>NC_068569.1:35000000-37500000 GCF_025698545.1 Gossypium raimondii
GAGTCTTAAGGGCTTGGGGAAGAGGCTCACGATGCCTTTCGCTGAATGATGAGTAATATGTTTGCTAATTACATGCGAGTCAACCATGCTTTCTATAGATAAAGTTTGAAAATGTAGGGCTAAATAGTTTCGCGGTGAAGTGGGTGATGATCCGGCTAGAGCCGAGTATTGGTTAGAGCATACGCAGAGGGTTTTAGATAAGATGTTGTGTCCTCCCCAGGATTGGTTGAGATGTACAGTATCGTTATTAAAAGAGGAGGCTTTTCATTGGCAGTCGAATTTATTAGCTGTGGTACCAAAAGAGAGAATTAACTAGGATTTCTTTCGAGCTGAATTCCGAAAGAAATAAATCAGTAAAAATTATCTCGACAAGAAAAAGAAAGAATTTCTAGATACGAGAGTGAGTTTGTTCAGCTTAGTAAATATGCTCGTGAGATTGTTTCGACTGAAGAAGAAATGTGTGTACGCTTTGAAGACAGATTGAATGATGAGATCAAAATGCTCATGGGTGCAATAGAATTACTTGAGTTTGTAGTTTTATCTGATCGGGCTCAGAAAATAGAAGAAATTTGCAATCACAAGAAACATAATGAAATGAAAGCTCGCGACTTCAATAAGCGAAATACATCCAAAGTGTTTTCTACTTCCCCGCCGAAGAAAATAAAAGAATCTAGTAGCCGTTTTTCAGTACCATCAGGGGTTTCTTGCCAAGATAGAACGAGATAGAGTAATGTGAGACCACTGAAAACTTCAGTAGTCAGTGCTGGTAGTGTACAAAATGTGGATAGTCTTGAATGCAGCCCTTGTCGCCGGAATCATTCTGGGGTGTGTAGATTAATAGACGAGTCATATTTCATTTGCGGATCTCTAGATCATTATAAGAAAGATTGCCCGAATCAAGTTGATTTGAACAAAGATCATAATGTGAAACCTATTGTTACTCCTACGAGAAACAGACGGCTAGGAAATAGTGGCATAGTTGGAGTCAGTTGAAAATTGGTTGGTTTAGAAGGTATGTTTAGGTGCATAAGGCCTGCCACACGACCATGTGACATACACATGTGTAAGGCACGACCATGTGGTTTATTGAAATTAGGTGTAGGTTGATTTACACGGCCACAGTCTGTTACACGACCTGGCGACACAGCTGTGTGACGCTAGTTCACACAGCTTCAGTTTGTTACACAGTTAGGCAACCAAACCATGTTATAGAACCACACGACTGTGTGACCCCTGTTTTCACTTTTTACCTAACTTTTTGTAAAAGTTTCAGTTTAGTCCAAATTTTTTTCGGGTTTTTTAAGTAGGGTGAGTATTCGGTCGAGCCAAGTTGAATCAAATCAAAAAATTTCGAGTTAGTTGAGTTGACGAATCCTATTTTAGCAACCGAACTCAATTTGAATTTTTTTTGACTTGAATCGAATTGAGTAAAAAATTTCGAGTCAAGTCGAGTCGAGTTAACAAATCCTATTATTTATACTCAATGTTGCATTTACATGGATCAATTATTTAACTAGTAGACGAAGTACAAGATTATTTAACTACATAAACAATATAATGGTTTTGCCTTTAAACGTAATAAATAAACATTTATCAAAACGACATAGTTTTGCCTTTTAACTTAATGGTTTGGAATTTGAACTTTAGAAAAGATAAACATTATCAAAATGATGTAGTTTTGCCTTTTCATTTTTGGATTTTCTGATAACTCGAATTGTGTAATGCATATTCAAGTTAAACTGAAAAACTTGATTTTTTATTTGAGTTGATCCGAATAACTCAATTAACTCAAATAACTCAAACTATTTAATTCAAAATTTGAAATTTTTTTATTGAGTTTTTCAAATGGAATCGGATTTTGCTCACCCCTAATTTTAAGATCTATGTAAGCTCGATTGAAGTTCAATTTCTATTGAATATTGTTGAATAATTTTAATTATATTGCATTATGGATTTGTGGATTATTTATGTTGAATTTTTGTATGATAGTGATGTTTAATAGTTGTAATACCTTATAGCTTGGGCCAGGTGACGGACCGGGCATAGGGTGTTTCTGTAACAACTCGTTTTTTAGTGGTGTCAAAAACAGTGATTTCGAGGCCACCAAATCTGACAAATAAGTTTGTAAATTTTATATTTAACATTTACGAGTTAATTTTGATTTTAAAAAGGTTTTTGATATAGTGATTTTTGTTGTGTAAATGATTTATTAAGTTCAAGTGGTTTTCGAATATGAGGTATCGGGACCTTGTTTCTATAAACCATGCCGTAAATATTTTTATAAATATTTACGGAGGGTAATTAAGGTGGTAATAAAGTTTTGTTGGAAAATTTTATCGTTTCGATAGTTAATTAAGCAAAAACGACTAAATCGCGTAAAGTGTAAAAGTTGTGTTCTATAAGCTAAAGGTATTAAATAACTATAGAAATTTAATGTGGAAGTCCTTATATGGTAAATAGACCATTAAAGGTGATAGTGGATGTGCATGGCTTGGAATTAGTGTAATTTTTAAACTTAGGTAAGGGTAAAATGATAATTTGATTATTAAATTAAATAAAATAAAATAAAAACCAAAATGTTATATCAGTATTTTGGTGTCTTCTTCACGAATGAAAAGAAGAAAGAAGCCATGGCTATGGAAGCTTTGTTCAGCCATGTTTTATTCCTTGTATGTAAGCCTCTAAGCTATTAGTTTCTTGTAATTTTTATGTTTTTGAGATCGTTGCAACTAGGTTCAACTAGCCTGTACCTTCGATTTTGAAATTGTTAAAGATTTTGAATGTTACCATTGATGAATCTTGTGATTTTTGATGTTAGATGATGAATTTGGAATGTTGATTTATATTTAAAAGTATTTTTGTTAACTGATTTTGATGAATTTTTTGATTAAAGACTAATTTGTTAAAGTAATAAAAGTACAAGGATTTAATGTGAAATTGTTGCATAAATGGGTTGTTTTGGATACAGGTTAGGGGTGTTACAGTTACAAGTGCGATCCCAGAGCAATCTCCACTTACAACTGTCTTCACAACAGAATAGAAAAGTTCTGAATACACGAACATGAAAAGAAAACTAAAATTTGAATAGTAAAACTGTCTTTCTAGGTTTGCTTACAATTTCGGTGACCCTAAGGTTGCTTATATAGGCAAAGGTCTACTTGGTGACCGCTCAACCCAAGATACACTTAGATACCAATGAATAAAATATTTTGCTAAAAGCTAGGGTCCAAATAAGGAAATTTCCCAAATGTTTCGTCCAAGGAATCGACCATATTATAGACTTCCATCGTCACATCGTCGTGACGTGGGAATGCTTCTCGTCACGACGTCGCCACTATGAATTACCTCCCCTACTCGTCACATCGGCGTGATGAGAGAAATTTTGTCGTCATGATGTCAAATGTGTCCTGGGCCTTTGGTAGCTTTGTTGGCTTATCAAGTTCCTTGTCTCACGACCCAATCATCCTTCCTTGTATTCTTGGACCTAGATTAGCATCCTACACACTTAAAGAACTCATTAGTCACTTATGAGGCCTAATTCGGCCTTACGAGTCATCGGAATAGCAGAAAATGCGTAAAACGCTAATTTTTATTAACTTTTAGTTCCTAACCTACTAATGTCGAAAATGTAATATTTAATTATAAAAGTCTCAGAAAATAAACTTGTTAAATACGAAAATGACCTAAAATAAATACTACATTTGACGTCAGGTCACAATGATGTGACCTTTGACAGATGATGTGGTCGTTGATCGATGTTGAGTGGCTAAAATGAATCTGGACAAATGGATGTACAAATTCTTTTGAATCTGGACAATCATTTTGAACGTGGTTCAATATTATATAAAATATTGAAAAATTATAAGAATTAAAAAAAATTTAAATTTAAAAAAAAAAACTAAAAAAAGCAAGTCCATAATGAACATAGACAAATGGATGTCTATTAGCTTTGATGTCCCAAGCTTTGATATAACACTATTTAAGATAACTTTTTATTAATTAAGTCATTCCATGATCAAACATTTTCAATTCATTTTCAAAGACTTGCAAAGTACTCAAAAACATGTTTCAAATGTGATTTAACTTATGCAAATGTTTTTTAGTCAATACCAAAATGTTTCCAGCTGTTTTAAATGTTTTTAAAGCATTTTGGTAGTTTTGTATCGATATTAAGAGTCTAGGTTTTGATGCATTGCAAGTCATTAACCAAATTACAACCTTAAAACGAGATGTCTCGATACATCCCTTAGATGTTCAATATATCCTTTAGTTGTGCCGATACATCTTTAAATGTACCGATACATAAGTTGCAGTGACACTTTTTCAACTCAAAATTAATACTTCTAATGACTGTAAACTTGTAGAATTAAAATTAATTAATATATATTGAAGTTCACTATGTATATATATATTGATTTTACAAAATCTAAACACATAATTACATTCCTTAATTAATAACTATATTGGTTAAGTACTAAATATTCTAATATGTTAATTATATAACTGTTGTATACTATTTATGAATTATAACGTTCTTTCCTGTTAATTTTTTATACAATATTAGAGGTCAGAATGAGAATAATATTTAAGGTTGACAGCAAGATCTTCCCTAACTAAATACCTATTAATACATATTTGTCTTTACTAGAGGCGTTAATGGGTTGAATCGAGACTCAGTTTCAAAAAATTCAAGCTCAAGCCAATTTTTGACTCGACTCGTCCAAATTTCCGTTTTACTATTTGAAAATTAATAATATAATAATATATTTTTTAATTAATATTTTATACCTGAATTTATTTTCCATTATTTAAATTGAATTTGGGTCGGCCGATGTGCAAAAACACTTATCCAAACTTAACCCAAATCGGGTCGAGCGGACCACCTAACCCATGAATAAACCTAGTCATTACCATATATATGATAAAATTAGTCGATATTATATGATTTGTATATAATATATTTGTGAACAATTGCATTTTATTTTATTTTTACAATTTGAGATTCATTTTCGCTAACTAGACTTATATATACAGTATTATTTGTCATTTCCATATATAAATACAATATTATATGATTCGTAAAAATATATGATATTTTTTTAATTATATATGACGTTATTTTATAATTAAATAAATCACAATTGAAATCTCTAGATCATGACATTACAACTTTGATATCTTCCATATACTAAATTTATTAGTTAATAATGAACATTACATTTTAGCATATTTTCGCTCCCTTCATCTCTTTATATAGCATAAAATTGGTGTTTGGGTAAGCAATACATAAGAAATCCTTCGATTTGCAAGGCATGACCATAAAAAAAAGTGAAGCTTACCTATATTATCATTGACTCGACAAGGAAGGCCACCTACTAGAAAAGAAAGAATGGGTTTAATGAAGAAAGAAAACCCTTTGTGGGATCAATGCTTGTGATATTATGTATAGTTTTTATGCATGTTTGTGGGATCAATGCTTGTGATATTAGGTATAGTTTTTATGCATGTTTATTATATCTCTTTTCCCCATAATTTTAGTTTGCTTAATAGCTAAATCAAGTCATTTTAATAATAATTCATGTTTTTACATGACTCAACAATTGAATCGTTGGAGTTATCGTATTATTAGTCTCGGGTTTATCTTTTTAACCATAGGAATTCTTTCGGGAGCCGTATGGGCTAATGAGGCGTGGGGATCATATTGTAATTGGGACCCAAAGGAAACTTGGGCGTTTATTACTTGGACCATATTCGCGATTTATTTCCATACCCGAACAAATACAAATTTGGAAGGTGTAAATTCCGCACTTGTGGCTTCTATGAGATTTCTTATAATTTGGATATGCTATTTTGGGGTCAATCTATTAGGAATAGGTTTACATAGTTATGGTTCATTTACATTAAATTAACATCTAATTGAATTGAATATAGAGGCTAGGCCTAACAAATACTAACACAGGATGGCGTATATATTATATATAAGTATAAGAAAACTTATTGTAAGCTGTCGAGAACCTTTTGAATCGCTCCACTACTTGATTCAAAAGGTTTTAACAAAAGCCAAAGATGTTTGATTAAAATTCAATTTAATGCTTTTACCTTTTTTTACTTAACTTAAACTTAAGAGAAGAAAAAAAACTTCTTTTCTTTTTTTCTTTTTCATTGTACAACGACCAACTTTTAAAACCATAGAATTCCTTTTTGATTTTTTTTATTCATGAAAACTATCTATAAAAATAATTATATAGAATAGTTTCGACCTTCTCACCTAATAATGAGAGGACCGGATTTGTAAGTAGTTAATTTATGTTTTTCAATAGTTTTTATTGTATTTGATAACTAAATAAGGTTATGTGGTTATGTAGGATGAACCGAAAGCTAAATATGCAACTTCGGGCTAAACTTGTTGCCAATGACGCAACCACGAAGTATGAAAGTTGCAACACCAAAAACATACACGAAAGTAGCCTCGGGATTTAAACTAGTGTAAATGTCGCGACATTGAAGACAGATGCGAGGAAGGGCCACAAACAAAGTCGATGTCACAATGAGCAAGGTACTCCATATTGCGATGTCGCGATGATTCTCCAAGCACGACAACTACGATTTTAAGGGGCAGTTTAGGGTCTTTTTCGGATTTAAATCCCTAATTGTTGTATTAAGTAGAAGGGCATCTTAGTCCTTCTATTTTAGCCTATATAAGTAACATTATAACTAGAATTAGGGAGTTCTTTGGACGACTTCTCATATTTTGCCATTATTCAGTTTTCAGTTTCTACTTAGTTTAGGTTTTTCTATTTGCTTAATCAGAAATATTCTATTCTAAAGTTGAAACATTGCGAACAAAGATTGTTCCGAATGTGTGTTTTTACATAAATATATCAATGAGCATTCTCTTTCTTATTCTTTTTATTTTTATATCAATTTCAATAATTTAGTTAATTGAATGTTTGTATAAATGTTAGAAACCTTATGCTTTTATAAATATCTCGCAAGAATGGATTGTTTAACTGATTGATCAATTACGTAAATAGTTATCCGAAATTGGGTATTTATTTGAGTTTGGTAAATAACTTAGTATACTAGGATTGACAATCCTAGTAGAACATCTAGACAGGTGAGAACGAAAAGGTATCCTGTTGAGTACACATTTAGTGAATTTGTGCTAAGCGGTGAGACCGGAATGGTATCCGTATGCCTAGGTGAGACTAAAAGGGTATCTTAGGTAGTAACTCTTAGTGAGGATGAGACCGAGAGGGTATTGTTAGTTAAGAGTGGTAAATAACTCAATTAAGGGTAATAATTAGCTTAATTAATAATTAGTAATTTAATCAATTCTAGGCCTTGTAGCTCGTATCGTTGAAACTAGGAATAGAGAGTTCCAATTGGTTAATCTAGGTTAGTTTAATTTAGTTAGTTTAATTGTCATCTTAATTTAGAATTTGCACTACTGATTCGTAACTCGACTAGACTAGTAATTGTTTTCAAATAATTGATTTTGTAATAGTATTCACCAACCTAGTAATCCATTGGGTATGATTCTCGAAATACTTATGTGTTTTGTTGTAAACAAAAATCTATATTACAATTTGACATGTTCGGTTGCAGATAAAACACTCTAATTCCATATCTAATTGTAGTTTTCTAAGCCTCGGTGCACGCACATTACGGCTCAGTCAAGTTGTTGGCACCGTTTCCGGGGACTTCGACAGTGTAAACTTGTTACTAAATTAGTTGTCCAGTAAAAAAATATTAGTTGAAAGATGAACGTGCTAGATAGTGCTCTAATTATCTTATATAAATATTTTTATATTTTTATATTTTCACTATTATTACTATTTTGTTTTTTTACCTTATTTACAATTTAACTTAATCATGGATTATTGTGAATATAGGTGGTGTGATGATTGGTACATATATGAGTAGGACTCGTCATCCAATGCTTAGATGAGTGCATTGAAGGATGATCTAGTTGAGTGCAGGATGATGTTGTCATTTGTTAAAAGCCACATGTCCCATACGGCGGCCCAACTAAACCAGCTGTCCATCCTAGAAGACATAACGACTCAAATGAATGAATTTTACCAGAAACAATCCGAAGTAAATACTCCAACAGAAGAGGACATGCATGATGTTACTGACTCTAATGATAAGGACCATTGTATTGTCGTTAACCAAGTCGAGTTAAACTATAAAGTTGAACAAGTGATTAGAATCAGAGACCATGATAAGGATTTGAACATGGAAGAAGGAGTTTCCAATCCAATTGACGTAGGAGTAGGAGTAGATGTAGAACTAACTGGTGACAGTGAGCTTAAATCGTGTCTAATTGAATGTGTAATAGAGCCAGCACAATTTTTGGCCTTAGTAGGGGAGGTGCCAAATGTAACACCCCAAACCCGTATCCGTCACCAGATTAGGGTCACGAGGCATTGCTAAACATAAGTACAGATCAGAACAATCACTTATTACAATTCATGTATAAAATTCTATCAACTTCTTTATCAAAGTTCTCAAGCTCAAATAACATCTCACTAATCATACATAAATGTCAAGTCATTACATATATATATATATATATATATATATATATCACATATCCAATTAAATAAATCATGAATCATTCACGAACCAAGTAGCCATAGTTCACTCAATTACATAAACCAAATTCGCATTACAAACCATGCTCTGAAACTCAACCAAGTCATTACCATTTACTTATTCAAATATTCGTACCAACTAATATTTATATCCATATCCTGTTTCTTATGCTTCATAAATTCAATGTTCAAAGCATATGCCCATCTTTTCATGGCATTTGAATACATAAAATATAATCAAATATATTTTGTTCCATATAACAATCACATATTTCATCTCATCCTTTTGTATACATCTAATTCAATGGCTAATTATTAAACGTACCATTTCATAAACCTAAGTGCGTTAGCAAATAAATTCAAACCAATCCATATTATACGACCTATTAATTCTCCAAATATAGGTCATTATCAAATATCACCAGATAGTCAAATATAGTTTTAATACATTACAATTTCATGCTAATATGCTATAATAACAATAGCTATTCCTAAACTCGATTGCGAATCAAGTATACCAAATTTATAAGCTTTACACATTTGTATATTATACCAATTCGACCATTTCCCACAGCTTAATTTCCATTAACAAAATAGATAATAACTAGCATTATCACATTATCAAAATATACCTCTTTTCACATTACAAAAAAAAATATGCGCATATTACATATCAATTTGAACCATTTTCGAACACTAATAAATAGACATTTCATGCCTAGTTCGCATGCTAAAATCATGTCAAGATATCACCCTTTTCAAGCATCCAATGAGTCATTTAAAAACCGAACCTAAATGACCAACCATTCAAACATAAAACATATGTATACTTTGCCATCACCAACCGTACCTAAACAACCAATATACAAGCCATCAATAATACCAAACTTAGTTTATAAAAACTCATGCATTTTAGCAAAACACAACCATCAACTAACTCATTATTCAAACCGAATTATATAACCAAATATCACACATATATACACCATGAAACATACTTCCATAATAATCTTGAGATATGACTAAATACACACAAGCATTAACATCATATAATCAGCATTAGCATCATGATCAAACCATTTTCGCATGGCTATACACAAAAAATTTTCAAACCAAATCTATCAAAACTTACCTATACATGCCACATAACCAAAACTCAAAGCATTTATTTATTGAAGCTAAAACTGGATAGTGTGATGTGGTCTCCTATGACTTCCAATCCGAGCAAGTCTCCGAAACTCTATAAACATAGGGAAAATACACAAAGTAAGCTTTGAAAGCTTAGTAAGCCATAAGCAAATAATTCATCACAGTAACATATATAATTCAATTCGAATAGATTGAATTTAGTTAATCTCATACACATATACAACCATGCTTTAATGAACATATAAACCATGCTTTAAAATTCAACCATTTCAATCCATATTGTCACATTACACAACTTCACTTACCTTATTTATTAATGAACATATAAACCATGCTTTAAAATTCAACCATTTCAATCTCATTTATCAATTCAAAATTCAAATTAACTACCATACATCAAAGTCATATCACACATGCTTCATAATTCCACTGTTCGAACCATACATACTCCTCATTCAAATATCTCACATTCGGTCCTACAAAACACATAACTAACAATTCAAAACATGCTTATTTAACTCTTTCACATACACATAACATATTTAATAATTTAACCTTATCAATAACATTTATCTAATCATCTTTCAACCTAAACTAGCATACCTCAAAACCATGTTTCATGTTTCATAAATCCCATGTTCGAAACATAGGACCACAATTTCATGGTATTCGAACTCTTGAATATAATTAAGCTTATTTTATTACAATTTCATATAACAAGCATACGTATCACAACGTTCATTTATATACATTCATTTAATTCATTGTCATGTATTTCACATATCGTCATTTGAAACATACCCACCTTTCATTCTTGCAAATCATATACACTTCGTACGTACCTGAATCAGATATACTTTCACATAGTCATTCATTTCTCGATATTGCCCGTTGAACCGTTCGGAATCAATAAGGATACTCGGATAGCTCGGAAGCCCTTACAATGCCAATGTCCTAGACGTGGTCTTACATGTAATCAAATATCGATGCCATTGTCCCAAACAGGGTCTTACACGAAATCGTATACGATGTCGATGTCCCAGACATGGTCTTACACGTAAATCTCAAATCAACGACAACGTCCCAGTCGTGGTCTTACACGATAACTCATACCGGAATCCTATGTCATGACATATGTATCCTAAATTATTCCTATGGTTTATACAGGGCTTTCAGATGTCATAATTCGATCGATTCAAGCTCGTAACTAGTTCTCCAATGCTTAATTCATTTCGGCATATACACATATACTTATTATAATTCAATTCATCACATATAACACACAAAATTTTGAATTTAACAGCATTTATTTACTTATGAACTTACCTTGTACAGACATGAACGAACCGGACGGCTATTCAAAAATTTTTAATTTTTTTCCAATCCAAATCCGATTTCTTCTTTTCTTGATCTATTTCAATAAAAATTTGACTTGCTTAGTAATCTATTTATTCAAATTTATTCAAAAACACATAAATGGGAAAATTGCATTTTAGCCCCTAACATTTCACATTTTTTCGATTTAGTCCCTATTTCAAAACAACTCAAAATATTCAAAATTTCAACATACTTCAGTTGGACCAAATTTACTTTAGGTCCCTAGCAGCCCAATTCTATCATTTATTTCACATTTTAGTCACATAATTTCAATATTTCATAATTTAGTCCAAAATTGACATTTTTATCAAAAATTCATTAACAAAAATTACATATCTAACAACAATGATTTATTTTCCATCATTAACTATCAAAATACTCATGCATTCAACAATGACAACATTTAAATACTTTAACAGTTTTGAAATCGGAGATACGAGCTAGCTAGATTAAGGTGCAACGATCTCAAAAACGTAGAAATCATTAAAAATGAAGCTAAAATCGTACCTATTTGGGCAATGAGAGCTTGGCCAAATGTTAAAGCCAACAATGGCTTTTTTCTCCTTGAATTTTCGGTGAAGATGAATAGTGGAAGATGACAATGCATTTTTTTTATTTAATTTAACATATAATTGCCTTTTTACTTATTTAACCTTTAATAACATTAATAAATACACCAAATGCCACTCCACTATCATCCACTAACTCACAAATGAGATATTTGCCACACAAGGACCTTCACTTTTAAGTTCTATAGCTATTTAACACCTTTAACTAATAGAACTCAACTTTTACGCTTTACGCGATTTAGTCATTTTTATCAAAATTAACCATTTAAACGGTAAAATTTTCACACGAAATTTTCACACATAAATTAACATGCTGTAGAAACCAAAAATAATATTAAAATGTTTTTCTAACTCAGATTTGTGGTCCCAAAACCACTGTTCCATCTAGGGTCTAAATCGGGTTGTTACACCAACTGAAGGAGTCAATGAGTTCTTTTCGTTCTCATTCGATGATGGAGGCAAAGCTCGAGAAACCAGAGCCACATGCGATATTAAGGTGAGGATGCACGAAGTAATAATATCTTGAAAGCTAGTATAGGGTTGGCTCGAATTTGACATCAAGTGGCTCGTAATGTGGATGTTGTGTCGGTCCAAGATAAGGCACTATTGGTGGAATCAATCGAAGATGTTGGTTCAAATTAATTGACGAAAGAATAAATGAAGGATCAAAGTGTTAAGGAACTGCTGGAAGTTCTTCTACAATGGCAATATGGATCGTCCTAGTTTTTAAAGGACTTCTATGATTTTTTTTACTTTTTTTTAATATTTGTTTTTTAATTTTTCTTGTTTGTTTACTTTATTTTTAGTGTCAATCCTAGTTACTTTTAATTTTTTTCACAGCAAGTGTTGATATAGTGAACTGATGGAATCGAAAAATTGAAGAAGCCAAAAACTGGGCTCAATGTTGCGACTTTGCAACCCGATGTCATGACAATCAATTCAATATGCTACATCGCGATGAGGTAAGGTTTGGTGTCACGACAAGCTATCTCGGTGTAACGACTATATCATATGGTGTCACAACGAACACTGAAGTGCCAGGTTTCGTGATGCGAACCGGCTCGGTGATGTGAGTCGAGTCGTTAATGTGCCCAATCGTTAAAATGAGAAGTATCGCTCGATTTAAAATAAAGGGGTTAAATTTAGCTAAGTGTGGTATTTAGCTTCCAAAATAGGTTCAAGATGGCTAAGTATGATATGTAATAGATTCAGTTAAGTGAAGAGGCTAAAGGTTATTTGAAGATGGATTTGCGGTTGGCTCGAATAGTTTTAAGGTCAAGAAGGAACCAGTACTAAAATGGAGTACTAACCCGAATCTTATAAGACACTTAAAGGTGATGAAAAGGATCTTGCCCCTCTAACTATAAGAGTTAGGAACCAGAGGTATCAAATGGTTGAACTCCACACTCGGGATTGAGTGATAAGTTCGAAGAAACAAGGAAGACGCCACTAGCAAGCTAGATAAGTCTACTTGAGTCTAAAACGAAATAAGAGAGTTGAAAAACTCACAAAATGTATAAACATTAATCAAAGGTTCAAAAAGTCCCTACAAACAGCAACTAGCTAAGTATTTATAGTAAAAATGGCTGGGTTAGCCGAATAGGCACTTTGGATAGCCTAATGGACAACATGCATCAAATAAATGAACTTGAAATTTCTTGGCACCTTCCTAGAACGTCCCTTGAAGCTTCTTTGAAACTTCTTAGCTTGGGATACATCAATGGGCAGATTCTAGAAGCCTTCAATCAGCTGGGCATGAACGAAATTAAGTAGGAGCTGAATTGAGCTGAAATGACTTTGTAGATTCGGTTCATGTGCTTGAATGGCTTTAATTGAAACTCTTTGTTCAGCTGAATAGTTTAGTAGCTTTAATTGGTAGCTTGAGTATTGTAATGGTCATCCAAGTATGAAACCGAATGCAAACAGCCTTGTGTGTGTGAGAAAAAAAATCTGGAAAGCCTTGTGATGTGAACGGAATGTGCAACAGGTGTGAAAGCTTTCAAGGTAGCTTTGGGGAGCTAGCCGGCCACTTTGGGAAGAATAAGCATCAGCTACTTGTGGCTGTTGCAATGACCGAACGGTCACTTGGAGGAGAGCAATCAGTAGCTCACTCTTTTAAATGCCGTCCATGCATGGTACCTGCATCCAATAAATTCAGCAAATTAATTCTCTTTTAGACACATAATTCAGCAACTAAAACACATTAAAATGATGCATTCAGTTAGGGCACATTAAAGCTGATAATAACTAGGACATATTAAACACAAAGAAACTAAGACACATTTAAAAACCTGTATTTAAAATGTTCAGCTAAAGGCACATTAAAATGTTGTAGCTAGACATATTAAAAACAAATATTAATTAAGACTCAAATTAAACATAACAGCAACTAAGACAAATTAATTAAAAACACGAAATTAATTTTTCCCAACTTTAGACACATTTAAACACTTCTAATTAAAACGTCCAGAATTAAAATGCAATTTAATTATTTAAGCTGAATAAACTAATTGGCATTTATTTTATTCCAGCAACTATAGAAATTAAAGTAAGCTCAAAACGAGCAAACAAGCTCCTTGAGCTGGAAACGAGCTGAATTGAGCTCAACGAGCTAGAATCGAACTAATTCAGCTTGCAAAAGATTGCAAGCAACGCTTTGAGAGCTGGTCCAAGAGTGTGCTCGGGGCATGGCCATATCATCCCCTCCTTCTTTAAAGCGGTTTGTCCTCAAATCGGGCCACTTGCTCGCGAAAAATTTCTCATCGTTATCAACCCTTTTGTTAATGGAATTGGCATGGTTGCCCCTAAGAACCTGAAAGTCACACATTACTCGAAAAGATGATAGATTAATCACATGCCCTCCCTTTTTAGGACTGAGCCGATTCAAAGTGTCATCTAAATGATAATGAAGAGGATTAAAAACACGATGGATTAAAGACTTACTGACTCTTTCTGAATTCTGAATCCAAATTTGAGCACATATACCATGGCAGAGTTCAAGAGTATGAATGGATCTTACCTTCTCAAATTGGTTTTCCATATTCGGCGGTAGGGAGAACAAAGAGATCAATCTTAAATTATATCCAAAAGAAATGATAAATTCATTCAATCGGTCATGCATCCAAAGTCTTATTCGGTCAAAACTTGCATACCTCAAATTATCAAACAGTCTTGATATGTCATTATTGCAAACAAATGAACTCAATCGGTTCAAAGGATAATTAATCATGCATGTTCGCACACAATCAAATTCAACAGTCCTTTTCCATGCCTTTCCAACATGATCAATCTCAAAGAAAGATTTATATGGATGTTCATCTTGCACAGTCAAAGTGTGCCAAGGACGATGGATTACAATTTCATTTGTTTACTGATTAGCATCACAATTTGTATTAACATTATTCTTGCATTCATCACTCAAAACATACACTTCATGGCTTTAAGTCTCTTATAAGAACCGGGTTAGTACTCCATTTTAGTACTGGTTCCTTCTTGACCTTAAAGCCATTCGAGCGAACCGCAAATCCATCTTCAAATAACCTTTAGCCTCTTCACTTAACCGAATCCATTACATATCATACTTAGCCATCTTGAACCTATTTTGGAAGCTAAATACCACACTTAGCCGAATTTAACCCCTTTATTTTAAATCGAGCGATACTTCTCATTTTAACGATTGGGCACATTAACGACTCGACTCACATCATTGAGCCAGAAACGAGCCGAATTGAGCTCAACGAGCTAGAATCGAACTAATTCAGCTTGCAAAGGATTGCAAGCAACGCTTTGAGAGCTGGTCCAAGAGTGTGCTCGGGGCATGGCCGTATCATCCCCTCCCTCTTTAAAGCGATTTGTCCTCAAATCGAGCCACTTGCTCGCGAAAAATTTTTCATCGTTATCAACCCTTTTGTTGATGGAATTGGCATGGTTGCCCCTAAGAACCTGAAAGTCACACATTACTCGAAAAGATGATAGATTAGTCACATGCCCTCCCTTTTTAGGACTGAGCCGATTCAAAGTGTCATCTAAATGATAATGAAGAGGATTAAAAACACGATGGATTAAAGACTTACAGACTCTTTCTGAATTCTGAATCCAAATTTGAGCACATATACCATGGCAGAGTTCAAGAGTATGAATGGATCTTACCTTCTCAAATTGGCTTTCCATATTCGGCGGTGGAGAGAACAAAGAAATCAAGCTTAAATTACATCCAAAAGAAATGATAAATTCATTCAATCGGTCATGCATCCAAAGTCTTATTCGGTCAAAACTTGCATACCTCAAATTATCAAACAGTCTTGATATGTCATTATTGCAAACAAATGAACTCAATCGGTTCAAAGGATAATTAATCATGCATGTTCACACACAATCAAATTCAACAGTCCTTTTCCATGCCTTTCCAACATGATCAATCTCAAAGAAAGATTTATATGGATGTTCATCTTGCGCAGTCAAAGTGTGCCAAGGACGATGGATTACAATTTCATTTGTTTGCTGATTAGCATCACAATTTGTATTAACATTATTCTTGCATTCATCGCTCAAAACATACACTTCATGGCTTTAAGTGTCTTACAAGAATCGGGTTAGTACTCCATTTTAGTACTGGTTCCTTCTTGACCTTAAAGCCATTCGAGCCAACCGCAAATCCATCTTCAAATAAACTTTAGCCTCTTCACTTAACCGAATCCATTACATATCATACTTAGCCATCTTGAACCTATTTTGGAAGCTAAATACCACACTTAGCCGAATTTAACCCCTTTATTTTAAATCGAGCGATACTTCTCATTTTAACGGTTGGGCACATTAATGACTCGACTCACATCATTGAGCTGGAAACGAGCCGAATTGAGCTCAACGAGCTAGAATCGAACTAATTCAGCTTGCAAAGGATTACAAGCAACGCTTTGAGAGCTGGTCCAAGAGTGTGCTTGGGGTATGGCCGTATCATTTCGTCTGAAACTATTTATTTTAATGTTCTATTATCCATTGTCAACACTTTCTTTGTTCCTATTTTTGTTGTTTTACATTTACATTATCATGTTTCATGTTATTTGGTCGTAGTTTTTGTTTTTCGTTAGGTTCTTTTCCGCATGCTTGGAGCACATGGGATCCCGATGATAGTTGACAGCAAGGATGCGACCTTTTCTAGGGATGTTTCCTTGTTTACACTTCATGTTTACATTGAGGACAATGTATGCTCTAAAGTAGGGGGGATTACACAGGGTTATGTTTGTGTGTTTTCTTTGTTATTTATTTTATGATATATACCTAAAAATTATTTTTGTTTGAATTGCACGGTGCTTGGAGTATTTTAATGCTAACAATATTGGTTGAGAATAATAGTTGATTTTTGTCAAGCATGCACTTTTTGATTGATATGAGATGATTTACTTAGTTTTAAGGTAGATTAATTAGTTTACTTAGTTAAATTGCATAATAGACTAGAGGTACGTATGTAAAAATGTTTGATTGTGTGTCATGGGATAAATAAGCATTATAGATATTTGTAGATACATGATGGTTGAATTAATTATTATTCATTGGTTTAATTAAAAACATGAAAGAGATTGTGTATTGTAGAATGTTTAGGGATGACCTAAACCATTATCTAAATAACTAGAAATTAAATAACTTTCTCTTATGCTATGTCTCCCTAGTTCTCATATTTGATCATATTTACTCTTCCTTGATGGACCTTTCGGCAATATTGAAACCTTGAGCCAAAAATTTAATTAAAACTTGAACATTTCCATATCTTTGGTCTCTTATTGCATTATGAAATAAACCCCAAGCCATGAACATAGAGGGATTAGGTAGAGGTACCTTGGTTGTTTCAAAAGAATTGAGTGGAAAAATAAGAAATGATACAATATAATGAGTATATGACTCTTACAAAATTGTGCTTAAAATAAAAAAATTAATTTATTGAACAAAAGCATTGTGAGAGTTAAAAATAAAACGAAATAATTAAAACATGAAACGAGATAAAATTAACTTTTACATTTAATACTAAATTTATGATTATGCCTAATTATATATCAAACATAAGAGCCTTTGGACACTCGTTCCGGATTCGCATATAATAGCAATGGTTAGTCTATCTTTATGTCTATATGTTTCTGCTTGTCTTTTTCTTCTCGTACGCGAACCTGACTTTGTTCTCGACAAATATAAAATATAAGTTTTTTTTCTAATTGTTTTAAAGAGAGAAACAAAACAATTTAAACTCAAAATTTTAATTAAAAAAATTAATTTATTTCCAGTAATACACTTTAATCCGCCAAGTGCCTACTTTAACTATATTATTCTCCTTTAAAACTTGCATCCTGTTTGGTTTCTTACCTTTAAAAGAAAAAACCTTGCATTTAATTATGGCGGGAAACTCCAACCCTCCCTCCTTCTTCGTAATAATTTCAACAAAATTTTAATTTTTTTTTGAACGAAATTTCTTAATAAATTTGCTTATATCCAATGTGGTAATGTTTATTTATTTTTGAGTATTTTATCTACCTAATCTTCTTTTTGTTCATAAATTAAAAAGAAGTTAAAAAAAAAAAACAAATTATAATAAAAGGGATTCAGTGTCAAATTATAATTTAATGTGCTTAGCAATATGTCAGTCTATTGAATTAAAAAAAAATTATTTATTAATATATTTTATATCAAATAAATTTTAAAATACTTTTTGCACCGGATGTCTCTTTACTCGCTTTCATGAAAATAAGAGAGTACAAATTCCAAGTAATAAAGTCCGGTCCCACTTCCACTAATCTGACGCCTTGATCATAATCACACGCGAATTGGCCAGAGATCTCAGTATATCTACGGCTGAAATCACATGATCATCAGCTAACCGTTATTAAATTTCAATAAAAACGACTTCGCTCAATAATTACCCTCCACACCATATAATTAAAAAAAATTTAAAAAAAGTTTCAACCATCAAGGGGATAACCTCCGACACACTCCAAAAATTCATCCTTCACTGGTTTTTTTTCTATTAACGATCTTAAGAAACAGCGAAATACTTTTCTATTCTTTTTTAAAAATTTAGAGCTGATTGAGTGAAATTTTTGAAAATCTTTTTCCATTTTTTTTATGGGTGATAATACTGAGTTACGATCAGATGAAGAGCAACCACCTCCCGCGCAAATCCCTTTGCTCAGTTCAAACCTTCAAAACGACGCCGTTGGAGGCCTCCACCAGCGGCAGCAAGAGATCCGAACGAGTAACCGTCTCGATGATTCGTTGGAATATTTGGAGAGGTTTTTGACCTGCCTCGGTTTCAACCAGTCGTCTTTGCTGAGTTTTTCTTTATCTTGGGCGGCGTTCACGGTGGTCGGGGTTTTGGTCCCTGTTTTAGCGCTGGAACTTTCTCAATGCGACGGTTGTGAGATGTACCAGATTAAGAATTTCGAGGTCGGTATCGTGGCTTCTCAGGCTTGTTTGGCGGCCGTTTCTTTGTTTTGCATTTCGTTTAATCTCCGAAAGTACGGCATCCGGAGGTTTTTGTTCGTTGATCGATACGGTGGTCAAATGGTTCGCTTTACCGATCTCTATGTTAAGCAGATTGCGGTAAAGCTTCTCTCGTTTCTTCGAAAACTTGTGGTGTTAAAATCGATTAGTTAGGATTTATACCTTGCTTTATCATATGATTAACGCATTCAATGTTCTGATCTTTGGTTTATAATTTAATGTTAAATATTGGATTCATGTTGCTGGATTGGTCACTGTTACTAAAATAGAAAGATTAATCCTAGCTCGGAATGATCTCTGACTTCGACTTTTGCTTGTTTTATAGATTTGGAAATTACTAAGTATTTGAGTAATTATATTTCGGTTTAATTAGATCATTCAACAAAACAAGAAATTTGAATCCTATGTTTTTCGGATTTGGGTGAGTTTGTGTTCAGTTTTTCATGTATTTGGTGGGTTCTTGGGGTCCTATCCCTATATATATGTCGAAATGTGTTGTATACAGGTATTTCAGTCAGAATGAACAGTTGAAGCAGCACAGTCTGAATTTTCTAGTAGTTTTAGCACCACCATATTGGTAATAATAATGAATCCTATGTTATTCAACAAAACAAGAAATTTGAATCCTATGTTATTCGGATTTGGGTGAGTTTGAGTTCAGTTTTTCATGTATTTGGTGGGTTCTTGGGGTCCTATCCCTATATATATGTCGAAATGTGTTGAATACAGGTATTTCAGTCAGAATGAACAGTTGAAGCAGCACAGTCTGAATTTTCTAGTAGTTTTAGCACCATCCATATTGGTAATAATAATGAAACTACGATGCACTTGAAAAACTTTCCTTTGTATACCACTGTTTCTTGATTTGGGTTTACTTTCGTACAGGCTTCTATGCGCCTGCTGATATGGTGGTTGCTTCCATGCTTTATTTTGAAGACAGCACGTGAGGTTATCCGAATTTTATATGTGCAACACGATTCACGGTGGATATCTGTTGCTATTTCAGTACCTTTGACTTTGTCCTGGACTTATGTTAGTACGATTAGTCTATCCGCCAGCATCTTGTTTCATTTACTCTGCAACTTGCAATTCATTCACTTTGATGATTATGCAAAACTCTTGGAAAGGGAATCCGATGTTATGGTATTTATAGAGGAGCACATTCGACTGCGGTATCATCTCTCCAAGATAAGCCATAGGTTCCGGATTTTTCTTCTTTTACAGTTCTTGGTTGTCACGGTTAGCCAAGTTGTGACTCTTTTCCAGACAACAGTTTATAGTGGAATGATTAACTTGAGCAATGGCGGTGATTTTGCAGTAAGTTGTGAATACTTATTTCTCTGGAGTTCAATTGTTCAGTCCGTAACCTTTACTTATCTCCTGAATGAAAAAACAGAAGTTGCTAATTTAAATGTTAACTTTCCAGAAATTTCTTAATTTCTTGGCATATTTTCTTCAGAGTTTAACCATTTAATGCTTTCATTTAATTGCATCATTTGTCTGTTCTTTTTCTTGCCTTTCTCTAGATCTCCGCGATTGTTCAGGTAGTTGGGATCATTCTTTGCTTGCATGCAGCCACCAGAATTTCTCATAGAGCTCAAGGAATTGCATCTTTTGCATGTAGATGGCATGCATTGGCGACATGTACATCTACTGATGCTTGCCTGAGACATTCAAACAGTTTAGGAAGCATGGAACCTTTAAGTCAATCAAACTTGCTAGATATTACTTTTTCGGAAAGTGATCTGGATTCGATGGATTACATTGCCATGCCTACAACCACACAGTTGGCTTCTTATATGTCTTCATATCACAGAAGACAAGCTTTTGGTATGCAATTTATCTTGTTTCTATGGCTAATTCTGTTTATTTCTCATGCAAAGATTTAGGACCTTACTTTTAATCAAGCCAAAATGCGAACCCTCTACTAGCATCATAAATAACCTGGATAAAAACACACACCAGTGGCTGCACTCTATGTTGCTCCACCTCTTAATTTTTCTGAAGTATCCGTGTTTGACACTTGTGTCTGGATATATAAACTAGGGTATAAGACATGATCCTTCAAGTACCCTCCAAATATGTGAAAATCTTGGAAAATGCTGAGCATACTTGTTTCAGATATACACCCATGTCCAACAACTTGAGTCCAAGTAACATTGGCCACACTTGCTGGACTGTTTTTAACGGCATACTTTGTGATGTTATGAAGGTATAATACGACTCTCCTAGACATAACTAAAATATTGTTTGGATCATGCAGAATTATGTAGCTATTCAGGGTGCTCATAAAATCTCTAAGATATGTTTAATTGCAGCTTCTAGATCCCATACTCCATCCAATATAAATCAATAGAATATGGATGGTTTATATCAACTTTATTTTGTTCTATTTTTCTTATTGTCCCAGATATTCTTACTTTATCCTTTTGACCTATGTTGCTCCAACTCTTCATTTTTCCAAAAGCACCCATGTTAGACACCTGTATCTGACACATAATTAGAAATAGTAGATTACCTTTCGAGGATCCTCTTCATAAAAAAGTTCTAAAATTTTGAAGTTTTTAACATAACTGTCTTGGACACATACCCACATTTGACATATACACCCGAACTTGAATAACATCAAATTTGACCTAGTAAATGGATATATACTTGCTTTGCATCTATAATTTATAGCATTTTTCAACATAGTTGCTTGAAGAAGAGGGCTAGAGATATTTAGTTTACAAGCATGTTCATACTTTTGAAATGACAACTAGATCACCTATAGTGTATCGCTAGGCACAGTAAAAAAAACCTGTTCTTTCAACTATAAAACCCTTTTTTTTGGTTGGTTATCTTGTCCTTTTTTTTATTGATCTTCTCATTGGTTGACATAAATGCTTTGATTGTAGGGTCATAGTTGAATAGCCTAGAGCAGCATTGAGAATAAAAAGTCTAGCTTGTTTCTCTTTTAGGACTGCGACCTTGAAGATAGCATCCATTCAACTTTTTCCATATAATTTAGAGATAAAAGAAAATTCTTACATTAACCCATGACGTAACCTAGTTGTTTTGTGTATTCATGTTTAAGAGGTGACATCTAAACCGATTCAAGATTTAACCTAGTTGATTTGTTATATTGAACCGGAAATAAGTTGATATCTGGCTTGGTTTGACCAACTGATTCGGTTTGGTTTTTTAATCATTGCTTATGGTGTTTAATCCTTGGGTATATTGATGCAAGTGGTTCTTTGTGTGATGCAGTGATGTATTTGCAAGCCAACCCTGGGGGCATTACTATATTTGGATGGACGGTTGATCGGGGACTTATCAACACAATATTTTTCCTTGAACTTACTCTGGTGACCTTCGTACTTGGACAAACCGTAGTCTTCAATTCTGCATGATAAAACCTCCGATCATCAAATCAGCTTTTTCCAGAGATCACACCTTCAAAATGAGTTTTTTTTTTTTCAGATTTACGGACCGATGATTGTTGTTAGATCATAGCATTGTTGAAATGACTCGACAACCGCTGCGATTGGTAAATTGTTAGAAATGGCTGAAGCAGCTATAACGGAGTTAGCCAAGGTTTTGCGATGATAAGGCTGTTGGCTGAAGGTTTTGGAAGGTTTGTAGACTGCGACATTCGGAAGTAAGGCAAATTCCTAAACTTTCAATTACATTAATTTGTTGTACTTCCATTGTATTTATATCTACCTCTATACTGGTACAGTAAGGAAAGTGCACAACCACCAAACTCTAAAATAAGCAATATAAATTTATAAAGGTAATATTACTGAGGAAATAAAATTTTATCCATTATTTATAGCATGGAAATGATGAAAATTCAAAATTTGCAAATATTTGACTTACTTTTTACTGATTTAGATAATTTTTTATATTTTAATTATTATTCAAGGATGTAAATAGTAATCTCTAGATATCCCATATTTGAATCCATGTTACTTTTGTTAATTAGGATATTCGCGTTATTTTTCAAAAATTATTTTATTGTAAAGATGTTTTAGACCTACTAAATGTGAATTTTAATGGATTTGTATATACAACGAATAATTTAATTAATTTCAATTCAAATAATAATTAATCAAATTTAAAGTAGAAAATAAACAAATTTGAATTTCAAAGCAAATTTGTAAATTTATATTTTATAGAATTTGTAAATATCCAACATGCTCATCCCTAATTATTTGTCTACTTCTCATGTTTTATTTTTTGAAAACAATTATTTTAAGGGTTTTTTTTAAACTTTAAATAACTTCTTTTTTCTATAATTGTAGTTCTACGATCTAGACGGTTGGCAGGCGTCGTCCAAGTTCGAGTTTCCTAATTACACCGTTGGTTGGAAGGTTGGAAAGACAACAATTTATATCCTTCAATTTCCTACTTGATTTATTTCTTTAATCCTTAATTTTATTTATCAATTCTCTAATTTTGGCCACTTACTTTCTCTCTTTGTTTTCTTTATTTAATCCTTTAATTCCATATTTAAATTTTGATTTATTTTTGTATCTAATTTCAGATCGAAACTTCATCTACTATAATCTATTCAAATCCAAATTCTTAAAATCAAGTATCTAGTCTTTCGGTTTTTTCTCAATAAAGAAATTAAATATCATTAAATTAAAATTAAAGTATTATTTGATACATGATACTAGTTAATAGAGAATTTAAACAACTAAGAGAGAGTTTTACATAAATAAAATAAATTTCGAATTGATATAACATTATCTATAAATGAATTGGGTTAAAGTTACTCTCAAGTCAGACTAAAGTATCTGTACACTTGTGGCCTTCTCGAAATACATGCTTCAGTGACCTAAATGTCATATTGTGAAAGAGTATCCTACACTCATCAATCAAAAGGGATAAATAAATATTATAAACTTTATCAATAGACATAAATTGAATAATGGTAGTAATGTCCACTACTATTTCAAGAGTAGTAATGTCCATATCTCTAAAGCCCATCTCTCAATGCCCATACTACCTCAACACTAGTGGCTTTTTGAGTTGATAAGCTCCAATTATCCACCCACCAAAATAATTCTTAATGAGAGCTCCAGTCTCCGCTCTTTTAGGATCACTTATGGATGATCTATTAATGTTAAATTTGAATCAATCTATTAGAGACGTTTTCCAAGACACTAAAATAAAATAAAGTAGTTCTTTTTCCTATTCATTATTGGAAAAAGAATAAACTTTCCGGTCGCAGGGTTCTATCAAATCCACATCAACTAGTGATTGAACATGATTCATAATAAAAGCAAACAGAAATCCTAAAGTTTACAAGAATTGTGATGATCCTCTATAAACCATGTGTTTTATGCCACATGTAAACTTTGTTCAATTGGGCACTTTTCCCTTAGCATGAATCAACAAAATTTTCTTAATAAATATCTCTCATTTAGACGATGAATACAAATAATTCCCAAGATATCAGTGTCAATTCAAATGCACAATTCTTCATTAGGTATGTTCCACTTTAGACATAGAAATGCCATGAGATTATTATCCTTAGGCATCTGAATTGTATAAGGAGTCAATGATATATATAATAATGTAATACCAAGAAAGCGTTCTCAATTCAAAAGAATGGTCTCAAAATTATTTTTAATATACCATAATTCTAAAAATGTGATAAGATACCTTAGCCCTCAAGAAATTCATGACTAAATTTACGGTTGTAGAGGAAAATAGGAATGGGAATTTGAAGAACTGAACATCACATTAAATGATGATATGGATGGTAGCGACCTATAATTTGAATTTTACTTTATTTAGGTTTTTTTTGCATGTAAAAATGTATCTTTTAACTTTAGGCTTTGTGTTAGGAAGATTATTTTGTGTATGTAAAATATCTTTTGAACTATGTTTGTGGTGTTTCTTCTCTTATCCTCTACATTACGAGAAGCTTTAGTTGTAAGATGGCAACTTAGCCTCCAATAATAAAACTTAATATGTTTAATTAGCCATGATTTCCTAAATTTCTCTTTTTTCCACTTAAGAATTTTACTCGAAAATATATTATAAATCATTAATGAATTTTTTGAAAGTATGGTTTGGATTTCTCTCGTTGATTGAATTTTGTATATAAAAATTTAGATAATGATAATAGTAGTTATTGGAAAATAAGGTAAAAACATTGCTTAAATTATTATAGGTAAAAGGCAATGTCTCATCCTAAGCCAAAATGAAAGAATTTCTGTATATATTCAACAATAGAAGAGTTACAGTATATATAACCTACGGCACATGAAGCTTTACAGGGAAAAAGTTGAAGAACCCCTATAATCAAGGATTGACTCAATCCTAAATAAAGAAATAAATAAAATATCATCAAATTATAATCAAGGATTGACTCAATCCTAAAGAAAGAAAGAAATAAAATCTTATCTAATTTGTATCAATCAACTCATTGATTTCTATCACTCCCCTTAAGTTGGTGCATGGATATCACACATGTCTAACTTGCATAAAGTTTTATCAAAAGCTTTTCTGGAAACAACCTTGGTAAGTATGTCAGCATAGATCTCGAGTGCCATCGATATAGCTCTTGGGGGGCTAGTAAAAGGGCTTGAGAGTTGATCTTCGGACTTTACAAAAGGAAATGGAATGGTTCCAGCTTCAAGTTTTTCTTTTATAAAGTGTCTATCAACTTCTATGTGCTTTGAATGATCATGTTGAACTGGGTTGCGAGCAATCTCAATCACTGATGTATTATGACAATATAGGTTCATTGAACTTTGAGGATTAATGTCTAATTCTTCAAGCAATTTCTTCAACCACAACAATTTATATACTCCAAAAACCATGCCTTTGTATTTTTCCTTTGCACTTGACCTTGCAACGATTGGTTGTTTCTTACTTCTCCAAGTTACAAGGTTTCCTCCAACGAAAGTGAAATAACTTGAAGTAGACCTTCTATCATCAATTGATCCTGCCCAATATGCATCACTATAACCCTCTATTATCAGATGATCACATTTCTTAAAAATTATCCCTTTTCCCGGAGCATCTTTTAAATACTTCAATATGCGTTCAATAGCCTCCATATGTGACTTTCAAGGATCATGCATAAATTGACCTACCACACTTACTACATAAGCAATATAAAGTCTAGTGTGAGATAAATAAATCAATTTTCCCACAAGTTTTTGATATCTTGCTTTGTCAGTTGATGATTCACCTAAACAGTAATATAACTTATGATTTTGTTCAATGGGAGTAGTCACAGGTTTACAACTAAGCATTCATGTCTCAGCTAACAAATCAAGAATATATTTTCATTGAGATAGGAAAATATCATTATTTGATCTACCTACTTCAATACCAAGAAAATACTTCAGATTACCCATGTAACAGCCTGATTTTTTTTACTCTAATCGGAACAGTGGTTTTGGGACCACAAATTCGAATTAGAAAAAAATATTTTAATATTATTTTGTGTGTTTATGATGTGTGAATTTAATTGTGTGAAATTTTCGTGTTTTAATTTTGTCGTTTGAGAGATCGATTAAAGAAAATGGCTTAATCGCGTAAAATAAAAATTTAGGGGTTAAATCTAAAGGTACCAAATTGTTGTTATCTTTATAAAATGGAGGATTTATGATGTAATAAGCCAAAATATAGTTAGTGGGTGGCAAAGTACAAGTATAGCCTTATATATATATATATATGTATATATATATATATATAAAGGTTAATAAAGTAAACTAATTATTAATGTTAGTGTATGTTTAATATATTAAAACTAAAGCATTATTTCTCCATCTTTTGGCTGAAACTAAGAACAAAGAAGATTGTTTAAAAGCTTTAACATATTCGGCACTTGCAAGCTTGATTGAGGTATGAATTTTGTTTGGTTTTTGATAATTTTTACGTTTTTTGAGATCGTTGCTTCAAGTACTACAAAGCCCATGCTTGAATTTTTGAATTGGTTGTGTATTTTGTGATATGCCATTGAAGAGAGCTTGTTGTTTATGTTGTTAGATGATGGAAAATAAATATATGTTGTTATATTTTCATGTTTTAAGTAGTAATTTTTGATAAAAATATGTATTAAGGACTAAATTAAGAAAAGTGTAAATTGAGGGACTAAAATGTGAAATAAATGACATGCAAGGATCTATGTCGGTCTAGGAAATATTTGGCCAAAACATAGTGTGCTCAATTTGGAATATTTTGTGTTTTGTACAATTTGGACTAAATTGTAAAAATGTTAAATATTAGGGGCAAAATGGTAAATTTCCCATTTATGTGTTGTTGGACAAAATTGAATGAAATTATGTTTGAATGAGTTCAATTTGAATGTGTTTAGATCAAGAATTAAAGAAATCGGACTTGGATCGGGGGAAGACTAAAGTCATTGACTAATCGTTCCATTTCGATTACCGTTGTCAAAGGTAAGTCTATTAGCTATTTAATTTTATTAAATCAGTATATGTGTATGTATATCAATTGTATTTTGTTGAGTTAAATTTAAAAGTATAAAAATCGAATTGAAAGTATGAAATTATGTATATATATATGTGTTAGGTTCGAATGACCATGAATATGCAAATATGCATATAAATGTCCTTGTAATAAATTTAGGTATGAACATATATGTATGTATAAATTATATTCGAATATATACATATATATATACATGTAAATTTTATTGTAATGAATTTAGGTATGAAATTACAAAGGTATGAGATATATTCGAACATATGCATGTATGTGTGAATAAGGTGTAATTTAGTATAAAATATTTGTATAAGTTGGAACGAATAAGCATGTATACTTATGAATAAATATTTATATTGTGTATAAGTATGAAATTATATTTATATATATATATATGTTAAATTCAAATATGTATGAGTATATAGGTATAAGTTCTTATTTGAATATAAGTATAGAGTAATATATATTGTTAGATTCGAATATGTATATAGGTACATGTATAAGATCTTGTATTGAAATGGTATATGAAATTATATAGGTATATGTGGAATTGAATGTTGAAGGTACATAGTATATTATAAGTTGAATCTTATGATATTAGTAGTGGAATCTAAAGTATGAGGTTATATATATAAATGTGTTTGATTTAATTATTGAATTATTAAAGTTAGATTTGATGATTGGGATTTATATATCCATGTGTTTCAAAGATATAAGTTATGAATATTGAGCTGAATTTTAAGTGGATTTTATATATAATTATGAGATACAACTTCTGTGAATTGAGATTCTTTTGTTAAAGCTCAATACCAACCGGATTTATTGCCAGTGAAATAATTCAGACTTTAGGTCTAGCAGGCTTGATGCCGGTGAAATTATTCAGACTATACGTCTAGCAAGCTTAATGCCAGTGATACATTTCAGACTATAAGTCTAGCAGGCTAAAAGACGGTGTACCAAATCAGGTTTTAATACCTAGCAGGCTAAGTACCGATGAATGTGTTTAAATTATGTGAGAATATACAATTGATATAGCTATGATTTTGATTATGGAATTGATGAATACATAAATATTTGATCTATTTTTTTTAGTTACATATATTTGATGAGTATACAAATGTTCAATCATATGATTTTGGTTATATTAAATTGATGAATATATGTATATTTGGTCTAAATAATTATTATATATATATGTGTGCATTCGGTATATGCATATATTAAATATATATGCATTAGGTATATGCATTTGATAAGCAATTGATATATATATTCGGAAAATGCATTTGATAAGTATATATATATGTATTTGAGGTGTATATACATTTGCTTATAAGTTTTTGATGAATATGTTTGCATTTGTTTATAATGTTTATTAGGTATATATATATTTGATTATAAATAAAATGGTTTAAAGAGCTATATAATAATTATTTGTGTTATTTACGACTTCATTGAATTTGATTTGGAAATTATATGACTTATATATATACTTTAGTTATGTTATAGACTTACTAAGCTATATAAGCTTACTTTGTTCATTTACGTCTCTCTGTTTTATAGATTTTAGATCAAGCTTCAAGCTCGGGGATCGTCAACAAGTTCATCACCCTATCTATTATCTCGGTATTTTAAATATTTAAATTCTAACTATGGCATGTATAGACTAGATAAATGTTTTGAAGGTCGTATTTTGTTGTTTTGTATATGATTATAATAGTCATACTAAAATGGTTTATTTTCTTATGGATTTGCTAGTTTGCAATGTCTATATTAGTTAGATTTTAATGTCTTTGTTTATTAATGATGGTTGTGTTTGTTCGGTAATGCCTCGTAATCCTAATTCGGAGACGGATACGGGTTAGGGGTGTTACAACCCAGCCTTTTCATTTCAAACTCAAAGGCTAAATATTTTTGGGGATTTTCTATCTCATCCAAATCATCACCTGTTAGCACCATATCATCCACGTAGATAATCAATGCGATCACCTTTCCTTGTATATGTTTCAAAAACAATGTGTAATCAGCATTACTTTGCTTGTACCCAAACAACTTCATGGATTTCGTAAATCTACCAAACCATGCCCTTGGAGATTGCTTCAATACATACAACGTCTTTTTTAGTTTGCATACTATTGCAGTCTTTGAGTACTTTTCAATTCCAGTAGGAGGATCCATGTAAACTTCTTTAACGAAATCTCCGTGAAGGAAGGCATTCTTGACATCAAACTGAAGAAGAGGCTAATCTTGATTAGCAACCAAGGATAGCAATACTCTTACTGTATCAAGCTGGGCAACAGGTGCAAAAGTTTCTTGATAATCGACTTCATGAGACTATGTATATCCTTTTGCAACTAATTGTGCTTTGAACCTTTCAACTGTTTCATCTACTTTATGTTTAACAGTGAATATCTATCTACACCCCACTGTTCTTTTTCCATCGGGAAGAGGCACCAAGTCCTAAGTAGCATTTTTTTAAGTGCTGCCATTTCTTCTACCATAGCTTGGGTCCTCCTTGTGTCTCCTAAGGCTTCTTGTAATTTACTAGGAATAAATATAGATGATAATTGCAATACATAAGATGCATATGACTTTGATAAATGATGATAAGACACATTATTAGTAATAGGGTATTTTGTTTTGGCTTTAATATAAGGTTCATATCTTGCATGAGGTATACCACGGTTAGCACGAGTTGGAATATGATATTCAGAAGTTACCTCAGGTGAAGATTGTCGGTTTGGTGGTATAGGAGGATCAATACTATTTGTGAGAAGATCATCTTGTAATTAATCACATCCACCCAGCTCAGTGTTTTCATTTTCATCACCTCTCTTTGCACTTTCCAAATCAATATTTTCATCATCTTTCTTTGCAATTTCTGGAATATGTGGTTGTGCTCTCGGTGCAGTATTTTTATCAATACTCTTTTCATGCAATGTGAGAAATTTCTATACTACATCATCAAGATTAATCACTTCATTATGTTTCTCCCTCTGAAGTGAAGAATTTGTAGAGTAGAAAAACTCATTTTCATGGAAGGCAACATCCATAATGACATGAAGCCTCTTAGAGGAAGGATCGTAACATTTATACCCCTTTTGATAATTTCCATATCCCACAAAAATTCATTTTACAACTCGAGAGTCAAACTTATTTCTTTGATGAGGATACAAATGAACATAAACAACACATCCAAAAATTTTGGGAGGCAGATGAACAACAAGTGGAAGACTGTAATGGTCATACAATACATCTAGTGGTCGTCAATAATCAAGAGTTCTTGAAGAGTACAATTAATTACATAAATTTCAGAACTTAAAGCTTCACCCCATAAGTAAGATAGAACATGTCCTTCAATTAAAAAGGATTGAGTGACCTCCAAGAGTTGTCTATTTTTTCGTTCTGCAATGCTGTTTTGCTGTGATGAGTAAGGGCATGTCGTTTGATGAATCATGCCAACAGCGCCCATGAATTATTTTAGTTCTTGGCTCAGATATTCCCCTTCATTATCTGATCTAAAAACCTTTATTGACATACCAAATTGAGTTAAAATCATCTGACGAAAAAGGCGAACAATAGAACTTACATCACTTTTCTTTTTCATTTAATAAATCCAAGTCATCTTAGTGCGGTCATCAACAAAGGAAATATACCATTTCATTCCATTAAGAGTTGAAATGGGTGTTGCCTCCAAACATCGGAGTGAACCAAGGAAAATGACATACTTGTTTTATTTTCATTTAAAGGAAAGTGAGCACGATGGCCTTTGCAAGGGCACAAGTTTTACAAGAAAAATCTGAAACATTAAAACCAACAAATAATGAAGGAAATAATCTTTTCAAATAAAAGAAAGATGGATGTCCCAAACGTTTATGCCATAACCAGATTTGTTCTTTTTTCTTGTCAACTGAATTCTCTTGTACCACATAAGCCTGCCCTTTGCTAAAACATTGAAAACCATATTTGAGTTAGTACAATCCTCCCATTTCTCTACCACTACCAATCTTCATCTTGGTGTGAAGGTCCTGAAAAATACAGTGAGTGGGAAAAAGTACAAGAAATATTATGATATTTGGTTAATTTTTGTACTGAAAGAAGGTTACAATTTAATGATGGCACAAATAAAATATTTTTTATATCAAAAGAAGGAGATAATGGGACAGTACCAATACCAACAATTGTAGAAGAAACTCCATTAGCATTAGTGGCAGTATTGATAGAACAATTAGATAATTGTCTGAATTTTTATCTATCACAAGTCATATGATCTGTTGCACCTAAGTCAATTATCCAATTACTATTACTAGTAAGGGATGTACCTAAAATAAAACCCCAACGCTTTCTTCCACGAATCTTATTTTGGGCATTTAGGGACCACTCAATATAATAGGTTCCATCAAGGCGATCTGGGGTGATTAGAGAATTTTTCTGTATTGAGAAAATAGTTGTAGGGTGGTTATTTTTTTCATGAGAACCATTGTCACCATTTTTAGAATCAGGCATAGTGACCATGGTACAAGGAAGAAGCTTGCAACGAAAGCGTTAAACATAAATAATAATTGTGTCTGCTTCAATTCCAAAAGAAATTGTAGGAGGCTTTGATACAATCTAAATTAATACAATTATAAAAGAATTTCTGTATGTATTCAACAATAGAAGAGTTACAGATATATAACTTACAACACATAAAGCTTTACAAGGAAAGAGTTGAAGAATCCTTATAATCAAGGATTAACTCAATCCTAGGGAAAGAAAAAAAATTGTCAAATTTGCCTCTTGATTTCTATCAAAATATATAAAATTTCTAGTAAGGATTTTCTAAGGAAAGAGCTTGAACATTAAAAAGGCATCATGTGAAAAAAAATCATCTTTATATAGAATTACTTGAAGATTAAAAATCCAAACCACGATCTTTCTTTGTAAATCAATATTCATAATTATTTCATTGACCATACGAGTACAAGAGTAATGCTTGACAATACCTTTTTAATTATTATAAAAATGAATATTAACATTACGCTTTAAAAGGTTAAATCTACTATTAGTTCTATATTTGTAAAAGTTATAGATTTAGCCCATATACTTTAATTTGATCAATTTTAGTTTTTGTAATTTTAAATATAATCCTCACCCAAATAGTAATAGTTTGGTTAAATTCAATTATTAGTCCTATATCAAGCGTACAGTTGTAGATTTGATATATACTCTCAATTGAATCATTTTATGTCCCTATACTTATCAATTTTTAGATTTCAATCTTGATGCAAATGATAGTCGTTAATCCATTAACTAGACTTTTAGTGAGTAATATATGGAAACAAGTTAACATGGCATTACACATATGATGATATGTTGGCACATCATATTTTAGAAATAGTAGAACTTAATAAATTTAGCAGTTATCGTTTGATAAATTTTAAAATTTGAAGGACTAAAAAAATTTTGCAAAGTAGAAAGAATAACGACAAAATTTAATCCACTAGGTAATTGAGAAATGTGATTGGATACTTCAATTATTTACTTGCAATGAAATTCGAATAAAAATTATATATCAAAATATTTTAATATGAAAAATCTTATTCCGAAAAAACCTGTCTAATAAAACGAAAGGATCAACTCAAATCCTTTAAATAAGTGTAATTAATAATTGACAACTTTCTAAAAAGGCAAACCCTTGGTCCAAATATGTAACTCCAACTTTTACATTTATCATGCAAACTTTTTTCATAGACGAGGACATAACCTTTCCACGATCTTTGATTACATGAAAAATTATAAAAAATAAAAAAGTCATATGTATTCCGAATATACTCAAATTTGAATCCGAGTAATACGAAAACACATTACATATATTTAAAAGAAGTGGCAGAACAAGTATTGAAGTAAGTGAGATTTGGCTACCAACAAAGGGGAGGCAACTTGAAAGAGAAAGAAGAAGGCAAGTGACCGGTTCTCCTTATGTAATCCGCCCTTTCTGAAGTCCTCATTGCCTTTTCATTTAGTTTTGATTCTGCATTTGCTCGCTTCTCTTCAGCTATTCTCCTTGTTGCCGCTAGTTTGTTTGCACATTTTTCTTTTGCACGTGCTTTCAATCTCTCAGCTTTCACCTATACATCAACATAACAGTATAGGTAAAGATGAGATGGAATACTATTGTGTGCTTGGGACTCGAGAATGAGTGTTGAGTAAAAGTTATATCACTCCAGTTTTTCGTTTTTCTTGAAATATCTTTATCGGACACTTATTTGGAAATGAGTAGAGAATAAAAAATTGTAGAGATATTGAACATGCTTGTACCAATTACATACACGTATTGGACGCTTGCACCCAAGTCCGAGTAACATAGGACACAAGTATATGTCCTACTTGAGTGTATTCAATTTTTTCCAAGTTTTTACATATATGCACAATATCATATCTTTATACCCATGTTTGAATATTTGTCAAACATAGATATCTTAAGAAAATGAAGAGTTCCGGTAACATATACTGATTGGATAAATACAAACATACACTTTATGCAGACAAGTGGAACTGTAAAACCATCTAAAGGGTCTCTGGGTTTGGCTCTGCACTATAACATTCTCTTGTGCTTGTTTAAAAAACTAGGTTCATATTCAACCAACACTAAGAAATGGAAAATTTTCTGGCATTGAGTAATTGCTGTTATAAATGCTTAATACATAGCAGGCATAACAGGGAAAGATATGACTCAATACTAAGGAGATTTGCCATGCCTTCAAAGTGATTCAGTTTATGTAAAATTCACCATGCCACTCAGACTCAGGTGTGAGTGTTTGATATAATTATGCTTAATTTTTTTTTCTAAGTTTTCATATATTTGGAGGGTTTCTAGAGGATTTTATTCCCAAACCCATATTCCAATTATGCATTCGATACAAGCGCCAAACATGAGTATTGGAAAATAAAGATTCGGAGCAACATAGGTCATATGGATCTAGCTAATCTCTTACCTCCATTTTCTTCATCTCCATTTCTGCCTTTCTCTTCTCATGATTTTCCCAGGCCTGTATCTTCACTTCTTCACGCTTATACCTACAATGCAAGACATGCTAATCAGATCAGCTAGAGTTAAACACACACACACACACACACACACATTATTATTATTAACAACATCTAATCCTATAGAAATCACAATTCTTAAAACTAATTACACATCACCTTGCCATATATTTGGCACGTTCAGCCTCATCCCAAGCCATAGCTCGAGTTTCTAGTGTATTTTGCTTGCTAACTTGATCTGAATTATTGTTTTCATGTATCCTGGATTCTTGTTCATGCAGTCCATTTGATCCATTTCCCCTGGAAGCTCCATTAGTTTCATGTTCACCCTTGGCATCAGTTGATGTTGTTGTACCTGCTTGATGGTTTTCAGCACAGGCTTGACCATAGCGGCAACGGACCGGTGTGGAAGATCCCGACGTGATAGGAGTAGGATTCCTTGCTGAAGGACTCATGGCTCGTATTGGTGTTGCTGTTCTTGATGGCTCTTGGCTTGCGGCAGGGGTCATCTCAGTCCCCATATCTCTCACACATACTGATCTAACAACTGATGTTGAGTTCTGATTTGCAGGCTTGTAATTGATTGGCCAAATAGATTCATCGCAATCCACCTGTTTTGTTTCATCTTGGTATTCAGATGGCACTGCTGCAACAGCAGTGGCAGCCATTGCCGATCCATTTGTTTCTTCTGCTGCTGAACCTTCACCTTCACTGCTTGAACAATCTTGTTCTTTTTGTGGAACAAGTGCTATCAATCTTCGGTCATCAGCATTGGAGTTTCGAGGTGTGGTTTCGGGTTGGCCCTTGTTTCTACCTCTTGACAGCCCCACCAGCCATTTCTGCGCATCATCCCATTTTGAAGGTGTTGGTTTGCCAAAGCCACCGGTTCGATGATGAGAACCACGATTGGTAGCCCCATTCCCTTTATGAAACTCAAAACTAATGCCACTGCTGCTTGAAATCTCATAGTATCCTTTATCTTCAGTTGATCTCATTTTCTAATGAACTAAAAGCTTCTATAGGAACTTTGGCAATTTGTTTACACAACAAAGGCCAAAGCCGTAAAGATGAGAGGATTCAAACCCCAAATCTGTTGGATGTTACTTTTAAGAGGATTCAAACCCCAAATCCGAGTTCAAAACTTTGAGAATCTTGAAGCTACTAAAAGCTAACCACCAAAGACTTATAGTTTGCAGACCTTAAGTGAAGAAGTACGCAAATCTTCTCCACGGATTCGAACTTCAAATCTATTAGATGTCACTTTAAAAAAAAGTGAATAAATCAATGAGATTAAATTCGGATTCAAAAATTTAAGAATCTTGAAGCTATTAAAAGCTAACCTTATTGAAGAAGTCTGCAAAAGCTCTAGTTATTACCAAGAGAACTTCTCTGAGTCATTTTTACAAACAATTAAAGCACAAATGGCAGAATAGTATTAAGTGCAAACAGAAAAGAGAACCAAATCATGTTTTTCAACAGGAACCATTGAAATATCTGAAACTTGGGTTCACAAAAATCAAGGCAACAAAAAGGGTCCCATCACCCATGTGGGATTTATCCATTAAACTAACTAATCACCAGTTTTTATAAATCACCCCATTAATCAAAAACACCTAAAAGCTATCTGTTAAAGCAGTGGTGCTGCCAATGAAAAGTTTAATGATTTCACAAAACCCAATAAACAAATAAAATAGAGATATTAGTGACACCATTGTCAGAGATAAGTTAAAAAAAATAAAGAGAAGAGTTTCAGAATTTGAGATCCATTCAACATTAAATAAAACATTGCATGGTTGGAAACTTGAACCATTTCCATGACTACAAATGTGGTAACAATTAACATTTAAAATGACAATGATAAACTATTTAAACCTGAAACTGAAAGAACCAAAAAGGGCAAAAACCAAACAAAAGGCAGTTTGGCAGATGCTTGGCAAAGTAACTAATGGCATAAAAGAAATGGAAATTCTAAACTCTTTTTGCCTTGCACTAACAATGGGAATCTTGGGAATCGAATATGAATAAATTACTGACTTCCAAGAGAGAAAGGTTTATTGTTCTTGAAATATGGTTACCCATTCAACGGTTACTATTTCAGTGAAAGAATGTGGTGTTAGATGATGGGCGGCAAGTGGATTGAGGGAGCATTTGTCATATAAAAATCTCGATTGCATTGCAACTACATTTGTTTATAAATCTACCGGATGTTTCTGCCTTCTTCTTCTTTTTTAATCTAATCTAATATTTAAGCATTTAATTGAATTCAACATGTATTCTATAATATTAAAATACAAATTTATTATCACTCAACCTATATTTATTATTGATTAAATTTAAAAATATATTTTTAGTGTGAGAAAATCTAATTTTTCTAAGTCATGTTTATTTTATTTAATTCGAAATTATAGTTAATTTTAAATTGTTTAACGATAACATTTAATATTTTTATTATTAGAGATAATATATAATTTGCCCCTTGACCACTTGTACCTAGTTGTTATCAAAGTTTTAAAAATAGGATTAGTGGTAGACCACCGATTTGTTCAATTTAATTAAATAAATTATTTAAAAATTCATAAAAAATATTAAATATAAAAAATTGATTCAATTGGTTTTTTTTAACTTGGTTCTAAGCTATTTGCGAGTCAACTAGTCTAACCCCTCTTTTTGGAATAATTCCTAGTCTAATTGGTCGGCCCGATCTAATTTAAACAACATTAGTTGGCACCCAAACTTTGTTTTAACTTAATTGATACTTGAACTTGAAATCCGTTGCATAATTTGGTACTTTAGCTATAGCACCATTAGAAAGTGATGATATGCTACTGTTAACTAATAATACTATGGCACATGGCAGATTAATATTATGACATGTGGCAAGCATTGATAAAAAATAAATGTTTGAGAGGTAAAAAAGGCCCTTGAATTTTGGCAAAAAAATCTATTAAGCCCTTCCGCAGAAAACACATACAGTTAAGCCCTCGAACTTCCAAATTGTATTAATTAAGCCTTTTATCCATTATTTTTTTCTTTGAATGATACATCACTAATGTTGCTATTAATGACTACTAAGTCGGCCATTCTATTGTTGACATGGTGGTCCACGTCAGCTATGGTTGCTGACGACTACCATGTTAGCAAAAATTCAAAAAATATTTTTTAGAAATTTTAAGCTTAGAATGAACTTTGTTTAGGTTCATTTTAGGTGTAATTTTAATATTTTTTTTATACTTAAGACTCTTTAAACAATTATTAAACACAAAAATTAATAAAATAACCTAGAAAATAAAAAATAAAAAATTTATTACATTTTAAATAATTTTTAATATTCAAAAGCTTTTTTATGATTAAAAATAATCCATAATGAATCTACACATGGTTGTCCAGTCTCATTTGAATCTGAGCAATCATTTGTCCAAATTTATTATAGACTTTATTTTTAAAATATTTTTAATAAATATATTTTTAAAATTTTATTTAAAATTTTATAATTTATAATAATATTTCAAAAATTTTAAAAATTATAATTTTAAAAAATACATTGAGAATGAACCTATACAAATGGTTTTCTTGACTTAAAATTTTTAAATTATTTTAAAATTTTTGAATTTTTGCTTACCTAAAATTGTCACATTAGCAATGAAACATGTTAGGTCCAAAAGTACTAAGAGGGGTGAATTGGCATTTAAAATTTCTCTACAAACTTTTCTAAAAAAAAAAAAAAAGAAAAGCTTTCAAAAAATTATTTACAGTGGTTCAACCCCAGTTGCCTATATCCACTACCTTAGCTTTCCACCATTATGAATTTCTCAATTCACTACTAAAATTGATACCTTTGAAGACAGTGTATAACATTTACAATTCTATCTTTTCAAAATCTTAGACATAACATTTCCCTCTAGGTTTTATGGTGAAATGAAGACAAAACAATAACAACCTCTAAGAAGGGGGGTGTTTAAAGTTTTGGTCTCTAAACAAATATATATGAATGATAAAAAATTTGACACTAAGCTTTTAAAGAATATTTACAAGAGAAATGAAAAAACAAAGAGTTGAAGATTTTTCTCTTGTTCTTTAAGTTTGGATGTTATTTTCTTGTGTCTTGATGTATTTTTTTACTTGTATTTATACCAAAAATGAATTTGTGGACATTTATGGTTGTTGGGGGTAATTGCAAGCATTAAATTTGAGTTGAAAAAGTGACTCTACAACCTAGGTTTTTGAGACTTACAAAGGGCTATCAAGACTTGATTGAAAAATAGTTATTATGTAGCTATTAGGGGGCCAAGTTTTGAGGCTTCCAGCCCAAGTCTTGAGAATTGGAGGGCAAGTCTCAAGACTTACTAGCTAAGTTTGAATACTAGGCCTTTAAGGAGAGTTTTGAGGCTATTAACTTGATCAGTCTTGAGATCTAGACCTTTAGTCTCAAGACTTGTCTCTTAACTTGCCTTGTAAAAATTAAAAACACTTGAAAGCACTTTAGGAACAACTCAAAAACATTTGGTTAAAGATGAAACACACTTAGGACATGCTTTTGAGTATTTGCAAGACTTTGGAAATGTTTGATCACTAAATGACTTAGGAAATAAATAATTAAAATTTATCTTAAATTTTGTTGTATAAAAATCTTGGGACATGAAAGCTAACAATTTCTCCATTTTTTATATAAAAATTTAAGAGAAATTTACATTTTTAGAAAGCTCATTCTAAACCACTTAGACATTTTCAAAATATGACTACCCCTTTGTTACACTCCTCACTCGTCCTGATATCCAATATGGATAGGAGATTCTACTGAAGCATGTACATAACAAGAATCTCAAAATTATTTAAGATTTCAAACATTAAAACATTTTTATAAAATCACTAAATCAAGTTTAGGCCAATTTAGAGACTTTAGAAACAATTTAAAATAATATAGAATGGTTCAAGAGTTATTGAAGGTGTTCGAGACCTAAAACAAGCCCTTGAAAGTCGAAACAGCCCAAAATAGTGCAATGAGCCAATCTGCCATAGTTGTATTGGTACCACTAGGGAGTTGTACTGATACATCTCTCTGGTACTATACATTTTTGTTCATTGTCTCAATTGTTCCAAAACAATTGAGCTAAGTACTAATACCGTGGACCCCTAGAGCTAAAATTGAGCAATTGACGTAGTTATTTTGATACCTAGAAGAAAGGTACCAAAACATTGGAGTAGTGGACCGAAAATTCAAGTTCTAAACACCCAAAAAAAACTCTAATACACCTTCTAACAAGGTATCCATAAAACATACTCAAGAATCATTCAAGTTCATATCCACCCCAAAACATGCTCAAACTTATATCATAGACACATATCATTGAAGCAATAAAAAAAACATGCAAGGTTTCGTGATTTCATCCCAATAAGTTTCACCCAAAACATTGCCCATATCAAAAGACAATAAAAAAAAACATGCAAGATTTCATGATTTCATCTAAATAAGTTTCATCCAAAACATTGCCCATATCAAAAGAGGGATATGCAAGCATGCATAGTAAATTTTCATACAATACTTAAGTTTAAACTAATCAAATGAGTCTCCAAACCCAACAAATCAATAACCAATCTTCAAGTACTAACTGGAACATGAAACTAGCATATATACAAAATCTTAAAACCCTAACTATTAGAAAATCTATTTAGAAAATAGTGTTTTTAGGCATAACAGAAGTTCAAAATTTCTTAAAACTGACTCGTAACAACCCTTACATGGTCTGGTCATACGAACCGAGTAATAGGATGCTACAACAACTATCGTGTAACACCCATAACCCGTACTCATACCCATCACCAGAACGATCAATAACGACGTATCACTAAACAAAAAAAAACGATCAGTAACAGATAGCATCAACTTACCAATTTAATTAACAGAATTTCATAATAATTTAGATCGGAATAATACATACATTTATGAGCCTTAAAAATAGTTTAGAAATAATCAATGACCAATTCTAAACAAATCAAAAAGTTTAGGGAAAAACTAAAAATTTTCAAAGCAGGGATCGTGTGTTCAGGCTGTGTGACAGAGACAGAGCCAAGACAGTGTGGCTCCAGATATGGCCGTGTGGTCATCTCACAAGCTCGTGTGTGATCTCACAGGACAGTATATGTGGGCTATGTAACTCACTGCCTTAGGTCACACGGTCATGTCGCAGGCCGTGTGTTAGCCCGTGTGAAGCTTGCACCTAACACGCTATGGGCACACGCCCATGTGTGACACACGACCGTGTGATATCCCGTGTCCTAGGCCGTGTGTGTACCCAAAAGTGACCAAAATCATGCTCATTTTTCATCCAAAACCTTAGGTACCTAAACCAACTTATAACATATGACCACAAGACCTTAAAACACATTCAAGAACGACCAACATATACCAAATCAACAACCAAAGACCTAACCAATGTGTCATCAATGACACCACATCTCATTCACCCAATATTTTCCTACTTAGTTACATTACACAAGCCACATTGTACCAAATATAACTTACCTACATTTCCTTTATACAATACCTAATTCAAGCCACAACTACCATCTCAAGTTTGTTCACTTATGCATAAACATGGAATTAAACATACATACCACATTTTACCTATCATACCACAACATCAAAATGCACAACCCAAAATAGATTATATGTACTTATGAAACATTATAGAACATAACCGAATGCTCCTATTACATGCCATATAAGCTAAGATGTATTCAAAAGCTACCAAATAATCCCTGGATAGTGTGATTCTTCGAACTAATCCGATCTTCCGATCCACAAAACGTATCTACAAGAAATAAGACAAATAACACGAGTAAGCTTTCGTAAAGCTGAGTAAGTTTGTTGATTGAACGGTAAAGCTTACCAAAGCAAACTTAATAATAATTCAAATAAAAGATTAATGAACAGAGTTCCTGTTAACGAGGTTATTATCAGAATTCCTGTCACTCATAACTCACAACAGGTGAGAATTGCACAGTGCATTAATTCACATCCCATTCTCATTCGTCGCATTAATAAGATTTAATCTCAAGTAATCAGAGAGTATCACTCATTTGAGTCAATTTCATAGTTTTGACTGGCTCACGATGCTGCTCACACAAGCTGCAGAGAATCTGCAACAGATGTAGGATCTCAAGCCATCGTCATAGTTTGTATCACCGGTACATAGTACCTGCTAAATAGTCACCGGTTCACATTGCTGCTCACACAAGCTATAGAGAATCTGCAACACATGCGGGATCTCAGCCATCGCTACGGTCTGTATCACTGGCTCAAGGCCTGATAGTTAATATTTTATATTCATTTATCATGTAATCTCCAATCAGTCCATAGTTAAGTATAACATTGAATATAATCATAATAAATATGAGATATATATATATTTATATAATATAGAAATAACGGTATGAACTTACAGGATTGATTTGCAGTAACGATTTAAAGTATCTCAATTAGTGATCGACATTATATCAATTCATTATTTCCATTTTCAATTGCACACATAAATAATAATCCAAAATTATGCAATTAGGTTCATATAATACATTTATAAAGGTACTAAAATTAAATCGAACGAACTTCCCAGACTAATCTGCAGCAACGACAAAATACAGGGGCTCTTCGGTAAATTTCTCTTTTCCTCGATTTTTCACTTGTTCAAGATCTAAAATAATAATTTCATTCAATTCACAAATTCTAATAGAAAAATTAATTCATTTTATGCAATTAAGTCCTTTTTGACATTTTACGAAATTTCCCTCAACATTTCACTTTTATTCAGCTTAGTCCTGAAGCCCGCAACATGCAAATTAACCATTTTTATTTAAAACCCACCTTGATCGATTATTCAAAGGTCTCTATACAGCCCCTATTTGCAATTATTTTACACCAAATACAAGTAATTTTACCACTTTAACAATTTAGTTCTTAACGTTAAAATCGTCAAAAACTATTTAATAAATAGTTCTAACTAACAACAAAACTCAATAATATTTCATAAAACTTCATGAATAACTCAAACTCATCAATGGCATAATCCAATACATTTTATATTTTTACAAATTAGTCCTCGATTAGCTAGATTAAAGCTAATATGAGCTCAAAAACATAAAAAATTACTAAAAACAACAAGGTTTACTTACCAAATCAAAGGGCCTAAGCTTGGCCAAATACTTCCTAGCTTGAACCATGGTGTTTCGGGTTTTTAGGAAGAAGAAACAAGAATAACCACCATTAATTTGGCTTTATTTTAGTTATAAATTATTTATTTACCTAATTACAATTATATCCCTTTTAATTTACATTCAAATCTTTAACATTTTCAAGTATAAAACCGTCCACTACTATACAAATGGTATAATTAATATTTAAGGAGGGTTTAATTGCACAATTAGTCGTTTAATTATTTTAAATTTTAACTAAACAAACTTAATTTCAATTTAATCCTAAACTAGTTAGGACTAAATGAGCAAATAGCCCAAAAGTTAATGGATTTAATCATACCCACCACCACTTGGACTTTTTGACCATGGTTTAATTAAAATTTTGGTCCTTTTAGCATTTTAAATATATAGTGATTAACTTTTAACTCTTTTACAATTTAATCCTTTGACCTTAATTAAGTAATCAATCATCAAAATTACCGAACCAAACTTCAATTCACCCATAGTACGACCCTATATATTTTTAATAAGAATATTGACGATCCTAAATTACGAAATCAAGGTCCTAATACCTCATTTTCAATAACCACTTGACTTTTGAACCGAACCACTTGTACTAACTTGTAATTCAATTGGTTAAATTCATCAAATCAAAATTTAATATAAAATTTATTATTGACTTGTATAATTTAAATACTAATTATACGAACTTACTCGTCAGACTTGTGGTCCCAAAACCACTATTTCTGACACCACTAAAAATCAGGCTGTTACAACTTTCCCCCTTAGGAAATTTATCCTCGAAATTTTTACCTAGCAGTACCTGTTTATATAGAAGTTTGCTTCAGGAACTGAAATTGTCACTGGCTTATCTAAATATGAAAGATATCAATCCCATAACCATCTCGAAAAACACAAACTTTATCTTCAGATTCACTACTCAAATCTGTCTTATATTTAATTTTTCGCTCAATTCAACCAGTATAACAGGGTTCAACATTTCCCAGTTATCTTTAAATTTGAAAATGCAGCATCGTAGCATGTCTTCCAGAACTTGTATTACCCACTCTAATTGTCCATCTTCCCATGGATAAAATGTTGTATTAAAATTAAGTTTAATGTTTAGAGTCTCGCAGAGTTTATTCAAAATCTAGAAGTAATTCTTAGATCAATATTAGAAATAATAAACAATGGCACTCCATGCAATCTAACAATCTCTGTCACATATGATTCGACTCCTTCTAAAGCGGATAATCAGTTCTGACTGGAGTAAATGAGCTGACTTTGTCAATCTATCAACCATAACCTAGGCAAATATTTCTTTTTGGGTGATACCGGAATACCAGATAGCAAAACCCTCATGACTCGCTACTATTTCCACTCAGGAGTCATGTCGGGCTGCAATAATTCTGACGGTACTTGATCTTCAATTTATCAGACAATATAGTATGTACTGCTGTGGATCTCAGATAAATATCTTGTTACTTTGGATTACTCGAAAAACACAATCAATTACAAAATTACATCATACCATCCGTATTCACTGTAAATCCTATAAGCGAATCACTCTGGATTTGCTCTCACTTAGCTATTAACTTTCAGGTCATCTTCTTACAATTCCCGAATTCTTTGCAGAGTAATGATCTAGTTTCAATTTTTCTAATAAAAATTCATTACTCTAATCAACATATTCCTTCCAGGATTTAGGCCGAGTCAGTATAAAACTTCCATTCTGTAAGACTTTAAGCTGGTCACAACTTTCAGAGACATTTACAGAGTTTTTAATTAACAACAGAAGAGAATTTACTCGGATCTATACAAATTCCATTTACTGAATTTACATAATAAAGAAAACCATCCTCGCTAAGTCAACTCACATTTACTGACTTTCACATAACAATTTCTTGTACTAAGTCTATTATACAATTTTCAAATACTGAGCCTACATGGATTCTGTCTTAATCTAAATCAAGATATTATCAATAAGAACAACCACAAATTATCTGAATGAAACTGGGAAACCAATTCATAAATTTATAAATTAATGAGACATTAATTAATCCATACAATATTACTAGAATTTATAATGGTCACATCAAGTTCAAAAACAGTTTTCAGTATATCACAAACTTTAACTAGCAACTAATAATAACCAAATCTGTATTTATCTTTAAGAACGCTGTTACACCTTTTTAACTAATCAAACGGGTTATCTATACGAGATAAATTATATTTATTATTTGTCCTGAATTTATTCAATTTTCACATTCAAACAGAAATCCAGAATTTCTTCAGGAAATAGATCAAGAAACTCTCTGGCAATCAGTACAAGATAAATCTTTGACCTTATTTCTTGAGTATCTGGTAGACATATATATATAGTATACCAAAAATATTTTACAATCGTCCAAATCATTTTTTGTATAGAGATAACTAAAATAACTCTGGTTGTACTATCTGATTTACCAACTCACTATGATCATTTCACCAGTCTGACATTTGAAATCAATTTATTCCAGTCTACAGTTTACTACAATATCATATAACTGTAGCCAATCTATTTCCAGAATAACCATTACACTCTAACCCATTGGATTATGACTCAAATATTAAACTCAGTTGATTCAAGAAATAGATCCTTATCCGTTATTAATGTAGTGCAAATATATGAGTAAGTTGATGCAGTATCACCCAGTGCATATGAAATAAATAATATCAAATATATAGAACGTACAAGAAATAATATCAGATGCGGTAGCTTCAGATCTAACAACTGTGTCTTTGATCCCACTACATTTCATTCCAATGTTATTACTCTGACCAGGGCATTGCCTTTCTAAGATGTAGATACTATTTAACACTATTCACAAACACAATTTGCTTGATTATCTTCATTGACCTGTGCAAATTTAAAGAAATCTAATCTAAAGAAATCCCATTTAATACTATCTCTTCGTACAACCGTTGTTAATGTCGAGAACCAATTATAAACCTTGTCTATTTATCAAAGACATGACGTATCTGAGATAATCATCAAGGAAGCAACCCATATCTTTAAAATTCCCTAGACATTTCCAAACCAGTACCAGTCCTAATCAGGTCATCACTTGTTTTACCTCTAAATTCCTCAGTGTCATACCTTCTAATTAATTAACATAAAGCCGTCAAACTATTTCAGTCTGTTGAGGACCCAAGGATGCCATAAAGAACATATTAGGGGATAGAGGTTGTAAGGCCACTAAATTAACTCGCACTAATTCTGTAAACCACTTGCACATTAAATCAAAAAGATATTTTTTCTTTACTATTAGACATTTACAAAGCCAATAAACTATAAAATATCTATTATTTTAAAGTCAAAATATTACCTTTATCTTTTACCTTATCAAGGTCAATACGATCGGATTCTATTAACATTCATTAAATCTATAAGAAAGTATTCTTACCTTCATTTTTAGACAGTTGTAGAATCGGTATACCATACCTTGCACCAGAGTCAGTAGTCGGAATGTTACTGTTAACATATTAGTTTCATCACGTTCAGAATCAGATGACATCATTAAAATCTACAAGGAAACATGGGTTAGATTAGATCAATCAATATCACACTATCTCAGGTTTATATGGTATGCAATTTTTAGACTTCAAACACACTACGTTCAGTCTGAGAATCAACTAAACTATAACTCTGATACCATTAAATGTAACACCCATAAACCGTACCTATCGTCGAATTAGGGTTATGACGTATCACTAAACAATCCAAAACAATCAATAATAGATAACATAAACTTACCAATTTAATTAACATAATTTCATAATAATTCAGATAGGAATAATAGATTCATTTATGGGCCTTTAAAATAATTTAGAAATAATTAGGGACCAATTCGAAACATGTAATAAGCTATTTTTAGTGAAATCGAAACAATGGTTTCGGGACCAAAATATGAAGTTTAAAATTTATTTTATTATCATTTTACGGTCTATAGTATGATAGAAATATCGTATAAAAATTTTGTTAAAATTTTATCATTTACATGCTTAATTTAATAAAAGGACTAAATCGCATAAAGTGCAAAAGTTGAGTTCTAATAGCTAAAGGTATTAAATAGCTGTAGGACTTTAAAGTGGAGGCCCTTATATGGTAATTAGACCATTTGTATGTTAGTGGATGATAATGGTTTGGCAATATTGAAATTTGAATGAATTATTAAGGTTAATTTTGGAAATTAGTAATTAATGTTATAAATAAAAAAAATAAAACAAACAATTAACATCCATTATCACCATCTTCCACCAAATTTGAAAATAAAACCTAGCCATGGAAGCTTGAAGTTTTGACAAGCTTATTTTGTCCAATTTGGTATGTATTTTCAACCCGTTTTTAATGATTTATACGTTTTCGGGATCGTTTTAGCTTAATCTAGCTAACCCAGTGACTAAATTGTGAAACTATTAAACTATTAGGGTTTTACCATTGATGAACATGCTTGAATTTTGAAGTTTTATGATGGAAAATGAGTGGTTGTTGTTAGATAAACAACTTTTATAAAGGGATTTTGGTGAAATATTCAATTAGGGGTTAAATTGAAAAATGTAATAAATTTATGGTAAAATTGTGAATTTGTGAAATATGTGGGCTGATATAAGCATGTATAAAAATCGGCTAGGCTTGGGTAGGGGAAAATTGCATGAATTTCATTTTCTAAGCCTAGGGACTAAATTGTATAGAATTAAAAGTATAGGGGTAAAATGGTAATTTTTCCAAAAATATGTGTTGGACTAAATTGAATGAATTATATATTAAATTAAGTTAAATTTATCCATATAGATCAAGTTAGACCCCGTACAGAGTTAGATCGGGGCAAAGAGATAGTCTCGGATTAACCGCCTTCGTATCTATGTATACTCGACGATGTAAGTTCGTGTAATTAAATTGAGTATTTATATGTTTTTAATTGAATTATATGTATGGGATTTGTATAATTTCCATGTATAAATACCGACCGCATATCCAATGACGTATGATGATTATCGAGTCCCGTTTGAACCTTAGGAATTCATAGGATCCAAATGACATGTCATTAGGGATTATCGATTGCAGCTCGTGAGAGCTTATCGTTTCTTAGCTCATATGAGCTTACCGATATACAGCTCGTGGGAGCATACTGATTCATAGTTCGTATGTGCACACATGTGCAGGAATTGACAAATTACAGATTAGTACACTATGTGTGAGCTATCCCGAGTATCCAACGATATTCTAAATGGTTTAATGGGTAATGTTCTGATACAATAGGACATGAGTTCGATACGAACTATTATAGGTATACATATGAATTACATGGAAAATGATTTTACATGGTATATAGGTATATGAAATGGATGATACATGTATATAAAATTTGATTAATTGTTGAGCTCATCCATAACTTGGTTTATATATGTGTTTACATGACTAACATGGTTAATGTATATGTCCTTAGGCATTTGATCAATATATGTTGGGATATGCTTTGTTTACTTACCTTATATGTGAATAAATGGTAAGTTAAATTCTATGTTATACGAACTTACTAAGCTTAAATGCTTACTCTATGTATTTTCCGAGTTTTATAGTGAACCGGAAGCTCGTTCAGGTTGAAAGCTTGTCAAAGCTATATCACACTATCCATCAGCTCTTTTGGTACTTTCGGTTTGTTTAATTTTGGTTATAATGGCATGTATTGGTTGTTTTGGCTAATGTTGGCCTATATGTGTTTTGGTTGTTGGAAATGACCATTTGGTTGGTTTGCATTGTGGCCATATGATTTGGCTTGTGTTTTGGCATATTTTGATATGTAAATAAATTGCCTTAATAGGGTTGATGTGTGGTTGAATGATGAAAGGTAAAATGATAGCTAAATGAGCATTTAATATATGTATCTTGTGATATAATGACTTGTGGTAGATTGGTACTTAAGTAGACATGATTTATATAGTAAATTGATGCTAGTTAAAGAATGGTAATTGTTGTACCAAATGGTTGTGTTTTGGCAAGGGAGTTACATGGTAAGTTTGATGCAAATTATGCACATATGTTAGTTGATCATTTGATTATATTGAACACATAGTTAGACATATTTATATATTGTCATTTGAGGTGCCTAAGGGCATATTGGTTGTATGTGAATATACCATATGTTTAAGGTTTGTTTATGCTTGATTTGGATGCCTTGATATGGCTTGTAAGTATATGTAATTGTGGTTGTAGGTATATGCCAATTTGGGTGAGAAAAATGACTTATAAACTAGCCTATTTTCGTCTACACGGGTAGAGACACGGGCGTGTGTCTCAGCTATGTGTGACACATGACTAGGTGACACGGCCGTGTGTCCCCTGTATCTTTCAAAGGGTTGCAAGTTAGGCTGTTACACGGCCTAGCACACTACTCAGGACAGCGTGTGAGGTTACTTGTAGAGACTGTCCATGGGCGGGCGGCGGCGCCCCGACGGCCGGACCTAAAATATGGGAGGTTCGGGTAAAATATAGGCCCGAATATGGGCTTGGACAAAAAATGAGGCCGTTTAAAAAGCAGTGGACCTCGGCACCACTTTTTGGCCGGGCAGTCCTACCAAATATAATAAATATATATTTTTATTTTATTTTTAATTTTAAAATACTTTTAAAATATATTTTTATTTTTATTTTAAAATAATTTTTAATGTTTATTAAAAATGGGCGGGCCGTTGCCTCGCTTATGATATTTTTCCTGGCTGGCTGGCCCATGGACAGGTCTACTTCGAAGGGTACACAGCCTAGCACACGGACGTGTGGCTTGGCCGTGTGACCAAGTCAGAGAGTTACACGGGCACGGACATGGGCTGGGACACCGCCGTGTGCCCCTATTTCGAATGCCCACACAACCTAAGACAAGGGTGTGTCACTTGGCCGTGTGAGTCACATGGCTTGGCCACTCAGCCGTGTGACCCCTATAGCTTTGAAAAATTTCAATGTTTTCCAAAAAATTCTTTGAGTTTCTGATTTAGTCCCGACCTTTTTCTAGTGAATATTTTGGGCTATGAGGGCTCTTATAAGGGACAATATGTATGATTTTAATTGGTTTTGATGTGATTATTAATATCTTATAAAATGTTTGAAATTTCTATTCGTTTCATTTGTAATCATCGGTAATGCTTCGTAACCCTATTCTAGCGACGAATTCATGTTAAAGGTGTTACAAAACAAATAAAAAAAGTTTAGGGAAAAACTAAAAATTTTTAAAGAAGGGTCATACAGCTGTATGTCAAGGCCATGTGAGAGAGCCCAGATCGTGTGGCTCAAGATATGGTTGTGTGGTCATTCCACACGCTTGTGTGTGATCTCACATGCCCGTGTATATGAGCCGTGTAACTCACTGGCTTGGGTCACACGGCTGTGTCGCAGGCCTTGTGTTAGCCCGTGTAAAGGCTGTACCCAACATGCTAGGGGCACTAGCCCATGTGGCTTGCTTGTGTGTGACACACGATTGTGTGATAGCCCGTGTCCCAGTCTGTGTGTGTACCCAAAAGTGACCAAAATCATGCTAATTTTTCATCCAAATCCTATACCTAAACCAACTTATAACATATGATCACAAGACCTTAAAACACATTCAAGAACTACCAACATATACCAAATCAACAACCAAAGACCTAACCAATGTGTCATCAATGACACCACATCTCATTCACCCAATATTTGCCTACTTAGTTACATTGCACAAGCCACATTGTACTAAATATAACTTACCTTCACTTCCTTTATACCACACCTAATTCAAGCCACAACTACCATTTCAAGTTTGTTCACTTATGCATAAACATGGAATTAAACATACATACCACAACATCAAAATGCATAACCCAAGGTAGATTACATGTACTTATGAAACATTACAAAACATAACTGAGTGTTCCTATTACATGCCATATAAGCCAAGATGTATTCTAAAGCTACCAAATGATCTCTGGATAGTGTAATTCTTCGAACTGATTCGATCTTTCGATCCACAAAATGCATCTACAAGAAATAAGACAAATAACACGAGTAAACTTTCGTAAAGCTGAGTAAGTTTGTTGATTGAATGGTAAAGCTTACCAAATCAAACTTAATAATAATTCAAATAAAAGATTAATGGCCAGAGTTCCTGTTAACGAGGTTATTATCAGAATTCCTGTCAATCATAACTCACAACAGGTGAGAATTGCACAGTGCATTAATTCACATCCCATTCTCAGTCATTGTATTAATAAGATCTAATCTCAGGTAATTAGAGAGTATCACACATTTGAGTTAATTTCAGAGTTTTGACCGGCTCACAATGCTGCTCACACAAGCAGTAGAGAATTCGCAACAGATGTGGGATCTCAAGCCATCGCTCCGATCTGAATCACCGGTACATAGTAAGTACTAAATAGTCACCGGCTCACGATGCTACTCACACAAGCTGTAAAGAATCCGCAACACATGCGGGATGTCAATCATCGCTATGGTCTGTATCATCGGTTGAAGGTCTGATAGTTAATATTCATATTCATTTATCTTGTAATCTCTAATCAGTCCATAGTTAAGTATAACATTGAATATAATCATAATAAACATGAAATATATAGATATAATATAGAAACAACTGTACGAACTTACATGATTGATTTGCAGTAACGGTTCAGAGTATCTCAATCAGTGATCGACATTATATCAATTCATTATTTTCATTTTCAATTGCATACATAAATAATAATCCAACATTATGCAATTAAATTCATATAAAGAATTTATAAAGGTACTAAAATTAAACCAAATGAACTTACTAGACTAACCTGCAACGACGACAAAGTACAGGGGCTAGTAAGTAATTTTCTCTGTTCCTCGGTTTTCCACTCGTTTAAGATCTAAAATAATAATTTCATTCAATTCAATAATGCTAACAGCAAAATTAATTCATTTTATGCAATTATGTCCTTTTTTGACATTTTAAAAAAATTTCTCTCAACATTTCACTTTTATTCAGTTTAGTCCTTAAACCCCAAACATGCAAATTAACCATTTTTATTTTAAACACACCTTGACTGATTATTCAAAGGTCTCTATATAGCCCCTATTTGCAATTATTTCACACCAAGTACAAGTAAATTTACTGCTTTAACAATTTAGCCATTAACGTTAAAATTGTCAAAAACTACTTTACAAAATAATCCTAACTAACCGCAAAACTCAATAATCTTTCATAAAACTTCATGAATAACTCAAACTCATCAATGGCATAATCCAATAGATTTGATAGTTTTACAAATTAGTCCTCGGGTTAGCTAGATTAAGCTAATATGAGCTAAAAAATATAAAAAGTACTAAAAACAACAAGGTTTGCTTACCAAATCAAAGGGCCTAAGCTTGGCCAAATACTTCCTGGCTTCAACCATGGTGTTTGGGGTTTTTAAATACTTCCTGGCTTCAACCATGGTGTTTGGGGTTTTTAGGAAGAAGAAACAAGAAAAATCACCTTTAATTTTGCTTTATTTTAGTTATAAATTATTTATTTACCTAATTACAATCATATCCCTTTTAATTTACATTCAGATCTTTAACATTTTCAAGTCTAAAACCATCCACTACTATACAAATGGTATAATTACTATTTAAGGAGGGTTTAATTGCACAATTAGTCGTTTAATTATTTTAAATTTTAACTAAACAAACTTAATTTCAATTTAATCCTAAACTAGTTAGGACTAAATGAGCAGATAGCCCAAAAGTTAATGAATTTAATCATACCCACCACCACTTGGACTTTTTGATCATGGTTTAATTAACATTTTGGTCCTTTTAGCATTTTAAATATATAGTGATTAACTTTTAGCTCTTTTACAATTTAATCCTTTGACCTTAATTAAGCAATCAATCATCAAAATTACCGAACCAAACTTCAATTCACCTATAATACAACCCTATAAATATTTAATGAAAATATTTACGACTCTAAATTAAGAAAACGAGGTCCTAATACCTCATTTTCAATAACCACTTGACTTTTGAACAGAACCACTTATAATAACTTTTAATTCAATTGGTTAAATTCCGCAAATCAAAATTTAATATAAAAATTATTATTGACTCGTATAAATTAAATACTAATTATATGAACTTACTCGTCAAATTTGTGGTCCCAAAACTACTATTTTCGACACCACTGAAAATCAGGTTGTTACATATCGAAACTTATACACATAGAAACTACTACAATTAACATTTAAAGATGAGTTCATGACTAATTAAACATTTAATCGACATAGATATAGATTTATCCATAATAAGGACCACTTTTAAAATTCTTGAAAAATAGCAAAAGTATCAATACTAAACAAGCTGGTATCGATATTTTGGTCTCATTATAGATACTTTTACCCAAAATGTTAAAATTTAACAAGTTAAAACGTTTGTCATGCTCAAAACATATTCCTATTCAATGTACAATTAATGTTTAATTTAACTAAACTTACAAACATCTTTTAACTATTTGTCATGCCACATCAATAGATTTTCATTGAGAATGCCTAACATGCTTTATCAACCTCAATCTCAAACATCAAAATATCCACAAGCAAAGTCCAAAAGCAACATCATCATTCCATAAGTCCAATCCCAAAATTGTTATAATAAAATAATGATAATAACTAAACTTATAAATCTATCCCATATTTTCTTTATTCAAAGTGTCCAAAAAATTATAAACCTCCTACTCAAAGTTTATTTCCTTGCTTAGGTCACTTCCTTAGCCACTCCACTGACATCGAAATAGCTACTTATCTGCAATATTTTAATGTAGAATGTGTGAGCTTAGATAAGCTCTGTGAATGTTCCGAATTACCACAAAGCATACACAACATCATAAGTTAAGCAAGAGCATACTAAGACACATTCATAATCATATTTTGATCAAGTCAAAATAACATATTCATACTTTATTATCTCACAAGTCTAGCTTATATACTCAAATGCATTTGCACATAACATACCTTATATATATATAATGCAAATAATGATAATTTGACAGCTTGAGATTATGAAATGTATAAAGTGGACTCTATCACCACACATTGGATAAACGGATCTCCATCACACTAATGACTCAAAGAGTCTAACATGTCCCATAAGTGTAGCATACAGATAAACACTCTCCAACACACCAACATGTCCCAATGAATGAAGCTTAGCTTTACATTCCCTTATCTTTCCAACCTTTCCTGGGGCCTCAACACTCAAATCATAAAACACAAATGTGAGTTACTCACAATCTTATGGCATGCCAATTATATCCAACGATTTCAAGAGATCACAATGCCAAAATATTCACAATTACACATATTTAATTATTATTTTAATACGCGTAATCTTTATTCATATTCATGACTTACAACACAAACTTGTACACAATGCATGTTTATCAGATCCAAATTTAATTGTACTTTAAGTGTCACAACTATGCTCATTGAGCCATCACAAGTCTGGCAAAAAATGTGTGCATTAAAATTAGTTTATCACATATCACATACAAGTATTCACACTCATTATCTGTCATAATAACATCACAATCCACAACTTGACATACATTAGGCATAATTTCTCAACAAGGAAGTAAGTATAAAGGAAGGCTTAAATCAAAAAATTAGGATAGGGGTTTGGATTATTCCTAAGCTCCCGATTAATTCTATGAATTGCAGATACCAATAGCGACTCTGGACACTCACCAATTACACTTACGTTTACTAGCCAAAAGCTCAAACAAGCTTTTCCTTTCCTTGAGGCTTGCTCGTTGTGACTCCCGATTAATCTGACACTTTACACTCATAACAAACACATTCCAAACTCATCAAAAAAACCTTGAACACAACCAAACAACAAGGAAAACACAATTCAAACCTCTCATTTCTTACTATCGAAAACTAGCTAGTTTTACCGAAATTGAAGTTTCGACATCTTAATCTCGTTTCTAATCCTCTATTTCGATTTCAAACATCCTAAATGACATATAATTTCATATATAAACCATTAATTTCACCTAAATCCATGGTTCTAAAATTTCCAAAAAATTCAAGCTTTCAAGAACATATAAAATAGGAAAATTTTGATTCTTAAAAATTTGGTTATGAACTATCAAATTGAAGTAAAATACCTTCCAATTAGGTTAGAATGAATCAAAAACAACTTTGAAAACACAAGGTTAGTCAAGATTACGAGATTTGCCATTTTTGAATCTAAATATACTTTAAAAACTTCAAATCCAAATATAATCGTTTAAAACTCGATTTGAATTAACAACACTCCATTTAATCCTAAAATGTCAGAATATTACCTTAATTTGATGAAAACGAAGATCTAAAACTCTAATTCAGGATTTAAACTCAAGAAGAACAATCACAAATTTGAGGAAGAAAACGCGATTTTCGTTTGAAATTGAGAGTTATTTTGGTGCTTAGGAGGTTAATTAATCTAAATGAATGAATCAGTTTTGAAGAAATTCTCTTATTTTAGGTATTGGGAAATTTTTTAATGATTTGGGGTTTTGAAAGGAAGGAGAAGACGTGAATGACTCCAAGTAGAAGACCAATTTTAAAAAATTGGGCAATTTCCTTTTTGGTCAGTTCTAGATTCTCCCATTTACCAATTTGGTCCTAACTCAATTAGAATCTATTTTTTTTTCAAATTAGAACTCAAAATTAAATTTTGTTTTAAGCTAGTTAATAAAATAAAAACCCGAATATGTAACTTTAATTATTTAATTACCCACTTACAACCCTAATTTTTATACCTGACTCAACTCTCGATTTATTGACCCGGTTCTACTAACCCAAATTTCAGTATGTGACAGAACTGTTGTGATATATATAACAATAAATCTTTTTACTTGAAAATTACCCGTGTTTTCGAATTAGGTGGATTTGGTTGTTCCCTATTTTCAACCACTCAATGTTTTCACTAATCTTGAACTCTATTTGCTAGTGTGTGGATTCTATTTGTAAATGACGGAAACTATATGTGAACTTCGAAGGGCTAGAAACCAAAGATGAATTCTTATCAAAATATATAATTTATTTTAGGAAAAGAAATTGACTATATTTTGACAGAATATCGATGCTAAAGTGATGTGAATTTAACGTTGCCCTTAGTCATTCTTTATAAATAAAATAAAAAGAGTCTCAATCGAACAAATTGTAACATAATCATAATTTTTAATAAGAAAAACACACTTGTAATAGAAGTGCTTTACATGGTGTAACACCCCTAACCTGTCTCCACCAACGGATTAGAGTTACGGAGCGTTACTGTACAAAACAGAACAATAGTTCAACTTAAGTATAAATTTCCAATGAGTCATTTCGATTATAGCAAACATACACATTTGGGCCTTAAATTGAGCTTTCGAAGCCCTAAAAACAATTTAAAAACGTCCGGGAATCATTTTGAATAAATCAAAAAGTTTTAGGAAAAACTAGAAAAATTAGGAAATCAGGGGTCACACGGTTGTGTCACAGCCCGTCTGTGTAATCGAAATAGGGCCACACGCATGTGTCGCAGGTCGTATGCTAAACTGTGTGACAAACTGTTTTGAGACACACAGCCGTGTGTCAGACCATGTGAAACCTGCACTTACAATATAAATGACATACATCCGTGTGAGGTGACAGTGTGTGGAACAGGCTGTGTGACAGCTTGTGTCCCAGTCCGTGTGCTCCAAATTTAGCCCCTAAAACAAGCCATTTCATTATAATATCTTTCACTTGCCAATACTATAAATATGCCATAATATGTAAGCACATAAATAGATTGTAATTCAATTATTTCACAGCCCGATGAAATAGAAACTTGACTTGGATACTCGGGTAACTGCACCACACCAGAACCATTATAGATACGTAACAGATGAATCGAAGTGCTAACAGAGGCATGATTGTGCAATCAGAAGCATCGAAGTGCAAACGTAGACACCGAAGTGTAACAGAGGCACTGAAGTGCAAAAAGAGGCACCAAATTTCAATCCCGTAGAAGCACGCATTCTAACCCTATTTGCATGTCAATCGTATCCTAAGCGTTTACTACGTTCAACCGGGCATTAAGCATAATTTTGTTACTTTTATACACATTCATCATCCAGAAGCACTTCATCATTTTCGTATATTTATAATAACTCCAATACATTCATATCAATAGTGTGAAATCACAAAAATTTGCTACCATCAACTATTCATTGTCATATGTTCTCATTTGTAATAATCGATATCCAATAATAACAAATGAAATTTCTCAAACATATATTCAACTAACGAACAAACAATGATATAATGACAAGATATTTACATTTACATATCAAAACACTATGAACTTACCTTAATCAAAGTAAACATTTAATGATACAATCTATAATTCCCGATCACCAATTGCAATTTCACCAATCACATTACTAATTGTTCACATATCCTTTACTTTGATTAATTTCTATTTGATTCATAACAATAATTTATCACGCATTTATCAATTTAATTTAAACATAGCATAAATATGTATTTACATTCATCCAAAATAGAAAATAATGGTTTCAATCCTTATATGAACTTACCTTGATTGAAATGTTTACTAAAACGGAGTGGACAACTGGTCCGAAACTTTTGCCTCGACTTATATCCAATTTCAGCGTTTCTTGATCTAAATAATAATTCAACCCAATTAATACATTTCCAGCATTCTAACAAGTAGTTGTATGCAATTAAACCTGTAACATCCAAAAAACTGGGTTAGAAGAAATTGAGTTAGTGAAATCAAGAATGGTTATCTCTCGATTTTGAGTTAAGATTCTAAAAATTTTATAAAGTGAATTGATTTGGTTTAGTGGCTAAGTGTTGTGCCTCTGTGTGTGGGGTTTTGGTTTCAAATCCCTTCTCTTGATTTTTTTCTATTTTGATTTAACCTCTATCTTTGGACATTTGGTTTATAAGTTATTTTCGATCAATTAATGACAATGATGATCCTAGTGGTTTAATGGTTAAGCTTGTGTACACCTTTTGATCTTGTGTTCGAATCCTTGTGTAAGCAATAAGGAATTTTTTTTGAACTGCCTTGTGAGGTAGTTTTATTTTATTTTAGTTAATTAAACTTTTGTAAAAACTTCCTCTGCTATTCATGTTCTTTTCCATTTTATTTCTGCCATTTTCTTCTTTGCTTCCTTCCTTTTTGTTTTGATTTCTTCTCTTCAAATTACCTTTCCTTTTGCTATCTTAAGTTAAATTAATTCTGTACGGGGTCTGACTTCTCATTCTTGGTTCAATTCAGTTGCTGGTAAGTTTTAATTTGATGTTTTGTGTCAAAAGTTCTACAACGTAACTTCGATTTTGGGATGTTAGTTTTAGCGATCTGATTGCAAATTAATTGTTTGTTTGGGCAATTGATTGTTGTTTTTAGGTTCTGAGATCGTTTGTGTTACTTCGGCATCGAAATCATAATCGTATCAAATGTGTAACGAAAATCCCATTTTCTGCGAACGGTGAAATTCGAAAAATCTTACCATCGATGTCACACGGTCGTGTGCCTGGCCATGTGGCAGACTGTGTGAGGTATTGACTTGGGTCACACGGGTTTGTGACATAGTCGTGTGACACGGTCATGTGCCAAACCGTGCTCTGGATTGTTTTGTGCTTGTGCCACAAGGGCATGTGTCCAGGTCATGTGAGCCACTGACTTAAGCCACACGGGTGTGTGCCAGGCCGTGTAAGCCACTGACTTGATCCACAAGGGCGTGTGTGAGGCCGTGTGGGCCACATGAGCCGGCTATCTAGGCTGTGTGAGTCTACACAACGTGTGGGCCAAAAATTCAAATTTTTCCTTAGGGCTATAAATGTCGTTTGAATCGAATGTAGGCCTTCTGTAGGGTCCATATGATCTGAATTAAACTATAGAACTTGATATCTGAGGACCTGATAATGAGAAATTTGTTATCAGTACATGTATCTAATGTGATATCTACTAAGTAAGTATGATTTTTTAACGTACAATGTAATTTTGTTTAGATGCGTTTAAGGTATGTGCTTTATTCAGCTACGATCCGTGTTCTACTAATCTGATGGTAGGGTTCTATGTTACTTCGTTGGGTGAGAACATGTGATATTTGATATGTTGATTTGATTTTTACTGATTCTGATATATGACCATACATGTGACTTCATGGCAAATTTGATTAATTTTGTTCTGAATAGAGTGGATTTCCATGCCTTCTGTTTTCGTTATTATGGGACAGCGTGTCCCACATGTTTGTCATTTTGATTCTGTATATGCATGCCATGATGTGCATGGAGGAAGTTTTTGGCAGTTTAATGATCTGCACTATTTGGTGGTTTATCCACAATTTTGATCTGACGGCTTGGTTGTAACTTAGTGGCTTGACCATATTTTTATCTAATTTGGCAGTTTAATTGCAATTTGATAAGTCATCGTTGCCGAGCAACCTGGGGTGGTAGGTCATTATTGTCAGGCAACCCGAGATGACCTATTTTGGTGTGTTCTGGTTGGATGAGTTCCTGAAAAGTCTATCTTGGTGTGTAGCAGAGTTGGGCAGGATGTTTTCTGAAAAATCGACATTCTGACTTTCTGAAAAATGCAGAATTGGCATAATTATAAATTCTTCGTTCTATTTGTATGATCGTTATGGAAATCTCTGTGAAACTCTAATTTGTTCTGTCTGTTTATGTGAACATTAAGAAATTATCTATGTTACTCTGATTTGTATACTGTGTTTTGTATGATCTCTATTTGAGTTAGTTATACACTGAGCCTTGTAGTTCACCCATTTCGTTTTGTCTTTGTTTGTTCAAGTAACCCTGTAAGTTAGGACCAGATGACGTGTGGGAGCTCGGATCATTTTCACATTGTATGTAAATATGTGATTTTCGTAATTATTTGTTTTGAGCTTTTGGATCTGTAATCTGTTATTCAATTTTTGGAACTCGTATTGGGTTTGTTGATTCATCGGTAACTGAAATTTCCAAACATGAAACCACAAAATCACTTAAGTCGACAAAATGAATTAGGTTTTCAAAACAAGATTCCAGTAAAGGTTTTTCTACTGCAAATCAAGCAATGTTTTGAGTGTTTTCAAATTGCTATTGGAATTAGTTTTTCAACAGGTTGAAATAACCCTTCTAGATTCGACTATACTTCTAGGCTGAGTTTGGGGTGTTACAAAACCCTTCCATTATCAATTTACAATTTTCCTCTAAACATTTTAACTTTTATACAATTTAGTCTCTAAACCCGTAACTTGCAAATTTACCATTTTTAACTAAAACTCATGTTAGCCGATTTTTACCTAGCCTCATAACAACCCATATTTATCATCAATTCATAATATTTTCCTTGAATTTTACCATTTTCATAAATAAGTCCCTAAACCTTAAAATCATCAAAATTACTTAACAAGATACTTATATTTAACTTCCAACTTTAATAATCTATCAATTAAAATCAAAAACACTTTAAACTTATTCATGGTAAGTCCCTAAACTTTTAAAAATTCTATAAATTGATCCCCAGGCTAGATAGATTAAGCTAAAATGATAACAAAAGCATAAAAATCATTAAAAAAAATTAAAATTCACTTACATGCATGAAATAGAAGCTTGGCCGATTCTCAAGCTTAAAACCATGGTGATTTTCAGTGACGACAAAACCAAGAAGTAGATGATACTAATGTTTTTTAATTTATTATTTAATTTAATTACCATTTTGTCCTTGAAAAATTAACCTTTAAAATCAACTAATAATGTCCAAAACCGTCCATCATCCAACCATAATTTATAATTACCAACTAAGTCCAACAATTCAGAATACTATAGTCGTTTAATATATTTAACTAACAGAAACCCACTTTTGCAGCTTTTATGATATAGTCATTTTTAATTAGTTAACTATCTAAACATTAAAATTTCTTAACCAATTTCTAATATGACCTTAATAACACTTCGTAAATATTCTCAGTTTATAGAAACGAGGTCTCGATACCTTATTTTGTAAAATCACTCGACTTTAGGGACATATCACTTGAACCTAATTATTCTTTCATTTAACATAAATCATTAAATCAAATTTCAACGTGATTATATATTTGACTCATAAATAATAAATAATAATATTTATGAACTCGCTCGTCAGATTTGTGGCCCCGAAATCCCTGTTTCTGACACCATTAAAAAATGGGCTGTTACTACTCTCCCCCTTTAGAAATTTCGTCCTCAAAAATTTTCACCTGAGAATAGTTTCGGTTATTGTGTTTTGAAAGAATCCTCGTCTGTCCAAATCAAATCTTTTCCATCTAACTTGTTTTTGCTCCATTCTGACCATTATAACGAAGTTCTACATTTTTGTCCGTGAAAAGCCTCAAACGATATCACTTAATACAGGGCTGATAGTTGTTATTATAAATGAATTCAACCAACAATAAACATTTTCAAACTTTCCTTGAACTTGACGATATTACACTATATTTTGTCTTCTAGAATGTGAATTACCTGATCCAACTGTCCAACTGTTTGCGCCATAGCTTCGTGAAATTACTCCAGGATTTAGAGGTAAATCTCAGATACATGTAACTCAACTATTTCTTCATGTGAAAATATTTTTTGACTAGAATAAAATGAGTCATTTTCATTAGTCTGACAATAATAATCCTGGTCAATTCCCTTTTTCTCAACGTCAAAGATAGTCTAGATACAGAACCCATCAACTTGCCTTCATACCCCGTCAAAAATCATATCAAACCGTAATAATTCAAATAGAATTTGATATTTGACCCATTAACATACTAGACATTTCAACCTAAATTCTAAAATTTCACTTTTGAATTCCAACCACTAGTAATTCTATATCTAGTCGTTACACATTTTATCGTTGTTTGAATTAAATCAAATTGATGCTACTGAGAACCTTATGTAAAACGTCTTGTACAATCTTAGATTTATTTGGCACACATGTTTGATTTCGGAAATATAGACTATTATTACCACCCACCCTGAAATTAGTGATCTGATCAGTCTAAGTCTACTCCCTTTTAACTAAAAAATTCAAGTCTTTTTTTTGTATCTCACAATCTCTTTGAAGAATTTACAATCTAATTCTCGAGTCTAAAATAATCAAATTGGCATAATACAAGATCATCTGAGTGAAACATTATTGTAAATAATGAATTCCTTCCTAGACTTAGGTTGAATCAGTTTAATAATAGATCAGTATATCATCCATAGAGAATATCTATGAATCCGTTGAACTGTTACTGAAAAGAAATTCAATTCACTAAACCTCAAATGTTGTTGGGCATTATTTAATACGAAAGACGTACCTAGAAACTCGTAATGCTCATACAGATTTTGAAGGTTGTTTTCAGTACCTTTACACCTTTAGCTCACAACTGATAGTAACCAGATCAGTAATCCATCTTCGAAAACACAATAGCACTATTCAACTGATCGAATAGATCTTCAATACGAATTCACAGATGTTTGTTCTCTATCGTGACTTTATTCAAATACTAGTAATCTATATACAAACTCATTGACTCATTCTTTTTCCCAATACAATACAAGCATGTCTCAAAGTTGATACACCCAATCAAACAAAACCTCCATCGATAAATCCTTGCAACTGAACTTTTAATTCTTTTAATTCAGTTGAAGACATTCTGTATAAAACAATTGAGATTGGAGTAGTTCCATGTGTTAATTTTATGACAACCTCGATGTCTTGCTCTAGCAATAAACCCAACAATTCCGCAAGAAGAACATATGTAACTTGCAAACTGTCGATAATGGATCAACTTCCATTTTAGATACTTTAAAATCCTGGATATAAATTAAAACATATCACAGCCTTTTTGTATAAATTTTTGTGTAGATATCGCTGAAATCACATTCGAATCGCTATCAGGCGTATTAGATTTAATGTGAATTGGTTCATGATTCTGATGTTTGAAATCAATTAGTTTCTGTCGGTAATTCACTACTACATCAAGAAAAATCAATCAATCTATTCTCAGTATAGCATAAAATTTGATACTTGGTAGTAACATCAATTCAACAGGAAATTTATAGCTCTAAATTTTCAATGAACACTATTTGCAAACTGAATCATCTATGACTCTGTGATCTAAAGGATTTATTACTTAACCACATATTCAACGACTTAACCAACAAATTTTTTCTGTTACCAAGGTTATGCATATTTGTATGAATGTGTCATTCCGGTGTCAATTAATGCATACACAGTAGCATCAGAGATAGAAAAGGTACCATCAATATCATATAGAACTAAAGCTTCTTTGCGTACTCGAATCACATAAGCTTTGGTGAAAGTTCGAGCTTCAGATCAAATGACTATGTCTTTTATTCCACTTCTACTGACTCTAGTCGTGCTCAAACACTTGGTCATCTGTCTCTCGTAGAATTAACAACAAGTCTTACATATGGTCTTTATTTAACTCAGTTTGATTCAGCAATCTTACTTAAAATAATAAGGAAATCCACAAATTAAGTAGAATCGATCTATTAAGCTACACATTCCAAAGTGATTTCGACCACAATGGTTGCATTCAGGTTTTTTTTTACATTTCGAACACTACCGCACTAGCTACTGAAGTCATCAGTGGTCTTACATTATTTTTTCTCATACTATCTTTGTCATAAAACCCTGATGACCCTGAAAATAACTACGTGGTCCTTTCATTTATCATTGGCGAAAAAGTAGAATATGTTCTAGATACACTTCATTTATTGAAGTCTCAAACTCATGTCTTACTATGTTTCTTGTGATAACAAATTTCTTCTATTTTCTGAGTCCGATCAAATAAAAACTATGAACTCACAAAATTCCATTGCACTAACAAGTATTTTAATCTCATTATTCAATCCATATCTGAAACACGTACATAATTTCTCTTCAATCGATACCATCTTATTAACATACTTATCGAGCTAAACTACTCTCTCCCAAAATCCACAACTGATCTATTTCCCAACTTTAATTCAAGAACTTCCATTTTCTTCTTGTCTAAATATTATTTGCTGACGTAACTCTTTCAGAAATCAATTTAGAAGAAATCCCGATTAATCCGTTCTTTCGATACCATAGTACTTAAATTCAATTACTAGTGAATAACCTCTTCTTTTAACAGTGGCACCGTACATATCAGATAATCTTCTGAAATATATAATATTTCGTCTAGAACTCTCTGTGAGTTTTTAACCATTAATCGGCTCTGGCAAAATTATTACTCATTCTACCACTTAACTTTTTAGCTCCACACATTCGAACTTAATCAACAGAAATCCTGAGAATATTCTGTTGTATAGGACTTTGAGGACAAGGGGGTGGAGTTCGTAAACCCGCAAAATTAATTCAAATAAACACATCAAACATATAATTCATTATTAATAAAAAAATACTATGAACCTCTTTTCTAGACTTCTTGAATTTCTTCACATCATGAGCTGCCCCTTAATCGGAGACTTAAGTATTGCTTTCAACTTCATCGAAATTAGCTAGATTGGAAGACATGTCTTATCTATAAAAGAAACAGAATCACTTTATGTCAGGAGACATCACACTATCACATGTCATAAAATGACATGTATCTCTAGACTTCACACATGCTACGTTCAGTCAGAGAATCAAGTAAACCCTAGCTCTGATACCACTAAATGAATCATCCTTAACTCGTCTCTATCGTCGAGTTAGGCTTATAGAGCGTTACTGTACAAAACAGAACAATGGTTCAACTTAAGTAAAAATTTTCAATAACTCATTCCGATTATAGCAAACATACACATTTTGGACCTTAAATTGAGCTTTCGAGGCCCTAAAAACAATTTAAAAACGTTAGGGGATCATTTTGAATAAATCATAAAATTTTAGGGAAAACCTAAAAATTTAAGAAAGCAGGGGTCACACGATTGTGTGACATGGCTTAGACCATGTGGATATTCGAAGTAGGGATACACGACTATGCCTCAACCCATGTGTGTAATCGAAATAGGGCCACACGGCCATGTCGCAGGCTGTGTACTAAATCGTGTGACAAACTATTTTGAGACACACGACCGTGTCTCAAACCGTGTAAAACTTGCACTTACAATATAAGTGACACACGGCTGTATGAGGTGGCTGTGTGTGGTACACGACCGTGTGACAGCTTGTGTCCCAGTCCGTGTACTCCAAATTTAGCCCCTAAAACAAACTATTTCAAAACCTATACTTGCATACCAAAACACACCTTTCCCATGCACATCCATATGACCAAAACACACTTGAAACGTATACAAAACATAACAATTCAACAATCCTATATGTTCTAACCAATATGCCATTCAAAGGCACCACATTTCAAACACCTAACCTAAATCAATTTAACATCATAAGTTCAATCATTTAACATACTTCAAATATACTGAATATCCACAACCGAAAACATATCAATCAACCATTTCCTTCCTAATTTCAAAAGGTCATGCACAACCATTAACATCATATAAATACACTTTATATACAAACCATCAACAAAAGCATTAAGGCAGACCCATGCTTGGCAGAATCCAAGACATACCAAATAGACATACAACCCTATACATGCCATTTATAATCATAAATTAATATATTCAAAAGCTACCACAGTGGATCGATGGATAGTGTTATCGTGCTCCGACAAAGATCCAAACCGTTCTGATGATCTACAAAACAAAACAAAAAACTATATAAGTAACTAGTGCTTAGTAAGATTGTATAAAGGAACTTAAACTTACCAATTGCATTAAATTAATCAATCATGAGTAATTACATATAGTCATAGAACAAATTTCCTTTTCCTGTACACCATACCTCACAAGGTTAGTTGGTGAAGCAATGCACATAAAAATCCAACCCAATCAAGGCGTATAACATATCAAGCATTTCAATTTCATCATTCATCTATCATATGACTACCATATACCTTCATTTTCTTTTAACTATACTTATCATATATTCATATCTTTACTTTAAATCATAGATCATTTCATAGAGTCATATACTTTGTAAAGCTTTAATTAATTGTTCATATCATGAAAAGAATTTCACTATATATATATATCATTCGTCCACATAATTCAAATGTTACCTTTTCAAATCAATACATCAAAACAACCTCTATCTCAAAGGAGTTTTTCATACCATAAATCACCTTTACTCAAAGTAGCAATCCATACATGTAACTAAGAAACTCATTATAATATCTTTCACTTACCAATACTATAAATATGCCATAATATTTAAGCACATAAGTAGATTGTAATTCAATTATTTCATAGCTCGATGAACTAGAAACTTGACTCGGACACTTGGGTAACTATACCACACCAGAACCATCGTAGATGCGTAACAGATGCACCAAAGTGCTGATAGAGGCACGATTGTGCAATCAGAGGCACCAAAGTGCAAACATAGACACCAAAGTGTAATAGAGGCACTAAAGTGCAAACAGAGGCACCAAAGTGCAAACAGAGGCACCGAAGTTCAATCCTGTACAAGCGTGCATTCTAACCCTATTGGCATTCCAATTGTATCCTAAACGTTTACTATGTTCAACCGAGCATTAAGCATAATTTCGTTACTTTATACACATTCTTCATTCCAATTGTATCCTAAACGTTTACTATGTTCAACCGAGCATTAAGCATAATTTTGTTACTTTATACACATTCTTCATCCGGAATTACTTCATCATTTTCGTATAATTACAACAACTCCAATACATTCATATCATTATGTGAAATCACAAAAATTTGCTATCATCAATTATTCATTCTCATAAGTACACATTTGTAATAATCGATATCCAATAATAACAAATGAAATTTCTCAAACATATATTCAACTAACAAACAAAAATGATATAATGACAAGATATTTACATTTACATATCAAAACACTATGAACTTACCTTAATCAAAGTAAACATTTAATGATACAATATATAATTCCTGATCACCAACTACAATTTCACCAATCACATTAGTAATTTCTCTAGTTGATCTATAATAATAATTTATCACATCTTTATTAATTTAATTTAAACATACCTTAAATCTTTATTTGCATTCATCCAAAACAGAAAATAATGATTTCAATCCTTATACGAACTTACCTCGACTGAAGCGGTTACTAAAACGGAGTCGACAACTAGTCCAAAACTTTAGCTTTTTCTCGACTTAAATCCGATTTTGGTGTTTCTTGATCTAAATAATAATTCAACCCGATTAATACATTTATAGCATTTTAAAAAGTAGTTTTATGCAATTAAACCCTTCCATTATTAATTTACAATTTCCCCAAACATTTTAACTTTTATACAATTTAGTCTCTAAACCCGTAACTTGCAAATTTACCATTTTTAGCTAAAATTCATGTTAGCCAATTTTTACATAGTCTCATAAAAGCCCATATTTATCATCAATTCACAACATTTTCCTTAAATTTTACCATTTTCATAAATCGGTCCCTAAACCTTAAAATCATATAAAATTACTTAACAAAATACTTATATTTAACTACCAACTTTAATACTCTATAAATTAAAATCAAAACACCTTAAACTTATTTATGGCAGGTCCCTAAAATTTTAAAAATTCTACAAATTAACCCCCCGAGCTAGATAGATTAAGCTAAAACGGTAACAAAAACATAAAAATTATTAAAAATGGAATTAAAATTCATTTACATGCATGAAATAGGAGCTTGGCCGATTCTCAAGCTTAAAACCATGGTGATTTTTGGTTACAAAAAAACCAAGAAGAAGATGATACTAATTTTTTTAGTTATTATTTAATTTAATTACCATTTTATCTTTTAAAAATAACCTTTAAAATGAACTAATAATGTCCAAAAACTATCCATCATCCAATCATAAGGTATAATTACCAACTAAATCCAACAATTCACAATACTATAGCCATTTAATATATTTAACTAATAGAAACCCACTTTTACGACTTTTACGATATAGTCCTTTTTAATTAATTAGTTATCTAACGTTAAAATTGCTTAGCCAACTTTTAATATGACCCTAATAAAACTCCATAAATATTCTCGATTTATAAAAATGAGGTCCCGATACCTTATTTTGTAAAACCACTGGACTTTAGGGACATACCACTTGAACCTAATTATTCTTTTATTTAACATAAATTATTAAATCAAATTTCAACATAATTTTATATTTGACTCGTAAATATTAAATAATTATATTTATGAACTCGTTCATCGGATTTGTGGCACGAAACCATTAAAAAATGAGTTGTTACAAAGGATTGGGTAACGACCCAGTTTCTAATGGTGTCGAAAAATATGGGTTCAAAACCCTGTTTCCATAAATTGGGTCTGTAAATATTAAATATAGGTGTTTATGGAGTTATTATATTAATATATTAAAATTTAGTTTTTCTCTTGTAGATCCACTTACACCTGATGAATTTTATCCCTTAGTCTACAAGTTCTCACGTTGAGTTGGAATCCATAGAATCCATCTCAGCTTTCATAGATTAAAGATTGAAATAAACACTCTGCACCATTTCATAAACTCAGTGTTAAAAACACTTCCACTAGATTGGAAGAACTTAGGCGTACAAGAGACCCTCTCACTGCGATGAAGCACCCTGTGCTACTGATCGTTTGTAGGTCCACTATTAGGAGCTGATTCTAGAATTGTTTTTATAGGGTTTTGTATTTCCCAAAAGTTCCTTGAATACCTTTTTACTCCAAGGTTTGAATTCATTCATGTAACTTTCTTAAAGGAAAGTATAATAAGTTATCACTATAACAGTTTGCTCTTCTGGGTTGTGAAACAAACCATCCTTTGTATATCCTAAAAACATGTACAGTTCTGTCCGTGAGTCCAACGTCCTCACATTTTTATCCAATATGTGGGTTGGGCATCCCCAAATCATTAAATGATTAAGATTCAACTTCCTGTCATGCCACAATTTGTATGGAGTTTTCGATGTTGCCTTAGTTGGTACATCATTCAAAATATAGCAAGCCATCTATACTACATATCCCCAAGAAGAGATTGGCAACTCCGAATAACTTAACATCGAATGTATCGTGTCTAACAACATTCGATTCCTTCTCTCTACCACGCCATTCTGTTGTAGGTCGCCCGATGCAGTTAATTGGGATAGAGTTTCATTTTCTATGAGGTACCCTAAGAACTCTTGTGGTGCATTTGGTATACATACACATATCTAAAATAGTCATTAATAAAGGTTACATAATACTCGTAACCTGTAAAGACCCGAAAGTTAGTGGTGTCTGAAAATGTATTTTCGGAACCTCATTTTTGTAAACAAAGTTCGTAAATATTAAGTTAAAATATTTACAGAGTTAGTATAAAAGAATATTAAAGTTTGGTCCTTCAATTTTTCTATTAATTGCTTAATTAATGTACAATAACTAAATTGTAAAAGTCTTATTGCTATAAGTTTTAATTAGCCAAAAGCTTAAGGACATAAATAGCAATTAGTCAAAGGACTAAAATGGCTAATAAACCATTTTTAATTAGTGCATAGTGGATGATGATGTACATATCATTATGCTTAATTAAATTAAGTTTAAATTTTAATAAACTAATGATTAATTAAGAAAAAATTGATTAGTTAAATCTTAATTAGGTATATAAGTAAAGTGAGTGGGAAAATATGAAAGTTATCATGTTTCCTACCATCTATAGAGAAGAAAAAACATGAGAACTCCATGGTTGAGGGCTTGAAGCATTTGACCATAAATTAGGTAAAATTTCTAAGTTATTTTCTTGTAATTTTTATGTTTTTGAGGTCATGGAAACTTGATTTAGCTATCCCATTGATTGCCTCCGAACTTACTAACGTATAGAGTATATTTCCTACAACCAAATATGAAACTTAGACGGTTTTCACAAGTATACGGGTTAAGTTGTAATATAGTTACAACGAAGTAAGTGAGTACTCCGAGGATCACACCCAAGGGAGGTGAATACTAAATTAATAATAATTTTGAGGTGAATATATCTAATTAGTATTTTAATTAAATCATATTATCATAAAATATAAAGTGAAGAGAGATTGTTTTATAAGAAAAATAAATTGGGTAAAATTAAAAATGAAAAACTTAATTTGCAGATTTAATCAATTTTAGGAGTGGAAGACTAACTCATTTCGATGTTCGTAACTAATTCTTATTTCGGGTTCTACTCATCACCTAGCTGCTAACTTTGTAGGATCTCTCGATCTTCCACTAAACTAAAAAGTCAAAAAGAACTACTTATCTCTTGACCTCACAGTTCAGACTGGATTTGGGTATGGGGTTTACAAATAGGCAATACCAATTTTGGGTTCACTACCACCTAGATGACTTCCTACAGTTGTCAGGCCTAGGGTTTAAATTCTTCCTATCCTAACCAGTTGATTCGCTAAGAAACCCTACATAAAAATTAATTACTCCCACGTCCACTCGCTAATCCCCCATAAGAGGATTAGTTCCTCATGGATCTCGTAAACAACATAATCTTGATTGAAAATATAAACATGAAAAATAGATGAAGAATAAGGGTTTAAAAGAACTCCTGATTTGTATTGATAAATTAAGTACAAAATCCACAAAGAATTGTTGAATCAAAAAATCGAATCTCCGAAGAACAAGAATGGAAGATGAAGCTAAATTACAAAAGAAAATAACCTAAGTAAAAAAGAAACTGAAAACTGAAAACTAAATAAAAGTTGCAACCTAAACTAGAATAAAAGATAAAAGGTACGAAAAATATTATTATGAAGTGTTCAGTGAAGTCTATTTATAGATTTAGGGTTGGTCATCGTCCATTGACCTAAATCTGCTGGCGTTTCCTCGTTAAACATATTTCACCTATGGGTATTTTTCCAAATATAAACCCTAGGTTAAATTATTGCTAGAATAAGCTAAATTAAGCTACCGGGACATAAAAAACGTAAAGAATATTAAAAACGGGGCTTGGAATCACTTACTATGAAGCTTGAAAGCTTGAAAACCCTAACCATGGCTTCCCCCTTACTATTTTCGTTCATCATGGAGAAGATGGGCAAATTTTTGGCTATTTTGGCCTTTTTCATTCTTTTAATTACTAAATGACCAAAATGCCCCCAACTTAAAAATATCCTATTTCACTTATCTCTTGTCCATTTTTGTCCAACAAGTTAACCAATTGTCTAATTACCATTTAAGGACCTCCAATTTAAAATTTCATAACAATTGGAAACTTCTAACATGTAGAACTCAACTTTTGCACTTTTTACAATTTAGTCCTTTTGGCTAAATTGAGTGCCCAAATGTCAAAATTTTTGAACGAAATTTTTAAGAAATGATTATATGAAATTATAGACCATAAAAATATAATAAAAATAAATTTTTCCTCGTCGAATTTGTGGTCCCAAACCACTGTTCCGACTAGGCCTAAAATCGGGCTGTTACATCTCCCCCTTAATGACCATTTCCCACTCATCGCCTTATTTCTCATTCTCTCACCTTTCTTATTTATCCATTTAGGAAGTCACAACATGATAAAGTAACTAAGCTTAGCTCACGAATTTTGTGCACTAATGATAGAGTTTTCTAACTTTGTGACTTTGTTTTTAAGTCACGTTTGACTTTTTCAACACATCTCACTCACAATGCTTTATTTTACATTGTTCACATACTTTTTCTACTTGTTTTGACTTTTTTTTGAATATTTCTTTTGATTTGCACATTTTAGTTGAACCCATAATCACTATATCACATCGCTCCTTCCTATTTCAATTTGATTTTTACAAAACGACCATGATGTCTCTACCTATCCGTCAGTACATATTGCCAAATGTCTAAATTCGTGCATTTCAGGGACCAAAGAAAAATGGTAAGTACAAGTTCATATTTTAGCTCGGGTTTTGCATGAGGATTCATCAAGAAGTGTTTTCTGGCTCAAATATGGGTATTAAATATCGATGAATAATGTTGGCTTTTTGGCTCTGGGTTGTACCAAATAATGCCTTAAGTCATCCCTAGGTATTTCAATATTCATAAATTTAATCAATCAAGTAATCACAATTCTAACCATTTATAATTCATACTAGCATGCTTGTTTTCCTGTATTTTCCATGTCATTTGGTATATTCGATTACTTAATGCCTATTTACAGTGTAATATATAGAACTTAGTAGTCTAATAATTGAAAATTGAAAATTATTCATTATCATGTCAAATTTATAGTAAATACAATCAACCTAAATACATGTTCCTAATCAATCACTTGTATTTCTAACAATCTAGTAACCCACCAACTTGTATGTTCTTGTTGTGAATTAAATAGTTGTCCTTGACACAACATCTTTGTCCGAAAACAGATTCTGAAACCTTTTCTTCACTCAAATTATTTCAGAGTATTTGATTCTTAGTTCAATAATGACTTTTATCGATAAAAAAAAAGTCATCCGATTTATTGTTGGTATCCGTAACTCTTTTGCTTGGATTGGATCTCTCATCTCTTGTTTGTCGTGTTTGATTTTATGTTTACCATATAAATTGTAAACCATAAGTGAATACGTAATATATTTATATCTTCATATGTATAAATCGTCATTGCTTATGCTAAATCATATACATTATGATTTACATTTTTTTCTTTTGTTAGGCCTAAATAAAATTTTATTAAAAATAAAGACTCTCAAGAGATTACAAAGAATAGAGCATCACGACTTATAATAGACATCACCTCACCACAACTCATAATTAAAAGGAAAAACATTCAATTGATAATACACATTATGATTTACATAATTATCTAACAGTTTCTATTATGTGTTCAATGGCATGTTTTAGCATATATATGACTATAACAATGTTGAAATGAATTTTTATACTTATTTTCTTTAATAAATCTAAAAGCGATATTACGAACATAAATATATAACATGAACACAATATGATTACATGAATTTTTCAATATCATAAACATGATTATGACACGGCAAAATACATAAACACAGTATGGGATTATTTTAACATTGGGACATAAAGATTAAGGCTTAAGCTATCCTTTTTTCTTTGTTGAACTGTAATAAACCACTTCAAAGGTACTACACTGCATATCTCTTTCCATCTTTGTGTTTTAACATCTTTGCTGCTGACACTTAAACTTCCCACATAAACTAGTGGTATTTTGGTTATCATTTGCCTACAAAGACAATGAAACTTGTCTACTTTCAGCTTGGCAGAGATTCAGAATGCTAGTGGACTAGCAGATATCTTAATGGAAGTGCTCAGTGCATTGGATCCCAAGACTCCTGAGGTAAAAACTTTGTTCTAGAAATGAACCATTATGCTTGTCCCATGTACTATCCTGTTTTTCTTTTTCAGATTATTTTCTTGCTGTTGTATGTTGATTTACTCGTTTTAATGTGCAAATTGCAAGGTTTTCATTTTCCTCTTGGTTTTCTATTTAGCACCGGGGAAATTTATTGTTCTAATTGGTAATCTCTTTATCTGGGATCAGCTTTATTAATCCTCTTTTCCAGTTTCACATGGCGCAATGTAAAATCTTGGTTATTTCCTTCCTGCGGCATGGTAAATTGATTCTTGATTTTGACTGTATTATTGGAATTATTGCATAAATTGGTTTTGGTTGATATTTTAAATAGGCTTAATCTTTTTGCTTAGTCCATTTTTCAGGTTTAACAGTTTTGTCCTAAGGTTCCTGAATATTGAATGAGACTTTGGGCTTGGGCAGGTTGTGTGGTCTTTGCACAGTTCTAGATGAAAAGCAACCCTGGAAGCTAAATCTGTGCCCATTTATCTATCAACACCAAATAAGAAATAAAAAGATTAATAAATATTACATACTATCCATTGTGGTTAATGGCTTGCCACCTGAATATGAGTCAGTCATCACGATCGTCACTGCTAGTCAGGTTCCATATACTGTTCAAGGAGTAACTACCATTCTTCTTGATGCTGAAACGAGACAACATGTTGTGGTGTGTGAGGCTCCTAGTTCAGCCAACTTGGTATCTAGTCAAGCACCAAATGCTATGAATGAGACTGTGTCTGCACCAGTATATCGCCCCTCTTCTAATACTCGAGGACGTGGGCATGGTCACTCGTATGGATCAAGAGTTCAATGTCAATTATGTGGAAAGTCAGGTCATCTTGTTAATTGGTGTTACCATAGCTTTGATACTTTATACAAAAGTATTGGTTACAGACCTCCACTGGCTCCTCAAGCCCATCTGAGTATGTTTGGACCTGGCTATTCGACTTCACCTTGGATGACTCTTGTAGCTACTGTCAATCAGAATGCCCCACTAGGTTGGTATTGTCCCCCTACTCAATTTCATAACTGGACTAATCCGTTTCTTCATACCTCTCCACAACATGGTAGCATGTCTGCTTTAGCATCCTCTACAGCTCCACAGTCTCAGGCTTTTGTTACAACTCCTGCAACGGTGGTAGATAATGCCTGGTATCCTGACTTCGGAGCTACTCACCATCTGAAAAATTCAGGGTCAGCGATAAGTGAAAATCTACCTTATAATAAGTCTATGTAGGCAATGGCTCCACTCTTCCTGTCATGTCCATGGGTCAGTCTTTTTTATCACTCGGTCACGACCTTTATTTATGAAGTCACTACTGCATGTTCCTGGAATAACTAAGAGCCTTCTTTCTGTATCAAATTTACAAAGGATAATAACATGATGTTTGAGTTTTATCCTACACAGTGTCAAGTTCATGATCTAAAGACTAGGGAGGTTCTTCTTGTTGGCTCTGTGCGTGAAGGATTATACAAATTACATTCCAGTGATTCTGAATCAAAGATGTTCTCTGCTCAATGTTTGACTGTCAGCACTATGATACCTCTTGATGTTTGGCATTATAGATTAGGACATCCTTGTAATGCTACGCTTAAGAAAGCCTTGACTCAATGTAATATTCCTGTTGTCACACATAAACATGCTACTTGTTGTACTGCTTGTCATTCATGGAAAGAACATAAGCAATCTTTTCCTCATTCAGTCTCCGAATATACTGCCCCATTGCAACTTGTGGCTGCTGATGTTTGGGAACCTGCTCCAGTCGCATCCAATGGATTTCACAACTACGTTACTTTTACAGATGCGTACTCGAGATACACATGGATATAATTTCTACAGAAGAAGTCAGATGTTCTTAGTGTGTTTGCTGTGTTTCATAGACAGGCTGAAAGACTTCTGGGGTGCAAGCTTAAAATTCTGCAGACTGATGGTGGAGGCAAATTTCAAGCTTTGAATGGTTACATGTTACAACATGGAATTGTATGACGTGTCACCTGTCGATATACGTCGCAACAAAATGGTTTGGTGGAGCACAAACACAGGCAAATCATTGAAGATGGCCTTTCTATGATGGCTCATGCTGGTCTACCCATCACCTACTGGAATGATGCATTCAGTAGTGTTTTCTTGGGGAACAGGTTACATTCTTCTCCATTAGGAGTATAACCCTATGAAAACCTGTTTCGAGAGCGTCCTATCTACACATTTCTAAGGGTATTTGGCAGTTTGTGTTTTTCTAATCTTCGGCCATTCAATACTTCAAAGCTGCAGTATAGGTCAAACCCATGCACTTTTCTCGGGTATCCCCCTTGTCATAAAGGCTATCGATGTTAGGCGGCTGATGGCAGGGTTTATATCTCACGTCATGTCACATTTCATGAAGGTGAGTTCCCATTTAAGCAGAGTCACTCCAGGTCAATAGTTCCTCAACCTGCTTTATGTTATTCTAACTCTAAGTTGCTGGTACTGCATTCAGGACCGAATGCTTTAGTCTCACCAGTGTCTCATGGTCTTTCAGCCCCGATGCTCAGCCCAGTGAACTCTCTGTATAATGATTCTCCTTCTGGTACTAACAACCCAGACCAGGGTCCTTCTTTAAGAAACAGCTCGCAACGGTCTTCTTCGACTAATTCTTCAGTCCCTATTGCATCTCCTATTTTACCAGTTAATTCCCATGCCATGGTTATAAGAAGCAAAACTGGTATTTTCAAACCAAAAGTATACCTGAGTAGTGTTAGCTATGCATCCACTGAGCCTCCTACTGACATTCACGATGCTATGTAACATGGCTACTGGCAAACAGCTGTTCATGATGAGTTGCAGGCTCTTCTTCGCAATAAGACGTGGGAACTTTGTCCTCTAACTGCTAACAGAAAGATCATAGGATGCAAATGGCTCTTTAAAGTCAAAAAGCGAGCTGATGGCACTGTGGAGAGGTACAAGACACGTTTAGTGGCAAAGGGGTTCTCTCAACATCCTGGCTTTGACTTTCGAGACACGTTTAGTCTAGTTGTTAAGGCAGCAACCATAAGAACTATTCTGTTTGTTACGGTTATGAAGGGATGGTCTCTGAGACAAGTTGATATGAATAACACACTTCTTAATGGGGATTTCAAAGAGGAAATATATATGGCTCAACCACCTGGTTTTGAAGTTGAAGGTGCTAATGGGCAGAAGCTTGTGTGTAGGTTGATCAAAGCTCTTTATAGGCTGAAGCAAGCCCCTCGTGCATGGTTTCAGACACTCAAGCAACATCTTGTGCAGCATCTTGGCTTTCGTGCTTCAAAAGCAGATCCATCTTTATTCATTAGTGCCTCTGCTGGACAGCTGCTACTGCTTATGGCGTATGTTGATGATATTGTAATTACAGGTAGTTCTGTTGAAGAGATAAACACAGTCATTCGTTTACTACATGAAAAATTTGCGCTCAAAGACATGGGTCAACTAAGTTTTTTCTTGGGTATTGAAGTCCAACACTCCACTCAAGGGTTATTCCTCAATCAAAGGAAGTATATTTCAGAGATTCTACAAAGAACTAGGATGACTAGAGCTGCACCCACTCCTATGCCTATGGTGAGTACTCCAAGACTAACTGCATCTGATGGTCACTTATTGTTTGCTGATGGCCCGTTATATCGAAGTACAATTGGCATGCTCCAACATCTGTGTGTTACACGTCCTGACTTAGCTTTTTGCGTAAACAAACTAAGTCAATACATGAATTCTCCCAATGATGATCATTGGAAAGCAGTCAAACGTGTCCTGAGGTATCTTATAGGGACTATGGATCATGGTTTGTTTTTTTCAAAAGGACAGTTTAAGTTGTTGTGTTATTCAGATGCTGACTAGGCTGTCTCGGTTGAAGATAGGCGTTCTACCACAGGGTATGTGATTTATCTTAGCTCCAATCCAGTTGCATGGTGCTCCAAAAAGTAGCCTTTTGTGTCCAGATCGTCTGCTGAAGTTGAGTATCACAGTTTAGCTAACTGTGTTACTGAACTATTATGGATCAAGCAGCTGCTAGATGAAATCAGGGTGACAGTTGTCTGGTGTGACAATACTTCTACTGTTTCTATGGCTGCCAATCCAACCCATCATGCTCGCATGAAGCACGTGGAGATTGATCATCATGTCATAAGAGAAAAGGTGACTGCAGGTGCTCTACAAGTTAACTTTGTTCCATCCACAAGATAGATTGCTGATGTACTTACAAAACCTATACCTCCAAAACAATTTGCGGGTCTTCGACAGGATCTACAAGTTTAGTTGCATAATAGGGATTGTAAAATTCAAACAAGACCAGGAGAATGTTAGAGCTATTATTGTAGTCAGTTAGTTAGTTAAGTAGTTAGCTAATGATTAACTACAGTTTGTGTTAGTTAAAGTCAGTTGAGCAGTTTACTATTCTATTACTATAAGTAAGCAATAATCATTGTACTGTAAACCAAGTTTTCATTGATTCAATAATATCAGTATTGATGATATCTTAACAGTTTGTGGGGAAAAAATGAACATACTTAAAGATTGCTTGAATATAGTTTGTTGGAAAACAATAAAAAATGAACATTCCTATATTGAACGGATACCAATATTCGACACTTATATCTAATAAATATAAGATTTGGGTAACCAATCCTTACTTAAAGGGGATATTTTTTGTGATGTTTCAGTATTCTTGTTTCATCTAATTTAATGAATCTCTGTACTTGTATATTACAGATCGTCAAGGGATAATGCTCAAAGACAGGTCCAAAGAGCACAAAAAAGTGAACCTGCTTGAGCTGTTCCTCTTCTTCCTCCTCCACCTTCATCAAAAAGGCCAGTTACAACAAATTCCAGCTTCATTGATTATCTCAGTGGTGATACCTACATGTCCTAGGATTTCTCTGAAATTAAACAACCCACACTTGATTCTGATCCTACTGATGCATACATGAACTCCCTAGAGTTAGCTTCAACTTTAGCTCCATCATCTCCTTCCCGTTCGGCTGACACTGGATCTGCACTTGTGTTCCGTGAACAACCTAAACTGGCTTCCTTATTCAACTTCCGATCTTTGAGTAGTCGCCTCGAGTTCGCTTGGACAATCTTGCTGGAAACTATCCACCGTCTTCTATGTTAAATCAAAGACATCAATTCTTTGAGCAACAACATGGTTATACTGGTAGTTCTTCTCATTCCATTACTGGTTTTGATTCCTCTTATGACAGTCTTGTTGGACGAACTCAAAATCTCTCCATTAATTCTAAGATCGCAACCCAACAAGTAAACCCAGAAGATTCTTTCTTCAGAGACCTTCTTGATTTTGCCAAAGCCATGCCATCTTCACCATCTAAATCCAATAATAATCCATGTTGATCTTCTCCGATAGAACTAGCAATTTGTATTTTCTTGTCGTGTTCATGTATTTTACTGTTTCCTAATTGTGTAAAGTATTTTATATTTATATGAATTTTGATACATTAATAACACATTTTTATATTTTGGAACATTCCATTATTTGTGTCATGTTCATGTTCATGTTCATGTTTTTCTTTTCCTTGTTTTAATTTTTCCTGATATTTGATTCCATTACATAACCTTGTATGGCAGCAAACATATTTTAAATTCGAAACAAGAAAAAAACCCAACAAAAGTGTAAAATGTCATAGTTCCTGCAAATAGTAAATTAGAATATGTCAAATTCACTTGAGTTCTTATTGATACAATAAACATGAAAATGAAAATAGCTATTGCAAGTAAACATTGGACTATGACATGAACAACTCCATGAAGTGAAACCGGTTAACATTCAATCCTTATTCTTATAGTTTCAACCAATGAACTCTGTGAAAAACAAGCTACTACTAATTGTAAAACAAGTTGGCACTCCATCATTGTTCATGGTTTTTGGTTTTTGCACATGGGAAAGGCTGAATTAGATAACCCTCTTTTGTGTAGTGTGTTATCTTGTTTATTGTGTTGTGTTTCAGCTTTCGTTCACGAATACAATGTTTGCCTCTGAGAACCTATAATAATTTTCAGCAACACTATGAGTTGAATTCCTAGAACATAAAACAAATTGGTTTCCTTCATCTATTCTATATAAGTTCGATGCAAACATTGCAATCTTTCAAATGCTATCTATTGACAGCATCATCAAATTGGATTGGCAGGATTGGTCATGGTTACACAGCCTGACCTGTTTTAGAATGTGCTATAATCAGCAATGTAATAAATTACATAGCTATCATTTCCTTCTATGCATTTTGGGTATTTTTTTCTTCATTTCTTTACAAGGAATTTCCCTTACAAACATTTAATCAGTTATTCCAGCGTGCGCATTTAGCTTTATTGAGTAATAGTATTGATTTTCAGTACTTTTCAACATACCGATCTTATTTTTGCACCAACTTAACTGTTATACAAATGGTAATACAATGCAATATGTTTGTAGACAACGTGCTATCCTAGCACATTATATGACAATTATCGAGTCTTTAAAATCACAATTAATTAGATAAGATTTAAATACGAGTGATCGATAAGACAAATTTATAACTATTACGATCAAGAAACACATTTACTTACCTAATCCAAGATTAGGCTTAATTACTAACACGATCATCGACCGTTAACATCAACTACTACCAATTTGTTGAAACCCATTCTCCATAGTACTATGGACTAACTAAACACAATTTTGGAAAGTGACAGATAATTTGTATTACACATACCAATGTGAGAATTTAGAGTGAAAGGAGATAACTTAGAGGCCCAATTTCATTAGTTTGGGCCTTCAATTCTTGAGTTTTCTGTCCCCTATATATTTGCATCCCATTCAATAAGATTTTCATTCCATAATATCCAAAAAGTCTAATAGAGCATTCCTTTGTAACCTTGTTATTTGTTTCTTTTGTCCTCCCATTTTTTGGCACTGGCAAACACTGGAAAGAAAACCAGGGAAAACAAAAGATTGAGATTAAAATGATTGAAAATGATGATGACCGGTTGATTACATTCTCAAAACATTGATTACAAATCTATAAAAAAAAGGTGAGCTCTCCACTTTATGTGGTAATGAGATTTTGTTATCATTTTTCCACCCGTAGGAAAACCTTTTACATTTGGTCACCCCTCCATCAAACCCATTGCAAACTTCTTTTTGAAAAAAAACATACCTATGACTGACAACACTCACGCTCTTATTGAGGCTCACCGTATGGTAAGAACCAATAAGGTAATCTAGCTTTAGAATGAGGTGCAGAGCCAAATGGATGCATCCAATAAGACTCAAATGGTGCTTGCTCAACAGATCACAAGTGGGACAGATTCTAATCATTGGTGGGAAACTCCCCTTGATCAACTTAACCCAAGGGAGCTTTACGAACAATACTCCCATTTCTCGGAGCTTCTTGACCTATTCCATATCTCTCGGAGCAAGAAGATTGCAAGTGCTTCTTCTATGCTTGCGCCAACAGGTCCTGCTGAGGATGACCCTACTCCTAGTTACAGCCATAGTCACCCACAGTTCTAAACAAGTTAAACTTTCTTTGACTACTCAAGGGTTAGCCATATTTCCTTTTCAGTTCCTGTACATGTACACCAGTAGTATCAGTTCATATATTTACTTTCAATAAATGTGTTATTAATAAACTGGTGATTAATATATAGGAGAATTTACACTTGCAATGTGTTAACTAAAAAATGAATTTCTTGTTTACAAATATGTATAAGTACTTTGAATTGTCATAAGTATCCAAAATTAATTTTAAGAATTATCTAAACACAATATTTTATAAGAAAATTATATTATTTTTTAAACCTAACTTGATATTTATGGATAAAGGAGAGCGTAAACAACTTTTTAAAGAATTTTTATGGACCAATTAAGTTTTGACGAGTTTATTTTATTAAATCAAGAAAAATTGAGTTGTAATATTCATTTTGTTTTGTTTTCATTTGCATGTAATAAATTCTTTCTCAAGAAAAAGAAAACCAATTTTCTTTATAATTCCTCAAATATTTTGGTAAAATTATTGTAACAAACCGTTGTATTATATTCTAAATTGCATTTTAATCTCTTTATTAGAAAATACAATTTAAAAGGTGATACGATGATTGCTATTATATTTTTTGTACAAAGTTTTGTAATAAAGTAAATCAAGAAAATCAATCCACAATAATTTATATTAGTCCCCAAAACGTTACCTAGAAAATGTGCTCAAAATTGATTTACATTGTAATGATGAAAATATCCAAATAAGGAGAAATAATTAAATTTTTATCATACTAGGAAAATAATTTTTTTAGAAAATGGTTGGACCATTTTCATCCAAATTGTAAACTAATTTATACTTCCCTTTTATTGTTTTTTCTTTCCATATTTTGGACGAAAATAAAATATCTTTTTTTAGAAAATGGTTACACCATTGTTTATCTAGCTATAAACTTATTCACACTTCCCTTTTATGGTTCTTTATTCCATGCTTTGAATTTTATTACTAGGAAAATAAAATATCCCTTTTTAGTAAATGGTTACATCATTTTTTATCCCGCCATACACTAATTTATACTTTCTTTTATTGTTCTTCTTTTCCCATATTTTGAATTGAATTTGAATGCAAAAAAAAAAAAAAAAGAAGAAGTTAAAATTGAGCTCAAAAGTCTTTATTCCAATTGTGTTAAGTCTAAAATCAAAAGGTAAGTATTAATTCTAGACTTACATTTGAAGTGGGATTATTTGGCCCATGTTTCAAGTTTTGGAGCACATTGAAAAAATTGATATTTTACATAAATTCTAATTAATTTGTAATTTTTTTTCGAGTTATGCAATTTAAATGCACAACTATTTTATTTTATTTTCACTTACACGTGGTTTGATGCGAACATTGCAATCTTTCTTGCGTGATAAAATAAATTTAAGTAGATCCTCGATGGTTAAACATCAAACTAAGCACAATTTTAGTAAGTGAAGAATACTTTATATTACATATAACAATGTGAGAATCTATAGTGAAATAAGATAACTTAGAGGCCTAATTTCATTTGTTTGGGCCTTCAATTCTTGAGTTTTTTGTCCCATATATATATGCATCACAGTCAATAAGATTTTTATACCATAATATCACAAAAGTTTCATAGAGCATTCCTTTGTAATCTTTTTGCTTGTTTCTTTCGTCCTCCCATCTTTCGGCAATGGCAAACATAGGAAAGAAAATCAAGGGAAGATAAAAGATTGAGATTAAAATGATTGAAGATAAAGATGATTGGTTGATCACATTCTCGAAACGTTGATTAGGAATCTATAAAAAAAGTGAGCTCTGCACTTTATGTGGTAATGAGATTTTTTTATCGTCTTTTCATTTGTAGGAAAACCTTTTGCATGTGGTCACCCCTTTATTGAATTTATTGCTAATTGCTTTTTGAATGGGAACATACCTGTGATTGACAACACTAGCGCTTTTATTGAGACTCACCGATGGTAAGAATCAATAAGCTAATCCAACTTTACAATGAGGTACAGAGCCAAATAGATGCATCCAATGAGCCACAAAAGCTACTTGCTCCACATATCACATGCGAAACAGATCCTAATTATTGGTGGGAAACTCCCTCGATCAACTTAACCCAAGGGAGCTCTATGAACAATACTCCTGTTTCTCGAAGCTTCTCAACCTGTTCAACATCTCTCGGAGCAAGAAGATTGCAACAGCTTCTTCAATGCTTGCTCCAACGGGTCTTGCTGAAGATGTCTCTACTAACTTTCCTCCAAGTTAAGGCCATGGTCACCAAAAATTCTAAACAACTTAAACTTTCCTTGACTACTTAAGGTTGGCCATATTTTCATTTCGATTATTGTACATGTACACCAATAGCATCAATTCATCTATCTGCTTTCAATAAATTGGTGATTAATAAAAGTAGACTTGCATCATCCCATTTCAACTACTTTTATTGCTACAAATATAATTTTACTTTTCTGTTAAGTAAAACATTTGAGCTGAAGCTGCAACATTTGCTTTCAATTTATATGTGAATACACTTTTATTTTCAATTTATCGTTAAAAAATTTTCATATGACACAATCAAGAGAAAATATTAGAACATAAAAATACGTATTCTTGATATTTTTATATTTTAGAACATTCCTTTATTTGTGTCATGTTCATGTTCATGTTCATGTTTTTCTTTTTCTTGTTTCAAATTTTCTTTTCCTTATATTTGATTCCATTGCTTAACCTTGTATGGTAGCAAACATATTTCAAATTCAGAACAAGAAAAGTGTAAAATGTCACATCAACACGATGGAAATGGCATAATTCTTGCAAGTATTGAATTAGAACCAGTCAAATTTACTTGGGTTCTTATTGATACAATAAACATGAAAATGAAAAAAGCTGTTGCAAGTAAACATTGGACTATGACATGAACAACTCCATGAAGTGAAACCAGTTAACATTCAGCCCTCTCCTTGTAGCTTAAACTAATGAACTCTGTGAAAAAGAGGCTACTACTGATTGTAAAACAAGTTGGCACTCCATCATTGTTCATGGTTTTTGGTTTTTGCACACAGGAAAAGCTGAACTAGATAACCCTTTTCTGTGTAGTGTGTTATCTTGTTTATTGTATTGTGTTTCAGCTTTCGTTCACCAACACAATGTTTGCCTCTCAGAACTTGCAATAATTTTCAGCACCACTATGAGTTGAATTCTTTGAACATAAAACAAATTGGTTTCATGCAAACATTGCAGTCTTTCATGCATGGTAACAATACCAAGTAGAGGAGCAAAACCAAGTCCATTTCAGATGTTATCTATTGACAAAATCATCAAATTGGATCGGAAGGACAAGCCATGCTAACACAGCCTGACCTATTTTAGAATGTGCTATAATCAGCAATATAATAAATTACATAGCTATCATTTCCTTCTATACACTTTGAGTATTTTTTTCTTCATTTCTTTACCAGGAATCTCCCTTATAAACATTCAATCAATTATTCCAGGGTGCGCATTTAGCTTTACCGAGTAATAGTATTAATTTTCAGTGCTTTTTAACATATCGATCTTGTTTTCGTACCAATTTAGCTGCTATACAAATGGTAATACAATGCAATATGTTCGTAAACAACGTGCTATCTTAGTACATTATATGACAATAATCGAGTCCTTAAAATCACAATTAATTAGATAAGATTTAAATACAAGTGATCGATAAGACAAATTTATGAATACTGTGTTCAAGAAAGACATTTACTTACTTAATCCAAGATTAGGCTTAATTACTAACACGATCATCGACCGTTAACATCAAAATACTACCAATTTTTTAAAACACAATCTCCATAGTACTATAGACTAACTAAACATAATTTTGGAAAGTGACGGATAATTTGTATTACACATACCAATGTGAGAATTTAGAGTGAAAGGAGATAACATAGAGGCCTAATTTCATTAGTTTGGGCCTTCAATTCTTGAGTTTTCTGTCCCTTATATATATGCATTCCATTCAATAAGATTTTCATTCCATAATATCCCAAAAGTTTAATTGAGCATTCCTTTGTAACCTTGTTACTTCTTTCTTTTGTCCTCTCATCTTTTGGCAATGGCAAACACTGGAAAGAAAACTAAGGGAAAACAAAATATTGAGATTAAAATGATTGAAAATGATGATGATTGATTGATCACATTCTCGAAACGTCGATTGGGAATCTATAAAAAAATAGGTGAGCTCTCCAGTTTACGTGGTAATGAGATTTTTTTATCATTTTTTCACTCGCAGGATATCTTTTTACATTTGGTCTCCCCTCTATTGAATCCATTGCTAACTGCTTTTTGAATGGAAACATACATGTAATTGACGACACTCATGCTATTATTGAGGCTCATCATATGGTAAGAATTAATAAGGTAATCCAGCTTTATAATGAGGTGCAGAGCCAAATGGATGCATCCAATGAGACTCAAAAGGTGCTTGCTCAATAGATCAGAAGTGGGATAGATTCTAATCGTTGGTGGGAAACTCCCCTTGATCAACTTAGCCCAAGGGAGCTCTACGAACAATACTCCCATTTCTCGAAGCTTCTCGACCTATTCCATATCTCTCGGAGCAAGAAGATTGCAACCAGTTCTTAAATGCTTGCTCGAACGGGTCCTGCTGAGGATGCCCCTACTAACTTTCCTCTTGGTTAAGGCCATAGTCGCCAATATTTCTAAACAAGTTAAACTTTCCTTGACTACTCAGGGGCTAGCCATATTTCCATTTTGGTTCTTGTACATGTACACCAATATTATCAATTCATATATTTACTTTCAATAAATTGGGGATTAATAAAAGTATCCTTGTATCGTCTCATTTCTACTACTTTTATTGCTACAAATATAATTTTACATGTCCTTTTACTTTTAGTTTATCATTAAAAGGTTTTCATATTACACAATCAATAAAAAGTATCACAACAAGAAAAATACGTGTTTCATATGGATATATAATTAAACAATAAAAAAATACGGATGTGACATCCTACAGCTCGAACTCGACAATTAGGTCGAGAAAGGGGTGTTACATTTTTAATGTATTTAAAAAAGATTATATTTTTTATGAAACATTAAGAAAATAAAAGAATTAAATCCACATTGTTGTTTTATTGAGAACATGAATTTAGAGATTTGAATTTTATTTATTGTATACAGTACAATAATAAAATACTTGTATATTACGTATAAGTTAATTAAAACAAAATCTAATTATATAAACTTGCAATGTGTTAATGAAAATATGAATTTCATGTTTACAAATAAAAGTACTTTGAATTATCATAAGTATCCAAAAATAAATTTGAAAGTTATCTAATCACTAATATTTTATAAGAAAATTATATATATTAGAACCTAACCCGATATTTATTGATAAAGGGAGACGTAAGCAGCTTTTTAAGAATTTTAATGGGCTAATTAAGCTTTGACGATTATATTTTATTAAATTAAGAAAAAACGAGTTCTAAGGTGCTTTTTATTTTTCTCTCATTTGCATGTAATAAAAGAGAATTAGTTTATTCTCTCTTAAGAAAAGAAACTATTTTTTATTTCCTCGAATATTTTGATAAAATTATTATAACAGTCGTTGTACTATATTTTAAATTGTATTTTATCTCTTCTTTACTAGAAAATGCGATTTAAAATATAATACAATGATTGCTATGATTTTACACAAAATTTTGCAATAAAATAAATAAAAAAACTAATCCACGATAATTCATATTAGTGCCCAAAACGTTCCATTAAAAATATGCTCAAAATTGATTTACATTATAATGATGAGAATATTCAAATAAAGAGAAATGATAAAATTACTATTATTAGGAAAATAAAATATTTCTTTTTAAAAAAAGAAAAGGTTAGACCATTTTTATCCAACTATAAATTCCCTTTTATTGTTCCTTTTTCCAGATTTTGAATTTTATTTTAGTAGAATCCATATTTTGGATTTTATTACTATCATATTAGGAAAATAAAATATCCCTATTTTAGAAAATGGTTACATCATTTTTATCCAACCATATATACTTTCCTTTTATGGTTCTTTTTCCATATTTTGAATTGAAGTTGAATTCGAAAAAAGAGGACAATTTTGAGCTCAAAAGTCTTTCTTCCAATTGGGTTAAGTTTAAAATCAAAAGTGAGTATTAATTCTAGAATTACATTTGAAATGGAATTATTTGGCTCATGTTTTAAATTTTGGAGCCCATTACAAATTGATATTTTACATAAATTCTAATTAAATTGTGAATATTTTTAGTGCTATTTTATTTTATTTTCAGTTGCATGTGGTTTGATGTGAACATTGTAATCTTTCATGCGTAATAAAATAAGTTTAAATAGATCATTGATAGTTAAACATCAAACTATTATCAACATGTTGAAACACATTTTCTATAGTACCATAGACTAACTAAACACAAATTTGGAAAGTGACAGATAATTTGTATTACACATACCAATGTGAGAATTTAGAGTGAAAGGAGATAAGAGGCCTAATTTCATTAGTTTGGGCCTCCACTTCTTCAATTTCTGTCCCCTATATATATGCATCCCATTCAATAAGCTTTTCATTCCATAATATCCCAAAAGTCTAATAGAGCATTCCTTTGTAACCTTTTTGCTTGTTTCTTTTGTCCTCTCATCTTTTGGCAATGGTAAACACTGGAAAGAAAACCAGGGGAAGACAAAAGATTGAGATTAAAATGATTGAAAATGAGGATGATCGATTGATCACATTCTCGAAACGTCGATTAGGAATCTATAAAAAAAATAGGTGAGCTCTCCACTTTATGTGGTAATGAGATTTTTTTTTATCATTTTTTCACCCACAGGAAAACCTTTTACATTTGGTCACCCCTCTATTGAATCTATTGCTAATCGGTTTTTGAATGGAAACATACCTGTGATTGACGACACCCACGCTCTTATTGAGGCTCACCGTATAGTAAGAATCAATAAATTAATCTAGCTTTACAATGAGGTGCAGAGCCAAATGGATGCATCCAATGAGACACAAAAGGTGCTTGCTCAACAGATCACAAGTGGGACATATTCTAATCGTTGGTGGGAAACTACCTTTGATCAACTTAACCCAAGGGAGCTCTACGAACGATACTCCCATTTCTCAAAGCTTATTGTTCCATATCTCTCGGAGCTAGAAGATTGCATCCACCTCTTCAATGCTTTCTCCAACGAGTCCTGCTGAGGATGTCTCTACTAACTTTCCTCCAGGTTAAGGCTATGGTCGCCAACAATCCTAAACAACTTAAATTTCCTTGACTACTCAGGGATAGCCATATTTTCATTTTGATTATTGTACATGTACACCAATAGTATCTATTCATCTATCTGTTTTCAGTAAACTGGTGATTCATAAAAGTAGCCTTGCATCATCCCATTTTACTTTTCTGCTAAGTAAAACATTTAAGTTGAAGTGCAACATTTGCTTTCAATTCATATGTGAATATAGATATATAATCAAACTATTTTAACTAGCTTTCAATGTATTTAAAAATATAATATTGCTATATTTTTCTATGAAACGTTAAGAAAATAAAAGAATTAAATAGAAAATGTTATCTTATTGAGAACATGAATATAGAGATTTGAATTTTGTTTATTATATATATTACAATAATAAAATGCTTCTATATTATGTGTAATTTAATTAAATCTAAATCTAATCACTTACACTTGCAATGTGTCAATGAAAACATGAATTTCATGTTTGCAAATGTGTTTAAGTACTTTGAATTATCTTAAGTATCCAAAATTTAAATTTAAAATGATCTAAACACTAATATTTTATAAGAAAATTATATTATTTTTTAAACCTAACCCGATATTTATGGATAAAGAGAGACTCAAGCAACTTTTTAAGAATTCCAATGGACCAATTAAGCTTTGACGAATGTATTTTATTAAATTGAGAAAAATTATGATTTATTCTTTCTCAAGAAAAAGAAAATCAATTTTTTATAATTCTTCAAATATTTCGTAAAATTATTATAACGATAGCTCTACTATATTTTCGATTGCATTTTGTCTCTTTACTAGAAAATACAATTTAAAATATAGTACAATGATTGCTATGATATATTTTAAAGAAAGTTTTCCAATAAGGTAATTCAGGAAAACTAATCCACGATAATTCATATTAGTACCCAAAAATAAAATATCGTTTTTTAGAAAATCATTTTATCCGGCTATAAACTAATTTATACTTCCCTTTTATTGTTTTTCTTTCCATATTTTGAATTTTATTACTATCATATTAGGAAAATAAAATATCATTTTTAAGAAAATGATTACACTACTGTTTATCCAGCAATAAACTAATTTACACTTCCTTTTTATTGTTCATTTTTCCTTATTTTGAATTTTATTACTATTATATTAGGAAATTAAAATATCCCTTTTAAAAAAAAGTAGTTACATCATCAAATTGGACTAGTAGGACAGGTCACACTTACACAGCCTGACCTGTTTTAGAATGTGCTATAATCAACACTGTAATAAATTACATAGCTGTCATTTCCTTCTATGTATTTTGGGTTCTTCATTTCTTTACAAGGAATCTCCCTTACAAATATTCAATCAGTCATTCGAGGGTGCACATTTTTCTTTACTGAGTAGTAGTATTGATTTTCAGTATTTTTCAACATATCGATCTTGTTTTCGCACCAACTTAACTGCTATACAAATGGTAATACAATGCAATTTGTTTGTAGAGAACGTGCTATCCTAGCATTATATGATAATAATCGAGTCTTTAAAATCACAATTAATTAGATAAGATTTAAATATGAGTGATTGATAAGACAAATTTATAACTACTACGATCGAGAAACACATTTACTTACATAATCCAAGATTAGGCTTAATTACTAACACGATCATCGACCGTTAACATCAAGCTACTACCGTTTTGTTGAAACACATTCTCCATAGTACTATAGACTAACTAAACACAATTTTGAAAAGTGACGAATAATTTGTATTACACATGCCAATGTGAGAATTTAGAGTGAAATGAGATAACTTAGAGGCCTAATTTCATTAGTTTGGGCCTTCAATTCCTGAGTTTTTTGTCCCCTATATATACGCTTCCCATTCAATAAGATTTTCATTCCATAATATCCCAAAAGTCTAATAGAGCATTCATTTGTAACCTTGTTACTTGTTTCTTTTGTCCACCCATCTTTTGGCAATGGCAAACACTTGAAAGAGAACTAGGGGAGGACAAAGGATTGAGATTAAAATGATTGAAAATGATGATGATCAGTTGATCACATTCTTGAAACGTCAATTAGGAATCTATAAGAAAATAGGCGAGCTCTCCAGTTTATGTGGTAATGAGATTTTTTTATCATTTTTTCACCCGCAGGAAAACCTTTTACATTTGATCACCCTTCTATCGAATCTATTGCTAACCGCTTTTTAAACGGAAACATACCTGTGATTGACGACGCTCACGCTCTTATTGAGGCTCACCGTATGGTAAGAATCAATAAGGTAATCCAGCTTTACAATGAGGTGCACAGCCAAATGGATGCATCAAATGAGACACAAAAGGTGCTTACTCAACAGGTCACAAGTGGGACAAATTCTAATCGTTGGTGGGAAACTCCCCTTGATCAACTTAACCCAAGGGAGCTCTATGAATGATACTATAACAACCCGGTTTTAACCCTAGTCAGACAGTGGTTTCGGGACCATAAATCTGAGTTAAAAAATATTTTAATATTATTTTTCGTGCTTATAGTATGTGAATTGACATGTGTCACATTTTTGTGATTTATTTTATCCGTTTGTGTGCTTAATTATGAAAAAGACTTAATCGCGTAAAATACAAAAGTGACTTGCTAATTGCTAAAGTGCTATAGTGATATGGCTTTCATTATGTGGGTCCTTATGTTCAAATTAAACCTTTGAAATTATGTATGGACATAAAAGCCTAAGGTTAGTGGATTTTAAATGAAACTAAAAAGGTTAGAAAGGGAAATTTATAATTAAATAATGAAATAATAAAATAAAAGTATGAAATTAGGCCATTATGTCCATCTTAGGCCTATATTAACAAGAAAAGAGAAGAAAAAGACTAAGTTAGGGTTCGACACTTATTTTTGGTGATTAAGGTATGTGTTTTGATCCATTTTTGACAATTTCTATGTTTTTGTGATTGTTGTTTAACATTTTATTAAACCTATGCCTCAATTTTTGATTTTGATGAAGATTGTGAATTAATCCATTGATGAATTTGTGAGTTTAATGATGTTAATTGATGAATTATGAAAGATAGGTGTTGGATTAATATGTTTTGTATTGAGATTGTTGATGAATTTGAGTATTTTGGGATAAATTGTGAAAATAAAAATTGAGGGGATAAAATGTGAAATAAATGAAATATGTAAGCTTATATGGGCTAAAGGAATATTTGGCCAAGCTAGGATATTATCAAATTATGTGTATTTTGTGTTTTGTGAAATAGGGACTAAATTGTGAAAAATGTGAATTTTAGGGGCTAAAGTGCAAATTGCCCAAATTATATGTTTATGGATGAAATTGAATGAGTATATTAATAAACAAGTCAAATTTGTATTAATTTAGATCAAGAAAAGAGGAAATCAGAATTGGATCGGGGGAAATCTAAAGTTGTCGAATAGTCGTCCGGTTCGTTCGTCTTTGTCCGAGGTAAGTTCATAAGTAAATAAATGTCATTAATTTGAATGTTTATGTATTATAAATGCCGAATTGAATTTTAATGAAGATGTGTGTAAATGCCAAATTATTTTATGCATGGGAAAATTCTTTACGAGTTTGATATTATTGGATTACGACATCCGAAAGCCCCGTACGAACCGTAGGGTTCTGATATGTGATTTTGTGTAAGACCACGTCTAGGATATTGGCATTGATTTGAGATTTACGTGTAAGACCCTGTCCGGGATAGTGGCATCGTTATTTGACTACATGTAAGATCACGTCTGGGACATTGGCATTGTACGAGCTTTTGAGCTATCCGTGTATCCTTTTTTATTTTGAATGGTTCTACGGGAAAAGACATGACAAGACCAAAAGTGAGTTTGACTTAAACGATTAAGGTAAGTATTAAGTTTATACAAACTTTGAAAGAAAAGGTAAGTGTTGATGATTTTAGTGATCACATAAACTTTATGAGAAACGAGATTATATATATGTACGAAAATAGTTAGGTTTGGTTGTTTCGAAATGAGTTATGAATGTTTTTGTGTTAATTTATTTGCTTATGCCTTACTAAGCTTTCCAAGTTTACTTTTTATGTTTATTCGTTGTTTTATAGATATTGAAAGTTAGCTCGAGATCGTTGAGGAACATCATCACACTATCGATATCTATTTTGGTATTTTGAAAGAAAACTTGTATTTATAACTAATGGCATGTATAGTCTAGCTTAATATGGTTGATTTTGAATTGTGCATATTTATAGCTAAGCCATGCGAAAATGGCTTGCTCATGTTGCTAATGGTTGTGATTATACAATCATGATATATATATGAGTAATGTGTATTGTTTTATGATTCGATTATGTGATGTTAATGTAGTGATGGTTGTGATTTAGACTATGATAAGTTCTATGATCTAAGTCATATTTATATGATTGCATGTATATTGAATTTTTTTTATAGGTACGGTTATAAATGGTACAATTAGCTTTAATTGAGTTGTGAAATTGGTTGTATTTGTTATGTGGGAACTATGCTATACTTTGGATAATTGACATATTGAAATGGTATGCTTGCATTAGTAACATGGTTAGAATTGATGAATAAAGTGTATATCTATATTCAACTAAAATATTAGACTCATATTAATGTGATTTGGTTATGTAAATGTATTTTAAACATGCAATTTAGGTGTACATTTAATGTTATATGTGCGTAAAATGGTTCAAATTAGCATGGTTACATGCGCAATAACTTGTGTCAAGAGAAAAAGTATATTTGGTCTTGAAATGATGCTTGTTTAATTAAGTATATGCAAAGTGATATGTTTAATATGGGTGATCGGAAATGACTCAATTAATCTATGCTTAAATGCACAAACTTGTAATGGGAAAATAAGTATGTTTTGGTATTATAGATTGATGTATAATTATCTTGTTTATAGGTCTAGAGTTGGTAAATAATGCACATGCAAAATCGGTTTAAGTTAGGTAAATTGAATGTGTATCGATAGACGTATATACGTCATGGTTGCTAATGTTTGAATTGTTGACTATTATTATTTAAATGAGTTGGGCATGATTTGAGTATATTTTATATGGTAAATTTTAGTCGAGTAGAGGAAAGAATAAATGACATTGTGTGCTCATGATTTGTCTTGAATGGTTCAATTTAATGTGGTTATATGCGCATAGGAATTATCTTATATTTGATATTTAGTTTATTAAATGTATTTTTCGTCATGTTATAAGCTTAAAAGAAAATTTTAATATTCGAACGTTATGCATATAGTAGTATTAAGCTTTGAAATTTGAATAGGATTAGTGTATTAAAGTGATTGTTTTATGGAGCATGAAATGCAATGAATTCCTGTTTTGAGTCGGGTTATGTTCCGTAATGCCTCACAACCCTAATCCGGTGACGGATACGGGTTAGGGGTGTTACAGATACTCCCATTTCTCGGAGCTTCTTGACCTGTTCCATATCTTTCGGAGCAAGAAGATTGCAATCGCTTCTTCAATGCTTGCTCCAACTGGTCCTGCTGAGGATGCCCCTACTCCTAGTTGCAGCCATGGTCACCAATAGTTCTAAACAAGTTAAACTTTCCTTGATTACTCAAGGGCTAGCCATATTTCCTTTTCGGTTCTTGTACATGTACACGAGTAGTATCAATTCATATATTTACTTTCAAATAAATTGGTGATTAATTAAAGTACTTTAAACCTAACCCGATAGGAATAACTAATGTTTACTTTCAATAAATTGGTTATTAATAAATTGGTGATTAATATATAGGAGAATTTACTCTTGCAATGTGTTAACGAAAACATGAATTTCATGTTTACAAATATGTTTAAGTACTTTGCATTGTCATAACTATCCAAAATTAAATTTAAAAATTATCTAAACACTAATATTTTATAATAAAATTATATTATTTTTTAAACCTAACCCGATATTTATGGATAAAGGGAGACATAAGCGACTTTTTAAGAATTTATATGGACCAATTAAGTTTTGACGAGTGTATTTTATTAAATCAAGATTCATTTTGTTTTTTTCTTTCATTTGCATGTAATAAATTCTTTCTCAAGAAAAAGAAAACCAATTTTATTTATAATTCCTCAAATATTTCGATAAAATTATTGTAACACCTTGTATTATATTCTAAATTGCAATTTTATCTCTTTATTAGAAAACAATTTGAAAGGTGATACGTTGATTGCTATTATATTTTTTACACAAAGGTTTGTAATAAAGTAAATCAAGAAAATCAATCCACGATAATTCATATTAGTGCCCTAAACGTTAAAACGTTACCTTGAAAATGTGCTCAAAATTGATTTACATTGTAATGATGAAAATATGCAAATAAGGAGAAATAATTAAATTTTTATCATACTAGGAAAATAAAATATTATTTTTTAGAAAATGGTTCGACCATTTTCATCCAGCTGTAAACTAATTTATACTTCTCTTTTATTGTTTTTTTCCATATTTTGGACGAAAATAAAATATCTTTTTTTAGAAAATGGTTACATCATTGTTTATCCAGCTATACACTAATTCACACTTCCCTTTTATGGTTCTTTATTCCATGCTTTGAATTTTATTACTAGGAAAATAAAATATCCCTTTTTAGTAAATGGTCACATCATTTTTATCCCGTCATACACTAATTTATACTTTCTTTTATTGTTCTTTTTTCCCATATTTTGAATTGAATTTGAATGCAAAAAAAAAAAAGAGAGTTAAATTTGAGCTCAAAAGTCTTTATTCCAATTGTGTTAAGTCTAAAATCAAAAGGTAAGTATTAATTCTAGACTTACATTTGAAGTGGGATTATTTGGCCCATGTTTCAAGTTTTGGAGCACATTGAAAAATTGATATTTTACATAAATTCTAATTAATTTGTAAATTTTTTCGAGTTATGCAATTTAAATGCACAACTATTTTATTTTATTTTATTTTCACTTACATGTGGTTTGATGCGAACATTGTAATCTTTCATGTGTAATAAAATAAATTTAAGTAGATCATCGGTGGTTGAACATCAAACTATTATTAATTTGTTGAAACACATTCTCCATAGTACCATAGACGAACTAAGCACAATTTTAGTAAGTGAAAAATAATTTATATTACACATAACAATGTGAGAACCTGTAGTGAAAGGAGATAACTTAGAGGCCTTATTTCATTTGTTTGGGCCTTCAATTCTTGAGTTTGTTGTCCTCTATATATATGCATTGCATTCATTTGTAGTCCTTTTGGTTGTTTCTTTCGTCCTCCCATCTTTCGGCAATGGCAAACATAGGAAAGAAAATCAGAAGACAAAAGATTGAGATTAAAATGATTGAAAATGAATATGGTTGTTTGATCACATATTCTCGAAACATCGATAGGAATCTATAAAAAAAGTGAGCTCTGCACTTTATGTGGTAATGAGATTTTTTTTTATCATCTTTTCATTTGCAGGAAAACCTTTTGCATATGGTCACCCGTCTATTGAATCTATTGGTAACTGCTTTTTGAATGGGAACATACCTGTGATTGACAACACTCGCGCTTTTATTGAGGCTCACCATATGGTAAGAATCAATAAACTAATCCAACCTTACCATGAGTTGCAGATCCAAATGGATGCATCCAATGAGCCACAAAAGTTGCTTGCTCAATAGATCACAAGCGAAACAAATTCTAATAATTGGTGGGAAACTCCCCTCGATCAACTTAACCCAAGGGAGCTCTACGAACGATACTCCTATTTCTCGGAGCTTCTTAACCTGTTCCACATCTCTCAGAGCAAGAAGATTACAATCGCTTCTTCAATGCTTGCTCCAACGGGTCTTGCTGAAGATGTCTCTACTAACTTTCCTCCAAGTTAAGGCCAAGGTCACCAACAATTCTAAGCAACTTAAACTTTCTTTGACTACTTAAGGTTGGCCATATTTTAATAAACTTGTGATTAATAAAAGTAGACTTGTATCATCCCATTTCTACTGCTTTTATTTCTACAAATATAATTTTACTTTTCTACTAAGTAAAACATTTGAGCTGAAGTCGCAACATTTGCTTTCAATTTATATGTGAATAAACTTTTTATTTTCAGTTTCCCGTGAAAAAAATTTCATATTACACAATCAAGAGAAAATATCACAACACAAAAAATACGTATTGTAACACCCCAAACTCGACCTAGATGTTATGGCCGAATCTAGTAGTGTTACGAAGAAAATTGAAAAACAACTTCTTTATTATTCGCAAATCAACGTAACCGTTGTTACTTAGTATGCCCGATTTGTTTGGAAAACTTATTGATATACTTATTTGATTTAAAATCGTTGCTTGTTTACTCCTTTCTATTAAACCAAAAGTTTTGCAACAGAGTTTCTTTAAAATGTCTTATTTTGGCAAATCAAATTGTTTCTTGAAACCGTTATTTCAAAAAAGTTGTCATTTTCAGAAAAATCATTTTATCAGTTGTTACGCTTAGAAAACCAAAATGAAATCCAAAACCAAAAACAGTCCTAAAAAGTCCGTAGAGTCCTCAAAATTGCAAAACTCTCAAAAAACCAGAAAAGTTTACACTAATTTTAAAAGAATGAAATTTTACGGATATGTGGTCACCACTGAGCTTCCATCGACCGACCCGCCTAAATATGAGGGTTACTTGAACAGAATAAACAAACAGAGAGTGATTTTTGAAACTCAGTGATAGAGATTCAGATTGATTCTTATGCAGAACAGATACAGATGTAAACCTTTTACAGAATCAAAATTATACAGATACAAATATGCAAAATCCTATCCCCATCCTCTATACACCAACTCCGACCATCCCATCACACCACGTGGGGTATAAAACACCCACCCAGCTCTACACACTGCATAGTGTCTATACGGCACTTTCTAGAATAATCGTAGCAATGCTACTAGTATAATGGTGAGATATCGCTTCACACAAAATATTTCCTCCTCATAATACAAACCTCGCCTCATAGCCAGATACTGACAGAATATCAGATAAAACAGATTAACAGATATCAGGATTAACATATCATGCATGCTCGTAAAACAGATATTACACATGCTTACATATAACAGAGCAGATCATACATACCGTATTTCATAATACTCATATTAACGTTATTTATGTCCATTTCAATCTAACAGAGTAGCAGATTTCATGCTTTAAGGCTTATACCACAAATACCGACCCTACGAAAGGCCCCCAGTCGATCGAGACGACATGTACAACCGTAGGGAAAAATTCTAAAATTTGAGCCCACATACCCATGTGGCGCACATGACCCAAAATGGCCACTGCCTCACACACGCCCATCACACGACTGTGTGTCACACACGGCCTACCACACAGCTGTCTGGCGTCGACAGGCACAATTTTTTAGCAAAAATCAGTCACCGTTTTCTCGTGTTTTCGTTACACACCTGGTTTGATTTTGATGCCAAAACTTCCACGAGTCATCCAGAACCTAAGGATGACCATTAGATCACCAAATTAGACACTTAAATCAATACCAAATATGACTCGCAAAAATGTTACAATCAACCCAACCTATTTCCAACCATTAACAACTCCCCAAATCGATAGGAAGCACTTACCCTTGAGCGAACAGCGCCCCACGACTCCTAACTTGCAGGTAGATCGTCCGTCTCGCGAACCCCAACTAAAAGCCAATCAATTGATTACACTTTAACCACAATCTCTTAACAAAAATGAAAATAAAAGAAGAATCGTTCTATAACCATCAAACAAAAAGAAATGAGCTTACCAATCACGTGGAAGCCTAAACAATTGAACACCCCTTACTAGATTGAATATAAAGAATTAAAGAAAGAAAACACTACAGACCAAGTACTTCAAAAGAACAATTTGCCAATTCTTCTCAAAACTCACATGAAGAATGGAAAAAGAAAAGAAAAAGGAAATAAGACTATGAGGAAACAAAAAGCAACGAGAGGGAAAAAGGGGAGGATTTTGGGTTTATTAGATTTATTTATTTTTTCAAATAAAACAAATAATAAAAATAAAATTAAAATCTAATCCTAACCAACCACTAACCCATAACCCCTTAACTTCTCACTCCATCCAACCACTTCTTAAAGTTTGACTCAAACACTACACTAGAAGCCACAATAAACAAAAACTACAGAACAACTTTAGCAAGACTCGAACCTTTAGCCACTGAACTGAGCACTCAAGTATGACATAATTTAACAAATCCAACTTAAGATTATTAGGGCATTACAACTCTACCCCCTAAAAGAAATTTCGACCTTGAAATTTACCTAATTCAAACAGATGGAAATATTGCTGATGAATTGAGTCTTCAAGTTCCCATGATTGCGCCACAGAACCTTCACTAACAAAATAGATTTTCTCCTCAAAATTTTAATGTCTCGATCTAGAATCTGAACCGGCTCCTCCTCAAAAGTCAAATCTGGTCTAACCTCGATCTTCTCAACAGGAACAACATGAGATGGGTCTAACCGATACCGCCTCAACATGGAGACGTGAAACATATCATGGACATGGTCTAACTCTAGATGTAGCTCTAATTGATAAGCAACTGGTCCCACATTTTTTAGAACCCGATACGACCTAATGAACCTAGGGCTCAACTTTCCCTTACGTCCAAACCACAGAACCTTCTTCCACGGCGATACCTTGAGAAACACAAATTCCCCTACAGAATACTCGATGTCCCTCATTTTCAAATTTGCATAAGACTTCTGCCTATCAGAAGCCACCTTAAGACGATCCCAAATCAGTCTGACTTTGTCTTCAGTCTTAGAAACCAACTCAGGACCCAAAATCTGTCGTTCACCCAACTTAGTCCAACATAGCGGGGTACGACACTTATGACCATACAGAGCCTCGTAAGGTGCCATCCGAATGCTAGACTGAAAACTGTTATTGTAGGCGAATTGGGCTAATGGCAGAAAATCCTCCTAACTACCTCAGCAATAAATCACACAACTCCAAAGCATATCCTCTACTATCTGAATCACCCTCTCAAATTGACCATCTGTCTGAGGAAGGAATGCAGTACTGAAATCCAATCTTGAACCCAGAGCCTCATGAAGCTTCCTCTAAGACTGAGAAGTGAAGTGAGGATTTCTATATGAAATTATCGAAACCAGAACCTATTGAAGTCTCACAATCTCAGAAATGTATAGCCTGGCCAACTTTTGAAGAGAATAATTTGTCTGAACCGGAATGAAGTGAGCGGACTTGGTCAATTTGTCCACTATGACCCATACAGAATCCTTCTTAGTAGGTGTTAGGGGCAACCCACTAACGAAGTTCATAGTCACATGTTTCCATTCCCATAAGGGAATATTAACGGGTTGAAGCAAACCTGAAGGTAACTGATGCTTAGCCTTAACTTGCTGCCATGCTAGACAACGAGAAACAAAATTTGTCACCTCTCATTTCAAACCTGGCCACCAATACAGTTCCCAAAGATCCCGATACATCTTATTTCCACCAGGATACATAGCATATGGGCTATTATGCGCTTCCCTCTTAATAGACCGTCTCAAATCAGAGTCGTTCGGTACACAAAATCGTCCTAAAAAAATAGAACCCCATCACTATTCAGCCTAAATTTAGACGTACTACCATCCTCTACCTGTAGAACCAGAGATTCATCCCCTAACTATTTATCTCGAATCTGATCAATCCAAGTCAGCTTAACTTGCAACTCGGCTAGTAGACTCCCATCATCAAACAAACTTAAGTGAGCAAACATCGCCATTAAATCAGATATTGCTCTACGACTAAGACCGTCGGCCACCACATTGGCCTTACCGGGACGTACTCTATAGTGCAATCGTAATCTTTGAGCAGTTTAATCCATCTACATTGCCTAAGGTTCAACTCCTTTTTGGTAAGGAGGTACTTAAGGCTCTTATGATAGGTGTAGATGATACACCTCTCACCATACAGATAGTGCCTCCAAATCTTTTAGTCAAAAACCACGACAACTAACTAGAGATCATGTGTTGGAAAATTCCCCTCGTGTGACTTAAGCTATCGGGACACATAAGCCACAACTATAACACCCATAACCCGTATCCGTCACTAAAACAGAGTTACAGAGCATTACCAGAGTTAACAAATCAAACAGACAAAAATTTGAACATTTCAAAAACATATCAATATTCATATAAAAAACCAATTAAAATCATTCATAGTGTCTCATATATGAGCTCTCGAAGCCCAAAATATACATTAAAAATAAGTCGAGACTAAATCGAAAACTCAGAGAATTTTTCGAAAAACATTGAAAATTTTCAGAGTTGCAGGGGTCACACGGTCGTGTGGGCATTCGAAATAGGGACACATGGCAGTGTCCCAGCCTGTGCCCGTGCCCGTGTAACTCACTGAGTTGGGCCACACGGCCAAGCCACACATCCGTGTGCTGTGCTATGTAACAGCCTGATTTGCAACCCTTTAAAAGCTACAGGGGACACACGGCTGTGTCACCTGGCCATGTGTCACACATGGCTGAGACACACGTCCGTGTCTCTTCCCATGTGGAGAAAAATAGGCCATTTTACAAGCCATATTTCTCACCCGATTTGGTATAACCTTACACCAGAAAATGCACATATACACAAGCTATAATAAGGCATCCAAAACAAGCATAATCAAGCCTTATACAAATGGTATGAGCACATACAACCAATATGCCTTTAGGCACCTCAAATGACAAATATAAACATGTTTAACCATGTATTCAATATAACCAAATAATCAACTAACTTATATGCATAGTTGCATCATTACATATCATGTAGATCACTTTACCAAAACATACCAATTGATGTTAAACATGCCATTCAATTTCTAACATAATTAGACATATATGCCTTACACATCAAGGTACCAATTCACCAACTCACAAAACACTTTTACAAAATGCACATATAACAATCATTTTACCTTTCATCATTCAACCACCAATTAAGCCACACATCAACCAAATTAAGGCTACATATATACATACCAAAATATACCAAAACACAAGCCAACTCAAATGGCTATAATCACAACAAAACATATAGGCCAACATTAGCCAAAATAATCTATACATGCCATTATAACCAAATTTTAAACCAACCGAAAGTACCAAAAGAGCCGATGGATAGTGTGATTAGCTCTGACAAGTTTCCAACTCGAACAAGCTCCTCATTCACTAAAAACACGGAAAATACACTGAGTAGGCATTTAAGCTTAGTAAGTTTGTATAACATAGAATTTAACTTACCATTTATTTACATAGAAGGTAAGTAAACAACACATATCCCAACACAACTTGGCCATGTGCCTAAACACATATTCACCAACATGTTAGCCATGTAAAATCACATATAAACACGACTATAATTTTGCAGGAGAAGAATTCCTTTCCTCACGATTCGCTGCCAAACAACCCAGAATCACATTACCAAAAGGTCCAGAATTGATATAGAACAGTTAAAACAACTACCCTTAATTCGAACAAAAACTCACTACCCTCACTTACCAGACACACGAAGAGTTTAAAAATTATTTCACCGTAATTTTGGAAGAACAATTTTGACAGATCAAGGAAAAAGAAAAGAACTTTTGCTGGGAAGAAAGCACAGAGAAAAAAAAGTCAGAAACTGGAAAAGGGAGAGATTTTGGGAAAAATATAAAAATAAAACTAAAAATAAATAAAAAGTTTAAACAAAATCCCACTACATCCACATCCATAACCACCCAACTAACTCAGAATCCCACTACCATTGACCACTATCAACCACCATCGACAAAAATTAACACTTACGCTTATACGAGAATTCAAACATAAGACCTCCAACATGCTAACTTCTTACCACTCGAACCAGCAAGCTCATTCTGATATGATTTTACTAACAAGAAAATATAACCCAATACACCAAGGATAGGGCCAGGGTCTAAAATAACAAAATTTGCCAAAAGTGAGACTTGAACCTAAGACCTCACACACACACCCAAAACACTAACTATTGAAGTAGATATACATTTTGTTGTCAAATTTTACAAAAATAGACTTAAATTATTCAAGGCGTTACAGCATCCCATTCAATAAGATTTTCATTCCATAATATCCCAAAAGTCTAATAGAGCATTCCTTTGTAACCTTTTTGCTTGTTTCTTTTGTCCTCTCATCTTTTGGCAATGGCAAACACTGGAAAGAAAACTAGGGGAAGACAAAATATTGAGATTAAAATGATTGAAAATGAGGATGATCGATTGATCACATTCTCGAAACGTTGATTAGGAATCTATAAAAAATATGTGAGCTCTCCACTTTATGTGGTAATGAGATTTTTTTATCATTTCTTCACCTGCAGGAAAACCTTTTACATTTGGTCATCCCTCTATCGAATCTATTGCTAATCGCTTTTTGAACGGAAACATACATGTGATTGACGACACCCACGCTCTTATTGAGGCTCACCGTATAGTAAGAATCAATAAATTAATCTGGCTTTACAATGAGGTGAAGAGGCAAATAGATGCATCCAATAAGATACAAAAGGTGCTTGCTCAACAGATCACGAGCGAAATAGATTCTAATTGTTGGTGGGAAACTCCCCTTGATTAACTTAACCCAAGGGAGCTCTACGAACGATACTCCCATTTCTCAAAGCTTCTTGACCTATTACATATCTCTCGGAGCTAGAAGATTGCATCCGCTTCTTCAATGCTTGCTCAAACGGGTCTTGCTGAGGATGTCTCTACTAACTTTCCTCCAAGTTAAGGCCATGATCACCAAAAATTCTAAACAACTTAAACTTTCCTTGACTTCTCAAGGCTAGCCATATTTTCATTTCGATTATTGTACATGTACACCAATAATATCAATTCATCTATCTGCTTTCAATAAACTGGTGATTAATAAAAGTAGCCTTGCATCATCCCATTTCTATTACTTTTATTGTTACAAATATAATTTTACTTTTCTAATAAGTAAAATAAGTTGAAGCCACAACATTTGCTTTCAGTTCATATGTGAATACACTTTCTATTTTCAGTTTACCGTTAAAAAGTTTTCATATTACACAATCAAGAGAAAATATCACAACATGAAAATACGTATTTCATATAGATATATAGTCAAACTATTTTAAGGAGTTTTTAATGTATTTAAAAATATAATATTGCTATGTTTTTCTATGAAACATTAAGAGAATAAAAGAATTAAATAAAAATGTTATCTTATTGAGAACATGAATTTAGAAATTTGTATTTTATTTATTATAGAAATTAAAATAGTAAAAGCTTCTATATTATGAGTAAGTTAATTAAATTGAAAACTAATCATATACACTTGCAATGTATTAACAAAAACATGAATTTCATTTTACAAATATGTATAAAAGTATTTGAATTATCTTTAAGTATCCAAAATTTAATTTAAAATTATCTAAACACTAATATTTTATAAGAAATTTATATTATTTTTAAAACTTAACCTGATATTTATGGATAAAGAGAGATGTAAGCAACTTTTTAAGAATTTCAATGGACCAATTAAGTTTTGACGAGTGTATTTTATTAAATCAAAACAAACTTCAGTTACAATGTTCATTTTGTTTTTTTTTTCATTTTCATGTAATAAAAGAGAATTAATTTATTCTTTCTCAAGAAAAAAAATCAATTTTTTATAATTCCTCAAATATTTCGATAAAATTATTGTAATAGTTGTTGTACTATATTCTAAATTACATTTTTGTCTCTTTATTAAAAATACATTTTGAAAAATAATAAAGTGACTGCTATTATATTTTTTTACACAAAGTTTTGCTATAAAATAATTCAAGAAAACCAATCCACAATAATTCATATTAGTGCCCAAAATGTTACACTGAAAATGTGCTCAAAATTGATTTACATTGTAATGATGAAAATATTCAAATAAGGGAAATAATTAAATTTTATCATACTCCTTTATTTTTTTCTCTATTTTAGACGAAAATAAAATATCCTTTTTTTAGAAAATGGTTACTCCATTGTTTACCCGGCTATAACTTAATTCATACTTCCCTTTTCTTGTTCTTTTTTCTTTTCATATTTTGAATTTTATTTTTGGTAGGATCCATAATTTGGATTTTATTACTATAATATTTAGAAAATAAAATATCCCTATTTTAGAAAATGGTTACATTATCTTTTATCCAGCCATACACTAATTTATACTTTCCTTTTATTGTTCTTTTTTCATATTTTAAATTGAAGTCAAAAGTCTTTCTTCTAATTGGGTTAAGTCTAAAATCAAAAGGTGAGTATTAATTCTAGACTTACATTTGAAATGAGATTATTTGACCCACGTTTCAAGTTTTGGAGCTCATTGCAAATTTACATTTTACATAAATTCATGATTTTTTAGGTTTCACAATTTAAATGCACAACTATTTTATTTTATTTTCACGTACATTTGATTTGATGCAAACATTGTAATCTTTCATGCGTAATAAAATAAATTTAAGTAGATCATTGATGGTTAAAGATCAAACTGTTATCAATCTATTGAAACACATTTTCCATAGTACCATAGACGAACTAAGCACAATTTTAGCAAGTGACAAATAATTTATATTACACATAACAATGTGACCTAACTTTGTCTTTTGTTAAAATTGCAGGTTCTTGGAAGGAAATTGTAGTATCAATGTGTGATGTTGCAATGTCACACATATGTTGTCACGACGAGACCTAGGCTCTAAACCACAGCACGACGAGCAACACATCGTTGTGACAAGGGCCAAGTTAGTATGTCAGATTGTGACGAGGAAACCCTTCACGTCACAACGTCAATCCTATATTTTGTAACTTTTATAATTCAGTTCTAATTCGATATCGGGAAATAGAGCTTTCGTAAGCTTGTTTAAGGCCTAAGAATGTATATTTACTGTGTTTTTTTGTTCATAACCTTTATGTTTTTATTATTAATGATGTGTATTCATATCCAAATTTATCTTAGTTGCTCGGACAATGAATGTGGTATACTGTAGCTCGGACTCGGTGATCGGGTCAGGTTTAAAGTGCTACATTAGATCCAATTTAATGTATTGGTCCAAGAGTTCGTGACAAGAGGACTTCAAGGAAGTAGTTTTGAAGGCTTAAACATTGAATATTCCATTTTCAGACAGACTTGGGCCATGGATGCAAACCTAAAAGTTAACTTGATTGCAAAATATTTTTAAACTTGGAAAAGTTAAAGTATTAAAGTGAGCAGCCCAAGTGCATGCTCTTTTGAAGACTCCCATTTGAAAGTTATTTGGATCACTTGATGACTTAGTTGCTTTATTATTATTTTTGGTCTAATTTGTCGATGGCCCAATTAAAAAGTTTATTTTTAAGCCCAAGTTAATTTGTTTTCTTGTAAATTCGGTCCATGCATAACTCCCATAAAGCTGACCAAATTCATTTTGTATTTTTTTTCCTTCTTTGAGTTTTGAGGGAAGAAAAAGTTACCCTTCATAGCCACCTATATTTTTAGGCAATATTTCACTGATTTGTTTCCCTTTTTTTCAACCTCCTCCTTGTATAAAAAGGGGAAGTCATCCACCATTGAAGGCACCCAACTTTAATTTGAATGGAAGTACTTTTTGAGTTGTTCTCCTGTGCAAGAAATCTTTTCTTATTTATTTTAAAAGAGTTTTCACCTCAATCTTCTTTGAGATTGTTAGTGGGAGTTCTTCACCCTTCGGCTTGCGAAGTTATCTAGCTTAGAGGTTCGATTAAAGCCATTAATGGAGTTTACTAAAGTTTGTTCTTCAAGGGATTCCATTGGATATCATTATTCCTCACCTCACCATCATCATTTTTATCATCCTTCCATCTTCAATCTCTCTTAATTTTTTTTTTATTTTTTAATCTTAAATTGTTCTAACATATTTAAATTTAAATTTTATATTTGGCCTCATCTTTTGGAGAAAATATTTGTCTTTTCTTCTTCAAAATCCATCAAACATTAGCTAAATCTATCTCCTCTTGTTTCAATCTCCTTTTCAAAACTATTTTATTTTCAAGATGTCCAATTATTTGTTTTTTTAACTTTCAGATTTGAATTCTAAACATTACAACAACTTAAAATCGACTCATTCTTAACCTTTTATCAAATACACTCTTTATAATACCGTAGACTAAGCATAACTAACTATACAAACTTTTGGTAAGTGACAGATAATAAGCATTACACTTTCCAATGAATTTATAGTGCCAAATGGAGACGTTGGTTCTTAAAACTCTAAGAGTAACATTGAAAGAAAGTTATAACTTAGAGGCCGGATTTTATTAGTTTGGGCCTTTAATTCTTGAGTTTTTTTATCCTATATATATGCATTCCATTCAATAAGAACTTCATTCTATAATACCATAAAAGTCTAATAATGCATTCCTTTGTAACATTTTTTGTAACGCCCCAAAATTTTAACATTTAACTGTTGTTTTTTGTCGTAATTAAGTGTTTCTGTCTGTGGTTTTGTTCTTTTCTTTTGTGGTCGAGGTCAAGAGTTCGAGTAGTAACATTATAAATTTTGTTATTTATTTTAGGATAACCTTTATTCTAGAGTTGCATATTTAAGTTTAATTTTGTGTAAATTTATGTTAAGAATGAGCCTGTTGGTTCACTGGTTAAGCATCTGTAGTATGTCTAGTCCCGAGTTTGAATCCCATCGTATGCATTAGGAAATATTTTGCTAACTGTTAGAACTTTGATTGGAAGTTAAATCAATTAATTTAACGTTCCTCCTTTTTTTCAAAAATTTTACCTATTTTCTTTTCTTTCCATTTTCGTTTTCTTTTTTTTTTTATTTCTCTTTTGCTTCTTGTCACTCTTCATGCTAGTGATTTATTCCTGTTGCTTTGTATCGTCTGCTTATCCGTGCCCTTTACCTGTTACTGTTGTCGGTAAGTTTGTTTTGGGTAAACTTTATGAATTGGTTGTGAAATTTTTGAATTTTTTGTCAAGAAAGTAGTTTTGTGATTAATGATGGAATCCTTGCTTGCGTGTTTAATTAATGACTTAGGAGAAAACCTCAAGGATGATGGTCTTTCTAACGCTCGTAATTTGTGAACTTCATCTGAGTGTGGAGATAATGGTTTTTGAATATGGGTTTCGTGTTGAATTATGCCGGTGACGCATTAATCTTAGTAATTCTGATAACCGAGCCTCTGACACCAAACCTGTAAGTATTTCTCTTCTGTTATAATGATTGTATTACATCTGGTAAATTTTTTTGGATGTGAACTAGTGAAATCATCCTGTTGGATGTCTGAACTAATCTGTGCAGTCTGACATTATAGCTAGATTGCCAAAATGAGATTGCACAGTAGTCGTAGACGTAGTACTCATGGGTGTCGAGGACACCGACGAGGAGCTCGAGTAGAATCATCCTATATGGGTAGTATGCCCAACTTGGAGGCTAACGAGACAATTGGTACTCCCACTATTAAGACGAAGTCCCAAACTCCGATGGGTGGGGACGACACACTATCCCAGGCCATGATTTGAGCACTGGAGAGGATCCCAGGGACCCATTCTGGATCGAGAGTCCAAGGGTTGGTTACTAAACGACTACGGTCAAATGGGGCTGAATTGTTTAGGGGCATATTAAGAGTCGCTCCTACTATTGTTGAATATTGGCTCGAGGTTACCGAGCGTATTATGATTGACCTTGATTGCAGTCCCACTAAGAAATTGATGGGTGCGGTGTCCCTACTTCGGGACGAGGCTTATCAGTGGTGGCTGACGGTTGAGCAAGGTGCTCAGCTCGAACAAATTAATTGGGATTATTTTAAGAATGCTTTCGAAAGTAAGTATGTGGGGGTGAGTTATGTCGAGGCTCATCGACACAAGTTTATGAGTCTAGTTTAGGACGAATGATTTGTGGCTGAATATGAAGTCAAGTTTCTGCGACTGAATAGGTATGCATGAGCATTGGTAACATTTGAATACGATAAGTGCATAAGGTTTGAGGAAGGATTGAGATATGATTTGTAAGATCTGATAGATCCTCAGAGGGACTGGGCTTTTACGGTTCTGGCCGATAAAGTAAAGATAATGGAATAGGTAAAGTGCAATGAGCGCGAGCGGCGTGATCTCGAGCGAGATAAGAGTAAGATTAAGAAGGATTCGGGTCCTTATGATTCTGGACAACGCCCTAAGAAATGGGTAAGATTTTATAGTCTCTCGAGGCCCGAGGCACAAGCTGTAGTGACTGAGATTCAACTGTGTAGTAATTCTGGGAAATGCCATCTGGGCGAGTGTTGGACGAAGTTAAGAGCGTGCCTTCATTGCGGGTCGATGGAGCATCGAGTTAGGGATTGCCCCCATCGACCAGATTAGGTGCCAGCTGCGGCACAAACTCCAGCTCCTGATTCTATTCAGCCTCCGAGAGTGGTCCAGCAACCATCTAGAGATCGTGGCACTGGTAGAGGGGGTAATGCTTCAAAGAGAGGACATAAATCACCGGGTAGAGCTACAAGTTAGACTGAGGCTCGACAGCCAGGACTGGTTTATGCAGTGAGACACCGTGAGGATAGCGATGATGCTGATGTCATTGTAGGTATATTCTTTATTCATTTTGTTTCATATTATGCTCTCACATATATTGGATCTACTCACTCGTATATAGCTAGTGTTGTTTCTGTAGATCTAGGTTTAACTGCTGAAGATACTGCTAGAAAGTTTTCTGTGATTAGTCTCTTGGGTCAATCAGTTTGGGTTGATAGAGTATACAGACGAGTTCCCCTAGAGATCCAGGATATGGTATTTCCATATGACCTGATGGAGTTACCCTTTAATGAGTTTGAATTGATTCTTAGAATAGACTGGCTCGTCAAATATCGGGTCAGTCTAGATTGTGCAACTGAGAGAGTTACTCTGAGAACGAATGAGAATGACGAGGTAGTTATGGTTGGTGAGAGTCGAGATTACCTTTCTAATGTAATCTCTGCTCTTGTGACTAACAAGTTAGTCTGAAAGGGGTGCGAGGCATACCTTGCCTACGTATCCGATTTTGCTTCCATAAAGCTTTTTTTGGGAGATATACACACTGTGAGGGAATTCCTGGATGCCTTTTCTAAGGAATTGTCCGGACTACCTCCGAGTAGAGAGTTGGAATTTGGTATTGACCTGTTACTTGGTACTGCTCCGGTGTCTATTGCACCCTACCGCATGGCATCGAAAGAGCTAACCGAGCTAAAAGTACAACTTCAGGAACTTCTTGATGGGGATTCATCTGATCGAGTGTGTCTCCGTGAGGGGCACCAGTGTTATTTATTAAGAAGAAAGACAGGTCGAGAGGATGTGCATAGATTATCGATAGTTAAACAACCTGGCAATCAAGAATAAATACCCGTTATTGAAGATTGACGACTGTTTGACTAGTTTCGAGGGGCATCTATTTTCTCCAGAATTGATCTACGCTCTGGTTACCATTAGCTCAAGGTCAAAGAGACTGATGTGTATAAAACCACCTTCAGGACTTGTTATGTTCACTACGAGTTCCTGGTAATGCCTTTTGGATTGACGAATGCCTCAACAACATTTATGGATTTAATGAATCAGGTGTTCCAACCGTACATAGACCAATTTGTAGTGGCTTTTATCAATAACTTCTTGATTTACTCTAAAACTGAGTTTAAGCATGATACTCACATTCGCATTGTACTTCAGATACTCTGAGAAAATAGTTGTATGCTAAGTTCATTTAGTCCGAGTTTTGGTTACAAGAAGTTACTTTTTTAGGTCATGTGGTAACTATGGAAGGGATCTGAGTCGATCTGAAGAAAATAGAAGCTATAGTTGAGCGGAAGCAATCGAAAAATGTATCTGAGCTTCGTAATTTCCTGGGTTTAGCCAGTTACTACCGAAGGTTCATCGAGGGATTTTCTCTTATTACGTCACCTCTAATGAAGTTGCTACGCAATAATGCTTCGTTTGTGTAGTCTGAGGCACAACAGTCTACTTTTGATAAGCTCAAGTCTTTTCCTATTTTAGTTCAACCGAAATCGAGTCAGGAATTTGTGGTATATAGTGATGCGTCACACATCAGACTAGGATGCTTTCTGATGCAAGACAATAAAGTGCTTGCTTATGTGTTGTGAAAGCTTAAGACACACGAGGGTAACTACCCTACGCATGATCTTGAGTAGGCTACGGTCATGTTTGCTCTGAAGATCTGGAGGCACTACCTATATGGTGAAAGGTGTATCGTTTACACCAATCACAAAAGCCTCAAATATCTCTTAACTCAAAAAGAGTTAAATCTTCAACAGCATAGGTGGGTTGAGTTACTAAATGATTATGACTGTACAATAGAGTATCATCAGGGTAAGGCTAATGTGGTAGCTAATGCCCTTAGCTGTAGAGCGATGACTGATCTGACAGCAATGTTAGCTCATTTGAATTTGGCTGAGGATGGTGGGTTGTTAACCGAATTATAGTTTAACTGACTTGGGTTGAGCAGATTCGTGCTAAACAGTTGAGTGATGAGTCCTTAGTTCAGTGACTACAACAGGTTGGTTCAAACAAAACGTCCAATTTTAGCTTGAACAACGATAAAGTTTTTTTGTTTTAGAGGTCGGATTTGCATACCTAATGATAAAGAGTTGAGGCAGCCGATCCTTCAGGTGGCACATAGTAGTCCTTATACTATGCATCCTGGTGGGAACAAAATATATCGAAACCTCCGCAAAATTTATTAGTGGCCCGGATTGAAACGAGAAGTAGTGACTTTTGTGTCACACTCTCTGACTTGCCAAAAGGTTAAGGCTGAACACCAGTTGCCCTCTAATTTGCTTCAGCCAGCTAAGATTCCTCAGTGGAAGTGGGAGCGGGTAACAATGGATTTTGTTAGTGGATTGCCTTTAACCCTCACTAAGAAAGATTCAGTTTGGGTCATCATTTATCAGTTGATCAAATCCTCTCCCTTCATCCCTATCATAACCAATTATTCCCTGCAGAAGTTAGCTAAACTATATATTGCAGAAATTGTGAGATTGCACGAGATTTTAGCCTCAATCATCTCTGGTAGAGATCTGCGATTCACATCTCGGATCTAAAAGAAACTTTATGAGGCTCTAGGCACTCGACTTAATTTTAGTACTGCGTATCATCCTTAGACTGACAGACAATCTGAGCGAATCATACAGATTCTAAAAGACATGCCTTGGGCTTGTATAATAGATTTTTAGGGTAGTTGGGAGGATTATCTATCATTGGCTGATTTTGCATACAATAACAGCTTCCAGACTAGTATATAAATGGCACCTTACGAGGTCTTGTATGGTCGTAAGTGTCGTACTCCTCTACGTTGGACATAATTAAGTGAATGTCGGGTTTTGTCTCTCGAGCTGATTTCTAAAACTAAGAACATTGTGAAATTGATTCGAAATCGACTGGAAACCACCTCTGATTGACAGAAGTCTTATGCTAATTTAAAAAGAAAAGATATCAAGTTTTCTGTAGGTGATCAGGTGTTTCTAAAGGTATCACTGTGGAAAAAGGTTCTCCAATTTGGACGCAAGGGCAAGCTGAGCCTAAGGTTTATTGGGCCTTACCGCACTTTAAAGCGTGTCAGATCGATTACATATCAGTTAGAATTACTGTCGAAGCTAGAGCGAATTCATGATGTGTTTCATGTCTTGATGTTGAGATGGTATCGGTTCGATCTGTCGTACATTGTTCCTGCCGACAAGATTGAGTTGCGACCGGATTTAACATTTGAGAAGGAAGCAATTCAGATCATCGATCACAATGTTAAGGTATTGAGGAAGAAAAATGTTCTTCTAGTTAAGGTTTCGTGGCGAAATCACATGACTGAGGAAGCCACCTGGGAACCTGAAGATTCAATTTGGCAACAATATCCGTATCTGTTTGAGTCAGGTAAATTTTGAGGCTGAAATTTCTTTTAGGGGAAGAGAGTTGTAACGCCCCAAAATTTTAACATTTGACTATCATGTTCCATCGTAATTAAGTGTTTGTGTCTTTGGCTTTGTTCTTTGCTTCTGTGTTCTAGTAGTAACATTAGAATGTGAGATTGCACAAGATTCTAGCCTCAATCATCTCTGATAGAGATCTGCGATTCACGTCTCGGTTCTAAAAGAAACTTCATGAGGCTCTAGGCACTCGACTTAATTTTAGTACTGCGTATCATCCTTAGACTGACGGACAATCTGAGCGAGTCATACAGATTCCAAAAGACATGCCTTGGGCTTTTATAATAGATTTTCAGGGTAGTTGGGAGGATTATCTACCAGTGGCTGATTTTGCATATAATAACAACTTCCAGTCTAGTATATAAATGGCACCTTACGAGTTCGTGTATGGTCATAAGTGTCGTACTCCTCTATGTTGGACATAATTAAGTGAATGTCGGGTTTTGTCTCTCGAGCTGATTTCTGAAACTAAGAACTCTGTGAAATTGATTCGAGATCGAGTGGAAGCCACCTCTGATTGACAGAAGTCTTATGCTAATTTAAAAAGAAAAGATATCAAGTTTTCTGTAGGTGATCAGGTGTTTCTAAAGGTATCACTATGGAAAAAGGTTCTCCAATTTGGACACAAGGGCAAGCTGAGCCTAAGGTTTATTGGGCCTTACCGCACTTTGAAGCGTGTCAGATCGATTACGTATCAGTTAGAATTACTGTCGAAGATAGAGCGAATTCATGATGTGTTTCATGTCTTGATGTTGAGATGGTATCGGTTCGATTTGTCATACATTGTTACTGCCGACAAGATTGAGTTGCGACCGGATTTAACATTTGAGAAGGAAGCAACTCAGATCATCGATCGCGATGTTAAGGTATTGAGGAAGAAAAATGTTCTTCTGGTTAAGGTTTCGTGGCGAAATCACATGACTGAGGAAGCCACTTGGGAACCTGAAGATTCAATTTGGCAACAATATCCGTATCTGTTTGAGTCAGGTAAATTTCGAGGGTGAAATTTCTTTTTGGGGGAGAGAGTTGTAACGCCCCAAAATTTTAACATTTGACTATCATGTTCCATCGTAATTAAGTGTTTGTGTTTGTGGTTTTGTTCTTTGCTTCTGTGTTCTAGTAGTAACATTAGAAATTTTGTTATTTATTTTAGGATAACCTTTACTCTAGAGTTGCATAGTTAAGTTTAATTCTATGTAAATCTATGTCAAGAATGAGCCTACTGGTTCACTGGTTAAACATCTGTAGTCTGTCTGGTCTTGAATTCGAATTTTATTGTATGCGTTAGGAAATATTTTTCTAATTGTCAAAATTTTGATTGGAAGTTAAATCAATTAATTTAACGTTCCTCCTTCTGTTCTAAAAGTTTTTCCCATTTTCTTTTTTTTTATTCTCTTTTGTTTCCTGTCGCTCTTCGTGCTAGTGATTTATTCCTATTGCTTTATATCGTTTGCTTAGATTCGTGCCCTTTATCTGTTACTGTTGTTGGTAAGTTTGTTTTTGGTGAACTCTGTGAAATGGTTGTGAAATTTCTGAAATTCTTTTTTTGTCAAGAAAGTAGTTTCGTGATTAATGATGGAATCCTTGCTTCCGTGTTCGATTAATGACTTAGGAGAAAGGCTCAAGGACGATGATCTTTCTAACGGTCATAATTCGTGAACTTCATCTGATTGTGGAGGTAATGGTTGTTAAATTAGGGTTTCCTGTTGAATTATGTCAGTGAAGCATTAATCTTAGAAATTCTGGTGATTTCTTATTAATTTGATCATCCATTTTAGGCCTCGGGAGTCTGTTGCATTATTTCTACTTCAAAATCTCTTCAGGTGCGTACCGAAAGCCTTAAATTCTGTGAAATTCGAACGCCAAAAAATGTGACAGTCGATGCCACACGGGCAAGCACATGGGCGTGTGTTCATGCCGTGTGAGCCACACGGTTGTGTCCCAAGCCATGTGGGTGGCCATGTAACTCACTCTTCGTCGATTTGGAGCCACAAGGGCAAGGCACATGGACGTGTGTCTAGGCCGTATGTGGCCATGTTAGTGTAGGGTTCACCCGGGAAAGGACATGGGTGTGTGTCTAGGCCATGTAACTCACTATTTGTGACTTAGGACCACACGGCCAGGGACACGGATGTGTGCCCAGGCCATACGAGTCACACGTGCAAGGACACGAGTCTGTGTCTAAGCCGTGTAACTCTTTATTTACGATTTAGAACCAAACGGGCAGAGGACATAGGCGTGTGCCCAGGCCGTGTGAGCCACACGAGCAAAGACATGGGCGTGTAGTCCAGGCTGTGTGGCATATAATAGGGTCTGAATCTTGTTTTTGAGGTTGTGAGTGTTGCCCAACACTAATATGGCCTCCCTAATGTATGAATGATTTGAATTTGATTGTACGAGAACTCTCTGAGGCTCTGTGACTGACATATGAATAATATAACTATATATGTACTATGGTAGTTACTTCTGATTTTGAACTGTACTATCTAATTGTGAAATAATTTAGAATAACTACATGCATATTGTGGATAATTGTACTATGCATTTTCATGGGTTGGGATATTGTGAAGAAGGAAGTAATCTGCTCTGAAATAGTGGCTAAGCCACAATGTGTATAAATCTGAACCTGGTGCATTTTCGCATTTTGATATAGCAGCTAAGTTGCGTCTCTATACGCGTGTCCGACAGAGACTCTATGGTGTGTAAGGTTGGTTGGGCACTGAATGCCCTTAACAATGTGTTGGTATAGTTGAAGACGGTGTGTAGCAGATGGGGGTAGGAATATCTGCATCTGAATCTAATATGTTTTGTATATGAACTGAAATTGCTTCTGCATATGTAACTGATCTGTTCTGAATCTGAACTAGAATTGCTCCTGTTACCAAACCAAATCTTAGGATTCGGAGATCATTTTGTAAATGTGATCTAATTGAACAAACGTCTTTTGTGCACTAAGTTCACAACTCATTTTGTTATTGATTAGATTTTAGGTGGTTCTCAGACTTGAACGAGTCAGCGCCGCGAGAGCTCATTCAAGCTTTTATCTTTCTTTTACGTATTACTATTAGGAACTTTGATATTCTAAGATGTTATGGTATTTGTGAAGATATATAATTAGTTATTTTTTGTGATGGATATTATGTGATGAATGGTTCATTTTGACTTCGTTGTAATTGTGTTATTTTTAGTATTGATGATGTAATTCTCTAGACTTAGTCTGGACTTCTAGGCCGGGTTTTGGGTGTTACATTTTTGCTGGTTTCTTTTGTCCTTACATCTTTTGGCAACGGCAACCACAAGAAAAAAAACCAAGGGAAAAACAAAGGTTTGGATTAAAATGACCAAAAATAAGGAAGATCGACTGGTCACATTCTCAAATCGTAGATCAGGAATTTACAAAAAAAAATGTGAGCTCAGTACTATAACACCCTAAAACTCGGCCTAAAAGTTTAGACTGAATTTCAGAGGTTACATTGGCCCCCAAAAGTGGTGGAAACAAAAATTCTAATTCAAACCAAGAAAACTTTTTGGGTGCTTCATCTTTAGGAACTTAAATAATACTTAGCTTTAGAAATAAATCAAATTGATGTTCTTGTACAATTTCAAAATGCATCAATTTTGCCAATTGCATCTAGGAATCTCAAATTAGAAATTATACAGAAAATATATTGTACTATGTCAAAATTGGAGCGTTTTAAAAAAAACATCACAGTCTCAAAAACTCACATTAATCCCATTTTCGTAAAAACCACGCATGAACTTCCAAAATTTTGGTTCAGTATAAAATTCGTAGTTTCTACAGTCCAGACCAAATAACACTTTACGAAAGTCCAAAATAAAATTGATACCATAGTTCATAAAAGCTATTTATAGCTCAAAACAGTTCGATTATTTAAGAATTGAAGAAAAACTTTATAAGATTAATTCAAAACTTATCCATCTGAGACCTCCGGCTACCGAGTCCAGCTTCAAAACACGAAATTTACTTGAAAGGAAGAAAACTAAGGGGATAAGCTACAGGAGCTCAGTGTGAGTCTAAAACATAAACAGAGAGCAGGCGACAAGTATCAAAACAAATATTTCAGACATGCGCATTCAGGCAATGTAAGAACTACTCACACCGGTAATCAGTCTTACGAATAGTTTCCATTATCAAACATAACAAAATGGCATTATTGACATTACACTTGTTACCTAAAACACGTTGAACAATTCAATATAATTTGGAATTAACCCAATCAAAAATACAAACAAAAATTACACCCAAACATGAAATGAATGCAACAAATTATGAATCCCACCCAACCAACCAAACACCACATCGAGCCTCCTACACACAACAATTGGACTAAAGAAAGCCCATCAACCCTGCACATAGCATAGGACCATAGTAGGCCCATCCACCCTACACACCACAATTGTAGAACTAAGCCACTCGAATTAAGTTATGCAGCTAAGCTGACATATGTATATTGCAGACATATTGCTATTAGATAATTATGCAGTTTAACTGCCCAGAACATTCTTCCTTCTCTTTACAACCAAAAACCCCAAGAATGCATATGCAAACCATAACATACATACAGAATTAAAGATTCAGACATATTCATCATCAATTACATATTGAAAAATAATGTAGATATGCAGAACCAGAATCAGAATCCAATATTCACATATATCAAAGTTTCCATAGCACAATCATATTCATAACTTATACAATTATCAGAAGTAAACCTTACGAACGATTATAAATAATCTATTCAAATAGTAACACGCCTACCATAAAAAAATTTCGTGTTCCAAACACCTCTACCAAGGCTTAAACACGCATGAAATCGGTTAGGGACTAAAATGAAACAATTAGCAAAATAGAAGTAAAAACTATAAAAATAGCACCACACGGTCGTATGCCCGCGCTATGTGGAAAGGTCTAGGCCATGTGAATATCTACACACCCATGTGAAAGAGGCACACGCCCCTTTGAAAGAAGCACACGCCCATGTGAAAAGAGGCACATGGCCGTGTGGTGAAGACACATATCCATGTGACCGAGTGACATGGCCATGTGAGTAGCCCGTGTAACTCGCTGTGCTTTTGAGAAAAATTAAACAAAATAAATAGCTAAAGAGACAGGATCGTGTGGAAAACTCACACGCCCGTATAGCTAAGGAACACAGCTTTGTGTCCAAGGCACACGCCCATGTGAAAATTGAAAAAATCCCTAAATAGTAGCCACACGACCGTGTGACACTAGAAATCGTCAAAAACCCTAATTTCCCAAAGTCACACGGCTGTGTGGACCACCTGTGTGCGGCACACGCCCGTTCCACCATGAAACCACACCAAAATAGGTTGAAATTGAGGTTTTACAACAACAAAGCAAACCCCAATCATTAACAATTCAAAACCACACCAGAAATTGTAGATTTCCTCAAAATCCAATAGTAATTTGCTACCGAAATTAAACAATTTTAGAAATGCACTTGATAATCGAGATATCAAGCACCAAGAACTTATCGATACTCCTCAATTCCCCCAATTTCGATTCCAAACCCCAATGGATGCAGTCTTCTCCTACTTGAATCTAAATTGAACTAAGATGAGAAAGACACACGAACCTCCCACGAGACGGAAACCAACAATGATATGGGAACAAAAGATTGAGGAAAAATTGAAGAACAAAGAAGGAGAAATATAGAACATTCGAAAAAGAAAGAATACTGAAAATCAAACAGTCCAAATCAGAAATTTTAGGAGAGAGAAAAGGGACCAAAGTGAGAGAGGAAGAATGTGAGAAAACTTTTTAGATAACTTCCTATTTCCCAAGTAAAATAAAAATAATAAATAATAAATAGATAAAAATATAAATAAGTATCTAAAACTAAAAACACAAATCCAGAATAAAATTAATTTCTCAAAACACACATGAGGACTCAAACCCGGGACCCAACGGTAATCTAACACACCTATTACCACCAAACCAATAGACTCATTCTAACACTAAAACGCGATAATAAGCTCAATTGCCCGACCTACTCATTGACCCTAACTACAAACCTCAAAACTTCTAACCCTAAATTTCAAGGTGTTACAAGTACTTTATGTTGTACTAAGATTCCTTTTATTATCTTCTCACGAGCAGATAAACCCTTTTTATTTGGTCACTCTTCTATCGAATTCGATGCTAGCAACTTTTTGAATGAGAATGTACCTGTGATTGATAACATTGATGCCCTTATTAATGCCTCCAAAATATTATAGTGAAAATGAACTTAAAATTGGCCGGATAAAAAATGGTGTAACCATTTCCCAAAAAATGATATTTTATTTTCCTAGCATGGAAATAATTTTATTAAGTCTCTTTTTTGGGTTATTCCTATCATTTCAATGTAATGTTTTAAGGGCACTAGTAAGAGCATCGGTGTTGTCAATCATATGTACATTCTCATTCAAAAATGATTAGCAACAGATTCGATAGAGGGGTTGTCAAATGAAAAAGGGTTAACTTTCAAGTGAGAAGATAATCTCACTACCACATAAATGCAATGCTCACATTTTTTTTGTAGACTCCTGTTCGTCATTTTGAGAATGTAATCAACTGATTTTCTTCATTTTTGATCATTTTAGACTCAATTTTTTTCCATTTTTTTTCTTTCCTGCGCTTTCCATTTCCAAAAGATGTAGGGATAAAAGAAACATGTAACACCCCAAAATTTGAATATTTGATTTATCATATGTTGTCATAAGTGATGTATCTTCTTTTGTGGTTTAGACCCTTGATTGGAATACCTTGGTTGTGAGTTTGAACCCCTTTGTGAGCATGTGGTGGTGTTTTATTCTTTTTGTCAAAAGAGGGGAGGAGTTTTGATTTAATTTAAACTCTCTTAAATTAAATATATGTTAGGTTATGGAAATAGATTGGTATTCTTTATTTTTTTTAGCCTTTTAGGTTGTTATTTCTTTTAGTTTCAACCAAATAAAAATTAAATAATAATATTCAAAACAAAAAAAACCCCTACGTTTATTTTCTTTCCCTTAATCCCTTTCTTCACGACACCATTCTTCATTTACTTTTGCAATTTGATTTGCTTTGCTTTTCTTCCATTTTGTTTTACTATTCTTATTCTTTATTTTATCGTTCCCTCTTGCTTTTAATTTGCTCCCTGTTTCGACGTTGTTTCTTCATTTTCTTGCTATTCAATCTTTATTCATTGATTGAGGTTGACACATTTGTTCAACGGGTAATATTGGGATTTTTAGTGAGGTTGAGTTTCGGGAGTATCATTAAATCATGATGTGGAATCAGCTTTTCGAATTAATTTTAAGTTTGTTCTGTTCTTTTGTGCATTGTCAGTGGAAAATCGTGAGACGTTTGGTGTTCCTCCAACGGTGTAGCTGTCATGGTTGTTGTTCTCGAGGGTAAATGATTGAATTTGTTGCTGTTGAGGTCAAATTTCTGTATTGAAGTTTAAGTGTCATTTTGGGTTATGTTTTAGCATTTGGGTTTTGTGAAAAATCAGTTAATTAATTCGTATGGCTGGTTGTTTTAGGTATATGAGTGCTTGTGAGTGATTTCACATTAGAATCGAACCAGGTGTGTAATGAGAAACCTGAAAAATAGTAAACGACGAAAGCTGAAAAAATGCACTGTTAGCTCCACATGGCTGTGTGGTATGCTGTGTGACAAGCTAAGTGTTGGACTGTGTAAGACACATGGTCTGGGTTATTTGGGCCGTGTGGGCCACATAGGCGTGTATGAGACAGTGTGGGCCTCACGGGCGTATGGGCCCAAAATTATGAAATTTTCGCTATGGCCGTAAACATAGTTTGGATCGATCATAGGCCTTCTGTAGGGTCTGTATGTTATTAATTGAGCTATAAAATATGAATTCTAACCATCTGTTAGCGTAAAACTTGATATAAATATGCATGTTTGAAGTGATATAAGATAGGTAAATCTGTAAAATGCTATGTTTAATCTGAAAGATGCTATATATATTTTGTATCTGTCAATATAAGCATGTACATTATAAATATATCTGATATCTGTTAGTTCTGTATTTGCATCTGAGATTGGATTTGTTATATGGAGGAAGTGTGGGCAGTTTAATAACTTGTTGTATTTGGTGGCCAGTCACATATATATATTTCTGTAAATGGCGATAAATCACCTAATAAATGACAACTTAGCTACAACTATTCTGAAAAGTGTCATACCAACACTAAGTTGTGTGTAGGGTAGGATAGGTACGTAGCACCTTATAGGGCGTGTTGGGATGGTCGGAGATGGTATGTATCGGATGGGGGTAGGATTACATATCTGCATCTGATATGATCTGATAAGCTCTGCTTCTGATATTTGTATATATGTCTGATTGATTTCAGTATGATATGTTACACACTGAGTTTCAAAAACTCACTCTCTGTTTATCTATCAATTTTAGGTAACCCTCAGACTTAGGGTGGGTCGATGTGATGGAGCTTGGTTAAAACTTAATTAGTTAATCATTCAATTTATTTTGATTTCATGGTGTTTTGTTATTTCTGGACTGTTTAGACATTTTGGGACTATTTTGTTTTGGATTTTGTTCTTGTTTTTTGGTAGAAATTGTTTAAACGTTTTTTTATCAACAATATACATTTTACCTACAGAATGTTGGATTTTCAAACAACAAATCGTGTTTTCCCAAAAATTTTAAATTCTAAAGAATTCTGCTGCAAGGCTATATATTTTGGAAAGTGTAAACTAACAATGTTTTCATTAAATCAGTTAAGTATTATATGTTTTCAAATAAACCTAATTTTCTGTTCATAATAGGATTTTACGACGTATTTTCAAATTATGGGCTTTCGAAAGAAATTGTAGTAACATCTCCAGATCTGGCCATAATGTTTGGGTCGGGTATAAGGTGTTATAAAACAAGTAAAAAGGTTACAAAGGAATGCTTTGTTAGACTTTTAGGTATTATGGAATGATGTTCTTATTGAATGAAATCCATATATATAGGATATAACTCTCATGAATTGAAGGCCCAAACAAATGAAATTGGGCATCTAAGTTATCTACTTTCTGTTAATGTCACTCTAAGAGTTTAAGAACCAATGTCTCCATCCTTTTGGCACTATAATTTCTCAAATTGGAGTGTGTAATTGATAGGGGGTTGCACGCGGACCAAGATCGAGTCGTCAAGTCACGGGAAACTCCTACGCAAGCTCTAAACAATCAGATCTGAAACGAAACAGAAAATTAAAAGATTAGAACTTTGAATTTCCAGATCTGAAATAAAATCCCCAAATCAGCAAAGAGTCAAATTGAGATAAAGGAGGTTGCGATTCTGCCCAATTGAACACCAAGCTAGTTTTCCCCAAATTTCGGCAATCTAATTTCACCCAAAAAGAGTATGGATGAATCGGCAAGAACCCTAGAAATTGGGGATTTTTGGCTGATTCTTTAAGATAGAAAAAAGGCTGGAAACACAATAAGAACAGCAAATAAATTAGATAAAGATTCGGCACAAGCAGAAATAAAGAAAGAATTGACAGCAAGAAATTAAAAGATAAGTCCTGAGAAGCCTTGAAATCCCGAAAGATCTCACAACTCCCTTCAAACGGCTCTAATCTCCCCTCCAAAGAATATCAATGGCAAGAAGAAGGCTGAAGATGGCTCCCACAATCAAAAGATTGTTAAAACAGCTTCTAAAAAAACCCAAGAGAGAATTCTTGGAGAAAAACTCAAAGAAAATTCTGCACTTAAACAAATCTGAAATTTTTTATATAATTGAGAAGTTTATAACAAGGTGGCCGGCCAAGCCTTTATATAGGCCTCTCAAGTGTTTTCCTAATCTAATTAGAAAACTAAAATAAAAAAAGAACTCCTAATTATTTTAATATGGAAATTCGGCCAAGGGTCCTTATTTGGGACTCTTGAACTGAATATTTACATAAAAATTTAAACTAAGTAAAAAAATAAATAAATAAATAAATATAAAACTTTAAAAAAATAAATAAATAAATAAATATAAAACTTTACAACTTGGGCCACTTTGACAATTTGGCTTGATTTTCGACTAAGTATGAGTGGATTTCTTGATTGGGCTTGGAATCTTTTTATTGGGCCTTGCCTTCAAGAATTTGGGATTGTGATCCATCTCCTACCGAAATTGAATCGTTGATGCTCGTAACAGAGATCCAATGCGCTTTGGCTCCAAGATTTGGTTTCTTGGACCAAGATTCCCAAGATTTGAAATCTTGATTTTCCCGTTCTTTCGTGTACGCATCTAAGGCCTTGCTAACAAACTCCTGAATGGTCCCATTTAGTTTGGAACGCATTTGCCGGGCCTTTGATCTCGTATCAGTAATGCTTATTATCTATCACCTACCAAAAGTTTGTATAGTTAGTTATGCTTAGTCAGTCTATGGAATTATGAAGAGTGTGTTTCAACAAATTGAAAATATCATATTGATGTTTAAGGATAGATGATCGTGTTAGTAATTGAGTCAAAATCTTAAACTAGGTAGGTAGATATGTTTCATCAAATTCGTACTTATAAATCTTGTCTCATCTATTGATAGTATAAAAATCTTGTTTCATTAATTGTGATCTTCATTGTTTGCATATAATGTGCTCGGATAGCATATTGTCTGCAAACATATCACATTGTACTAGCATTTGTGTAACAATTTTGCTTCTCTACTTGATGTTGTTATGCATGAAAGACTACAATGTTTGCATCAAACCACATATAGGTCAAAATAAATTAAAATAAAATAATTGTGCACTTAATTTACAAAACTTAAAGAAAAAAATCACAAATTAATTAGAATTTGTAACACCCTACACCCGACTCGATTGCGAAGTCCGAGTAATAGGATATCACATTTGTCGCCGAAGCGACTACGATCAACTTATTTCAACTTTAAACCATTATAAGATTTAATTCAATCAAACAAACATTAATCATAATATGATACCAAATTCAACAGGAGCATTCGCTTAAGAACAAACCAAATTAGACTCAACTAGGTACATGCCAACTTAGAATAAAAATGGAATATACAAACGTTAACGACTTCGAGATTGTTGACTAGATGTTGAAGTCGTAGTTCAAATATCTCTAATTATACCTAACTTACCCCCGAAAAACAAACCATATGTTGAGTAATGGAACTCGGTAGTATTTTTATGATTTAAATAACAAAATTACAAGTTAAAAAATTGTAACATCCAACTAGTATGTCATCCATATCAAGTGTCAAACCAATTCACTTAGCATTGCAATAGAAGTGATCAATTTAATTTATATGCCAACACCTATTATAAAGCCTTTTTAAAACTCAATACCAATCATGAATCAAACATTTATATCATTAACATTATCACAATCAATTCCATGTTCATTCCACAACAATAAACCATTTAAGTCTCTTTCTGGAGTCGGTTGACTCATTCGTATTCATTTCAGCCTCCCCCAAAGCTCGTTTCAAATTTATTCACATAGAAGTTCATGTATTTCCTTTATCATGATTCACATATATATATATATATATATATATACTCAATTGATTCCATAGCATTATACTATTTCATTTTGATATCTTTTATCAAGTCACTAACTCACACCAATTTCACATAACTCATTTCATTATCATATTTATTATCAATCTATTTCATTACATTATTAAGTTTCTAAATCCAATTATAATATCACGCCTAATAGAACCATTCATATTTCCACATATCATAACTTTGTATTTGGTCGTATTTGCATACTCGTACCACATACCTTTTTCTTATCATATGACAATGATTTCATTACAGTTCAATCCAATATATATATTCACATTCAATTTCAAAATCACAATTCAATTAATCATCAACACACAATATCTCATTATAAATGTTCCTTATCATCTTAAATATGTACAAATAACTAGTTAGAAATATATCATATTAACATGTCATTTCCCAAATTGAATCGTTGAATTCGTCACAATTTCATACCAATCTTTCGAACTTATTAATTCAGTTTACAAATTTATTTCACATTAGTAATTCTTCATTATAATTATAATTTTTTACATATTAAATCCTTATTAACTTGACTTGGACACGAACGGATACACAAATCCAACCAACACCCCAATTTGGCACTCAGTGCCTCATCAGATAATTTCCGAAGAAAATAGATTGTGCCTAGAGCCCATTGGTATGACCAAAGTAAATATTGTGCCCAACACTCATCGAAACGTAGTCGAAGTAACCATTTGGCACCCAGTACCTCATTGGAATGTCTGAAGTAATTAGTTTTCACACAACGCTAATCGACATATAGTCGAAATAACACCACCTGAGCAATTAATAGGATAATCATTTATCCAATTCCCTTATAAGTTCAATTCTCATTCTATCGATCTCAATATCATTAATTTATCAATTATGATATCATTTCATGCATAACATAGCATACCATTTCAATTCCAAACCAATTTCACCATTTCATTTAGTTTTAAGATTTTCACTTTTATCCAATTTAATCATCTATCTCAATAATCAATTAAATTTACACCAATATGATTTGATCAGTCATAATCAACTATTAATTCATTTTATAACTCTTCTATTATTTTTCTTCTCCTCCTCTCCATTTCACTTCCTTTATTTACAAGTATTTATACAAGAATCCTTAGTCTTAGTATGACACGCTTTTTACGTAATATGAATTATCCTTTCACTATTTATACATATACTTCTAACAAAAATGTCTTCTTGAGTAGTAATCACTAAATTATTTATATCTAGACCTACAGAATTTGAAATTAAGATCCGCTTTTTATTTTTGAAACTAGGTTCAATAAAATTTTACCATAAAAATTTTAGAATTTATTTCTAGGTAGATTAATACCATTTTTTAAAACCACCCATGTTCTGCTTTTAGGTAGCTTCGATTCCTCTTCGCTAAAAAATAATTATCTTTCAGTACAAGTCTCAAATTATGTTTTCATTTGTTTCCTTTGGAAATAAACTCATTAGTGTTTTAGGCATATAAATTTAATCTCCTAAAATTTTTTGTACAATTTATGATGATTTTACAAAGTTAGAATAACTGAACCCGAAATCATTCTGACATTGTCTCATAAAAAATATTATATCTCTTAATCTACAATTCCATTGCTTTCACAGTTGCTTTTGTCCAAAACTAGACTCAATAAGCTTTAATTTAATGTTAGATTCAACCTCTAGCTCGATTCCTACAATATTTGGTAATTTTTCAAAGTTGTAATACCACTGCTGTCCATAAAGTGTTTAGTTAAACAATTTGCTCTTCCATGATTTGAGTAAGTTTATCTCATTTCATTATATAACATAATACATTCCAACCAATTTTAATGCCAATACATATAATCACTAAGTTACACAAATTTTCATTATTGTTCAAATTAATCCTCTAGTTCAATAATTAATCTCAAACATAACATTTTAAACTCAAATAATTATTTTCAATTTCCCTCGATATCATACCTTGCATAACAAAATAAATATATAACAAATATAATTATTCATTTTATAGAAATAAAAACATAACATGAATTAACTTAGCAAGTTCCGTATGAACTTACTTGGCGAAACAGTAACCAAACAAGCTTTTAAGGACTATTCGACAACTTTTGCTTTTCCACGACTAGCCTTGATTTGGTTCAATTCTTGATCTATGGAATAATTGAGTTCAAGTTATCAGTTCCAAACATCTCATATCATCCTATTTTAAGCATGTATCAGTTCAATTTTATTTTTCAAATGTCCTTTAAACTTTTACATTTTATTCAATTTAATCCCTAAACCTGAAATAACCATATCTTTCAAATTTGAGCTTCATTTCATAATCCTATTTCAATCCCATCCTTTATAAAATCTCTATTATCTATTTTTATCAAAGTCTCATAACAACATTACAAATAATTCATTTTAGTCCTTATGTTACAAAACTAACATTTAAACTTTACAATTAGTCATTTTCATATCTAAACTCAAAATCTAATAATTTAACATCAAAACTTCAAGAAATCAATAATGGAAAATTTTGAAAACTTTAACAATTTTGTAAAATAATACATGGACTAGCTAAATCAAGCTTCCACTATCCTAAAAATATAAATTAAAAAAAAGATTTGAAATAGCTTACCAATCGAAGGGTTAAAATTGAAACGTTTGAAACCTCCTCCTTCTCTTGAACATTCGGCCAAAGAGAGAATTGAAATAAAAAAGATGATAAATATCTTCCTTTCCTTTTACTTTTATGTTTTTTTATACATTAATTTTATTAAAAAATTTACACCTTCCAACAGTCCATCATAACTAAAACCCACCAACTAAACAATAACAACGATTTAATAACCCTTGTGGTCCCCAAGCCTTTAATAAATTAGAATTCTATAATATTTAAACTTTTTACAATTTAGTCTTTGAATCTTAATTAATAACTAATTCGGCCAAATTACCAATCAAAATTCAATTCACTTATAAAATAACTCGTAATATTTAATTATAATATTTACGTGCACGATTTATGAAAAACAGAGTCCCAAAATTGTATTATCATTATTTTTACACCACTAATTTTCGAGTTGGTACATAATTTATGTAAAATATAAATTTGTAATTGTAACATCCTCGAAATTTCATGAATTGGAAATAATGTCTTATCAATAGTGAATCAATTATAATTTTAAAAGTCATAATTTGAAAATCATCGGTGTTAGTAGATTGTCAAGACAAATATTGAAGGCATTTGGAAAGACTTGTATATTGAGAAAAATAAATCCTGGGTATTGACTAAATTGCAAGGAAGTGAAAATTATCGAGGCCAAAGTAAAAAATTAATAGTTGAAATGATTAAATTGAATTAAAGGAAAAAGGAGGAGGGACTAGAGGTGAAAATTTACCAAAAGAAAATATGACTCATGAGTGGTATTATAGAAAAGTTGAAGGACAAAACGATAATTATTTGAAATAAATAATTATGGAAAGTGTAATGATTAAGGACTAATTGTGTCAAAACATGATTGGTAGGACAAAAAATTACACTTTAGTCCTTATATTTTCATTTTATTCAATTTAGTCTCTCAATTTTCATTTCCACATATCAATACATATCCATATCACAATCATAAAAGAATATTTATTCACTTTCACCTCCTTCCCTAAATTGTAAATTTACATATTTAGTCTTCCAACTTTCTCAAATTTTCAATTTATTTCTTACTTAAATTTTCATTATTCATACTTTCTCTCCAAATATCTAATCCACTTCCAATATTCTTATTCCAATAATATCAATCCATTTTCTTGATAATTATTCTTATACATTCCTGGTAAAGTACTGTTTATTGCATTGAAAATTTTAAGATGTTACATTAAAATTATCAAAAATGAGGAAGCTCAGTTGATCACATTCTCAAAACACCGACCATGAATCTACAAAATAATATGTGAGCTTTGCACTTTATATGGTAATAAGATTGTTTTTATTATCTTTTCATCCATTGGTAAACCCTTTTTATTTGGTCACCCCACTCTCAAATGCATTGCTAACCACTTTTGAACAGGAATGTACCTGTGATTGACAACACTAACACTCTTATTGAGGTTCATCGTATTGTAAGAATCAATAAGCTAGTCCAACTTAATAATGAGGTGCAGAGCCTAATGGATGCATCTAATGAGAAACAAAAGGTGCTTTCTCAGCAGACCATAAGTGGCACAGAAACTAATCGTTGGTGGGAAACTTGCCTTGATCAACTTTTTCCAAGGGAACTCTATGAACGATACTACCGTTTCTCGTAGCTTCTCAACTTGCCTCATATTGCCCAAATCCTGGTGGAAGTAGGTGGAAAACGAAATCAGAAATAAAGAAAAAAAAATAATAAAAGTTACATAGGTGTGGGGCATAACCTAGGAGCTTAGAAAGGGCAAGGAGGAGGCTCTAAGGGAGGCTTTATGAACTCCTCTTATAGAGGAAACGTCAGACTAAATTGATGAAGAAATGGAAAAGACTCTAGAGACCAATGTTTTAGATGTCAATAGGATTGATAAAAGACTTTGAGTGGCTCTCAAGGTATCTAAGGGAGACAGGCTTCGAAAGTTTGAAAGAGACATAATGAACTTGAATATTTCATATGACAACATTGTGGAACACCTTGACAAGAAAAATAAAATAAAAAGTAAAAGAAAAAGAAGAAATTTCCTATGTTACCCTCACACTTTAGATAGTACATTGTATTTAATGTGCAACCTCTAAATAGATAAGGAACGAAGTTACCCGATTGATCGTGACATTGCTAGATTCTTATGGTGGGTGCTTCCATCCTTGTTTGTTGGCAACTCGTAAATGTAGTGCTTCCTTCGTGTGGGGTTCCTACATAGAAAATTCAAAAACAAAACAAACAATGTATATAAAGCTACTATACCTTTTACTCCTAATAATAAAAATAATAATCCAAGTTAAGTTTTACAATTCTTCAAATAAAATTAAAAAGTTTATTCATCAAAATGGGGTGATTGCCACCCCTCGATCAGAGCCTTTCCTATCCCTAATACATGAGCTCGTAAGGAACCTCCACTTGACAGATTTGCATGCCAAGTAGGGTTGTGGATGACTGGCCCTTTCTAGAAGATTGTTGCAGTTGGAATGTTGCCTCATAGTCATCCTCCTCCTCTTGAGAGTCTTATTCCATCTCATCCTCCCCCTTTTCATATTCCTCATCATCACTTTCTTCCCCTTCGTCACTTTCTTGATCCTTGGTCTAAGGTGGGACTGCATTGGGCCATATTTTTCAGTGGAAAATTTGGTATTCTCATATTATTTTTCTGTGCTAACTCTTGAAAAATCGAGTCGCTCTCCTATATCCACCTTGTCATCCACTCCACATCCAGTATGCTACTTTCTTCTAAATCTTTTTGAGATGCTGATTTTGTTTTCCATTCTAGTGAAGTTGGGATGTCCATCTTCTCCTTTTGCCATTTATCCAATCCCTTATTTTCTTTCTTTGAAGCTCCATGTGCTGTGTGTATAATGAAATGATGCGTACTCGTAATCGTGAGTTTGATTACAATACACTAGTTTTCCCCATCGTCTAATTCTGTATCATCTTGATTTAGCATTCAAGGTGAAATTATGAATAATGGAAACTTGGTAGATGAAAATGACTAAAAGTAGTTTGGATGGATGACTTGTACAAATCAAACACTTAGAAAGAATCAACGATATGAGAGATCATGACCCAATTTCTATAAAGTGAACTGTGACCCGCTATTTAGTAAAATAGGAACCAACAGTATATTAGAACACCACACTTCAGAAGAAAGAAAGAGAGGAAGGAAGTGATAAGTTCAAAAGAAAAAAAGGTTTGACTCCACAAGGAGAACCTTGATAAGTCCAAGTAAGTTCTTTCAAAAACAATGAGATAGAATTCTCGCAATAACTCAAAAATTTTCATTCATCATTAGCTCATCAAAGTTCTATTTACATGATATTTATAGGCATTTTTGTGACTATTCAAATGCCTATGTGAGACCTTTCATCTTCAGTAATTAAGTAATGTTATTACAGGCATTAATTTCATTTTAAACTCATGTAGGGAAGCCAATGAGTCATGTCTCTTCATTGGAATCTGATGTAGTTGAAAAGGCATGCGAATTCTCCTTAATGAAGACTTAATGTATCCTTAGTGTGTTTAATTGATGTCCCTTCAGCCACCATGAAACCAAGTTATAAAAGCTTGTGTAACATCCACTTAAATGGCATCATGATGAAGGTTTAAGACTCCAAAAACGTTCAGACTTGAAGAGTCTCCTTTGGTCCATTAAACAGCCTCCATAATGTTTTTTTTAAAAAGCTTTGAAATAGTCCAACTTGAAGAGTCTTTAATCATATGAAATGTCACATGAAAATTAGATATTTAAGCATTAAACAATAAATTAAAACACTCGTAAAAACAACATATTTAATAACATTCATTCACACGAATCAAATTAAATGCAACTTAAATCACCTTATTTAAAATGAAAATAAACACACTTTAATTTATGCATTAAAAAGTAATAACCAAATTAAATATCATACTTATATAAACAAACTCAAACATATTTAACAACTAAGATGCTTAAATGCATGGCTTAAGATGCAAACTAAATGAACAAATGAGTTACATAATGCATGACTTAATTTAATGATGCAAACTTTAAATAACATGGGAGTTACATAATGCATATCATAATTTATGATGGAAACTTAACTAACATGAGAGTTACATAATGCATGACTTTATTAAATGCAGAACACATAGTGCATGTCACAATTAAAATATGTAGATTAATAATGCAAGACATTAATTAAAGATGCATATGATAAACAAGACATAATTAAAAGTTGTAGAATTAGTTAAACTAAACAAACAACCACATGCAAAACATTGCCTGACTCGAGACGTTATTTTGGGCCAATAAGGGTTGGACATCTCATGTTTAGCCTAAACATGCTGAATCAGGCCCATCACCGCCTTTTTAAACTTCTTTGATCTAGCACGTGTTATAAACCCAATGAGAATTTCAACTGGATCCTCTCTTGAAACGGGCAACTTGGAGTTTGGTCTACTTAATGAACTCGAATGCACTTCAATCGTTCTCGTGCATGTATCATGAATCTCGTATGAGACTCCTAGATGGCTTCATGAATTGTTCCATAGTTGTCATTGGAACTCTAGCCTTTTTGCATAGGACAGTCACTAAATGAGGGAAAAAGACCCCAACTTTCTAGCCACTAATGCACTGCTTCATAGAATGATATATTGATGTCCCGATACATATCTATTTATTCTGCAAAAAATCATATGAAAAAGCCACTCAAAAATTATTGACATTAGATACATTTAAAGCAAAGAGCAATTCGAGTATATAAAAATTTCATCCACATTTTTGCAATTGGAAACATAATTGCTTGATTAAAAAAAGTGGGAATAACAATGCCTGTGCAATGCTTCCATTCTCATTTACCCTCTGTAAGATATTTTATAATGTTAACATCCCTATAGTATTCTAAATCACTATTTTCCACAAAATTGAATTCGTAATACGGAGCATTATAAAATTCACAAATTTCCCAAGGGCATGTACCTTCTTACCATTTATTCTTACATTTTCCCAAATTTCATTATCAAACGGTCTCCTAGATTCTTAATCCCCAAATGATGCATAGAACTCTTGGACTACGGGGATAATAATGTTTTCTTTTAGAGTTACACAGAAGCATTCCCATCTATGGTACCGCACTAATGCCCAAATTTCTTTATAGAGGATCATCGATGGCTCAAAACCCCTTTCCTGAATGAATGTCTTTCCTTGTAGTTCTAGAAAATACTTTTCAACATTTGGGTTTTGACAGTTTGAGGGATTCACAACCACCAATGCCTCTTATTCATTAGTTTTTCTAGACTTCCTAGGAGGCATTTTTTAATTTTTTGACTAGAAGAACTAAATAAGCCAAGCAATATATTTCACAAAACAAGATAATGATACGATGGAATAGTAACAAACCCTTAACCTTGGTTGAATACTCGAGGTTCCTTGTCAAAATTTGTTGCAAGTTCATTATTGATGTGGAGTGTTGATCCTGCACAAAGTAACAAAACAAGAAAAAGAAGAGAAATTTTGCAGCAAAATATAAAGAAAAAGAATAGGGAGATTTTAGAGTTGAAGAGATTTTGCGAGATTTAGGCTCAAAGGAAATTTAGAAATAGGTTAAAAGTGTTGAAATGTTAAAAGATGAGTTTTTTTAGGTTAAAAGTTGAGTAAAATAAGGGTTACAACTGATGGGTTGCGCGGCAGGTCGAGTCGACGCTACATAAAATTACAGTGATGTCGCAATATAAGGGTTCCATGTCGCGACACCCCTAGCAGGCTGCCAATGTCACGACACACCTTGAAATTTTTAGATTTTGGGGTATACTGATTACTTTGTCACGACATAGAGGTGTTATGTCGCGACATCAAGCTAAATTGTTAAATTCCTTGAACTTGTGATCGGTGTTGTGACATAGAGGTTTCGTGTTGTGACACCGACTCTATTTTGGCCCCTCCTATTGAATTTCAAAGTGTTCAGAACATACATAACATATTTAGAAACAATTTAAATTAAATTAATTCTTAATCTAAACATGAGTCTATTAAAATACAATAATTTACAACAAATTAAGAGAGTTTAAAAACTTTCAATTATTGCTGCCAGATTCTTTAGTCAACTCTGGCAATTTGTACATGGATGCATCTTTGATCGATTTTCTTTCCGTATTATTCCAACATCTATTGTGACACTCTAACTTATTTCGTTGGTCCCGCTTTTTAAATCTACTCTTTTGACCTGTATTCATCACAGAAAACACCTTTCGCAGATCAAGGTTGTCAGACACACTTATGAAAATTTTATAACATACTTGCCCTAGGTTTCCCTTATACCCCTTATCCTGTAAATCACCACCTTTAGATGTTCCAATTTCATCATTGATTGTTTTTAACTCATTTTTCTCCCCCTTAGTAATAAAACTAGGGGTGTCTAAGCATTGTCTTCCCAACAAAATGGGTATTTCATAGTTTACCTCAAGCTCTAGGGTGATAGAATCAACTAGAATAGGAAATTTAAGCCTCTCAACTAACATAGCTTCGGACACCCTTGTGGGTTGTGCCATAAAATTGTTAGCCGGTTTAAGTATAAATTGGGTGTTTTTAAGTTCCCTTAACCTGAGTTTCTTATATATGGATAAGGATATTTGATTAGTACCAATTCCTAAATTATAAATCCTTATCAAGGTATAAGTTCCATATTTCTATTAGCATCGTGAAACTCCCCGATTCTTTAAATTTGGGGGGCGCCTGATTAAGGATTATCACTTTACAAAATGTGTTAATGTTAACTTGGTCTTCCTTTTTAAATTTCTTATGTCCCTCAATTTTTTTCTTTTATAGGCTTTGCATGTGTTAGAAGTTTTTGAATAACGGAAACATAACATAAAATGATTGGAATGAGTTTGAGAAACTGACACCTTCCGTTATATTTCGATGTTGTTCATTCTCCAGTCATGGCAGGGCCGGTGTCTTTGCAAGGACAAGTTTAGTGCTTGGCTCATTTTTAAGTTCTCTTGCCAATTTGATTATCGATTCCAACTCGACGTTAATATCTTTCTTTGGACTAATTTCTTCAAAATTTTTAACTACTTCTTTATTGTCTTCTACAGTCTATTTTGTCAAGCTACTTAAGAATTCACCTTAACAAAATGTTAATTGTCGTTAGTTGCTCCTCCTCTCTTTTCCAAACTTCACAACTAATATTGCCTTGGATGTTAACAAATTCTCAAATTATTGATCTAAATCAGTACCCTGGTTGCTATTCCATAAATTTGTTAAGATGTCTTCTCTTGGCTAGCTCAGTTCTAGCATTAGCACTATTGATTTTCTTTTATCTCCCATTCTTAGTATACTCCCCCTTCATAGATTTCATCATCATATTTTGCTTCATCATCAAACCACATACAATCAAATTCATCCATGATTCAATGCCTCTGCCAAGCTAATTTCAGTAACTAACTCTACAAGGATCTTCCTCTTCCTAGGGGTATATACCAGGGTTTTTGAAGAAAAGAAGAATGTTAGCAGGTTAAGATAAATAAATGAAAGAATGAATAAAACTAATTAAATATCATATCTATAATTTAGAAATTTCTTAATTATTCTATTGCACACAAAAATTAAAACTAATTTAGTAACATTGCCTCCCTGGCAACGACGTAAACAACTTGATCGCCTTCAGACGTACTAACGTTTAGAGTATATTTCATTCAACCAAATATGAAAGTTAGGAGATTTCTGCAAGTATACGAGTCAGGTTGTAATATAGTTACAATGAAGTAGGTGAGTACTTTTAGGATCGTACCCAAAGGAGGCGAATATTAAATTAATAATAATTTCGATATGAATAGATCTAATTAGTATAGTAATTAAATTATATTAATCTAAAACATAAGGTGAAGAGAGATTATTTTATAAGATAAATAAATTGCATAAAATTAAAAACGAAAAACTTAATTTGCAGATTTAATCAATTCTAGGAATGGTAGACTAACTCATTTCGGTGTTCGTAACCAATTCCTATTTCGGATTATATATAGGTAGGACGAGCTCGTGCAACGTCCGTTGACCCATTGGAACTTCTTCTCAAATGTTTGCTAGTCGCTCTCATGAATCTTCGAATAATGGATTTTTGGTATTCATTGCTTGACGATTGGGCCTAATTATTTGTTCCGAATCTGGGTATGGTTTGATTGGAGTGTTGAAACTTCGAGTCATAAACAACATGAAAAGAAAATAAAAATAAAAATAAAAATAATTAAATATTGAACCTATAGGTTTTAATGTTCCTAGTTATCTTATTAATTGTAAAAAACTATTTTCAATATTTATTGCCAAAACCTCCCCAGTAACAGCACCAACAACTTGACCGCTTATAAACAAGCAATTGTTTATAGTAAAATATAACACCAAAAATATATAAGAATTTAGAATAGTGGAGTCCGCAAGTGCATGGGTTAAATTGTAATATAGTTAGTACAATGAAATACTTGGAAGTATTCCGAGGATCGTACCCAATAGAGGATAGAATAAATTATGAAAACGTTTTTGCAATAATAAGCCTAAGCCGTAGTAATTAATTTTTATATTACGATGAACCATAAAATAGATAAATTATATAAAAATAAATAATGAAAATAAATAAATAAGAAAAATAAAAAAACGATAAAAAATCATTAAACCAATCAGGAAGATTAACTCGCTTCAAGGTTTATAATTAACTTTAGATTAAGGTTTAGGGTGGATTAGCTACCGATTAACCAATTATTACCTCCTGGAATCTAATTAACTAATTGATTCGTTGATACTTGCTTATCTCCCAACCTCACTTTCTCAACCAGGATAAATTACGATTTACTCGGTTTGACTTATCTCCTGACCTCGTCTAGCCTATGATAACTTCCTAGAGTTGTCAGGCCTAAGGTTTAAGAACACATAATTCATACCAACTAACCCTTCTGGAAAAACCCTGAATCCTCCGTTAATCACATCCCCATCCACTCATTAATCTTCCCCAAGGGATTTATCCAATCATGTTATTCATAATCTCGACTCTAATTGAGTAAATCAAGTGAAGAACACAATTGATTTGGAAGAGAAACGAAAGTTGAATAATCGTGGATTGATATCGAAAGGAGAACAGAGAAATAAATAGCTTGATTGGAATAAAGAAATAAATAGAATGCAAAGAAAAGATAAATTGAAAGACTTCGATAAAATAAATAAATTCTTGGATCAAAACTAATTCCAAGAGGAAAAACAAGTTATGAAAAGCAGAAAGAAAATAAATCTACTCATACTCCTAAACTACTAGGGTTTTTTAGCGTGTCTAGGACAACTTAGTTACATCAAACCCCTAATGTCTTATTTATAGAAGTGTTGACAGCCCAAATTAGGTCTTCAGCACATCCCAGGTCTTCGTATAAAGTTGATTGCACGGACAAAAATAACCTCGATATTCTTAGGCACCACGATGACCTGTGTCATGCCACACAATGTTTATGGCGCGGCACGACATGTAAATTCTACCTTCTACAGCTCGTTTCGTGCTTTGACGTCTCGGGAAGTTTGTGCATCACTCGTCCCTTGCTACCACATCAATTGGGCCTATAATCCTTCATCCTACACACTCAATTGAACATATTAGCACAACCTAATGCCCATGTTGGCCTAGTGGGTCACAACACTTATAAAATGTGTTAAAATTACTGGTTTTATTAATATTTGATCCTAAGTTCTAAATATCAGAATCGGAATATAAAATCCTAAATTTCATAGAAAACAAGCTCCTTAAGTGCGAAAAGGACCCAAATTAACTACTACATTTGACGGTAGGTCATAGACCTACGACGCCACCATAAAAGAGTGACATCGATAAAATAGATTGAAACAATGTTTACCTTAGTGGCATTACCCTTAATGCCCATCGCTTGGAAGTATTGTTCCACTCCCAAAGAAATTTATCCATTTCACTCACGAACCGTATCCCCTTAAACTCTTTCATTTTGGGAACATCCATTTTTTGTTGCTTCAATCCTGAAGCCAACATCCCATTACTCAAATCAGCTTTGTAGTGAGGTCCCCTTGAGCTCCTCAATTTGTTCATTTAAGGCTGTCACCGTGGCCTCAAGTGTAACACCCCACACCCGGTCCAGTCACCAGACTCAAGTTATGAGATGCTACAAATGTTAGACATTAAGAATGAAAATAAAACTATATTGAGCTTTAAACTACTATAAAATTTTATTCAAGTCCGACTAAATGAACTAAATTATAAAACTTTTAAATCTTTGGACCTGTATCGATACCAAGTAAATAAGTATCAATATTTTATAAGTATCGGCACCAAAATATTTATCGATACCATTTTGGCATTCTGCCAAAATAAGGTATCGATATTATTTTCATAGTATTGATACAAATTAGAAAAATATTGATACTGAGTAAAATTATCAATGCCAAAATTGAATTTTGTAACTTTTGAAACTGTTCATTTGGTGCGGTATTGATACCTTAGTCCATTTTATCGATACTTTTGTAAAATTATCAAAATCATAAGTTGAATAGTTTAATTATTACCATAACCTAAAACCTTGTTCAAAGAAGCATATAAATAAACATTCAACATGTAAAATAAGCATCAATTAATACATCCTAAAGGTCTAACCAATATGCCATCATTGGCACCACAATTCAAACATAAACATTAATAATTGAAACTAAAGATAACTAACTTATCAAACTTATTCAATCATAATCTAAACTACAATTTCCAAATAACAAAATTATCCATTTGAACCAAGTTTTCAAAGGCTAACATAACCTAACCAAAATTTAATAAGTATTAACAAAATGACCATATCACAACTTTTCAAGCTAGACATCAAATGATAAACTACCAATTCAAGTCACCAAAAATACCACATACATGTTTACATCTCAAATGGCACAATTCACCACCAAGATACCCATTAACACAAACATACCAAAACCCTAATTACGTGCCACTTATAACTAGACCAAAATAAACAAATAGTTATCGAAAGTGTTGTCGGATAGTGTGATCTCCAACAATGTTCCAATCAACAGTAAGACTCCGACAATCTACAAAGAATAATACCAAATAGAGTAAGCTTACATAAAGCTTACAAAGTTCGTAAAATAAAACTTCACATACCTGTCAATTTAATTTACAAATCATACATAACACAGAATTAACATTCCTTTGTCTTGTTTCATCAATCCAAATATACGGAACACATTCCCAAAATTAGTTTTCAATCTATAATTAAACCGAACCAACGAAACCTTCAACAGTGAAATTCAAACGATCGTTACTTACCCAACTTCACGAACAAACCCGACTACGATTTTGCAGGAGAAGAATTCCATTCCTCACAATTCGCTGCCAAACAACCCAGAATCACGTTACCAAAAGGACCAGAATTGGTATGGAATAGTTCAAACAACTACCCTTAATTCGAACAGAACTCACTACCTTCACTTACCAGACACACGAAGAGTTCAAAAATCGTATCACCACAATTTTGGAAGAACAATTTTGACAGAACAAGGAAAAAGAAAAGAACTTTTGTTGGGAAAAAAAACAAAGAAAAAAAAGTCAGAAACTGGAAAAAGGAAGATATTGTGGGAAAAAAACAATTAAAAAATAAAAAGTTTAAACCAAATCCCACTACATCCACATCCATAACCACCCAACTAACTCAGAATCCCACTACCACTGAACCACTATCAACCACAATCGGCAAAAATTAACACCCACGCTTACGTAGGAATTCAAACACAAGACCTTCAGTAAGTTAACTCCTTACCACTCGAACCAGCAGGCTCATTCTAATAAGAGTTTACTAACAAGAAAATACAACCCAACCAACCAAGGATAGGGCTAGGGTCTAAAATAACAAAATTTGCCAAAAGTGGGACTTGAGCCCAATACCTCACACACACACCCAAAACACTTAATCACTGAAGCAGATGCACATTTTGTTGTCAGATTTGACAAAAACAGACTTAAATTATTCAGGGTGTTACAACTCTACTTCCTAAAAGAAATTTCAGCCTCGAAATTTACCTAATCCGAACAGATGAGGATACTACTGACGTATCGAGTCTTTAGGTTCCCACGTGGCCTCTTCGGTGTAATGATTCCACCCCAGAACCTTCACTAATAGTATGGACTTCCTCCTCAGAACCTTAACATTTCGTTCCAGAATCTGAACTGGCTCCTCCTCAAATGTCAAGTCCAGTCTAACCTCTATCTCCTCAACAAAGACAATGTGAGATGGATCAAACTGATACTGCCTTAACATCGAGACGTGAAACACATCATGGATACGATCCAACTCTGGAGGTAGCTCTAACTGGTAAGCAACTAGTTTCACACGCTTTAGAATCCAATACGGCCCAATGAACCTTGGGCTTAACTTGCTATTATGACTGAACCGCAAAACTTTCTTCCACGAAGATACCTTAATAAATACGAAGTCACCCACAGCGTACTCGATATCCCTCTTTTTCAGATCTGCATAAGACTTTTTTCTATCAAAAATCGCCTTCAAACTATCCCAAATTAGTCTACCCTTATTTTCAGTCTCGGAAACCAACTCAGGACCCAAAACCCATTGCTCACCCAACTCAGTCCAAAATAGCAGAGTACGACACTTACAGCCATACAGAGCCTCGTAAGGTGCCATCTGGATACTAAACTGGAAACTATTGTTGTAGGCTAACTCAGCTAACGACAAAAAATCCTCCCAACTACCTCGGATATCAATCACACATCTACAAAGCTTATCCTCTAGTATTTGAATCACCCTCTCAGATTGACCATCGGTCTGAGGGTGGAATGAAGTACTGAAGTCCAATATCGAACCTAGAGCTTCATGCAGTTTCTTCTAGAATCAAGAAGTGAAGCGAGGATCCCTATCAAATATTATCGAAACCGGAGCCCCATGCAGTCTCACAATCTTAGAAATATAGAACTTTGCTAACTTTTGCAGAAAGTAGTCTGTCCGAATAGGAAGAAAATGGGCGAACTTGGTCAATCGATCCACGATGACCCAAACAAAATCCTTTTTAGTGGGTGTCAAGGGCAACCTACTAACGAAGTCCATCGTCACTCGTTCCTATTTCCATAAGGGAATCTTAACAAGTTGAAGCAAACCCAAAGGCAACTGGTGCTCAGCCTTAACTTGATGGCACGTTAGACAATGAGTAACAAAATCCGTTACCTCTTGTTTTAAACTCGGCCACCAGTACAGCTCATGAAGATCCCGATACATTTTATTACCACTGGGATACATAGCATAAGAGCTACTATGCGCTTCCCTCAGAATCGACTGTCTCATATTAGAATCATTCGGTACACAAACTCGTCCTTGGAAACACAGAACCCTATCCTTATTCAGTCTAAAATCAGAAGTACTGTCATCTCAACCTGACGAAACCGCCAACCGAGAGACTCATCCCCTAACTGCTTTTCTTGAATCTGCCCAATCCAAGTCGGCTCTATGACTGAGAGTATTGGCCACCACATTGGCCTTACCGGGATGATACTCTATCATACAGTCATAGTCCTTGAGCAGCTCAATCCAGCCACGCAACCTTAGATTCAACTCTTTCTGAGTGAGGAGGTACTTGAGGCTCTTGTGATCGGTGTATATGATACGCCTCTCTCCATACAAATAGTGCTTCCAGATCTTTAACGCAAACACCACAGCGGCTAGCTTGAGATCTTGCATCGGATAATTCCCTTTGTGTAACTTAAGCTGACGGAACGCATAAGCCACTTAAGCTTACTATCTTGCATCAGTATACATCCCAAACCGACGCGCGATGCATCACTGTAAACCACAAACTCTTTACTAGATTCAGGCTGTATCCGAACAGGAGCCTGAGTCAGAATAGACTTAAGCTTCTCGAAGCTTGATTGTTACGCATTAGTCCAGACAAAAGAAACATTCTTGCGCAGAAGCTTAGTCAGAGGAGCTACAATCAGTGAAAACCCTAAACAAACTGTTGATAATATCCCGCAAGACCTAGAAAACTACAGATCTCAAAAGCGTTCTTAGGCTTCTTCCACTCAAGCACAGCCTCAATCTTTCTAGGATCAATTCAGATCCCCTCAGTAGAAACCACATGCCCCAGAAAAGTTACTTCTCGCAACCAGAACTCACATTTACTCAACTTAGCATAGAGTTGTTTCTCTCGGAGCATCTGTAGCACTACTCTAATATGCTCATCCTGCTCATAATCAATCTTAGAGTACGTCAGGATATCATCAATGAAGACCACAACAAACTGATCCAGATACAGCTAAAAAACAAAGTTCATCAGATCCATGAATGCAGCCAGAGTATTCGTCAAACCAAAGGGCATAACTAAGAACTCGTAGTGCCTATAACGAGTCCCAAAAGCCATCTTGTGAATATCAATTTCCTTAACCCTAAGCTGATTACACCCAAAACAAAGATCTATTTCTGAGAATATCACAGCCCTACAAAACTGATCAAACAAGTCGTCGATCCTCGGAAGTGGGTACTTATTCTTCACCATCAGTTTTTTCAACTGCCGGTAGTCGATGCAAATCCTCATGGTACCATCCATTTTCTTCCCAAACAGAATCGATGCCTCCACGGAGACACACTAGGACGGATGAAATCACGATCCAGAAGATCTTAAAGTTGAGCCTTAAACTCTGTAAGCTCCTTTAGTGTCATACGGTATGGAGTGATGGACACCGGAATTGTACCCAGTAAAAGCTCAATGCCGAACTCAACTTCCCGATTCGGAGGTAAACCCGGTAACTCCTCAGGAAAAATATCTAAAACTTCCCTCACTATTCTGATATCCCCGATAAAAGAGTCCCTAGAAGTTAAGACACTGATGTTGGCCAAATATGCCTCACACCCTTTCCGAACAAATTTCTTGGCCACAAGAGCAAAAATCACATTAGACTGATAAAATCGATGCACACCAATCACAACTATTTCCTTATCATCATCGGTCCTCAGAACGACCCTATTAGTCACGCAATCCAAACTAACTCGGTGTTCAACTAACCAGTCTATACCCAGAATTAAGTTGAACTCCTCAAACGATAGCTTCATCAAATTTACTAGAAACATAGCCCTTTGTACCTCTAATGGAACATTCCTATATAGTCTACTAAATCGAATAGATTGCCCTAACAGACTTAGTACAGTAATCTCACCAGAAGTACACTCAATGAAAATCCCTAAGTTTTTAGAAGCAGAACTAGCTACATAAGAGTGTGTAGAACCTATGTTTATCAAAGTAGCATATGGAGCAACAAAAATTAAAAATGTACCCGTGATCACATCAGAGGCATCTCTGTCCTCTCGGCGTCGAGCAGCATAAACTAGTGCAGGCTGTCTTACCTCAGTCTGATTAGCACCTCTACCCGGTGCTCTTTGACCTCAGCCCATACCATTACCCCCTCTAGCCGGTCCATGGCCCCTAAGTGGTTGTTGTACTACCCTCTGAGGCTAACCAAAACCTGGTCTCGAAGCGTGCATCTAATCAGAACGATGCGAACACTCTCTAATCTGGTGCTCTAATGACCCACACCACAAACAAACCCATAATCTCCTCCAACACTCTCCCGGATAGCGCCTACCACAATCACCACAAGGCTAAATCCCAGTAGGAGCAACAGGAACTCCCACTTTAACAGGCCCATCAGGTCTATCCCGTTTCTTAGGCCTCTGAATAGAACTAGAGGGCTCCAAATCTCTCTTGTTCTTGCCTCTCTCACGGTCTTTATTCTGGCGCTCCACGAGCTTAACCTCCTCGGCGATCTTCACCTTAACCACAAGAACAAAAAAATCACGCTCCCTCTGTGGAGCAACCAAAATCGTCAGACTATCCCTCAAACCGTCCTCAAAATGGACACATTTCTCATACTCAGATGCCACCATGCCTCAAGCATAGCGGCTTAATCTAGGAAACTCGGCCTCATACTAGGCCACAGACTTATCACCTTGCGTAAGATTCATCACGCCTACGAGCATCCATATGCTCGCGCCCACGTACTTCCCCTAGAAGGCAGTCTTAAAGTAATCCCAGTTCAGGCGATCCGGTTGAGTACCCTCCTCAATCGATAACCACCATTAATTAGCCTCATCGCGAAGCTAAGAAATTTCACCCTTCAATTTCTACTCAAGAGTACAGTCGATGTCGTTCATAATCCACTCGGTGGCCTCCAACCAATACTCAGCCACAGTAGGGGTCACTAGCAGCTCAGCTCCATTGGACCGGAGTCGTTCAATTACAAAATCATGGCCCCGAGATCCAGAATAGGGTCCAACGACCCTTTCCATCACTCTCAACATGGCTTGGGACAGTACGTTATCCCCAACCGAACGGCTTTGAGACCCAGTCTCAGTAGTAGGTGAAACTGGTGTCTCACTCGTGTCTAAATTTGGCATACTACCCAGAAAGGAAGACTCAACTCGAGCCCCCCACGGCACCCACTGAGCCCACAAATACCACGACCGCGAGCTCCAGGAGCACTCATCATATTTTCAGTTTTATCTACATTATAAAATTTTATGCATCAGTTCCAATGTTTATTAGCAGATATTTTATACTTAAATTATCAAAAGTTCAGAAGTATTTCAGAGGTTTTAGTCTCTAACTAACTCAGTATAGTTTCAAAAAATACTACCTCCAGTGTTTTCTAAATTCAGAGATACTTATAGGATCGACGCTGGAGACTCGGTGTACCAAATATTTACTCAAGATGATCCAAATTATTTGAAAACCAGTCGTTTTTCAAAACATATTTCAAACCCAAAATTCACAGCCCGAGTTTTGCAACTTGGCTTTAATACCATTAAATGTAACACCTCAAACCCGGCCTAGACCTTATGGCCAAATCAGAGAGTGTTACAAATAAGTGCTATAAAACACGTCTTTTTTGTTAAAATAGATCGCGTTATTTGATACCAAACAGAGTCTATATATTTCGAAGAAACTCATTTTTATAATCTTAACAGAAACGATTATACATTATCCTTTCAAGTATTTGATTAATTTGCAGCCGCAATATGAAAAATCTTTTTGTCTTCAAAAATCATTCGCTCGTGTTTTCAAAACATTTATTAGCAAAAAAACCGTAATTTGTCGATCATCACAATTTTTTTTAAAAAAAACTTAAACGCAACCAAACCAAAACCAACAGTTAAAACCATACAATCCAGAGAGTCCCAAAAATTACAAGCTCTCAAATAAATCTAGAATTTAAAATACCGAAAACTAACGGTAATGGGAAAACAGTTTCCTAACGAGTGGTCACCACTAAGCCTCCGTCGCACCGACCCGCCTATGACTGAGGATTACCTATACAGATCAGACAATCAGATGTGAGTTTTCGTAAACTCAGTGTGTAACCCAACAAAGATAGTTATGCAACATATACAGAATTTCATATACAATGACATCTGATTCGCACCTAACTCCATAATGTAAATGACATCGAATCGGATAATGATCGACGTACAAAATCCTACCCCCATCCTCTACACACCATCTCTGTCCATCCCATCACACAATGTGGGGTTAAAAACACCCACCCATCCCTACACACCATATAGTGTCGATACGACACATAATATATAATATACAGTCAAGCTGCTAGAATAAAGGCAAAAGGTCGTCGTACAGATCACTTCCTCAACATATATAAATCCCACCCCAAACACAAATACAGAATACATATGCAGCAATAACAAAATAAGCATGCTTAACATGCTCCTATACAGATAATTACATACTTAACAGTACAGTCAAGCATACATATCATCTTCCTACTCAAATCAGACTATCAGAGTATTAGATCACATGAAATAGGGTTTGGTTAGCCCTTACCGACCCTACGGTTGCTCCACAATCGATCGAAATTACCCATGCGACCCTAGGGAAAATTTTAGAATTCTAGGCCCACATGCCCGTGTGGCCCACACGCCCAACCTGGCCTAGCCCGTGTGGTCCACACAGCCACATTCACACCGTCACACGGTCGTGTCAAACGCACAGCCACACCTTTGTCAATTACACGGTCGTATCTCGTACATGGCCGGCCACACACCCATGTGGCGTCGATAGACCCAATTTTCAGCTTTCGTTGAACCTCATTTTCTTGTGTCAGAGGTACACACCTGGTTCGATTTTGACATGTAAGCAATCCCAAGCCCGCCAGAACCTACAAAGAACATTACACACTCTCAAAAAGTTTTTAATCCACAATTAAACCGAACCAACGAAACCTTCAACAGTGAAATTTAAACGCTCGTTACTTACCCAACTTCATGAACAAACCCAATTACGATTTTATAGGAGAAGAATTTCGTTCCTCACAATTCGCTGCCAAACAACCCAAAATCACATAACCAAAAGGACCAGAATTTGTATAAAACAGTTAAAACTACCCTTAATTCGAACAAAGGTCACTACCCTCACTTACCAGACACACGAAGAGTTCAAAAATCGTATCACCACAATTTTGGAAGAACAATTTGACAGATCAAGGAAAAAGAAAAGAACTTTTGTTAGGAAGAAAATACAGAGAAAAAAAAAAGAAAGAAACTAGAAAAGGGAGAAATTTTGGGAATAAAAAGAATAAAAAGAAAACTTAAAAGTTTAAACCAAATCCCACTACATCCACATCCATAACCACCCAACTAACTCAGAATCCCACTACCACTAAACCATTATCAACCACCATCGACAAAAATGGACAACCACGCTCACGCGGGAATTCGAACACAAGACCTCTAGGAAGTTAACTTTTTTACCACTAGAACCAGCAGGCTCATTCTGATATGAGTTTACTAACAAGAAAATATAACCCATCCCACCAAGGATAGGGCTGGGCTATAAAATAAAAAATTTACCAAATGTGGGACTTGAACCTAAGACCTCACACACACCTAAAACACTTAACCACTAAAGCATATACATATTTTGTTGTCAGACTTTACAAAAAAGACTTAAATTATTCTGGACGTTACAACTGGTACACAGTACCTAGAACTGTAATCATGGGCACAGAGTTCTTGGAACTATAACACTGGTACAAAGTACTTGAAACTGTAATCACCTGCAACTAGTGCCTGGAATAGCCTAATGACGTGTCATTTGTATCTTAGTTATTCACTAAGTTCACTCGGGCTTATTGTAAACTCTAATTTATATAGGTTTCTTTTAATAGTTTATGGCACTTTTTTACTTAAAAATACTATTAATATCGAGTATTTGATTACTAATTTGGAAATTTTTATTTATATTTCAATAATGAGCATGATTTAATGAAGAATGTGATATTGTACTATTTTTGTATTAAATTTGTACATAACTTAATTATTTTATGCTATATATTGATCTTGACATTTTTTTAATGTAGTTAGACCAAGGAAATTATGCATGATTTATTTATCAAATAAAGTTGTATGGACATGCCCAATTTCACTCTATATGGATGGCAGACACATACAAAATCTATCAAGAAGAAGTTGATTTGTTCCAATTGAAGAAGTGTCCATTGATGGACAAGTCTAGTAAACAAATGGGTCACCAAACCATCCAAACAATGGAGAACAAGCCCAATTCGGCAAAGGCATTTAGACTGATCACAAATTCACTTTTGGGAGATTTACTGGAGGTCCCTACAATTGCAAATAAATCAGAAAATAGTACACTAACTTTGCCCACGAAACCGTCCTCCCCTTGCTTGATTCAAGCATGATATTATGCATGAATCAAGCATCCAAACAACTTTCTTCTCCACAAATTATGACCGGCCATGGGAAGGAGAAACTTAAGGGATTCATCATGCTATTTTTAATAAACACACCTACCATCCTTCACTATAAATACCTACCTTCATTCCTTATTTTAATCATCCCTTAATCATTCATCATTTCTCAAAAATCATTCATCCTTCACTCTCATTTCATTTTTCCCATTTACTTTCTTTCTTTCCATGCATAAACATCCATATTTCTCTTAACCAGCAAATCCTTGAGAAATTACTCTCTTGGCCGACCACCTTAAAGAGAAGTTTGTGGAAGAGCAGCTGTGAGAATTGGAGGAAGCCTCGATGATTAGTCACTACACTTATCAAAGAGTTTCTTCTTCAGTTTTCCTCTTTCTTAATTATTCAATATGTTTGCAAATTGTTTTGTTGGTCATGTTATGATGTTTTGTGCCTCAATTGATCATGTTTTCAATTAAAATCATGCATGTATTTCATTCATTAAAATGTGATTGAATGCATTAGAATTAGTTGCTTAATCCAACATAGATGGTGGCTAATAGACACAATAATTGAAAAGTGCATGCTTAATTTATATCCGACCCATTATAAATTAAGGTTCGTAATAACTTGACCGAGCTCTATTACCTTGCATAGTTTTTAGGTTTATGTGATTAAATTGTTTCAAACCGACCAAATCCCTATTACTTCACATGAATTCTAAGAAACCCATAGTTAAATATGATCAGTAATATGCATGTTTTTCTAAGTAAAAGATTCAAAACGGACTTAATATTGGTTTCAAGCTCATGAAAGATCGAGTCGCCATGGAATATTTTTGCGGAACATTATTAATATGATGAGAGTGAACTAAGTTAATTGATGTGATTATCCTAACCTATTCATGTTATTGTTGTTGAAATCTTGTGAATTCTGCTACTAAGTCCATCTCATCCATTTTATTCATTCACCATACTTAGATTAATTTGCATTAGAGATCATTTTGCATTTAGTTATTCATCTTTACATCACCACTCAAAAATTATTGTGTTTTTCTCACCAAATTGTTAACTTTAATTTTACAATTAATTGATTAACATACAAAGTCTTGTGGAGACGATAACTATTTTACTTACTTATTACTTGATAATGACTGTGTATACTTGTACAAACCACGCATTACACTTATCCTGTCTGTCTAAGATCATCACACGATCAAACTTTACGTTTCAATCCATTATTCTTCTGTTTCATAACTATTCAATATATCACATAATCATTTATGTTCATATAACCAAACTCATAATTCATTAAGACATTAATAGACATAATAAATGTAATACGAACTTACCAAAACACAATAGCTATGAACACTTCAATGACAAGTACTCGACGATTTTTTCTTTCCCGCAATTATCAACCGACTAATCCATTGCTCAATCCAAATATAATAGTTCTATTTAATTAACCAATTTAAATATTATAAAAAATTAAATTAACATATTTGAACCTTAATAGTCATTTTACACTTTTACCCTAAACTTTTTACCTTTTAATCAAATTAACCCTTAAAATCAAAACTTCAATTCAATCACAATTTAACCCAAACAAGGTCAGCTGAATCTTCTATAATTCTCATACAGCCCATATTCATCATATTTTTGCAAGGATTTCATGTAACTTTGCTATTTTCATAACTTAGTTCTTAAGCTTTAAAATTAACTAAAATAACTTTACAAAATAACCCCATTTAATTATCAAGCTTATAAATCTATCATCAAACTTCAAAAACATCACAAATTCATCAGTGACATAATTCAAAACATTTAACATTTCTACGAATTAGTCTCCAGGTTAGCTAGATTGAGCTACAACGAACTCAAAAACATAAAAATCACTAAAAACGGATGAAAACACCTACCATGCACTTGGAATTAGCTTGGCCGAACCTAAAGGAACTCAATAATGGTGTCTTTTTTTTAGAATCAATGGTGGTGGTGAAATAAAGATGTTAAATGTTTTATCATCTTTTGTTTTTAATTTATTTAATAATTTACCATTTTAACATTTGTTAATTAATCAAATTTCATATAAAAATATCACCTAACCGTCCACTATAAAGTAAATTGGTAGATTTACCATATAAAGCCCTTAATTCATGATTTTATAACTATTTAATATAATTAAACTTATAGTAATTAACTTTTACAGCATTTACGATTTAATCCTTTTTACTAAATTAACTATCTAAACATTAAAATTTTCTAACCAAATTTTATATGACAACTATGGATATTAAATAAATAATAAAATACTGACTCATTGGTCGAAATCATGGTCTCGAAACCACTATTTCAGACACCACTAAAAACGGGCTGTTACAACTCTTCTCCTAAAAGAATTTTCATCCTCAAAAATCTTACTAGAGAAGAGGTTCGGGTATTGAAATTTCATAGTCTTTTTGGGTTCCTAGGTGGCTTCCTCAATACCATGACACTGCTAGAGAACTTTCACTAAAGATATCCATTTATTACAAAGTTCTTTAACTTTCCGAGCCAGAATCTTAACTAATTCTTCATTGTAGGTCATATCAAGTTGTAACTCTATTTCAACCAAAGAAATCACATGAGAAGGATCCGATCTATACCGTCTCAACATCGATACATGAAACACATTATGAATCTTTTCAAGCTCTTCTAGTAAAGCAAAATAGTATGCCATGAGACATATTCTTTCAATAACTTCGTACGGACCAATAAACCTCAGATTGAGTTTTTCTTTCTGGCCGAAACAAAAAATTTCTTTCAGTGTGATATTTTCAGGAATACTCTTTCACTGATCTGAAACTCATATATTTTCTTTTTAAATCGGCATATTATTTTTAACAGTCTGAAGCAGCTTTCAAATAATCTCGGATAACCCTGACTTTATCCTCAGTCTCGCGGATTAAATCTATACCAGAAATCTTTCTATCACTCAACTCAGTCCAGTACAACGGAGTTCTGCATTTCCAACCATATAAAGCTTCGTACGATTACATCTTAATGCTCGACAGGTAACTATTGTTATAAGCCTCGTGTAACTTACCCCAAAACCTAGAGGTAAGTCTTGAGTCGTGATGTAAAATGATCAATAATGGAACACCATGTAATCTGGCTATCTTAGCAACATACAATTCTTCCAATTTCTCAAGCGAGTTGTCTATACCAAAATGTGCAGACTTGTTTAATCGATTGACTATAACCCATATCGCGTTTCTCTTTTGCGGTGTTAATGGTAACCCTGATACGAAGCCTGTGGTAACACGCTCCCATTTCCACTCGAGAATCATAATAGGCTGTAACAATCCAGATGGAACCTGATGCTCGACTTTTACCTATTGACACACAAGGAACTTCGATACAAATTCAGAGATCTCGTGTTTCATTCTCGGGCACCAATATATCTGTTTCAAGTCACAGTACATTTTCATCTACCCGGATGTAACGAATAAACACTGTTGTGAGCTTCATTTAAAACGTTCTAATTCAACTGCAAATCATCAAGTACACACAACCTGTTACAGAAATATAAACTACTATTTGGACCACTATTATAATTAGATATCTGACAATTTTCAACCATTTTCGTTTAGCCAACAAATTCAGATCATCAAAATATCTCGAACTTTCAGTAAAAACAAAGGCTTAACCTTTAATTCAGCTAAAATAAACACCTTTAATTTAGCTAAAATAAAACCGTCACATTCCAACTTAAGTTAAGTATTCATCGATCAAAGAGCAAAAAGGTATTTTTGCTTAAAGCATCGACAACGACTTTTGCTTTACCCGGATGATAATCTATTACCAGATCATAGTCTTTTAGTAATTCAAGCCACCTCCGCTAGCACAGATTTAACTCTTTTTGTGTCATTATGTATTTCAAACTCTTATAATTAGTATAAACATGACATTTCCCGCTGTACAGATAGTGACACTAAATTTTCAGTGCAAAAACAATTGCAGCTAACTCAAGATCATGTGTCGGGTAATTTTTTTCATGAGTTTTAAGTTTTCGAGAATCATACATAATAACCTTGCCTTCCTATATCAAAACACATCCCAAACCATTCAAGGAAGAATCACTGTAAACAATGAATTCTTTCCTAGATTCAGGTTGTGTCAACACCGGTGCCTCTATCAACATACTTTTTAACTGATCAAAACTTTGCTGGCATTTATCAAATCGCATAAAGCTAACATCTTTCCATAACAGTTTTGTCATAGGTAAAGCAATTATCAACAAATTATGAACGTATCATCAATAATATCCGGCTAATCCCAGGAAACTACTGTAACACCCCTAACCCATATCCGTCGCCAAAATAGGGTTACGGAGCATTGCTAGAGTTTTCAAATCAAACGAACCTAAATTTCAAACTTTTTAAAACATATCAATAAACATATTAAAATCAATTCAAAACATACATATTGTCTCTTATACGAGCCCTCAAGGCACTAAATATGTGTTAGAAACAAGTTGGGACCAAATCGGAAACTCGGAGAATTTTTCAGAAAACATTAAAAATTTTCAACACTACAGGGGTCATACGGCCAAGAGACACGCTCGTGTCTCAGGCTGTGTGGGCATTCGAAATAGGAACACAATGCCTGTCCCAACCCATGTCCATTCCCTTGTAACTTACTGACTTGGGTCACACAGCCAGGTCACACGACTGTGTGCCAAGCCGTGTACCAAGCCATGTACCCTTCAAAATAACCACACACACCAGTCTGCTAGGCCGTGTGTTAGGCCGTGTAACAGCCTAAATTGCAACCCTTTGAAAGCTATAGGGGACATAAGGCTTTGTATCCTGGCCGTGTGTCACACATGGCTGAGACACACGCCCGTGTCTCTACCCGTATGGACGAAAATGGGCTATTTTACAAGCTATTTTTCTCACCCAACTAGGCATATACCTACAACCAAAGATGTACATATATACAAGCCATAACAAGGCTCCAAAATCAACCATATTCTAGCTATATACATATGGTATAATCACATACAACCAATATGTCCTTAGGCACCTCAAATGACAACATTAAAACATATATAAACATGTATTCTATTTGGCAAAATAATCAACTAACTACTAAGCATATTTGCATCAATTCATGCCATTTATTTTACTTACCAAAACATACCAAAACTTCTCAATTGGTACCAAATATGCCTTTCTAATCTAGCACCAAAACACCATATAAATCATACATACTAAAGTACCAATTCACCACAATTTTATCATATCACAAAACACATTTAACTATCATTTTACCTTTTACTATTCAAACACAAAACAAGCCACATATCAATAATGTCAAGGCTACTTATATACATACCAAAATATGTCAAAACACAAGCCAAATCAAATGACCATATCCACAACCAAACACATAGGCCAACATTAGCCAAAATACCTCTACATGTCATTATAACTAAAATTAAACAACCAAATGTACCAAAAGAGCCGATGGATAGTGTGATATAGCTCTGACAAGCTTCCAACCCGAACGAGCTCCTGATTCACTATAAAACACTAAAAATAACACAAAGTAAGCATTTAAGCTTAGTAAGTTCGTATAATATAGAATAAAACTTACTGTTTAGTCACATAATAGGTAAGTAAACATATCATAACCCAACATAGTTTTGCCAAATGCCTAATCACATATACATAAACCATGTTAGCCATGTAAATACATATATAAACCAATAATCATTGATAAGCACATCAAATGATTAATTTCATATACAAGTATCATCCAATTTCATTTTTCATATAACATGTAACAACATTTCCATGTAATTCATATGTATCCCTATAATAGTCCATATTGAAATATTACCATTCCGTATCAGAATATTCCCCGTTGAACCATTTAAAATACTATTGGATACCCAGGATAGCTCACACATAGTGTGCTAACTCATATAATTGTAATCCGTCAAATCCTATACATGTATGCTCATACGAGCTGTAGATTGGTATGCTCACACGAGATATAGATCGGTATGCTCTCATGAGCTGTGGGTCGAAACGTAGCTACACAATGCTGCTCACATGAGCTGTGGAGTATCCGCAACACAGGCAGGACCTCAGCCATTGGTAGGGCGTTCAGGACCAGTACCCGAATCATGTAAGTCCTAATGACATGTCATTTGTATCCTACGAATTCTTAAGGTTCACACGGGGCTCGGTAGTCATACGTAGTTGGATATGCAATCATATATACATGTAGCAAATTTACAATTCATGCATATTTCAAAATAAAACATATAATCACAATTTAATCACACGAACTTACCTCGACGATATCACATAGATACAGAGGCGATTAATCTGAGACTTTCCCTTTGCCCCGATCTAAAGTCGTACAAGGTCTGTCTTGATCTATAAAATTACCATTTTTCCCAATACTTTTCATTTCTTTACAATTTAGTCCCTAACTCCTAAAAATGGAAATTCACCAAATTCCACCACAACCGACTATAGTTGAATATCAATTAAGTCCCTAGCAAGCCTTATATTTCATTTATTTCACAATTTCACCATGTATAATTTTCTATTTTTCAATTTAACCCTTATTTGACAATTTCATCAAAAATCTATTTACAAAAGTTGTTTATCTAACAACAACTATCCATTTTCTATCATCAAACATCAAAACTCATGTATATTCAATAATGGAAAAACCCTAATAGCTTAAAAATTTCACAAATTAGTCCTTGGGCTAGTTAGAATAAGCTACAATGATCCCAAAAATGTAGAAATCATTAAAAATGGGATGTTGATGATAATGAAAGAACCTATGTCTCCAATGGCTTCTTATTTTCTTCTAAATTCAGTTGATGATGATAATGGAAGAAGATAGTTTGTTTTATTTCATTTGTTTTTATCATTAATTACTTAATTAACCTTTAAAAACTTTAAAAATTACGAAATGCCAAGCCATGTACATCCACTATCTTCATTAGTGGTCTAATTACCATTTAAGGACTCTTACTTTAAGGTTCTATAGCTATTTAATACTTTTAGTTACTAGAACTCAACTTTTGCACTTTACGCGATTTAGTCCTTTTTATCAAATTAAGCATATAAACGGTAAAATTTTTAAACAAAATTTTTATATGGTACTACTATCATGTTGTAGGAAATAAAATAATAATAAAATAAATTTTCTAACTTCGGATTTGTGGTCTCAAAATCACTATTCAAATTTTACTGAAAATGGATTGTTACAACTCTCCCCTTAAAGGGATTTTCGTCCTCGAAAATCTTACCAGAAAAGAGGTTCGAATATTGTTTTCTCATAGCTTCCTCGAGTTCCCAGGTGGCTTCTTCTATTTTGTGTTGTTTCCAGAGAACTTTTACTAAAGCTATGTTCTTGTTTCCCAATTCTTTCACCTCTTGTGCCAGAATTCTAATTGGTTCCTCACTATATGACATATCGAGCTAAATCTCAACATCCGTCGGAGAGATAACATGTGAAGGCTTAGACCGGTACCGTCGTAACATAGACATGTTAAAGACATTATGAATCTTTTCTAGTTCTGACAGTAAAGCTAATCGATACACAACAGGTCCAATCCTTTCAGTAATCTCATACGGCCCGATAAATTGCAAACTTAACTTTTCTTTGCGACTGAACCGAAAAACTTTCTTCCAAGGTGATACTTTCAAAAATACTTTGTTGCTGACTTGAAATTCTATGTCTTTATGCTTAAGATCCGCATATGATTTCTAACGATCTAAAGCTGCTTTCAAACTGTCTCAGATAACTTTTACTTTTTCTTCAATCTCACGAATCAAATCAACCCTGTGTATCTTTTTCTCACTGAGCTCAGTCCAGTATAACGGAGTTCGACATTTACAACCATACAAAGCCTCATACGGTGCCATCTTTATGCTTGATTTAAAATTGTTGTTCTACGCGAATTCAACCAACGGTAAATATTTCTCCCAGTTGCCTTCAAACTCTAAAACACAGCAACGAAGCATATCTTTGAGAATTTGAATTACTCGCTCAGACTAACCATCAATCTGAGGATGAAATGCAGTGCTAAAATGCAACCGCGTACCAAGAGTTTTCTGTAACTTTCTCCAGAATCGTGATGTAAACCGCGGATCTCTATCCGAAATGATAGAAACTGGCACCCCATGTAATCTGACAATCTCAAAAACATATAACTCAGCAATATGTCAGGGGAGTAATCTATATGTACCGGAATAAAATGTGTTAACTTCGTCAACTGATCAATAACAACCCAAATGGCATCTTTCTTTCTCAGAGATAGGGTAAACCTGATACGAAATATATTGTAACTCAATCCCATTTCCACTCTGATATTATCACTGGCTGTAATAATCTCGAAGGTACCTGATGTTCAGCTTTTACTTGCTGACATACTAAACATCTAGGTACAAAGTCAGAAATCTCGAGTTTCATTCCCAGCCACCAGTACATCTATTTTAAATCACTGTACATCTTATTACTTCCTAGATGAACAGACAAGCTACCACTATAAGCTTCGTGTAAGATTCTTTGAATGAGCTCTAGACTCTTCAGTACACAAATTCTACCTCTAAATAATAAACAATCATCGGGTCTAATCTAAAATTCTGAATCGAAAATCAACTCACACTATGCCCGATTTGTTAACAACTCACCGTCACATTTCTGAACATCACAAATCTGTTATAAAAACATCGGTATAGCTTTCAACTCGACTAAGATCGAACCATCATCAGATAATGTCAATTGCGTATTCATTGCTCGTAAAACAAACAAAGATTTTCTACTCAGAGCATTAGCAACTACATTCGCTTTTCCCGGATGATCATCAATGATCAACTCATAATCTTTTAACAGTTCGAGCCCTCTACACTGTCTCAAATTTAAATCTTTCTGCGATATTACATACTTCAAACTCTTGTGATTAGTAAATATGTGACATTTCTTACCTTATAAATGATGCTGCTAAATTTTTAATGCAAACACAGTAGCTGTCAACTCCAGGTCATGTATCGAATAATTCTTTTCGTGCGACTTTAACTGTCTGGAAGCATAAGCTATTAATTTACCTTCTTGCATCAAAACACAGCCTAAACCATTTAAAGATGCATCACTGGAAATCACAAACTCTTTACTTGATTTAGGCTGAACCAGAACTGGTGCCTCGGTTAACAGTGCTTTCAACTGATTGAAACTTTGCTGACATTTTTCAGACCATTCAAATTTCACATCATTTTCTAAGATTCGCGTCATCGGTGTAGCTATCATCGAGAACCCTTTGACGAATCTTCAGTAATAACCAACTAATCCCAGCAAAATTCTGATTTCAGATATGTTTCTCGGTGGTTTCTAATCAACAACTGCTAAAATTTTACTCAGATCAACTCTGATGCCTTCAGCTGATACTATATATCCCAAAAAATTGACTTCTCTGAGCCAAAACTCAAACTTTCTAAATTTAGCAAACAGTTGTTTATCTCGCAAGGTTTGCAAAACTATTTTCAAATGTTCAGCATGTTCGGACTCATCTCGTAAATATATCAGAATGTCTTCAATAAATACCATAATAAATGTGTCTAAATACGGTCTGAAGATTTTGTTTATCAAATCCATAAATATTTTAGGTGCATTAGTTAAACCAAATGGCACTACAAGAAATTCATAGTGTTTGTACCTAGTTCTAAATGCAGTTCTCGGTACAACCGAATTTTTAGCTCGTAGCTAATAGTAGCCGAAACGAAGATCAATCTTTGAGAATACCGTGGCACCTTTCAACATATCGTCAATACAAGGCAGTGGATATTTGTTTTTGATTGTAACCTTGTTGAGCTGACGGTAATCAATACACAATATCGATCTGACCTTTTTCTTAATGAACAGAACCGGTGCATCCCAAGGTGAGAAACTGGGTCGAGCAAAACTCCTATCTGTCAATTCTTGTAGCTATGCTTTCAACTCTTTCAATTCAGTAGGAGTCATTCTATAAGGTTCTATCAATATCGGTGATGTCCCCAGTACCAGTTCAATAGCAAACTCAATTTCTCTAATCGGCGGTAATCCAGGTAACTCCTTTGGAAACACATCAGGAGACTCACAAACCACTGGCATTGTTTTAAGCTTCGATTCAGACACTTTAGTATCCAACACATATGCAAGGTAAGATTGCAACCTTTTCTCACATATTTCTGCACTGACATAGTTGATATAATAATAGGCAACCCACTCGGACTATCTAATTCAATAGGAAGTGTTTCACCATTCTGACATTTCAATACAATAAGCTTTCGTCTACAGTTTACAACAGCATCATGTAGAGTTAACCAATCCATGCCCAAAATCACGTCAAATTCATCAAATGGTAGTAACATCAAATCAGTCGAAAACTATAACCTCGAGTCATCAAAGGATAATTCTTGCAAACTTTATCAACTAGCACATACTGACCTAGAGGGTTCAACACTTTAACCATGAATTCAGTGGACTCAACAGGTGAATTCTTACTAGATACTAAATTCGTGCAAACATACGAATGGGTTAATCCGGGATCAATCAAAGCAGTTACATCAGTATAAAAAATAGAGAAAGTACAGGTAATAACATCTGGCGCAGAAGCATCCTCTCGTGCTCAAATAGCATAAGCCCTAGCTAGCGCTCGTGCCTCGGATCTCACTGTAGATTCTTTCATTACACCACGACTACCACTCATATTTTTAGGTTTACGAGGTGGTCTACCTCTCATAGCAGTGCTGCTCAGCCTCGTAGTCTGAACTCTCTCTTTCTTGGATTTCTCTAGGCAATCTCTAAGATAGTGGTTTAAGGAACCACACCTGAAACACACTCCATTTTTTAATCGACACTCACCATAATATGGTTTTTTACAGTGCTTGCACTCGGGCCAAATATCTCTGACACTACTCACACTTACTACAGATGTAGCCTGAGGTTTTAGACTCGAACGCCGGTTGCCTCTGTCTCTACTGGAGTACCCTACTGAAGCTGTAGTATGGTTATGATGTTCTTTTGATCTTTTTTATGTTGACTGATATGACTTTCCAGTCGATCTCTTCCTCAAGTCTCTAGCTTCAAAATCAACATCCATTTTCTCTTTACTCAGCTCTTTGTCTTTATGTGCTCGATCAACCAATACAACGAATTCTTTCAACTCAAGAATTCCAACTAGTAGCTTTATGTCTTTATTTAACCCTTCTTCAAATCTTTTACACATAGCAATCTCAGTCAGAATACATTCCCGGGCATATTTACTCAGTCTGACAAATTCTCGCCTGGACTCTGTTACAGACATACGACCCTGTTTAAGCTCGAGAAATTCTTTACGTTTCTTATCCAGAAACCTCTTCCTAATGTATTTCTTTTGGAACTCAATTTGGAAGAATTCCCAAGTGATCCACTCTCTCGGCACAACAAAAATCATCGTATTCCACCACTAATAAACCGAATCTTTCAACAAGGATACCGCACATTTAACACATTTAGCCGGTGAACAAGATAGTTCGTCAAAAACTCTGATTGTGTTCTCTAACCAGAATTCTGCTCTCTCGGGATCATCTTCAACGGTAGCTCTGAATTCTTCAGCCCTGTACTTTCGAATTCTATCAACAGGTGGCTTACTAACTCATATAGGTCCCAAACCATGAGGAATAATGGGAACCAGTTAGGGAGTAGGAGAGGGTGGAGATTATTGAGTAGTCGAGTTCGTTTGTAGAGACTCGGTAAACCATTCGTTCATCATCTGGAAGAAGGCTTCCTTAGCCTCTCCTCCCCGACCCTCAGATATGGGCCTTGTACTGCTCAATGCTACTCCATGAATGGAGGCTTGAACGTTACTCTCTACTTCATCAGAGTCAGCTCGGTTGGATGTCATTACTATATGAAAACATGTTTCAAAATTGTTAGGAAATATCACACTATCATAGGTTATATAATGGCATGTATAGTTAGACTCGTACACGCTACGTTCAGTCTAAAAATTGGCTAAACCGTAGCTTTGATGCCAATAAATGTAACACCCCTAACTCAAATCCGTCGCCAAAACAGGGTATGAAACATTACCAGAGTTTTCAAATCAAATAAGCTTAAATTTCAACCTTTTTAAAACATATCAATAAACATATTAAAATTAATTCAAAACATACATATTGTCTCTTATACGAGCCTTCGAGGCCGTAAATACGCGTTAGAAACAAGTTGGAACCAATTTAGAAACTCAAAGAATTTTTCAGAGAACATTGAAAATTTTCAACACTGCAGAGGTCACACGGTCGTGTGGCCAAGCCGTCTGGGCACTCGAAATAGGAACACACGGCCATGTCCTAGCCCATGTCCGTGCCCGTGTAACTCACTGACTTGGATTACACAGCCAAGCTGCACGTCTGTGTGCCAGGCCGTGTACCTTCGAAATAACCTCACACGCCAGTGTGTCAGGCCGTGTGCTAGGCTGTGTAATAGCCTGACTTGCAACCCTTTGAGCTACGAGATTAGCTCTCATATATGCGTTAAACATGTCATTCATCATACTAAAAAAGGTATTGTGAGTATTTTCTCTAGGCTCTTGAAACTCGGGTACATTATGAGTAGCCCATTGATTGGTGGCTAGAATATTACTCTATGCATCATTGAATTCTGCTTGATTGGATTCAGTTGACATTTTTCTATAAAGAAAAAAGTCAAAATGATCAGGAGTCATCACATTATCACAGATTATAAAATGACATGTATTTTTAGACTCAATACATGTTACGTTCAGTTCTAGAATTGACTAAACTGTAACTCTGATACCACTGTAACACCCTATACACAACCTGGTAACCAAACCCGAGTTATGAGATGCTACAAACAAACCAGAGTAAACTTGTTCAAATTAACCATTAACTAAACATAATTATACAAATGTTAGATAGTAAGAATGAAAATAAAACTATATCGAGCTTTAAACTACTATAAAATTTTATTCAAGTTCGAATAAATTAACTAAATTATAAAACTTTTATATCTTTGGACCAATTTCTATACCAAGTAAATAAGTATTGATATTTTATAACAAGTATCGGTATGAAAATATTTATCGATACCATTTTGGCATTCTACCAAAATAAGGTATCGATATTATTTTCATGGCATCGATACAAATTAGAAAAATATCGATCTTGAGTAAAATTATCTATACCAAAATTAAATTCTGTAACTTTTGAAACTATTCATTTGGTCTGGTATCGATACCTTAGTCCATTTTATCGATATTTTTGTAAAAAATGATAATAAAAAAACCATAAGTTGAAGAGTTCAATTATTACCGCAGCCTAAAACCTTGTTCAAAAAAGCATATAAATAAACATTCAACATGTAAATTAAAGCATCAATCAGTACATCATAGAGGTCCAACCAATATGCCCTCATTGGCACCACAAGTCAACCATAAACTTTAACCATCCAAACTAAACATAACTAACTTATCAAACTTATTCAATCATAATCTAAACTACAATTTGCAAATAGCAAAATTATCCATTTGAACCAAGTTTTCAAAGGTTAACATAACCCAACCAAAATTTAATAAGTATCAACAAAATGACCATATCACAACAAGCTATCAATTCATGTCACCAAAAATACCAAATACATGTTTACATCTCAAATGGCACAATTCATCACTAAGATACCCATTAATGTAAACATATTGAAACCTTATTTACATGTCATTTATAACCGAACCAAAATAAACAAATAGCTACCAAAAGTGTTGTCGAATAGTGTGATCTCCAACGATGTTCCAATTGACAACAAGAATCTGACAATCTACAAAGAAAACAACCAAATAGATTAAGCTTACGTAAAGCTTTAGTAAGTTCAAAAAATAGAACTTCACATACCTATCAATTTAATTTACAAATCATACATAACATAGAATTAACATTCCTTTGTCTTGTTTCATTATTCCAACTATGAGAAATGATTAAGCCTGAACAGTTCATAGCACCAATATATAACATGTTAAGAATCACATACCAAGATATAATCAACCAAATATAATTCATCATGCTATCGCAATTCATTTCTATTTCCATAGTTAACTGTTTTGCCCGGCGAAGAATAGTAAATTGACTTTGAATATGCGGGAGGGTAATGCTCACACAAGTTGACAAAGGGAAATTAACCAATACACGATACTACTCACACAAGTTTCAGAGAATCTGCAACACATGCAGGATCTCAAGGTATCGATATGGTATCCATAACCGGTACATAGTACCTGAAACTATAATCATCGGCACAGAGTGCTTGGAACTATAACACTGGTACAAAGTATCTGAAACTCTAATCACTGAAAACTAGTACTTGGATCACCCTAATGACATGTCATTTGTATCTTAGCTATTTACTAAGTTCACTCAGGCTTATCCTGTCTTATTGAGATCATCACATGATCAAACTTTATGTTTCAATCCATTATTATTTCATTTCATAACTATTCAATAGATCACATAATCATTTATGTTCATATAAACAAACACATAATTAATTTAGACATTAATAGACATAACAAACATAATACGAACTTACCAAAACGCAATAGCTACGAACGCTTCAATAATGACTACTCGACGACTTTTCCTTTCCCGTGATTATCAACTGACTGATATGTTTCTTGATCTAAATATAATAATTTTATTCAATTAACCAATCAAATATCATAAAACACTTAAATTCACATATTTCACCCTTAATCGGTATTTTACACTTTTACCTTAAAGTTTTTACCTTTTAATCAAATTAACCATTAAAATTGAAACTTTCAACTCAATCACAATCTAACCCAAACATGGCCAGCCAAATCTTCTATAATTCTCATACAGCCCATATTCATCATATTTTTAAAAGGATTTCATGTAACTTTTCTATTTTAACAACTTAATCCTTAAAGTTTAAAATTAACTAAAATCACTTTACAAAATAAACCCTATTTAACTATCAAGCTTACAAATCTATCATCAAACTTCAAAAACATTACAAATTCATTAATAAAATAATTCAAAACAAACATTTCTACGAATTAGTTCTCAGGTTAGCTAGATTAAGCTACAACGAACTTAAAAACATAAAAATCACTAAAAACAAATGAAAAACACATACCATGCACTTGGAATTTGGCTTGGCCAAACCTAAAGGAACTCAACAATGTTGTTTTTTTTTGTTTTTTCTTTTTAGAATTGGTGGTGGTGGTAAAATGAAGATGATAACATGTTTTGTCATCTTTTGTTTTTAATTTATTTACTAATTTACCATTTTAACCTTTGTTAATTAATCAAATTTCATATAAAACTATCACCTAACCGTCCACTATAAAGCAATTTGGTAGATTTACCATATAAAGCCCTGAATTCATGATTTTATAACTATTTAATATAATTAAACTTATAGCTATTAATTTTTGTAGTTTTTATGATTTAATCCTTTTTATTAAATTAACTATATTAACATTAAAATTTTCTAACTAAATTTTACTATGACACTTTAATAACTCTATGGATATTAAATAAATAATAAATACGAACTCACTGGTCAGAATCGTGGTCTCGAAACCATTATTTCAGACACCACTAAAAATAAGTTGTTACATCGAGAGCATCTTCCCTCACTATTAGCTTATCCGTAGTGGAATTGTGCATCCCTTGCATCACTTCCATATTGGAATCGAGAGACTTAAACACAAATTCCCTAAGTTGCTACTTCATCGAGTCTAGCTCATCGATGCATCCATAAACTACCTCGAGTGTCTCCCTCATATCTCCTATGGACTCCTCGAGATTGACTACTCGACTTTCCAAAGCCGACCACATTTCCCTCGATCGACTAGCTTTCCTAGCCCTCTCACAAATCTCCATTGGCTCAATCTGACCATTTACTCCTTTCGTCATCTCGATCGATACCTTCTAACCTTTAGCTCGGATACCAACTGTCACGGGGCTAGAACTTTAGTCTCACAGTCTGTGTAGCCTTAAACGATTTCTTAGGTTCAAATTCACCTAAAGTGTAGCTCTTGCAAAATGAGAATTATGGATAGAATTTCTCGAAGGTACCAAAAATAAAGTGGAAGCAATTCAAAAATAAAAGATCAACGAAAGAACAAAAAAGTCACAAGCAAAAGCATACCAGGTATTTAAGTAAATGCTCTTAAAGTATCTCTATTACTTTGAAGATTACAACTGAGTGATTACAAATAAAAGGAAAGACCTCTATTTATAGTTGAGCTGCTCCAAAATCCTACAGTATAGATCGAGTTACATTGACGATCAAGATTAGAGCCTATCTACAATTGAGATTTTTAAGGGATTTACACAATCCCTTGATATTACAAAATCAAATATTCTAAGACATCACATCTTCTAAATTAGTTCAAGTGGATCAAATAAGTCACGTTTAATCGATTGGCCTCATTGAAACGCTCTTTATGCATTTGTCATGAGTTTTGATCTGTAGCACATGACAAATACGCGTGTATAAAATTTCTAATGGATATAAAAAAACTAAATGTTGTTATTTTTTCAATAAAAGAACACCGTAAGTTTTTTTTTCCCCTAATTCCATCGGCTTGTTGCAGTTGAACTACTTAAATCTAAATTTCCACGGATTAATGATCTGATTTACAATAAGGTGCCCAAAAGACTGTTTTACTGCATTGCCACCTAGAGGATATTACCGCTTTACCATCGGCCATTTAGAGGCATTGGTTTTCATTGTAAATATCGGCTAAACCAAGACCCATTACTGTAACAATAATCGAATTCAACCAATCTTTGGGATTAAATAACAACAGTCCTCACCCACTTCGTTAATTTCGCCCACTCTTTAACACTCTCCGGACTTCCCAAAGCAAAGCTAAAACAAAATTCAAACGCCATTTAAACCTTCATTTTGTTCCCCTTTCGGCTTTATATAAAGGCTTCATTTTCTGGCTTCCCTCTTCGCTTCCCGTTCTTATTCTATCCTCGCTGTTCGCAGATTCCTCAGAGCTCCGATTACGATGGCTGCTGTTACCGGATCCAATGTCGTCGCTCTAAAACCCGCCGCGAGGTTTGCTGATCCTACTGACCGAAAATTTGTTCAGATTCGGCAATGGTCTCCGATTTCCGGCGGATTCGGATCGGTTCAGGCTCGGCTCTGCATCGGTCTCCAGTGCCAATCGAAACGATCATTTGCGTCCCCCGGTATTTGTTTTTTGTTTCTTTGGCTTTTAAGCACCCTCCTTTTTCATCTTTATCGAATATTTTATGCTAATTTCGCAGAAAGCTCAGCATGTTTGCTTTTCTTTTTTTGGAAAGCATGTTTGCTAATTAAGGATACTGAACTGTAGTCAAGTTTATCTTTGGAGCTTGTGGACTTTTGTTGTTTAACTACTTCAATAACTGATAATAAGCTGCATTTGTTAGTAATCCGAGAGATAATTGATGATTTATGAGAGATATAATTCTATTTAATTTAGTTTAAGGATACCGAATCATCATCAAATTTATTATTGGAGCTTGTGGAATTTTGTTGTTTTAACTGATAATAGGCTACATTTTTTAATAATCTGAGAGATCATTGATGATTTACGAGAGATATATTTTCTATTAATTTTGGATTTTGAGTTTTTTTTAGTTTTTGGTTTCTTTTCCAGGTGTAAAAGCTCAGGTTGCCACTGTTGAACAAGCCAGCATTGAAGCAGCTCAAAACGTAGAAGCTCCCGTAGCCATAGTTACTGGAGCTTCTAGAGGCATCGGTAAAGCAGTTGCGTTGGCTTTAGGTAAAGCAGGTTGCAAGGTTAGTGATTGTCCTTTTTCAGGATCTTACTGCCCTTATCACCTTAAATTTTATTGTAAAGCCATAGGAAGAATGTAACTTGCAGCTGCTGAAGTCTTGACTGAAACTACAACTGGGAGATATCTTCGTCATATAATGTTTAAAATTTATAAATAATATTAATAATAATTAAACTTCGATTTGCATCAGGTTTGCATGTAGTTTTCTATCTCTTGAAAATGGAACTGGTTATCATCTCATCAATTATTCAGAGTATACTGCTTATGATTACCTTAATCTAAAGTTAAGTTATATGTTAAATCTTTTTCAAACTCTAAATGGTGGTCCATTATACACTATATAGTGTCCTGAAGGCTTTCATGCTTCTTTGCTGAGAATAATTGCATATCAAGTGCCCTTCAAGTAATTTAAGAACAATTGTTTAAACTAAATAAATATTTTTTTTCTATTTACTATTATTTGTTTTGAATATGGTGGTTGTTGATGGTCTATTGCAGGTCCTAGTGAATTATGCCAGATCATCAAAGGAGGCTGAAGAAGTTTCAAAAGAGGTGAACAATATACCTTGGAAGAAACTTATATAACACTTGAATAGAAGACATGACCTTCTTCCAGATATATTAACTGGAGTTTTTTACTTGACCTTTTGTCATCTTTTTTTTTTTTTGGTGAAAGACCTTTTGTCATCTTTAATCCTTACTTAAAGTCTTCCTTTAAAACCTCCTAGCGAGCACCTTGATATATATATTTTTTATTTATTTTCTATATTTTGGTTATCTGTAATGGTCTTTACGCAGTTATTACATTATACTGCATGTTTGAAATGACTAATGTTAATAGTTTGTTGGATTGTTTTGTAGATTGAGTCGTATGGTGGTCAGGCTGTTACTTTTGGTGGAGATGTTTCAAAAGAAGCTGATGTAGAAGGAATGATAAAGACTGTGAGTGAATGTTCCCTTTTCATATTTTGATATTTAATAGTAGATGCATGTTTCATGACTTTATATGTGCAGGCTGTTGATACATGGGGAACTGTTGATATATTGATAAACAATGCAGGTTATTGAAAATCATTTCTTTTCTCATTAGTTATTCAATAATTCTAATCTAGTCCCTTAATCTGGTGAGTGATCATGGTTTCAGGAATCACTCGGGATACTTTGTTGATGAGAATGAAGAAATCACAATGGCAGGAGGTTATTGATCTGAATCTTACAGGAGTGTTTCTTTGTACACAGGTTTGAATGCTAGATATCTGACCAAGTATTCCGGTAGATGCTTGAGTTTTTTAGTGGAACTGAGTTACTATTCTCTTTGCAGGCAGCAGCCAAAATCATGATGAAGAAGAAAAAGGTAATTGGCTTTTCTCATTTGAAGGTCACAGGTAGTCTGCTTGCTTCGTCAATTTGTTTGGAATTGAGCTCCATGCATCAAAATAAGCTGATTGATCTCCAGGCCAAAACTTAAGCATAAGTATTCTAACATGTCATAGCTTTAGGTTTTATCTTTCTCATTGAATACTTCATCTTTTGAAAATGAAGCGTTTTCCAAGCATTTTTCAATGATATTGTTTTAGAATATATACTATGTATCAATATATGTTCTAATTTCAGGGAAAGATAATTAATATAGCATCAGTTGTTGGTCTGGTTGGCAACATCGGGCAAGCTAACTACAGTGCTGCTAAAGCAGGTGTTATTGGTTTGACAAAGACTGTTGCAAGGGAATATGCCAGCAGAAACATTAATGTAAGTTTTCTGGACTTATTTCACTCCCATTACTTAGTAAGAATGATCCAGGGCTGTGTGTTTTGGAGTTATGTTGCACATGATTTTCGAGATATAATATGCTCAACTTCTCCTCTTAGTGAATCCCTTTCTCTTAAGGCGGGGAAAATAGAAATTGCAATATAGGATAAGGTGAAGAAAGATGAAAGCCAATGGCTTGCATATTCTGTGATTTTTTGTGTTATGACAAATGTGGAAAAGGAGCATTAAGGGCACTGTTCTGATATGGGGCTGAGGGAGTAAGGTTTATGCTGCTAATGCAGGGATATGCTACTCTAATAATGTTATATGAAAATTTTCTCAGGTCAATGCTGTTGCCCCAGGATTTATTGCATCTGATATGACAGCCAAGCTTGGGGAAGACCTCGAGAAGAGAATCTTGGAAACAATTCCCTTAGGTAAGAAAATTTTTCTTTAAGTACTCGTTTACGATGTAATATCCAAACATGGTGGGGGAATATGATCCTCAAAGGACTCTAAATGCATGAAAATCTTGGGGAATTATTTTTCTGAACATATCTGTGTTTGATACTCACGCCCAAGTCCAAGTAGCTTTGGATGATTATGTAAAATTGAATTTCATTATTTCCATCTGTTAGTGTTTCTTAAATCTTTAGCTTTCCATGCCCTAACAAGTCACCAAATATTTGCTAGCTGTTGTTTGAAATGCCTGATAGTTTTTACTGCTGCTAATCATGCAATGTACCAAGAACATTGTATCTTTGTTGATTTTGAGTCTTCTACTCGTCTTATTATGCAATATCCTAGTTTCCACAGACTCAATTGGATGTATCGAGTAGTAATGCTTAGTAATATTTGCAGCACTGGTTAACTATATTTGTTATGGATACAGGAAGGTATGGTCAACCAGAAGAAGTTGCAGGACTGGTCGAATTTTTGGCCATAAACCCTGCGTCTAATTACATCACTGGACAGGTTATAAATCTAGTTTATCATTATCTTAACTTCGTGTATAAAATTTTTATGTGGCCCTGATGAGCTTGTGCTATGCCACAACTCGCAAGTATCCAGATTCCGTTGTCTGCCTATGTTCCCCTGTTCTGACTTATAGCTGATAGAATGGGCATGTTGTCTTGCAGGTGTTCACCATTGATGGAGGAATGGTCATGTAAAATTGCATTACCGTCACTCGATAAGCTGCTATATCGCCACTTGAAATTAGTTAGTTTGTTTAGCGATTGCTTCGATTTGATCGGGTTTAGATTTTGTAGCTTTTTTTTCTTTTTTTAAATAAAAGATTTCCAGTATTTCCAGCAGCATTTTAATTTGAAGCATGTTGTAAAAACTGAATGAAGAGCCGAGTTGGTTGGGTTATTTCAATTATAAAATCATTTTCAGTTGGTTATCGATTGTTTTTCATTTGGTTTGGAATTAAGTTGAACTGAACTGATTAATTGCACATTCCTAGACCTAAAAACTTATGTAGTCATATAGTGCTCGTGTATTTTCCATGTATCGTAATTGTGTTTAATGTTTGTATTCAGATAGTGTTAATTATTATTATTATTATTGTTATGATGATAATACGAGGTATTTTATGTTTTAAAATGATTGGTATAAGCTTGGATTCAACTAGAATTGAATTTGACTTGTTTGTGAGGTGTTTCAGGTTTGATTTTGGGTCCCCTTATACCCTTGTACTGATACAAGGTGAACCTTTATCGGTACAAGTATTTCAGAGAGTAGAAACAAAAATAAACAGTGTCAGGGGAGTTGTACCGATATTTGGAACAGTAAGTACCGATACAAGTGTTTTGTTTTATCCTCTTTTTACTAAATTTTGTTTTATCCTCTTTTACTAAATTAACCAAATTTTAAAGAAAGTTTAGATACTGTTCAAATTACTTAAAAGACTAACAAAGTTAAAATGAAGTTTTCAAGATTATTTATAAAAGTATGTGAAATTAATGTCCAAATGTGACATCTCCTGTTCGGATTATCAGTTTAATTTAGATGATAAGTGTTATAAAAAGATTTCTGGGTTTTATTTGACATGGAAGATAAAATTAATTAATTTGATTAATTATAAGAATTTTATTTACTTTTAGCTTAGCATGGAGTATTCAAGTTCATATAACAAAAAGAAATTTAAGTTTTGTAGACAATTATTAAAGATATTATTTTAATTTATTTAATTTGGAAACATAAAATAAAAGTTTAAATTTTAGAAGAAACTAAATTAATTAATTTTAATATCATGGTAACAAATTAATTAATTTTAATATCATAGTAACAAATTGAGTGACATCTATAATAAAATTTTTAATAATTTATTTAATTAATTTAAAATTTTAATATTAAAAAATTAAATATATTTAATTTTATATAATTAATTTATTTAATTAAATTAATATTGTTTAGTATAGTGCTATTTAAATGTATTTTTGTTAAGATATTAAAATATTATATTAATTAAAATTTATAATGATTTTTAATTGAGAAAGTATTTGAGCTGAATATATATTTTTAAGTTAGTTAAATATTAAATTAAATTAATTATTTTATTAATTTTTATTTATAGTGTTATTTAGTATCTTTTATCCCAATAATATACAAATGTTAAATTATTTTTAATCTAATAAGTGTTTTTGATTAATTACTAAATTATTACATTTTATAATCCTATTTTTTAAGGTTTAATTTTCAATTTATCATTGAATTATGTTTGTTTTCTCACTTTGGTATTTAACTTTTTTTCCTTAATTGATATTTAAATTATTATTTTGTTAATTAATCTATCTTCTTTCTTTTGTAATAATATTAAAAAATTTTGAGACAAAAATTTAGGTATTAAAATAAAAAACCAAACATAATTCATGAGTCAAATTCAACATTAAACTTTTTTTAATTGTAAGTTTGATTATTTTGCATTTTGAAGTGATTGTTGAAAATGTTTCTATAGAGTAGTTTATGATATAGGATTGCACGATGAAATTCATTTATATAATGATCTAATATTAATTTGTAATTTATAATAATTTTTATGTAAACATATTTAAAGTAATAAATTTAAAATATGATTCATTTGTTTTTTCTTTTTTGTAATTAGGTAGGAATTGTTGGTAACGGTAATTAATATTTTCATTAATGGTGAAATTCAAAAGATAAACAATTGGCTACAAATATGCTCTATTTTTATGAGGGGATCGAATTGTATTTACATGATTAAGAAATGAGATAAGTAATCACCACATTACATATCATGTTTATAATCTATAGGTTTTGTTAAATTAATTTCATACGTATTGCAGATATTATAAGTGATATTGTCGTCATTATTATTCAATAAAAAATATTCTCTCTGGAAAATGGGAAATGACTGATGAGATATGTAAATTGGTCTTGATGAACCAATTTCTCTCTTCAAGGTCAAAATGTTAGTGTTTCTAAAATCGAATTGTTGGTTAATCAATTAGACTATCTATTTTCAATTTAATCCTTCCAATTAATTTGATATATTGACTGTTTAATAATATAAAATAATTATTAAATATCACTTTAAAAGAAAAAAAAACATACTCAAAGTAAATTTGCCCCAAACTTTTCCTTTAAACATCACAATTAAGCCACCTATAATAAAAATTCTAGTAGAATTTATCATTAACCTTTATCCTATTTTCCTTTGTTGCTTGCCTAAATATTTATTCTTTCTGTCTTTTACACTTCTTTTTCCCTCTCAACCTATGAGAAAATCACCTCTTCAACTATTCATTTCATTTTAAATTTTCATCTTTCTTAATAGTTTTTATTCGTTTAATTGATTCAATGTTGCAAGTTCAACTTAAGTTTTTAGTAAAAAAAATGTCAATTTTAGCAGAGAAAGGGTAAAGAAAGGAGTTGAGTTAAAATTCTTTTTCTAGAAATTGAGTTTCATCTATCTTGAGCATAGATTAAGTGTGTTGAGACAAAAGCTTTAAAGGATTTGGGGAAATTTTTTTTTTCTAGTTTTGGTCAATAGATTTAGTTCAAATGTAAAAGAAATGTTCTAAATTGTAGACATGTGATTGGTTGCTAATTTCTAAAATATTCCTTAAAATGCAAAAAAGCAAGAGATTGTGTATGTTGCTTGAGCATACATTCTACATCTAATTAGTGGAGTGCTGGTGATTGAAAAACCTAATAATAGGGTACATTTATGTATTTAGAGTTATTGTACGATTTTAAAATGATTCAACGTTATAGTTGGGTGTTTGCAGTTTTAGTATTTTTTTTACCCAAAAATGTAATTACCTCGTTGTGCGTGCATTGGGCAATACAAAATAGATATATAAAAGTGACATGCAATGTCTACAAGTGTGATAGGTTTAATTGTAATAAACATATTATAATAGAACATGAAGTAGTCTAACAATCGAACCTAAAGGATAGTCAAATTGATAAATGTGTTTATCAAGTTAATTACAAGCTAGGCAATTACTAATTGTTAGAGTTGAGTGATTCAAATTCTTATTAAAATAAAATACAGTGGTAAAATAAAATAAAAGTGAAATCCATATAGAATTATACTTCTTTTATTTTACATTGATTAGAATACTATTTTTCAACCTTTAAATAGATGTAGTCTAAACTCTTCTTATACCACTCGAATTCGAAATTAGCGAAATTTCTTCTCTTCCGCCCTTGGTTTTTCCCGAAAGGGTTTTCCACGTAAAATATGTGTGTTTTCTTTTTCTTATTGCTTAGTTTCTACAAACTGGTATCAAGAGCTTTTTGGGTTGCTTTTCTCAATTACTGTAATGACGACATTGAAGTATGATATTCTGCTGTTGGATCGCAACACCAGATTCACATTGTGGTAGATAAAGATGTAGGCAGTTATTGCGCAAATGGATTTGGAGGATAACCTGCTAGGAATAGATAAAATGCCTTCGACATTGACGGAGGAAGAGAATATGCGTAAATATCAAAAGGCTTTAACAAAATTACATCTGTATTTTTTGAATGAAATTCTACAGAATGTGATGAAGGAGAAGACCGTCACTGCATTATGGGCAAAGCTGCAGTAACTATGCATGTCGAAAACCCTAACTAGCAAGTTGCATATGAAGTAGCGTTTTTGTGCTCGTCGTTTGAAGGAAGGTGTGTCTGTGCACAAACACTTAATTATGTTTAAAGAAATTCTTTTAAACCTAGTGGCCATGGAGGTTTAATATGATAAAGAAGATTTAGGGTTAGTTCTACTTTGTTTATTGCCTCTATCTTATATAACCTTTAGAGATACGATTTTGTATAGCCACGAATCTCTCACAGTTGATGAAGTCTATGCTTCTTTAACCTCGTATGACAAGATGAAACATCTTGTGGCTGAATCTGACTCTCAGGGAGAATGTCTCATTGTTCATAGGAGACAAGAACAAAATATTGATGATAACCGTGGGAGGATGCAGGAACGAAATCCTCGTAGTAAATCTAAGGGTAGATCGAGATCTTCAAACAGAGGTAAAACTTATAACTTTTGCAAGAAGAAAGGACATATTAAATCTGAGTGCTATGAGTTGCAGAACAAGATCAAAATGGAGGCTGTGAATCGAAAGGAAAAACAATCGGAACAATCTGGTGAAGCTGATGTTGTATAAAACTACAGCGATAGTGAACTCCTAGTTGCTTCTACCTACAACTCTAAAGTGAGCGAGGAGTGAATCCTTGATTCTGGTTGCACCTTCCATATGAGTTCCAATCGGGATTGGTTTACAACATATGAAGCAGTATCTAAATGTGTTGTTTTGATGAGAAATAATGCTTCATGTAAAATCGCAGGTATTGGCACGATCAAAATAAGATGTTCGATGGAGTCATTAGAACACTTAGTGGTGTACGACATGTATCAGAATTGAAGAGAAATTTGATTTCGTTGAGTACTCTTGATTCAAAAGGGCACAAGTATACAGTTGGAAGTGAGGTTCTGAAGATTAGCAAGGGTTCCATCGTTGTGATGAAAGGGTAGAGAAAGACTGCCAAGTTATATGTTTTGTAATGTTCTACTGTTACTGGTGATGTAGCAGTCGCTTCCTCTTCCTTATCAGATGATGATGTTACTAGACTTTGGCATATGCGTCTAGGGCATATGAATGAGAACGACATGAAAAAATAAAATAAAAGAGGACTTCTTGATGGACAAGGCATTAGCAAACTGAAATTCTGTGAGCACTGCATTTTCGGGAAGCAAAAAAGAGTTCAATTAACCAGAGGAATCCATAACACGAAAGGAACACTAGATTATATTCATTCTAACTTTTGGGGACCATCCAAAGTGCCTTCAAAGGGTGTCGCTAATTATATGCTGACGATCATTTATGATTTTTCCAGAAAAGTTTGGGCATTCTTCCTGAAGCAAAAAAAAAATGATGTGCTTTTCACGTTTAAGGTTTGGAAAACTATGATCTAGAAGTAAACAGGAAAACAGATAAAACACCTCCTCACAGATAATGGCTTGGAATTTTGTTCAGATGAGTTTAATGAATTATGCAAATCAAAACGAATCGTGAGACACTTGACAGTTCGTCATACTTCATAGCAGAACAACATTACAGAATGAATGATAGAACAACCATGGAAAATGTTCGATGTATGTTGTCAAATGCTTGTTTACTGAAGTTGTTTTGGGCTGAAGCAACCTATACTGCATGTTTTTTTGATTAACTGATCTCTGTCCGTTGCCATTGAGAAAAAGACTCCACAAGAGGTATGGTATGGTAATCCTGCTGATTATTCTGATTTGAAGATTTTTGGGTGTCTTGCGTATTCTCATGTTGATAATGAGAAATTGGAACCTAGATCCATTAAATATGTTTTTCATGCTTATAAGGCTAGTGTTAAAGGGTTTAAGTTATGGTGTCCTGAAAATAGAAAAGTTGTTATTAGCAGAAATGTTATTTTTTTATGAAACTGTTATGCTACCTAACTTATCTCTTGAAGACTCTTCGAATAAAGACCAGGAAAAGCATATGGAGCTTCAAATTGATCCAGGATCTACAATAGAGTCTACTTCTCAGGTAAAAACAAAAACTTAAAGTAGAGTTGCTTCTTTACTACAGTTAGTACCACAATATTCTATTACCAAGAATAGACCTAGAAGAGAAATTAGACCTCCAAAAAGGTACGTTGTGGCTGATCTAGTTGCTTATGCTTTAAATGAGGTTGAAGACATAGATGCAAATCAAGAGCCATTTACTTATTCTGAGGCAGTTAGCTGTGAAGATTCAGGAAAGTGGATGATTGTCATGCAAGAAGAGATGGAATCACTCCATAGGAATAGAACATGGGATCTAGTGAAGCTTCCTAAAGGTAAAAAGGTTGTTCGCTGTACATGGGTATTTAAAAAGAAAGAAAGAACTCCAAGAATTAAAGAACCCAAATATAAAGCAAGGCTGGTTACAAAAGAAAGAAGGAACTTAAGCCTTACTTGGTATTGTGGTCATGTATGATTTGGAGCTTGAGTAGTTAGATGTAAAAACAGTGTTCTTGAATGGAGAACTTAAGGAAGATATTTACATGCAACAACCAAAGGGTTTTACCGTCTCAGAAAAGGAGGACTATATTTGCTTGCTGAAAAAATCCCTTTATGGCTTGAAATAGTCACCAAGGCAGTGGTACAAGAGTTTTGATTCTTTTATAACTACTCATGATTTCAAAAGAAGCAGATTTAACAGTTATGTTTATTTAAAGAAAAACAATAATGGTTTTTTTGTGTATTGATAACTCTTGAAAAGAGTTATATTTCAAGCCACTAGAATTGGTTAATTGTTTGTTCTTAAGTAGATGTATTTGCATTTTAGGATATTATATTAGTATTTTTAGAACATTACATCATGAAGCTTGGGTTGTTCTTAAATGTTATTATGTTACTTTTACTTGTGGGTGAAAAGGATTTATTTGTGTTTGAAAGAAAAGAAATGAAGGAGTGAAGTTTTGTCATGGGAAAAGGTTGGACGAATTGCCAAAATTAATGCCATGGCAATTCTAGGAAGACATTGAGTCAGCACTCAATTCGTGCCACTCTCAACCAGTTGTACTTGTAGCAGAAAGATTCACCTAAAAAAGAGGGAGGAAAATTTGTGTGCTGAGAAGGACATCTACCCTATAAAAAGTGAGGAAGAACCGAAAGAGAAAAACAAGCCTTTCTTAGAGGAAGGATCTTGAGGCAGAAATAGAGGGTAGTAGTAGCAACCAAAAAGAAAAGTAGAACACGAGGAAGACGATGAATGCAGTCAACTAGGTCTTTGCGAAACATTGCAACGCCACAGTTGAGAGTTGGATTAACGAAAGCGTGCTTTCTAAAGTTCTTCCTTATTTTCTTTTACATTGCTTCTTTGTGTGATTCAATGTTTAATATGTTAAATGGTATTTCGAATTTGGATTTGATTAATCAACTTATGAGCTATGTAAGAACCCATTTTTGCCCGGGCCCATACCAGCAAAATAAGCCCAAATAATAAAAACAAAAACAGTCCATTTTCAGCAAATCTAAGCACAAAGCCCAAAATAACCAGGCCCAAAAAAACCCTTAACCCAAATCAAGCCCAAAAATCAAACAAATCAGAAAAACCTAGGGTTCCTTAACCCTCTTTGCGTCGCATGCCTCCCTAGCCTCAAGATAGCCGCCGCTTTTGCCCAATGCCCCCTCGCGCATGCCTTCTGCCACCACCGTCGGCCTCGTCTGACACCTGCAAAGGGAAATAAATACAAAGCAACAGGAGAATCCGGCGAAATAAAGAGCAAAAAAACAAAAAGATGAAAATCAACAGTTGTAATATGGCTATAAAAGCCAAAATGTTCTCATTGTACATTTTTTTACACACATTAGAAATCAAAACAGCAAAATAGAAGTTCAAAAAAGTTAATCCTTTACTGTTTCCTATTGATTTATTTCATTTTATTCTATTTATCTTTTTTTCTTTTCACAACTTCATTTTTAACGAGAAAAGTATAGAAATAATAATGAAAAAAAGAGTGTTGTTTACCTGGGTGTCGGCGTTCCTCCGTCGGGACGCCAAAGGTAGCCACCTCCGATGAAAGGTGTCGGAAGTCGAGGAGCCTCTGGCTAATTCGGGCGTTTTTTCTCGACCATCGGAGGTTTAGACTCCAAAACGGGGTTAGCAAGGCCATTTTAATAAAAATGGGTCCTTTTTTGGAATTTGGCCGTCGTACACGGCGGTCACTGCCGTCGCCGGCCGGCGGCCATGGCGGACGGACGGTGGCCTTTGGGGCCGGAGGAAAAGAAAGGGGGGACAGTATTGAGAGAGTATTTTTGTTTTTTTTTCCTGAAGAGTGGAATAGAATGAATTTTTTTTCTAAAAAATTGGAGTTTTATACCCCTCTTCAACGGCGCCGTTTAGGGCTTGGCACCATAGCTCCAAAACGACGTCGTTTAGCCTTAAGACCCAAAGACCCGACCCGCTTACATGGGATCCGCACGTTTTCTGATGCGAGGGGACATTTGCGCATTCAGTCCCTCCAACTTTGCAGCATGGCGCAATCTGATCCTTTTTCATTTATTATGAAATTGGGTCGTAAATTTTACCTCTGTTTCAATTCGGTCCTTGGGCCATGTGTAATCCCTCGGTTAAAACGCTTCGTTTCTGGACTAGGGGAATATTGCTCTGCAGATCCCTCGCGCTTTGAGCGCATTTCAATTCCAGTCCCTTGCAACTCTTTCTTATATTTTGCGATTTTGACCCCAAAATTTGAGTCTGAATGCAATTCGATCCTCGGCCTATTTAACCGAATCTTTTTTATTTTTTTATTTTATATTCTTTTTAACAAAAATCAGTTATTTAATATTTCCTTTAAGGTTATTTATTTATTTATTTTCAATTTTTGGTCAAAATTACATTAGTTTTATTTTTATTTATTTATTCATGATTTTTTTAAATTTGGCTTGTTTATTTTATTTTTATTATCATTGCAATTTTATTTATTTGTTATTATCAAAATACTTTTCAAATTTAGATTCCTTTGTATTACATTTATTTGTTATTATATTATTGTTATCTTTATATTGTTGCTTATATAACTATTATTCATGCATGTTGACATTAAAACTTTTAAATATCAAATATTTGTATTTTTATGCACATTATGCCATGGTTATTTAAATGCATGTTGTATAGCCACGTATGATTCCTTTTGTGTGTCAAATGGTTCTATTAAAAGCATAATGAATTAAATGTTTTTCATTTCACTATTATTTCACTCAAATTCGTAACCAATTTCAAGACAAGGCAATGTTTCGCATTTTAGAAATTTGAAAAATTGTACCTTAACTTACTGGGTCCCAATTTTTTTCGTTAAACCTAAAGAGCAAAATATCCTTTTAAATCTCCAAACGCATAAAGTTGTAAGAATAAAGATAATATTCCGTATTTAGGAAATTCGAGAAATCGTGCACTAACTTACTGGGTTTCGATTTTTCTTGCATTAAACCTAAATAGCCGAATATCCTTTTAAAATTGAAATAAATGAGGTTTAAATATAAAATAAAAGGCAAGCTTACTCTCAAAATACGAGATGCCAGATCCTAACTTACTGGATGTGACATCTTGTTACTTCGAGATAAGGAAGCATTTTCCATTTTTATTTATTCGAGTAATTTTAAAATAACACAATAAAGAGGGATCGTATTTTTAAATTCTATTCGAGTTTTTAATCTTCGACACTGAGACATTAATTAATCAACTAGGTACCAATTTTGGGCGTATCGAGGATGCTAATCCTTCTTCGTGCGTAATCGACTCCCGAACCCATTTTTTCTGAATTTCGTAGACCAAAATTATTGTTTTAATAAATCAAATCATTTATTAAAATAACAAATTTTCGAGGTGATCCGATCACACCTCATCAAAAAAATTTGGTGGCGACTCCTGTTTTCATTTTCAAAAACCAAGTTGACCCCGTTTTATACAAAAAAATTGTGTCAACAAGCTAAATCTCATTAGGTTAGGTTTACTGGATGATACTCTAATTTACCATTAACATTGAATTTTTGATCTGATCTATTTTACTATTTCATTCAATTTATTCTTCTTGAATTGCATGCATGCAGACTCTAGACATAGATGAATGTTTAGTATGCTTATAAACATAATTTAATTCTGAAAAGGTTAGGTTAGTTGGACTAAAATTGAATGATACAAGTGGTTGTTTGACAGAATATCCATAGCAGTTTTTAGACATAGAGTAATGTTTGTACAGAACAAAGAGAAATTAGTGTTGGAATCACATATGAGGCTTATAGAAATATATCACTTTAGGTGAGGTAACCTGAAGTTCTACTCTTGAAAGAAACAGACCATCTTAGATCCGTTCTGAGCGGTAAAATGGTTAAGAGTTTGTTGAGGTATTTTTGGTTTATAAGGATAGATTCCTAGTAATCCCAACTTTCCCATTCAACAGATTTGATCCTCTCATTCTTGCCCTGATAACTTCGCAATAGTATTTTTTATATATTTTTTTGTTACATTTTTCATACACCAACATCATTTTAATTATCATTACATTTCTATCACTATTTTGCCATAGCATAATTCACATAATTTATAACAGCAACTTAACCAAGTTAATTCTATCTGATCCCTTGGAGGCGATCTTACTTATCATTTTATTACTTGTATACTTGCACATTTCGCATACTATATTCACACGTGACAAGTTTTTGACATCATTGTTGGGGATCGATAATTTGGTGAAATTTGGTTTTGTTATTTTATTTAGTTCCATTAGTTTTATTTAACTTAGTTGTATTTAATTCCTACATGATTGCCATTAGTGCATGATAAGAGGCATTCCTACTAACGAAGAATATCCTCTAGACCCAGAGATCGAGAGAACTTTACGAAGAAGGAGAAGAGAACTGCAAGATATGGCTAGGATCGAAAATCATCCAGGTATGGAAGATCCATTGCATCTAAATGGACAGGATGTTGACATGCCTATTCCTCATGTGATAGATGACCGAGACAGGCTCATTCGTGAGCATATAGTACCAATTCTGGATGATTTGAACCTAGGGATAGTCAGACCACCCATTCAAGCTCAACATTTTGAGTTGAAACTAATAATGTTTTAGATGTTTCAAATGGTAAGACAGTTCAGTGCGTTGCCTACTGAAGATCTAAGGCTGCATTTAAAACTTTTCCTAAAATTCTGTGACTCGTTCAGGCAACAGGGTGTTCCTGAAAACGCTCTGTGACTTAAATTGTTTCTATATTCATTGCGAGATTGTGTCAGAGCATGGTTGAATGCTTTGCCATCAGGGATGGTGGCATCTTGGAATGATCTTTGCCAAAGGTTTTTGCTATGGAATAATCCGCCTAATATGAATGCCAAGCTTAGAAATGAAATCACATCTTTTTGGCAATCAGAGGATGAGCCATTGTATGAAGCTTGGGAAAGATTTAAGGAATTGCTGCAAAAATTCTAATACATGGATTTCAGCAATGGACATAGATGAAAATGTTTTATAATGGGTTAAATGAGCATACAAAGATGGTAGTTGATGCTTCTGCCAATGGTACCTTGTTAGATAAATCCTATAATGAATCATATGAAATTTTAGAAAGGATAGCCAACAATGATTATCAATATCCTACCACGAGAGTTGGGACTAGCGGGAGAGCTATTGGCATTGTGGAACTCGATGCAATCACTTTGTTGACAACACAGGTATCATCTCTAGCTAACATGATCAAACCAATGAAGAGACCAGCTACAGTTCAAGAGATGAAATCAGCTAAACTATCGTGTATCTATTGCGGGGAAGATCATGTGTTTGATGAATGTCCACCAAACCCAGCCTCTATGTATTACATGAGCAATTTCAACCGTAATAATAATCCCTATTCCAACACCTGCAATCCAAGGTGAAAGCAACACCCAAACTTTAGATGGAATAATCAAGGAGTGAGAAATTCCAACAATGTTATTAGACAGAATGCTACAAGTGCACCGCCTGGATATAATCATCCTATGCTGCGACAGAATGTTCAAAAATTTTAGCATCATCTTCTTCATCTATTGCAACTTTGCTGAAAGAATACATGACCAAGAATGACGCTGTGATCCAGAGTCAAGTTGCATCCCTAAGAGCCTTGGAATATCAAGTAGGATAGATCGCCAATGCTCTAAATTTAAGACCTCAAAAAGCATTGCCAAGTAATACTAAGAATGTGAGATCACAAGGGAATGAGCATTGCAAGGCCATCACTCTCAGGACTGGTACCGAGCCGAATGAAGTTGTTAGAGATGCCACTGCTGAAGAGGAAGATTCTAGTCTCAATCAAGGACAGATCACAGAACCATCTGAAAAGCAACCTACAACTGAAAAGGTCAAACAAAAGAATGTTGCAGCAGAATTAGATCATATGGTCAAATCGAATGCCACAACAAAACAATATCAACATTCTAAAGGAAGGCTACCAGCACATTTTCCTCAGCGATCCCAAATTTCCAAGCAAGATTTTCAATTCAAGAGACTTTTGGATGTCCTAAAGCAACTCCATATCAATATAACGTTGGTGGAAGCTTTGGACCAAATGCTCTATTAAGTAAAATTCATGAAGGATATATTGTCAAAGAAGCGAAGATTAGGGGAATTTAAAACTGTTGCTCTCACTGAATGGTGCACAATGATGTTGATGAATAAATTGCCCCTAAATTTGGAAGACCCAGGGAATTTTACTATCCCTTGTTCAATTGTAAATCATTATGTTGGTAAGGCATTATATGATGTAGGAGAAAGTATAAATTTAAAGCCTATGTCTATCTTTAGGAAACTGGGAATTAGGAAGGCAAGACCCACCACAGTCATGCTGGAACTAACCGATCGATCTTACACACATCTGGTAGATAAAATTGAAGACGTACTGGTAAGAGTAGATAAATTTATTTTTCCAACTGATTTTATTATTTTAAAATGTGAGGTTGACAAAGATGTGTCGGTTATTCTTAGAAGACCTTTTCTTGCTATAGGTATAACATTAATTGATGTGTAAAAAGGTGAGTTAACAATGAGGGTAAATGATCAGCAAGTTACTTTCAATGTATTTGATGCCTTGAAATGTGCCTATGAAAATGAGGAGTGTCATGCCACTAGGTTGATCAAACTAGTAGTGGAGGAGGAGTTTGCAAAATTTTGTAACGGTAATTTTGATGATGATGAAGATATACCTAAGTGACACAGAAATACTTGTAGAACTCGGTGAAATCATGGAGACCAAGCAATTGATGGATAGACTAGGGAAGAAGTTTGAATCCTTGGATTTATCAAATTATTTTTTTAAACCTCCTAAACTTTATATAGAGGAACATCCCACACTGCAATTAAAGCCTTTGTCGTTGCATTTAAAGTATGCCTACTTGGGAGACAACAACACTCTGCCAATAGTTATACCTGTAGAATTGACACCTAATCAAGATGTCAAGTTGCTAGATGCTCTAAGGAGATCTAAGAAGGCATTGGGATGGACAGTTACCGACATCAATGGAATCAACCATGCTATCTGCATACATAATATTTTGTTGGAAGATTTTCATAACAATTCTATTGAACAACAGAAACGGTTGAACCCAATCATGAAGGAAGTTGCCAAGAAGATCTTTAAATGGCTCGACACTGGAATTATATACCCTATTCCAGATAGTTCGTGGGTGAGCTCTGTACAATGTGTACTCAAGAAAGGAGATATCACAATAGTTAGCAATGATAACAATGAGCTCATACCAACTCGTACTGCTACAGGATAGAGAGTATGCATGGACTATCGCAAGCTTAACAAGGCGACTAGGAAGGACCATTTTCCCTTGTCATTCATTAATCAAATGTTGGATAGATTAGTTGGGAAAGCCTTCTATTATTTCTTGGATGGGTATTTAGGATATAACCAGATTGCCATAGCTCCCAGTGACCAAGAGAAAACCACTTTCACATGTCCATATGAAACTTTTGCGTTTAGATGAATGCCATTTGGGTTGTGTAATGCCCCAGCAACATTTTAGCATTGCATGATGGAAATATTCTCGAACATGGTGGAAAGCTTTCTGGAAGTTTTCATGGATGGTTTCTCTGTGTTTGGCAGTACCTTCGAGAATTGCTTGAAGAACTTAGAATTGGTTTTTGTCGCTGTGAAGAAACTAATCTTGTTTTAAATTGGGAAAAATGCCACTTCATGGTTCGTGAAGGCATTTTTCTAAGACATAAAATATCACAGTAAGGGATTGTAGTGGGCAAAGCCAAAATTGAGGTGATCGCAAAATTGCTGCCTTCCACCACTGTAAAAGGTATCAGAAGTTTCTTAGCTCACACGGGATTTTATAGAAGATTTATTAAGAATTCCTTAAAGGTATCCAAACCCTTATGTTCTTTGTTAGAGAATAATAGATTTTTCAATTTTGATGAACCTTACTTGCGAGCATTTAATGAATTGAAGAAGCAATTGGTGATAGCTCTGATTGTAATACCACTGGAGTGGACACTGTCATTTGAACTTATGTGTGACGCTAGTGACTTTTTTGTAGGTGCAGTGTTGGGGCAAAGGAAAAACAAAGTATTTCTTGCTATATCTCAACTCAACTACACCACCATTGAAAAAGAGTTATTGGTTGTGGTATTTGCATTTGATAAATTTAAATCTTATTTAGTTGGTACCAAGGTCACAGTTTATATAGACCGCTCTGCTATCAAGTATTTGGTGACCAAGAAAGATGCCAAGCTAAGGTTGATCCGGTGGATACTTTTGTTGCAGGAATTTGATCTTTTTAGAGATAGAAAAGGGACTGAGAATCAAGTGGCTGATCACTTGTCAAGATTGGAAGCTCGACTTGAATATGGCAATACTCAAATCATTAAGGAAGACTTCCCAGATGAGCAATTGTTAGTTGCCACAACATTACCTTGGCATGTCAATATTGTAAACTTCTTAGTGAGTGGGTTGATGCCCCCTGATCTCAATAGTCAAAGAAGAAGGAAATTTCTTCATGATGCCAGACACTATTATTGGGATGAGCCTTTCTTATTCAAACATTGTGCTGCTCAAATAAATAGGATAAGCATCCCTGATGACGAAATTTAAAGCATTTTGCAACATTGTCATTCAGCTACTTACGGAGGACAATGTGTAACATCCCAAAAATTGGGGTTAATAGAATCGGGTTTGAGAATTGAGAGAGTGTGGCCATACCCTAATTTTCAAGATTATCTTTGTGTTTTTAGGAATAAATGAGGTATTGGTTTGTTGGATAAGTGTTAGTGAAACGTTCCTTGAAACCCAATTCAAATCCCTTCTCTCTCACTATTTTTATTATTTTGCTAATTTTGCCTCAAACCCTAGTATGGTACATGCCTTTTTAAAAAAAATAATATTGTAAAATAATTTTTAAAAAAATAAAAAAAATAGCCTAGTGGTTAATTGATAAATGCAAAGGCATGAAAATTAAATCGAGGTCCCAAATTCGAATCCTTTCCCATGCCAAATAACTTTGTTTTTTTACAAAATCTCTTGTTTTTAATGTGTGTGCCATACATACCCTTGTAAACCTAGGCATAAATGTTAATTTTAAATAAAATAATAAGCCTTTAGTATATTTTTACTCATCCTAGCTGTGCCTCTCCTTTCCTCTCATGTTTGATCTTCAATTTTTTTTCTTTCTTCCTCCATTGTTGTCATCACCTACACCTAGTTTTACCTTCTCTTTATTTTTCTTTTTGTCTCAAGATTTGTTAACATATTCTCCACCATATTTTTGGTATTTTTTCTCATTAAAATCAGCCCCAAATTTGAAAATCTTGAACCCCAAGATCAATCCTGAACATTGCCAAGAAACTGCCATTGCCGTTTCTCTCAACTAGCTTGGGTAAGATCTCTTTTCTCTTCAATTTCTTGATTAATCTTGTCAATTAAAAAAAAATTTATAGATATTGAATTTTTGGGATTTTAAATTATTTCAAATGTATTTTTCCAAATTTTAATGAGATCTCAAACCATTTTAAAATTGAACCCCAATTTTGGCCACCACTGGTGGTGGTGCGTGCGCCTATGTACAACAAAGGGGGTTGTTTTCTTTCTTGGGTCTTGACCATATTTTTCCAGAATTAAATTGTGTTCTTGAACCCCCCTAATCATCCTTTAATCACATGTTAATTAAGGAGAGAATTTCATGATCAATTAGCCAATCGGATCCCACAAACCGTGAAGCGTAAGTGCAATTAAGGATAACTAGTTTGTTATTTTGAGATAGTTGTTGGGTAAAGGTTATGAATTGATTAAATGAATGAATTTAACCATTAATTATCTATTGGATTTCCAGTATATTATTGAATTAGGTGCTAACTCAAATGCTCCAAATCATTCGTAAAGACGAAGAATGATTGTACGTACGGTTCGCATTGATTTAGTGTAAGGAATCCAACTAGTTTCGATTCATAAAATAATTATAATTTGAAAGATTGGTTTGAAATCATAGGCGAGTGTTTGGGGGATTTTTTAATGGTAAATTAATTTAATTTATACTGATTTTTTACTTAGGTTCGTTTTAAGGTTTATTAAGGAAAATTGGAAGATTCACTAGTGTGCTGTGAGAAAGTGAAAAATAAGGTGTGGGTCCTAAAATCAAAAAATTAATTAAAAATGATATTTTTTATATATTTTATGATTTAGCTTGCCGATTGGATTGGTTAAATAGCCAAATAATTAATTTTGTAAGTGGCTGAACCAAGTACGTTTCGTGTCCTAAAAGATTAATATGTTAGCAAAGTTGCTAATTTGACAGTGTGATTGTGTGAATGGTATTATGATGCATGATTGTGTTATTTGGCATGAGATTGATTGTATATATAGCATGATTTGCTGAGATATAATTTTATGCATGATATAATTGCATGGATAGTTTGCTATGTTATATTGGAAAGGTTGTTATACATGCACATTGGAAAATCATAAAAGTATGTGAAATTGTATAATGTTGAATGATATCATCTTAATGGTAATTTGTAATTTGGAACACTATTTCCATTTACTGAAAGTATGTGATTATTGAGAGCATATGGAACATGTCAAATAAACGTAAAAAGTACTAATATATAATTATATATGAGTTTGTGTGACATATTGCATTTGCATTAGGATGAGATATATTATGGTTGACGGAGGAGTTCCGTGGAGTACCGACGGCATATTAAGTCCGCATTATTCGTGTCAATGCACTGCACCTGGAGTACAGAGGGGAATGGCAATTTAACGCATTTTTATTGGTAGCTTGTCTGCATTTTTATTGGCAAAATTTTCTACATATTGTTATCGGTGGTTTTAACTACAATGGGCATAAACCCATAATATTTTGGATTTCAGATGACGGGTTTTGGGAACATGTGGTGTGTAGCAGATGGTATGGTAGGAACCTTTTTGCATTGCATCATGCTCACGACATATTCGACTATTATTGATTTATGCTACGTATTGTATTGTGTTGTATTGAATGGTATCAGAATTAATGATTGTTACTCAAATGAATGATGATCCATGCTCATACATCGTTTGACATCAATTTGATAATGGCTATATAATGATATGAAATTCTAATTATGGTTTTGTTCTCTTCTAATAAAGCTAATATGTTTCACTGTATTTGATATTTATGTATGTTTAAATAATTGTTCCACTCATACTGAACTTTCATAAGCTCACCCCAAATAGTGTTTAACTTTTCAGGTAAACCTCAAAATTAGGACAAGACTTGGTATTCAGAGAATTACCTTGGACCTCAGATTATTTTTTTAATAAGTATTAATCAGTCTCTATTGGTTTTGGTTTGTAATTTTTAATGACTTTTGGTCTTTGGCTTGGTAACTTTTCTTCTGGGATTTTTGCATGTATGGATTACTCAAGCATAATAACTGAAAAATGCATGAGATCGGGCTTAAGTAAAATTTGAATTTGTTCCCTAATTTTTGTTGTATTACAAATGAATCATTTTTGAAAAAAAAAATCGAAAAGGCAACTAAGTATCCAAAATGACTTGAAAAATCATTTTTCTGTTGCATTAGTTTAACATCAAGTTTTTACAAAGAAGAGTGACAAGCAAACGATTTTTTTTCTTAAACAATAGTATCAATGATAAAATGAGTCTTAAGTATAGATTATCTAATAAATAAACTCTTTTAAACTAACTTAAAGTGCAAATCCTGTTTTTCTCTAAAATGAGTTTATTTAAAGTCTTCAAAAGTAATGTAAGTTAGCTTAGCCATTTCGGTGGCTAATGTAGCCTTCTCAATATAGCCATAACGTCTAGGTCAGGTTAGGGAGGTTACACATTGTCATTAAAAGATTTTATTGGTTGATCATGTTCAAGGATGCTCATGACTTTTACCAGGCATATGACCATTGTCAAAGGGCGAGCAACCTCTCTAGGAGGCATGAAATGCCACTACAGAGTATCCTGGAAATTGAGTTGTTTGATGTGTGAGGACTAGACTTTATGGGCCATTTCCACCTTCTTGGGGAAACTATAGCTCTCCCTACTAATGATGCCAAATCAATGATAAAGTTCTTGCACAAAAATATCTTCATAAGATTTGGTACACCTCGCGCACTTATCAGTGATGAAAGCTCTCATTTTGATTGCAAATTCATTACTAATGCCTTGTATAGGTATGGGGTGAAACATAAGATTTCCACGGTATATCATCCTTAAAAAATGGACAAGTTGAAGTTTATAATAGAGAAATTAAGCAGATTTTGGAGAAAGTGGTGAGCCCAACTCACAAGGGTTGGTTATCTAGACAATATCAAGCTTTGTAGGCTTACTGTACTGCGTTCAAAACACCATTGGGGAAGTCACCTTTTAAGCTGGTCTATGGAAAGCCTTTCCATCTACCTGTCGAGCTGGAACATAAAGCATTTTGTGCTATTAAGAAGCTAAACATGGATTGGATCACTACTGGACATAAATGATTATTAGATTTGAATGAAATGGATGAATTCTGAGATTAGGCACACGAGGACGTTCAATTGTATAAAGAAAAGATCAAGTGCCAGCATGGCAAAAGGATTATGCCACGACAATTTGAACCCAGACAGCAGATGTTGTTATTCAACTCTAGGCTCAAATTGTTTCTAGGCAAATTAAAATCTTGTTGGTCAGGACCTTTTGAAGTAGCCCACATATATCCCCATAGAGCTGTGGATGTCAAAGATATAAGGACTAAGACTACATTCAAAGTCAATGGACAACGCATGAAGCATTACTAGGGCACTTCTGTGACTCGAAATAAACAGTCCATTGATCTCTGAGATGTTTAACTTATGCATCTCGATAGTTCTTTTTCGCTTTATTTTTCTCAAATTTAAATATTTATTAGTTCTTTCATTTGCTTCTATTCCTTTTGTTTTGAGGTATGTTTGTTTTCTTGCTGGAAGAAGAGGGGTTGGGGCTTCATAAATTATCCATTAGCCTATTGGAATTTTTTTATTATTTTCCCTCAAATCATATTTTTACTTTCCTTCTAATTTCAATCACACCACAATCAGGCCATCATTATCGCTCATCCACTCATTATCGTCGTGTTATTTTTCTTTTACCCTAATCGTTTCATCTTCTTTTACAGTTAAACTAAGTTTTCTTTTTTTCTCCAAATTTACTTGTATTTCTTTTACTCCTACAAGTTTTCACCTTTTTCGTCTACCATTTGCTTTACCTTTTCCTAATGGCCAGATGTTTTACTCTGTAACCATCTGCTACGCCACAACTCAATTTTTTCAACCAAGCAGAGAAAGACCGGTACATGTACAATATCTCCAAGCGTCCTTTTCACTTGGAAAAAGGCTTCCTTTTTCAAGACGAGCCCTTTATGGGATATGATGAGTCTATTTCTTCTATGGTAGAACAACATGGATGGCAGATTTTTTGTTTGCATCTAAAGGATGTTTTGAAAAATGTGGTTTCTGAGTTCTATGCTCACCTTACTTTTCCCAACAATGCTTTTATTTATGTGCGAGGAGCCTCGGTATTATTTGATGAAGATACCATCAATGCACAGTACGACCTTTCTGCTGTTTAAGATGAGTATAACCAGTTTGCCGCTACAATCACTTTGGATGGTATGAATCAAGCTCTTCAAGACCTATGTGTAGCAGGTACTAAGTGGATGGTGTCAAGATAAGATTGTTACACCGTGGAGAGGGCCTCTTTGAAACCCAACTATAGGGTTTGGTACCACTCCTTAAAACATTATTAATTCCTTCCAGTCATAACTCCACAAGTTCTAAGGAGCAGATGTTGTTGCTCCATTCCATCATAAAAGGAAGGAAGATAAATGTGGGAAAAATCATATTCAAAAAAGTCCACCGGTACGTCCAGAAGAATGTAGGGAGCCTTAATTTTCCCTCTCTCGCCATCCACTGTACCAACGTGTGAATGTCTCTGTCCAATCTAATGAAGATGTTACTCCAAACAAAGAGGCCATTACGAAGCAGATTGTTGCAAAGTTTTCAAGGGAGGATTTGCCATGACATCCACTTTCTGGTTCTGTTTCTACCTCTTCTACCCCAACCTGTGTCGCAGCAACCCTTTCCACCTTTAATAATGTCTCTGAGCAGCAAGTGCTCACTTCATTCGATAAGTTGCAAAGGCAGTTCACTCTATTTGTGACCTAGCAACTAAAGATTGCTACAGACTTGGCATGGGCATAGGAACAAATGGCCATCTTCTGGGCCTATGTGGAAAGGAGAAATGTTGCGATAAAGAGGTCCTTGTAAAAGAATTTCACCAGGCCGATGTCTACGTTTCCTAGCTTCCCCAAGGAATTGCACTCAGATGTAGATCAAGAGAAAGGTGAAGCAGAGGTCGGTGAGACAAACCATACACCTATACACCCTGACACTGAAGGACAAGAAGCACAGGAACTTGCAGAAAAAGAAAAGACTGAATCAATCAGTATTGAGACTGATAATGAGGAAGGAGTAGAAGCAACTCCAACTTCTACACCACCAATGGATAGCACTGCTATTGTCCCACCTCAATCGACTGAACCTATGTCTACACAGGATCGGGAGATCAATCAGCTCATTGATGATCTCACCAAATCTGGTGATGAGGAGGGGGAAGTGCCACTCAATGTGTTGAAACAGAAGCTACGCTACAAGCATGCTGCCCGCAAATCCACTAACTCCAATTAAAGTTAAAAAAATCCATTCCAAGCATTCATTTTTTATGCCATTTGTTTGTCTTTTTATTTTATTACATCATGCATTCATAATTTTGTCCTACCATTTTCTGTATATATATATGTTTTTGCATTTATGATTCTTGTATGTTCATACATTGAGGACAATGCATCCCTTAGGTTTAAGGGTGTGTTATGCATATACGATGCATTAGATATTTAGTTAAGTATGTTCATTTTTAGTATTTTTGTTTATTTTTTCGTCCATTTTGCCATAACATACATAAATGTCAAAGATTGTTAGATTGTGATGAGTATATTTTTTTCTTATAATGTTCGATGAGGAGCTTTATTCTTCACTAAATCTAGAAAATATTGACAGTGAACTAGGTGAGTTTAGCTTAGGATAGTTGCTTGAAAATTGACCTTTAAAAGTAGAATGTCCTTATTTCAATTACAATTAGTCTATAGTAAGTTGCTGAGGTATTTTTGGTTTATAAGGATAGATTCCTAGTAATCCCAACCTTCCTATTCAACAGATTTGATCCTCTTATTCTTGCCCTGATAACTTCCCAATAGTATTTTTTTATATTTGTTTGTTACATTTTGCATACATCAACATCATTTTAATTATCATTACATTTTTTTCACTATTTTGCCACAGCATAATTCATATAATTCATAACAGCAACTTAACCAAGTTAATCCTATCCAATCCTTAAGGAGACGATCTTACTAATCATTATAATAATTGATTTGACATGTATACTTGCACATTTCACATACTATATTCACACAAGACTTCTATCTATTCCTCCATGTTGATGATATTTTGATAGCAGCCAAAGATAAATGAGAGATAAGAAAGGTCAAAACCCATCTTAGTACAGAATTTGAGATGAAAGATTTGGAAGCAATAAAGAAGATACTTGGGATAGAGATTCTAAAAGATAGAAAAACATTTAAATTGTACCTAAGTCAGAAAGGGTTGGAAACACGAAAATTTACACATTTTTACGGTAATTTGAAGTATCCAGGTGAACTAAATTTTAGCCTAAGACAGTCCACAACTATATGTATTAATTCATAATATAATTAATTTTAATTTATATCCAATTTAATTTGGGTTAATAAATTATTATTAATTACTTATGAAAAAATGGTCCAGTTAAACTGAACCGAGTGAACCGAACCGACCAAGAAATGCACAGCCCAAAAACCGTCTCAAGAGTTGACCCAAATCAGCTTATTAGCTAATTATTTAAGCTTGCACAGAGACTCTTGAAGACTTGTTCAAGTTGCTTTCAAACCCCTCACAATTGGTGGCTTTATAGATTTGCCCCAATGATAAATTAGCAAAGTTGAAATTATCAACCTTGCCACATGTGTGGCCAGCCAAGGGACGGCTCTTTGACTGATAATTTTAGCTATTTTTAGCAGCCCTCCTCAGCTATAAAAATCCCCTTAGGCTGGTCATTTGAAAAACACACCTCAAGCATTCACATCTTTCCTCTATTCTCTCCACTTTCTCTCTTTTTTTCCATTCCAAAATTCCCTTACTCTCTTATCGATTTCTCCTCTTGGGAAAGGGGCATTCATCAGCTATTTGGAGTAGAAATTAAGTGTTCATAGCAGCCTTGGTTGACGAGGACAATGGAGAAGGAAGAACGGAGCAATTAGTCAAGCCACGAAAAAACACCGAATTTGATTCTTGTTCCCTATCTCTTTAATTTCTGTTGTTGTTATACTGAACATATCTATGAATATTTATGTTGTTGGAATGGTTAATCTAATCAATTTAGCTTGAATTTAATTCGTGTTAGGTTGATTTCATTTCGTTTGTTAAAATTATTGAAATTGTGTTTATGTTGTTATAGGCCTCGGTAAGATGCTTGATTAAGTAAAATCATGACTAAGTTATTCTTGCATTATAATTGTTAGGTAACTAATGAATTAATTATTTAAACAGATTGAAATTGTAATTAATGGACACAGTACTTAATTAGTACATGTTTAATCATCTAAGGTAGCTAAGGGTTAGCAACGGTATCTAACGATACATTTGCCTTGATGGAAACTCGAAAATTTATGTATTTTTACATGCCCTTTTTAACTTAAAATCATGCTATTTTAGCTAAATTCTTGTTAAAATATAATTAAATATTATAAAATAATTAAATTATGTTAAAAATATGAATATGATGAATTTTAATTAATTTTGTAGTTAATTTTGATTAATTTTGACTATTTTCGACATATTCGCACAAAGGGAGAAAATTAGCTCGACAAACAATGCTCGAAGAATAAAACCAAGAAGCAATTTGAAGCATTGAGGCAAATTTATTTCTAGCCTAAGATGGTCAAAAAAGTTTTTTAATTCATAATATAATTAATTTTAATTTATTTCTTATTTAATTTGGGCTAAATAAATTATTATTAATTAATTATGGAAAAAAGGGTCTAGTTGAACCGCATTGGTTAAATTGAATCTAGTGAACCGAACCAGCCACCAATTGGGCTGCCCAGAACCGTCCATATGCTGACCCAAATCATCATTTTATCTGACTAAATAAGCTTGCAAAGAAGCCCTTGAAGAACATTCAACCTTGCATTCAAACCCCTCCAAAAAATGTGGCTTTATGGATTTGCCCTAAACTATTTTTAGCAAAGTTGAATCTCTCAACTTTGCCATGTGTGTGGCCAGCCAAAGGGGGTCTCTTTGGCTGATGGAATTTGCTATTTTTAGCAGCCACAATCAGCTATAAAATCCACCCCTTGCTGATCATTCAACTCATCCCTCACACTCTCATTCTCTCTTCTCTTCTCTCACTTTCTCTCAACTTTTCCTTCCCATTTTCCCTTTTGTTCAAGTGTTGATTTCTTCTCTCAGGGAAAGAGGTCCTCATCAGCCATTATTGAGCAGCAATTAAAGTTTTCATAAGTCACCTTGATAGCTGAGGACAACGGAGAACGAAGAACGGAGAACTCAGTCAAGCCACGGAGAAACACCGGATTTGCTTCTTGTTCCCTATCTCTTTAAATTTTGTTGTTGTTTTGACAAACATGTTTATGAATATTTATGCTATTGAAATGGTTATTTTAATCAATCTAGCTTGAATTTAATCCGTGTTGGGTTGAATATATTTTGCCTGCTTGAATTATTGAAATTGTGTTTGTGCTGTTATAGGCCTTGGTAAGATGCTTGATTAAGTAAAAACATGTCTAAGTTATTCTTGCAATATAAATTGTTAGATAACTAATGAATTAATTATTAAATCGTATTGAAATTGTAATTAGTCGACACAATACTTAATCAGTACATGTTTATTCTCCTAAGGTAGCTGAAGTTAATTTAGCATTGTATTTGGCGATACATATGCCTTGCATAACTTGCAAGATTATTGTGATTAAACTGTTTCAAGGTAGAAATACTCTGTTACCTCACTTGATCTTTTATATGCTTGTGAAGATTGATTAATCGCTTGGATTGACATTGAAAAATGTTCAAGAGATTGATTAATCTAATAAGTATGTATGAGCAGTAGTTAGCAAATTACTGAGTTGCCGTGAATTTGTTCGTAGCAGTATAAACATAAGTTTAATAATTCTAAGTTAAAGGAATTTAATTAATCCAACAAAATTATATCATCTTGATTAAACCTTATTTAAAATCGTGCATTAGAACCTTTTTATTTTTAATTTTTTTTACTTAGTTTTTAACCCTTAGTTTTTAATCATCTTTAAACAAAAATATTTTCCATCACCAAAGTGTTTTAACATTAATTTCATAAATATTCTTTTTTACAATCCCTGTGGGTATGATAACTCGACATTTACTTGTCACTTTATTACTTGTTGCGATTGTGTACACTTGCACATTTTCGTCGTTCCACTTGCATAACTTGCAACATTATTGTGATTAAACTATTTCAAGGTAAGGATACTTTGTTACCTCATATAGTCTTTTATGTGCATATTAAATCAAGTTAATTGTTTGAATTGACATATGGATATGTACAAGAGATTATTTCAATTTAATAAGTATGTGTGTGCAATAACATATTTGCCTATTAAGATTTGTTTAATCGGTTGAATTGACATAAGAATATAGTCAAGAGATAAATGGATTTTGGCAGGTGAGTATGTTAATAAGTTACCAAATTACTGAGTTGTTGTGAACTTATTCGTAACATTATAAACATGAGTTTAATAATTCTAAGTTAAGAAATGTAATTAATCTAACACAATTATGTCATCTTGATTAAAATCGTATTTTGAAATCGCGCATTTGAGATTTATTTATTTAGCTTACTTAATTTAAAACCTTATTTTTTAATCACCCTCTTCAAACAAAGTATTTTTCTTCATCAAAGTGTTTTAAATAGCATTTATAAATAATTCTTTTCACAATCCCTGTGGGTACGATAACTCGACATTTACTTGTCACTTTATTACTTGTTGCGATTGTGTACACTTGCACATTTCCGTCGTTCCAAGTTTTTGGCGCCGTTGCCGGGGACTGTGTTTTAAAAAAAAGTCATTATTTGTGAAGTTGTTAGTTTTGCATTTTGGTTTATTTTTCTGTTCAAATTTTCACTTAGTTAACTTTTCTCTGACTATTTCAGGTGTTTATGAGTATTGTCCGAATCATCGATTTACTCCTTGTAAACCCTGAGATTGAACGAACTTTTCGACAGCGAAGAAGAAAAGCAAGCCAGAGAAGGACTGAAAACCTCGCTCAAAATCCTATCCTTATTGTTGATGATAGGGATAGAGCTTTGAGACAGTATGTCGTGCCAGTATTTCATGATCTTAATCTAGGTATTAGGACCTCCGAAATTGAGGCACAATAGTTCAAGTTGAAGCCAGTCATGTTCCAGATGCTTCAGATAGTGGGCCAATTCAGTGGAATGCCTACCGAAGATCCTCACCTACACTTAAGACTATTTACGGAGGTGAGCGATTCTTTCAAGTTAGCCGGAGTACCCAAAGATGCATTACGATTGAAGTTGTTCCCATATTCACTAAGGGACAGAGCTTGAGCTTGGTTGAACTCATTACCACCAAACTCAATTTCAACATGGCAAGAGTTAGCAGAAAAATTCCTTATGAAGTATTTCCCACCTAGCAAGAATGCTAAGGTGAGGAACAAGATCACTGCTTTCCAACAAATGGATGATGAGTCATTGTATGAGGCATGGGAAAGGTACAAAGAATTATTACAGAAGTGTCATCATCACGGAATCCCACATTGCATACAACTTGAGACATTTTATAATGGTCTCAATGCTCACACGAGGATGGTAGTGGACACTTCTGCTAATGGTACTCTCATTTCTAAGTCATATAATGAGGCTTATAAAATCATTGAGAGGATTTCCAGCAACAATTATCAATGGCCAACCAATCGAGTAGCGTTAGGAAGACGAGTCACTGGAATACATGATGTAGACACTCTTACTTCACTCGCATCTCAAGTATCATCAATATCCTCAATGTTAAAAAAATCTTACTACTAATGGGTGTAATAACTTTGCAGCACAGCCACTGAATCAATTTGAAAATGTAGCATGTGTTTATTATGGGGAAGGACATTTGTTCGAAGAATGCCCATCGAACCCAGAATCTATGTATTGTATGGGTAACCGGAATCAAAATCAATGAAGGTAAGGGCTGCAATCCAATTTCTATAACCCATCATGGCTAAACCACTCGAATTTTTCTTGGAGTAACCAAGGGGCAGGAACCAATAACAATTATGTCCAACCTAGATTGACCCAGCCACCTAGTTTTTCCCAACAAGCTTAGAAACCAACCCAAGCTGAACCATCCAATAGCCTAGAGAATCTATTGAAGGCATACATGGCGAAAAATTATGCCTCTCTAAGGAATTTGGAGAATCAAGTGGGCCAAGCTTGCAACGGAACTCAAAAACCGACCACAAGGTGTTTTACCTAGTGATACGGAGAATTCGAGGAATCTAGGGAAGGAGCATTGTAAAGCATTAACATTGAGGAGCTGAAAGACTTTAGAGCCCAATTCCGTCGAAGTTGAGAATGAGCTAGCTGACGCTCAAGACTCAAAAGGAAGTTCAATCGAGTGTTCAAATTCTAGTTTCACCGGAAATTGAATCTACAAAATCAGAAAAGGCAACTTCTGAACCAGCTAATTCTGATCAACTAATAACTCCGTTAGATGCAGAATTGCCACAGAAAACGAATCAACAAATTCCAGTAAAGAAACTTCTACCACCCTACCCTCAAAAACTTCAGAAGTAGAAGTAGGAAATTCAATTCAAGAAGTTCCTAGACGTACTAAAGCGACTTCATATCAACATCCCGTTGGTTTAGCACTTGAACAAATGTTGAACTACGTCAAATTCATGAAGGATATCCTGTCTAAAAAACAAAGGATTGGATAATTTGAGATGATAGCCCTAACGAAGGAATGCAGTGCATATCTTCAAGAAAAACTACCCCCAAAATTGAATGATCCTGGATGTTTTACCATACATTGCATTATTGGAGCAACATATTGTGGTAAGGCACTATGTGACTTGGGTACGAGTATCAACTTGATGCCCATGTCAATTTTTAATAAGTTGGGGATAGGTGAAGTTAGACCTACTACGGTTACACTTCAATTAGCAGATCGATCCTTAGCACATCCAGAAGGAAAAATCGAGAACGTATTGGTACGGGTAGACAAATTTATCCTTTCTGCTGACTTTGTGATCTAGACTTTGAAGCAGACAAAGAGGTGTCAATCATCCTAGGAAGACCATTCTTAGCAACCGGAGGGACCCTTATTGATGTGCAGAAGGGTGAGCTTACTATGCGTGTTCAGGATGATCAGGAAACATTTAACGTTTTTAAGTCCATGCAATTTCCTGACACAATTGATGATTGTTCTATAGTGTCTGATTTAGATGATTTAATCATGGAGAAGGAACCATTGTAACAAATTTTGACATCTGATTCTCCAAATGATGAAGAGGAGGATGAATACTTAGCTTTGTTAGAAGCTAATCAAAGGGGATTTAATCTACAATCCTGCTTTGAATCTTTGGAGTTAGGGAAAAACATTATGCCCAACCAAAAGCGTCAATCGAGGAGCCACCTAAATTAGAACTGAAGGTACTTCCCTCACTTTTGAAATATGTTTATTTAGGTAACTCTTCTACTCTACCTATGATTGTTTTAGTAGAATTAACTACTGAGCAAGAAGAGAAACTCATTCTGGTTTTGAAACCATTTAAGAAGGCTATCGGATGGACCATAGCTGATATTCGTGGAATTAGTCCATCTATATGCATGCACAAGATTATCTTAGATGATGGCGAAAAAGGGACGATTGATGAACAATGAATAATGAACCCCATCATGAAGGACGTAGTCAAGAAAGAAATCATCAAGTGGTTAGATGCGGGTATAATTTACCCTATCTCAGATAGTTTATGGGTAAGTCTGGTTCAGTGCGTGCCAAAGAAAGGAGGTATCCCAGTCATTGAAAACTAGAATAACGAGTTGATACCGACTAGAACAGTTATGGGATGGAGAATTTGCATCGATTACCAGAAGCCGAACAAGGGAACTAAGAAAGATCACTTTTCTTTGTCGTTTTTGGACCAGATGCTAGATAGACTCGTAGGGCGAGACTATTACTATTTTCTCGATGGATACTCAGGGTATAATCAGATTACAGTAGCACTGAAAGATCAGCACAAGACAACATTTACCTGCTCGTACGGTACATTTTCATTTAGGCGTATGCCATGCACCTGCTACATTTCAAAGATGTATGATGTCTATTTTTACTGACATGGTTGAGAAATATTTGGAAGGTTTTATGGATGATTTTTCAGTATTTAGAGATACATATGATGATTGCCTAGCCAATCTAGCCAAGGTACTAAGGTGATGCGAAGAAACAAACCTTGTACTTAACTAGGAAAAGTGTCATTTCATGGTACGAGAAGGTATTGTTCTAGGGCATCGAATAACAAGACATGGAGTCGAGGTAGATAAAGCAAAGGTAGATGTTATTGAGAAACTCCCACCTCTAATATTTGTAAAGGGTATTAGGAGCTTTTTGGGCCGCGCCGGTTTCTATCGAAGATTCATCAAGGACTTCTCCAAAGCTGCTAAACCCTTATGCAAATTATTGGAGAAGGACAGGGCGTTTAAATTTATGAGGAGTGCTTAAGAATTTTCAACGATTTGAAGAGTCGGTTAGTCTTGGTACCCATAATAGTCACACTAAACTAAGATTTACCATTTTAATTGATGTGTGACGCAAGTGACTTCGCGATCGAAGCTGTCATGGGTCAGTGAAGGAAAAAAATTTTCATCCCATCTACTATGTGAGTCAGACTCTGACAGGAGCTCAATTCAATTACACAATAACAGAAAAAGAGCTACTTGCTATTGTGTTTTTTTTGACAAGTTTCGATCTTATCTTGTAGGTACCAAAGTGACTGTTTATACGAACAACTCGACAATTAAGTATTTACTTGCCAAGAAAGACACTAAGTCGAGACTGATTCGATGGGTACTTTTACTTCAAGAGTTCGATCTAGAAATTCAAGATCGAAAGGGAGTGGAAAGCCAAGTAGCAGACCACTTGTCTAGATTGGAGCCGCAAGAAGGGAACTCTCCTCTTATACCAATTCGAGAGACGTTTCAAGATGAACACATACTGAAGGCAAATCATGTCCATAATACCCCTTGGCTTGCTGATATTGCTAACTTTTTAGCTTGTGGTTTGATGCCAATTAATAACACGTATCATCAAAAGAAAAAGTTTCTTCACGATGTGAAGTACTATTTTTGGGAAGAACCATATTTTTTTAAAAAGTGTGCAGATCAAATGATTAGGAGGTGCATGGCAGAAGATGAAGTACATAAGATTTTATTCCATTGTCACTATGCTCCAAGTGAGGGACATTTCAGAGGTACATGTACTGTAACCAAGGTATTGCAAGCCGGATTCTTTTGGCCAACACTATTCAAATATGCATATGCTTACGTAAAGAGTTGTGGTCGATGTCAAAGGGTCGAAAATGTCACCAATAGAAATGAGATGCCTTGAACAAACATCATTGAGGTAGAATTATTTGATGTTTTGGGCATTAACTTTCTCAGTCCTTTCCCTCCGTCTTTTGGTCACAAGTACATATTAGTAGCAGTAGGCTATGTGTCTAATTGGGTTAGGGAGAGGCATATATGACAAACGATGCTAAGGTTGTAGTGAAGTTTTTGCAGAAACATGTGTTCACAAGGTTTGGAACCCCATGAGTCATCATCAGTGATGAAGGGTCCCATTTTGTGAACAAGTGGTTGAAATGGTTATTAGATAAATATGGAGTGAAACACAAAGTCGCTACAGCTTACCATCCGCAGACGAATGGGCAAGCTGAATTGGCAAACAAGGAGATCAAAGGCATACTTGAGAAGGTAGTTTGCCTGAACCGACGAGATTGGTCCAAAATATTAGAAGATGCTTTATGGGCTTAGAGGACAGCATACAAGACACCTTTAGGGATGTCACCCTATAGGTTAGTCTTCGGGAAAGCCTACCATCTACCCTTGGAGTTAGAACACAAAGCCTACTAGGCTCTCCAACGACTCATCTTGGATCTTAAAAGTGCCAAAGACAAACGGATGCTTCAACTTAACGAGTTAGAAGAAATCTGAATGTCTTCATACGAGAATGCCAAATTACTTAGTGAGAGACTCAAGAAATGGCATGACAAGCACATTCGAGTTCGAGAATTTGAAGCAGGTTAGCAAGTCTTGTTATTCAATTCCAGATTAAGGTTCTTTCCAGGTAAGTTAAAATCACATTGGTCCGATCCATTTATGATTCATCGAATCTATCCATACGGAGTTGTTGAACTTCAAGGTAAGGGAGGTAATTTTTGAGTTAATGCTCAACGCTTGAAACATTACTGGGGAGATAAAATTGAACAGAATCAAATCTCATTCATTTTATCAAATATTTAATTTTTCTTGTTCTTCTGTTTGAATAAATGATTTAGGGTATATTTTCAGGATTAGTATGTTTAAATAAATTATGTCTAGAAGATTGGAACTTAAACGGGACCGCTTGTGACCACTCCAATCTTTCTCAGCAATTGATTTTAACATAATTTCTCAAGAAATTATTCCCTAAATGACAAAATAAATTTTTACTTTTTCAAATAAAAGGGTCAATTTTGATCCAGGTTTTATGTTGCAACTCAATTTTGAATTTTCATTAAGTCTAGGAACTTAATTGAATAATTTTTAAAAATTGTCGCTCTTTTGTAAATATTACAAATTAGATGCCTCATTTTGTAAATATTTTCAAAAAGCAACTAGAATAAATGTTTTAGTTCAATAAAAAAGATGATAATTATTAATATATAATTATATCCATTATAATATATATCAATTATTATCGACTTTATTTAGAGTTAGGATTAGTTTTAATTTAATCATATTTTATTCGATAAGTTTTTATCTTAATAAATTAATAGCAAATAATAATTTAATATACATTACATTAATTATTAATTTTTATTTACTTTGACTAGAATTAGAACTTAGAATTTTTAAAAATTCTACTCTAGCTTCCTTTCACTATAAATTCCACCCATCTATTTTTTTTTTCATTCATACATCATTCCCTACAAAAACACCATAACCCTTAAGTGCCTTGCATACCCGAGCGGCACACCACCTTTTCACCCATTCTTAGCCAAAAACCCCTCAACCTATTTTAATTTGTCATCTTTTGATTCAAAATTATTTTTCTTAAGAGCTCATAATTTTTACAAAACAAGGTGGTAAGACAAAGTTTTCTCCTAAATTTTAATTTTTCAATTTATTGAATTATTAATATTTTATATTAATTAAATCTTTGAGAAAATAATTGTTACCATCTTATGATCAGGTTAATCATGCCTCGGAAGAGAACTCGTGCATCTGCCCAAATTGACGAATCACAAAACAAGTTCCATTGTGAAGAAGCCAAAGCAAGATACGAGAGTATCTTCAAGAATCAACAGCTACATCCAGAGAAAGGTTTCACATTGAAAGAAAGCAACTATATTGGTTTCGCGAATTCTATGCGAATTTAACCTCGAGCGAGTTGACGGAAGTTCCAGTTCGCGGAATCAAGGTACCAATAACTTCAAACGCTATTAATAAGTTCTTTGAATTGCCTGATTTCGAAAACGACGAATATTCTTCCTTGATGAGCAATATAGAGTCTAAAAATTTCCAAGAAATTCTCGAGGAACTTACAGTTCTAGATTCTAAGTGGACTGTGTCAAAGCAAGGAATTCACACTTGTCGAAGAGAATATTTGACACCACTCGCAAAGGTATGGTTCTACTTCATCCGATTCAGCCTTATGCCTAGCTCACAAAGGACTACAATCTCATTAGAGCGAATGGTCTTATTATACTCGATTTTAACTGGGAAGACCTTTGATGTGGGAAAAATCATCCTCAGGGAAATGCAGAATTGTGTCATTAGACGTTCACGTTCTGGCCCAGCTTACTTTCCCTTTACGATAACAATTTTGTGCTTGAAAGCTAAAATTCTTGCAAACATAAAGAAAACAGGCTATAGCCAGGGCACAATCATAGATTGGGACCTCTGTCGAATAGCTGGAGACTCTGTTCTACAGCAACGAGTTGAAGAAAGTGAGGATCCTGAAAAGGAAGAAAAAGAAGAAGATCCCACAGAGATCGAGCTAGTGCAATCGACTAAAGTCCCTGATAAGGTGGAACCAATAGAACCAGAAGTTGAACCTGATATCGAGACTTTAATGTTTAGAGCTCAACCGCCTCGCCCAGATCTTCGAGATGAGCTGTCAAATTTAATGGACATAATGCAACATATACAATCGTAGCAACAAGCTTACTGGAAATACTCAAAAATAAGGGATGACTCGATGAGAAGTGCTCTTACGAAAATTTACAATGACCCATTTATTTTTGTGCCTGAGTTTCCAGATTACATATTTGAACCATGGAACCCATTATCGAAAAAGGAGCAAAGCGATTCATGCAAAGACAATAATGATGGAGCAAAAGATGAGTCGAATTTGGAACGATCTGTAAATAAATAAATGGAGGATTTCGACTTTATTTTATTTATGTTCTTAGGTTATTTTAGGATAAAGTTAATTAGGAATTTTTGCATAATAAAACAAGAGATGAAAATCATTAATAAAATTGAACAAGTCGCGAAGTATAAAGTGTGGCAATAGATATATACATGTCTAGCATTGGATTTAGAAAGAGCTTGGTACTTAAGCAGTCAAATTGACTCACCTCCTCTTTTCTAGAATCCTACCTGGTGTATAGTATCTATTCACTTTAAACAATGAGGACATTGTTCATTTTAAGTAGGGGAACCAAAAAATTGAAATTATTTCCACTCAGAATAAATAGTTCTTTTAATTATGATTAGGATATATTTTGTTCAATAATTTGAAATTTTGTTAAGTATGCTAAACTTCAGTATAAATAAAGTTCTATTATTTCAATAAATTGTTATGTTAGCTAAATAATGATATAAATGTATTTTTAATAAAGCATGCAAATCGTACCATAAAATTTTTAGTTCCTTAAGAAAGGTAGGCATGCATAAAAGTTTAAGTCTCTAGAATTGGCTTAGTAGTTTCTTAAGGTGAAATCCTAGGAAGCATGGAATGTTGAAAATGATTTAGGCAACTCTTGTTTGGACCGTTTGAGTCTTTCAAGCCAACCTTGATGAAATTTTATCCTTTGAAACCCAACTTTGAGACTATATGGCCTAATTTTATTTGAACCCTTGCAATATTTAGCCATCACTTCTCTCTTAATTATCTTTAAATTGTTCCAAACACTAGACTCAGTACTATTTAGAATATTCTTTGAAAATAAGTTTGGGGGAGTTGAAAGAAGTATCAAATGCTCTAAAAATTGTAGTACATACAATAAAATTTGAACTTAAAAAAAAAAGAGAGAGCACATGTACTTGAAAGAAAATAGATGTACGAATGAGCATGTAAAAGCAAAGTAAGTTGGTGTATTGAAGGAAATTATTCCAAAGGTCCGATTGAAGTTGAGTCTAGGGTTTAAAAGCATAAATTTATCTATCTTTTACCTATCACTAGCCTAGCTACGTTACAACCTTTTTAAAGACCTATTGATTCAAGTTTTCTATGCTACCTACATTAGTGGAGAGAAATTGCTATGTTCAACATATGAAGGCATAAGTTAAACTTAATGATTGCAGCTTAATCTTGAATAAGGAAATAAAATCAAATTGGTAAGGGTTAACATGTCTTGTTAAGGAAGCATTTAGTCTAATTGTGCTATCATAATAGTTTTTGAGATTAATTTGAACGATATGTATACTTAAGTAGCATAACTATCAAATTTCTTGTTTTTGAGCATAATTATATTAAATTCATAATTCTGGGAAGAATGTTATTCTGAAGGAATTTTTCAAATATGTTTTCTGAGTAATTCTTTTTAATTTATGCATTACACGGGACAAGCAATGAATTAAGTTTGGGGGTGTGGAAACACAAAAATTTACACAATTTTACGTACCCTTTTTAACATAAAATCATACGGTTTCGATAAAATTCTTGTCAAAAAAATAATTATTTTTTACAAAATAATTAAAGTGAACTTAAAATATGAACATATTGAATTTTAGTTAATTTTATAATTAATTTTGATGAATTTTGGTTATTTTCAATAGATTTGCACAATGGGCGAAAAATAGCTCGGCAGACACTGTTAGAAGCGCAAAACCGAGAAGCAATTTGAAGTATTGAGGCAAACTAAATTTCAGCCTAAGACGGTCTAAAATTATATGTATTAATTAATAATATTATTAATTTTAATTTATATCCAATTTAATACGGGTTAATAAATTATTATTAATTAATTATGAAGAAATGGTCCAGTTGAACTGAACCAAGTGAACCAAGCTGACCAATAAATGGACAGCCCAAAAACCGTCCCAAGAGCTAACCCTAATCAGCTTATTAGCTAATGATTTAAGCTTGCAAAGAGGCCCTTGAAGACTTGTTCAAGTTGCATTCAAATTCCTCCACAATTGGTAGCTTTACAGATTTCCCCCAAGCCTAAATTAGAAAAGTTGAAACTATCAACCTTGCCACATGTGTGGCTAGCCAAGGGAGGGCTCTTTGCTTGATAATTTTAGCTATTTTTACAAGCCCTCCTCAGCTATAAAAAAACCCTTAGGCTGGTCATTTGAAAAACATACATCAAGCATTCACATCTTTCCTCTCTTCTTTCCACTTTCTCTCTTCTTTTCCTCTCCAAAATTCCCTTGCTTTCTTGTCAATTTCTCCTCTTGGGAAAGGGGCATTCATTAGCTATTTGGAGCAGCAATTAAGTGTTCATAGCAGCCTTGGTCGATGAGGACAATGGAGAAGGAGAAACGGAGCAATTAGTCAAGCCACGAAAAAACACCGAATTTGATTCTTGTTCCCTATCTCTTTAATTTATGTTGTTGTTATGCTGAACATATCTATGAATATTTATGTTGTTGGAATGGTTAATTTAATCAATTTAGCTTGAATTTAATTTGTTTTAGGTTGATTTCATTTCGTTTGTTAAAATTATTGAAATTGTGTTTATATTGTTATAGGCCTCGGTAAGATGCTTGATTAAGTAAAATCATGACTAAGTTATTCTTGCATTACAATTGTTAGGTAACTAATGAATTAATTATTTAAACGGATTGAAATTGTAATTAATGGACACAGTACTTAATCAGTGCATGTTTAATCATCTAAGGTAGCTGAGGGTTAGCAACGGTATCTGACGATACATTTGCTTTGCATAACTTGCAAGATTATTGTGATTAAACTGTTTCAAGGTAAGGATACTTCGTTACCTCACATATTCTTTTATGTGCTTATTAAATCAAGTTAATTGTTTGAATTGACATAGGGATATGTACAAGAGATTATTTCAATTTAATAAGTATGTATGTGCAATAACATATTTACCTATTAAGATTTGTCTAATCGGTTGAATTGACATAGGGATATAGTCAAGAGATAAATGGATTTTGGAAGGGTGAGTATGTTCATAAGTTACCAGATTACGAGTTGATGTGTACTTATTCGTAACAATATAAACATGAGTTTAATAATTCTAAGTTAATAAATGTAATTAATCTAACACAATTATGTCATCTTGATTAAAATCGTATTTTGAAATAGTGCATTTGAGATTTATTTATTTAGTTTACTTAGTTTAAAATCTTAGTTTTTAATCACCCTCTTCAAACAAAGTATTTTCCTTCACCAAAGTGTTTTAAATAACATTCATAAATAATTCTTTTCACAATCCCTGTGGGTACGATAACTCAATATTTACTTGTCACTTTATTACTTGTCACTTTATTACTTGTTGCGATTGTGTACACTTGCACATTTTTGTCATTCCAATGGTACATTGAGAAAGTTTTTTGTAGGTTCAGTATGCAAAATGCCAAGCCTGTTAGTACTCCATTAGTAGCCCACTTCAGACTTTCATCAGTTTTTTTTCCACAGTCAGATGATGAGATTGATAATATGTCACATGTTTCATATTCTAGTGTAGTGGGACCTTTCATGTATGCTATGGTTTTCTCACATCCAAATTTAACATATGTAGTTTGTAGATACATGGTAAATCTTAGTAAAGAACGCTGGAAAATAGTTCAATGGATTTTCAGATACTTACGAGATACTACTAATGTTTGCTTACAGTTTGGAACAACTAGAGATGGAATCGATGGGTATGTTGGTTCTGATTTTGCTGGAGATCTTGATAAAAGAAGATCTCTCACAGGGTATATCTTTACAATTAGGGGTTGCATAATCAGTTGGAAAGCCACTTTCCAAAATACAATTTATTTTTCTACTACTGAAACTGAGTACATGGCGATTATTGAGGCTTATAAAGAAGCTATTTGGTTAAAGGGACTCCTTAGTGAACTCAGTAAAGACCTTCAGATCAATACAATGTTTTGTGATAATCAAAGTGTCATCTTCCTTTCGAAAGATCAAATGTTTATGAAAGAACAAAGCACATTGATGTTCGGTATCATTTTGTGTGAGATATTATTACTCATGGAGGTATTGTTGTGAGCAAAGTTTGTACTCATGAAAATCCTACAGATATGATGACTAAGTCACTTCCAATAACCAAGTTTGAGCATTTCTTGGACTTGGTTGGTGTTCATTGTTGAAGAACACCCCTTAAGAGGGCTTCGTGGAAGAGGTGGAGAACTTGTTCATTGAGAGTTCGTGGTGAAGAACTTGTTCGTTGAGAATTCATGTTAAGGTGGAGATTGTTAGAGTTGAGTGACTCAAATCCTTGTCAAAATAAAATACAGTGGTAAAAAAATAAAGTAAAATCCATAAAGAATTATACTTCTTTTATTTCACATTGATTAGAATAAGAATTTTCTAACTTTACTACACTTCATCTACTTGACATTTATTAGAATAAGATTTTCAACCTATAAATAGATGTAGTCTAAACTCCACTTGTATCATTCGAATTCAATATTAGCGATTTTTCTTCTCCTTTGCACGTGGTGTTTCCTGAAAGGGTTTTCCATATGAAATCTATGTGTTTTATTTTTTTTCTTATTGCTTTGCGATCGTTCTTTATTGCCATTATCGACGTTAGTTTCTACACTAAACTAATCGAGCTAGAAATTATTAGTGCTAATCAAATATTAAAATATATTTAAACTAAATTTAAATTTTCAATTAAACTACTTTCTTCCTATTGTCTTAGATTATCCAAATGATAAAAAAAAACGATGATAAAATGATTAGTCAATTGTTAAGTAAACCAATAATCTATCCTGATTATGTCGCTTGCCACTCATAACTAAGAATCTCCTTTTGATCTCATCTTAACTCTCAGTCTCATCTAGGCATGTAGCTCTCCTCTCCTCTTAGTCTCGTTTATATAGATTTTTCACTAGAGGTGTCAATTCTAATTTTCAAGTTCAATTACCCATTGAGTCAATTGTCTGACTTGAAAATTAACTTCCAAAAATATCATATTAATATTAATTGATTTGATTAATTTAATTTTACTTTATCAGAATTAATTTTTCCAAAAATCACTTAGATTTTCAAAATTAATTTTTCAAGAAAATTTTTTAATCAAATTCTCTAGTTGAACAATTCTCACAACCACCTAATTTAATTCCACATCGAATAAATCGACTCAATTAAATTATTCACAAAGTCATAGAATTTTCTTCTGATTCAAATACAGTCCGATTAAGTTTTTTTTCTTTTTTGTTTTTGAAAGAAAGAGGATCGCAAAGGATCTAACTCAATTTATTGCGTCCACCATAATAACCTCATGAATATCTGTCGGATAATTCATGTCAAAACACCAATTACAATAGTTTTGAATATCCATCGGATAATTCATGAATATCCGATTGAGCTTTTGTTAAGCTAGCGGAGGGACCAATCAAACATATAAAACTAGGCTCTAGTGATTGCAATTATGTCCAAAAGTATCGTTTCGATAATTCACAATTACTTAATCATGGAGTCAGTCCACAAGAAGTATCATCATTGAAAACTCCTTATTGTATACTGGAAACACAAAAATATATACACTTTTTCATACCTTTTTCAACTCAAATTCATGCAGTTTCGGTGTAATTCTTGTAGAAAAATATATAATAATTATAAAATAATTAAATTGTACTTAAATTATTAACATGTTGAATTTTAATTAATTTTATAATAATTTTTTATTAATTTTGATTTATTTTCGACAGATTCGAACAAAGGGCAAAAAATGGCTCAGCAGACACTGCTAGAAGTGCAAAACCGAGAAGCGATTTTTAAAGCATCAAGGCGAATTAATTTTTCATCATAAGATGGTCCAATTTATTAATTCATAATATAATTAATTTTAATTTTAATCCAAATTATTTTGGGTTAAATAATTATTATTAATTAAATTATGAAAGGGGGCCCAGTTGTGCTAAACCAAGAAGACCGATCCAACCGACCAATGGGTTGCCCAAAGCCGTCCCACATGCTGACCCAATCAGCTTATTTAGCTGATTATTTGGCTTGCAAAATAGCCCTTGAAGCTTTCTTGAAATTACATTCAAACCCCTCCAGTTATCAAGCTTTTGTAGATTTGCCCCTAGCTAAATTTAGCAAGTTGGAAACCTTCAAACTTGCCACATGTGTGGCCAGCCATCGGGAGAGTCAATGGCTGCTGATTTTTGCTATTTTTAGTAGCTTACTCAACCTATAAATATAAATACCCCCTTGGCTGCTCATTTGAAACACACCTCTCATCCTTTCATTCTTCACTTCCCTCTCACTTTCTCTCTTCAGAACCCTTCCTTTGTTCTTCATTTTCCCTTCCATTCCCTTGTCAATTTCCCACTTGGAAAAGATCCCTTCAACCACCATTGGTAGCAGAATTCAAGTGCTCGTAGAAGTTTTGGTTCAGCAAGAACAAGCAGAAAAGGAGGAGCGGAGCAAACTAGTCAAGCTTCAAAGAAACACCGGATTTGATTCTAGTTCCCTATCCTTTAATTTTTATTGTTGTTGTTATGAACATGTCTATGAATACTTACTATGTTGATAAGTTTAATTTAATTAATATAGCTTAAATTTAATTCGTGTTAGGTTGATTGTATTTCGTTCACTTAAGTTATTAAAATTATGTTTGTGTTGTTATAGGCCTTGGTAAGTTGTTTGATTAAGTAAAACCATGATTAAGTTATTCTTGCATTATAATTGTAAGCTAACTAATGAATTAATTATTTAATCGTGTTGAAATTGTAACTAATTGACACAATACTTAATCAGTGCATGTTTAATCTTCTAAGGTAGCTGAGGGTTAAATTAGCGACGGTATTGAATGATACATTAGCCTTGCATAACTTGCAAGATTATTGTGATTAAACTGTTTCAAGGTAGCAATACATTGTTACCTCACTTAATCTTTTATGTGCTTATGAAGATTGATTAATTGATTGAATTGGCATTGGAAAATGTTCAAGAGATTAGTTAATTTTATAGGTACATATGAGTAGTAGTTCGCAAATTCCCAAGTTGTCTTGAATTTATTCGTAACAACATGAACATGAGTTTAGCAAATTACCACGTTCCATATTTATCAATCCACACAATGCCAATGAGAGGATATCATTAACTCTTTAATTGAGCTATGAATTCTACTATTGCTAGTAAAGCCATGTCATACACAAGTCATGTACCCAACATACCAGCTATGGGCTCGGTCATCTTTAGATCATAAGCCTCCACTTATATCAAAGCACATGAGTTGTATGCACATTGTTAGTGACTAACTCAGGATTTAGGTAAATCACACCATAAATGTCACAGGTGAATTAATTCACAAACGGATTCAAAATTAATTCATCTTGGACCCAGTCTAATGTATCATTCTACCAATAAATACATCTAAGTCTCTACTCATGTAGTCAATTGCTCCGATAGCTAAGACTAGCCATCTCCCCAATTGGAATTATAGACGACATAATAATCCTTCTCAGTATTTGAATATAAAAATGGTAAAGTTAGAGAAATGGGAAATATTCGGAAATGAATGTGGTTTTCTCACTAAATGAAAATGACCTAAAAAATTAATTTATGGTTTTTCAAATTATTATTTAATTAATTAAATAATTGGTTAAAGTTAAAAATATAATTAAATTAGTTGGTCATAGTGAATTTGTTGAATGTAAAAATATTAAATATATTCTCATAGATTCTTTTACAGTAAAGTTGCAATGATGTTAACAGAATTAGAACCGGGTTGAGAAAATTATTTATTTGGGAAATTAATTTATGATGTTTATTTTGGAAAATTAAAAAAATATATTGGGTTAGATTGAATTATAAAGTATTGAATTAAAAGTCTAGGAAGTACTTATAATTGGACCCGATACCATAGATACCCAAAACCCCTTCATGCTAATACTTAGGACTGCAAACCCTAGTATATTTAACTAAGGTTGTTGCCCCTCTCTCTCCTAGTTAGACTAAGATTTTTTTTTCTATTGAAATAGACTTGTACCTATTCAAAAAAGGTTTCTCTTCTTCTCCTTATAAATATATAGCATCAGTAGGGTTAAAAAAACACAATTTTAAGATATTGTTATTCTGCCCGAAAATAGTGAGAATTTATTGTCAAGTATAAATTCTATTTTTTGGATTAACAATTCTACCGGTTGCTATTTGAATTCCTTCGAGCCCCACACTCGAAGCAGTTCGTGGTAAGAGAATAGCGGAGAAGACCATTCGATTGAAAATCAAGAACGACAAGGATCTGTCTAGCAAAAAACACAGGTGCAGTTTCAAGTTTATTGCTATAAATATCACAAATTAACTTAGTTTTCAAAATTTTAATTTTCCGTTTTGCAAGAAAATTATTTTCAAATCAGGTTTTCTCCAACAATATGTTAGGTTGAAACAAATGGAAATTGGAAGTATGGTATTTTGCTGAGGAAATAGCGCACCTCTTGGATAATACTAAATGATTATTTTATCTCTAATTAGTTAAACCAATAAGAGATAAATAATAAATAAAAGATTTTAAATTTGTGTAGAACAATCAAATGAAACAGTTAAATTCTACTAGAATTCTTTTTTATTCAAGTAGTTGGCACTATAAAAAGGGGTCACTCAAGCCATTCTACACTTCACAAGTTCAAGAAGCTTAGAAGATCTCGGTAGAAATCTCTAAAAATACTAAAGAATTTGAAGAAATTATGAAGAATGTTGCATCAGTTTTGAAGAAAATCGCCTTCCAATCCAATTCAACCATGGAGAGGGACACAAAAGTTGTTTCACTACACCAAAACAGGTCTTTAGCGGCATTTTTTTTAGGCCTTTAGCGGCACTTTTTAATGCCACTAAAGGTATTTGCAGCGCTTCCACAAGCGCCGCAAAAAAGGCCACTAACGAAAACGTCGCAAACGTTTGCAGCGTTTTTTCTTAAGCGCCGCTAAAGAACATGGTCTTTAGTGGCTTTTTTTCTAAGCGCCTCTGAAGAACATGGTCTTTAGCGGCCTTTTTTTTAAGCGCCGCTAAAGAACATGGTCTTTAGCGGCGTTTCTTTCTAAGCGCCACTAAAGAACATGTTCTTTAGCGGCGTTTTTTTCTAAGCGCCGCTAAAGAATATGGTCTTTAGCGGCGTTTTTTCTAAGCGCCTCTGAAGAACATGGTCTTTAGCGGCGTTTCTTTCTAAGCGCTGCTAAAGAACATGGTCTTTAGTGGTGTTTTTATACAAAAACACCACTATTTTTGGGAATTTTTTTATATTACATTTTTCATTTTTTCAGCCCTCTTGTAGCAACAAATCAAAAGCAACCAGATCTAAACCAGCCAAAAGAAATAAATTTATATAATATTTCAAATTAAACGAATAAAATAATATTAATATCAATAAATAGAAGTGAATTCATATTATTTTTGCAAAATGTTAAATGTTAAAATGATATAAATATTTATGCAATACACTATGACGGCGGAAGTTATGATCAAACATCTTCATCATAGTCCAAGTCTTCTTTGAGTTTGTCGTACTTTTGTTCTACTCTGCTTCTCTCGCTGCACCTCTGCTTCCTTCGGCCGCATTGCTTCCCTCTTTATCCGCCTCGCTTTAAGTTGTAGCCGGAGTTCTTCATATTTCCTTTGAACTTCAACGTGGTCGCTTGCATCCGAGCCATCCGGTCTTTTAACCTCGAACTTGACTTGAGCCTAACTCCCAAGCCATGTATTATCATGAATGGATCCAAAATATTGGGTTGGGCTAACAAAAGATCCTTGAAATCGAACCCGACCATACCTTTCAGACCCAAAACTTCAAGAATAATCTGGTTATCAATGTCTTCAAGATGAACAGAACTATCACTAGAAGCAATCGCTTCGTACTCCGCCTTTTTATCCTTTAGTTTTTCCTAATAAATAAATCACATGGTTAGGAACGCAATATATATTAAAAAAACATATGCAACATAACAATAGTCGCATTACAAGCAATGAATTAAACCATTAGAAAATAAACACTATAAATAACTAAAACAAGTCAAATCGTATTAAGTAAACGTACCATTATTTTACCAGCTTCGGGAGTCATGGGAGATCCATCTTCTTCCTATGTGTAATTTCAAAAAGTTGAAGGCGTCCAAATTTTTTATCGGACGACAGTTCCTACAATATAGTAGTAAAAATATTATTTAATGGAAGTTATACATATTTGACAATATTAAAAAATTAAAAATACCTCCGCCTCAGCTACACATGCAAAACTTCTCGACCCGGCTGTGTGAGTGAATTTTTGTTTCTGCCTGCTGCTTTTTCCAACTTGTTCACGATCCTACGTTATGAAATTTTTAGTTCGTAATAGTAAATACTATAAACCAAAATAATTACAATAGTTTGGAAGTACGTCATACCTCGCCTTTCTTCGAATGCCAAAATCTAACCGCATCTTCACATTGGTACCTCAACATACCCGGCGGGAGATTTTGCAATTTCTCATCGAGGGTTGTTTTTGTCTTATAATAAATTTTCTTCAAAGTACTTTTATTGTCTCTCCATATTTTTCCCAATGCCTTCTTTACATAAGCATCCGAGACCTCTAAAGCAAACCTCACCTACAAAAAACACAAGTTAATAAAGTAAATATAAATGAAACTATTTCCCAAGCATTACAGATGACATTAAGTAGCGCGTTACATTAATATTATCGAGGGCTTGGTTTTGTTGCTATCGGGCATTTGATGCCATGACTCGTAGTTGATAGGCAACATATTCGCATTTCGTGCTAAAATGCCCATGTATCCTGCTAAAAGTCGATCTTTTGATCCAACAGGCTGACCAAAACGGTTTCGTCCAACTTTGACACGCTCGACTGGATCTAACTCGTATAACTCTCTAAGTAGCGTACGTCCTCGACCTCTGCGCGTCCCACCATTTTCAGCTACAAATGGTATATTATAATATAAGAATTTGAAAAATAAATCAATTATAAGTCAACACGCATGTAAATTAAATGTAAATTTACTTTGAACTTCAGGATCCTCGTGTGTAATCGAACATTCAAGATCCAATTCATTCATTGTTCAAGACTATTTGTTTCACGAGTTTGGATCATTTTGAACAATGCTTCCCTTAGAATTTTTCTTCTAGGCATTTTATCGCAATACACATAAAATAGTTGAAAACTTAATAACTAATTACAACAACAATAGCACATATAAAATAGTTGAAATATATAATAAGACCAAGATTTAAATTATGATATTACATATAATTAAACAATCGTAAAATCTTACTACATCATTATTCGTAAATATCTTCATCTGTATCCTGACGAACCCTTTGAAATTGTGCACTAGTATTAGGGATATTGTCGTTTACATTTTTTTCTGGAAATGGCAAAGTTTCTGATCTGTTGTCGATGTTATCTCTACTTCCACTGCCCATGTCAAACAAGTCTCTAGGGATGTTACGGAGTACAACGTACCAACCCTCATCAGTTGGATTTTTTGAGTAAAAAACTTGTTTGACTTGAGATGAGAATACATACGGCTCATCTATCAGTTGTTGTCCTGTGTGAATCAATCGGTCAAAGTTCACCATTGTAAAACCAAATTGATCTTGCTTAATTCCATGATATGTATTAACATCGGCCCAATCACCTCAAAATAAGACAACTTTCCATTTGCTGTAGTAATCCAACTCAATTATGTCAGTAAGATGTCCGAAATATTCCATATTTCCCTCGACAGGATTATTGTCCCTAGCACTAGCATAACTTGTAATTGCAGAATTAACAACTATTCCACAATTTTGCGTTCTCCTCAACCTCTCACGATATTTTGTATGAAATCTCAAACCGTTGATGAGGAACGCACTATATCTTTTAACCACTCGATTTGGACCTTGAGAGAGCCATTTAACTTCGTCGTTTACATTCTTCCCACTCCAAACCTATTGAATGGAAAGTAAACTGAGTAATTAAAAACGTTATGAGAAAACATTATTATTTGTAAGCGGAAGCTCCAACTGCATATCGTTTGGCTTAACCATTCATAAAAAGATTCTGTAAACAACTTATTGATATCTTGATGTTGTGTTCTTCGGGAGCGCGAACAAGATCTCAATATTTGTTTATACTCACTATGTTAAAAAATGTTCACTTTGTTAGAAGATATACAATTTTTAGTTTGATAAATATTTATCAAATTTGTAGAACTTACTTCCGTAAAGGTTCCATTGATTCGTGGCGAAACAGAACATATCGATGTGCTTGTACCCATGATAAATGATCTAATTCTGCAATTTCAACTTTGTCGATTGGTTCTCCAAAACTTTGGAACAAATAAGTATCGGTTAAGTTATGGTCCGTGAGTCCAGCATTCCTATTTGGTCTGTTCAACCTTGTTTCAACATCTTCCAAATATCTTGAGCGAAGGTCATACATTCCTCCGCTAAGTAGCCTTCAAAGAATCGATCCTTCTGGATATCGCTTGTTGCGGCAGTAAGACTTTAATTTGGATAGGAACCTAAACACGTTATACAACATTATCAAAAGTTATAACTAAAGGGCATAGAGTATAAAGGAAAATTTTAAAAATTTTAATTAACACCTTTTTATGGGATACATCCATCGATAGAAAACGGGTCCGCCAAGAATTGCTTCGTGTGGGAGATGGATTATCAAGTGAACCATAATAGTGAAGAAGGAATGTGGGAAGATTTTCTCCATGTTGCATAAAGTCAAAGTGGCTCGATCCTGTACCTTCTGAAGTTCATGAACATCCAAAACTTTGCCACAAATGGCTTTCATTATATTGGATAGTTCAATTATACAAGACGTCACCTTCTTGGACATACAACATCGTAGAGCAACTGGCAGTAAATCTTGCATCAAGATATGATAGTCATGTGATTTTAGCAAATATAATCTTCGATCTTTAACACTAACACATCGAGATATGTTTGATGCATACGCATCTGGAACCTTTATATCCTTCAACATCATGCAAAACAGTTCTTTCTCCGTCTTGGACATTGAGAAAATAGAAGGCGGCAACCGATATTTCCCATTCGGAAGTGGATTCAGATAAAGATCAGGTCGAATTCCCATCTGAACTAAATCAAGTCGACTCTGAAGATTGTCTTTTGATTTTCCGTCTACATTCAAAATTGTACCAACAATGTTCTCGCAGACATTTTTCTCAATATGCATAACATCAAGACTGTGTCGTAATAGGTGGTGCTCCCAATAAGGCAACTCAAAAAAAATACTTCTTTTTTTCCAGAAGTCCACCTCATACGGATCATCCTCTTTATTGGAGTCATCATCAGCTTCATCATTTGATCTTTTATTTCTTTGCGTGTTTGCCGGTTGGTTCATCTTCCCATAACTAAAATTCATATCTTCCAACATTAACAAGATTTCAGATCCACTTATCTGTGAGGGAGCTTCTCTTTACTCTTCAGTACCGTCAAATGCCGAACTATGAAATCTAAATATATGATTTTTCGGTAACCACCGACGGTGCCCCATGTAAGAGAACTTCTTCCCATTGTATAACCATTGCGAACATGTTTGTGCAGCACAACAAGGACACGCATAACGACCCTTGGTACTCCAGCCAGATAAATTGGCATAAGCGGGGAAGTCATTAATGGTCCACATCAAAGCTACACGTAAATTAAAGTTCTCCTTTCTCAGCACATCGTATGTCTCGACACCAGCCCATAATTGTTTTAACTCTTCAATAAGTGGCTGTAAATAAATGTCGATATCATTCCCGGGCCCTTTCTCTCCAGGGATAATCATAGATAAGATAAGGGAAGATTGTTTCATGTAAATCCATGGAGGCAGATTGTAAGGAACAAGCACTACTGGCCAAATACTGTACGCAGTACTCATGATCTTGTAAGGATTAAATCCATCAGATGCTAGGCCAAGCCTCACACTCCTAGGATCGCTTGCAAAGCTTGGAAATTTATTGTCAAATGATTTCCAAGCTAAAGAATCTGTCGGATGTCTTAATAATCTATCATCCGTTCGTCTATCATGGTGCCACGTCATTGACTCCGCTGTCTTCGATGACATGAAAAGCCTTTGAAGCCTTGGTATCAGCAGAAAATACCTCAAAATCTTGACCGGCTTCTTTCTTGGCTGTGCATTATTTTCATTGTCGTTCCCATCTTCTGTGTTTATATTTATCCAACGTGATTGGCCGCATACAGGACAGCACTGTTGGTTTCTCCGATCGCCCCAATACAACATGCAGTCATTCGGGCAACTATGGATTTTGGTGTACCCAAGACCTAAATCTTTTATCATTTTCTTCATATCTTTGCATGATTGAGGGATTTTTGCAAACGGAAACATCTCTCTCAAAAACTCTAACAGCATTGTCAAAGAGTTCCCGGTCCACCCTCCCAAACATTTTAACTGAAAAAGACGAATACAGAAAGACAATTTTAAGAATTTTGATCCCTCATACAGTTCTTCGTTCATGTCATTAAGTAGCGCATAGAACTTCGCTGCTTCTCCATTGGGCTCTTCATGATGTACACTTCTTCCGGGTTCAGTAAAAGTATTTCCACCGAGATTACAATCATCAGATACCACAAACTCGGCTGGGAACGACTGTAAACCATGATTGTGAATATTAAATGCATCCCGCAACATCCCTTCCATATCATCCCCTCTAACAGACTGATGGTAAGCAGTACTATCATAAGATACATCCATCCTTGAAGAGGAAGTACTAGGCGGGCATTCTCCATGAAAAAGCCATTATTTATAACCCCGAATAAACCCATCAACAATTAGATGCTCGTATACAACTTCACGATAATGCCAGTTTATGTTGACACACTTCTTACACGGGCAAAGAATCATGTTCTCTTGGCTTGCATATTGAAATGCAAAATTTAGAAAAGTTTGTACTCCATTTCGATAATCGTCGCTTACCCTTGACAAATTCATCCAAGACCGGTCCATTTCTTATTTCTTGAAGTCTGATTTTCACCAGAAATTACAAGGGTAAGTTGTTCAGTGGTAAGTATAAATGAGTTATGTAAGTATATCATATGTTACATAATTTAAGTATTAAGTAAATTATGTAAGTTATGTACGTGTATAAGTTATGTAAGTTATGTATTAAGTAAGCTATGTAAGTTGTGTATTATGTAACTTATGTAAGTTATCAAAGAAATGTATGTTATGTAAGTTGTAAGTTATTATGTATTATGTAAGTTATGTAAGTTGTGTAAGTTATGTATTATGCGTGTTATGTAAGTTGTGTAAGCTATTTAAGTTATGTAAGTTTTGTATTATGTAAGTTATGTAAGTTATGTACGCTATGTATTATGTAAGTTGTTATGTTATTATGTAAGTTATGTATGCTATGTACTATGTATTATGTAAGTTGTTATGTATTATGTAGGTTATGTAAGTTGTGTAAGCTATGTATTATGTAAGTTGTTATGTTATTATGTATGTAAGTTATATATAAGTTTATATATAAGTTATGTAAGTTATTATGTAAATTATGTGTTGTGTAAGTTTATATATAAATTTATATATGTTATGTATGTAAATTATGATATGATTGACAAATTTTTCAAATATATATAAAATTTTAATAAATATATTAAAACGTATATAAATAATATATATATCAAAGATGTTTTAAAATATAATCCCTCATACATTTCATTTAAAATATAACTTTCTAGCTTTAATCTCCGGATAATTCAAAGATCGTTATGATATGATATATATTTTGTAGCTTTTATTAATTCAAAGAACAAATTATGTCAAGAAAAAAAACATTGACTTCAGCATTACAAGATGTAATTAATTTGTTTATATTTATGAAAACAACTTTTGTTATTAAAGAAATAATACTTTGAGTTGCCATTACAAAATAAATATATTTAGAAACTATATTTTTATTTTAATAGCATATATACAATAAATAAACAAATTTATTTGTATGTAAAATTGATAATTGCAACACATAATATCGGAAATCGATGATTTATAAACGCTAAACAGATTAAACGATTCGCTCATAATTTATTCAATTACTCAAAAATATAAAGTTATTTAACAATTGTATTCAATTTTAATAGTTTAAAACAATTGCCTTTGCCGAATAGCAATTCTTAAATTTAAACATCAAATAATGTAATAAGTCGCAAAGTCAAGTGCAAATTTAGCTAAAATGGTAATTAAAACTCCTTCTAAAAATGAAAATAATAATTAAACTATACAAATAAAATATAACAAAAAAATTTAAACAATTTGACTTTTTTATAAGAAAACTAAATAGAGAAACATAGGAATAAATACCTTAAATTTCCTCAATTTCAAGCAAATCCTAGAAAAAAAGACGAAATACATTAGTACCGAAAAAATGCAAGTAATTAAAGCCAAAAACAAAAAAACAAAACAAAAGTTTATATTCACGAAGTTAGCTAAAGTAAAAAAACTAAAAACCTAAAAGCATAAATGATTTAAAGCCATATCATATACATTGTTTCTTTTAAATAAGCCTAAATGCATCCATGTGCAAACCTATCATCAAAACTATTACATTATTTATCGACATAACCTATCAAAAATCGATCACCACTCTTGTAAAAGGTACATGACAATGAATTAGATGATATTAGAGCTTTAAAATTTAACATATGAATATTTGTTGAAACCTAACCAAATCATGCGGGATAAATCACATTTTCTTATAAATTAAACATAAAAAAAAGTATGTTAACTGACAATTTCTTTCAGTAATGGACCCATCAATAATATATAATGCAAATGAATTCAAGAAATAATACATTTCCCCTAAAATGGATGCTCGAATAACTCCATCGCCAAGGATATTAAAGAAATCATGATTAAAACAAAACGAAAACCATAATTTTAATAATGATTTCTCAAAATAAATCATGATTAACTATATTTAATATTGTTTTTTCTATTTAAACGCAGCACATATAAAATTCAATTGCACCATTCAATCAATTGCAGTGGATAAATCGAAGGTTGTTCCAAGGTTATTGTTTCAACTCTCCAGTAATGAAGAAACTCACAAAATCCACAATTTCCTATTAACACTGCTATACACCAGTTATTTATCAACCACTAATCGAAACAACTTAATGCAGATATAAGGAATCTAAATAGGATTACTACATTGATACCACAAATCAATATTCTCACCTCACCAGAAATCCACAAATCGGGTCGGATAGGGGTTTAAGGAAGGAAATGAAAAAGCAGCAACAAGGCATCAAGGCAACACAGAAAGAAACCCTAAATTTTTTTTTCAGTTTTATCTAATGATTCACCACATTGTTGACGTTGTTTAATCGAAACCCTAAAACCCCAAATAACTTAGACTGGCCTAAAACCCAAAAAATTAATCGAAAAAGAACAGAAAGGCTTACCTATTCAATCGAGAAATCTCGCAGCTGTGCCCACCTTGTTTCAAGATCGACTCCGACCACCTTTCTCCGCTTTGTATTTTTCGTGAAAATTTTTCTCCCCTTTCGACACTTAGAAAATTTCTCTGCTCCTTTCTCTGCAATTTCCCTCTTGCTGTAATTGGAGGACGACACATTAATTAAGTTAAATTGTCCTCTTAAGAAACGGTGCCGTTTAAGTAATTTTAAGTGAGTATTGCGGCGTTTTATGGATAAACGCCACTACTGATTCCCTAACACGTAACGACGTCGTATATTGTAATACTTGCGGCGTTTTTAATTAAAACGCCGGTAAAGGATGCGGGTTAAATGGCCTTTAAAGAAACGGTGCCGTTTAAATTAATTTTAGGTCACATTTGCGGCGTTTTTGCGTAAAACGCCGCTATTGCATGCCTTTTGCGGCGCTAAGGAGAAAAACACCACTAAAATTTCAATTACACAAAGAAACGGTGCCATTTTTCACAAAATTGCAGATATAGTTACGGCGTTTTTGCAAAAAACGCCACTAAGAGAGTACATCATTCAACTGAAACGACGCCGCTCAGATAGAGTTTCAAGAATATTTTCGGCGCTTACAAATAAAACGCCACAATGGAAACTGATTCCCTAAAAGGTAACGACGTCGTATATTGCAACATTTGTATGCTTTTTACTAAAACGCCAAGAAAAGTAGAATTTTTTATGCGTTTTTATATAGAAACGCCGCTAAATCTCTCATATTTTTTTGTGTCTTACATTTAAATAATTAATTACCTATTTATTTAACAAATAAATTATTACCTACTTATTTATTTGTTTGTTTATTTATACCAAGATTATTTTGGTCCTATATATACAAATGAAATAATTAATTAACTATATATATATATATATATCCATATATATCAAAAATATCAAATGGCCGTTAATTTGGGTTAAATGTTTTTAAATATACAAGTATTATTAGTTAATTATATCATTTAACAAGTCTCAAATTATAAATTAACCTTGTAATCTTCATATTAACCAATCAATTAATGTAGCTACATGCATCATCTACTACCTATTATACTCAAAACTTATCTTAATATTAAATTTATTCTGGATCTATTTTACAAATATATAAGAACATATATATTTACCTCCAAAATTAATCAATCTAAATTAACCTCTTAAGAAACCCTAACATGCCGTTGAAACCCTAAACCCCAGCCAAACCCCTAAAACCTCTCTAACCTTAAATCCCCCTAAACCCCTAATTAACCTTAGCCCTAACCCCTAAATCCACGTGTGTAACCCTTAAGGCATAACCCGACCCCTAACTCCTAAACCTTAAATACCAAACCTTAAATCCATATATACCCGGCTCGTACTCCTTAAAATACCATGCATCGACCAAAATATTCCCTAAATATTCTTTAATAATCAAAAAAATATAGTGAAAATCTATTAAACAACAAGTTATATATAGTTAAAAATGTTGTATAAAGTTGAAATAAGGTAGCTAGCAATATTATCTTTATGACAAATTTTCGTATGACACTTCAAATGTCCTCTTAAGAAATGGATAAATTTGTTATAATAAACTTGGTACAACAAATTTTGTCTCTTTATATAAAAAACAAATTTTTTTTATAAAAGTTGGTATAGAAAATGCATTTTTTTTATTCTAATAATAAATTTGTAAAGGATGAGGACACGGGTTAAATGGCCTTTAAAGAACGGCGCCGTTTTTTAAGTCACATTTGCGGCGTTTTTGCGTAAAACGCCACTATTGCATGCCCTTTTGCGGCGCTAAGGAAATAAACGCCACTAAAATTTCAATTACACAAAAGAAACGGTGCTGTTTTCACAAAATTGTAGACATAGTTGCGGCGTTTTCGCGGAAAACGCCACTAACAGAGTACATCATTCAAGTGAAACGACGTCATTTTGACAAAGTTTCATGAATATTTGTGGCGTTTCCCAATAAAACGCCACAATGGAAACTGATTCCCTAAAAGGTAACGATGTCGTATATTGCAACATTTGTGGCGTTTTTGACTAAAACACCGGTAAAGGCTAACTTTTACGGCGTTTTTATATAGAAACGCCGCTAAATCTCTCATATTTTTTTTTGTCTTACATTTAAATAATTAATACCTATTTATTTAACAAATAAATAATTACCTACTTATTTATTTGTTTATTTATTTATACCAAGATTGTTTTGGTCCTATATATACAAATTAAATAATTAATAACTATATATATATATCCATATATATCAAAAATATCAAATGTCTATTTATATGTTTACCTAACATGACCGTTGAAACCCTAAATCCCAAACCCCTAGACCTCTAACCCTTAAATTAACCTTAAATCCCAAACCTTAAATCTATACCCCATACTCCTTAAAATACCGTCCATAAAAAAATTTCCCTAAATCTTTAATATATATAATCATAAAATATAGTCAAAATCGATTAAACAATAATTAATAGTACTTAAAATATATTTTGTATAAATTGTGTTTTATATTAATTCCTTTGATTTATTTAGTCGAACAAGACTACCAAAATTTATTACTAATCTTATAAAAGTTAATTCTATTTTTAATTTATTCTTTACAATACAACAATTTAAGTTTTATTATATTTTACTTTATTCATAATTTAATATATTTTCTCTCGTAAAGTAGTTTAAATAAACTGTGATTGAAAATTAGTAATAAATAGTTAGCTTTATATATATACGACTTCTCTTTAATAAAAACTTTTTGTATTAATCAATATTATTTGTTAATTATAATTTAAATGTAAATTGTACCACTATATAATAAAGAGAACAAAATATTAATTATTTCAACTTATAAGATTTTTTGTTACTATTAGCGGCACTTCGTCAAAAACGCCGCTAAAGCTACATTCATTAGCGGCGCTTAGACAAAAGCGCCACTAAAGCCCGTGCAGTAGCAGCGCATAGACATAAACGCCACTAAAGGCCTGAGCATTAGCGGCGCTTAACTAAAAACGCCGCTAAAGGTCCGATCATTAGCTTCGCATCCGCAAAAACGCCGCTAAAGGCTCGAAAAACGACATCGTTGGTCTTAGGTCTTTTGTGGCGCTTTATAAAAAACGCCACTGATTCCTATTTTTAGCGGCGATTTTGGAAATACGCCGCTGATGCTCGATCTTTAGCGGCGCTTTTGTAAAAACGCCGCTAATGCTCGATTTTGAGTGGCCCTTTTGTTCCAAACGCCGCTAAATGTGCCGCTAAAAGCCCATTCTGGTGTAGTGTTTCTAAAGAAAGTCATCTTTCGATCCAAATCAACTGAAAAAAAAGAGTTTCAAGCCCATTTCAAGAACAAGTCAACACGGCATTTAAAGCAACTCACATCCATCCAAAATCAAGTCAAACGACCCTTGGACTGAAACTCAAATTAAAGAGAAGAATCAAAAAGAGTTTTCTTTATAAAGAATTTCAGAAATTATAGCTTTCTTATCAAAATTATAAATAAATTTAACTCCGAATTTTCAAGTTAATTTTTAACTTAAAATTTGTGTGTACATGGGAAATAGGAAAAAAAGATATTGTTTTGTATACAACTTCCCTCGAGTGTTAGTACTAGGACATCAAGCTTAATAGATTCCTACTAAACAGTCACCAATACAAAATATATGGAACGGATAGCATGCACAGTATATATACATTTGTTTCTGATAAGACCACGATGTCCACCTTTTGTGTTGGTGTCCATGCACAAAAGGTGTCCTTGGGGATTGTGATTCAAGCAAATAAGTCGACCAAATTAGTGATAGTGCAACTACAACCATTGATTAAATTATAAGTTTTTTATAATTTTTAAAATTTTTAAATTTTTTAAAAAAAATTTAAAAAATTATATGTTTTAATTTTTTTATTAAAACTTTAATAATTTCAATTTCTTTTATATTTTTTAATTAATTTTCTTCATGTGTCACAATGACAGTCAGAGACGATTTAGATGTATTTTCCCGGTTCAATGGTGCAATTAGATGAAAAAATAAAATAAGGATTTAATGGCTGCAGGCCTGTGGTGATGCTGTATCCCCTGTAATTAAATTTCAACTATACTATCAATTTATATGGGATTTTCAGTTGTTTCCTGAGAAACGTTTTGGGGTTTCCTTTTCTATATTAGATATTCCTCAGTGATAGCTATAGAAATTAGAAACCCCAGTGAAAGGAAGATGATGAACAGTGGCTTGCTTATTCGATTTTATATTCATTGCTAACTCTAATAGAGATTGTGCGTCAATCAGTATTTATAAACTGTAACCGGATTGAAGATGGAATGAATTTTATATACATGATACCGGTTTGGTACTCTATGAAGCTACTGTTTATAGCATACTTAGTTTTGCCATAGTTTAGGGGTAAATGTTTGTTAGAGCAAATTAAGAAACGTGGGTTTTTGAGAGAGTGATAAGAGCTATTATCATGGTAATTCTCCAATTGGGAAAGGAAAGAAGAAATTTGTGAAAATAGAAGAAAATAAATAAATTGAAAAAAAATTATAGGGACTAGCTATATAATTTCACCTAAAAAAAATTTTTGAAAGGATGATATTAAGTTGTTAATAATAATTCTAAATAAATACAAATTACTAAACTTGAAATTTACACAAAACAATTCATAAGTAACAAATTTAAAAGATATATTACAATATGGGAGAGAAGACCATAGTGTAAATGCCAACATGAGTCTGAGAAAGTGTCGACTATTCTCTAATATCAGATAAACCCTTTTTGGTTAAAACAAATAATCCTAATCTGTAAACTAATCCATTCCCAGTCCAATTCAGCTAAAACTACACCCCATATAAGAATATTAGATACAGTTTATGATTACATCAGACAGAACATCCTTTAAGAACAAAAAGAACTCCAAAAGTAGGCCCATTGGCCGAAGGGAAGTTCATCCATACTCATGACAAGGTTCGATCCGTAATTTCAACTGTGGTAGTGTCTGTATTGTATAAAAAAAAGTTAACAAAAGATTAATAACAATAATACAGGCAAATTTACCATCTAATCTCTTTTTTCTATCTACTTCTGCAATTAGTTTGGTCTTAACAAAATGACATTCTGAAGCTACCATATCATATCTTTATATCAAATACTTCATGAACTTCAATTTTGTTGCTTTGCCTTCTTTGCATCTGCCCTAGCATTTGATTCCCCCATTTCCCAAGGAATGTCATGTGCATTTTTAAGGCAATGCAAGAGACTCATATGCTGATAATTGAAGCATTCATCTTATCAGAACTCCCCTGATATTTTAGCTCTACAAACGTGCCGCCACCTTCTCCCTTAGCCAGTCTTCCCGGGTTAATACAAACACATCTTTTCATTTGTTCTTCTTCCCCTTCGGTTGTCCCCCCTACAGGTAACACCTGCAACGAGAAAGAATATGCAGAATGTATGAGGATTACATTCCTTTATCATTACTCGAACTTTTTGATGAGTATGTACCCCACGTGTATTCAATTTTTTCAAATATTTACGGGATTTTAAAGGATCATATATCATGCCAATGTCCGAATATATGTCGAATATGAGTGCCAGACATGAGCACTTAAAGGAAAATAACGAGTTAAAATAAACCAACGTAGATAGAAAGATACGGGAGCCATTTCTTTTTCTTCGTTGTTTCAACTGAAGTTGGAACAGGGCAATTTCTAAGTTACTTGGACTCCAGATGTTTTCAACACAAGTATATTTAACTATTTGACTAAGTTTTTCAATATATTTAGAAGATCCTTAGAGATCAAATTCCAATATTTATGTCCAAATATGTGTTGGATATGGACGTCGGATACATATATTTCAAAAAGAACAAAGGTTGTTCTAAGTGTTTCTATATATTTTAAAGGATCCTTAGAAATAATATTCTTATATCTATGTTTGAATATGTCGGACATGAATATCTCATACAAATATTTTAAAAGAATAAATATTTTTCTAGTTTTTCTATATATTTAGAGGATCCTTAGGGATTATATTCCTATATCTATATTTGAATATATCAAACAAGGATAACAAATACAGATATTTCAAAAATCAAAGGTTTATCTAAGTTTACATATATAGATGATCCTTAGAGATGATATTTCTGCACCTATGTTTCAATAAGTTGAACATGAATATTGTATACAAACATTTCAAGAGAAATAAAGGGCAGGAAAAACATAGGACAGTTTAGGATCTTTACTACTAACCTTGACAAAGTACTTGATGTCTGAAGGTAAGATAAGAAGATCTGGAACGGAAGATATATGAAGAGCTTCAGAAGCAAGGGAAAAATCCATTGGGACACCTTCAGCTGGTGGATACAGTGGATAAAAGCTGTCTCATAACATCAATTAATAAAATACATTTGATAGATTAGTACTTATATCTTATGATTGAACCAAGAAATTATTAACTGAAATGAGTTTCAACAAAGATAACTTATTGAAAGATACCTCTGTTGGCTAAGAATATGGTTGGCAAGTCTACTCAACCGATCATTAGGTTGTCCATCCATTGAATGTCTTGACATCTCCTCCCCACTAAGATGTTTGAGAATATCTACCGTGCAGCAACCTATCATGAACTGAAACCAAAAATTTATGCTACTCAAATTTGATTGTCATATAGAGTGTCTGTCACGAATATGTTTACGGTTTTCCAAAATATTCATATATTTAGAAGGTACTAGGAGGATTGCATCCTTGTACCATGTCTGAATATACATTGAACACGAGTGTTAGTGTTAGATACCCGGTGTGTACCGAACACAGTTATGTTCAAGTTTTTGTTAGATTTTTGTATATTTGGAGAGTACTAGGACGATGATATTATCATATCATGTCTGGATATGTTTCAAACTCAAGTATTAGACACAACTATTTTTAAGAAAAATGAAAAGTTGGAACTTAGTCCAAAATTAGTATGGAATATACTTTTACATGTTCTATTGCTCCAAGTTAAATTGTCTTAACTTGGCAACTGGTTTAAAAGTTACACTCTATTAAGCTATGTTACTCTAAACTCTTCAATTTCCCTAGAGTATCCATGTCAGGGACTTAAGACTCCAACATAGTCAGACATGATGATTCTCCAAATAAATTCAAAAAAATTTTAAAAACAGAATATACCCGCGTTGGATACTTATATCCAAGACTGACCTCTGAATTCAAGTAACATAGCCATAAAGCAGAAGCTGTAGTGAAAGGTAAATAAAGTAACAGAATTGATAAAAGTTGCATGAAGGTCGTCATTGTTTTACCTGATCTGCCTCAAAAATCCCTGGATTATTGAGACTGGTTATCTGGATAAGAATAGAGAAACAAGATCATGTAAAGTATGAAAACGTATTGTGGACTGTGAGTAGGAAGTCATCACTAGATCAGCAGACCTGAAGCCTAACATCGAGAGAATCGAGATCGAAAGCAGGCTGCATAAAGTTCAAATGTGAATTTCAGCATATGTTTTATTTCAAAATATCAACAAATCAAACAGAGAAGCATAATTTATTTTGTTTGGCAAAAGAAAAATGACCTGAGGGAAAACAAAATCATGATTAGCATCTCGTATGGAAGGAACCATAACCAACCGAGCATTGGGTCCCATATATTCCAAATAATCTTGAACCTGAAAATACCAGTAAGAAAAACAGATGAAGGAAAAAGCATAAGTTATGTTACTCCGACTAGGATGTGTCGTATTTCCATAGTCATACCTCACTACATGTCAAACAAAAATAACAAGAAAATATGAAAAGGGCAACATAGAACATAAGTAGTAACTTTTTCTTTATAGATACCATTCTAAGAACTTCTGATTGGAATATATCATCGAAACTCAAGTCAACAGTTCCTTTCTTGATCTGTGGATGTTCAGAATCGATAAAAGGTCCTAACTGAAAATTAACAATAACCCAACACAAGTTCCCTGGTTAGTTGAAACAGTAAAATTCTATAAAAGCATCAGGGGAAAAGTGCGGTGGGTTCACACCAGTATAAGCAACTGTGGAGAGTTTCTGGTTGCGTAGGCAAGCAGTTCCGAAAGAGGTTCAAATAATAAGTTGTCTGTAGTAGTGAATGGACCAGCAGCAATAATCTGTTCAAACATTCACCGCATTAAAAGAATCTGTTAAAAACAAAAACAAAAAATTTAAAAGAGGAAGCACTTAGACTCTAGGAATGAGTGTCAAATACAGGTTTGTATCTGGTACAGTCATCTTTGATAATTTTCCCCAAGTTTTCCCTGTATTTAGAGGGTCCTTAAAAGATCATATCTCCATACTCATGTCCAAAAATGTTTAGGACATGTGTTGGTCACAGTATTTTAGGAAAAAGGAAGAGACAGGACAATATAGGAACCATCATTAAAGAGAAATCCAACTTGCCATGGCTGCATGAGTCCAAAAATTACAAATCTATGATATTTATCTGACATAGAAGACTATCCTACGCACCATTGTGGTCTCTGTTGGCGTGGAGGAAAGATGAGTTGCCTGAATCTCCCCATCTAAAGCTTGCTTCTTTGTAGGAGGCAAATCTGCGTCAGCAGCAATGGATAAAGGAACAGAATCTACTAGCTCTGATGCAATCAAACAATGGCCACTAGGATTGTGACCCTTGATGCCTACAACCTGCACAGAAGAAATATCTCCAGGCTGATTTGGGATTTATTGACAAACAAAACAAAACCAACAATCTTTTATAATGTTTATTACCTGGCCTGGAAAAACAGAAAAGTAACTCAGTTTATTTAACTCTAGACGAACAAGTTGCCCTCTCGAATGCTCAACACTGTCAAAACAATAGAAGACACCCAAAAAGGAAAATTAGAACAGCATAGATAAACACTATTTTCCTAATGTGAAAAGTGTTGAGAGTAGTCCAGACATCCATTTACAAAGCAACACCCTTAAATAGAAACTAACGAATGCCTAAAGTCCAGATTTAGGTTGAATAAAAATATTATATCAACCAAATCGGTCTCGCACCATATGGTCAGATAGTTCTATTCAGAATTTAATTACGATGGCACATATGATAAAGAGTTTGATGATTCATTTGTTATGTGGCTGACTCATCAATAATAAAATCCTATGTGATCTTTGACTATGTTCTCACATGTTAATGCATAAAGAAAACCTATTTGGTTCCCTCTAAATTGGTTGATGTACATAAATACAATAAATAGAAGGACCAGGAAATTTTACCTGCTTTGCAACAAGATAGATTTATCATTTAGATGACCTTCTCCATCACAGCAGATCATCCCAACGGCAAACATGCTCCTCTGAAGCAATAAATCCTTTTAGATGCACAGACAATTGAAGACACTGAGAGATAAAGACTGGTGAAACAGCAGACTACCTGCGAAGCAACTGATGGATCCATTGGTTCTTCGTAGAGACTAGATGCAACAAGTGCAGCTGCATGCTTTCTGATGCGGTTTTCAATTGCATTGAACTGTATCAATGATAGACCATCTTAGTAACATACATTGCACATAAAACAACAAATCATTCATGCTATAATAACTATCACATACCCTGTCTTCAATCGTGTCATACATGAACCTGCAACCTGGTTCTAGCCCTGATCGGTGGACCACCAATGAAGAGCTTTTTAGAGGTTGAACCCTTTTAATAATTCCATCCTCAAGATCATAATGTTCTTCAATGCCATTGGCAGTCTCTATAGTAGGAAGATTATCAATGTTGAATTTGACCACAAATTTGTTACTTCGTTTCCCAAATGGTGTCACTAGTTTTGATTTTCTCTCAGAAGAATAAATGTTCCCATTTGTTTTATGAGCCGAGTCATATATGTCCAACTGAAGTTTCTCAGATTTGTCTATTGGAGTTCCAAGAATAACATCTTTTGCATCTTCATCTTCAGCATCAAGAACCCTGGGCCAATCACATCCCATGATTTAAAAACTATACTTAGATCAGAAACTCTACAATATAATCCAAAACACAGGACTTGAAGCCTCTGGTAATGCTTCAAGTGGAAATTCAACCACAATTACCAAATATAAAAGAAAAAAAAATTATACATCCACAAATGCCATATGAATGATACTGGGGATTCAACTATTTCCACAGACCCCACCCAAACCTGAATTAAATTTAAGTTCTAGCACCCTAACCTAATCCCGACATGAACAAACCCTCCAACCGTGATCCACCCCAAAACTTAAGCTCCATTTCTAAAAATCTACCAACCATATCAAATACATATAATAAAGTCAAGTAAAAATTAAAGAACTCTAATTAAAATATATAAAAATAGTTATAAAATTAAAAGAGAGATATCTTAGTAAATATCCCAGGTCCAGATGGATTTGATCTAAAACCGTCCAAACCCAAACCTGAAAATTTTCACAGAAAACCCACATGACCCGCCCTCGACCAGAACCGGATTTTCAGAAAAAGAAAAGAACACACTCTTATAGGGTTGGGTCAAAACCCAATAAGTTGAGGTTATTTTGCCAATCTTGCCGTATGAATTATACGGCAATTCAACAAGTGCACACAAATTTCTTATCCTCTTAGGCTCATTTGATCAAACAAACAAGAAACCATGCAAATTATTGCTTTCCCTTTTTTCCAAAGGTATGTAAAAAAGGTGAATAGATAGCAGTATATGAAACAAGATAACATGAAAAATACTCACATGTCAACGTCTTTAAAAGAGTACATATGCAAACCAGGATCCTTTTTAGCACTCGCACCTAATTGTTCACTCTGCAGGTGCCCTAAAAACCCATCCATCTCTGCATCCTTCACAACAGATTCATCAAGTTGTCTGCACCATAATTAGGCTTTTAATCAGGGCATTAACACTCAAATAAACCTAATAAATCTTCAAAGTCTAAGGGGAAAAAACAAAAAACAAAACAACAATGGAACCATACACGAAAGTACTCTATGAATTTGTCCCTACACAAATACTAACAACACAAAAGAGGGTTAGCTAAATCAGTAGAATTACCGATTGAGATAATAAATCTCCCAGCTTGAAACCAGATCGGAAGGCTCGAGACCGTAATCTTGACAAAATGTATGACCTTAAAAGAAAGAATTTGGATCTTTTTAGAACCAATTATTCAAAAATAAGAGTGGGAGACGGCGATAAAATTGAAATTTTAAAAAAGAGAACTCACATTTTTTGAGAATCTCTTGTTCTTCGTCAAGAGTAAACCCGCTCTTCAAGAACTCTGCTTTGATCTCCTCTTCCATGGCTGCCTCCGTCACTCCCACTCTCACTCTCTCAGTTGATTTCTGTCAATCTGTTCTAGGGTTTCCTTTTTGCTGATGCGAGAAATGGCGGGAAATTTTCTGCTTTGGATAAGTATATGGAAAAGGTGGCTTCTGCACTTTCGCGGGTTTTATTGTTCCAATTTATTTTTAGCCCCAACTTTTTCCTTTATTAGCAATAATACCCCTCTTAGATGGGATTAATTTTATATAAACTACTAGTATAATTTTAAACCCACACTTCACAATTGGCTAATTATTTTTTGGTCAATTTGTACGGTAAAAGAATTAAAGATTAAAATATGCTTCAAATGCCTATACTTTTCATAAATTTAGAATTTAGTCCACATATTTTTAATTGTAAGAATGTTGGTTTTCTATTTTTGGACCTAAAAATTAAATATATTTGTTATCATCATTAAAATTCTTTTGTTAAATTCACTAATGTAACATTTTAAATTAAAAATACACACTTGATACTTTATAGTTATGTAAGAAAAAATGACATTGTAATTGACTTGAATTTAACAAAAAATTTATCAATACTAAAAATTCTTAAAAAATCTCATCTTAAAATTTTAAGTATATATACAGAAGGGTTCAAATTTTATTTTATTTGCATTTTCCATGTTTGTTTTACGGCCCATGTTCAAAGGTTCGTGGTTGTGTCTCCAAAGTTCAAACTTACATCTTTTCTTGAAAGTGCAGTGTGTCTTATCACTACACCAAATACTTCTCGATGGAAAAGGTCCACTTATATCAATGAAAACAATCAAATAGCTTTATGGAAAAGGTCCACTTATATCAATGAAAACAATCAAATAGCTTTACACACTTTTATATGTTTTTTACTTAATATAAAAATCTGACCATTGTATTTATCAATATAACTATACTTATCGTCCTTGTAAAATTTTTGAATTGATATGATATTTCTATTATGTCGAACTTGATATACCCCTTACACCTTCCAAACACGTGGCACCACGACAAACTACTTGAGAGACACTTGTGGATAGCTTCTGCTTCACATAGTTTGGCTAGTCACAGGGTGGCCAACCACCCGCACGTCCCATCCTCCATCAAACCAACCTCTTTTTAGCAAGAACACACTCACCACCAAGAGGGGACCACTAAGAGACCATTGAAGCATGACAATCTCATACTACCCCAGAAAAGGGAATGTCAGAGCAGTACCACGCTTGATGACAACCGACCTACCACTTGATCGACCACACGAGAAAGCCACCACTCATACTGTCGATGACATGGCACTACCAAACACGAAGCCTTCCCTCGATAAATACCTTAGGGAACGATGAAGAAAAGATCTTTTCCCTTCTAGCAACCTTAAGCACTTATCCTCAGAGCTCAATCTCCCTTACCTCTCCAGCTACCTTTCCCTAAGAAGTGGTTGGGTGCAATGGTAAAGCACATTGCACTAGTAATATCCCGTTTTCAGTGAAATTGAAACAGTGGATTTGGGACCACAAATTCGACGAGTAAATTATTATTTTTTTATTATTTTAATGTCTATGGGATGTTCGTAAGGTCGTATTAAAATTTTGTTAAGAAATTTTGATGTTTGCAGGGGAAAAATGATAATTAACGTCATGCACTAAAACAGTTTTGGACAGCAGCAGCAGTTTAACTTTGAAAAATACCAAAAATTGTAGAGATTGAATTAGAAAATGAATAAAATATGAAATTAAAGATTATTTAGTATAGTTTCTTATAAAAGAAACGGTGTAAGCAATGGAATTGTAAATCATGAGATATAATAGATTTTGTGAGACAAGGTCAGAATGAATTTGGGTTCCCCTGTTCTGACTTTGGAAAATCATCAAAAATTTGAGAAAAATAATTAGGGGCTTAAATTTATATTTTTAAAATCCTTAATGAGTATATTTTCAAAAGAAACAAATGATAACATCATTAGAATTCTGTACAATGAGATAATTAATTTTTAGTGAAGAGGGGTCAGAACTGTCAAATAGTGAAACAGGGGAAACTTTAAAGAATAAACTGTACTTATTGGCTAAAACAAAAATTCTCAAAATTTTATGGTAAGAAGATATATGAGTCTAGTTTTTGTTAAAATTATCGGATCTTAATTTGGAGTTCTGTAGCTCAAGATATAAATAATTTAGTGACTATGACTCAATGAGACAGCTTTGAATGCACTATAAATAATAATGGAATTATAGAGAATGTTACATATGAACATGAAATGTATTAGATTAATGATTAAATTTATTTATTTAGATCTAGAAAATTCAAATATGAAGCTAGATCGAGGAAAAGAAAAAGTTCGGGATTAGTAGATTTTTGTTTACGAACAAGTATCGAGGTAAGTTGGTGTAACTTGAATTATATTCTTAAATGCTTGAAATGTTTGTTATTGATGTGAATATGATTTGAATGTTCATTGTATGAAAATTGACAAAACATTGATATATTTGATAAAAGGGGAAAATAAATCCCGGTTGAATGAAAGGAAAATTCGATGGATCTCTGAAAAGGAATTGACGGTAAAAAGGATCTAGCACAGACGTGTAATCCTATTCTAATATAGCCCTCCCGAAGAATATGTGGAAAATGGATTTAGCCCAGATGGGTAATCCAAATTAGGGTCTGAATTTAGTCTGGACTGGTAATTCAGATCCAAGCTCATTAGAGTAATTGTCATTGCAGGGATTTAGCTTAGACTGGTAATCCCGCTGTAAGAATGAGGTTCGCGGGAGTGTGCTCTCTGAAATGGAAATGTGTGCACATGAATATGAATTGACAGGCCCGGATTTGTACACTAAAGTGTACCTCTGAAAATCCATCAAAATTTCGAGAAATTCAACAGGATAAATATGGAAAAATAACAAGGAAATAGAAATCATGGTATTGATGAGCTCATCAATCGTGATATATATATTATTAATACATGGAATTATTGAACTAACTTAAATGTTGAGCTTGTGCATGTTAGGAGAATAATGTATTGAATGGATGTATGAATGTTTATTGCATTGTATTGAAAATATTAGGTAAGTATAATTCTTGTTATATGGGCTTACTAAGCACAAAGTGCTTACCCTGTTTCCTTTTCCCCTGTTTTGTAGTGTTAAGAGCTCGGAGGTCGGATTTGGTCAGAGACGCATCACACTCTCAACCTCAAGATCTCGGTATATAAAGAAACTTTATTTTGAAAATCAATGGCATGTATAAGCTAGTAAAGTAAATGTTAATGTGAAATGAATGTATGGTTAGCCATTGGTATGGCTAACAAATTTTGGTTTTGGTATGTGATGAGGTTATCTTATGAATACGTTAAATCTATCTTGAAAATATGTTGAAATTGATTGGTTGTGTTGGATTGGTCTCGGTTTAAAATTGCAGGGAAGATTAGATACTTATAAATGGGTTATATTGAGTTCAAAAAAAAATTTGGGATTTTGCAAAAAATTTATTCGGTAAAATCTGGTAATGCCTCATACCCCATTTTGGCAACGAATACGGGTAGGGGGTATTACACCACGGGACAGATCAAACCCTTCGCATATAAGTTCTCCGACAGAGGTTGAGATTCAACCCAACATGTCGTATAATGAAGAACCGATCAGAATTATAACACAAGAGATTAAAGAGTTAAGAAACAAAATCATAGGTTTAGTGAAGGTAATTTGGCAACGTCATGGTATCGAAGAGGCTACGGGGGAACCCGAAGAAGCTATGATAAAGCAATACCCTAACCTATTCTTCTTTTGTAAGATTTTCGTCAGTGAAATCAGAACAGTGGTTTTAGAACCACAAATTTTAGGTCAAAAAATTTATTTGATTATTATTTTAATGTCTACAACATGATCGTAGAGTCATATAAAAATTTTGTTTAGAAATTTTATCGTTTGGATGCTTAATTTGATAAAAAAGACTAAATCGCGTAAAATGAAAAAGTTGTGTTATAATAGCTAAAGGTGTCTAATAGCTATATAAATTTAAAGTGGAGGTCCTTATGTACTAATTAGACCATTTTTATTGGAGTGGACAAAGATGGACATTAAATAGGTGAATTTTTAAGTTAAAAAACAAAGGTTAAAAATGTAATTTAATAATTAAAAGATAGTAAAATAAGTAAAACAAAGTCATCTCTTTGTTTATTTCCATCCACCACCAAAAATAAAAGAATAAAAACACCATGGATGCACGCTAAGTTCGGCCAAGCTTGCAAGCTTAATTGGTGAGTGAATTTTGATCCGTTTTTAGTGATTTCTATGTTTTTGGAGTCGTTGTAGCTTAATCTAGCTAGCCCAGGGGCTAATTTGTAAAATTGTTAAAGTATTAAGGTTTCACCATTGATGAATGTGCATGTGTTTTGATGTTTGATGAGAGAAAGTGAATGGTTTTTGTTAGTTAAACAACATTTGTTAAGTGATTTTTAGTAAAATTTGTCAAATAGGGATTATATTGAAAAACGTGATATTTTCATGGTGAAATGTGTGAATTAATGAAATGTATGGGCTACTTTAAGCTTAGATGATATTCGGCTAGCATGGGTGTGGACTAAATTGCACGAATTTGCATTTTATGAGTTTAAGACTAAATTGTAAAAAAGTCAAAAGTTTAGGGGCAAAATGATAAGTTTGCCATAATATGAATTTGGGTTGAATTGAGTAAAATAAGAATTAAAGTGCTTAAATTTGATTATATAGATCAAGAAAAGCCACGTTCGGAATTAGATTGGGGGAAAAACAAAGTAGTGGATTGATCGGTTGATTTTCTCCATACTAACTCGAGGTAAGTTCGTATATTAATAAGCTTTAAATTATATATATGTTTACATGCTTAATTTAAATATTGGTTGATACGATACTAGAGAAATTCTCGACAAGATATTGGCAAGTGTATGGATCCCGGTTGAACCTTAGAAATAGATAGGATACAAATGACATGTCATTAGCGATTACAGTGTTTTGGGTGTTGGTCCCGTACGTTCTATCGGTGGCTGAGTTTTTCGGCATGTGTTGTGGTTACTTGACAGCTTGTGTGAGCAGCACCATGTAGCTACATCTTGACCGTCAGCTTGTGTGAGTGATGGCTCGAGAGGGAGCATCTATATGAGATAAGAGATAGAGATGGTTTCGACCATGTATTGGCCCTTAGTGTGCGAGATACCCGAGTATCTGTTATTATTCCAAATGGTTCAACGGGCACAGTGTTATTACGAGAGTGTATGAGTTTGATATGAAATAATACAAGTATATATGTGAATCATGTGAGAATTGAATCTATGAGGTTTGTGATTTCATGTCTAACTTTGTGGATGAACATGTGTTAGGCTTGTGGATGAAATTAAGTTACATTATGCTATGTTTAATTACTTAAATTGTGATTAAATAGTAAGCTAACTTTTATGTCATACGAATTTACTAAGCTTAATTGCTTACTCTGTTTACTTTTTCGTGTTTTATAGTGTTTCAGAAGCTCGCTCGAATTGGAAGTCGTCGGAGATCTCACCACACTATAAATCGGCTGTTTTGGTACTTTGGACTTTCTATATTTTGGTTAAATGGCATGTATAGGTATTTTGGCTCATGTAGCCTATTTGTCTTGATGAGTTTTGGCCATTTGAATTAGCTTGTAAAGTGGTCATATATTTTGATATGTATATATGTATAAATGGCCTTGTGATATGTGGTGTATAGTTGCTATATGAATGCCTTACTTGTGAAATTGTGTTTTGGCACCAAATGGTTGGAATTGAGATGAGTTTGCATGCTAAGTTTTAGGTACAACATCTCATTTATGTAATTGACCATTTAGGTAGACTTTGGAAGTATATTTGGTATGCTTTAAAGTGGTCAAATGAATGTGCTTATGGATATCATGTTGTATATGTGGATATTGCATGTTATAGACTTGGTATTGGTTGGTTTTGAATGCTTATTTATGCCATGGTTGTATGTGTATTATTGAGCTTAGGTTGGTACCTATTTGGGTGAGAAATGTGGCTTAGAAAATAGCTTATTTTCGTCCACACGGGCGTGTGTCTCAACCGTGTGTGACAAACGGTCAAGAGACACGGCCGTGTGTCCCCTAAAATTTCTAATGAAAGTAAGTCAGTGAGTTACACGGGATAGTCACAAGGGCGTGTGGTTGGCCGTGTGACCCAAGTCAGTGAGTTACACGGATTAGGACACGACCATGTGATCCCATTTCGAAAGCCCACACGGCCTGAGACATGGGCGTGTCTCTTGACCATGTGAGACACACGGGCGTGTGTCCCCTACACTTTGAAAAATTTCAATGTTTTTCCAAAAATTTTGTGAGTTCATATTTGAGTCCTGAATAGTTTTTAATGTTCATTTTGGGCCTCGAGGGCTCGTATTAGGGACTATATGATTGAAGTTGAATGATTTTTGTTTAGAATGAGAAATGAACATGAAATGTATGATTGTTTATGCGATAAGTTTGGTAATGCCCTGTAACCCTATTCTGACGACGGATACGGGTTAGGGGTGTTACACTGTATCTCGTGTTTAAACCGATCCAAACATCAAATTCAATAACATTGCAGAAATAATATTTCATCACTAATAATCGAATATATCTTTAGGGCCTCGAGGGCTCGATTTGGGGACGATATGTATGTGAATGATTGTTTTATAATGTGTTTATGATAATGTATGAAATGTAAGTTTGAATGTTTCGTTTGTACAGTAATGCTCTGTAACTCTAATCCAGCGATCGATACAATTTAAGGGTGTTACAGCACTCCTAAAGGTAGAATACAAATTCAAACCTTGGAAATGACATTGTTGAGAAGGGAAACTATGAACCGAACATGGACCTAAAATGGACATGCAAAGTACCAAAAAAAATAACAGTTGAAGTTAAAAATGATAGGTGATTCCTACAAAATTTTGAATTTCCTTTATCTATAGTAACTCCATGCTTTGAGAGTTCATGAGCTACAATAATGTTCTCCAATTTTAGTGTAATTAACATTACACCCTAGAACTATACGTTTCAATCTTTACTTCCTCGGTGATTCCTATGTTTGACAAATCCTCCTTATTTGCTCATAAATTGTTCACAAAATTCATGGTGTTACCTTCTAGAAAAAAAATTGATGAAATCTTATTCCTTTGCAAATTCCAAAGCTCGTTGTGCAACTATAGCTTCCACTTTAGCAATGTTATTCACAAATTGTACTCTTCCAACTATTGTTGCTAGCACTTTCTCTCTGTTGTCACGAATAATGATCTAAATACTATGTTTTGATTGTACCTAAAAACCACCATCAAACTAACCTTATTTGTTTAGAAAGGGTGGTTTCCAATAGTTTTTAGCAATGTTTCTTGGCTCCAAATCCATTTGATGGCGTTATAATCCTAATTTATGTAATAAATTTGATAAATTTTGATGTTGCCATGGAGTGACTTGTGGGTCGTTTCTCAACAATAAAAATTGAATTTAAATCGTTATTGATCACAAGTGCGAAAGATGATTTTGGATAAGAGTGAGGAAAAGTTCTATACAAGACAGATGGATTAAGTAAAAAACATGTCATTCATGATACACCCTTTGGTTATTTGAAGTTGATTGGAAGAGATAATAGGTTTATACTGAGGTGTTGATGTTCGAGGTGGATGTTTTGTTGAATGGATGTTAGTGTCAAAGATAAACAACTATATAGGTTGTAACACCCTTTACTCGACCCGATCACCAGATCTAAGTTATAAGATGCTACAGTCGTTGCCAGAGCAACTACTCACAAATACAGTGAAATTAAACCATTTAAACATACAACATTTAATAATTATAGTCATTATACACTAGTTAAACTTTCTCCGAACTCAATCGAACTTACGAAAGCTCATTTTCTAAATCAAACATGAAATATGACCAAATTGTAAAGTTTTTAAAGTTTCCAATACAAGTATCGATACCCTTGAAAAGGTATCGATATCATTGTTTAGAAAAATAAATCATGCATCATAGGTATCGATACCTAGAATCTGGTACCAATACATCTTATATAAAGTATCGATACTTATTCTAGTACCGATAACAATTTACGATTCTATTTCTTTTTGCAAAACTAAACAAAGTTCAATGTATTGATACATTAGTAAAGTATCGGTACCCTGAATAGAGTATCGATACTTTAGTCAAGTATCAATACCATTTTGACATTCTGTTTGTTGAAAACTATTTGAAAAGTGTCAAGTACCAATACCTTTATCTAGGATATCGATACCTTGAAGCCAAAAATGTCAAAAACTCTCATTTTGGTCCCTTTTCATGCCTAAATCATAAACCTATACATCTGGTGCTTTAAAACACCTCAAAACCTGCATCAAAAACCAATTCTAACATACACCAATGTTCACTTAGCTGAACTTAATATCAATCTACCCAATATTCCCTAATTTGGCACCATTCAAGACAAAACATACCAAATTTTCTAACATGATTATAAGTTATTCAATACCTACAATTCCATGTCATCTCATACTTATTTATGCAATTATACATGCCATTCATCTAGCAATTTCATATTAATAAAAAACAAGCCATTTCATTACTAAACATGACCTTTAATTACTTCATTCTCACTTTAACATCCAAGATGACTTAAACATGTACAAAGACATATATAATTACATACACATTAATATTTCATAATCATCATTAACTAGGTTTAACTAAACCTTCATTCATAAGCATCACCTAGGTAAAACTCCTAGCTACATGCCACAAAATTGAGTAAAGTGAACAAATGGCTACCGAGTTGATAGAGGGATCTTTGAGCTTATCTGGCCGACACATTCTGCAGTCCGACAACTACAAGGAAAGAAAGAACATTGGAAAGCAGAATTCTTAGTAAGTTCATGTAACAACTCGTTTTTCAGTGGTGTCGAGAATAGTGGTTTTGAGACCACCATTATGATCAGTGAATTAGTATTTTATTATTTATTATTTATAAGGTTACTAAAGTGGTATATTAAAATTTGGTTAGAAAATTTTAACGTTTAAATAGTCAATAAAGTAAAAGTGACTAAATCGTCAAAGTTGCAAAAGTTAATTGCTCTTGGTTAAATTAAACTAAATTATTATTGAAACATGAAGTGAGGGTTTTAAAAGGTAATTAAACTTTATTTTGTTGCAGTGGACGGTTTGGTTTGGTATATTAAGAATTTTTTGTTAATTTTAAAGGTTAAAAAAGTATTTAGGTGATAAATAAACTAAAACAAAAGATGAAAGTTATCATCTTCTTCTTTATTTCTTCTTGCCAAAGCTGAAACTTCATGGTTGTGAAAGCTTAAAGAATTGGCCAAGTTTAATTGATTGCATGGTATGTGTTTTTCAATCCATTTTTAGTATTTTTTTTATGTCTTTTAGATCATTGTAACTTAAACTAGCTAGACTAGTTCGTAAAACTGTTAAATGTTTAGTATTTAAACGTGGATGAATTTTGTGATGTTATTGAATTTTTATGATAGATTATTAAGCTTGATAGTTAAATAGCACTATTTTGTAAAGTGATTATAGTTAATTTTAAAGTTTAAGGACTACGTTGTTAAAATTGTAAAATAACATGTCATTCTTATGATAAATTAGTAAAAGTGGGCTATATAGGGACCTTATAGAATTTGGCACTAGGTTTTTTGGGCTAATTTGTGGTAATTGTGAGAATTTTGATTTTAGAGACTAAATTGAATAAAGGTGAAAGTTAGGGTAAATATGTAAAATGTCATTAAAGGGTTAATTGCATGAATTTAAGTGTTCTAAGATGTTTAATGTGGTTAATTGAATAAACTATTATACTTAGATCAAGAAATGAACTAGTCTATTGATAAACGAGGGAAAGGAAAAGTCATCTAGTAATCGTTGTCGCGTGTCGTTAGCTATCGTATTTTGGTAAGTTCATATTACATTATTATGTTTTTAATGTTTTAACTTATTTCATATTGATGGTATGAAGTTTGTACGATGTTATGTTCTATTGGATGAATAATGACATGAAACAATAAAGTTGAGTATAAATGTCTCGGAGAAACAACATAAGCCCCTGTGAACTTAGTAAATAACTAGGATACAAATGGCATGTCATTAACGTGCAGCAGGCTTTGTGTCGGTGTATATTTAGCAGGTACTATGTACCGGTGATGGATACCATACCGATGGCTTGAGTTCCTACATGTGTTGCAGATTCTTTGAAGCTTGTATAAGCAGCATCACGTATCGATTAATGTATTCATGTTAGCTCGTATGAGTATTACCCTCTCATGTATCCGAAGTTGATTTACTATTGTTCTCCAAACAAAATAGTTAACTATTATGATGAAAATAGTATAATATGTAACACCCCTTACCCGAGACCGTTGACGGAGTCAAGCACGAGGCGTTATCTGATTTAACTTACCAGTTCGGAGCATAAAAATTTGCTTTTAAAATTAATTCGCTCACGTTCAATCAATATGTCCCTAAAAATGACCCTCAAGACCCTAAAACATGCAACAGAAATGATTTGGGTCGAAACTGGAAACACTAAAAATTTTCCAAATACTTAAACAAATCAAAAATAACTTATATCACTATTCACAATAAAGCTGTCCACTCGCTTATAACTCGAGTTACGAAACTTGAAATTTAGATCCGTAAATTTTCCCTGAAACTAGACTCATATACTTTATTACCATAAAATTTTCAGATTTTTGGGTTACCCAATTAGTACAATTTATTAGTTAAAGTCTCTCATGTTTCTCTACTCGACAGTTCTAACCTCTCTGTACTAAAAATCAGTTATCTCATTGTACAGAATTCATATAATGTTCTCATTTGTTTGTTTTTTTTTTTTTTTGAAAATAGACTCACTAAATATTCTAGAAATATAAATTATGAGTCATAAGTCTTTCTGTACAATTTTTAATGATTTTCTAAAGTCAGAACAGGGGACTTCAAAAACAACTCTGAACCTGTCTCACTAAAATTCAAATATCTCCTAATATAAAATTCCTTTACCTACACCATTTCTTTCGTGTGAAAATAGACTCGATAAGCTTTAATTTTTTATGTCATTCACTCTCTAATTTCATTTCTACTATCCTTAGTGATTTTTCAAAATCACGTCACTTCTGCTGTCTAAAAACTGTTCCATTGCAAATTTTTACTCTTTTATAATTTCTTTGTATTTACCATCATTTAGTCATCCATGACACCAAACATGTTCTTAATTAGTCATTTCAATAGCTAACCATTAGTCATATCAAATAAACACACTCAAAATGACTAAGTCTCTATACATGCCATAGCTTTACACGTTTCGAAATCACATAATACCGAGATGTCTGTAGATAGTGTGAGACGAACTCCGACGTCCTTGTGATCCTCGAACTGACTTGGCGATACTATAAAAATAAGGAAAATAAAGAAAGTAAGCATAAAGCTTAGTAAGTTTAAAAGTAAATAAATAACAACATTTATCATAAATAATCATACTCATAAATTTCATCAAACATTAGAATCTTTACTCGCTTCTTTTCTTACTCACTACTTGTTTACTTACTTGCTTACTTAAATAACTCATGATTATAACTTACTCCTCCCTTCCTGAAATTTCTTTCTCAACTGATAATTGAGATATTCTCAATCCTTATAACTCACCTGAATTTATTATTATGCTTTTATCTGAACTTTCATGGAACATAATTTGTTTACTAGACCGTTGAGCCACATTGGAATAATAAGGATACTTGGGTCTCTTTTCTGATAATAACATGCCAAAGCCATGTCCTAGACATGGTCTTACATGGGATGTTTCTTATACTGCCAATGCCATATCCCAGATATGGTCTTACATGGGAGTTCTCATATCGGTGCCCATGCCATGTCCCAGACATGGTCTTACGGGGGACCCCTCATCTCGGTGCCAACTTCATGTCCCAAACATGGTCTTACATGGGACCTCTCATCTCGGTGCCAACTCCATGTCTCAGACATGGTCTTGCATAGGACCTCTCATAATCTTAACGATGCCAATGCCATGTCTCAGTCATGGTCTTACATGGGATCTCATTCCCTTAATGTCATGACATTGTATCTGATACATTCCCAATGTTTCAACGGGGCTTTTATCACTAATTCTCTGTCATTTCATAGTCAACATTAGATATTTTGATGAAATAAATACATAATTGCTGTAAAACAACAACATTAATAATAATTATCAAAATATTGCATTTTTTTACCGTAAACTTACCCCGGTACAAAATATGATCAAATCTAGCACTTTAGTTTTCAACCTTTTTCTTTCCCTGGTCTAACTCCGAATTTCTTTCTTCTTGATCTATAATAGAAAATTTATCTTCTTTAATACTCACATTCATAAAAACAATCCTTGACTCGAACTTTGGAAAAATTACGATATTGCCCCTAAACTTTTACATAATTACACTTTTACCCCAAAGCTCGGAAATTAAACTTCATCCCTTATTCTTATGATTTATGACATGCTGAACATTTTTCTCTTCTATGGCAACATCAAATTCCCACTCTAGCAGTTACTTATGGACATTAGGTATTTTTATCAATTATGTCGTTTTACTTGTTTTCACTTAAAATCGTTTAGCAAAAGTTGTTTAACATAATTCCAAGCTTCATATCCTACCATAAAACACCAAAATAAACACATTTCACCTATGGGTATTTTTTCAAATATGAACCCTAGGTTAAATTATTGTTAGAATAAGCTAAATCAAGTTATCGGGACTCCAAAAACGTAAAGAACATTAAAAACGAGGCTTGGGATCACTTAATATGGATCTTGGAACCTTTACTAACTACGGCTTCCCCCTTGCTAATTTCGGCCAAATGAAGAAGATGAGTACAATTTGCCATCTTTTTCCCTTTTAATTTATTTTAATTACCAAATTACCAAAATACCCCTAACTTAAAAATTTCCTATTTCACTTATCTCATGTCCATTTTTGTCCATAACTTAACCAATGGTCTAATTACCATATAAATACCTCCAATTTAAAATTTCATAACAATTGGACACCTCTAACATGTAGAACTCAACTTTTGCACTTTTTACAATTTAGTCCTTTTGACTAAATTGAGTGCCCAAACGTCGAAATTTTTTAACAAAATTTTCACGAAATCATTCTGAAAAATTTTAGGCCATAAAAATATAGTAAAAATATTTTTTTCCTCATCGGATTTGTGGTTTCGAAACTACTGTTCCGATTAGGCCCAAAATCAAGATGTTACATAAGATGATGCAATGATTTATATATTGGTATACGATTTTTTGACATGTTTTCTTTTGATTATATGAATCATCCAATTTTAATTATTCCAGGTAGTTGGATTGATGGAATACGATAAACAAATTATTAGTTTCATTGTTTTGTACGATTTATATTAAAATTGACAGGTATGACATGTTTGATTTTACGAACTTACTAAGCTTTATGAAAGCTTACTTTATTTGGTTTTATTTCTTTTTAGATTGTTAAACTTTTGCTGTCGATGGGAACGTCGTTGGAGATCACTCTATCCGATAACTTATTCTATAGTTATTTGCTTATTTTGGCCCGGTTATAAGTGGCATGTAAATTGGGTTTCGAATATGTAAATTATAAGCATTTTGGTCATATGTTGTGCACTTAAAATCATGGTATATGTATTGATGTAAATCCTATTTGGTAACTTGGTTGGTTGTGGTTTGTGATGGTGGATGCATATGTTGGTATCTAGATGCATTTAAATGATTCATTTGGTATGTTTGGTTAGTAGGCAACCTTGAAATGCTTTGTGTTTGCAGAATGGTTAAATTGGTTATGGTAAGATATGATTTTAGAATGAGTTAAAAAAGCATTTAATGTTTTTGTTTATGGTTGAATATTGGTATTTGTTATCTTGAATTTGAAGGATGTTTGAATCCATTTTACTTGTAGTACATGTTTTGATTGAATGGTTGTTGTATATATTTGGAATTGTGGTATCAATGAGGGCATATTAGTTAGACACATAGGTTAATTTGAACTGATACATTTTAGCATGTTTAGACACATTTTGAATAGGTTTGATTATTGGTTGTTGCATAGCTTGGAGCCCAAGCATTTGAATGTGCAATAGCTTATTTTTTAAGGTAGTTTTGGGCATACACAGCTTGTGACACGAGCTGTCACACGACCATGTACCCCCACACAATCATATGACACGGTCATGCGGTTCGTTAATTTTTTGTACAAGATTGTCCACACTGTCTCAGAAAGTTACATGGCTTGGCAACACGATTATGTAACCCTATATTCGATTTGTACATAGCCTAAGAGCACGGGCGTGTGGAGTAGCCACATGGCTGGCCTCAGGCTAGCCTCTTTCACACGGCTGTAGGACCCCTGTTTACACATTTCACTTAAATATTTTGTAGAAGTTTCAATTTAACCCAAATTTGATCTTGGTTTATTTTAAATGTTCCATAAACTTGATTTAGATCCCAAATTGATTGAAAAGCATGGAAATGGGTTTAAATGATTTATTTGTTTGATATTTGATAGTAATTATATAAAATGTTCAAGGTTTATTGTTGTAACACTTTATAGCTCGGGTCGGTCGACTAGATAGGGTATAGGGTGTTACAATTCATATGAAATTAAATTAACTTACCTTAACATTACAACTATTTAAGTAATAGAAACACAAAGACGCATAACATGACATTCCCTTGTCAACCTTACACATTCATATACAAATTCATTACAACGCGAATGAGTTAGTTATCAACATAACAAAGTCATAATAATCAATTCATATGCATAACCAAATCATTCTATATCATATCACTCTACCTTACTCATTTGCGAACATATCCCTTCATTTCATATTCATCCTTTCCCAATTGTTTCATTTTCGCATAGTTTCCATTTTCATATTTGAGCTGCTCATACAAGCTTCAGATTAGGGCTACTATACATGTTTTACCCGATGCTGCTCACACAAGCTTCAGAGAATTTGCAACACGTACTGAATCTCAAGCCATTAATAAAAGATAATTCAATGTTTCTCACACAAGCTTTAGAGAATCCGCACAAGTGCCGGACCTTAAGCAATCGATATCCAGTGATTCGATGCTACTTACACAAGCTTCAGAGAATCTACAACACATATTACATCTCAAGTCATTGATCCTGGAATCCCTGATCAAACACTTAATTCTTTCGAACCCTAATAACATTTACTAAGTTCCAACAAATGCCATTTTTCGTTTCTGTAATCATTCAACCTATCTAACATTAGTATATACTTATCATTCAATCATACTACATTTTACATTCATTTGATTCCCTATTCTTACTTGAATTTATCATATATATATATATATCATATTTTACGATTTAATCCTTCTTATGCCAAACTAATATTATTACAATTAATCTAATATACACTAATTATAATCCAAATATAAGTAAAATTTCATAGTAAATTTCATACGAACTTACCTGAAAAAAGACGACAATAGGCAAGGGGTTAAGGACTACTCCGCAACTTTTCTTTTCCACAAGTATCTTCCAGTTGATTCAAATCTCGACCTATACGATAATTCATTTCCGTAACAGCCAGTTTTTAGTGAAATCAGAACAGTAGTTTTGGGACTACAAATTCGAGACCGGAAGAAAATTTATTTTAATATTATTTTATAATCTACGGTATAATAGAAATATCATATAAAAATTTCTTATAATTTTACTGATTACATGTTTAATTTGATGAAAAGGATCAAATTGCATAAAATGCAAAAGTTGAATTCTAGTAGCTAAAGGTACCAAATAGCTATGGAATTTAAAATTGGAGGTCCTTATATGGAAAATAAACCATCTAGAGGAGTTAGTAGATAAGGATGATTATTCATCATTGGAAATTTTAAGAAAGTAAAGGGTTAATTTGGAAAGATAATAAAATAATGATGATAAAAGAAATGAATAATTAAATTAATGTCATTTTCATCATCTTTCCTAAATCAAATTACATGGAAACTCTAGCCATGGATGTTGAGTTCAAGTAAACTATTTTTGCTTAATTAGGTATGTATTCTTGTCCTGTTTTTAATAATTTTTACGTTCCCGAGATCGTAATAACTTAATCTAGCTATCTCGGGATTAATTTGTAAAACTATTAAAGTATTAGGGTTTTCCCATGGATGAGTATAGTTCAATTATGAAATTTTATGGTAAAAAATGAAAGGTAGTTGATAGATAAACAACTTTTGTAAAGAGAATTTTAATGAAATTATGATTTAGGTACTAAATTGAAAAGATGGAAAATTTATGGAAAAATTTTGAATTCTATAAAATACATGGGCTGCGATTGTTATACATGAAAATCGGCTAGGTTTGGAATAGGGATTAAATTGTATGAATTTCATTTTTCGAGCCTAGGGACAAAATCATAATTAATTAAAAGTATAGGGACAAAATAGTAATTTTTACAAATATGTGTATTGGACTGAATTGAATATGAATTGTATTAAATTGAGTTAAATTCATTTGTATAGATCCGGATAGACACAATATAGAGTTAGATCGAGGAAAAGAGAAGTATCGAATTAGTAGCTTTTGTGTTTACTAACACTTGTCGAGGTAAGTTCGTGTAATTAAATTGTATGTTTATATATTTAAATTGAATGTTATGCCTGTGAAATGTATAATTGTCATGTATAAGTATTGATTACATATCCGAAGATATCTGACAAGTACTAAGTCTCGTTTGAACCTTAGAAAATCGATGGATACAAATGACATTGTCATTAAGGGTTTCCGAATTGGTTGTGGTCATGCATGTGTTGCGGACACACCACATCTCGCAAGAGCGTCCTGTTATTTAGCTCTTATGAGCATCCCGATATATGGCTCTCTTGAGCTTCCCGTTATTTGGCTCTCACGAGCTTCCCGATAACTAGCTCGCATGAGCTTCCCGATTACGGCTCTTATGAGCTTCCCATTACATGGCTCACATGAGCTTCTCATTATATGGCTCGAAAGAGCTTCCCGATTACATGCTCGCATGAGCATACCTGTATATGAATTGACAGATTACAAATTTGTACACTTCATGTGTACTACCCGTGTATCCAACGATATTTAAATGGTTCAACGGGAAAAGTTATGATATGAGACAATCTGAATTCGAAACGAATTATTACGAAAATATATTTGAAATACATGGATATGATTTGTACATGTTATATAGATACATGATGTGGAAAATATATGTTTATGGAAATTTGATTATTGTTGAGCTCATACATGTTTCTTGATATTCATATGAAATACATGACTAACATGGTTGATTAAGGTATATGTTAAGGCTTTTGGCCAATTTGATTTGAATATGCTTAGAATGCTTACCTTTAATGTGAATAAATGGTAAGTTAAATTCCATGTTATACAAACTTACTAAGCATTAAATGCTTACTTTGTTTTGTTTTCCCTGTTTTATAGTAACTCGGAAGCTCGTTAAGGTTGGAAGATGGCTGAAGCCACATCACACTAGCTATCGTCCCATTTCGGTATATATATAGTAAATTATTGGTTATAATGGCATGTATAAGCTAAATTAGCCAATGTTAGCATATAAATATTTTGGTAAGATTGGCCATTTGTTTGACTTTTTTATATGGTATGTATATATATATGGCCTTGTTATGGTTGATATGTGTTGATAAGGTTAAATGATGGTAAAATTATAGGTATGTGATGATATGTTATGTTTAGGACATGATTATGGCTTGTTTTGATTGTTTTTTTGTGGCTTGTTGATCTGTTAAAGTGTTAATGTAGGTGGAAGACAAAATGGGTGAGACATGTGGCTAGAAAAATGACTTATTTCGTCTACACGGGCAGAGACACGAACATGTGTCTCAGCCGTGTGTCACACACGGCCAGGTAACACAGTCGTGTGTCCCCTGTATTTTAAAAATTTGCACAAGTAAGAATACTCAAATTATTCACACGGCCTAGCACACAGGCGTGTGGCTTGGCCGTGTGACCCCTGCACCTTATTAATGCAAGTCAGTATGCTCACACGACCTAGCACACGGACATGTGACTTGACCGTGTGGCTCAAGCCAAAGAGCTCCCAAGTTCGAACACGGGCTGCGGCACGGCCGTGTGTCCCGACTTCGAATGTCCACACGGCCTGAAACACGGGCGTGTCTCTTGACCGTGTGAGACACACTGCTTGGCTACACGGGCGTGTGTCCCCTGCACCTTTGAAAATTTTTAATGTTTTCTGAAAGATTTTCTGAGTACTCGGTTTAGTTCCGACTTATTTCTAATATGTATTTTGGGCCTCGAGGGCTCATATAAGGGACATCATGATTGATTTCTGTTATAAAAACTATATGATATGAATTATATATTTAGTTGATCTGTAAATCCTGATAATGCTCTGTAACCCTATTCCGACGACAGATTCGGGTTAGGGGTGTTGCAATTTCAACTATCAATCTCAAACATCTAATTGTATGCATATGACATTTTCATTTTCATTTTACAAAAAAGTTCCCTACAATTTCATATTTTATTCAATTTAGCCCCTAAAACTGAAATTGTCATAACTTTCACATTTGAGCTTCGCTTTCAAAACCAATCTCAATTTCATTATTCTACAGCACTCTAATATCTATAATTACAGAAATTTCATACCAATTTCAAAATATTTACACTTTAATCCTTATGTTCAAAACTAACAATTTTCACTTAACAAACTAATCCTTTTTCATCTCTAAGCTTTAAAAATTTCATCAAGTATTCAACAATGGAAACTTTTAGAAACTTTAACAATTTTACAAATTGGTACTTGAGTTAGCTAATTTAAGCTTTCGAGATCTCAAAAACATAAAAATTACAAGAAATGGACTTGTGTACTTACCAATTCTTAATGGACGAATAGCTTGAAGTTTAACAATGGTTTCTTATCTTTTTATTTGCATGTTAGGTGAAGAAGATGATTAAAATGGATGGAAATTCTTTTATTTTCCTTTTATACTTTAATTAATAATTAATTAACTTTACTTAATTAATTTAATCACAATTTACTTAATCTTATTTATCTACAAATCAAACAAATTGGATTCCATCATGAAATTCCACTATCCACTATTAATAATTGCTCTTTTGTTCTATTAGCTAATTAAAATCTATAGCGATTAAACTTTTATCATTTTTACGATTTAATCCTTATACTTTAATTAACTATCAATTTAATAAAATTGCTTTAATCTTATTTATCTACTAATCAAACAACGTGGATTCCATCATGAAATTCCACTATCCACTACTAACAATTGCTCTTTTGTTCTATTAGCTAATTAAAAATCTATATCGATTAAACTTTTACCATTTTTATGATTTAATCCTTATACTTTAATTAACTATCAATTTAATAAAATTACTAGACCGAAATTCAATATACCATTAACTTAGACTCGTAAATATTAAATAATAATATTTACAGATTCGATCATCAAAAATAGGATTCTGAAATCGCCATTTCCGACACCATTGACTTTAGGATCGTTACATAGGTTTAGGCTAACAACATTAGTGTGGTGGTAGTAAGGCTACAGGAGCATAGACTATGAATATGATTTGTAAGGGAAATAAGGTTTTAAGTTCTTCCCAAGGTGCACAACTTGAACTTCCCCATTATTCTTCCTTGGAGCCAAACTCTTTCAGCTTTAGTTGCCTCTCCTACATCCATCTTTCCATTTTTTATACCATTTTCAATTATTTCATTCAAAATTACCATATCCACAAAGGTCTTTATGCATTTCAGATCAAAAGGTCATAATATGGACCTTTAAGTGTACTTACAAATAGTATGGTTATTTCCTTATCGAATAATTGTGGTTGAACGTCTGCAACAAGGCCTCTCTATCACCGGGTATACTCTTTAAAACTTTTAATAACCTTTTTTCTCTATATTTTGTAATGACAGGTGGTCTTAAGTAATATAAACAATATATTGGTACCGGGAAACAAAACCTGTAGTCAACTCATTCCAAGTATGAATTCAACTATTATCTAATTGGATACCACCTAATCTCAGACCTAGACAGGCTATTTTTGAATATATGCATAAGAAATTTCTAATCCCTTATGTGAGCAACCATCTTTCAATAGCACGTGGGGATGTGGACCAGGATCTTTTGACCCATCATATTTCTCAAAGTCAAGTGTCATAAACTTGAGTGGAATGGCCACATATGGGACCAAAAAGAAAGTATGTATGTGTCTATGGACCCATAAAAGTCCATCTTCAATCTTTTCTCAACCATATCCATTTTTTGTAACTCTTTTTCAATCTTTGCCTCAAACATATTCAATTTCTCTAACTCCTTTAGATCATCTAATTTTGGAACTTCAATTGTTTCAATTTTTTTTTTTTGACACAAGGATAGTTTACCTTGAAGTGGTGATTGAAATGTGAAAATTTGTACCCCTAGGTGAGGATAAGAAACCTCACCTATAAAGTGTTGAGTTATTCCTTCATTTTTCTTGAGAATTTTAGATCTTGTCCATTTTAGTAGTTTATTCTTCAGCCCTATTTCTAGTCTTAGAAGGGGTGTTGTAAGAATGAGAATCCTTAACTTTTTGAGGAAAAAAAAAACTTCTTTTAATCAATAAATCAAGTAATAAAATTTTATTAACAAGTGCACAATAAAACAAATACATAAATACGAGAGTACAAAGCTATAAACATTTATTAGAGAAAATAAATCACAACGTTATGAATTAAACAAAATTCCATATCAATCTTTTGTTGCTACATATCCTTATTACAAGACTTTACAACACTAGTATTTTCAAAAAGAATTTTTATGATCCACTTGATAGTGTTGCTGGGCCTCTACAATTTGAACAAAAGTCTTCTGGAGCGGTGTTATATGTCTAGCAATATCTTAATTCAATCATTCATTTCAACTTTAATAATTCTCATACAACACTATCATGCATTTTGCCCACTAAATTATTTTCTTCTTCTTGACACTTGTTTGGAGTAGTAGTTAACTTTATCATTTCACATTCTTTTCTCTTAATATTTTATTGAAAAATATATATCTTTTTTTTTAATTGGCCTGTAAGAGATCATTGTACCTTTATTCCAATTCAAGGGCATTTCTCATCTAACATGTCATGTTCTTCCTTCCACCCCATAGCATGAAATCCAAAATAGTAGTACTAACATGGCATATTACCTTATGAAACACAACTAGACCATAAATTGCCAATGCACAACAGTTGTGTACCTTTGTCATCATTAGGATGTTGATTGATGAAGTATTGTAACACGCATACCATCCTTTCTCTTTAGTCATTCTATCAACTTGGGTAAGTTCAATTCCCATGAAATTGGCAAGTTGGTTTCTATATCCATATCCCCTCGTTTGCTTCTACAACACTTTATTTAAACTCGAGAAGTCTTAAGTGCAACAATGCCAAGTTGGCACCATGTCTGCTTCACCAAACATGAAACACCTATAAAGTTAAGCACCAAGATAAATTACATTACAAAATACAGGCAAATCAAGTTTCTATAAGGGTAGGATTATGGGTTAATTACATATTTGGTCACATAATTTGACTCCAAAGTATAAGGGCCGAATTGTAATTTAACACTATCCACGAAGGATAACATTCTCTTATTCCTCTCCCATCGCAGGCTTTAATAGGAAAGGGTTCAGTTCTAGGTGGTCATATTTCTCATGGCAATGCGAACACTGCAGTCTCACAAATTCCAAAATACTCTACTTCCATATAGTGGAACAAGCCCAAGTTGATGTCTATTTTATGCAAGTGAATTGTGTGTGAAGAAACATTATGAGGGTTGGTTTGAAAGAAGGTAAATGCAAAAATTTAGATAAACTGGTATATACAGATAAATATATAATTCAACAAACCATACACACAAAACCTTGAGAACCCTAAGCACAAAGACTAATTCATGGCTAACTCTGTAAATGGCCTCCGGTGAAGTCCCCAAACTGTTAGGAAGTGTGAAACAAAAATCTGACATGCTAGATGTGAATCACTCAAAATCAAGATTCATGACTAATCTTCTTTAAACTAGATCTGATTAGCCACCCACAATATCTATCCAATTTTATTCAAGGGATCCTGAAAACAACGATTTAAGTCTACTTTGTACAATTATGTGTGGAAAGAAATTAACACCCTTACGTTCATTTTCAATTCTCCAAAACAACTAAAAGTTGATATCCACTCCATGCCCCAGTTTTTTTTCCTAAAATGATTTATACCGAATTAATCAAAATAAAACTTGATTTTAAATAAAAAAATATTTTCAATTTGATCCCCTTAAACACATTAACATTTAGTTTCTAATACTAAATTGAGAATTCAATTTAGTCCTAAAATTAAACATGAAACTGAAATCGAGTCCAAAACCATTTTGAATAAACTCAAAACTCCATTGACAATAGAACACAAAATTTGGGTGAAGTGGGTATCAAATGAAAATATTTAAACGCAAAAGCGAGGCAAGTTGCGGGTGTACAAAATTCGTCCATCCCCCCGATGTCGAATTTTTGCCCTGATTCAGTACACAACTTTCCTAAACAGATGTTCATCCATCCCATGTAATGCATATCCAAATATAAGTATGGAAATATGATACTCAAATTACGTTAGAATCTTGAAAAGAAAAATGATCATGCCCATACAAAATACATATTCGTTGAGTTCAAATAATATAGGTTGTACGATCATGTCCAAACTGCTGAGTGGTTTAGTCATTCTCGCAGAATTGGGGGGCGGGGTGGGGTTGCAATTACTTAGAAAACAAATTTTCTAAATTTTTTATAGAATCATATCCAAATATGCGATGGAAAGTCCATAGCATTGATATCATGCATTTCTAGAAAGGTTTTAAGAAAATATGCAATAAAAAAGCAAAATAAGTTTCGAAATTTGGAGTTCAATTTCAAATTGCAGACCTGCAATTAATCTGAAAAGCATATTTACAGACAACGTACATCCAGGCTGCATGAACAGAACCGGCACTGGAAACTGGATCTGATGTCCTGAGAAGAAACATCAGACGACAAGCTATTTACAGCTGAGTGGATTAGTACAATGCAAACAGCATACAAATCTTTATAATGCAGCAGAGTGAATAATAGAATATCTGACATGCATACACGTATTGTCAAGAGCAACTTCATATAGCCTCTTGAGAGGGCTGCATTTGTGCAAAGCACAATGTACTGGTAATCAGCTCACTCCTCTATAAATAGCATTAGGTCGTAAGTCGTCCATATTATCTATGCTTCTGTATCCATCAATATCCCTGAGACCTGTGTAGCCTCGACGGGCTAGGTATTCACGGTAATCATCTTCTGTGTAAAAAATCTTGTCCTCAGTGTGGACTGGTATATGATCTGACTCATCATAAAGGCACACTTTTATAGCCAAACCTGAATGCAGGAGGATGAAAATACACAAAAAATAAGTGAAAAAAGAATATTAGCAATAATGTGCACAAGACATGTTTGATAGCAAAATGAAGATGTCTTATAGTTAGACATCAATTCTGACCCGAACCCAACCTGGCCCAACTTGATTTGACCATAAAAAGTGGAAAACCCTAACAGAGAACGACCCAAACTCAAAATGCCAATCTCTAAATGACCCGAACTAAGTTGTCTGAAGGCATCCCTGAAAATGTTACCTTCATCAAGGTGGAGTGTATAATTCCCTAAAGGCATTTCCCTGTCAAAACTGCGTACTATATTGTCTTCATCCTCCAACCAAAATGATCGCTTTGTTCTCAATCCAAATGCAGATTTAATTGCCTCTCTAATGGCATCAGCAGTTCCATCTATACCGATCCTTCTGGTGTAGTCCCCGTACTTGACAGTTATAACCCTTCCTCCATATGACTGGCAGTCCCCACCTACCAAAAAAGGAGAGAAAGAAAATGAGAAGTCGATATATTAATTTTTATTGGATTTAAATTTTTCATCTTGGACAATATTTGGGAGATAACACTCCAAATCGAGTGTTTGCCACAATCACATTCATTTGAGCAAATATGAAGAAAAATGCCCCCATGATGGACCAACTAAACACCTGAATGTTATGCTACATGCAAAACCATCATATACTTTGGTCAAACCGGTTCCATAAAAATTCTAATTTACGAAACTTACCATTTCCCGGGGTCTCTCTCCAATTCCAAGGAGGAACTCCACTCGCCGCAACTGCATCAGCTGCAGTGATAGCAAGAGGATGTCCATCATGATCTAAACGTCTTTCAAGATTAAGTGTCGGCCTACCACTAGCTGCACACCAAAAACATAAGTGGAGGAGATGCATAACATTTCAAAGACACGCTATGGTGAATGGATGAAGACATGCTTAAGGAAAATGTTATTTGCTACAGATCAGGCAGTCTGTAGAGTATATGGTTCTTTGTTTTAACAGAAATGTTAATTCAGTGTGGAAGTGCAGCAGAATGCAAAATCAACATGCTTTTCATTGTATAGCACCCCGATCTTATATATTCTCAGTAAAATAAAAACTCCACTGAAGTTGAAAACTAATTGAAGGCATAAGATTGTACAACCACACGAAGTCCATAAACAACATTTTAGCATTTAAGCCACAGAGAAAGACATGTATATTAGATGCAGCTAAAGGTTAATAAAGGTGACACAAATATCACATATTTATGTGCTGACATGACAAAATCCTTAAATGGAAAGATAAGGGCATAAAAGAGAGGACACTTTGGAGGAAAAAGTAGAGTCTTAAGTTTAAAACAATGCATCCATTTTAACTAATAATATGATTAGCAGGTGAGAGTACCTAAAGATGGCCAAATGAATATGATAGATAACAGGATATCTCTAATTATGCCATAAAAGCTCCTAAATCCAGGTGAGAAATTGATGAGGTATATAAGGTTGATGAGATTAAGGCCATTGCATCCAACAAATTCCATGATTTTCCCAAATTAACTTGACAAAAATATTACAACGAGATTAAAGAAGTGGAAAAAGCAAGATAAACCCAAAGAAAGCAAACTCGAATTACAACATACCTTCAACAGGACCAAATGAAATGCCAGCATCCTCAAAACCTGCAAGAGCCAAATCATATTGGTGAAGATCATTAAAATCACAATAATAGAACGAATGACTTAATATATGTTGCAGGTTAAGTATAGGAACAATAAAACTATCACTCAGCCTACATAGGGAACCCCCCACCCCAAGAGAGAGCGAGATTGAAATCCCCAAAAGCCTGATGCTAAAACTTATACACTGCTTTCAAGAAGCAATATGCAACAGCAAGATATGATGTCCAAGACAAAACCAGAAGAAACCATGTAACTGTAGAATGAACCTATGGAAAAATGGATGCGACAACATAAGACAACAGAAAGGAAATCGATAGACCATTATTGATAATCATCCCTACCTAAATAAGATTTTAATTCTTAATATACTGACATTCTCTTCCCATACTCCTATTGATGGTTGTATTCTAAACTTCAAAGAAACCAAAGAAGCCTACAGCCCTTATGAAATATCTTGGGGCTTTCATTGCAGAATACTTGCTCATGATCTACCGAGCATGATTTATGCTTCAAGTATCATGAATGCCATATCGTATTTTGAAACGCACATTTGTTCTTTAGACATGATGTGTTGCTTTGAAAGCATATACAATACGTTATAAATTTAGCCATCTAAACTCCACGATGAACATATCATTTAATAGCAACATCTTTTTGTTGGTACCAACTTCACAAAGATACATGAATGCAAACAAACCTTCTTGTAAAGCACCCAATATAATCATCAACAAAAATGGAAGCGGACTCGAAGTCATGTCAAATCAAATAAATTCCTATAGTTAAATAACTGAAAGTAATCGGCTTCTCTTTTCCCTTGCCAGTAGCAATTCATAATAACCTCTTTAAGTCACTTTAGGAAGTAACTCTCAACATATTCAACCCCAAAAATTACAGCAGCTTTAAGACATGCTCAACTATTTATTTCTCTTGGAGTATCAGTGTCCAACTCCAACACAGTTTCAAACATAGATACAGGAATATCATCTTCTAAAAACCCACCAATAGCAATTAATAATACCCTCTTAATTCCCTCTTTAGATAGTAACTTTCAAACAAAATTAACCTCAAAATTTACAACAGCTTCAAGACATGCAACCCTCTTAAAGCATCCCTGTGCGACACATTTTCAAACATGGATACAAGGATATTGTGTTCTAGGGACCCAACAACAGCAACTCATAATTCCCTCTTTAGGAAGTAACTTTCAACAACTTCAAACTCAGGAAATTATAGCAGCTTTAAGCCATGCCCGACTCTTCATTTTTCATTGCTTATCCATATCCAATACTCATGCCCCCCACATTTCAAACATGGATATACGGATGTCATCTTCTAAGGACACACAAAACACATGGAAAAAGAGAGAGTAAAAATTGGATATACTGTATTACTCAGGCACCCGTACCTGACACTCACATGAATGTTACTTAACATAAGAACATTTACCTTGAAAATCCATTAAAGCCCAAAACGCCCAAAACACCCAAAACAGATGTTTGAATAAAAATAAAGGCTTCACGAAGAATTGAACAAAAAATTCTCCACTTTCTAAAATGGCAAAAGAAAATAAGACATACCCTTATCAGCGAAATGCATAAAGGAATCGGGTTTAGGAGGAGGTGTCGGACTCTTGTAGGAATTTTTGGTCCTCTCCCTTAAAATCTCTTCAATTTCCTTATAATAAGACATCTTGGCCGACCCACTCCCTCTGTCCTGATGCTTAGCTTTCTTGAACTCTTTCAACAAGTTCCTCCACTTGTCGGTACACATAGTGGGGGATCTATCGAACCCTTTCTCTCTCATCTTAGCGGAAATCTGCTCCCACAAGTGCTTGTTGGATTTGGAAGTATTGAAAAGGCCGTCCATTTCTCTTCGGAAGCCGATAAGGCTACGGGTTTCGTCTTGAACCCATGTCTCGGCTCGTTTCTTGGGGGCTTTGACTTCAGGATCTTCGCCGCTGCTTTCACCTAAGATCATTTGCTGTTGCTGTTGCTGTTGTTGGTGTTGGTGGTGGTGGTGAGGAGGAGGAGGGTGGTGGTGGTGGTGGTGAGGTGGCAAATCCCCATTGGAGGTGACCTCGATGATCATGTCGCGGGGGGCGGCGGCGGGACCTTCCTCTTTGTATAAGTCAATAGGACGGGGTTTCTCCGATAAGTACATGGGTGTTTTGAATCTGAAGAAGAAGAAAGCGTAGAGTAGAAGGTTTGGGGAGTTTGAGAGTGAGCGTTTGATAATATATTGTTTTCTAAGCGGACTTCCCTTTTCTTTCTCTTTGCCTTTGGGCGTTGCATTTGCTTTGCCTTTTTGCCCTTATTCTCTTTCCATTATTTTCTCTTCTAAACAATAAAATAACCCAATCCATTTAATCAGTATTATGATAAACACAGTTGAATCGCGGTGAGGTTATTTATTTTTATTGTTATAATTTATAAAATGTATGTTTATATTATTATTTATTTGTATATATTTAATTTTTTCATGGTTGAATTGTGAATAGATGTTTTGAGATTAGTTTTATAAGTTATAAAATATATGTTTTATATTTTATTATATATCTGTGTATATTTTTTAATTTTTTTTATAATTGAATTAACAACTATGGTTTTACTGATTCTACCCAATCAAATTCTTAGGGAATAGAATCGGTTTGAAATCCTACTCTATCTCTTTAAGATAACTTGGATAAAATATGAGATTAGTAGGGATAAAATAATATGTTTTTTGGTAAAATTAAATAATGGGTTACATAGAAATGTTAATAAATAAATTATCAGGACTGCTTTTAATGATACATGCACAGATGGAGTGAAATTTATTAAATTTCATTCACTGAATCTGTCAATTTTTAAGTTTGGGAAATCAATAGACCTGCGACGACTTTTTGCATGGGATCTAGGCATTTATGGGTTGAGATGCCTTTATGGCATTCAAAGATCTCTCTTAGCTTCGAAACGCACTCTGAATCACTCGATTTCGAGCTCGAGAGCTCAAGTTATGACTGTTTTAATAAAGATTGCGTAAGCAGAATTTCTGGACGTGATTATGACGGGAATTACGAGTTTCGGGCTTTTAATTCGAGTTTAAATCATATTGAGTTCAAGTTTTGGGCTTAATTTTTATTATATATGAGCCTAATATTGTATTTATCAGTTCTTATTATTTTATTATTCCAAATTTTTAATAATTATTTAGGAGTTTTATGTCAATAAGAAAGTTTAATTTAAAACAATTTTTCTAGATTAATTGGAATTCTAGTATACATAAGAATTTTATTTAGAATTATTTAGCTAGCCTATATATAGGCATTTGCATTGTACACAAATCACACAATTCATTATTATTCAACTTCTCTTTTGAGTTAATAAATTCTTTTTAAGTTTTTCATTTCAAGAATTTCTCTTGAGTTTCTTTTAGATGAGTTTTAACAATCTTTTCAGATTGTGGGGATCATATTCAAACTTTTTCTTGCCAAGTTTTCTATCTTGGAGGGGAAATTAGAGCTACTTGAAGAGGGTTGTGGATTCTTCGTGTATCCAAGGCTTCTTAGGACTTCTATATACCACATTTTATCTTTCCCTCTATCTTCTTATTTTCTTCCTTATTGTTCTAATCGTAGATTTATTATTCTATTTTAATTATCTTAGTTATTTATTTTAATTGTTTTATCTTACCTAGATTTGATTGTGTTTCAGGTTGTGTCAAAATCCAAGTTTCTTTCCTAACGTCTAGAGCCCTAAGTCAAATCCACGACTTGAAAAAACTTTACAGTCTGTTTCTGCATTCATCCGCCCCATTCTTTATCATTTCTTTCAAAAGCTCTTTCATCTCCAAAGGGGGTCATTAAACATGTGCAAAGCTTCATCACTTGATAGATCCATTTTTGTTAAAGCATCTGTTATTCAGTTAGCCTCTCTAGGAATGTATCTCAAGGACCATTTCTCTTCAAAGGTTAAAATTTGTTGAATCCTTCTTATTGGAGTGCTTTTTGGACCTTCAATCTTATTCTCGTAAATAGATATAACATTCTTGAGATTATTCGACTGAATGATGACCTCGTTATATCCTTGTTTTTGAAGAAAAAGTAAACCATCCAATATGCCTCAGAGCTTAACAACCGCGACAGAACATTTCCCCAAAAAGCGATTATAGCCCAAGATCCAGTTCCCCTTCCCATCACATATTACTCCACCTGCAGCAGAGAAACTAGAACCAAAGTGGACAACACCATTAGTATTAAGGTAAAACACATACCTGAATTCGGATGAACGGAAGTTTGTTTTGTACTAATCTCTAGCGCTTCATTGTGGATAGAGATAAAATGTTTCACCCAGCTATACGAAAATCTAACATTTCCTCTAGATTCATAGATTTCCTTTGGAAAATGATCAAGTTGTTGCTTTTTCAAATGCACCATAGAATTAGCTCGAAGCAACAGGCCCAAGTTGAATCACTCATATTGTTGGCAGATTATGCTTGCAAATTCGAGAATAACCACTGTGAAATATTATCAACAAAAAAACGTCTAAGATGATTAGGAGGGATGATTTGATGCCAAATTTCCTTTGCAAAGGAACAATCCCTAAGGACATGTAAAATATCCTCAATAATATGACCACAAAGATGGCACGACTCATCTTGCGTAATACTCCTCCTAACCTTTTCGGAATTAGTTAATAGTCTTTGTTTTAAGATTAACCAGATGAACTATCTAACTTATTGGGCGACCAGGATTTTCCAAACAGTATTCCAATTACCATCCATCGAATTCCAAGACTCCTCCTTAAGCATACAATAAGCACTTTTAACTAAGAATACACCGTTCGTAGTCCTAGACCAAGAAAGAGTATCCGACCCTGCTGACTCCAAGGGTGGTGGAATACTAATGATCCGTTGGACTACTTCTTCTGGCAACCAAACTCTAAATAAATCAAGATTCTATGTGCCATTTCCCAAAACCATCTCATTAACCTTGCACTTAGGAGAGATATTTACATGACCTGAAATATACTTAATAAGAGGTCCCACATTAGGAACCCAATTATCCTCCTAACATAGAATGGACCACCTATCCCCAACAGACCAGATCATATTATTACGCAATAAAGGACAAGCCCTAGCAATAACTTTCCACAAATAGGAACATCTATTCCTTATAATACAGTCTGACATATCCACCTAAAAACCATACTTAACTCTAAGAACCTTGGTATAAGGCTTTAGTCTTAGTGATAAGGTTGTATCCAATTTTCAACATGAAAGCTTTATTCTGATCCCCCAAACATCGTATCCCAAGACCTCCATATGATCTAGGCTGACAGATATTATCCCATCCAACTAAGGCCATTTTCATTTTCCTGTCAGAAGCACCCCAAATGAATTGTCTTGCCAATTCTTCAATTGAGTCACAAATACCTTTAGGAATCAAATTCGACTAATATCGAAATAGACAACATGATAATTTGTGCTAAAGTAACCCTCCCTACAAAGGAAAGTCTTTTAGCATCCCAACTAAAAAGACGGTTACAAACTCTCTCCACCAAAAAATTTAAGGTACTATTAGTAAATCTATGGTGAGAAAGAGGAACCCACAAATAGTGACCCAAGTCGTTAACTTCTTGAAAACCAAGCATGTGATTGATAATTGTAACAGCCCATTTTCAGTAATGTCAAAAATAGTGATTTTGGGACCACGACTCTAACTAGTGAGTTAATATTATAATGTTTATTTAATGTCTATAAGGTTATTTTAAGGTCGTTTTAAATTTTCGTTAAGAAATTTTAAAGTTTAAATGGTTAATTAATTAAAATGACTAAATTGTAAAGGTTTTGAAAGTGAGATTCTATAAGTTAAATGGATTAAATAACCTTAGAATCTAAACTAATAGATTTAGATGGTAATTATACCAAACTTAAAGTTAGTGGATCTTTATGGATAGGTTTTATGGTAGTTTAAATGATTTTTAAAGGTCAAATTAGTAAATTAGTAAATAAAAGAAAAAGATAAACTAAAATAAAACATCAACTTCCTCATTCTGTCATTTGGAAATAGAAAACACCATTAGAAGGAGCTTGGAGCATTCGGTCATTCTTGCATCTTGTGCATGGTAGGTTTTCAAGTCTCGTTTTTAGTAATTTTTATATTTTTGAGCTCGTTTTAGCTTAAACTACTTAGCCCGGGGGTTAATTTTCAAAACTATTAAAGTTTGATGGATATGCTATGAATGAAATTGATGAATTTGTGAAGTTAATTGATATATAATTAAAGTTAGGTTTTAAATGAACATGTTTTGTTAAATGATTTTTAGTGAATTTAAGGTTTAAGAATTTATTTGTTAAAGTATAAACTTCCATGTAAATTTTGTGAATTGAGGAAAAATGTGGGTTAATATAATTCTAGGAAAAAATGGTTAATATGTGTTTCAATTAAAAATGGTGAATTTGCAAGTTAAGGGTTTGGGGACGAAATTGTATGAAGCTAAAATAATGGGTTAAATTTGTAACTTAATGATGGAAGGGTCTAATTGCATAAAACTACTTGTTGAATGTTGGAATTATAATAATTGAGTTAAATTATTATTTAGATCAAGAAAAGAATCAACCAGATTTAAATCGAGGAAAGGCGAAAGTCTCGGATTAGCTTTCAACTTAACTGTAACAATTGTGGTGATTGAGGTAAGTTTGTATAGAGATTAAATTTATCATTTGATGTTTTGGATGAGTTACTATGTATAACTAAGTGAATTATAATCTTGATTTGATAATTGATATTGTGGATATTGTTGTAAGGTTAGTTGACTTAAAGTTGTAATTTATAAGTGTGAAATTCATGATGATATACAGAAATGGTATAATGCGATGGAAATAAAAGATTTGAGAGGTAAAAGTCTCATTTGAACCTTGTGAATACTAAGGATACGAATGACATGTCATTAAGGATTATATGGTTTCGAGTGCTGGTCCTAAATGTCCTACCGATGGCTGGGGTCCTATATTTGTTGCGGATTCTTCACAACTCATATAAGCAAGCCCATTTCACAGCTCGTGTGAGAACTAATGAAAAGGAAAGGTTCGGTTACATAAAAAGGCGTACTATGTGTTATCATTCCCGAGTATACAATATTTTTCTATATGGTTCAACGAGGAAAAAAAGATTGATGGACACCACTCCCCTGATGAGACACCCGTGTGGAAACGATGACCCAACCATTCTATGCAAAGGACAAATAGATAAGGGGACAAATGGCAACTTTGTCGAATACCCCTTACTGGTTTGAACTTTAGGGTTGGGGCTCCATTCCATAGAACCTCTATGGTAGACGATGAAATAACATTCATAATAATCTGGACTAAGTTAGAAAGAATACCTATTGCTTTCAGAGAAGCTTCTACAAAGTCCCATCTTACTCTGTCGTAAGCCTTCTGCAAGTTGATCTTGACTACCATCCACTAGAGCTTCTTCTTAGATCTCATAGAGTGTAGGACTTCATGTCCAATAATACCATTATCAATAATGCTTCTCCCTGCTATGAAACCCGCTTGTTCTTGGCCTATGATATTCAGAAATATACTTTTAAATCTTTTTGCGATGACCTTCATAACCAACTTATACAACACAGAACACAAGCTGATGGGTCTAAACTGTGAAAAGTTTCCAGGGTTCAAAATTTTAGGGATTAACACAGTAAGAGTGTTGTTAAACTCCGATTCAATAGTCCCTCCTGCGAAAATCTTCCTGACCAAATCACAAATGACTCCGCCTATGTTATCCAACTGATTTTGGAAGAACGCCACATGAAAACCATCACTACCTAGAGCCTTCAGTGGCGCCATGTCAAAAAGAGCAATCTTGATTTCCTCATTTGAAACAGTTCTTCCAAGAAAATTAACATCTTCTAAATTGAGACTCGGAAATGCACTTGGAGGTAAATTCCCCAACGGACCTGGACTCTCCCCATAAAGATTCTAAAAGAAATTGACCGCTTCAATTTTGAGGACTTTAGGATCGAATTTCCACTCTCCATTAGAATTACACAAAGCAGTAATTTTATTAAAATTCCTTCTCAAAATCGTGTGCTTGTGAAACTATTTCGTATTACGATCTCCCAAATTTAACCACTTGCACCTTGATTTTTGTTTCCAGAGTATCTCCTCATGGTCAAGAATATTCTCAAGCTCCTCTCGGACCAATAGTTCATGTTGAAGTAGAGAATTAGACTTGGATAAATCCATGGCTTGTTGTAACTTGGAAAGCTTGTGCAGTAACTGCCTCTTCCGTTGGTTTATGTAGTCGTAAACACATTTGTTCCAACTTTTGAGCTTATTAGTAAACCTGATAATCACACTAGTCATGTCACCATCGAAATTCTAATTATCCCAAACAAAATCAGAAAAATTCGGATGGTACAGCCATCTAGTTAAAAACTGGAAGGGACGCTCGGACAGGGAATTAAGAGCAAAACAAATATTCAGAAACAACAGTCTATGATCTTATTTAATTATTGGGAGATAAGCAACCAAACAATTTAGAAAATACACCTTCCAAGCTTTATTTCCCACTACCCTATCCAGTCTTTCAAAAAGATTACCTCGATGCCACGTAAAAGAAGGACTCTGAAAACCCAAATCATGCAATTGAGCTTTATCCATAAACTCACCAAAGAACTGATATTTACACCCTTTAACATGACCATATTTTTTGTCTTCCGAAAAGAGGATGGCGTTTAAATCGCCAATGGCCATCCAAAGGTACTACTTGAGCGGGATAGAAAGACTTAAATCTTTCCACAAGATTTTTCTTTTCTGTCTGTCAGGGTTCTCATAGACAAAAGCAATGAAGACTGAATGTGGATGAAGATTGGAGTGAATAAGAACCAGAATAAATTGAGGATGGTTACCAACCACCTCTAAATCAATCGAATTATTCCAGCCTATCTAGATACCACCAAAAAACCTAATTGTTTCCACTCGATAAGATTTATCCCATCTCAATTTAGCGATGATTACATCAACTTTAGCCCTACTAACTCTTGGTTCAAGAAGACAGGTTATATCTGACTTATACTGATTATTATGTTCACAAAAAGCTTGCAAAAATTATCAGTCGCACATCCCTGTACATTCTAGGATAAAACTGATAAATTCATACTAATAATTAAAATAAAAAGAAAAGAAAGCTTATCTTATTGGAGACCGGTAGAAGAATTCTCCACTCGCTCTCCCTCTTACATCAATAAATCTTTAGCAGATTGCCCATCAAGTTCTGGTGTGATAAGTTCTGAGGCCTCTTCATAGAATCAACGAAAAAAACCTAAGAATTTTTAAAATTCTTGAAGCAATTTCCCGACCCCTTTAAAGTTTTGTTTAATTTCCAACCTCCTTTGAACTTGACACTTTAGCTTCATGTCCCTTATTAACCTATTTGGATAATTGATTTCTAGTCAAAATAACACTGCCCCGACCTCCTTGCCGACTGGTTCAGAAAGGGTGTTCTTTTTGAACACTACCATTGAGTGATTTTTTGGCATCCAATACGTTTCCCTTCATCCCCCACATCGATAAAAGAATTCTCTTCAAATGTGGGATTAAAATGCACCACGTGTTCCACTTGAATTTCGTTTGAACTAGGGGAGTCCAGCTTCGCTGTTCCTACAACAGAACCATTCGATGAATTTGAAAAAAAAAAGAGAAAAAGTTATAGAGGTACCTGGTTTTAAAAATTGATTTGTTACACGAACACTAGCCTATGGCCTACTAAGGTCTCCTGAGGGCCTTGGGGCGTTTGCTCCAAAAGCTGTCGAGCGGTGAAGTTCTTGGTGCAGCCATTACCATCCCTGCTAGTGGCCTGTTGCTTTTCAACCGACAAAGCCTGTTGTTTCAAACCATCATTAAAACCAACAGTGGTCTAGCCCTTCATAGAATTAATGGGCTTAGGCTTATGGGTCTGGCCCTTAGTGTGATTCCCCACTGACTAGCCTAAATTTTCTTTTCTAATCATAACAGTAGTTGGATTTTTGCCTGTTGAGGACTTTCCTTAAGAACCTGTCAAAATGGCTTTCCCATTCCTCTTCAATTCTTGTTGTATTTCATTATTCAAACTTTCATCCGTTGAATTCGCCTCTAATCCTGCAAGGGATTAAAATCGAGATCCCAGTATTTTCTCATCAGAAATACTGTTTCCTTTTTTATTTCCTTCCGGAGTGGCGGGTCTAGTCTGCCGCTCCACCAGCATCCAAGAGCCATAATCCCTACCTCCGATCATCGTAGAATTTGGAGATGCTTGAATCGTTAACTATACTTTATTCATCGGCTTTGTGAGATGAGTGGTATTCGGATAATTTTCTTTGTTGTGCCTATAGTGTCCACACGAGAAACAGACCACAGGTAAGTTCCATATTCGATCTTTTAGAGGTTGCCACACACTACCGTGTGTCTTAAAAATTTCGGGCGCAAGTTGGTTCACACGGGCACAGAGAGTTACAAGGCCGTGTGACCGTGAGCCACACGGTCACAGATAGTTATACGGTTTGCACACACGGATGTGTGGAATAGTCACACAAGTGTGTGGATAGCCACACGACCGTGTTTGGAGTCACACGATCTGACCTAAGTCACACCACCTGGCCACACTACCGTGTGACCCCTATTTTCACAATTTTTCATAATTTTCTCAAAAATTTTCTGATTTATTTAAATCAATCTTCGATTGCTTTTTAATCATTTTTAAGGCTCCGATAGTTTGATTTAAGGCCCAAATGTGTATGTTTGCTATGATTGGAATTTATAATTAAGTTGAATTATTAGTTCTATTTTGAATTTAAATGTTCTATTTTGTACAGTAACATTTTGTAACCCTAATCTAGTGATGGAAACAAGTTAGGGGTTTACACTTAGTGGTATCAGAGTTAAGGGTGAGCATTCGATCGAATCGAATAAAAATTTTTTAAGTTAATCGAGTTTTTGAATCTCATTTTATCATCTAACTTTATTTGAAGTTTTCTTGAATCGAGTCGAGTGAGATAGAATTCGAATCGAATCGAATATATTTGTTCGAGTTAAAATTTAAAAAATAATTTTGGGTCCTTGTAACCACTGTCACCCATCGTAATAAAATTTGTCCACCTTAATCAAATTTTTTATTAACTTTTATCACCTCATAATTTATTTATTAATTTTTTATATACTAGTTAGCTTATTTGCTTGCTTAGTTGTTTCAATTATCTTCAGATTCTTGTTACTATGTATTTTGGAATTAAAAATATATTAAATGTAAAAATATGATTTTTAATAAAAGTTATTTTAAAAATAAAATGTAAAATTGATACCAATATAAAATTTTAACACGAATATTTTATGGCATAATTAATAATTCAATTTTAATATAAATATTCAACATGACTAAACAATTCAATAATATAAATAATATAAAATGTGAAATTTAATTTAATAATATAAATAGTAGATATAAATAAAATTATTACTATTTATGTTTAGTAATTTTTTTCGGATAATTTTGATTTTTTATTTGAGAGTAAAGGGTGAGAAGTAAAAGTTTAGGGGGAAAATAAAAAGTTTTGGAGAATAAAAGTTTGAGGGAAAGTAAATAGGGGGAGTAAAATTTTGGATGGAAAATATTAAAAAAAAATTGGAGGGGGGAGGGTTTGGGTAGAGGTGTTCATGGGCCGGGCCCAGAAAAAATTTCGGCCCGGGTCCTAGGCCCGGGCCCGGCCCGGCCCGAAATATGGGCCTAGAATTTATTTTAAAAATTAAAATAAAAATTAAAAAAAGTATTTTAAAAATATTTTAAAATTAAAAAAATTAAAAAAAGTATTTTAAAAAAATTTAAAAAAAATTTTAAAATTAAAAAAATTTAAAAAAGTATTTTAATAGTATTTTAAAGTTAAAAATAAAAAATAAAATATTTATTATTGGTAGGTAGGGCAATGCAGGCCCGGCCAAAAAGTTGTGCCGAGGCCTGCCCATTTTTAATCGGGCCTCGTTTTTTGCCCAAGCCCATATTTGGGCCTATATTTTACCCAAACCCTCCCATATTTGGGCGGGCCGTCGGTAGTGAGCCGCCCGACCATGAACACCTCTAGGTTTGGGGTAGATGAGAGGTGGGATGGGAATAGAATAAAAGTTTTAGGGGAAAAGTGGGAGGGAGTAAAAATTTTGGGAGAAAATAAAAGGTTTTGAGGGTTTTTGGGAGTAAAAATTTGAGAAAAAGCAAATGGGAAGTAAAATTTTGGTGGGAAATAGATTTTGGGTAGATTGGGGGGTTGGGAGGGGAGGGGAGTAAAAGTTTTGGGAGGAAAGTGGGAAGGAGTAAAAGTTTTGAAGGAAAAGTAAAAAGGTTTGGGGGTTTGGGGTAAAAATGTAAAATATTATAGTTTGATATTCGAATTATTCGAATTATTCGAATTCAAAAACTCAACTCGATTCGAACTTGAAATTTGAAAAAAAAATTCGAGTTGATTCGAATAACTCGATTCGTTTAACTCGAAATTCAAATTTTTTTAATTTTTTCGAGTCGAATTGAGTTTTGCTCACCCCTAATCAGAGCTATAATTTAGTCGATTCTCGGGCTGAACGTAGCTAGTATGGCGTATAGAATACATCCCATCTTATAACTTGTGATAGTGTGATATCTTCTGACTTAAATTGAATTATGTTTTCATATAGATAAAAGTTGTCATCCAACCGAGCTGATTCTTATTAGGTCGAAAGTAATGTGCAAGCCTCCGTTCAAGGAGCACTTAGTAATTGGCCCATATCTGAGGGCTGGGAAAGTGAGGCGAAAGAAGTCTTCTTCTATATAATGTCTGAATGGTTTTTTGAGTTTGTTAGAACAAGCCCAATGGCTCAACAACCTCCACCCCCTCCTGTACCCCAACCAATCCCCATTTATTCCTCAAGGTTTGGAACAAGTAAGTGTGAATAGACCTTCGGTTGACAAAATTCGTAAATATGGGGTAAAAGAGTTTCGTGGTACCACAAAAGATGATCCAGAAAAAACTGAGTTCTGGTTAGAGAATATTATTAGAATTTTTTATGAACTGTCCTGTTCTCCTGCTGATAGTTTGAAATGTGTGATACCGTTGCTAAAAGACTCAACGTATCAACGATGGAATACTTTAATAACAGTGGTACCAAAAGATCGTGTGAATTAAGATTTCTTTCAAACCTAATTTAAAAATAAATACATCAGTCAAAGGTATCTTGATAAAAAAGGAAAGAGTTTTTAAAACTAAAGCAAGGTTGTAAATCTGTAGCAGAATATGAAAGAGAATTCGTGCAACTCAGCAAATATGCTCGGGAATGTATACCAACAGAAGCTGTTCTGTGTACCCGGTTTGAAGATGGTTTAAATAAAGACATCAAATTATTGGTGGGGATACTGGAATTGAAAGAATTTGTGGTTTTGGTGGATCGAGCGCATAAGGCTAAAGAACTTAGCAAGGCTAAAAGAAAGGCAGATTCTGAGGTTCGTGACACAGGTAAATGACTGATAGGAAATTCATTTTCATCTCCATCAAAGAAACTGAAAGAATTTCATGGTCGTAAATCAACTCCATCTGGATTTTCAAGAAAGGATAATGGGAAACAGCAAACAAGTTTGTGACCCGAGGCTACCTCTATACCGAGTGTGTGAAGTGTTCGTAATAGTAAGCCTGAGTGTCAACAATACAATAGAATACATTTCGGAGAGTGCAGATTGAGAGATGGATCGTGCTTTAAATGCGGTTCATATGATCATTTTCTTCGATACTGTCCTAAAAGGTCTGATAGAGAGAAAGCTCAAAACACACGATTGAGTAACATGGATGCGAGAGAGAGGCCATCTAGAAACAATGCTAATGCGGGAAATAGTTGTAGTGGACGGGGAATTAAGAGCAGAACAAAAATTCAGAAAAAATGGTCTATGATCTAATTTAATTCTTAGGAGATGAGTAACCAAATAATTTGGGAAATACTCCATCCAAGCTTTATTTCCTCTACCCTATCCAGTCTTTCAAAAAGATTACCTCGATGCCACGTAAAAGGAGGACCCTGAAAACCTAGATCATGCAGTTGAGATTTATCCATAAACTCACCAAAGAACTAATATTTGTGCCCTTTAACATGACCACCTTTTTTGTCTTCCGAAGAGAGGATGGCATTAAAATTACCAATGGCCATCCAAGGGTAATACCCAAGCGGGATAGAAAGACTTAAATCTTTCCACAAGATTTTCCTTTTCTGTCTGTCAAGGCTTTCATAGACAAAAGCAATGAAGACCGAATGTGGATGAAGATTGGAGTGAATACGAACTAGAATAAATTGAGGATAGTTACCAACCACCTCTAAATCAATCGAATTATTCCAACCTATCCAGATACCACTAGAAAACCCAATTGCTTCCACTCAATGAGATTTATCCCATCCCAATTTAGCGATGATTACATCATCTTTAGCCCCACTGACTCTTAGTTCAAGAAGACTGATTATATCCGGCTTATACTAATTATTATATTCACGAAAAGCTCGCAAAAATTTATCAATCGCACACCCCTACACATTTTAGGATAAAATAAACAAATTCATAATAATAATTAAAAGAAAAAGAAAAGAAAGCTTCTCTTATTGGCGACCGGTAGAAGAATTCTCCACCCGCTCTCCCTCTTCCATCAATAAATCTTTAGCAAATTGCCCATCAAGTTCTAGCGCGATAAGTTCCGCTGCCCTCTTCATAGAATCGGTGAAAAAATTTGAAAATTTTCAAAATTCTTGATGCGATTACCCGTCCCATTTAAAGTTTTGTTTAATTTCCAACCTCCTTTTAAACCTGATACTTTAGGTCAATGTCCCTTATTAACCTCTTTGGATAATTGATTTCCAGTCAAAATAACACTGCCCCTGACCTCATTGCCGACTAGTTCAGAAAGGATGTTCTTTTTTAATACTACCGCTAAGTGATTTTTTGGCATCCAATATGCCTTCCTTCACCCCTACATCGAAAAAAGAATTATCCTTAAAGGTAAGATTAAAATGCACCACGAGTTCCACTTGAATTTCATTTGAACTAGGGGATTCCAGCTTCGCTGTTCCTGCAACAGAACCATTCGATGAATTTGAAAAAAAAAACGGAGAAATGGTTACAGAGGTACCAAGTTTTAAAAACTGATTTGTTACGCCAACACTGGCCTATGGCTTGCTAAGGTCTTTTGAGGGCCTTGGGGCGTTTGCTTCAAAAGCTGAAGCTGTTGAGCGGTGAAGTTCTTGGTACAGCCATCACCATAGTTGCTAGCGGCCTGCTGCTTTTCAGTCGACAAAGCTTGTTGTTTCAAACCATCATTAAACCCAATAGTGGTCTGGCCCTTCATAGAATTAATGGGCTTAGGCTTGCGGGCCTTGCACTTAGTGTGGTTCTACACTGGCTGGCCTAAATTTTCCTTTCTAGTCATAACAGTAGCTGGATTTTTGCCTATTAGGGACTTTCCTTGAGAACCGGTCAAAATGGCTTTTCCATTCCTCTTCAATTCCTGCTGTATTTCCTTATTCAGACTTTCATCCGTTGAATTCACCTCTAATCCTGCAAGGGATTGAAATCGAGATCCCATTATTTTCTCTTCAGAAATACTGTTTCCTTTTTTGTTTCCTTCCGGAGTGACGCACCTGGTCTGCTGCTCCACCAGCATCCAGGGGCCATAATCCTTACCTCTGACCGTCGTAGAATTTGGAGATGCTTGAATCGTTGACTCCACCTTCTTCACCGGCTTTGTGAGATGAGTGGTATTCAGGCAGCTTTCCTTGTTGTGCCCATAGCATTCACATGAGAAACATAACACAAGTAAGTTTTCATATTCGATCTTTTGGAGGTTGCCATTAATAAAGAGCTTAGAAATCAATGGTTTCCTTAAATTGACATAGACAACCATATTAGCAAAACGACCCCTCGCCCTGCTATCAATGTTGAAATCCAATTTGTTAATTTTTCGACCATTCCCCCAATCTCCATTAGGATCTGCTTTTTGTATAGGTGGTTGGGAAGACCTGGGAATCGAATCTAGGTAAGAACCATATTAGGGTAGAGTAGCCCAGGGTTAAAATCAATTGTCCAAGGCTGGACTGTTAGGTATTGGTTGAAAATTAACCACGGACCCTGGGATAAAATCTTTTCATAGTCTTCGGCACTTTGGAATTTGGCTAAAAAATATGCATTTTCAATATCCATTAATTTGAAAAGGCTTAGACAACCTCCAAATTCCATATAATCTATTTTGTTAAGTCGTAAACCCGATGTTCCGTCCCAGCATCTTGAGTACCACAGAGGTAGCCATTTCCTTTTCCACTCTCCGAGAAATCAATGGAGAGAATACCATTAACAACTGGTTTCTTGACATCTTGTTCCAAGAGGGAAAAACTATCATCAACATGTTGGGTACCACTTGCATCTTTTTGTTCAATAGTTTCTTTTCCCACTAACAAATCTTTCCAAGACAGAGAAGGCATTGGTGAAGGCTCCACAACCATCACATCCTCTAGGATCTCATTCGATTCCTTGAATCGGACCTTCTTTGTGTTTGGATCTTCGGGAGGAATATCTTCTTCTCCATTCCTATCACAAGAAGAAATCCAAGAAAACGAGAGCATAGTCGAAGTCTAAAGGATGATGGATAAAATGATATTTAGTCCTTAAATTTAGTAAATTTTAAAAATTTGATTTTGGGTTTTTTTTTGTTGGCATTAGTCTCACATCCATAAATCTAGATTATGTTAAAATTTAATGACCTAAAACTTTAAAATTTTACCAAATCATCACTTGAAAAATTTTGAATATGTATTTTAAATAATATTTTAATATTTATTTATACTTTTAAATGATAATGTATCATAATATCGAGTGTCATGTTATCACATTTTAATGAAATCTTAGTTAAAGATCAAATTAAGAAAGTTGTCAAATTCTGAAAAAAAAAAATCAAGAATCACTTTTAAATTTTACCTGATTTACAAACTAAATATTTATTTATCGCAATTAAATATACCAATATTTCCAAACTCAAGTATATCCAACCAATGAGCGCTTCAATCGAATCATAACCTGAATTTATTTTTAGTTTCGTGTTCAACCTTTGAATTGGATTGGATTGGATTGGCTAATAAGATCAATAATCGATCAAAATACCGATAGGAATGGCAATTCAAATTGCAGATTAAAGTAATATTTGAATTTGAATATTAAAATTACTATTAGCTAGGAATAGACCCCTTCGATGTCCAATATCTGAGTCCATAATCATAGAATTGTGAAATCCACTTTCTCCCTCTTATGTACAAAGTCATACTTTAACCTCTTAAACTTTAATTATAATTTACATAATTAATAAAAACGTATAAAATATAATAAAAATAGTTTCTAAAATTAAATATAATATTTCTTATAAAAATATATTATATAACATTTTATTTTATTAAATCTTATATAATTTCTCTTAAATCATATTATTTTGTATATGTAAACTTAACTAAACAATTAGATAAGATAACTGAAATCTCTAAATTTGTATTTATCCACTTTATTATTTGCTCAACTCAATTGGTTAAATTACTTTAAATAAAAATTAATTAATATTTTTATAGTTAAAATAAATATTATATATATATTTTTACAATGAAACACGATTATATTTAGCATATATTATATTATAAAAATAGTTTACATACGTTTAATGACATATAATATATCAATTGTAATATATAAGTAAATTATGAATGTATAAATATTTACTATACAATTATGATATTATAATGTATATTCTTTTATTTAATGATATACAACCTAACCATTATATCAATGTACAACTAATTTTATGGTGTATTATAATATATACAAATAGCATTGTATAATCAAAGTAAATTATTAATGACATATAACTCTATATACAATTATGTTATTATAATATATATTTTATATTAATGATATGTAAGCTTAAGCCCTAATCAATTAATTAATTATATGATAATTTAGATTAAAAAACCTTTATGATAAATTATAATTATATACTTTGGGTTAAGCGATTAAGTTGTTTGAGATTGTTATGGAACTTTAATTTGTTTGGAATTATTATGTTTAAGTTGTTAGGTATATTTAAATTGCTGTGAAATTGTTATGTTTAATTTGTTTGAATATATCTATTTTGTCAATTTAAATTTATTTATTGTTAATTATGAGTAAATTTTAATTTAAAATTATTTTGTTTGATTTTATATTATTTCATGGATTGATTCAATTTTTTTACAAATTTGAAAAAAATTGAATATCGATATATGATTAAAAATGTTAAATTCTGATTTTTTGCAAACTCAAATATTTAGAAGATTATTTAATTTGGATTCAGATTTGAATATTAATGCTCGAATAAATTACAAATTCAGATTTTTAGTTAGATTTATAGATTTAGATTTATGTAATTTGAAAATTACAGATATCCGACCCATTACTATTCCTAGGTACTAGTGTAACGAGGCTAGAACTATAGTCTGGCAAACCACGCGGCCTTAGATGATTCATTTTGCTTTAAATCAGTGTAAGTGAGCCCAACTCTCAAAAAAAGTGATTTTCAAGGAAAACTCTTTAAGGCACCGAAAAAAAACGAAAGAAACTTAAAAGACAAATAAACAGAAAAAAATCACAAGAAAACAATGCATACAAGGTGTTTAAATAAATGCTCTTAAATATATATATTTTGACTCAAGAATGAGATAATTACAAATGAGGAGAAAATCTCTATTTATATTTGAATTTCTTAAATTCAACAGTACAATTTAAATTACATCAATAGTCAAGATTAAAGTCTATCTACAAGATGAAACTCTTAAAGTATTTAAACTTTATACAATTTTATTTATTTATATGTTCCACAAAGTTGACCTCTATAGGACGTTCTATATGTATTTGTCACGAATTTTGATCCGCGATCCGTGACATTAGTTTAGATATAGACATTAGACTGGCAGGCACGAGAATTGTTACAACCGATTAAACCAAACTACAAAATTAATTGAACCAACAATTGAACTAGTTTTTTTTAAAATATTTTTATGGTTTATTATTGAATAGACCAGTTGGATTAATGAACTGATGACCTAATTGATTCTACTATTCATCCGGTTCTAAAAACCTTGAAGCCCACTTTGAAATTGACTATTTAAAATAAGATAAACTACATAAATAATCACGCAACTATAAAAAATTTATTTTAGGCACTCAAAATTTACAATTTAAGCACATACATTACATAATTTAATCATTTTGGTCACTCCTATCAAAGCCCTCTACTTTTACATATTATATTAATTTAGTCATAATTTTAAAAAATTAACTGTCAAAATTTACAAATGATCTCAATTTCATCCTAATTATAAAAAAATTAATATATAAAAATATATAATATTTTAAAAATATAATGATAAATTTAAATAAATATAAAAATGTCAAGAAATACCGTCCCCACCGGTTGTAAAAGCAATCTCATGAAAAGATTCTCGTCGGTCGTCGGAGCCATGGATTGTCATTTGAATGTTCTATTGGTGGCGTTTTCAGTTAATGATCTTTCGATTCTGGAGACGGTGACGGTTCGGGCACGAGTTCTATTTTATAATAGAAAACAACGACGAAACTGGCTGCTCCGCCGCCTCTTATAGCCAAAAAAGATCTTCACCCATGGTTTTCCGCTCAATGGTTTTTCCGTTAACGTCGACTAATTTAGCATCCACGACATGATCAACCAACAAACCGCCGAAGTACCGTACCCAGCATCGCTTAAATGACCACCAACGCCGACAGTAGGGCAAACCCCCGCCGGAAACCCATGAATTTTATTGTTCTTCCAAATGTTATAATAAAGTTCACCGAGTGTAGCACCGGCGCCGACCCAAGCTGTTTCATCGGCCATATTAACAGAAACAGACCGAAGATTAAACATATCGAGAACAAAAAAGGGTTTATCAAAAACATAAGGTAACCCTTCGTAATCTGGCCGCCGCTACGAATTCTGAGTTGAAACCCAAGTTTTAAAGAACAAATAAGGGCAGCGGAAACAGGGGATTCATCTAAAGGAGTGATGATGATGATGATGACTGGTTTAGGGGTTGAAGAAGTGTTGAAACGGGCGTTTCGAATGTAAGCACGTAAAGCTGAAGTATATGAAGGGTTGGATTTAGAGATGATAATGGAGGAAGCCGTGTCGGTAGGAATGGATTGGGTTAAACATGGAAGAAGGGATTGATGAGTAGGATATGGAACAGCCGTTGAATGATAAAAGTTGGGGTGAATGTTCAATGAAACTGTTTGTATAATGTTAATTTATTAAGTTAAATAAATAAGTATGAACAAAATTTTTATCTTCGTTTAATAAATGAACTAACACGAATAGAGATGTGCTCAGTTCGTTTATGTTTAGTTTATAAACTCGTTTATTGAGTCGTTTATTTATTAGTAATATTTTTTATAAAATTTTCATTAGTATATATTAATAAAATCATTTTAAAACTCATTTATTGTTCCATTAGTATATATTAATAAAATTATCTTGGTTTGTATTTTATTCATTTATAATATAATTATTAATATTTATATTTGACTATTTTATATCTAAATAATATATGTGTTTGTATTTATTTATTATTTATTTGTTTATCATTTATTAACATTGTTCATGAACATATTAGTTTAATGTTCGTGAACATGTTCAATTAAGTTACATGAACATGTTTGTGAACATTAAACAAACGAACATGAACACTCATAATTTCAAATAAACGAACATGAATAAAAATTTGAAATTTTTAATGAATACAAACTGAACACCAACAAGCTTAAAAATTAATAAACAAACATGAACTGAGGTTTGCTTGTTCAAGCTCGGTTTATTTATAGCCCTAATAAAGGTTGAAGGAAAACAAAAATATCAAAAAACAAAATACTTTTAAAAGAAAATATTTATATATTTTATATATTTGTTTGAATTTTAAAATTATGATCAAATTGAGCTTATCTATACATTTTAAAAGTTTCATTATAAATATAAAAGGTAAAATTGAAAGTTAAATTTGTTATTATATCAAATTTTTAACTCTCACGTCAATTTACAGTTTGTAATTTTATCTGAATGACCAAAATGACTTAAATTGTAAATATATATATTTTTGTGAAAGTAAATATTTTATTTTAAATACTTAAATGAAAATGTTTTAATAGTTAAATCTATATGTAATTTACTTTTAAAATAATATATTAAAATTAGAAACAATTTTGTATTAATATTTATTTATTATCCAATTAAAATTACAAAACGATTGTTTTTTTATTGAGTATGAAATTTGGGTTTCGAGTTTTCCAAATTATTCAAATTCATCATACGGCTTTCCCATAAAATCTTTTTCAATTTTTAGTACTTTAAAAATAAAATCAAATCACAACTTAAAAAGAATCTTATCCAATAATCTCAAGTCACTTATACACCATTTAAATAGAGCCAGAAAAAAAGGCTTACATTTTCATCATTAAACTTTAAAAAGTTATTATATCATCTTTAATGTTGTTGATTTATTTCCGGCAAGATGTTATAGTTAACCGTCTTTCCCTAAACACTAAATATAAATATTTTCTTTTCAAACACAATAAATTTATAACTTTTTCTCTATTTTTTTTTTCCTTCCCTCTATTTATTTCTCCCAACCAAAACTCTAGCCATCATCGTTAACTCTACAATCTTCAACATCAGACCGTCAACCAGCAACCTCCAAACAAAAGCCCTCTATCCCCGCTTACTCTGCTCACCACTACAACCAAAATTCACATAAACCACCAAACCTATGGGCCACCACCCATCACCATCACACTGACGCCCACCGTTAGAAGCCCAGACCTATACCCATAAGCCCCCCACAACCCACGTCAACTGAGTCATCTTTTCTTTGCTTGTTAGATTCCCGAAGATTTGAGGCTTTGATCAAGGATCTCAATAGTATAAGCGTTGGGCTTGGTAGGAAGGAAAAGCTCCCATCGAAATCTTTGCCCAATGACGACATTCAGGGATGAGAAATATTCAAAGTTAGTTTTGTTTCCGTAATTTCTCGATTTGCTTCTCAAAAGCCAAAGCCGATAAAAGGATATGGGGGGCGGGGGGTAAAGAGAAGTAATTTGGTGGGTTCTGGTCAGGCGGTGACATTTGATGATGGTGAAGGGCAGGTAAGGTTAAGGGAGAAAAAGAAAGGTGAAAATAGAATTAAAAAGAGGTGAAAATAGAAACAAAGAAAGAAAAAACATGTTAAGGGGGAAAGAAACTAACAAAAAAAATTATTGTTAGCCACATCAACTTTCCGTCGGGCAATTTACTAATAAAAACTCTTTTTTAAAAAAAATTACCGAAATAGGCCTATTATTTTATTATTTACCCGAATGGTCCTTTTTCGCGAAATCGCGTCCACGTCAACGCGATGTCAGGATACGCGTCAGGAAATCGCGTCCATGTCAGCGCGAGTTGCTGACGTGGACGCGATTTCCTCCGCGCGTGAACAGTACCCAATGGTCAAAAATTTAACCGTTGCCCCCCTAACGGTAAAAAAAAAAATTATAAATACCCCCACCCCTTTTTATTTTTTCATAAACAAATCCTCTCTCATATTTCCTCTCAATTCCTCTCAATTTCCTTCCAAAATTCTCTCAAATCCATATTTAATTTCAATTTCCTCTCAATTTTCTTCAAAAATTCTCTTCGATTTGCTTCTCAAAAGCCAAAGCCGATAAAAGGATATGGGGGCGGGGGGTAAAGAGAAGTAATTTGGTGGGTTCTGGTCAGGCGGTGACATTTGATGATGGTGAAGGGCAGGTAAGGTTAAGGGAGAAAAAGAAAGGTGAAAATAGAATTAAAAAAAGGTGAAAATAGAAACAAAGAAAGAAAAAACATGTTAAGGGGGAAAGAAACTAACAAAAAAAATTATTGTTAGCCACATCAACTTTCCGTCGGGCAATTTACCAATAAAAACTCTTTTTTAAAAAAAAATTACCGAAATAGGCCCATTATTTTATTATTTACCGGAATGGTCCTTTTTCGCGAAATCGCGTCCACGTCAACGCGATGTCAGGATACGCGTCAGGAAATTGCGTCCATGTCAGCGCGAGTTGCTGACGTGGACGCGATTTCCTCCGCGCGTGAACAGTACCCAATGGTCAAAAATTTAACCGTTGCCCCCCTAACGGTAAAAAAAAAAATTATAAATACCCCCACCCCTTTTTTATTTTTTCATAAACAAATCCTCTCTCATATTTCCTCTCAATTCCTCTCAATTTCCTTCCAAAATTCTCTCAAATCCATATTTAATTTCAATTTCCTCTCAATTTTCTTCAAAAATTCTCTCAAATCCATATTTTGAATATTTCAATTTCCTCTCAATTTCTTTTTTTAAAATAATTTTAAATTTTTTTTATATTTTTATAAATCATAAAAATTTGTACGATTTCATCAATGGCCGGATCATTGACTCGTCTTGATAGGCATCACATATCGGTGGAATAAATGACAATGGTAAGTGTTAAATTTAATTTTTAAATATTATTTAAGAATTTTTTATTTATGCATTTTTAGATAATTATTAATTTATTATTTGTTATAAAATTCTGAAGATCGGGTATTAGAACGCAATATCCGGAATATGCATGCTCCTCCATCACCGTTAGTAGAGAACTACCTGCAGGAAGCGGGTTTTTGGCACGTGGCGACGGTGGGCCGGGGATGCAAGTTGGACCCAAAACTGATCTGTGCGTTGATCGAGAGGTGGAGACTCGAGACGCACACATTCCATCTTCCGTGTGGAGAGTGTACTATCACTCTAGAAGATGTTAGTCTGCAGTTGGAATTGCTGGGTGGGCGGGCACCCATCACGGGTGCCGCCTAATCTAGCAATTGGGAGGCGGTGTGCTACGAGCTTTTGGGCGCTATTCCGGAGAAAATGGAGGAAGGTAAGGTCGAGATGGGCTGGTTACGTGACACATTCCCTGATCCGAATGAAGATTCAACCGAAATTGAAAGAATCCGATATGCTCAAGCATATATTCTTCAAATAATTGGAGGTTGTCTGATGCCCGACACGTCACGGAGCCGCGTACATCTAAGATGGCTGCTAAAACTCGTTGATTTTAGAGCAGCCGGTGAATTGAGTTGGGCATCTGCCGTATTAGCAACATTATATCGGGAGATGTGCAGGGCGACGCGACCGATGAGAGCAAACATCGGAGGTTGCCTGTCACTATTGCAGTCATGGGCACTGTTTCGCTTTCCATTTCTACGTCCTCGAGTGAACCACCCATATACATTCCCACTCATAACGAGGTAAATTTTATTATATTACATTTTACAATTATTATGTAAATTTTAAAAAATAAAAGTATGCTAAAAATTTATTTAATTAGGTGGAACCATCCGGCAAGTTATGCTCGATTACCGTCCTTTATTGAAGATATACGACTTCTATTGGACCAACGGTCGGAAGCAAAAGTAAGTATTATTGCAAATAGATATTTCCATACATTCGCTATTCGATTGATATTTAGTATTTAGTATTATGTATATAACTAATATTTCTATCATGTTCATATAGTTTCAATGGACACCATACGAGGATCCGACAATTCGGACAGTAATCCCGGAAGAGTTTTTACAAAATCCACAAGCTTGGCACGTGAAAGTCGTGTTGGTCAACTACGCAACCGTGGAGCCGCACCAGACAGAGTGCTACGACAGTTTGGATGTAAACAACCGATTCCGGTGGATCCTGAGGTGTTTGACGATCAACACAAAGTCGACCTTCAGCAATTGAATACGGATTGGACGAGATACTGGTCTGAGTACATGAAAATGTGGGAAGATCGGTATGAATATCTACTTACTCGGGAAGCAATCATCTTTCCGGAGTTATCGTGCGTTCTAGAATACATGTCATGGTTTAGGATTCATGGCAAGCCATATTTACTGACGCCAGAGGAGAGGCAGCGGCAAATACGTGTCGAAAGGGTAAGGCGCGAGCCTCTAAATCCAAGACAACAAGACAAAAGCAGCCCCTCAACGAGGCCCAAACATTCACCCGGCTCATCATCAGCGGCCATGCAATCACCAGGCCCAACGAGAGCACCGACGCAGTCACCCGACGCAGTAGTTCAACCGATGATACCTACGCAATCGCCTTTTCAGATGATGCTAGGTGCGTTTTCTAGCCCTTATATGTACCCTAACCCTTATATATATCCTTTTTCGAGTCCTATAGCAGGTTGGAGCCAAATGCCCAGTTCAGCTCCATTTCCTGTTAAGTCGATCGTACCGCCGATGTATAGGCCAGCGGTGCAAGAGGGATCACAAGGGGGGCCGTCAAGGAGCTCTCCTTTTCACAAATCCCCACCAACGTATGGGTTTCAAACACCGTCGCCGTTCCTGATGCAAACACCTCCACATACACTATTCTTTGAAGGTGGATCATCGTCCCAAGTCCGACAACCAGATGCCGAACCAGAAGAACCAGAATCCCCACCGAAGGAACAACCGCCGTCGGAAGCTAGAGAAAAGAGGAATCCAATAGCGTGTCAAGTCGACTACCGCCATGTGGCAATTGAATCCCCAGCATAGACATTGATTCTTTGTGTTTAAATTTATTTGTACAAATATTTTGAATATTTTGATATTATTTGATGTAATAAAATAGAAGTTTATTTGATGTAATAAAAACCCTAACCTAATTTAATTAAAAACCTAGCCTAATTTAATTAAAAACCCTAACCTAACCTAATTTAATTAAAAACCCTAACCCTAACCTAATTTAATTAAAAATCCTAAACCCTTAACTTAAAAACCCTAACCTAATTTACTTAAAATCCTAAACCCTAACCTAATTTAATTTAAAACCCTAAACCCTTAACTTAAAAACTCTAACCTAATTTGATAATTTTACTAACCATTAATACAATTTTTTGACTTAATACAAATTATCAATTAATAATTTCACAAACTTAATTTTTTTACAATTACATTTAACTATTGCGATTAGGGCATGATCGACTTGTATGGCCTGGATTCCTACACCATCCGCACAACTTCGTTTGACTGGCTGTTTCTTGGATATCCATATTGTTACGAATTCTAGTCGAGCAAGGTCGACCATTTGGTTTGCGACGTAATTCTCTATCCGGTAACAGCTTAAAAGGAGCAAGAGATACGGGCAACCACTTACGTTCATCTGGAACCGGTGGGAAAACGTCTCCATACGTTGTACATGTTTTCTAATTTGTACACTTCGTCCACATAACTCATCAGATCCAGACGGAGTTTCTGACAAGCTGCGACAACATGAGCGCATGGATAACGAAGTGCATCAAACATCCCACAGTCACAAGTCCTATTTCGCAAGTGTACACGATATTCCCGCCAACAACACCTTGGTGCGGTCTGTCAAACTCTGTCAAGCGAAAACATAAATTGTCTCGATCGTGACACTGTGTGCATGGTGTTTGCCATCGCCTTGGTTTTGTTAATTTCTTGAACTACCTTATTGCACCATACATGACCTTCCTACATCTGGCCTGCATAACTTGCTGCTCGCTTTGAAAATAGCGCCGTCAAACGAAAATATGTCTCTCGCACAACCGATGTTATCGGTAGATGGCGCGTTCCTTTAAGAACAGAATTTATGCATTCCGCCAGGCTCGACATTATATGACCATATCGTAGGCCATCGTCGTATGCATTCTGCCATCACCTTAGCCTTGTTAATTTCTTGAACTACCTTACTGCACCATACATGACCTCCCTGCATCTGGCCTGCATAACTTGCTGCTCGCTTTGGAAATAGCACCGTCAAACGAAAATGTCTCTCGCACAACCGATGTTATCGGTAGATGGCGCGTTCCTTTAAGAACAGAATTTATGCATTCTGCCAGGCTCGACATTATATGGCCATATCGTAGGCCACCGTCGTATGCTTGTGCCCACTGTTCGAAACGTATGTTACAAATGTAGTCCGCCCCTTCTCTATTTTGGGATCGTAAAATTGCCAACATCTCGTGAAAACGATCTTTATTTATTTCATACCCTGCCAATATGATATCATAGCGAATAATTTATACCACTTCTACCAATAAAACTAACTCAAATTGACAAACGAAATAACACTGATATAGACTAAATACCGATGTTGGTCACTTGTCGTCGTTCGCTCTTAGATGGATATTGCCTGTAGTAGTTCGAAGCAACGTGTCTTAGGCAATATCTATGGTGTGTGCGCTGCCATAAGCTTCCCTCTCGATCAAATGCAGCTAGTATACCGGTGCCCCAATCTGAAATAACACAGATATCAGGTTGGAGGCACACATGCCTCCTCAACCTAGAGAGAAAGAAATCCTAGTCATCAGACGACTCCCCCGGTGTTATTGCAAATGCAATTGGAAGAATTCTCCTACCGCCATCCTGTGCCACTGCAAGCAATAGCCGATGAGTATACCTACCGAACATGAATGTACCGTCAATTTGTACCAACGGCTTGCAGTATGGAAATGCGTCTCGGCATTGCTTAAAGGTCCAAAACAGGCGTTTGAACACTTAGCATCCACGTAGCAATCGACCGTTGTAGTACGCATGTTCCGTTTCAAGGTCTGTGATAGCACCGGGGACATATCTCTCTAGCACTTGACACCACTACCATATTTCATTATATGAGGCGTCCCACTCACTATGCATCTTCTCCAACGCCTTTTGCTTAGCTATCCAAGCCTTGCGATAAGAGGGCATGTACCCCATTTGGCTACGAATATTGACAATTAACACCGGCACTGAAGTCCTAGGATCTACTTTTATCGTGGGCAGTATCAAGCTAGCTAACATAGCTGAATCCATTTTGGGATGATCTTGTGAAACACCTACAAATGGAGTATATTAAATAATGCAACATTGCATAATAAAAGCATTATTCAGATACAGTCAATACTGTACCTGCAACACATGTATGTGGACTTTTGTACTTTTTTATCTCCCACAACCATGTCCTTTTCCTTAACGAGGCGTAGATTTTCCATGAACATGTGCTGTCTTGCACCGCACACTTCGCCTCAAATTTATCAGATTTTGATTTAACGACGTGGTAGTTAACGCCGTTTTTGATGCTATGTTGTTTCAAAGCACCAATAAAACTATCCTTGTTGGTAAACGATTACCAACTTCAAGTTCACCAAATCTACCCCGAACTTGCGACCACGCAACCAAAGTGGTAGATCTGAAACTCTAACGCATCATCTGCAGACGGATCGACATTATGCATGTGGGTTTGGAGGTGAGTATGCTCAAATCGTGGATTTTCTTCCTCATTTGAACTCCTGTCGGCATCTTGACTTCATTGGAATAGGCTCGGTTCGAGCTCGGTTGAAAAAATAAGCCAACTTCTGCACCATCCGGCCCGGGCTCTCGAGGTGGATCCACATCCGAGTCATCTTTTAACCCACAATTATCTGTAGTGTACGAGGTCCCCTCACCGGTTGAGGTCGTAGGGAGTACATCATCCTTTCTTCTGGGCATTTGATAACGTCCCTAATTGGATGTAGATTGCCACTCGCTAGAACTTGATGCCGCTCCCCAGTACGTATTTCCAGCATCAAACATCGAGCCACCGACGTACATATCCCATCCACCGACAGAGTGTCTTGCAGAGGATGTGCAATCGACACCGCTACCGAACATGGGCTGTTCCGTGTTTTGTAACCCGTTGACCGAGTGTCGGCCATGGGTGGTGTATACATCTCGAACACCAGTCGCTGGTACATCAGTTGAAGATGTAAATTGTATATATAACTCAATATAAGGTGCTCCACTAGCAAGATGAGTCTGCACCATTACCTCCAAGCTACGAGCACCTTTTATGTCGAACGAATCATATGTCACCAGATCAACAGAAGAATAAAATCGATACGTGATAGACAGAACTTTCATTGGCGTCGTTCCAAAAATTTTAAGCCTAATCCTTTTACGAAGTTCTGTCAAATCTATGTTCTGGTTAAAAACCAGTCGCACCGTATTCTCCGACAAAAAAACACCATTCTCGGTGTGGCAAACCTCACCATCGTAGTAAATAACAGCACTAATACGTTCACTCATATTTGAAACTCTGACCTTCTTAGCCTCTCTAAATTGTTTCTGCTGTGACTTATGCATTCTGAGAACATTTTCTGCCTAATTTATAGCCTCAGCCCAAACATGCTATTGTAGTAAAAGCGCGTTCACGAGGGTGCGATTTCATAAATTCTTCTCAAATAGCATCTTGCTAGAAACGATTTTATATTATTTGCTCAGAAACGTCAAAAAAATTATTTCTTACATGACCTACTGTAGCAAAAACGCGCTGACTAGGCCGCGATTTCACATTCTTCTCAAATAGCATCCTCCTAGAAGCGATTTTATACTATTTGCTCAGAAACGTCAAAAAAATAATTATTTCTTCCGTGACCTACTGTAGCAAAAACGCGTCCATGAAGGCGCGATTTCGTAAATTCTTCTCAAATACCATCATGCTAGAAGTGATTTTATGCTATTTTATCAAAAACGTCAACTCGAAATTATTTCTTCCAGGACCTAAAAACCCCTAAAAGCCAAAAAAACCTAACGTGCGAAAAACCGCGAAATTGCGTCCACATCAACGCGATGTCAGGGTACGCGAAAAAAAGACCATTCCGGTAAATAATAAAATAATAGGCCCATTTCGGTAATTTAAAAAAAAAACTTTTATTGGTAAATTGCCCCTTTCCGTCAATGATCATATCATAAAAAATTAATAACCATATAATAATTTTCTGGAATTAGATGATCATAAGTGACCAATTTTATAGTTTACCAAAAAAACCCCTCAATTTCAATTTGTTCAAACAAAATTCAAGTATTCTTATTGAATTCTTACTTCTATTTTCAATAATAGTTTTTATTATTTTTAATTAATACTGAAAAAAAAAACAAGCACAAACAAGCTCAGCTCAAATAATGTAGTTGAGATAGAGCCACTTTCATACCAAGCTGAACTCGAGCTTTAATTTTCTAAAAAAAGAAACTTGATCGAAATTAACTTGAGTCTTAGAGTCAAGTTAACTTATTGGTTGACTTAGGCACGACTGGATTACAACCCTAAGAAAAAAACCTAAACAATGATGTGTAAAAATCCTACCTCCATACATGCGGGCTACATCATCTGAATCAAATTCAACCTGGATTTCAGGTCAACTTCTTACTGGTTGAACGTAACGCAGCTCGATTACAACTCGATTAAATTCGATCGACCTAAACCTGAATTTCAAGTCAGTTCAACTTCTTACTGATTGAACTCGACTCTTGATAACAAACCCTAAAGAAACACTCAACCATAATGTGTAAAAAATCCTACCCCCATACATGCTAGCCCTGCATTAGATGAATCAGCCTTATTTATAAAAGAAAACAATAATCTTCTTAACTTTCTCAAAGCTTCTTCATAATGCCTTTAAAAACTAAACTGAGCTCACTGCTCTGATATGGGCAGTGACAAAGATTCATAGAACATAACAAGATCCAATAAAATTAAGAAACACTTTAACTCTCCCTCAAAAAAATCCTCAAGATTTGATAGGGTTTTATATGAAAAGCAAAAATCATAATTAGTTCAACTATCATCTATCACAATCGATGAAGAAACACATAATGTTAAATGTGAAACAGTTTGAAACTTTCTTACCCCAAAACTGTTGCTTCTCCTGGCTACTTTCTTGACTTCTTTCTAGATGACTTAGATTGAGGTCGCGATGGTTCGGCGCTCTGTGAAACTCCCTTTGAACTGGTAGCTTGGTTTGATTTCGAGTTCGAAGTATTAGAATTGGTAGCTGAAGCATTAGGTTCGTTCTTATCTCTAACCACTGCACCCTGAGATCCTCTCACCTGAGCCGCTCTCTTATCCTTTCGTTTAGGCCTGTAGCTTGACCTTTCCCTCTTGGGGAGCCATCTTTCTGGGTCTGGTGGAGGACCTGGATTTGCTGGGTCAAACCCTTTGGGATACCTTGGCTTTCTCTTCCTCTTTTTCTTCGATTTCTCCTTGGTCTTACCATCCTCTTGAGCTTCAGCAAGCCCGGCACGAGAAGCACCATCAACAGGTTTTGCTCCTGAAGTTTTCTCCAAAGCATCCACATCAACCCCCTTCAAACCTGGTAATGACTTCAATTGCTTCTCATAAGCTTCAGCCTTCTCAACATTTGCATGAGCAACTGTAGTTATCAGCCCGACCAATGCTTCTATATTTCCGTTACTTTTTACAAGCTCCTCGTATAGGTGGGCAGCTTCCTCCTCCTTGCCATGCCTGAGTTTGAAGGATGCAGCCTCTCGCGTAATAACACTAAGCTGGTCGCCCTCGGTCATAGCAGTTTTCCACCATTTGATTGCAGAGTCAAGCACAGCAGCTGCACCATTTATATCTCCAGCACGTTCTTTGAGAGCAACAAGAGTGGCAACAGTGGCAGGCATGTGCTGGATATCAGGCACCTTAGCAAGGGAGTCAGCTGCAATTTGAGGGTGACCAGCTGCAGCAGCAACCTGCGCCCTTGCTAAGAGAATGATCTTCGACTTTTCAGGGAATCTCTCAGCAAATTGACCCAACATTTCTTCAGCTTTCCCTGCCTTGTTTTCTCTTACCAAGACAGCAGCTTGAAGCAGTAGTGGCATCACATTGTCAGGAAACATTTCTGGCAAAACAGCAACAAGTTCCCTAGCCTGCAGAATTTTACCCCAAAAAAGAAGAAATAAGGCAAACTGCCAAATTGGTTAGCTAACTGTCTTTTCTATTTCCTCAAAAAGGAGTGATGAGAAAAACCAATGCATATCAAAAGTGCAAAATCCCAACACGGAAAACCTGATCCATCTTATTTGCATGAAGAAGTAGAAGAACACGATTAGCATATATTGTCTCTTTTTGTTTTGGAGAAAGCTTCATGTCAATTGCACGTGCGAGCTCAAACTTCTGTGAGTCTTTCTCTTTAAGCCGATCAAGCTTCCTTAAGCTATCAGATATTTCTTTTGGACCTTTCACAGCAATAAGGTTGTTCACTGCCACTGCAAGTGATGGTTCATCTGCCAGATTTCGGTTTACAATATCTGTATAAGCTCCAGCAGCCTCCTGTGTTTGACCAAGGAGCTGATAAAGAAAAGTAACTCACATTAGTCGCTGCTGCATTACCTCCCTTCATGAGAAGGAGCTAAAAGAAGAAAAGGGAAATAATATGGAAATTGATAACACGATACTGTTGTTTTACCTGATGAACATAAGCTAATTGGACAGCAATAGGAGCGAGTTCAATCTCTATGTCATCATCAGCAAGGTTTTCTTCTGTTAGTGTTTCCTGGCCAATTCTAACAATAAAAAAAGACAAAATTTAGAAAAGAAACATGCATCAGCATTCAATATCAGAAAATTTTGTGGTCCATGACTATTCAGACACATCTTAATATTCAATGCATAAGCCGTGCTATATTTTATATCAGTTCCCTCAGAAGCCAGTGCAGTAGAATTGAAAACCTTGATATGAATGAAAATAATACAGATGTCATTATGATACGGATGTCAAAATGCATAAACAATACCCCTTTCTATCTGAAAAAGGAGTTGCTATCCTATAACCTAATAATCTGGAAGCCAATTTAATATATGCTTTATTTCACAAAATTTCTCAAGCATTTTATATAGTGTTTTGCGAGAATAAATAGGTGCCTATTTCACAATTATGCTAGATTGAAATGCATAGGGTCGACCAAGAAAAACCTATTCATCTCTCTACATCTAGTGCACAATAAAATGATCAAGAATTAAAATATTATTTTGAAGGCTTAATGACAAGAGCCTTTTTTTTATACTGTAACTTTTTCATATAATAGATCAAATGTTTGCAAATGGAAAGGTCACTCAACTATGTATTTCCTAACTACAATTGATAACAAAAAAAAAAAGAAAGGGTGAAATTGTTCAAAAATAAATAGACAGTTAGCATATTAAGCTATTGTTAAAATAAATTTCAAGATAAAGAAGGCCCACCAAAATAAGTTCGATAGAATCGATACCTTTCTTACATTCTCTAAAGTCTAAATATATTTTTGAAATAAGACTAGCCCAAAACACAACCTGCGGATCTAATTATAACACTAGACATTGATACCCCAATATTATCGTGCAACAAGAAAATATTTCTTATGATAAATATATCAAAAGAAAAGAAAATAAGCAGTACCTTCGGGCAGTGAGCAAGAGTTTTTCAGCATCCTTAAGCTTATTTCCTGCAATTAGAGAACAAGCAATGTTATAGGCCAACTCAAAGCTGCTAGTGGCCTTAGTCTTAATGGCATCCAAAGTTCCTTGCACTTCTGAAGCTCTCCCGGCTGATATCAAACCAGCAACCAAATTAATTTCCAAGGAATCAATCTTCGCTTTTTGAAGATTCCTACAGATATCAACACAGGCGTCCATTTTTCCTAGACGATATAGAATCTGAGATTCTAGCAACATGCTTGGTTGAGTCTTATCTTGTTTCCCCAAAACCTCCAAAGCTTCATCCAACTTGTTTTGTCGGTATAGGCAATATGCCTATTTAGAGATAGCAAGAAGTATATATTAATAAAAAATTACAAATAGTAATTAGTTTTGGAACATCAATGCAACCAAAACGCAGAGATCTATTATCGCTCAAATAAATTAAAATCAAGAAAGCAAACATGAAGTGCATAGTGAAACCATGTTACTCAGATTCAGTTGTGCGTTAGATACAGGATGTGTCCAGCATAGGCGTAATTAATTTTTTTATAATTTCTTCATGTAGTCAGAGGTTTTTTGAACGGCCATATCCCTATGACCATGAAATGTGTCAGGCACGGATGCTTAAAAAGAACTGATGTACATCGACAACATAAGAGGGAAACATGAATAAGCAGGTCAAGTCAACATATCCATACAAATACGTGAACCACTATATAGAAAAAAATGAGCGAAGAGAGACCCATAAATCAATCCATAAATCAAGAACTAAAACTCTGAATCACGATTACTAGCAAACTTCCAAAACCTACTAAATGATATATAAATAAAAGAATATACAATTAACTTAACCTCTGATTAATTACTGTTTTTGCTAATTGTCGAGAATTCTAATTATGATTTAAAAAAGTGCAAATAACTAAAATGGACACAGATTGACACATAAGATTTCCACATAGAAAAGCCAATTCCTGAAATTTCTTTCTATTACAAATATTTAAACTTAAGTTTTTTATTGTTCAATAATATTCAGTAATCGAATAAAATTGAAACTAAGATCAGATAAGAAAACAAAGAACACGGGAAAAAGAGAATGCGGGAAATAACCAACCTTGTAGAAACTGAAATCAAAAGAAACCTTATGAGAAGATTGAATTGCTGAGAGAGCCTCCTCGATTTTATCGGCCTTTATCAACGCCACAACTTCGCATCGAATGGCGTCTTCATCTCCCGGCGCAACTGATAGAACTGCGTAAATTCAAAATTCAGTAAAAATAATTAAAATTCCATTAGATTTCATTGATTATGAAAATAGAAAAATAGAAAGTACGAATGGAATGCACCTTGATTTGCAACTTTGACGGCTTGTGTGAATTCGGATCGTTGGATGTGTCTATTGAGTGAAGTGAAAAGATCTTCGATAGGTGGAGGAGGCTGCGACGGCGATGCAGCCGCTTTTGGCTTCTCTTTAGGCTTCGGCGCCATGGATTTCCTCCAACGAATAAATCAGATTGTCTTCTCTCTCTTTTTTTCTCGCTTACCAAACAGATGAAATGGGATTTTGAGGGTTTCTTTTTTCTTCTTTTTTTTCTTGTTTCTCTAAAATGGCCGCTTTCAAATGGGCCTCAGACTTTGAAAAAAAAAAACAGTAAACGCCTGTTGTAAATATGGGCCCGAATCAACCACGTCTTATGTCATATCATGTTTGTATAATATTAACTGGGGCAAATTACATATAAAAGCTCGTTTTTTAAAAAATTTATCGAAATGGGCTCGGTAAATAATTATTTATTAGAATAGTCCTATTTCCCCGAAAGCACGTTACGTCAGCGAGATGTCAGGGGACATGGCAGAAAAACGTGTCCCTGAGGAAGCGTTTTGCCTACGTGGACAGAAATCGCTCCCTTTGCCTGTGTATCCTGATTAGGGTTTTGGGGTATTAGGGTTAGGGTTAGGGTAGGGTTAGGGTTTTGGTGTTTTTAAGTTTAGGGTTTTAGAGAAAAAATTAAATAAATAAGGGATTGGGGTTTAGGTTTTGCCAATTAAATTAATTATAAATTTTTCAAAATTGGATTAGGTTTCGTGTTTATTGTTTTTTAAGAAAAAATCAATAAAATTAGGGTTACTTGAGTAATTTAATTAAAATTATTTAAAAATCGATAATGGTTTAGAGTTAAGGGTTTTAAGGAAAAATCAAATAAATTAGGGTTCGTGGTTACTTGAGTAAATTAATTATAAATTTTTATAAAATTAGATTAGGGTTTAGTGTTTAGAGTTTTTAAGTAAAAACTTAAATAAATTAGGGTTTGAGGTTTGGGGTTACTTAATTAAATTATTTGTTAATTTAAAGAAGCTCCCACGTGGACTCACTTTTACTACAGTAGCTCCTGAAAAAATAATTTCGAGTAGACGTTTCTGAGCAAATAGTGTCAAAAATGCTTTAAGCAAGATGCTTTGTCAGCAGAAGTATTGAAAGAAGCTCCAATGTGGACGCGTTTTTGCTACAGTAACTCCTTAAAAAATAATTTCGAGTAGACATTTCTGAGCAAATAGTGTAAAAAACGCTTTAAACAGAATGCTTTGTCAGCAGAAGTACTGAAAGAAGCTCTCACGTGGACGCGCTTTTGCTACAGTAGCGCATGTTTGGCCTGAGGCTATAAATGATGCAAATTTTTTTCTCAGATTGCATAAGTTACAGCAAAAAAAATTTAGATAGGCTAAGAAGGATAGAAATTGAAGATGAGTGAACGTATTAGTGCTGTTATTTACTATGATAGTGAGGTTTGTCACACCGAGAACGGCGTTGTTTTTTTATTGGAGAATACAGTGCGACTGGTTTTTAACCAGAACATAGATTTGACAAAACTTTGTAAAAGAATTAGGCGTAAAATATTCGGAACGACGCCAATGAAAGTTCTGTTTATTACGTATCAATTTAGTTCTTCTGTTGATCCGGTGACATATGACTCGTTCGACATAAAATGTGCTCGTAGCTTGGAGGCAATGGTGCAGACTCATCTCGCTAGTGGAGCACCCTATATTGAGTTATATGTATAATTTACATCGCTAAATGATGCACTTATGACTAGTGTTTGAGAGGTATACGCGACCCCTGCCCGACACTCGGTTAGTGGGTTACAAAACACGGAACAACCCATGTTTGGTAACGGTGTGGAATACACAACCCCTGCACAACACTCTGTTGGTGGATGGGACATGCACATTAGTGGGTCGATGTTTGATGCTGGAAATATGTACTAGGGAACGGCATCAACTTCTAGTGGTTGGCAATCTACATCCAATTAGGGACGTTATGAAATGCCCAGAAGAAGGGATGATGTACTCCCTACGACGTCCACCAGTAAGGGGACCTCGTACGTTGCAGATGATGGTTGGTTAGAAGATGACTCCGATATGGATCCACCTCGAGAGCCCGGCTCGATGGTGCAAAAGTTACATTATTCTCTGAACTGGAGCCTATTCCAACCGAACCTGAAGATGTTGAAGGGGGTTCAGATGAATAAGAAGATCCACGATTCAGGGCATACTCACCTCCAACCCACATGCATAATGTCGATCTGTTTGTAGATGATGTGTTGGAGTTTCTAGATCTACCACACCGGTTGCTTGATCGTACAAGTTCGGTACTGGATTTGGGTGAATTTGAAGTTGGTAATCAGTTTTCCAATAAGGATAGTTTTATTGGTGCTTTGAAACAACATAGCATCAATAACGACGTTAACTACCACGTCGTTAAGTCCAAAGCTGATAAGTTTGAGGCGAAGTGTGCAATGCAAGACGGTACATGTTCATGGAAAATATACGCCTCATTGAGGAAAATGACAGGGTTATGGGAGATTAAAAAGTACAAAGGTCCACATACATGTCTTTGCAGTGCACGATTTTAGGGTTTCGAATAATCTTGTTATTATGTAATGTTGCATTATTTAATGTACTCTGTTTATAGGTATTTCACAAGATCACCCCAAGATGGATTCAGCTATGTTAGCTAGCTTGATACTACCCACGATGAATGCAGATCCCTGGAATTCAGTGCCGGTATTAATTGCCAATATTCGTAGCCAAATGGGGTACATGCCCTCTTACCGTGAAATATGGCAGTGGTGTCAAGTGCTAGAGAGATGCGTCCTAGGTTGCATAACAGACCGTCAAACTGAACATGCATACTACAACGACCGATTGCTACGTGGATTCCAAGTGTTCAAACACCTGTTTTGGACCTTTAAGCAATGCCGAGACGCATTTTTATACTGCAAGCTATTGGTACAAATTGACGGTACCTTTATGTTTGGTAGATATACCCATCGGCTATTGGCAGCAGTGGCACAGATGGCAGTGGGAGAATTCTTCCACTTGCATTTGCAATAACACCGGGGGAGTCAGCTGATGACTGATATTTCTTTCTATCTAGGTTAAGGAGGCATGTGTGCCCCCAACCTGATATCTGTGTTATTTCGGATTGGGGCACCAGCATACTAGTTGTAATTGATCGACAGGGAAGCTTATGGCAGCGCACACACAATCGGTATTGCCTAAGGCACGTTACTTCCAACTACTACAGGCAATATCCATCCAAGAGTGAATGACAACAAGTGACCAACATGGGTATTTAGTCTCTATTAATATAATTTCGTTTGTCATTTTAGAGTTATTCTAATTGAAAGAGTGGTATGTAATATTCGCTATGAACTTATATTGGCAGGGTATGAAATAAATAAAGATCGTTTTCATGAGATGTTGGCAATTTTACGTTCAATTAACGGCGAAGGCGCGGACTACCTTTGTAACATACCTTTCGAACAGTGGGCACAAGCATACGATGGCGGCCTACGATATGGTCATATGACCTCAAACCTGGCTGAATGCATAAATTCTGTTATAACAGGAACGCGCCATCTACCGATAAAATCAATTGTGCGAGAGACATATTTTTATTTGGAGGCGCTATTTCCAAAGTGAGCAGCAAGTTATGCAGGCCAGATGCAGGGAGGCCATGTATGGTGCAGTAAGGTAGTGCAAGAAATTAACAAGTTCAAGGCGTGGGTGAACACCATGCACACAGTATGTCACGATCGAGACAACTTATGGTTTCGCGTGACAGAGTTTGACAGACCGCACTAAGATGTTATTGGTGGGCAATATCGTGTACACTTGCGAAATAGGACTTGCGACTGTGGGATGTTTGACGCACTTCGTTATCCATGTGCTCATGAAATTGTAGGTTGTCAGAATCTCCGTCTGGATCCGATGAACTATGTTGACTAATTGTACAAATTAGAAAACATGTACAACGTCTAGAGACACGTATTCCCACCAGTCCCAGATGAGCGTAAGTGGCCGTCTGTATCGCTTGCTCCCTTTAAGCTGTTACCGGATAGAGAATTACGTCGCAAACCAAAGGGTTGACCTTGCTCGACTAGAATGCGTAACAATATGGATATTCGAGAAACAACCAGTCAACAGAAGTTGCGCGGATGGTGTAGGAACCCAGGCCATACAAGCCGATCAAGCCCAAATTGCAATAGTTGAACGTTATTGTAAAAAACTTTATATTATTTATATTTTTAATCGAAAATTGGTACAATTATTCAGAATATTTACTTGTTTAAAAGAAAATCTATTTTATTAAAAATATTAAAGTAAATTACAATTAATTTATTCAAAATAATATTTTATTTTATTAAATGAAATAATACAGAAATATTCAACATATTACAATACGTAAAAGAATTTCTATTATATTAAAAATGTAAAAGTAAATTTCTATTTTAGTACATGAAATAATATAGAAGAATTTCTATTTTATTACTTCAAATAATATCAAAATATTTAAAATGTTTGTACAAATAAAAATCAATCTCCGTGCTTGCCGGATTCAGTGCCACATGGCGGTCGTCGACGGTTACGCGCTAGATTCCTCCTTTGTCCAGCTTCCGGTAAGGGTTATGGTTGCTCCGACGGAGATTCTGGTTCCTCCGGTAGAGGATCTGGTTGTCAGTGTTGAGGCGATGAGCCACCTTGATAGAATAGTGAATGTGGAGGTGTTTGCATCACCAACGACGAAATTGTTTGAAACTCATACGGTGATGGGGTTTGGCAAAAAGAAGAGCTCCCCGACGGCCCCTCTTGCAATTCCTCGTGCGACGCTGGCCTATACATCGGCGGTCTACTCGGCGTAATCGAAAATAGAGATGAACCGAGCCATTGACTCCAACCTGCCATAGGACTAGAAAAAGGAAACATATAAGGGTTAGGATAGATAAAAGGGCTAGGATATGCACCTATCATCATCTGAAAAGGTTGTGCCGTGGGTATCGTCAGTTGAACTGCTGGGTCGGGTGACTGTGTCGGTCTATTGTTGGGCCTGGTGATTTTATAGGCGTTGATGATGGGCCGGGTGAATGCCTGGGTCTTGTTGATGGGCTTGTGTCGTCGTTCCTTCTTCTTGGATTTAAAGGGCCACGTCGTTCCCTTTGGACACACAATTGTCGCTGCCTCTTCTCTACTAACAGTAAATACGACTTGCCATGGATCCTAAATCATGGCATGTATTTCGGCACGCACGCTAACTCTGGAACGATGATCAGCTCCCGAGTTGTTATATAATCACACCGATCTTCCCACATTTGGATGTAGTATTACCAGAATCTCGGCCACTCCGTATGCAATTGCCGTAGGTCGATTTTGTGATGGTCATCCAACACCTCAGGTGCCACGGGAATCGGTTGTCGGAATCCAAATTACCGTAATACTCTGTCTGACTGGTGCATCTCCACAATCGTAAAGTTGACCAATGAGGCTTTCACATGCCAAGCGTTTGGATTTTAGAAGTACCCATCCAGAATTACTGTCCGAATTACCGGATCATTGTATAGTGTCCATTGAAACTATATGACCATGATGGAAATATTAGGTATATACTAAATACTAAATACCAATTGACTATCTTATAATGGACATATCTATTTTATTTAATACTTGTGCTTCCGACCATTGGTCTAATAGAGGCCGTATATCTTCAAGACAGGTAGGTAATCGAGCATAACTTGCCGGATGGTTCCACCTAATTAAATAAATTTTTAGCATTCGATTATATTTTAAATCTATGTAATAATTGTAAAATCTAAAATAAAATTTACCTCGTTATGAGTGGGAATGTATACGGGTGGTCCACTTGAGGACGTAAAAATTGAAAGTGAAACCGTGCCCATGACTGCAGTAGTGACAGGCGACCTCCGATTTTCGTTTTATTCGGTCATGTCTCCCCGCACATCTCCCGGTACAATGTCACCAACACGGCAGACCCCCAACTAAATTCACCAACTGCTAAAAAAATCAACGAGTTTCAGTGGCCATCTTAGATGTACGAGGTCCCGTGACAAGTTCGGCATCAAATAACCTTCAATTATCTGAAGAATGTATGCCCGAGCATATCAGATTCTTTCTAGTTTGGTTGAATCATCATCCGGATCCGGGAATGTGTCTCGTAACCATCCCATCTCGATCCGACCTCCGTTAATATTCTTCGGAATAAGGTCCAAAAGCTCGTAGCATACCGCTCCCTAATCACCAGATTGAACAGACCCGGTGACTACGTACCCGTCCACCGGCAATCCTAATTACAAATTGACATCTTCCAAAGTGATAGTGCACTCTCCACATGAAAGATGGAATGTGTGCGTCTCGGGTCTCCATCTCTCAATCAACACACTGATAAGTTTCGGATCCAACTTGCATCCCCGGCCTACCGTTGCCACGTGCCAAAAACCCGCCTCCTGCAGGTAATTCTCTACCAACAGTGATGGAGGACCATGCATATTACGGATATAGCATTGCAATATCCGATCTACAGACTTTTATAACAAATAATAAAATAATAATTATTTAAAATTGCATAAATAAAAAAATCTTAAATAATATTTAAAAGTTAAATTTAACACTTACCATTTTCATTTGTTCAACGGATATATGCTTATCATCAAGATGAATTAATTCTCCGGCCATTGCTAAATTGGTACAAATTTTTACGATTTAAAAAAAAATTTTAAAAATAAAATTTAAAACTTTTTTAAAAATAATTAAAAAATTAAAACTCTTTTAAATAGAAATTTGAGAGGAATTTGAGAGGAAATTGAGAGGAATTTGAAAGAAAATTGAGAGGAATTTGAGAGAATATTAGAGACAAATTGAGAGAAAGGATTTAGTTGTGAAAAAAATGAAAGGGGGGTTTTATAGTTTTTTTTTGACCGTTGGTTGGTCACCAACGGTAAAAAAAGTAGCCATGGCTACTGTTCACGCGTGGGCAAAACGCGTCCCCAAGGGAGCGCTTACGTGGCAGGAAAACGAGTCCTTGAGGGAGCGATTTCTGTCCACATAGGCAAAACGTTTCCCCAGGGACGCGTTTTTCTGCCATGTCCATTGACATCGTGCTGACGTGGATGCGCTTTCAGGGAATAGGGCATTTCGATAAATAATTATATACCGGGCCCATTTCGGTAAATTTTTTAAAAAAAGGGTTTTATATATAATTTGCCCTATTAAGTGTCTTAGTCGATCTCTATTTATAGTGAGCAAAACTCAATTCAATTTAAAAAAATTATTTGAATTTTGAATTAATTGAATTGAGTTATTCGAATTATTTGAGTAAAATTAAATTTATTCGAGTTTCAAGTTCAAATCAAGTTGAATTTTATGATTCAATAACTCAAATAATTCAAATAACTCAAATAATTCGAATAACATATTAGCTTAAATACTCTTTTGGTCATTGTTAAGTTTGAAAATAAACAAATTGGTTTTGCCTCAACAAAAATATAAAATAATTCAAAATAATTTTAAAATTTTAAAATGTTTATAAAATTCCAAAATATATTTTTAAAAATTATAAAATTTCAAAAAATCTAAAAATATATAAAGAAAGTTAAAAATTACAAATTTTATAGAATAATAATTTTGGGACCTAAATAAGTTAATTAATGATTTAATTTTATCATACTAAAGTATTTATTATTATTATTTTGCTTTGAAAAAGTTTCAAATATATATGGTTTCAAATTTATGTGTTCTAACATGAAATTAATTATATTATAACAAGATTTTATTTTAATATGTTTAATTTTTAATTTAATTGAACAATTTTACTCGATTCAACTTGACTTAAATTTCATTTCACTCGACTTGATTCGAAAAAAATTCAAATTGAGTTAGTATGATAAAATAGGACTTGTCAACTTGATTAACTTGAAAATTTTCCACTCAATTCAATCGAACGCTCATCTCTACTACTTTTAAATTTTCGATTGAATTTACATCGAGTGAATTCAACATTAACTCATATAAAATTATTAAAATATTTTTCATATTTAAAATAAATTATATAATTATAAAGATATTTTTATAATTTTTATATTTTAATAAATTTTGATAACCCAAACTAAAATACAAATAATTAGAAATAATAAGCAGATAATGAGCTACTTATCACTTAATGTGAAATTTTTCAATTTTATTATTTGTTTAACATTATCCTTTAAATATTTTACTTTTAAAATTTTAAATTTATTATTTATCAAACAATCTAATTATATTTTGTACTTATTTTTTAATAAAATCTAGGACTTTGTATTAAAAATTAGCCCTGGCCAGAAGTTTTGTACAAAGAAAAGAAATAAATTAAGCCTACAAAAATTAGGTCTACTACTTTTAAGAAAAATCATTCCTAACCTAGCCCAATAACTAAAAATCACTTAAACCCACTAGGCCTCATTTCGTTACCCCCAATGTCCAGCATTTTACTTAAGTTAGGGCCTGTTCTGCAGTGTTTTAAAAAAAGTATTTCTGGCTTTTAAAGCACTTTTGGAAGAAAAATTGTGATAAACAAATTATTTTTGACTGAAATTTTTGGCAAAAGCACTTTTGAAAATGAGAAGCTAAAATTTTTAGCTTTTCCTCTCTCAAAAGCACTTTTAGTGCTTAATTACTTTTCCACCCTTCCAATAACATAGTATTTTCCCTTTTTTTTTCTTTAGTGCTTAATTACAAATGTGTTAAAATCATTAATTAAAAATAAAAAAAATATTTTTTAAAATACTAATTACAAATATTTAATGGTTATATTTAAAATATAGTTGATATATTCTAAGTAAATTTTATAAATAATTAATATTTATTGCTTAAAATATTTAAAATTTATATTTCATATATTAAAATATTAAAAACAAGTTATAATAATTTTTTTATATTCTTACTAAAATATAATAGTATTAAATAATTTAAATATTATTTAAATGTATATTTGTTACTTGATAATAACATCTCTGAAATGGACATTTTATTTCTCATGAGCACTTTTTGACAGTAATGCTAAACACTCAAATTTTAAACTAAACTTTTCCACAGCACTTTTCAAAAGCACTTTTCCACAACACTTTTCAAAAGCACTTTTCCACAACACTTTTTAAAAGCATTGCCATACTAGCCCTTAGCCTTCACCATTTTCCAAATACTTGATTACCCACTATCAGTTCCAGGACTCTCTCATTGATTACCTCTTCCTTTATTAGTATCCTTTTCTAGTTCCTCTCCTCTGTCTTTTTAAATGTTCTGTTTCTCACGATACCCCTTCAACAACCACTCTTTTAGCGAATATTTCCTACGATTACTCCATGGTGTCTCATTTCCTCGTCTGATACTCATGCCTTTCTTCTCTTCCAAGCGTTGCCAAGTTCCTCTCGTCTTCCTTCAGTGCCAGTAGCTCCTTCCTCGATAATCGATTCTCCAAGTCAGTGTTCTTTAGACTCTCTCCACTACTGCTCTTGCAAGTTCATGTACAACTCTGTTACCAGATCTAGAGATTTTCTGAAACTGACACTCTTCAAATCCAATTTTGCACTTAATTTTAAGTAATATACCAAACATATTTTATAACTTAAATTAAACTATTAATTTTTTAGTATTTAATTTTTCAGCACCTAAATTCTTAATCATATGTATTTATCTATTTAAAATTATTTTTACTCACATTTTTAAATAGTTTGTTTTATTTTAACTAGATTATGACATTGGGAGTTAAAATTTTTTATATAATCAAACCAATGAATTTTTTTTTTAAAGTTTAGCAAAATAACTGAGGAGGACAATTATTTAACGACATAGTCGACTTTGGCATCCTATGGTCTGGAGGTTGAAGTGGGCACCTCTACATACTGATTTCACAATAAAAAAAAAAAAACCCTCCAAAAATTTCACCAACCTTCTCCCTTCGGCCATGGCACCTACATCAGCTTTAAAGGCTTCAACTTATCCCGCAAACAATTGATAAACTTATGTCTAAACAGCTTTAAAGTTGTTTATACGTTACATAGTTTCTTTGTTCTTTTCAACTAAGGGATCATTTTTGAAGATGTCTCCATTGAGGGTTAAACCCAAGATTGCAGCTACACGGATGGTATTTTCATAAACCATTTCCACTTACAATAATTTTTATTTACAATAAGTTAGTTACATCGATAAAATATACAAAGAATTCCCCCTAAAAAAGAATGATATAAATCATAGGATGTCCTAGAACTTAAAAGAAAAACGAATTATTTGAGTTTGTTTATTCGAACTTATTAACTAGTTCGTTTTTATCGCGGAACTGATTGATTGTCTTCCACCACGCTAAATGAATATTTTTTTGACTATCCAATATTTTGTTTCTATTTACATATAATTAAAAAAATGACTATTAATATAATAAAATATTTTTTTTTTCAAAATTATGTATCCTTTAACAGATTAACTACGAGTCTCATTTGAATTTAATTAAAAATGAAAATTGGGCCTACTTTGATAAGGTCCATCACATATTAGCCTGCCTTCCAAGCTTCACTTTTTTCAACTCCATTTACAAATTTCTTCCAACAAACCTGAACATAGCAACCTGTAATAGAGAGAGCTAGACAAAGCAACATTGGAGCCGACAGGTAAGAAAATAATTGAGAACCTCATACATTTTGCCAAATAATTTATTAAATCTGCATATATGAAAAAAGCAAAATGAATATTTAGTTGAAATTTAAATACGTAAAAACTATGATGTTTTTGGTTTGAATACTATCAAGCACTTTTTATTATTTAAATTTCACATTATTTGAAATGACTATAATATCTCCACAAAAAGTTTATTATTTTATAAAAGAGTGGTTTTGGTAATTGCTCAATTAAATTATAGTTATATTTCATTAGTACTGTATATGTTATTATTCAAACCATATTTTCATTATTTTATAAAGGCTGATACTAACTCAATAAGCACCTTAACTATAGTTATATTTAATTGATATTGTATATGCTATTATTATTAGTTTTAAACCATATGTTTAATTATTTACTGAATTTTTTTAAACCCACATCCGTGTTCTCAATATATGATTTCTATACCCATACATGTGTGATAGAATTACTCGTATTAATAATATCGTTGATTGAGTTGGTGTCACAAGTTAACTAAACACCAATTCGAGATTGATGAGGGTTTTTTAAGTTACAACTCTACCTACGATTCAATTGTTAAATAAATCTTTTGTAATTATATTTTTAATGTTGAATTTTTCTTTCACCAACATGATAACATTTTGACCTTTTAAAAACATGTTAAATGTCGCTACCTAACATAATAACATTTTAACATGCTATAAAAAATGAGAGCTAAAACCAATTGGAGTGCATTTAATATTCTTAATCATATGCATTTACCTATTTACTTTTATTGTTACTTACATTTGAACTATTTTTATTTTAATTTCCTACATATTGTATATACATAATTATTAGTTTCAAATTATATGTTTCATTATTTATTAGATGTTATTTTTAAACACATGCATATATTCTAAAATATATGGTTTGCACATGCATACACGTCGTAAGTAAATATGTTTATTCATAAACATAAAACCCATGATATTAGAATTTCATAAGGGATACGCCCTAGAGTTTTGTATATTAAGAGACTGTCAAGTGTATGAGAAAACTGTAGGAGACTTGATTGTCTTTAAGACCACACCAAATGAGAGACTTCACCAAGATATAGAACGCTCGATTTGTATGAGTATTGTTCAATTGGATTTCATATTGGGTTAGTTGGGAGTTGTAGGGATTCTATAGTAGCAAAAGGTAGAGTTCAAAGTAAAGAATAGAGTAATAAAATGAATGAAAGATTACTTGTACTCTAAAACAAGCCAACTAAACAAATCATCATGTGCAACATGGTTGGCCATTTCTCAATAGGAGTAATTAGATTGATTTGACCTCCCCATGACTGGTCAACAGTAAGAGTAATATTCGCCTGATTTTCTTTTGCCTATCCTAGATTTGGTAGGGAAATTAGATGACCGATAATATATTTATGGAAAGTGGACACTTCAAATGGTTTTTGACTATTTGCTTAATGTTCAGGTTCTACTTTCTAACTTCAACATTCTCTTCTTCCTCTTTGTTAAGGTTGAAATAAGATAGATGATTCAACCTTTTGGTAAGTGTTATAGCTTTGCACGTTATGACTATAGAAAAGAAGAGTGTTATAGGAAGACCCTATATGGGGGTCACTTGTAGTTGAAATATTAGCAAAATGTCTGTAATGAGGATTCTAATGGAAATCTTATGATCGTTTAAGCAATTTTTGCTGATGGATCGGAAAGGATTGTCAAAGCAGAAACTCTGGGCTGAGGTAAAAGTAGTGTAACAGCTCGTTTTCAGTAAAATCAAAATATTGGTTTTGAGACCACAAATTCGATGTGAAAATATTTATTTTATTATTATTTTAACATCTATGGTATATTAGTAGTGCGTATAAAAATTTCATTAAGAAATGTTGTCGTTGCATGCTTAATTAAGTAAAAAGGACTAAATCGTAAAAGGTGCAAAAGTGGAGTGATAGTAGTTAAAAGTATCTATTAGCTATGAAATTAATTTTTTAAGGGATTTAAATGATAATTAGACCATTATTATTATGAGTGGACAAATATGAACACATTATTAAGTAATTTAAAGGTTAATTACTAAGGTTAAATAAGTAATGTAGTAAATGATCTAAAGTAAAATAAAGAATAACAAAATGTATCATCTTTAACTCATCTTTCCCACTGAAAATAAGGAAGAAAAACACCATTGTAGGGTGCTTGAAGGCTCAACTAGTTCATCCTTGCATGTGAGTAAATTTCGGTCTTATTTTTAATGATTTTTATGTTTTCGGAATCGTTGTAGCTTAATCTAGTTAGCTTAGGGAATAATTTGAAAAAATATTAAAGTTTTAGGGTTTTTCCATGAATGTTCTTGCATGATTTATGAAGTTTGATGAAAGATTATGAGTTCTCGTTGTTAAATGAACAACTTTTGTAAAGTGATTTTTGATGAAATTATCATTTAGGGACTTATTTGTAAAAGTAGTAAAATATCATGGTGAAATTATGAATTGATGATTTTTTTAGGTTGATAAGACTCCCTAGGTAAATCAGCAAGCATGATATGTAGATGAAATTGCATAAATGTTAATTTACGATCTTAAGGACTAAATTGTAAAAAGTTAAAATATTAGGGGCAAAAATGTAAATTTTCAAAAGTGTGAAATTTGGACTAAATTGAATAGTATGTGTATTAAATGAATTGAATTTTCTTATTTAGATAAAGTTAAGCCTTGAACGGATCTAGATCGGGGAAAAGATAAAGTCTCGGATTAGTGATCATATTTCGACATCTTTAAAATCGAGGTAAGTTCGTATGTTTTAATAATGTTTTAATGTTATTTGATTTATATGCTATTATGCTATCTATCATATCATGTTACGACGAAAATCCAATGATGTTACGACGACTATCGATCCCCGTTTGAATCTTAGGAATATATAGGATACAAATGACATGTCATTAGAGTTACCATGTTTCAGGTGCTGGTCCTGAATGTCCTACCGATGGTTGAGCTCCGACATTTGTTGTGGATACTTGCCAGCTTGTGTGAACGGCATTGTGTAGCTACATTCCGACCGTTAGCTTGTGTGAGTAGACCCATTTATGGCTCGAGTGAGTGAAGATGTAAAGGAAAAGGAAAAGAAATGGTTTCGACCATATGTTAGCACACTTTGTGTGAGCTTCTCGTGTATTCGATATTATTCTAAGTGGTTCAACGGGCTTAAAAAGGGAAGGAACGATAAGTGTTCCAAGAGCTAAGTTAAAAACTTATGGAAATGTATGAATTGTTGATGATCAAATTATGTATAACCTTATTTGTGGAAAGTATGAATTCAAATGTGCTATGTTCATGAAATCTATCTTACCATGTGATGATTTTGCTAAGTTATGTGTTTAATCACTAACTTGTGTTGTTGTTGATGCTTAGGCTTGTGCTAAGCTTACGTTGGATTGATTCATGTCTATTTTATAAGATTATGCATTGAAATGCTAAGCTATGTTAATGATTTACGAACTTACTAAACATTATATGCTTACGTAGTTTTCTTTCCATGTTTTATAGATTATTGGAAGCTCGATCAGTTTGGAAGCTCACCAGAGACCTATCACACTATCCAGAGATTATATCGGTAGATTTTGATGTTTTGGACAAGTTTATAATGGCATGTATAGGTGGACTTGTGTCCAATGAGCTAGTTGTTATGTTTGGCTTGTATATATGGTATTATGGTTGGTGTGCTTTTGGCACTTTGATGCTTGATGGTTGATGTTTATATGGTCAAATTGACGCATAGTTTTATGGCCAAAGTGGTAAGTGTTGGCATGTTTGCAATGTGATCATTTAGGGTATGCTTTGATATGGAATTTAGTTAAGTATGCTTGGATGAAATATGACCATTTGACACAAATTTAGGTATGAATGCTTGTTTGTGATTGAGGTGCCTATATGGCATATTAGTTGTATGGTTCAATGGCCATTGAATTGGTTTTATTATGCATGTTTTGAGCATGTTTTAAGGTCTTGGTTACATGTGCAAATGACTTATAGGTCCACACTTGGTTTGGGTGAAAGAAATGGCTTGATTGTGGCTTATTTCTTGTCCACATGGCCTAAGACACGGGTGTGTGTCTTAGCCATGTGTGACACACGGCCATGCGACACGGCTGTGTGTCTCTTGTAGGTTTTAAAGGTTGTAAGTCAGTCAATTAAATGGCTTGGCACAAGGGCGTGTGAGGCCATTTCGAAAGTTACACAGCTTGGCACACGGACGTGTGGCTTGGTCGTGTGACCCACCTCAGAGAGTTAAACGGGCACGGTCACGGGTTGGGACACAGTCGTGTGTCCCTATTTTGAATATTACAGGACCTGGGACACAGGCGTGTGTTTCAGCTGTGTGAGTCACACGGCTTGACCTCACAGCTGTGTGACCCCTGTAGCTTGAATTTTTCTAACTTTTTTCCTCAATGTTTTAATTATTCCCAATTCAGTCTTGAATCGTTTTAAAAGTGATTCTAAGGCCTCGAGGGCTCGAATAAGGGACATTATGCATGTGTTTGGATGGACTATGCTATGATTTATGAAATGTTTAGAAGTGAATGATTTTAAGTTTTGTTTTTATGGTAATTATTCGTAACCCTATTCCGCCGATGGATACGGGTTAGGGGTGTTATAGATAGGTATCCGGTGAGTTTCTAAACCTGACTCATGATTGTCATGTAATAATGTGAATGCATATCTTTGAGAGATTTCTACAGATACGTAAATGAGGTGAATAATGTGCAGCATGGTACAATGTTGTGTATTATATGGTGTTGTTACTTGTAATAGCCCATTTTCAGTGAAATCAGAACAGTGGTTTCGGGACCAGAAATCTGAAGTTGGAAGAAAATTCATATTAATATTATTTTATGGTCTACAATATGATAGAAATATCGTATGAAAATTTCATTAAGAAATTTTATCGATTACATGTCTAATTTGATCAAAAGGACTAAATTGTATAAAGTGTAAAAGTTGAATTCTAGTAACTAAAGGTATCAAACAGCCATGGAATTGAAAATTAGAGGTCCTTATATGGCAAATAGACCATTTAGTGTAGTTAGTAGATAATAATAATTATTCATCATTGGAAATTTAATAAATTAGTAAGGTTAATTTTGGAAATTAATGAATTAGGTTATATTAAATCAAATAAAAAGATATTATCATCATCTTTCATAAAAAAGAAGAAGATGGAAACCTTAGCCATGGAAGCTTGAAGTAAGCAAGCTTATTTTTACACATTTGGGTAAGTATTCTTGTCCCGTTTTTAATATTTTTATGTTTCCGAGATCGTAATAGCTTAATCTAACTATATCGGGGATTAGTTTGCAAAACTATTAAAGTATTACAGTTTTTCCATGGATGAGTATAGTTGAATTTTTAAGTTTTAAGATAGAAAATGAAAGGTTGTTGTTACATAAACAACTTTTGTAAAGAGAATTTTGATGAAATTATCAATTAGGGACTAAATTGAAAAGATGAAAAATTTATAGAAAAATTCTAAATTTTGTGAAATATATGGGTTGCCCTTGATATGTATGAAAATCGTCTAGGCTTGAATAAGAATTAAATTGTATGCATTTCAATTTTCGACCCTAGGGACTAAATTGTAATTTGTTAAAAGTATAGGGGCAAATTAGTAATTTTTCCAAAGATGTCTATGAGATTAAATTGAACATGAATTATATTAAATTGAGATAAATCCATTTGTATAGATTCGGATAGACCTAATACGGAGTTAGATCGAGGCAAAGAAAAAGTATCGGATTAGTAACTTTCGTATATACATATACTTGTTGAGGTAAGTTCGCGTAACTAAATTGTATATATAAATGTTTTAAATTGAATATTACTGTGTGTGATTTGCACAAATTGTCATGTGCAATTATGATCACATATCCGATAATTTCTGAGTCCCGTTTGAACCTTAGAAATTCGAAGGATATAAATGACATGTCATTAGGGTTTCAGATTTGTTTGTGATCCTGCATGTGTTGCGGACACACCACAGCTCTCATGAGCTTCCCAATTAACGGCTCTCTTGAGCTTCTCGATATTTGGCTCGTAAAAGCTTCCCGATATAAAGCACGTATGACCTTCCCGTTACTTAGCTCACTTGAGCTTCCTGTTATACGGCTCGAAAGAGCTCCCTGTTTACATGCTCGTATGAACACATATGTATATGAATTGACGAATTACAGTTTTGTACACCTCGTGTGTACCACTCGTGTATCCAACGATATTTTAAATGGTTCAACGGGTAAAGTTCTGATATGAAACAATATGAGTTCGAAATGAACTAATATGGGTATATACTTGAATTACACGGAAATGATATTACATGATATATTGAAATATGAGATGGATGATACATGTATGTGAATCTTACCTAGTGATTATGTACCTCCATGTTTATTCGTTATGGAAAGTTTCACATGGCTAACATATTAAGGGTATGTGTTTAGGCTTTTTGCCAAATTGGTTTGGTTATGTTAGCCTGCTTACCTTAAATGTGATTGAATGGTAAGTTAATTCCCGTATTATATGAACTTTCTAAGCGTGAAATGTTTACACTGTGTTATTTTCCATGTTTTATCGTAATTCGGAAGCTCGTTTGGGTTGGAAGCTGGTCAGAGTTGATTCACACTATCCTTCGGCCTGTTCGGTACAATTAGCAAATTAATTTTGGTTATAATGGTATGTATAGGTTAGTTTGGCCAATGTTGGCAAGTAAATGTTTTGTTGAGACTAGCCATTTGAATGGTGATACGAACTCGCTTACGATGCGTAATTGAGTCATTGAATGCCCGATCGATAAATTAAGTAGTTTTCATTTTCGATTTAACAAAAGGCTATGTAAAAGGAAGAAGATACTTAAAACAACTAATGATGATAAAGAAATAATGGTGGAAAGATGGTATAACGAACTTAAAACAAGAATGAACCTGTAATAGAGATTAATGACTCGATTCTTATAAGTTTTAAGGTGGTTGATGGATAGTTGGATAGAACCGTGACCCACTATCTAGCAAGGTAGGAACCAGTCGGTATATGGGATGAACGCCACACTCAAAGAGTGATAAGTTCAAGAAAGAAACAAGTTTGAAGCCACTAGCTAACTAGATAAGTCAAATTAAATCTCGAAGAACAATGAGAGTGAACAACTTAGAAAGTCTGTTATATTTCATAAAAATATCAAAGTCAAGTTTGTAACCTTCAAAATGTTTACAAATGAGATATTTATAGGCTTATGGTTATCAGCTGAATAGCCACAATTGAATGCAAATTCATTAAACTAAGTTAACTTAATTTCAGCTGAAATAATCCATTGAATGGCTTCAATGTTCAATTGTCCATTGAGGTGCCCAACCAGCCTTTGATAGGAACTTTAATGATTGAGCTGAAATGAGCTTTGTTTGGTAATGAAGTAATGGCTGGAGTTAATGTTTGAAGGTGCACCGAATGAGGAATCAGCTGGTGAGTGTATTTGATGGCAGCCGAATGGCCCTTGGGTGTGAACACTCGGTTTTGGAGAGTCTTTGAGTGTGAACATTAAGCACGGAATGGCCTCTTGAAGTGTTAGCTGATCAGCTCACAATCGTTGGCAATGGATTCATGAATAATCAGCTGAGTGAATGCACCAAGTAACTTTCAAAATACATGCACAGTTGGGTGTATGTTCTTCATGAAATTAGCTTTTTTGAATTTGGAAAATACATGAATGTCCAGCTACAAATAGCTCCCAGTGTACATGCACAATCGGGTGCATGCTCCAAATCAATTAGCTTCAACGAATCGACATTGTACTTGAATGTCCAGTCGCATACTTTAATAACCTGCTAAGACAAATTAAAAAATTGATTAAACATCAACAGGACGAATTAAACACACAAATAAATTTGTAATAGACTAAGACACATTTAAGAAATTTGGCTTGCTAACATACATTAAGTCTGTCCGAATTTAAACATACTTAATGGACAAACAAAAACATGATTTTAATATGTAATACACTAAGACATAATTTAAATATGTAACATGCTATGACACAATAAAGGCCAAATCAATAATGACACAATTAATAGAACAAATCAATCAGACATGTAATTAAATTTGTAGAAACTAAACATAATTAAATAAACTAATGTAATTAAAATGTCCAAGTCTTAGCAGCTGAGTTAGCTAGCTAAGTCGAATTTAGCTTCAAATAAATTCTAGATGTTCCTTGTTGAATCGTCCAACACTTGATTGATGAGTCCATTTGTAGTTTCCTTCCAAACTCGTTCAACTAAAGCCGATATTGACTCTTTAAATCGTTTGGCTTGTGCTCGAGTGATTGGTCCACTAGGCAGCTCGATTGGATCTCTTTTGAAGTCAGCTGAGTCCTTGGGGGAGTTTGATCATTCCCCCCTCTTCAAGGCGATTTGTCCTCAAATCGTTGCCTACATCAAAAAGAGATAAATTAGATACGTTCAAACTCACATTGGCATGAAACTTACCTGGTAGGTCCAATCTATATGAGTTATCAACGATTGGCTCCAACACTTGGAACGGGCCATCATCTCTAGGTAGCAACATTTCAAAACGATTCATTCTTAAATAGGGCCATTTGCTGGAAAAGAATTTTTGTTGCTTACGGTTCCTTAAATTATATCTTCCTTCTATCAGGTTGACCACAAATCTATTCGGAACCTGAAAGTCAAGAACAATTTCAGTAAAAAAATTAAATTGAAGGATTTCTTTCAATGCATTGCTTACACGATCTTGGAACAATTCAAAGATGTTGCAATTCGTATAAACGTAATGAATATCCAGCGTTCCTTCCAAAAGATGTAAACTCAGGTTAACTCCAGGATCAAAAATAAGATTTTGTCTTACCATTTTTATCTGACTCCAGAGTTTCATAACTGGCAACATAGAAGAAACATGAAGTAATTTAGAGTTATAAACATGCAAGGCATGCTTAAATTCTCTTAACCGCAATGTAAAAAAATAATTCTCAAAATCAAAGAGTTGATTTTGACTTTGTACATCATTAGAGTTCACGTATTTTGTTTTCGAGAATATTGATAAATCATGGAACAAATGAAAGTGGTAAAAAATGTTTATACAAAATAGAACTATGATGCTCACCTTCTTTCAACAATAACTTAGGAAAAGTTGCTCCGGGCTTAAACACATGGTTTTGTGCACTTATTTTCGAATATAATGAAAACTTTTCGTTTAACAAAAATGCAAACATGCTAGACAAATGTAATTTAGACATGGGTATATGTAAGCAATCAAAAATTTCAAAATTCCTTTGAACAGGCAGTGGTATCCATAAAATTTGCTCACATGAAGTTAAAGAATTCTCATGGCATTCTAAATCGAACAGATTAAACCCTTCATGTGTCAATTTGTTATCGCATAGGAAAAAAAATTCAGTTGGCTTATAGTTGAACCAATAACATCAATGGCCAAGTCATCTTTAAATTTGATGTTATTTGAATCAACACTAAGCAAACAATGAAAGAAACATGTAACACCCTGAATTTTGGGCCTAGAAGAAATAGGTTTTGAATAAGGGAACAGTTAGGGGACTGCACATAAATATTTAGTTGTGCAAGGAAGTGACATAAATGAATGTCTGCTTCAGTGGTTAAGTGATTTAGGAGTGTTTGGAAGTGTTTGAGAAGTTAGGGGTTCAAGCCTTGGCTTATGCAAAATTTTTATTTTAAGTGAATAAAATCCTTGGATCTAGATAGCAGGTTATTAAATTATTATGGTTAAAAAATGATACAAAGGAGTTGTTGGTCTAGTGGTAAGGGGTATGTGGTGTGTACATGGGGTCTAAGGTTTGAGTGGTGGTGAATTAAAAATGGAGTATTTATTTTGCTGCCTAATTCGTCGTAACAGGTGTGTAACCAACCCACTGTAACTGTAAAATGACAAAAGTCAAAAAGCCGAAATACGACATTGAGACCACACGAGTGTACGATCGCTCATGTGGAAAGCCAAACCTGTGAATCATGGGCGATAAACTGTAGAGGCCTCTATGAGCATTTCCATGGGCTTAGGCCGTAATGAGCCACGTTGGACCAAAATGGGCCGTGTGGGCTTATTGGGCTTGTGGGCCCCACACGGATGAAATCCACGATTTGTGGCAAATACTGGATGGGGCTAAGTAGATCTCATAGCCATGGTAAAATTTGGGCTAAACAGGTCACACAAGCGTGTGGGCCACTTGGGCCGAGTAATGGGCCTTGGGCCTATTTTCTCTATTATGACCTTTTAGGTTACCTGAGTTGCTCGAGGCGACTGCGGACCTTTCGAGAGGTCAATATCTATACTGAGACCCTAAAATAGGTAAAATAACCAAAATACCCCTATAGGGTAAGATGACCAAAATACCTCCATAGAGTAAAATGATCAAAATACCCCCATAAGGTAAAATGACCGGAATACCCTTATAGGATAAAATGACCGAAATACCCCCATAGGGTAAAATGATCGAAATACTCCCATAGGGTAGAATGACCGAAATACCCCCATAGGGTAGAATGATCGAAATATCCCCATAGGGTAAAATGACCGATATACCCCCATAGGGTAAAATGATCGAAATACCCTATTAGGGTAAAATGACCGAAATACCCCCATAGGGTAGAATGGCCGAAATACCCCCATAGGGTAAAATGATCGAAATACCCTCATAGGGTAAAATGACTGTTATACCCCTAGGAGATGAAATGACTGTTATGGCTTTATGTTATGTATGGCTAATTTGCTCTATGATATGTATGACTATGATTGAGCATGACATTTTGCATACACGTATGATATTATGTCACGATATATTGCATGGGGATGGGTTGTTATATTTGGAGGAAGTGTACCATACTAATAAGGTTGTACGGCTCGCCCAAGACTACTGTGGACGTATTAATGGCTATATGCCGTTTATTTTACTGGAAACTTTACTGTAATACTGTTTAGTGCCGCAACCGGTGCTAATCTTGGTGTGTCTGGCTGGGTGGGTCGATTTTATCCCCATATGGTGTGTTTGGCGGGACGGAGTGATGTGTAGAGGCTGGATTGGGTAGGATTTCTATCTGCATATCTGCACTGATTAATGATTTTGTGCTGTTATTGCATCGATTAATGATATTGCATACCGTTCACTGCATGACTGATATCTGTTACTGTTATGGGCTAAGGCCCCACTGATAATATTATTGAAATTGGGCAAATGCCCTACTGATTACTGGTATTGTGATGGGCCCAAGCCCAATCATTTACTGTTACGGGAAAGGGCTTAGGCCCACACTGAACTGGACTGTTACTGTAACGGGCTTAGGCCCAAATTGCATTTATCTACTGTTTAATTGACTGTTTGCTTATTAGGGGATTACACATTGAGTTTTCGTAAACTCACCCCTCTATTTAACTGTGCAGGTAATTCCCAATTGTAGGCGGGTCAGTGCTACGAGGGACTCGGAGGTGGTCACACAACTGCAGTTGTTGTATACTTGCATTTATTTAAATTTAAAGTTTGTGTTGGGTTTTGTTTATGTAATAAGGTCATTCATGTTTGTATAAATTTTTAATTGGGCATTTGCTTACTTGTTTTAAACTTCTAGTTTAGGAGAAGAGGAATTTTCAAAATAATTACTATTTTCAAAGACACAAAATTTAAGCTTTAGAGTATTCAAAAGCTTCCGTGATTTTAGATCAACCTATTAAGACAATATTATATAACAAGACAAATGTTTTGACTAGTTGATTTGTTAATTAACAATAAAGGGGTTTATTTTAAACTTAGAAACAAATTTTTACCAACGAGTCCGATTTTCAAAAGACACTTCAATGTGACACGCCAGATTCGGCCACAACTCTTAGGCCAGGTTTGGGGTGTTACAAAATATTTCAAGATACTATCCGAAACAGATTCAGCAACTTTATTCAACGTACAACAAGAAAACAAGTCATTGCAAAGAATTTCTTTAAGATAAACAACATGGGCAAACTTTTCAACGGAATCCAAAGAGTTCCAATTGATTGAATCTCTGTAAGTTCCATACCTTGCTTACCTTTGAAGATGTTAAGGACATTTTTACTCTCCAACTCACCTTTTTTGATTAATTGGAATCGTCTCTCGTCGGTAAGGTAGTAAAGTTGGAACTTGTCAAATGAATCTTTAGTGACTTGAAATGAAGAGAAATCCCAAGGGAAACTCGATTGGGGGTTAGTAAAAATAGTTCTCCCTTTTGTTTGAATACTCTTTTCTCTCGTTTCTTTTACAAGCTCTCTTTCCCTTTCTTTTTTAGTCTCTTTTTCTTTTTTTACACTCTCTTCTATTTTTAAAAACTCACTCTCACTTTTCTTTTCACTTTCTTTTTCAATCTCATTTTCAAACTCTCTTTATTTTTCCACAGTCTCTTTTATTTCTTTAATCTCCACGAAACATTCACTTTTCTCATTTTCTTTTCTTTTCCTTTTCCTCCTTTTCACTCTCGAACTCTTTTTCAAAGTTCTTTTCTTGCTCACACTATTTTTCTTTTTTTTTCTTTCAATTTTTTTCTTCTCGTTTTTGCACTTAACTTTCTTTTACCTCACTCACTCTCGATTTTACAACAGAAGAGTTTAACTTAAGTTGATCCTCGTACACGTGTTTTGGAGTAAGCGGTACTAAGGTTACTTTCCTCATTTGATGCTTAAATGTATACCTATTGGTATAGCCATCATAAATGACCCTTCGATCCAATTTCCATGGCCTTCCTACCAGCAAATGGCAGGCGTGCATAGGCACTACGTCGCACACAACCTCGTCTTGATACTTGCCAATGGAAAAGGCAATGATCACTTGTTTGGTAACCTTGAGTTTGCTTCCGTCGTTAAGCCATTGCAGCTTATAGGGTTGCGGATGCTTGGTAGTGGTTAAACCAAGCTTTTCCACCATAATAGTGCTGGCCACGTTTGAGCAACTTTCACCATCAATGATGACTCTAAGTCTTTACCTTGTACATGGCAGCTGGTATGAAATAGATTTTCTCGTTGCTGCTTGTTCTCCACACTTTGAAGGTTTAAACTCCTCTTGATGACAAAGGCTTTGTCTTCAGAAGCTTGTTGCAAGTCTTCTTCTTCTTCATCGGATGGTTCATGGAGCTCTACTCCTTGTCTTTTTTTCTTTCGGTACAAGATGGGGTTGGCATGAAAGAATCAGAATGAAAAGTTTTACGTTGGGTAAAAGTGGAATGATTGACATATGAGAATCGATCAACTCTTCGTGATTAAACCTCTATGGATGAGCATTTTGGTGCACTCGAAGAGATACTTGTGCCTTCTTTTTTGTCACCCTGAAAGGCTCCAAGCTTGTGGTTTGCTTTTCTCTACTTAAATCCCTCAATGAATAAGAATCACGACATGGATCTCTTAAGAAATCATAGAATGATGGACTCCTTGACGATCTTGCTTCTATACGATCTAACTTTTTTTTTTTGCATTTTCTTCATTTTAGATTGCATAATCCTTCTCATTTCTTTCCTCATCATTTGCAATTCAAACTCAGAAAGTTCTTGGGACATGATGTATTAAAATCTCACCACAATCCTCACTTAAATCTCTCTTAAAGAAAATAATAGATGACACACCACTCGTGTTTGCACTCAAATATTGGCTTTTACCTTTTAATGATTGAAACTCCACTCTATGCCTTTTACCTCTTGAGATCACCTCTTGAGGTTCTTAGAGATTTCCTTAGACCTATTAGCAAGCTTATAGGTTGGCTTCAAAAGGATAAAAACAAAAAGAATGATGATAAATAAATCGGTAGACTTGAAGGAAAACAATTTCACAGAGTGTGGCTGAAAATAGTTTTTAAGAACAAACAAGAAAGATAGGGAAATAAAACACTTTGTAAGCTAGCTTTTCTTTTGTCGAAATGCACAAAAAAACCCGAACTCCCACTTTTGTATTTTTTCAAATTTTATATTTTGCACAAACTTTTTTTTATATATTTGAAAATTTTTTTAATCGAAACTTTTTTTTATTCTTTTCTTCAAACCTGGGAGCATGTAAATGATAAAAACTTACTTAATTTTACTAGCTCTAATACCAAATGATACGAACTCGCTTACGATGCGTAATTGAGTCGTTGAATGCTCGATTGATAAATTAAGTAGTTTCCATTTTCGGTTTTACAAAAGCTTATGTAAAAGGAAGAAGATAGTTAAAACAACTAATGATGATAAAGAAATAATGGTGGAAAGATGGTATAACGAACTTAAAACAAGAATGAACCCGTAATAGAGATTAATGACTCGATTCTTATAAGTTTTAAGGTGGTTGATGGATAGTTGGATAGAACCGTGACCCACTATCTAGCATGATAGGAATCAGCCGATATATGGGATGAACGCCACACTCGAAGAGTGATAAGTTCAAGAAAGAAACAAGTTTGATGCCACTAGCTAACTAGATAAGTCAAATTAAATCTCGAAGAACAATGAGAGTGAACAACTCACAAAGTCTATTATATTTCATTAAAATATCAAAGTCAAGTCTGTAACCTTCAAAATATTTACAGACGAGCTATTTATAGGCTGATGGTTATCCAGCCGAATAGCCACAATTGAATGCAAATTCTTTAAACTAAACTTAATTTCAGCTGAAATAATCCATTGAATGGCTCCAATGTTTAGCTGTCCATTGAGGTGCTCGAATAGCCTTTGATAGGAACTTTAATGATTGAGTTGAATTGAGCTTTGTCCGGTGAATGAAGTAATGGCAGGAGTTAATGTTTGAAGGTGCACCGAATGAGGAATCAACTCGTTTTTAGTGAAATCAGAATAGTGGTTTTGGGACCACAAATCTGAAGTCAGAAGAAAATTTATATTAATATTATTTTATGGTCTACAATATGATAGAAATATCTTATGAAAATTTCGTTAAGAAATTTTATCGATTACATGTCTAATTTGATAAATGAACTAAATTGCATAAAGTGTAAAAGTTGAATTCTAGTAGCTAAAGGTATCAAATAGCTATGAAATTTAAAATTAGAGGTCCTTATATGACAAATGCACCATTTAATGTAATTAGCGATAAGAATGATTATTCATCATTGGGAATTTAATAAATTAGTAAGGTTAATTTTGGAAATTAATGAATTAGGTGATTTTAAATCAAGTAAAAAAAAGATATTATCATCATCTTTTATAAAAAAAAAGAAGGAAACCCTAGCCATGGAAGGTTGAAGTTAGCAAGCTTATTTTTACTCACTTGGGTAAGTATTCTTGTATCGTTTTTAATGATTTTTATGTTTTTAAGATCGTAATAGCTTAGTCTAACTATCTCGGGGATTAATTTGCAAAACCATTAAAGTATTAGGGTTTTTCCATGGCTGAGTATAATTGAATTTTGAAGTTTTATGATAGAAAATGAAAGGTTGTTGTTAGATAAACAACTTTTGTAAAGAGAATTTTGATGAAATTATCAATTAGGGACTAAATTGAAAAGATGAAAAATTTATAGAAAAGTTCTAAACTTTGTGAAATACATGGGCTGCTATTGATATGTGTGAAAATCAGCTAGGCTTGAATAAGGATTAAATTGTATGAATTGTATTTTTCGAGCTTAGGGACTAAATTGTAATTAATTAAAGGTATTGGGGCAAATTAGTAATTTTTCCAAAGATGTGTGTTGGATTAAATATAACATGAATTATATTAAATTGAGTTAAATTCATTTGTATAGATCTGGAGAGACCTAATATGGAGTTAGATTGAGGCAAAAAAAAGTATCGGATTAGTAGCTTTCGTATCTATAGATACTTGTCGAGGTAAGTTAGTGCAACTAAATTGTATATTTAAATGTTTTAAATTGAATATTGTTGTGTGTGATTTGCACAAATTGTCATGTGTAATTATAATCACATATCTGATAATTTCTGAGTTCGGTTTGAACCTTAGAAATTTGATGGATACAAATGACATGTCATTAGGGTTCCCGATTTGGTTGTGATCCTGCATGTGTTGCGAACACACCACAACTCTCCTGAGCTTCCCAATTAACGGCTCTCTTGAGCTTCTCGATATTTGGCTCGTAAAAGCTTCCCGATATAAAGCACGTATGACCTTCCCGTTACTTAGCTCACTTGAGCTTCCTGTTATACGGCTCGAAAGAGCTTCCCGTTTACATGCTCGTATGAACACATATGTATATGAATTGACGAATTATAGTTTTGTACACCTCGTATGTACCACTCGTGTATCCAACGATATTTTAAATGGTTCAACGGGTAAAGTTCTGATATGAAACAATATGAGTTCGAAATGAACTAATATGGGTATATACTTGAATTACATGGAAATGATATTACATGATATATTGAAATATGAGGTGGATGATACATGTATGTGAATCTTACCTAGTGATTATGTACATCCATGTTTATTTGTTATGGAAAGTTTCACATGGCTAACATATTTTGGATATGTGTTTAGGCTTTTTGCCAAATTGGTTTGGTTATGTTAGCATGCTTACCTTAAATGTGATTGAATGGTAAGTTAATTTTCGTGTTATATTAACTTACTAAGCATTAAACGCTTAAACTATTTTATTTTTCATTTTTTATAGTAATTCGGAAGCTCGTCTAGGTTGGAAGTTGGTCAAAGTTGATTCACACTATCCATTGGCCTTTTCGGTACAATTAGCAAATTAGTTTTGGTTATAATGGCATGTATAGGTTAGTTTGGCCAATGTTGGCAAGTAGATGTTTTGTTGAGACTAGCCATTTGAATGGCTTGTGATGGATATATTTTAATGTGTGTATAAGTGACCTTACCATGTTTGATGTATGTTTGAAATGGTTGAATGTTGAAAATTTTATAGGTATATTGATGGTTGGGTTGAATTGGTATATTTGGTATAATATGCATACATGTGTATTTAGTAAATTAGGTAAGTTTGGATATTTGGATTTATGTGAAGAGATCTCATGTATAAGACTTGAGTTTGGCTTGATTCGAATGCCTTGTTATGGCTTGTTGATGTTCAAAAATGTTGATTTAGGTTGATGACAAATTGGGTAAGAAATATGGCTAGGAAAATGGCCTATTTTTGTCCACAAGGGCAAAGACATGGGCGTGTGCTTAGCCGTGTGTGACAAACGGCCAGGTGACACAGCCGTGTGTCCCCTGTATCTTTAAAATTGTGCAATTCAGCATGCCCAATACGGCCTAGCACACAGGTGTGTGACTTGGCCGTGTGACCCAAGTTAGAGAGTTACACGGGTTGGGACATGGCCGTATGCCCCTATTTCGAATACCCACAAGGCCTGGATCACGAGCGTGTCTCTTGACCGTGTGAGCCACACGGACTGGCTACGCGGGCGTGTGTCCCCTGCACCTTTGAAAAATTTTTAGTGTTTTCTGAAAAATTCTTTGAGTACTCGATTTAGTCTCGACTTATTTCCAATGTGTATTTTGAGCCTCGAGGGCTCGCATAAGGGACAATATGATTGATTTTGAATGGTTTTTAATATGAATGCTAAATGATATGAAATATCTGTTAGTTAATTTGTAAATTTTGATAATGCTCTGTAACCCTGTTCCTACGATGAATACGGGTTAGGGGTGTTACATTACTAGTGTGTGTGTAGTTCTTGTTTTATACTTCCTTGTTAAATGGGTTCAGTGCTTGAAAATTCTGAGTTATGTAAAAAGGTGAGAAAGAGATTTGTTTATGTAGCCTCCAGTTGGGTAGGTATACTGTTAACCTATAACTGCCTGATTCTGGGCCTAGTCGGAACAATGGTTTCGGGACCACAAATCTGACGAGGGAAAATATTATTGTTATTATATTTTTATGATTTACAATTTCACAAAAAAATTTCGTAAAAAATTCGTTCGAAAATTTTGACGTTTGGGCACTTAATTTAGTCAAAAGCACTAAATTGTAAAAAGTGAAAAAGTTGAGTTATGCATGTTAGAAGTGTCTAATTGTTATGAAATTATAAATTGGGGGTCTTTAGATGGTAATTAGACCATTAGTTAATTGATGGACAAAAATGGGCATAGAATTAGTGAAATTGATTTTTTTAAGTAAGGGTATTTTGGTCATTAGTAAATAAATAGAATTAAAATGGGAAAAAAGATGGAAAAATGGTGTCCATCTTCATTAAGTTTGCTGCCAAAACTTGGAGGACACCATAGCTAGGGTTTCTTCACTTTCTCAAGCTCATAATCAAGAAAGACGAGAAGACTACCTCAAACGGGGAAAAGAGAAGATAGTGGAGTGAATTGCAAAATTTCGATATGTTGCACCGATGTAAGTAAACGTGTGAATTAATGCATTATTTTGATATTATCTAATATATGTTGAGATTTAATTGAACATAGAATGAACACTTGGTATAGATACTAAAAATTTGGTTAAGTTGGGAAAGGTGGTAAAGTGTTGAAAAACACGGTTTTCGCTTGAACACTCGGAATAGGCCGGAGTACATTGAATATAAAGGGGGTTGCTAAGTGCTGATTCCCCCAAGGGGTTGCTAAGTGCTGATTCCCTGGATCATTGGTGGTTGCTAAGTGCCGATTCCACCGTATCTTAAATGTGAAAGGGGTTGCTAAGTCTGATTCCCCGAATCATTGGTGGTTGCTAAGTGCTGATCCCACCGTATCTTAAATGTGAAAGGTGTTGCTAAGTGCTGATTCCCCGATTCATTGGTGTTTGCTTAGTGCTGATTCCACTATATTTTTGAAGGTGAAAGGGGTTGCTAAGTGCTGATTCCCAGAATCACTGGTGGTTGCTAAGTGCTGAATCCACCGATAACGGATAACATTCCGAGTGTTCAACGGGAAAATTGGAAAGGTGAATATTTAAATATGGTGGACAAGGTTATGTGAGGAATATTGGGTTTGATACTTAATCAACCCATGTGTAAGGTGAAGGAAAACACCAAAACTTCAAAAGAGCAAATTTAAATATAAAACTATTTTGTATAACAACAGTTGGGAAACTTTGAAAAAATCACTATAAATGGTGGAAAATGAATTAGAGGCTGAATAATATATGACATTGAAGCTGAATGAGTCTATTTTAATATGAAAGAAATACAGCAAGTAAATGAGTTGTATATTTGGGGATATTTAAATTTTATTGAGACAGCGTTGGATTGATTTTGAAATCCCCTGTTCCAAATTTGGAAAATCACCAAAAATTGTAGAAAAATAATTATGCCTTGAAATTTACATTCTTATATTCCTTAGTAAGTTTATTTTTAAGAGAAAGAAACAAGAAAATTTTTTGAATTTTTTACAGGGAGATAAGTAAATTTTAGTAAAGAGAGGTCAGAACTGTCAGGCAATAATGCAAGGGGAAAGTTTAAAGAATAAAAATACTAATTGGCTTAGCCGAAAATTCTGGAAATTTTATGGTAGAATGGTATATGAGTCTTGTTTTGGGGAAAATTTACAGAACTTAATTTGGATCCCCGTAGCTCTAGATAAAAATAAATTAGTGACTGTGATGCAGAAAAATAGTTTGCTGGAAATTGAACAAACAATGAAATTTATGTGTAATAGAATTATGTCACTATGTAATCTTGTGAGAAATTTATTTATTTGTCATATGTTTACTTACTAAGCTATATGCTTACTCATCTTTATTTTCCCCTGATTATAGTGATATCAGCCAGCTCGGAACTTGGACAAAGTCAGGAAATCATCCACACTATCGTCAAGTTTTTGGGTATTTTGGCAATCAACACTTTTGAAACATGGCATGTATAGATGACTTTATGTAATGTGGTATAAATATGTATATATATAGTATTGTTCGGTTTAATATGTTGGTGTTTATTAATGGATAAATTATGTCTGGATATATAACTGTAATTGGTTAGAGATATTGAAGTTGTTTGAAATTGTCTTTGGAAATTTGCAGGGGGTTTTATGTAAAAATAAGCAGAAATGCTGCCGAAATTTTTATAAAAAAATTATAAGTGTTTGAGTTCTAGTAATATCTCATACTCTGTTTTGGTAAGGAACACGAGTAAGGGGTGTTACATAACTAGATAGGCAGATTACTGTGAGAATGAAGATTTATTGTGTAGCCTCCGGTAGGGTAGATATAATGCTTACTAGATTGTTAGATCACAAAATAAATTTGTAGAAAGTCTATGGCCATGTCATCATACGAAACTCTTTGAAAAGCCTTTATGGTGAATCTTCTGGAAAGCCTTTGTTGCTAACTCTTTCTGAAAGCCTTTGTGGCATGTTACCTTGAAAATTTGTAGAGTGAATTCTGTATTGATCAAGTGGAAAGATGCTAGTCTGCCTTGTGTGAGATCTGAGTTTCAGTGTGGGGCATTTTTCGATAGAATACTTGAACAGAGTAACCAGTTGTTGAATTTTCCTTAGTGACCTACTATGACAGAGAACTTGGGACATCTGGAATGTTGGTGGTTTAAGAGTCTGCTATATTTGAGATCTATCGAATTATGTATGGAATTTCTGTTATGAGAATTAAATTGTTAGTTTCTTCCATTAAGTCTGTTTGTATGGGATGATTCGAAGGTATAAGGTAACGAGTATTCTGGTAATGCTAGGAGTATGTGAAGGAATCCACAAAGAATAGTATTCGTTGGATAGTGATCTAAGAAGCGTATCTAACTATGAACTGTAAGGGACTCGTATAATGGGAATCAAAATTATGGTGTAACGTCTGGGATCTGCTAGTCAAGTGAAAGGAGCATGTTAAACTAAGCTTTATTTGACAAAAGATTTTGATATAACAAATTCAAAGTGTTTTTGAATATAAGTTGAATTTGACAAAATAATTTTAAATTTGAATTCTAAGAAATAAAATTTTTAATACTTGCAATAAACTCTTAGAAAATTTGAAACTATTTTAACATCAAGTCAAAATGATCTCAATTAAGTTAAAATCATTTTAACACATCAAAATGATTTTCAAACAAGTTAGAATTGCTCCAGGCCAAAAAGTATCGATACCATTTGGCTAAGTATTGATAATTTTTGAAAATAATCGATACCTTTACTAAAATCGAGACAAAAAAGGCATTCTGTCAAAACCCTAAAAATTATCGATAATATTTTCAGTATCGATACTTTTTGAAAATAATCGATACATTTATTAAAAATGATACCAAACTTGTATTCTGTTTCTCAAAAACCCTACAAGGTATCGATTCGGTATCTATACCTATTTAAGGAAGTATCGATAAAATATTTTTGATGTATTGATGGTTTTCATTCCAACGGTTACCGAATTAGCATTTATGAAAAAAATATCGATACCCTTTTTGGAGGTAACGATAGTCAAAGTTGTAGGTGAAATAAATGCTTTGGTTTTACATCCCCAACGACTATATTAACTTCTCCAACATCCTCAACGGCTGAAAATCTATTATGGGGTATAAATACCATCTTTTAAAGTCCTACAACATCTAAGAAAAGTACTTCAAGCAAAAATGATCAATGAAACAATCTTAGAGCTTAAATTTTCATATTCTTCTTACATACACTTGTGAGCTTTATCTCCTTTATTTTGCTCAAGTGTATTTCATTGTATTTGTACTTCAATTTGCAAACAAATTTATCTTGTAAGGATTGTTTCTTTGTTTGCTCATTTGTATCTCTTTAAGAGGTTTTGAAACCTAAGATTTGGGGTAGAAATCTTAAGGAGTTGTAAGGTTAAACCTTGTCTTCAAAGGTTGAAAAAATTAGTGAATTTTGGATAAATCCTTAGCGGTGGAAAGCTGAGGTAGTGGAGTAGGCATTTAGGGCCTAACCACTCTAAATTCTTTGTGTTCTTTATTTCATTCTTGCCTTTACTTTCACCAAAACTTTTAAAGATATATTCAGTATAGTTTTTTGTAGATTGTAAAATTTAGTTAAGTGTGTAAGTAATGTGGTGTCTTATACTCGGATATTGTAAATCGGGTCGGGTGTAGGCCTGTACAAGTTAATTGGTACCAGAGCTTTCGGTTTAACCAATCCTCTAGAAGTTAAGTGAGAGTCAGCCTTTTATGTATAATACATCAGACCTGGCTTAGTCCCTCAGGTAAGTTAAAGACTTTTGTGTGTGGCAAATACTTCAGTATATTGTTAATATTGTGGTAAGAAAAATAGTTGGGAAGGAAAAAATATAATTTCATTGATAAAATATAAGGAAAATATTACAAGAGGAGCAAAAAGAGTAAGTACAAGAAAAACAGAAAAAATTTTTAGTTTCTTCTCTTAGCTGTCTGGTCAGTTGGTTCGGTAGGGGCTTCTTCTATTTAGGGGCGCTCTCCAGGGGATTCCTTCAACTCCATCGAGCCTTTTAAGTTCTCCTCCTTATCCTCTACTTCTAGCTCAGTGGGAATGAATATGTTGGCTGATTATTTCCACTCCATTTGGAATTTTTCCCAATCTTCACCTTCAGGGTTATAGATGTTGAAGTTTAGGGACTCGATAGAGATCATTTGAAGATAGTTAAAATCTACTTGGCTCAGATTTAGAGGGCCCGTAGCAACTTGGGGTAGAGGACTAGATTAGGCCTTAGTTTGGATAAGGCCTATGTCAGATTCTTCCTTGTGTCCTCCTAATATTTTCTTAGAGCTTCTTCATTGGATTGGTGTAGACCTTGCAGCTTTGATAAGTGGCGTTGTTCTTGGGCTTTGAATTCTCCTCTTAAGAGGACTTTCTAGCCTTCAGGAAATTGTTCTCCTTGTCCACCTGTTCATAGTTAGCCAGTGTATCCTTATACTTGGCCTTCCAAGCTAAGATACAGGAGTTGAGATCCTCAATCTGGCTCACAGCTCTTTGATGATTTTGTCGTAATTGAGCCAAAGACTGTTCGTCAGATTTTACAACTTTTTCCAAGCTTGCCACTTTAACACTATTTTGATGACAAGCTTCCTAAAGGGCCCAAGTTATTAGCCCATATTTGACTGCTACAGCTTGGGAAGGCCTCGCCAGTATTGAAAGATGAGATAACTGAGAATTTGAAGAATGGTATGAGAGGAGAGCCTCTTTCACCTGTGGAGGTTGCTGGAAGATGGATCCCATGAGAAGAGAGATGGCCCTGAATTCAACAGATCCTACCAAGGGAAAAGTTAACCTACTTTGCTAGGAGAAGCATCGGGGGTTAGGGAACTGGAAGGAGCTACTGGCTGGTTTGGGCGTATTGCCTCTATTGGAACCCGATTTGAAGGAGGATCAGTGGCATGGACATGAGAGTTGGTAGAAGTGGCAGACTCTACTGGTAGGGTAGGTACAAGCACAAAGGCAAGAACTGGAGGATTGACACTTTGAGAAGCAAGCCCTTTTTTTGAATCTATGCTAGGCCAGGTATGGGTGATCACTATCCTCAGTATCTTGGGTGCTCCCCTCCACCCTTGGTTTCTTCTGAGTTTTCTTAACCATTAATTTTCTCGGTGGAGCAGCAGTAGCACCTTCATTTGTACGAGCCTAATCTAATATGGCCAAGGCATCCATAACTGCTGGAACAGGTGTAGTGGTATGAGAATTTGAAAAGGACCTTGCATTATCAACAGGAGAGTTAGCCCGACTGGGAGAATAAGTAGAATATGTACCATGACTTATAATATTCTAATGGTGTGGGCAAATCCAACAAGAACCATAGAAATAAAAGGGAGGTTCCCTCATCCTCCCCATTAAAATTCATTCCAGATCTTCATTGGAGTTATAGGGCCAGGCCGCTTCAACAATAGGGACGTTTCGGGAATCCACCTACAATAGAAGTTCATTAACTTGGCAACCATTGGAGCTTAATCCTTACAGAAAATATTTGAAGACATGTCTGATGGTAACAATTTCCCCCAATTCTAGTACTTGCCCCATCCTTAATAGTTTAAACTAGTTCCATATAATACTAGAGTTAATAGGTTGACTTTACAAACGAATATATTCTCTAGGTAAAGACCAGAAGGTGGGAAAGTCGAACCAAGTTTTGAGCCTACTAATGTCCCTCACAAATTTGCCTTTTCTAAGATGAAGGTTTGAAGTCCAATTATGGATTATGGACTCAAATCCCTGGCGTAATTTGAAGTGGGTATTTCCAACTGAGACCCCTTGTCTTTTCACCTTCAATTGGTAAATTTTTTGGGATACGCCTAGCATCGGCGAATCACGGTGCATGCAACAGTCTATGAAAAAGGCCACTGATGTCTACCAGGATAAGGCAGAGAGTATACCCAATGCAATGCTGTACTCATTGAGCACCAAACAGAAAAAAGGATAAAGAGGTAGGTGGAAGCCAGCCTTCAACAAGATGAGGGGAAGAATGAAACCCTTGGTGTTATCACTCAGATGACACCTTCGGGTTAGTTGAAGGTTGTAGGTGAAATTTGGCTGAAGGATGCCTCAGGCTCTTAAATATTGATTTAATTCTTCATCGGTGGTATTACATTCATACATAGGAGCAACCACCCATTGGGTATTCTCAAGGCCTCTAGGACCGATCTTAATCGCATCTCTGGGGCTGTCGATTCTACTTTTCTGGCCACAGCCACCACAACTTCCTCCTCTTGTAGTCTTTCGAACCATTTTGTATTATAGAAATGAAAGAAAAAGAAAGGTGATAATTACCTCGGGAGAAAATAAGAACTGAAGACGAAAGAAGCAAGAAGCTTTGACAGAAAATAAGTCTAGGGTTTCGATGATACAACAAAGTGTTTGGAAAAGTGTTTAAGTTTTAGTCTTATAAGGAACCAAACGTCTGGGGAAAGTTTTAAAATTTAGGTCAACTGTTCAAATCCTATAATCATAACTCGATACCTATAATCATAACTGTTCAAATCCTATAATCATAACTCGATACCTATAATCATAACCTGCCAATATTTACCCACGAGCTTAGAATCTACCAATTGAGGCTGACTGTTGGCATTCACACTAGTTGGGATCTATAGAGTGTACATCACCAAAGAGAATCCTGCTATGACCTTGTTGGGCATCCCGCAAAGCAGTGTTATACGACTGATTCGAGGAGTTAACTATTGTAACACCTCATACCCAGTTTGGTTGCCAGACTTGAGCTATAAAGTGCCACGAACAAATACAGAACATTTAATTTTAATTTCATAGTTCAAATACATATTCAATATCTTTTTGTTCATATATGTATCAATACACCTGTGTAGCAGGCCGTGTAACTATTTGAGTTACCCCAAAACCCGTGTGTTAGGCCGTGTGTTAGGCCATGTAACTCACTAACTTGCACCCTAAGGAAATCATCAGATGACACACAGTCGTGCCGCCAGGCTATGTGTGGCATGCGGCCAGGTTGCACGGGCGTGTCACCAGTCGTGTGTACTTAAATAAACCTTAAATGACAAGTTCACTATTTCAAGATTACTTGGACCCTAAGAAATCCATTTACCAGCCATAAGACCTATTCAAAAAGACATTAAACAAGCTCAAATCATTCCATTTCCAATCATCTTAAGTGTCTAACCAATGTACCCTCATTGGTACCACAAATATACACCAAATCAACAATATAAACCATCATCCAAAACATGCTAATTCACATAACTTAACTTCTAACCAATATGCCTATCATAGGCACCTCAAGTCTCAACAAATCAATTAAACCTCTTAGTCATACATATTCTAAAAGTTTATATAAAAAACATATTCCTTCACTCACATTCCATAGTAATGCATTATCTAAACTTTTGTCAAGCGACATCAATATCATGTATGGGTGTTCATGATACCTATTTGCAATTAAATTCACTATTTACATTACACATACACAAAACAAAAGTAAAATCACAACAAGCCTATTACATGCCATATAATCCAAAATGAACATTCCAAAAACTACTGAAAACAAGTGGATAGTGTGACTTGAGTGCTGATTCGACCGTCCAACCTTCAAAAGTATCTATAAAACAAAAATTAACACAAGTAAGCTTTTTAAAGCTTAGTAAGTTCGACGTACAGAAATAATAAGTCTTACTGAAGTAAAAATAACATTTTAATAAAAAATGATCCAATAACACATGCTTTCTGTTATCCACAACTACATATCGGTGAATTTCATCTCTCTATTCAAAGATCAACCAAAGTTCTTCGATAATAATATACATATCCACAATATAATCAATTCTAAACATCAATTGCATGTCATGCCATTCAAAGTCATTATACAAGTATAATACAACAATTTACGATATGATGAACGACTTACAAATATGAGCACAGTAGTCCATCTGAAAACACGCCAGAAGCTCATAAGAGCTAATCCACCCGATAACATGCCAATTGCTCCGAAGAGCTTGTCCAACTAAAAACACGCCAGATGCTCATTAGAGCTAATCCACCCAATAACACGCCAAAACAAGGAGTATAACACAAAAGTTCACAGCAAATGTTGAGCCTCGGCCTACTCGGGAAAAATACATAGATCACTCTACATCAATCTCCACTCCAATCCCCACATAACACACCATCATACAATTGTACTCTATATTGCGTTCATCCGATCCAAGTATTGAATTTCAATAATATTTTTCAAATAATTATACATCAAAAATTAAAAAAATTATATCATTATATCATTTATATCATCAAACATTTCATATAGATATTAAATTATAAACCGTACGAACTTACCTAGACTAAGTTGTAATAGTTCGAGAAGTTTATGGACTATTTTGCAATGTTTCCTTTTCCACGTATATCAACAAGGTCTTGATCTGAAATGTAAAATTCTCAATTATTAGCTTACATTTCATATTCCAATTTACTTTACATTTTATACCATTTTATTTTTCAAAATTACATAACTACCCCTAACTTTTATAACTTTTACAATTTAGTCCCTTAACCCGAAATTCATCAAATTAACCATTTTTTCCTAAGTTAACATTACAATTGAATATCTAAGGCTTTTAAAAAGATCTCATATTAACCTTTTATCCTTTAAAATTTGACATTTGAACAATTTAATCCTTAAGTCAAAATCTAACAAAAATCACTTCACAAAACAACCAAATACCACAATCAAAGCCTCAAACACATATTTATCATCAAAAAAATTCAAGATTCATCAATGTAAACTTCTAAAATTTTTAATAGATTCAAAAACAAAAGTACGAGCTAGCTAGACCTAGTTGCAATGATCTCAAAAACATAAAATTTATTAAAAAGGGGCTAAAAAACTTACTCATACAAGAGATGAACTAACCGAACCTCCAAACTAGGCTTCCATGGTGTTTTCGGCAAGATAGAGTTAAAATGAAGAAGAAAATGTCTTTTACCTCATTTAATTTTGTTTTAATTTTACAATATTTACCATTTTTCCATTTTTCCATTAAATCATATATTATTTTATTATTTTCATCCATAATGCCGCCGAACATATTAACTAAGGCTAAATTACCTCTTAGATCCTTCCTCTTTTTTCTTAAATTAATTATCTAAATGTTAAAATCTCTTAATCAAATTTTAATTTGACCCTAATGACTCCGTAAATATTCTATAAATAATATTTACAAGTCAACACGATGGAAATTTTTGGTCCCAAAACTACTGTTGCGTCACCACTGAAAAACAGGCTGTTACATTCATTTTATTCAATTTAGTTCCTAAAATCAGTACTAACATAACTTTCAAATTAAGCCTCAAAATTTTATTTCAATTTCACTCTAGGCTAATTTAACTTCCTATTTTTCATTTTTACCACAAATTTCAAAATTTATGCAATTTAATCCCTATTACACAAAATCATCAATTGACTTTACAATTTAGTCCTTTTTCAATACGAAACTTAAAATCTATCAAATTGGTCCCTAAAAATCCAATTATTTAACAATGATAACATTCTCAAACTTTAGCAATATCTAAAAATACAACATGGGTTAGCTAGCGTAAGCTCCTGAGATTCAAAAAATATAGGAATTACAAGAAAAATATTAAATTGAACTAACCAATTTGAAGCTTGAACTTGGGAAAACTTAAGGCCGTTGGTCCTTCTCCCCTATTTTTGTTTCAAAAGTTTGTGAAATGAATAAGGAAATTTTTTGTTTTAATTCTGCACTACTTAGTTTTATATTATTTTATGTTATTATATTTTATTATGTCTTATTACAAATATATTTAATTATTTCTAATCTTTATAACATATATATAATTTATTTTCCTTATGACCGTCCATTATACAAATTGAAATGGTAAAATTTCCATTTCAATCCTTATTCCATTTCCAAATAGTGAAAACATAAAGAAATTAAAATTTTGACACTTTTATGATTCAGTCACTGCACCTTAATTAAGCACTAATTCGATAAAATTACTCGACCAAAATTTAATTCACTTCGAACACTTCTTAAATATTTAACAGAAATATTTACGAGTCTGATTTAAGAGAATGACGTCCTGATACCTCAATTTCCAAAACCACTAACTTTATAACCGATGCACTTGTACCTTGTCTAACTTTTCAAATAACCAAAATTATTAGAAAAAATTTTAGTATAATACTGTAATACCCTCGTAAATATTAATAAATAATATTTACTTACTCTATCATTGAAAAATAGAATTCCGAAACCACCGTTTCCAGCCCACTAACTTTCGGGTCGTCACATCCCAGAATTTACAAATCTAATTAAGAGTGAGATAATGTGCGCCAATTCTATTTTGGGCGCACCTTGACAGCTTAATCAGCCACTCGGCTGGTTGGTTGGCGAGTTAGAGTGTTGGCGCATACTAGTGTTCACATTATCACATATAAGGATATATTCAATTCAATATTCATATAATCAATACATTCATAATATACCAAATAAATTCATTTCAACCGAGTATAAATTCAATTCAATCTTAAGTACAAAAGTACTCGCCTCAAATGTTTACCATCTGCAACAGTTCAAAATGTAATAATTTATAACTTAGTTCGGATTATAGAAACACAAACCATGAATTTCGAGCTATTCGACGTCGATTTTATCCTTTCCCTTTTTACTCGAGGATTCCGGTACAACGTTAGCTATGGAATTAAAACAATTAAAATACATTAATATTACACAATTCAAATTCACATTAAAATTTCAAATTTTACACTATATTTTGCTTAATTCTCAATTTAGTCCTTAAACCGAGATAAATTTTAATATCCATATTCAACCTCAAATTTTCATACTAATTTCACTCAGCTAAATTTAGCTCCTTATTTTCAAATTTACCCCTTAATTTCAAATTTTTTACAATTTAGTCCCTATTGCTCAAAATCAACAACTAACTTCACTATTTACTCCTTTTCCACTTCTAACTTAAAATCTATAAATTTAACCCCTAGTACTTAAACTATTCAACAATATCAACATCTAAAATCTTGAACAATACTAAAAATTACAACATAGGTCGGGTAGCCCTAGGTACCGGAATTCCAAAAATAAAAAAAATTACAAGTATAGGGACTTAATTGCACTAACCAATTTGGATTTGAACTCCAAACCTCCTAAGTCATGCGTTATTCTTTCACTTTTCTTTCTTTATTTTCTTACTAATTTGCATATTGTCATCTATTTCCTTTTGTTTTTATTATTATAACTATTATTATTTTATAACCTATATAAATTAAATTCATTTTATTTATTATTATAGCATATAACATATATATATATTAGATTATCACATATATATAATACACACCATTAATGCTGTCCACTATACATATATAAATGTATATTTACTACTTTAGTCCTTTAATTTATTTCAATCTATAATTCAACTTTTAACTTTAATGCAATTTAGTCCTTGTACCTTAACAACTCATAATTTCATGAAATTTACTTAGCCAAAATCCAATTCACTACTAACTAACCTCATAAATATTTAATAAAAATACTTACGGGTTCGTTTCATGGGAAAAGAGTCTTGAACCTCACTTTCCGTCACCCTTGACTATCGAGTCATTACAATTCTCCCCCTAAATAAATTTCATCCCCTAAGTTTCACGGGAGATACCGAGACCTCATCATCTCTTCTGGCTCCCAAGTTGCTTCCTCAACACCGTGACTACGCCACAGAACTTTCACTATTAGAACACGTTTATTATGCAATTCTTTCACCTCACGGGATAAGATATCGATCGATTCTTCTTCATAAGACAAGCCAGGTTGAATTCCTATATCCTCTGTCGAAATAATGTGAGATGGATCCGATCGATACCTTCTAAGCATTGCCACATGAAAAACATCATGTATTTTATGTATTTCTGTAGACAAAGCTAACCGATATGCCACTGGTCCCACTCTTTCAGTGATTTTATATGGTTCGATAAAATGAGGACTCAGCTTCCTTTTTTGACCAAATCTCAAAATTTTCTTCCAGAGTGACACTTTTAAAAACACCTTATCACCAACAACAAATTCAATTTCTCGACGTTTCAAATCTGTATACAATTTATGTCCATCAAAGGTTGTTTTGAATCTATCTCGTATTATCTTAACAATATCTTTCTTTTTTGAATCAATTCTAGCCCAACAACTTTTTTTTTTCACACAATTCCATCTAGCAAACAGGTGTTCGACACCTTCGACCATATAAAGCTTCGTATTGGAAACTATTATTGTATACAAATTCGGCCAAAGGTAAAAAAAGTTCCCAACCTGATTCAAAATTGATTACACAAATGCAAAACATATATTCCAAAATCTGAATAACAAGTTCAGATTGTCTGTCTGACTGTGGGTGAAAAGCTGTGCTGAAATTAAGTCTCGTACCCAGAGATTCATACAACTATTTCTAAAACCTCGAAGTGAATTGCGGATCTCGATCAGAGATAATCGACATAGGGACACCGTGCAATCTTAAAATTTCCTGAATGTAAACTTTAGCAAGTTTTTGAAGTGAGTAATCAGTCCTGACTGCAAAAATAAAATGAGCCAATTTCGTAAGTCGATCAATGATCACCTATACAAAATTTTTCTTGCTCAGAGATAATGGTAACCCTGTTACAAAATCTATCATTATGCGCTCTCATTTCCACTTTAGAATAGAAATAAGTTGAAGTAATCCTATGGGAATTTGATGTTTTGCCTTAACTCATTGATAAGTTAGACACTTAGCTACGAACTCAACTATTTCTCTTTTCATTCTAGGCCACCAATACAATTATCGCAAGTCACGATACATTTTTTTCCTCCAGGATATAAGGCAAAAGGGCTATCATGAGCTTTGCAAAGTATCAATTCTTTTAATTCTACAACATCAGGATCACAGATTCGATTATAAAATCTCAAAGAATCACAATCATCAATGCTGAAATTTTCTATTGCGCCATTTTGAACCATTTCTCTTTTCTTTGCTAACTTGGCATCATATAACTGTGCTACTTTGATCTGATCAAAAAACACCAGTTCGATTTTGAACTCAGCCATCAAGCTTCCATCATCATCGATACTAAGTTGAGCAAACATCACTCGCAATTCAACTGCTGCCTTCCTACTCAACGCGTCAGCTATGACATTAGTTTTACCAGGATGGTAAAAAATAACACAATCATAATCTTTTAGAAGCTCAACCCAATGTCGTTGTCTTAAATTCGACTCCTTTTGAGTTAGAAGGTATTTAAGACTTTTGTGATCAGTATAGATGTGACACTTTCATCGTACAGATAGTGCCTCTAAATTTTCAAAGCAAAAACCACAGTAGCTAGCTCTAAGTCGTGCGTCAGATAATTTTTTTCATGTGTTTTTAGTTGAGGTAGGCGATTACTTTTTCGTCTTGCACCAAGACACAACCGAGACCACTCAATAAGGCATCACTATAGACCACAAAATCTTTTTTCGATTCTGGTAAAGTTAGAATTGGCGCTTCAATCAACATCTATTTCAATTTCTTGAAACTTTCTTGGCATTCATTGCTCGAAACGAACTGAATGTTCTTGTACAACAACTTTGTCATCGGCAAAACTATCTTTGAAAATCCATTTAAAAGTATTCTATAATAATCGGCTAAACCAAGGAAATTGCGAACCTTTGACACATTTCTCGGTTCTTTCCACTGAACAATGGCGTCAATTTTTTTCGCATCAATTCTAACTTCATCTGCCGAGATAACATGCCTCAGAAACACAACTTTCGATAACCAAAATTCGCACTTGCTAAGCTTTCCATATAGCTGTTTCTCTCGTAACTATTGTAAAACGATTCTGAGGTGTTGCTCATACTTGGATTCAGATTTTGAGTAGATCATGATGTCATCAATGAATACTACCACAAATTGATCCAAATAAGGTTAGAAATGCGATTCATGAGATCCATGTATTTTGCAGGAGCGTTAGTCAACCTAAAAGGCATCACCAAGAATTCATAATGGCCATAATGTGTACGAAATGCTGTCTTAGGTACATCACTATCCTTTACTTTCAACCGATAGTAACCAGATCTCAAATCGATATTAGAAAAGATAGAAGCTCAGTGATACGAGATAGGGGGTATCGATTCTTAATTGTCAACTTATTCAATTACAGGTAGTCTATACTGAGTCATATCGAGCCATCTTTCTTTTTGACAAATAATACTGGAGCTCCCTAAGGCAATATACTAGGGCGTATAAAGCCACAGTCCAGTAAATCTTGCAATTGCACCTTCAATTCTTTCAGCTCTGTGGGTGCTATACGGTAAAGAGACAGACACTGGAGCTGTTCTAGGAAACAATTCAATTGTGAATTCAACCTCCCGATCTGGTGGTAATCCCGATAATTCCTTGGGAAACACATCAAGAAATTCACGAATAGTTCTAATCTTACTGCTCTGACTATCACCCAAATTTAAGTTAATAACATAGACCATAAAAGCTTCACAACCTTGATTGAGAAGTTTATTAACTTGAATTATTGAAACGATACAAGTTGAACAACTTGTTCGAACACCATTCACTTCAATCATGTTACCATCTACACTCTGAGCCTCGAATTTCTTTTTACGACAGTCTAGAATCACTCCGTTCTTGGTAGGCCAATCCATACCCAAAATTCAGATCAAAATTGCCAAATGACATTATCATCAAGTCAACAGGGAAGGATATGTTCTGTATTTCTAACGGACATTGCCTACACACCCGATCTATTAATACGGACTGCCCCAAAGGACTTGACACAATCATAGATACTCTAGATATCACAGATTTTAAACTTCCCGATTTAACTAACTCAACATTAACATATGAGTGTGAAGACCCTGGGTCTATCAAAGGATAAATAGGTTCTGAATGCAATAAAAAGATACCTGGCACAACATCAGTAGCATCACCATATTCACATGTCCGCAGAACGTAAGCTTGACTTGGCGCTCTCATCTCTAACTAGTGAGTAACATCATCATTTCCTTTTCTAGCACCACCTCTAGCAAAAGAATCACCGTAACTTGATCCGTGACCCCTAGATGTAGGTACAGACCTTTAAGAAGTAACATGGGTAGCATTCTCATTCCTTGGACACTCACGGGCAAAATGCTCCGTAGATTCACAACGAAAACAAGCTCAAGTTAGTTTCCAACATTCACCATGATGCTTTTTCCCACAGTGCTCATAATTCAGAATATTAGTGTAACACCCCTTACCTGAGACCGTTTCCGGAGTCGAGCACGAGGCGTTATCTGACTTAACTTACTAATTCGAAGCATAAAAATTTCACCTTTAAAATTAATTTCACTATTTACAACAAAGCTGTCCAATCGCGTAGCAGTTACTAAATTAATTATAACTCGAGCTACGAAACTCGAAATTTAGATCCGTGAATTTTCCATGAAACTAGACTCATATATATTCTTACCATAAATGTTTCTGAATTTTTGGTTTAGCCAATTAGTACAGTTTATTAGTTAAAGTCTCCCCTGTTTTGCTGTTCGACAGTTCTAAGCTCTCATCACTAAAAATTAATTATCTCATTTTATAGACTTCATATTGTGCTACCACTTATTTCTACTAAAAATAGACTCAATAAGGAATCAAAAAATATAAATTATAACTTCTAATTCTTTCTTTACAATTTTTAATGATTTTCTAAAGTCAGAACAGGGGACTTCAGAATCCATTCTGACCCTGTCTCACTACAATTCAAATATCTCAGAATATAAAATTCCTTTACCCACACCGTTATTTTTCTATGAAAATATACTCGATAAGATTTAATTCTATATTTCATTAACTCTATAATTCATTTTATACTATCCTTGGTGATTTTTCAAAGTCACATCACTGCTGCTGTCCCAAAATTGTTTCATTGCAAATTTTTACTCTTCCATAATTTCTAGGTATAAACTATCACCTAGGCATTCATAATACCAAACATATTCTTACTTAACCATTTTAATAGCTAAACCTTATCACATATTTACACATCATCCTTTATTAATATCATAAGGACATACATTCAAAATGACTAAGTCCCTATACATGCCATAGCTCAAAAATTGATCATCATAAAATACCGAGTTGTTGTTGTTGATAGTGTGAGCGTTCTCCGACGTCTTTAAGATCCCCGAATTAGCTTTGCAATACTATAAAAGAAGTAAAATAAAGGAAGTATGCATAAAACTTAGTAAGTTTACAAGTAAATAAATAACAACATTTAACACAAATAAATATACTCAAGTGTCATGATCTCTAATTTCCTCTTTACTTAATCTCTTACTTGTTCACTTACTTGTTTACTTAGATAACTCATGATTTTAACTTACTCTTCTCTTGCTGAAATGTTGATTCTCAATTGATAAATAAATATGTTCTTAACTCTTATAACTCACCTAAATTTGCTATTTATGCTTTTAGCTGAACTTTCATGGAACATAATTTGTTTACTAGCCCGTTGAGCCATATTGGAATAATAAGGATACTTGGGTCTTTTCTGATAATAACATGCCAAAGCCATGTCCTAGACATGGTCTTACATGGGATGTTTCTTGTACTACCAATGCCATATCCCAGATATGGTCCTACATGGGAGTTCTCATATCGTTGCCCATGCCATGTCCCAGACATGGTCTTACGGGGGACCTCTCATCTCGGTGCCAACGCCATGTCCCAGACATGGTCTTACATGGGACCTCTCATCTCGGTGCCAACGCTATGTCCCAGGCATGGTCTTACATGGGACCTCTCATAATCTCAATGATGCCAATGCCATGTCCCAGGCATGGTCTTACATGGAATCTCATTCCCTTAATGTCATGACATTTGTATCCGATAGATTCACAATGTTTCAATGGGGCTTTTATCACTGATTCTCTATCATCTCATACTTAAGCCAGCATTAGATATTTTCATGAAATAAATACATAATTGCTGAAAAATAACAACATGAATAATAATTATCAAAATATTGCATTTATTTACCGTAAACTTACCTCGGTACAAAATACTATCAAATCTAGCAATTTAGTCTTCAATCTTTTTCTTTCCTCGATCTAACTCCGGATTTCGTTCTTCTTGATCTATAATAGCAAATTTAGTTTATTTAATACTCACATTCATCAAAACATTCATTGACTTTTACTTTGGCAAAATTACATTTTTACCCCTAAACTTTTGCATATTTACACTTTTTCCCCAAAGCTAAGTATTCTTATGTTTTATGACATGCTGGAAATTTTTCCCTTCTATGGAAACATCAAATTCCCACTCTAACATGTACTTATGAACATTAGGTATTTTAACCAATTATGTCGTTTTACTCGTTTTCACTTAAAATCGCTTAGCAAAAGTTGTTTAACATAATTTCAAGCTTCATATTCTACCATAAAACATCAAAATAAAAAAATTTCACCTATGGGTATTTTTCCAAATATAAACCCTAGGTTAAATTATTGCTAGAATAAGCTAAATCAAATTATCGGGACTCCAAAAACGTAAAGAACATTAAAAACGGGGCTTGAAATCACTTACTATAGAGCTTGGAAGCTTGAAAACCTTAACTATAGCTTCCCCCTTGCTATTTTCGTTCACCATGGAGAAGATGAGCACATTTTGTCATCTTTTTCCCTTTTTAATTTTTTATTACTAAATTACCAAATTGTCCCAAATTTAAAAATTTCCTATTTCACTTATCTCATGTCCATTTTTGTCTACCAACTTAACCAATAGTCTAATTACCATATAAGGACCTCCAATTTAAAGTTTCATAACAATTGGACACCTCTAACATGTAGAACTCAATTTTAGCACTTTTTACAATTTAGTCCTTTTGACTAAATTGAGTGCCTAAACGTCGAAATTTTCGAACGAAATTTTCACAAAATCATTCCATGAAATGGTAGACCATAAAAATATAAGAAAAATAAGTTTTTCCCGATCGGATTTGTGGTCCCAAAACTACTGTTCTGACTAGGCCCAAAATTGGGATGTTACAATTAGTATCCCTAGACGGACCTTACACACTACCCGTGGACACAGTTGGTTGTCGATCATGGTTTCTATCAAGTCTGTCAGACTTAAAAGTCGACTTCCAGCTACCATGAAATTCTTTAGTTCACTTTGATTGTGGATGTGAGTTAGCAGCTCCAAAGCATTTTCCAGAAGTATGAGTAACCTGAACCTTTTTATCAAGTCTGAAGGCTTGTTCTACCATCTTTGCTCGTTCAACTAGGTCGGCAAACTCTGTAATTTGATCCGATACCAGTTGTACCCGTAGTTCATCTCGTAGTCTACGCAGAAACCATTTACAACTTTCGACTTCAGATGGCACAAATTCAACAACATACTTGCTGAGTTGTAAGAATTCCTGTTTATAATTAGCCTCTGACATCCCACTCTATTTTAACAGTAAAAAAATCTTGTCTTTTATCTTCGAGATACAGTTCTCTGATGTATTTCTTTTGGAATTCCTGTTGGAAGAATTTCCAGTTGGCCGATTCGGTAGGTACGCGGCGTTTCACTGAATGCCACAATGTATATGCTTCTCATTGTAGTAGCGAAATAACACAAATTACGCTTTCATGCGGGTTACATTCAAGTTTTTGTAAGACGCGTTTAGTGGATTCAATCCAAACTTCAGCTACTGAGGGATCAACCCCTTTCAAACCCAGAAACTCAGTAGCATAATATCTTTGCAATTCTTTTATCGGAGCTTATCGAACTGTAGGTGTAGGAGCTGTAGCAGAAGTAGTTCCTGTAACACGCTAAAGAGCATCAACGATAGCTTGGAGTAAATTTGAATCACCTACTCCCTCATTATTACTTCATTCAACATTGGGTTGTTGAGCACCAATTGGATTAGCACTCGGTTTCACCGATTTAGTTTCCTCACAATTCTTAGTATAATCATTGCTAGAGTAAAGCTATTATTCAACTTTATTATCTGATTCATTTTCCATCTTTTAACTATAAAACAAAAACAAATATAATCAGCATCCAAATCCTGACTCAACTTTGGCATGTACCTCTAGACTTAATTCTGAGCTCGATTTAGTCCGATAATCGGCTAAAACTGTAGTTATGATACCACTAAATATAACACTTCTAACCCTTCTCTGTCATCGGATTAGGGTCACGGGTATTACTATCAAATTAAAACAAATAATCAATCATAATAAAAAATGTAAGCTAGCCATTAACGTTATATTATACAAGGGCAGGTCAAGAAAATCTAATACTTTCATACTAGAGTCTTATAAAATCGAATAACGAATCATGCTATGTAATGCTAAACTTCATCTTCCACTGCCTACACTCTTATCACTATTTATGCATTGCTAAACTTGGTCTTCCACTGTCTACACTCTTATCACTATTTTTTCTCTATTGAAGGCTAGAAATTAGATACAAAATAAGACTATTCCAATTATTAACATCAGAGTATTGAACCATACTCCGACTACTACTACTACCTTTGATGGTGTTAGTAGAAGGACCTACTTCACCTAATTCAGATTTGCTAATTCACTCCAAATCAGAGTATAAATACTCTTACAGGCCGTAATTCGGGTTTATATATCCCTAAAACTAGCCTATGAACAAACAAGGACTAATTTGGAATAATTCTGAAAGTTTTGGGGCAATATCAACAATACTTGGAAACGTGGGACACACGACCGTGTGAAACACCCCGACCCGTGTAACTTTCAAAATTGGGACACACGACCGTGTCCTTGCCCGTGTAACTCACTGACTTGAGACACATGGTCGTGTCTCAGCCCGTGCCTTTGCTCGTGTAACTCACTAACTTGGGTCACATGGCCATGTCGTAGCCCGTGTGTCAGCTTGTGTGGACATTACACCTATACAATTTTTCAACATGCTTAGGGCACATGGCCGTATATGTTACCTGTGTGTGACACATGACCGTGTGACAGTCTGTGTCTCAGGCTGCGTGCACCTACCTTAAAACTCAAGTTTACCATTTCCTACTTGCTTGGGCATTAAGCAACTCAAATACCAACAATTTAATCTATTAAAAACACCATATTTCATTTCTCATCTCATATTCATTTCAAGTTTTACATCTCATTTCATCATTTCATATTTCATTTCTCATATCATATTCATTTCTCATATTTTCTATTTCAATATCAATCACATAAATTATTATTTAATTTTCCCCTATTAATACCAATCAGACTCGGACGGAAACAGGGATCCAACCAACACACCAGTTTGGCACCCAGTGCCTCATCGGATAAATCCGAAGTAATAACTGCACCTAGTGCTATATATAAGTTGACATCTAATGTCTCATTGGTTAAACCAAAGTGAATTGGCACTCGGTGCCTCATTGACTCGAGGTCGAAGAAATCCTTGAACTTTTCCTATCCTATGGCATGCCATCTATATCCGATTTAGCCCGAACAGTTAATAGGGTTTCATTTCACATTTCCATACAACCAATGTCCAATTCTTATATATACATATTATCACATATAAACATATATTCAATTCAATATTCATATAATCAATACATTCATAATATACCAAATCAATCCATTTCAATCGAGTATAAATTCGATTCAATCTTAAGTACAATAGTACTCACCTCAAATGTTTACCATATGTAACAATTCAAAATGCAATAATTTATAACTTTGTTCAGATTATAGAAACATAAACTGTGAATTCCGAGTTATTCGACGTCGATTTTATCCTTCCCCTTTTTACTCGAGGATTCCGATACGATGTTAGCTACGCAATTAAAACAATTACAATACATTAATATTACACAATTCAAAGTCATATTAAATTTTCAATTTTTACACCATATTTTGCTTAATTCTCAATGTAGTCCCTAAACCAAAACAAATTTTAATATCCACATTCAACCTCAAATTTTCATACTAACTTCACTCTAAGCTAAATTTAGCTCCCTATTTTCAAATTTACCCCTTAATTTCAAATTTTTCACAATTTAGTCCCTATTGCTCAAAATCAACAATTAACCTCACTATTTAGTCATTTTCTACTTCCAACTTAAAATTATATCAATTTAACCCTTAGTACTTAAAGTATTCAATAATGGCAACATCTAAAATCTTCAACAATACTAAAAATTACAACGTAGATCGGGTAGCCCTTGGTACTAGGATTCCAAACACGTAAAAATTACAAGTTAGGGACTAAATTGCACTAACCAATTTGGATTTGAACTCCAAACCTCCTAAGTCGTGCGTTCTTCTTTCACTTTTCTTTCTTTCTTTTCTTTCTAATTTGCATATTATCATCTATTTCCTTTTGTTTTTATTATTATAACTATTATTATTTTATAACCTATATAAATTAAATTCATTTTATTTATTATTATAGCATATAACATATATATTAGATTATCACATATATATAATACACACCATTGATGCCATACACTATACATATATAAATGTATATTTACAACTTTATTTCTTTAATTTATTTCAAATTATAATTTAACTTTTAACTTTAATGCGATTTAGTCCTTGCACATTAACAACTCGTAATTTCACGAAATTTACTTAACCAAAATATAATTCACTACTAACTAACCTTGTAAATATTTAATAAAAATATTTACGGGTTCGTTTCACCAGAAAAGAGTCTCGAACCGTAATTTTTGTCACCCTTGACTATCGGGTCATTAAAGATTTACTAACTTAAGACGTGTTTGTAGAAGAGTTTTAGTTGACTTAGGAACAATTAGTTATTAAGTATTTATAAATAAAATCCCTAACTCAACCTCAAATCTTATTATAATCATTATATTTCTTTAGGCCACAAATCTCTTCTCGTTACTCCAAATTTGCAGAATGTTTTTGGTAGATTTTCGAGTAGGTCAATAACTGCAGAAGGAGATAACACAGTAGATTTAGGTTTGAAGTATTAAATTTTTGTGTGAGGTCATGAATACATATGTTGAATTCTAGGCAAACTACATAGACAAATACCAACAATGATTGCAACCCTTACATTTGTCCAAGAACATGGATTTGACCCTCTAATGAGGAATTTTATGGAGTGTGAGAGATTGCAATTGAATGTCAATGGACTTATTTTTGCCTACCCCCCGAAGAACCAATAATAATACCTATTGTGTAGGAATTTTATCTCGTATTAAACGAAAGAGAAGCGATAAGACCATAATTATAAGATGCGACACACGTCAAAATCAAAGGGGTGAAAATTCTGGTAACAGAAAGAAGTATTTGTCAATTTTATGATGCTTCATATTATTACCGTGATTGTATGTTCAAAATGAATCTTAAACAATTAAAAAACGTAGACATGGAAGTGGTTTTAAGATTTTTAACTGAAGGAAAAGAAGAATGGACGTACCAACCAGGAACCAAGATACCAGCAACATTAAATCAAGCATTGATTACTCCAAGGGCAAAAATTTGGAGAAATTAGTATGTTCAAGAATTTGGCCCATAACAGATAACTCCAATATCAGCTCGATACAGGTCATTTTGGTATATGTGATATTGCAAAAGAAACAAATATGCATCAGTACATGGATTTATTAGAGTATGATTGAGTGTGTACAAAATCAATCAAAATGAATATTCTTTCCACATCTACTAACGAGATTATGTAGAAGGACAGGAGTATCATTGGATCGACTGGATAAGGAGACGAATCCTCTAAAGAAATTATTAGTAGATGACCTATATAAACAATTTGTAATACTCCATAGAAGGCAAAAGGAAGAGAGGAGAAAACAAGGACTACAAGAGGGACATGGAAGAAGTTCTTTTTAGCCCTTTATTCTAAAAAAATCTTACATATGTATATTTAGGATTATATGAACATAATTGTATTAATTTTAAGATAATCTTTATTTTTTTAGGAGTAAGATTAATGGTAGACTTTTATAGTTGTTTTTCTTTGTCTGTTTCAAAATTTCTATGTAGAAACCTCACATGAAAGAAGCACAACATTTTCGAGAAAACAACGAACAAGGGAGAAAGCACCCACCATTAGACCATTGCAATGCCGTGATCAATTAGGTAACTTATTTCCTTATCTTTTTAGGGCTACACATTGAGGATAATGTTTGTCTAAAGTGTGTGTGGGGGGGGAACACAGGAAATATATTTTTTATTTTCATGCTTTTCTTTTATTTTTTATTGTCAATTGTGTGCTTGAACTTGTAGAAATACAAGTGATCTATTAGGAGCATGTATATAGGTTTGATTTTATTTACTGTAAATTTGGCATGATAGTGAATGGATTTAATTTTTTTATTATTAGACTACTAAGTTTTATTTATTACACTGTAAATAGGCATTGAATAATTGAATATACCAAATGACATAGAGAATACAGGGAAACATGTATGCTAGTATGTATGATAAATAGTTGAATTTGTGATTGTTTGATTGATTAAATTTGTGAATATTGAGATACCTAGGGATGACCTAAGGCATTATTTAGTATACACCTAGAGCCAAAAAACTAACCCTGTTTATTCATCCTTAGTACCTATATTTGAGCTAGAAAACACTTCTTGATGAACCTTCATACAAAACCTGAGCCAAAAATGTTAATTTGTATTTACCCTTTTCTTTGGTCTCAAACTACACGACTATAAACAACTGGCCATACGTATTAAGAGTTAAGTAGATACGTCATGATGGATTTTTGTAAAAACAAGAGTGAAATAGGAAGAAGTAGTGTGATATAATAATTATAGGTTAGCCAATATATGCAAAACAAAAGAAGGATTCAGAAAGAAAACAAGAAAAATGAGCAGAAAAAGTACATGAAAAATCAAATGCATTATGAGTGAGATGTGTGAAAAATAAAAAAAATGTGACAAAGTCACAAAAATAGAAAAAAAATCAGGTAATAGTGCACAAAAACTCGTGAGCTAGCCTGAGTTGTTGTATTATACTGTCACTTCCTATATGGAGAAATAAGGAAGGTGAGAGAAGGAGAAATAAGGTGGTGAGCAGGTAAGGGTTACTAAAGGGGAAGAATAGGGAATAATACGATGTGACAAACTACTTTTGTGGTTGAAACCATTTGGATGCTTTCTGTTCTTGAATTTCATACCTATCCTAAGCCTCAGAACATTACAAGCCGAAAATATCTATGTGACCTAGGTAGACTTGTTCATGAATTGACATCATATTAAGTAATTGAATTAACAATATTTGTATTCTACTAGGATAATCAAATTAATTGTATGATTTATTGATGGATGCATATATTTGAAAACCATAATGCATGTATAGTTTGTAATACACTGAACTTAGGTGTTTGACATTGAAAGTGGCAAGTCATTTATATATCATGTCAGGATTAGATCCATCCCACTTCAGCACACTTTTTTCATTCCTCTTTTCAGGTTGGATTTCTAGTACAAGCATAGCTGGCTGAGAATGACGTGGATAAAGTGCTGAGTTATCTTTTCAAAATTACCATGGTAAATCTGTTGGCAATCAATTTCACCATTTGCCACGACAATATTTCACTTCCTTTATTTTCCCTCTTCATCTTCTTGCTTTTTTTACACTTGTGTTCACACAAAACCACACATTTCCTTCTTAAGTGATAAAAGTTAAAAATAATGACCATTATATCACAATCCAAGCTTTGTTATGAAATGTTCTAAAAATATCCTAAAAATGCAAATGTATTCACTTAATTACAGCCAATTAATTATACTTAGAGGCATTAAATATAACTCTTTTCAAGAGTTATCACAACCACTCAGGGAATCTGTGGTGCAGGCATTTTTGGATCAATTGTCTTAAAATGTTCCCAAGCCTCATAAAAACTTGCCCTTTCCAATTGTCTGAATATAACAATCTCCCTTCTCAATTGAACCACTTTGCTAATAGGGAAGAACTTTTGTAGGATTTTTCCAGCTAGCTCATCCTAGGTTGTAATAGATCCTGGTGCCTTTGAGTCTAACCAAGAAAAGACGTTATCAATCAAAGAAAAGGAGAACAATCAAACATGAATAGCGTCATTAGTGACCCCATTATACTTGAAAGTATCACAAAGTTTGAGAAACCATTTTAAATGTTGATTCGGGTCCTTTGTCATTGTGCCCCTAAATTACAGATTATTTTGGATCATCTGAATCATTGCTTGTTTGATCTCAAAATAGTTAGCTATGATACCTGGCCTCGTTATGCTCTCCCGAACCATGTCCAAATTTGGTAATAAGTAGTCTATTAGGGTTCTCTCATTACGTGGCATAGGTAAATTTACGGTAGTTGTGGTGGTGCTGGTGCATCTATTACATTGTTATTGTTAGCTTCGATGAATAACAATGTTTCCTATAGTCAGCGGTTGATTCTGAATCTGTTGTTGTTGTTGTTGTCGACAATTTCTACGTATTATTCTGTCTGGATTTATGGCTGGCTCTATAGGTGTTCCCTTACTACGAGTCATACACTAGCCCAAAAAGATAAATTTAGGAACAATAAAAAAAATAAAATCATATTTATAACCTAAAATTTTCCTACTTATTCTTATTGAAATGCAAAAAATTAAAATCAAACTAGTGACGTTGCCTCCTCGGCAACGAAGCGAACAACTTGACTGCCTCCGGACATGCTAACGCCTAGAGAATGAATACTACAGCAAAAGATATATATAAATGAGGTGGTGTCTACAAGTATACAAGTTAGGTTGTAATATAGTTACAACGAAGTAGGTGAGTACTCTGAGGATCATACCCAAAGGAGACTAGTACTACATCAATTTCAACCTAAACACTAAAAGATCTAATTAGTACTTGAAATAGGTTATATTATGAAAATAAAAATAATAGGGATTTTGGGGGTTTTATAATAATAGTAATTATAATAAGAAAATCAAATAATATTGAGAATTTGACAAGTAAAATTGATTAGATCTTTTTATGGGTGATTATCTTACTACGATAATCTAATCAACTATTACTTCGGGCTCCTCGTCAATCAACTAGTCGATACCCTAGTAGGATCTTCTGATACGTCTATTAGAATAATGAGTTAGTAAAGACTACTTATCTTCTGACCTCACAATCTAAACTGGCTTGGGGTTCAGGTGTTCACGGATTGGCCATACCAATTTTGGGTTAATTCCTACCTTGATAACTTCCTAGGGTCGTCAAGCCTAGGGTTCAGGTTATCTCTTTCCCGAACAGCTAATCTATTGAGTAACCTTGCAAAACAGTCAATCCATCATACCTCCACTCACTAATCCCCTATAGGGGGATTAGTTACTCATGGTTTTCGTAAACATAATAAATGAATCAAAAGTATAAAGTTTAGGAAAAATCCTAATTTGTATTAAGAACAAGAGTGAATCCACAAAGTCTGATTACATCCACAAACTTTATTTCCCGAGATAAAACAAAGAACAATTTGAAATAAATCTAAAACCTAAGAAAAGAGAAAAAAACTAAACTAAAATTATAAAGAGAGATTCTAAGCTAAGTAATTGGTGTCCATAACATATGCCAAATGAGCCTATTTACAGACTTGAGGTAGCTTTCGTCCTTAACCCTAGGTTAGATGACATTCCCGAGCTTTAAATTGGATTGTGCGGACCAAAACGCAGCATGGCTCATATTAATTCACGTCTAGAGTTGATGTTGTGACACATCAGGACCTATGTCAGTACATAAAAGTTAGACACTCTTCTTTAGGATGTCTTCAAAGGTATGTCGCGACATCAAAGGTAGTCTCGGAATTCCTCTATTTTACTTCCTATGTTGTGACATTGAACCTTCGTGCTGCGATATAATAACCAATATTAGTTTAGCATGCCTTCTAATAGTCTCCTACACACTCACAATGTTTATTAGCTCACTCTTAGGCCTTATTCGGCCCCTAAGGTCAATAAAAGACTCAATTTGCACACTTTATTAAATTTAACTAAACTTACTAAAACATAATTGAAACCTAAAGATAATGCTTATTTTCAAGCTTCTAAAGTGAGAAAACTAGTTTAATCTGCTACACCAAATTACAACAGATCAATGGGAAATCACAGTCTAATATAACAATCACGGTTAGCTCACAATTTTTTGTGCACTAATAAGAGAGTTTTTCTACTTTTGTGACTTTGTCATATTTTGTTTCTATTCAATATATCTCACTCGCAAATGTTTTTCTCTTTTCAAGTAATTTTTTCACTCGTTTTGATTTTCTTGTCGAAATATTTTTTGTACATTTGAGCTAGCCTATAATCACTATATCATATTGATCCCTCCTAATTCAATATATTTTTACAAAATATACCTTAATTTATCAATTGAACCCTCAATACATATGGCCAGACGTCTATAGTTGTGCAGTTCAGGACCAACAGTAAAAGGATAAGTACAACTTTATATTTTGGCTCGGGTTTTGTATAAAGGTTCATTAAAAAGTGTTTTCTGGCTCGAAAATAAGTACTAAGGATAAATAACAGGGTTAGCTTTTTGCTCTTGGTGTAATCCAAACAATGCCTTAGGTCATCCTTAAGTATCTCAATATTCACAAATCTAATCCACCAAACAACAAAAAATTCAACAATTTGTTATTCATACTAGCATGCTCGTTTCCTTGTATTCTCTATATCATTTGGTACATTTAATTGCTTTAATGCCTATTTACAGTGTACTATATAGAACTTAGTAGTCTAATAATAAAAATTTAGAATCACATATCCTTATGCTAAATTTATTGTAAATACAAGCAACCTATGTGCATGCTCCTACCCAATCACTTGTATTTCTACAACCTTAAGCATACAAATGACAAGAAAAATCAAAGAGAAGCATAAAAATTTAAAATAAATTTTCAATGTTACCCCCCACACTTTAGATAACACATTGTTCTCATTGTGTATTCCCTAATAAGGTAAGGAAAAAAGTTACTCGATTGATCGTGATAGTTCCATAGGCTATTGGTGGGTGCTTCCTCCTTTGGTCATTTAAAGCTCTAATTGTTGTGCCTCATTCATGTGGGGTTCTTATGTAGAAAATTAGCACAAAACGCCAAACAACTAATAATCAACTATTAATCCTACTCCTACAAAATTAAATTAAAATCATCCAAAATTTAATACAATCTTAAAAATAAACTTAAACAAGCTTTAATCATCCTCCTCAAAATCCATTTCATCATCTCCTTCTTCTTCTTCATCCTTTCCTTCCTCTTCTCTTTCATGTGCCTCTCCCTCTTGCTTAGGTTGTGTTGACTCAAACATGTTTAACGTATAATTAGGTACCCTAATATTGTTCTGTCGTGCAAACTCCTAAAAAATTAAGCCCAACTCCTGCATCCAATGTATCATCCAATCTAATTTTGGATGACTGCTCTTTCTAACTTCTTGTTGAGTGGTTGATTTTGCTTTCCTTTGAGACGAAGCTGGAGTTGCTGTTGTCTCTTGTTGGTATTTGTTCCACTCTTTTATCTGCTTTGCCCAAAGTTCAACGTATTGTGTAAAAAGAGTGTCACCAATGATGCTTCGAGATGGCTTTATTGATTGTTCTTTGGATACCATTAGAACACCTATTTTTTTGCATAACGCCGTCACTAATTTGGGGAAGAAAACTCCCACTTTCTGGTTAATTCAATATTCTGATGCATATTTGTTTTTTCTGCAAAATAGCATAAAGAAGAACCGCTTGGAAAGTACTGACATTAGACACATTTAAAAAAGGAACAAATCATGTGCATAAAATTAAATCCATATTTTAGCTTCAGGAAACATTATAGCTTGATGAAAGGAGGTTGAGATATTGGTACCTAGGTGATATTTCCATTCACCCCTTCTTTCAGTTAAAAACTTTACAATATTATCCATATCTATGTCTCGAAAGTACTCTAAATCAATTTCATTAATAAAATCTTTTTCATAGTGTGGGGCATTATAAAAGTCACAAATAATTTGAGGGGTTACTTGCCCTTCTTTCCCGCACACAAGTACTGTTTCCCACATATGGCTTTCAGTATTTCTAGACTCTTGGTCCTGTAAAGACGCATAAAATTCTTGAATAACAAGGACCACAACAATTTCCTTTGGGACCCTCAAAAAAGGTTCAGTGATGATATCTAACAAAAGGCCATGTTTCCTTACAAAAAGTCAATGACGGATCAAATCCCCTCTCTTGGATAACAATTTTTCCTTGAAGTTCAACAAAGTATTTTCCAACATTTGGGTTTAAAAAACTAGAGGGGCTTGGAACCATCGATGATTCTGGTTCATTAGTTCTCTGGACCTTTCTAGGAGGCATGATGTTTAATCTTACTAACTAATGAAATATCAAGCAAATAAGTTCAATGGAACAAGAAAAATTTGAGTTAAAAACCTTTAACCTCGTATGATTTTTTTGGATTCCACGTCTCATTTGGTTATTCGTTTGTTCCTTGAGATGTTTTCGTCCTTTCCCTACAACGAGTAAGATTGGAAGAAGAAATTTCCTAAACAAATCTAGTACAAAAAGGAAATTTTTAGTTTTTAAGGTTTAATAGGTTTAAAAGGTTTTAAAAGATTAAAGAAGTTAAGAGATGTTTAAATAAGGGGATAATATGTATTTGGGTTATAAAATAGGTGTTTTAGGGGTTAAAAAATCGGGTAAAGAGAGGTTTAAGCCACTGGGTTGCGCAAACAGGTTGGGTCAATCTGCAGAAAATTATAGTGATGTTGCGGCACTGGAGGCCTGTGTCAGAACATCCTTGGCAGTTTATCGTTGTCACAAAATTGGGGTTCCATGTCGTGACACATTCTAGACTTTTGGATTTCTGGGTAAATTGGCTTTGGTGTCGCGAAACATAAAGTCTGTTTTATGACATCGAGATAATTTTTTCAATTTCATCAAATCTGCTTTTGATGTTGCGACGTGGGGATACTGTGTTGTGACACTGGTTTTATTTTCACCCAAAATTCCAATTTTTAGAGTGTTACAGTTTATATAAAACATGAGTTTAATAAAAATTAAAACCTAGACTAAATAGTTAGCTAAATATACAATAATTTACAAAAGAAAGTTTAATACTAATAGTTTAAGTTTTACTAAAGGATTCATCTAACAACATTATTATTTCACAAAAAGACGATTCTTCGGTTTTATTAGTGTTGGTCTATCACCTGTCATACCATTCCACCTTCTTCTGCTTATCTCTTTCCTTGCACTTGTTTTTTCGACTTGTAAGGGTTAAAGGAAGTATATCCCTTAATTCAATAGGGTTAGAAATAAATAATTCTTTACAATGCTCTCTTGACTTCCTCCTACCTTCTTCGCTCAGTTGGTGACCACACTTGAAAGTTTCAATCTCACCATTAATTTTCATGGTTAATTCATTATTTTCTAAATAAATAGTAGACCTTGAGGTGGGTAAGAAAGGTCTACCTAGTAGGATAAGTATTTCTCGATCCTCTTCAAAGTCTAGAACTACAAAATCTGTCAGGATGATAAAGCTGTGTACCTTGACCAACACTTCTTTCAGTACTCCTTTTGGGTGCACTGAGGATCTTTCAACCAACTGTAGTGTTATCTGGGTATTTTTGAGTTCCCCTAACCCGAGGTTTTCAAAAATGGAGAGAGAAATTAAATTAATACTAGCTCCTAAGACACATAGAGCTCTATTAAAATGAATGCTCCCTATCTCTATGGGAATAGTAAAACTTCCTAGGTCTTTCAATTTTTGGGGAACATGTCTAGAAATAATAGCACTACAAGAAACACTTATATTAACTTGTTCACCTACATTAATCTTCCTACACTTAGATATAATTTCCTTTAAAAACTTGGCGTTCTTAGGGACTTTTTCAATTAATTCAATTAGGGGTAGGTTAACGTTTAATGTTTTGAACAAGTTTAGGAAACTTACAAACTTGTCCTCATCTCGTTTTTGTTTTTCTTCTAGTCTTGAAGTGAATGGAATCTTTGCAATGGCATAATCTTTAGTTATTTCTTTTTTTGACTCAACTATTGGTGCAATTACCTCCTCTGACTCCGGTTCATCTTCAGCCTCTAGGGGTCTTTCCTGAAGATCATCGGTATTCTTCATATTTACCTCCTGAGTTGGGTGTTCTGGGATACTCAGTACTTTACCCGATTAGAGCACTATTACTTTCACGTGCTCCTTCCCTTCCGTACTAGAATTATTTTCTGTACTGCTGGGAATATCTGTGCCAATTTGTCTTTTTATGTCACCCATCATAATCATCAATTGGCTCATTTGATCTTCAAGTTTACTACATGTTTTTGTTGAGTTGGTGCACTTAGATTGCACCAGCTTCACAACCATTCTCATTAACTACATCTTTCCCTTAATTCTATCTGGATGTTGACCATATACAATTTGGTCACTTGGTTGGCCCTATCCTGAGTTTTCTGCAAATAAAGAAGTTGATAGTTAGTGTTATTAACTTGATTTGAACAATTACCTCCTCTTTGGTTTCCTCCCCATCTCAAGTTCGGGTGATCTCTCCATGCATGATTTTATGTATTTGAATAGGGATTTCCACCCTTATTTCTGATATAGTTCACATCCTCGGTAGGATTATTAATATAGTGGAAGAGCGGTTTGTCTCCTCCATAGATATCTGCTGCACCCTTTTTAGTCACTATTCAGTTGATTTTGTCTATTAATTGTTGGTATTTGTCATCTTCCTGGATAGCCTTCACCATAGATGGTCTTTGGCCATATGTATGACGTTTAGTTGGCAACTAGCAAGAGTTCATTGCCATACTCTATTAATTCATATGCATTCTTGCACTTCTATTTATCAAGGCTCTTCCTGCTGCTCCATCTAATCCTGACCTCGAATGCACAGCCAACCTGTTGTAAAAAGTTTGCAGTTGTAATCGCTCAAGTAATCCTTGGTATGGGCATTTATGAATCAACATATTAAAACACTCCCATGCTTTGTGAAGGCTTTCTCCTTCTAACTACTTGAACATCGAAATTTCCCTTCTTAGCTGGACCGTTTTGCTGATGGGGAAGAACTTTCGTGGGAATTTTCCTGCGAGTTCATCGAATGCAGTGATTGATCCTGGTGGCTGCGAATCTAGCCAAGAAAAGGCGTTATAAATTAATGAAAAGGGGAGCAACCAAAGACTTATAACATCATCAGTAACCCCATTTTTAAAATTGGAGGAACCATTTTAAATGTTGACTTGGATCCTATGTCATTGTTCTGCGAAACTACAAATTGTTCTGGATCATCTAGATCATGGTAGGCTTAATCTCAAAATTATTGGTTGTGATAGTTGGCTTCGTTATGCTCCCTTGAACCATGTCTAGATTTGGTAGCATATATTCTGTTAGAGTCCTCTCATTACGTGCCATGTTTAGATTTACGGGTAGCTGTGGTGGTAGTAATAGATCTTCTCGATTGTTATGCTTATCAAACAATGAATTCATTAATTATAGTCGGTGGTGGTGGATGTTGCATCTATGACCGCCTCCAGACGTACTAACGTTTAGAGTGTAAGTACTACTACAAAAAATACAGAATTTGAGGCGGTCACCACAAGTATATGCGCCAGGTTATAATATAGTTTTTTTAAAACGAAACACTTCGTAAGTATTCCGAGGATCATACCCAAGGAAGGCTTACTAAATTATTCTAACCTAAACACCAATAGATCTAATTAGTACTGTAAATAAACTATATTAAGAATAAACATAAATTTTATAATTAAAGAACTAAAAATAACATAAATAAAAGGAGTCTTTAGAAAACTAGATTATAAACTAGATCAAATGTAGACACGGGTGATTAGCTCACTTTGGTATTCATAATCAATTGTCTTCTCGGGCTTTCTAGTGTAATCAACTAGTTAATACCATAGTAGGATCTTCTGATACGTCTATGAAAATACTGAGTCAACAAAAACTACTTATCTTTCGACCTCACAGTATATACCAATTTGGGTCTAATGTGTTCACCGATAGGCCATACCAATTTTTGGTTAATTCCAACCTAAATCTCTTCCTAGGGTTGTCAAGCCTAGGGTTTAAGTTCTTCCTCTCCCAAAAAGTTGATTCACTAAGAAAACTTTACATAAAAATTAATTAATCATACTTCTACTCGCTAATCTCCCATAAAAGGATTAGTTCCTCATGGAATCAATAAACATCATAAACTTGGTATTGAATATATGCATAAAGACTAAAACAAGAGTAGATTTTAGAGAATCCTATTTGTATTTGACATATGAAATGCTGAAATCCTCAAACATTTGATTGCTTCTACAAATCAAGTTCTTCGAAGAACATTAATGAAAAGAACTGAAATGAAGTCTAAACCTTAAGAGAAAGAAAAATAAAATGAAAATTAAATTCTACAAAGGAAACTAATAATATCAAAAACTGTCCTTTAATAAGTGTTTAAGAGCCTATTTAAAGAGTTAGGGTTGTCATCATCATCAACCCTAGGTCAGCTGATGCTCTCGTATTTAAATTTTGATTGTGCAGAACAAAACACCCTAGTGCTTGTGTTGCAACATCTAAGGCAACATGCACGTATTCCAGATATCTTCAGGGGTGTGTCGCAACATCCTCAGGCCCTGTTGCGACACCGGAGGCAGTCTTGAAATTTTTCTATTCTGCTCCCTAGGTTGTTACATCAAATTCTTTGTATTACTACACATCGACCAATATCAAGTTAGCACGCCTTCTAATTGTCTCCTGCACACCCACAAAGTATATTATCTAACCCTTAGGCCTCATTCGACCCCTAAGGTTAATAAAAGACACAAATTATACTTTTTAGTGAATGTAAATGAAATTATGAAAACTCGACTTAAACATAACAAAAGTGCTTCTATTCAAGCTCCTAAAATGCAAAAATAGTTTAATTTGTTACACCAAATTACGACAAATCAAACTCCCACACACTTAAGTCATTACTTGTCCTCAAGCAATGCAAACATATAATTAAAATAAACTACAAAGAATGTATGAAAACAAAAAGAAAAAAAATTAGTTGTAAATAAAAGTAAACCAAATGAAAAAATGTAAAAATAAAATTTTGTGACTTGGTTTCGTTCTTTAAACAAGCTAGAATTAGTGAATATGGATGTAAATAAGAACCTCACACCTCGACTACCCTACACTTAACTTTGCTTGTCCTCAAGTAAACCAAGTCTAGACACGTAGCATGCAATAAGAATACGTCCCTTGGATTTTATTGCTACTAAGAACATGATTGTCAAATATGAAAGGTATAACAATTCTTATCGCACAAGTAACTTAATCTTGATAGTTCGACGTTTTCAAAATTTTTAAAGAAAAAATAGGATTAGTTTACAAATTTACATTACTAACAAATTAGAAGTAATTCCCATGACCAAATATTTAACAATATCACCATTAATATAAATCAAACATATATGTAGTAGACACAATTATGTGAATCAGAAAATAATCATTGAGGATATTTGTTAGCAATTCCGAAATATTATGCACAAAGAACACTTAAGTCGCATTGGTCTTCTAGGCTTGTAACATTTTGAGGCTTAGGACGGTATGGGCTCAAAGAAAGATATGGCTTAAAATAGTTCAAACACTGGAAATAGTTAGGCACATGACATTGTTCCTTCTCTTCCCCCTTAATGTCCCTTCCAAGCTCACCGCCTTTTGTCTCCCTCTCTCACCTACCTTATCTCTCCATGTAAGAAGATACAATATGATACTAGCAACTATGGTCGGCTTAACAACTTTTGGTGCACTGATGGCTGAGTTTTCACTCGCTTTTGTGACTTTTTGTTTTGTCACTTGACTTTTTACTCTTTTCTCAGTCATAGTGTTTTTGTTTCTATTCTATACTTTTTCCACTCGTTTTTACTTTTGAGTTTTTCATTTTCATTTTCACACATTTTTACTCAACCTATAATAATTGTATCACATTGTTTCTTTCTATTTCGCTCTTTTTTTTAAATCACCGTAATGTATCTACCTAAACCCTCAATATCTATGGCCTGACGTCTATTTTGTAATGTTTTAAAGGACCAAGGATAGGGAAAAGTTCAAGTTTTATGTGTGGTCTTTGGGTTTCAATTTTGCTGATTCATCAAAAAGGAGTTATCAGGCTCAAAGAAGGAGACTAGGGATTGAAAGCATTAAGGTATGGTCATTTGAGAACTAACTATTCAAACAATGCCTTAGGTCATCCCTAAGCATCCCACCATTCACACTTTCTCTCATGCTTCAAATTAAACCAAATAAATAATAATCAATTCAAGCATTCATGTCTCTATGGCTATCTATAAAACTTATATCTCATATGGCATCATCAAACATTCTTACTTTGGTACTTCTAATCTATTATGCAATTTAACTAGGCAACCTAATCAATTTCCATTAAAATAATCAAATTATCTCATATCAATAAAAAAATTCATGCTTGACAAAAATCATTACATGTTTCATTATTTTCAACCACTATTCACAGTGTTAATATAATCCAAGCACCATGCAACAGAAAAATAATATATATATTTTAAAAATAATCAACTAAAGCAAAGTAAACACATAAACTAAAACACACAAACTAATCGTATGCACTTCCCCTTACACTTTACAACATACATTGCCCTTAATGAAAAATAGTGCAAAGAAGAAAACTTCCCTGAGTAAGTCGTATCCTTGTTGTTATGATAATCCCGGGGCTTGTGTGCTCCAAGCTGACGAAAAGGTAACTAAAAAATATAACGACAAGAAATATGAAATAAAAAGAAAAAAAAGTGTCTATAATGGATGACAGAATGTCTAAAAATATTCGAATGAACTTGGGCTTTTAATGTTGCAAGATGCGTCTTGTCTAGGAGGTTGCGACATCAAGCCCAATTTCTAGCTTCTTTGATTTTTTTCGATTTTGTCCAACCATATTATCTACACCCAAAAAAAACTTTCACACAAATAACATTAATACTAAATAATAAAAATGACGAGAAAGAACAAAAAAAATAAAAAAATTGAAAAATAAAACAAAATGTAAAAATTCTTTAGAAATTGGGACAATCTATATCGCCACCATAGAAGAACTTCCAGTTAGTTCTCGACACTTTGATTCGACATTTGTTTCTCTGTTGATGTATATGAACCAGCCTCTTCAGTCGATTCTAATGATGTTATCTTATTTTCGATCAGTGCAACATCCACATTACAAGCCATTTGGTACCAAATTTGAGCCAACCCCAATCATTTTTTGAGTTATTATTTCCTCAAGCTTCCTTCCATCCATGTCGCATGAAGTTTTGGTCCCTCGAGCTTTATTGCTTTTTTTGGATGAGAATGGATCAAACTCATTGACTTCTTTAGTTGGCTCCTTCTCTGCTACGGCCAGAAAGTGTATTGACTCATCTACACTTTCATTCAATATTAGTTTAAGATCCATGTTAGTGGTTAGTTCATCTTCCACTTCTACCTTTACGATTAGTTCTGCTACTATGTCAATTGGATCAGAGCCGTTTGAACTATACTCAACTCATCCTAATGATCTTCAGTTACCAGATCTAGTTGAATCTCACCATAATTCTCATCATGGTCATCGATAATAAAAGGGTTCTCTTGATCCAAGTTGTGAGCGTCAAACATGTCCTCTTTCCTGGAAGGCAGCGCTTCAAATATTTATTACATCTTTTTAATCATTTGCGCCATCATATTTGACATGTGTGACAATACCTCAGAGTTGTCTGTCCTGGTGGTTTCACATTAAGGCATATCATACAAATCACAGGGAGGCTTGTTTGAATGTTTGGGCATATCATCTAATACCCTAGTAGGATCTTCCGATACGTCTACTAAAATACTAAGTTGGCAAGAACTACTTATCTTCTGACCTCATAGTATATACCAATTTGGGGCTAAGGTGTTCACAGATAAACCATACCAATTTTGGGTTCATTCCCACCTAAATGACTTCCTAGGGTTGTTAAGCCTAGGGTTTAAGTTCTTTCTCTCCCAAAAAGTTAATCTGCTAAGAAAAATCTACATAAAAATTAATTAATCATACATCCACTCGCTAATCCCCCATAAGAGGATTAGTTCCTCATGGAATCAATAAACATCATAAACTTGGTATTAAATATATGCATAAAGACAAGCATAGAGTTTAGAGAATTCTATTTGTATTTGACATATGAAATGCTGAAATCCTCAAACATTTGATTGAGTCTACAAATCAAGTTCTCTGAAGAACACTAATGAAAAGAACTAAAAAGAAGTCTAAACCCCAAAATAAAGAAAAATAAACTGAAAATTAAATTCTACAAAGGAAACTAATAATATAAAAAACTGTCCTTTTACAAGTGTTTAAGAGCCTATTTATAGAGTTAGGGTTGTCATCATCCTCAACCTTAGGTCAATTAACGCTCTTGTATTTAAATTTTGATTGTGCAGACAAAACAACACTTGTTCGTAAGTGTTTCTTGTACAGGATTGATGTCACTACAACATAGTGCATGTGTTGCGACATTGAATGCAGCATGCTCATATTCAGGATATCTGCAGGGGTGTGTCGCGACATCTTCAGACCATGTCGCGACATTAGAGACAGTCTTGGAATTCTTTTATACTGCTCCCCATATTGCTACATCAAGCTTTCACTGTTACAGCACAATGACCAGTATCGAGTTAGCACGCCTTCTCTTGCATACTCACAAAGTATATCAGCTAACACTTAGGCCTCATTCAGCCCCTAAGGTCAATAAAAGACACAAATTACACTTTTTGTTAAATGTAAATGAAATTATGAAGACTCTACTAAAACATAAAAAAGTACTTGTATTTAAGCTCCTTAAATGCAAAAAAAAACTAGTTTAATCTGCTACATTGAATTACGACAGATCAATCTGTTGTTGCTTTTCTTGCTGTCGACAATTTTTACGGATTATTCTCTCTAGATCTATGACTAGCCTTATAGGTGCTCCCTTACTATGAGTCATACATTAAACTCAAAAAGAGAATATTAGTAGAAAACAAGAAAAGTAAATTCGTAACTATAACCTAAAAATTTCCTAATTATTCTATTAAAATGCAAAAATTACAACTAATATAGTGACATTGCCTCCCCGACAACGGCGCCAACAACTTGACTGCCTCCAAACGTACCAACTTCTAGAGCATAAATCTTGCACAAAAGATATAAGAAAATGTATCTGAAAGTGTATGGTTCAAGTTGTAAGATAGTTTACAGCGGAGTAGGTGAGTAGTCCGAGGATCGTACCCAATGGAGGCTAGTACTAAATTAATCTTTACTTAAACATAAATTGATCTAATTAATATTCTAATCAGATTATAGTATAAAAGATAAAAAAGAGAATAGTTTAATAAACTATCCTAAAAACATTAAAGGAAATTAAACAAACGAAAGGAAAGAAATCAAATAAGGAAATATATATATATATATATCAAATCTGGGCATAGATGATTATCTCGTTTCGATAATCTTAAGCAATTCTCGTCTCGGGTTTTCTTGTTCAATCAACTAGTCAGTAACCCAGAAGGATATTCCAATATGTTCACTGGAATACTGAGTCGACAAGGACTGCTTGTCTTCATATCTCACAGTCAAGACCGATTTAGGGTTAAGGTGTTCCTAGATAGGCCTAAAGTAGCCCGTTTTTAGTAAAATTAGAACAACAGTTTTGGGACCACAAATCCAATGGGTAAATTGTTATTTTATTGTCTATGGGATATTAGTAAGATCATATTAAAATTTCTTAAGAAATTTTGATGTTTGCATGATTAATTAAGTGAAAAGGACTAAATCGTAAAAAGTGTAAAAGTAGAATTTTATTAGTTAAAGGAGTCAACTAGCTATGAAATTTTAATCTAAGGAACTTGAATGTAATTAGACCAATTGATGTGGTAGTGGATGTTTATGGACATGGTTTTAGTGAAATTATTGAAGTTTTTAATGGTTAATTTGGTAATTTGGTAAATAAGGTTAAAACAAAAGAAAGAAAAGTGGTATCATCTTTATTTTCTATGCCTTAACCAATTTTTAAGAAGAAAAACCTCCATGGATGAGTTCTTGTTCGGCCAAGCTTAAATTTGGTGCATGATAAATGTTTTTCATCTCGTTTTTAATGATTTTTATGTTTTTAAGGTCGTTTTAGCTTAATCTAGCTAGCCTAGGGATCAATTTGTAAAATTGTTAAAGATTTAGGGTTATGGCATGAATGTTTTTGAATGATTCTTGATGTTTAATGGTAGGTTATGAGTCCTTGTTGATAAATAAAGAAGTTTTGTAAAGTGATTTTTGATGAAATTTACATTTATGGATTCATTTGTAAAAATAGTAAAAGTTCATGAAAAATTTATGAAATGATGGTATGGATTAATTTAAGTCCTTAGATAATCCAGCAAGCTTGAAAAGAGGATTAAAATTTTTAAATTTCAATCTATGAGCTTAAAGACTAAATTGAGAAAAGTTAAAATGTTAGGGGCAAAATAGTAATTTTGCATATATAAGAACTGTTGACTAAATTGAATTCTAGGGATATTAAATGGATTAAATTTGTCTATTTCGATCAAGATAGACCACGTAGGGATTTAGATCGAGAAAAAGCTAAAGCCTCGGATTAGTTCGACTTTGTTTTTACACCTTAGTTGTTGAGGTAAGTTTGTATGTACGAATTACTATATCCGTGATATTCAATTGTATGTTATTATGTATTTATAATGCTATTGGACAATGTAAATCCAAGACAATGCTATGATGGTTGTTGAGTCCCGGTTGAACCTTAGGAATTCGTAGGATACAAATGACATGTCATTAGGGATTTCATGTTTCGGGTGCTAGTCTTGAATGTCCTACTGATGGCTAAGGTCCTGAATTTGTTGTGGATACTCCACTGCTCGTGTGAGCAGTATCATATAGCTTACATTCTGACCCACAACTCATGTGAGCAGGCCCATTCCACAGCTCATGTGAGTAACGATGTAAAGGAAATGTTATAGTTATATGTTTAAGCACACTTTATGTGAGCTTTCCCGAGTATCCCATGATATTCTAGATGATTTAATAGGCAAGAAAAGGGATTGAAATGGTAAGTTTCCAAATGGAATTAAGCATATGCTCATGAAAATGATGAATGAATCAAATGATGTATGTTCATATAGAAATGAATTATCATATGTTTAATTTAAGTGAATTATGTATAAATGCACTAACTTGTGTATTGATGATGATGCTTAGGCTTATGCCAAACTTGTGGTTGGATTACACTATACTTATACTTAATGTTATATAAATGAAATGTTAAGTTATATTTCATGTTCTACAAATTCACTAAGCATTATGTGCTTACGTAATTTCTTTCTTATGTTTTATAGATAATCGGAAGCTCGATCATTTTGGAAGCTCATCGGAGTTCTATCAAACTATCCAACATAAATATCAATAGTTTTTTAATGTTTTGGCCAAGGTTATAATGGCATGTATAGGTTGTACTGTAATTTCGTTGTGATGAATGTTTGGTTGGTGTTTTGGCTTGTAAATGTTGTAAATGTTATCTTGTTTTGGTACCTTGATGCTTTGATGACTTCTGTCATTGTGCTATGTTGTATGTTTTGGAAAGGCTTATGTGGCATGTTTTAGGATAGTTTGAAAATGGTAAGATTATGACATGTTTCGAAAGGAATTTCTAGTGGTAGTTGATGAATGAGAAGTGGTATAATATGTATATTAGGTAAGTTTTGGATGATTGAAATTGAGGTGCCTTGAATGGCATATTAGTTCATTGATTTAGGACTCTTGAATTGGTCATTATATGTATGTTTTGGTAAGGTTTTGATGCCTTGTTTATGTGCACAAAAGGCCTATTGGTGTATGCATGATTTGGTGATGGAAATGGCTTGATTTTGGGCAAATTTATGTCCTCACGACCTGAGACACGGGCGTGTGACTCAATTGTGTGTGACACATGGCCTGGCGACACAGCCGTGTGTCTCCTGTAGGTTCCTTTAAATGCAAGTCAGTTAGTTTGCTGCCTAGCACACGGCCTAGCACACGGGCGTGTAGGGCAATTTCGAGAGTTACATGACCTGACACATGGGCGTGTGACACAACCATGTGACCCTACTTAGTGAGTTACACGGGTGAGGACACGAGCTAGGAAACATCGTGTGTCCCTAATTTGATTGTTACATGACCTGAGACATGGGCGTGTGTCTCAGCCGTGTGAGGGACACTGCTTGGCAACACAGCCTGTCTTGGACTTCTTCAGTTCTGCTCCCTATGTTGTGAAATCTAATGCTTCGTGTTGTAACCTAGTGACCAGTCTTGAGTTATTATGCTTTCTAATGGTCTCCTGCACACTCACAAAGTGTATTAGCTCACCTTTAGGCCTCTTTCGGCCCCTAAGGTCAATTAAAGACTCGAATAACACATTTTATTACATTTAACTAAACTTGCTAAGAAGTATTCAAAACATAACTAAAATGCTTATGTTCAAGCTCTAAAAGTGCAAAAATTAGTTTAATCTGCTACACCGAATTATGACAGATAAGTTCTTCAACGACATATAATTTCTGTTTTTGTTTGAAGACAATCTCACCATTAATGATTTACATTTTTCCATGTAGTCCTTTAATTGATCTTATCAATATTCTATAACATGCATGCTAACATATCATCAATTGTATCATATATAAGAAAAATATAAAGCAATAAATAAATGCAAGGGTTATAGCCCATAAAGCTAAGGTGGTTCCTCCTGAGCCAATGGGAAAACCGTTTCTCAAGCTTATTTTCCACTTTAGGTAGCCCAACCTTCTTTTCCTCTAGTTCGTATCAACTCATACAATTTACAATTATAGAAACTCATTTTACAAATGAGGGAGTAAGATGAGAAGAGAAGTACAAGAGAAATATAGAAAGGCACGGCACGCAGGCCATATTTATAAAATTACAACCTTTGCAAATAATAAATTGAATGGGTTATCGGGCTATAATCATGCATTTCCAAACACCGTGTATATCAAACATAGTATACAACATATATCTCATACAATAGCATCAACCAATAAATTTAATCTTGAATCCGTATCATACAAGTGGGTCTAATACCATTGTTGGGACCGTCGGTATGCCCCGTGGCGTAGCAGAAAAATTATTCCAAGGATCCATGTATGAGGAACAAATTAGGTGGAAATAGAGTTGAAAATATACATTCTTTACTAAAAACATTGAAAGGATGCTACTGATTCGATGTCGAGTCGATGCCAAAACAAAAACGTCAAAGCCTCTACGTATTCCACCTCGTAAAAAATGAACAACCACTTTCTTTTGAACCTTTTAGATAGAATTAAAAACAGTTACTAGACATTTTAAATTATTAAGTTGGTAACCTTAACACATTAAGGATTATCCTCCTTTTATCCTCTTTGATATCACATATTAAAAAGGAAAACTAGGATTATCCCTTTATTAATAGTGAAGGCAAATGAAATGTTAAAAAAATGAATTATATTCTTTCCAAAAGAATATAGAATTATTCCTTTATTAATAGAGAAGGCAAATGAAAAGTTCAAAAAGAAATTATCTTCTTTCTAAAAGAATATTAATTTACATGTCTTTATCTTTTGACCGAAATTAATTAATATAACTATTTATATTAATAAATTTAGTAAAATATATACAATTAATATTTTATATTAATAAAATCATATACTAACAAGTAATATAATTGTTTATATTAATAAATTCGGTAAAATATATACAATTAATATTTTGTATGAATCAAATTCATATACTAATTATATCTATGTTTTCTATATGTGTACAAAAATCTTGTACATATAATGTATTTAATATAACTATCAAATTAAATTAATTCAACAATTAATTTAATTCGTGTGACAACTAAATACAATACCAAATGTATTTGGATTTTATTTGTTTCAACTATAGGATGTGACCCTATAGGCTCTTGTAATGTTAGTAGTAATACTAGAATGTTTCTAACATTACAAGCAATGAGTGACATCTACCAATGCATCATTGTCACCCAAGTTAGAAGAAGTCGTGATTTGACATAACCTTTCTGTGGTAATCTTTTCATGTATTATATCATTTTATCCTTAATATCTAGACTGGACAAAAGTCATGGAATAGTCACACTTGTATAGTCCAATCTTATATGTTTTGATTTTTTGAGCAAACTACAATAAACAAATAAGTGTAATATCTCATATCAACTTATTCGAGCATGGCCATGCATTTCTAGTCTCACTCCATCAATAGGCCTAAGATATTGCTACCATTATGTAGGAGGGATAAATCCTATCTTAGTCAATCATATCTCACTACCTGGATTGTGGTATATCCAATATCAATCTTTATAGTACAACCTGTTACGATAGACGTTTTGGCTATATCAGAATATATGACTCTGGATGTTGGGACAATGATGATCTCAAGTCTGAAGATCATATACATAATTATCACTATGAGTAATATTGTGACTATTACATACTAATCCAAGAAACATACTCATAGCGGGTCAGTCTAATATGTTGTTCTCTAACACATACTCATGTATTGATTTTGACATCCCTATGTCAATGATAATTCTTTGTCATCAATCAACTACACATTAGTCTCAATGCATTATTGTTGTCCAAGCCCACAATAATACTTGATTGAGGACTTTTTTAAGAATAATCATATTTTCTTAGGACTTTATTACAATTCATATTATTTATATACATAGAAAATGAAAATGAAATAACAATGGAAATGTCTTATATTAATAAACAAGTAAAACGAGTATGTGATTACAATCATTTCATGATTGGTCTTTGGCAATACTCTAACAAGGTTAACATAGACGCGTGTTGCAGTGTGATTATTTCTAAATAGATTCCCCTCTTAAAAGACCTGAGAAGTTTCACAATACCAATAGAGATATGGGATATTAATTTTAGTAAGATGTGACTTAGGAGCTAGTATTACTTTAATGCCTTTATCTATATATGGAAAACTTAGGTTAGGGGAGATTAAAAATACACATATCACACTACAATTAGTTGATAGGTATTCAGGTCAACCAGAGGGATTACTCGAAGATGTATTGGTTAAGGTGCATAACTTCATCATCCGGGATAGTTTTTATTATTTTAGACTTTTAAGAAGACTGTAAGATACCCATTCTATTGGGAAGGTCATTCTTAGCAACGTCTAGGTCCACCATTTGAAGAAAACTTAGGTTAGCAACCCATTGCACAACCCACTGGATTTAAACCTGTTTTAACTCGGTTTTAACTTTAAAATACCCCATTTTTAAACCTAAAAAATCTTTTACTAACCCTTAAAATTTTTCTAAACCGTACATTCTCTCAAAATTCCTTAAACCTTAAAAATCTCTTTTTTTCTTTTCTCTTTTATTGTGCTGCAATTTTTTCTTGTCTTTGTTTTTCGATGCAGGTTACACATCAAGCATTAATAAGGGAAGACAAAATAATCTTTGGAGGGAAACAACAAGATTTCAAGGTCAAGGTTAAGAGTTCCAACCCTAAAATTTATTGTTCTATTGACTGTAAAGTACATTGCTATTAGTTTGTTAGTTTTTCTAGTAAAAATCATATTGAATATGCCTCCAAGAAAAACTAGAAGGCTAACACACCTAAACCATCGACAGTTACAAACCCTTCTAATTTTGCAAATCTAAATGTTGAAAAATACTTTTTAGAACTTCAAGGGAAAACGTTAATTCAAAAAGGGAATTTGAACCTCTAATGATTCTATTTAGGGACATATGGCCCCTGGTTCAATATCATAGGTGGGAGTGTTTTTGCGTTACACCTAAAGACTCTATCGTGGTCCAAGTAGTACAGGAATTTTATGCATCTCTCAAGGACTAAGAGTCTAGGAGACTAGATGGTGCCACATGGGAAATGGTACCCGTACGAGGAAAAGCAGTAATAGTCACCCCTCGAGTTATTTGTGAATTTTATAACGCTCTATATTTCGAAAATGAGTTTTTGAAGGAAAGTGATTTGGAATATTTTAGAGACATTAATATGGATAACGTTATAAGTTATTTAACGGAGAGTAGGGATGAATGGAAATGTCACCTCAGTACTGACATTCCTAGGTCCTTTAACCGAGAAATTATATTTCCAATTGTTAAAATGTGGATACAATTTTTATTAATTTGAATTTCTCCGACTCGAAATGTATCTAATGTTAATACCTTTCGAGCGGTTTTACTATATGTTGTTTTGAAGAAAAAAATAGGTGTGCATTAGGACATGGATCTATCACTACATGAACAGTTCGTAAGTGGCAAAAAAGTTAGGGTTTTCTTCCCCCACTTAGTGACAGCCTTGTGCAAGAGAGCCGACATTCTAATGACGACCACTGAGCAATTTATGAGGCCTTTCAAAAGTATCATAGGGGATACACTATATACGCAGTACAAAGAGCTTCAAAGAGAACAAATAAGTGATTCAAACAAATGTCGAATAGAAAAGATGGACGTCCCAACCTCACTCAAATGAAAAGCAAAACCAACCTCTTGACAAGAAATTGGTGAGGAAAATAATCCAAAAATAGATTGGATGATAAAATGGATGCAAGAGACGTGCCCGATTTTTAATAATTTGTGCGACAAAATAATATGAGAGTAACAAACTATCTGCCAGATATGTTCGGCCCAACGCATTCCGAGCATAAAGAAAAGAGCAAGGGAGTGAGGAAAGGGAAGATAGTGAGGATGAGGAAAGAGAAGAGTAAGGGAATGAGATGGATTTTGATGAGGAGAAGGATGATTAAACCAAACTCTTAATATTTTCTTATTTTGGGATTGTAATTAATTTTAGATACTTTTTATTTTTTTAGGAGTAGGCTTAATAGTGGATTTTTACATATTTGTTTTCTTTTATGTTTTAAGTTTTCTATGTAGGAACTTCACATGAAAAAAAAAACATAACAATTTTGAGCTTACAACAAATAAGGAAGGAAACACCCACCATTAGGTCATAACATTGTCATGATCAATCGGGTAACTTCTTTCCTTATCTATTCAAAGCTGCAAATTAGGAACAATATTCTATCTAAAGTGTAGGGGGTAACATAGGAAATTTGCTTTTGATTTTTTTATGCTTGTTATTTTTATTTTTATTTTCAATATGTGCTAGAGCTTGTAGAAATACAAGTGATTGGTTAGGAGCATGTATATAGATTGGTTGGGTTTACTATAAATTTGGCATGATAGTGAATGATTTTCAATTTTCAATTTTTAAACTAGTAAGTTCTATATATTACACTATAAATAAGCATTAAGTAATTGAATATACCAAATGACATAGAAAATATGGTGAACCGAGCATGCTAGTATGTATGATAAACAATTGAATTTGTGATTACTTGATTGATTAAATTTGTGAATATTGGGATACCTAGGGATGACCTAAGGCATGTTTGGTATAAATCAGAGCCAAAAATCTAACCTTATTTATCGATCCTTAGTACTCATTCTGAGCTAGAAAACACTTCTTAATAAACCTTTATACAAAAATTGAGCCAAAACATCAATTTGTACTTACCATTTTTCTTTGGTCTTAAAATTGCACAAATTTAGATGTCTGGCCATATGTATTGAGGATTAAGTAGATACATCATGACAGATATTGTAAAATCAGAATGAAATATGAAGAAGCAGTGTGATATAGAGACTATAAGATAGCCACCATGTGCAAAATAAAATTAAAATTCAGAAAGAAAGCCAAAAAGAATAGAAAAAGTACGTGAAAAACAAAAGTATTGTGAGTGAGATGTATTGAAAAAGGAGCAAATGTGACAAAGTCACAAAAGTAGAAAAACTCAATCATTTGTGCACAAAAACTAGTGAGCTAGCCGTAGTCGTTTTATTATGTTGTGGCTTTATAAGTGGAGAAATAAGGAAGGTGAGAGAAGGAGAAATAAGACGATGAGCTGGTAAGGGTTCTTAAAGGGGAGAATAGGAGAGAATACTATGTGCCAAACTACTTTCGTGCTTGAAACTGTTTTGATGCTTCATGTTCTTGAATTCCATACCTGTCTTGAAATGTTTAAGTTTAATTAATGTATGTGTAGTAAATGTCTTGTTATGAAGTTGAATTTGAGTGTTTGAACTAGTTTGACATGATTTTGGTATGTGTTGATTCAATTGCATTTGGTATTCTATGAACATGTAGAGATTTGGTTGGAAACTTTGGAATAGGTACCAAATGACTCATTTTAACCAAAAACAAGGTCTCCGTCTCGACGATCATCTTTCCTCATCACAAGGTTGGTCAACAATATATGACGTCGTGATGTCGAGTGGCATGAAATCATGACATTATAAATTGTTTGGTAACATCACAATGTGGAGTATATGATGTCACGACGTTGGTGTTGAATTTTTAAAACTTTGCAATTTGGTCTTGTTTCATTCTAGGGTTGACAAATGAGCTTTCGCAAGCTTGATCAATACTCAACTTTGATTGTTTAGCATGATCTGAATGTGATTGTCACATAATCGCATGTGTGAATGATTATTTTATTGTATACTTGACTGTAGTTGCTCCGACAACGAATGTAGCATCCTGTAGCTAGGACTCGACGATCGGGTAGGGTGAGGGGTCTTACATTATGCTTGCATTTTCTTTTAGTTTTATGCTATTTTCTAAGTTGAGTTTATTTAATTCATATATTGGTATAAATATAATATTATAAGGGTTCATTGATGGCATGAGATTTTGTTTTAGTATTATGCATGTAATCAATTACTCGTTGTTGAAGAAATATTAATGTTGTTGAAAAATAGATGATTTCATGTTGTTGTCAATATGAACATTGTTAATGTGAAAAATTGAATATAATTCTTAGGTATACTTTACATGCCATAGGGTATTTTTGAGCTTTTATGGATGGGTTACCCTTCTACACCCGATAGATTTGATTTTGTGGGACTTTGTCAACAATTATTTTTTAGGGATTGGTTGAAAGTCGTGTTATACATGCATAAGAAATTCACTATTGTGTATCTACCATTGTTCTTATGCATTATCTTGTTGGGGAACGGTTGGATATCCATGTATCTATTTACGACTCTAATTTCAGTTAATGAGGCTTCAATAATATGTTATAATGTGAAATTTATGCAAATTATGCTATTTTCTATGATTTGGATTATGTATATGAAGTTTTGGAAATATTGTTATATTTGACATTTTTGAAGTTTTTTGTAGTTGAAGGTACTTAACTATGGCATTGTATTCTATAACATGCTATATGGTGTATTTGGATTATGTTTATATTATTGGTTATTAATATAATAAATGGTTATATGTTTATTAACGTTTAGTTTAACATACGACATATTTGAAAATGTTTTGCACCACTAAGCTTTGTGGTTCAGTGTGTAGTTTAACATATGACATATTATGCTATATGTTACCATGCATAGGTACGTGGGGCTTCATAAGGTTATTGGATATGTGCTTTGTCAATAGCTAAATGTTGAATCTAAATTGCATGTTGTGTAGTTGTTATTAAATGATAATTTTTACTTACAAGGTCAAATTTTGGTTTAATGTGTTTGGGAGCATGTTGTTTGATGTTTTGGATGTAACACCCCTTACCCGTATTCGATGCCGGAATAAGGTACGAGGCATTACTAGAACACATACATTTGCATACGTATTAAACTGAGTTACAAAATTTCATTCAAATTAAGGTTTTCCAAATTATTAACATGCTTTTATAAATCTTTACATTATAACTTCAAAATACTATAATTATAACAAATAGGGCCTACGAGACCCTATACTTACTCATGTAATTCAATGCTTCATTTTTATTTCATTCAATTCACAATTTCTCATGTTCACAATTCAAATAAATTTCTCAATCCAATATACATTTCAGTACCACCATAATTCTTTTAATTCAAAACATATCACTAGAAACTTCCATTTAATTCACGTACAATTCAATATCATTAAGTTCAATACTAATACGTATTCAGCATTTAACTCAACGTTTATCGATTTTACCCTTCATTAACACATTTATAAAATTCTTAGTATTGCAATGCAAACATCACTTAAGCTTAAATAACAACATCACAACATCGAATCAACTCACCATCCTCTTTTTCGTCATTTTATTCTTCAAGTATGAACTTAGTATTTCATTTCCTTTCCACACCCATTTCCTACGAATATTACACAAAACAATAACATATCATTCAACCATAGTCGCAAGCTAGTGCATTTAATCCATATACCATTCATGGCCTTACTTCATACCAAATCATATACCAAATATACCATACATACATACTATGAAACTTTATTTTCCAATATGAGCTTAAACCATGATCAATAACATACAAATGTAAGCATCATTTCTATTTCCACGTTTATCGATTATAATCCATCATATAACCAATTATACATAAATCATTCATATATATATATATATATATTTAATTTTCCTCCTCCTCCTCTCCATTCCACATCCTTAGTGTACTTAACATTCTTAGAAATAACATTTTCTATAGTTTCTTTATTCACCCCTATGTATATTCAAAGCTGTCTATCCGAGTCAGTATCACTAAATTATTTTTATCTGGAGCTACAGAACTCCAAATTAAGAACCGTTAATTTTATTTGAAACTAGACTCGCATATATTATTATCATAAAATTTTTAGAATTTTTTTAGCCAAATAGTACAATTTATTGTTTAAAGTTTACCGTGTTATGCAGTTTGACAGTTCTGACCACTCTTTACTAAAAATGAATTATCTAATTGTACAGAATTCAAATGGTATTTTCGTTTGTTTCTATTGAAAATAGGCTCATTAAGGATTCTATAAATATAAATTATATCTCATAATTATTTTTGTACAATTTTTAATGATTTTATAAAATCAGAATAGGGGATTCCAAAATCAATCCGTCCCTGTCTCACTAAAATTCAAATATCTCAAAATATATAACTCTTTTGCTTGCTCTGTTTATTTTTTGTAAAAATAGACTCACTAAGATTTCATTTCATATCTTATTCACTCTCTAATTATATTTCCAACATTTTTGGTGATTTTTCAAAGTCACATGATTGTTGCTGTCCAAAACTGTTTTGTTGCTAATTCTACTTTTTCACTTTCAATCACTATTCAATTCAAAATTCACTTTGCTATTTTCAAGTCAATATTCAATTCAATTCCACACATCCCTCATTCACATAGCACTATAACCATTTATTTTATAACACAATGCAATACTTCATCACTTGAGTCACTCTTTCGCAACTTATCACGTTCCAATCACATACTCATATCTCATTGAACATGTCGGTATAACAACAAATATTTGGGGTTTTTCAAACAGTACTACCCATGTTACTTTTATCATTCGATACACGTAGTAGCCTTCACATAGTACTACACACGTGATCAAGTTTTACGGTTCACGTAGTGGCCTTCACATAGTACTACACACGTGACCAAAGCTTTTCGGTATACATAGTAGCCTTCACTTAGTACTACACATGTGACCATCATTTATCGATTCACGTAGTAGCCTTCACACAGTACTACACACGTGACCAAATCTTCTCGGTACACATTGTAGCCTTCACTTAGGACTACACATGTGACCATCATTTATCGGTTCACATAGTAGCCTTCACACAGTACTACACACGTGTTCATTGATACCTTATTCAAATCTTTACCATTCCGACAGTTCCACAAAGATTCTTACTTTCCAATAATTTACAATTTCTCCATAGCACGTTATAATATCAATCTTTCCACTCAAATCCATAACCAATTTTAATTCGATTTAAATCACTTCAACCATTACTTGCAGTTGGTATATCCATAAACCAAGCTGATTTTAAACAAATCAACTATCAATTTCAAATTTCTAACTTTAATATAACTATTTCATATCCAACCCTTTCACATATATTGTCACGAAATATAACAAAAATAATTATAACAGTGTATTAATTACATACAACTTACCTCGATACAAAATGTAAAGATTTTGGAATTTAATCCCCAATCTTCTCTTTTCCCCGATTAAGGTTGACTTCTCATCTTTCTTGATAATCGAACTTGGAAGCTTGAAAAAGCTAACCATAGCTTCCCCCTTTCTAATTTCGGCCATGAGGTTGAAGATGATGATTTTTGGCCTATTTTGTCTTTTTAATACTTTTTAATTACCAAATTACCAAAATGCCCCTAACTTAAAAATTTCCTATTTCACTTATCTCATGTCCATTTTTGTCCAAAATTTAACCAATGGTCTAATTACCATTTAAGGACCTCCAATTTAAAATTTCATAACAATTGGACACTTCTAACATGTAGAACTCAACTTTTGCACTTTTTGCAATTTAGTCCTTTTGGCTAAATTGAGTGCCCAAACGTCGAAATTTTTGAACGAAATTTTCACAAAAATTTTCCATGAAATTGTAGACCATAAAAATATAATAATAATTATATTTTCCCTCGTCAGATTTGTGATCCTGAAACCACTGTTCCGACCAGGCTTAAAATCGGGCTGTTACATTGAACTTGATTTAGTATGTTAAATGTGTTGGTAATATTTTGGTGGATGTATGGCATGGTTTAATGGTGTTTAGTGGCACTGGTTGTTGGTTTTTGGTACTTTTTTGCTGAGTGTTTTGGGTTTAAGGTGAGGTACTGAACCTTAATAAGATGTATTGATACTTTGCTTTGAGGTATCGGTACACGGAATCTGAGTATCGAAACTTGAGCCTAGTAACTACTAATATGAATTTTTGGTCTAGGGTATTGGAACACATGGGTTAAGTATCGATACTTGACCACTATTTTCGATATTTTGAATCTCAAATGTTATTTTTAAGTTTCTTTTAGTTGTAGTATTGATTAATTACTATTCATTATGTTTGAATGGCTTAAAATATATCTTCACGTGTTCAGTAATTTGTGTTGGAGGTTACTTCAGTAACCAACGTGACATCAAGCATTTGATCATCTTGTAGGTCAAAAGTAAGGTATTACATGGCATGTCCTTTTGAAGAGTTTTAATTATTCAAATAGTCACAATTCCAGTAATATAACTATTCAGGAAATATAACTCTTCAACTAATCAAATATAATTTTAAATAAATTATTAAATCATTATTAATTATTAGATAATATATAATAATATCTAATAAATATCATATGGGTCACATAATTTCTTAAATTCTCTCGCTTGACCCATATGCCATCACTTTCATGATTTAATAATAAAGATAATAATGTGCACAATATTATTGTTGTTAAATCTTTAATCATACTAATTATAATATCAAATCATAGTTAGAAAATTTATAAGAGCTATGACGGTTGTATATCATTATATCAACATAGTTCCTTCCATGCACTACATGTTAATTTTCCAACTTAACATGAAAAGAAACATAATTGTCTAACTTTCATTTCTATTCTAAGACTATTCATGTTAATAATATTTTAATTCAATTATTTATACTTATTAGAAAATATGAAATATTAAAATAATTTCATTATGGAGTTGAAAGTGTCAATGATAATATTGGTCACACCTTAATATAAATCAAAATGACATCCTATAATACTCATCTTTTCAATATGCTCACTAAATGTCTTGGGTGACAATCCTTTTGTTAATGGATCTTTAACCATTAAGTTGGTACTAATATGTTCAATTGGCACTCTTTATTTCTGAATTTCTTTAATGGTAATGTATTTTATTTCCATATGTTTAGTACCATTCGAATACTTGTCATTTAAAGAAGAAACTTGATGTAGAGTTATCACAATAAGTTTTCAACGACTTGTCATACTGTCGACAATTCCAAGCCCTAGAGTGTAATTCCACAACCATAACCCATGAATAATATACTCAAAGAATGCTATAAACTTTGCCTCCATAGTAGATGTAATAATGATAAATTTGCTTTCCAATTTCCATAAAATTGCTCTAAAAGTAACAAATAACTAAATGTAGACTTCCTTAAATCTACACATTTATCAAAAGCTAAATATTTATAACAAGTTACTTCTAAACGATTGGATATCCTATAAGTGAGCACATGATCATTCGTTCATTGTAAGTATCTAAGTAATTTCTTTGTAGCTTTCTAATGGTCCTATCTTGGATTACTCTAATATCTGCCTAGCATTGCAACAAAAAAATTGATGTATGTTTTTGTACAAGTTTAAGCATACATCAAACTCCCAACAACAAATGCATAAGAAATCTTCTTCATTTGTTCTAGTTCCAATTGATTCTTTGGACATTGCATAAGATTAAATTTATCCCTTTTTTGGCCGGAACTATTCCTATTGAATATTTTTCCATCTTGAATCTCTTTGAAATTTTATTAATATATGTATTTTAGACAATCCTAACAATCATTGCCATTTATCACAAAATATTTCATTTCAAAATTATTAGAGAGGAACTTCTTGGTTTCATATAATAAACCAAAATCTTTTGTGGCTAGCGAATATCGTAAACATATAGAATAAGAAAAATAAATTTGTTCCCACCGACCTTTACATATATACATTGATCAACATTCTTTTCCTTAAAACTAAAGGAAGTTTTGATATAATTAAACTTAAAATATTATTGATGAGAAGTTTGTTTAAGTCCATATATTGACTTGTTTAATTTATACACCATGTGTTCCTTTCTTTTATCTAAAAATTAACACCTTAAAATTTTTAATTTAGTAACTGGTATTGTTCTACGATCGAGATGGTGAAATTATGAGGAAAATTAAAAAATGAGTGTATCAAATAAAATTTAAGAAATTAATTACATATTTGGAGAAAGAAAATTTAGTGAGTATGAATGTGAGCTTGAAATAATAGAAACATATCAAACTGAAAGAGATAGAAAATTGTAAAGACTAAAGTGTAATTTGACTAAGTCGAGAGAATATAATTTAATAATGAATATGGGTTAAGAAGATGATAAGAAAAATGTATTAGTGTTAAAGGAAGTCTCAATCGAGCTGAATTGAATAAAAGTAAAAGTACAATAACTAAACTGTAATTTTATCATTTGACGGAGAAAGGACATAAATGTTATTTTCTATTTGGAAAAGTTCATGTCTGTCTATGCCCTTAACCCACAAATATATGAATGGTGTTGCCTTCAAAAGCATAGGATATTTCATATTTTGTGCTCTTAACTTCACCCAGTTTCTGACATCCTCGCCCTTGTAATCCTTATCATACATCGCAGCTTCTCTAGATGCTCTCTTCTTGTTTGGATAAATTTGATATCTTCGTTTTAAAATTCCAGTTGGGAACTTAGAAATACAGAAACTGCAGGAATAAAGGTTTGGTTTGGCTTCAATTGAATTACTCTCTGTCATAGATACGCACAAATACTTTCTGCCTTTCTTTTCATATTTTAATTATCTTGCTTTATTGTGAATTCTGGGTCTGACAGCTTAAAGGGTGCATCCACTTTGATTTAGAAGCTGGCACCAGCTATGGGTTTGCTCACTATAAACTGTTAGTGCCACTTCTCCATGACTTCCCTTTCTTGTTCTTTCTGTTTCACCAACCAATATGTTTAGTTAAAAGAATGCTGAAATTGGGAAAGTTTTAATGTTTTTCATGTTAGTTCTTCCATCACCATGTATCAGATTTGACAGGGTATAATTCAATTGATGCCCGTTCTAAGAAGCTCCAGTTTGATTCAACTTGAAACTCGATACTTGAAGCTTACCTCGAACTCTATTCACTTTCAGTTCTAGAGTTGAGCTCAAGATTAAAATTCAAGAAAAATATTTGAAATGCTCAAGCGTGCTCAATATTTGTTTTTAACTATGTTTGTTTATCCGGTAAAAATATACTGAACTCCCATGCTTAAGCTCATTAAATTAAATTAAATTTATTTGGTAATAGGCTTGAATCTCATTCTCGACTTAAAAACTCGATTATTTATGTTGGAACTGAGATTTTTTAATGCTAATTAAGAATAATATATATTAAAAGGAAGTTCAATTAGCCTGGCGAACTACTCGAGGCAAACATTAGAATACTCTAATCTAGCTCATTTGATAGCTTTACCTTGAGCTTGACTTGAAAATGTCAAAATCGAATCTAGTTTCTTTCGTCGAACCTAAGTACCTTGTTTATACCCCTAAGATTTGACACAGGAACTAAGTTATTAGTAAAAATAAAAGAGCTTTTCTTTATTCTTTGTTGATGTGCAAAATTGGTGATAATTGAATAGGTGGGATGTTTGTTAGATACTATGGAATCCAAGAGTTTTCACCCCGAATCTCAATCATTGTAAGCCATCTAATCTTGCTGAATTTGATAAGTAGTTTGCCTTCAGGTCCTACAAGTTTTATACATGTATGCTTTCATCCGCAGAGCACTAAATTTAGTGCAAGGGCCTTTGCTAGTCGCAAACCAATGAAAATTTCAAGAAGAGAGGGGCGGCTGAGTAAAAGTTTCACCTTGCAGACTAAAGAGACCTTACCAGAAGACATCAATGGTCTAGCTGATATGTGTCCTTCCAAGGATGGCAATAATAATAATGGAAAAAGTGTAGATTCAACTCCACCGGATATCATTTCCATTCCTTCCAGGAGTAATGTGCTTCAAGCCTGCACCATCACTTCTGGGTTGATAGCTGCTTTGGGTCTAATAATTAGACAGGTTTGCTTCAGAACGCATGAATGGTAGCTTCATTTCTATGATCTTATTCTTTGCTTTTAGACCTCTTTTTATGTCCATTACTTGTTTAGTAGCTTAAGTAACTTTCGCTTTTCTTAAGTTCAACATGATCAACTCACCAAAACAGTGAGTTTGTGACTTGACTTACGTTTTCTTAATTGGTAAAATATCTTCAAGTTGTATATTCTAATTGTAATCTACAGGTATCGCATGTTGGGTCAATGGAAGGACTACCCATTCTTGACTGCTCCACGGAAGTATCATGTATATATTTCATTTAAGCTTCCTCCCTAAACGGTTTCCGAAAATTGGTTTTGTTTCTGCTTTTTCTGCCTTTAGTGTTTGATCGAATTACTAATCAAGAGATGACCCTTTAAAAATTAAGTTGAGCTCACAAGGATAAATTTAGCAATTTAAACTGTTGTCTTAATTCTGGTCTAATATTTGTGGTTATCTAAACTGAGAATATCTTTTCAAATGCTTAAAATGAAGCCACTAGATCTGCATAGATTTTGAAACACAGGTTATTTGCTAACCCTAGGTATTGAAAATGAATTCAGCTTATAAAATTATGAGAACGGTTGATTCTTTCTAGAAATAGTTTTAGATCCGATGCTTATCAAGAAGCTGGAAGATTTTGTTGAAATACAGACGACCCATATAATTTGAGAATATTTTTAAGTTATTTAGGTAGATAAATTTTAGAATAATTAATTGAGATTTGTTAGGAATATTTTGTTTGATCTTTTAGTAGTTAGGGAATTAATTTCCCAGTTAGGTTATCACTCTTCTTTTTATTATTTTTTCAATTATTAACTTAATAAAATTTAGAACAGTTCTATTAAATACTCTCTTAAAAACTTTAATGGCGTCTAAGCTAGATTAAATCTCCAGTAACACCATGGTTAAAACAACATTTAATAGAGATAAAAGATCCAACAACTAAACGGAGTTAGAAAGTTCTGTTGTCGAAATAACTACTGAGAGTGCAATGATTCTAGGGACAAAGGCGTCTCACCTCTCTTTTCAGCTGACATCTCACAAGTTGAATGGCAAGAATTATCTCGAATGGTCGCAGTTCGTGAAGTTAGCAATTGATGGGCGCAACAAGCTAGGTCATTTAACTAGAGAAGTTAAGCAATCATAGGTGGGCGATCCAAAGATGAGCACGTGGAAGTCAGAAAATTTTATGATAATTGCGTGACTTATTAATTCCATGGAAGCATCCATAGGTAAACCTTTTCTTTTTCTCCTGACTATTAAAGATGTTTGGGGCGCTGTGAAAGACACCTATTTAGATTTAGAAAGCGCTTCACAGATTTTTGAGTTAGAAATAAAACTCTGGAAGGCTAGGCAAGGGGAAAAAGAAGTTACTTTGTATTATAATGAGATGATGTCTCTTTAGCAAGAACTAGATTAATGTTATAATGATGAATGAGAGTGTCCCATAGATAGTGTAAAAGCTATGAAAAAAGAGGAGAGTGTCCTGGAGAATTTGATAACGTGAGATCTCGGATTCTAGGAAAAAAAATCTCTTCCAACACTCCGTGAGATTTTTTTTTGAAGGTTAGAAGAGAGGAGACGAGGAGAAAAGTAATGTTAGGGCTAGGATTTGAAGCTAACGGCGATAATTTTGCTTTTGTGACTGTTAAAAATAATGATGACAGTGAAAAAAGAAAAAAAAAAACCTTGGTGTGACCATTGCAAAAAATATTGACACACTTGAGAAACGTGTTGGAAGCTCCATCGAAAATCGACAAATGAGAGAAAAAAGAGTGGCAATGGTCGTGGTTCAAAATTTGAGGGTAGTAGAGCTTTCCAAACGACTATTGAAAATCATGAGCAGTAAAGTTCTCTAGAAGGGTCTCCATTCACTAAGGAACTATTAGAGCATCTACACAAGTTTTTTCAATCACCACAGTTGCAGATGAATTCTTCTGTTCCTAACTCATCCAATAGGCCTTCCTTATTTACCCAAACAGGTATTGATTTTTCTATTTTTCTCTGTGTCAAGCCTTGTAAAACAAACACGTGGGTCGTTGATTCTGGAGCTAGTGATCACATGACTAGTAGTCATTTTCTTTTCTCAACTTACACACCTTTTTCAAGAAACAAAAAGATCAAAGTAGTAGATGGGTTGTTCTCGGCAATAGCCAGGAAAGGCACAATTAAAATTTCGCTTTTCTTGGTTTTACATGATGTTTTACATGTGCCAAATATAGCTTGTAATCTCATATCGGTTAGTAAATTATCCCCATCCTCAAATTGTCGTGTTATATTTGACTCTTCTATGTGTAAATTTCAAGACATGGTCTCGTGGAGGATGATTGACAATGCTAAAGAATCTCTAGTTTGCTATTTTTTGCTATTTAAGAAATTTGCTACCTGATCTATTTAAGAATAAAATTCCTTCATATCATTGTGAATTTTGTGAATTGGTTAAACATAATCGGTCATTCTTTTCACCTAAAAAATATAAAGCTTCCAAACATTTTTCGTTAATTCATAGTGATGTTTGGGGACCTTTGAGAGTCTTAACTTTTTCAGGAAAACGTTGGTTTGTCACATTTATTGATGATCATACTCGTATTTGTTGGGTGTTTTTATTAAATGATAAGTGTAAAGTTAAAAATGTGTTTCAGTCTTTTTATACTATGGTGAAAACATAATTTGGTGTTAAAATAAAAGAATTTTGGAGTGACAATGGTGGATAATTTTTTAGCGACCAATTAGGCGTTTTCTTAACCAAACATGGAATAGTCCACCAAAGCTCTTGTACAAACACATCACAACAGAATGAGATTGCAAAAAGAAAAACCCGCCATCTTTTGGAAGTAACTAGAGCTTTGATGTTTACTAGTCAGGTACCATGTTATCTTTGGGGAGAAGCCTTATTAACAACTATATATCTTATTAATAAAATCCCCAGTAAAACTCTAAACTATAGAACTCCTTTTAGTTTTTTTTAAAGATAGTTTTCCTAACTCTAAATTGATCACAGATTTGCCCTTCCGAGTTTTTGGGTTTAGTGTTTTTATTTATCTTCACAACCAAGGTAAACTAGCTCCTAGAGCAAAAAAAAAAAGTGTCATTTTTGGGTACCCTTCTAATAAAAAGGGGGTTGTGATCCAATTGATAAGAAGATTATTGTTACCATGGATGTCACATTTGTTGAAACACAATCTTATTTTAATTCCAATATCCAGGGAGGGAATTATAGCAAAGAAAATTCAATAATTGATCAAGAAAAGACTAAAAATATACAACATAGGTATTCTAATAATGGGGAAGACGAATTTATGATCAACACATAAATCAATGATGTTAATGTTGTTAATAAAAAGGAGTACGAAGGTGTATAGCTGATCATTAGAATAGGGAACAAACAAAGGAATTGTTGGTTTACTCAAGAAGAAATCGGAATTAAAAAAGTGAAATCCACCAGATTCATCACCAAGAATCCGACCCGCAAGATCTTGTCAAAAGTCCAGGTAAAACTCATAATCTAATCAATGAATTTTCTAATGTAGATATTCCAATTGTTAAAAGAAAATGTGTTAGAAATGTTGTCAAATATCCCATATCTAACTTTGTGTCTTCTAAAGTCTTGTCTTCGACATTCTCAGCCTTTATTTCGTGTCTCAATACTGTAGAAATACCCAAAAATGTGAAAGATGCTTTACAGGTTTCTAAATGAAAGGAGGCTATTTTAGAGGAGATACGCACTCTTGAAAAAACAGGTACATGGGAAACAATGGAATTACTTGTAGAAAAAAAAAAGTGGACTGTAAATGGGTGTTCACAACCAAATTCAAACTGGATGGATCTTTAGATAAATACAAAGCTCGACTAGTGGCTAAAAGGTACACTCAAACATACGGGATAGACTATCTTGAGACATTTGCTTCAATAACCAAGTTAAATTCTGTTAGAGTTATTTTATCCATTGTTAGTTTTGATTGGTTTTTACAACAGCTAGATGTGAAAAATGCTTTCCTAAATGGGAAACTTGAAGAAGAAGTTACATGGATTCTCCTCAGGTTTTGAAGAAAAATTTGAAACTCAAGTGTGTAAGTTCAAGAAATCTTTGTATGATCTAAAGCAATCTCTTCGAGCTTGGTTTGAATGATTCACTCAGGTTGTTAAAAAACAAGATTACAGACAAGGGCAAACTGATCACACAATGTTCTACTGGCACTCACAAAGTGGTAGAATAACTATTATTATAGTTAATGACGATGATATCATTCTTACAGGAGATGATTTGGATGAAATAAGGCATCTTAAGGAGCATATAACATTAGAGTTTGAGATCAAAGACTTGGGTCCTTTAAAATATTTCATTGGAATGAAAGTTGCTCGATCAAAGAATGGTCTTGTGGTCTCTCAGAAAAATGTGATTGATCTGTAAAAGGAGGTTGGGATGAGTGGTTGCCGCCCAGTTGACACATTAATTGATCCAAATGTAAAATTTGAAAATAAAGAAGGAAGCTTAGTTGAAAAGGTCAAGTGTGCATGCTGTTTGTTCCTTCAAAACAACAGATTGCTAACATACTCACCAAAGGGCTCTCTAAGACAAGTTTTGTTTTTCTTGTAAGCAAGTTGGGCATAATTGATATATATGCACCAACTTAGGAGGGTGTTGAAATACCTGAAGCCCATATAGTTTGGGGATATTTTTTTAGTTATTTAGGTAGATAAATCTTAGAATAATTAATTGAAATTTTTAAGAATATTTTATTTTATCTTGTAGTAGTTTACTAGAATAAGAGAATTATTTTTCTAGCTAGGTTATGACTCTTTTTTCTATTTAAATTTAATTATTTACTTAATAAAATTTAGAATAGGTTTATTAAATATTCTCTTGAAAACTTTTAGATTCTAGCTTGTTATGAAATAATATTTTTTAAGGGTTCTCACTATGTTTCTCAAACTTGGGTGCAAGTGTTGGATACAGGTATGGTAATTTAAAAAAAAAAAGGTTCTTTCATGTATTTGAATAGTCATTGGTGAGGTATGTCCTCGTACTTATATCTCAACATGGGTGTACTTTAAGAAAAATGAATAATCTGAGTAATATAGGTTTCTTACTTATGTGTTTGAGCATGCAAGTAAGTTCATCCTATGATGCTTGGATTTGTCACTTTTCTTTAGGTACTCATGTCTAACACATTTGAATATAGGTACAGGGATATTATCCTTCAAATACATGGAAAAACTTAGAAACTACCATTGTTCGGAACTCGCACCCAAATCCAAGCTATATAGCTATTTCAAATAGAATCATTGCCTCTCCATTTGTTTGCAGTTGGTTTCGAGTTATGGCACCTTGAGTTGATCACTGGATTGGTTTTGCTAATTTCCTCATGTCGGTACATACTATTGAAGACGTGGCAATATTTTGCTGAGTCAAGTGATACAGCCAATAAGCAGGTAGGTGCCTACTCATAGACTTCCAATAGATTCATTGTTAATAAGTGTGAGCAAAATGCCACTTTACCAAGATGGATCAAATTCAATTAATTTAATTCGATTTGTTTGGTTTGGATTGATAGTTTGATTTATGTGTTTATTCGTTCAGTTTGTGGTTTTTCTTTTCCAAACCGAACCATCTGATAAACCAACACAATTAGAAAACAAATAAGTTGTGTTACGTTAATTTTCCTTTGGTTCTAAAAATTTCAAAAACATTATGTAACCTAACCCAATATAAGTGAAAAACTAAAACAACTGGCCAAACCAATTCAGTTTGGTTAGTTCAGGTTTCTTACTCATATTTCTGTCGGTTTGTTTGGTTTTCTAAGTTTCTTTGGTTTTTAATAACCTAGAGCTAAACCAACCGAACCAACTGAATACTCACTCCTAGCTGTTAAGGTTCAGTTTTAGATTAGCTTATTAGGTTTTGTATAATTGAAATTACTTTGAGCCAACGAGTTGTCTCGTTATTTGTTTGCTGAATCTGTAGGGGCTGGATTTTCTCTTAAAATCTTTATATATTATTTTCTGAACCTCAAAAACATCTTCCTTTGCAGGTTCTTTCTTCACTACAACCTTATGATTACTTGGTTGTCGCATTTTTGCCTGGGATGAGTGAGGTAGCTGAAATAACTATTTCTGATTTTCGTCAACTCTTTTTCCCCTTTTCTTCCTTTAATGCTGACATGTGATATACCCTACTAATAAAACTTGCACAATGCGTAGGAACTCCTTTTTCGTGGCGCACTGCTCCCGGTTTTGGGATTTGACTGGAAAAGTGTTATGGTTGTTAGCACAGTTTTTGGTGTTCTACACTTGGGCAATGGGAGAAAGTATTCCTTTGCAGTGTGGTATATGCTTCTAACATCTTATTGATTTAATGCTTGATATTATGCTTCTTTTTCAGCATATATACCATCATGAATTGATCAAAATTTTCTATTGTATTTCATGGTGAACATACCAAAAAATTATACACCTTTTTTTTAACGATTTGGCACCTTAATCAGGTAACTGAATTTGTATTTCATTAACATATTTCCCCAATTGATTAACGCTGTTACATAAAATTGTGATGTGGCATAGTTTGCTCAAATACCAAGTCATCACGTGTAAGGTCAAATGCTGATGTGGCATTGATTTGACACATGACAACTTGATACTATGTTAACATTTTATGTAATGGTATTAGTCCATTGGGCTAGCTTGTTTCACTATTCAGGAACTTGAATTTTGATTATGAATTTCTTTTACCTACCAAATCGTTAAAAGGTATCGGGATCAATTTACATATTAACCATTCTTAAAATTATTTCAAAGTCAAGTCAGATGTCAGTGCAATATGTTGCAACATTATTCTTACAATAGGTTTCAAAATTATTTGTAAGACAATGAGAAAAATTTGAGAACTAATACTTGTTGAACTTTTCTCATTGTCTTACAATAATTTTGAATCCTATGTTACTAAAAGCTAGGGTGTGAGAGTTGGGTACGGATAGGTGATGTGTCTGACTTGGGTATGTTTATCCTTCATCAGAGTTTTTTCATGAATTTTGAGGACACTTAGAAGGTTATATCCTAGTAGCTACTTATAGATAAGTTTTAGACATATGTATTTCAGTAAAAATGAAAAATTAGAGCAACATAGATAGAAACCTATGTTTTCCAAGCACAATGTGGAGAGTTAGATTTAGGTACTTGTATGATACATGTATTTTCCATTCCTTAGAATCTTCTCTATGCCTTTTGAGGATCATTAGAAGGTCATAATCCCGTCCTCATGTCCAGTATGTGTTGGACATAGGCGTCTAATATGGATATTTCAAAAAAACAAAAAAGAAGAAGTTAAGATTGACTTTCTAGTTTTTACTAAGTTTGTATGATCATATATTATTTGGGTGATATTGTATGTTTCAGGGCAACTTTTGTTGGTATTGTGTATGGTTATGCAACAATCATGTCATCTAGTGTTATCGTTCCTATGGCTTCCCATGCATTGAACAACCTTGTTGGAGGGCTTCTCTGGCGCTATACTTCAAAGTCTTTAGAGTGAGAATTAGATGTCATTTTGGGTTTTAAATAAAGTTTTACACTTTCTTGAATATATGTCATCTATGTTATCCAGATTTAGATGTGTTGGATATGGGTAATTCAAGTATCCTATTTTATTGTTCTTCTAAGTCTTTTTCAATATATTTAAATGATCATCGCCTTATATTCATATTCGAATATGTGTTGAAAGTGTCGGGTATGGGTATGTTTCAAGACGGGTATGCTCAATTTTTTCCCATAGTGTTGGAGTATCATACTCTCGAATTTGTGTCTGAATATGTGTTTAAAATAAGCATGTGGGATATTGGTATGTTTTGATACTGGTACATGTAAGAGATGAATATTTTAAGTAAAAAATTGGGTACCATAGGATGTCAGTCATAGGCTACTATTCATCATCACATGTATATTGTCCATTAATGAAAGTAATTCTTGTATTTGTGTCGATTTTTTCTTGGCATTATGAAACCTCAATTTCGCATGAAGAAGCACATGAATCATGTTTTATTGTTGTGGTTTCCTCGTCAAATTGATAACGTTATGCGCTTTTTTAAAGTTTAAATAAATAATATCATTTGCTTGCAATTCTGCTTTGCTACAAATGGTTGCTTTGTTGGCAATTATGTGACAGCCAAACAACACTAATTAAAATATATAATTCAAATATTTAAATTCAATTTTTTTAAAAGAAATTAATTTAGGAAATCATTTTTATTAACAATTAGCGTATTGCAAATTTTATTAATTGTTTATCTGTCCCCATTTTTACCATGTGAATCTCAATCTATTTATAGATTCGTATGAATTTTGGATGTCACCGTTTTGGTTGAGGGTTTACAATATCCCTATTGAACTAATGGATCATCAGACGGCCCTGGATATTGGCAATGCTATAGGAGACCTGGTGGCAATAGACTGGAAGGACCGGAATAGAGGGTGGATGGAGTTTGTGAGACTCAAAGTTAAGATCAATGTTTTAAAACCGTTGAGAAGGGTTGTGAAGCTTGTTGATAAGGATGGGCTGGAAATGATAAGGTTGCTAAAGTATGAGAGGCTCCCAGACTTTTGCTACGAGTGTAAAATTATAGGACATACTGTTAAAAAGTGTACTTTTCTTAAGGAGGGTGATGAATCGAGTGGTCTAAGTGCTTAGTATGGGAGCTGGATGAGGGCACCCTTCGGGACCCGAAACCAAGACAGAGGCATGGGAAGAAATGGGGTGGAGTTAGTTATGGAAAAGACCAAAATGAGCGCGGGAAAAGACAAGAGTCAGGCAAATTCGAAGGGTGAAAGTGAGCAGTTTGCGCATAAAGGGAAAGAGAAAGGTGGGGAAGAGGGCTCCATATCCAACTCTCCTCTGGAAAGGAAGTCTCATAGTGCTATGAGGGATGGATTGGGAAGATTCAAGAGCAAACGAAAAAGACATAGGGGTTCTAATGGAGAGAACACGGATGAAAGTTCGGCCAGGCTTGTTAAGAGAACTTTTAGATTCTGTTCACCTTTGAAGGCGGTGGCTGGTCATGAGCAATGAAAATCTTTTGCTGGAACTGTCGTGGGGTAGGCAACCCTGCGACAGTTCGTGGGTTAAAGCAACTCCTTGTGGCTAATGGTCCGGATATTGTTTTTCTTTGTGAGACAAATTCATTCTAATGCGTTTTTTCGTATTTGTTTGACATGCAGGATGGAGGGTTGTCTTGATGTTAGCTCGGAAGGGAAGAGTGGTGGTTTAGCTGTGATGTGGAGGAAAGGCGTAAGGGTCACGGTGCAGAATTACTCCAAATATCATATTGATGCCTTAGTCAGCATGGATGATGGTGAGATGCTTAGATTTACGGGCTTTTATGGTCAAGCCGATCCTCGTTTAAGACAAAATGCCTGGGATATGCTGAGGAGGGTGAAATGTAGGAATAATGAAAGATGGATTGTGGGTGGATTTTAACGACATTTTGAACAATGCCGAAAAGGAGGGTGGCCGTAAAAAACCCAAAACCCTCATGGATGAGTTTGCAAACTTCCTTGATGAGCTGAACTTGTTCGATGTTAAAACCTGTAATGGGTGGTACACGTGCACCAATAACAGAGAAGTCAATGGGCTGGTCAAGGAGAGGTTGGACAGATTCATCGTTTCTAAAGCTGTTATTGAAAGATTGCCTTTTCTTACATCTTATATTGTGAGACAATCTAAATCTGATCATGAGGCTATCCTTATGGACACAGACGTGAGCAAGCTAAAAGAAAAGAAGATTGACCAGAGGCTTTGGTTTAGATACGATAATTATTGGGCTAAGGAGAAGGGAGTTGGAGACATTATTACTGGGATCTGGTTGAATAGGGAGGGGGATACGTTGGAGAAAATAGAGTTTTTTCGGGGTAAACTGGGCTCGGGGAAATACCACCATTATAGAAATATGAAGAATAGGATTAAAGGGTTGGAGAAGGAAATCAGTAGGGTTATTGACGGGCCTTCAAGTGATCAGTCGACGAGCCTCTTTAAAAATGCTAGAAGAAAGCTGGGCCATCTTTATGAGGTGGAGGAAAGGTACTGGGCTAGTAGGGCTCATTTCTAGTGGCTTAAAGATAGGGATAGAAATACCCGTTATTTTCATGTTTGGGCCTCGGGTCGTAGAAAGAAAAATTGTATCGAGAGGTTGAAAGATATGCAGGGAAATTGGCACGAAGAGCAATATTGCTTGGAAGTATTTTAATGAGCTCTTTAAGACTTCGATAAATGTGAACGATGAGAGTGATCTTCAGGCTGTGCCCGAGTGTATTAATGATGAGATTAATAGAAGGTTGAATGGGGAGTTCACTAATGAAGAGATCCTGAGAGCCTTCAAACAGATGGACCCGCGCAAGGCCCTTGGAATTGATGGGTTGTCGTGGAGTTTTTTCAAAGATCACTGCCGATTGTAGGGGCAGATGATCTTCGCTTATGTCAAGATATCCTGCAGGGCAACAGGAGTGCTGAGTGTGTTAATGAGACGCTTATTGTGTTGATCCCAAAGATTAAGAATCCCTACGAGATGATGAATTTTAGCCCTATCAGCCTTTGTAGGGTGGTTTACAAGATTGTTTCTAAGACCCTTGCTAACCGGCTTAAGGAAGTTCTCCACCTGTGTATAAGTCACAATCAAAGCGCCTTTGTTCCTAACAGAATGATCCATGACAATGTCTTAGTAGCTCACGAGCTCATGCACTATCTTCCCAGCTCCAAGAATGGTCCGAACAAGGGTTGTGTGGTTAAGCTCGACATGAGCAAGGCTTATGACCGGGTCGAGTGGTGTTTCTTGGAAAAAGTCCTGTTAAAAATGGGCTTCTCTAATGCTTGGGTTCTTAAAATTATGGATTGTGTTTGCTCTGTTCGGTATAAAGTTAAATGTAATACAACTCTGTCCGATGTTATTATTTCGGAAAGGGGGTTCCGTTAGGGGGACCCGTTATCCCACTATTTGTTCTTGTTTTGCATGGATGCCCTATCTCGTATGTTGATTCATGCTCAAAGTGTTAATAAAATTAAGGGCATTAGGGCTAGTAAGGATAGCCCGAGAATAAATCACCTCTTTTTTGCTGATGATGCTCTTTTGTTTGTTAGGAATAAGAAATGCGAGGTGGAGGAGTTTACTAAGATTTTGGAGGTGTTCTAGAGGATGTCTGGTCAACGGGTCAACTTGGACAAATGCACGGTTTGTTTTAGTCCAAATACTAATGCTGCTAGTCGTGCTATGATTGGTGGTTTGCTCAAGATGAAGGTGGTGACACAATTTGACGGTTACCTTGGGTTGCCTCTTCTGATTGGGAAAAAGAAGTCCGCGGCTTTCAAAAGCATTCTAGATCGGGTTGCCAATAGGACCAACAGCAGGTCTAAGAGACTTTTATCTAATGGTGGCAACGAAATTTTCATTAAATCGATTCTTCAGTCGATTCCTACGTATGCCTTTTCGGTCTTTTTGGTTCCTAATGGTGTCTTGGAGGAGCTTCAAGCTATGATCGGCCGTGTGTGGTAGGGTGGAAAAATATGAACAGAGGCTGGCATATGTTATCTTGGGACAACATGTGTTACCCTAAAGGCATGGGGGCTCAATTTTAGGGATCTTAGATGTTTTAATGTGGCGTTGTTGGGCAGAAAAGTGTGGCGCCTCATTAGCTGTAGGGATACGCTTTGTTATAAAGTCCTTAGTGCTAAATATTTCCCAGACGGTGATGTCTTGCGCTCTAAACGGATTGACAAGCCTTCTTTTGCGTGGAAGAGTATTGTGAAGGCGGCTAGCATTTTGTATGATGGCTTTGGCTGGAATGTGGGCAACGAGAGTAAGATAGACATTTGGAATGAGAACTGGGGCTTGAGGGATTATTGAGTGACTCTATCCGACTTTCTGTAAGAGAGGTCCAGGAGAATAAAGTTAGCAAGCTGTTAAATGAGGAGAAAGATGGTTGGAACGAGAGGAGGGTGATGGACATTTATGGTGATTACATGGGGGACCAAGTCTGTAAAATCCCCATTCTCCATGATGGCCTGAACGACTCTCGCATTTGGTTCCATAGCCCTTTGGGGAATTATTCTACTAAGTCTGCTTACTCGTGGTTGTCTCTTAGGCATGTGGGGTTGGGGCCCCATCGTTTCTTTTAGAGGATGGTGTGGAAGTTGCAAACGCTGCCAAAGATTAGAATTTTTTGTTGGCGTATTGGGCATGATATTCTCCTTACATATGAAAAAATCTCCAATATCAGGAGGGATTTCAACAGTGACTGTCTAAGGTGTGGAAGGGACAAAGAGACCCTTATCCACGCGTTGAAAGATTACCTTAGGGCCCGGGCGGTGCTGATGCATGGAGGTCTGAACAGTAAACTACTGGATGGCAGCCATTGTCGGGGTGTGGACTGGATCAAAAAGGTGGCCCGTTCGCTAGATCTTAAGGCTCTCTCAGACTTTATTACGGTTCTTTGGAATATTTGGAACAACAGGAAGAACAAAGTTTTTTGGAATATGGAGGAGGACGCCAAAGTGACGTGGGAGAAGGCTGCTGCGTTAAGCCAGGACTTCCGCATATTTAATTTGTTGCATGAGCCGTCTCTGCCTAAGCCTGCTGTGAATAAAGGGTGGCGGAAGCCGAACCAAGGGATGGTAAAAATTAACTTTGACGCTGTTGTTAAAGATCGAAAGACTAGCTTTGGAATTATAGCTAGGGACCATGATGGCTTTGTCCTGGGGAGGCGCCCTGGGGTGTTGAATAGGAACTACAATGCGGAATGGGCGGAGTTATACGCGTTGGAGGAGAGCATAAAATTGGCTCGGGATAATACTTGGGTCCGGTTTGAATTTGAGTCTGATTGTGCCAGCCTGGTTAATCGCCTAAGTAGACCAAATGTTGACTTTTCAACTATGGGCCACCGCATTCGGGATCTGCTTAATTTTTTGGGCCCGTGCTTTAGTTTTAATTTTAATTAGGCTCCTCGCTGTTGTAATAAAGCTGCTGATTAGTTTTGTAGCTGGGCTATTACTAATAATTGTACTAATACTTTTAATATGGATTACCCGATGGAAATCCATAATATTGTTTTAAATGATGCAATAAATTGAGGTTGACCTTCAGGTCTTTTCTTTCAAAAAAAAAATCTCAATCTATTTATATAAATATGAATCTCAAAACTATTAAAATTAAAGATGTAATTTTATTTTCTAATAAAAATTTTAAGACCAAAACTTTTCATTTTAATATATAGTTGGGGATGTGTTATAGATATTTTAGGCATTATTTTAAAAAGAGCGAGATATGATCGAATCTATAATGAAATGTTAAAAAATGTAGTGTTGTTATTTTATTTTAAATTAAATTAAAATGTTTGAAAATAAAGTCACTTGATGTTGGTTTATGCTAAAATAATAAAATTTAAATATATAATTTTATTAATTTATTTAGATTTAAATGAGCTAAATTTATTAAAAATTATTAATTTCATTAGAATATAGTAAGTTAAATTTTTTGATACGATGCCTACTTCTCATAATTCATGTATTCTTTATTATTATAATAGCAACAATGTTAATTAAGCTAAAACTTAATCAAACTATTTTTATTAAAATTATATCTGGTACTTTTAAAAATATAATCATCTCGTGTATATATTATTATTCAACATTTAAGTTTTAAATAATGATAACTTACTAGTAAGACACAATGATATAACTTTTAAAAATATAATCATCCCGTGTATATATTATTATTCAACATTTAAGTTTTATATAATGATAACTTACTAGTAAGACACAATTAAGGTTATATAAAATGTTTTAAAATTTATATGAAAATTAAAATATTAATAAAACATGTTATACAAGATAATAAATATATTTTCTCAAACACTAGATAATATTCAACTATTAATAATTTAGTAGTCAATTTCATAATTAGAATTGTAATAATTACATGAGATATTAATAAATAAAATAAAATAACTTTCTTATTTATACATATAAAATTTTTATGGTTTAATATTTATACAATTTCTTGGTCTAGTGACAAGAGTATTATGTTGTATATCGACAACTTTGATTCAATCTCAAGCAATCCCATTCCCTTCCTTTCTTATAAAAAATGTAATTATATTTTTATTGATTGAGTTTTAGCTCAGTTGGTATTGACATTATTACCAATGCAAGATGATATGGGTTCAAGCGTATTAAAGCACATTTATTCTCCTATTTAAGAATTGAGGAAGGGTTATGATTAGTTATAAACTTTATATAAAATAATATTATAATTATACTTTTAAATTTAAAATTACTTCACCTTATTAACATTCACAATCTAATCAAGGTGTTAAAAAATCTTCACAATCTAATCAAGGTGTTAAAAAAATCTAACCTTTAACTAAATAAAATATTTAGAAAATGATTAGTAGATTAAAATAGTTGAAATTGTCACATTACATATTAACAATATTGTAGTAAATAACTAAAAACATAATAATTAAAAAATGGTGAAAGTATTTAATAGATCCTTCTATTACATGGATCAAATCAAATTAGTCATTCTATTATTACATTGAGTAATTTAGTCGATTACTATTAAAAGAATCAACCACATTTTAGCAGATTTAACATTTATTGTTTAAAATGACATGAAAATTATTTTATTTATTTACAATTCAACTTAAAAAATTCACTTGTAAAGTGATAAAAGCTTAAAAAATATTAATTTTGTTAAATGGTAAATGGCAATTTTTAAACAATAAATATTAATTTTGTTAATATTTGGTCTTATTTGATTCTTTTTAATAATACAAAGACTAAATTGATCTATTTAATAGTGGAGGGACTAATTTGATAAGACCTTCATAATAAAGGGATGATCGGCTGTAAACGTCACAACAATTATATGCAGGCATACACTGTCGATGCAAGTATAATAGACAGATGTGAGTCTATCGGATATGAATCCCACAGGGATGATTGTCTTTTGTCTATTAATGTCGATGCAATAATTAGATAGAAACGAGGTAAATTGTGAGTATAGCTGTTGAAGCAATAACTCGAAAAAAATAAGATTAAGTATGCTATGGATAAATTGGGATCCCCAACATGAATCTTTAGTAGTATACTAAGTACTCACACGGTATAAAAGATAGGTGATTGTCGACGCAATAAAATTAATGTATATATTACCAAATGGCACTCTTTGGTTTAATCTGAGACTTAACCATGTACGTTAACCTCACCTTCTGATGATGGCAATAATGCACTATTAAGAACAAGTGGACTAAATTCCTTTAGTCCTTACTCAACTTTCGCTGAAAAGCTTAATAGCTCAAACTGTCACTTTACCTTCCAGTGTTAGTGACTGCAATAACACTTTCGTGTTTAGGACATTCAAACCCCCAAGATTAAACAACAAAAATAAGATTTAATAAGATGACATTTAACAAAACATTCATTGTACATCCGTATAGTAGAAAACATAGAGTAATCACCAAAATTTTCATGAAATGAGAAAGAATCAAATGGAGAATACTATTCCTAGGCTACTCGATTGAATCTATCCATTTCCCCTTGTTATGCATTTAGATCTCCTCGTCAGGAGTGGATCTGCATCAGCCTTTACGTTGGCTCACCCAAGGGAAGCTTAAGTTGCCATAGCCGCAAGCTTCAAAATAGGGTAAGAGAATGGTGGTCCACCAAAAATTCCTCTATTTTTCATTCTTTTCACATTATCCTTTAATGTTTTCCTCAACAGTACATATGTCCTTCTCTCAGGATTCTTCTATCCTTGTTCGTACAAGATAGTTACACTGGACTGGACAGCTCACTCATGGTTGGCTCTTATCAGATAGCTGTCAACTGTGGCGACAATTCTGAATGCCATCTGGAATTAACTTATGCAGCGACATTGCGGATATCTGTCAACTGTGGCGACAATTCCAGACGCAATCTGTAATTAACTCATGTATCAACATTAGTGCAGAAAGATAGCAAAATTAAAGATAAAATAGGCTACGATTCACTGAGTTATAAAATGCAATTTACTAAACTGAACAAGTTAAAATGTATGCTAAGGGTAACTAAATGGGAACAATTTAAAAAATAAGTAGGGAGAAAACATATGTTCTTCTTGCTATAATCAAATCCCAAACTTGAATTTTTACTTGTCCTCAAGTAAAATAGAAGCCAGCAAGGCGGTGAAACATTACTAGGTAAGGCAAATGAACATTCTGGCAACTTGAATCACTTAAAATCCCAATGAATGAGTTACATTCAGATGAAAGAATATTGCATCGACAATACATAAGGATGAATGAGTAATATTGCACTTTCTTCAAAATCAGCATCATGTTTCAAATCCTAAATTCTATCTACTAATACAACATTTATTGTACAATACTAAGTATTTATAAATATGAATGATTTTTTTATGGAATAAGGGATATCGTTGCATAACTGTACCCTTGTTCCTGAGAAGTAACATTGTGGTGCAACAAACCCCTAGGGAGTACTTAATTGCATCGACACACACTCATGCAGTGATGCCCTTTGGCCAGATTCATTTTTCTAATGGTTGTATTGGAGTGTTCCTTTTTTAACATTCCTCAATATACCCACTTTGGAGTGTCACTTATTTATAACTATCTATATATATATATATAAGCAACTGTAGAAGGCAGTTTCATTCAAGATTCAAGGAATGCTACTAGTTATTTATTACTAATGCAACATAAATAATTCATCAAAGTATTGAAGATACAACATTCAGTCAAATTTATCCAACTCAATCATTGACAATTCACATGATCCAAGAATTAAGCATCGAATGTAACAAAATTTTTTTCGAACAATTGTGTATAAACCTTGCATGCTTCAAAAAAAATTGAAATGTGGGTGTATTTCCAATTCGATATACATTCCCCCAAACTTAAAAATTGCAGTGTCCCCAATGCATTGACAGGAATATGCAATGAAAATGAAAATGCAATGACAATATATACTTATCAAAATAAAACCTACAGCTACACGTAATGCATGAATACTATAACTAAAGCTTAAAACAACTAAATCAATTATCCGTAGCCGTCGATGTGGCTACATGATGCTTCTTTCTCCTCATTTTCTTCTCTTTAGATTGCTTCTTTTTCTTTTTGTTGGGCTTTGCGTGGCCTTCGGATTGCTCCTCAGTTTCTAGCTCAGCCCTGGCATCATTGGCTGCTGTTTGTGTAGGAGTAGCCACTTGGAGTAGTCCAGTATAGACCATTATTGCCCATGAATTGCATTGCCCCTCATTGGTGACCTCAGAAACTTCCACCGGTCTTGCTCTATTTTGCTCCAAATTATCAAGATTTGCACCCACAGATCCGGGTGCGGTGACAACCTTCTCAACAAAATTTTCCTCTCTTTTTTCTTTCTCATTTTTAGCAACTTTTTCTTCTTTAGCAACAACTTCTGCTTCAACAACAACTTCTTCTTTTACAGTATCAATTTTCTTCTCAACAATAGTGTCCTTTTGATTAGCAAAAATACCATCCTCGAATAAGCTATCAATCTTACGTAGACATTCCTTAATGTCCCTAGATTCTTCATCTTTGTCATTATTAGAGACTTGCACGATGGGAGGAGATGCCACTAATTGGTCTCGGTCTTCAAATTCGTCTGTCGCAGATGAATGCTCATAGTTCCTAATGATTGGTGGAAACACTAGGAAGTCTGGTATTAAAGATGGGCTCAATTGGCTTAATGTGGCTACAATGGAACCGTTGCAAGCTTTAGTATAAACACAAAACAAATTCTGAGAGTTCTCCGTATCCTTAATTGTAGTAACAAGTTTTATTTGCCTATTGCTGATAGAAGTAACCATTTTCTCAACATCTTTCATCTTGCGTCATAAGGATGTCTCTGTATGCAGGGTTGTTCCTTTGTTGTCGGCTTTGGCTTAGCCCTTCTTTGTCTTGTTGGTTCCTACCTCTTTCAGTATTGGTGTTTCTGTGCCACGAGTCATCCTTTTGACAAAGACTTCATTAATTGGAACCTTATTCTCCATGATTTCTTCATCTTCTCGGGGCACAATGCCTTTCCACCGATATAGTGACATTACCAATGATGGGAAAACCAAAATTTTGGTCTGTCGGGTGGCACATTCAACAATTTCTTGTGGAGAATTACGCATACTTAAATTTTTCTACCCTTGATAATGGAATGTATTAGATACATTCTGTCAATGTTGATGGTGGTATTGTGGGTAGACGGTGGCAGTCTGCAGTTAACAAAGTGAAACCATATTTTGTTGTGCAATCTTAAGAAACGACGATGCATTGTAAAATCCTGGATGCGACCCTGTCCACCGTGCTCCTTTAATACACAATTTTTTTATGAGCAGGTCCCTTTTCTCGTTCGTCACTTATGCAAAGAAATCAGAGTTTTCATCAACATCAACAGTAAGGTTATATAGCTCATTGATTGTGTTGGCATCCCATGGGAGTAGACCTTCATGAACAAAAATAAACTCTAAATATTGGTCATAGAGGTTGGCATAGAATTCATGTACCAGGGAAGAGGAATAGCTTCCAGGGTGTGCGTAGAAATTTCCCCATTTCAGTTTAGAAATGGTTCGGTGAATTTGTTTGTCCAACTCCTGTTGTTGCGACAAAGAAATGCCTTGTTCGAGGAGAAAATTTTGATGCAATATATTGTCTTGAAATCATTCCCTTGCCACTTTATTCAAAAAGAATACTGTTTCCTTTTTTTGCACCGGCTTGGGGGATTTCGACTTGCAAATTGTGGTGGCGAAGGATGCATGTTCTTCAGTTGGTCTGTTGGCTTTCTTGGTCAAACCTCTTGTTCTTTCCATCTTTTATGGAGGAAAGACAAATTTAAGTGAAAAAGGTGGGATCTTGAGTGAGGAAAAAGAATAAAAATGGTTGCTTAAATGTTTTGTAATCAACACATTGCTGTAGATTTTATAGGGGGTGAAAGAGGAAAATGTAGAGTCATGATGTTTTGTGGAGAGATACAAAACTAGCGGGAAGAGTGGCGCCTAAGAAGAATTCTGACTACTTAAACGGATCAAATGGTTGGGTGGGTTTTGATCCAACGGTGAAGATTGAAGTTCCCTTAATTCTGATTAATGGTAACACAGTGGTACGGAATACGTTGACAACCAAATCTTGTTGTGTCGACATTGATACCTTATTATTCTGCAAAATGGAAAGAAAACAAACTTTACAAAATAGGAATAAAATAAGATGAAATATCAGAATAATAAATAAAAGATTTAAAATGTTTGGACCAAATTAATGGTTTCTACCAGCTCTTGATTTTTATTTCCAAAATAGTGTTTCAATCTCTGTCCACTGACTTTGAACTGGTGTCCATCACATAAATCTCGGATTGTGACTGCACCATGAGGAAATACGTTGACAACTTTGAATGGACCAGACCAACGTGGATGCAATTTACCTGGGTGCAATTTAAGTGTAGAGTTGAATAATAAAACCTGTTGTCCTGCGGTAAATTATCGCTGCAAAATAATCTTGTCATGCCATCGTTTGGTCTTTTCCTTATAAATCATAGAATTTTCATAAGCATTTCATCGAATCTCCTCTAGCTCGGTGATGTCTAATGACCTTTTCTTTCCAGCAACATTATAGTGCATGTTCACTTGTTTAATTGCCCACATCACTTTGTGTTCCAATTCAACTGGCAAGTGACATGTTTTCCTAAAAACCAATTGATATGGCGACATCCCCAAAGGAGTCTTGTATGTTGTCCGTAAAACCCATAGAGTGTCATCCAATCGAGAAGACCAATCTTTTCTCGAAAGGTTCACAACCTTATTAAGAATGTTCTTAATTTGTCGATTTGAAATTTCAGCTTGTCCATTAGTTTGTGGATGATAAGTAGTAACCATTTTGTGATTGACTCTATATCTCTTTAATGTGGCTGCCACTTGGTTGCAATGGAAATGTGTACCCTGATAAGCAATCAAGGCCTTTGGTGTGTCGAAACGGGTAAGTATATGCTTGTGAAAAAAATTGAGCACTGTCCTTGCAACATCCTTTGGGATAGCAATAGCCTCCACCCACTTCGAAACATATTCAACAACGACTAATATGTAAAGATTTCCAAATGAAGTTGGAAACGATCTTATAAAATCCATTCCCCAAACATCGAAAAATTTAACTTCCATAATTGGCTGTTGCAACATTTCATTACGTCGGGAAATAGAACCGGTATGCTGACATTTGTCACATTGATTCACAAAATTATGAGCATCCTTGAACAATGATGGCCAGTAGAATCCTGGTTGTAGAACCTTAGCAGCAGTTCTCATACCACCGAAATGGCCTCCTTAAGGAAAATCATGACAGTGTTTCAGGATTGAAAACATCTCTTCTTCCAGGACACAACACCGAATGATGTTTTCATTGTATACTGTGAATAAATACAGCTTGGTCCAATGGCACTTCACTACGTCACGAAGAAATCTTTCTTTTTTATGGCCCTTGATACTCAATGGGAGCTTACCACACACCAAGTAATTAACCAAATCTACATACCAAGGAGTTACATCGACAGCGAATAACATCTCATCTGGGAATGTGTTGATAATTTGAAGTATTTTCCCATCTTCACTGCCAACTTCCAATATAGAAAAATGATTAGTAACTTGATTCTCTGACCCCTTGCAGTCTTTTATCTCAATGTCAAATTCTTGCAATAATAAAATCCATCGTATCAGTCTTGGTTTAACATCATTTTTCGTAAAAATATATCGCAACACCGAATGATTAGTGAATATCATAACTTTTGCGCCGACAAGATAAGAATGAAACTTGTCGAAAGTAAAGATGACGACTAGCAATTCTTTCTCTATGGTGGTAAAATTGAATTAAGTTTTTGTAAGAGTTCTGCTAGCATAATAGATGGTGTGAAAATTTTTTTCCTTTGCATTGTCCTAGCACTACACCCACAGTGAAGTCACTTGTATCACACATAACTTCGAAAGGCTGAGACCAATTGGGTGCAACGACAATGGGGCATTGACTAGCGGCTTCTTTAACTGAATAAAGGCATCCAGACATGCCTCATCAAAGATTACTTTTCAATTTTGTTCTAGCAATGAGAACAATGGTTTTGCAATCTTTGAAAAATCCCTAATAAACCGTCAGTAAAATCCTACATGTTCAAGAAAGCTACGAATACTTTCACATTTGTCGGTGGAGGTAATTTATCGATGATTTCCACCTTTGCTTTATCTACTTAAATACCCTGATTAGAGATGTGATGGCCCAACACAATGCCTTCAGTTGCCATAAAATGACATTTTTCCCAATTCAAGACAAAATGAGTGTCTTGACATCGCTACAATACTTTATCCAAATTGTCAGCGGAATGATCAAAATCATTCCCATAAACTGAAAAGTCATCCATAAAAACTTCTAAAGAGTCTTCGGTCATTTTTGAGAATATTTCCATCATACACTTTTGAAATGTGGCTGGTGCATTGCAAAGACCGAAAGGCATACGACGAAAAGGAAAAGTACCAAAGGGGCAGGTGGAAGTTGTTTTCTCCTGATCCTCTGGTGCAATAGCAATTTGGTTGTACCCAGAATAGCCGTCTAGGAAGTAATAATAAGCTTTTCCAGCAAGCCGATCTAACATTTTGTTAATAAAGGGAAGTGGAAAATGATCTTTCCTTGTGGCTGCATTTAATTTACGATAGTCCATACAAACTCGCCATCCCGTAGGGATACGTGTTGGTAGTAATTCATCCTTATCATTGTGAACCACTGTTATGCCACTCTTTTTCAGGATGCATTGCACTGGACTCACCCATTTGCTATCAGAAATTGAGTAAATAATTCCTGCATCAAGCCATTTTAGGATTTGTTTCTTGACCACTTCCTTTATCTTCTCATTTAACCTTCTTTACGATTCAATTGATTGTTGGCTTTCATCTTCTAACTTGATTTTGTGCATGTAAAAAGAAGGACTAATACCTTGAATATCCGCAATACTCCAAGCAATAGCTCGTTTGTACTACTTGAGAATGTGAGCCAATTTCTTTTCTTGTGTTGCATCCAGAGTTGCTTAGACAATAACTGGAAGAGTATGTGATCACCCAAGAAGATATATTTAGGATGAGGAGGTAGTGGTTTCAAATCCAGAGTGGGAGCTTCTGCAATTGATGGTTTGAAAATTAGAATGGTTTTGTTTGTTAGGTTTAAGGATTCAATTTGCGATCTATGCTTGACTTCAATAGTACAAGCGTCATTCGTGCTATCACAATTGTCTATGGATTCAGCCTCAGATGTTACTACAATTTCTTCAGCAAGGACTGTGTTTTGGTTGTTGAATTCTTCCTCAATCAAATCATCAAGCACATCAACAATATGACATTTTGCTTTATCCTTGTGATGAACAGACTTAAAAACATTGAAGGTAACTTGCTCATCATTTAGTTGCATGGTGAGTTCTCCTTTATAAACATCAATGAGAGTTCAACAGAAGGCTAAAAATGGTCGTCCCAAGATTATGGGAACCTTCTTGTCTGCTTCGTAATAAAGTATGTTAAAATTAGTCAGAAAAACAAATTTATCCACACGAACTAAAACATCTTTGATCCGTCCTTCAGGTTAAGCTAGAGATCGATATGCCAGTTGCAATTTAACTACAGTGGGTTTCATATGACCAATTCCCAACATTCTAAAAGTAGATAGTGGCATGAGGTTGATGCCAGCTCTCAAATCGCATAAAGCTTTGCCCAAATATTGATTGCCAATTGAACATGGAATGGTAAAACTGCTAAGATCTTTCAATTTAGGGGGTAACTTGTTTGTTAAGATAACACTACAGCCTTTTGTGGGTGCAATAGTTTCAACATCAATGATTTTTTTCTTCTTGGAAAAGAGGTATTTCATAAATTTCCCATAACTTGGAATTTTTACCAGAGCATCCACTAAATGAATGTTGATTTGCAGTTGTTTCAGTGTATCCAAAAACTGCTGATACTGTTTATCATTTTCATTCTTCTTGAATCTTTATGGAAAAGGTACAGGTGGAAGAACATTCAATTGTGGTGATACCTTTGGTTGCGTCCACAATTTCGAGGGTCGAATATAAGGCATATGAGCGACAATTGGTGGTACTTCTTTGTCTGGTACATCAACAAGCTCTTCAGAATAAACCTTTCCATCAGGGCTTATGTCACCAATATCTGAGGATGCTATAGTAGAATCGATAACGGGCTCCCCAGTTTGTTAACCATTCCTAAGAGTGATAGCTTTACAGTGATCTTTCCCTCTCGGGCTGGGGTTTTCGGTGTCACTTGGTAAGGAGCCTTTTGGTTGAGTAGTCAGATTTGAAGCAAGTGTTCCCAATTGTGCCTCCAATGATCAAATGGAAGATGAATTTCCTTGAACCATAGCTTCTGTGCAAGTAATATGCTCCGTCATTAATGCCTCAAGAGCCGTTAATGGGTTAGAAGTAGAAGTGTGTGTATACTGTTGTTGTCGCTGTCCTTGGATATTCTGATTCTTCATCGAAGAATGTTGTGGTTGCATCTAATTTTGATGTGATTATGTCAGCCCTTGTTGTTGATACCTCTGAGGATGCGGACTGTAGTTCTGGTGTTGTTGAGTATAATTCCCTTATTGTGGATTATAATTGACTTGAGTAGATGCATTCTCATATCTAAATGTCACAACATTTTGTCTAACATTATGAGTTCCCCAAAACTGTTAATTGCGTGCAGATTTGTTGGAAGAGTTTCCATAAGAATTGTTACGAATATTACTAAAATAACAACCATTTTCTACATGTTGCGGACAATCTTCATAACTATGGTTGTCACCAAAAATTTCGCAGCAAAAGGTATGAATATCCAATTGTTGAGCAACCTGTATAGGTACAACATCACTCATCCCTTGCATATTTTTAATCATGTTTGTGAGCGAAGAGACTTAGGCACTTAGTACGGATATTACATCCAATTCAATGACTCCTGGAGTAGTTTTTTCTTGTGCATCTCTAGAGATGGGATATTGGTAATCATTTTGAGTAATTGTCTCAAGAATTCTCACAACATTATTGTAAGTACAATCCAGCAGCGGTCCATTGGCTGATGCGTCGACAAAATTCATTGTATGTGAATTCAAACCATTATAAAAAATCTCAATTTTGTTTCTGGTTGAATGTCGTGCATGAGACAATGTCGAAGTAAGAACTTATAATGTTCCCATGTGGTGTGAATATTTTCATCATCCAGCTGATAGTAAGCTGTAATATCATTTCGAAGACGAGCATTCATTGTCGGTGGGTTAAATCGTAACATAGACTGTGTGGTGAGAGCATTCTAAGAAGTGATTGATCCAGCAGGTAGCCTAAGAAACCAAGTATGAGCTCTCCCTTGTAAGGAATAGGGAAATAATTGCATCCTTAAGACATCATCATGAACGCCTTGTTGACTAAAGGAAGCACAAATCAATAAAAAGGATTTAAGACGTTCTCTCGCATCTTCATGTGGTAGTCCAACATATTGAGCAATGGAGTTCAGTATTTGAAACATCACTGGCTTGAGTTCAAAGTTCCCAACTTGAATTGCTGGTCTAACAACTCTTGGTTGTAGATCATCCAGAACAGGTACTGCACAATCTTGTATGGTTCTATTATGGATGTGAGCATTTTGTGGCAACAATGAGTTTTGAACGTTTTGTTGTTGTATCGGGGGTATGGCTGCATTGTCTCCTAGTAAATCCATATTTCTTTGTTCTCGAAGTCTTTTCTGAATAGTTTTTTCAATTTCTGGATCAAAGTCGGCAAGAAAATCTGAATTGCTTTGGGTCATAAAACACCTAAGATGAAATTGAAAAATAGCAACCAAGAGAAAACAAGTTACTGAATAATAAAATTATATAAGGAAAACAAAGTACAAAGACACAAGAATAAAAATAAACATCAAACAAATGCCATCCCCGACAATGGTGCCAAAAACTTGATCGGCTGTAAACGTCACAACAATAATGTCCAAGCATACACTGTTGATGCAAGTATAATAGATAGATGTGAGTTTGACGGATATCAATCCCACAAGGATGGTTGTCTTTTGTCTATTAATATCAGTGCAATAACTATATAGAAACGAGGTAAATTGTAAGTATAGCTGTCGAAGCAATAAATCAAAAATAATAAGATAAAATATGCTATAGATAAACTGTGATCCCCAACATGAATCTTCAGCAGTATACTAAGTACTCACATGGTATAAAAGATACTTGATTGTCGACGGAATAAAAGTAACGTATATCTTACCAAATGCCACCTTTTGGTTTAATTTGAGACTTAACCATGCACATTAACCTCACCTTTCGATGATGGCAATAGGGCATTATTAAGAACAAGTGGACTAAATTCCTTTAGTCCTTAGTCAACATCCGCTAAAAATCTTATTAGCTCAAACTGTCATTGCACCTTCTAGTGTTAGTGACTGCAATAACACTTTCGTGTTTAGAACATTCAAACCCCCAAAGATTAAACAACAAAATAAGATTTAATAAGATAAAATTTAACAAAGCATTCATTGTACTTCCATACAGTAGAAAACATAGAGTAATAACCAGCATTTTTAAGAAATAAGAAAGAATTGAAGGGAGAATACTATTCCTAGTGATACGAACTCACCTCGGTGAAGATTTGAGCCGTCTAGATTTCCCGATCGTTAAAATGAGAAGTATCATTCAATTTAGAACAAAAGGGTCAAAATCGGCTAAGTGTGCTGTTTAGTTTGCAAAATAGGTTTAAAATGGCTAAGTAAGATATGTGATGGATTCGGCTAATCAAATAAAGAAAAATAGATAGGATAGAAGGTGCAGACGGAAGTTAGAACTCAAGCGTCAAGAACGATTTGATACTATAGCGAGTATCACCCCGAAACTTATATGGCTTAAGAGGAAAGATGGAAAAAAGGTTTATGGACCTCGACCCGTTACTTAACAAATTAGGAACCGAAGGTATATTTAGATGGACGAACGCCACACCAGGGTTGGTGATAAGTTTAGAAAGAAATAGAATGATGCCACTAGCAAGCTAGATAAATCACCCTGAGTCTAAAACGAAATAGGAGAGTTGAAAAACTCACAGAATGTTATAAACATTAATCAAAGGAGAAAAAGTCTCAACAACCGGCAAATAACACAATATTTATAGTAAAAATCCTAAGGCTAGCCGAATAGTCTTTTAGTAACTAAATAGACATTTGATTTCAGCTTTTAATGAGCTAAAAATTCCAGAATAAATTCATAAAGGTTCTATAAAACTTCTCCAGCCTTGAGAATGTTATTGGAAAGCTTTTAAGGTGTCTTCATGCAGCTGGAATTAATTGGAATGAATGGGAGCTAATTAGCCACATAGGTAACCGAATGGGTAGCTTGTGATTTAGCTAAAAGAGCTTGAAACTTCCTTGAAGGTTCCTAGCAACTTCTTGGAAGCTTCTCCAGCATTGGTGACGCTAATGGACAAGTCTTTGATGATTCCAATCAGCTGGAATTAAACAAAATTAATTGAGTTGCTGAATGGAGCTGAATGAGGCTGCTAGATTCGATCATAGTGCTTGAATGACTTAATTGTACTGCTTTGGTTAGCTGAACAACCTTGTTGATTTTAATGGTGTCTTGAGTATTCCAATGGCCATCAGGGGTGAAAGCTAAATATGACCAGCCCCTTGTGTGTGAATGCACAAAACTAAACAGCCATGCCATGTGAAAAGAACCTCTAGCAATGTGAAAAGAATTAAACAGCTAAATGGTCAGCTTGGGAAGAGAAATCAGCAGCTCTTTTACCAAATGGGTGCTTGGAAAAACTAAATCATCAGCACACCACATTCATACCATCCATGCATGTACCTGAAACAAATAAATTCAGCAAATTAATTCTCTTTTAGACACATTAATTCAACAACTAAAAACACATTAAAATGATGCATTCAGCTAAGACACATTAAAGCTATTAATAACTAAGACATATTAAACACAAATAAACTAAGACACATTTAAAACCTGCACTTAAAATGTTCAACTTAAGACACATTAAAATGTTGTAGCTAGACATATTAAAAACATGTATTAAAAATTAAACACATTTAACACTAAATTAATAAGACAAATTTATTAACACTTATTTATTAACTTAAGCAAAACTAACCGAATTAACTAAATGCATTTATTTTATTCCAAAATTACATGCGTGAGCTAAAGCATGAAATTATTCCAGCAACTACGAAATGCATAAACTAAAATAAAATAGCATAACATTGAGCTGAATTGAGCTCAAGGAACTGAAATGCGAGCTGAATCAAGCTCAATAAGCCAGGATCGAGCTGATCAACTAGAAATATTTTGGAATGCTCGCTTGGGAAGCTTAGCCAAGGTCGTTCGTAGGGTGTGATCGTATCACCTAGGCTACTTGATTGAATTTATCCATTTCCCTTGTTCTACACTTAGATATCCTCGTTAGGAGTAACTCTGCATCAGTCTTAACGTTGGCTCACCCAAGGGAAGCTCAAGCAGCCATAGTCGCAAGCTTCAAAATAGGGTAAGAGAATGGTGGTCCACCAAAAATTCCTGCTTTTTCATTCTTCTCACATTATCCTTTTATGTTTTCCTCAAAAATTCAGGTGTCCGTCTCTCAAGATTTTTTGTCCTTATTTGTATAGGGTAGTTATAGCGGACTGGACAGCTCACTCATGGTTGGCTCTTATCAGACAGCTGCCAACTCCGGCGACAATTCTGAATGTCATCTGGAATTAACTCATGTAGTGATATTGCGGATATCTATCAATTGCGGTGAAAATTCCGGCGCAATCTGGAATTAACTCATGCAGCGACATTAGTCCAGAAAGATAGCAAAATTAAAGATAAAATAGGCTAGGATTCAATGAGTTATAAAATGTAATTTACTAAACTGAACATGTTAAAATGTATGCTAAGGGTAACTAAATGGGAACAATTTAAACAATAAGTAGGGAGAAAACATATGGTTTTTCTACTACAATCAAGGGACCTACTAGATACTTTCACCTAAAATATTCATAAAAATAATTTTTAATAAAAATTAATAGCTATTATAAAACTAAAAGAAGAATGCAAAGATTAAGAGAGAATGAAAGGTAAAGAAATGAAATGATGATTCAACTTTCATTTAGGTTACAATAAGCTTGTACATGCCCTCTATTTATAAGGCTTCAAGTACCATAAGTTACAAAGCATTAATGGCCAACATTAAGGTACCTTAAAAATGATTTAGGGTTTATGAAATGATTTAGGGTTTATGAACATTCATTCTTTAAGGATTACATAGGATAAATTTGAGGGTGTTATAGACATCCATTTATCAATGGATTTACAACTCTCCCCCTTGGATGTCCATTAATGAAAATGTCTCATAAAAAATTAATAGGAAAAATCCTATGTGATAAAAACCTAATGAAGGAAAAGAGTAGATAATATATTAGTATAAGCTGCCTTGTTAAAAACCTTTACCAAAAAGACCCAGTGGGACAAAACATTGGTTAAAGGAAAAGAGTGCAATGTGTTTTTGACTCCCCCAAATGGCAACATCACATTACATCTTTGAGTTGATGCATTCCAATATTCTGTAGTAGTCTTTCAAATGTTGAAGTTGGCATTGCTTTTGTAAAAAGATCTACTAAATTATCACTAGAATGAATTTGTTGAACTTCTTTATCACACTTCTTCTCAAGATCATGAGTGAAGAATAATTATAGTGAAATATGTTTCATACTATCACCTTTGATGTGACTACCCTTCCATTGAGCTATACGTGTTACGTTATATTCGTATAAGACAGTTGACATCTTTTTCTTGGAAAGGTAAATTACATATCTTTTGGATATGTTGGGTCAATAATCTTAACCAAACACACTCTCGGTTTGTCTCATGCATTGCAATTATTTTTGCATGATTTGAAAAGGCGACAACTAGTGTCTGCTTTAACGCCATGATATGGTTGTACCTCCACATGTAAATAAATATCCCATTTGAGATCGACCTTTATGTGGATCCAATAAATATCCACCATCAGCATAGTAGATTAATAGAGATTTTGAATCATTTGAATAAAATAACTTCATATCAATGATCTCTTTGAGATATCTAAATACATGTTTAATTCCATTCCAATGTCTACGTGTTAGAGAATAACTAAATCTTGCTAACAAGTTTACAATGAAAGCTATATTAGGTCATGTATTGTTTGTAAGATACATCAATTCCCTTATGGCACTTAGATATTGTAACATCCCGCTTGGCGAAGATCCAATGGTAGAACGATGTTCGTAAAAGCAAGACACAATGAGCAAGTTCTAAGTACAAGGCTTAAGGAATTAGTTTTGGTGCCTAACATGGGATTTGGTTAGGTGTAAGATATTTTCCAAGAGTGCTAGGACTAGAGAAATCTAAACTATTATAACACCCCTTACCCGAGACAGTTGCCAGAGTCGAGCTCGAGGCATTACTTTATTTAACTTATTAGTTCGGGGTATAAAAGTTTGCTTTTAAAATTTATCTCACTATATATGATAAAGTTGTCCACTCGCGCAGTAGTCACTAAATCATTTATAAATCGAGCTAAGAAACTCAAAATTTAAATCTGTAAATTTTCTCTAAAACTAGACTCATATATCTTCGTACCATAAATTTTTCAGAATTTTTGGTTCAGCCAATTAGTACAATTTATTAGTTAAAGTCTCCCCTATTTTACCACTCGACTGTCCTGACCTCTTTCCACTAAAAATAAGTTTTCTCATTGTAGGAATTCTATATAGTGTTCTCACTTGTTTCTATAGAAAATATACTCAATAATTAATCTATAAATATAAATTACAACTCATAAATATTTTTTTATAATTTTTAGTGATTTTCTAAACTCAAAACAGGGGACTCCAAAAACGGTTCTGACCCTGTCTCACCGAAATTCACATATCTAAAAATATAAAATTCCTTTTGCTAAACCGTTATTTTTCCATGAAAATAGACTCAACAAGATTTCATTCTATACATCAAACACTCTCTAATTCATTTTATACTATACTAAGTGATTTTTCAGAATCACGTCACTGCTGCTGTTTGAAATTTGTTTCTTTGCAAATTATTACTCTGTCATGATTTCTATGCATAATTTATCACATAGACATGTATAACAACAAACACCTTCATACTTAACCATTTTGATAACCATTCATCTTTAGATATTTACACATCATTCTTTAGCAAAATCATAATACAACATTCAAAATAAGTAAGTCCCTATACATGCCATAATTCAAACATAGTTCATCATAATAGACCGAGTCGTTGTGGTTGATAGTGTGGACGATCTCCGACGTCTTTATGATCCTCAAATTTGATTGGTAATGCTATATAAAAAGAAAATAAAGAAAGTAAGCATAATGCTTAGTAAGTTTACAAGTAAATAAATAGCAACATTTAACACAATTAATAATAGTCAAGTGACATAATCTTTAATACTCATAATTATGACTTACTTTTCTCTTGCTGAAACGTTGATTTTCAATGGGTAACATAATATACTCTTAACTCTTATAACTCACTTGAACTTTCCATTTATGCTTTTAACTGAACTTTCATGAACATAAGTTATTTACTAGCCCGTTGAGCCACATTGGAACAATAAGGATACTTGGGTCTCTTTCTGATAAGAACATGCCAAAGCCATGTCCCAGACATGGTCTTACATGGGATGTTTCATGTACTGCCAATGCCATATCCCAGATATGGTCTTTCATGGGAGTTCTCATATCGGTGCCCATGCCATGCCCCAGACATGGTCTTACAGGGGACCTCTCATCTCGGTGCCAACGTCATGTCCCAGACATGGTCTTACATGGGACCTCTCGTCTCGGTGCCAACGCCATGTCCCAGACATGGCCTTACATGGGACCTCTCATGATCTCAAGGACGCCAATGCCATGTCCCAGACATGGTCCTACATGGGATCTCTTACCCTAAATGTCATGACATTTGTATCCAATACCTTCCTTATGTTTCAACGGGACTTTTTAATATTAATTCTCTATCGTCTCATACTTGAGTCTACATCAAATAAATTCATAAAATAAATACACAATTGCTGGAAAATAGTAGCATTAATAATAATTATTAAAATATTGCATTTACTTACCTTAAACTTACATCGGTACCAAATATAGCCAAATCTACCACTTAGTCTTCAATCTTATTCTTTCCTCGATCTAACCTCGAATTCTGTTCTTCTTGATCTATAATAGAAAATTTCACTTATTTAATACTCACATTCATTAAAATAGCCCTCGACTCCAACTTTGGCAAAATTATAATTGTGCTCCTAAACTTTTACATAATTACACTTTTGACCCAAAGCTCAAAAATTAAACTTCATCTCTTATTCTTATGTTTTACAACATGTTTAACATTTTTCTCTTCTATGAAAACATCAAAATCTCACTCTAACATCTACTTATGAACATTAGGTATTTTACTGATTATGGAGTTTTACTCGTTTTCGCTTAAAATCGACTAGCAAAAGTTGTTTAACATAATTTCTAGCTTCATATTATACCTTAAAACATCAAAATAAACACTTTTCACCTATGGGTATTTTTCCAAATATAAACCCTAGTTTATATTATTGCTAGAATAAGCTAAATTAAGCTACCGAGATCTCAAAAACGTAAAGAACATTAAAAACGGGGCTTGGAATCGCTTACTATGAGCTTGAGAAAGTGTGAAAACCCTAGCTATGGTGTCCTTCAAATTTTGGCAGCGAGCTTTTTTTTTTTGGAGAAGATATTTTTGCCATCTTTTTCCCTTTTTGTTCTTTTTATTATTCAATGACTAAAATACCCTTCATTAAAACTTTAGTTATTTTTATCTATGCATGCCTATTTTTGTCCATGGAAATTTTATGGTCTAATTACTATTTAAGGACCTCTACTTTGATTATGCACTTCAAATAAATCCTTTATCATCTAAAACTCATATTTACCCACTTTTACAATTAAGTCCTAATAGGCAATTTAGGCATGCAATCAATAAAATTTCTTATCAATACTCTAGTACTTATATCTAATCACTCGATAAATCATAAAAATTAATAATAATTTTCTCTTTAAATCTGATTTGTGGTTACGAAGCCACTATTCCAGTAACCTTAAATTTGGGCCATTACAACTATAGGAAAGGAACACTAGTACAAATAGTGTAAGATGCTCTAGATGAGTAAAAGACAAATTTTAATAAATGCAAGTGTAATGGAGTAAGAAAGAGTAACATGTAAGTAAATATATGTGATAAGGCACATGGCTATAAGTAGGCATGATTGGCGAAGTAGTGTTCACCCAAGAGTGTTTTGTCTGTAATGCCCTTTGTAATAGGCAAGGTTAAGGAATCATAATAAAGATGAGGTGAAGTATGACTGGCGAGATGGTAATTGTCCAGATGCACTCTTTTGGGTATATAAAATTGAATGAACTCCAATATAAATGAGTGGACATGAATTCTTAGTCAGATTATGATGATGAGTGAAATCTGACTAGTAGCCATGAGAGAAATGTACTAAAGGAATGTGTATACGCCCATGATATAGCATAAACATAACTAAAATGGTCTCGTGCCAGTCAATGCAAGAGATAGGCTGGTTTGGAACTAACTAAATGAGAACTAGGAAAGTTAAAAGGCTAACGAGATAGCTAAGTAAGTTCTGAAGCGTGGCAGATAATGGAAAAAATAGCTCAATTCTGATGTGACGTTTACCCAGTTCCAAAGAAGACTTGGGTTAAGTTAAAGAGTACTCAGGTTAAGGTAAAGGAGGGTTGCCTTACTCTTTAAATTTGAGGCTTAAGGTAGAGAGAAATGTCTTTATCTGGAAGTTAAGTCTGAAAGCTCTGGTTTTCTTCTATTAAGGTAAGTCCCCCGACTTTGCTTGTTAAAAACACAGATTTGTATGTATGCATGAAGTAATAAAGCTACGTTTGGGTTAAAAGTGATGATAAAGGTTGCCCGAATGAGTTCTAATGAACTATTTTTATCTGTCGAGGGAAAAATTGCAGTGTTTGACAAGGTAAAGGATATGAATTTTAAGCTGCCTTTAAGGCTAATAGGTGAGCCTCTGAATCGACTCTTACTTGTATTTTTTGGTAGTCTTGTCTATTTGAAAGGCTAATCTGTGAAATGAAAACATAATATATGCAAGTGTGATGCTTAAAGATGATGTACCTCTGTTATGAAGAAAGAATGAACTTGATAATTTGTTTTTGTTATGAAGAAAGTATGTACACATATGAATGTGTCTGAAAGTATGATTCTGTCATGAATAAGTCTCTGCACGAAGTTCAAGTTCATGAGTTACATGTTTGAAAATTTAAAGCATCAGTGTGAAGAATTCTAAAAGAGTAAGTCTGTTAAGTATGAGTCTGCATAAAGAGTCTGCTTGTGTGTGAGCCCGTCGGGGATAGTAAACACGAATTCTAATAAGGAAAGACCATGGTCATAGTAAGAAGACCATATAGTGTAAGACCTAGCCTGGGACTATGGGATCATATGGGGATACGGAGACCATATAGTGTAAGGTCTAGTAGTTTGCTAAGGCATCATATGGCAAGAGGAGACCACATAGTGTAAGACCTAGTTTGGGACTATGGCATCATGTAGAGAAAGAAGATAAAGAACAGTTGGGCGAGTACTAGGAGATGAGGGGAAAACGTAAAGATGTTGAGTTTAGGCAAATCCCTATAGTCAAAAACACCATTTACCAAAAAGTGAAAGCCTTTGTGGCTGATTCTATTATATGAGAGCCTTCGAGGTTGTATTTGTTACATGTGCCTTCGTGGCAGAGTCTGTTAATTGTGGATGCCTTTGTGGCTATCTAGCGATATGTGGATTCCTTTATGGCTATCTAAGGTTTGTAGCTATCTGTGGTCTATGGATGCCTTAATGACTATCTATTAATCGAGGACTCTTTGTGGTTATCAGTCTATTGTATAAGGAAGACTTTTGTGGTTATCTATTTCAAAGGGAAGATTCTTTGGAGTTATCATCAATGAAGTACGCCTTCATGGCCCAGTCCGTAGAATGGCCTTCGTGGTAACGATTCGAAGACAACATTGATAGGGCAAGCTCTATTTTAACGAAAAGGGGAAAGTGATCAATGATGTAAAAGGTGCCAGAATGAAATATGTGGCGAACACAAGAAGAGTAATAACCTAATATGGATAAGAAGATGCATAAGTAATGAATGATGCATGTAGTAAGCTTTTAAGGAAGTCTCAGTCAATTATGTATGAACTTTACCATAAGCAATGGTAAAGTAAAGTACCCGCCAAAGAGGGACATAGGCCAAAGATTACGCAAAGTGTTTAGTACGCTACAGAGTAATGAAATAGGTAATAGAGATTTACTAAGTTATCAAGAACTTACATTAGTTAATTCCTATTTCAGGTTGCAAAGAATCTCGTGCAGAGGGACAATGCAAAGGCTACGCCAGTAGAGTAGTGGTTTGTGCTAATGTACATATAGAGAAGAGAAGTTTATAAGAGAGAAGCCTACTCAAGGAATGGGAAAAGAAGTCATAGTATATGCCAAAAAAGGCTATAAAAGTACAAGTTGTACATAAATTTATATGGCGAAGTCAAGTCTGCGTTTAAAATGTCAAAGGCGAAAACATTTATGTTATTAGTAAAAGCAAGACGTATTTGATGAGTATTGTAGTTTATTGATTACAAATGTAAATGTGAAACATACATTATACCTAAAGATATTCTAAATGGAATACTTGAGGTAATTCAAAATACTTGAGGTAATTCAGAATAAGAGTTAAAGAAATTTTATTAAGCCATCATTAGAATAGTTACATAGGCGAGTAGAAAGAGTCTAGGCTACATCTGTCCTTAGGCCTAACACCCAATACTCGGATTCGGTCAATCGGGTCTGGTGGAGGGCATTACAGATATGATACTTCAGGACCAAGAAATTCTTCATCATTCTTGCAAGGACAAAATTGATCTTTATTCACATCTAACGATCGTGCAACCATTGGGATATTCAATGGATGTGCTTTATTCAGGTAAATTTTCGTTAAGATCTTTTTCGTGTAATTTAATTGTTGAACAAAAGTTCCATCTTTTAAATGCTCAATCTACAGGCCAAGATAAAACTTTGTTTTTCCAATTTCTTTCATTTCAAATTCTTTCTTTAAACAATTTACTGCATTTTAAAGCTCTTTAGGAGTTCCAATAATATTTAGACCATCAACATAAACAACAATCATTACAAAATCTAATCTAGACCTTTTTATAAAGACACGTGGACAAATTAGATCATTTTTATAAAATTTTTAACAGATATTCATTAAGACAATTGTACCACATATGTCCAGATTGTTTAAATCCATATAAGCTTTTATTTAATTTGATAGATCAATTTGCTCGAGAAACTCTATATCCTTCTGGGATTTTAAATCCTTCAGGAATTTTCATATAAATTTCACTATCAAGTGTACCATACAAATAGGCTGTAATAACATCTATTAGATGCATGTTAAGTTTTTCATGTACGACTAGAATAATAAGATATCTAAACATGATTGCATCCACAACATGAGAATATGTCTTTTCGTAATCAATGTCAGGCCTATGCGAAAATCCTTGTGCTACAAGTCGTGTTTTATATCTTATGACTTCATTTTTCTCATTTTGTTTTCTCACAAATACCCATTAATATCCTACTAACTTTACTTATTTAGGTGTTTTGACTACAAGTCCAAAAACCTCAAGTTTATAAAATGAATTCATTTATGTTTGAGTTGTCTCTTTCCATTTTGACCAATCTTTTCTATTTCTACATTTCTCAACAGATTTAGGCTGAAGATCCTCATTTTCTTTTGTTATTTCAGTAGTAACATTATAAGCAAAATTGATGTCGATAACTATATTTTTTAGTTCCATCTTTTTTCTAAAGTAACATAACTTATCGAGATTTCTTTGTTATCATTGTTTTCACGTACCTGAACCTCTTCATGGGTTTTTTCATTAGTAATATCTTTGGCCTCTTCTTGGGCTCTTGCCTCCAAACAATGACCATTTTGAATATTTGCTCCTTTCCTTTTACAAGGATTTTTATCTTTGGAACTGACTAGTCTTCCACACTCCAAGCGTGGATTACTTTCTTTTGCACTAATAGTTTCCTCTATTGGGACATCATTTCATATTGTAGCATTTTTAGTCGGTATGTGAGATTTTGTAATTCTCTTTAGGTCAGTAAATGAATCTAAAAGTTGATTGGCAATGTTTTGCAAATGTATGATCCTTTGAACTTCTGTTCATATTGACTTATACGAGGATCTAATTGAGATAATGATAACTCATCCCATGTAATTTCTTTTACCAGATGTATTTTCTATCCCCGTAATGTTGGGAATGTTGTTTCATCAAAGTGACAATCAACAAATTGTGCAATAACTAAATCTCCAATTAATTTTTAAATGATCGACTGTTTAGCATCACGGTAATAATGTGCAAGCGTACACTGTTGTTGTAAGTATAGTAGACAGATGTGAGTTTGTCAGATATCAATCCCACGGGGATGGTTGTTTTTTGTCTATTAATTTCATTGTAATAACTAGATAGAAACGAGATAAATTGTGAGGATAGTTGTCGGAGCAACAACTTGAAAAAAATAAAATAAAATATGATAATGATAAACTGGGATCCCCAACATGAATCTTTAGTAGAATACTAAGTGCTCACAAGGTATAAAAGGATAGCTGATTGTCGAGGCAATAAATATCAATGTATATCTTACCAAACATTACTCTATTTAATTCGAGACTTAAACATGCACATTAACCCTACCTTCTGATGATGGCAATAAGGCCCTATTAAGAACAAGTGGTCTAAATTCCTCTAATCCTCACTCAACTTTCGTTGTAATACTTGTTGGCTCAAACTGTCACTACACTTTCCAGTGTCAGTGACTGCAAATACACTTCCATGTTAAGAAACATTCAAACCCCAAGGTTAAACAATAAAAGCAAGATTGTATAAGATAACAGTTAACCAAGAATTCATGTATACTTCCATACAAATAGAAGTGGGAAGTAGGAAGTGATCCTTCGCTGTGGCCGCATTCAAATTGTGATAATCCATACAATCTCACCATCCCATGGGAATGTGTGAAGGAATTAATTTGTCCTTATTGTTGCGAACCATAGTGATGCCACTCTTTTTAGGTACGCATTGCACTAGATTTACACTATTGCTATTAGAAATCGGGTAAATAATTCCAATATCAAGCCATTTTATGATTTCCTTCTTGATAACTTTCTTCATCTTTTCGTTTAATGTTCTTTGCTGTTCAATCGATTGCTTGCCTTCATCTTCCAACTTGATCTTGTGCATGCAAAAAAAAGGACTAATACCTTAAATATCAGCAATATTCCAAGCAATAGCTCGTTTATGTTGTTTGAGAATATGGACCAATTTCTCTTCTTGAGTTATATATAGTGTTGTTGAGACAATAACTGGGAGAGTGTTGTGATCACCCAAAAATACATATTTAAGATGAGGAGGTAGCGGTTTCAATTCCAGAGTAGGAGCTTCTTCAATAGATGGTTTGAAAATTGGGGTTGTTCTGTTAGCTAGGTCTAAGGATTCAATCTTCCATCTATGCTTGAGTTCAAGATTATTAGCTTCAACCATGTTGTCACAATCGTCTAAGGACTCGACATCAAATGTCACTGCAAACTCTTCAGAAAGTACTATGCTTTGGTCATTGAATTCTTCCTCAATTAGATCATCTAGTACATCGACAGTATGGGATTCTTCTTTGTCCTTGCATTGAGTAGATTAAAAAACACTAAAGGTGACTTGCTCATCATTAACTCGCATGTTAGTTCACCTTTGTAAACATTAATAAGAGTTCGGTCGGTGTTTAAAAATGGTCGTCCCAAGATTATGGGAACCTTCTTTTCTACCTCACGATCAAGTATGATAAAATTAGCTGGAAAAATAAATTTATCCACTCGAACTAAGACATCTTTGATTTGCCCTTCAGGTTGAGCCAAGGATCGATTGGCTATTTGTAATGTCACTACAGTAGATTTCATCTGACCAATTCCCAACTTTCTGAAAGTAGATAGTAGCATTAGGTTGATGCTAGCTCCCAAGTCGCATAAAGCCTTGCCCAAATAATGATTTCCAATTGAGCATAGGATGGTAAAGCTCCCAGGACCTTTCAATTTAGGGGGCAACTTGTTTGTCAAAATAGCATTATAGCCTTCTGTGAGTGCAATAGTTTCAATATCAGTGAGCTTCTTCTTCTTAGACAAGAGGTCTTTCATAAATTTCCCATAACTCAGAATTTGTACCAGGGCATCTACTAACGGAATACTGATTTTCAGTTGCTTCAGTGTGTCTAGGAACTACTGATACTGCTTATCATGCTTATTCTTCTTGAATCTTTATGGAAAACGTAAAGGTAGAGATACATCTGCTTGCACCGACACCCTTGATTGTGTCAACAATTTTGAAGGTCGAACATTAGGCATATGAGTGACAATTTGTTGAACTCCTTTGTCTGATTCATCGACAACTCTTCATATTTAACCTTCTCACCAGTGATCACTCCATCCGTATCTTGAGGTGCTATAGTAGAGTCTATGAATGGTTCGCCAGTTTGTTTACCACTCTTAAGAGTGATAGCTATACATTGTTCTTTCTCCTTCGGATTGAGATTTTTCGTGTCACTAGGTAATGAGTCTGGTGGTTGAGTATTCAGATTTGAAGCAAGTTATCCTAATTGTGCCACTAATGCTCGAATGGAAGATGAATTCCCTTGAACGATAGCTTCCGTTCGAGTAATATGCTCTTGCATTAACGCCTCAAGAGTTGCTAACGGGTTAGAAGTAGAAGCTTGAGTGTACGGTTACTGTCGATGTCCTTGAACATGCTGATTCGTTATTGCAGAATGTTGTTGTTGTATCAAATTATGGTGCAGATGTGTCTGGCCTTGTTTTGGACACATCTGAGTGTGCGGATTGTAGTTCTACTGCTGTTGATTGTAATTCCCTTGTCTTGGATTATAATTTCCCTGAGTAGATGTATTCCCATATCTGAATGTCGCAGCATTTTTTCCAGCATTCTGAGTTCCCCAAAACTATTGGTTGCTTGTAGGGTTGTTGTAAGAGTTACCATAAGAATTGTTGTGGATGTTACTAATATATCAGACATTCTCTGCATGTTGTAGACAATTTTCATAGCTATGGTAGTCACTACAAATCTCACAACAAAAAATAGGAACATCAACTTGCTGAGCAAATTGTACAGGTCCAACGCCAGTAGTCTATTGCATATTTTTAATCATGTTTGTGAGAGAAGAAACTTGAGCACTTAGTGCTATTATTGCATCCAATTCAATAACTCCTGGAGTATTTTTTTCTTGTATAGCTTTGGAGATAGTGTATTGATAATCATTCTGAGCAATTCTTTCAAGAATTCTTACAACATCATTATCAGCACAATCAAGTAGAGGTCCATTGGTTGATTCATCGACAAAATTCCTTGTATGTGAATTAAACCCATTATAAAAAATCTCAATTTGTGTTTCTGGTTGAATGTTGTGCACGGGACAACGTTGAAGTAAAGATTTATAACGTTCCCATGTGGTTGCTAGTGATGATAAGTAGTAATATCATTTTGAAGACGAGCATTCATTGTTGGCAGGTTAAATCGCAAAACAAACTGTGTTGCTAGTGCATCCTAAGAAGTAATTGATCCGATAGGGAGCCCAGAAAACCAAGTATGGGATCTTCCCTATAAGGAATAAGGAAATAATTGCATCTTCAAGGCATCATCAGGAACGCCTTGTTGACTAAAGGAAGCACTGATCAATAAAAAGGATTTAAGATGTTCTTTTGCATCTTTATGTGGCAGTCCAGCATATTGTCCACTAGAATTCAGCATTTGAATTCAAAATTCCTAGCTTGGGTTGCTGGCCTAACAATTTTCAGTTGTAAATCATCCAAGATAGGTACTATAAAATCTCGTATAGTGTTATTTTGTATATGAGCATCTTGCGGCAACAATGGGTTACTAACATTTTTCTGTTGCATCAAGGGTATGGCTGCATTGTTCCCTAGTAGAGTCATATTTCTTTGTTCTCAAAGTCTATTCCAAACAGTCCTTTCAATTTCTGGATCAAAATCGGCAAGAAAATCTAACTTGCTTCGGGTCATAAAACACCTAAAATGAAGTTGAAGAAATAGAAACAAGAAAAACTAGTTAGTAAATGCTAAATATTATATAAGGAAATAAAGTGCAAACACACAAATACAAAAATAAACATTAAACAAACGCCATCCCCAGCAACGGCGCCAAAAATTTGATCGGCTGTTTAACGTCACAGCAATAATGTGCAAGCATACACTGTCGATGCAAGTATAGTAGATAAATGTGAGTTTCTCGATGTAATTCTGGGCACAATCTAAAATTACTCATGCAGTGAATCAGCACAAAAAATATGATAAAATTGAGGGTAAATAAACCAAGATCCACTGAGTCATAAAATGTAAATTACTGAACTAAAAATAATAAAATATGTTCTAAGGTTAACTAAATGGGAATAAATTAACCAATAAGTAGGGAGAAAACATATGTTCTTTCTAGTACTATCAATCATCAATAATTCCATTAAATAAACATGTCATTCGAACTAAAATGGGACTTAAATCGAGCTTACAAAACATTAAAAGTGATTAAGAAACAACCAAGGATAAAATTGAATCAAAATATGAAAATAGGATAAAAAATGAAAATAGAGGTCACACTGTCATGTGGCCAGGCTATGTGATAGGTCTTAGCCCATGTGGTGAAGAGACATGGTCGTGTGACCAAACTGTGTAACTTAGGGTCACAAGGTCGTGTCGCTAGGCCATGTAACTCTCTGAGACCATGTGTATAACATTCCAAAATTTAGCTTAATTAGAATGTGGGCTTATATCAAAAATAAGGAATTAGTTAAGTGATTAGTGGTTAAATGTGAAGGCATGGAATTTAATTTTGGGTCCCAAGTTCAATTCCCTTCCTATGCAAATAATTTAATTTTTTGCCAAAAACCCCTTGTTTTAATGTGTGTGACGTCCAAGCCTAGTAACTCAAGGTATAAGTATTATTTTTTACAAATAATTAGCCTTTAATCATCCTCCTCATTTCCATAGCCGTTCCTCTCCTACTCTTCCACTCTTTGATTTTAATTTTTTTTCCTTTCCTCAATTGTTGCCGTCGCATACACCTCCCCTTTTACCATCTCTTTCTCCTTCTTTTTGCATCAAGATTGTGAACCATCTCCTTTACTACATCGCTGCAATTTTTTGTCAACTAAATCAGCCCCAAATTTGAAATCTTGAACTTCAAGATCTATATCAAACATTGCCAGGAAAGTGTCACTGTTGTTTCTCTCAACTAGCTAGGTTAAGATGTCTTCTCTCTTCAATTTCTTTATTAATCTTGTACATTAAAAACCTAAATTTCTAGGTCAGGAATTTGGGGGAATTTTAATTATTTTAATGATATTTTTCAACCTTTTTAATGGATCTTTAAATAGTTTTTAAATCGGCCTCAATTTTGACCATCACTGGTGGTGGTACGTGCGTCTAGGTGTAAGAATGGGGTTGTTTTGTTTCTTGGTTCTTTCCCATGTTTTTCTAGCATTAAATTGAGTTCCTGAGTCCTTCTAATTAGCCTTTAATCTCATGTCAATTAGGGAAAAACGTTCTTGATCAATTGGTTATTCAGATCTCACAAATTGGGAAGCGTAAGTACGATTAATTGCTAACTAGTTTGTTGTTTCTGAAAAGTTGTTTAGAAAAGGTTATGAATTGATTAAAAAATTGAATTTAATCAATACTGGCTACTGATTTTCCAATATGTGACTATATTAGGTGTTGACCCAAATGTCCCAAATCAACTATATTAGGTGGAATAATCACTCGTGGTAAGAGGGTTCGTAGGGGGCAAACTTTGAGGGCTTTGGTTGATTCGGCTATGTCATTAGGGCTAGAACAAAATAATGAACAAAATGAGGTTAATAGTGAACCCACTACTAAGGGTGGGAATATAAAAAATGGGGGTAATGATGATTATGATGAAAATTATCCTATTTCATGGGCTTTGAATCGGGTTCCTGGGGCTTCAATGGGTGGTGTTAGTCGTGGGACGATTGCTGAGAGGCTCCGCTCTAGTGGGGCAGAATTGTTCAAGGGTATTGCTGGAACTACTCCTAAAATGGTTAAGTACTAGATGGAAACCACTGAATAGATTTTGGAGGATTTGGACTGCACTCCTGAGTAGAAACTTAAGGGTGTCATGTCTCTGTTAAAGGATGAGACAAATTAGTGGCCGAAATCAATGGTTAAGTTACTCTACCAGAGCATATTGATTGTGCTTATTTTCAAGAGGCCTTTCAAGGTAATTTTGTGGGACCTCATTATGTAGAGGCTTGACAGTGGGAATTTAATGAACTTAAATAGGGAGATAGGACTGTTTCTGAGTATGAAGCTGAATTTCTAAGGTTAAGCCGCTATACACCTAGTATGGTGGCGTCTGAGCAGGAAAAGAGTTTCTATTTTCAGGAGGGTCTTAGGTAAGACCCCAAGGTTCAAGTAACTCCACACCAAGAGTGCTTGTATGAGGATTTGGTTGAGAAGACCAAAATTATTGAGGAGATTAAGCGCATGGAGTGCGAGAAGAAAGGCAAATAGAGGGATCAACCCAAAAGAGAAATGAGCCCTACTGCCCAAACCTGTGACTTGTTAAGTGGGTTAGAGAGGTTAGACCATCACAGAATAGGGAAGCAGTGGACCCTAGGGAAGGGCAAATTTTGGTTTGCCAGTATTGTCAGTGGTGCCATCTGGGTGAGTGTTAGAGAAGAATGGGTGCTTGTTTGGTTTGTGGCTGGATGGAGCATAAGGTTAGAGATTGTCCTCGTCAATAGGATCAGGTGCAAGCTCCAGCCTAGAATCAGGGCCGAGTTAGGGAACAAAATCAAAGGGGTAATCAAGGTGCTCAGAGGAGCTATAATTAGAACAAAAATGTGAATGGTAATCAAGGTTAGATCGCACCAGCTCAGGGTGTGAATTGGGCTGAGGCTAGGCAAGCTACTTGGTTTATGTATCTAGATGTTGAAAAGACAGAAATATGATCGGCATCATTGTAGGTACCTTCACTATTTACTCAGTACCTTACCCTAGTTTAAATGATATATGATCTACTCATTTGTATATTGCTTGTAATGTGGTTGTAAAATTGGGGGTTGGGGTAGAGAGAACTGAAAACACTGTAATTGTAGTTAGTCCATTAGGGCCTTCCATAATTGTAAATAAAATTTGTAAAAGATGTCTTTTAGAGGTTCAAAGAGAGGTGCTTATCGCTGATTTGATGGAGCTTCCTTTTAATGAGTTTGACCTAATTTTAGGGATGAACTAACTGGTTGAGCATCAAGTTCGATTGGATTGTGCACTGAAAAGGGTGACTTTACTGACTAAGACTGGGAAAGAAATTATTATGGTTGGAGAATGTCAGAATTATTTGTCCAATGTGATTTCTGCTATGGTAGTAGAAAAGATGGTGCGAAAGGGATGTGAAGCATTTCTGGATTATGTCCGGATGTAAGCACAATTGATCATTCAATTGATAGCATTCGTACAGTAAGGTAATTACCTGATGTTTTTCCCAACGAATTGTCGAGGTTACCTCTGGATTGAGAAGTGGAATATGGTATTGAATTGTTGCTAAGGATGGCACCAATGTCCACCGCTCCTTATCACATGGCACCTAATGAACTTAAGGAGTTGAAGGTGCAACTGCAAGGACTGTTGGATAGAGGATTTACTAGGCCCAGTATTTTGCCATGGGGCACATCGGTTTTATTTGTGAAAAAGAAAGATGGTACCTTATGGTTATGCATTGATTACTAAGGACTGACGACCTATTTGATCAGTTCAAAGGTACAACTGTCTTTTCCAAAATTGACTTGAGATCTAGGTATTATCAACTCAAGGTAAAAGAAATCGATATTCACAAAAATACTTTTAGGACTCGGTATGGACATTACAAGTTTCTTGTCATGCCTTTTGGGTTGACTAATGCACCAGCGACCTTTATAGATCTTATGAATTGTGTCTTTCAGCCTTCTCTTGATCAATTCGTTGTGGTTTTTATAGACGGCATCCTTGTGTATTCTAAGACATAAACTCAACATGATAAACATTTGAGAGTGGTCTTACGGATACTTTGTGAAAAGTAACTTTTTGCTAAACTTAGTAAGTGTGAATTCTGGTTGACGAAATTGATTTTTTTGGATCACGTGGTATCGACTGAGGGTATTTGTGTAGATCTGAAAAAGGTTGAAGCTATCTTAGATTGGAGGCAACTAAGGAATGTCTCAGAAATTTGGTGTTTTCTAGGTCTTGCCGGATATTATCGAAGATTTGTTGAGGGTTTTTTCTTGATAGCAGCCCCATTGACTAAGTTGTTGAGGAAGAATGCTTCTTTTAAGTGGGGAAACGAACAACAACCCAGTTTTGAAAAGTTGAAATTCGTGTTGACAGATGCTCCTATCTTAATTCAACCAGAGTCTGGTAAGGAATATGTTGCGTATAGCAATGTTTCGCTTGTTGGGCTTGGTTGTGTTTTAATACAGGATGGTAAAGTTGTAGCCTATACCTCGAAACAGGTTGGTTATGTAATTACCCCACTCATGATTTGGAGTTGGCAACTGTTGTTTTTGCTCTCAAAATTTGGATAGACTAGTTGTATTGTGAGAAGTGTATTATTTACACCGACCATAAGAGCCCCAAATATCTCCTTTACCTAGAAGGAACTTAATTTGAGTTAATGAAAATGAATTGTGTTGTTAAAGGATTATGACTGTACGATCGAGTATCATCCTAGAAATGCCAATTTGGTGGTCGATTCCTTAAGCAAAAAGGGAATGTCTAATTTGAGGGCTGTGTTCGCTCGCTTAAGTCTCTTTGATGATGAAGGTATCTGGGCTGAATTGTAAATAAAGCCTATTTGGGTTTAGGGAATCAAAGATAAGCAGAGTTTGGGTGAAACTCTAACACCTAAGTTTCAACAGGTTATAGATGGATCAACTGAGGACTTTGGGGTGAGTTTCGAAAGAATTTTTTTCCTTAGAGGGAGGTGTTGTGTGCCTAATGATAAGAATTTCAGACATTTCACACTTTAGGAAGCACATAGCATGCATCCTGGTAGTACAAAAATGTATCGAGACTTGAGGGAAGTGTATTGGTACCTGGGTCTTAAACGTGAAGTGACCAAATTTGTATCTAAATGTTTGACTTGCCAACAAGTTAAAGTTGAGCACCATTTTTCACCAGGGTTGCTTCAACCAATTCGGGTTCCATAGTGGAAGTGGGATAAAGTGACAATGGACTTCATTAGTGGGTTGCCCTTGATACCTACTAAGAAAGATTTGATTTGGGTTGTGGTAGATAGATTGGCAAAGTCCGACCATTTTGTTGCTATACGCACCGATTAGTCTCTACAGAAGCTAGCTAAGCTTTATGTATCTGAGATAATGAGATTGCATGGAGTTCTAGTGTCAATTATTTTAGATTGTGATCTCAGATTCACGTCTTGGTTCTGGAGGAAGTTGCACGAGGCATTGGGTACTCGGTTGGATTTCAATACTGCTTTTCATCAATAATCAAATGATCAATCAGAAAGGGTCATTCAGTATTGGAAGATATGTTGAGCAGTAGTGTAACCGACTTCCAAGATAGTTGAGAGGAGCATTTACTGATGGCAAATTTTGCCTATAATAATAGTTTTCAGTCAAGTATCAAGATGGCATCTTACGAAGCACTTTATGGTCGTAAGTGTCGCTCACTTTAATGCTGGACTCAAGTGGGTGAAAGGAAGTTGATTGGTCTAGAATTGGTTACTGAAACCGAGGATAAAATTTGGATAATTGAAGGCAACTTCTAATACAAAGAAGTCGTATGTCGATTTGAAGCGCAAGGACATTGAGTTCAATGTGGGGGATTTGATTTTCCTTAAAGTCTCTCAATGGAAGAAATTTTTGGTTTGGTCAAAAGGGAAAGTTAAGCCCTATATTAATTGGTCCCTATCAAATGCTTAAAATGATTGGTCCTGTGCTTACCAACTCGAGTTGCCACCTGAGTTAGATCGTATTCACGATGCATTTCATCCATCTTTATTGAAACGGTACCAATCAGATCCATCGCATGTCGTACCAGTTAAGGAGATTAGGGTTAGGCCAAATTTTACATTTGAGAAGGAACTAGTTGGGATATTAGATCGTGAAATCTAAGTGCTAAGGAAAAAGAAAATTATGTTAGTTAAAATGCTTTGGAGAAATAATGGCGTCAAAGAGGCTACTTAGAAGCCAGAGGATTGGACTCGGATTCAGTATCCTCATCTTTTTTAATCAGGTAATGTAGAGGACGAAATTTCTTTTAAGGAGGGTAAAGCTGTAACATCACAAAATTTAGCTTAATTAGACTGTGTGGTTATTCAAAAATATGGAATTACTTAAGTAGTATGGAATTTAATATGAAGTCCCAAGTTCAATTCCCTTCTCGCGCAAATAATTTAATTTTTTGACAAAAACCCCTTGTTTTAATGTGTGTGTCACCCAAGCCCAGTACACGTAGGTATAAGTATTATTTTTTTTACAAATAATTAGATTTTAATCCTCCTCCTCATTTCCCAAGTCGTTCCTCTCCTACTCTCCCTCTCTTTGATTTTAATTCTTTTCCTTTCCTCTATTGTTATCGTTGCCTACACCTCCCCTTTTACCATCTTTTTCCCCTTCTTTTTGCATCAATATTGTGCACCATATCCTTTACTATAATTCTACCATTTTTTCTCAACTAAATTAGCCCCAAATCTGAAATCTTGAACTCCAAGATCGATCTCAAACATTGCCAAGAAAGTGTCATTATTGTTTCTCTCAACTAGCTAGGTTAAGATGTCTTCTCTCTTCAATTTCTTGATTAATCATGCCGATTAAAAAACTAAATTTCTATTTCTTGAATTTGGGGGAATTTTAATGATTTTAAAGATATTTTTCAACCTTTTTAATGGATCTTTAAATAATTTTTAAATCAGCCCCAACTTTGGCCACCATAGGTGGTGGGATGTGCGCCTAGGTGTAAGAAGGGAGTTGTTTTGTTTCTTGGTTCTTGCCCATATTTTTACAGGACTAAATTGAGTTCTCTAAACCCTCTAATTATCCTTTAATCACACTTTAATTATGGAAAAACATTATTGATCAATTGGCAATTCGGATCTCACAAATTGGGAAGCGTAAGTGCGATTAATTGTTAACTAGTTTGTTGTTTCTGCAAAGTTATTGGGAAAAGGTTATGGATTGATTAAATTATGGAATTTAATCAATATTGGCCACTGATTTTCCAGTATGTGAATGTATTAGCTTTTGAACCAAACGCCCCAAATCAATCGTAAAGCTTAAGGACGTTTACGTGTTCGATTCGCATCAAAGTAGTGTAAGAATTCTAACTAGTTTGGATTCGTAAAATAGTTGGAATTGTGACAATTGATTTGAACCCTTAAGTGGGATTTAGGGGGTGATTTAGAGGTTAATTAATTTAATTTATAATTATTTCTAATTTAGGCTCGTTTTAAGGATTATTAAAGAAACCACAAGATTCGCTAAGGTGATGCGAAAAAACGAAAGATAAGGTGTAGGTCCTAAACTCATAAGCTTGTTTGAAATTGATAATTATCATGTTATATTTGATGAATTAGCTTGCTGATTGGATTGGCTTAGTAGCAAAATAATTAATTTTTTTAAGTGGTCGAACCAGGTACGTTTAGAGCCTTAAAAGATTGATGCGTTAGCAAAGTTGCTAGTTTGACAGTGTGACTATGTAATTAAGAATGTGATGCATGATTTTGGTATATGGTATGAGATTGGTTGTGTGAATAGAATGTTTTGCTTAAATATTGAGTTTATGCATGATATAATTGCATGAGATATTTTCTATGATATATATTGAAAAGGTTGCTATTCATGCACAATGAAATTGTTAAAGTATTTGAAATTGAATGATATTGATAGGAACCGTCATAATGGTAATTTGAAAGTTAAAACACTATTTCCATTACTAAAAGTATGCGATTATTGAGGATGTGTTAAACATGTCTATTAAATGTGAAAAATATTGAAGTATGACTATGTATGAGTTTGTATGACATATTGCATATGCATTGGGATGAGATATTTTGTGGATGACGAAGGAGTTTCGTAGAGTATTGGTGGCATATTAAGTCTGCATTCATTCATAGTCAGTGAACTGCATTTGTAGTACCGAGGGGATTGGCAATTATATCACAATATTTATTGTTCCGCAATTGTACTGCATTAATGATTATTGGTTGTTTTACTACATCGAGCTATGCTCGCATACATTGGATTTTGGAAGATGAGTTCTAGGGAAATCCTAGTGTGTAGCGGATGGTATGGGTAGGATCTCACATGTCTATTTTGTCATGATCACGTTCATTAAAATTGCTACTATTGATGTTTGACTGTGCTATTAGATTTCATGTGAAATTGCTTATATGAATGATAAATGCTTGTTCGTTTAGTCTCACATTGGGCTTGTTAATCTCACCCCATTAGCTTAACTTCTCAGGTAATGAACAAACTTAGGATCGGAATTGGCATGTGGACTTACAATGGACTTCGGACTCAATTTCGTCATATTATTTTATTTTTATTTTTAGTTTATTTTCTCATTATTATTACACAGTTTTTGTACTGTAAAATTATTAAACTTGTGTTTGGGATAGTTTTTTTTTTGTTTTGGGGATTTTCATGCATGCATGTTTTTCATCCTTAGGATGGACTGACAGATTTATATACATTGAAATTGGACTATGCATGTTATTGGGCTAAGTTAATAATAATTTGGTTAGTAATGGTAATTTTTGCTGCGAAGAAGTTGATCAAAATGTTTTTCAAAGGCAATGTCGAGTATTGTGTTTTTACAAAAACTATGCCTAATTCGCTAATTTGACCTAAACATGGTTGGGTTAATAAAATGAATGTTTTTCCAAAATTAAGAATAGAAACCACGTTTTTATAAAAATAGAGTACTTAAAGGTTTTTAACTATCGTTAGCGTAGGTTTGAGTCTTGGGTGTCCAATGTGACTTTCATGATCTAGCCATAATGTCTAGGCTGGGTTTGGGAGGTTATAGTTTGGACCTAAAATCACCAAAATTAAACAGGGCACACTGCCATGTGGCAGACCATGTCACAAGTCCTGTGTACCCAAAAACACCTTCAATCACAAGCCATTTCACACACCCTCTCTTATGTTTCAAGCCATGCTTTAACCAACATCGAAACCTATTCAAAATATGCCAAAATGTATCAAAATATACCAATTCACAATTAACCTAAGTGTCTAACCAATACGCCCTTATTAGTACCTAAACTCAAACATTAACTGCAAACATTCAACCCAAAACATAATCAACATGTTAATCCCATTCCGTCATCAACTAAGTCCCAAATAATATATTCCAAAATCATCCATTTATACCAACTTATAATGCAACTCAAATCATGTTCAACCAAAACCATAATGACCTCCTATCATTGTACTAATTATACAACAACATTTCCAAATATTTGCACATATATAATCCATAGTACAATCATTCATCAAAACTTAACTAAGCATATAACCAAACATTATATCTCAATCTCAAACATATTACAATTAATATGACATTTCCAAATCACTTCACCACATCCATCATATAAACCTACCATGACAACATGAAACTTCACACTATATAACAACTTTAAACACATTACAATTCCAACAAGAATTTAAAACTCATCAACTTCAAATATCCTATATACATGCCACAAAACCCAAATAGCAAATCAAAAACTACTGGAATAGGAGCTTAATAGTGTGAGCCTTGAGATTGATCCTTCTGACCAATTCCGGAAAATGTTAACTACAGAAAACAAGGAAATAACAAAGTAAGCTTATTGAGCTTAGTAAGTTCATAGCTAAATTTTAAATCAACTTACCTCAATTTAACGAAAGAAACTAAAAACAACTTATATTAACTAAACCTGATAATCCAATTGAAGGAACAGAAAAAATCAATTACTGAAATAATTCATCTCATAATTCATGCTCAAGGATAGTTTAATCAATCTCATTCATATATACACATTTTTCTATTTCAATATCAAAATGAAACATTCTTGTATATTCATTTTCTGACCTAAATCTTTTAATGGATACACAACTGAATTATCAAATAGTTTCAAAATCAATCACAACTTTTAATAGCCTGATGAAGTATAGTAACATAACTTGGATACATGAGTACTCCAAATCACACTAGAGAGCATCAAAATGCTAACAGAGGCACCGAAGTGCAAACCCGTACAAGCGCACGTTAAAACCCTATAGGAATGTCAATCGTATCCTAATCCTTTACTACGTTCAAACTGGAATTTTAAATTAACTATTCACATTAAAAAATTAGAGGCACTTCCACGTAAGTAATTTCATATACTGTAATAATTTACATTCATTCAGAAATCATAGCATTCATAATTCTCAATATTCAACAATTCACGGCTTAATTCGTACTTACCTTAACCTTCGCTTATAATAAATCAATCTCAATGCAAAAACATTTACAATCTCAGAATTTTAAGATTTTACAAAAAGTAACAAGTAAAAAAGAATATTTCTTAATACACTACGAACTTACCAAAATACGGTAGCTATCAACACGCGACGACAACTACTCAACGACTTTTCATTTCTTGCGTTTATCAACCGACTGATCCATTTCTTGATCTAAATATAATAATTTTATTCAATTAACAAATTCAAGATCATAAAACATTTAAATTTACATTTTTGAACCTTTAACAACATTTTACACTTTTACCCTAAACTTTTACATTTTATACAATTTAGTCCCTAAAACCAAAACTATTTAAAATTTCAAAATTAACCTCTAACATCCAAAATCGATCCTATAAGCACCTCAAATCGGCCTTTATACATTTGAAAAATTCTCAAATTTACATGCTAAATTTTATATAATTTCATATTAGTCATTAGGTTCAAAACTATCAAAAGTTCCTTTACAAAATAGTCCTATTTAAAAATCAAGTTTACTAATTCATCATTTAGTCACAAAAACACCCAAAAATCATTAATGGAAAATTTCAAAATCTTTTAAAATTTTACGAAATAGTCCTTGAGTTAGCTATATTAAGCTACAATGATCTCAAAAACATAAAATTTCGAAGAACAGGGCTAAAAACAGACTTATATGGAAAGGATTCTAAATGGCTAAAACCTTCAAGCTTGTTTAACCATGGAGTTCCAATAGGGAGAAATAAAAATGAAGAAGATGATGTTGAATAATTTATGCTTTAAGTTTTATTTACTTCATTATGAACTTTAATTTAATCAAAATGCATTATAAAATTAACCACTAACCGTCCATCATCAAATATATGGTATGATTTCAACACAAGTCCTTACACTTTCACTAATTAAGCCATTTAATTAATAACATTCAATAGTTATTCGATTTTACGACTTTCACAATTTAGTCTTTTTCCTTAATTAACTAACCAAACATTAAAATTCTCGAACCGAACCTTTACATACTAATATTATAACTCTGTATATATTTACAAAAAAATATTTACAAGCTCGATTTACAGAAATGAGGTCTTGGTACCTCATTTCCAAAACCACTTACTTTAAGAATAACCCACTTGTACTTAACTATTTGTTTAATTAGCAAAACTTTATCAAATCAACATTCAATATAAAATTATATTTGACTCATATAAATTAAATAATAATAATTAAGGACTTACTCGTCGAATTTGTGGTCCTGAAACTATGATTTTCGACACCATTGAAAACGGGTTGGTACAACGCCAAGAAGGGGCGACTTGTTGTAGCTACTGCAGTACAAGAAGTATGCCATCAAAGCCAACTAGGATAAACCAGACAATCACCCTGGTGTAATACCATACTCTTTGAGCACAACACCAAAAAAGGGATGTAAGGGGAGATGGAAGCCAACTTCCAACAAGTATAGGGGTAGAATGAAGCCCTTACTGGAATCGCTTAAGGGTCTCTCTCCTGCAACAATATCAAATTGATATTCGTAGTTGGCCAATCGGATACCACGAGTTGCCAAATAGTTTACCATTTCTTCCTGAGTTGTGGAGCACTTATGCAATGACATCTTGGAGGAAGTACTAGTTCTTGGGGAATAGGAACCACCATCATTCATAACTGTAGAATTCCTTGGAGGACCCCTCTGATTCCAACGATCAGAACCCGTAGCCTATCCACTTGGTGTCTATGCAAACCTGGAATAATAATACAATGTAGGATTAAAGAAAAAGAAAAGGGAAAAAGCACTCGAAAAGTAAAAGGTGCTCACAGACGACAAGTAACTCTGAAGGCGGAGTAAAAAGGAAGAAAGGAGTGAAAAAAGACGACTTAGGGTTCAAGAAAGAGCTCAAATGGCAAATAAATTGGGGGAAAAAGAATGATGTTGAATCAAAGGATTTCTACAAGCCTCGGTAAAATAACCAAATGTCCAATGGAAGATTTGATTGAAAAAGGTACAAAATTGTTCAAGTCCCCGAACTTGTTTTAAGCACTTGTTAATCTGGGGAAAGGTTTTGTCAACCCCTCGATAAATAGAAAAGCAGAATACTTCACCTAAGTGAATCATACATCAAGTATTTTCCAAAATTAGTACGCACTCATAAAGGATTAGTTCAATAAATTTTACAACAAGAACGATCTAGTACAAGGTGTAAACCAAAGACTCTACTAGAAAAATAGAGAAATCACTTGTAGGCAGGTAACCGCCATATGTTACAATTACAAAATCATAATTTGAGCAGGGGTGGTTTAAGGAAACTTAGATACCTAGAAATAAGGTAGGCTACTCAAGTGAATAAGGATGTTTGTCTTTCAATTGAGAAGACAGATACCCTAGGAATGGTAGGTTTCCTAGAGGTTTCTCATGACCAGCCACAAGAGGAGATTTGAAGGATGAAATTTTCTTTAATGGTGGGGGAGTTTTCACAAGGAAAAGTCTGGGAGCCGATTGTATAGAAATAGAAACTTGAGGACAAAATTTTGAGGATGAAATTTTCTTTAAGGGTGGGGGAGTTTGTGGACTCTAATAAGATATTTAGAAACTTGAGTAGCTGGTTGGGGGATGATTAAGTTTCAATCCTAGTCAGTAATGGTCTATGGAGTTCGTGTCGATGGAGTATATATATAGGTGTGTGTTTGGAGACAATTTCTCTCAATTTTTCCTCTTAAAAATTCATCTCTTTGCATCATCTTCTTCAATTGCTCTAAAGAAGAAGATGATGTATCTCAAGGGAGCTCTGCATGCTACAGCCACCTTGTGATTTGGAGTCTAGAAGTAGAAAGATTGGGAGCTAATAAGTTTCCTTATTCATCTTAATTGGTGGGTTGAAGAAGAGGAGTAGAGTAAAAACCTTCTAAGCTTCTGTATGATTATGAATTATGGTTTTTAAGGTTTGAATGTCTTCGAGATAACTGATAAAGGGCTGTAATGCTTAGCTGTTAGGAAAAAAAAGAGGCTTTAGCGTTTGGATAAGCTAAGTTGTAAGGAAGCTGACTGCCTATAAATGAGTTGTCATTTATAGAATAAATATAACACCAAAATATCATAATTTAGAACAACAGTGTCCATAAGTACACGAGTCAAATTTAATATAGTTAGTACAACGAAATACCTTGGAAGTATTCTAATGATCGTACCCAAAGGAGGATGGAACAAATAATGAAAATATGTTTTACAATGCTAACTCTAAGTAATAATAGTTAATTCCTATATTACGATGGATCGTAAAATATATTAGGAGGAATAAAAATAAATAAATAACAAAAAGAAAGAAAAATAAATAGTTGCATTAAACCGACAAACAAATCAGGAAAATTAACTTGTTTTAAGGTTTTCAACTAACTTTGGATTAGGGATCTAGAGTGGCTTTAGTCACCAATCAAGTAATTATTACCTCCTGATTTCTAATTAACGTAATTGATTTGTTGATACTCGCTTATTTGCCGACCTCACTTTCTCAACTAGGATAAATTACGATTTACTCCGCTCAACTTATCTTCCGATCTCGTCTGTCCTATTATAACTTATTAGGATTGTCAAGCCTAATAGTTTAAGAACACATAATTTATATCAACTAATCCATCTTAAGAAATACCAAATCATCCATTAGTTACATTCCCATCCACTCATTAATCTCTCATAAGAGATTTAGCCACTCATGTTTTTCATAATCTCAACTTCTATTGATTAAACCATGTAAGAAGCACGATCGATTCAGAGAAGAAAAGAGATGCAAATTATTGTGGATTGAGTATCGAATGGGAAACAGAGTAGTAAATCTCTCGATTAGAATAAAAAATAAAACAAATGCAAAATAAAATTTAAATTGGACACTTTAATTAAATAAAAAATCCTCGAATCAAAACTTATTTAAGAAGAAAAATAAGAAAGTATTTAAAAATCCAAAAAGAAAAGAAAAGAAACTAAAACTAATTCTAAAGTACGAGGGTTTTTGAAGGGGTCTAAGACTACTTGATTACATTCAACTCGTAATGTCTTATTTTTAGAGGTGTTGGCAGCTCAAATTAGGTCTTCGGCGCGTCCTAGGTCTTCATATAAGTTTGATTGCGTGGATGAGAATAACCCCAAAATACTTGGGTAACACATCGACCTTGTGTTGTGCTATACCCCTTGCATTGTGCGACACGACACCAAAATACTACATTGTGTCATTCTTTTGGTGCTTTGACGTCCTGAGAAGTTTGTCCATCAGTCAACCTTTACTTCCACATCAATTGGGTATTTATATCTCTATCCTACACACTCAATTAAACCAATTAGAACAACATAAGGCATGTGTCGGCCTATTGAGTCACAACACCTACAAAATGTTTTCAAAGAACTTATTTTTATTAACTTTCTATTCTAAGGCCTAAAAATTGAAAATGTAAATTAAAATCCTAAATTACTTAGAAAACAAGCTCCTTAAGTGCAAAATTGACCCGTATTAATAACTATATTAGACGGCGAGTCAGAAGCAAGGTGAGTTTTCGTACCTTGACTTATGTTTGATAAATGCAATTGTATGAACTTGCCAGTTGATAGTACCAGAAAGAACATATGATTTCTCCCTATTTATTGGTTAATTTGTCCCCATTTAGTTATCTTTAGCACATATTTTAGCATTTTCAGTTCAGTAAATTGTATTTTATAACTCAGTGGATCTTCGCCTATTTATCCTTAATTTTTTCATGTTTTGGTACAAATGTCGTTGCATGAGTATTTTTAGATTGCCCCTAGAATTATTGCTGCACCTGACAGCTGTCTAGATGAGAACAAAAATGTGTGCACTATCTAGTCTAGTATAACCAACTTGTACGTACAGAGGTAGCATGATTCTGATGAAAGGACACCTATGCTATTTGGAAGAATATAAATATTCATGTGAAAAGAAAAAAGGAGGTTTTTTGGAGGGGGCATCATCTTCTTCAACCTATCTTTTGAAGCTTTTTGGCTATGGCAACTTAAGTCTCCTACAGGTGAGCAGACGTGAAATGGATGCAGATTAGCTCTTGACGAGGAGCCCTGAGTGTGACACAAGAAGGAATGGAGAGATTCAAGTTGAGATTGTCTAAGAATAGTATTCTCCACTTGTTTCTTTTATATTTCTTTTCTAAATGATGGCGATTACTTTCTATTTCATGTTTGTACGGAAGTATACATGATTTATGGATTAAATGTTATTTTATTCAATCTTGCTTCTCCTGTTTAATCTTTGGGTTTGAATGTTTTTAGCATGGAAGTGTTATTGCGGTCACTGACACTGGAAAGTGCAGCGACAGTTCAAGCTAAAAAAAATGACAATTGAAGCTGCTTGAGGATTAGAGGAATTTAATCCAATTGTTCTTAATAGTGTTCTATTGCCATCATCGAAAGGTGTGTCTAATGTGCATGTTTAAATCTTTGATTAAATATAGAAGTTAAGCTTGATAAGATATTCATTGCAATTCAATACATCGATAATCACCTATCCTTTTATACCTTGTGAGCACTTAGTATTCTGTTGAATATTCGCGTTGGGGATCCCAGTTTATCATTATCATATTTTATCTTATTTTTTTCAAGTTATTGCTTCAACAACTACTCTCACAATTTATCTCGTTTTTATCTATTTATTGCACTGACATTGATAGAAAAAAGACAACCATCCTCATGGGATTGATATCTGACAGACTCATATCTATCTACTATACTTACATCGACAATGTATGCTTGCACATTATTGCTGTGAGTTAAACATTTGATCAAGTTTTGGCGCCATTGTCGGGGATGGCGTTTGTCTGATGTTTGTTTTTATTTCATAATATTTTGTTGTTACTAACTTGTTTTCTTTTTGTCACTATTTTCTCATTTTATTTTTGGTGTTCTATAATTCGAAAACAATCAGAGTTTATTGCCGGTTTTGATCCCAAAATTGAAAGAACAGTTCGGAGGAGACTTCGAGAACAAAGGAATATGGCTTTACCAAGAAACTATGAAGTCATACCCCCGATACAGCACCAAAATGCTAATGACCTACCATTGCTGAAAGACGCTCAAATGTAAAACAAGTCTATACGAGATTTAGTAGTACCTGTCTTGGATGACTTACAACTGGCAGTTGTTAGGCCTACAATCCAAGCTAAAAATTTTGAACTCAAGCTAGTAATGTTTCAAATGTTGAATTCTAATGGGCAATATGCTAGAACATTTTGAATCATTTTTATTGGTTTGTGCTTTATTTAGTCAACAAGACATTCCCGATGACACTTTGAAGATGCAATTATTTTATTATTCCTTACACGGAAGAGCTCATACTTGTTTCCTTGGGCTACATACCGGATCAATTACTTTAACCTGCCGACAATGAATGCTCGTCTCCGAAATGATATTACACCTTATCATCAGCTGGATGATGAAAATCTTCACACCACATGGGAATGTTATAAACCTTTGTTTTGAAGTTGCTCCATGCACGATATTCAACAAGAAACACAAATTGAGATTTTCTATTATAGGCTGAATTCACACACGAGGAATCTTGTCGACGCATCAGCCAATGGCCCTTTTGCTGGATTGTAATTATAATGATGCTATTGGAATTCTTGAGAGAACTACTCAAAATTGTTATCAATATCCTATCTCTAGAGCTGCAGAAGAAAAAGCTACTCCAGGAGTTATTGAATTGGATGCAATATCTGCACTTAGTACTCAAGTTTCTTCTATTGAAAATATGATAAAAGAATATGCAAGGGACCAGTGACGTTGCACCTATACAAGTAGCTCAACAAGTTGATGCTCCTACCTTTTATTGTGAGATTTGCAGTGACAACCACAGCTATAAAGATTGTCCACAACTATAAAGATTGTCCACAACATGCAAAGAATGCCTTTTGTGTTAGTAACATCCGCAACAATTCTTATGGAACCTCTTATAATAGTTCTGCAATCAACCAACAGTCTTGGGGAACTCAGAATGCTGTAAAAATGATGCGACATTTTGATATGAGAATATATCTACTCAAAGCAATTATAATCCAAGACAAGGGAATTACAATCAACAACAGCAGAACTAAAATCAGCACACTCAGTTGCATCCACAACAAAGCCAGATGTATCCACACCGGAATTAGACGCAGCCACAACACTCTTCAATGCTGCATCAGCATGTTCAAGAACATCAACGATAGCAGTACACACAAGCTTCTTCGTCTTACCCGTTAGCAGCTCTTGAGGCTTTAATACGGGAGTATATGACTAGCACAAAAGCTATTGTGCAAGTGAATTCATCTTCTATTTGAGCGTTGGGGGCACAATTAGGAAAACTTGCTTCGAATCTGAATACTCAACCACCGGGCACACTACCTAGTGACATGGAAAATCCCAGTTTGAGGAGGAAAGAACACTGCAAGGCTATCACTCTTAAGAGTGGTAAACAAACTAGCGAGCTGACTATAGACTCTACTGTTGCACCTCAAGACACTGGTGAAGTGATCCCTAGTGAGAAGGTTGAATCTGAAGAGCCTGTCGATGTACCAGACAAAGAAGTTCCACAAATTGTCACTCATATACCTAATGTCTAACCATCGAAACTGTCGACACAATCAAAGGTGTTAGCTCAATCAGATGTATCTCCACCTTTACCTTTTACACAAAGATTCAGGGAGAAGGAGCAGAATAAGAAATAAAAATAGTTCCTGAACACACTAAAGTAACTTAGGTCAATAAACCTTTAGTAGGCGCTCTTGGAAAATTTTGAATTATGAGAAATTTATGAAGGAGTTCTTGTCCAAGGAGAAGAAGCTCAATGATATGGAAACTATTGCACTCACAGAAGGCTATAATGTTGTTTTGACAAATAAGTTACCCCCCAAAATGAAAGATCCTGGGAGCTTCACTATCCCATGTTCAATTGTCAACCATTATTTGAGCAAGGTTGTATGCGACTTGGGAGCTACAATCAACCTAATGCCATATATACTTTCAGAAAGTTGGGAATTGGTCGCATGAAACCTACTGTAGTGACATTGCAACTAGCTGATCGATCCTTAGCCCAACCTAAAGGGAAAATCAAAGACATCTTAGTTCGTATGGATAAATTCCTTTTTTCGATTGATTTTATCATACTTGACTGCGAGGCCAACAATGAGGTTTCTATAATCTTGGGACGACCATTTTTAGCCACCGGATGAGTTCTTATTGATGTTTACATAGGTGAACTAACCATACGACTTAATGATGAGCATCTTACCTTTAGTGTTTTCAAATCTATTCAATGTAAGGATAAAGAAGAATGACATACTGTAGATGTGCTAGATGATCTAATTGAGAGAATTCAATAACCAAAGCACAATACTTTCTAAGGATTTTGCAGTGACATCTAATGATGAATTCTTAGATAATTGTGACAGCATGGTTGAAGCTAATAATATTTAACTCAGGCATGGATGGCAGATTGAATCCTTAGACTTAGCCATAGCTCCAATTTTCAAGCCATCTATCGACGAAGCTCCTACTCTAGAATTGAAACCACTACCTACTCATCTTATATACGTCTTTCTTGGTAATAACAATACTCTTCCAGTTATTGTCTCCGCAACACTAGATGTAACTCAAGAAGAGAAATTGGTCCATATTCTTAAGCAACATAAATGAGCTATTGCTTAAAGTATTACCTATATCTGAGGCATTAGTCCATCTCTTTACATGCACAAGATCAAGCTGGAAGATGAAGGCAAGCAATCGATTGAGAAAAAAAGAAGATTAAATGAGAAGATGAAGGAAGTTGTTAAGAAAGAAATTAAAAAATGGCTTGATGCTGGAATTATTTACCCTATTTCTGATAGCAATTGGGTAAGTCCAGTGCAATGCATTCCTAAAAAGAGTAGCATCACTGTGGTTAGCAAAGACAAAGATAAATTAATTCCTACAAGCATTCCTACGAGATGGCGAGTCTGTATGGATTATCGCAAACTTAATGTTGCCACAAGGAAGGACCACTTCCCACTTCCTTTCATTGACCAAATGTTGGACAAGCTTGCTAGAAGAGCCTATTACTGCTTCTTAGATGACTATTTTGGGTACAATCAAATTACTATTTCTTTGGTACTTTTAAGAGAAAACAACTTTCACTTGTCCCTTTGGTACTTTTTCTTTTCACCGTATGTCTTTCAGTCTTTGTAACACACCAGCCACATTTCAAAGGTGCATGATGGTAATATTCTTGGATATGATTTAAGATTCTTTAGGGGTTTTTATGGATGATTTCTCAGTCTATGAGAATGATTTTGATCATTGCGCTGACAATTTGGATAAAGTATTAAAGCAATGTGAAGACACACATCTTGTTCTAAATTGGGAAAAATGTCATTTCATGGCAACTGAAGGCATTATGTTAGGCTATCGTATCTCTAGTCAAGGCATTGAAGTAGGCAAAGCTAAAGTGGAAATCATTGAGAAATTACCTCCACTAACAATTGTGAAAGGTATTCACAGTTTTCTTGGGCATGCGGGGTTTTATCAAAGATTTATTAGAGATTTCTCAAAAGTTACAAAACCTTTATGCTCATTACTAGAACAGAATAAAAAATTCCTCTTTAACGATGCATGTCTGAAGGCATTCATTCAACTAAAGATGCAGCTAGTAAATGCACCCATTATCGTTGCACCAGATTGGTCTCAACCTTTTGAAGTTACGTGTGATGCAGGCGACTTTGCTGTGGGTGTTGTTCTAGGACAACTCAAGGGAAAAATATTTCAGTCCATCTATTATGCTAGCTAAACTCTTACAGAGGCTCAAATCAATTATACCACTACAGAGAAAGAACTGTTGGTTGTAGTCTTTACTTTCGACAAGTTTCGTTCTTATCTTGTCGATGCAAAGGTTAACGTATTTACTAATCACTCGGCATTGAGATATCATTTTGCAAAGAAGGATGTGAATCCAAGACTGATAAGCTGGATCTTACAGTGGCAAGAATTCGACATCGAGATAAAAGACCGTAAGGGTTCAGAGAATCAAGTTGTAGACCATCTGTCTAGATTGGAAGTTGGCACCGAAGATGGAAACATACGTTTTCTCCCTACTTATTGGTTAATTTATCCCTATTTTGTTATCTTTAGCACATATTTTAGCATTTTCAGTTTAATAAATTATATTTTATAACTCAGTGGACCTATTTATCCTTAATTTTGTCATGTTTTGGTACCAATGGCGCTGCATGAGTATTTTCAGATTGAGCCCAGAATTGTCACTGCAACTAATAGCTGTTCGGATAAAAATAAAAATGTGTGTTGTCCAGTCTGGTATAACCAACTTGTACATACAGAGGCAGCATGATTCTGATAAAAGGAAATTTGGGCTATTTGAAAGAATAAAAATATTCATGTGTAAATAAAAAAAGGATGGTTTTTTTTGGAGAGGGCATTACCTTCTTCAACCTATCTTTTGAAGCTTTTCGGCTACATCGGCCTAAGTCTCCTACGGGTGAACGAACGTGAAAGGGATGCAAATTAGCTCTTGACGAGAAGCCCTGAGTGTGACGCAAGAGGGAATGGAGAGATTCAAGTCGAGATTGTCTAGGAATAGTATTCTCCACTTGTTTATTTTATATTTCTTTTCTAAACGATGGTGGTTACTTTCTATTTCATGTTTGTACGAAAGTATATATGATTTTTAGGTTAAATGTTATTTTATTTCTTCTACTGTTTAATTTGTGGGTTTGAATGTTTTGAGCATGGAAGTGTTATTACGGTCACTAATATTGGAAAGTGCAGCGGCAGTTCAAGCTAACAAGCATGACAACTGAAGTTGCTTGAGGATTAGAGGAATTTAATCCACTTGTTCCTAATAGTGTTCCATTGCCATCATCGGAAGGTGTGGCTAATGTGCATATTTAAGTCTTTGATTAAATATTAAAGTTAAGCTTGGTAAGATATTCATTGCAATTTAATGCATCGACAATCACCTATCATTTTATACCTTGTGAGCACTTAGTATTCTGTTGAATATTTGCATTGGGGGTCCCATTTTATCATTATCATATTTTAGCTTATTGTTTTCAAGTTATTACTTCAACAACTACTCTCACAATTTATCTCATTTTTATCTATTTATTGCACTGACATTGATAGACAAAAGACAACCATCCTCATGGGATCGATATCTGACAGACTCATATCTGTCTACTATACTTTCATCGACAGTGTATGCTTGCACATTATTATTGTGACGTTAAATAGCTTATCACCAGTTATTTACAGAATGGTTCATAGTAGATAGCTGTTGAGTGGTTACCTGGCATGCTACATGTATAATGATAATTTGTATGTAAAGGCATGATTATTGTATGCATGGTATGGAAGGGAAACTATCAATAGGTTAGTTGAAGCTAGGATTGGGAAAAACGGTGTTTCTATTAGATACCGCCATACGGTGTTGCTGAGTGCACTCGTAATGTTTGAAGCTCCGGGCCTTGTAGAGGGAAAACTATATTGTTCGAGCACCAAGGTATAGATCGGCGAATGGAGGAATGGGTGGAGGAATAGGGAAAAAGGAAATTGGAATTCCGTTAAAATTTCGTCATCTAAGGTTGTTGGGAGCAAATCGTGATGCGCAAAAATTCGATCCTTGTGGGGGTGAGGGAAAACTTTGGTGTTGAGCATCAAGGTGGATAAAAGATTAGATTATATTAACTGCTTTTAGTTTCTATATGGAAACACCACGACGATAACCAATAGTCCCTATGGGACATCACTTTGATGACGGCAAGGTCATACGGAGCAACACCTCAAAAAAGGACTAAAGTGTAAGACCATAGTTGGGCTATGGAAACTAGTATAGTTCGTTAGGACAATAAACATGGGGATTACAAGGTGTAAGACCATAGCTCGACTATGAAAACTAATAGAGTCCACTAGGATGGTAAACCTTGGGTTTACTTTGTAAGACCAAAGCTTAACTATGGCATCATATGGAGTTTGTCGAATAGTAAACCTAGGGTAGTTCGTAGGAACAGTAATCACGGGGAAGTTTACCAAAATAGAAGACACGGGAACATCCATAAAAACCGAAGACTTGGGAATGTCTACCAGGACACTTAATATGGGGTAAAAGGCTATAAGACCATAGCTCGACCATGGCATCATGAAAAATCAACTGGTAAGGTGAACACGAGAATCTTAAGGTGTAGGACCCTAGCTCAGCTATGGCAACCATTAGAATCCATCAAGACCTTCAACAAGGGTTTTACTGATGTAAGATCTTAGCTCAGTGATGGTGATTAGTGAAGATGGCCAAATGGAATGAACTCTAAGGCTAACAAAACAAGGTAAACCTCCTAACGAGAATTTACCATGTCGAATTATGAAGTACACGCGGGCACGAGATTGCAAATCTTTGACAAATAATCCTATAACAAAGGGTGTACTAGATGAAGGAGCAAAAATTGAAGGTCCATTAATAAGGGGCAACTAGAGGCAGCTAAGTCCGTCGAGGTCATATGGGGTTAAGTTACTCAGGTTCGCAAAGGAAAAAGTCCACCAAGGATTAACCTGGGGCAAGCAGTCAATCAGGAAATAGGATAAAAGTTTGAAACCGAAAGAAGTAAATGTCAAATAATTGATGACTGACATTGGGTTTCATTTCCAAGTTTGCGTAAGAATTTTTTTATACTTCAGAGAGAGGAAAAGCCAGTTAGCAGTGGGCTGCAAGGAAAAATAGGAAGATGAAGACCATATTGATACAGATTGATATGGGTCATGGATCACCAGGGAGTGGAAATTTCCTTAAAAAAGTTCTTTAAGTTTGAATTTTATTTTATGGCCAATCTGCAGAATCTCACTAAGTTCTATTAAACCTACAAATGGTCTACCTTGTTACAGGGTAAAGCTTTTACCTAGAATCGAATAGAGGGTTGAGCCAAACTCTTCCAAATGGAGGAAATGCGAAACGGTAGTCGTAACATGCGTATAGAGGGGTGCTCCTAAAGGCTACGCCTCAGGGATTTAATCTAGTCACAAATTTTCAAGTCCTATGATCAGATTTTAAATAAATTGTAAAGTCGTGACTTTTAAAGATGTGCATAATAGTTGAGAATGAAATTCAGATATGTTAGCTAGTTATGCAGGTCTTGTATCACCCAGGACCTGGACCCGGAGATCGGGTCGAATAGGGATGTTACAACATGATAAAGTGATCTTCCACAAATAGGTGTAACAGATTAAACTAGTTTTCACACTTTAGGAGCTTGAAATTAAATATTTTCATTAGGATTTAATTATGTTTTAGTAAGCTTTGCTAAATGCAATAAAATATGCAAATTAAGTCGTTTTTAAACCTTAAGGGCCAAATGAGGCCTAAGGGTGAGCTAATGAACTTTATAACTGTTCAGGAGACCATTAGAAGGCATATTAAATGAATATTGGTGGTTATGTCGCAACACAGAAGGATTGATGTCGCAACATAAGAAGCAAAATGGAGAAATCATGAAATTTCCTTCGACGTCAAAACACAGCTTAAGGGTATCACAACATACCCCTGAAGTTATCCTAGGAGTACACTAACTGCTATGCCGTGACATAGGTCCTGGTGTGTCGTGGCATTTACTCTGGATAGAATAAAACATGAGTTAGGAGGCATTTTAGACCGCACAATCAAACTTAAAGCTCGACAATGTCAGCTAGCCTATGGTTAAGGATGACGACCACCTAAAATCTATAAATAGGCTCATTTGTCACATGTTATGGACCATCATTCACTTAGCTTAGAAATTTTAATTTCTGTTTAGTTTTCTCTTTCCTTAGGTTAGATTTATTTTAATTCGTTCTTGTTCTATTTTGATCTATCTGAATTGTGTAGACAATCAAACCTTGTGGATTCGAGATCAATCTTAATATAATCAGGGTCTTTTGTAAAATCTATACTGTTGATTTATTTAGCATGTTTTCTTTTTATCTCGATTCTATATTGTCTATGAAGATCATGAGGAACTAATCCCTCTTTGTGGGATTAGTGAGTGGAAGTAAGATCTGTTAATTGTTTTGTAGGGTTACTCAACGGATCAACTGTTTAGGAAAGGAAGATCATAAAACAAACCTGAGAAGTCATCAACGTGGGAATTAACCCAAAATTGGTATTGTCCATTTGTGTGGAAGATTAGAAGATCCTACTGGGATAGAACCTAGTTAATTGATGAGGAACCTGTAACACCCTATACCCGGCCAGATCGCCAAGCTCGAATATCAGGATGTCACACCACCATCACACATCAGACACATTATAAAATGTCAAATTAATTGGCAATCGTCCTCTTTATTAACACTCTTACAAATTTTTAAGTCAAGCATATATTAATTATCATTAAAACATGCCGAACATGCTTTAAACAAACTTACAATATTAATTAAACATGCATTAGAGCCACTTAGAAAAATTCCAAAATAAGGTACACAGGTATCGATTCTGAAACAAAGGTATCAATATTTCTCTTATATGGTATCGATATCAATTGGAAAATCGATACCAAAACAGCATTTCCTTTTTCGCTAATCGTCAAACCTAGAATTTATCGGTACCTTTATTAAAGTATCAATTATTTTACCTCAAGTGATACTCGTCGTAAGGTATCAATATCAAATTACAATACTGACTTCCTACACATTGAAATATCACAGTGGTATCATTTATATAACCTGAATATCAATACCTCTGCTCCAGACCACAAAAATAAAGTAGATCTAAGCATTTAATCCATTCCAGCAAATATCTAATCAACATGCATCATTTACCTCTTTAAACTAGTGTCAAAACGACCAAAATAACAGTTCAAAACATCAAAAACATTTTCGAGCAAGAATCAACATACCGAGGTCCAAGCCTATAATTCCTAGGAATAATTAAGCTACAAAATATCTATAACATCATGGCAATATCATGCAACAGTTCTACCACATTATTCAATGTCCATCAATCATACATATAAGTCATGGCACTTCAACATAGCAAATATTCAAACCAAAACAATATCAATGATAATTATGACATCCATCAAAACTGCTAGAAAACTAAACCCGGATCACAATAATAATCAATCAAATTCTAACCATACTGCCTTATCCCCACAGTTCAAAAAATAATATTAATACCACCCACGCAAATACTAAAGCCTAACATGGATCACTTCCTTGGTATCCCCGCATCGCTCACACCACAAACGCTAAATATCTGCAATGGTTAGAGAGTGTGGGTGAGCTTAAACAAGCTCAGTGAATGTTTGGTATACATAATATCAAAGGTTAAACAAGAGCATACTACAACACATTCGCAACCATATTCTAACTAAGTCGAAATAACGTATTCACGTTTCATTAAATCATAAAACTATCATATATTTTTACATGCAATTACACTCAACTCGCAAAATAACATATTCACGTTTCATTAAATCATACAACTAGCATATACTCTTACATGCAATTACACTCAACTCACAAAATAACATATTCATGTTTCATTAAATCATACAACTAGCATATACTCTTACATGCAATTACACTCAACTCGCTTATATATATAATTCATTTAACAATAATTCATCAAGACTAAACAACATATTCATGCTTTAATAACTTCACAAGTCTTCCTGATATATTCATATGCATTTACCAGTTAAATGGAAATGACCCAAACCACAATTGCATACGCAATTTACTATGAGTACATACTAACATTTTCATGAAACTTAAATCAACTCATTTAGCATATTATTCACACGTTTATGCATCCATATCACATTGTATTATCACAATATATAATATCAGATTTAAATGATAATTTCGCACTTGAGGCTATGAAGCATAAAATTGGGCTCCATTACCATACATCGGATACAGGGATCTCCTACACACCAAATGACTCATAGACTCGAACATATCTCAAAAAGTGAAGCATAAAGCTAACACTCTCCAACACACCAAACATGTCTCATTGGATGGAGCTTAGCTCACATTCCTTTATCTCTTCAACTTGTCCTACGGCCTCAATGCCCAAAAACATAATACATATAGGTGACTACTCAAAATCCTATGGCTTGCCAGCTATATCCAATGGTTTCAAGAGATCAAAAGGCCAAAATATCCACAATTACACAATTTTAATTACTAGTTTAATGCACATAATCTCTGTTCATATTCATTAGTTCACATCGTAGTCTCTTACGCATTACACACTTATCAGATTCACATTTATTTTTACTTTAAGTGCCACAATAATGCTCATTGAGATATCACATATCCAACCACATATGTGTGCATTAAAATCAGTACATCATGAATCACATGTAAGTATTCTCACATATTACTTGTCATAATAATATCACATTCCAGAATTCAACAATATGTACTTACCAAAATATCACTTACTTCCTCTAATATTTGCATTATTAGCATATCATTATCACTGTAATTTTTTATTTATATCATGCCCACAACATAATTCACAATAGTCATCACATATGTTTCATATCACAATATTGCATCATAATAATCAATCCACAATTATTCACATAATTTGCCAAACTAAAACAAGGGAAATAGAAAGCTTACACTTGGAACTTAGGATAGGGGTTTAGGCTATTCCTAAGCTCCCAATTAACATTATGAATCGTGTCTACAGGTAGCGATTCCAAACACTCACCGATCACGCTTTCGCCTAATTGTCGAAAGCTTAAACCAGTTTTTCCTTGCCTTTAGCTTTACTCGTTGAAGGTCCTAACGATTTCAAAGCTTCAACAAGGTAAATCACACAAAAACACAATCAACAATCAACCAAAGACTCACTTCAAACAATCAAAACACAAGCCTAAGCTAAATTCTTATGTAATCAAAACCTTCGACATAACAAACTTGAAATTCAATTATCTCAGTTTATACATAATATTTTTGCCTAAAACCGATTTTGTTCACCTAATTATTCACCTACAATTGACTCTCAAGCTTTAAACTACTCAAAACAACCCAACTCATGGTATCAAAATTTTTGACATGTTTCTGGAAATTTTCATGAAAATTCATTAAAACGTTGGAAATCTTCAACAAAACTTTGAAGTAAGTTTAGAAACCTTCTAATCATGTAAAAAATAATTTAAAAACACTTTGAAACGACGTTTTTACCCAAAATCCTAAAATCTACCATTAATGACCCAATTTTCGGGTTTTATTAAAACATGCGATTTAACGACTAAAAATTCAATATAAAGGATCAAATAACATAAAAAACTAAGAAGGAATCAAATCATTATCCTAGGTGACAAAAAACAAAGCGTTTGATTGAAAACCTGAAAACCCAAAAATTCAATAATGGATAAATCTATGGTGTTCTTGGATGTTTTTCTTCAAATACTATGGAGATTTATGGCTTGGGAAATGATAGAACTCAAAGGAATGAAGTTTGGGAATCAAAATTGAATGAGAAGAGCTTTAGAATGCAATGGACGTCAAAAGAAAAATATGGAGAAGTGACTAACATGGGTCTTATAAAGATGAAGGGGGAAAATAGGGTGAAAATTAAATTTTGGTTTAATTTCCTTTTAAAAACTCATAATTTAGACCCTTTTATAAATTAGTCCTTATTTCAAAATTGAAAGTCTTTTGCACATTATTTTTAAAAATTGTTTTAATTTCCAAAATGCCATAAACGAAAACAATTTTAGGTTACCACAATTTAGAATTTTCAAACTCATTCCAAGCCAAAATTCTCAATTTACGCTTAAAACTTCTAGGTCCAATTTTGATTTGTGACAGAACCTGAAGTGACAGTTGATGGGGATTACCGAAGAAAGCTAGTCACACATAATCAGATTTGATTATTCCTAAACTTCAATCTCTCAATTTTTATTTCTTTATATTAATTTATTCTTATTATTATAAAACCTTAAAAAACTCATTTTTACTTTAGTTTCGTACTATAACTAACTTAAAGTACTAATTAGATCTTTCAGTATTCAGGTTAAATTTGATCTAGCACTCGCCTCCATTGGGTACAGTCCTCGGAGTACTCACCTAATCTATTGTAACTATATTACAAATAGACTCGTATACTTGTGGATACCACCTCATTAATATATCTTTTACTACAGTATTCACACTCTGGACGTTAGTATGTCCGGAGGCGACCAAGTTCTTGGCGTCTTAGCTGGGAACGCAACGTCATTAGTTTGATTTTAATTTTTGCATCCAGAAAGAATAATTACGAAATTTTTAAGTTATAAATACGACTTATTTATTTGTAAATAAAATTACTAACGTTATGCAGGTCTTAGGAACCTTGTTTGATATAGATTATCTACGACCTATCATTTCTCGTCTATTATTCATAACTCACATTTTGAACTAAATCCTTCTTTGCTAACATGGATTTCTAAAAATGTCAGGTTTACTGATTGTAAAACTGAGGACCCTATAGTGTTTTTGCAGAGATTTGACCATGTATGCAGCACTGTTACTTACGTAGGCTTTCCATTAGATGCTATTAAATCCTTATTTATAAGGTCCTGAAAATAGGTCTAGCAGTTTCGGGTAAGTTTATCGGGTTCTGAGTGAAAATTAGAAGTTCATCAGGTTTATTAGTGATTTTTTAAAATTTAGTTAGCTTAATTTCATTTAAAAATTGGTAAATAATATTCTGGAAAATAACAATATTTTTAGACAAATTAATTTTATGGTTTTAAAAAATTATTGGGTAAAATAAATATTCTAGGTCTAATTAGAATTTAAAAATAAATTAAAATGGGGGTTTAATTGAGAGGATTTAAAATATTAACTAAATAGGACCATTTTGCAAAACAAGGAAATGTAAGAGTGGTTTTATAGCAAATTATCCTTATTTTCAGAATTTTGGAGGGAAAGGAGTATTTTGTAAAATAAGAGGAATGTGGGAGTGGCCTAATGGCAATTTCCCCAATTTTTTAAAATCAGGTGGCGGTTTTCAGTTTTAAAAACACTACAACTACCTCACTTTGCACACCATATTCACCTGAATTAAGAGATTTTTATCTCGTTTCTTTTTTTGCTCATTTTCATAGACCACATACCAGAGAATAAATCTAAACTTTTACTCTCTCAAAATTCTCTCCAAAATCTCCATAAAAATTTTCCAAAGTTAATCAAAAGACATTTGAAATTTCTTCAAAGATCTTGATTCAATCTTCTAAATTGATGATTTGAGATCAATTGAAGGTAATTCTCAACTCTAAATTAATTTTAAATTGTTTTCAATCATTATTTGCTATTTAAATTGATTAAAATGGATTTTCAAGTTTTGATTTCTTCTTTCTTCAACATAGAACGAACAATGATGAATCCATGATTTTGAGTTAGAATCCAAGTTTTATGGGATGTCTAAGCTCAAAATATGTTTATTAAAATGTTTTTAATCATAAAACAAAATATCAAACTCGTTGGGGTTGATCAATTTTGATAAATTCGTTTTTAATCATGAAGATGGTTGATTTTTTGGAAAATTTTAAAACAATTTAATAGATGAAATTAACACTTATGTTTTATGTTAATGGACTAGGAATGAAGTATAGAAGTGGGTTTTGGTGTTGAGAAGGTCGTTTAGCTGATGAATTTTATGTTTCGGCTTAATTATGCAATTCTGGTAAGGTAGATTAGAGAAACGATTTAGATCCGTATAGTTTATGAAATTTTGACTTTCTTGATGTTAATGTTAGTTTGTAATGCATATTTTATCTTTGTTAAAGCTTCACCTCTAGATGAGGATGATGCTAATCGGATTTGAGGCTCAAACTTACCTACTTGAACACACTTTTGTTTGAAAAATAAAGTGGGGAGGTGAGTGATTTCAAAGGCTATTGGTAAATTTGTCTAGTTATGTGTTAAATTTAAGTTTTAAATAGTGTTTTTAATGAATTAATCGCATCTTATTTGGTTGGATTTGCAAAAATTAATTTTATTTTAGAAGAGCATTATTGCAATTGGATTTTGGAAAATTGTGTGTTAGGCTTTTGGCATGATTAATTTGGATTGAATGGATTGTTAATTGGAGCATGAGTTATTTAATTTTTAAGCACTTGATGTTGGTGTTATGATTGGTTTAAGATTCATAGACAAAGGCATTTGTTATGTTTAATTATATTGATGTTGAAATTGTTAAGCTAGATGCTTTTAACGGTATTTTTGCATTTTAAATTAAGTGCTTAAACATCAGATTTTATGCCTTGCATGTATTATTACGTTGGCAACATTGCATGGTGGATCCATTGGATACAGTTTGCATGACATAGGATTTGTGAGTACTCACCATTATATGTGTTACTTGTGAGCAAATGGCTCAAGAAGTTCTGATTTTTGGAGTAAATAAGGGAGTGTTGAGCTTGTGTCTCCACTTAATGGGACTGTGAGGCGATATAATGAAGCGTGTGGCTTCAATTCACTCAACCCAGGACTACTTTGGATATGTAGGAGTTTGGAGATTCGTTTATCCAATGTATGATCACACGTTTAAATATTGCCATGGATGTATTATGTCAATATAAGTGTATGTTTGTAAGTTAAATTATGATTTCATATACCATATTAAATTGGAATTTTATTCATGGAATAGCATATGTTATTACGTTATAATATGTGATATTGTGACTAAAATTTTAATGCTTAATTTGCCTAGATTTATGCATGAATTGGGTGCAGTTTACTTTTCTTTTATAATCATTTACTGAGCTTTTTAAGCTCACACCTTCACACCTTTGTGCATAGACTTTTTTGGCTTGAGGAGTTGAGGAGCGAGCATAAGGCCGATCCAATATTAAAGCTTGGTAGTAGCTTAAGGATTCTTCTTTAGAAAAAATAGGGGGCATTGTGGCACTAATTAGGACTACTTTTAATTCAATTCTAATGGATATTGGACATTTATATGGAAATTTATTCTGGTGATGTTATAATTACTTTAATGCTTAATTTTTATGCTTAATTATTGTGTGGTTTATGGTATGTTGATGAGAGTTCATATGATGATTGAAAACATGCTGTTTGAAGCATGTATTTATACTAACATAGTTTAATTATAGCTTGCCAATGTGTGGAATGCTTGTGGCTAAGGTATGTACCCTGTGTGATATCATTGATGGTTGGCAAGTATTATTTGGGTAATGTACTAAAAGTTTATAAAATTTGTGTTTTAGTTCCTATTAATAAAATAATAATTAGACTTAGTAAATAAATTCGATTAAAACTGAAATTTTTAGGGCTTATATAAATTGACTAAAAAAATGTTGGTAATCATTTAGAACTAAAAATAGGATTGTTTAACTTTATATCGTAAAATGACTAAAATACCCTTAGGGTTAAATAATTAGAAATAGTTTTAAAATGGTTCACAAAATTGCCTCCACATTAAAATTAGATAGTTAATTAGTTAGAATTGAGGAGTTATAAGGTTGGGGTATGTTTTGGGTGCTCTTGAGCTAGAGAGTCACTTCAGTGGCTATTGTGCCACTTCGAATTTAGGTCGGTTCGTCCCGATCGGGGTTTCGGGTTTCACATTATTAATTCAATTTGCTATGGATGGGAAGGCAAAAATGTGGCTAGAAGCACTTCTCCAGATACCATTACTACTTGGACTGAGTTTGTGTAGCTATTTCTTCACCGAGAAATACCCATGGCAAAGGTACTAAGTACTTATACACAACTATTTTATTTTAAGCCGTTTATTACTAAAACATTGAGACAGGCATAGGAAAGGTTTAAAACGATTCTAAGCTCTATATTTGGTAAGGGTATACACTTCGCATTTCAAATACAACATTTCTATTAGAGCTGGAAAGTCAGAATAAATAGAAATTTGACATTTTGACTAGTGGAAGTATTTGGACGAAAACCCAAAAAGAAGTTATGGAAATATTGGAGAATTTCAGCATTAATGAATCTAACTATGAGGCATATATGAAGTGGAAACCAAGGGAATGAATATAAAAAAATGGAAAAGAGCAAGAATGTAACCAGTTGGAGTTAATTATAAAATAATCTAATGATTATGAAATGGAAGAAGAATGGGACAATGTTGAGCAAGAAAACAATCACATGGCATCCCAACTTGATTGGTGGAGGCAGAGTAAGGAGCAGCCGGAACAAATCATTTTGACCTCAATAAAATTGGTGTCATCTATCATTAAACCTCCTGAATTAGAATTCAAGCTGTTACTCACACATTTAAAATATGGCTATCTGGGAGAACAAAATACTCTGCCAGTGATTATTTCTACAGGCTTAGAAGTAAACCAAGAAGAAGCTCTACTAAGTGTTTAAAAATGCATAAAAAATAATAGGATGGACAATTGCTTATATTATAGGAATTAACCCCATGTTTTGTCTAAATAAAATCATATTAGAAGAGGGAAAAAGTTTGTAGTTGATACTCGGCGCAGACTTAATCTAGCCATGAAGGAAGTAGTAAAGAAGGAATTGCTTAAATGGCTAGATGCAAGTATTGTTTACGCCATTTCTAATAGTGAATGGGTTAGCCCTACTCAGTGCGTGCCAAAGAAAGCAGGTCCAACTTTAGTTGGGAATGATAAAAATGAGTTAATTCCAATGAGAACAGTTACTTTTTGGAGAGTAAGTATTGACTACTGGAAATTGAACGATGCAACAAAAAAAGACCATTTTCCATTGCCCTTTATTGATCAAATGCTTGATCGTTTAACAGGTAAAGATTATTATTGTTTCCTAGATGGCTACTTAGGGTATCATCAAATCACAATCCACTCCGATGATCAAGAAAAAACTACTTTCACATGCCCTTTTGGTATTTATGCTTTTAAAAGAATGTTTTTTTGGCTTATGTAATGCTCCAGCAACCTTTATGAGATGCATGACCGCTATCTTTGCTGATATGGTAGAAGAAGGATTAGATGTCTTCATAGATGACTTTTTGATATATGGAGACTCTTTTCAAGAATGTTTGGGAAATCTCAAAAAAGTTCTAAAAAGATGCGAAGAGACTAGCCTAATGCTAAATTAGGAAAAATGTCATTTCATAGTAAAAGAAGGATTGGTATTAGGCCATCAGATATCAGGTAAAGGTATGGAAGTAGATAAAGCAAAAAATTGAGGTTAAAAAAAATCTTCCCAATCACACAAATGTTAAAGGAGTTCGAAACTTTTTAAGACATGCAAAACTCTACAGGAGGTTTATAAAAGATTTTTCTCACATCTCTAAGCCTCTGAATCAACTCCTTCAGAAAGAGACACATTTCATATTTGACCAAAGCTGCATCAAAGCCTTTGAGGTAATAAAATAAAAACTCATATCTGCTCCAATAATCATCACCCCCAACTGGTTAGAATCTTTTATTATTATGTGTGATGCTATTGACTATGAACTAAGTGTACTTTTAGGACAAAAGTGGAATAATATATTTTTGGCTATTCACTATTCAAGCAAAATATCTGACATAATGCAACTACACTACAACTAAAAAAGAGATGTTGGTGGTAGTGTTCGCTTGTGAGAAATTTCGACCTTACTTAATGGTTAACAGAGTATATGCCTACACTAACCATTCTGCGTTAAAATATGTTATGAAGAAAAAAGAGAAAAAAGTTAGGTTAATGAGATGGGTTTTACTGCTTCAGGATTTTGATTTATGGATAATGGATAGGAAGGGGACTGAAAACCAAATTGCAGGTCATTTATCTAAAATCGAGAATAATTAAAAAATAGATATTGAAAAAATTAAAGAGACTTTCACAGATGAGCAATTTTTTAGAGTAGACATCCGACAAACCAGGTTTTACAAACATATAACATCGTGGTATGTAGCTTATGTTAATTATATCGCAAGAGGGGTCTTTCCTACACGGAAATCCTGACAACATAAAAAAAAGATAGCCCACGAATCAAAAAATTACGTTTGGGAGGAACAATACGTGTTTCAATAATGCACGGATCAATTGGTCTGGAGAAACGTAGTAGAGGAAGAAACATACGGCATTTTACAAGGATGCCATACATCTCCATGCAGAGGACATTTCGGTGGAAAAAGGACAACCCAGAAAGTGTTATAATTAGGATTTATTCACCAAGTATGAATAGAGATGCCAATGAATTTGTACTGGGGTGTAATAGATGTCAGCGAACTGGGAATATATCAAAGAAGGACAAAATGCTGTAAACAGGGATAATTGAGGTTGAAGTATTCGCTGTTTGGGAAATTGATTTCATGGGACCTTTCCCAAGTTCTTTCGAGAATCAGTAAATTCTCCTAGTCGTTGATTATGTTTCAAAATGGGTTAACGCAGTTGCTTTACCTACCAATGATACAAACTCAGTACTGAGGTTCCTGAGAAAGAACATATTTGTTAGGTTTGGTACACCACGAGCGTTGGTCAGTGACGAATGATCGCATTTCTGCAGCAAGTAGTTTGAAGCAGCTCCGGCTAAATACAGCATAAGACATCGAATGAGAATGGCCTATCATCCACAAGTAAATGGGCAAGCAGAAGTGTCTAATCATGAAATAAAATTTTGGAGAAAACAGTAAACCCAAGTTGAAAGGAATAGGAAGCAAAGCTAGACGATGCATTGTGGGCTTACAAAATAGCATATAAGACTCCTCTAGGTATGTCTCCATATAAGTTATTTTATGGTAAGAACTGCCACTTACCAATTGAATTGGAAAAGGAAGCTTATTAAGCGATCAAAGAGTTAAGCCTAGATTTGGAGTTAGCTAAGAAAGAAGACTCTTTTAACTCCAAGAATTGGAAGAATTTTGTTTTATGGCTTATGAAAAATACTAAAATGTATATAGAGAAGAGTAGACTTCAACACGATGCAAAGATTAATAAGCGCTAATTTTTACCTAGACAGAAAGTTTTATTGTTCAACTCAAGATTAAAATTATTCCCTGGCAAACTAAAATCAAGATGGACAGGTCTGTATACCATACCCCAAGTAACCCCTCAAGGAACAATGGATTTGATCAAAAAGGGGGGACAACTTTTTTTGGTAAATGGCCAAAGGGTAAAACACTATTTTGGAGGAATAATCAACACAATAGTTAATGAACAAAACTTGCTTTGTAACCGCTATGGGATTCACTAGGAGTAAAGAGGAAATCAACAAACGAAAGGAGCGATAATTAATAAGATATCAAAGTGTTGATTCCACACAATATAGGGGAACCTGGCCTACATGTCGCGACACTGCTCTTGAATGTTGCGACCACGAAAAATATTCAGATCATAGAACCTGCTCTCAATGTTGTAACACCACTAAGGGGTGTCACGACACCACTGCGTAAGTCTATTTTCTAAATTAGTACTAACTGTTGATGTTTTTGTAGTTTAATTATATTAGGATTCTTATTCTTTAACTTCTTACATAGTATAAATAAATTATAACTCTTAAATAATTTATTATTTCCTTCTAATCTATAAATAGGTCACACTAATCCTCCTTTTTATCACTAAAATCAAATTACAAACATAATAGATTGTGGAGGGAATTTCAGGAAAAATAGATTATCAAATGGCCAGCTTAAGTGTGAGCACTTCAAGCCCAGCTGTTGAGTTCCAAGAAGGTGACATGGATAAATACTTGCAACAACTACAACCGTATACCTTTATTAAAGAACAGGGATTCGATCCTCTAATGAGAAATTGCAAAGGAATATGGAAGAATGCAATCAAAAAAGAATGGACAAAAAAAAAATTCCATTCGAAGAGCCTACAATAATTCCAATGGTGCACGAATTTTTTCTAATATTAAAACAAAGGGAGGCAACCAAACCATTCTCTGAAATGCGTTTTTTGTGAAGGTTAGAAGGCTTAATGTTCTGATAATTAAGATGAGTATTTGTCAATTTTATGATGCGCCATATTATTATTGCGATTATCTTTATAAAACTGATCTGAAAGAATTCAAAACTATAGATACTGAGGAAATATTAAGATTTTTAACAGAAAGGAAAGAGATGAGGACATATCAGACAGAAACCGCAATACCAAAAACATTCGACAAAAGTTGATGATACCAAAAGCCAAGATGTGGATGAAGTTTGTTTGTTTGAGAATATGGCCCATAGTAGAGATGTCCGAGATTAGCCTTATTCAAGCTATCATAACATATGGGATCCTTCAAAAGAAACAAATATGTATTGATACATGGATATACAAGAATATGGTTAATTGCGCAAGGAATTTAAGGAAAGGAATATTTTTCCCTCATTAAATCATAGCATTGTGTAAACGAGCAGCAGTTCTTATCGAACGAATGGATAAAACCATGAATCCCCCAAGGAAACTACTCGGTGATGACATATTCAAGCAATTTATTCTTCTGTAAACAAAACAAAAAAGAGGGAAGGAGAAAAAGATGATTTAAAGAAGATGATGACTAATATTTAGAATTCAGTTAATCAAATTCTTATTTTCAGGAGTAGATGAATTTAGGAAAATCAAATGTGTTTTTATTAGGGGTTTGTATTTTTTTGATAAATTAAATATTTTTTTAATGGATTGTATTAAATCTCTTTAAGGATGATTTATATTTATTCTAGAATTAGAATAAATATAAAACTTATAGTTGTTTTGTAAATTGTTCAAATTTTCTATGTAGGAACCAATACAAAGAAGGCGCAACAATTCAAGCATTACACAATCGAAGGAAGAAGTACCCACCATTAGCAATGGAGCGACCACGATCAATTGGGTAACTTCTTTCCTTATCCTTTTATGGGTTGTAGTTTTGATTTTTCTTGTCTTTCGTGTGCTTGAGCTTGTAAAAATACAAGCGATTAGTTAGGAGCATGTACATTGGTGGCTTGTGTTTGCAAATAAATTTCGCATGACGGTAGGTGATTTTAACTTTTTTATTATTAGACTACCAAGTTCTATACGTTACACTGTAAATAGCCATTAAACAATCAACTGTACCAAATGATATTGAAAATACATAGAAACGAGCATACTAGTATGAATGATAAATTGTTGAATTTTAGTTTGTTTGGTAGATTAAATTTGTGCATATTAAGATATTAAGGGATGACCTAAGGCATTGTTTGGAATACAATGAGAGCCGAAAAAGGTGACCTATTAATATTAACCTTTAGTACCAAATTTTGAGCCTGTTAACGCTTATTGATGAACCTCTTTACGAACCCCGAGCCTAAAAATGTTAATTTGTATTTTTTTTTTCTTTGGTCCTGTACTGCACGGCTATAGACGTCTGGCCATAGTATTGAGGATTAAGTAGATACATCGAGGCAGAGTTTGTAAAAAAAGAGTGAAATAGGAAAGATTAGTGTGATATGGGAAATACATGTTAGCTTGAAACTGCAAAACAAAAGAAAATTTCAAAAAGAATTCATAAGTGAGATGCGTTGAAAAAGAGAAAAGTAGTACGAGCAGAAAGAGTCTTGAAACAATGAAAAAGCATTCACAAGGGAGATGCATTGAAAAAGAGAAAAGTGATAAAGTCACAGGCGTGGGAAACACTAGTTCATTAGTGCACAAAAACTCGTAAGCTAGTCATAGTTACTATGTTATACTATGATTTCCTACGTGGAGAAACAAGGAAGGTGAGAGAAGGAGAAATATGGCAGTAAGCGGGTAAAGGTCACTAAGGGGGAAGAATAGGGATTGATACGATGCGCCAAACTATTTCCGTGTTTGTAACCCTTTTTTATGCTTACTATTTTTTTTTTTGAATTTTGTACTTGTCCTAAGCCTCAGAACATTACAAGCCGAAAATTCTTATGTAACATAAATACTTTTATGCATGAATGGACATTTTATTAAACAATTGCAGAAAAGACTATTTGTATTTTATTTGGATAATCAAATTATTTGTATGATTTATTGATTATGAGATTACTAAGCATTCATTGCTTACGTAGTTATTTTCCTTTGCTTTACAGATTATCGGAAGCTCGATTGGTTGGAAGTTCATCGGAGATCTATCACACTATCTAGTGGCAATTCGATAGTTTTTGAGTAATTTGGCTAAGGTTTATAATGGCATGTATAGGGTGTTTTGTAATGGTATTATGGTGTGTGTTAATAGTGTTTTGGCATGTATAAGTTTTGGAAAGCTAGGTTGGTTTGGTACATTTTGATGCCTTACCAAGTTATGTGATTTTCATTACTTTGATGTGCTTATTTTTAAGGTTATCTTGGCATGTTGATAATGACTTGAAAATGATTACTTAAGACATGCTTAAGTTCATATATATGAGCTAGGTTATCATATATGGAAATGGCACTATTATCATATATAGGTGTATTGTATTGATGGCTCATGGTAGTATTAATGGTTTTTTTATTATGCTTGTGTCTTTGAACTTTATGTTATATGATGGACTTGTAATGCTTGTTAAGTAAAGTCTTCTTAACTATTTTTAGTTATTGAAAGGTATGGTCTTTTGGTAGGCTTGTAATGGTTGAGAATAGACAATTTGAGGTATGTTTTGGTAATGAATTAAGCTAAGGTAATGTTGACTTATGTTGGCATGTTATGTTCAGGTATTGTTTGTGGTGCCTTTAAATGGCATATTGGTTAGGTAAATTAGGATGTTTGAAATGGTATGTTTATGCAAGTTTGAATGGTGTTTGAACCCCTTGATTGTGTGTACAAATGGTTTATATAGTTATGCATGAAATGGTTTTGAAATGCCTTGATTTAGGTAAAGTTTGGGTTCACACGGCTTGGTACACGAGCGTGTGACATAGTTGTGTGAAGCACACGGACTAGCGACATGGTCGTGTGTCATCTGAGAATTTCTTAAGGTTCCAAGTCAGTGAGTTACATGGCCTGGCACATGGGCGTGTGACACGAGCGTGTGACCCTACTCAGAGAGAGTTACACGGGTGAGGACACAGACTGGGACATGGTCGTGTGTCCCTAGTTTGATAGTTACATGGCTTGAGACACGGGCATGTCTCTCAGCCGTGTGAGGCACACGGCTATGTGACCCCTATTTCACAAATTTTGTAACTTTTTCCTAAACTTTCTAAATTGTTTCAAATTAGTCCTGATTTGCTCCTAAGCTATTTTTAAGGCCTCGAGAGCTCGATTTAGGGAAAGTATGCATGTGTATGAATGATCTATGATATGATTTAAATTATTGAATGTTAAAATGTTTAAATGTTTTCGGGTGTATGGTAGTGCTCTGTAACCCTAATTCGGCAACGGAGATGAGTTAAGGTTGTTACAGGAGGAGACCATTAGAAGGCATATTCAACGGATACCGATCATTATGTCGTAACACGGAAGGATCGATGTCGCAACATAGGAAGTAGAATAGAGAAATCACGAAACTGCCTTCGATGTTGTAACACAACCTAAAGGTGTCACAACATACCTCTGAAGATATCCCAAGAGGAGTACACTGATTGCTATGTCATGACACAGGTCCTAGTGTGTCGCGACATCAACTCTGGACAAAATAAAACACGAGCCAGAGGGCATTTTAATTCGCACAATCAAACTTAAAGCTTGATAACATCAGCTAACCTAGGTTTAAGGACGACGACCACCTAAAATCTATAAATAGGCTCCTTTGTCACATAAAAAGGACCTCTATTCACTTAGCTTAGAATTAGTGTTTTTTAATTTTAGTTTAGTTTTCTCTTTTCTTAGGTTAGATTTATTTTAATTCGTTCTTGTTCTATTGAGAGATTTGAATTATGGAGACAATCAAACCTTGTGGATTCGCGATCAATCTTAATACAATTAGGGTCTTTCATAAACTCTATATTGTCAATTTTTTAATATGTTTTCTCTTTATCTCGATTCTATATTGTCTATGGTGACCATGAGAAACTAATCCCTCTATGGGGGATTAGTGAGTGGATGTATTATTTGTTAACTATTTTGCAGGATTACCCAAGGGATCAACTCTTTGGGAAAGGAAGAACGTAAAACAAACCCTAGGCTTGACAACCTTGGAAAGTCATCAAGGTGGGAATTCACCCAAAATTGATATTTCCCATTCGTGAACACCTTCACCCAAAACCGATCTAGATTATGATGTCAGAATATAAGTAATTCTTGTCGACTCATTATTCAAATGGAATATCACATCCCAAAGACTAGGTTAGTGGAAATTGGGTTAATAAACTGAGAGTGGTCACGACTGAATTTTTTATTTAGATAATCTTTTTTTCTCATTTAATAATAAATAAATATCAATTATAGTGATTGAGTAGTGGTGGAGTTCTCCATGATGATCTGAGTTGGAATCCCTTTGCTCTCGGTAATTTCTATTTGGTGCAAATTTGTTCCAAACCCTTAGCAAATTTCATCTCATATTTTTCTCTTTTTATTTATGCAAGTTTGAGAACAAGGTAAGTGTTGTGGCTTAGTGGTAGGAAGCTCCTTACCTATCTTTGAGGTCCCTATTTTGAATCCCCTTGCTCTCTTATTTTATTTTTCTATTTTTGGCACAATTTCAATGTGCACAATAGGTGCCAACCGTCCACCCCCTTATTGCCTTATGTGGAGGATTCCTTTCCTCTTAAAGCAAGTCAAACTTGCCTTATGTTGTGTAACACATCCCCCTTTTCACTCCTTGCTTCACTCCCTTGCTAAAACCTCCTCTCTTGCCATAAGATTTTGATACAATGAACCTAGTCATGGTTGACCAACCTGCACACACCCTTTGTGCCATCCACCACCCTCATTTTCACCCTAATCTCTATTTTTTTTCTTTATTCTTCATCTTCTTTTTCTCTCAAATCAAAATAAAACCACCACCACCTCCTTTTAACTTTTGTTCTCCAACAACCACAGCCGAGCCTTCCACCACCATTAAAGACCTCCTAACCACCATAAACGCCACCCTTTTTCACTCCTCCTCCCTTCCCCTACCTTAAGCCATCGTGACCACCACTGCGAACCACCACAGGTCTCCTCCTCCTCCATTTATTTTCTATTCTTTTTCTCTTTCCTCCTTTCTTCCAATTATAGTGAATGAAACCTCCTTTTAATATTTTCTCACAATCGTTGAATCACCGCTCCTCTAAAGTTGGACCACCGCCGCCGCCGGTGACCAAATTTTTCCTTTTTGCTTCCTCTTTCCTTTGTCGATTACTTAGTGACTAAAAATCATATTTTTCTTTCACTTATTTGATTATTTATTTCTAGATCACTCAAACATCATTCTCATTCCAATCTCGATCCTACGATCATCTCATATTAGATCAAGTGTAAGTAAGGTTGTTCAATTCGTAAAACTCTTCATTTTAGAAATACCATGGTTTGGCCGAATGGTATAGGGTGGTAATATCATCAAGTTATTTTATTATTAGTTTAACATAAGTACTAATGTGATTTTGTATCAAATTGAAGGACCAAACGACTTTGATCAAAGAGATCCTTAGTGTGATAACAAAGACAACTAATTCAAGTCTCAATTTAAAGGTAAGTGATGGTGAGAACTATTTCAAACGATTAAAAACTTTAACCGTTAAAAATAAAATCTGATAGATATAATTAAAATATGCGTTTGATGCGATAGATTCATCTACCGGCTTAGATCCAAGTGAAATCTCCTCTAATAGGATTGTGGCAATCGGATCTACGGTTTAAGATGTGGGATCTAACTCTTGGTTTAAGTGAAATATAATGTTATTTAATTTAATAAAATGTTATTAAATTAATTAATTTTTGAGTACATTAAGTACTCTAGTGGAGTTGGAAGACTCAATCAAAGAGGAATCCAAGTGTCCTAAACTATTAAGTGTTGTGAAAATCCATGATTTGTGACATGTGATATGTGATGTATGTAATATTGATCTCAACTCTATGTTATGTGATTTATGGCTAGATTGATATGTGATGATCTAAACATGTGGTATATGTATGTATATGTTAAGATCCATGTTTTATAACAACCCATTTTTTAGTGGTGTCAAAAATAGTGCTTTAGGGGCCACAAATTCGATCAGTCAGTTCGTAAATATTATTTTTTAATATTTACGAGTCAAATATGGTATTAAAATAAATTTTGAATTAGCAATTTATGTTATTTGAATGAATAATTAGGTTCAAGTGGTATGGACTTAAAGTCAAGTGGTTTTAGAAAATGAGGTGTTGAGACTTCGTTTCTATGAACTGAACTGTAAATATTTTATTAATATCTACGGAGCGTTATATTAAAGTTTCGTTAAGAAATTTTAATGTTTAGATAGTTAATTAATTGAAAAGGGCTAAATCTGAGAGTTCCTTTGCATGCAAGTCAGTGAGTTACACAGCCTAGCACACAGTCTAGTACACGGGCGTGTGGGGCAACTTCAAAAAGTACACGGCCTGACACACGAGCGTGTGACATAGTCATGCGACGCTACTTAGAGAGTTACACGGGTGAGGACATGGGCTGGGACACAGCCGTGTGTCCCTAGTTCGAAGGTTACACGGCCTGAGACACGGGCGTGTGTCTCTGTCGTGTGAGGCACACAGCCTGGCCACACGATTGTGTGACCCTTGTTTTGTAACTTTTTCCTAAACTTTCCAAATTGTTTCAAACTAGTCCCAACTTGCTATTAAGCTATTTTGAAAGCCTCAAGGGCTCGATTTAGGGACCGTATACATGTGTATGAATGAGTATGATATGATTTAAATTATTGAATGTTAACATGTTTAAATATTTTTTATTGTACGGTAATGCTCCGTAACCCTACCTCGGCGATGGAGACGGATTAGTGGTGTTACAGATTTAATATAAATATGTATATTAAATCATGCTAAAGTGAAAACTATGTGATATGTGAAAATGTGAGCATGATACATACATATGTGTAAAAATCGAGAAATATGAGTTAGGAGCCTGAATATGTGGAAAATGTGAAAAGTGAAACATATGTGTTAAAATGGTCATATCACATGCATGGGATGGGATTGTGAAAGGAGGAAGCTATGTGGCAGTTTAACTGCAATTATGTGGCTGTTATCGACAATTATATGGTGGCTTGTCCATGATGTATTTTGTGACCGTTTATCGGTATCTATGTGGTGGCTTGTCCCTAAATGGTGTGTTATCGAATGGACAAGTTTTGGGAACTTGATATTGGTGTGTAGCAGAGATGGGTAGGAAACTTTATAAAATGTGCATTGTTTTTAAAGTATGCATCGACATGTTCATGCATAAGTATCAGTATTAGAACTTGTGATTATTATGATGATTGATATGATGAGATTGACATTTTGATATGTGTATGATTATATTTGTGTTGATCTCACATTGGGCTTTTAAAACTCACCCCTTTTTAATTTTAACTTTTCAAATAATAATTGAGGTTAGGACGGGCTCAGCTTACGAAGGTGCTCTCGGTCATTGTCAGAAAAATATATTATTTTGGTACTCAATATTTTGAGGATATGATTTTATTACTGTGGACTTTTGCCTGGGATTTTCTTTTGGACTTTGGATTATTTGGATTTTGGATTTTGGATTTTGGATTTTGGATTTTTCTGCATGATTTGAGTTTCAAAATTATCACTTAAAAGATTGTGAAATTGACAATTTATGGTGGATTTTTCATAATTAAATCAAACAATGCCCAACAAGGGTGTTTTCAAAGTTCAATACTTTGTTTTTGAAACTCAACACCATCTGCTTACAAAATTGATATTTTATGAGATATACATTAAATCTACGTTTTGAAAAAGACAAACGAGTTTTAGATATGCAAATTATCCGCTATTATTTTTTAATTGAAGTATGACACTTTCTGAAAAAAATCAAAACTTGAGTTTTCTAAAGATAAACAATTTCAAACAAAATTCAATTTTCTTAACAAGGACGTTTTTAGCAACGACAAGTTTTAAGAGAAAATAGCTAAATGATTTTGTGTCATCAATATGGCTAATGTGATCTTCGAGATTCGACCATAACGTCTAGGTCGGGTTTATGGGGTTACATAGAAGATCAAAAAATCCTGTTGGCATAGCCCTAGTTCATTGACGAGGAACCTGAAGCGACAGTTGATGAGGATTACCGAAATGAGCTAATCACCCATAATCAAATTTGATTATTCTTATACTTCAATCTTTCGATTTTTAGTTCTTTATATTATTTTATTCTTATTATTATAAAAACCCTAAAAAACTCCTTTTCACTTTACTTTCGTACTATAACTAAATTAAAGTACTAATTAGATCTTTCAATGTTCAAGTTAAAGTTAACCTAGCTCTCGTCTCCCTTGGGTATGATCCTTGGAGTACTCACCTAATCCGTTGTAACTATATTACAATCGAACTTGTATACTTGTAGATACCGCTTCATTAATATATATTTTACTGCAATATTCACACTCTAGGCGTTAGCATGTCCGGAGGTGATCAGAAAGGCTTCTTATGCTTCTGCAATAGGAAGCCTCATGTGTGCTATGTTATGCACACGCCCAGATATATGTTTCGTAGTAGGGTTGGTGAGTCGATATCAAGCAAATCCAAGACCAAGAGAAAACATGAGAATGTTTCCTTATGCTTCTACAGTAGAAAGTCCCATGTATGTCATGTTATGCACACATCCAGATATTTGTTTCATAGTGGGGTTGGTGAATCAATATCAAACGAATCCAGGGCCAAGACATTGGTAAGAAGTTAAGCATATACTCAAGTATTTGTGGAGAATGAGGTATTATATGCTTGTGTAGTCTGGAAGAGACCTTACTTTTATCGAATATACTAGTTTTAACTTCTAAATGTGCCCCGATTTGAGGAAATCAACATCTAGCTGTATTTTTTGTCCTAGGCGACGAGTCCATTGTGTGGAGAAGTGTAAAGAAAAGTTGTACTGTTGACTCCCACTATAGAGGTTGAAAATTCGGTTGCTTCTAAGGTTACAAAAGAAGCAATATGGCTTCGTAAGTTCCTTATGGATCTTGAAGTTGTTCTTGTTATGGAAAATTCTATCATACTGTATTGTGACAATAGTGCGACAATAGCTAACACCAAGGGAGCCATAAACCACAAGAGGATGAAACATATTGATAAAAGATATCATATCATAAGGAAGGCTATCGCAAATGGAATCATGGATGTAGTCAAATTCGCATATGAGGACAACCTTGTGGACCTATTTACCAAGACTCTACTAGTTAGGAGTTTTGATAAACACATGAAGAGCATGAGAATGTGAAATATGACTCATCTACTTCATTAGGACAAATGGGAGACTTTTGGATCTAGTGCCCTATGTGTAGTAAATTCATTTATAAACTTGTAATTTTTTCAAACAAATTGGCCAATAAAATAATTCATGGATTACATTAATATAATTTTATAATTTCTTCTTGTGGTTTTTGCATGCAAAGCAAAATAGAAGCAAATGTTGGCTCATTGGTTGTCTAATGTTTAAGCTAATATTAAGCGGTACGTGGTTGGATCGTAATATGAAAATATAACTTATATTAGTAGACAAACCTAAACATATTCTAAGTCTAATTGAAAATGATCAAACGGTTGCAAGACTAATATGTCATTTATCAAGTCAATTTGGGGAGATGCATTATCTTTGGTATCGGAGCAGATGACTCCCAAAAGATAGAGACAGATGTGAATGACTGGATTAACAATACATCGGACTAAACCTAAGAAGAATATATCCTGAATCTATTTATGGATTTATTCACTTATAACGTTCAAAGTGTGGCAAACTTAAATCCTGAGTGGATGACGAACTATGTATGCATGACTCGTATACTTTGATGTAAGTAAAAGCCTGAGTTCGAATAGACAAGGAACCAAAAGTTGGTGTGTTGGGTATACAACTTCTGTAGCAGGTAGTGTCATTCACAACAATGGAATTCATAGCCCGAGGCATGAATAAATGATAACCTCTCATTGATACTATATGGTTGATGAAAAGTAAATGTGGTTACTGGTCGTTCGTCTTTGTGATGAATGACTTGATTACTATTTGATAGTAATTGAATTTCATGAATGAAGATGTAATGGTTACCATGAGATAAAATAGGATAATATTGGAAGAGCGGATTTATCCCAAAGAGATTAAAGATATCCTATAAGGGTAATACACTTATGACAAGGTCATTAGACGAGTACTGATCGAAATGCTTTCGTAATGGCATATCATTAGGGAGAACTCAGTCATGATACTATAGTGGAATGACTTCGTGACTAAATGAGTTTATAATTAATAGACAAAATGGTGGAACTTAATTATAAACAATTTGAGCCATAATCACATATATCTAACTCATTCCTCCGCTAACTTGTTGAAAGTTTTGTACTTGATAGTATTATGGTTCATAAATATTAATAAATGGTTAATAATAATTAACAAAAATATTTTTATTTAACATAATTGATAGTACAGAAATAAATTATTGGATACATATCATAATATTTATAATTCATCAAGTTAGATATTTTAATTAAAACTTTCACTAATAATTAATTTTCAAATTATGACTTTTTAGTTGTTGAAATTTTAATTAAATAAAATTATAATTAATATTTTAAAATATTTTGTAAGTGATTGAAAACATATTAATAATTTTAAAGATAAATAATTACAAATAAATAATATATATGGTAAACTACCATACTAGTCACACTAAAATATGGTCTTTTTATTTTGGTCATTCTATTTTTTTATCAATTTAATCTGTACAGTTAAAAATTGTTCAAAATAGTCACTCAATCGTTATCTATTGCTAAACTGGACTTACATTAACATTATTTTTTTCACCAAATATCCATGATATTCTATTAAAAAAATTACAAAATGAAAATTGCTCTTTTAATACCTTTAAAAATTAAATTAATCTTTTGATCCAAATTCATAACCAACCAACCACCGACGTCCAGGCCATCGTCCCTACAATTCTACAAAGAGCTCCAGTCGTCGATTTCTCATCGTCATTGGCCAGAGGAGTTGCCGTCACCGAAGGAGGAGCTCAAACATCGAATTTTGCAACTCAATAAAAACAATAAAAGAGCGACACACTGAATATGAAGCATCCATCCTCACTTCTTTTTTATCAACTAGATAACTCTATTCGACCCTTTTACCTCCCTTCTTCATTCTCCATTTCTTTTTTGGTGATGGCTTCTACCACTGCCATGTAGTCCCCTAGCTCTCCCCAACTCTATCTGGCTCTGCATTGCAGGAATTTCGTGAAATCACACGCACTTCTCGTCGAGGCATCGTCGATGAACCTCGATTCTCATCGTCATATTCGCTTGCTCTCTCTTACATGAAGCAAGAGTAAGAAACTGGAACGGTGTTGTAATCATGCTTCGCTGATTGTGGCCAACTCCACAGCTGGCATAGAGGCAAATGCCTTTTCCGGACGGGCTGATTCAGAACATGTTGAAGGCTCCATTGACTCGAAACGAAATAGATGGTTTGGAGGTATAAATTTATGATACATTGATTACTTTGCACTAAACAAAAATGTCATTACTATTTTTCTTAATTGAATTTTTTGTTTAAGGTGTTGATGGCGGCGGTGACTCCTTCAGCTGGTGATGATGATGATGAGAAATCAATGGCCGGAGCTCTTATAGATTTGCAAGGACAATGACCTGGACGTCGGTGGTTCATTGGTTATGAATCTAAAATTTTGTGATTTTTAAAGGGACTAAAAGAATAAATTTTCATTTTGTAATTTTTACAATAGAATATGTATGTGGTAGTTTTGGTCAACAATCTATTAATGAAATAACGTTTTGAATTATTATTTTAAACCATTTTTATAACTGATTAAATTAATAAAAGAAATTTAGAATGATCAAAATAGAAACGATCATATTTTAAGGTTACCGCTTACTTTACCCTAATATATAATGCATAGCATAATGATAAGAAATATCATTTTGTAACTAATTAATAATATAGAGGTAAATTTAGTAATAAATTGTTTATTAAATAATATTAAGGATAAAATGGTAAATGATATATAAAATCAAAATCAATAATTGGTATTAGAAGATAATTATAGTGTTCATAATTATAAAGTAAAACTTTATATAACTTTTAAGTAAAGAATTATATATTTTAATAATATCATCATCAAAGAAATAACATACAATTAAATTATCAAATATATTTTTAAAATCACTAATTCAAAATAATTAATAAAATGAAATATGATAACGTTATTCTTTTAAATAATTCACATGTAAACTCATTAAAAATTAAAATTGACAGAAATTTATTCTCTAATATTACCTTGTTATATTTACTCACATTTTGAACTTAATATAATGAAAAAAATTTAATTAGATTTTATTATAATATATTAAACTAATTTAGGTATTATAATTTAATAATATCAAATGTAATGTATAAGCTGCATGATTATTATAAAACATTACCACCATACAATCTTATATTATTAAGTCATGGACATTCAATCTTATTTTAGGTATTATAATTTAATAAAATATTTGATTTATGGTAAAGAGATTAAATCATAGTTCTAATTATAATAATATAAACTTGTTTATTTAATAAAATATTTATATGTTTGATTTTAAAATTAACTATTCGTAATCGAATTTCAAGTTTTAACTTAAATTAAGATTTTACGATAAATAGTATATAAAAAATTCAAGTGTACTCGCTGCATTAAAGTACTTGAATTATGGAACAATTAGACAATTCTTATCGACTATCATATTTGATAGGAATAAATAAAATAAATGAATTACCCATAGCTTAGCGGAAGTTGACATGTAAAAGTAGTCTCAAGCAAGTATAAATCAATGGGGATGTAGGACATCTCATCGCTCCAAAAAAGAAAAATAAATAAAATTTCTATTTCTTTTGGAAAAGATTTATTATTTTTCGGCTCTAAAAAATCCCATTCACAATCCATTTCTTGAAGTATAAAACAGAGCATATATGGACTTTTATGATATATACATATACTCACTTCTTTGTTTTTGTTTTACAATTTGATCTGAGTTTTACTGGTTTTGGTGTTTTTATTATCTTCAATTATCGACAGATGCAGATGGAAATTGGGGAATCACGGATCTTTCTAACATGTAATCTTCAATCTCTATGTTATTTTCCGCCTTGATCTATAATGGTGAACTAATGATCATATTATCTAAATATGTAATTCTTTTCTGTTCTTAGGATTCTTTTTTGTTTTTTTTTCCTATTTAAGCTTAATTTTGATTATGTTATGTTTCTGATGATCTGGGTTTTTCAGTGAGTGGATTACTTGTTGAGAAAAAAGACGAGATTTTTTGTTAAATCCCCTGTTTGTTTGTGTTTTTGGAACGGTGGATGTTGATTTTGCTTTATTTTTGACAATCCGACCAAACTTTTTAGTCATTTCTGGGGAATTCTTTGCTTGTGTTCTGGGTTTTCATTTAAGTTTGGAATATTCTTTTCATGGAGGACTAGCGTTGTTCTCTTCTTTCATTGATTCATCCTCAAATTCCATGATTTAGAACTGCTGTTTTTGGATCATCTCTAGGGGTTTTCTGCCACTGTCCTTGTTGTTCTGAATGCCTTTGTGCTCAGCCATTTTGGACCTTCTAACCTGGTTTCTTTTTATTAGTTTTGATCAATGAAGATGATCGGACACATCAAGCATATAGTTTGTAAACAAGGAGGGGTCGAATGCCGAGATTCAAACTCCATCCCATATGAATGCGACTTGAATGAACCGTCTTAAACTCTGTATTCAAACTTTATACATATTGGATCATCCAACCTTGTTGGTTTTAGTTGGCTTAGATCAACCATTGGATGATCGGACTACGGAAACATAGGCCGTAGTTTGAGTAAGGGAACAGATTGCAAATGTTCGGATTTGGACCCGAACCTGAATCATTTGAATGCCTTCTTTTAAGAGTGGCTACATGAGTTTTATGATCATATGGTTTGTGGTGTAAATTGTTCTTTTTATTTCTCTTGTGATTTAAGGAGTTGTTTTTTTTTTTAATGAGAATCTGTTTTGATTGTCCTATTTGTAGGTTTGAGACTTGAAGTTAGCTGAATCAATCCATTATTTAAGGTAGATGTTCTTGGCATTTGTAAATTGAACTAACAACTTGAAAGTGTTGGTGTTTAGGAAATAATTTGGATCATTTTAGGGTTATTTTTAGGTTGATTGTTAACCCCATTTTTCATAATTTCTTTCAGCAATTTAGATTATCTCATTGTCAAGTTTGGGGGGCAGTGCAAGACCTGGGCAGTGCCCATGGATGCCACAACAAGCGGAACTCCGACTATACAATACCATAACATACCTGATCAATCGGGTACTGCTATAGCTGCTGCTTCCATACCAACATTTCCACGACAAGTTCGTCATTGCTTCGGGGACTCATCTCCTGGAGAATTCCCCTTAGCTGCGAATCCTTCCATTGTTCTTCATGTCCTTACTGCATGCAATTTGGACCCTCGTGATCTTGCTAAACTAGAGGCAAGTTGAAAGTGAAGCTTTTTTAAATGTGAGAATTGATAATGCTGGCTGATTTAATTTTGTAAATACGGTGTTGCTAGGCAACATGTTCCTTCTTTAGGAGACCAGCAAACTTCACCCCCGATTATGAATTGTCAATATCAGAGCTTGCTGCTCTTGACATATGCCAGAAAAGAGCTATATTTAAGCCAATGACTGATGAAGAATGTCAAAATTTGAAGCGAAAATGTGGGGGATCGTGGAAATTAGCCCTCAGGTTTTTGCTGGCTGGGGAAGCATGTTGCAGGAGGGAGAAATCACAGGCAATTGCAGGACCTGCTCATAGCATTGCTGTGACATCAACTGGAGTAGTTTACTCTTTCGGATCTAATACCTCAGGACAGTTAGGGCATGGTACTATGGAAGAAGAATGGCAGCCTCAGCAGATAAGGTTGCCAATATCTTAATCACTGTGTATGCTTGGAACTGTGAGCGTAAATGCAAAGAGTTAATGGAACTCCATTATGTTGTAGATCTCTGCAAGGCATTCGGATTATCCAAGCAGCAGCTGGAGCTGGCCGAACAATGCTAGTTAGTGATGCTGGGCGAGTGTATGCCTTTGGAAAGGATTCATTTGGTGAAGCAGAATTTGGAGTTCAAGGAACTAAACTAGTTGCAACTCCACAACTCATTGAATCTTTGAGAGACATATTTGTGGTGCAGACTGCAATTGGAAACTTTTTCACAGCTGTATTGTCGAGAGAAGGCAGAGTTTACACATTTTCTTGGGGCAAAGACAGGAAGCTTGGTCACCAAACTGAGCAAAATGACGTGGAGCCTCAGCCTCTTTTGGGGGCACTAGAGGACGTACCAATTGTGCAAATTGCAGCTGGTTACTGCTATCTTCTCTGCCTAGCTTGTCAACCAAGTGGCATGTTAGTATCCAATTACCGTTTTATAGGGTTCCTAAACTCTATTTTTTTTTAGCAGGTACTGCAAACTGTTCTTATCATAATCTAAAAAATCAACTTGTAACTGTGCTGAACCTGGATTTGAGTATGTCCAAACATGAGTAAGATATGTGTCAGACAGGTGAGAGTCAGAGTGACATAACGGACAGAAGCATAGTTTTTTCTATTTCTTTATTCTTTCTTAGCAACACTCTCATACCTTAATTAGCTCACAGAAAGGTTTGATGATTTACCATCACAAATCTTTGAAGTTTTCTAGAAACTCAGAGACCATCCATCTTCTTGTTTAATGTATAGGCAAAATGTTAATTGCACTTGGGTAAGTTTCAAGTATTGGCGTGTTTGATGCAGGTGCTTTTTTTGAAGTACTAACACATCTTTCAAGGGTTTTGGAGTGTCATGTTCCATACCCATATCTGGATATGTGTTGAACATGAGGGTCAGACACATATACTTCAAGAAAAATGAAAAGTTGAATTCAGAGCAATATAGAATAGGCACATGCCATTATTCAATCATTTGAATGTTATATGAGCAATTACTAACCAGTGTGCCCTTATTTTTTGAACTATTAGGTCAGTGTACTCTGTTGGGTGTGGCTTGGGAGGAAAGCTTGGACATGGCTCAAGAATGGATGAAAAGCACCCTCGACTAATTGAACAGTTTCGGCTTTTGAACCTTCAGCCAATGGTGGTTGCTACTGGTGCTTGGCATGCAGCTGTTGTGGCTCGGGATGGAAGGGTTTGCACATGGGGTTGGGGACGTTACGGGTGCTTAGGACACGGAAACGAAGAGTGTGAATCAGTTCCAAAGGTGGTAGAAGCATTAATCAAGGTCAAAGCAGTTCATGTTGCTACAGGGGACTACACAACCTTTGTGCTATCTGAAGATGGTGATGTATATTCTTTTGGTTGTGGGGAATCTGCCAGCTTAGGACATAACACTGCAGCTGAAGGACAGGTTTGAACTTCCATTCCATTCTAACTTAGTGTTTCACTGTTTTGTAATAATATTTGAAAAGAAAATTATGCCCTATGTTACATGGACTCTTAATGTTCTCTAAAGTACACGTGTTCTGCATATATTTTGGACACAGATGAGGAGATATGATCCTCCAAATATATATGAAAAAACTTGGAAAATTTCAGCATAGCTGTGTCTGGTCTGGAGAATTAGTCAGAAAGATTTTTTATTCTTAAAGTGCATCTAGTAACCATGATCATTTTGGTTTAATGCTAATGTGGCAGGGAAACAGACATGCTAATGTGTTGAGCCCAGAACTGGTGAAGTCATTGAAGCAAGTGAAAGAAAAGGTGGTACAAATTAGCCTAACAAACTCAATACACTGGAATGCCCATACATTTGCACTCACTGAATCAGGGAAGCTTTATGCATTTGGGGCAGGAGATAAAGGTCAGCTAGGCGTAGAGCTAATGAACAATCAGACAGAAAGGGTAAACCCTGAGCGAGTTGATATTGATCTCTAATGAATTCCCCTCCAATATCTTAGATCATATCACAAAATTGCATTGGATGTCTAGATTTTCAATGTGTTGTAAATAGATACAAACAGAAGGATTTGAAGCTTTCAGTTAGGTTAGCAAGGGCCGATAAGCAGTGTTACAAGTTTGATTTCCTAAGAAAATGGTTTATCACAATGGCCTTCAAGTTGTTAATTGTTCAAATATCTGTTTAGGTTCGTTGATTACTTATTTGTGTTAAGTTGCATTCTTAAATTCACATATCTTAAACTGTTTTAGTAGATTGCAAAAGACTAGGAATTCATATCCAACACTCGTGTTCAATAGAGTATAAGAATATGACCTAAACTTTTAAATACATGGGGAAATCTAACCAAACTCATGTCGTAAAACTTCTAAATACATCAAAAAATATAGAGAGACAAACCTAATCACACTCATATCTGGCAATCACATGAAATTATGATCTACAGACTCTGCATTGTCTTTAAAACACCCACGTCTAGGACCTACGGCCAATGCATTTGGGCATGAATTAATAGTCATTTTCCTAAGAAAATGGTGGTTTAGGCACTTATTGTTAATAGTTAATGTTTTATGTTATAAAGGCTTCTTTTTCTCTAAAATATCCATATTTGACACGTTTTGGAGAATGGTACATTGGAAAAACTTATAGAACTTTGAAAAGCTTATACATGTTATAACTACTACGAAGACGGATATGTTAGAGAGAAACAACCAAAATTAAAATTGCACATTAAATTGCAGTTTTTTCTTGTCCAGCATTTTTACATACAGGGGAAGAACTAGTACCAATGATCCGTAGGTAATTCCAGTGACTCAAAAAGGGAACAAGCAACCACCTTTAACAATAAGAGTGTGATAATTCTAACCAAGGAACTGGCAGTTCAAAAATTAGAAGCAAAACATGCTCTCTCCAAAGTCTAAAGTGAATACATGGTTCCAAGAAAATACAAAACCATCAAATTAGGCTAACCTCCAGCTGACCGTGAAGCTCAGTAGTCAGATGGGGAAATGACATCATCAATCTTCAAAATCATCTTAACAACTTGTGTTGCAAGCAAGATCTGCTGCTGCTTCCCAATCAGCGTTTCGAAGACATTTTGCTCGCACATATCATTAGTCCCAACATCATTGCAGTCGATTCCAAAGTGAGGATTATTCTCCTAGACATCAAATGTAAATTCAAAATTAATGAAGATACTTCATGGAGGTGAAGATTATACAAGATCAAAGCCATCATTGAACTACTAAGTAGTTACCTTAATTTGTTGAGATTTCACTGCTGATAGCGTCTCAATGGGTTGGAGCCCACTATTTTCGGCCAGAGCCACGGGGACAGCATCTAAAGCATCCGCGAATGCTCGGATTGCATACTGCAGATAAAAGAAAAATGATATAAAATATAATTACTACAATGAAAAACAAAAGGAAAGTAAACTATTAAGATGATTCATGTGCCACATTTTACCTGCTCAACTCCTGGATATTTATCTGCTGCTGCCTCAACAGCAATTGAGCAAGAAATCTCAGCTGCACCACCACCATAGACGATAAAATTGTTGCGAATTAGATTCCTGGCCACACAAAGTGCATCATGGATACTGCGCTTTGTCTCCTCTATCATCATCTTGTTTCCTAATGCATCATCAAACACAAATGAAAACAATCTATGGGATATATAAACATATACATATGCCGAATCAATCACAATTTAGCTTAGTGCATAACTCTTTGCTATATTGATCCCTTTGTTACTTCTATCTCTCTACAATAAACTTACATAAATGCCCAATCAATTCAGCATTGAACAGGAAAAAGACGTCCAAGCATCTCAACATGGCATTCTACTAAATGGAAGCAAGAAATGTCTCAGAATTGTCCAAGTGTCATGTGGGTGTAGCCTTAAATTACTCTTCAACCAAGTCATTTTCCTATTTGATTATCCAGTTTTAAGGTTAGCAGGTAAAAACAGCCTTGCTCCAAAACTGTCTCCAATAAAGATGGCAAAGGGCCTCTACCACTGAGACTAGGAAGCATATTTTATTACAATAAGAATTTAGGAATAAGAAACACAAGTAATTCACCGAGTAGACCAAGTGTGTGGGCTTAAGCCAATTCAAGATACAAAATCAAATCACAAGGTCTTGAAACCCTCATGTTGTCAACAGCTTCATTTTAATGATCAAATAAAAATTGACAATATTATCAATTGAACATAATGTAATAAACCACAAATCAATTGCAACCAAATAGAACAAAGGGAAAGAATCTACCTCCACGAATAAATATGGTTACAGCCCTTGAATTCGCACAGTGCTCAATGTATAACATTTTATCTTTTGTAGTGCCAAAAGACTTCTCTCTGACCAAACCAGCCTGAGAAAATACAATGAAATAACAAATAAGTGATTTTATAAGATACAGATGTGATGATATGCTGGGGGGATCAGCCTGAGATCATAAAATATTGAAACTTCAAACATGCATGAATTGTTAGTCCAAATGAGCCATGCTCTGGTGCTTGCTTAAACTAAAAGTTGTTAACAGTCTAATCATCTCGCGTGAGCTCTCACCAGTTGTCCTCTACCTAATGCACGAAAAAAAACATCCTAAGAGAGGAATTAATCTAGCACACACTTCTAAGCAAAGTGATATAGACAAGGAAAAAATGGAGCATAGCATACCCTTCCCAACTTTTCTGGGGTCAACTCCTGGAACCTAGGCACAATCCTTCCACCTACAGAGAAAATATAATTAGACTGCTCATTGCTGATTAAGGTTGCGTATTCTAAATATTTATCTATCAAGAATTTTGTTAGCATGACGTCAAATGAAGGATAAACTAAACAGAAACATACCTGTAGCTATTGCTATCAATTCCAATTCCACACCACCTACCCATCTGACGGCAGGCAAGTTCTGGTGCATTAATAAATGATTTGCCTCATCATCAAATCCCCATTGACATATAACCAATGTAGCACCAACATCCTGAAACAACATTACAATGAGAACAAGATGTCTATCTCTATCCCAAAATTACTAAGGTGACCACTATAAGTAATCCACCCCCTCCCCATAGAGGATAATCTAAAGCAAAAAGGAAAGCAAAAGATCAACTTGAAAGGACATTCCTCAGAACTCCAATCCGCAGCCATACCTTGCATTTCTGAACCATGTCATCAAAATACTTTTGTTCTTGCTGACGTAGAGTCTGAAACTTTTCCACCGTATCAATGTCTACTTTATGTTTAGTCTTTGGCTTAGGTGGCTCAAATGGACAAGTTAATATGGCAATTTTTGCATCTTCAATTTGCTTTGGCATCTGAGGATGACTCATGTCTTTATCAACAGTAATTCCATATATTAGCTCAGTGTCTTCCAATTTTCCTCCAACTTTTCCCTCAACCTTAATCAGATCTAAATTGACATCTTTCCTCTCTAGATCAGCAACAGAAAGAACTGCTTTAACAGAAATTTCAGCCAAAGCACGCTTGCATCGGTTCACACTATAAAACAACAAAAAATGGTTACACATTTGCAATAAAAAGATATATATATAATACATCAGTCTAGCACTGGATTCACAAAAAAATCACTCCGAATTTTTTCTTGATTCCCAATATTAGGAATCTCACTTCTCAATACAAACAAGTTTGGGAATTGCTAGCTGACAGCAAGAACTATTTAAATTGATCCATGTGCCACCATATCTAGATAGTTCAATGCTCCACCATAAAGACCCTAGTCATAGCTAAAACAACCCTGACTATTTTTGTTTTACAAACATCACAAAAAGTCAGCATTGAGATTTGATTTGAAGACAATTCAGGAACATATCATATGAGGATGATGTAGCCAAAAGATGGTCAAGATTAACCAGTATATTTGCAAGTTAAGGTGATGAAATTTAACTAACATTTAGATGCAGTGTTCTCACCACATTGATACTATCACCTTTCATATGTTTTACAGCCACAATCACAGTGTCCAACAGAGAAGCTTATGGCACCTCTTACTGATCAAAGCAGCATCTTAAGCAAAGTCCTTATTCAATTCCAGACTATATGAGAAGAAATATATAAAGACAATTAATTTTAGATAAAATGATACTGATAGCAACATGATCATCTAATCTAATGTGGCAAATCCACATGATGGGGATAGGATATCACTGTAGCAAACAAGTAGGATAGATGACATATACATATGAATTAACCTTCAAACAAAAAATTAAAAAAAACATCTTGAAGAAACTGGTCATAATTCTCTCTTTAAGAAGAGAAAAATGCAAGCAAAAATTTTAGCTAGCACAACATAAGAAGCTAGTATAATCCTGTTATAGTCACAGCAATTACATTTCTAGTCATGTATTATTGTGATCTGATCATTGCTAAGGCCAAAAAAAAAATGTAAAGTACATCAATAGAAGCTACAAAACTTACATTTTTGAGGATAGAGTGGTCATGCATGTTTGAACCAAAGGCTCTATATTTGTTGGTCCAAAATCAAACTTCTGGGCTATACGCTCCAAATGCTCAACAGCTATTCTAGAAGCCATTTCATAACCCTCTGCAATACGGATGGGATGAATCCCACGTTCCAATAGCCGCTCTGCCTGCTCTAGTAGTGCTCCAGCCATGACAACAACACCAGTTGTTCCGTCCCCAATTTCATAATCCTGACTCCGAGACAGCTCAACCATCAACTTAGCAATTTGATTGTCAACATCCATCTGCTCCAATATTGTTGCCCCATCGTTTGCTGACAATGTCAAACAAAAACAAAAAGAAGACATCAGGAAACTTTGAACATTATCTATGTATGATTTCACTAACAAATCCAACATCCTTAAGTTTAACATTTACTTCAGAACATAAAATTCAAGAAGGTATGTCCAGAAACATTAAGCTTGAAATCCTAGTTCAGATAAGTGTATCCATGGTAACTTTACCTAAACAAAATTTTACCGTTCAAAAACTGGTGAAGTTCTATAAAGCAAGTCCTAAAAGTGGCATTAAAACCTACATTTCTCTTCAAAAAAGCTAAAACTATCTAACTTCTGATTTCAAAGATCATTTCAAACAGATCCAAAACCAAAAAAAGATCATCTTTTAAAAACCTTAATCAAGTGACTAGAAACTTCATGATAAAGTAAGACATTAGAAAAAGGGAGAAAAAGGTGGAAAGGATTTTAACTGATGGTGACATCGCCGTCGGGGCTTTGGAGCATCTTATCCATGCCTTTGGGTCCTAGAGAGGTTCGGAGGATCCGAGAGACCGCTCTGCCTGCGGAAATGTTGGCTTTTTGAGCTTCGAGCCCGCTCAGCCTCGTTTTCTGCTCTTGTTCTTTAAGTATAATGAATGGCCTACCGTACTCGTCGAACGCCAACGCCATTTCCCCCGAGTTTCACTGTTACGTTGCCGATCTGTGCTACTTTTTCTTCTTCAGTGCTCAGCCGTTTGGAAATGAGAAGAGTGTGGAAGGTTTTCAAAGCCCTAATTAGTGGGCTTGAAAAAAAATTTATTGACCTACTAGTAGTTTTTTTTTCTACTGAAATATATAAAATAATATATCACAACAATATATCATATTTTCAAATTTATTCAATTTAGTCTTTACCACAAAAACTAATTCAAATCGAATTTAATTTAGCTCGTTATATCATTTTCAGCTTATATGTTATTAACATGTAACGCAGTTCGTAAATGCAACAATTGAAAAGGTTCGTGTTATAGAAATACAAACTGTAAACTCCGAGTTATTTGCAGATGACTTTATCTTTCCTTTCCTTTTTTAAGAATTCGGGTCGACCTTAGCTACGGATTAACATAAATACACCAAATAATAAATACACAATCATTTTTACATTCAATTGCTAATTTATGCGACTTTTGCATTTTATTCAATTTAGTCTCCAAAACCGAGACTAACATAACTTTCAATTTAAGCGTCAAAATTTTAACTCAATACTTTATAATACAATTCAACCCAATACATGTTTTTCTATTTCTCAAAATAAACATCATAAATTAATTTAAGTAAATAAATAAATTTCCCAATTAAATAATTTTCTCAACCCAATTCTAATTCGTTAAAATCATTGCAACTTTACATTCAATCGATTCACAATAACCAATTAATTTCATTTCATTTTCGAACTTCAATTAATTAATTAATAGTTTGAAAATCCATAAATTAATTTTAAGTCATTTCCATTTAGAGGAAATCACATTTATTTCGAATATTTCTCATTTCTTTAACTTTACCATTTTTATCCATTTCTATTTATTTGATTCAACAAACAATTCATTTTTTATTCCAGCGAGCTAGAGGAGGGACTAATTAGACATATGTGATTAGGGATGAAATGATTTATAATTAAGTTTTAGTTTTTTACCTTATAATTATAAACTCATTTAGTCACGAAGTCATTCGACTATAATATCGTAATTGAGCTCTTCATAATGACATACCATTATGAAAGCAACTCTATAATGCCCAAGAATTCAAGTATTTGATTTGTTGAATTTAATAAATAAAATAAGTGTATGTCTCAATAGTTGTGAGCCTTGATTAGGAGGGTGAGGTCATGGGTTTGAGACTTGTGGGAGTTTACTTATTTTGTTTCCCTCGTGGGTTGGCCATGTAGTAGTAGTGGGGTCATGTTGGGATTCTGGTTAGTGGGTAGTTGGAGTTAGTTTAAATTTGAATTAGTGGCTTAATTATAAGGGTTGATGAGATATTGTGTTAGTTAATTTTGTTTTATGTTATTTTTATTTTTATTTTTATTTTTATTTTTATTCTTATTCTTATTTTTATTTTTATTTTCTTTTTCCCAAATTTCATTCCCAGTTTCACGTTCCCACCTCTCAACTCCCAGGACAGTATTGTTGGTTTGTTGATTTTTTTTTTCGAACGGGTTCTTGAAATTTGTTGGTTTGCAGTTGGGGTGATTCATAAGTAATGTTCTTATTTTTCTTTGTTTCATTTCGGAGAATTTCTCTTATGGAAGTTAGATTGCAATTTAACGAATGTTGGTTTAATCGTTGGAATTGGTTGATTGTTTAGGAGAAGCGCAGGAAACGTTTAATTCTTCGACGAGTTAGGTTTTAGAAAGCGTTGTTCATTAAAGGTGAGCACTTCTGTGAATTGGGGATTTTGGTTCTATGAATCATTTGGTTTTGTTACTAATTTAGTGTTTCAATCGGTGCATTTAGGTTCTGATGATCTCATGGGAACGTTCACATCAAAATCGAGCCAGGTGTGCAACAAGAAACTCAAAAAATAGCAAACGACAAAAGCTAAAATTAGGGCCTATCGACACTACATGGCCATGTGGTAAGCTGTGTGTGACACACGGTCATGTGACAGGCCGTGTGCGATGCCATGTGTGACACACGATCTAGGCCATTTTAGTTCGTGTGCCAGGCTGTGTAGGACACACGGTTTGTGGGCCTAAATTTCAGAATTTTCCTCTAAGGTCGTACATGTCGTCATGATCGACTATGGGCCTTCCGTGGGGTCGGTATGTGTTATATAAGCCTTAAAACATGAAATCTGATAATCTGATAGTATGAATTTGACATAAATAATACTTGAATGCATGTAATGAGATGTGATATGTTTCATCTATTATGTATAAGCATGTTCAATATATGTTATACGAGCATGCATGATATATATACATTCTGGTATCTGTTAATCTATTATGTCTGGTATTCTATTTGTATCTGGCTATGGGGTGGGTTATGTATTATGTGCAGGAAGTGTTCTGTGTGAGGTGTTAACTCACAATTATACTTGCAGCTTTGCAACGATTTTTCTAAAAGGTGTCGTAAGGACACTAAGCAGTGTGTAGGGTTGGGTGGGTGTTTTATACCCCACATGGTGTGTTGGGATGGTCGGAGATGGTGTGTAGCGGATGGGGCTAGGATTGTAACTTACATATGACTTTGATTCTACATAAGATATGCATTAAATTTGTGATTCTGTTCCTATTAAATTGCACACTGAGTTTTAAAACTCACTCTCTGTTTGTATGTTCTTTCATGTAACCCTCAAACTTAGGCGGTCGGTCTGACTGGAGCTCGAATATGTCCATAATTTTGTAAAACTTTATTTACATAAATTTTCTTATTAAAATTCCATTTTGAGAGTTTGGTAATTTTGGGACTCTCTCAACATTTGGGTTTATTTTTGGATTTGGACTTTTAATTTGGGTTTTAGCATAATGTTTGATAAAACAATTTTTCAGAAAATGACTATGTTTTTGCGATCAACTATTTAAAAAAAACTCGTTTTTTTTTCTCTTTTCAAAATGTAACATCTTAAGAACTTCCGCTGCAAATTACATGATTTAATTAAAAATGTAAACAGCCAACAATTTTTAGTTAATAGGTATGACAAATGTTTTCAAATAACTTTTCTTCATAACACTTCCAGATTCAGCCATAACGTCTAGGCCGAGTTTGGGGTGTTACAAACTCGACCACTATTTGTCCAATGAACTTGTCATAAGTGTGTTACTTGTAACACCCAAAAATTGGACCTAGGAGTTTTAGGGGTATTTTAGGGATTTTAGCTTTAATGTGCTCGAAATTTCATAAGCATGGTAATCGTAAATGTTTTTTACTATGGTTTTAGAAAATTAAATCAAATTTTGAAAATGAGTTTTAAAGACCTTTAATTTAAAAAATAGTACTGATTTGGAAATGGGTTAAATTTGTGAGTTGTTAAGAGGCAATTAGACCAAACTTTAAAATTCAACCTAAAAACCCCTATCTCTAGTTTTATTTTCACGATAGTTTTCTCCAACTACATGCTCTTGTTGTTCCTTTCTCCCTAAGCTCCTCTCTTACACTTTTTTTTTCAAACCTTAACTCCATTTATTTACTTCATCCCCATAGCATAAATCTCCATAAAATTTCAAGAAAACACCTAAAAACACCATAGATTTCTCCATTGTCAAGTTTGTGGGTTTTTCAGGTTTTCAATCAAAAGCTCAGTTATTCGTCAACTAAGGTAAATATTCGATTCTTGATTAGTCTTAATTTCATCTGATCTTTTAAATTGAGTTTTTAGCCATTAAATTGCATGTTTTAAATAAAAGCCAAAAATAGCATCATTAATGGTGAATTTCAGGATTTTGAGTAAAAACGTGGTTTCAAAGTGTTTTTCAATTAGATTTGTTATGATTAGAAAATTTCTAAACTTTGAAGTTTCGTTAAAGATTTGTCTAATTTCGTGAAAATAGCCATAACTTGTCGAAAAATGTCGATACTATGAATTAAGTAGTTTTGCGTAGTTTAAAGGATGAAATTTAGCCATATGTGAATAAATAGATGAATGGAATCGGTTTTACGTAAAAAAATTGAGTATAGACCGAGACATTTATATATCAAGTTTACTATGTCGAAGTTTCAATTACTTGAGAACATAGCTTAGGCTTATGATTTTGATTGTTTAAAGTGAATCCATAGCTGATTGTTGATTGTGTTATTGTGTGAATTATTATGTTGAAGCTTTGGATTCATTAGGACCTTTTACGAGCTAAGGAAAGGCTAGTTTAAGCTTTCAACATTTTGGCAAAAGCGTATTGGTGAGTGATTTTAATTGCTGCTTGTAGACACGATTCAATGCGTTATTTGGAAATTTAGTTGTAGCCTAAACCCCTACTCTAAATTTTTACTGTAAGCTTTCTCGTATTCATGTTTAACTTGTGAAATATGTTTGTGTTATTGTGAAAATATGGATTGACATGAGATGCTATTACATGTGTATGAATCAAAAGATGTGGTTGATTCCAAAAGAGTTATCTACAAATGCACTAACTTGTATATTGATGATGATGTTTATGCTTATGTCTTATATTATGCAAATGAAACGGATAAGAAAAGGTAATAAAGCAGTAAGTTCATAATTGAGATGTAATGTGATGATAAAAGGACTGATGAGTTGAATGACGTACTTATATGTGAGAACTTTTTTTATGCTATGAATGAATTTACTAATGTCACAAGTAAATACACTAATTCGTGAATCAATGATGTTATTTAAGTTTATGTTGATAAATGGAATGCAAAGTAAGTAAATGGAATGGAAAGTAAGTAGATGGAATGGTTCATAGTCTTATGAAATAGTTAATGATTATGCAATATGTTTTATAAAACCCTATTATATTAGGAATGAAAAATAAGTGATGTTGATAGACTTTCTCATTTGTGAGTTGGTGGTTAAGTAGTTGATAAATCTTGAGGATTTGGTATAGTTTTTTTTATTTAACCTATAAAGTTCATTGTTGAAATGGAATTTATTGTTTAAAGTTTTTACGAGCTTACTAAGCATTTATTGCTTAGGTAATTACTTTCATTTACTTTTAAGATTATCGGAAGCTCAATCAGTTTGGAAGCTCGTCGGAGATTTATCACACTATCCAACATATGTTTTGGTAGATTTTGATGTTTTAGTCATGGTTATAATGGCATGTATAGGTGAATTATGTTTGATGATTTAGTTGTTATGCTTGGCTTGTAAATATGGTATTATGGTTAGTGTGTTTTTGGTACTTTGGTGCCTTAATGGTTGGTGTGGATGTGGTTAAATGAATGTATGTTTTGAATTACCTAATATGTTTAAGTTTAGGTTGATTTGATGATTTGTGATTAAGGTGCCTTTTGGCATATTGGTTGTATGGATAAATGGTGTAACGATTTAGTTATTGTTATACACGTTTTAAATATGTTTTCAAGGCTTGAATGTATGTGTATTTGGTTCATGGGTTCATGCTTGATTAGGGTGAAGGAAATGGCTTGAAATTAGCCTATTTCTTGTCCACACCGCCAAAGACATGGGTGTGTGTCTCAGTCCTGTGTGACACACGGCCATGCGACACGACTGTGTGTCCCCTGTAGGTTTTAAAGGGTTGCTAATCAGGCAGTGACACGACCTAGCACATGGCCTAGCACACGACCGTGTGAGGCCACTTCGAGATTTACACGGTCTGGCACACAGGTGTGGACACCTTAACCCCAAACCCTAAAAGGTGATAATTAACCTAAATTTAGTATGACCTATCCGTGAACACCTTAACCCTGAACTGGTCTGGACTGTGAGGTCGAGAGATAAGTAGTTCTTGTCGACTCGTTATTTTAATGAAAGATCAGAAAATCTTGCTGGGATACCAACTAGTTGATTGAACAAGAAAACCCAAAGCAACAGTTGGTTATGATTATTGAAGCGAGCTAATTACCTATGCCCAGATTTAATATATTTTATTATTTGCTTTCTTATGGTTCATTGATTTCTTTTCTTTCTTTTATTATTATTATTAGTATGGATCACTAAAACCTTTCTTGTTATTCATCGTAATATAGTTCATTTAAAATACTCATTAGATCTATTTATGTATGGGTTAGAATTAATATAATACCCCTAACTTGTATTAGTCACAAGAATAGGGTTACGAAGCATTATCGAATAAACATAGCATAAAAACATACATTTCCAAACATTAATATAAACATAGCATAATCCATTTATATACATGTATATCGTCCCTTATTCGAGCCCTCGAGGCCTTAGAAACACTTTAGAAACTATTTGGGACTAAATCAGAAACATTTGAAACATTAAGGAAAATGTTATAAAATTCAAAACTACAGGGGTCACACACCCGTGTGGCCAGGCTATATGACTTTCACAGCTGAGACACACGCCCGTGTGTCATGCCGTGTAACGATCGAAATAGGGACATAAGGCCGTGTCCCAGCCCATATCTGTGCCCGTGTAACTCTCTAACTTGGGTCACATGGCCAAGCCACACGCTCGTGTGCCAGGCCGTGTAACATTCAAAATGGTCTCACACGCCCAAGTCCAAGCCAAGTGCTAGGCCATGTAACTGCCTGAATTGAAACCTTTGAAACTTATAGGGGACACACAGCTGTGTTGCATGGTCAAGTGTCACACACGGCTGAGACACATGCCCGTGTCTTAGGCTGTCTGGACAAGAAATTGGCCAAAATCGAGCAATTTCTTTCACCCATTTCAAATATATACCTACAAGCAATATACATATATAGTCAAGGTGCCAAAACATACCAAAACATGCATAATAGGCCATTAATCCATCCAACCAATATGCCATATAGGCAACTCAATCACAATCAAGTAAATATACCTAAACTTATGCATAATTGGTCATAACTCATCCATACACATCTAGCTCAATTTCATATCAAAACATACTGTAATTGACCACATTGCAAACATACAATCACTTACCACTTTGGTCATAAAATCATGCATCAACTTGACCATATTAATACCCAACCACAAGGTATCAAAAGTACCAAAAGTACCACAAATTCAAAGCAACATTTACATGCCATAAACATCAACTAACCATTAAACATAAGTCCACCTATACATGCCATTATAACCTTAGCCAAAACATTAAAAACTATCGATATTATTGTTGGATAGTGTGATAGGTCTTCGACAAGCTTCCAAACCGGTCGAGCTTCCGATAATCTATAAAACATCGGAAAGAAAACTACGTAAGCATAAAATGCTTAGTAAGTTAATATAACATGAACATAACTTACCATTTAAATGCATAACTTTAAATTAAACATGATACAATCCAATCAATAGCTTAGCACAAGGCTAAGCATCACCAACAACAATTATTAGAGCATTATCACATATTCACTTGAATTATCACATGGTAAGGTAAATTCAAATGAACATAATGCCATTGGATTTATACTTTCCATAAACATAGATATACATCCATAGATCATTTCATACCTTTCCATAGATTTATAAGTTAGCCATTAGAACACTTACTGTTCTTTCCCTTTTCATGCTCGTTGAACCACTTAGAATAATATTAGATATGTGGGAAAGCTCACACAAAGGTGCTAACATATGGTCGAAACCACTTGTGTTCCTTTTCCTTTACATCATTGCTCACTCGAGCCATAAAATAGGTTTGCTCACACAAGCTAATGGTCAAAATGTAAGCTATACGATGCCGCTCACACAAGATGATGAGTATCCGCAACAAATGCCAGAACTCAGCCATCGATAGAACATTCAGGACTAGCACCGGAAACATGGTAATCCCGACGACATGTCATTTTTATCCTATATATTCCTAAGGTTCAAACAAGGCTTGATAATCTTCATAACATCGTTGGATTTCCATAATTCATTTACATGATAAATAACACAAAAAAATATATATCAAAATAACATTAAAATGTTATTTAAACATACAAACTTACCTCGATTATAAAGATGTCGAAACAAGATCAACTAATCCGAGGCTTTAACTTTTCCTCGATCTAGCTCCGTCCGAGGTTTATCTTGATCTAAATGAGAAAATTTAGTCTATTTAATATTCATACTATTCAATTTAGTCCAAAATTCATAATTTTGCAAATTTACAATTTTGCACCTAATAATTTAAATTATTTACAAATTAGTCCTTAAGCTTGTAAATTGATATTTATGCAATTTCATCCACATTTCATGCTAGCCAAACTACCTAGGGACTTATATCAATACATAAAAATCATCATTTCAGAATTTTACCATATTATTTTACTAATTTTACAAATAAGTCCTTAAATGATAATTTTATAAAAAATCCCTTTACAAAACTTGTGTATTTCACAATAAGGACTCATAATCTTTCATCAAACTTCAAGAATCATGCAAAAATACTCATGGAAATACCCTAAACCTTTAAAAATTTTACAAATTAGTCCCCGGGCTAGCTAGATTAAGCTACAACGACTTCAAAAACCTAGAAATCATTAAAAACGAGACAAATTTCACTTACATGCAAGCAAGCAAAATAATCAAAGCTTCAAACCCTATGAATGGTTTTCTCTCCTTCAAAATTCAGTGGATATAACTTAGGAAGATGATACTTTTTTGTTTTTATAATTTAATAATTTATTAATTTACAAATTTAACCTTTATTTAATACCAAAATTTCATTAATACATAGCCATATACATCTATTAACTTCATTAATGGTCTAATTACCATCTAAGTCCTTTCACATTAAAGTTTTATAGCTATTTGATACCTTTAGCTACTAGAACTCTACTTATGGACCCTTTACGATTTAGTCCTTTTTACATAATTAAGCATGCAAATGTTCAAATTTCTTAACGAAATTTTTATACGACCTTACAAACATTCCTTAGAAATTAAAATAATAATAAAATAATAATTTACTTGTTGGATTTGTGGTCCCAAAATCACTATTCTGATTTCGCTAAAAATGGGTTGTTACAACTCTCCGCCTAAAGGAATTTTTATCCTTAAAAATCTTACCAGAAAAGAGGTTCGGGTATTGCACTCTCTTAGCTTCTTTTGGTTCCCAAGTAGCCTCTTCTATTCTGTGTCGTAGCCAAAGAACTTTCACTAAAGCTATGTTTTTATTTCTCAATTCTTTAACCTCTCGAGCTAAAATTCTGATTGGTTCTTCATTGTACGTCAAATCAGGCTGAATCTCAACATGAACAGATGAAATCACATGTGAAGGATATGATGATATCGTCGCAACATAGGTACATGGAATATGTTGTGAATCTTTTCTAACTCTGACAACAAAGCTAATCTGTAAGCTACCGGTCTGACTCTTTCAATGATCTCATACAGCCCGATAAATCGCGGACTTAGCTTTCCTTTACAATCAAATCGAAGAAATTTGTTCTAGGGCGATACTTTTAAAAACACTTTGTCACTAACTTGAAATTCAATGTCTTTTCTTTTCAAATCTGCATAAGATTTCTGTTGATCTGAAGCTACTTTCAAACTGTCTCGTATAACTTTAACCTTTTCTTCAGTTTCTCGTATAAAATAAACCCCATGAAGCTTTTTCTCAATGAGCTCAGTCCAGTATAACATAGTGCCATTTTAATGCTCGACTAATAACTGTTATTATATGCAAATTCAACCAATGGTAGGAATCTCTCTAGTTACCTTCGAACTCTAAATCATTGCATCGAAGCATATCTTCGAGTATTTGAATTATTTGCACAGATTGATTGTTGGTCTGAGGGTGAAACACGGTACTAAAATGCAATCGAGTACCTAGAGCCTCATATAATTTGCTCCAAAATGGAGACGTAAATTGTGGATCTCTATCAGAAATAATGGAAACTGGCACACTGTGTAACCTAATGATCTCTACCACATACAACTCTGCTAATTTCTTGAGTGAATAATCTGTACGCACTGGAATGAAATGCATGGATTTCGTCAAATGATCAACAATGACCCAAACATCAACTTTCTTTCTTGGAGATAGAGGCAATCCTAATACAAAATCCATCGTGACACGCTCCCATTTCCATTCTGGAATCATCACCTGTTGTAAAAAACCAAAAGGTACCTGATTCTCAACTTTAACTTGCTGACAGACTAAACATCTTGATACAAACTCTGAGATCTCCCATTTCATACTTGGCCACCAGTACATCTATTTCAAGTCACCGTACATTTTATTGCTACCATGGTGAATAGATAAGCTACTAATGTGAACTTCCTTTAAAATCTTTTGAAAGAGATCAGGATTTCTCAGAACGCAAATTCTGCCTTTAAAGTACAAACTATCATCAGAGCCAACATGAAAATCTAAATCAGGTGTCGTCTCAATCTGTTTCCGTTTAGCTATCAACACATCGTCACATTTCTGAGCTTTGCAAATTTGTTGTAAAAACATCAGTCTAACTTTTAACTCAGATAAAATAGAACCATCATCAATCAACATCAATTGTGTGTTCAAAACCCACAAAGCAAAAAGAGATTTTCTACTCAAAGAATCATCAACAACATTAGTTTTTCCCAGATAATAATCAATGATCAAGTTGTAGTCTTTTAATAACTCGAGCCATTTGCGCTGTCTCAAATTCAAATATTTCTGTGACATCAACTACTTCAAACTCTTTTTGATTTGTGAAGATCTGACATTTTTCTCCATACAAATGGTGTTGTCAAATCTTCAAAGAAAATACAATGGCTACAAGCTCTAAATCATGTGTCAGATAATTCTTTTCGTGTAGTTTCAACTGTCTAGAAGCATACACTATTACTTTGCCCTCTTGCATCAGAACACAACCCAAACCATTTAACGAAGCATCACTATAAATCACAAATTCTTTACCTGACTCAGGTTGAACTAACACCGGTGCCTCGGTTAACAAAGTTTTTAATTGATTAAACCTTTGCTGACATTTCTTAGACCACTCAAACTTAACATCTTTTTGTAACAACCTTGTCAACGGTGTAGCAATCATCGAAAATCCCTTGACGAATCTTCTGTAATATCCAGCTAAACCTAGAAAACTTTTGACCTCAGATACATTTCTCGGAGGTTTCCAATCAACAAAAGCTAAAATTTTGCTTCGATCAACTCTATTGCCGTCGGTCGATACAACATGTCCCAAAAATCTGACTTCCTGAAGCCAGAACTCACATTTGCTAAACTTAGCAAACAATTGCTTTTCACGCAAAGTTTGCAAAATAATCCTTAAATGCTCGGCATGCTCTGTCTCATCTCCTGAGTAAATCAGAATATCATCAATAAATTCCACAACGAATCTGTCTAAATACTGTCTAAAAATTATGTTTATCAAATCTATAAATACTACAGGCGTGTTAGTTAACCCAAATGGCATCACAAGAAACTCATAATGTTCGTACTTGGTCCTGAACGTAATTTTTGGCACATCTGAGTCTTTAACTCGCAATTGATAATAACCAGAACGAAGGTCGATCTTTGAGAACACTGTAGCACTTTTCACCTGATCGAATAGATTGTCAATACATTGCAATGGATACTTATTCTTGATTGTGGCTTTGTTGAGATGTCGATAGTCAATACATAACCACATTGAATCATCCTTTTTCTTAACAAATAACACTAGAGCACCTCAAGGAGAAAAACTGGGTCGAGCAAAACCCTATATGTCAACTCTTGCAACTGTTCTTTTAACAATTTTAACTCTGTAGATGCCATTTTGTAAGGAGCTATCAATATTAGAGATGTTCTCGGCACTACCTCAATAGAAAGTTCAACCTTTCCGATCGGCAGTAACCCTGGTAACTCCTCTGGAAACATATCTGAATACTTACATACCACTGTAACTGATTCTAGCTTTGATTCTGAAATTTTGGAATCAAATATATAAGCGAGATACGCTTCACAACCTTTTCTAACATATTTCTATGCTGATAGGGTCAATATAACATCAGATGCACAATCCAATCTATTTGACTCAATTCGAAGCTTTTCACTGTTCTAACATTTCAACTCAATATGCCTTCGTCTACAATTCACTACAACATCATGCAGAGTGAACCAATCCATACCCAAAATCACGTCAAAATCATCAAAGGGTAGTAACATCAAATTAGCCGAAAACTTGTAACCTCGAATCATCAAAGGATAATTTTTACAAACTTTATCAACTAACACATACTGATCTAGGGGGTTCGTTACTTTAACCACAAACTAAGTAGACTCAAAAGGAAATTTCTTATCTGACACTAAATTCGTGAATACATATGAAAGTGTTAACCTTGGGTCAATCAAAGTAGTAACATCAGTATCAAAGATAGAAAATGTACCAGTGATAACATCTGACGCTGAAGCTTCCTCTCGAGCATGGATCGTAAGCTCTAGCCGATGCTCGTGCTTCAAATCTTACAACAGAGTCCTTTGTCCCACTATGACTATTGCCCACATTTACAGTGTTCTACGACGGTCTACTTCTAGCAACAGTATTGCTCGGTCGAGTAGTCTGAACCTTTTCTTTGTCGGACCTCTCTCAGCAATCCCTGATAAAATGTTCATATGAACCACATTTAAAACATGCCCCATCTTTCATCTTGCAATCACCGAAGTGTTGTCGTCCACATTATTGACATTCGGGCTTATTATTAATAACACTGCCCACATTGCTATAGACGTAGCCTGAGGTTTTGAACTCGCATGTTGTTTTCCCTATCTTTATTTGAATAACCAACTGAAGCTGACGAACATCCATGATATTCTTTTGACTTCTTCGATGGTGATTGGTATGACTTTCCCACTGATCTCTTTCCCGAATCTCAAGTCTCAAAATCATTTTTTCTTTTTTCTTTACTCAATTCTTTAGTTTTGTATACTTTACCAACTAGAATAATAAATTCTTTCAATTCTAGAATCCTGACTAATAACTTAATATCTTCATGCAACCCATCCTCAAACCATTTGCACATAGAAACCTCTATTGGTATACATTTTTGAGCATACTTGCTCAATCGAAAAAATTCCCTCTTGTATTCAGCTACCGTCATTCAATCCCGTTTTAGCTTAAGAAAGTCTTTACGTTTCTTCTCAAAAAATCTCTAGCTTATATATTTCTTTTGAAATTCTGTATGAAAGAACTCTGAATCTATCTAATCTCTCAGCACAACCAATACTAAAGTATTCCACCACTGATAAGCTGAATCTTTCAATAATGAAACTACAGATTTCACATATTCTGCAGGTGTACATGATAATTCATCGAAAACCCTGATTGTATTTTATAACCAGAATTTAGCTTTTTCCAGATTATCTTCATATATACCTCTAAACTCTTCAGCTCCATATTTACAGATTTTATCAACTAGACGCTTGCTTAGTCGTACTGGTTCCAAACCCTGAGGAACTACGAGGACCCATTGGGGAACAGGTGAGGGTGGAGGTCGTTGAGCCATAGGGTTCATTCGCATGAACTCGGTAAACCACTCATTCATCATCTGGAAGAAGGCTCCCATAGCCTCTCCTCCCTGGCCCTCAAATACGGGCTTACTACCACTCGACACTTCTCCATGAACAGAAGCTTGTGCGTTACTTTTAGTCTCATTGGAATCGGCTCGGTTGGATGACATTATCTATATGAAAGCATAGTTTAAATCGAGTCAGGAGTTATCACAAGATCATAGGTTATACAATAGCATGTATTTCTAGACTCTTACATGCTATGTCCAGTTCAAGAATCGACTAAACCGTACTTTGATACCACTAAATGTAACACCCTTAACTTGTATTCGTCGCTGAAATAGGGTTACAGAGCATTACAGAATAAACGTAACATAAAAACACACATTTCCAAACATTAATATAAACATAACATAATCCATTCATATACATGCTTATCGTCCCTTAGTCGAGCCCTCGAGGCCCTAGAAACACTTTAGAAACGTTTCTAGACTAAATCGGAAACATTTGAAACATTAAAGAAAAAGTTAGAAAATTCAAAACTTCAGGGGTCACACGGCCGTGTTACTCACACAGCTGAGACACATGCTCATGTTTCAAGCCGTGTAACAATCAAAATAGGGACAAACGACCGTGTCCTAGCCCGTGTCTAGCCCATGTAACTCTCTGACTTTGGTCACACGGCCAAGTCACACGCCCGTGTGCCAGGTTGTGTAACACTCAAAATGGCCTCACGCGCCCTGTAATTGACTAACTTGAAACCTTTAAAACCTACAGGGGACACATGGCCATGTGTCACATACGTCTGAGACACACGTCCGTGTCTTAGGTTGTATGGACAAGAAATTGGCCAAAATCGAGCCATTTTTTCACCAATTTAAATATATACCTACAAGCAATATACATATATAATCAAGGTGCCAAAACATACCGAAACATGCATAATAGGCCATTAATCCACCCAACCAATTTGCCATCTAGGCACCTCAATCACAATCAAGTAAATATACCTAAACTTATGCATAATTGGTCATAACTCATCCATACACATCTAGCTCAATTTCATATCAAAACATACCATAATTGACCACATTGCAAACATACAGTCACTTACCACTTTGGTCATAAAATCATGCATCAACTTGACCATATTAACACCCAACCACAAGGTACCAAAAGTACCAAAAGTACCACAAATTCAAAGCAACATTTACATGCGATAAACATCAACTAGTAATTAAACATAAGACCATTTATACATGCCATTATAACCTTGGCCAAAACATCAAAAACTCCCGATATAATCACTGGATAGTGTGATAAGTCTCCGACGAGTTTTCAAACCGATCGAGTTTCTGATAATCTATAAAACATAGGAAAGAAAACTACGTAAGCATAAAATGCTTAGTATGTTCTTATAACATGAATATAACTTACCATTTCAATGCTTAACTTTAAAATTAAACATGATACAATCCAACCAATAACTTGGCACAAGGCTAAGCATCATCAACAACAATTGTTAGTGCATTATCACATAATTCACTTGAATTATCACATGGTAAGGTAAATTCACATGAACATAATGCCATTCGATTTATACTTTCCATAAACATAGATATACATTCATAGATCATTTCATTCCTTTCCATAGGTTTATAACTTAGCCATTAGAACACTTACCATTTCTTCACTTTTCGTGCTCGTTGAACCACTTAAAATAATATTGGATATGCGGGAAAGCTCACACAAAGTGTGCTAACATATGGTCTAAACAATTCCTTTTCCTTTTTCTTTACATCATTGCTCACACAAGCTGACGGTCGGTATGTAAGTTACACGATGCTGTTCACACAAGTTGACGAGTATCCATAATAAATGCCAGAACTTAGCCGAACTACCTAGGGACTTATATCAATCCATAAAAATCATCATTTCACAATTTTACCATAGTATTTTACTACTTTTACAAATGTCCCTAAATGATAAGTTCATAAAAAATCCCTTTAAAAAAATTGTTTATTTAACAACAAGGACTCATAATCTTTTATTAAGCTTCAAGAGTCATGTAAACATGCTCATGGAAAAACCCTAAACCTTTAAAAATTTTACAAATTAGTCCCTAGGCTAGCTAGATTAAGCTACAACGACTTCGAAAACATAGAAATCATTAAAAATGAGACAAATTTCACTTACATGCAAACTAAAAAAATGACCAAATCTTCAAACCCTATTAATGGCTTTCTCTCATTCAAAATTCGGTGGATGAATAACTTAGGAAGATGATACTTTTTTGCTTGTATTATTTTATCCTTAACTAATTTATTAATTTACAAATTTAACCTTTATGTAATACCAAAATTTCATTAATACATAGCCATATACATCCACTAACTTCATTAATGGTCTAATTACCATCTAAGTCCTTTCATATTAAAGTTTCATAGCTATTTGATACCTTTTGCTACTAGAACTCTACTTATGCACCTTTTATGATTTAGTCCTTTTTACATAATTAAGCATGCAAACGTCCGAATTTCTTAATGGAATTTTTATATAACCTTACTGACTTTCCTTAGGCATTAAAGTAATAATAAAATAATATTTTACGTGTCAGTGGTCTCAAAACCACTGTTTCAATTTTACTAAAAATGGGTTGTTACAATTAATTTAGTGCTCGCCTCCATTGGGTACGATCCTTGCTGTACTCATCTACTTTATTGTAACTATATTACCACTTGACCCAAATACTTGCGGATACCACCTTTTATATCTTTTGTGCAGAATTTCTACTCTGAACGTTGGTACGTTCGAAGGCGGTCAAAGTCCAACTTTCTCGCATCTTTGTTCAATATTTTGACTGGGCATCCCCAAATCCTTAAATGTTTTAGACTTGGCTTCATGCCATGACAAAAATTTTAGCAAGTCATTCTACCAGAAAGAGATTAACATCTTCGAATAACTTAACATCGAATAAACCATGTCTAACAACGTTTGATTTCCTCTCTCTGCCACACCATTCTGTTGTGGAGTACTTGGTGCGGTTAATTTGGATAGAATCTCATTCTCTATGAGGTATCCTACGAACTAACTAGATAAATAATCCTCACCTTTGTCTGACCGAAGCGTAACACCCATAACCCGTCTCCGTTAGCGAATTAAGGTTACAGAGTGTTATTGAGCAAAACATGACACTTGACTTTATTCTAAAACAGTTAAACTAATAAAATTACAAGAAAATCAATTCATAGCATAATTAAACTTATGAGACTTAAATCAGGATTACGAGGCCCTAAAAATAGTTTAAGGACAATACGAGGTTAAATCGAAACAAATAAAAAAGTTTTAAAAAAACTTGCAAATTTGCAAAATAGGGGTCACACGGCTATGTGACAGAGCCCAAACCATGTGGCCAAACCATGTCACTAACTTTGCTCGTGTAACGTGAGGTCACACGGTCATGTGGGGTGACGTGCATGTGACAACCCATTTTCAGTGAAATCTGAACAGTGGTTTTGGGACCATAAATATAATGTAAAAATATTTATTTTATTAATATTTTAATTTCTATGATATATTAGTAAGGTAATATAAAAATTTTGTTAAGAAATTTCGACGTTTGCATGCTTAATTAAGTAAAAAGCACTAAATTGAAAATGGTGCAAAAGTATAGTTCTATTAGCTAATGGTGTTAAATTGCTATGGAATTTTAATATGAGTGGACTTAAATCGTAATTAGACCATTAATATATTAAGTGGACAAAGATGGGCGTGAAATTGATGTTTTATTTAGTATAAATTAAAGGTTAAAAGTGTAATTCAATAATTTGTTAAAGTAAAAATATGGTAAAATAATGTATCATCTTCTTTGACTCATATCACCACCGAAAATTAAACTTAGGAAACTCCATTGAAGAATTTTTAAGGTTCGATCAAGTTCTTAATTGCAAGTAAGTATGATTTTGTCTCGTTTTAAAATATTTTTATGTTTCGGGATCGTTGTAGCTTAATCTAGCTAGCCCAATGACTAATTTGCAAAACTTTTAAAGGATTAGGGTTTTTCCATGAATGTATATGTATGAATTTTGAAGTTTGATTGAAGAAAATTAATCTTGGTTTTAAATAAACAAAATTTGTAAAATGATTTTTCATGAAATTATCAATTAGGGACTTATATGTAAAAATAGTAAAATACCATGGTAAAATTGTGAAATGTTGAATTGTAGGAAGTTGTATAAGTCCCTATGTAAATCAACTAGCTTGTAATGTGGGTAAAATTGTGTAAATGTTAAATTACGAGCTTAAGGACTAAATTGTAAAGAAGTTAAAATAGTAGGGTAAAATTATAATTTTGAAAAGTGTAAAGTTTGGATTATATTAAATAGAATGGATATTAAATTGATTGAATTTGCTTATTTAGATCAAGTTAAGCCTCGTACAGATCTAGATTGAGGAAAAGATAAAGTCTTGGATTAGTGATCATATTTCGACATCTTTAAAATCGAGGTAAGTTTGTATGTTTAAATAACATTTTAATATTATTTTATTTATCTGTTATTATGCTATTTATCATGCCATGTTACGATAGATATCCAATAATGTTACGATGACTATTGAGCCCCATTTGAACCTTAGGAATATATAGGATACAAATGCCATGTCATTAGGGTTACCATGTTTCGGGTGCTTGTCCTGAATGTCCTACCAATGGCTGAGTTCCGACATTTGTTATGGATTCTTGTCAGCTTGTGTTAGCGGCATCGTGCAACTATATTTTGACCGTTAGCTTGTGTGAGCAGACCTATTTATGGCTCGAGTGAGCATTGATGTAAAGGAAAAGGAAAGAAATGGTTCGACCATATGTTAGCACACTTTATGTGAGCTTCCCACGTATCTGATATTAAGTGGTTCAACGGGCATGTAAAGAGAAAGAGTGGTAAGTGTTCCGATCGAGAATATCATAAACTTATTGAAAGGTATGAATTATGAATGATCAAAGTATGTATGGCCATGTTTATGACACGTATGAATTCATATGTGCTATGTTCATGAGATCTATCTTACTATGTGATGAATTTGTTAAGTTATGTGTTTAAGCACTAATTTGTGTTGTCGGTGATGCTTAGGCTTGTGCCAAGCTATGTTGGATTGAATCATGTCTATTTTATAAGATTATACATTGAAATGGTAAGCTATGTTCATGATTTACGAACTTACTAAGCATTATATGCTTACATTTTTTTTTCTTTCCTATGTTTTATATATTATTGGAAGTTCAACTGGTTTGGAAGCATGTCAGAGACCTACTACACTATCCAACGTTTATATCAGTAGATTTTGATGTTTTTGTCATGGTTATAATGGCTTGTATAGGTGGACTTATGTCTAATGTTTAGTTAATGTTTATGGCATGTAATGTTGTTTGAAGTTGTGGAATTTATTGTATTTTGATACCTTGATGGTTGGTGTGTTTTTGGTACTTTGATGCTTAATGGTTGATTTTTACTTGGTCAAATTGATGGATGGTTTTATGGCTAAAGTAGTAAGTGTTGACATGTTTGCAAGGTGATCTCATTTAGGGTATGTTTGATATTGAATTTATAGTTAAGTATGTTTGGATGAAATATGACCATTTGGACACAAATATAGATATGTTTGATTGTGGTGATTGGGGTGCCTTTTGGCATATTGGTTGTATGGATATTTGGAATAAACATTTGGTCATTTTGTGGATGATTTGAGTATGTTTTAAGTCTTGATCATATGTGTAAATGACTTGTAGGTTTTGGGATGAAAGGGTGAAATAAATTGCTTGATTTTTGCAATTTTCTTGTCCACACGACCTAAGACATGGGCATGTGCCTCAGCCGTGTGTCACTTGTAGGCTTTAAAGGTTACTTTTTGAAAGATACACGGCCTAGCACACGGCCTGGCACATGGGCGTATGAGGCCATTTAGAAGGTTACACGGTCAAGCACACAGGTGTGTGGCTTGGCTGTGTGAACCAAGTCAGTAAGTTATGTAACACCCCTAAGCCCTATCTGTCGCCGAAATAGGGATACAAAGCATTACCGAAGTTTACATTTCAAAACTATCAAAAAATTTAAAATATTTAATTCATATCATCAATCACAACAAAACCAATCAATAACAAACGTATTGTCCCTTATATGAGCATCGAGGCCCTAAAAACACATTAGAAACAAGTCGGGACTAAATTGGAATCATATAGCATTTTTCAGAAAAAGATGAAAATTTACAAATTGTAGGGGTCACACGGCCGAGGACACGCCCGTGTCTTAGGCCGTGTGGACATTCTAACTAGGGACACACTGCCGTGTCCATGCCTGTATAACTCACTGACTTGGGTCACACGGCCAAACCACATTCCTGTGTGTCAGGCTGTGTACCCCTCAAAATGGCCTCACACGCTCGTGTGCCAGGTTGTGTGCTAGGCTGTGTAACAACCTGACTTGCAACCCTTTGAAACTTACAGAAGACACATGGCCATGTCACCTGGAAGTGTGTCACACACGGCTGAGACACACGCCCATGTCTCTTCCCGTGTGGACGAAAAATAGGCCACTTTCAAGCCATTTTTCTCACCCAACCTAGCATGTACCTACTAGCACTTTTGCACATATTACAAGCCTTAAAAAATACACCAAAACCATGCATAATCAAACCATTCGAACAAGGTATAACAACATACAACCAATATGCCCAATGGCACCTCAAACTTATTATCTAAATATGTACCATTACATATTCAAATTAGCCAAAATGTTCATTTAACTTTTGATTAAGCTTGCATCAACAACAGACTATTTACTTTACCTAAAAAAACATACCGAATATACCATTCAACAATTTGCACCAAAGATCACATATGTCATTTATAGCAAATGTACCAAATTACCACATTCATACCAACCACAAGACATTTCTAATATGCATACTTAATCAATCATTGTAACTTAAACATTTTTAGCATAATAAGCCATGTTATCAACCAATTTAACGTCATTTATATACATACCAAAAACCAAACCTTTGTCAACATTCAAAATACCATAATCACAACCAATATACCATAACACAAGCCAAACCATATGGCTATTTCAACAACCAAAACACATAGGCCAAACATTAGCCAGAAATGCCTATACATGCGATTATAACCAAAATTAAAACATGCAAAAGTACCAATAGAGCCGATGGATAGTGTAATGGATCTTCAACTAGCTTTCAACCCGATCGAGCTTCCGATAATCTGAAAAGTAAAGGAAAACAACTACGTAAGCAATTAATGCTTAGTAAGCTCGTATAAACTTTAATCATATCAATCCATTTCAAATTTATACATATAAAGAGTAATCCTATACTGATACCGCAAGATTCATGAAACCATATTCAACAACTCGCAAAGTGAATAAATTCATAGTATCACATCTACATATCATCCCTAACATAGTAGGATTTTATAAAACTTTAAACCCTTTCAAAATTTCTTATTTTAATTTGGATTTCATTACTTTCCATTGCATTTACTCTTATTAGCTCAAATAAAAATATCAATTGAATTCATCATTCCCTTTTTCATCATTCAACACTTCTAGTATGAACTTACCATTTCATTACCTTTCCACACCCGTTTCATATGCATAACACAAAAGACATAAGCATATCATTCAATCATAGCCACAAGATAGTTCATTTAAACATAATTCTTTTTGGAACTAACGACATGATAAATCATTTCAATAGGAATTACATAATTTAAACCTTAACACCCTTTCATGATCACAAGAATATTTCTAGTTAGGCATTTACCATTTCAATGCATAACTTATAAGTTTAACATGGCATAATCCAACAACAAATTGGCCGAAACCTAAGCATGTTAGCCAAATAAACATATAACATAAGCATTATAAACATGGATGAGCACAACATTTATTCATGTATCATATACATATATCATCCACTTCCACTTTCAATATACCATGTAATACCATTTTAATGAAATTCACATGTATCAATATCTTAGTTCATATTGAAATCTTACCACTTCATATCCGAATACTGCCCATTGAACCATTTAGAATACCGTTAGATACACGGGATAGCTCACACATAGTGTGCTAGCTCAGATAATTGTAATCCATCAATTCATATACATGTATGATCATACGAGATGTGAATCGGTATGTTCGCTGTAGATCAGTATGCTCTCACGAGCTATAAATTGGCATGCTCATATGAGCTGTGGGTTGGAACGTAGCTACACGATGCTGCTTACATGACCTGTAGAGTATCCGCAACACATGTAGGACCTCAGCCATCAGTAAGACGTTCAGGACCAGTACCCAAATCATGTAAAGCCTAATGACATGTCATTTGTATCCTACAAATTCCTAAGGTTCAAACGGGGCTCGATAATCGTCGTATGTAGTTGGTTTTACGTTGTTTTTATAACACGGTAAATTGCATACTAACATATATATATTGATTTAATCACAACATAATCACATATTAACATTCAATTTAATAAAATTTATATAGAATACAGTTCATACGAACTTACTTGGCTAACCTGCAGAAATACCAAAGTTAAGGGGCATTTTGGTAATTTTCCATTTTCCTTGATTTTCCACTCGATCTTGATCTAAATTAATAATTTCATTCAATTTATCAATTTAGGCAGTAAAACAATGTATTTAATTCAATTTGGTCATTTTTGACATTTTTACAAAATTGCCCCTAAAGTTTTACTTTTATTCAATTTAGTCCCTGAGCCCAAAACATGCAAATTAACCATTTTTACCCAAAATTGAGCTTAGCCAAATGTTCATGGTATCCAAAACAGCCCATTTATGCAAAAATTTTACATTAAATCCTTGTACTTTTATTAATTTAATAATTTAGTCCCGAATTGTTAAATTTATCAAAAATCACTTAATAAAATACTTTTATATATCAAACAACATTCTAAATTCATCATTTAACTCTAAAATCACAAGTTTCATCAATGGAAACATTCAAAATCTTTAACAGTTTCAAAATCGAAGGTACGGGTAGTTGGACCTAGTTGCAATGATCTCAAAAACATAAAAATTTAAAGAAACGGGTGAAAAATGGCTTACCATGCATAGATAAAGCCATTGCCGAACCTTTATCATCTTCCATGGAGTTTTATACTTTCAAATTTAGTGGAGTTCAAATTGGAAGATGACAATCAATTTTTATCTTTTTTTTTTCTAATTATTTCTTTATTAAATTACTAATTTACCCTTTAATTATACATGCATTTTAAACTTATTTCATGCTTTAACCATCCACTCATTTATAATATGGTATATTTACCATATTGGTCCATATAATTTCATTCATTAATCCATTTAACCACTCAAATAAAAACCGATCAAATTTTATATCTTTTACAATTTAGTCCTTTTAATTCATTAACCAAGGAAATGTTAAATTTTTAAAAGAAACTTTAATACCATCTTAATGAAACTCAGAAATATTTATAAAATGTTTATGACTTGGTTTATAAAAACGAGGTCCCGATACCTCATTTTCTAAAACCACTTGACCTTAGGGTTTTACCACTTGAATTTAATAAATTATTTATAAAATTAAAATCACTATATCAAAAACCTTTTCAAAGTCACAATTAACTCGTAAATATTAAATATAATATTTTATAAACTTACTTGTCAGATTTGACATCCCCAAAACCACTGTTTCCAACACCACTGAAAAATGGGTTATTACAAGTTACACGGGCACAGACACGGGTTGGGACACGACTATGTGTCCCTATTTCTATTGTTACACAGCCTGAGACACGAGTGTGTGTCTTAGCTGTGTGAGCCACACGACCTGGCCACACGGCCGTGTGACCTCTATAGTGTGAAATATTTCTAACTTTTTCCTTAAGTTTCCATATGTTTTAGAATTAGTGCTGAATCATTTCTAAAGTGTTTTTAAGGCCCCAAGGGCTTGAATATGGGACAATATACATGCGTTTGAATGGACTATGATGTGACTTATAAAATGTTTCCAAATGAATGATTTTAAGTTACGTTTTTATGGTAATATTCCGTAACTCTATTCTGGTGACGGATACGGGTTAGGGGTGTTACATTTACTGGTATTAGAGCTACGATTTAGTCAATTCTTGGACTGAACGTAGCATGTACGAGTCTATAAATACATGCCATTATATATGTAACACCCCAAACCCGGCCTAAAGTTATGGCCAAACCTAGCGGTGTCACATTGAGGTGTTTAGCGTAAAACTTGTTATTGTTGAAATCATTAAAATCAATTAATCATTTTGTTATTAAATGGTGATTCCAAAACGGGTTATTCATTTCCAAGCGTGCATCATAAAAACTAATCACTTTTAAAATGTTATAAATTTTCCAAAATCTCATTTATTACGAAAACATGGTGTCTTTGAAAATAGTTACCTTTTGAAAACTCGTCTTATTCTACAACTATCAGTTTATATCAAACTAAATAAATAAAAACCCCAATTTAAAGTTTATAACTTTAGAGAGTCCTTTTTACATAAAAATACTCAAATTTCGTTACTTATAAATCAAAAGCTAAAAACGAAAGCTTATGCGGTTGTGTGGCCACCTCCGTGTCCCATTCAAACTCTCACCCAACAAAGTTCGAAACCACCTCAAACTCCTACCGCCTCATGCTAGCAAAATAAATATCCTTTTTGCTTGCAATGGGATTCGAACCCAAGCCCCCCTCAATAGCTCAACACGCCACTTGCCTCATTGTCACAAGCTCTTTTGTGTCACATTTTGTCTTCAATTAACTAAAAGGTCTAAAGGCCAAAGTCCAGGTTCCTTTAAAAGAAAAACCAAAATAAATTGCAAGAGCCAAGACTTGAACCCAGGCTCCCTTGAAACCTTAATGACGCCACAACCACTAGACCACATGCTTCATTATGACATTTTTTCACACAACAATTTAAAAGGCCTATATCCAGCATCTAGGGTTTTATCCACTTAAAACCAAAATTTTTGCTAAATCCCAGGTTTGAACCCAGAACTTTTCCAACTCCTCTCAGGACCCTTGACCACTAAAGCAGACATACTTTTGTACACAGTTTCCAAACCGTTCCCTTGCTTAAGGCCCAATATTTTTAGGCCCAAATTCCAGGGGGTTACAATTCTACCCCCTTAAAGAAATTTCATCCTCGAAATTTCAAACTAATAAGATAGTCGTACCACACAGACTTCACCACCACGCTCCCACTGCGCACTCTAATTTCAAAACATTCCTACAGCCTCTTGAACCACGTTTGCGCATATCTCTTGTGCCCATTGTCTATTCGCGTTTAAAAAACACTAACAATTTTATGCAGATCGAAGTTTCACTACAGTTCAAGTCCCCTATAGTTTCAGTTTGCTCTATCTAGAGTGATATAGTCTAATTTCTAAAGTAGTCACAGTACTTTTTAACTTACCGTATTTCAATTTCTAAATAGAGAAAAGTATTCAGAAAACTTACGGATTCGACTCTGGAGACTCGGTGTGCCACACTTTTCAGAAGAAGTATCTTAAAACACTTCACATATTCGAAAATAACCTTTTAAAATCCAAAAATTTAAAAACTCATTCCACAGTCGAGTTTTGCAACTTGGCTCTGATACCACTAAATGTAACACTCCAAACCCGGCGTAGGAGTTATGGCTAAATCTAACGGTGTCACATTGAGGTGTTTAGCGTAAAACTTGTTGTTGTTGAAATCTTTAAAATCAATTAATCATTTTGTTATTAAACAGTGATTCCAAAATGGGTTGTTCATTTCCAAGCGTGCATCATTAAAAACTAATCACTTTTAAAACATTATAAATTTTCCAAAATCTCATTTATTGTGAAAATGTGGTGTCTTTGAAAATGGTTACCTTTTGAAAACCCATCATATTCTACAACTATGAGTTTATATCAAACTAAATAAATAAAAATCCCAATTTAAAGTTTATAACTTTAGAGAGGACTTTTTACATAAAAATACCCAAATTTCGTTACTTATAAATCAAAAGCTAAAAACGAAAGCTGATGCGGTTGTGTGGCCACCTCCGAGTCCCATTCAAACTCTCACCCAACAGAGTTTCAAACCACCTCAAACTCCTGCCGCCTCATGCTAGCAAAATAAATATCCTTTTTGCTTGCAATAGGATTCAAACTCGAGCCCCCTCAAAAGCTCAACACGCTACTTGCCTCATTATCACAAGCTCTTTTGTGTTACATTTTGTCTTCAATTAACAAAAAGGTCTAAAGGCCAAAGTCTAGGTTTATTTAAAAAAAACTAAAATAAATTGCAAGAGCCAAGACTTGAACCTAGTCTCCCTTGCAACCTTAATGATGCCACAACCACTAGACCACATGCTTCCTTATGATATCTTTTTAACATAATAATTTAAAAGGCCTACATCCAAGCATCAAGGGTTTTATCCACTTAAAACCAAAATTTTTGCTAAAGCTCAGGTTTGAACCCAGGACTTTTCCAACTCCTCTCAGGACCCTTAACCATTAAAGCAGACATACTTTTGTACACAGTTTCCAAGCTGGTCCCTTGCTCAAGGCTCAATACTTCTAGGCCCAAATTTCGGGGTGTTACAATATAACCTATGATAGTGTGATAACTCCTGACTCATTTTGAACTATGTTTTCATATAGAAAATGTCATCCAACTGAGCTGAGTCCGATGAGATTGAAAGTAAGGCTCAAGCCTTTGTTCATGGAGCAACATCGAGTGGCAGTAGGCCCATATCTAAGGGTCGGAGAGGAGAGGTTAAGGAAACCTTCTTCCAAATTATGAATGAATGGTTTACTGAGTTCGTACGAACAAGCCCGATGGCTCAACGACATCTCTGATATCAATAGCTCCTTAGAGAATGGCACCTGCAGAGTTGAAAGAGTTAAAACCACAGCTGCAAGAGTTGACAGATAGGGGTTTTACTTGACCCAGCTTTTCTCCTTGGGTTACACCTATTCTATTTGTTAAGAAAAAGGATGAACCCATTGATTATGTATTGACTATCGGTAGCTCAACAAAGTCACAATCAAGAATAAGTATCCGTTGCAACGTATTGATGATTTGTTTGATAAGTTGAAAGGTGCGATAGTGTTTTCAAAGATTGATTTGCATTCTGGTTACTATCAGATGCAAGTTAAAGACTCATATGTGCCGAAAATTGCATTCAGGACTAGGTACGGACATTATTAATTTCTTGTGATGCCGTTTAGTTTGACTAATGCACCTGCAGTATTTATGGTTTTGATGAACAATATTTCCAGACCATATTTAGACAGATTCGTTGTGGTATTCATAAATGGTATTTTGATTTAATCACGAGGTGAGACGGAACATGCTGAGCATTTGAGAATTATTTTGCAAACTTTGCACGAAAAGTAATTATTCGCTTAGTTTAGCAAATGTGAATTTTGTCTCCGGGAAGTTAGATTTCTGGGACATGTGATTGTAGTAGAAAGAACATATGCCTTCTCCCTACTAGAACGACGAAAATGTGCAAGTGTACACAATTGCAAGAAGTAATAAAGTGACAAGTAAATGTAGAGTTATCTACCCACAGGGACTGTGAAAAGAATTATTTATGAATGTTATTTAAAACATTTTGGTGAAGAAAAATATTTTGTTTGAAGAGGATGATTAAAACTAAGATTTTAAACTAAGTAAACTAAATATATAAATCTCAAATGCACGATTTCAAAATATGATTTTAATCAAGACGACATAATTGTGTTAGATTAATTACATTTCTTAACTTAGAATTATTAAACTCATGTTTATATTGTTACGAATAAGTTCACGAAACTTGGTAATTTGCTAACTTATGAACATCCTCACTTACTAAAATCCATTTATCTCTTGACTATATCCCTATGTCAATTCAACCGATTAAACAAATCTTAGTAGGCAAATATGTTATTGCACATACATACTTATTAAATTGAAATAATCTCTTGTACATATCCCTATGTCAATTCAAACAATTAACTCGATTTAATAAGCAAATAAAAGACTATGTGAGGTAACAAAGTATCATTACCTTGAAATAGTTTAATCACAATAATCTTGCAAGTTATGCAAGGCAAATGTATTGTCAGATACCATTGCTAATCTAACCCTCACCTACCTTAGATGATTATACATGCACTGATTAAGTACTGTGTCCATTAATTACAATTTCAATCTGTTTAAATAATTAATTCATTAGTTACCTAACAATTGTAATGCAAGAATAACTTAGTCATGATTTTACTTAATCAAGCATCTTACCGAGGCTTATAACAGCATAAACACAATTTTAATAATTTTAACAAACGAAATGCAATCAACCTAACACGAATTAAATTCAAGCTAAATTGATTAAATTAACCATTCCAAAAACATAAATATTCATAGATATGTTGAGCATAACAACAACAAAAATTAAAGAGATAGGGAACAAGAATCAAATCCGGTGTTTTTCTGTGGCTTGACTAGTTACTCCATTCTTCCTTCCCGTTGTCCTTGTCGACCAAGGTTGCTATGAACACTTAATTACTGCTCCAAATAGCTTATGTATGCCCCTTTCCCAAGAGGAGAAATCGGCAAAAGAGGAAGGGAATTTTGGAATGGAAAGAAGAAAGAAAGTGGAGAGGAGAGAGGAAAGATGTGAATGCTTGAGATGTGTTAAAATGACCATCCTAAGGGGGTTTTTATAGCTGAGGAGGGCTGCTAAAAATAGCTAAAATTATCAGCCAAAGAGCCCTCCCTTGGCCGGCCACACATGTGGCAAGGTTGATAGTTTCAACTTTGCTATTTTAGGCTTGGGGCAAATCTATAAAGCCACCAATTGTGGAGGGGTTTGAATGCAACTTGAACAAGTCTTCAAGGGTCTTTGTGCAAGCTTAAATAACCAGCTAATAAGCTGATTTGGGAAAGCTCTTGGGACGGTTTTTGGGCTGTCCATTTCTTGGTCGGTTCGGTTCACTCGGTTTAGTTCAACTGGACCACTTTTTCATAATTAATTAATAATAATTATTAACCCATATTAAATTAGATATAAATTAAAATTAATTATATTATGAATTAATACATATGATTTTGGACTGTCTTAGGCTGAAATTTAGTTAATCTTAATACTTCAAATTGCTTCTCAGTTTTGTGCTTCTAACAGTGTCTGTCGAGTCATTTTTCGCCCTTTGTGCAAATCTGTCGAAAATAACCAGAATTCATCCAAATTCATTATAAAATTAACTAAAATTCAACATGTTCAGATTTTAAGTGCAATTTAATTATTTTGTAAAAATTAATTATTTTTCGACAAGAATTTTATCGAAACTGTATGATTTTAAGTTAAAAAGGGTATGTAAAAATGTGTAAATTTCTCTGTTTCCACCAACCTATTGTTTAAATTATTCCCATTTAGTTACCCTTAGCATACATTTTAGCATGTTCAGTTTAGTAAATTGCATTTTATAACTCAGTGAATCCTAGCCTATTTTATCTTTAATTTTGCTATCTTTTTTGCACTAATGTTTCTACATGAGTTAATTCCATATTGCGTCCAGAATTGTCGCCGTAGTTGACAAATATCCGTAATGTCGCTGCATGAGTTAATTCCAGATGGCTTTCAAAATTGTCACTGTAGTTGATAGTTGTCTAATAAGAGCCAACCATGAGTGAGCTATCTAGGCCGGTGTAACTACCCTATACGAACAAGGACAGAAGAATCCTGAGAGAAGGACACATGTACTATTGAGGAAAACATAAAGGATAACGTGAGAAGAATGAGAAGAGGAGGAGTTTTTGGTGGACCACCATTCTCTTACCCTATTTTGAAGCTTGTAGCTATGGCAGCTTGAGCTTCCTTTGGGTTAGCCAACATGGAGACTGATGTAGATCAACTCCTGAGGAGGAGATCTAAGTGCAGAATAAGGGGAAATGGATAGATTCAATCGAGTAGCCTAGGAATAGTATTCTCTATTTGATTCTTTCTCATTTCTTGAAAATGCTGGTGATTACTCTATGTTTCTACTATACAAAAGTACAATGAATGCTTTGTTAAATGTTATCTTATTAAATCTTGGTTTTGTTGTTTAATCCTAGGGGGTTGAATGTTCTAAACACGGAAGTGTTATTCTAGTCACTAACAGTGGAAGGTGCAGTGACAGTTTGAGCTAATAAGCTTTTCAGCAGAAGTTGAGTAAGGACTAAAGGAATTTAGTCCACTTGTTCTTAATAGTGCCTTATTGCCATCATTGGAAGGTGAGGTTAATGTGCATGGTTAAGTCTCAGATTAAACCAAAGAGTGGCATTTGGTAATATATACATTAATTTTATTGCGTCGACAATCACCTATCTTTTATACCGTGTGAGTACTTAGTATACTACTGAAGATTCATATTGAGGATCCCAGTTTATCCATAGCATACTTTATCTTATTATTTTTTATTTATTTCTTCGACTGCTATACTCACAATTGACCTCTTTTCTATCTATTTATTACACCGGCATTAATAGAAAAAGACAACCATCCCTGTGGGATCAATATCCGATAGACTCACATCTATCTATTATACTTGCATTGACAGTGTATGCTTACACATTATTGCTGTAACATTTACAGTCGATTAATTTTTTGGCACCGTTGCCAGGGATGACATTTGTTTGATGTTTATTTTTGTTCTTTTGTGTCTTTATACTTTGTTTTCCTTATAAAATATTTAGTATTCACTAACTTGTTTTCTCTTGGTTGCAATTTTTCAATTTTATCTTAGGTGTTTTATGACCCGAAGAAATTCAGATTTTCTTACTGACTTTGATCCAAAAATTGAAAAACCTATTCGGAGAAGACTTCGAGAACAAAGAAATATGGATTTACCAAGAGACAATGCAACCATACCCCTAATACAACATCAAAACGTTCATAACCTATTGTTGCCACAAAATGCTCACATCCACAATAGAACCATATGAGATTGTGTAGTACCTATTCTGGATGATCTACAACCAGGAGTTGTTAGACCAACAATTCAAGAAGGAACTATGAACTCAAGCCAGTGATGTTTCAAATGCTAAACTCCAATGACCAATATGCTAGACTGCCACATGAACATGCGAGAGAACATCTTAAATCTTTTTATTGATCTATGCTTCCTTTAGTCAACAAGGCATTCCTGATGATGCCTTGAGGATGCAATTATTTCCCTATTCCTTACAATTGAAAGCTCGTACTTGGTTTCTTGGGCTACTTGCTGGATCAATCACTTCTTGGAATGCTCTCACCAAATAGTTTGTGTTGCAATTTAACCACCGAAAATGAATGCTTGTCTTCGAAATGACATTATTGCTTACCATCAGCTGGATGATGAAAATCTTCACACCACATGGGAACGTTATAAGTCTTTGCTTTGGCGTTGTCCCATGCATGACATTCAACTAGAAACACAAACTGAGATTTTTTATAATGGTTTGAATTTACATATAAGGAATCTTGTCAACTCATCAACCAATGGACTGCTGCTAGATTTTACTTACAATAATGCTATGAGATTCCTGAGAGAATTGCTCAAAATGATTACCAATATCCCATCTCTAGAGCTGTACAAGCAAAGACTACTCCAGGAGTTATTGAATTGGATGAAATACTCACACTAAGTGCCCAAGTCTCTTCGTTCACAAACATGATTAAAAATATGCAAGGGACGAGTGACGTTGCACCCATACAGGTTGCTCAACAATTGGATATTCCTATCTTTTCCAGCGAAATTTGTGGTGACAACCATAGTTATGAAGATTGTTCGCAACATGCAGAAAATGCCTGTTATGTTAGTAATATTCACAACAATTCTTATGGAAACTCTTCCAACAACTCTGTACGCAACCAACAGTTTTGGGGAACTCAAAATGTTGGAAAAAATGCTGTGACATTCAAATATAGGAATGCATCTACTTAGGGCAATTATAATCCACGACAAGGGAATTATACTCAGCAACAACATAACTAAAGTCCGCATCCTTAGAGGTATCAACAACAAGGGCCGACACAATTACATCAAAATCAGATGCAACCACAATATTCATCGATGACGAATCAGAATATCCAAGGACAAAAACAACAACAGTATACACACACTTCTACTTTTGACCCATTAACGGCTCTTGAGGCATTAATTAGGGAGCATATTACTCACACAGAAGCTATTGTTCAAGGAAATTCATATTCCATTCGAGCATTGGAGGCATAATTAGGACAGCTAGCTTCAAATCTGAATACTCGACCATAAGGCTCCTTACCGAGTGACACAAAAAACCCCAACCCGAGGGGGAAAGAGCACTATAAAGCTATCACTTTTAGGAGTGGTAAACAAACTAGTGAGCCGGTTAGCGATTCTTTTGTAGCATCCCCAGATATTGATGACATAAGCCCTGATGGAAAGGTTGATTCTGAAGAGCTTGTTGATGTACCAGACAAAGAATTACAACCAATTGTCACTCACATGCCTTCTATTCGACCCTCGAAATTATGGACGCAACCAAAGGTATCACCGCAACCAGATGTCTTTCCACCTGTACCTTTTCCAGAAAGATTCAAGAGGAATGAAAATGATAAATAGTATCAGCAGTTTCTGGATACTCTGAAACAACTACAGATCAACATTCCTTTAATGGACACTTTGGTACAAATTCCAAGTTATGGGAAATTTATGAAAGATATCTTGTCTAAGAAGAAAAAACTCACTGATGTTGAAACTATTACACTCACAGAAGGTTGTAGTGCTGTCCGGACAAACAAGTTACCCTCTAAATTGAAAGATCCTGGCAGTTTTACCATTCCATGTTCGATTGGCAATCAATACTTGAGTAAAGCTTTATGTGATTTGGGAGCTAGCATCAACCTCATGCCACTATCTACTTTTAGGAAGTTGGGAATTGGTCATATGCAACCCACTACAGTGACATTACAACTAGCAGATTGATCTTTAGCTCAACTTAAAGGGCAAATCAAATATGTTTTAGTTCGTGTGGATAAATTCGCTTCTCCAGCTAATTTTATCATACTTGACTGCAAAGCAGACAAGGAGGTTCCCATAATCTTTTGATGACCATTTTTAGCCACCGGCCAAACTCTCATTGATGTTTATAAAGTAGAACTCACCATGCGACTGAATGATGAGCAAGTTACCTTCAGTGTTTTTGAGTCTGTTATCACTAGGATAAATCAAAGTGCCATACTGTTGATGTGCTTGATGATTTGATTGAGGAAGAATTCAACAACCTAAGCACATTCCTTGCTGAAGAAATTGCAGTGACATCTAAGGAAAAATCCATAGACAATTGTGATAGCACAGTTGACGCTAGTACTGTTGAAGTCAAACATAGATGGCAAATTGAATCCTTGGACCTAACCAACAGAACCACTCCAATTTTCAAACCATCAACTGTTGAAGCTCCCATTCTCGAATTGAAACCACTACCTCTTCATCTTAAATATATCTTCTTGTGTGATCACAATAATCTTCCAGTTATTCTCTGTGCAACACTAGATGCAACACAAGAAAAGAAATTGACTCATATTCTCAAGTAGCACAAATGAGCTATTGCCTGGAGTATTGTGAATATTCAAGGTATTATTCGTTCTTTCTGCATGCACAAAATCAAGTTAGAAGATGAAAGCCAACAGTCAGTTGAATCGCAAAGAAGGTTAAACGAGAAGATGAAAGAAGTGGTCAAGAAAGAAATCATAAAATGGCTTGATGTAGGAATTATTTACACAATTTCTGATAGCAAGTGGGTGAGTCCAGTGCAATGCGTCCCGAAAAGGAGTGGCATCACAGTGGTACACAATGGTTAGGATGAATTACTACCAACACGCATCCCCATGGGATGGTGAGTTTGTATGGACTATCATAAATTAAATGCAACCACAAAGAAAGATCATTTTCCACTTCCCTTTATTGATGAAATGTTAGATTGGCTTGCTGGAAAAGCTTATTATTGCTTCCTAGATGACTATTCCGGGTACAACCAAATTGCTATTGCACCAGAGGATCAGGAGAAAACAACTTTCACCTGCCCATTTTATACTTTTGATTTTTGTCGTATGCCTTTCAATCTTTTCAATGCACTAGCCACATTTCAAATGTGTATAATGGCAATATTCTAATATATGATCGAAGACTCTTTAGAGGTTTTTATAGATGACTTTTCAGATTATGGGAATGATTTTGATCATTGTGCTGACAATTTGGATAAAGTACTGCAGCAATGTGAGGACACTTATCTTGTTTTAAATTGGGAAAAATGTCATTTTATGGAAACTGAAGGCATTGTGTTGGTCCATCGCATCTCTAATCAGGGTATTCAAGTAGATAAAGCTAAGGTGGAAATCATCAAGAAATTACCCCTACTAACAAATGTGAAAGGTATTCGTAGCTTTCTTGGACATAAAGGATTTTACCGACGGTTTATTAGGAATTTTTCAAAGATTGCAAAACTATTCTACTCATTGCTGAAATAGAATCGAAAATTCCTCGTTGATGAGGCATGTCTGGATGCCTTTATTCAGTTAAAGAAGCAACTAGTCAATGCCCCCATTGTCGTTGTATCCGATTGGTCACAGCCTTTCGAAGTTATGTGCGATGCAAGTGACTTCGAGGTGGGTGTAGTGCTAGGACAACGCAAAGGAAAAAAATTTCATGCCATCTATTATGCCAGTAGACCTCTTATAGAAAATCAATTCAATTATACCACCACATAGAAAGAATTACTAGACATTGTCTTTGCTTTCAACAAGTTTCGTTCTTATCTTGTCAGCGCAAAAGTTATGATATTCACTAATCATTTGGCATTGCGATATCTCTTTGCCAAAAAATATGCCAAACCAAGACTGATAAGATGGATTTTATTATTGTAATAATTTGACATTGAGATAAAAGACCGCAAGGGGTCAGAGAATCAAGTTCCTGATCATTTGTCTAGATTGGAAGTTGGTAGTGAAGACGGGAAATTACTTCAAATTATCGACACATTCCCATATGAGATGTTATTTGCTGTCGACGTAACTCCTTGGTATGCAGATTTAGTTAATTACTTGGTGTGCAGAAAGCTCCCATTGAGTATCAAGGGCCATAAAAAAGAAAGATTTCTTCGTGACGTGGTGAAGTAGTATTGGAACGAGCTATATGTATTCAAAGTATGCAATGACAACATCATTCAGTGTTGTGTTCCAGAAGAAGAGATGCTTTCAATCCTGAAGCACTGTCATGATGCTCCTTATGGAAGCCATTTTGGTGGAATGAGAACTGCTGCTAAGGTTCAACAATCAGGATTCTACTACCATCATTTTTCAAGGATGCTCATAATTTTGTGAATCAATGAGATAAATGGCAGCACACCGGTTCTATTTCCTGACGTAATGAAATGTTGCAACAACCAATTATGGAAGTTGAATTGTTTGATGTTTAGGGAATGGCTTTTATGAGATTGTTTCCAAGTCCATTTGGAAATATTTACATATTAGTCACTGTTGACTATGTTTCGAAGTGGGTGGTGGCTATTGTTGTCCCAAAGGATGATGCAAGGACAATGCTCAAATTTTTTCACAAGTATATACTCACCCGTTTCGTCACACCAAAGGCCTTGATTACTGATCAGGGTACACATTTCCATTGCAACCATGTGGCAACCGTATTAAAGAGATATGGAGTCAATCACAGAATGGCCACTACTTATCATCCACAAACCAATGGACAAGCTGAAATTTCAAATCGACAAATTAAGAACATTCTTGAGAATGTTGTGAACCCTTCGAGAAAAGATTGGTCTTCTTGGTTGAATGACGCTCTATAGGCTTTATGTACAGCATACAAGACTCCTTTGGGGATGTCGCCATATGAATTGGTTTTTGGGAAAGCATGTCACTTGCCAATTGAACTGGAACACAAAGCTATGTGGGCAATTAAACAAATGAACATGGACTTATGATGTTGCTGGAAAGAAAAGGCTATTGGACATCACCAAGCTAGAAGAGATTCAAAGAAATGCTTATGAATATGTTGCGATTTATAAGGAAAAGACCAAATGATGGCATGACGAGATTATTTTGCAGTGACAATTTACCGTAGCACAACAGGTTTTATTATTCCACTCTTAACTTAAATTGGACCCAGGTAAATTGCGTTCACGTTGGTCTTGTCCATTCAAAGTTGTCGACATATTTCCTCATGGTGCAGTCACAATTCGAGATTTACGTGATGGACACTAGTTCATAGTCAATGGAAAGAGATTGAAAAACTATTTTGGAAATAAAAATCTAGAGCAGGTAGAGACTATTAATTTGGTCCAAACATTTTAAAATTTTAATTTTTTATTCCGAGATTTCATCTTATTTTATTCTTGTTTTGTAAAGCTTGTTTTCTTTCCTTTTTGTAGACTAATAAGTTACTAATGTCGACACAACAAGATTTGGTTGTCAACGCATTCCATACCACTGTGTTACCATTAATCAAAATTAAGGGAACTTCAATCTTCACCGTTGGATCAAAACCCACCCAGCCGTTTGATCCATTTGAGCAGACACAATTCTTATTGGACACCACTCTTCCTGTTATTTTTGTATCTCTCTACAAACATCACGACTCTACATCTTCCTCTTTCACCCCTATAAAATCTACACCACTGTACCGACTGCAAAACATCTAAGTAACCATTTTTATTTTTTTTCCTCACTCAAGATACCACCTTTTTCACTTAAAATTGTCTTTCCTCCATAAAAGATGGCAAGAACAAGAGGTTTGACCAAGAAAGCCAACAGACCTACCTAAGAACATGCGTCCTCCGCCATCGCAGTTCGAAAGTCGGACTCCCCTAGGCCAGTGTAGAAAAAGGAACCAGTAATCTTTTTAAATAAAATGACTAGGGAACGATTTCAAGATAATATATTGTGCCGAAATTTTCACCCCGAATAAGGAATTTCCCTGTCGCAATAACAGGATTTGGGCAAACAAATTCACCGAATCATTTCTAAACTGAAATGAGAAAATTTCTGCGCACACTCTGCAGGCTATTCCCCTTCCCTACTCAGTTGAGGAATGAGATCACTACTTTCCGAAAAATGTATGATGAGTAATTGTATGAGGCATGGGAAAGGTACAAAGAATTATTACAGAAGTGCTCTCATCACAAAATCCCACATTGCATCCAACTTGAGACATTTTATAACGGTCTCAATGCCCACACAAGGATGGTAGTGGATGCTTCTGCTAACGATGCTTTCTTTTCTAAGTATTATAATAAGACTTATGAAATCATCGAGAGAATTGCTAGCAACAATTATCAATGGCCAACAATTTGAGTAGTGTCAGGAAGACGAGTCATTGGAATACATGAACTGGATCCACTCATTTCACTCGTATATCAGGTATCTTCAATTTCCTGAATGCTTAAAAATTTTACCACTAATGGGTTTAATAGTTTTGTAGCTCAACCACCGAACTAATTTGAAAATATAGCCGGTGTCTATTGTGGGGAAGGACATCTATTCAAAGAATGTCCATCTAACCCAGAATTCGTGTGTTACATGGGTAACAAAAACTAAAACTGAGGAAGGCAAGGATTGCAATCCAATTCTTATAACCTATCATGGCGAAACCACCTTAATTTTTCCTGAAGTAACCAAGAGGCTAGACCCAGTAACACAAACGCCCAACCTAGACCGACCCACCACCTATTTTTACCCAACAAGTTAAGAAACAACCTCAAGTTGAACCATCCAGTGGCCTAGAAAACTTGTTGAAGGAATACATTCCAAAGAATGATGCCTTAATCCAAAGCCAAGTAGCTACATTGAAAAACCTAGAAAACCAAATGGGCCAACTTGCAACTTAACTCAGAAACCGACAACAAAGTGCTTTACCTTGTGATATGGAGAATCCGAGGAATCTTAGGACGGAGCATTGTAAAGCGTTGAAATTAAGGAGTGGAAAGACATTAGAGCCCAACACCGTCGAAGTTGAAGAGGAGCCAGCTGATGCTTAAGACTCAGTGAAAGTTCAACTGAGTGTTGAAATTCCAGTTTCACTGGAACCTGAATTTGAAAAGTCTGATAAGGTAACTTCTGAACCAACTAATTCTGATAAACTAACAACTTCTTTAGATACAGAATTGCCACAGAGGATGAATCAACCAGTTCTAGTAAAGAAGCATCCACCACCCTAACCTCAACCACTTCAGAAGCAGAAGCAGGAAGTCCAGTTCAATAAGTTTCTAGACGTACTCAAGCAATTTCATATCAACATCCCGTTGGTTGAAGCACTTGAACAAATGCTGAACTACGTCAAATTCATAAAGGATATCCTCTCTAAGAAATGAAGACTTGGAGAATTTGAGACGGTAGCCATTATAAAGAAATCCAGTGCATATCTTTAAGACAAACTACCTCCAAAGTTGAAGGATCCTGGATGTTTTGCCATACCTTACAACATTGGAGCAACATATTATGGTAAGACAGTATACGATTTGGGTACGAGTATCAACTTGATGCCCATGTCAATACTTAGGAAGTTGGGGATAGGCCAAGTTAGACCTACTGTGGTTACACTTCAATTAGCAGCTCGATCCTTAGCACATCTAGAAGGAAAAATTGAGGACATATAGGTACGTATAGACAACTTTATTTTTCCTACTGACTTTGTTATTCTAGTCTTTGAAGTAGACAAAGAAGTGCCAATCATCCTAGGAAGGCCTTTCTTACCAACTGGAAGGACCCTTATTGATGTGCAGAAGGGTGAGCTTACTATGCATGTTCAGGACGATCAGGTAACATTTAATGTTTTTAAGTTTATACGATTTCCTAACACAATTGACGATTGTTCAGTAGTGTTCGATTTAGAGGAATTAATCATGGAAAAGGAACTCCACTATGTTGAGGACCCATTGGAACAAGTTTTGACATCAGACCCTCCAAGTGATGAAGAGGAGGATGAATACTTGGCTTTGCTAGAAGCTAATGAAAGGGGATTTAATCTGTAATCCTACTTTGAATCTTTGGAGTTAGAGAATAGGTATTATGCCCAAACAAAAGAGTCAATCGAGGAGCCACCTAAACTAGAACTGAAGGTACTTCTCTCGCATTTAAAATATGTTTATTTAGGTAATGCTTCTACTTTGCCTGTGATTGTTTTAGCTGAATTAACCATTGAGCAAGAAGAGAAACTCATCCTAGTCTTGAAATAATTGAAGAAGGCTATCGGATAGAACATAGCCGATATTCGCGGCATTAGCTCATCTGTATGCATGCACAAGATTATCCTGGAAGATGGCAAAAAAGGGACGATTGATGGACAATAAAGACTGAACCCCATCATGAAGGACATGGTAAAGAAAGAAATCACCAAGTGGTTAGATGGGGGTATCATTTACCCCATCTCATACAGTTTGTGGGTAAGTCCAATCCAGTGCGTGCCAAAGAAAGGAGGTATTACGGTCGTAGAAAATGAAAATAACGAGTTGATATTGACTAGAACGGTTATGGGATGGAAAATTTGCATCGAGTACCGGAAGCTGAACAAGACGACTAGGAATGATCACTTTCCTTTGCCATTTTTGGACTAGACGCTGGATAGACTCGCAGGGTGAGACTATTACTATTTTCTCGATGGATACTCAGGGTATAATCAGATTACAGTAGCACCGAAAGATCAACATACGACAACATTCACCTGCGCGCATGATACATTTGCATTTAGACACATCCCATTTGGTTTATGTAATGCACGTACTACATTTCAAAGATGTATGACGTCTATATTTATTGATATGATTGAGAAATACTTGGAAGTCTTTATGAATGATTTTTCAGTATTCAGAGATCATATGATGATTGCCTAGCCAATCTAGCCAAGGTACTAAGGCGATGTGAAAAAACAAACCTCGTATTCAACTGGGAAAAGTGTCTTTTCATGAAACGAGAAGGTATTATTCTAGGGCATCGGATAACGAGACATGGAATCGAGGTAGATAAAGCAAAGGTAGATGTTATTGAGAAACTCCCACATCTAACATCTATAAAATGTGTTAGGAGCTTTTTGGGCAAAGCCGATTTCTATCGAAGATTTATCAAGGACTTCTCCAAAATCACTAAACCCTTATGCAAGTTATTGGAGAAGGACACGATGTTCAAATTTGATGAGGAGTGCTTAAGAGCTTTCAAATATTCGAATAGTCGGTTAGTTTCAGTACCCATAATCTTCACACCAGAATGGGATTTGCCATTTGAATTTATGTGCAATGCAAATGACTTCGCGATAGGAGCTGTCATGGGCCAACAAAGGAACAAAGTTTTTCATCCCATCTACAACACAAGTCGGACTCTGACGGACCATTCGATAATTAAGTATTTACTTGGCAAGAAAGATGCTAAGCCGAGATTGATCCGATGGGTAATTCTACTGCAAGAGTTTGATCTAGTAATTCAAGATCGAAAGGGAGTAGAAAACCAAGTAGCATTCCACTTGTCTAGATTGGAGATGAAAGAAGGGAATTCTCCATTTGTACCTATTCAGGAGACACTCCCAGATGAGCACATATTGAAGGTAAATCATGTCTATAATACCCCTTGGTTTGCTAATATTGCTAAATATTTAGCTTGTTGTTCGATGTTGATTGATAAGACGTATCATCAAAAGAAAAAGTTTCTTCATTATGTGAAGTACTATTACTGGGAAGAATCATACTTGTTTAAAAAGTGTGAAGATCAAATGATTAGGAGATGCGTAGCAAAAATTGAAGTACATAAGATTCTATATTATTGCCACTCAGTTTCGAGTGGGGGACACTTTGAAGGTACACGTACTGCGGCCAAGTTATTGCGAGATGGATTCTTTTGGCCAACACTATTTAAAGACGCGTATGCTTACATAAGGAGCTGTGATTAATGCCAAAGGGTTGGAAATGTCACCAATAGAAATGAGATGCCTTGAACAAACATCATTGAGGTAGAATTATTCCACGTTTAGGGTATTGACTTTCTCGGTCCTTTCCCTCCATCTTTTGGTCACAAGTACACATTGGTAGCAGTAGACTACATGTCTAAGTGGGTTAAGGCCGAGGCATATCCGATGAACGATGCTAGGGTTGTGATGAAGTTTTTGCAGAAACATGTGTTCACAAGGTTTGAAACCTCAAGAGCTATCATCAATGATGAAGGGTCTCATTTTGTGAAAAAATGGTTGAAATGGTTACTTGACAAACATGGAGTGAAGCACAAGGTTGCCACAACTTACCATCTGCAGACGAATGGGCAAGCTGAACCGACAAACAAAGAGATCAAAGGCATACTTGAGAAGGCAGTTTGCCCGAACCGACGAGATTGGTCCAAAAGACTGGATGTTGCTTTATGGGCCTATAGGACAACATACAAGACACCTTTAGGGATGTCACCCTATAGGTTGGTCTTTAGGAAAGCCTGTCCTGTAACATCCCTTACCCGTATTCAATGCCGGAATAGGGTACGAGGTATTACCAGAACATATACACTTTTAACCGTAGTAAAACAAGTTGTAAAATTTCATCTAAATTAAAACTTTCAAGTTGTTATTCTCGAGTAGTTAATTAGGGTTTTCTTGGCTAAATATACTCACAATCTTTCACTTCCTCATCGTATGAATTTATAAATTTTCACTTACATGTTGAATTTGTCCCGAGTACCTGAATTTATCCATATCATTACATATTCTCATATAGTCAAAATTTCCATTTAAACTAATGTAATATATCAATTACTCACTATCTAGTAATCGAATCGTCACATATATATACATTATCCATTCATCTCCCACAAAGCTAACAAAATTGACCACAAGGATAGTACAAATTTTCTCTATTCGATATAAACCAAAACACATTATTTATTTTCCAACAAACCTTACTAAATATACACTTTATACTAACCCAAGTGTTTAGCCATTCACCATGACATAAATATATTTTATCCATTATTGCCGAATATAGATATTCTTCACAAATTATAATTCACGTCACATAGTAACCGAATTAATTTTTATCATTTTTCAAATAGATTACAAAATAAGTTATATAACAAATTATAGATACATTTTAAACCACACAAATAAACAAATTTTCATGGCATTATATGATCATCACATATCAAAGACAAATGTTCTTGACATTTCTATCACATAAACCGAATTAATCAATGCAACCTCAATGATATAATCATCCATATATCATTACTTTCACACATATAAATATCATGAAAAATTTCTTAAACATTTGATCAATTGCTTTTCAATACCGCAATAGTCCTTCAAGATCAATACATATTTACCATTCAATTTAACATTTACCGATTATAATCGGGCATATGACCATTTATACAAATTCATTCATACATTTTATTATCCTCCTCCTCCTCTCCATTCCGGATCCTCTATGTATAAAAATGCTTAATTAGCATTATACATATTATCATTATTCACTTATATTTAAATTCAAAGCTATATATTTGAGTCAGAGTCACTAAATCATTTTTATCCGAAGCTACAGAGCTCCAAATTAAGTTCTGTTAATTTTCCTCGAAACTAGACTCACATGTCTTCTTAAAATAAAATTTTCAGAATTTTTGACTTGGCCAATTAGTACAGTTTATTCTTTAAAGTTTCCCCTTTTTCACTGCTCAACATCTCTGACCTCCCTTCACTAAAAATGAATTATCTCATTGTATAGATTTCGGATGATATTTTCGTTTGTTTCCTTTGAAAATAGACTCATTAATAATTCTAAGAATATAAATTATAACTCATAATTATTTTTGTAAATTTTTAATTATTTTCCAAAGTCAGGATAGGGGATTCCGAAATCAATCCGACCCTCCCCACTAAAATTTGAATATCTCAAAATGTATAACTCTTTTGCTTTCTCTATTTATTTTATGTAAAACTAGACTCATTAAGCTTTAATTCCATATCCCACTCAACCTCTAACTCAATTCCTATAATTTTTGGTGATTTTTCAAACTAACATCACTGTCACTGTCCAAATCTGTTCAGTTTCAAATTCACTCATTCACATAACACTATAACAATTTATTTTGTAAGCACGGTACAAAACTTCATCACTCCAGTGACTCTTTTGAAACTCATCGCATTTCAATCACATGTTCTTATTGGTTTGCACATAGTACCACTCATTTAACTATTATCATTCGATACGCGTAGTAGCCTTCACATAGTACTACACACGTGATCAAACTTTTTGGTTCATGTAGTAGCCTTCACATAGTACTACAAATGCGACCTTTCATTCCGGTACACGTAGTAGCCTCCACATAGTATTACACACGTGACCATCACTTTCACTTTCACTTTCACATAGTGACCTACACACAGTCCATGTCACACATGTGATCATTTCAGTTACTTCATTCGTATCCTTTTTTATTCCGAATATTCAATCTGGAAATTTCTCACTTTTTCCCATTTTTTCTTTTTCACTAATCAAAGTCAATTCCTTGTCTTTCTTGAATTATAATAACACATTTAACTTATTTTACACTCACATTATTCAATCTAGTCCAAAAATCATATTTTGGCAAAATTATGTTTTTGCCCCTAGGTTTAGAAATTAAATTTTATTCCTTTTTCTTATGTTTATGACACGCTAAACAATTTTTCCTTCTATAGCAACATCAAATTCTTGCTCTAAAGTGCACTTATGAACAATAATAATTTTTAACAATAGTACCGTTTCACTCGTTTTCGCTGAAAATCGTTTAACAAAATTCTAAGCTTTATATTCTATCATGAAACATCAAAATTCACACTTTTCATCTATGGCTAATTTTTCAAACATAATTTCTAGCTTGAATTAATGATAGAAATAGCTTAAGCAAGTTACCTGGACTCTAAAAATATAAAGAACAAGAAAAACGGAGCTAGAACGGACTTACCATGAAGCTTGGAAGAATGAAAAAACCTAGCCATGGAGTCCACATGATATTCGGCCAGCACTCATGGAGAAGATGATGATTTTGGCCTTATTTTGTCTTTTTAATTTGTTTTAATTACTAAATTACCAAAATGCCCTTAACTTAAAAATATCTTATTTCACCTATTTCATGTCCATTTTTGTCCATAACTTAACCAATGGTCTAATTACCATTTAAGAACCTCCAATTTAAAATTTCATAGCAATTTGACACCTCTAGCTTCTAGAACTCAACTTTTGCAGTTTTTACAATTTAACCCTTTTGACTAAATTGAGTGCTCAAACATCGAAATTTTCGAACGAAATTTTCATGAAATCTTTCCCTAAAATTGTAGACCATAAAAATATAATAAGAAATAAATTTTTCCTCATCAGATTTGTGGTCCCGAAACCATTGTTCCAACTAGGCTTAAAATCGTGCTGTTGCAACTCTCCCCCTTTAGGGATTTCCGTCCCCGAAAATCTTATCAAAAGTAGATTAATGATTTGCTTTCACTCAATACATTTCAAATTCAGACATAACTTTAGATTTTTTACTGACATTAAACATTTTAAACCCCTATAGTCATCAAATATGTCACATAACTATTTTCCTTCAACTTTAACTATAAGAAATCACAAAATACCTCTGTACACTCTTTCATTAGAACATTCTTCAAACAGTTCATTAACGTATGCTGATAATCAATAACTCTTTATTCAACTCAGGTTGAATCATAACTGATGTTTCAGTTGACAATATTTTTTGTGCAAAAGAAAGCTTCAACAATCAGATTTACTTTAATTTACCACAACATTTCTCAATTAGAATCATTACGATAGATATAATTTTGTATCAAGTCCTCAAGAATACAAATTCTTCTTCCAGATTAAACCTCAATCTATATATATACTCAAAGTTTATTTCAAATCCAGAGATATATTCAAACTCATATAACCCGGACATATCATTATATAGAAGCCACTACCATTATATAAAATAATATCAATTTCGATGATATCCCAAAAGATGTCTAAAAGATCAATATCTCTCATAGATATTAGAATTCAAAGTAACAAAAGCAATATAATCTTCACGTATATTCAACAGAACAATAGCCAGTAGAAACAAAATATTAGCCTTATACAAACTTTACCATCGATTTTCATATTCTCACAAGGAAATAAATACCAGAAAAAAGACATGACAATGTCGAACATAACCTAAACAGACCAATAATACCTTCATCTATTAATATGTTTAGCTAATATTCTCATACAATAAGAATTCTTTCTGAACTAAACAGTCACATATAATTCTGAGGATAATCGTACAGACAGAACATTCAAAGGAATTCATAGTAACTACCCAATTATAGCCACTGTACTCGGCTATCAATACCATACAAATATTATTCCACTGTCTAATTCTATCATTAAAAAATTTCACATTATCTCTTTACCGACAGAAATCGATCCAGACAAATTTCTGGTTAGTTCTTTCTTTAAATATCATACTTGAATAAATAATTTATTCAGATTTAACTTCTTTTGTGATAGTGACTTCGCATAATCTGAGTAGTTTTCAGAACTATCCAAAATCTCTCTCTCTCTTTTTGTATTGTCTTCATTTGCTAATTCATTCACTTTTCTGATCACATTATTAATCTTCTGTACACAAACTTCTGTAACACTGCACTCATAAGCTTATTCAATCAAAATCTTACAAATTTTATTGTAACATTTTACTAATATGGGGGTGAGTGTAATAAAGCCTCAAATTTATCCTACACATAAATACGCATAACACATACTATCACAAATAGCCAATTCATTACTAATTTCACATTCTCAAAGCATTTAATGAACATTTTCTTTTAATCACTTTTGTTCTCAACACATAATTCATATTCCAACTCAAACCACTAATTCACAATCGAAATTTCTATATAGCATCATAATCCAAATATCACAACTCATGTGTCCATATAATTATAGCATTTATCAATAACAAAATATTATACTCTTTGATCCATGCTTCTATGAGTTTCAACTCATAATCAATACATTTCACTCAAACATTTAAGTGTTTACTTCTATCTTGTAAGAATTAATTCAATTGAAAAACATATTTGTCTCATCAAGATAATTTTCGTCATAAAACAATACTGATAAAGGGGGTGATGGTGAGGTCATAAAGCTTCTAACTTGCTTTCATAGATACATATATTTATTATCAATGTAACACCATCATAACCACATAGTTCATTTCAAGCAAATTAACACATCTATCTATTATGAATATTTTCTGTCACCCATAATTTCACACAATGAATTTACTTACTCGAGCTCAATATTAATATCTAATAAAATTTCAATACTTAGCTTCTATTTTACTTACCGAAATTTATTCAATTAAAGAACGTCTTACAGAATTGAGTACTTCATTTTCTCTATGCCATAATCCAGCTATGGTCTTACACAGTAGCACATATCACACCGATGTCATATCCCAGATATGGTCTTATACGGAAATCACATATCACTGAACGAAAGTACTCATTCTTGTGTTCTACTCGATTTAATCTTCCAATTCAATTTTAATACTATTAAAATATTCATGATTTAATAGTAAAGACATAAAACAAAATACCTTGTTATTTTTAACTTAACAATTAAACATAAGATTCTACCATATGCACATATTGATTTCACTTATTCAAGCGATATACATAAACACACATTCCATCTATTTAAGTAAATTCACTTACCATATTCACTTAATCAAATATGTTGAGCACATAGCATCATATAATCACCAACATTCTCGGATGAGCTTATCACAACATAATTTTTTTTGTTTTTTTATGATCATCTCTTTTCATGCATGAACACATACATAACACAAATTTTTTTATTCTTACCTTTTCGAATTCCAACATAACGTGAACATATTTAATTTATTTTAATATCATTTTCAACATTATCGAAAATAACTCAGTTGAAAATCATCTCTGTTTTAACAAAACAATTTCGTTAGAGCCCAGAGATATCACATCATCACGAGTAAAAACATAACATGTATAGCTAGACTCACATATGCTACGTTCGGTCCGAGAACTGACTAAACTGTAGCTCTGATACCACTAAATGTAACACCCCTTACCCATATTCGATGCCAGAATAGGGTACAAGGTATTACGAGAACATATACACTTTTAACCGTAGTAAACCAAGTTGTAAAATTTCATCTAAATTAAAACTTTCAAGTTGTTATTCTCGAGTCGTTAATTAGGGTTTTCTTGGCTAAATATACTCACAATCTTTCACTTCCTCGTCCTATGAATTTATAAGTTTTCACTTACTTGCTGAATTCCTCCTGAGTACCTGAATTTATCCATATCATTACATATTCTCATATCGTCAAAATTTCCTTTTTAACTAATGTAATATATCAATTACTCACTATCTAGTAAGCTAATTGTCACATATATATACATTATCCATTCATCTCCACAAATCTAACAAAATTAGCCACAAAGATAGTACAAATTTTCTCTATTCGATATAAACCAAAACCCTTTACTAAATATACACTTTATACTAACCCAAGTGTTTAACCATTCACCATGACATAAATATATTTTATCCATTATTGCGAATATAGATATGCTTCACAAATCATAATTCACCTCACATAGTAACTGAATTAATTTTTATCATTTGTCAAATAGATTACAAAATAAGTTATATAACAAAATATAGATACATTTTAAACCACACAAATAAACAAATTTTCAAGGCATTACATGATCATCACATATCAAAGACAAATGTTCTTGAAATTTCTATCACATAAACCGAATTAATCAATGCAACCTCAATGATATAATCATCCATATATCATTATTTTCACACATATTAATATCATGACTAAATTTCTTAAACATTTGATCAATTGCTTTTCAATACCGTAATAGTCCTTCAAGATCAATACATATTTACCATTCAATTTAACATTTATCGATTATAATCGGGCATATGACCATTTATACACAATTCATTCATACATTTTAGTATCCTTCTCCTCTTCTCTATTCCACATCCTTTATGTATAAAACATGCTTAATTAGCATTATAAATAATTTTACTATTCACTTATATTTAAATTCAAAGCTATCTATTTGAGTCGAGTCACTAAATCATTTTTATCTGAAGCTATAGAACTCAAAATTAAGTTCCATTAATTTTCCCCAAAACTAGACTCACATGTCTTCTTACCATAACATTTTCAAGATTTTTTACTTGGCCAATTAGTACATTTTATTCTTTAAAGATTTCCCTATTTCACTGCTCCACATCTCTGACCTCTCTTCACTAAAAATGAATTATCTCATTGTACAAATTTCGGATGATATATTCGTTTGTTTCCTTTGAAAATAGATTCATTAAGAATTCTAAGCATCTAAATTATAACTCATAATTATTTTTGTACAATTTTTAATTATTTTCCAAATTCAGAACAGGGGATTCCGAAATCAATCCGACCCTGCCTCACTAAAATTCAAATATCTCAAAATGTATAACTCTTTTGCTTTCTTTGTTCCTTTTATGTAAAAATAGACTCATTAAGCTTTAATTCCATATCTCACTCAACCACTAACTCAATTCCTATAAGTTTTGGGTATTTTTCAAACTAATGTCACTGTCACCGTCCAAATCTGTTCTGTTTCAAAATCACTCATTCACATAACACTATAACAATTTATTTTGTAAGCACGGTACAAAACTTCATCACTCCAGTGAGTCTTTTGCAACTCATTGCATTTCAATCACATATTCTTATTGGTTTGTAATTTCTCATATCCCGTTAAACATGTCGGTATAATAGTGAACATTTGGTGGTTTGCACCTAGTACCACTCATTTAAGTATTATCATTCAATACACGCAGTAGCCTTCATATAGTGCTACACACGTGATCAAACTTTTCGGTTCACGTAGTAGCCTACACATAGTACTACACACGTGACCATTAATATCCGATACACATAGTAGCCTGCACATAGTACTACACACGTGATCGAAGCTATCCGGTACGCATAGTAGCTTGCACACAGTACTACAAATGCGACCTTTCATTCCGGTACACGTAGTAGCCTACACATAGTACTACACACGTGACCATCACTTTCACTTTCACATAGTGACCTACACACAGTCCATGTCACACATGTGATCATTTCAGTTACTTAATTCGTATCCCTTTTTATTCCGAATATTCAATCGGGAAATTTCTCACTTTTTCTCATTTTTTTCTTTTTCACTAATAAAAGTCAATTCCTTATCTTTCTTGACTTATAATAACTCATTTAACTTATTTTACACTCACATTATTCAATCCAGTCCAAAAATCACATTTTGGCAAAATTACATTTTTGCCCCTAGGCTTGGAAATTAAATTTTATTCTTTTTTCTTATGTTTTATGACATGCGGAACAAATTTTCCTTCTATAGCAACATCAAATTCTTGCTCTAAAGTGCACTTATGAACAATAATAATTTTTAACAATTATACCGTTTCACTCGTTTTCGCTGAAAATCGTTTAGCAAAAATCGTTTAACAAAATTCTAAGCTTCATATTCTATCATGAAACATAAAAATTCACACTTTTCATCTATGGGTAATTTTTCAAACATAATTTATAGCTCCAATTAATGATAGAAATAGCTTAAGCAAGTTACCTGGATTCTAAAAATATAAAGAACAAGAAAAACGGAGTTAGAACGAACTTACCATGAAGCTTGAAAGAATGAACAAACTCTAGCCATGGGGTCCATATGATATTCGGCCAACACTCATGGAGAAGATGATAATTTTGGCCTTATTTTGTCTTTTTAATTTGTTTTAATTACCAAATTACCAAAATACCCTTAAATTAAAAATATCTTATTTCACCTATTTCATGTCCATTTTTGTCCATGACATCACCAATGGTCTAATTACCATTTAAGGACCTCCAATTTAAAATTTCATAGCAATTTGACACCTCTAGCTTCTAGAACTCAACTTTTGCACTTTTTAAAATTTAGCCCTTTTGACTAAATTGAGTGCTCAAACGTCGAAATTTTCGAACGAAATTTTCATGAAATATTTCTGTGAAATTGTAAACCATAAAAATATAATAAGAAATAAATTTTTCCTCATCGGATTTGTGGTCCCGAAACCACTGTTCCGACTAGGCTTAAAATCGGGCTGTTACATGTCATCTGCCCTTGGATTTAGAGCACAAAGCTTACTGGGCTCTCCAACAACTCAACTTGCATCTTAAGCTTGCTAAAGAGAAACTGATGCTTGAACTCAACGAGTGAGAAGAATTTCGAATGTTCTCATACGAGAACGCCAAATTACTCAAGGAAAGACTTAAGAGATGGCATGACAAGCACATTCAAGTTAGCAAGTCTTGTTATTCAATTCCAGATTAAGGTTCTTTCTGGGTAAGTGAAAATTACATTGGTTCGGTCCATTTACGATTCACCAAGTTTATCCATATGAAGTTGTCGAACTTCAAAGTAAGGGAGGTAATTTTTGAGTCAATTTTCAGCTCTTAAAACATTACTGGGGAGATAAAATTGAATGTGATCCAATCTTGTTCATTTTCTTAGATATTTAATTTTTCTTGTTTTTCTTCTTAAATAAATGATTTAGGGTATATTTTCGGGATTAGTATGTTTAAATAAATTCTGTTTAGGAGATTAGAACTTAAGTGGGACTGCTTGTGACCCCTCCAATCTTTCCTAAGAATTGATTTTAACATAATCTTCGAGAAATTATTCCTAAATGAAAAAATAAATTTTAGTTTTCAAATAAAATGGTCAATTTTGATCCAAGTTTTAAATTCCAACTCAATTTCAAATTTTATTCAAGTCTAGGTACTTAATTGAACTATTTTGAAAATCTTGTTGCTCTTTTGTAAACATTAAAATTAGATGCATATTTTTGTAAATATTTTCAAAATACATCTACAATAAATGTTTGTAATTTAATTTAATAAATAAGATGATAATAATTAATATATAATTATATCTATTATAATATATATTAATTATTATCAACTCTGCATAGAATTAGGATTTGTTAAAATTTGATCATATTTTATTTAATAAGTTTTTATTTTAATAAATTAATAGCAAATAATAATTTAATATGCATTATATTAATTATTAATTGTTGTTAATTTTGTGTAGAATTAGAAGTTAGAGTATTTTAACTATTAAATTGTTCTAAGATTTCTAATTAAACTCTTATCCTTTTTCCTATAAATTCCACCAACCTTCTCCATCATTCATCACTCATCAAACCAACCTTCATTCACCTGTTCCACCATCAATCCTAGCATCCAAAAACCACCAACAATAGCACCTCCCAACAGCCCCATTCGGCCTGCAGCCCACGCAGTTGGCGCACCTAGCTAGTAGCTCACCCCGTACGTTGCTACTGCCACACGTACCTGCCTCCATCGCGCGCCACTACTGGCTTGCACGCCCTGCTCCACGCGCATTGTGCTGTCCCCAGCTCCAACCACACGTACAGTCCTGCTACTTGCTCGACGTTGCTGCTTGCTGCCCGAGCATCTACTCACGCCAAGGTACGTTGTTGCCATTCCTTCCTTGTGCCGTGCGCACCATTGCACAACACTTCCACCCCACTTTTAGCCAATAACTCTCCAACCATCCCTAAATCGACCTTTTTTGATTTATAGTTATTTTCTTTGAGTTCTTAATTTTTATATAAATGTGGTAAGGTAAATTTTTCTCCTAAATTTCAAATTTATTTAATTATTTAATTTTTCAATTTATTGAATTATTAATATTTATACTAATTAAATTTTTGAGAAAATATTTGTTCTATCTTATGATCAGGTTATCATGCCTCGTAAAAGAACTCGTGCCTCTGCCCAAGTTGACGAATCACAAAACAAATTCCACTGTGAAGAAGCCAAAGCGAGATACGAAAGCGTTTTGAAGAAGCAACAGATGCACCCAGAAAAAGGCTTTATGCTGAAAGAAAGCAACTATATTGATTTTATGGCACGCATTCGACAAATTGCTAAAGCTCTCAATTGAGAGTTATTTTGTGAGAAAAGACCTAGTGCAGATGAGGAGTTAGTTCGTGAATTTTATGCAAATTTGACCTCAAATGAATTAACGGAAGTTTCTATTCGTGGAATCAAGTTTCAGGTTCTAAGTGGACTGTGTCAAAGCAAGGAATTCACACTTGTCACAGAGAATATTTGACACCACTAGCGAACGTATGGTTTTATTTCATTCGATTTAGCCTTATGCCTATTTCACATGGGACTACAATTTCATTAGAACGAATGGTCTTATTATACTCGATTTTAACTGGAAAGACCATTGGTGTGGGAAAACTCATCCTGAGAGAAATGTGGAATTGTGCCGCTAGACGTTCTAGCCCAACTTACTTTTTCTTTACGATAACAATTTTGTGCTTGAAAGCTAAAATTCTTGCAAATGTAAAGAAGACAGGTTATAGTCAGGGCACAATTACAGGTTGGGACCTATACTGAATAGCCAAAGACTCTATTCTACAGCAACGAGTTAAAGAAAGTAAGGATCCCGAGGAAGAAGAAGAAGAAGAAGAAAAAGAAGAAGAAGAAGAAGAAGAAGATCTCATAGAGATTGAACTGATGCAATCAGCCGAAATCCCTGATAAGGCAGAACCAATGGAACCAGTAACAGAACCTGACATTGCAACTTCAATGTTTAGGACTCAATCACCTCGCCTAGATCTTCGAGATGGGCTGTCCAAGTTGATGGACATAATGCGACATATGCAGTGGCAATAACAAGCTTACTAGAGATATTAAAAAATATGAGATGACTCAATGAGAAACGCTCTTACGAAAATATTCAATGACCCATTTATTTTTGTGCCTGAGTTTCCAGATTTCATATTTGAACCATGGAGTCCACTATCGAAGAGGGAGTGAAGTGATTCATGCAAAAACAAAGACGATGGAGAAAAAGATAAGTTAAATTCAGAGGATTTGCAAATAAATAAAAAGGGGGATGTTAACTTTATTTTATTTCCATTTTTAGGTTATTTAATATTCTAGGATTAGGTTTTATTAGGAATTTTTTTAATTTTTGCATAATAAAACAAGAGGTGGAAATCATAAATAAAAATGAACAAGTTGCAAAGTAAAAAGTGTGGCAATAGATATATACATGTCTAGGATTGGATCTAGAAAGAGCTTGGTACTTAAACAATCAAATTGACTCACCTATTCTTTTCTAGAATCCCACTTGGTGCATAGTATTTATTAACTTTTAACAATGAGGATATTATTCATCTTGAGGGTAGGACCAAAAAATTGAAATTATTTCCTCTCAGAATAAATATTTCTTTTAATTATGATTAGGATATATTTTGTTCAAAAAATTGAAATTTCGTTAAGTATGCTAAACTTCAGTATAAATAATGTTCGATTATTTCAATAATTGTTATGTTAGCTTAATTATGACATAAATGTATTTTTAATAAAGCATGCGAATCATACCATGAAATTTTTAGTTCCTTACGAAAGTTAGGCATGCATGAAAGTTTAAGTCTTTAGAATTGACTTAGTAGTTTCTTGAGGTAAAATCCTAGGTAGCATGGAATGTTGAACATGATTTAGGCAACTTTTTTTTTGGACTGTTTGAGCCTTTCAAGCCAACCTTGATGAATTTTTATCCTTTGAAACCCAACTTTGAGAATATATGACCTAATTTTATTTAAACCCTTGCAATATTTAGCCATCACTTTTCTCTTAATTATCTTTAAATTATCCCAAACACTAGACTCAGTACTATCCAAAATGTTCTTTTAAAAATAAGTTTGGGAGAGTTGAAAAGAAGTATCAAATGCTCAAAAAAATTATAGTACATACAACAAAATGATTACAAAAAAAAAAAGAAAAGAAAGAGGAGAGCATATGTTCTTGAAACAAAATAGATGTACAAAAGAGCATGTGAAAGCAAAGTAAGTTGGTGTGTTGAAGGTAATTATTCCGAAGGTCCAATTCAAGCTAAGTCTAGGGTTGTTAGCATAAATTTATCTATCTTTTACCTACCCCTAGGCTAGCCACGTTACAACCTTTTTGAAGACTTGTTGATTCAAGTTTCTATGTTACCTACATTAATGGAGATAAATTGCTATGTTCAACATATGAAAGAATAAATTAAACTTAATAATTGCAGCTTAATCTTTAATAAGGGAATAAAATCAAATTGGTAGGGATTTAACATTTCTTTATTAGGAAGCAATTAGTCTATTTTCGCTATCATAATAATAATTGAGATTAATTTGAATGATATGTATACTTAAGTAGCGTAAATCTCAAAATTCTTGTTCTTGAGCATAAGTATACTAAATTCATAATTTTGGGAAGAATGTTGTTATGAAGAAATTTTTCAAAGGTGTTTCCGAGAAATTCTTTTCTATTTGTGCATTACACGGGACGAGCAATGAATTAAGTTTTGGGGTGTGGAAACCCGAAAATATACACACTTTTCATGCCCTTTTTAACTCAAAGTCATGCAGTTTCGGTAAAATTCTTGTCAAGAAATATATAATAATTATAAAATAATTAAATTGCACTCAAATTATGAACATTTTGAATTTTAATTAAATTTATATCAAATTTTGATTAATTTTTATTATTTTCAACATATTTGCACAAAGGGCGAAAAACGGCTCGGCAGGCACTACTAGAAGCACAAAATCGAGAAGCAATTTTGAAGCATCAAGGTGAATTAAATTTTCAGCCTAATACGGTCCAAATTATGTGTATTAATTCATAATATAATTAATTTTAATTTTAATCCAATTTAATTTGGGTTAAATAAATTATTGTTAATTAATTATGAAAATGGGCCCAGTTGAGCTGAACCGAGAAAATCGATCCAACTGAGCACTAGGCAGCCCAAAATTGTCCCACATGATGAGCCAATCAACTTGTTTGGCTGATTATTTGGCTTGAAAAATGGCCCTTGAAGACTCCTTCAATTTGCATTCAAACCCTCCACTATTCATGCCTTTCAAGATATGTCGTTACCTAAAAATAACATGTTTGAAATCTTCAAACATGCTACATGTGTGGCCGGCCATGGGGGGAGTCGTTTGCTGCTGATTTTGGCTATTTTTAGCAGCCTTATCAACCTATAAATACCAACCTTGGCTGCTCAGTTCAAACACATCTCAAACCCATTCATTTCTTCACTTCTCTCTTCATTCCCATCCATTGTTCTTCATTTTCCTCCCCTATTCATTTGCTGATTTCACCTCTTGTAAAAGAGTTATTCAACCACCATTTGGAGCAGCATTCAAGTTTTTGTGGAAGCCTCGGTTCAACAAGAACAAGCAGAGAAGGAGGAGCAGAGCAAACTAGTCAAGCCTTAGAGAAACATCGGATTTGATTCTTGTTCCTTATCCTTTTAATTTTATTGTTGTTGTTATGAACATGTCTATGAATATTTGTGATGTTGATATGTTTAATTCAATTAATATGGATTAAATTTAATTCGTGTTAGGTTGATTGTATTTCATCTACTTGAGTTATTAAAATTGTGTTTGTGTTGTTATAGGCCTTGGTAAGATGTTTGATTAAGTAAAACCATGACTAAGTTATTATTGCACTAAAATTGTAAGGTAACAAATGAATTAATTATTTAAACAGATTGAAATTGTAATTAATTGACACGATACTTAATCAGTGCATGTTTAATCGTCTAAGGTAGCTGAGGGTTAAATTAGCAATGGTATCTAACGATACATTAGCCTTGCATAGCTGTGATTAAATTGTTTCAAGGTAGAAATACATTGTTACCTTATGTAATCTTTTATGTTCTTATGAGATTGAATTAATTGTTTGAATTGGCATAAAGATATGTACAAGAGATTATTTTAATTTCATAAGTATGTATGTGCATTAACACATTTGCTTATTAAAACTTGTTTAATCGGTTGAATTTTCATAGAAATATAGTCAAAAGATAAATGGATTTTGGTAGGTAAGTATGCTCATAAGTTCAAATTAATGAGTTGCCTTGAATTTATTCGTGGAAACATAAACATGAGTTTAATAGTTCTAAGTTAAGAAATGTGATTAATCTAACGTAATTATGTCATCTTGATTAAAATCATCTTTTGAAATCGTACATTGGAACTTTTATTTTATTTTTTATTTTACTTAGTTAAAATCCTAGTTTTTAATCACCTCCTCAAATTAAAATATTTTTCTTCACCAAAGTGTTTTTAAAATTGCATTCATGAATAATTCTTTTCACAGTCCCTATGGGTACGATAAATTGACATTTACTTGTCACTTTATTACTTGTTGCGATTGTGTACACTTGCACATTTCCGTCGTTCTAATCCTTAATGGAGTTTTGTATGTTGTCCGTAATGCCCATAAAGTATCATCCAGTCTGAAAGACCAATCCTTTCTCGAAGGGTTTACAACCTTCTCAAGAATGTTTTTAATTTGTCAATTTGATACTTCGGCTTGTCCATTAGTTTACAGATGATAAGTAGTAGCAATTCTATGATTAACTCCATATCTCTTCAGTGCGACTTCCACTTGGTTGCAATGAAAGTGTGTACCCTGATCACTAATCAATGCCCTTGGTGTGCCAAAGCAGGTGAGTATATGCTTGTGAAAAAAATTAAGCATTATCTACGACAAAGTGTTCTTAAAAGTATCGCCCTAGAAGAAAGTCCTTTGATTCGGTCATAAAGGAAAGCTAAGTCCGAGATTTATAAGGTCGTATGAGATCACTAAAAGAACCGGGCCAGTAGCTTATTGATTAGCGTTGCTGTCAGAGTTAGAAAAGATTCATAATGTATTTCATGTATCTATGTTACGACGATATTGATCAGATCCATCACATGTGATTTCACTTGTTGATGTTGAGATTCAGCCAGACATGATGTACGATGAAGAACCAATTAGAATTTTAGCTTGAGAGGTTAAAGAATTAAGAAATAAAAATATAGCTTTAGTAAAAGTTCTTTGATAATGACACGGTATAGAAAAGGCTACTTGGGAGTCAGAAGAATCTATGAAAGTTAAATACCCTAACCTCTTTTCTGGTAAGATTTTTGAGGATGAAAATTCCTTTAGGGGGAGAGAATTGTAACAACCCGTTTTTAGTGAAATCGAAACAGTGGTTTTGGGACCAAAAATTTGATGTAAAAATATTTATTTTATTAATATTTTAATGTCTAAGGTATATTAGTAAGGTCATATACAAATTTTGTTAAGAAGTTTCGACGTTTGCATGCTTAATTAAGTAAAAAGGACTAAATTGAATAATGTGCAAAAGTATAGTTCTATTAGCTAATGGTGTTAAATTCTTATGAAATTTTAATATGAGTGGACTTAAATGGTAATTAGACTATTAATATATTAAGTGGACAAAGATGGGCATGAAATTGATGTTTTATTTAGTTTAAATTAAAGGTTAAAAGTGTAATTCAATAATTTGCTAAAGTAAAAATATGGTAAAATAATGTATCATCTTCTTTGACTCATATCACCATCGAAAATTAAGCTTAGGAAACTCCATTGAAGAAGTTTTAAGGTTTGGTCAAGTTCTTGATTGCATGTAAGTATGATTTTGTCTAGTTTTTAATGATTTTTATGTTTCGAGATCATTGTAGCTTAATCTAGCTAGCCCAGGGGCTAATTTGCAAAACAATTAAAGGATTAGGGTTTTTCCATGAATTTATATGTATGATTTTTGAAGTCTGATGGAAGAAAATGAATCTTGGTTGTTAAATAAACAACATTTGTAAAGTGATTTTTTTTATGAAATTATCAATTAAGGACTTAAATCTAAAAATAGTAAAATGCCATGGTAAAATTGTGAAATGTTAAGTTGTATGATGTTGTATAAGTCCGTAGGTAATTTAGCTAGCTTGTAATATGGGTGAAATTTTATAAATGTTAAATTACGAGCTTAAGGACTAAATTGTAAAGAAGTTAAAATAGTAAGGGTAAAATTGTAATTTTGAAAAGTGTGAATTTTGGATTTAAATTGAAAAGAATGGATATTAGATGGTTTGAATTTGATTATTTAGATCAAGTTAAGCCTCGTACGGATCTAGATCGAGAAAAAGATAAAATCTCGGATTAGTGATCATATTTCGACATCTTTAAAATTGAGGTAAGTTCGTACGTTTAAATAACATTTTAATGTTATTTGATTTATGTGTTATTATGCTATTTATCATACCATGTTACGACAGAAATCCAACGACGTTACGATGACTATCAAGCCTCATTTGATCATTGGAAATATATAGGATACAAATGACATGTCATTAGGGTTATAATGTTTCGAGTGCTGGTCCCGAATGTCCCATCGATGGTTGAGTTTTGACATTTGTTGCAGATATTAGTTAGCTTGTGTGAGCAGACCCATTTATGGCTCGAGTGAGCATTGATGTAAAGGAAAAGGCAAGAAATGGTTTTGACCATATGTTAGCACACTTTGTGTAAGCTTCCCGCGTATCTAATATTATTCTAAGTAGTTCAACAGGCATGTAAAGGGAAGGAATGGTAAGTGTTCCAATCGAAAATGTCACGAAATTATGGAAAGGTATGAATTGTTGATGATCAAAGTATGTATGTCCATGTTTATGAAAAGTATGAATTCATATGTGCTATGTTCATGAAATTTATCTTACTATGTGATGAATTTGTTAACTTATGTGTTTAAGCACTAATTTGTGTTGTTGGTGATGCTTAGGCTTGTGCCAAGCTATATTGGATTGAATCATGCCTATTTTATAAGATTATGCATTGAAATGGTAAGCTATGTTCATGATTTCCAAACTTACTAAGCATTATATGCTTACGTTATTTTTCTTTCCTATCTTTTATAGATTACTGGAAGTTCAATCGATTTGGAAGCTCGTCGGAGACCTATCACACTATCCAGCATTTATATCGATAGATTTTGATGTTTTGGTCATGGTTATAATGGCATGTATAGGTCGACTTATGTCTAATGTTTAGTTAGTGTTTATGGCATGTAATGTTTTTTGAAGTTGTGGAATTTATGGTATTTTGATGCCTTGATGGTTGGTGTGTTTTTAGTACTTTGATGCTTAATGGTTGATGTTTACTTGGTCAAATTGATGCAAGTTTTTATGACTAAAGTAGTAAGTGTTGACATGTTGGCAAGGTGAGCATTTAGGGTATGTTTGATATGGAATTTAGTTAAGTATGTTTGGATGAAATATGAACATTTGGACACAAATTTAGATATGTTTGACTATGGTGACTGAGGTGCCTTTTGACATATTGGTTGTATGGACATTTGGTATAAAGATTTGGTTATTTTGTGCATGATTTGAGTATGTTTTAAGGTCTTGATCATATATGCAAATGGCATGTAGGTTTAGGGATGAAAGGGTGAAAGAAATGGCTTGATTTTGGCCATTTTCTTGTCCACACGGGCACCTATCTCAGCCGTGAGTGACAAATGGCCATGCGACATGCCAGTGTGTCCCCTGTAGGTTTTAAAGGTTGCTTTTTGAAAGATATACAGCCTTGGACACGGGCGTGTGAGGACATTTCAAAGGTTACATGGTCGGGCACACAGGCGTGTGGCTTGGCTGCGTGAACCAAGTCAGTCAGTTACACGGACACGAGTAGGACACGGTCGTGTGTCTCTATTTTGATTGTTACACGGTCTGAGATATGGGCATTTTTCTTAGCCGTGTGAGTCACACAGCCTTGTGACACGGCCGTGTGACCCCTGTAGTTAGAAATTTTTGTAATTTTTTCCTTAAGTTTCCGTATGTTTTTTATTTAGTCCCAATTCGTTTCTAAAGTGTTTTTAAGGCCCCGAGGGCTTGAATAAGGGACAATATGAATGATTGAATGGACTATGCTATGGTTTATACAATGTTTCCAAATGAATGATTTTAAGTTATGTTTTTATGGTAATATCCGTAACTCTATTCTGATGACGGATATGGGTTAGGGGTGTTACAGGCCGTGTGCATCATTTTTAACCCTTAAAATAAGAAAATTCATGCATCCTTCAATGCACAATAAGACATGTCATACCTAGATAATTTCCATGGTTCAAAAACACATTCTAACCACCATGTACATGCCAAATTTCATTCATTTCATGGTTAACCAATATGTCATTCAAAGGCATCATAATAAAAGATAATTCATTCAACTATTCTAGTTAAGAAAGCACATGGAATTAATAATCTACTCATGCTCAAACCCTCAATCAAATTGGCCAGACATAAACATACCCAAAATTTTACCAAAATACTAACTAAGCTTTACATATATAGACTCATCTCATACTTCAATTGACACAAAACAAAATCATAATGTTTATGACCTATACATATACCAAAATTCTATTTACATGCCACTTATAACCAGACCAAAATGAAGAGATAGTTACTGATCAAATTGATAGATTATGTGATCTCCAAAACCAATCCAATTGACAACTTGCGTCCGACGATCTACGGGGAAGAAAAATCAAAACGAGGTAAGCTTGCGTAAAGCTTAGCAAGTTTGAAACAAAGTTTAGCTTATTGTAATGATATTTTTTGAAACAATTTTTACAGGATAACCCAATATCATAGCCATGGGTTCTTTAATTACCTAGAAACAACACAAGTTTCGTAAAGTTATTGAGTTCATAATTGAAACATAGCAACATGACTCAGATACTGGGGTAACTACACCACACCAAAGGCATTAAAGATGTGTAATAGAGGCACCGAAGTGCAATCAGAGGCACTGAAGAGCAAACAGAGGCACCAAAGTGCAAACAGAGGCACCGAAGTGCAATCCCGTACAAGCGTGCATACTAACCCTATTGGCATGCCAATCGTATCCCAATTGTTTACTATGTTCAATCGGGCATTATTACTTAATTCATGTATTTACATGTAAAAGCACTTCGTAATTTTCAAACACATTATAAATTTGATAGATTCCTTTCAACATTGTGAAATCATAAGATTTCCAACTAGTAGATATTCCATTTGTACTTAATTGCAACATATAATAATTTAGAAGTAAATAATGAAATTTCACTTTCAATATAATTATCCAACAAACATTAATACAAATATAAACAAACATTCATTTACACATATTTACACTATGAATTTACCTATTATATACCAACAGTTGACTCATTTAATTATTCATAATTTTTCCTTTTCTTCTGGTTATCCTCCGCATGAAGCAAATCTTAATCTATAATAATTAAATTCATCTCACCAAATTCAACTACACATCCTAACTCAATTTTATGCATACAACCTTTAAGTTTTTATTATTTATACATTTTTCTTAAACTTTTACATTTATTACAATTTAGTCCCTAAAGTCAAAATTCCAAATTTTTAAAAAAATTATTATAACATTATATTTGACTCATAAATATTAAATAATAATATTTACAGACTGTCTCGTTAGATTTGTGGACTTGAACCCATTGTTTTCGACTCCACTAAAAAACGGGTTGTTACAACTGTCCTCTATTAGAAAATTTCGTCCTCAAAATTTCTCACCTAAGAATAGTTTCGGTTACTGTGTCCTTAAGGACTCTTCGATTTTCCAAATTAAATCTATTCCAAATAGCTTGTTTTCTTGCAATTAATCCCGATGATATGTCCTCTGGAACCTGTGTTACTCGTTCAGACTACTTGTCTAACTGCAATTGGAAATGTTGTTCTGAAGTTAAGTTTAATATCTAAAACATTGTGAAGTTTACTCCAAAATTCTAAAGGTGATCTCATATCTTAATCATAAATGATATACAATGATGCTCTATGCAATTCTAATATTCTCGATATAAACAACTCAACTAGCTTTTTAAGTAAGTAATCCGTTCTAACCTGAATAAAATGAGCCAATTTCATCAATCTATCAATAATAATCTAGATTGAGTCTTTATTTATCAACATAAAAGATAGTCCAGTTATGAATGTCATCATGACTGGTCTTCATATTCAATTGAAAATCAAAATAAGTCATAAAAACCAAGACAGAACTTGATATTCAACTTTGACCTGATGGCTTTCTAGGTATCTCAGTATAACCTCTAAAATCTCACATTTTATTTTTGAGCATTAGGAATTCTATCTCCAGTCATTCATATTTTATCACTACTTGATTGCAAACAAGTAGACACTACTAGGAACCTTATGTAAAATGTCTTGTACGATCTCAGGATTGTTCAACCCATATATTCGCTTCCGAAAATATATACTATTATCTAAATCCATATTGAAATTAGTGATTTGATTATTTTAAATATTCTCTCGTTTAACTAACACGTTCAAGTATTTTCATTTCATCTCACAAATCTCCGAAGAATTAAAGATTTACCTTCGACTCCGTAATAATCCAATCATCAAAATACAAGGTCATCTAAATGAAGCATTATAGTTTTATCATCAGCAATACAATTATCGAGAAATTCCTTATGAATCATCTGTCGAGACTTGACCAAAAAATTCAAATCATCAAATTCATAAACATTGTAGGAGTATTAGTTAATTTTTAGAACTTTATCTGTAACTCACAACTAATAATTACATGATCCGTTATCTATCTTAAAGAACACTAAAACACTTTTCAACTGATCGAATAGGTCTTCAATACGAAGCAACTGATGTTTATTCCCTATCGTGACTTTATTCAACTACTAGAATCTAAATACACTCAGTCGAATAAAATCTCTGTTGGTTAACCCTCAGGAAAACCGCTGTAGATTCGGAAACTGTCAATACCTGATCAACTTTCATTTTATGATATTCAAGAATCCAAGACATACGCATAAAACTACATCACAACCTTTCTGATCCAATTCTATACAAATATCACTGAAATCAAATTCGAAACCCAATCATGCTTAGAAAATTTAATGAAAATCAATTCACCATTCATGTATCTCAACAAATCCATTTTTATAGGCAATTCATTACAACATCATAAATAGTAAACTAGTCCGTTCCCAAAATAATGTCAAATTTAGTAAAACGACAATAACATCAAGTCAGCATATAAGTCACAACCTTGAAATCTCACAAGAGATGCCATACCTAGATCATTTCCATGGTTCAAAAACACATTCTAACTACCAAGTACATGCTAAATTTCATTCATTTCATGTTTAACCAATATGGCATTCAAAGGAATCATAATGAAAGATCATTCATTCAACTATTCTAGTTAAGAAAGAACATGGCATTAATAATCTACTCATGCTTAAACCATCAATCAAATTGGCCAAACATAAACATACCTAAAATTTTACCAAAATACTAACTAAGCTTTACATATATAGACTCATCTCATACTTCAATTGACACAAAACATAACCATAATGTTTATGACCTATATATATATACCAAAATCCTATTTACATGCCACTTATAACCGGACCAAAATGAACAGACAGTTACTGATCAAGTTGATGGATAGTGTGATCTACAAAGCCAATCCAATCGACAGCTTGCATCCGACGATCTACGAGGAAGAAAAACCAAAATGAGGTAAGCTTGCATAAAGCTTAACAAGTTCGAAATAAACTTTAAGTTTAACTTACTGTAAGGATATTTTTTTAAACAATTTTTACAAGATAACCCAATATCATAGTCATGAGTTATTTAATTAACTAAACACAACACAAGTCTCGTAAAGTTATTGAGTTCAAAATTGAAACATATAACTTTATCATATTATCAAACATATACCTAAAAACACATTTGATACATACCCAACCATCACATATTCATTTAACATTTAACATATTTTTTCAAGTACTCATTTCAAATATCTCTTTTCCTATATTTATATTATTATAAATATTTTATATAAACACTTCATAAAATCGTTTCATATATATATTTCCATATAAGCATTTGGTATAACCATTTCATCTAAATATTTCAACTTACCATTTCATTTACACATTTAATTCATAATCATTCCAGTATATCTCATTTCGTTTCAATAATGCATATAAACATATCATTCTCGAATCACTTATTTCAATTAAACAATGTTAAAACTAAATAATTAGATAATCATACTTGTCAATCATTTATGATACAAGTATGGGATTAGTATTGAAAGTGATTCATCATATGCTTCATGTTCTATAATAATTTAATCCAAACTAATTCATATATGTGTACAAGTATCTACCTTTATTCACATAATCATCAATATGAAAGATATTACAAAATCATATGTCTTACAATATTCCAATGGTATACATCAATATTTCAACATTAAACACATATTTTCATAGCCCGGTGAACTATAGTAACATGACTTGGATACTAGGGTAACTACACACCAAAGGCATCAAAGATGAGTAACAAAGACACCGAATTGTAGAAAGAGGCAAAAATGTGCAATCAGAGGCACCGAAGTGCAAACAAGGGCACCAAAGTATAAATTGAGGCACTGAAGTGCAATTCTGTACAAGCACACGTACTAACCCTATTGGCATGCCAATCGTATCCTAACAGTTTACTATGTTCAATAAGGAATTATAACTTAATTCACGTCTTTACATCTAGAAGAAATTCATAATTTTCAAACACATATTATAAATCTTATACATTCTTTTCAACATTGTGAAATCACAAGATTTCCCGTTAGTAGAAATTCTATTTGTACTTAATTGCAACATTTAATAATTTATAAGTAAATAACGAAATCTCACATTAAATACAATTATCCAACAAACATTAATACAAATATAAATAAATATTCATATACACATACTTACACTATGAACTTACCTATTATATACCAATGGTTAACTCATAGGGATTATTTCATAAATTTTCCTTTTCCTCGCTTATCCTCTGTATGAAGCAAATCTTGATCTATAATAATTAAATTCAATCTCATCAACTTCAATTACACATCCTAACTCAATTTTATGCATACAACCCTTAATTTTTCATTATTTATGCATGTTTCTTGAACATTTACATTTATTACAATTTAGTCCTTACACTCAAAATTATAAATTTAACAAAATTTATTATAGCACTATATTTGACTGGTTAATATTAAAGAATAGTATTGAAGTATTGGCTCATCGAATTTATGGCCCCGAACCCACTACATCTAACACCACTGAAAAATGGGTTGTTACATGAAGTGCCTTTATGGGTGAACCTAGTTGTTTCTCCACTTCCACATGAAACTCTTTAAATTTATGAAAGGTTTCACTCGTGCGGTGCATCTAATATACATACTTATATTTGGAATAGTCATCAATAAAGGATACATAATACTCATAACCACCTCTTGCATTGATGCTCATAGGGCCACATATGTTAGTGTGTTCAAGTTCTAGGGGTTTTTCGACCCTCTTTCCTTTTGCATTAAAAGATATCTTAGTCATTTTACCTTTCAAGCAAGATTCACATTGTGAAAGATCAACTTCTTTAAGATAACTTAAGATGTCATTTTTCACAACTCTAGTTATTCATTCTCGGTAAATATGACCAAGTCTTAAATGCCAAAGAAACGCCTCATTAGAGTGAGATATTTTAAGTCATTTATTCAATATTTTAGTCTCAAGTAGTGTGTACATAGTTGGTTTGATAAAATAGAGATTATTTGACATCCCTCCATTACAAATAAGATTACGATTTCTAAATATTTTAAATTCATTATTAAAAGTCATGGTCAACTCGTCTTTATATAAACATGTAACAAAATTTTAGTTTCTTTTAAAACTTGGTACATAGAAAATGTCTTTCCAAATAATCTTTCTCAAGTTATCAAAGTAAAGATGTACATCTCCCACTACTTTAGTTGTAATAGCTATTTCTTTTTTAGTCTGCAACAATAGATTCTTATCTCTAAGATCTTTCATCCCTTTGAAACCTTGTTGAGAAACAAAAACATTACTAGTGGCTCCTAAATCAATCACCCAATGGTATATTGAATCCTCCACTAAACAATCTTCTATCATTAAGAGTTTCATACCTTTTCCTTTAGTGGCCAGGTATTCCTTCCACTCTTTACAGTTTGCCTTGAAGTGCCCTTTCTTACTGGAGAAGAAGCATTTAGACTTAGATAAGTCTTTAGGATTTCTGGTGCTCTTCCTTCCCATTTATCGTAGCCCCAAGACCTTATTCTATGACCGCCTTCAGACTTACTAACGTCTAGAGTGTGAATACTGCAGTAAATGATATTTAAATGAGGCGGTATCCGCAAGTATACGAGTCCAGTTGTAATATAGTTACAACAGAATAGGTGAGTACTTCAAGGATCGTACTCGAGGTAAGCTAGTGATAGATCAATTTTAACCTAAACATAAAAAGATCTAATTAGTACTCTAAATAAGTTATAGTAAGAAAATATAAATAAAAGGGATTTTTAGGATGTTTATAATAGTAAAATATAATAAAGAAATAAATATCAAGAGATTGAAAAGTGAAATTAATAAAATCTGGTCATGGGTGATTAGCTCGCTTCGGTAATATTCAGCAACTGTCGCTTTAGGTTTCTCATAATCAAGTAGTCGATATCCTAACAGGATTTTCTGATACGTCCACTAAAATGATGAGTTAGCAAGGACAACTTATCTTCTGACCTCACAGTCCAGACTGGCTTGGGGTGAACTTGTTCACGAATAGGCAATACCAATTTTGGGTTAATTCCTACCTTAATGACTTCCTAGGGTCGTCAAGCCTAGGGTTTAGGTTTTTCCTTTCCAAACAGCTGATCCTTTAAGTAATATTATAAAACAATTAATAAATCATACCTCCACTCACTAATCCCCTATAAAGGGATTAGTTCCTTATGATATTCATAAACAATATAGAATCGATATAAAGCATAAACAATATAGATTTGTATTGTCAATAAAAGCGAATCCACAAGACTTGATTGTACCCTAAATCAAATCTCCTGAAATAAAACAAAGAACAAACTGAAAATAAATCTAAAACCTAAGAAAAGAGAAAATCTAAACTAGAATTAAAAGAGAAATTCTAAGTTAAGTAATTGGTGTCCATAATGTGTGACAAATGAGCCTTTAAGTTTGATTGTGCAAACCAAAATGCCCTTGGCTCGTGTTAATTCTCATTCAGAGTTGATGTCGCAACACATCAGGACCTGTGTTGTGACAATGAAGTCAATATACTCCTCTTCATGATGTCTTTAGGGGGTATGTTGCGTAGTCAAAGGCAGTCTCAAGATTTCTCCATTTTTCTCCCTATGTTACGACATCAAGCCCTCCGTGTTGCAACATCATGACCAGTATCAGTTTAGCATGCCTTCTAATGGTCTCCTGCACACTTGCAAAGTTTATTAGCTTACCCTTGGGTCTTATTCGACCACTAAGGTAAATAAAAGGTTCAATTTGCACATTTTATTGAATTTAATTAAACTTACTAAAACATACTTAAAACCTATTAATAATGTTTTCTTTCAATCTCCTAAAGTACAAAAAATAGTTTAATATGCTTCACGTTATTATGATAGATTAGTCTTGCCTTTCTTAACGTGTTTTCCCTTCCCTTTTGAGGAAGAAGCGACATGTATGTTTGCTTTTGTTCTTTGTACCGACTGACTGCCATTCAACATCCACTCATAGATTGTAACTCCATCATGAGTTGTGTAAGCATCAAGTTCGCGTCCCTAAGGTTATATGCCGCTTGAAATACTACAATATCCTTGGACAAGCTCTTGAACATCATCTCAATCGGAGTTTTCTGATCCAAATTGGCCTCATTATTCACCCCCTCGAAAAAGTAATCCGTAACAGTGATCATTTGGTCTTTGGCCAGAGTGTTAGGTTTTTGCTGAGCATTCATCAAGCTAGTTATAGTAGACTGTAGAGCCAAGGCATCTTGGCCTCTAAACATGTCTTCTAGCTTATCTAGAATTACTTTGGCAGTCTTACAACTTTCTAGGTGCTTATATAAGGTGTTGGTCACAATCGCTAGCATATAGCAATGAGTTATCTCATCAAACTCCTCCAAACGTTTTCTAGCCTTAGCTTGAGTGGTTGGTGGGCACTTCTTATAAAAAATAGTGTTAAGTTTCTCACAGCATAGCACAACTATCGAGTTCCTTTTCCATTCACTATAGTTATTTTTGTTTAGTTTGTTTTCATTGAGTATGTTCAATAAGGGAGTTGGTCTCAATTTCAAACTGAAAATAAAACATTAATATATTAATATATTTTTATTAAGAAAATCTTTAAAATGTTTTGCAACATTACGATATGCATTAAGATGATGCATGCGTATGAATTAAACCTTGAAAACATTTGTAAGTCATTGCACTGATAATTCCTACACTCATTGAAGCAAGCTACCTTGGGGTGATCATGATCACCTAGTAAGAACATGGATTTCCATCCAATTAGTACATGAACCAAATTCTTTAGGCATCCACATGTACTAATAATCATGTAACATTTGACCATCATTCTAACTTAAGCATAGCTCTTTGGGGAGTTACTTAACTAGATTATCTTAAGTGTATAACCATCAACTTAGCACCTATCGCATCATGCACCACAAATCAGTCATCTTGGGAGAATCTCACCGAGTAGTATGTTGTGATTAGTTTTCCTCTTTAAAGATAGAATTCATTGATGTATCACATGATAATACCTACTACAGAGGCTGGTCAAAATACCATACAATCATAAGGAAATTATACTTACTTCCAGGAGATCTCCTCAATGAGATACACATGACAACGTCTACCTTAGGGTAGTTCCATTTCATGCCATCACAAAAGACCATGGATGGTGGTCGTTGGTCTTGTTTAGAGACCTTCTCCCACTCAATATTTAAAAAAACATGCAAGTTTTTTAATTTTTGGTTTCAATCATAAATGATTACTATATGCATGTCAAGTACATTTAACATTCTTCCCTAATCTATATGGCATGCTTATATAATATATGCATGAAAATACATTTGTAGTAATATAAATATCATTATGCTTATCTTCTAAATATAAAAGTATAAAATTTAAATGACTCTGACTAGCCAAAGTTTCTATGATTCCATCCTAGAAAAAATAATAAAATTATAAAATTACAAAATTCATCTTAAAGCATACTTTGGGTCTTCAATATTTCCACCACGGTCTTTTGCTACATTATTGGTTCACATTTCTGTCATCACTTTCATGTCATGGCCACAACCGAGCTATTGCTGACCACCGTTGGCCATCTCATCGGACCACCATCGTTAACCATCATCACTGGACTACCATTGGCTCCACTGGGTTGGGTTTCCATCATCTTGTATTTGTTGTTTTTGCTAGGATAGAATTTTAAAAAAATTCCAATGTCTGCTTCTAGCTCACATATATTATTCTAATAAATAAATAATAAAATAAAACCATACGTGGAGATGATAGTCCACGATCTAAAATATACATGCTCGAAAAAAATTAAATTAAAAATAAATTTCTAAGAATCACAACTTTGGCAAAATTACTTTATCATCCATAACAACAAAATAATTATATACATTCATTCACATACATTCCCCTAAACATGCGAATAATTACAAGAATGTCATATCTTAGTAAATATTAATCAAACAAGATGAAGAAAGAGATTCAATCTCAATTTACACTATAAACATAGCACAACTTGTCTTTGAAACCAATTGTTGGAAAAAATACAATTTGAATCAAGTTTTCTTGCATAGCGAAAAATTAAAATTTTGAAAATCAACTTGGTTTGTGATATTTTTAGCAATAAAGCTTAGACCAAAATTGTACCTGTGTTTTTGGATAAGCAAACGTTCGTTGTAACACCCTATACCCAGCCTAGTTGGCAAGCTCAAATACGGGATGTCACACCACCGCTTCATGTCATATACAACAAGCGAAAGCTCATTTGAACAAATCATCTATTGTTCCATTATTCGCGAAGGTTTTAAAGCACTCAAACTTTATAGTTATCATTATTTCATGGAAATCTCACAATAATTAGTCTTATAAACAATTTAAAAGATCCATAGGATCTAGTCAGTAAAATTTTCAAAACATGTCCATACGAATTGATACTAGCACTAGGGTATCGATATTTTCTCTAAGTGGTATCGATACCACCTGAAAAAAAGATACCTAACATGCATTCTATTTCTTGATTAGAAACTAAAAACTTGAAAACTATCGGTACACGTTACGAAATATTGATACTTTAACCCTAAGTATCAATACTCGAGTAAAAGTATCGATACAAAATCTCTATTCTAACTTTCTGCACATTTCAAGCACAGATGTATCGATTTTTAAAACCCGATTACTGATACCTCTACTCTAGACCTAAAAAATGTAGCACACATATGCAGTAAATTCATTCCAAATATGTTTTTAATCATCAAACATCAACTACTAAAACAAATAACCATCTATACGACTTAATCAATAGCTCAAATTACAAAAATTATGTTCAAGGAAGTATCATCATGCCATTATCAGTGTTCATATACTGAAGAAAATATATATACTCATAAACCTCTAAGAAAACAAAAACGAAATTGATAAATAGTCCGAACACATCACAACATTAAACAAGTTTATCACATTACCTTTTTTCCAAAACGTAAGTAACGAACACCTACGGAATCAATAAAAATTGGCTTGGATCACCTCTCGAAAATCCACACCGCTCACACTGACACGTAACTAATCTACAATGGGTAAAGAAGGGTGTAACGCCCCAGAATTTAGGCCTAGAAGTATTGGGCCTTAAGCAAGGGAACGGTTTGGAAACCGTGTACAAAAGTATGTCTGCTTTAGTGGTTAAGGGTCCTGAGAGGAGTTGGAAAAGTCCTGGGTTCAAACCTGGGCTTTAGCAAAAATTTTGGTTTTAAGTGGATAAAACCCTGGATGCTTGGATGTAGGCCTTTTAAATTATTGTGTTAAAAAATGTCATAAGGAAGCATGTGGTCTAGTGGTTATGGCGTCATTAAGGTTGCAAGGGAGCCTAGGTTCAAGTTCTGGCTTTTACAATTTATTTTGGTTTTTCTTTTAAAGGAACTTGGACTTTGACCTTTAGACCTTTTAGTTAATTGAAGACAAAATGTGACACAAAAAGAGCTTGTGGCAAGGAGGCAAGTGGCTTGAATTGGCTGATGTGAGAGCTTGGGTTCGAATCCCATTGCAAGCAAAAAGGATATCTATTTTGCTAGCATGAGGCAGTAGGAGTTTAAGGTGGTTTCGAACTCTGTTGGGTGAGAGTTTGAATGGGTCTTGGAGGATATCAAGGAGGGATATTTGGAGAGATTTGAAGAGAGAATATTTGGGATTTGGGGAGGTTATTTTGTGGAGAGCTAGCTATATATCACATCTCATTTGTTCCTTGTTCTTAATGGGGGAGATCGGGGAGGCTTTGAAGGTATTCGTCGCTTTCTCCAACCTGCATAGCTTCCATTCCAAACTGGTGGTGGTCGAGGTTGATTGACACATTGCCTGGGAACCAAGGGTGCGATGATCATTGATTTGTGGAATAAGAGTGTGTTCGGATCGAAGGGAATCTACAAATCCAATCAAGTGTGTAAACTCCTCACTGTAACTGTAGAACGGCAAAAGTCGAAAAGCTGAAATACGGCATTTGAGACCACACAAGCTTGCGATCGCTCGTGTGGAAAGCCAAACTTGCGAATCATCGGCGATTAACTGTGGAGGCCTCCATGAGCATTTTCATGGGCTTAGGCTGTAATGGGCCGTGTGGGCTCAATTGGCTTATGGGCCCTACACGAATGAAACCTACTATTTGTGGCAAATACTAGACTAGGCTATGTAGATCTCATAGCCGTGGTGAAATCTAGGCTGAATAGGCCACACGAGCGTGTGGGCCCACTTGGGCCGAGTAATGGGCCTTGGGCCTATTTACACTGTTGTGACCAATTAGGTTACCTGAGTCGCTCGAGCCGACTGTAGACCTTTCGAGAGGTCGATATCTGGACTGAAACACCCTCGAAGGGTAAAGTGACTGAAATGCCCCTATAGGGTAAAATGATCGAAATACCCCCGTAGGGTAGAATACTGAAATATCCCAATAGTGTAAAAGACCATAATACCCCTGTAGGTTAAAATGACCGTAATGCCCCTGTAGGGTAAAATGACTGTAATGTCCCTGTAGGGTAAAATGACCATAATACCCTGTAGGGTAAAATGACCATAATACCCCTGTTGGGTAAAATGACCATAATACCCCTGTAGGGTAAAATGACCGTAATACCCTTGTAAGGTAAAATGACCGTAATGCCTTGGTGGGTAAATGACTATTTTTGCCCTCTAGGTCAAATGATTGTTTTGTCTGTGGTTAAATGACTGATCTGTGTTTGGTATGACTGATTTGTCTGTGATTTGAATGACTGATTCTGAGCATGGCATTTTGCATACATGACATACTGCATGGGGTTGGGATACTGTTATGGAGGAAGTACTATACTGGTGGCTCTGCCAGAATCACTGTTACTGGTGGCTTAGCCACATATACTATTACTGGCAGCTTTGCTGCGATATTGTTGCTGCCAGTTTTGCTGCGATGCTACTGATGGCTTTGTGCAGATCATAGTACCGCTTCTCGATGGTCGTGTGCGAGCATATCATCGCTCTTGATGGCTTTGTGCGGTCATATTACGATTCTTGATGGTCGTGTCTGCCGGTCATATCACTGCTGCTGATGGCTTTGTGCCGATCATGTTACCGTTACTGATGGCTGTGTGCCGATTATATCACTGCTACTGATGGCTTTGTGCCAATCACATTACTGTACTTATCGCTTGTAGCCATTCTATTTATAACTTATAGCTATCTTGTTTATGGCTCTTAGCCATTCTGACTATTGGCATCTCTGCTGCATTATTACTACTGGCAGCTATGCTGTGATATTAGTGTGACGGTTGGGTGGGTCGACTCTGTCCCCACATGGTGTGTTGGGTTGGTACGGGTGGTGTGTTGGCTGGATTGGGATGGGTTTGCATACTTGCACCATACTGATACTGTATCGGGCTTAAGCCCACACTGTTTCTAGATTGGGCTAAGGCCCACACTGTGCTGTTACTATTAAAAGGCTCTGGCCTAGATTGATTCAGGTCTGTATGCCGACTGTTTGAGAAGGGATTACACACTGAGTTTTCATAAACTCACCCTCTCTTCTTAACTGTGCCTGTAATCCTCAGCCATAGTTGATTCGGTGCTGCGAGGGACTCGAAGGTGACCACACAACCACATCAGCTTTCATTTTTAGCTTTTGATTTATAAGTAACTGAATTTGGGTATTTTTATGTAAAAAGGCCTCTTTAAAGTTATAAATTTTAAATTAGGGTTTTTATTTATTTAGTTTGATATAAACTGATAGTTGTAGAATAAGACGGGTTTTCAAAAGGTAACCGTTTTCAAAGACACCAAGTTTTCGCAATAAATATGATTTTGAAAAATTTATAACGTTTTAAAAGTGATTAGTTTTTAATGATGCACGCTTGGAAATGAATAACCCGTTTTGGAATCACCGTTTAATAACAAAATGATTAATTGATTTTAAAGATTTCAACAACAACAAGTTTTACGCTAAACACCTCAATGTGACACCGCCAGATTCGGCCATAACTCTTAGGCCGAGTTTGGGGTGTTACAAAGGGAGTGGGTAAGCTTAATAAGCTCAGTGAATGATTAGAATAACCACATCACAAATGTGTCCTCATGCATCCACAAGACAACCATGTATAAGAACGATTACAAAAGTCTTATGTTTAGTGACATATAGTACCTTTACATGCATTATCTATTAGTTCATTTACATAGCATTCACGTACTCATAAAAACATGCAACTTGAAACACATATTCATTCAAGCATATATCACATTTCACATAAGTCATAAAAAATTATAAATTGGCACTTGAGGTATGAAACATAAAGTGAGCTCTACCATCACTCATTAGATACACAGATCTCCAAAACACCACATAGACTCATACAGTCAAACATGTCCCATAAGTGAAGCATATAACTAGCACTCTCCTTGTTTCCCCTCAATGTTCCTTTGAATGAAGATTAGCTCTTATTCCCTTATCCCTCCAACATGTCCTAGGGCTTCAATGCCCAAAATCAATATACATATATGTGAGTGCTCACAATCTTATGGCATTCAAACTATATCCAATGGTTTCAAGATCACAAGGCCAAAATATCTGAAAGTAGTCACATATCACTTACCAGTTATCCGTGAACTATCATTGCATGTTAGTATCATTTGCAAAACACTATCACTGTCATCTAACAAATATATCATGTATACATTTTCACTTTCTACAATTGTTACTATATCAACATATCACATATATGAGCTTCTCATCACTATGCATAATTTTATATTCATATAAGCACAAAAACAAAAGATAAATATAGATACAAGAAAACTTATACTCGAAATCTAGAGTAGGGGTTTAGGCTACTACTAAATTACAAATAACACATGAGTCGTCTTTACGAGCAGCTATTCCAAACACTCGCTACTATGCTTTTGCCGAGAAGTTGAAAGCTCAAACTAGATCTGTCTTAACTTGTAGAAGGCTCCAATGAATCCGAGGCTTTACACACAACAATCGTGCAAAATTCACAATCAGATAGTAGCCAATGATTCACTTAAACAAACTAAATCATCAACCTATTCGAAGTTTTTATGTAACCAAAACCTTTAACATAACAAACTTAGAATGTCCATAACTTGTTCTACGCTTGAAATTTTCACCTAAAACGAATTCCAATCATCTTATTAGTCATCTACACCTAATCCTCAACCTTCATACTACACTAAAATGCTCAGTTCATGCTATCGACATTTTTCGACATATTTTTAGTAATTTTCACAAAATTCATTAAAACATGAGGAATCATTAATGAAACTTCAATGTAAGTTTAAAAACCTCTTTATGACATTGAAACTAATAGAAAAACACATTGAAATTACATTTGAACTCAAAAATCTAAAATTTGCCATTAACGACCCAAATTTTGGCTTTTATCTAAAACATGCGATTTGGGGGCTAATAATTCAGTTTTAAGGACTAGATATCATTAAAAACTCATAATAATTTGAAACATTACCTTTGATGGAAGATTAAACGAGTTTTGACACAAATCTGGAAAGCCCATGTTTGGGAAGATGATGAAATTGATGGGATTTTTAGGTGTTTTCTTAGAGGTTTAGGAAGGTAATTGACTTGGGAATGATAGGAAATCAAAGTATTATGGCTTGGGAATCCAAAATCAATTGAAATAGAAAAGAAAAAGTAAGGAACAACAAGCTTGGTGTTTGGAGAAAACCTATCGTGAAAACAAACCTGGGAATGGGGTTTTTAAGTTCAATTAGAAACTGGTAAAACTGTAGCATAAATGCTTACTATTTTGACTTTATTAAAATTTAGTCCTTTTTCTAAAATTAAAGGTTTCTAGAAAAATTTTTCAAAAATTGATTTAATAGTTATAGTGTCATAGTCGAATATAGCTCTGGTTTACCATGCTACGAAATTTCGAGACTCTAGAGCTAAAATTCCTAAAATAACCTTAAAATTCCTAGGCCCTATTTTGGTGTGTTAGAATTCTCGCCCTCTAAAAGGAATTTCGTCCTCGAATTTACCTAAACTAAACATATAAGGATATTGTTTCTTCATCGCCTCTTCGGCTTCCCAAGTAGCCTCTTTAGTCTTGTGGTTGCACCACAAAAACATAACAAATGGAACTCACTTATTAAGCTAGACTTTCTCCTAAGGAGCTAGAATTTTAGTTGGTTCTTCTTCATAAGTAAGATCATCTTCGACTTTAATTTCTTCAACTGGCACTATATGTGATGGATCTGAATGATACTTCCTTAACATCAACACAGGAAAAGCATCATGAATTTGTTCTAGTTTCGGAGGCAACTTGAGATGATAAGCTACTGAACAAACCCTCTCAACAACTTCATAAGGTCCAATATATCTTGTACTTAACCTTTCTGCCAAACCTTAAAACTTTCTTTCAATGTGACACTTTCAAGAACACCTTATCACCAACTTGAAACTCGATATCTCTTTATTTTAAATCCGCATAGGATTTTTTCCTATTAGATGCTACTTTCAAATGATCACAAATCAGCTTTACCAGTTTCTTCAGTCTAACGAACTAAATCTGATCAAACAACTCACTTCTTATCCAATTCTGTCCAATACAAAGGAGTTCTACACTTCCTACCATACAATTCTTCGAAAGGTGCCATATAAATACTTGCTTAAAAACTATTGTTGTAAGCAAACTCTGGCAACTGAATATATTTCTCCCAACTACCACTGAACTCAATCACACAACTTCGTAACATATCTTCTAAAACTTGATTAACCCGCTCAGATTGACCGTCTATTTGAGGATGATATCGTACTAAAACAAAGCTTCGATCCCAAAGCTTCTTACAAACTCTTCCAATATCTCGAAGTAAACCGCGGATCCCTATCAGAAATAATTGAAATTGGAGCCACATGGAGATGAACAATCTCAGCAATATACAACTCCGCCAACCTCTACAAAGAATAATTAGTACGCACAGCTAGGAAATGCTCACTCTTCGAAAATTGATCTACTATAACCCAAACCAAATCCTTCTTCGATGGAGTCAAAGGCAAACTTGAAACAAAATCCATAGTGATTCTTTCCCACTTACATTCAGGAATCGTAATTAGTTGCAACAAACCTTAGGGTAACTGATGTTCAGTTTTCACCTTTTGACAAACTGAAAATAAAGTCACAAAATATATAACATCACACTTCAACCTAGGCCACCAATAAACCTATCTAAGATCATGATACATCTTACCACTACCGAGATGCATAGCATAAGAGCTACTATGCGCCTCAGTAAGAATTGCTTGCCCTAAATCTGTATCATGTGGCACACACAATCTACCTCAAAAATTCAAGATATCATCACTACCAATATCGAAATCTCCCTTAACACCTTGCTCAATCTGTGTAATTATTTTCAACAAATCTCTATCTAACGGTTGTTTTTCCTTAATTTATTGAGACAAAGTCGGTCTCGCTTGAAGTTCAGCCAACAAACAACCATCGTTAACCAAACTCAAGCGTACAAATATAGCTCTCAACTTAGTCATCAACTTCATACTCAAAGCATCAGGAACTACATTTATTTTGCTAGGATAATACTCAATCACACAGTCATATTCCCTTAAACAACTCAATCCAATGCCTTTGCCTTAAATTCAACTCCTTTTAGGTAAGGAAGTACTTAAGGCTCTTATGATCCGTATAATTAACACACTTCTCTCCATATAAATAGTGGCGCAAAATCTTAAGTACAAAAACCACAATGGCTAATTCTAAATCATGAATTGGATAATTACGCTCATTAGTCTTCAACTGCCTCGAAGCATAAGCTGCAACTTTTCCCTCTTGCATTAACACACAACCAAGACCTAAATACGAAGCATCACTGTAAATCATAAAATCTTTTCCAGGCTCTAGTTGAATCAACATTGGTGCCTTAGTCAAAACTTTCTTGAGTTGCTCAAAACTTTTTTCGTAGCCTCAATCCATTCAAACACCACATCTTTTTGAAGTAGTTTCATTAAGGGTGCAGTAATAAGAGAAAACCCTTCAATGAATCTACGATAATAGCCAGCCAAACCTAAGAAACTCCTAACTTCAGTAACACTCCTAGGTAACTTTCATTCTAAAATTGCCTCTATCTTCTTTGGATCCATACGAATGCCTTCTGCTGAAACAACATGTCTTGAAAATGCGACTTCTCTAAGCCAAAATTCACACTTGCTTAACTTTGTATGCAACTACTTATCTAGTAGAATTTGCAAAACAACCCTTAAATGCTCGTCGTGATCCTTCTTAGATCGAGAATATATCAAAATATCATCTATAAAGTCTGCCACAAATTGATCAAAGTACGATTGGAATACTCGATTCATTAAATCCATGAACACAGCAGGGGCATTAATTAAACAAAACAGCATCACCAAAAACTCATAATGCCCATACCAAGTCCTAAAAGCGATTTTCAACACATCAGACTCCTTTACCTTCAACTGATAATACCCAGATCTTAAACAATCTTAGAAAACACTGTTGCACCGCTAAACTGATCGAACAAGTCATCAATTTGATGCAAAGGATACTTATTCTTAATAGTCAATGCACATTCTCCTCGTACCATCCTTCTTTTTCACAAAAAAAACTGATGCACCCCACGAAGACACACTCAGTCAAATAAACCATCTATCAAGTATCTCTTGCAACTAAATCTTTAACTTTCGAGCTCTTTTGGTGCCATGTGATAAGGCACAATGGAAACCGGTGCAGTAATAGGATAAAGCTTAATTCCATACTCAACTTCACGATCTGATGGCAAACCAGGTAACTCTTCAAGAATGACGTCAGGAAAATCCTTAACAGTGTGAATATCCTAAGCTCTCAACTCCTTACTAACAGAATTCATCGCATAAGCCAAATAAGTTTCACAACCTTTTCCCATCATCTTTTCAGCCTTCATATCCAAAACCACATTAGACATAAAACCCAGTTTTTCACCAACAACAATAATTTCCAACCCACCACTATTCCTCAAAGTAATTCACTTAGTCTCAAAATATACCCTAGCCTTATGCTTAGTTAACCAATCCATACCAATAATAACATCAAATCCATAAAACGAAAATTCCATGAGCTCAACAGAGAATACATGTCCTTGAATCATAAGAGGGCATCTATGATAAAATTTGTTCACTACTACACTATCACCAAAAGAACTAATGACAGTCATAACCAAACCAATGGTCTCAATAGGAATCTCTAACTTACATGCCAATTCACTCAAGATATATGAATGCGTCAAACCAGAATCAACTAACGAAAATAATAGAGTAGACTGCAAAGTAAAAGTACCTGTGATAACATCAGTCAGATCCTGGTCCTCCGACTCCCTAACGATAAACATTCAAGCTAGACCTCTAGACTTGACCTGTGTAGCAATAGTATGAGCAACAATCCGTTGCCCAATTGGTCTCCCATTACCTTTACCTCGACCACGGCCTCTAACAGGCCCAAAAGTAGGTGCCGAACTCTGACTTTACGAAACATAACTCTATTAAGATAATCCATAAGAAAATGTTCCTTCGAAGCACATTTAAAACATCCACCCATCAACTTATGACACTCTCTAGAATGCCTACGCTCACAGTGTGCGTAAAGCGGCTAACTAGAGCCACCCATCAAACCATTAGCACTAACTACAGTACTACTGTGCTACCTACACTAACTCAGTTGGGATCCATATCTCGCACCTCTACCAAAATTACGAGCCTCACCAACAATGAGCCTATCAAAAACAATACCTCTCCTAATCGTATTCCACCAATGATGATCCTTACCATAAAGTAAAGACACCTCACAACCTAACTTTTCCTTGTCAGAACAAGACATCTGCTCGAGGATCCTTTCAACTCCTTCCAACCAGTACTCAGCTACGGTCAAATCAATACCTTTCACCCCCGAAAACTCGTTACCACCTAGCACCTGAAGATGTCTAAACAATAACCCACGACTAATTGGTGCAGGACTGGCAGGTGCAGGAGTAGGGTTAGTACCAGCAATCCACTGAGACACTCCTATCATGGCTTCCATCAGAGGGCCTAAACCCTCATCAGGTATGTTCACTCTACATGGCGGCACAGGAGGTGCAGAAGATGTACCATCCTCTTGAGTGCTCGCTCGCACATTAACAAGTCTAGGAGGCATATATAATAATCTAGCATACACACAAACAAATAAAATGTGTGAGTGGCGAGGGGATGATCCAAGTCTCATTCCTGCAAGAAAATTTTAGGATTAAAGCAATGTGTTTCCATTCCTACCCCACATATAATTCAACCAAGACATTCCGAGCAATTCTAACAATGTTATACCAACAATTTCAAGAAAATAGAGAAATTTTGAAACTCTACACACACAAGAATCACCTAGGTCCGAGAGTTATTAAACCTAGAGCTTTGCTACCACCAAATATAACACCCTAAACTTGGTCGGGTCGCCAAGCTCGATAAATAGTCTGAACACATCACGACATTAAACAAGTCTATCACATTGCCTTTTTCCTAATACGTAAATAAAGAACACCCACGGAATAACACAGGATTGGCTTGGACCACCTCTCGAAAAGCCACACCGCTCACATCGATACATAACTAATCTACAATGGGTAAAGAAAGGAGTGGGTAAGCTTAATAAGCTCAGTGAATGATTAGAATAATCATATTGCAAATGTCTCCTCATGCATCCACAAGACAACCATGTAAAAGTACGATTACAAAATTCTTGAGTCTAGTGACATATAGTAGCTTTACATGCATTACCTATTAGTTTATTTACACAGTGTTTACGTACTCATACAAACATGCATCTTGGAACACATATTCATTATATCACATATCACATAAGTCATATAAAATGATAAATTGGCACTTGAGGTTTGAAATGTAAAGTGAGCTTTATCATCAGTCATCGGATACACGGATCTCCAACACACCACATAGACTCATAGAGTCAAACATGTCCCATAAGTAAAGCACATATCTAGCACTCTCCTTGTTTCCCCTCACATGTCCCATTAAATGGATATTAGCTCTCATTCCTTTATCCCTCCAACATGTCCCAGGGCCTGAACGCCCGAAATCACTATACATATAAGTGAGTACTCACAATCCTATGGCATGGCAACTATATCCAATAGTTTCAAGATCAAAAGGCCAAAATATTTAAAAACAATCACATATCACTTACTGGTTATCCGTGCACTATCTCTACATGTTAGTATGTTTTGCAAAACACTATCACTATCATCTAACAAATATATCATGTATGTATTTTCACTTTCCCCAACCGTTACTATATCAACATATCACATAATGAGCTTCTCATCACTATGCATATTTTCATATTCATATCCACACAAAACCACAAGATAAATATAGATACAAGAAATCTTGCACTCGGAATCTAAAGTAGGGGTTTAGGCTATTACTAAATTCCCAAATAACACATGACTCGTGTCTATGAGCAGCAATTCCAAACACTCTCTACTATGCTTTCATCGAGAAGTTGAAAGCTCAAACTAGATATTCCTTAACTTGTAGAAGGCTCCAATGAATCCGAGGCTTTACACACAATAACCGTGCAAAATTCACAATATAGTAGCCAAGGACTCACTTAAATGAATTAAAACATCAACCTATTCTAAGTTCTCATGTAACCAAAACCTTTAACATAACAAACTAAGAATGTTCTCAACTTGATCTACGCTTAAAATTTTTTCCTAAAGCAAATTGCAGTCATCCAATTAGTCATCTACGCCTAATCCCCAACTGTCAAACTACACTAAAATGCTCAGTTCATGGTATCAACATATTTTGACATCTTTTCAGCAATTTTCACTAAAGTCATTAAAACATGATGAATCATTAATAGAACTTAAATGTAAGTTTAAAAACCTCTTTATCACATCAAAACTAATAGAAAAACACTTTGAAATCACATTTTTACTAAAAAATCTAAAATCTACCATTAACGACCCAAATTTTTACTTTTATCTAAAACATGTAATTTGAGGGCTAATAATTCAATTTTAGGGACTAGATATAATGAAAAACTCATAATAATTCGAAACATTACCCTTTTTGGAAGATGAAATGAGTTTTGAAAAAAATTTAGAAAATTCACGTTTGGAGAAGATAATGAAATTGGTGATATTTTTTAGTGTTTTCTTGGAGGTTTAGGAAGGTAATTGACCTGGGAATGATAGGAAATCAAAGTATTATGGCTTGGGAATAAAATAAAAAGAATTGAAATAGCAAGGAAAAAGCAATGTATGACAAGCTTGGTGTTTAGGGAAAACGTATCGTGAAAACAAACCTAGGAATGGGGTTTTTAAGTTCAATTTTAAAAAGTAGTAAAACTATAGCATAAATGCAAACTATTGCAACTCTATTACAATTCAGCCCTTTTTCTAAAATTAAGGGTTTCTATAACATTTTTTCAAAAGTTTATTTAACAGTTATAATCTCATAGTCGAATATAACTCCAGTTTACCATGCTACGAAATTTCGAGCACTCTAGAGCTAGAATTCCTAAAATACCCCTAAAACTCCTAGGCCTTATTTTGAGGTATTACATTTATTATTCTCGATTTTCAACCAAACAATCTTCTCTGCTATTCTTATTCCACGAACAACTTCGAGTGTGGGGTTGAACCAATTGAATTGAAACATTGAAGTAGAAAATGTTTTCTCTCTTTTATTTGGGGTGAAAATGAAAATTCTCTCTTCTTTAATAAAAACATGTAGAATTATTATTCTGATAAAATATATTTAATAGTTGAGAATAAATTCTTTCAATTTTTCAGTAGAGTAATAATCTTTCAAAGTTGTGTAAGTAGCTTTATCGGTGTCATCTATTTATATAGAGAGAAGGTAGGTTCAATTGTAGAAGTTTATTTCTAATAGAAAAAAACAACTTCCTAGTCCAACTAGGAGAGGGAAAGGGGATAATAGGGTGTGCTTCCTTTCATATGTATTATGATGGGGATTCAAACCTTTCATTGTATTAGGCCCAATTATATGTATTTTTTGGACTTTTAACCAACATTTTATAATTTAGTCCGAAATAATACATATTTTTCTATTTTCCAAAATAATCATAAACTTTACCCAATACATTTCATCCAAATTTTACCCCTGGTAAAATTATGACAATTACACCATTGATAAAATTTTCATGAAAATATATTCAATATTTCACAACTCAACTTGTTTATTATGGACGAATAATTTATTTTCATTTTCGTGCTTTAAAACTCTAATAAACATAAACTTATTTTTCTCGATCATTTCGAGTAATTCATGTACATTTGGAAATGAATCATTTCTCATTTTCATTTTCATTTCCATTTTTATTTTGAGAAAACCACATTCATTTCTAAATGATTCCATTTCTCCATTTCAGAAAAACCATAATCATTTCTGAATCCTTTCCATTTTTGTATTTCTATTCATTCTGTTCATTTTTTATTTAACATGGAATTCATTTATGGTTTCAACGAGCTAGTGGAAGGACCGATTGGACATATGTAATTAAGGTCAAATGATTTAAAATTAAGTCTTGGCTTTTTTCTATTAATTATAAACTCATTTAGTCAAGGAGTCATTCCACTATAGTATCATGATTGAGCTCTCCCTTATCTAAGGACCTTACCATAAGTGTGTTACCCTATAGGTTATCGTTGATCTCTTCGGGATAATATTTGCTCTCCCAATATGATCTTATTTTGTATCATGGTAACCATTGCATCTTCCTTCATAAAAAGTCAATCACTATCAAATAGAGATCAACTCATTCATCACAAGGATGGATTACTCATGGCCACATTACTTTTCATCAACAATGTAATACCAATGAGAGGATATCATTTACCCATGTCTCTGGCCTTGAATTCAACTATTATGAATGATGCTACATACTGCAAAAGTCATACAACCAATGCAACTATTTTCAGTTTCATATCTATTAAAACTCAGGCTTTTACTTATATCAAAGTGTACGAGTCACCCACACATAGTCCACTATCCACTCAGGATTTAGGTATGCAACACTATGAACATCACAAGTGAATAAGTCCATCTATTCTACTTGGGTCCTATCCAATGTATTTACAGTCACATCTATGTCTCTATCTTCTGGGAGTCATCTACTTGAATGCCCAAGACAAAACATCTCCCAAATTGAACTTGGTAGACGACATATTAGTCTTTCAATTGATTTGCTCATTTCTGATTGCATTAAGAAAATGTTTAGGTTCATGTACTAATATAAACTATCTTTTTTCATTACAGTCCAACCACCTGATACTGTTTAGTATTAGTTATACATTTGACAACCAATGAGAAAAATTTGCTTCTATTTTTCTTTGTTTGCAAAAACCAATGAGGACAGTATAGAAAGTATTTTTATAATTTATGAATAATTTTATTAACCAATCTGTTCAAAAACTTACGAGTGTATTTAAACAAAAATACTACACTTAGGGCATCAGATCCAATAAGTGTAACAACCAATGTTTAGCGATACTGGAAAATGTGGTTTCGTAGCCCCTTTCACTGATGATTGAGTCAATAAGTTTTAATATCTAATATTCATTAGTCTATTATAGGATGATGTGAAACTCTGGTTCATTAATTTGATTGATTGAATAATCTGCTTTAGCATAGGGACGAAATTATAAAGGTAGTAAAAGTTACCATTATAAATTTCTTTTGTTAATGTAACATGTTAATCGATAAGGGACTAGAATGATAATTTAGTCATTTTTATATTTAGTGGTCGGACAGGTGTTAGCATTACTTATAATGATGTTAATATTAATTAATAATTAGATTAGACATATATATCAGATCATAGTGGATAGAGAGAAGCAGTTCAATTTTCTTTCATCTTCTCCATCTTTGTTTTTCCTCTTTGTAAACTAGGTAAGTCATTCAAGCTTTGTGTTCTTGCATGGTAAGATAATTCAAGCCTGATGTCCATAAAATTTGTGTTTTTGATATTATTGTGCTTTAATCTAGCTAACAATGGTGTTTGTTTCTAAAATTGTTAAATAATTCATGAGATTATCATTGTTGAATGCTTGAAATTTGATGTCAAATGTTTAGACTAGATGAAAAGTTATAGAAAAGGATTACTTGGTAAAAAAATAGAAAATTTTAGTTTCAAATGACATGACTAAAGTGTAGACATTTCAAAACCAGCGTAAGATTTCTATAAACATGGCTATAAAAGGTTTGACTGTGTAAGTGTTAGGTTTAAGTGAAGCTAGAGTGATGGAAATGAACTAACTTATATGTTTCATAAGTTGATGAGTGATGATGGTTAATAAAAAAATGAATTAAAATTATGTTATAGATTTATATTTGAATCTACCAAGAGAAGATCGTGGGAAAAGAAAAGTTATTGAGTAGACGTTCTTGTGGCGAGTTATTATTCCACCATGTAAGTTCATACAATATGAACATTATTTTTCTTTTCTTTCATTCTTAAATTGTATAAATGAAAATTTGGTAAGATAGATTTGGCTTGTTAAAATTCATAAAAGAGAAATATTGAATTATGTTACGAATTAACGTGAAAAAATTACAAAAAGAATGCGTCTCGATGAACCTAGTAAAAGACTTATACACCTAGTTACATGTTGTTTCTTGATGATTCTGAGATCTAGCATTTGTTATGGACTTGAAGATACATATGGCACAGATTTAGCCTGAACTAGTAATCTGATGTTGTTTTAAAGGTTTAGCCTGGACTAGTAACCTTACATGTATATGCAGCCCTGGTCAGGCTTTCATTGTGTCGATAAAGGTTTAGCCCAAATAGGTAACCTAACAACTCTATATGTGATTAGCTCGAATGAGCCGCTAATGTGAAGTGTATCAGAGTTTTGAGTTCTTTTACGATGTTCATCAGGTAATATAAAACATGTGAAATGTGAAATTCACAAGTTAAGAAATGAGGGGAAATGAAAGAATTGGTTACCATAATTGGAGCACGCAGCAATGAAAGGTATGTGAATGAATTTGATATGAAGAGTTATATTGTAACATGTGGCATACTTGATATACTATATGTGATAAGGTATATGCATTTACCTTCTTGGTGTATTGAGTTGGTGGATAGGTAAACTATGTTTGCATATTAAATAGTTTTATAATTATTATGTGAGGTAAGTAATCTATCAAACATTGTATGAGCTTACTAAGAATCCATAATACTTATTCTGGCGTTATATTTTCGTATAAAATTCAAATTGTCAAGCTAAATCACTCGAATCTGCGAGAAGAGTTTGAATTTGTATAGTTCAGTCTATGTGGCATATATATACATGGTTAGATATTTTGTAAGCAACTATGGTAGATTTTTAAGGTGATTACTTTGAAAACTCTTGATATATGTAAATAAAATAAACTCAAGTTTTGTCATGAATCGCTTTGTAAGTTCCGCGGTATAACACCCCAAACCCGGTCTAAACGTTATGACCGAATCTGGCGATGTCACATTGTAACACCCCTTACCCGTATTCGACGCCGGAATAGGGTACGAGGGATTACTAGAAGACATACATTTGCATACGTATTAAACCGAAGTTACAAAATTTCATCCAATTAAAACTTTCAAATTTTAACGTGCTTTTATAATTCTTTACAACATATCCTCGAAATATTATATTCATGACAAATAGGGCCTACGAGACCCGATATTTACTCATGTAATTCAAAGCTTCATTTCCATTTCATTCAATTCACAATTTCTCATGTTCACAATTCAAATCAATTTCTCAATCGAATATATATATTTCAATCATCTAAGAATATAATTCAAGTTACACGAACTTACCAGGCTAAATTGCAAAAATACCAAAATTTAGGGACATTTTGGTAATTTTCTATTTTCCTCGAATTTCCATCCAATCTTGATATAAATTAATATTTCATTTGATTTATTAATTTAAATAATAAAACAATTCATTTCATGCAATTTGGTCACTTTTGACATTTTACAAAATTACCCTTAAAATTTAACTTTTACTCAATTTAGTCTCGAACCTAAAACATGTAAATTAGCTATTTTAAAATAAACTCATATTAGCTGAATATTCACATATATTTTTCCTCCTCCTCCACTCCATTCCACACCCTTGATATATATACATAATACCACTATTAACTTGTTTACTCATAACAAGTCGTTCACTTGAGTCATAGTCACTAAATTAATTATATCTTAAGCTACATAACTCCGAATTGATATCCGCAAATTTTATCTGAAACTAGTCTCATATATATTCTTACCATAAATTTTTCATAATTTTTGGTTTATCCAATAAGTATTGTTTATTCTTTAAAATTTCTACTGTTTCACTATTTGACAGTTCCGACCCCTCGTCACTAAAAATTAATTATCTCTTTGTACAGAATTCGGATCATGTTCCCGTTTGTTTATATTGAAAATATAATCATTAAGGATTTTATACATAAAAATTATAACCCATAATTATTTTTTACAATTGTTAATGATTTTTCCAATTCAGAATAGGGGAACCCGAATTCATTCGATCTTATCTCACAAAATTTATTATATCTCACGATTTAAAATTCCATTAATTACACCGTTTCTTCTATGAGAAACTAAACTCAATAAGATTTATTTCAATATTTTATTCATACTCTAATTCTATTTCCACAATTTATGGTGATTTTTCAAAGTTAATCTATTCTTCTTTGTCTAAAACTGTTTTAGTGCAAAATGTTGATTACTAAGTGTATAACTCCTTATTCCCTTTCTCTATAATATTTCCCATCACTTTCACTTATTTCTCTTCACTAATATATCAAGAACATAAGACCTTATATGAGAAAACTCTAGTATAACATTATTTCCATGCTTTTTCAATAATATCAAACTTAAAATATATTGAAATCTTGATGTTCTTACCTTGTGTTATTGATTTTAATCTTTAACTTGATTTTCTCTCTCCTCCAGCTTCTATTTCTTGAATCAAACTTGATATTCTAGCTCCCCATTATCTCCTTGTTATTCTTCTCTCTTTGAAGCTATGTAAATTCTTTTGATTTCTAGGTGAAAATGATAAATTTTTTGTGGAAGGACCAAATTTTAAAGAAAGCAAAACTTTCTTTCTTCTCCTCTCTTCTCATGTTAGTTGCATGGAAATATGGTGGAATGGATGATTCTTCATCTTTCTTTTCTTATATATACTAAATAAAATACTAATAAAATAATAAAATATCATTTAAAAATAAATGAAAATATTAATAAACTAATAATTATTTATTTATTTAATATAAAATATCTCCAACATCATCATTATCTGCTAGATTTTTCTCTCTCTAATTGACCATTTTGCCCTTTATAATCTTTAAAAATTCCATCCTTGAGTCATCATTTAATTTGGAAAAATTATGATTTAGTCCTTCAAAATTCTTCACCTTTTCAATTTGGTCCTAATTCACCCATTTTCCTTAGTTTCTAAATTATTCCACCCTTAAAATATTTACACTATTGGTCCTTCAATTTTTTTGTATTTACACTTTAATCCCTCAAATTTTGAGTATTTACTCTTATGTAACAAAAATTTTCTCACTTTTACGATTTAATCATTTCTTGAATTAATATGTCATAATATAATTCCCAATGTTGCCATAACTCAAAATTTCCCTTTTTGTCACTTTATTTCCTTATTTTACTATCAAGGATACCTACTTTCTTATTGTAGTAATTTTTGGGGTATTACACGCGGGACCTGTTGTTGTGTGGGGTATCCGCGAAATAGCTCACCAATTAAGTGCCTGCTTTAATTTCTGCAATGTTTATGTCTGCGAGATAGTTCCTATTTTAACCATCTGTAGTTAAACATGTCATTGGATGATCCGTAGGATCATTCTGCCACCTATTAATATGTGTGACAGTTCGCCAAGTATGTTTTAGCTAAGTGTGCTTCGTGTGGTAATATCCTTCGCTTAGATCTGACGATCGAAACGGGATAGAGGTGTTACACACAGATTGATCGACAATCGAAATAAATGCTACAACACCTTGGATAAGTTGGAGAAGCTGTCCTGTAAGGTGGTTCTTATGGTGCAGGGGCAGCAAAGTGAGGAGATATAAAAATGGAGTAAGGATGGGGAATGACAAGAACTAGTGGTTCTTATGATGAGTGTCGGGCGGTGACGAGGATTGGTTGTTCTTATGTTGCGAATAAACAAAAAATAATGTGTTTTGGATTAGTTATAGAAAATTAAAAGTAAAAAAATGCCCAGTCAAGAATTTGTTAGTGGACTAGTGAAATTTTTAATAGGACTGACCAATTCAAGCAATTATCTTAATTAGACTAGCTAAATTGACAAAAAAAATAGAGTGACCAAAATAGGAACGACACTATTTTAGAGTGATCTGTAGTGCAATTTACCCTTTACTTATTTATCATCCCTTCTTAAAGAGAAACTAGAAATTCTATCACATGCGTATGTGTGTGCAAACCATATATTTAGAACATAGATTTGTCCTTAAAAATAACATACAATAAATAATAAAATGTATAAATTTAAACTAATTAATAGTATCACATGAAATATATATATTAAAATAAAAATTAGATTAAATTGTAAGTAAAACCAAATATATATACTAAATGAATACAATTACTTATCATGGTGTTGTCATCAATCCTAAGTTAGTGTCGAGTTAATTTGTGACACCATCTAAATGAACAACATTATTAATACTAGAACTTCTATCACTCACGTATACATGTGGAAACCACATATTTAAAACATAGATGTGCATTTAAAAATAACTTATAATAAATAATGAAATGTAAGATTTGAAAATAATAATTGTACAAAAAAGAAAATAATAATAACACATATGCTGATAGAGGGTTGCGCGCGGACCAAGATTGAGTTGTCAAGTCACGGGAAACTCCTACAAAAACTCTAGACGATCAGATCTGAAATGAAACAGAAACATAAAAGATTAAATCTTGGAATTTCCAGATCTGAAACAAAAACCCCAAAACAGCAAAGAATCAAACTAAGAATCGAAGCAAGTATTAATAGGGATTTAGGAAGTCAAGAACACGTGAATGAACTCCAAAGAAGACTCCAATTCAACCGAATCTACCAATTGCACATAAAACAGAAAGTTAATTCAACAGATCACAAAAAAAATGAAAATTGAATTAGAATGAGGAATCGTGCAGCAAGAAAGAGGGAAATTGTGGATTAAGAATGATCTTCGATAATCAAGAATGTTTATGAACTTTCCAAGCCGAATCTGAAAGGATTAACATCCAAAACAGCAAATCAAACTCTAAATTCCAGCAAACCGAATTTAATCAGAATTGGGATGAATAGACAGCAAGATCAATGGAAAGGATGAATTAATGAATGATTCTTGCGACCAAGAAGGATACCGATCAGCTTCTTTAATGTTGAAGAAGGCTGGAAACGCAACAATAAATCTTAAAAAGTTAGGATATGAAATCGGCACAAAACAAAAATTAAAAATAGATTGAGCAAACAGCAAGAAAATAAAGAAAGTCCTAAGAAGCCTTGAAATCTCGAAAGATTTCACAACTCCCTTCAAACGGCTCTAATCTCCCCTCCAATGAATATCAATGGCAAGAAGAAGGCTAAAGATGGCTCCCACAATCAAAAAGATTGTTAAAACTACTTCTAAAGAAAGCTCAAGAGAAAATTCTTGGAGAACTCAAAGAGAATTTTCACTCAAAACAAATCTGAAATTTTCAATGTAATTGTAATGTATTTTATAAGGGTGGCCGGCTAAGCCTTAATATAGGCCTTCAAACTATTTCCTAACCCTATTAGGAAAACTAAAAAAAATAAAACCTAATTAACTTCAAGGGAAATTCGGCCAAGGCTTTTAATGGGCTTCTTGGGCCGAATTTTTACATAGGAATAAAAATAAAAATTTAAATTAAGTATTTAAAAATAAAACTTTACAAATTGGGCCACTTTAATAATTTGGCCTGATTTTCAACTAAGTATGATTTGAACTTCTTGGTTGGGCTTGGAACATCTTATTGGGCCTTGCCTTCAAGAACTTGGGCTTGTAGTCCGTCTCCTACCGAAATTGGTTCGTTGATGCTCGTAACGGAGATCCATTAGCTGCAAGATTCGGTTTCTTGGACCAAGATTTCCAAGATTTGAAATCTTGATTTTCTTGATTCTTGAAATCACTCCAAACAGCAAAATTGGACCAAGATTCGGTTTCTTGATTTTCTTGAAAACAAGAAAGTGAATCTTGATTTTCTTTTCTTTCATGTACGCCTCTAAGGCCTTGCTAATGAATTCTTGAATGGTTCCATTTAATTTTGAACGCATTTGCATGGCCTTTGACCTCGTTATTGGGCCTTGTGGTAATTTGACCCCATCACATTCTTGAGCTTGGGTTGGGCCTTTGTGACTCGTATCATATGCAATATGTATAAAATTAAAATAAAATTTAAATAGATCAAATTAAGAATATTGAATGCACTCAAATTTTTTATCATAATATTATCATTTTTTTTGAATTGGTATCAAGTTAACTTGTGATACCAACTCAATCAATGATATTATCAAAATATAGAGTGCCCAATATGGATGAAAAAAATTAAATAATATATTTTTAAAAAAATTGGCATAAAAATTAAATATTATTTTGGTTGAATTGGTAAGATTGAGAGAGTTTGTGTTTGGTGTTTTGGGTTCTATTCTCATCATAAGTATTTTTTCCCTAGATTTTATATAAAGGATAAGAACGCTCTTCAATTTATATTTATGGCTTTGTTAAAATCAAGGCCTTTTAGTAATTTAACAACTAAGTTGGGACCCGGCTATGGGTGGCACCAAACTCAATCAAAATCATTCTTCTTTATATACACAATTGAAGAGAACAATAAAATGTGTATAATTGGAAACGCAAAAATATAAACACCTTTTCATACCCTTTTTAACTTAAATTCATGCAATTTCGTAGTAATTCTTATCGAAAAATATATAATAATTATAAAATAATTAAATTGTACTTAAATTATTAACATATTTAATTTTAATTCATTTTATAATAAATTTTTATTAATTTTAATTTATTTTCGACAAATTTGCACAAAGGGTGAAAATTGGCTCGGCAGGCACTACTGAAAGTACAAAACTGAGAAGCAATTTTGAAGCATCGAGGTGAATTAATTTTTCAGCCTAAGACGGTCTAAATTATGAATATTAATTCATAATATAATTAATTTTAATTTTACTCCAATTTATTTTTGGTTAAATAATTATTAATTAATTATGAACAGTGGCCCAATTGTGCCAAACCGAGAAGACTGATCCAACCGAGCAATAGGCTGCCCAAAATCGTTCCACATGCTGACCCAATAAGCTTATTTAGTTCATAATTTGGCTCGCAAAACAGCCCTTAAAGTCTCCTTGAATTTGCATTCAAACCCCTCCACTTATTAAGCTTTTCTAGATTTGCCACTAGCTAAAATTTAACAAGTTGGAAACCTTCAAACTTGCCACATGTGTGGCTGGCCATGGGGGGAGTTTATGGCTGCTGAGTTTTGTTAATTTTAGCAGCCTTCTCAACCTATAAATACCCCCCTTGTCTGCTCATTCCAAACACACCTGTCATCATTCACTCTTTACACTTCTCTCTCACTTTCTCTCTTCAAAACCCTTCCTTTGTTCTCCATTTCCCTTTCGATTACCTTGTCGATTTCCCCTCTTGGAAAAGAGCCCTTCAACCACCATTGGTAGCAGCATTCAAGTGCGCATTGAAGCATCGGTTCAACAAGAACAAGCTGAGAAGGAGGAGTAGAGCAAACTAGTCAAGCTTTGGAGAAACACCGGATTTGATTCTAGTTCCCTATCATTTAATTTTTATTGTTGTTTTTATGAACATGTCTATGAATACTTGTTATGTTGACATGTTTAATTTAATTAATATGGCTTAAATTTAATTTGTGTTAGGTTGATTGCATTTTGTCCACTAAAGTTATTAAATTTATGTTTGTGTTATTATACGCCTTGGTAAGTTGTTTGATTAAGTAAAATCATGATTAATTTATTCTTGAATTATAATTGTAAGGTAAATAATAAATTAATTATTTAATCGTGTTTAAATTGTAATTAATTGACACAATACTTAATTAGTGCATGTTTAATCTTTTAAGGTAGCTAAGGGTTAAATTAGCGACGATATTAGATGATACATTAGCCTTGCATAACTTGTAAGATTATTGTGATTAAAACTGTTTAAAGGTAGGAATACATTGTTACCTCACTTAATCTTTTATGTGCTTATGAATATTGATTAATTGTTTAAATTGGAATTGGAAAATATTTAAGAGATTAGTTAATTTAATAGGTGCGTATGAGCGATAGTTAGCAAATTACCAAGTTGCCGTGAATTTATTGGTAACAACATGAACATGAGTTTAATAATTCTATGTTAAGAAATGTAATTAATCTAACACAATTATGTCATCTTGATTAAAATCATCTTTTGAAATTGTGCATTAGAACTTTTATTTTCATTTTATTTAGTTAAACTTTAGTTTTTAATCAACTCCCTCAAAATCAAAATATTTTTCTTCACCAAAGTGTTTTTAATTGCATTCATAAATAATTCTTTCCACAGTCCCTGTGGGTACGATAACTCAACATTTACTTGTCAGTTTATTACTTGTTGCAATTGTGTACACTTGCACATTTCCATCGTTCCAAGTTTTTGGCACCGTTGTTGGGGACTATTTTGAAAATCATTATTTGTGAATTTGTTAATTTTTCATTTTGGTTTATTTTTCTGTTCAATTTTAACTTAATTAATTTTTCTGTGTTTGTTTCAGGTGTTTATAAGTATTGATCGAATTATTGATTTACTCCCTGTAGACCTTATGATTGAAAGAACTTTTCGACAATGAAGAAGACAAGCAAGTCAGAGAAGGACCAAATAGATGAACTTTGAAAATTCAAATCAAGGAAACAGAGCAAACCCTGCTCAAAATCCTATCCTTATTGTTGATTATAGGGTAAGAGCTCTAAGACAATATGTCATGCCAATGGTTCGTGATCATAATTCAGATATTAGGAGACCCAAAATTGAGGCACAAGAATTTGAGTTGAAGCCAGTCATGTTCCAGATGCTTCAGATAGTTGGCCAATTCAGTGGAATGTCCACTAAAGATCCTCATCCTCACTTAAGACTGTTTATGGAGGTGAGTGATTCTTTCAAGCTAGCCGGAGTACCTGAAGATGCACTATGATTAAAGTTGTTCCCATATTTGCTAAGGGATACAGCTCGAGCCTGGTTGAACTTATTACCACCAAATTCCATTTCCAGATGGCAAGAGTTAGTAGAAAGATTCCTCATGAAGTATTTCTTGCCTAGGAAGAATGCTAAGTTGAGGAACGAGATCACTGCTTTCCAACAAATGGATGATGAGTTCTTGTATGAGGCATGGGAAATGTATATAAGAATTATTACGGAAGTGCCCTCATCACGAAATCCCTCATTGCTTCCAACTTGAGACATTCTATAATGGTCTCAATGCTCACACGAGAATGGTAGTAGACGTTTCTACTAATGGTGCTCTCTTTTCTAGGTCTTATAACTAGCTTATGAAATCATTGAGAGGATTGCTAGTAACAATTATCAATGGCTAACCAATCAAGCAGCGTCAGAAAGATGAATCGTTGGAATACATGAAGTGGATCCATTCACTTCACTCACATCTCAGCATCCTCGAATTCCTCAATGCTTAAAAGTTTTACCACTAATGGGTTTAATAGATTTGCAGCTAAGCCATCTAACCATTTTGAAAATATAACCTGTGTTTATTGTAGGGAAGGACATTTGTTCGAAGAATGTCCATCAAACCCAGAATTCGTGTATTACATGAGTAATCAGAACCAGAACCAAGAAAGGCAAGGACTGCAACCTAATTTTTATACCCCATCTTGGCAAAACCACCCTAACCTTTCTTTGAGTAACCAAAGGACTGGAACTAGTAACGCCTATGCCCAACCTAGACTGACCCAACCACCTATTTTTACCCAGTAAGTTCAGAAACCAACTCAATTTGAACCTTCAAATAGTTTAGAGAACCTATTGAAGGCGTATATGGCAAAGAATAATGCCACTTTAAGGAATTTGGAGAATCAAGTGGGTCAACGTGCTACTGAACTTAGGAACTGACCACAAGGCACTCTACTTAGTGATTCAAAAAACCCAAGAAATCCAGGGAAAGAGCATTGTATAGCATTGACATTGAGGAGTGAAAAGACATTAGAGCCCAATACTGTCGAAGTTGAAGAAGAGCCAGTTGACGCTCAAGACCCAGTGGAATTTCAACCGAGAGTTGAAATTCCAGTTTCACCGGATCCAGAATCTACAAAATCTGATAAGGGAACTTCTGAACCAGTTAATTCTGTTAAACTAATTACTTCATTAGATGCAAAATTTCCAAAGAAGACGAATAAACTAGTTCAAGTATAAAATCATCCACCACCCTACCTTCAAAGGCTTCAAAAGTAGAAACAGAAAGTCCAGTTCAAGAAGTTCCTAGACGTACTCAAGCAACTTCATATCAACATTCTATTGATAGAATCACTTGAACAAATGTTGAATTACGTCAAATTCTTGAAGGATATCCTGTCTAAGAAACAAAGACTATGGGAATTTGAGATGGTAGCCTTGACAAAAGAATGTATTGCATATCTTCAAGACAAACTACCCCTAAAATTGAAGGATCCTGAATGTTTTACCATACCTTGCAACATTGGAGCAACATATTGTGGTAAGGCACTATGTATTTGGGTGCAAGCATTAACTTGATGCCCATGTCCATATTTAGAAAGTTGAGGATAGGTGAAGTTAGACCTACTACGGTTACACTTCAATTAGCAGATCGATCCTTAGCACATCCAGAAGGAAAAATCGAGAATGTATTGGTGCGTGTAGACAAATTTATTTTCCCTACTGACTTTGTTATTCTAGACTTTGAAGTAGATAAAGAGGTCTCAATCATCTTAGGAAGGCCTTTCCTAGCAACTGGAAGGACCGTTATCAATGTGCAGAAGGGCGAGCTTACTATGTGTGTTTAGGATGACCGGGTAACATCTAATGTTTGCAAGTCTATACGATTTCCTGACACAATTGATGATTGCTCTCTAATGTCTAATTTAAAGGAATTAATCATGAAAAAGGAACTCAACTATGTTGAGGACCCGTTGGAGCAAATTTTAACATCAAACCCTCCAAGTGATGAAGTGTGTAACACCCCAAACCCGGCCTAGACGTTAGGGTCAAATCTGGCGTGCCACATTGAAGTGTTTTTCGAACACCATGCTTTCATGGAAAACCCTTCTTGAAATTTAAAACTTGTACAAAACCTCAGTTTGCGTTTGTTTATTTTCAATCGTGGTTTATTAAAAAGTTATTCCCTTTTAAAATGTTATTATTGTTAAAACCTTATTTGTTGCGGAAGCTTAATTTAAAACAAATGATTTACGAAAACGTGATATTTTAAAAATGGTTGAATTGTAGAAACATAGTGTTTGAAAATAGTTATTATTTTGGAAAATCGTGTTCCACTACTAGCAGATATAAATCAAAATCAATAAAATCCCAAATTTAAAATCCAGAAATTATAGAGGCCTTATTATAACTCGAATCAAAATAAAAGTGCTTAAGTAAATAAGCAAAACAGAATAAACATGTGCAGTTGTGTGGCACTCTATGAGTCCCTAGCGAATCCGAACCGTCTAACGCTAGAGATTACCTGAAAGGTTAAAAACAGGGTGAGTTACGAAAATTCAATGTGTAATCCCCTTACTAAAGAAGCAGTCAGTATATAGAAACAGAATCAGTCTGGCCTAAGCCCTTTAACAGTAACAGTAAAGTTCAGTTCAGAGTATATGTGGGCCAAAGCCCAAAACAATGTCATTTGGGTCGCAGCCAATAACAGAATCAATTGGGCCTAGCCCAAACCAATACAGAACAAGTGGGCGCCCAGTATAGTGACAAATCTCATAAAAAAATATGCAACAGTATGAGGATGCATCCCACCCCGATCCAGCCAACACACCACCAATACCAACCCTACACTTATGTGGGGATACGATCGACCTACCCAACCAATACACCAAGCTTAGCACCGGTTGCGGCACCAAGTCAACAGAATGGCTCAGTGCCATAGATAGAATGGTTATAAACCATAATCAGGATGGCACAGAGCCATAATCAAGATGGCACAAAGCTATCAGTAACTGTAATAAGTTTGGCACATAACCATCAGCGACAGTAATATAATCGACACATAGCCATGGGTAATTATGATCGAGACAGAGTCATCAATATATATGTTAGGCACATAGCCACGAGTAAATACGATTGGCATAAAGCCATAATCAAGATGGCACAGAGCCATAATCAGATTACGCGGCTTAAAGCCATCGATAGGTCCACGATCGTCTCGTACAACCTGTGTGACTTTAATAGATCATTACTGGGTCCACAGTCGTCTTGTGCGACCCATGCGACCCTATCAGAACAGTACTTCCTCCATAACCAATATCCCAACCCGATGTAGTATGTCATGTATGCAAAATGTCTGGTCTACAAATCATCATATCATTCACAGTTAAGTCAATCAAATCATAGTCATACAATCATAGTTAAATTAGTCAAGTCATAGCACAAGTCAATCATTTACCCTCTAGGGCAAAATAGTCATTTTACCCTTTGAGGGTATTTCAGTAATTTTACAAACTAGGGGTATTTCGACAATTTTACCCTACAGGGGCATTACGATCATTTTACTTACTATGGGGTCTCGGTGCAGATAACAACCTCTTTGAGGTCTACAATCACCTCGAGCGACACAGATAACCTAAATGGTCATAACGGTGTAAATGGGCTTAAGGCCCAATATTCAACCCAAGTGGGCCCACATGCTCGTGTGGCCCATTTAGCCCAATTTTAGCCACAGCTATGTGAACTACATAGCCCAGTCCAGTATTTACCACTTGTCATGGATTATATCCGTATGGGGCCCACGAGCCCATTGGGCCCACACGGCCCGTTCAACAAAACAAGGCCCAGATCGGCCCAAACCCATGAAAACGCTCATGGTGGCCACCACAGTCTATCGCCCATGACTTGTGGGCTTAGTTTACCATACGAGCGATCAGACATTCGCAAGGTCCCAACTGTCGGAGTTTTAGCTTTTCGACTTTTCGGCTTTTGCCAATTCACAGTAGAGAGGGTGTGATTACACCTTTTCGGGTTTTGACAATAACAAATTTGGTTTATGGTTACACACCCTTTTCAGCTTTTAAGACCAGTATCATTTACGGAAAATAGTTACACACCTTTTTGGATTCCTGGTATGAATGATCCTAAAATGATTCACACTTCCACTGCTTCAATCGATTTAGTCTTACAAATCTGTAGATAAGCCGAGTTCAATACGTTTGGATGCTGCCAAAATAATGCAACATGATCAAATGTTAAGAACCTTAATAGATTACCAAATAACACACTACTTACACACTTGCAACGGTACTTTTGTCCTTACCGAGATACCTATCCACCAGAAGCAACTCGCGTTGGCCAGAGCCAACCGTTAGAAGAAAGACAGTCGACAGAAGAGAAGAAATAGGAATACCAAATATTCAACCAATGAAACAGAGGAATATCGAAGCCGATTTCCCCCTCCTTTAAGAGAAACCGAAAATAGGAGAGGGAAAGAAAAGAAAATATTCAGCTTAAATTAATGTAAGGGAACCTAAAAAAAAACCCGAAGGAATAGAGTAAAAGAGAAAGGGATATTCGACCAGATTGGGGAAGGTAGAAGAGAAAAATCACAAATAATTGATTCAGCATGGGCTGAAACAAAAAATGAAAGAAAGAGACTTGGAAATTGTAACACAAAGCTTCGGTATTTCACAAAACGAAGAAGAACAAAAATAACTGGAATAGTCACTTGCCAATTTCGACACCATAAAGAAAAGGGAAGGATTTAGAGGTTCAAAACATCAAAGAAAGCAATAAGGAAAATACCAAAACTACAATCATTACAACCAATGTTATCCTCCAAAGCTCTCAAACTATCGTAAATACACACACCAAAGGACCCTTAGCCGAATTCACCTGCTCAAGATACCTAATTAGGCTACAACTCCCCTCACACTTCAAATTCCTTAAAAATCTGCACAAGTCACTTCCCTTTCCCTCCTTGATTTACTTCTTGATATCCTCCATAACAACTCCAAGATTAGTTCAAACGTTCACTCAACAGAGTTCGAATCTACTTCCAACACTTGCCATCCCATGTTAGCAAAATAAAAATTTATCCGTTCCAAGCATGACTTAAACACCATCCCCCTTTGAAGCTTTATCACGCCACTTACCATCAAGCCAATAGGCTATTTATGTCATAACTTATCCTCAATATTTTATAAAGCCTTCACGCAAATATCCAGGTTTATTCAAGGAACAACCAAAAATTCTGCACACACCCTGCTGACTTGAACCTCAGACCACACGCATACTCCTAATGCAACCTTGCCACTAGACCACATGCTTCCTTTGTCATATTTTAACCATAAATAATTATAAGGCCTTCTAGCCAACTCCATGGTTCACTTAAAGAAAAATTGAAATTTTTGCTAAAGCCTAGATTTGAACTCAAGACTTCTCAGACACTCTCAAACACTGCTAAATCACTTACCCACTGAAGCAGACAGTCAATTGTGTTATTCCTTGCACACATAAACTTTTATGTGTTCCTATGCTCAAGGCCTATTTCTTCTAAGCCCAAATTTGGAGTGTTACAAAGAGGGAGAGAAACACTTAGCTTTACTAGAAGCTAATCAAAGGGGATTTAATCCGCAATCCTACTTTGAGTCTTTGGAGTTAGAGAATATGGATTATGCCCAACCAAAAGCGTCAATTGAGGAGCCATCTAAAGTAGAGTGAAGATACTTCCCTCACATTCAAAATATGTTTATTTAGGTAACGCTTCAACTTTGCTTGTGATTGTTTCAACGGAATTGACCGAAGATAACGAATAGAAACTCATCCTTGTGATTATTTGGCTTGCAAAACAACCTTTAAAGTCTCCTTGAATTTGCATTCAAACCCCTCCACTTATTAAGTTTTTCTAGATTTTCCTTAGCTAAATTTAGCAAGTTTGAAAGCCATGGGGGGAGTCTATGGCTGTTGATTTTTACTTTTTTTAGCAGCCTTCTCAACCTATAAATACCCCCTTTCGCTGCTTATTTCAAACACACCTTTCATCTTTCACTCTTCACTCTTCTCTCTTCTCTCTCACTTTCTTTCTTCAAAACCCTTTATTTGTTCTCCATTTTTCTTTCCATTCCCTTGCCAATTTCCCCTTTTGGAAAAAATCCCTTCAACCACCATTGGTAGCAGCATTCAAGTACTTACAGAAGCCTCAGTTCAATAAGAATAAGCAGAGAAAAAGGAGCGGAGCAAACTAGTCAAGCTTCGAAGAAACACCGGATTTGAATCTACTTCCCTATCATTTAATTTTTATCGTTGCTATGAACATGTCTATGGATACTTGTTATGTTGATATGTTTATTTTGATTAATATGACTTAAATTTAATTCGTGTTAGGTTCATTGCATTTCGTCCACTTAAGTTATTAAAACTATGTTTGTGTTGTTATAGGCCTTGGTAAGTTGTTTGATTAAGTAAAATCATGATTAAGTTATTCTTACATTATAATTGTAAGATAACTAATGAATTAATTATTTAATCGTGTTGAAATTGTAATTAATTGACACAATACTTAATCAGTGCATGTTTAATCTTCTAAGGTAGCTGAGGGTTAAATTAGTGACGGTATTAGACGATACATTAGCCTTGCATAACTTACAAGATTATTTTGATTAAAACTTTTTCAAGGTAGGAATACATTGTTACCTCACTTAATCTTTTATGTGCTTATAAAGATTGATTAATTGTTTGAACTGACATTGGAAAATGTTCAAGAGATAAGTTAATTTAATAGGTATGTATGAGCAGTTGTTAGCAAATTACCAAGTTGCCGTGAATTTATTCATAACAACATGAACATGAGTTTAGTAATTATAAGTTAAGAAATGTAATTAATCTAACACAATTATGTCATATTGTTTGAAATCATCTTCTGAAATTGTGCATTGGAACTTTTATTTTTATTTTATTTAGTTAAAGTTTAGTTTTTAATCAACTCCCTCAGAATCAAAATATTTTTCTTCAGCAAAGTGTTTTTAATTGCATTCATAAACAATTCTTTTCACAGTCTATGTGGGTACGTTAACTCGACATTTACTTGTCACCTTATTACTTGTTGTGATTGTGTACACTTACACATTTCCATTGTTCCAATAATAAAAATTAAGGATTTAGAAATGTAATTGGCATGGGTTTAAATCTCTTCATATGCATATTTTTTATTGTTTTTAAATAAAAGATTAAAGTATCATAGAATAATTTAATTCATTCAAATACGAAAGGACATGTAATTTTCTGAATCGAGTATATCGTCGGTTGGAGGATGGTATCAACTTATTCATGGGCTTAAATAATTGTATAAATATTTATAATTAACAGAGGTAATAAATTGTAAGTAATAAAACTAAAATTCATAAAAAAATCACAGTAAAGTTTTGGTAGAGTGTTAAATTTAAGGTTTTACTAACATAATAATTGATGTGAGTTCAAATATCTTCATATGCATATTTGTTTTATTTTTGAATAAAAAACTAAAATACCCTTGAATAATATAACTTATTTTAAATCTGACGGGATATTTTTAAATTTCTCTAATAGATTCGATTCTTTGATTGACTCGTGACACAAATCAATTAAGGACTTGAATAATAGAAAGTATAGATCGTAATGATAATGGAATATGCATTAAAATCACCATAAAGGTTCAATTATACCTCCAATCTCTATGCTCTTTTAGACTTTTAAAATTTAATCCTTTTATTTTTAAAATTACGTCGACTTAGTCCTTTACTTATCCAATTTTAAAAAATAAAAAATCTAATTAATAACACTACTAATAAACTTTTGTTAAATTTGAATACCTAGTATTTTATCCAATTAAAAATTAAAGTCCAAGTGATATCACATATTCGGATGTAATAGAAATCAATCTAGCAATTTTACTAATTGAACTTTTGTTTTCTAAATCAAAAACTAGAAGGACTAAAATCTTGAATTTGAAAGCAAAGAGATTGAATCTCAAAATGTTAAATAGTAGAGGATTGATGAAGAATTACAACAAAATTTATTTGTAATTTCTAAAATTTGGAATTAAAAATAGCAAAGAAAAATGCAGGAAACTTCTCAACAGTTTTTACCAAAAAAACAAAAGAAAAGAAAATCCCAACATTTTGTAGGCGTTGGAAACACTGGTAGCCAAGTGTGTTTAGAAAATTTGGTAATTTTAATGAATCCTGGTGTAGTATGAATAGCAACATGATGATGGGTTCTCTCTTTTGGAGCAACCAACGTTTGGCTCGACCATCTTTCCCTTCTCCATTTATACAAAGGTCTCATCGAACTTATTCAGGGTTCAATTGCTGTTACCATTTTCAACTGCCACTTCACTATCTACAATGATGTAGCCTTACTTTCTTTTCTATTTTAAACTAGGCATGAGGAGGAATTTTTTGAGTGACAAAACAATATAACTAAAATGAAAAAATTGCATATGTTTGGAGCAAGTGACTTTTACATTGCCGATAAGAAGATGTTGATCACTGTTACTTTGAACCACTTCGGTACAGGATTGGTACAGAGGATGCCTAGGTGTTAATTTAGTTTTGTTCATGTCATCAACAATGACTACATTCATTGGTTCCTATATGCCATTGGTGGCACCAACCACCATACAATTATCATCTAGGGCGATAAATATTTCACGTTAGGTAGCTACAGGGCTAAGGACGTGGCTTGTAAAGGCCTCTTACCAACGAAAATGTGGAACAATTGGACCTAGGTATCACAGGGTTACCACTTTGAGAATGGTGCCTATTATACTCCATTCAATGATCCGAATGCCAACAAGTTATTCGATGCCTACAAAATGATACCTTTCCAGCCTTGTCAATTGGTCCTCGAACTGATAAAGTATGTTGGATCACTCAACTGTAATATCGACCGTCCTTACGAAAAACACTATTTTGATATGCTTGTGTCCTCTCTTGTTTTTGTACAACATTTGATACCCAAGCATTGTACATTTGGGATTTATTGGGAATGATTATCAAGAAATGTTCTTTTATATGATTCCACCCTATTTTCTTCTTCTCTCCTCCTAATAGATAATTGCAAATTTTTTCATACATGTATGTGTGGAAATCATAAATTTAGAAGATAAATGTATGTTTAAAAATAACGTATAATAAGTAATGAAACGTGTGGTTTGAGACTAATTGAAAATAGTAACACTGATTATCATTGTGTTGTCATCAATTTTAAGTTGGTGTTTAAACCAACTCAATCAAATACATTAATCTAACATATCTAATCCCAACCCTTGTAGCAAAGTGTGTTCTATAAATTTGGTAATTTTAATGAATCCTAGTGTAGTATAAATAGAAGCAACTTAAGGTGTTCCAAGCGGGTCAAGCTTGAGTTCCAATTTTTTGAGTCGTAGCTTGTCTCTCCTATCCTATCACAATCCTATTTGCATCCAACAAGTTGTTTCCAATACCTAAGATTTGATTGTTAAAATAAGAACCGCCATGGGTATTTCTGGTTATAGTTATATTTGATTTCAATTGTCATTTGTTGTCCTAATCACAAACCTAGAAGCTCACATTGCTGAATATGACGAGTATTGAAACACACGTGAATTGGAATCTATTGAGAACCTAAACAAGTTATATCACCCTAACTTAGAAGAGGTGGCCCGACATTACAATGACCACTTTTCCAAGACCATGCTTGAGTTTAATAGCACCAAAAGGATTTTGGAGGAAAAGAAAAAAGGTCTAGGACCACTTTTCCAAGACCACTATACCAACCCTGTTGTTAGCTGTTGGCGATATGATCCTAACTTGGAAAAGAACAAAACGTGATTGGCTAACTTTGCCCAGAGATTTGCTCCTGGTACTTACGGTAGAAAGGAAAGCGAGTTTTATTCGGTCACTGATGTTTTATGCGGTCACTGACCCTAGTGATGATATTGCTAACCGCAAGCCTAGAACTCTAAGTTGTATGTGGTCACTGACCCTAGTGTTGTTTTTATTGATGTTATTCAATGTCCTCTATGCCATTGGTGGCACTAGCCAGCCTAAAATTATCAACTAGGGCAACAGGTATTCTGTGTCAAGCACCAATGCTTCTAAGGAGGTGACTAGTAGGGGCCTCTTACCACCGGCAGAGTGGAAGAATTGGAACTAGGTATCATTGGGTGACCACTTCGAGAATGGTTCCTTATTTACTCCATCTGACAATTTGTCTGCCAACAAGAGATTCTGTGTCGACAAATTTCAAACTCGGTCAATTGGTCTTCGAACTGCACAATCGGTTGCCCTTGCTATAAACACTATTTTGAGATGAATGTGTCCTCTTTTTGTTATGTACAACATTTGATACCAAAGCATTGTACATTTGGGATTTATTAGGAATGATTTTCAGGAAATGGTCTTTTATGTGATTCCACCCTATTTTCTTCATCTTTTCGCTTAATAGATAATTACAATTTTTTTCACACCCATATTTGTGGAAATCATACATTTAGAACATAAAAGTGTATTTAAAAATAACATATAATAAATAATGAAACATGTAGTTTGAAACTAATTAACAAGAATAACACTGATTATCATGGTGTTGTCATCAATCTTAAGTTGGTGTTGACACAAATTCAATCAAATACATTAATCTAACATATCTAATATATATTCTATAGCAAGGTTTTTTGGATATTTGGAAACCTTAAGTTTTAAGTGAGTTTAGAATTTTCCATGTGTCACCAATCATTTTGATGAGCGGTATGAAAATTTATGAAATTACCGATTTCACTAGAACTAAAGTTGTCTAATTAACTAATTTTTCAACAATCTTGATACCATTAAGTTTCTATAAATTTTGTATGTTTCGGGTACTTAGTCATTTTTTATAAGAGATTAATTTGAGAAAAGAAAGAAAGAAAAAATCATGAGTTTTCTTCATATAGTAATATTTTTGTTGTTGCAATAGGAATGGCGATTCCTTTCGATGTTCTTGCATCACCATGAACAAAACTTAACTTTTTACTACAACATTTAAAAAAGAGAGATCATGTAAGCTCCCAAACCCAACCTAAACGTTATGGCTAGATTGAGAAGGCTACATTAGCCACTGAAATAGCTAAGATAACTTATGTTACTTTTTAAGACATTAAATAAACTCATTTTAGAGAAAACCGTAGTTGTACTTTGAGTTAGCTTAAAAGCATTCATTCATTAGGTCGTGTATGCTTAGGATTCATTTTTATTGTTGACAATGTTGTTTTAGAAAAATCATTTACTTGTTGCTCTTCTTTAAAAAAAACTCGAAGTTAAACTAATGTAGCGGAAAAACCATTTTTCAAGTCATTTTGGAAAATTAGTTGCCTTATCAATTTATTTTTCAAAAATAGTTCCTTTGCAATGTAGTGGGAACTAGGGAACAATCTCAAATTTTACTTAATCTCGATATCATGCGTTATCTGATTATTATGCTTGAGTAATTCATGCATAAAAAAATCCCCAAAAGAAAAGTTACCAAGACACAGACCAGAAATAATTAAAAATTACAAGCCAAAACCAATAAAGACTTAATAATACTTAATTAAATAATAATCTGAGGTCCAAGTTGATTCTCTGAATGCCGAGTCTGGTCCTAATTTTGAGGTTTACCTAAAAAGTTAAACACTATTGAGGGGGTGAGCTTATGAAAAACTCAATGTGAGTCGAATAATTATTTCAACATGAAAAAACATCAAATACAATGAAACATATTAGCATTAACAGAAGAAAACAGAACCATCATAGGAATTTCATGTCATTACATAGCCATTATCAATTTGATGTCAAACGGTGTATGAGCCAATCATTAATTTCAATACCATTCAATACAACAAAATATAATGCATAGCATAAATCCATAACATTCAAATATGTCATACACATGATGCAATGCAAAAAGGTTCCTACCCATACCATCCATTACACACCACGAGTTCCCCAGAACCCGTCTGCCAAACTCCAAAACATTATGAGCGTAGCTCGATGTGGTAAAACACCGAATAATCAATAATGCAGAAAATATGTCAGATATAAAATAGTGCGATACAATCGCCAATAATATGCGATAAAATCACCAATCCCCTCGGTACTCTAGGTGCAGTGACTACGAATAATGCAGACTTAATATGCCGTCGGTACTCCACAGAACTCTTCCATCAACAACAAAATCCCAATCCAATACATATGCAATATGTCACGCGATCTCATACATAATCATATATCAATACTTTTCACATTCATTTGACATGCTTAGCATGTCCTCAATAATCACATACTTTCAGTAAATGAAAACGGTGTTCCAATCTTTCAAATTACAATTGTGTTGGTATCAATCAATATCGTTCAATTTCACATACTTTATGAATTTTCATTGTGCATAAATAGCACCCTTTTCAGTACAAAGTATAATAAATATCTCATGTGTTTAAATCATACATAAGCTTGATATCTCAACACATTATATCATTCATTCAAACATTCTGATATCTCATAACTCAATTATGCAATTACAAACTCAATCAAACATCCATACTATCAAACTAGCAATTTTGCTAACATGTCAATCTTTTAAGGCTCAAAACATACTTGGTTTGGCCACTCACAAAATCAGTAATTTGGCTATTAAGACAATCCAATAAGCAAGCTAATTTATCATATGTAGCATTATATTTAACATTTTCAAACAATCTTATGAGTTTACGACCCACACCTTATTTTTCGCTTCCTCGCAGCACACTAGCGAATTTTCCAATTTTCCTTAATAGTTCCTTAAACGAGCCTAAATAAAAATTAAGTATAAATTAAATCAATTTACCATTAAACAAGCCCCCAAAATCCCACTTATGATTTCAAACCAATTTTTGAAATTATAACTATTTTATGAATCCAAACTAGTTTGATTCCTTACACTGTATCGATGCAAACCATTCGCACAATCATTCTTCGCCTTTACGGATGATTTGGGGCGTTTGGGTCAGCACCTAATTCAATAATATACTGGAAAATTAGTAGCTAATTAATGATTAAATTACTTCATTTAATCAATTCATAACCTTTACCCAACAACTATTTGAAATAACAAACTAGTTACCCTTTTTGGGAAGTTATAGATAAAGTATATATATAAGGTGGTGTACTAGTTTTATTGTTTTAGGGCTTAGGGTGGGTTGAGAATCCATCCAAGGCTCCTAATACTATTGAAACATTTGTTTAAAGAAGTTCACTTGATAGGTTTGAGTTCCCACAAAGGACATATTGCTTTTACCAGTATAGAGTCAAATAATGAAGCAAACAAACTTGCAAAGCCAAGAGTACATATGATTAATAATTTGGAATCTATGTTTTGAGTTGATCCTCAGTTGACGCGTGATATCAACTTAGTCAAGTGCCTAAATAACTGTATATATATATTTACAATTGATGGAGGAAATAAAGTGTACGTAATAATATGAAAATTCATAAAAGAAAATCAAAGTTTTGGTAGAGTGGTAAATTTGAGGTTTTACTAACATAGTAATTGATGTGGGTTCAAATCCTTCATAAGCATATTTTATATTCTTTTTAAATAAAATACTAAAATACTTGTATAATATAACTTAATTAAATAAGAAATGACAGTTTTCTAATTTCCCTAATAGAGTGATGCCCGATGGACTCGTGACATTAAATTAGTAAACGACTTAAATAATAGTAAGTATATATAGTAAAGATAATGAAATATGCATTAAAATTTTAAAATTTTAAAATTTTAAAATTTATTCCTTCTTTTTCAAATTACATGAATTTAGTATTTTTATATTCAAAGGTACTATTAAAAGAATAAAGTCCAAATGATATCACATATTCAGATATAATAGAAATCAATAAACAATGTTACCAATTGAAATTTTATTATTAAAATTAGCCAAGTGGAAGGACTAAACTCTTGAAATTTAAAGTAAAGAGATTGCCTCTAAAATGTTGAAGAGTGGAGGGATTGGAGAAGAATTTGAGCAAAATTTATTTGTAATTTTTGAAATTAGACATTCAAAATGGCATAAAAAGTGCAGGAAAATTTTCAACTGTTTTTTATCCAAAAAAAAAAGGAAAAGAAATCCAAATGTTTTGTAGGCACTGGAAACACTAGTAGCCAAGTTTGTTCTATAAATTTGGTTATTTTAATGAGTCCCATTGTTGTATAAATAGTATTAAGTATGACTCATATTTTAGTCAAATTTGAGAAATAATCTTCCAATTAAACTATGTTTATTTGTTTCAATCAAACTCGATTAGTCTAGATTATTTTATTAATATTTGACCTATGAATTTAGCCTATAAATAGGCTCTTTTACAACCTTAGAAAATACATTCATTAGAGATTAAAACTCATAACACTTTTGGAGAATCTTTTTTCTTATGTTTTGAGTGTTCTTTGTTTTCCAGGTTTTGGGGTTAAATTTTTATCTTCATCTTTGTACTCTTTATTCCTTTGTCATTATAGTAAAATTATCTTTTACCTGTGGTTTTTTATCCTCTTTGGAAGGGTTTTTCCACGTTAAATTTGTATGTTCAATTTCTCAATTTCTTCCGCTATTTTTATTTGTCCGTTACTTAATCAGGTCGATCCCCAACAAGTGTTATTAGAGCTAATCCAATGGCAGCAACAGGGTTTGAAATTTAGAAGTTCGATGGTGTCACAAATTTCAATCTATGGTAAGCTCGGATTATGGCAATTCTAGTTCAAACCGGCTTGAAAAATGTTGTTACTGGGAAAAATCCTAAGAGTCTAAATCAAATAGAATGGGAAGCGTTTGATGACAAGGCCTTGTTTGCAATACAATTGTGCCTTGCGAATACGATATTGCAAGAGGTACTGAGTGAGAAGGCCTCATCCGCCTTGTGGAAAAGGTTAGAAACTCTTTATGCGACTAAGTCTCTGGCTAATCGTTTAGTATTGAAACAACGTCTATTTACGTTTTGCATGAACGAAGGTGAGCTTCTTAGAGATCACATTAGTCAATTCATTACTCTTTTAAATGATTTAAAGAACGTTGAGGTTCAGATTGATGATGAAGATCATGCTATGCTATTATTGTGCTATTTACCCCATTCATACAAGTCTTTTAAGGAGGCCTTGATTTATGGTAGGGATAAACTCTTGTTCAAAGATGTGAATGGTCATTTGTTGAGTACAAACAAACTCGACAATGAATAGCAAGGTAGATAAGCAAGCTTCCATTTTGGTGGCATCAAATAAGTGAGATAAAAGGTGTCTCTATTGTAAAAAGTTAGGTCACATTAAAGCAGATTGTTATAAACTGCAAAATAAAAGAGCTACTAAGAATAACAAGGAAGATGTAATTGGTGCTAATTTGGCTAATGAAAGCGGTGATGATTTCTTGTTAGCGTCAACGAGTGATAACTCTAAGCTTATGTTTGAGTGGATTTTAGATTTGGGATGTTTTTTCCTCATGTGTCCTAATAAATAATGGTTCTCCACATACAGTTCAGTTGAAGGTGGAGTTGTACGCATAGGAAACAATTCATCTAGTAAGGTAATTGGTATTGGTACTGCTGAAATTAGGATGCACGATGGGATGATATGACACTCTCAGATGTCAGGTATGTACTTGATTTATGAAAGAATCTCATCTCCTTGAGAATTTTAGACTTGAAAGGATGCAGAACCAATATCAAGTCGAGCAACATTAAGGTATCTCGTGGAGCTCTCGTTTTGTTAAAAGGGGAAAGGACCAGTATTCTTTATATTGTAAAAGATTCTACAGTGACCGGTGAAATCAGACATCTCTCATCCGTTATAAAGTCGAAGTCAACTTGTTTGGAGCGAAGGCAACTTGGTCATAGGAGGGAAAAATGTATGACCATTTCGTTGAAGAGAAGTTCTCTTTTGGATGCAGGTTTTGCAAAGTTAGGGCATTGTGTTCATGAAAATCAGACTCGGGTTAGTTTTCATTTAACAGTGTACAAGTCTTCATGTTTCTAATCACAGATTTGACCCAGTTAATTCCCTGCATAGTTCAAGATAGGCTCGTGGCGGGCTTTGGCAAAGGTAGCGTTGTGGAAACATGAGTTAAGGTGGAGATTTGTTAAGTATGACTCATATTTCAGTCAAATTTGAGAAATAATCTTCCAGTTAAACTCTGTTTATTTATTTCAATCAAACTCTAATTAGTTTAGATTATTTTATTATTATTTGACCTATGAATTTAGCCTATAAATAGGCTCTTTTACAACCTTAGAAAATACAACCATTAGAGATTAGGACTCATAACACTTTTGGAGAATTTTTGTGTTTACGTTTTGGGGGTTCTTTTGTTCAGGTTTTAGGGTTTAATTTATGTCTCCATCTTTGTACTCTTTGTTCTTTTGCCATTATAGTAAAATTATTTTGGTCTGTGGTTTTTTATCTTCTTTGGAGGGGTTTTTCCACGTTAAATTTGTGTGTTCAAGTTTTCAATTTCTTCTGCTATTTTTATTTGTTCATTACTTAATCATGTCGATCCCCAACAAATAGCAGCATGATGATGGTGCTCCAAGCACATTAAGCTCGAGAACCTGAACAAGGCTTATCACCCCAACTTGGAAGAAGTGGTTTTGCTTTACAATAACCACTTTTCCAGGACCATGCTTTAGTTTAATAGCACCGAAAAGGTGTTGAAGGAAAAGAAAATGGGTCCTCGTGAAATTACCAACCCCATTGATAGTTGTTGGTGATGTGATCCTAACTGGGAAAATAATAGGAAGAGGCTGACCGATTATGACCTTAGATTTGCTCGTGCTACTATCGGTGGAAAGGAAGGCAATTTTTGCGTGGTCACTGAACCTAGTAATGATATTGCTAAACCTAAGCTTGGAACTTTGTGTCATTTTGTCACCCATACTCAGCCACTTTGGATCACTTTCAAAGAGTCCATTGCCATCAAGCTAGAATAGGAGCTCATTGTTACAAGAGACAAGACCATTGATGCAAGGAAAGCCAATGTGCATATTTGCAATGGTGCTTGGATTATGTCTAGTTTCCCACGAATGCCACTCTCAAGGCCTCTAAATCCATCATATTGATCTTGCCAAGGTGGCATGGTCAGGGATGGTGAAAACCACCTTGGATTAAGGAGTACCAACAAAGTAGATAGGGTCTCTCCTTTTTGAGAAACCAACATTTGGCTCGACCATCTTTCCTGTCACCATTGCTCTAATGACTTGTCAATGTTATTCAGGGTTCCACTGCCATTACTATTTCCAACTACCACTTCACTGACCACAATGATGTAATCATACTTTCATTATCATTTTAAACTAGGCACGAGGAGGAATTTTTTGAGTGACAAAACAGTGTAATTAAAGTGAAAAAATTGGAAGTGATGTTGTTTGAAGCAAGCAACTCCTACGTTGCCCATAAGAATATGCTTACCACTATTGCTTTGAATCACTTGGTAAAGGATTTTGTAGAGATGACGCCTAGGTTTCAATTTGGTTTTCTTCATGTCATCAACAATGGCTATATTCACTGGTTCATGTATGCCATTGAGGGTGTGACACCTCAAACCCAACCGAGACGGACTGGCCGAAATTCGAAGTGTTACATTAGCCACTTAAGTGAGTCTTCAGCTAACGACCACCCAAGACACACCCTAACCTTATAACACCTCAATCATATCTGATTATTTAGTTATTTATTAATGCGGAAGCAGATTATGAGCCAATTTTAAACTTTTCCTACGTAATTTAACCTAAGGGCATTTTTGTAATTTCACCACCTATGGTAAAACTATCCCAATTTTAGATCTAAATGTCTACCAACCTTCTTTTAGTTAAAATTATGCAAGCTAAAAATTTTTAACTTAAATTGAGTTCGTTTACTATTTCTAATTCAAGTTTTACTACTAGGGACTAAATTGTAGCAAATACAAACTATGAGTACCGATTCCAAATTACAAATTAAGTGAGTTTCTATTGAATTTTACCCATTATGAGACTAATCCTAAAATTTTACCTAGTTTCCTTATCATCTAGGGCTTTAATTAGTCTAATAATTTTTCAGGACTAATATGTAACTTAAACAAATTAGAAAACCAATTTAAAAAGACAAATTTAAACCCCTAATAGTCCACTGCAGTTTTTTTGTGCAAAAAAATTTATTTTATCATGCCATATTGGCCCATACTTTGACCAGTCAGAGGGAGAGCACTAGGGTCGTCGGTACATTCGACGCATATTTCTTGTGGAGAATGGTCACAGGGTGCGTTTTCGATCTTGCCTACTTCATCGCCCTAACTTGCCGCCATCAGACAGAGCGCAGTAGGAAGGGTCCTATCTACTTAGGCCCTTACATGACTCGACTCACACGACACTTCAGCCTTCTCAACAGTTTAGAGCAATCCTTCTCCTTTACACTAGTTGGATAGATGTCCTTGTAGGGATTATCAAGTATGAGTCATATGAGGATGATAGAGCGGGTGCATGGAGTGGATCCTCCTCAATACCAATTATCTCATTCTAATCCTTAGGATGAGCATGAGGATGACATTGATGATGTCCCTTTCCACAACGAGAATCCATCTCATCACCCACCTCCAAGTCATCGTACTAATACTTCTGCTGCTACCCTCGCAGACCTCTACGAGCGGTTCACTCGTTTCGAGTAGCACTCATTTGAGCGGTTTGATAGTATTGATGCGACCTTGCAGTAGATCTATCAGCACCTCCACATATCTTCTTCAGTGCCGGTGCCTCACGATCCCAATGCCTCCGATGACGAAGATCGCTTATTTTTTTCTTTTCTTTTCAATTTTATTTTTATTTTTATTTTTTGTTTTTTTAGTTATTTTATTTTTATTTTCTTAGACCTCATTCGTTTATTATCTTTAGAACTATTCTTTTATTTTTATGGTTGTTTCTAATTGAGTTTGTAACCTCTTAATCTTATTCATTATATGTGTTTATTTTCTTATTAGTTTGCTCGGAATCATGCACTTCATTTAGATTTTCCTACAATTCTGGTCTTCACTATTCTGGCGATTTCATCCATATTCAGGGCAGTTTCAGTTTTCTCCCTCTCTTATGATATTTTCCTTATTCTATGTGTATATCTATTTGTACACTAGGGACAGTGTACATTGAGGATAGTGTACAACTTAAGTGTGGGGAGGTTAGTTATATAATTATTAGAAAATCCTTGAATTATTTGTGGTACTTAAGTAATTTTCTCATACTTCCATTTGAGTGAATTATTTTCAATTTGGGATTTTTATTGATGTTGTTTTGGATTAATTTGTAGATATTTGTGAGAATTAAGCATGATAAGTTATTTTTCAGAAATTAAAAATTTTTAGGTTCTTTCCCTGAATTGAGGTATTATCTTAAAGTTTTAAATTTGCAAGTTTGACATCAAAACCATGATTTTCTGTGAGATTTTGAGCCTTTAGAGCATACATTTTTCATGCTTATTCTATTATTGGTTATGAGTGTGTCAACTTGATTTGTTATTCTAGAACTTGTTTCGATTATGCATGTTAAGACCACACCTTTGATTTGATATACTGAGATGATAGAGTCACTTAGGTTTTAGCCCAGCTATCCTTTAAAAAGCCTACCTTTTGAATTAACCCTTAGTGAACCCCGTTGAGCCTAACACATCTTTTTTTGATTAACCCGTGAATGTTAACCCATGATTCATTCCTTTTCATTACGACTCTTTCCCGTTTTATTGACTCCCATTTTGTCGAGATTTGATTTGGTTAGTTACCTAACTATATTCCCTTATTTGAATTGCTGAATCGTGTTTTGTTCTCAATTCAAAAAAACCAAAAAAAAAATATTTATGTTGATTTATTCTTTGTTGATTGAGCTTGAACCTTTAATTACATATTTTATTGAGAAGCTCGTTTTTATTCTTGAATAAGTTTTGATTGATGCTCTTTATTTTAATTCAACATTTATTTATTTTTTTCTAGTTTGGTAATTTATCAACTCTATCTCAATTATAACCAACTTTCTGGCCTTATTCCACACCCTTATCCTAAGCCCTATTACAACCTCTTAAAGACCTCTTGATTGGTCAGTCATATCATTTATAGTGGTGGAGATTTGATTTTCAAGCAAGCTTACAGTAATGGCATTTCTTATTGGACTTTTGAGTGCATATTATTGAACCTTAAACACTTTGACTGCTTTGAGTGAATCTTTTGTGAGGATGTCAATTCTTGTTGATTTTTAATTAAAGGTAATTACTTAAATAAGGAGAGACACCTATGTTTTCGTACTTTAAAATTTTCAGCTTAGATTGTTTGAATCTTTGGTGCCCTTTCAGTTAAATTGTCAATTTATGACTATTTGCAAATTATTTTGAAACATTATTGATGAGAATTACAAGTTGAAAAATATTAACTTTAATGTGAGTTGAGGATTTTGCTTGAGGACAAGAAAACGCTTAAGTATGGGGATATTTGATAAGTGATAAAAGTAAGATATTTTAATCTCGTTCTTAATGCATTTTTGGATGATTAATTATACAAATTGGTGAATTTGATGCTCCTCATCCTTCAAATTCATATTTCTATACTTAGGAGAGTATTTGTGAGCAAAAGGAGCAAAAAATGAGCAAAAATCAGACAAATAGAGTTGTTTTCAAGAGGCACACAACCTGGGCCTTCCTACACGGGCTGGACACATGGCCATGTGCCAAACCGTATTGATTTCACAACTTGAACCCCAAATGCATGGAAAAAACACAATTTTTAGTCTTTCTGAGCATTCTAAAGTATATAAATACCAATTAGAAGAAGAGAAGAGGGAGCAATTAGAGAATATCAAAGAAAACACTTGAAGAACACCATTCGGAGCCAACTTTGAAGCGGATTTCCGTCAAGATTGAAAACCTCCGTTTAGTTTCTTTTCAAGCTTTTATGAGTTTATTTATTTCTTGTGGTTATTTTGACTTTGAGATGTTTTAATTCACAATTTTGAACTAATTCCCTAGATACCTAGGGAGTATCAAACCTATGATGAATTCTATTATTTAATTTCTATTTTACGCGATAAATAATTGATTCTTGTTCTTAGTTATGTGTGCTTATTTCTTGTTTTAATATTTTCGAGATATTAATTCAAGTTTAAAGTGCTTAATCAGAGGAGCAAAAGTCTCTGTTTAACGGTTGATCTAGCGTAATTAAGTGGAGTTGGATGTAATCCTAAAAATAGGAGGACATAAATCTACCGGATTAGAGTCAAATCTAATAGGGGAATCCATAGATCGAGTTAATGCGATAATAGGGGTTTTAATTAGAAAGAAATTTCAATTAATCAACCTAAAGTCAATTGCTCTTTAGAAATTTCAATTAATCAACCTAAAGTCAGTTGGTCTTACTCTCGAAAGAGATATTAGCATAATTTAGGGATTTCTATGGATCAAGATACCAAGTGAATAAATTGTTTAAATCCGATTCAAAATAATAGATGAAGTCTAGGTGGATTCTTTCCTGGGTATTGTCTCTCTAATTGGTTATTATTCGATTATTTTTGTGATTTATTCTCTGTTTAGTTCTTTAGTTAGAATAGTTTAGTAAATCTTGGTTTAAAACAATCAGTCCAATTTGTCAGCTAAATAATAGGAAAACAGTAATTACTAATACTTTTAGTCCTCGTGGATACGATATCTTTACTCACCGTAGCTATACTATTGTTCGATAGGTGCAGTTGCCTTAGTCATATTTTAGCTAGTCATGTAAAGCACACATTAGAGGTGACAACTTCGAGAATGGTGCTAGCAAGTGATTTAATGTCGACAAAATGAAGCCTTTCCACCCTAGTCAATTGGTCCCCGAACTCACAAAGTATGCTAGACCACTCAACTGCACAATCAACCATCCTTTCTAAAAACATTATTTTAATATGCATGTGTTCTCTCTTCATTATGTACAAAATTTGATACCCAAGCATTGTACATGTTGGGGATCGACTCGATTAAGCAACGAACAAATAAAAAATAACAGAAGAAGTTGAGAAATTGAACACACAAATTGAACGTGGAAAAACCACTCCAAAGAGGATATGTAACCCCTAAAACTGGGCCTAAACGCTATGGACCAATCTGAGTGATTACATGGGCCTTGAGGATGATCAAAATGATTTTTCACAGAAAACTCACTTAACTTTTGAAAACATTTGATTTTGTACAACATCTTATACTTTTCGTTTTAAAGTTATGTATTCCTTTATAATTAAAATTTAATTAAATTGTAAATTAGTTTTTAAAGCCCATATTTGCAGCGGCTAATAATCACGAAACATTTCTTTGATTGTTTTAAAAATCACATAAAAACAATTCATGCATAATACCTTATTATATCAAAATAGCATCCCTTACCTTTTAAAGAAACCTAATTTAAAGCCCATAGTAAAAGTCTAAAATAAATTCAAAAAGTCCATAAAAACACCAAACCATTTCAAAAATACTTAAACACGGAAAAATATTATATGGGAGCCCCTCCAGAAATACAAATCCAAGCCTTAAGTACGAGGATTACCTGAGACACACGAATACCATCGGTGAGCTTTAAAAGGCTCAGTGTGGGATCAAAACAAACACTTAATTTAAAACATAACACATCAAAATATCGTAAGGAAATTTTCACAGAATTCACATATTGTCTCATTTATTGAATCAAACATGGCATGCTTATGAATAATGCACAAATATAGGATTTGCTACTCATCTTTGCTACACACCGATATCGAGTTCCCCAGACCTCGTCCATCCAATAACACACCAGTTTGTGGACAAGCCACCTCATAGATACCGATGAACGGTCACATAGCACATTGTGGATAAACCACCACATAATTGTCGATAACGACCACATAATTGCTAGTTAAACTGCCACATAGCTTCTTCCTTTCTCAATTCCACCCCATGCATGTGATATGGCCATTTAAACACATATGTTTCACTTTTCACAATTTTCACATATTCATGGTCATAACTCATATTTCTCAATTTTTACACGTATGCATGTATCATGCTCACATTTTCACATATCACATAGTTTTCACTTTAGCATGATTTAATATATATATTTATATTAAAACATGGATATTAACATACACATACACATATATCACATGTTTAGATCATCACATATCAATCTAGCAATAAATCACATATCATAGAGTTGAGACCATTAAGTTTCTATAAATTGTTTATGTCCCAACTTTATATTCGGGTACTTGGTTAATTTTCAAAACACATCAATTCGAGAAAAAAAAGAAAGAAAAATCATGAGTGTTCTTCATATAGTAATATTCTTATTGTCGTAATAGAAATGGCTATTCCTCTCGATGTTCTTTCCTAAACTCCCAATTAACACTATGATTTGTGCCTACTAGCAGTGATTCCAAACACTCACCGATTACGCTTTCGCCAAAAAGCCAAAAGCTTAAACTAGCTTTTCATTGTCTGTATCTCGATCTACACTTAATCTTTTTGCCTAACATGAGTTTAATTCATCTAATTATTCACCTACAACTAATTCCCAACCTTTAAACTACAATAAAATACTCAATTCATAGTATTAATTTTTTCAACATTATTTTTGGTATTTTTTGAAAATTCATTAGAACTCATGAAATCTTTATCAAAACTTCAAAACAAGTTTAGAAATCTCTTAATCATGTCAAAAGTAATTGAAAAACACTTTGAAACCACGTTTTTACTTAAAATCCTAAAATCCACCACTAACGACCCAATTTTCAACTTTTATTTAAAACATGCTATTTAATGGCTAAAAACTTTGTTTTAAAGACTAAATAACATTTAAAACTATTTAGGAGTTGAACTGTTACCTTAGATGACAAAAAATTGAGTGTTTGATCAAAAACCCAAAAAACCCAAAAGCTTGACAACGGAGAAAACTATGGTGTTTTTGGGTGTTTCTCTTAACTTCTATGGAGTTTTATGACTAGGAGGATGATAGAAATCAAATGAATAGAGTTTAGGAATCAAAACGTGAATGAGAAGAGTTTGGGAAAGCAAAGGACGACAACCACAAAGGATGGGAAAATCTAACTTGACCTTAATATAGATAAAAGGGAAAGTTGGGTGTTTTTTAAGTTTTCGTTTAATTGACTTTTAAAAACACACAATTTTGACTCTTTAAAAAATCAGTCCAATTTTAAAAATTGAAGGTCTTTAAAACTCTTTAAAAAATTGATTTAATTTTCTAAATGCCATAATAAAAAACATTACCGATGTACCATGTCACAAAATTTTGAACACTCTAAGACCAAAATCCTTAAAGTACCCCTAAAAATCTTAGGCCTTATTTTAGGGTGTTACAAGCACATTTTCCCCAAAACTTTTATATTTTCTACAATTTAGTCCCTAAACCCCAACATGCCAAATTTAACAAAAAAATTTCACCTAACATACCAAACTAATTTTTACCCTTCCATATTCAGCCCACATTTATTCTAAATTCACAAATTCCCTATCAATTCTAACATTTAATCAATTTATTCCTTTAACCAAAAACTAACAAAAACTACTTTATAAATTAATCATAATCAACTACCAATAACTCAAATTCATCCTTTAACATCCTAACATCAAGAATTCATTAATGGTGAAATTCAAAATTCCTAGCAGTTTAAAAAATGAAGATATGGGTTAGCTAGACCTAGTTGCAACAATCACAAAAATATAAAAATTATAATAATCTAAATTGAAACAAGATTACATGCAAGTGAAGTGTGGTAACCAAACTTGGAGCTCCAAAAATGGTGACTTTTCTCTCAATTTTCTATGGAAGAAAATGAAAAGGATGATACTAGTTCTATTTTAATTTTCTTTATCTTATTATTAATTAAGTACAATTTTATCCCTTTTATTAAACATACAAAATACCAACTTTAATGTCTGAACCATCCATCTACATTCATTATAGTCTATTTACTAAATAAACCCTCCTTCCTATAATGATTAAACCCCATAATCCCTAAAAATAAAATATAGGTAGATTTTCTATCTTTCACAATTTAGTTCTTTTCTTAAATTAACTAAGTAAACATTAAAATTTCTTCACCAAAATTTAACAAGGCCCTAATGTAACTCTATAAACATTAATTAAATAATAAACCACGACCTCACATATTAGAATCGTGGTCCTGAAACCACTATTTTCGATACCACTGAAAAATAGGATATTACAACTCTCCTCTAAAGAAATTTTTGTCCTCGAAAATCTTACCGGGGAAAAGTTTCAAGTATTGAGATTTCATGATTTCTTTTGTTTCCCACATTGCTTGTTCTATTCCATGCCGACAACATAAGAATTTAAGTGTAACACCCCAAACTTGGCCTAAACGTTAGGGCTGAATCTGGCTCGCCACATTGAAGTGTTTTTCGAACACCATGTTTTCATTGAAAACCCTTCTTGAAATTCAAAACTTGTACAAAACCTCTATTTGCGTTTGTTTATTTTCAATCGTGGTTTATTAAAAAGTTATTCCCTTTTAAAACGTTATTATCGTTAAAACCTTAATTGTTACAGAAGCTTAATTTAAAACTAATGATTTACGAAAACTTGATATTTTAAAAATGGTTGAGTTGCAGAAACGTAGTGTTTGAAAATAGTTATTGTTTTGGAAAACTGTGTTCTACTTCTAGCAGATATAAATCATAATCAATAAAATCCCAAATTTAAAATCCAGAAATTATAGAGGCCTTATTACAACCAAAATAAAAATCAAAGTGCTTAAGTAAATGAGCGAAACAGAATAAAACATGTGTAGTTGTGTGGCCCTCTCCGAGTCCCTCGTAGCTTCGAACCGTCTAACGCTGGGGATTACCTGATAGGTTAAAAATGGGGTGAGTTACGAAAACTCAGTATGTAATCTCCTTACTAAAGAAACAGTCAGCATACAGAAACAGAATCAGTCTGGCCCAAGCCCTTTAACAGTAATAGTACAGTTTGGTTCAGAGTATATGTGGGCCAAAGCCCAAATCAATGTCATTTGGGTTGCAGCCCGTAACAGAATCAATTAGGCCTAGCCCAAACCAATATAGAACAAGTGGGCCTAAGCCCAGTATAGTGACAAATCTCATAAATAGATATGCAACAGTATGAGGATGCATCCCACCCTGATCTAGCCAACAGACCACCCGTACCAACCCTACACTTACATGGGGATAAGATTGACCCATCCAGTCAACACACCAAGCTTAGCATCGATTGTGGCACTAAGTCAACTGAACGGCTCAGCGCCGTAGACAGAATGGTTATAAACCATAATCAGGATGGCATAGAGCCATAATCAGGATGGCATAAAGCTATCGGTAACTGTAATAAGTTTGGCACATAGCCATCAGCAACGGTAATATAACCGGTACACAGCCATGGGTAATTATGATCGACATAGAGTCATCAATATATGTGTTAGTCACATAGTCACGGGTAAATACGATTGGCACAAAGCCATAATCAAGATGGCATAGAGCTATATTTAGGTTGGCACAGAGCCATAATCACATTACGCAACTTAAAGCCATCGATAGGTCCACAGTCGTCTCGTGAGACCCGTGCGACTGTAACAGATCATTACTGGGTCCACAGTTGTCTCGTGTGACCCGTGCGACCCTATTAAAACAATACTTCCTCCATAAACAATATCCCAACCCGACGCAGTATGTCATGTATACAGAATATCTGGCCCACAAATCATCATATCATTCACAGTTAAGTCAATCAAATCATAGTCATACAATCATAGTTAAATTAGTCAAATCATAGCACAAGTCAGTCATTTACCCTCAAGGGCAAAATTGTCATTTTACCCTTTGAGGGTATTTCAGTAATTTTACAAATTGGGGGTATTTCGACAATTTTACCCTACAGGGGCATTACGGTCATTTTACTTATTTTTGGGTCTCGGTGCATATAACGACCTCTTCAAGGTCTACAGTCGCCTCGAGCGACACAAATAACCTAAATGGTCATAACGGTGTAAATGGGCCCAAGGCCCAATATCAGCCCAAGTGGGCCCAGATGCTCGTGCGGCCCATTTAGTCGAATTTTAGCCACGGCTATGCGAACTACATAGCCTAGTCCAGTATTTTCCATTTGTCAGGGATTTTATCCGTTTAGGGCCCATAAGCCTATTGGGCCCACATGACCCGTTTAGCCAAACGAGGCCTAGATCGGCCCAAACCCATGAGAACGCTCATGGCGGCCGCCACAGTCTATCGCCCATGACTTGTGGGCTCAATTTACCACACGAGCGATCATCCGCTCGTGAGGTCCCAAATGCCGAAGTTTCGGCTTTTCGACTTCTCAGCTTTTGCCGATTCACAGTAGAGAGGGTGTGATTACACACCTTTCCGAGTTTTGACAGTAACAAATTTGGTGTATGGTTACACACCCTTTTCGGCTTTCAAGCTGATTATCATTTACGAAAAATAGTTACACACCTTTTCGGATTCCTGGTATGAATGATCCTAAAGTGATTCACACTTCCATTGCTTCAATCGATGTAGTCTTACAAATCCGTAGATAAGCCGAGTTCAATACGTTTGGAAGCTGCCAAAACAATGCAACATGATCACATGTTAAGAACCTTAATAGATTACCAAATAACACACTGCTTACATGCTTGCAACGCTACTTTTGTCCTGACCGAAATACCTATCCACTAGAAGCAACTCGCGTTGGGCAGAGCCAACCTCTAGGAGAAAGACAGTCAACAAAAGAGAAGGAATAGGAATACCAAATATTCGGCCAATGTAACAGAGGAATACCGAAGCCAATTTCCCCTCCTTTAAGAGAAACTGAAAATAGAAGAGGGAAAGAGAAGAAAATATTTAGCTTAAATCAATGTAAGGGAAACTCAAAAAAAAAAACCAGAAGGAAGTAAAAGAGAAAGGGATATTTGACCAGAGTGGGGAAGGTAGAAGAGAAAACTCACAAATAATTTATTTGACATGGACTGAAATAGAAAAAGGCAGAAAGAGACTTGGAAAGTGCAACACAAAGCTTCGGTACTTCACAAAACGAAGAAGAACAAAAATAACCCGAATGGTCACTTGCCATTTTCGGCACCATAGAGAAGAGGGAAGGATTTAGAGGTTCAAAACATCACAGAAAGGAATAAGGAAAATACCAAAACTACAATCAGCACAGCCAATCATATCCCCTAAAGCTCTCAAGCTGCCGCAAATACACACACCAAAGGACCCCTAGCCAAATTCACCTACTCATGATACCCAATTCGGCTACAACTCCCCTCACACTTCAAATTCCTTGAAAATCTCCACAAATCACTCCCCTTTCCCTCCTTGACTTACTCCTTGATATCCTCCATAACAACTCTTAGACCAGTTCAAACTTTCACTCAACAGAGTTCGAATCTACTTCCAACACTTGCCGTCCCATGTTAGCAAAATAAAAATTTCTTCACTCTCGGCATGACTCAAACACCATTCCCCTTTGAAGCTTTATCACGCCACTTACCATCAAGCCAATAGGCTCTTTATGTCAGAACTTATCCTCAATATTTTATAAAGCCTTCACGCCAATATCCAGGTTTATTCAAGGAACAACCAAAAATTCTGCAAACGCCCTGACTTGAACCTCAAACCACACACATACTCATAATGCCACCTTGCCACTAGACCACATGCTTCCTTTTTCATATTTTAACCATAAATAATTATAAGGCCTTCCAGCCAACGCCATGGTTGAATTAAAGGAAAAACCAAAATTTTTGCTAAAGCCTAGATTTGAACCCAAGACTTCTCAGAAACTCCCAAACACTACTAAATCACTTACCCACTGAAGTAGACAGTCAATTGTGTTATTTCCTTGCACACATAAACTTTTATGTGTTCCTACGCTTAAGGCCTATTTCTTCTAAGCCCAAATTCGTGGCGTTACATTAAGTAACGTCACTGATTTATTTCTCAACTCTTTTATTTCCTGGGCTAAAATATTCACAAGCTCTTCATTATAAGTCAAATCTGGCTGTAAATCAATTTTATCCGTAGACAAACATGTGATGGATCAGAACGATAATGTTGGAGCATCGAAACATGGAAAATATTGTGAATTCTATCAAGTTCGGAAGGTAATACCAAATGATATGCTACGGGTCCAATTCTTTCTAGAACTTTATATGAACCAATAAATTTGGGATTGAGCTTACCTTTCCTGTCAAAACATAACACTTTCTTCCAGGGCGAGACTTTCAGGAACACTTTTTCACAAACAAAAAATTCTATACCTTTACGTTTCAAGCCAACATATGATTTTTGACGATCACACGCAACTTTCAAATTATCTTGAATGATTTACACATTTTCTTCAATTTCCTAAACTAAATCAACCCCAACTTTCTTTCATTCAATTTAGACAAATATAATAGACATCTAAGTTAATGCTTGTATAAAGCCTCGTACAGAGCCATATTATTGCTCACCTAATAACTATTGTTATACACAAATTCGGCTAACAGAAAAATATTTTTCCCAGCTACCTTCAAACTCAATAATACAACACCTCAACATATCCTCTAAAATATGTATTATTTACTCAGACTGGCTATCTGTTTGTGGATGAAAAGAAGTACTAAAATTCAACCTAGAGCCTAAAACCTCATGAAACTTACTCCAAAATCTAGAGATAAACCTCGGATCACGATCTGATATAATTGATAATGTCACATCGTGCAATCTCACAATTTTGAAAGCATAAAATTCAACCGATTTCTCGAGCGAACAATTAGTTCAAATAGGTATAAAATGAGCTGATTTTGTTAATTTGTCAACAATAACCCAAATCAAATCTTTACTTTTTGGATTCAAAGGTAACCCTGAAATAAAATCCATAGTGATTCATTCTCACTTCCATTTTGGAATCATCACAGGTTGTAACAAACCCGATGAAACCTAATGTTCGGCTTTCACTTGCTGACAAACTAAACATCTGGATACAAACGTATTATTTCACGTTTCATATCAGGCCACCAGTATCATTGTTTTAGATCATTATACATTTAGTACTCCCCGAGTGAATCGAGTAAACACTATTGTGAACTTCATTCAACAACTCTTGTTTTAGTTCAGAATCATTCGATACTCATAGTTGATCTCGAAAATATAAAAAATCATCATCCATGATACGAAAATCAAATTTCTGACCACTTTTCACTAGATTAAGCCTTGACAACAATTCTGAATCAACTTTCTGAAGTTCTTGAATATTCGATAAAAATGTCTACTTTACTATTAACTCTGCGATATGTAACCATCATGCTCTAAAGTTAATTTTGCATTAATAGCTTTCAGAGCAAATAAAGATTACTAACTCAAGGTATCTGCAACAACTTTAGCTTTCCTGGGATGATAATGAATAGCTAAATCATAATATTTTAGTAATTCAAGCCATCTATGCTGACGCAAATTCATTTCTATCTGTGTTATTAGGTTTTTCAAGCTTTTATGATCTGTAAAAACATGATATTTCTCACCGTATAAATAATGTTGCCAGATCTTTAAAGCAAAAACCACTGTGGCCAACTCCAAGTCATGCGTCAGATAGTTCTGCGTGTGAGGCTTCAACTACCTCACAATGTAGCTTAAACCACAAAGGGCCGCATCACTATAAACCAATAATTCTTTCCTAGTTTCAGGTTGAGCCAAAGTTGGAGCCTTGGTTAACATATTCTTTAATTGCTCAAAATATTACGAACATTTATTAGTCCAGGCAAAATTAACGTCTTTTTACAACAACTTAGTCATCGGAGATATGGTAATGGAAAAGTTTTTAACAAAAAGCCGATAATATCCTGCTAAACCCAATCAGCTACGAACCTCTAAATTTTTTTCAAACTTTCCAATCAATAATTACAGATATTTTATTCAGATCAACCTAGATTCCATCAGTAAAATTTACATGACCCAAAAATCTAACTTTACTGAATTTCACATAAAGTTTTTTTCACACAAAACTTGTACTGTAAATTTCAAATGTTTAGCATGCTTTGACACGTTCAATGAGTAAATCAATATGTCATCTATAAACACCATATAGAATGATCCAAAAATAGTTGAAACAGTCAATTCACCAGATCCATGAATGCCACAATCGAGTTAGTCAAACCACATGACATCACCAGGAATTCATAATGTCTGTACCGAGCTAAACATAACATTTAACGTCATTTCACTAAATGTAGCACCCCTATCTTAACTCTATTTTTGGATCAAAGCTATGGAGTGTTACCGAGCTAGACAAAACATTTAACATCATTTCAAAATAATTTAAAAATTAAATTACAAACATAGATAAACAAATCAATTTAAGATACAATTATACTTATGGGCCTTAATTTGGGCTTACGGGGCCCTAAAAATAGTTTGAGAACAATCTGGGATCAAATCGAAACAAAATAGAAATTTCAAAAAAACTTGAAAATTTGCAAAACAGGGGTAACACGGCTGTCTGGCATGGCCATGTGACATTGACCAGTCCATGTGAACATTAGAAGTCAGGACACACAGTCGTGTCCTAGCTTGTGTATCCACTTGTGTGGGTATTTGAAATAGGGCCACACAATCGTGTCGCAGGCCGTGTAACAATCTAACTAGGGACACACGACACATACAGTCGTGTCCCAGCCTATGTCCTTGCCCGTGTAACCCATTGACTAGGGTCACATGCTTGTGTGCCAAGCTGTGTAACTTTCAAAATAGCCCTACACACCCGTGTGCCAGGCCATGTAACTGTCTGACTTGCATGCAAGAAAACCTACAGGGGACACACGGCTGTGTCGCCAGGGTGTGTGTCACACACAGCTGAGTCACACGCCAGTGTCTCAAGCTGTGTGGACATGAATTTTCCCAAAATCAAGCCATTTTCAACATCAAATCATGCAACCTATAACACCCCTAACCCGTAACCGTCGCCGGAATAAGGATACGGAGCATTACCATTCATTTCAAAACATTTCATAAATCATATAATAGTCCATTTAAACACATGCAAATCGTCCCTTATTCAAGCCATTAAGGCTTTAGAAACACTTTAAAATCGATTCGGGACTAAATCAAAAACATATGGAAAATTAAGGAAAAAGTTAGAAAAATTCACACTACAGGGGTCACATGGCTATGTGGCTCACATGGCTGAGACATACGCCTGTGTCTCCGGCCATGTAACATTTGAAATAGGGACACACGATCGTGTCCCATCCCGTGTCCATGCTCGCGTAACTCACTGACTTGGGTCACACGACCAAGTCGCACTCCCTTGTGCCAGGCCGTGTAACTTTCGAAATGGCCTCACACGCCCATGTGCTAAGCCATGTGCTAGGTCATGTAACTGTCTGACTTGCAACCTTTAAAACCTACAGGGGACACAAGACCGTGTCACATGGCCATGTGCCACACATGGTTAAGACACACGCCCATGTCTTAGGCTATGTGGACAAGAAAATGGTCAAAATCAAGTCATTTCTTTCACCCATTCAACCATGAACCTACAAGAAACTTGCACATATTACCAGAGCACCATAACCTACCAAAACATGCATAAACACGACCAACTCATTACACCATTTAACCAGACAACTAATATGCCAATAAGGCACCTCAATCACAACAATCAAACATACTTAAACATGTGCATATTTGGCCATTCATCTACCATTCACATCTAACTTATTTCCATACCAAACTTACCACAATTGACCTCCATGAATCTACACAATACATACCAAAATGGTCATTCAAAACATGCATTAACCTAGCCATATTAACACCAACCAGCAAGGAATCAAAACACCATAAGTACCACAAATCCAAAGCAGCATTACAAGCCATAAACATCAACTATACATTAGACATAAGTCCATCTATACATGCCCTTAAAACCATGACCCAAAACATCAAAATGTATCGATATAATCGTCGGATAGAGTGATAGGTCTCTGACGAGCTTCCAAACCGATCGAGCTTCCGATAATCTATAAAACATAGAAAAGAAAATAACATAAGCATATAATGCTTAGTAAGTTCATAATTCAGAACATAGCTTACCATTTCAATGCAAAAAACTTATAAAATAAACATGAATCAATCAAACATTGCTTGGCACAAGCCTAAGCATCACTAACAACACAAGTTAGTGCTTAAACACATAACTTAACAAATTCATCACATGGTAAGATAGATTTCATGAACATAGCACCTATGAAGTCATACTTTTCATAAAAATGGCTATACATTCTTTGGTCATCAACAAACCATACTTTTCCATAAGTTCATGACATTGTCAATCGAAACAACTACCATTCCTTCCCTTTACATTCCCATTGAACCACTTAGAATAATATCAAATACGTTGGAAGCTCACACAAAGTGTGCTAACACATGGTCGAAACCATTTCTTTCCTTTTTCCTTTACATCAATGCTCACTCGAGCCATAATGGGTCTGACCACACAAGCTGATAGACAGAATCTAGCTACACAATGCCGCTCACACATGTTGATGAGTATCTGCAACAAATGTCAAAACTCAGCCGTCAGTAGGACGTTTAGGACCAACACCTGAAACATGGTAGCCCTAATGACATGTCATTTATATCCTATATATTCCTAAGGTTCAAACGGGGCTTGATAATCATCGAAACATCATTGGATTTCTGTCGAACAAGATATGATTAATAGCATAATAACATATAATTCAAATAACTTTAAAATATTATTAAACAAATGAACTTACCTCGATTTTAAGGATGTCGAAATAAGATCACTAATCCGAGACTTTATCATTTCCCCAATCTAGATTCATACGAGGCTTATTGATACAATCTCGGTTTAGTAGTTGAACCCGAGTCGTTTAGTTCCCGATCGTAAACGTAGAAGTGTATTAGAAAAGAAGAAGAGAAAATGTAATTAAGTTCAAAGAGGTAAGGTAGGTTCGTTCAAAGTAGGTTGTGGAATTTGGTTTAAGTCTAAATGGTATGATTAGGTTGGTTGAGTTCGGTTTAGGAATAATTCACGAATGGTCTTTAGTTTTGGTGCGATTTGGTATTCGGAAAATGGTGCGAAATGGTATGGGATTTGGTGCGAAATGGTAATGGTTCAAAAGGTCAAGAAAGAACCAACACTAAAAAGAGTGTCAATTCAAACTTATAGGACCTAAATGAATGGGAATTGGGGTGATAAGGACCTTGACCCAATACTTAGGAAAGTATGAACCAAAGGTATCAATGGTGAACGCCACACTCGGGTTGGGGAGTGATAAGTTCGAAAGAAAGACTCGGAAAGATGCCACTAGAAGCTAGATAAGTCTTACGGGTCTCAAACGAAATTTGAGAGAAAATGCCTCACAAATTTGGCAGCAATTCGTTACTTAAAATGTCAAAAGTCCCTTACAAATTGAATTTAACAACTATTTATAGACAAAGACTAGGCTAGCCAAATAGTCATATGAATGCTTAAGAATTAAGCAAATGAATTCCTTTAATGTGCTTAACTAAATTAATTGAATGGAGCTCAATGGTCATCTTCTAGAATGAGCAATGAACTTAGCGACTTGGAAAGATGCATGGCGACAACTAGGTTCGGTTAATGGACTTAAACAAGCTCAATTAATTGGCAACTTTTGTTGAAAAGTGATCAGCAATTAAAGGAGGTAATGAGCGACCATCAAGGTGTGAAAACTCACTTTGAAGAGTCATAGAATGTGAACATATAGAACCGAACAGCCAAGATGAATCCAACAATGTGAAAATAATTTAAAAGTCAATTTGAATGGTCAACTTGGGAGTAGGAAACAATAGATTCTTTGGCGAATGGTCACCTAGGATACTTCAAACAATGACCAAATTTAATTCCCCAAACATGCATGTGCCGTCCCCTTACATGTATCTTCTTTTAATTTATTCATGCACCAAGGGCGTCCAAATGTGATGTACCTACAAAAAAATTTATTCAATAAATCAAATACAATTTTAAACACATTAATTTGGCGACAAATGACACAAAAATTATGCACATTAAATTCACCACCTTAGGACATAATGAAAACATGTAATAAAATTGACACATTAAAACATGCATAAAAACATATTAATGAGTCAGTAGAAATTAAGACAAATTAATAACATATAATTATAACTCAATTAACATGCATAATTAAATTTGTCCAGATTTTAAACCAAATAAATAATGAATATTAATCGAGCTGTAATAATCTAATTAAATGACTCAAATAATTATTTCAGCCGCTATAATAAGGTCTTAATGAAATTGAGCTAGTTCGAGCTCATTGAGCTTGAAAGGAGCTGGAAACGACCTAAATGAAGCTCCACAAAATAAGATTGAGCTACGTCCAGCTTGCAAACACAACGAGCCTCGCTTGTAGGCTGAAACAATGGCCGTTCCCAAGGGCGGGTCGTATCACTTATCTTGATCTAAATAAGCAAATTGAATCTATTTAATACACATACTATTCAATTTAAAGCAAAATTCATACTTTTGCAAATTTATAATTTTGACCCTAATGTTTTTACTTTTTTACAATTTAATCCTTAACCTCATAAATTAACATTTATGCAATTTCAACCACATATCATGCTTGATGATTTACCTAAGGACTCATATCAACCCACACAAGCCATAAATTCCTAATTTTATCATAATATTTTACTACTTTTACAAATAAGTCCCTAATTGATAATTTCATAAAAATCGGTTTACAAAAGTTGTTTATTTAACAACAAGTATTCATTAATTTTAGTTTAAAACAAGGACTCATATCACTTTACATTATTTTTATTTAATTTATTTTCTTTAATTTTATTATTCATTTACTAAACTAACCTTATTAATTAACTTCTTAAAACACTTAGTTTTTGTCAATAAATGTCCACAAATAATAATAATGGTCTAATTACCATTTAAGGACTCTTACATTAAAGTTCTATAGACACTCAATACCTTTAGCTACTAGAACTCTACTTTTGTACCTTTTACAATTTAGTCCTTTTACTTAATTAAGCATGCAAACGTTAAAATTTCTTAACGAAATTTTTTATAACGCTACTAACATACTGTGGACATTAAAATAATAAAATAAATATTTTTACATCAAATTTGTGATCCCAAAATCACTGTTTCAATTTCACTAAAAATGAGCTGTTATAACTCCCCCTAAAAGAATTTTTGTCCCAAAAAATCTTACCAAAAAAGTGGTTCGAGTATTGCACTTTCATAGCTTTTTCTAACTCCGAAGTAGCCTCTTCTATACCGCGTCGTTGCCAAAGGACTTTAACTAAAGCTATGTTTTTATTTCTCAACTCTTTAACCTCTCGAGATAAAATTCTGATTGGTTCCTCGTTGTACGTCATATCAAACTGAATCTCAACATCGATAGGTGATATCACATGTGAAGGGTCTGATCGATACCGTCATAACATAGATACATGAAATATGTTGTGAATCTTCTCTAACTCTAACGGTAAGGCTAATCTGTAAGCTACAGGCCTGATTCTTTCAGTGATCTCATACAACCCTATAAATCTCAGACTTAGCTTTCCTTTACAATTGAATCGAAGAACTTTCTTCCAGGGCGAGACTTTCAAGAACACTTTGTTGCCGACATGAAATTCAATGTCTTTTCTTTTCAAATCTGCATAAGATTTTTGTCGATTTGAAGTTCCTTTCAAACTGTCTTGTATAAATTTAACCTTTTCTTTGGTTTCTTATATCAAATCAACCCTGTGAAGCTTTTTCTCACTGAGGTCAATCCAATACAATGCACTTCAACATTTTTGACCAAACAAACCTTCGTACGGTGTCATCTTTATACTCAATTGATAATTGTTGTTGTATACGAATTCAACTAATGGTAAAAATCTTTCCCAATTACCTTCGAACTCTAAAACACAACATCGAAGCATATCTTCGAGTATCTGAATCACTCACTCAGATTGACCTTCGGTCTAATGATGAAACGCGGCACTAAAATGTAAATGAGTACCTAGAGCCTCATGTAACTTACTCTAGAATCGAGATGTAAGTCACAGATCTCTATTAGAAATAATAGAAATTAGCACCCCATGTAATCTGATAATCTCAGTAACATATAACTGTACTAATCTCTTGAGTGAATAATCTGTATGTACTGGAATGAAATATGCAGATTTTGTCAAACGATCAATAATGTCCCAAACTGCATTTTTCTTTCTTGGAGATAAAGGCAATCCAGATACAAAATCCATCGTGACACGCTCCTATTTCCATTCCAGAATCCTCACTGGTTGTAACTAACCAGAAGGTACTTGATGTTCAGCTTTAACTTGCTGACACACTAGACATCTCGTTTCATACCTAGCCACCAATACATTTGTTTCAAATCACCGTACATTTTATTACTACCAGGATGAACAGACAAGCTACTATTATGAGCTTCTTGTAAAATTTTCTGAATGAGGTCTGAATTTCTCGAAACGTAAATTCTATCTTTAAAATACAAACTATTATCGGATCCAATCTGAAAATCTAAATCAGGAGTCAACTCAATCCATTTTCATTTAGCTATTAACATATCATCGCATTTCTAAGCTTCATGGATCTATTGCAAAAACGTTGGTTTAATTTTCAACTTAGCCAATATCGAACCATCATCAATCAATGTCAATCACATATTTAATGATGGCAAAGCAAACAAAGAATTTCTTCGGCATATTTGAGCCTTTAAGTCGTAACTAATAATAGCCAGAACGAAGGTCAATATTTGAGAACACCGTCGCATCTTTCAACTGATCAAACATATAGTCAATATGCGACAATGGATACTTATTCTTGATCTTGACTTTGTTGAGTTGTCGATAGTCAATACATAATTGCATGGATGCGTCCTTTTTCTTAACATATAGAATAGGTACGCCCTAAGGAGAAAAGCTGGGTCGAACAAAACCCCTATCTGTCAACTATTGCAACTGTACGTTCAACTCTTTTAAATCTGTAGCTGCCATTCTGTAAGGAGCTATCGGTATCAGAGATGTTTCTGACACTAATTTAATATCAGATTCAACTTCTTTGATCGGTAGTAACCTGAGTAACTCCTTTGGAAACACATTTGGATACTTACATACCATTAGAACCAATTCTAGCTTCATCTCAAAAACTCTAGAATCAAACGTATAAATGAGATATGCTTCAAACCCTTTTCTAACATACTTTTGTGCTGACATAGCGGATATAACACTAGACATACTATCCAGTCCATCCGATTCAATCTAAAGCTTTTCACCGTTTTGACACTTTAACACCATAAGCTTTCGTCTATAGTTCACAACGACATCATGCAAAGTCATCTAATCTATACCCGAAATCACATCAAACTCATCAAAGGGTAGTAGCATCAAATTGGCCAAAATTTTACAACCCCAAATCATCAAAGGACAGTTTTTACAAACCTTAGCAACTAACACATATTGACCAAGGGGGTTTGTTACTTTAACCATAAATTTAGTGGACTCAATAGGCAAATTCTTACTTAACACTAGATTCGTGCATACATATAAATGTGTTGATCCTGGATCAATCAAGGCAATAACACCAATATCAAAGATATAAAATGTACCAGTGATAACATCTGGTGCTGATGCTTCCTCTCGTGGATGGATCGCATAAGCCCTAGCCGGTGCTCGTACTTTAGATCTCACATCAGAGTCCTTAGTTCCATTTTGGTTTTTTCCTGCATTTCCAGTGTTCTGTGATGGTCTACCTCTCCCAACTGTGTTGCTCGGTCGAACGGTCTGAGCCTTTTCTTTTTTGGACCTTTCTGGGTAATCTCGAATAAAATGTTCTTATGAAACGCATTTAAAATATGCGTCGTCTTTCATCTTACAATCACCAAAGTGTCAACGTCCACATTAATTACATTTGAGCTTGTTACTCTTCACACTTCCTACGCTCGATACAGACGTAGCTTGAGGTTTTGAGGTCGCATGTTGTTTTCCTCGATCACTACCAGACTAACCCACTGAAGTTGACGAACGATTATGATGTTCTTTCGACTTCTTCGATGATAACTAGTATGGCTTTTCCTTTGATCTTTTTCTTGAATCTCGAGCTTCATAATCAGCTTTTCTCTTTTCTTTGCTAAGCTCTTTAGCTTTATGCGCTCGGTCAACTAAAACAACAAATTATTTCAAATTGAGTATCCCAACTAACAACTTTATGTCTTCGTTTAACCCGTCTTCAAACCGCTTACACATGGAAATTTTAGTTGGTATACATTCTCGGGCATACTTGCTCAATTGAACAATTTCCCTCTCGTACTCAGGTACTAACATCTAGCCCTGTTTAAGCTTGAGAAATTCTTTGTGTTTCTTGTCAGGGAACCTTTGACTCACATATTTCTTATAGAACTCAGCTTGAAAGAATTCCCAGTCCACTCGCTCTCTCAGCACAACTAAATCCAAAGTGTTCCACCACTGATAGGTTCAGTCTTTCAACAAATGAAACAACACATTTCACACATTCTGCTGGTGTACAAGACAATTCATTGAAAACCCTGGTTGTATTTTCTAACCAGAACTCACCTTTCTCCAGATCATCATTAGACGTACCTATAAACTCTTCTGCCCCATAGTTACAAATTTTATCAACTGACAGCTTGCTAACTCATATTGGTTCTAAATCTTAAGGAGCTATTGGAAGTGGTTGGGGAATAGGTGAGGGTAGAGGTCATTGACCCATGGATTTCATTCATATGAACTCGGTAAACCATTCTTTCATCATTTGGAAGAAGACTTCCTTAGCCTCTCCTCCCCAACCGTTAGATGTGACCCTATTGCCACTTGATGCTACTTCGTGAGCGGAGGCTTGCGCATTACTTTAAACCCCAACGGACTCAGCTCAGTTGGATGACATTTTCTATATGAAAACATAGTTCAAAATGAGTCAAGAGTTATCACGCTATCACAGGTTATATAATGGCATGTATTTCTAGACTCGTACACACTACGTTCAGTCCAAGAATTGACTAAACCATAGCTCAAATACCACTAAATATAACACCCCTAACTTGTATCTATTGCCAGAATAGGGATACAGAGCATTACCGTAAAAACATAACTTAAAATCATTCATTTCAAAATCATTCATTAAAAAACATTTCATAAATCATAACATAGTCCAGTCAAACACATGCATATCATCCCTTATTCAAGCCATCGAGGCCTTAGAAACAATATAAAAATGATTCGGGACGAAATTGAAAACATATGGTAAGGAAAAAGTTAGAAAAATTCACACTGTAGGGGTCATAAGGTCGTGTGGCCAGGCTGTCTTGCTAACACGACTGAGACACACGCCCTTGTTTCAGGCCATGTAACATTCAAAATAGGGACACACAATTGTGTCCTAGCCCATGTTTGTGCCTGTGTAACTCATTGACTTGGGTCACACGGGCAAGCCACACGCCCATGTGCTAGGCCGTGTAACTGTTGAAATGGCCTCACACATCTGTGTGTCAGGTCGTGTGCTAGGCTGTGTAACTGCATGAATTTTAACCTTTAAAACCTACAGGGGATAGACAGTCGTGCAATTGCAAAGCCCTTCTGCTCATTGCTAGAACAAAATAAAAAATTCTTCTTTGACGATGCATGTCTGGATGCCTATATCTAGTTAGAAAAGAATCTAGTAAATGCACCCATTATCGTTGCACCCGATTGGTCTCAACCTTTTGAAGTTATGTGCAATGCAAGCAAATTTGTTGTTTGTGTGGTTCTAGGACAATGAAAGGGAAAAATAATTCATGCCATCTATTATGCTAGCAAAACTCTTACAGAGGCTCAACTCAATTATACCACCACTAAGAAAGAATTGCTGGTTGTAGTCTTTGTTTTCGACAAGTTTGTTTCCTATCTTGTCAGCACAAAGGTTACTGTATTCATTGATTATTTGGCGTTGAGATATCTCTTTGCGAAAAAGGATGCCAAACCAAGACTGATACGCTGGATATTACTGTTGCAAGAATTTGACATCAGATAAAAGACCGTAAGGGTTGAGAGAATCAAGTTGCAGACCATTTGTCCCTGTTAGAAGTTAGCTGTGAAGACATAAATATACATCAAATTGTCGACGCATTCCCAGATGAGAAGTTATTTGTTGTAGATGCAACCCCTTGGTATGGGAATTTTGCTAATTATCTAGTGTATGGAAAACTCCCATTGGGTGTCACAGGCCATAAAAATGAAAGAATTCTTTATGATGTATTGATGTATCATTGGAACGAGCAATATTTATTTAAGGTATGCAATGACAACATCATTCGATGTTCTGTTTCAAAAGAAGAGATGCTTTCAATCCTGAAGCATTGTCATGGTGCTCCTTATAGAGGTCATTTCGGTGGTATGAGAACTGCTGCTAAAGTTATCCAATCAAGATTTTACTGGCCGAAATTATTCAAAGATGCCCACACTTTTGTGAATTAATGCGATAGGTGTCAGCTTACCAGTTCTATATCCCGATGGAATGAAATATTGTAGCAGCCAATTATGAAGGTTGAATTATTCTATGTTTGGGGTATGGATTTAATGGGACCGTTTCCGAGTTCATTTCAAAATCTTTATAATTTGGTAGCTATTGACTACGTCTTGAAGTGGGTGGAAGCTATTGCTATCCCAAAGGATGATGCAAAGATAGGGCTGAAATTTTTTCACAAGCACTCACCCGTTTTGGCACACCAAAGGCATTGGTTAGTGATCAGGGTACACACTTCCATTTTTATTTCCTTTCTCTTATTAAAATCATATCTTTTCAGCTTTAAACCATTCTCCCTCAACAAAAGATGGCTAAAACAAGAGGCTCGGTCAACAAAGCCACCAAATCTACTAGAGAACATACGTCCTCTGCTACCATAGTCTATGAATCAGAATCCCTTAGGCTAGTGCAGACAAAGGAGCCAATCATCTTTTTGAATAAAGTGGCTAAGGAACGATTTCATGAAAACATATTGAAGAAAAACTTCCATCCCGAGCAGGGCATTTCCTTTTCGCCACAATAAGACTTAGGTAAATAAGTCTCCAAAACCATCTCGAAGTTAAAGTGGGAAACATTTTGCACCCATCCCAGAAGCTACTCTCCTTCACTAGTACCTGAGTTTTATACTAATCTCTACGATCATGAGTTAGAGTTCATTTTTGTTCGAGAAGGTTTAATATTATGAGACGCTAAACAGATTAATAAGCTATAGAACACCAAGGTTAATGTCGATGAACACTCTAAGTTCATGGATGACATCACAGATGAAAAACTAGACTTATTGGTGAGAGACTTGTGTGCCGAGGGAGTAGTTTAGACAGGTTCCCATCAAAAGAACTATACAATGCACCGTCGCTTCCTGACGCTGCAAGGCAAAATTTGGTTTCATTTTGTCAACTGCAGGCTAAAGCCCTCCACTTACAGAACCACAGTCACCCTAGACAGAATGTGACTGATACATTCTATTGTCAAGGGTAGAAAAATTGATATGGATGTAATACTTCACCTAGAAATTACTAACTGCGCTGCAAGGTAGACTGGGATCTTGGTTTTCCCATCACTAGTGATGTTATTATGCTAATAAAGAGGAATCGTGCCCCATGATGGTGAGGAAGTCGTGGAAAATAAAGGCCCAATTAATGAAGCCTCTGTAGAGAGAATGACTCGTGGCAAGGACACACCGTTACTGAAGGAGGCAAAAACTAGCAAGATAAGAAAGGGAAAAGGTAAAGTTGACAGCAAAGGAAAAAATCTGCATGCAGAGACATCATTATGGTGCAAACTGAAGAATGTTGAAAAAATGGTAAATTCCATTAACAATAAACAATCAGGCTTGTGGCTACAATTGAAGATATGGAGAAATCCCAGAATTTGTTTTATGCTTATACCAGAGCCTAGAACAGTTCTATTGTAGCCATATTAAGTCAATTGAGCCCATCCCCACTACCAAAATTCCTTGTGTTTCCACCAATCATTCGTAATTATGACCCCTCTTCCTCGGATGACGACTTAGAAGACTGAGATAGACCGATGGCATTCCCACCCATTGTGTAGATCTTTGATACTAAGAAAGAAGAGGAATCTAGGGACATTAAAGAATGTCTAGGAAAGATTGATAGCTCGTTTGAGGATGGTATTTTTGCTGATCAAGAAGATAGTGTTGTTGAGAAGGAAGTTGCACTTGTAGAAGAAGAAGTTGTTGCAGAAGAGGAGGTTGTTGCTAAAGAAGAAGAAGTTGATGAAAATGAGAAAGAAAAATAAGAAGAAGATTCTGTTAAGAAGATTGTCACCGCACCCGAGTTTGTAGGTGCAAATGTTGATACTTTGGACCGAACTGGAGTGAGATTGTTGGAAGTTGCTGAGGTAACCAGTGAGGAGCAATATAATTCATTGGCAATAGTGGTCTACACTAGACCACTCCAAGTGGCCTCTCCTACACAAATAGCAGCCAATGATGCCGGGGCAGAACCGGGCACTTAGGAGCAATCCAAAGACCATGCAAAGCCCAAAGAAAAGAAAAGGAAGCTCTCCAAGGATAAAAAATGAAAGAAGAAAGAGAAGAAAAGGAGGAGAAAGAAACATCATGCAACCACATCAAAGGCTGTGAATAACTGAGTTAGTTTATTTTAAGCTTTAGCTATAGTATTCATGCATTGCATGTAACCGTAGGATTTATTTTGATAAGTATATATTATAATTGCATTTTTATTCTCAATTTTGCATTTTCATGTTAGTGCATTAGGGATAATGCAAACTTTGTGTTTGGGCAATGCATATGGGCCTGGAAATGCACCCAAACTTTAATTTTTTTGGGAAATGAAGCATGCAAGTTTAATTATAGTTAAGGACAATTATTCAAAAATTTTTGTTACATTTGATGCTTAATTCTTGAATCATGAAAATTATCAATTAATGAGTTGGATAAATTTGATAGTAGGTTGTAGCTTCAATTCTTCGATGAATAGATTAGGTTGCATTAGTAATGGATGATTGTCATCATTCCTTAAATCTTGAATGGGTCTACTTTTTACAGCTGCTTATATATGTATATATAGTTATAAAGTAGAGACACTCTAAAGTGGGTGTAGAATGAAATGTTAAAAAGGGAACACTCCAATACAAGCATTAGAAAAATCAATCTGGCCAAAGGCTGCCGTTGCATGAGTTTGTGTCGGTGCAATTACGTACTCCCTGGGGGTTTGTCCACCCTATTGTTACTTCTCAGGAACAAGGGTACATTAATGCAACGATATCCCTTATTTCAAAAATAATATATACTTAGTATTGTACAATAAATGTTGTAATGGTAGATAGAACTTAGGGTTTAAAGAATGATGCTAGCATTGATGAAGTTGCAACCTTATTCATTCATGCTTATGAATTGTCGATGCAATATTCTTTCATCTAAATTTGATTCTAACATTGGGAATTTAGAGGGTTCAAGTTGCTAGAATTATCATTTGCCTTAGTAAAATTTTTGTAGCCTTGCTAGTTTCTGTTTTACTTAAGGACAAGTAAAAACTCAAGTTTGGGTGTGTGATAGCACTAGAAAGAACATAGGTTTTCCCCCTTACTTATTGGTTAAATTGTTCCCATTTAGTTATGCTTAGCATTTTCAGTTTAGTAAATTGTATTTTACAACTCAGTGAATAGGGCCTATTTTATCCTTAATTTTGCTATCTTATTGCATTAATGTTGCTGCATGAGTTAATCCTAGATTGCGTCCAGAATTGTCGCCACATCTGATAGCTATCCGGATAAGAACCAAAACTACGTGAGCTATCCAGTCTTGTATAACCAACTTGTACGTACAAGGACATAATAATTTTTAGGAAAGGACACTTGTACTGTTGGAAGAGGACATAAAAGGTGGATGTGAGAAGAAAAAGTGATCTTTTTTTCTCCATCATCATTTTTATCATCCTACCTTGAAGCTTGCGGCCATGGCAGCTTAAGCCTCTCACGTGTGAGCTGATGTGAAAACTAGATGCAGACTAGCTCCTGACGACAAGAACTAAGTGTGAGATAATAGAGAATAGCGAGATCCAGTCGAGTTGTCTAGGAATAGAATTCTCCACTCAATTCTTTCTTATTTCTTTCTAAATGTTGGTGATTACTCTCTGATTTCATATTATATGGAAGTACTGATGAATTCTTGGTGAAATGTTATCTTATTTAATCTTTCTTTCTTTTTTAATAATGGGGTTTGAATTTTTTTAGCACGGAAGTGTTATTGTAGTCACTGACACGGGAAAGTGCAGTGACTGTTTGAGCCAACAAGTAATTCAACGGAAGTTGAGTGAGGATTAAAGGTGAGCTTAATATGCATGTTTAAGTCTTAGATTAACTAGAGGAGTAACGATGGGTAAGAATTGCATTAAATTTTATTGCCTTGGCAATCACTTATACTTTTGTACCTTATGAGCACTTAGTATTCTGCTGAAGATTCATGTTGGGGATCCCTTTTTATCATTATCATCTTTTATTTTATTATTTTCAAGTTATTGCATCGAAAACTATCCTCACAAATTGTCTTGTTTATATCTAGTTATTGCATCGACATTAACAGACAAAAGACTACCATCCATGTGGGATCGATATCCGACAGACTCACATCTATCTACTATACTTGCATCGACAATGTACGCTTGCACATTATTGCTGTGAAGTTAAACAGCCGATCAATTACTATACAAACGAAACTTCAGAGCAAACATTTCATACATTGATACAAACATAATATAAATAAATTATTCACATACATATTGTCGCTAAATCGACCCCCCGAGGCCCTAGAAATACATTAGAAACAATTTGAGACTAAATTGGAAACACTTGGAAAATTCAAGATAAAGTTAGAAAATTTTTACTATAGGGGTCACACGGCCGTGTGCCTCACATGGCTAAAACACACGCTCATACCTCAGGCTGTGTAACAATCGACCTAGGGACCTAGGGGTCACACGGCCCGTGTGCCTCACATGGCTAAGGCATTGGCCCTTGAGCTGGAGTGGGTGCATTACTTCCCACATCATCTGCTACGGCTCGATCGGGATCCATTTACTATACGAAAACACATTTTCAAATGTCAGGAATCATCACACTATCGCAGTATAAGAATATGACATGTATAGCTAGACTTGTTGGAACGTCGGCACCCCTACGGCGCAGCGAAAAATTAAAACATTCGGCGATCCTAACCATGGATCCATGTGTGAGGAACAAATCGAGATGAAATAAAGGTTTCGAAATTACTGAATCTTTATTCTGAGTAGACAGCAATGCCTCAGCAACAAGTAATCTGATCTACTATCAAACCAAGCCACAATCTATCGTGACTCTGGCCTCTACGTAATCCACCCAATTGACAATGAACGGAGGAATCCCCAAAACTGTTTTGGAAAAACTTATAATTACATTAATATCTATTTTTAGAGTTTCTAAAAACTAAATACATATAACTATGTTTTAAACCGAAAATTATAATTACATTAATTATAATAATGATTTCGGTAAACTATATATTTATTTGAATTTATATACTAACCAAATTCATGTTCTCATTATGCGTACAAAAACCTTGTACATAATGTGTTCGATATTTGATTATTCAATTAAATTAATTCTATAATTACTTTAATTCAGCGACAACCAAACACAATACCAACTATGTTTTATTAGTTCATTTCAACTATAGGGTGTGACCACAGAGGTTCTTGTAACGTTAGCAGTAATACTAGAACGATTCTAATGTTATAAACAATGAGCGGCACCTAGCAATGCATCATTGCTACCTAAGTCACAAGAAATCATGATTCGACATAACCTTTTTATGATTAACCTTTCATGCAATAATCCTTAAGTCCTTTATCTCTGGATTGGACACAAGTCATAGAGTAGTCACACTTGCATAGTCCATTCCATGTTGCTTGATATCTTAAGTAGACAATGATATACAAATAAGTATGACATCTCATATCACCTTATTTGAGCATGGCCATGCATTTCTAGTCTCACTCAATCAAGTGGCCTAAGATATTACTCCCATTATGTAGGAGGGACTTATCCTATATCGATAAACCATATCCCTCTACATAGATCGTGGTATATCCAACATCAGCCTTTATAGAACAACCAGTTACGGTGTACGTTTGACTGTATCAAAATATACAACTCACGATGTTGGAATTATGATGATCTCAAGTACAAGGATCACATACATATTAATCACTATGAGTAATGATGTGACAATTACATAATAATCCAAGAAACATACTCATAACGGGTCAGTCTAATATGTTGTTCTCTAACACACATATTCATGCATCGATGTTGACATTCCATATCAATGGCAACTCTTTATCATCAATCAACTACATGTTAGTCTTAATGCATTATTGTTGTCCTATCCAACAATAATACTTGACTAAGGACCTTTTAAGAATAATCATATTACTCTCAGGACATTATTATAAAATAGTTTATTTATACACATAAGCAAATTTTTAACCATCACAAGTGAATCTTAATAACCGACCACAAATGATCATGCCATTGGCATATACACCTATTTTACTTATGACTAGTTGATTATAAACATCAATTTAACACTTTTAACTAACCAACTAAACTAACTAAAACATATCCAATCATAACCATTTTTATCATTTGAAATCATACTAAAACATTCAAGGAAAACATTAATATAACATATTCATTATTTGTCTTCATCTTTCGTACCTAATTAGCCAACCAAATACATTACTTAACCTATATTTTTCACATGTAACCATCACCTTAAAACATCACAAAATTTACTACTCAAATAGTCATAATTTTAATCATCAAATATATATCTACAATAATCATATCATTCCATCACATAAAATATGCCATCAAACACACCTCTAAAATAAACTACCATCATGGTGAATATACATTATCTATTTATTACCCTTTTACCGAATCACATAACAAAACATCACAAATATATGTTTGAATACTATGTATCAAACATACCAATCATGAGTTAATTCATAAACCATTCATGACATTACTTCATGCCAAATCATATACCAAATATACCACACACATATACTATGAAATTTAATTCCCAACATGAGCTTAAACCATGACCAATAATGCATAAACATAAGCATCATTTCGAGGCATTTTCGTATGGCTTAAATTTATAGAATTTCAAAACCAGCCAAAACAAATGCTAGCCTATACATGCCATAAGTTCATAATTCAAGCTTTTAAAATACCAAAATAGCGTTCGATAGTGTGACAGGTTTCCTTGACAATCCCCGAGCTAGTAACTAGCTTCCAAAATCTATAAAACACCTAATGAACACACAAAGTAAAATTAGAAAGATTTTCGACTTAAAGCATCAGCAATGACACTTGCCTTTCCCGGATGGTAGTCAATCACTAGCTCGTAATCTTTTAACAACTCTAATCATCTTCACTGTTGTAGATTTAGATATTTTTGAGTCATCAAATATTTTATGCTTTTGAGATCAGAATGGACATGACATTTCTGACTGATCAGATAGTGGCGCCAAATCATCAATGCAAACACAATAGCTGCGAATTCTAGATCGTGCATCAGGTAATTCCTTTCGTCCGATTTTAACTGTCTCAAGGCATAAGCTATGAATTTGCCTTCCAGCATCAAAACAAAACCCAAAACATTCAGACATGCATCACTATAGATTACAAATTCTTTACCCGACTCTGGCTGAACTAGCACTGAAGCTTCTGTCAATAAAGATTTCAACTGGTCAAAACTTTTTTGGAACTTTTCTCACCACTCGAACTTAATATCTTTCTGAAGTAGTCTTGTCATCGGGGTTGCAATCATAGAGAAACCTTTTATGAATCGTCTATAATAACTGGTGAGTCCTAGAAAGCTTCAGACTTCAGATAAATTTCTCGGACGCTTCCAATCTAAAATTGTAAAAATTTTGCTCGGATCAACTCTAATACCCGATGCTAATACAACATGCCCCAGAAAACTGACTTCTCGTAACCAAAACTCACATTTACTGAACTTCGCATACAATTGTTTATCACGCAAAGTTTGTAACACTAGTCTCAGATGTTCGACATGCTCGGATTCATTGCAGGAATATATCAAGATGTCATCTATATTCATTAGATCTATAAATGCAGCAGGTGCATTTGTAAGTCCGAAAGGCATAACCAAAAATTCATAGTGTCTGTACCTCATTCGGAAAGCAGTTTTCGGCACATCGGAGTCTTTTACCCGTAGCTGATAATTACCCGATCTCAAATCTATTTTTGAAAACACTGTAGCCCCTTTCAACTAACCAAACAGATCATCAATATGTTGCAGAGGATATTTATTCGTTATAGTTACTTTATTGGGCTGTTGGTAGTCAATGCACATTCCAATAGTTCGGTCTTTCTTTTTCACAACCAAAACGGGTGCACCCTAGGGAGAAAAACTCGATCGTGGGAAGCCTCTATCTGTCAATTCTTGCAACTGAGCTTTGAATTCTTTTAATTCGGTCGGCGCCATTCTGTAAGGAACTATCGATATCGGAGTTGTCTCCAGTACTAACTCAATACCAAACTCTACCTCTCGGATCGGCGACAAACCTGATAACTCTTCAGGAAACACATCTGGATACTTGGACACAATTGGTACAGATTCAATCTTCTTTTTGGTCACTTTAGAGTCAAGTACATAAGCAAAGTAAGGTTCACAACCTTTTCTCACATATTTCTGAGCTAACATCGAAGAAATCACTGCCGGTAAACCATTCAGATCATTAGACTCAATCTGAATTATCTCACCATTTTGGCATCGTAAATCAATAGTCTTTCGTTTGCAATTCACAACAGCATCATGAAACGTTAGCCAATCCATACCCAGAATTATATCAAACTCGTAGAATGGCTCTAATCACAATAGCCTAAGGGGTTCGATACTCTAATAAAAAATTCAGTAGACTCTACAGGCAAAGTCTTACTGGATACTAAAGTCTCACATACATAAGAATGAGTCAATCTAGGATCTATCAATGCAATAACACTAGTATCATAGAGAATGAAAGTACAGGTAATACCATCTAGGGATGAAGCCTCTTTGCGAGTGCGAATAGCATAAGCTCTAGCAGGTGCGCGAGCGTCAGATCTAACACCTGTGTCTTTAGTTCCTTTCTGACTGCTACTTACATTACCCGTATTTCTAGGTGGTCTACCTCAAGCTGACATGTTACTCGGTCTCGTATTCTGCACTGTGTTTTCTTCAACTAACTCAGGGCATTCACGAATGAAGTGATCCATCGATCCACATTTAAAACAGGCCCAATCATTCAATCTACAGTCACCAGGATGTCGTTTACTACAATGTCTGAACTCAGGTCAGTTCGGTCAGATGTTACCAACACTTGCTACCGAGGTATCTCTTGAGCTCAGGTGGTCTGTCTCGATCACGTCTAGAATAGCCCGCAGTAGCCTTTAAACGGCTAAAGTCATCTCTGAATTTCTTTGATGCCGAATGAAATGATTTACTCGAAGATCTATTTCTCACATCTCTAGCTTCAGAATCAGCTTTTCTTTTCTCTTTACCAAGTTCCTTGGCTTTGCATGCTCGATCAACAAGTACAACAAACTTTTTATCTCCAGAATACCGACTAACAGACGAATATCTTTATTTAGACCATCTTCGAATCTTTTACACATTATTTCTTCGGTGGATACACATTGTCGTGCTTATCGACTCAGTCGAACAAATTGTCGCTCGTATTTTGTTACGGACATACGATCCTATTTAAGCTCAAGAAACTCTTTTCACTTTTAATCAATAAATCTTTGACTGATGTATTTCTTCCAAAATTCAGTCTGAAAGAACTCCCAGGTAACCCGTTCTTTTGGAACCACCGACACTAGTGTATTCCACTAGTGATACGCAAAATCTCGAAGCAAAGATACAGCACATTTAATACACTCGTCAGGGGTACAGGATAGCTCATCAAACACACGAATAGTATTATCAAGCCAGAATTCAGCTCGCTCAGTAGCGTCATCAACAGTGGCTATGAATTCTTTAGCCCCGTATTTTCTGATTTTATCAACCGGGGGCTTATTTAATCTCATCAGATTAATAACTTGAGGTATTACAGTTATCTGAGGAGGATTAGGCGAGGGCGGAGGTTGTTGAGTAGCAAGATTCGTACGAACGAACTTCGTAAACTACTCATTCATCATTTGGAAGAAAGCTTGTTTAGCTTCTCCCTCGTGGCTACTAGTTACGTTTCTCCAATTGGAAGGCACTGCCCCTTGAGCGGGAGCGGGTGCGGGTGCATTGCTTTCCACGTCATCTGCTATGGCTCGATCAGGATCCATTTACTATACGAAAACACATTTTCAAATGTCAGGAATCTTCACACTATTGCAGTATAAGAATATGGCATGTATAGCTAGACTCACACGCGCTATGTTAGTCCTAGAATCGACTAAATCGTAGCTCTGATACCAATAAAATGTAACACCCCTAACCCGTATCCGTCGCCAGATTAGGGTTACTAGGTATTACCGAATAATACACTGCTTAGGAGAGTCATTCATTTCTATTCATGTTTAAGATGATATAAACCCAATTATACGAATCATATGTACATCTCATTAATGGCATTCGAATAATCAAAATATAACATAGCTTAATATATTAAGACATTCAAACATATAACAAATTTATGCCAATATATATATATCTATTTCATTTGATGAATATAAAACATATCATTTTCTTCACTCTGCACGTGCGCATGTTATAAACTAAACAAATTATTTCACACCAAACAATGTCCAAACACATTTCCAACTCTAGTATCATTATTTTATGGCCCAACATAACTTAAATGTTTCATATATATTGTGTATTTTAACCTATCAATATGCACCATTATATGAGCACAAAATACAAACCATAGTACACCCTTTTTTGCATGCTAATTTTTAACCATCACAAGCCGAATCTAAATAACCAACCACAAATGATCATGCCATTCACATATACACCTATTTTACTTATGACTAGCTGATTATAAACATCAATTTAACACTTTTAACTAACCAACTAAACTAACTAAAACATATTCAATCATAACCATTATTTATCATTTAAAACAAAACCAAAACATTCAAGCAAAATATCCATATAACATATTCATTATTTGCCTTCATCTTTCATACCTAATTAGCCAACCAAAAACATTATTTAACCTATATTTTTCACATATAACCATCACCTTAAAACATCACAAAATTAACTACTCAAATAGTCATAATTTTAATCATCAAATATATATCCACAATAATCAAACATACCAATCATGAGTTAATTCATAAACCATTCATGCCAAATCATATACTAAATATACCACACACATATGCTATGAAACTTAATTCCTAACATGAGCTTAAACCATGACCAATAATGCACAAACATAAGCATCATTTTTAGCCATTTTCGCATGGCTTAAATTTATATAATTTCAAAACTGAGCAAAACAAATGCTAGCCTATACATGCCATAAGTTCATAATTGAAACTTTTAAAATACCAAAATAGCGTTCGATAGCGTGACGAGTTTCCTTGACGATCCTTGAGCTCGTAACTAGCTTCCAAAATCTATAAAACACCGAATGAACACACAAAGTAAGCTTAGAAAGCTGAGTAAGCCATAAGAAAATAAAGTTTAATAAGGACATTAAAAACTTATTTCTATTTGGCCGAATATAACTAAACTTATACATATATATAGTCACCTTTCACAAGTTATTTCACATGGTCACATAATTGCATCAAAACTTACCTATTAATTCGAATCTCATATAAACATAAAACATACTTGAATTATTTAATCCGAACTCATATTCGATCTTGCTTATCTTTGCCCGTTAAACCATTCGGAATCGTCCCAGATGTGGTCTTATATGTAATCAAATATCGATGCCACTGTCCTAGACAGGGTCTTACATGAAATCATATACGATGCCAATGTCCCAGACATGGTCTTACACATAAATATCAAATCGATGCCAATGTCCCAGATGTGGTCTTACACGTAATTACATACCGGAATCCTATGTCATAACATATGTATCCTAAGTGATCCTATGGTTCGTACGGGGCTTTCGGACTTCGTCATTTGATCGATTCATGCTCGTAACAAATCATTCCATGCTAAACTCAATTTGACAATGTAGTTATACATACATACAATTCAATTCAGCTTTGTACATAACAAATACATTCAATTTAATCATCATTTATTCACTTATGAACTTACCTCGTATGGAGACAAATGGACGGGGACGACTATTCGACAACTTTTGATTTCCCCCGATCCAAATATGATTTCCTCTTTTCTTGATCTAAATTAATATCAATTTGACTTGTTTAATCATATATTCATTCAAATTCATCCAAAAGTACATAAATGAGCAAATTGCACTTTAGCCCCTAACATTTAACATTTAGTCCCTATTTAGCAAAACACAAAATATTCAAAATTTCACCACACCCTAGATAGCTGAAATTTACTAAGGTCCCTAGCAGCCCAATTCTTTCATTTATTTCACATTTTGACCCCTAAATTTTCAAATTTCACTATTTAATCCTTAAAATACATTTTTCTTACCAAAAATCACTTAATTAAACATGATAATCTAACAACTTATTTTTATTTTCCATCATCAAACAAAAAAAAACAATTTCTCATCAATGGCAAATCATAAAATACACAACCAATTCAAAAATTCAAACATGGGCTAGCTAGTATTCGAAGCACCGATCTCAAAAACATAAAAAAATAAAAAACGAGCAAATTACATACCTCAATCAAGCAAAACCAAGGCTGAACCTAGCTTGTTCTTTTTCTTTCTTTTTCTTTTGTATTTTCGACCAAAAGATGAACAAATATGCATGGTTTTTATTTTATGTTTTATTATATTAACATATTTAACTAATTTACAAAACTATCCTTAATGAATTTAATGATAAAACCTTATAATATAAGCTCATTACCGTCCATGCATATTTTCAATGGTGAAAATACCATATAAGGACTCCACATTAAAAGAACACATCAATTTTGCACCTAATCAATTAAACCATAGCTTTTACATTTTACGCGATTAAGTCCTTTCTATAAATCAAGCACACAAACGATAAAACTTTCACACAAAACTTTCACACATATTAATTCACATACTGTAAACACCAAAAGTAATTTTAAAATAGTTTTTTGTGACTCAGATTCGTGTTCCTGAAACCAGTGTTTTGACTAGGGTCTAAACCGGGTTGTTACATTCTTGCCCATTGAACCATTTAGAATATCATTGGGTACACAGGATAGCTCACACGAGTGTGCTTAAACATATAACCGTAACCTTTCCTTTACATCGTTGCTCACACGATCTGTGAAATAGGATTGCTCATACGAGCTGTGGGCCAGAATGTAAGCTACACGATGCTACTCACAGGAGTTGTGGAGTATCCACAACAAAAGCAAGACCTTAGCCATTGGTAGGACATTCAAGACCATCCCGAAACATGAAATCGCTAATGACATGACAATTGTATCCTACGAATTCCTAAGGGTCAACCAGGACTCGATAACTATCATGGTATTTCTTTGGATGTACTTTGATTATTAACATTACAAATACATAACAACATATAATTAAATAACACAAACATAGTAGTTCATACAATACGAACTTACCTCGACAATTAGCGCGTAAAAACCAAGTCAAGCAATGAAAGGCTTTAGCTTTTCCACGATCTAAGTCTATATATGGTCTATCTTGATCTAAAAAGAGAAATTCGATACATTTATTACTTCCATTATTCAATTCAGTCAATATTTCATATTTTTGAAAAATTATTATTTTACCCCTAACATTTTAAGTTTTTCACAATTTAATCCTTAAGCTCATAAATTAAAATTTAAACATTTTAATCCTCTTTTCATGCTACCTGAATTCTCTAGGGACCTAAATAATCCATACAAACCATCATTTCACAAATTTAGCATGAAATTTTCATTTTTACAAATAAGCCCCTCAACACAATTTTCATCAAAATTCACTTTATGAAACTTGTTTATTTATCAGAAAGGACTCATAATCTACATTACACATCAAAAATCATACAAGAGTATTCATAGCACAACTATAAATCTTTAACAATTTTACAAATTGATTCCCGAGCTAGCTAAGTTAAGTTACAACGATCCCAAAAACATAAAAATCATTAAAAATGGGATTGAAATACATAATGTGTAATCAAAGATGCTAGGCTGAATACCCTAACAAGCTTCCATGTTTTTCTTTTTTAAAATTCACTGGTGGATGGCAAATGAAAGAGATGAAGTGATTTTTGTTTTATTTAATTTTAACCTTATTCACTCATTTACCTTTTTAAACTTAAAAAACATATAAAATTTCAATTCAACCTTGCCATGAATATCCACTAACCACTCAAATGGTCTAATTACCATCTAAGTTCTTTCACTTTAAAGTTTCATAGCCATTAGACACTTTTGACTAATAATTTTGTACTTTTTACTATTTAATCCTTAACTTAATTAACATGCAAACATCAAAATTTCTTAACGAAATTTTAATACGAGCCCTATGATATCTTGTAAACATTAAAATAATACTAAAATAATAATTTACTCATCGAATTTGTGGTACCAAAACCACTGTTTCAATTTCACTAAAAACGGGTTGTTTACAACACGATCGTGTCACATGTCATATGCTAGATCGTGTGAATACTGCACCTAAAAATAATAAATACATACGGCCACGTGAGGTGACCGTGTGTGGCACACGACCGTGTTCCAGCCCGTGTCCTAGGCCGTCTGCATCATTTTTAACCCCTAAAACAAGCAAAATCATGCACCATTCATTGCTCAACAAGACATACCATACCTACTTCATTCTTATTTTTCAAAAACACATTCAAATCACCAATTATATGCCAAATATTCATTCATCCTATACCAAACCAATATGCCATTCAAAGGCAACACAATAAAAGATCCTTCATTCAACTAACCTAGATAAGAAATCACATAACATTAATCATCTATGCATGCTCAGTCCATCAACCAAATTGGCCAAAGTATAAACATAATCAAAATTCACCATTTCCAAAGTGTTAACTTCAAACTCCTAACCATTAGAAATCAACCCAACCAAAAACACTTCAAACATACACATTCAAACTAAACATTTCACTAGGAGCACCGTTTTAGCATAGCATTTACATAATTACAACAAAACACCTATATACACGCCACATCCCAAAACGAAATACAAAAGCTACAAAAAATTGTTAGATAGTGTGAGCTTCTAATTGATGCATCCGGTTAATCTACAAACTTGACAACTACAAAACAACATAAAAGAAACTAGTAAGATAAAGAAGCTTTGTAAGCTCATAATATAAACATCAAATTAACTTACCTTAATCAAAGTAAACATTTAAAGAGATAGTTTATAATTCCTAACCACTAAATACAAATTCACCAATCACATTGTATTAATTGCTCACATATACAAATATATCAAAACAACCTCCATCTCAAAGAACTTTCTTATACCAAAATCACATCTACTCAATATAACAATCCATGCATGTAACTAAGAAATTCATTGTAATATTTTCACTTACCAATACTTTGAATATGCAATAACTTATAAGTACATGAGTAGATTATAATTCAATTACATAGCTCGATAAACTAGTAACTTCACTCGGATACTCGGTAACTACATCACACCATAAGCATCATAGATGCGTAACAAAGGCACGGAAGCGCAAATCGGTACAAGCGCACATACTGACCCATTGGCATCTCAAATGTATCCTAAGCGTTTACAACGTTCAATTGGGCATTACATGTAAATTGGTTACGATCTAAACATATTCACCATTCATAGGCACTTCATCAATTTCGTACACAAACTAGAATTCAATGTATTATCATCAATAAAATGCAATTTCAAGAATTACAACCCTCAAATATTCATTTCCATACATACTCAATTGCGTAATATATATCATATAGGTTGCAGATAAAATTTCTCATATATGAATACAATTAACTAGAAATAATAACATAATAACTATAAGTTTACATTTACGTATTAAAACACTACCAATTTACCTACAATCACTTCAGGTTAAAATGTAGGGACAACTTAATAATTTCCCCTTTCCACGATTATTATTTTTTTGACTCATTTCATGATCTTTATAGTAATTAAATACAATCTAATATATTCACATGCATTTCACATTCAATTTAGTACATATGACCCTTAAGTTTTCATTATTCACACACTCTCCCCCTAAAGGAATTTTTGTCCCCGAAAGTCTTACAAGAAAAGAGGTCTGAGTATTGCACTTTCATAGCCTATTCTAGTTCCCAAGTAGCTTCTTCTAAACTGTGACGTGGCTAGAGAACTTTTACTAAAGCTATATTTTTATTTCTCAATTCTTTAACTTCCCAAGCTAATATTCTGATCGGTTCTTCACTGTACGTCATATCAGATTAAATTTCAACATGAACTAGAGATATCACGTGTAAAGGATCTGATCCATACTATCGTAACATCGATACGTAAAAAACATTATGAAATTTTTCTAGCTCTGATGACGAAGCCAATCTATAAGCTACTAGTCCAATTCTCTCTATGACATTATACGGCTCGATAAATCGCAGACTAAGCTTGCCTTTCTAGCCAAATCGAAGAATTTTCTTCCACGGTGATACTTTTAGAAATACTTTGTTGTCGACTTGAAATTCAATGTCTTTTCTCTTCAAATCTGTAAGAATTTTATCGATCAGAATCCGCTTTCAAACTATCTCGTATCATTTTGAGCTTTCTTTCATTTTTCGTATCAAATCAACGCTGAATATCTTTTTCTCACTAAGTTCAGTCCAGTATAGCGGAGTTTGACACTTGTGACCATACAAAGCTTCGTAGGGTGCCATTTTAGTGCTCGCTTGATAACTTTTATTATACGCAAATTCAACCAGCGACAAAAATATTTCCCAATTGCCTTCAAACTCTAAGACACAACATTGAAACATATCTTCAAGTATCTAAATTACTCTTTCAGATTGGCCATCGGTTTGGGGATGAATTGCTGTGCTAAAATGTAATCGAGTACCTAGAGCTTCATGTAACTTGCTCCAGAATCGAGATGTAAATTGCAGATCTCTATCATAGATAATAGAAACTGGCACATTGTGCAATCTAACAATCTCGGCAACATACAACTTTGTCGATCTCTCGAGTGAATAATTCGTAGACACTAGAATGAAATGCGTGGACTTCATCAATCGATCTACAATGACACACACAACATCTTTGTTTCTTAGAGATAAAGGCAATCCCGATACAAAATCCATCGTAACACGCTCCCATTTCCACTCTAGAATTAACTAAGTAAACATTAAAATTTCTTCACCAAAATCTAATATGACCCTAATGTAACTTTATAAACATTAATTAGATACTCACATATTAGAATTATGGTCCCAAAACCATTATTTTCTGATACCACTGAAAAACAAGATATTACACAAGTGGAAGGACTAAAATCTTGAAATTGAAAGTAGAGAGATTTCATCTCAAAATGTTGAAGAGTAGAGGGATTGGAGAAGATTTATAGATTTTTTGTAGTAATTTCTAAAATTAGACGTTCAAAATGGTATAAAAAATGCAGGAAAAACCTTAGTTATTTCTATTAAAAACAAAGGAAAAGAAATTCCAAACATTTTTTAGGCACTCGAAACACTGGAAGGCATTGAAAACTTGAACGAGGCCTATCCCCCCAACTCGAAAGAGGTGGTCCACCATTACAATGACCACTTCTCTATCGACATCCTTGAGTTTATTATCACTAAAAGGGTGTTTGAGGAAATAAAAAGGGGTCCCTGTGAAATTACCAACCCTGTTGATAGTTACTGGCGACGTGATCTTGACTTAGAAAAGAACAAGAAGAAGCTATCTGATTGTGCCCCTGGATTTGCTTGTGGTACTACCGGTGGAAAGGATGGGGTGTTATATGTGATCGTTGACCCTATTGTTGATGTTGCTAACCCTAAGCCTTGAACTCTGCATCATGTTGTCACCCTAACCAGGCCACTTTGGATCACTTTCAAAAGGTCCATGACCATTAAGCTGGAATAGGAGCTCATTGTCACAAGTGACAAAACCATTGATACAAGGGGATCCAATATGGAAATTTACAATGGTGTTGGTATTACAGTCCAGTTTGCGAAGAACGTCATTATCCATAGCCTCTATATCCATCACATTAGTCTCGCCAAGGGTGGTGAGTTCAAGGATGGTAAAAACTACCTTGGGTAAAGGACTTCCAGAGATGGAGATGGGGTCTATCTTTTTGGAGCAACCAAGGTTTGGCTCGACCATCTTTCCCTTCACCATTGCACTGATGGTATTATCAATATTATTGAAAGTTTCACTGCCGTTACCATTTCTAGCTACTACTTCACTGACGACAACGATGTAGTCTTACTTTATTTTTTCTATTTTGAACTAGGCACGAGGAGGAATTTTTTGAGTGACAAAATAGTATAATTGAAATGAAAAAATTTACAGGTGATGTTGTTCGGAGCCAGCGACTCCGACGTTGTCGACGAGAAGATAGAGGTCACTGTTGCTTTGAACCACTTTTGGTAAAGGATTAGTAGAGAGGATGCCTAGGTGCTGATTTGGTTTTATTAATGTCGTCAACAATGACTACATTCACTTGTTCTTATATGCCATTGGTGGCACCAACCACCCTACAATTATCAGCCAAGGCTACAGGTATCTCATGCCAGGCACCTATGCGGCTAAGGAGGTGACCTGTAAAGGCTTCTTAGCACTAGCACAGTGGAAGAGTTGGAACTAGGTATCATAGTTTGACCACTTTGAAAATGATGCCTTTTTTAATCCATCCAGTAATTTGATTTCGAGCAAGCAATGTGGTGCCAAAAAAATGATGCCTTTCAAACTTGGTCAGTTGGTCCCCAAACTGACAAAGTATGCCAAACCACTCAGCTTCACAATTGGTCATCCTTTCTAAAAATAATATTTTTATATGCATGTGCCCTTCCTTCGTTATGTACAACATTTGATACCCCAAGCATTGTACATTTAGGATTTATTATGAATGATTGTCAGTAAATGTTCTTTTATGGGATTCGACCTTGTTCTCTTCTTCTCTCCTTCTAACAGATAATTATAATTTTTTTTCACACGCGTATGTGTTGAAATCATAAATTTAGAACATAAATGTGTTTTTGAAAATAACATATAATAAATAATGGAATGTTTGGTTTGAAACAAATTAAAAATAATAACACTGATTATCATGGTGTTGTCATCAATCTTAAGTTGGTGTCGACACCAACTCAATCAAATACATTAATCTAACATATCTAATATATATTTTATTGCATGGTTTTGTTATATTTTTGGAAACCTTCAATTTTAAGTGATTTTAGGATTCGCCATGTGTCACCAACCATTTCATGACACGTATGAAAATTAATGAAATTACATATTTGGATAGAATTAAAGTTGTCTAATTATCTAATTTTTTTAACAATCTTGAGACCATTTAGTTTCTATAAATTTTGTAAATCCCAACTTATGTATTCGGGTACTCGGTCATTTTACACAACACATCAATTCGAGAAAAGAGAGAAAGAAAAATCATGACTGTTTTTCATATAGTAATGTTCGTATTGATGCAATGGCAATGGCAATTCCTCCCGATGTTCTTATATCATGATCAACTATTTAATGTCACAACAATAATGTGCAAGCATACTCTGTCGATGCAAGTATAGTAGACAAATATGAGTTTGTCAGATATCAATCCTACGAGGATGGTTGTCTTTTGTTTATCAATGTCAGTGCAATTAATGGATGGAAACAAGATAAATTGTGAGAGTAGGTGTCGAAACAATAACTTGAAAGCAACAAGATAAAATATGATAATGATAAACTGGGATCCCCAACGTGAATATTGAACAAAATGCTAAGAGCTCACAAGGTATAAAATGATAGGTGATTGTCGATGCATTAAATTGCAATGAATATCTTACCAAGCTTAACTTCTATATTTAATCTAAGACTTAAACATGCACATTAACCCCACATTCTGATGCTGACAATGGAACACTATAAAGAACAAGTGGATTAAATTCCTCTAATCCTTAAGCAACTTCCATTGTCATGCTTGTTAGCTTGAACTGTCACTGCACCTTCCAGTGTCAGTGATTGCAATAGCACTTCCGTGCTAAAAACATTCAAACCCAAAGATTAAACAGTAGAAGCAAGATTGAATAAAATAACATTTAACTCATAAATTATTTGTACTTCGGTACTAACATGAAATAGAAAGTAATCACCAGCGTTTGGAAAAGAAAAATAAAAGAAACAAGTGGAGAATACTATTCCTAGACAACTCGATTTGAATCTCTCTATTCCCTCTTGTGTCGCACTTAGGGCTCCTCCTTAAAAGCTGGTCTATATCCCTTTCATGTCGGTTCACCCATATGAGACTTAAGTTGCCATAACTGAAAGCTTCAAAGATAGGTTGAAGAAGATAATCCTCTCCAAAAAGCCTCCCCTTTTTTTCCTTTTTATGTGAATATTTTTTCTTTTTCCCAAATAGCCCTGGTGTCCTTTTATCAGAATCATGCTGCCTCTATACGTACAAGTTGCCCAATCACGCATTTTTTTTATCTGCATAGTTATCAGATGCGGCGACAATTCTGGGCGCAATCTGAAAATACTCATGCAGCGACATCAGTACCAAAACATGATAAAATTAAGGATAACTAAGTTAAGATCCACTGAGTTATAAAATGTAAATTACTAAACTGAAAATGCTAAAATATGTGCCAAAGATAACTAAATGGGGACAAATTAACCAATAAGTAGGGAGAAAAACATATGTTTTTTCTAGTACTATCACACCTCCAAACTTGAGTTTTTACTTGTCCTCAAGTAAAACAGAAACTGGCAAGGCTACATAAGAATTCACTAAGGAAAATGATCGTTGTAGCAACTTGAATCACCTAAAATCCTAATGCATGAGTCACATTCAAATGAAAAAATATTACATCGACAATACCTAAGTATGAATGACTAAGATTGCATCTTAATCAAAACCAGCAACATGATTAAAATTTTAAATTCTATCCACCAATACAACATTTATTGTATATATTATTTATTTCTTTATTTCTTTATTATTATTTTTTTGTGAATAAGGGATATCATTGAATTATTGTACCCTTGTTCTTAAGAAGTAACGATGGGGTGCAAAAAATCCCCAGGACGTACGTAATTGCACCGTCACACACTTAGGCAGTGACATCCTTTGGCTAGATACATTTTTCTAATGCTTGCACTGCAGTGTTCCCTTTTTAGCAATTCAGAATACATTTACTTTGGAGTGTCAATTATTCCTAACTATATATACATATGAGTAGCTATAAGAGGCAAATTCATTCAAGATTCAAGGAATGCTACTAGTCATCCATTACTAATGCAGCCTAAATCATTCATCAAATAATTGAAGATGCAACATTCATTTAAATTTATCCAACTCATTCATTGATAGTTCACATAATTCAAGAACTAAGCATCGAATGAAATAAAAGAATTTCAAAACATTTGCATTAACCACAAATAAACCTTGCATCCTTCAAATTATTTTTTTCTGAAATATGGGTGTATATATAATCCCCATATCCATTCCCTCAAACTTAAAGTTTGCATTGTCCCGAACACACTAAGATTAAAATGCGATCACAATAACAATACAACGACAATTTTCACTAATAAAATGAAAATTACAGCTACATGCAATGCATGAATACTACAGCTAAAACTGAAAATAAACTAACTCAGTTTTCCTCGCCCATCAATGTGGCTGTACGATGTTTCTTCTTCCTTGTCTTTTTCTCCTTCTTCTTGCACCTTTTTTCTTTAGAGCTCTCTCTCTTCTTTTCTTTGGTCTTTTCATGGTCCTTGGATCGCTCCTCAAGTTTAGGCTCTGCCCCGGCAACATCGGCTACTTCTTGTGTAGGAGGGGTCACCTTGAGGAGTCCTACGTACACCACTATAGCCAACGAATTGTGGTGCTCCCCACTTGTTACCTGTACAGCTTCCGTCGATCTAGGTCCCTCTTGCTTCAAATTATCTTTAATTGCATCCACAAACTCATATGCATTGACAATGTCTTTAATAGATTCTTTCTCAACATCTTTTGTCTCAATATTTTCTTACTTAGCCTTCTCGTTCACAACTTCAACACAGACATTCTCCTCTTCCACAACTACTTCCTCCTCAACAGTAGGTGCCTTTTTACTAGCAATGATTTCACCCTCAACTAGGCTATCAATCCTTCGCATTCACTCCTCAACGTCCCTTGATTCCTCTTCTTCCTTAACATCAGAGACGTGCACAATGGGAGGAGATTCCATCGATCTGTCTCAGTCCCTTAGGTCATCATCCTCAAAAGAGTGCTCATACTCTCGGATAATCAGTGGGAATACTAGAAATTTCGTGAGTGGGGTCGGGCTTAACTGGCATAATGTGGCTACAAGAGAGTTGTTATAGGCCCTGGTATAAATGTAGAACAAATTTTTCGATATATCCATATCCTCTATTGTTGCGACAAGCTTGATCTGCTTATTGTTGATGGAATTGGCCAACTTTTCGATATTCTTCATTTTGCGTAGCAATGATGTGTCTGCAGCCAAGTTTATTCCCTTACTTTTTTGCTTTGGTTTTGCACTTCCTTGTCTTGTTGGTCTCTACCTCTTTCATTGTCGGCGTATCTTTGCCACGAGTCATTCTTTCAATAGACACTTCATTGATCTAGCCCTTATTTTCCAAGATCTCTTCATCATCGCGAGGCACAATCCCTTTCTTCTTGTACCGTAGCATTACCAATAATGGGAAAACCAAAATTCCATTTTGCCTTGCGGTGTAGTTAGCAATTTCCTAGTGGAGTATTGTGCCGACATCAATCTTCCTTCCCTTGACAATTGAATGTACCAGGCACATTCTATCAAGGTTGACTATGGTGTTGTGAGTAGAGGGTAGTAGCCTATAATTGACAAAATGAAACTAGATTTTGTTTTGTAGTGTCAAAAAGGGACGGTGAATCATATAATTCTTTTGATGTGAACCAGTCCACAATGCCCCTTCGACACATAAATCCTTCACCAACAGGTCCCTTTTTTCATCTATGATGTATTCAATAAACTTGGAGTGTTCATCGACAGCCACCTTAGTGTTGTACAGTTCATTGATTTTTGTAGCATCCCATGGGATTAAACCTTCATGAACAAAGATAAACTCCAACTCGTGGTCATAAAGGTTAGCACAAAACTCATGAACCAATGAGGGAGAATAGCTTCCAGGAAGCGTGTAGAAAGTCACCCACTTTAACTTATAGATGGTTTTGGATACATGTTTGCCCAAATCTTGTTGTTGCGAAAAGAGAATGCCCTATTCTGGGTGGAAGTTTCGTATTAAGGTGTTTTGAAATTGGTCTTTGGCTGCTTTCATTAAAGAGATCATCGTCTCCTTTTTCTTCATTGGCATAGAGGATTCTGACCCACGAACTATAGCTACAGAGGATGAGTGTTCTTCAACAGGCTTGGTGGCTTTCTTGACTGATCCTCTCATTCTTGCCATATTTTGCTTGTTTTGTGGAGTAAAGATGGTTTAAAGGTGTAAAGGTACAAACTTGGGGAAGATAAAGTGAATAAAAAATTGCTTCTTGGGTGTTTCACAGTCAGCATAGTGAAGAGGGGTTTATAGTGAGTGAAAGAAGAAGATGGAAAGACTTGATTTTGTGAAGAGAAATAAAGCTGGCGAGAATAATTACGTCCAATGAGAATTGAACCCGCTCAGACAGATCAGACGGCTAGGTGACTTTTGATCAAACGGTGGGATCTGAATTTCTTGAGATGCCCTCATTTTTGCTAAGTCAAAAGTGATAGTACAATAGTACGAACGGCGTTGACAATAGAAACCAAGTGTGTTGACAATATTACCTAATTATTCTTTAAAAAAATACAAATAAAAAAGTAAAAAAAACTTGAACAGAAACAAAAATAAAAGACATAATAAATTTCATAAGAATTAAAATGTTTTGACCAATTTAATGGTCTCTGCCTGATGTGGATCAATATTCCCAAGATAATGTTTGGATCACTGGCCATTCACTTTGAACTGGTGTCCATCATGTAAATCTTTGATTATGACAGCACCGTAAGGAAATACTTCGACAACTTCAAAAGGTCTAAACCAACGAGAGCGCAATTTACCCGGGTGCAGTTTTAGTCTAGAATTGAATAATAAAACTTGTTGACCCACGATAAATTGTTGCCGCAAAATAATTTTTTCATGCCATAGTTTGGTCTTTTCCTTAAAATTACAGTGTTTTCATAGGCATTTCGCCTAATCTCCTCTATTTCAATGATATCCAACAGCCTTTTCTTTCTAACAGCTTCATAGCCCGTGTTCACTTATTTAATTGCCCACATCGCTTTGTGCTCCAATTCAACTGGCAAGTGACATGCTTTCCCAAAAACCAATTTATATGGTGACATCCCTAATGGAGTTTTGCATGTTGTCTGCAAAGCCCATAAAGCAGCATCCAGTTTGGAAGACCAATCTTTCCTCGAAGGGTTCACAACCTTCTTAAGAATGTTTTTCAATTGTCGATTCGACACTTCGGCTAGTCCATTAGTTTTTGGATGATAAGTAGTAGTCATTCTATGATTAACTTCATATCTTTTAAGTGCGGCTGCCACTTTGTTGCAATGAAAGTGTGTACCCTGATCACTAATCAATGCCTTTGGTGTGCCAAAGTGAGTGAGTATATGCTTGTGAAAAAATTTAAGTACTATCATTGTATCATCCTTTGGGATTGCAATAGATTCAAACCAATTTGAGACATAGTCAACATCTACTAATATATAAAGATTTCCAAATGCAGTTGGAAACGGTCCTATAAAATCCATACCCCAAACATCGAACAATTCAACCACCATAATCTGCTGCTCCAACATTTCATTGCTTCAGGAGATAAAACCAGTTCGTTGACACCTATCGTATTGGTTCAAAAAATTATAGGTATCTTTGAATAATGAAGGCCAGTAGAATCCTGATTGGAGAACCTCAGTAGTAGTTTGCATGCCACCGAAATGGCCTCCACAAGGAGCATCATGACCGTGCTCCAGGATTGAAAGCATCTTCTCTTTCGGAATACAACACCGAATAATGTTGTCATTGCATACCTTGAATAAATATGGTTTGTTCCAATGATACTTCACTACTTCGTGAAAAAATCTTTCTTTTTTATGGCTAGTGACACCCAATGGGAGTTTTCCACACACTAGTTAATTAACCAAATCCGCATACCAAAGGGTTGCATCTATAGAAAATAAATTATCATCTGGGAATGTGTCAATAATTTGAAGCATGTTTCCATCTTCCCTGCCAACTTCCAATCGAGACAGATGATCTATAACTTGATTCTCTAAACCCTTGTGGTCTTTTATATCGATGTTGAATTCTTGCAACAGTAAGATCTAGTGTCTTAATCTTGGTTTTGTATCCTTTTTCGTGAAAAGATATCTTAACATTGAGTGACCAGTAAATACGGTAAACTTTGCGTCGACAAGATAAGAACAAAACTTGTCAAAATCAAAGACTAAAGCCAACAATTCTTTCTCTGTAGTGGTATTGTAGATTTAAGACTCTCTAAGAGTTTTGCTAGCATAATAGATGGCATGAAATATTTTTCCCTTACATTGTCCTAGAACAGCACCCACAGCAAAGTGGCTTGCATCGCACATAACTTAAAAAGGTTGAGACCAATCAAGTACAATGACAACGGGTGCATTTATTAGCTGCATCTTCAATTGAATGAATGCCTCTAGACATGCATCGTTAAAGAATAATTTTTGATTCTGTTCTAGCAATGAGCATAAGGGTTTTACAATTTCTAAGAAATCTCTAATAAATCTTCGGTAGAACCCCGCATGCCCAAGAAAACTACGAATACCTTTAACATTTGTTGGTGGAGGTAATTTTTCAATAACTTCCACTTTAGTTTTGTCAACTTCAATTCCTTTTCAAGAGATACGATGGCCTAACACAATGCCTTATGTTGCCATGAAATGGCATTTTTCCAAATTTAGAACAAGATGTGTGTCTTCACATCGTTGCAATAATTTATCCAAATTGTCAATACAATGATCAAAATTATTCCCATAGACTGAGAAATAATCAATAAACACATCTAAAGAGTCTTCAATCATATCTAAGAATATTGCCATCATACACCTTTAAAATGTGGCTGGTGCGTCGCAAATACCGAAAGGCATTCGGTGAAAAGCAAAAGTACTAAAGTGACAGACGAAGGTAGTTTTTTCTTAATGCTCCGATGCAATAGCAATCTGATTGTATCCAGAATAGCCATCTAAGAAGCAGTAATAGGATTTTTCAGCAAGCCTATCCAACATTTGGTCAATCAAAGGAAGTGGGAAGTGGTCCTTCCTTGTGGCCGCATTAAGCTTGTGATAATCCATACAGATTCGCCATCCCATAGGAATGCGTGTAGGAATAAATTCATCTTTCTCATTGCTAACCACAGTGATGCCAATTTTCTTAGGAACGCATTGCACTGGACTTACCTAAGTGTTATCAGCAATAAGGTAAATAATTCCAGAATTAAGGCATCTTATAATTTCTTTCATAACAACTTCCTTCATATTCTCATTTAATCTTCTTTGCTGCTCAATCAATTGCTTGCCTTCATCTTCTAACTTGATCTTGTCCATGAAAAAATTAGACTAATGCCTCAGATATCGGTAATGCTCCAAGCAATAGCTCGTTTATGTTGCTTAAGAATATGAACCAATTTATCTTCATGAGCTACATCCAATGTTGCAGAGACAATAATTGAGAGAGTATTGTTATCACCAAGAAAGACATATTTAAGGTGAGTAGGTGGCTTGAAAATGGGAGTTGTTCTATTAGCTATGTCTAGGAATTTGATCTGCCATCCATGCCTGAGTTTAATATTATTAGCTTCAACCATGCTGTCACAATCATCTAAAAATTCAAATTCATCGTCAGATGTTACTGTAAACTCCTCAGAAAGTATTGTGCGTTGGTCATTGAATTATGTCTCAATTAGATCATCTAGCACATTGACAGTATGGCATTCTTCTTGTCCTTGCCTTTAATAGATTCAAAAACACTAAATTTAGTGTGTTCATCATTAAGTTGCATGGTTATTTCACCTTTGTAAACATCAATCAGAGTTCCTTCGATGGCTAAAAATGGTCATCCCAAGATAATAGGAACCTCCTTATCTGCCTCATAGTGAAGTATGGTAAAATCAGCTGGAAAAATGAATTTATTAACACGAAATAAGACATCTTTAATTTTCCCTTCAGGTTGAGCCAAGGATTGATTAGTTAGTTACAATGTCACTGCAGTAGGTTTCATGTGACCAACTCCCAACTTTCTGAAAGTTGATAATGGCATAAAGCCTTGCCTAAATAATGGTTGCCAATTGAACATGGGATAGTAAAGCTCCTAGGATCTTTCATTTTGGGAGGCAACTTATTTGTCAAAAGAGCACTACAACTGTTTGTGAGTGCAATAGTTTCAATATCACTGAGCTTTTTCTTCTTGGACAAGAGCTCCTTCATAAATTTCCCATAATTCAGAATTTGCACAAAAGCATCTACTAAAGGAATATTGAGCTGAAGTTGCTTCAGTGTGTTCAAGAATTGTTGGTACTGCTTATCCTTCTCATTCTTCCTGAATCTTTGTGGAAAAGGTAAGGGTGGATAAATATTTGACTGCGTCGACACCTTTATTTGAGTCGACAGTTTCAAGGGTCAGACATTAGGTATATGAGTGACAATTTGTGGAACTTCTTTGTTTGGTACATTGACAAGCTCTTCAGATTCAACCTTCTCACCAGGGGTCACTTTACCAGTATCTTGAGGTGCTATAGTAGAGTCTGTAGTAGACTCGCTAGTTTGTTTACCACTCCTAAGCGTGATAGCCTTGTAATGTTCTTTTCCCTTCAGATTGGGATTTTTCGTATCTCTAGGTAGTGTGCCTGGTGATCGAGTATTCAGATTCAAAGCAAGTTGTCCTAATTTTCCCTCCAACACCCAAATAGAAAATGAATTCCCTTGCACAATAGCTTCTGTGCGAGTCATATGCTACCACATTAGAGCTTCAAGAGCTATTAATGGGTCAGAAGGAGAAGCCTACGTGTACTTTTGTCGTTGATGTTCATGACCATGTTGATTTAGTATTGAAGAATGTTGTGGCTACATCTGGGTCTAGTGTGGATGCATTTGGCCTTGTTGTGGATGCATCTGAGTGTATTGATTGTAGTTTTGCTATTGTTGATTGTAATTCCCTTTTCTTGATTTATAATTGGCTTGAGCAGATATATTCCTATATTGAAATGTCATAGCATTTTCTCCAGCATTTTGAGTTTCCCAAGACTATTGATTGCGTGCAAAATTATTATAATAGTTTCCATAAGAATTGTTACGGATGTTATTAACAGAGAAGGCATTCTCTGCATGTTGTAGACAATCTTCATAGTTGTGAATGTCACTATAAATCTTATAACAAAAACTAGGAACATCAACTTGTTGAGTGACTTGTATAAGTGCAATGTGACTAGTCCCTTGCATATTTTTTTTATCATATTAACAAGAGAAGAAACTTGAGCACTAAGTGCAGATATTGCATCTAATTCAATAACTTTCAAAGTAGCTTTTGCTTGTGCAGCTCTACAGATAGGATATTGATAAGCATTTTGAGAAATTCTCTCCAGAATTCCAATAGCATCATTATAAGTACAATCCAACAATGATCCATTGGCTGATGCGTCAACACGATTCCTCGTGTGTGAATTTAACCCATTATTGAAAACCTCAATTTGTGTTTCCTGTTGAATGACGTGCATGGGACAACATCAAAGTAAAAATTTATAACATTCTCATGTAGTGTGAAGATTTTCATCATCCAGTTGATGATAAGCTGTAATATCATTTCAGAGACAAGCATTCATTATCGGTGGGTTAAATCACTTAACAAACCGTGTTGCTAGTGCATTCCAAGAAGTAATTGATCTAATAGGTAGCCAAAGGAACCAAGTACGAGCTCTTCCCTGCAAGCAATAAGGAAATAATTGCATCTTTAAAGCATTGTAAGGAATGCCTTGTTGACTAAAGGAAGCGCAAATCAATAAAAATGATTTTCAATGCTCTCATGCATCTTTCTGTGGCAGCCTAGCATATTCCCCATTAAAATTTAGCATTTGGAACATTATTGGCTTGAGTTCAAAATTTCCAGCTTGGATTGCTCGCCTAACAACTCTCGATTCTAAGTCATCGAAGACAGGTACTACAAAATCTTGTATAGTCCTATTTTGCATTTGATCATCTTGCTGCAACGGTGGGTCATTAGCATTTTGGTTCTGCATCGAGGGTATAACTGCATTGTTTCTTCGCAAAGCCATATTTCATTGTTCTCAAAGTCTCCTCCGAATAGTTCTTTCAATTACTGGATCAAAATCGGCAATAAACTTCGAATGGCTTTAGATCATACAACAGCTAAAATAAAATGTGGAAACAACAATAAAAAGAAAACAAGTTAGTGGCAACTAAATATTATGAAATAAATGTTGGATTGCCGGCACCCCTACGGCGCAGCGGAAAAATTAAAAATTTGGCGATCCTAACCATGGATCCATGTGTGAGGAACGAATCGAGGTGATAAAGGTTACGAAATTACCGAATGTTTATTTTGAGTAGACAGCAATGCCTCAACAACGAGTAGTCTGATTTGCTATCGAACCAAGCCGCAATCTATCGTGACCCCGGCCTCTACGTAATCCACCCAGTTGATTATGAACGGAAGGAATCCCCAAAACAGTTTTGAAAAGAATTTTCTTTGACGGCTGCTAGACCCAAGCAAATAAAAACGGGATTCTTATATATCTTTTTTTTAAGCTTTCTAGAAATTAAAATAAATATAATAATATTTTAAACCAAAAATTATAATTACATTAATTATAATATAATTTCGGTAAACCATATATTTATTTGAATTTATATACTAACCAAATTCATGTTCTCATAATGCGTACAACAACCTTGTACATAATGTGTTCGATATTTGATTACCCAATTAAATTAATTCTATAATTAATTAATTCAAGCGACAACCAAAAACAATACCAACTATGTTTTATTCCGTTCATTTCAACTATAGAGTGTGACCCTGTAGGTTCCTGTAACATTAGCAGTAATACTAGAATGATTCTAATGTTACAAACAATGAGTGGCATCTAGCAATGCATCATTGCTACCTAAGTCACAAGAAATCATGATTCTATATAACCTTTTTATGATTAACCTTTTATGCAATAATCTTTAAGTCCTTTATCTCTGGATTGGACACAAGTCATGGAATAGTCACACTTGCATAGTCCATTCCATGTTCCTTGATATCTTAAGCAGACTACGATATACAAATAAATATGACATCTCATGTCAACTTATTTGATCATGGCCATGCATTTCTAGTCTCACTCAATCAAGTGGCTTAAGATATTACTCCCATTATGTAGGAGGGGCTTATCCTATCTCGATCAACCATATCCCTCTACATAGATCGTGGTGTATCCAACATCAGCCTTTATAGAACAACTAGTTACGGTGTACGTTTGACTGTATCAAAATATACAACTCACGATGTTGGGATTATGATGATCTCAAGTTTGAGGATCATATACATATTAATAACTATGAGTAATGTTGTGACAATTACATAATAATCCAAGAAACATACTCATAACGGGTCAGTCCAATATGTTGTTCTCTAACACACATATTCATTCATCGATTCTGACATTCCATATCAATGATAACTCTTTATCATTAACCAACTACATGTTAGACTTAATGCATTATTGTTGTCCTATCCAACAATAATACTTGACTAAGGAACTTTTAAGAATAATCATATTATTCTTAGGACATTATTATAAAACAGTTTATTTATACACACAGAAAAGAAACTGAAGTAATAATGGTAACGCCTTGTATTAATAAACATGATAAATCAAGTATGTTATTACAACCATCTCATGATTGATCTTTGGGCATACTCTAACAATAAAAACAAACAAAAATAAACATCAGACAAACACCATCCCTGGCAATGGTGCCAAAACTTGATTGGTTGTTTAACGCCACGCAATAATGTGCAAGCGTACACTATCAATGCAAGTATAGTAGACAAATATGAGTCTATTGTATACCGATCCCACGAGGATGGTTGTCTTTTGTTTATCAATGTAAGTGCAATTAATGGATGGAAATGAGATAAATTGTGAGAGTACGTGTCGAAGAAATAACTTGAAAACAACAAGATAAAATATGATAATGATAAATTAGGATCCCTAACATGAATATTCAATAGAATCCTAAGTGCTCACAAGGTATAAAAAGGATAGGTGATTTTTGATGCATTAAATTGCAATGAATATCTTCCCAAGCTTAACTTCTATATTTGATCTAAGACTAAAACATGCACATTAACCCCACCTTTCGATGCTGGCAATGGAACACTATGAAGAACAAGTAGATTAAATTCCTCTAATCCTTAAGCAACTTTCGTTTTCATGCTTTTTAGCTTGAACTATCATTGCACCTTCTAGTGTCACTGACTGCAATAACACTTTTGTGCTAAAAACATTAAAACCCAAAGATTAAATAGTAGAAGCAAAACTGAATAAAATAACATTTAACCCAGAAATCATGTGTACTTCCATACTAACATGAAATAGAAAGTGATCACCAGCGTTTAGAAAAGAAAAATAAAAGAAACAAGTAGAGAATACTATTCCTAGACAGCTGGACTTGAATCTCTCTATTCCCATTTGTGTTGCACTTAAGGCTTCTCGTTAGAAGCTAGTCTGCATCCCTTTCACGTTGGTTCACCCGTAGGAGACGTTGTCATGCTTGTTAGCTTAGACTGCCACTGCACCTTCCAGTGTCAATGACTGTAATAACACTTCCATGCTAGAAACATTCAAACCTAAAGATTAAACAGTAGAAGCAAGACTGAATAAAATAACATTTAACCCAGAAATCATGTGTACTTCCATACTAACATGAAATAGAAAGTAATCACCAGCGTTTAAAAAAATAAAAGAAACAAGTGGAGAATACTATTCCTAGACAACTCGACTTGAACCTCTCTATTTCCTCTTGTGTCGCACTCAAGGAACATCGTCAAAAGCTAGTCTGTATCCATTTCACATCGATTCACCCATATGAGACTTAAGCTGCCATAACCAAAAGCTTCAAAGATAGGTTGAAGAAGATAATCCTCTCCGAAAAGCCCATTTTTTTTCCTTTTTATGTGAAGTCCTTTCATCAAAATCATGCTGCCTCTGTACATACAAGTTAGTTGTCCCAAATCGACAACTCGGGCATTTTGTTCGATCCGCATGACTATCGATGCGTGACAATTACAGGTGCAATCTAAAAATACTCATTGAGTGACATCAGTACCAAAACATGACAAAATTAAGGATAACTTAGTTAAGATCCACTGAGTTATAAAATCTAAATTACTAAACTGAATATGCTAAAATATGTGCTAAGGATAACTAAATGGGAACAAATTAACAAATAAGTAGGGAGAAAACATATGTTCTTTCTAGTACTGTCACATCACCATGAACTAAACTTTATTTTTTACTACAACATTTAAAATGAAGAGGTCAAGTATATATTTAAGGTAGTGTTTGAGTTTGAATTCTTTACAGCTTAGTGTGGGTTGGGAATCCTTCCAAGGCCTCTAATACTGTTAAAATATTTCTTTAAAGAAGTTCACTTGATAGGCTTCAGCTCCCACAAATGACGTGTTGCTTTTACCAGTATAGAGTCAACTACCGAAGCAAAAAAAACTTGCAAAGCCGAGAGTACATAGGACTAACAATTCGACATCTATGTTTTGAGTTGATCCTCAATTGAGATGTGGTATCAACTTGTCAAGGGCTTAAATAATTGTTTAGATATTTATAATTGTTAGAGGTAATAAAGTGTGCGTAACAAAATTGAAATTCATAAAAGAAAATCAAAGTTTTACTAACATAATTATTTGTGGGTTCAAATCCTTCAAAAGAATATTTTATATTCTTTTTAAAATAAAAGACTAAAATAGTCTTGAATAGTATAACTTATTTTAAATCTGAAAGAAAAGTATTTCTAATTTCCCTAATAGAGTTGGTGCCCGATTGAGTCGTGATAATGAATTAATTAAGGACTTAGGAAAAGTTACTATAGATAGTAAAAATAATGAAATATGCATTAAAATCACCACAAAGGTTCAATTACGCCTCGAATCTCTATACTCTTTTAGACTTTTAAAATTTCATCCTTCTATTTTTAAAATTGCATGAATTTAGTGCTTTACTTATCAAACTTAATATAAAAATAATTTTAAAAATTTAATTGATAACACTCCTGACAAAATTTTATTAAAATTGAATACCTAATACTTTTATTTTCAAAGGTCCAATTAAAAAATTAATGTCTAATTCATATCATGTAACACCCCTAACCCGTATCCATCGCCAAAATAGGGTTACGGAGCATTACCAGAGTTTACAATTCAAACAGATAGAAAAATTCAAATATTTTATAACATATCAATAAGCATATTAAAATCAAGTCAAAACATACATATTGTTCCTTATATGAGCCTTTCAGGCCCTAAATATGTGTTATAAACAAGTCTGGACTAAATTTAAAACTTAGAGAATTTTTCAGAAAATAGTAAAAATTTCAATACTGTAGGGGTCACGCGGTTAAGAGACATGCCCGTGTCTAAGGCCGTGTGGGCATTCAAAGTAGGGACACACAGTCGTGTCCCAGCCCGTGTTTGTGCCTGCATAGCTCTCTTACTTGGCCACATGGCCAATCACATGCCCGTGTGCCAGACCGTGTACCTTTTGAAGTAACCACGCATGCCCATGTGCCAGCCCGTGTGCTAGGCCATAACAGCCTAACTTGTAACCCTTTGAAAGCTACAGGGGAACAACGTTGTGTCACCCGGCCGTGTGTCACACACGGCTAAGACACACGCCCATGTCTCTGCCCATGTGGACAAAATTAGGCCATTTTACAAGCCATTTTTCTCACTAAATTTGTTATGTACCTAACAACAACATGGCATATATAACCAAGCGATAATAAGGCATCCAAATCAAGCATAAACAAGATATATACACATGGTATAACTTCATACAACCAATATGCCCTTAGGCACCTGAATGACAATATCAAAACATATACAAATGTGAACATACATTGATCAATTGTTCAACAAAGGCTTGACCAAGTCTATACCATATTATGTTAGTTGTTTTACCTTTCAAAAACATACCAAAAAGGTACCAATTATATCATACAAGAATTAGCTCCAAATAGTCACATAATTCACATATATCTAGTGCACCAAAACACCATATTCACCTACATCATAATGACACTTATCATTTGCATATTCGAATTATAATACCATTCATTCATAATAAAGCTATTCACATACATGTCAAACAAAACCATTAACTTATCAAAATATCAAAACTCAATCAAGTAAAATGGCCATATATATATATATTGCATATTCATTTATCATTTCATCTTCCATCATTCAACCATATTAAGTGTAACACCCCTAACCCGTTTTCGTCGCCGGAACAATGTTACAGAGCATTACTCGGGTTTACAGGTTTACGGATCAAACATACAGAAATCTCAAACGTTCATAACATATCAATATTCATAATAAAACCAATCAAAATCATATATACTATCCTTTATATGAGCCCTTGAGGCCTTAAATGTGCATTACAAACAAGTCAGGACTAAATAAAAAACTCAGAGTATTTTTCAGAAAACATAGAAAAATTCCAAAGTTGCAGGGGTCACACAACCGTCTGGCCAGGCCGTGTGACTCACACAGTCAGGAGAAACGCCTGTGTCTCAAGCCATGTGGGCATTTGAAATAGGGACACACGACCATGTCCCAGCCTGTGTCCATGCCCTTGTAACTCTCTGACTTGGTCACACGCCTATGTGCTAGACCGTGTACCCTTTGATGTAACCTCACATGCCCGTGTGCCAGGCTGTGTGCTAGGCTGTGTAACAACTTGACTTGCAACCCTTTAAAAACTACAGGGGATACACGGCTGTGTCACCTGGCCGTGTGTCACACATGGCTGAGACACACGCCCATGTCTCTGCCTGTGTGGATGAAAATAGGTCATTTTACAAGCCATATTTCTCATTGAATTTGGCATCCACCTACACTTTACATTGTGCATATAAACAAGCCATATTATGGCATCCAAAACAAGCAAAATCAAGCCTTAAACATGTAGTATATTCACATACAACCAATATGCCCTTAGGCACTTGAAATGACAATTATAAACATGTTTAACCATGTATTAAATATAACCAAACATTCAACTAAATTATATGCATAAGTGCATCATTACATATCATGTAGATCACTTTACCAAAACATACCAATTGATGTTAAACATGCCCTTCAATTTCTAATATAATTAGACATATTTGTCTTACACAATAAGGTACCAATTCTCAACCAATTTATCAACTCACAAAACACTTATAGAAAATGCACATATAACTATCATTTTACCTTTCGTCATTCAACCACCAATCAAGCCACACCTCAACCCAATTAAGGCCACATATATCCATACCAAAATATACCAAAAAACAAGCCAACTTAAATGGCTATAATTAAAACAAAACATATAGGCCAACATTAGCCAAAATAACCGATACATGCCATTATAACCAAATTTAAACCAACCGAAAGTAACAAGTGAGCCGATGGATAGTGTGATGGATCTACGACTAGCTTCCAACCCGATTGAGCTTCCGATAATTTAAAAAGTAAAAGAAAACAACTAGCAAGCAATGAATGCTTAGTAAGCTCTATAAACTTTAATCATATCAATACATTTCAAATATGAAATTTATACATATTAAGAATAATCCAATATTGATACCGTAAGATTTATGAAGCTATATTCAACAACTCATAAGGTGAATAAATCCACAGCATCACTTATTCATATCATCCCTAACATAGTAGGATTTTAAATAACTTTAAACCCTTTCAAATTTTTCTTATTTTCATTTGCATTTCATTACTTTTCAGTGCATTTAGTCCCATTAGCTCAAATAACATCAATTCAATTCATCATTCCCTTTTTCTTCAATCTACACTTCTGGTATGAACTTACTATTTCATTACCTTTCCACACCCGTTTTATATGCATAACACACAAGACATAAGCATATCATTCAATCATAGCCACAAGCTAGTGCATTTAAACATAATTCTTCTTGGAACTAACCACATAGTAAACCATGTCAATAGAAATTACATAATTTAAACCTTACCACCCTTTCATGATCACAAGCATATTTCCATTTAGGAATTTACCATTTCAATACATAACTTATAAGTTTAATGTGGTATAATCCAACCACAACTTGGCCAACGCCTAAGCACATATACATCAGCCATGTTAGTCATGTAAATTCATATATGAATCAATAATCATGGATGAACTAAACAATTAATCAAATTTCCATATACATGTAAAATCCATATCATGTATCAATACATCATGTAAAATCATTTCCATGGATTTCATGTAAATACCTGTAATAGTTCATATCGAACTCATATCATCTCGTAACAGAACATTACCCATTGAACAATTTAGAATATCGTTGGATACTCAAGATAGCTCACAATAGTGTGCTAAATTGTAATCTGTTAACTCTTGTACATGTATTATCATACGAGCTATGAATCGGTATGCTCCCACAAGCTGTGAATCGATAAGCTCATACGAGCTGAGAATCGGTAAGCTCATAAAAGTTGTGGTGTGTCCGCAACAAATGCAAGACCTCAGCCAAATCGATAACCATAATGACATGTCATTTGTATCCTACGAATTCCTAAGGATCAAATGGGACTCGATAATCGTCGTACGTCATTGGATTTACGTTGTTACATAACATGGTAAATTGCATACTAACATATATATATTGATTTAATTACAATATAATCGCATATTATCATTCAATTGAATCCAAATTGTATAGAATACGGTCCATACAAACTTACCTGGCTAAATTACAGAAATACCAATGCGTAGGGGCATTTTGGTAATTTTCTATTTTCCTCAAGTTTTCACACGCTCTTGATATAAATTAATAATCTCATTCAATTTCTCAATTTAGACAGTAAAACAATGTATTTCATCCAAGTCGGTCATTTTTTACATTTCTATAAAATTACCCCTAAAGTTTTACTTTTATTCAATTTAGTCCCTAAGCCCAAAACATGCAAATTAACCATTTTTAATGCCAAATTATAACAACCAAATATTCATGGCACCCATATCAGCCTATATTTGTAATAATTTCACATCAAATCCTTTTAACAATTTAGTCCCTAATCGGTAAATTCATCAAAAATCATTTAAGAAAATACTTTTAATTATCAATAAACATTCAAAATTCATCATCTAACATAAAAAGTCACATGATTCATCAATGGCGACATTCAAAATCTTCAACAATTTTTAAATTGAAGGTATGGGCATGTTGGACCTAGTTACAATGATCTCAAAAACATAAAAATCATTAAAAACGGAGCTAAAATCACATACCAATCTAGAATTTGAACCTGCCAAAACCTTTACACTCAGAATGGTTTCTTCTCCCTTCTCACTTCGGTGATGAAGCACTGTAAAAGATGATATAACATTTTGGCTTTATTTAATTTAATTATCAAATCAGTATTTTACCCTTGGTTAATAAATAAATAAAACACCAAAGTCATGTCCATATTTGTCCACTAACACCTTGAATGGACTAATTACCATTTAAGTCCCCTTTCCTTTATTCAATTAACCATTTAATCACTCAAATCAAATAGTGATTAAATTTTACATCTTTTACAATTTAGTCCTTTTTAATTAATTAACCATCGAAATGTTAAATTTTTTTAATAAAACTTTAATACCACCTCAATGACGGTTAGTAAATATTTATAAAATATTTACGCCTCATTTTATAGAAACGCGGTCCCAATACCTCATTTTCTAAAACCACTTGACATTAGGGTCTTACCACTTGAACTTAATAAATAGCTTATAAAATAAAAAATCACTATATCAAAAACCTTTTCAAAGTCACAATTAACTCGTAAATATTAAATATAATATTTACGAACTTACTCGTTGGATTTGGTGGCCCCTACACCACTAAAAAATGGGTTATTACATTAAGGCTACTTATACACATACCAAAATATGCCAAAACACAAGCCAATTCAATTGACCATATTCACAACAAAACATATAGGCCAACATTAGCCAAAATACCTATACATGCCAATATAACCAAAATTTAACAATCGAATGTACCAAAAAAGCTGGTGGAGAGTGTGATATAGATCCGACAAGCTTCCAACCCAAACGATCTTCTGATTCACTATGAAACACGGAAAATAACACAAAGTAATAATTTAAGCATAGTAAGTTCATGTAACATAGAATTTAACTTACCATTTAATCTTATAACAAGTAAGTAAATGAAAATATCCTAATACAATTCGGTCAAATGCCTAGGCACATATACACCAACCATGTTAGCCATGTAAATAAATATATAAGCCAATAACCATAGAGGAACATAACCATTGATCAATTTCCATATACATATATCATCCAATACATTTATCCATATATCATATAACAACATTTTCATTATTTCACATGTATACATGTAATAGTTTGTATCGAACTCTTATCGTTTCATGTCAGAGTATTACCCGTTGAACTGTTTAGAATATCGTGGGATACCCGAGATAACTTACATATAGTGTGCTAGCTCATACGAGTTGTGAATCGGTATGCTCACTCAAGCTGTAGATCGATATGCTCTCACAAGTTACAAATTGGTATGCTCTTACGAGCTATAAATCGGTATGCTCTCACGAGTTGTTGAGTTTCCACAACACATGCAGGACCTCAGCCAAATCATGTAACCTAATGACATGTCATTTGTATCCTACAAATTCCTATGGTTAAAACGGGCTCGGTAATCGCCTTACGTCATTTGATATGAAATTGGTAATTATGTAGGAAAATTAATAATATTATATATTTCAATTAAAAACATTTAAACACGATTTAGTTACACGAACTTACCTCAACAGTATACGTAGATACAAAGGCGATTAATCTGAGACTCTCTTTGCCCCGATCTAACTTCGTACAATGTCTAACTGCATCTATACGGATAAATTTAACTCATTTCAAGATATAATTCATTCATTTAATCCAAAATATATTTTGGAAAATTACCATTTTGCCCCTATACTTTTAATTTACTTCTAATTAAATCCTTAGTCTTAAAAAATGAAATTCATGCAATTTTAACCCTACCCAATCCTAGCCGATAATTATACAACCTTATAGCAGCCCACATATTTCATAAATTCACAAATTATGCCATGAATTTATCATATTTTTCAATTTAACCACTAATTGACAATTTCATCGAAAATCTCTTTGGAAAAGTTGTTCATCTAACAACAGCCATCCATTTTCTATCATCAAACATCAAAACTCATACGTATTCAACAATGGAAAACCCTAATAGTTTACCGATTTTACAAATTAGTCCCCGGGCTAGCTAAATTAAGCTACAATGATCCCGGAAACATAAAAATCATTAAAATGGATTAAAAATACATACATAATCAAAGAAATAAGAATGGTCAAATTTCAAGCTAAAAAATGGCTTCTTTCTTTTGTGTAATTCGGTTGAAAATTGGTAATGGAAGATGATGATTAATTTTATTTCATTTGTTTTTATCATTAATTACTTATTTACAATTATAACCTTTAAAATCATTAGTAATTACACAATATGCCGAGCCATCATATTCCACTAACACATTTATGGTCTAATTACCATATAAGGACTTCCACTTTAAAGTTATATAGCTATTTAATACCTTTAGCTATTAGAAGTCAACTTTTGCACTTTATGTGATTTAGTCATTTTTAGCAAATTGATCCTGTAAACGGTAAAATTTCTTAACGAAATTTTTATACAGTACTACTATCATACTATAGGCAATAAAATAATCATAAAATAAATTTTTTGACTTCAGATTTGTGGTCTCAAAACCACTATTCCAATTTCATTGAAAACGGGCTATTACATATCACATATTCAAATTTAAAAGAAATCAATAAACTGTCTTACCAATTGAAGCTCTATTTTTTTAAATCAGCCAAGTGGAAGGACTAACATCATGAAATTGAAAGCAAAGAGATTTCATTTCAAAATGTTGAAGAGTAGAGTGATTGGGGAAGAATTAGAGAATTTGTTTGTAATTTTTTAAATTAGACGTTCAAAATGGCATAAAAAATGCAGGAAGAACCTCAATTGTTTCTATGCAAAACAAAGGAAAAGAAAATCCAATCATTTTTTAGGCATTGGAAACACTTGTAGCGAAATGTGTTTTGTAAATTTGGTAATATTAATGAATCCTGGTGTAGTATAAACAACGACATGATGATGGTGTTCCAAGCACGTCAAACTCGTGTCATAATAATGTGCAAGCGTACACTGTCAATGGTTGTTTAACGTCACAGTAATAATGTGCAAGTGTACACTGTCAATGCAAGTATAATAGATAGGTATGAGTCTGTCGAATATTGATCCCACGAGGATGGTTGTCTTTTGTCTATCAATGTTAGGGCAATAAATGGATAGAAACGAGATAAATTGTGAGAGTAGGTGTCGAAGCACTAACTTGAAAACAACAAGATAAGATATGATAATGATAAACTAGGATCCCCAACGTGAATATTCAGCAAAATGCTAAGTGCTCACAAGGTATAAAAAGTTAGGTGATTGTCGATGCAATAAATTGCAATGAATATCTTACCAAGCTTAACTTCTATATTTAATTAGAGACTTAAACACGCACATTAGCCACACGTTTTGATGATGGCTATGGAACTCTATTAAGAACAAGTGGATTAAATTCCTCTAATCCTCAAGCAACTTTCGTTGTCATGCTTGTTAGCTTGAACTGTCGCTGCACCTTCCAGTGTTAGTGACTGTAATAACACTTCCATACTAAAAACATTCAAACTCAAAGATTAAATAGTAGAAGCAAGATTAAATAAAATAACATTTAACCCAAACATCATGTGTACTTCCATACTAACATGAAATGGAAAGTAGTCACCAGTGTTTAGAAAAGAAAACTAAAAGAAACAAGTGGAGAATACTATTCCTAGACAACTCGACTTGAATCTCTCTATTCCCTCTTGTGTCGCACTAAAGGCTCCTCGTCAAGAGCCGGTCTGCATCCCTTTCATGCTGGTTCACCCGTAGGAGACTTAAGCCACCATAGGCTAAAGCTTCAAATGATAGGTTGAAGAAGATGATAATCCAAAAGCTCTCTCCCTTTTTCTTTCGTTTTATGTGAATATTTATATTTTTCCTCAAACAGCCCAGGTGTCCTTTCATCAGAATCATGCTTCCTTTGTACGTACAAATTAGTTGTATCAGACTGGACAGCTCACGTATTTTTACTCCTATCCTGACAGCTGTCAGGTACGTTGATAATTCTGGGTGCAATCTGAAAATATTCATGCAGCGACATCAGTACCAAAACATGACAAAATTAAGGATAAATAAGCTAAGATCCACTGAGTTATAAAATGTAAATTATTGAACTTAAAGTGCTAAAATATGTGCTAAAGATGAGTACATGGGGACAAATTAATCAATAAGTAGGGAGAAAACATATGTTCTTTCTAGTACTATCACGTAGCTTATCTCTCCTATCATATCAAGGTCTTGTTTGTATCCAACCAGTTGTTTTCAAGACCTAGGCTTTAATAGTTAAAATAAGAACCACTATAGGTATTTTTAGTTATAGTTAAGGTTTATTTTTTTCTTTTGGTTTTTTATCGTAATCCCAACCCTAGAAGCTCATATCATTGAATATGACGAGTACTGGAAGGCACGAGAATTGGAATCCATTAAGAACTTGAACAATGCCTATTACCCCAACACGGAGGAGGTGGTCTACCATTACAATGGCCACTTCTCTAGGACCATTCTTGAGTTTAATAGCACCGAAGAGGTGTTGGAGGAAATGAAAAAGGGTCCCTCTGAGATTACAAGCCCTATTGATAGTTGTTGGCGATGTGATCCTGACTAAGAAAAGAACATGAAGAGGCTGGCTGACTGTGGCACTGGATTTGCTCATAGTACTACTGGTGGAAATGATTGTGAGTTTTATGTGGTCACTAACCCTAGTAAAGATGCTGCTAACCCCAAGCCTAGAACTTTACGTCATGCTGTCACCCAAATCGAGCCACTTTAGATCACTTTCAAAGGGTCTATGACCATCAAGCTATAACATGAGCTCATCTTTACAAGTGACAAGACCATTGATGTGAGGGGAGCCAATGTGGAAATTTGTAATGGTGCTGGTATTACTGTCCAATTTGTGAAGAACATCATTATACATAGCCTCCATATCCATCACATTAATCCCACCAAAGGCGGCAAGGTCAAGGATGGTGAAAACCACCTTAGGTTAAGGACTGCTACTGACAGAGATAGGGTCTCTCTTTTTGGAGAAAACAATGTTTAGCTCAACCATATTTCCCTTCACCATTGTGTCGATGGTCTTATCGATGTCATTTAAGGTTCCATTACCGTTACCATTTCTAACTGCCACTTCACTGACCACAACTTTGTAATCTTACTTTCTTTTCTATTTTAAACTAGTCCTGAAGTGGTAATTTTTTACTAAAAAAATAGTATAATTGAAATGAAAAAAATTGTAAGTGATGTTGTTCAGAGTAGGCAGCTACTACACTGTCAATGAGAAGATGCAAGACACTATTGCTTTGAACCACTTTGGTAAAGGATTGGTAGAGAGGATGCCTAGGTGCTGATTTGGTTTTATTCATGTCACCAACAATGACTACATTCACTGGTTCCTGTATACCATTAGTGACACTGATGTGAACCCAGTCGCATCATGTTTTGACACAACTCGCCGACATTAGAATTGGCCTAAACTTGAAGGGCCCAAGTGCAAGATGAAACATCTCATAGGCCTGATTGATTATTGGGCCAATGTTTTTAAGGACTTTTTAATTTAATATAGTTTTATTTAAATTAATAAGTTTGCATATTTTTAATTTTTAGATTTGCACTTTGTGTGTTCTGCAGTTAATAAAGTCATGCATTATGTAACTCCCATGTTAGTTTAAGTCTGCATCATTAAGTTAAGTCTTGCATTAAGTAACTCGTTTAGTTTGCATTTTAAACCATGCATTTAAGCATCTTAGTTTAATAAATGAGTTGCTGGGCATTTATTCAACTCATCTTAGTTTAATTAATAAGTTTTTTGTTGAACTTTATTTAATAAGTGCTACTCTTACTTAATCTAGTTACTAGGATTATTTATTGATGCATGAGTTTAAGTTTATGCTTCTTTAATTAACTAGTTGCTGGAATAATTGATGCATATGTTTAGCTCATTTATTTAAGTTAAGTATTTATCTTTGATATGTTTAATTAGTGTTTAAATATGTTTAATAAGTTCATTTTAATGTGTTTATTGCAGGTGTCTCTTCAGCTTATAACCGTTACAATTCAAGGCTGTTACAAATTAAATAAAGTGGTTGTTCAAGTCATTTTCACTTACAAAGTAAACGGGCTGTTACAAAGGAGGTTTATATATCATTTAAGGAGGTTTTGAGGAGCATTATATCATCTATTTAATTTTGGTAGCAACCTTTTAAACTACCAGCCCATTTTTTCCATTTCAAAGGTTAATTCAAACATTCAGATACCATTAAGGAGCTGGTTAATAAGTTGGTGTCTATTCAGCTGGCCAAGGGCTAACTCAAGAGTCATTTTTCAAGCAATTAAAGTCATTCATTCAGCTGAATTGAAGTGAATTCAAGAATGGAGTTATTTGGCTCAAGAGTGTGAAAAGACTTGAGTTTTATTTCAGTCTTTAAATGGCACATTAAGTTGAATGTTTGTGACCATTCGGCTAGCCTATTTTAGCACTATAAATAGATGAAATCAGCCTTTGTAAAGGAACTTTTGCTAAAAAAATTTCCAATTTGTTTAATGAAACTTTGTTTCTGTGAGGTTAACTTCCTCCCCAATTTCGTACGAGTCTCGAGTGACTTATCTAGCAAGCTAGTGGCGTCATCCTGAACTTGTTTCTGAACTTATCACCAACCCTGGTGTGGCGTTCATCCATCTAAATATATCTTCGGTTCCTACTTTGCTAAGTAACGTGTCGAGGCCCATCAACCTATTCCCAACTGTCACCTTAAACCATATAAGATTTGGCGCGATACTCGTTATAGTATCGAATCTTTCTTGATGTTTAGTTCTATTAGTCATCTCCATCACTTACTTTTTCTATCCTACTTCTTTGTTAAACCAAGCCCATCCAAAGTTATTCCATCTAAAATCCATCTATCTTTTAGCCAACTTGAAATTATTCCAACATACAATTCCATACTTAACCAAAATTCATCCATTTTCGAAACCAAACGAAACTTCCTCTTTGACGATCGGGCAACTCAAATACGACTCGACTCAACACTGAGGCTTATCGTATCAGACACTAGACATTATACAATTATCAGCCAAGGCAACAACCATTAGTGACACCAGCCATTATACAATTATCAGCCAAGGCAATAGGTATTTTGCGCCAAGCACCTACTCGGCAAAGGAAGTGACCTATAGGGGCCTTTTAGCACTGGCACAGTAGAATAATTGGAGTTGGGTATCACAGGGTGACCACTTCATGAACGATGCCTTTTTTAGTCTATCCGATAATCCGAGTGCGAGCAAGAAATTTGGTGCCAAAAAATGATACCTTTCAAACCCGGTCATTGGTCCTCAAACTCACAAAGTACGTTGGACCACTCAGCTACCTATTCGGTCGTCCTTACTAAAAACACTATTTTTTTATGCATGTGTCCTCCCTTTGTTATGTAAAACTTTTTATACCGAAGCATTGTACATTTGGGATCTATTGCAAATGATTGTTTGTAAATGTTCTTTTATGCGATTCCACCCTATTCTCTTCTCCCTCCTCCTAACAGATAATTACCATTTTTTGCACACATGTATGTGTTGAAATCATAAATTTAGAACATACACGTGCTTTTGAAAATAACATATAATAAATAATGGAATGTGTGGTTTGAAACAAATTAACAATAATAACACCAATTATCATGGTGTTGTTATTAATCTTACGTTGGTGTCGACACCAACTCAATCAAAGAAATTAGTCTAACATATCTAATATATATTATAGGCATAATTGCAAAAAAAAAAAAAACAATCTCAACGTTTAGGGGCTTTTAGTTTTGTGCCCTTAGCCCTTTTTTATTGACACCCTCAACATTATGATTTTTTTTTTAGAAATCAGGCCAATTTAATTGTAAATGTGAGTTCATCGTCAGGCAAGCGTTGGTCATTAAAGTAAGCCTATGTAACAAAATAGATGAGGTCATCTAAGAATTTTTTTATTTTCTTTCCAACATATTTCTTCTTCTACCTTCCTCTCTTCCTCAATTACTTTTTCTCTTCCCTGTAACTTCCTCCATTCCTCTCTTCCTCACCTCTTATTTCTCTTCCCTTTTCTCTCTTCGAACAACAGAGATAAATCGAAGCCTTTTGGTAATGAAATTATGTGGAATGCATTTAGGGTCTTGAGTTTAGAAGATTTATCCCTATTCAAAGCTTCGAATTCTATTTCTTCTTTAGTTATTTTTGTAATAGCCTATTTTTAGTGAAATAGGAATAGTGATTTCAGGACAACAAATCCAAAGTCAAAAATTTATTTTATTATTATTTTATTGTCTTCAACGAGATAATATTACCGCCTAAAATTAATTATAGTTTACATGCTTAATTTGATAAAAGGACTAAATCGTGTAAAGTGCAAAAGTTGAATTCTAATTGCTAAAGATATTAAATAGGTATAGAAATTTATTGTAAGAGTCCTTATGTGGTAATTACACCATTAATGAAGTTAGTGGAATTATATGGCTTGAGATTAGTGATATTTTTAATGTTTTTAAAGGGTAATTTAGTAAATAGGTAAATAAAGGTTAAAACTTAAAGAAAACAAATTTTTCTTTATGCATTCATCTTTTCCATCGAATTTCTAAGACAAGAACACCATTTTTTTAGCTTTGGAATTCGGCTATTCAAGTGCTTGCATTGTAAGTGATTTTTGTCTCGTTTTTAATGATTTTTATGTTTCCAGGATTGTTGTAACTTAATCTAGCTAGCCCAGGGACTATTTTGTGAAATAGTTAAACTGTTAGGGTTTTACCATTGATGAACGTGCTTGAGTTTTGAAGTTTGATGATAGAAAGTGAATGGTTGTTGTTAGATAAACAACTTTTGCACAGGGATTTTTGGCGAAATTGTCAATTAGGGGTTAAATTAAAAATTGTGACAAATTCATGGTGAAATTTGTGAATTTGTGAAATATGTGGGCTGTTATAAGCATGAATAAAAATTAGCTAGGCTTCAGTAGGGGTAAAATTGCATGAATTTCATTTTTTGAGCCAAGGGACTAAATTGTAAATAAATTAAAAGTATAGGGGCAAAATGGTAAATTTTCCAAAATATGTGTTTTACTAAATAGAATGAATTATGTGTTAAAATTAGTTAAATTTATTCGTATATATCCAGTTAGATCTCGTACGGAGTTAGATCAGGGCAAAGATAGTCTCGGATTAAATCGCTTCTGTATCTACGTATACTCGTCGAGGCAAGTTCATGTCATTAAACTGAGTATTTATATGTTTTAATTGAATTACATGTATGTGATTTGTATAATTGCCACGTATAAATACCGACTGCATATCCGATGACGTACGACAATTACTGAGCCCCATTTCAACCTTAGGAATTTGTAGGATACAAATGACATGTAATTAGGGTTATCGATTTGGTTGAGGTCCTGCATGTGTTGCGGACACACCACAGCTCTTATGAGCTTATAAATTTTTTACTTATGAGAGATTACCTATTCTCAACTCGTATAAGCTTACCGATTTACTGCCCGTGAGAGCATACCGATTCATAGCTCGTATGAGCATACATGTACATGAATTGACGGATTACAGTTTAGCACACTATGTGTGAGCTATCCCGAGTATCCAATGATATTCTAAATGGTTCAACGGGCAATGTTCTATTACGAGATGATATGATTTTGATACGAACTATTATAGGTATATACATGAAATACATGGAAATGATATTACATGATGTATTGAAACATGAAATGGATGATACATGTATATGAAACTTGCTTAGTGGTTATGTTCATCCATGTTTATCAGCTATTATATGTGTTTTACATGGCTAACATGTTGGTGAATATGTGCTATTGGTGAATATGTGCTTAGGCATTTGGTCAAATTGAGTTGGGATATGCTATGTTACGTACCTAATTTGTTACTAAATGGTAAGGTAAATTCTATGTTACGAACTTACTAAGCTTAAATGCTTACTCGGTGTATTTTCTGTGTTTTTAGTGAATCAGAAGCTCGTTCGGGTTGGAAGGTTGTCGAAGCTACATCACACTATCCATTGACTCTCTTGGTACTTTCAGTTGGTTTAATTCTGGTTATAAAGGCATGTGTAGTTTATTTTGGCTAATGTTGGCCTATACGCTTTATTGATAATTTGGCCATTTGTTTGGCTAGTGTTTTGGCACTTTGATGATAGCTTAAGCCTAGTATACGGTATGTGAATATTTTCTCCCTAATGGTTGATGAATAACTTGGTATGGTTGAATTATTGAAGATGAAAATTGTGGTATGAATATGCATATTGAATATGTGCTTTGTGTTAGGATGTAATTGTGGTAAATTGGTGTTTTGGTGGAAATGATTTATATGGTCATTTGATGCTAGTTTTAGAATAGAGTTTTGGTACAAAATGGTATGTTTTGTTAAATGATCTACATGGTAAGTTTTGGTGTAAATATGCATATATGTCAGTTGAACAAATTGTTATATTGAACACAAGATTAGCCATGTTTATAAGTTGTCATTTGAGGTGTCTAAGGGCATATTGGTTGTATGTGATCATACCATTTGTATAAGGCTTGATCATGCTTGTTTTAGATGCCTTATTATTGCTTGTGTATATATGCATTTTTGGGTAAAGGTTTATACCAAATTGGGTGAGAAATATGAATTGTAAAATGGTCTATTTTCGTCCACAGGGTAGAGACACCGGCATGTGTCTCAGCCATGTGTGACACATAGCCAAGTGACACAGTCGTGTGTCCCCTGTAGCTTTCAAAGGGATGCAACTCAGACTGTTACACGGCTTGGCACATAGGCGTGTGAGGTTACTTCGAAGGGTACACAACCTAGCACACGGGCGTGTGGCTTGGCTGTGTGACCAAGTCAGTGAGTTACATGGGCACGGACATGGCCGTGTGTCCCTAATTCAAATGTGCACAGGGCCTAAGACACAGGCGAGTCTCTGGGCCTTTTAATCCCTGTAGCTTTGAAATTTTTCAATATTTTCGAAAAAAGTTCTCTAAGTTCTTGGTTTAGTCCCAACTTATTTCTAACGCATTTTTAGGGCCTCAAGGGCTCGTATAAAGGAAATATATATGATTTTCATTGGTTTTGATGTGATTATTATTATGTTATGAAATGTTTGAAATTTCTGCCTGTTTTATTTGTAATCTCTAGTAATGCTCTGTAACCGTGTTTTGGTGACAGATTCGGGTTATGGGTTTTACATTTATTAGTATCAGAGCTACAATTTAGTCAATTCTCAGTCTGAGCATAGCATGTACGAGTCTAGCTATACATGCCATTATATAACCTGTGATAGTGTGATATCTCCTGACTATTTTAAAACATTTTTTTATATAGCAATGACATCCAACTATGTTGATCTCAATGAATTTGAGAGCAATGCTCAAGCCTCTGTTTATAGAGTAGCTTCGAGTGGTACGAGACTCGTTTCTGAGGGCCAGGGAAGAGAGGCTAAGGAAGCCTTCTTCCAAATAATGAATGAATTGTTCATCGAGTTCGTACGGAAGAACTCGGTTGCTCAATAACCTCTACCCCCTCTTGCTCCCCAATCAGTTTTCGTTATTCCTTAAGGTATGGAACCAATCCGAGTTAGTAAGCCACCTGTTGATAAGATTTGATAGTACGGGGCTGAAAAATTCTGAGCGACTACTGAAGATGATCCCGAGAGAGCTCAATTTTGGTTAGAGAATACGATCAGGGTTTTTGATGAGCTGTCCTATACACCAACTGAATATGTTAAATGTGTTGTATCGTTGTTGAAATATTCACTTACCAGTGGTGGAACACATTGATATTTGTTGTACCAAAAGAGCGGATCACTTGGGAATTCTTCCAAACAGAGTTCTGAAAGAAATACATTAGTCAGAGATTTCTAGATCATAAACATAAAGAATTTTTGGAGCTCAAACAGGGTTGTTTTGCTGTATCAGAATATGAGCGAAAATTTGTTAGATTGATAAAATATGCTTGGAAGTGTATTCCGATCGAGACTGCTATGTGTAAGAGATTCAAAGATGGGTTAAGCAAAGACATAAACCTTCTGGTTGGAATTCTTGAGTTGAAAGCATTTGTTGTACTGATTTACAGGGCACATAAGGTCGAAGAACTGAGTAAAGAGAAAGGACGTGCATATTTTGAATCTAGAGACTCGAGAAAGAGATTGACTGGGAAGTCTTATCAGTCAGTATCAAAGAAATCAAAAGAACATCACAACTATTCTAGTAAAGATAGAGGTACCCAACGCTCCAGTCCTAAACCTCAGGCTACAGCTGTAGTTAGTGTGGATAGTGTCAGAGATGCCAAACTCTAGTGTAAGCACTGTAACAGACCACATTATTATGAGTTTCGAGTAAAGAATGGAGTGTGTTGCAGGTGTGGTTCCTTAGACCACTTTCTATGAGATTGCCTAGAGAGGGCTTATGCTATTCGCACACGCGAGGATGCTTCTACACAAATGTTACTACCGATACTTTCTCTATTTATGATACTGATGTTACTGCTTTGATTAATCTGGGATCAACCCATTCAAATGTTTGCACTAATTTAGTATCTAGTAAAAATTTACCTGTTGAGTCCACTGAATTCGTGGTTAAAGTATCAAACCCCGTAGGTCAGTATGTACTAGTTGATAAAGTTTACAGAAATTATCCTTTGATGACTTGTGGTTACAGTTTTTTGGCTGATTTGATACTATTACCATTTGATGAATTCAATGTGATTTTAGGCATAGATTGGCTAACTCTACACGATGCTATTGTAAATTTTAGACAAAAGCTTATTGTATTAAAATGTTAGAATGGTGAGACGATTCGTATTGAATTAGATAATCCAAGTGGGTTGCCTATTGTTATATCAGCTATGTCAGCACAGAAATATGTGAGAAAAGGTTTCAGTACTTACCTTGGTTATGTATTGGATACCAAAGTGTCTGAATCAAAGATTGAATTAGTTCCAGTGGTTTGTGAGTATCCCAATGTGTTTCCAGAGGAGTTACCTGGATTACTGTTGGTCAGAGAGGTTGAGTCTGCTATAGATTTGTATCAAGAACATCACCGATATTGATAGCACCTTACAGAATGGCTCCTATCGAGTTAAAAGAGTTGAAAGCACAATTGCAAGAGTTAATAGATAGGGGTTTTGCTCGACCTAATTTTTCATCTTGGGGTGCAACGTTTCTGTTTGTTAGGAAAAGGACGGATCGATTAGATTGTGTATAGATTACTGTCAACTCAACAAAGTTACAATCAAGAATAAATATCCACTGCCCCATGTTAACAATTTATTCGATCATTGGAAAGGTGCTACAATATTCTGGAAGATTGATCTTCGTTCTCGTTATTATCAGCTACGACTAAAAGATTCAGATGTGCCGAAAACTGCATTCAGGACCAGGTACGAACATTACGAATTTCTTGTGATCCAATTTGGTTTAAATAATGTACCTACAATATTTATGGATTTGATGAACAGAATCTTCAGACTGTATCTTGATAGATTTGTTGTGGTGTTTATTAATGACATTCTGATGGTTCGACGAGCAATGTATGAGCTATCCTGAGTATCCAACGATATTCTGATGGTTCAACGAGCAATGTTCTGTTACGAGATGATATGATTTCGATACAAACTATTATAGGTATATACATGAAATACATGGAAATGATATTACATGATATACTGAAACATGAAATGGATGATACATGTATATGAAACTTGCTTAGTGGTTATGTTCATCCATGTTTATTGGCTATTATATATGTTTTACATGGCTAACATGTTGGTGAATATGTGCTTAGGCATTTGGTCAAATTGAGTTGCGATATTCTATGTCTACTTAACTAAATTGTGACTAAATGGTAAGTTAAATTCTATGTTACGAACTACTAAGCTTAAATGCTGATTCGGTGTATTTTCCATGTTTTTAGTGAATTGAAAGCTCGTTCGGGTTAGAAGCTTGTCAGAGTTGCATCACACTATCCATCGGCTCTTTTGGTACTTTCGGTTGGTTTAATTTTGGTTATAATGGCATGTATAGGCTATTCTGGCTAATGTTGGCCTATATGCTTTATTGATAATTTGGCCATTTGTTTGGCTAGTGTTTTGGCGCTTTGATGAGAGTATAAGTCTAGTATATGGTATGTAAATATTTTCTCTCTAATGGTTGATGAATAACTTGGTATGGTTGAATTATCGAAGATGAAAATTTTGTTATGAATATGCATATTGAATATGTGCTTTGTGATAGGATGTAATTGTGGTAAATTGGTGTTTTGGTGGAAATGATTTATATGGTCATTAGATGCTAGTTTTAGAATGGAGTTTTGGTACCAAATGGTATGCTTTGTTAAATGATCTACAAGGTAAGTTTTGGTGTGAATAAGCATATATGTTAGTTGAACAATTGGTTATATTGAACATATGATTAGCCATGTTTATAAGTTGTCATTTGAGGTGCCTAAGGACATATTGGTTGTATGTGATCATGCCATTTGTATAAGGCTTGATTATGATTGTTTTGGATGGCTTATTATAGCTTGTGTATATGTGAATTTTTGGATGAAGGTTTATACCAAATTGGATGAGAAATATGGCATGTAAAATGGCCTATTTTCGTCCACACGGGCAGACACATGGGTGTGTCTCTCAATCGTGTGTGACACACAGCCAGGTGACACGGTGATCAGTTATTTAACGTCACAGCAATAATGTGCAAGCGTACACTAATTAGATGTGAGTCTGTTGGATATCTATCCCACAGGGATGGTTTTCTTTTGTCTATTAATGTTGGTGCAATAATTAGATAGAAATGAGATAAATTGTGAGGATAGTTGTCGGACCAACAACATACAAACAGAACCTTCAGCAGATTAAATAATAAAATATGATAATGATAAATTGGGATCCCCAACATGAATCTTCAGCAGATTAAACAATAAAAGCAAGATTGAATAAGATATCATTTAACCAAGAATTCATGTGTACTTCCATACAAACAGAAAACTGAAAGTAATCACCAGCATTTAGAAAGAAATAAGAAAGAATCGAGTGGGGAATACTATTCTTAGACAACTCGACTGAGTCTCTCGATTCCCTCTTGTCTCACACTTAGGTCTCCTCGTCAAAAGCTAATTTGCATCAATTTTCACATTGACTCACCCGTGAGAGGCTTAAGCTGCCATAGCCACAAGCTTCAAGGTAGGATGAAGAAGATGATGGTCAAGAAAAAGCTCTCTTTTTTTTTCTCACGTCAACCTTCTATGTCTTCCTCTAACAATACAGGTGTCTTTTCCTCAGAGTTATTTTGTCCTTGTACGTACAGGTCGGTTATACCATACTGGACAGCTCACACATTTTTAGTTATTATCCAGACAGCTGTCAGGTGTGGCGACAATTCTGGACGCAATCTGGAATTAACTCATGCAACGACATTAACCCAAAAGGATAGCAAAATTAAGGATAAAATATGTTAGGATTCACTGAGTTATAAAATGCATTTACTAAACTGAAAATGCTAAAATATTAACAATTTAACCAATAAGTAAGGAGAAAAACCTATGTTCTTTCTAGTGCTATCACACCCCCAAATTTGAGTTTTTACTTGTCCTAAAGTAAAACAGAAACTAGCAAGGCTACAAAAATTTTACTATGGCAAATGATCATTCTAGTAACTTGAACCCTTTAAATTCCCAATGAATGAATCACATTCAGATGAAAGAATATTGCATCAACAATACATAAGCATGAATGAATAAAGTTGCAACTTCATCAATGCAAGCATTATGCTTCAAACCCTAAGTTCTATCTACCAATACAACATTTATTGTACAATACTAAGTATATATAACATTTATTTTTTTTATTTTTTTTATTTTGCTTTGGAATAAGGGATATCGTTGCATTATTGTACCCTTGTTCTTGAGAAGTAACGATGGAGTGCATCAAACCCCCAAGGAGTACATCATTGCGCCAACAGACACTCATACAACGATAGCCTTTGGCCAGATTGATTTTTCTAATGCTTGTATTGGAGTGTTCCTATATTAACATTCCATACTACACCCACTTTGGAGTGTCTCTAATTTCTAACTATATATATAAGCAATTGTAAAAGCATATTCATTCAAGATTTAAGGAATGATAGTAGTCATCCATTACTAATGCAACCTAATCTATTCATTAAATAACTGAAGCAACAACCTTCTATCAAATTTATCCAACTCATTCATTGATAATTCACATGATTCAAGAATTAAGCATCAAATGTAACAAAAATTTTTGAACAATTTTAATTTACTACAATTAAACCTTGCATGCTTCATTATCGAAAAAAAATTGAAATGTGGGTGCATTTCCAAACCCCATGTGCATTCCCCCAAAGTTAAACTTTGCATTATCCCTAATGAAATAACATGAAATTGTAATGACAGTAAAAATGCAATGACAATGTGTACTTATCGAAATAAAACTTGCAACTACATGCAATGCATGGATATTATACCTAAAGCTTAAAATAAACTAACTTAGTTATCCTCAGCCATCGATGTGGCTGCTCGATGTTTCTTTCTCCTCATTTTCTTCTCCTTCATCTTTCATTTTTATCATTAGAGCGCTTTCTCTTCTTTTCTTTGGGCTTCGCACGATCCTCGAGTTGCTCCTCAGTTTTCAGCTGTGCCCCGGCATCATTGGCTACTTCCTGTGTAGGAGAGGCCATCTGGAGTGGTCCAATGTAGACCACTATTCCCAATGAATTGCATTGCTCCTCACTGGTTACCTCAGCAACTTCCACCGGTCTCGATCCATCTCTCTTCAAGTTATAAATATTTGCACCCACAAACTCAGGTGTGGTGATAATGTTCACAACAGAATCTTTCTCTTCTTTTTCATTTTCATTTTCAACAACTTCTTCTTCTGCAGCAGCACCAACTTCCTTCTCAATAATAGTGTCATCTTGATTAGAAAAAATACCATCATCGAACAAGCTATCAATCTTTCTCAGGCATTCTTCAATGTGCCTAGATTCCTCCTCTTTGTCATTATTAGAGACCTGCACAATAGGAGGGGATGCCATTGATCTGTCTCGGTCTTCTAAGTCGTAATTTTGAATGATTGGTGGAAACACTGGGAATTCTGGTAGTGGGGAAGGGCTCAATGGGCCTAATGTGGCTACAATAGAACTGTTCCAGGCTTTGGTATAATCATAAAATGAATTTTGGGATTTCTCCATGTCATCTATTGTAGCGACAAGCCTGATCTGCCTATTGTTGATGGAATTGACAATTTCTTGACATCTTTCATTTTGCGCCATAATGATGTCTCTGCATTCAGGTTTGTACCTTTTTTGTTGGTTTTGCTTTTGTTGTTCCTTGTCTTGCTTTTTTCTACCTCCTTCAGCATCAGTGTATCTTTTCCACGAGTCATTCTTTCTATAGAGGCTTCACTGATAGAGCCCTTATTTTCTAGGACTTTTTCACCATCACGGGGAACGATTCCTCTTTGCTGGCACAATACCATCACCAATGATGGGAAAACTAATATTCCAATTTGCCTTGCAGCGTAGTTAGCAATTTCCTAGTGGAGTATTGCGCTACATCAATCTTTCTACCCTTGACGATGGAATGTATCAAACACATCCTATCGAGGGTGACTGTGGTGCTGTGAGTAGAGGGCTTTAGCCTGCAGTTGACAAAATAAAACCAAATTCTGCTTTGCAGCATCAGGAAGCGGTGGTGTATTGTATAATTCTTTTGATTGGAACCCATTCTCAATACTCCTTTGCCACAGAAGTCTTCCACCAACAAGTCTCATTTTTCATCTGTGATATCCTCAATCAATTTGGAGTGTTTGTCTACATCCACCTTGGTGTTGTACAGCTCATTGATTTTTTTAGTCTCCCATGGTATTAAGCCTTCTCGAACAAAAATGAACTCTAACTCATGATCATAAACGTTAGCATAGAAATTACGAACTAGTAAATGAGAATAGCTTCCAAGATTGGTGCAAAAAGTTACCCACTTTAGCTTCGAGATGGTATTGTAGAATTGCTTACCCAAGTCTTGTTGTTGAGAAACGGAAATTCCCTTTTCGGGGTGGAAGTTTCGCTTCAACATGTTGTCTTGAAACCGTTCCTTTACCATTTTATTCAAAAAGATTACTGGCTCCTTTTCTGCATTGGTTTAGGGGATTTTGATTCACGAACTGTGGTAGTAGAGGACGCACGTTCTTCAGCAGATTTGGTGGCTTTCTTGACCGAGCCTCTCGTTTCTGCCATCATTTGTTGAGGGAAAACAGTTTAAAGTTGAAAAAATATGATCTTGAGAAGAGAAAGGAAATAAAATTGGTTGCTTGAATGCGTTACAATCGGTACAGTGGGGGATGATTTATAGCTAGTGAAAGAGGAAGATGGAGAGGTGTGTTGTTTTCTGGAGAGATATAAAGCTGGCAGGAATAGTTGTGTCCAATAGAAATTGTGCTCACTCAGAAGGATTAAACAGCTGAGTGATTTTTTTATCCAATGGTGGAATTTGGATTTCCCTTGATTTTGATGAGTTATAAATGGTAGTACAGAATTACGGAATGCGTTGACAGCAAAATTTCAATTGGTAAGGAAAACAAAATTTAACAAAACATAAAGAAAATAAACTAAAATCATGGAGTAATAATTAAAAAGTTAAAAATTTTCGACCAATTTAATGGTTTATTCCTGCTTTTGATCACCATTGCCAAAATAGGGTTTTAGCCTCTATCCATTTACTTTGAACTTGTGTCTGTCACGTAAATCTTATATTGTGATTGCACTATGAGAAAATACATCGACAACTTTAAAAGGTCCATACCAACGTGAACGCAATTTACCTGGGTGCAATTTAAGTCGAGAATTGAATAATAAAACCTGTTGACCCACCATAAATTGTCATTGTAAAATAATCTTGTCAAGCCATCGTTTGGTCTTTTACATATAAATAACAGCATTTTCATGGGCATTTCTCCTAATCACCTCTAGTTCAGTGAAATCCAACAGCCTTTTCCATCCAGTTGATTCATAGTCCATGTTAACTTGCTTAACTGCCCACATTACTTTGTGTTCCAGTTCAACTGGAAAGTGACTTGCTTTCCCAAAAACCAATTGATACGGTGACATCCCTAATGGAGTTTTGTATGCTATCCACAATACCCATAAAGCATCATCCAATCGGAAAGACCAATCTTTCTTCGAAGGGCTTACAACCTTCTCAAGAATATTCTTAATTTGTTGAATCGATACTTCGGCTAGTCCATTAGTTTGCGAATGGTAAGTAGTAGCCATTCTATGATTAACTCCATATCTATTCAGTGTGGTTGCCACTTGGTTACAATGAAAGTGTGTACCCTGATCATTAATCAATGCGTTTGGTATGCGGAAGCGGGTGAGTATATACTTGTGAAAAAAATTTAACACTGTCTTTGCATTATCCATTGGAACTGCAACAACTTTAACCCACTTTGAGACGTGGTCAATGGCTACTAATTCAACCTCAAACATCGAATAATTCAACCTCCATATTTGGCTGCTGCAACATTTCATTACATCGAGATTTAGAACTGGTGTGCTGACACCTATCGTATTGATTCACAAAATTGTAGGCGTCTTTGAATAATGACATCTAGTAGAATCCTAATTGGAGAACCTTATTAGCAGTTCTCATACCACCGGAATGGCCTCCATAAAGAGCATCATGACAATGTTTCAAGATTGAAAGCATCTCCTCTTCTCGTAGATAATGTCAAATGATGTTGTCATTGCAGACATTGAATAAATACAGCTCATTCCAATGATACTTCACTACGTCACGAAGAAATCTTTTCTTTTATGGCCTATGACACCCAATGGGAGTTTTCCACACAGTAGATAATTAACAAAATCCGCATACCAAGGAGTTGAATCTATAGCAAATAACTTCTCATATGGGAACGCGTCGACAATTTGAAGTATGTTTTCGTCTTAGCTGCCAACTTCCAATTGAGATAGATGGTCTGTAACTTGGTTCTCTAAACCTTTACGGTCTTTTATCTCGATGTCAAATTCTTGCAATAGTAATATCTAGCGTATCGGTCTTGGTTTGACATCCTTTTTCGCAAAGGGATATCTCAACACTGAGTGATTAGTGAGTACAGTAACCTCTGCCCAGATAAGACAGGAACAAAACTTGTCGCAAGCAAAGACTACAACCATCAATTCTTTCTCTATGGTGGTATAATTGAATTGAGCCTCTGTAAAAGTTTTGCTAGCATAATAGATGGTGTGAAATATTTTTCCCTTTCATTGTCCTAAAACCACACCCACAGTAAATTCACTTGCATCGCACATAACTTCAAAAAGTTGAGACCAATATGGTGCAATGACAATGGGTGCATTCACTAGCTGCTTTTTTAACTGAATAAAGGCATCTAGACATGCATCGTCAAAGAAGAATTTTTTATTCTATTCTAGTAATAAACATAAGGGCTTTGTAATTTTTGAAAAATCCTTAATAAACCTCCAGTAAAACCCTGCAAGTCTAAGAAAACTGTGAATACCTTTCATGTTTTTTGGTAGAGGTAATTTCTCAATGATTTCCAACTTAACTTTTTACTTGAATGCCTTGACTAGAGATGCGATGTCCTAACATAATGCCTTTGGTTTCCATGAAATGATACTTTTTCCAATTCAGGACAAGATGTGTGTCCTCATATCACTTCATTAATTTATCTAAATTGTCAGCACAATGATCAAAATAGTTCCCATAGATTGAGAAATCATCCATAAAAACCTCTAAAGATTCTTCGATCGTATATAAGAATATTACCGTCATGCATATTTGAAATGTGGTTGGTGCATTGTAAAGACCGAAAGACATATGGCGAAAAGTGAAAGTACCAAAGGGATAGGTGAAGGTTGTTTTCTCCTTATCCTCCGGTGCAATAGTAATTTGATTGTACCCAGAATAATTGTCTAAAAAGAAATGATAGGCTTTTCCAGTAAGTCGGTCCAACATTTGGTCAATGAAAGGATGTGAGAAGTGATCCTTCTTTGTGGTTGCATTCAATTTGCGATAATCCATACAAACTTACCATTCCATGGGAAATGTATAGGAATTAATTCATCCTTATTGTTGCGAACCATAGTGATGCCACCCTTTTTAGGTACGTATTGCACTGAACTTACCGAATTGCTATAAAAAATCGAGTAAATAATTATAGCATCAAGCCATTTTATGATTTACTTCTTGACAACTTCCTTCATCTTCTGATTTAATCTTCTTTGTTGTTCAATCGATTGTTTGCCTTCATCTTCCAACTTGATCTTGTGCATGCAAAAAGGACTAATACATTGAATATTGGCAATACTCCAAGCAATAACTCGTTTATGTTGCTTGAGAATATGGACCAATTTCTCTTCTTGAGTTACATCTATTGTTGCAAAGACAATAACTGGGAGAGTATTGTGATCACCCAGAAAGACATATTTAAGATGAGGAGATAGTGGTTTCAATTCTAGAGTAGGAGCTTCTTCAGTAAATGGTTTGAAAATTGGAGTTGTTTTGTTGGCTAGGTCTAAGAATTTAATCTTCCATCCATGCTTGAGTTCAAGATTATTAGCTTCAACCATGTAATCACAATTGTCTAAGGACTCGACATTAGATGTCACTACAAACTCTTCAGATAGTACTGTGTTTTGGTCATCGAATTCTTCCTCAATTAGACCATCTAATACATCGACAGTATGGCATTCTTCTTTGTCCTTGCATTGAATAGATTCAAAAACACTGAAGGTGACTTGAACATCACTAAGTCACATGGTTAGTTTACCTTTGTAAACATCAATAAGAGTTTAGCCGGTGGCTAAAAATTATCGTCCCAAGATTATGAGAACCTCATTGTCTGCCTCGCAGTCAATTATGATAAAATTAGTTGGAAAAATGAAATTATCCACACGAACTAAGACATATTTGATTTTCACTTCAGGTTGAGCCAAGGATCAATCGGCTAGTTGTAATGTAACTGCAGTAGATTTCGTGTGACCAATTCCCAACTTTTTGAAAGTCCATAGTGGCATTAGGTTGATTCTAGCTCCCAAGTCGCATAAAGTCTTTCCCAAATAATGATTGTCAATTGAACATATGATGGTAAAGCTCCCTAGATCTTTCAATTTAGGGGGCAACTTGTTTGTCAAAACAACACTACATCCTCCTGTGAGTGCAATAGTTTCAATATCAGTGAGCTTCTTCTTCTTAGACAAGAGGTTTATCATAAAGTTCCCATAACTCAGAATTTGTACCACAATGTCTACTAAAGGAATGTTGATTTGTAGCTGCTTTAGTGTGTCCAGGAACTGCTGATCTTGCTTGTTATGTTCATTCTTCTTGAATCTTTGTGGAAAAAGTAAGGTTAGAGATACATCTGCTTGCGCTGACAGCTTTGGTTGCGTTGATAATTTTGAAGGTCAGACATTAGGCATATGAGTGAAAATTTGTTGAACTTTTTTGTCTGATTCATTGACAAACACTTCAGGTTTAACCTTCTCACCAGTGATCACTCTATCCGTATTAAGTGCTATAGTAGAGTCTTTAATCGGTTCATCAGTTTGTGTACTACTCCTAAGAGTGATAGCCTTTCACTGTTCTTTCCCATCGGATTGGGATTTTCTGTGTCACTAAGTAATGAGCCTGGTGGTCGAGTATTCTTATTTGAAGCAAGTTTTCCTAATTGTGCCTCCAATGCTCGAATGGAAGATGAATTCCCTTATACGATAGCTTTCCTACGAGTAATATGCTCTTGCATTAACGCCTCAAGAGTTGCTAACAGGTCAGAAGTAGAAGCTTAAGTGTATGATTGCATTGATGTCCTTGAACATGCTGATTCAGTATTGAAGAATGTTGTGGCTGCATCAAATTTTGGTGCGGATGTGTTTGGCCTTGTTGTGGATGAATCTGAGTGTGCGGATTGTAGTTCTGCTGTTGTTGATTGTAATTCCCTTATCTTGGATTATAATTACCCGAGGTAGATGTATTCCCATATCTGAGTGTCGTAGCATTTTGTCAATCATTCTGAGTTCCCCAAAAATGTTGGTTGCATGCAGAGTTGTTGTAAGAGTTACCATAAGAATTGTTGCAGATGTTACTAATATAACAGGCATCCTCTGCACATTATGGACAATCTTCATAGCTATGGTTGTCACTACAAATCTCACAACAAAAAGTAGGAATATCAACTTGCTGAGTGAATTGTATAGGTGCAACGCCACTAGTCCTGGAGATAGGGTTTGTGAGAGAAGAAACTTAAGCACTTAGTGTTGTTATTACATCAAATTCAATAACTCCTGGAGTAGTTTTTGCTTATGCATCTCTAAAGATAGGGTATTGATAATCATTCTAAGCAATTCTCTGAAGAATTCTCACCACATCATTATATGTACAATCCAGCAGAGGTCCATTGGTTGATGCATCGACAAGATTCCTTGTATGTGAAATTAGCCCATTATAAAAAAATCTCAATTTGTGTTTCTGGTTGAATGTCGTGCATGGGACAACGTCAAAGTAAAGATTTATAGCGTTCCCATGTGGTGTGACATTTTCATCATCTAACTAATGATAAGCAGTAATATCATTTTGAAGATGAGCATTCATTTTTGGTAGGTTAAATCGCAAAACAAACTGTGTTGCTAGTGCATCCCAATAAGTAATTGATCTAGCAAGTAGCCCAAAAAACCAAGTACGAGCTCTTCCCTGTAAGGAATAAAGAAATAATTGCATCTTAAAGGCATCATCAGGAACTCCTTGTTGACTAAAGGAAGCGCAGATCAATAAAAAGGATTTAAGATGTTCTTTCACATCTTCATGTGGTAGCCTAACATATTGTCCATTAGAAATCAACATTTGAAACATTATTGGCTTGAATTCAAAATTCCCAACTTGGATTGCTAGCCTAACAACTCCGAGTTGTAAATCATCTAAGACAGGTACTACAAAATCTCGTATAGTCCTATTTTGTATGTAAGCATCTTGCGGTAATAATGGGGTATTAACATTTTGCTACTGAATCGGGGGTATGGTTGCATTGTTCCCTAGTAGAGCCATATTTCTTTTTTCTCGAAGTCTACTCCGAATAGTCCTTCAAATTTCTGGATCAAAATCGGCAAGAAAATTTGACTTTCTTCGAGTTATAAAACACCTAAAATGAAGTTGAAGAAATAGGAACAAAGAAAACCTAGTTAGTGAATACTAAAAATTATATAAGGTAAATAAAGTGAAAACACAAAAAAAAAATAAACATCAAACAAATGACATCCCCAGTAACAGCGCCCAAAACTTGATCAGTTGCTTAACGTCACAGCAAAAATATACAAGCGTACACTGTCGATGCAAGTATAGTAGACAGATGTGAGTCTATCAGATATCGATCCCATAGGGATAGTTGTCCTTTGTCTATTAATGTCGGTGCAATAACTAGGTAGAAACGAGATAAATTGTGAGGATAATTGTCGGAGCAATAACTTGAAACCAATAAAATAAAATATGATAATGATAAAATGGGATCCCCAATATGAATCTTTAGCAGAATACTAGGTGCTCACAAGGTATAAAAGGATAAGTGATTGCCGAGGCAATAAATTTCAATGTATATCTTACCAAGCATCACTACTCTATTTAATCTGAGACTGAAATATGCACAATAACCCCACCTTTCGATGATGGCAATATGGCATTATTAAAAACAAGTGGACTAAATTCCTCTAATCCTCACTCAACTTTCGTTGTAATGCTTGTTGGCTCGAACTATCACTGCACTATTCAGTGTCAGTGACTGCAATAACACTTCCATGTTAAGAAACATTCAAACCCCAAGATTAAACAATAAAAGAAAGATTGAATAAGATAACATTTAATCAAGAATTCATGTGTACTTTCATACGAACAGAAAACTGAAAGTAATCACCAGTACTTAGAAAGAAATATGAAAGAATCGAGTGGAGAATACTATTCCTAGACACCTCGACTGAATCTCTCTATTCCCTTTTGTCTCGCACTTAGGTCTCCTCGTCAGAAGCTAATCTACATCAATTTTCACGTTCGATCACCCGTGAGATGCTTAAGCAGCTATAGTTGCAAGCTTCAAGGTAGGATGAAGAAGATGATGGTTAAGAAAAAGCTCTCTTTTTTTTTCTCACGTCAACCTTTTATGTCCTCCTCTAACAGTACAGGTGTCCTTTCCTCAAAATTATTTTATCCTTGTACGTACAAGTTCGTTATACCAGACTGGACAGCTCACACATTTTTAGTTCTTATCCTGACAGCTGTCAGGTCCGGCGACAATTCTGGAGGCAATCTGGAATTAACTCATGCAGTGACATTAATGCAAAAAGATAGCAAAATTAAGGATGAAATAGGCTAGGATTTACTGAGTTTTAAAACGCAATTTACTAAACTTAAAATGCTAAAATATATGCTAAGGATAACTAAATGGGAACAATTTAACCAACAAGTAAGGAGGAAAACCTATGTTCTTTCTAGTGCCATCACATGGCCGTGTGTCCCCTGTAGCTTTCAAAGGGTTGCAAGACAGGCTGTTACACGACCTGGCACACAGGTGTGTGAGGTTACTTTTACGAGAACACGGCCTAGCACACAGGCGTGTGGCTTGGTCGTGTGATCAAGTTAGTGAGTTACATGAGCACAAACAATGGCTGGAACATGGTCGTGTGTCCCTAATTAGAATGCCCACAGGGCCTAAGGCACAGGTGTGTCTCTTCGCCGTGTGACCCCTGTAGCTTTGAAATTTTTCAATGTCTTTTGAAAAATTCTCTGAGTTCTCGGTTTAGTCCCTACTTGTTTCTAACTTGTTTTTAGGGCCTCCAGGGCTCATATAAGGGACAATATATATGACTTTGATTGGTTTTGATGTGATTATTATTATGTTATGAAATGTTTGAAATTTCTATTTGTTTTATTTGTAATCTCCAGTAATGCTCTGTAACCCTGTTTCGGCAGGGGTGTTACAGTTTTAGTCTTGGAGATTAATTTTCTAAACCAAGATGATTCCATGTTCTTAGAGATGGTGATTTGGGGTTTTCGATTTGGGTCTAAAAGCTTGGATATTAGCCTTTAAGCTTCAACTCCCATATTAAAAAAATAAAAATAAAATAAATAAATAAAAGATCCTTCCAAGGTAAGGTGGATGCTAGTTTTGTTGTATACTTGTTTGCTTATATTTTAAGCAGGAAATTGATTATTAGATTGCTCTATTCAAAAGTATTGTAAATGACAATGTAATATTCCTTGCAGTTGATGAGGAACTATCTTTCAGCTAAGAGCATGCTAGAGAAAAAAGCCAATTTTATTCCTACTTGGATCACTTTTTCTTTACGCATCATTTTCATCGCGACATTCTTCCCTGTTTGAAGGTTCTTCGCATGGTAGACTTTGGCGAAGGTTCCAAGACCCAACATATGGCCAAGCTCATATTTTCTATGGAGTAAAGATTGGTTTTCAGTTTTAGCTTTGTCTGCCATTTTTGAACCATAAAAGCTCGAGAAATTAAAAAAGAGAAAAAGAAAAGAAGCTGATACTATTGGGATACGGGATAGAGTTCGAATATCATACAAACATAATGCGGTGGAAAATAAAATTGATATCCCATAAACTACCAAGGATCTCATGCAATACGTACAAATCAAAAAGGGAATAATGAAAATTACCTTGTTTAGTTAAACTTCCAGATACTAACACTTGATTTGAATCGGATCTCCAAAGGTGCTGCCTTGTTGGAAGACGACCACCCTCTACAAGTATCCACACTTGAACGAATGACAAATGGTCGAATGGAATGCTAGTTCCAACTTCGTTTTCTCAAAACATTTTTGATTTATTCTTTCAAACGGTTGATAGCCAAAAACTTGTGTTACAGGAGAAGTGTGCATATATCACATATATATATACGGTTGGGTAAAACTGGATTTAAGGTTGTATATGTATTTAAAACTCTTTTAAATGATTTAAAATCTCTTTACTTATCTAATAAGGACTATCAGATCTTATCTTGTATTAAAAAAAAACTCTTTTAAATAATAATTTAAATTCTATTTAATTATCTTTTATTTAAAATTGTTTTAAATAATAATAATTAAATTATGTTTTAATTATTATTTATCTAAAACTCTTTTAAATAATAATATAATTACTATTTATCTAAATCTCTTTTAAATAATAATTAAAATCTATTTCCTTATCTAATAAGGAATATATCAAATCTCTTTTATCTCGTTTATTATTATTTACGAATTTAACAGAAATAGTAACAAAATAACTATTTGTTATCATTTTGACTAAAATTTATATTTCCAAAATTAAATTCGAATCAAAATAATAATCGATTATTACTCGTAATTTAAAATAATCTTATCATTTTAAATTACTTTAAGAGAGTGATAAACTTAACCTTTCTTGTTCATTCTTAATTTACGACCCTATAGGTTCAATTAATGTTGGTAGTATGCCCAAATCATATTTTGTCCTACAAGTCATAAGTGGCCTCTACCAAGACATTATGACTACCCAACATAAATAAAAGCTCATGATCTGATACAACCTAAATACAACTCATGACATAATCCTTTTGTCTCACAATATCTAGATTTTGTATAAGGCATGGATAAAGTCAACCTTATATCATTCTATGTTTAATTTCTCAATACCCAATTAGACTAACAAAACGAATGACATTGATCTCCATCAATTCATTAGAGTACGACTGTAACAGTCTGTTTTTCAGTGGTATAGATAATAGTGGTTTTGGGCCACAAATCTGATGAGTAAGTTTATAAATATTATTATTAAATATTTATGAGTCAATTATGGTTTTAAAAAGGTTTTTCATACGGTAAATTATGTTATATGAGGTATTTGGACCTCGTTTCTATAAATTGATCCATAAATATTTTTATAAATATTTATGGAGTGTTGTTAAGGTTGTTTTAAAGTTTCATTAATGAATTTTAACATTTAAATAACTAATTATGTAAAAGGACTAAATAATAAAAGTTGAAAAGTCAATCACTATTAGTTTAAAGGTTTAAATTAATTAAAGATTTACTGATTGGATGGCCTTAATGGATAAATAAACCATCCTCAATATGGTGGGATGGTTTGATGCTTTATTTTCTTTTAATTTTAATGTTTTATATGTTATTATATTATTAAAATAAATAATATAAGGTTAATAAAAAAAAGAGAACAAAAGGTTTTTGGAATGACGGAAATGTGCAAGTTTACACAATCGAAACAAGTAATAAAGTGAGAAGTAAATGTTGAGATATCGTACCCACGGGGACTGTGAAAAAATTATTTATAAATGCAATTAAAAACACTTTGGTGAAGAAAAATATTTTGATTTAAGGAGGTGATTAAAAACTAAGATTTTAACTAAGTAAAATAAATAAAAGAAAATAAAAGTTCCAATGCACGATTTCAAAAGATGATTTTAATAAAGATGACGTAATTATGATAGATTAATTACATTTCTTAACTTAGAATTAATAAACTCATGTTCATGTTATTACGAATAAATTCACAAAAACTTGGTAATTTGCTAACTTATGAACATACTCTCCTACCAAAATCCATTTATCTCTTGACTATATCTCTACGTTAATTCAACTGATTAAACAAATTTTAATGTTAGTGCACAAACATAATTATGAAATTAAAATAATCTCTTCTACATATCTCTATGCTAATTCAAACAATTAATTCAATCTCACAAGCGGATAAAAGATTACATGAGAGAACAATGTATTCCTACCTTGAAATAGTTTAATCACAATAATCTTGCAAGTTATGCAAGGCTAATGTATCGTTAGATACCATTGCTAATTTAACCCTTGGCTACCTTAGATGATTAAACATGCACTGATTAAGTATTGTGTCAATTAATTACAATTTCAATCTGTTTAAATAATTAATTCATTAGTTATCTTACAATTGTAATGCAAGAATAACTTAGTCATGGTTTTACATAATCAAACATCTTACCAAGGCCTATAACAACACAAACACAATTTTAATAAATTAAGTGGACAAGATGCAATCAACCTAACACAAATTAAATTTAAGTCATATTAATTAAAATAAACATATCAACATCACAATTATTCATAGACATGTTCATAACAACAACAATAAAATTAAAAGGATAAGGAACAAGAATCAAATCCGATGTTTCTTCGAGGCTTGACTAGTTTCCTCTGCTCCTCCTTCTCTACTTGTTCTTGTTGAACCAAGACTTCCACGAACACTTGATTACTGTCTCAATAGTTGTTGAAGGACACTATTCCAAGAGGTGAAATCGGTAAGGCTTTTGAAAAAAATAAAGAACAAAAGAAGGGTTTTGAAGAGGGTTTGAGATGTGCTTCAAATGAGCAGCCAAGGGGGGTTTTATAGGTTGAATAGGCTGCTAAAAATAGAAAAAATCAGCAGCCATAGAGTCCCCCCATGGCCGGCCACACATGTTGCAAGTTTGATGGTTTCAAACTTGCTATTTTAAGATAGGGGCAAATCTAAAAAGGCTTGAATAGTGGAGGGGTTTGAATGCAAATTCAAGAAGTAAGCAAAATAATCAGCCAAACAAGCTAATTTGGTCTGCATTTGGGATGATTTTGGCCTGCCCAATGCTTGGTTGGATCGATTTTCTCGGTTTAGCTCAACTAGGCCTCTTTTCATAATTAATTAATAATAATTTATTTAACCCAAAGTAAATTGGGTTAAAATAAAATTAGTTATGTTATGAATTAATATTCATAATTTGGACAGTATTAGGCTAAAAAATTAATTCGCCTTGATGCTTCAAAATCGCTTCTTGATTTTATGCTTCTAATAGTGTCTGCCGAGCCATTTTTGACCTTTCTATGAATCTATCGAAAATAAATCAAAATTATCAAATTTTGATATAAAATTAATTAAAATTCAACATGCTAAAAATTTAAGTGCAATTTAATTATTTTATAATTATTATATATTTTTCGACAAGAATTTTTCCGAAACTGCTTGAATTTGAGTTAAAAAAGGCTTGAAAAAGTGTGTATATTTTCGTGTTTCCACACCCCCAAACTTAATTCATTGCTCATACCAAATAATTCACAAATTGAAAAAATTTTCTTAGAAACACCTTTGAAAAATTCCTTCAGAACAACATTTTTCCAAAAATTATGAATTTATTATACTTATGCTCAAGAACAAGAATTTTGAGATTGACGCTACTTAAGTATACATATCATTGAAATTAATCTAAATTATTCTTATGATAGCAAAAATAGACTAAATACTTTCTCAATAAAGACATTCTAAATTCCTACCAATTTGATTTTATTTCCTTATTCAAGATTAAGCTACAATCATCAAGTTTAATTTATGCCTTTATATGTTGAGCATAACAATTTCTCTCCACTAATGTAGGTAGGATAGAAACTTGAATCAATAGGTCTTTTAAATAGGTTGTAATGTGGCAAGGCTAGGGGTAGGCAAAAGATAGATAAATTTAGGCTTAAAACCCTAGACTCAGCTTCAATCGGACATTCGAAATATTTACCTTCAATATACCAACTTCTTTTGCTTTCACATGCTCTTTTGTACATCTATTTTCTTTCAAGTACATATGCTCCTCTCTTTTTTTTTCTTTTTTTTTCACGAGCATTTTCTTGTATGTACTACAATTTTTTTTAAGGATTTGATACTTCTTTTCAACTTCCCCAAACTTATTGTCAAAGAATTTTCTGAACATTATTGAGTCTAGTGTTTGGAAAAATTTAAAGATAATTAAGAGAAAATTGATGGCTAAATATTGCAAGGGTTTAAATAAAATTAGGACATATAATCTCAAATTTGGTTTTCAGTGGATAAAATTTCATCAAGGTTGGCTTGAAAGGCTCAAACAATCCAAACTAAAGTTGCCTAAATCATTTTCAACATTCTATGCTTCCTAGGATTTCGCCTTAAGAAATTACTAAGTCAATTCTACAGACTTAAACTTTCATGCATGCCTAACTTTCCTAAGGAACTAAAATTTTATGGTATGATTTGCATGCTTAATTAAGAATACATTTATTATATAGTTCAGCTAACGTAAAAATTATTGAAATAATCAAACTTTATTCATACTGAAGTTTAGCATACTTAACAAAATTTGAAAATTTTTAACAAAATATAACCTAATCATAACTAAAAGAAAATTTTATTCTGAGAGAAAATTAATTCAATTTTTCAATCCCACTACTTATTATGAACAATGTCCTCATTGTTAAAAGTGAATGGATACTATACACCAGGTAGGATTCTAGAAAAGAGGAGGGGAGTCAATTTGACTGCTTAAGTACCAAACTCTCTCTAGATCCAATCCTAGACATGTATATGTCTATTGCCACACTTTTTACTTTGCAACTTGTTCATTTTTTTTATGATTTCCACCTCTTGTTTTATTATGCGATAAATAAAAAATCCTAATAGAACCTAATCCTAAAACATTAAATAACCTAAGAACGAAAATAAAATAAAGTTAAGATCCCTCTTTTTTTATTTATTTGTAGATCCCTCAAAATTTGACTCATCTTTTGCTCCATCATCTTTGTTTTTGCATGAATCGCTTCACTTCCTCTTCGATAGTGGACTCCATGGTTCAAATATGAAATTTGGAAACTCAGGCACAAAAATAAATGGGTCATTGTATATTTGTTGTAAAAGCGCTTCTCATTGAGTCATCCTGTATTTTTAAATATATCCAGTAAGCTTGTTGCTGCCATTGCATATGTTGCATTATGTCCATTAATTTTGACAGCTCATATTGAAGATCTAGGTGAGGCTATTGAGTTCTAAACATTGAGTTTGTCATGTCAGGATTGGTTGCTGGTTCCATCGGTTCTGCCTTATTAGGGATTTCAGCTGACTACATTGGTTCGATCTCTGTAGGATCTTCTTCTTCTTCTGGGTCCTCGCTCTCTTTAATTCTTTGCAAGAGAATAGAATCTCCGGCTATTCAGTAGAGGTCCCAATCTGTGATTGTACCCTGGCTATAACTTGTCTTCTTTACGTTTGCAGGAATTTTAGTTTTCAAGCACAAAATTGTTATCGTAAAGGGAAAGTAAGTTGGGCCAGAACGTCTAGCAGCACAACTCCGCATTTCTCTTAGAATGATTTTTCCCACATCAATGGTCTTTACAGTTAAAATCGAGTATAACAAGACCATTAGCTCTAATGGAATTGTAGTCCTATGTGAAATAGGCATAAGGCTAAACTGAATGAAATAGAACCATACCTTTGCTAGTGGTGTCAAATATTCTCTGCAACAAGTGTGAATTCCTTGCTTTGACACAGTCCACTTAGATCCTGGAACTATAAGTTCTTGGAGAATTTCTTGTAGATTTTCAGTCTCAATATTTCTCATCAAGGAAGAATATTCATCGTGTTCAAAATCAAGTAATTCAAAGAATTCCTTAATAGCGTTTGAGGTTATTGGTACCTTGATTCCTCGAACAGAAACTTCCATTAATTCGTTTAAGGTCAAATTCACATAAAATTCACAAACTAATTTCTCGTCTACACTAGGTCTTTTCTCACAAAACAACTTCCAATTGAGAGCTTCAACAATTTTTCGAATGCACATCATGAAATCAATATAGTTGTTTTCTTTTAGTGTAAAGCCTTTTTCATGATGCATTTATTGATTCTTGAATATGCTTTCGTATCTTACTGACGTTTCTTACAGTGAAATTTGTTTTGGGATTCGTCAATTTGGCCAGAGGCACGAGTTCTCTTGCGAGGCATGATTAACCTGAACATAAGATAAAACAAATATTTTCTCAAAAATTTAATTAGTATAAAATATTAACAATTCAAAAAAATTGAAAAGTTAAATTAAAAAAATTAAATTTTAAGAGGAAAATTTTTTTATCACTTTTATATAAAAATTAAGAACTCAAAGAAAATAAATATAAAGCAAAAGAAGTCGGTTTAGGGATGATTGGAAGGGTTTCTTAATTTTACGATTCGTGTAAAGCAAGGGTGTAAGGCTAGTAAGGGTGCACACAGGGTTGAAGCAAAGAATCACAACAGCGCGCGGTAGTAGCATGCAAGGTAAATGTGAGATGCAACAGCGTTGGTGCGTGCGAGCTGGAGCTGGAAGTAGTGGTGGCATGCTCGGGGCAATAGGGCTGGTGCGCAAGCAGGTGCGCAAGGGAGCAGCAGGGACTGGCATGAGCGACAACAACAACGTGCAAGGAAATTGAGTCAAGTGAGCGCAATGACCATGTGTGGCTACTTGCTGAAAGAGAGATGCCAAGCAGTGTTGCGATGGGAGCTACAGCACTAGTTGGGTGTTTGGGTGATTGGTTAAGGTGATGTGAAAAAATGGAGAAGGTTGGTGGAATTTATAAGGAAGAGGGTAGGAGTTCAATTAGAATTCTTAGAACAAATTAATAATTAAAATATTCTAAGTTCTAATTCTACATAAAGTTAATAACAATTAATAATTAATATAGTACGGATTAATCTATTATTTCCTACTAATTTATTGAAATAAAAACTATTGATTAAAATATGATAAAATTTAAACTAATCCTAATTCTATATAAAGTTGATAATAATTAATATATATTATAATAAATAAAATTATATACTAGTTATTATCATCTTATTTATTAAATTAAATTAAAATCATTTATTCTAGATGCCTTTGAAAATATTTACAAAAGAGCAACCAAAATTTGAAAATAATTCAATTAAGTACATAAACTTAAAGAAAATTTCAAAATTGAGTTGTAATTAAGACTTGGATCAAAATTGAACCTTTTATTTGAAAAACTAGAACTTTAATTTTCCATTTCAGGAATAATTTCTTAGAAGATTATGTTGAAATCAATTCCCAAGAAAGATTGGAGGGGTTACAAGCGGTACCGCTTAAGTTCCAATCTCCTAGAAAGAATTTATTTAAACATACTATTCCCGAAAATATACCCTAAATCATTTATTCAAAATAAAAAATAAGAAAAATTAAATATTTGATAAAATGAATAAGGTTTGATCCCATTCAAATTTATCCTCCCAGTAATGTTTTAAGCGCTAAGCATTGACTCGAAAATTACCTCCCTTACTTTGAAGTTTGACAACTCCGTATGGATAAACTTGGTGAATCGTAAATGGATCAGACCAACGTGATTTTAGCTTACCTAGAAAGAACCTGAATTTGGAATTGAATAACAAGCTTGCTGACCTACTTCAAATTCTCGAACCCGAATGTGCTTGTCATGCCATGTTTTAAGTCTTTACTTGAATAATTTGGCATTCTCATATGAGAACAATCATAATTCTTCTAACTCGTTGAGTTGAAGCATCCGTTTCTCTTTAGCAAGCTTAAGATCCAAGTTGAGTTGTTGGAGAGCCCAATAGGTTTTGTGTTCTAACTCCAAGGGTAGATGACAAGCTTTCCCAAAAACAAATTGATACCAAATGATAGGGGGTTACGCGCGGACCAAGATCGAGTTGTCAAGCCACTGGAAACTCCTACGAAAACTATAGACGCTTGGATCTGAAACGAAATAGAAAATTAAACTTAGAATCAATAGATCTGAAACAAAACACTCAAAACAAGAAAGAATTAGCCAATAATCGAAAACACTTATTTAATAGTGTTAATGGGAAGCCAAGAAAATGATATCTAACTTCAATGAAGACTCCAACGCCGAATCTGATAAAGAAAACACCAAAACAGCAAGTTAAACTCAACAGATCAATAAACCCAATCGGAATAGGAAATAGAATACTTGGTCAGCAAGAAATCTAGAAAAATATGATTGAAGAATGTTTCTTGATGCCAAAGAATGTTGCAAAGACAGATCTTGAAATTAGGGAATGGTTGAAACGCAACAAGAACAATAAAACAAGTTAACCAATAAATCGACACAACCAGAAAAATTAAAAGGAATAACAGCAAGGAAAAATAAAGAAAAGTCCTAAGAAGCCTTAAAATCAAGAAAGATTTCACAACTCCCTTCAAACAGCTCTAATCTCCCCTCCAATGTAGAACAATGGCAAGAAGAAGGCTGAAGATGGCTCCCACAATTAAAAAGATTGTTAAAACTACTTCTAAAGAAAACTCAAGAGAATTTTCACTCAACAAAAATCTAATTTCAATGTATATTCAATGTGTCATGTGTGGCCAGCCAAGCCTTACATATATAGGCCTCTATTACTTTTCTAACCCTATTAGGAAAAACTAAAAAAAATCCTAATTATTTGATTTTAAAGGAAAATTCAGCCAAGGCTTTTTAAATGGGCCACTTGGACTGAATGTTTACATAGAAATTTATTTATAAAGTCTAAAATTTAAACTAAGTATTTAAAGAATTAAAACTTAACAAATTGGGCCACTTTGACAATTTGGCCTGATTTTCAACTAAATCTGATTTAAATTTCTAGATTGGGCTTGGAACAGCTTATTCGGCCGTGTCTTCAAGAACTTGGGCTTGTGATCCGTTCTTTCCCGAAATTGGTTTGTTGATGCTTGTAACTGAGATCCAATGCCCCTTGGCTGCAAGATTTGGTTTCTTGGACCAAGATTTCCAAGATTTGAAATCTTGATTTTCTTGATTCTTAAAATTGCTCAAAACAGCAAAATTGGACCAAGATTCGGTTTCTTGATATTCTTGAAAACAAGAAAGTGAATCTTGATTTTCTTTTTCCTTCGTATACGCATCTAAGGCCTTGCTAATAAAGTCTTGAATGGTTCCATTTAGTTTCGTACGCATTTGCTTGGCCTTTAACCTCGTTATTGGGCCTTGTGGTAGTTTGAGCCCATCATGTTCTTGAGCTTGAGTTGGGCCTTTCTGACTCGTATCACAAACCTATAGGGCGACAACCCTAAAGGTGTCTTGTATGCTGTCCTGTATGCTGATAAAGCATTATCCAGTCTTTTAGACCAATCTCATTGGTTCAGTCAAACTACCTTCTCGAGTACGCCTTTGATCTCTTTGTTTGCCAGTTCAGCTTGCCCATTTGTCTTTGGATGGTAAGTTGTGGCAACCTTGTGCTTTACTCCATGTTTTCCGAGTAATCATTTCAACAATTTGTTCACAAAATGGGACCCTTCATCACTAATGATAGCTCTCAGGGTTCAGAACCTTGTGAACACATGCTTCTGCAAAAACTTCATCACAACCTTAGCATCATTCATCGGATATGTCTCGGCCTCAACTTATTTAGACACGTAGTCTATTTCTACCAATATGTACTTGTGACCAAAATACAGAGGGAAAGGACCGAGAAAGTCAATACCTCAATCATTAAATACTTCTATTTCAATGATGTTTGTTTGGGGCATCTCATTTCTATTAGTAACATTTCCAACCCTTTGGCATCGATCACAACTCTTATATTAGTTAAATTAAACATATAAACATCACATTTATTCATAGACATGTTCATAAAAACAACAATAAAATTAAAAGGATAAGGAACAAGAATCAAATCCGGTGTTTCTTTGGGGCTTGACTAGTTTGCTCCGGTCCTCCTCCGCTTGTTCTTGTTGAACCGAGACTTCAACAAACACTTAAATACTGATTAAATTGTGATTGAAGGACTCTTTTCCAAGAGGTGAAGTTGGGAAGGGAATGGGAAAGGAAATAAAGAACAAAGAAGGGTTTTGAAAAGAGAAAGCGAGTGAGAAGTGAATGGATGACAAGGTTTTGAGATGGGTTTCAAATGAGCAGCCAATGGGGGTGTTGATAGGTTGAGTAGGATGCTAAAAATATCAAAAATTAGCAGCCATAGTGTCCCCCCATGGTCGGCCACACATGTGGCAAGTTTGAAGGTTTCAAACTCACTATTTTAACGTAAGGGCGAATCTAAAAGACATGAATGGTGGAGGGGTTTGAATGAAAATTCAAGGAGTCTTCAAGGGTTATTTTGAAAGCCAAATAATCAGCCAAACAAGCTTATTGGGTTAGCATGTGGGACGGTTGTAGCCTACCCAATGGTCGGTTTGACTGGTTTTCTTGGTTCAGCTTAACTGGGTCTCTTTCCAAAATTAATTAATAATAATTTATTTAACCCAAAGTAAATTGGATTAAAATTAAAATTAATTATATCATGAATTAATATTCATAATTTCGACCATCTTAGGCTGAAAAATTAATTCACCTTGATGCTTCAAAAGCGCTTCTCGATTTTGCACCTATAGTAGTGTTTGCTGAGCCGTTTTTTGCCCTTTGTGCGAATTTGTCAAAAAAATAAAAATTTAATTTATAATTAATTAAAAATAAAAAATTTAAGTGCAATTTAATTATTTTATAATTATTATATATTTTTTGACAAGAATTTTACCAAACTGCATGAATTTGAGTTAAAAAGGGCATGAAAAAGTGTATATTTTTGTGTTTCTAGTTTTCTTCTTCAATTGTTATGTTCATCCATGAAACACCATGACAAGAAGAACCAAGGTTCGGTCATGCTTCAGTTTATGCATGTTAAGTAATTTTTCACCCATTTCTTTTACTTTTTATGTTTTTAAGATAGTTGTAACTAGGTCCAGCTAGTCGTACCTTCGTTTTTGAAACGGTTAACGATTTTGAATGTTGCCATTGATGAATCTTTGTGATTTTAGATGTTAAATGATGAAATTGAAGTATTAGTTGGTACATGGAAGTATTTTGTTAAGTGATTTTTGATGAATTTGCCAATTAGGGGATAAATTGTAGAAATAGTAATATTTCAAGGACTTGATGTGAAATTGTTGTAAAAATGTACTAAAATGGAAGCTATGAACATTCGATTGGCATGGATTTTCAATAAAAATGGTTAATTTGTATGTTTTAGGCTTAGGGACTGAATTAATGAATTTGATAAAATTATTAATTTAGGTCAAGAATGAGTCGAAAATCGAGAAGAAAGGAAAATTACCAAATAGCCCTGTACATTGTCATTTTCACAATTTAGCTAGGCAAGTTCGTATGAACTATAATCAGTTAAATGTTGATTAAATTGAATATTAATGTGTTGTTCTAATGTAAATGAATCAAATTATATGTTATTATGCAATTTATGATGTAAAGAAATAATGGAAATCCAACGAGGTACGACGACTATTGAGCCTCGTTTGAACCTTAGGAATATATAAGATACAAATCACATGTCATTAGGTTTACCATGTTTCGGGTGCTAGTCCTGAATGTCCTATCGATGGCTGAGTTCCAGCATTTGTTGTGGATACTTATCAACTTGTGTGAGCGGCATCGTGTAGCAACATTCCAACCGTCAGCTTTTGTGAGCAGACCCATTTATGGCTCAAGTAAGTAATGATGTAAAGGAAAAGGAAAAAGAACGGTTTCGACCATATGTTTAGCACACTTTGTGTGAGCTTTCCCGCGTATCAAATATTATTCTAAGTGGTTCAACGGGCATGAAAAAGGAAGGAACGGTAAGTATTCAAATGACTTATATCATGAAAACTATAAAAAGGAATGAAAAGGAAATGTTGAACGAAAGTATATCTATGCTCATGAAATTGATGATTTCAAGTAAGATTATTCATGTTTAATGACTTATCTTATGGTAATTCAAGTGAATTATGAATTGATGCACTAACATGTGTTATTGATGATGCTTATGCTTGTGCCAAGTTATTGGTTGGATTGTATTCTGTTAGTTTTAAAAGTTATGCATTGAAATGGTAAGTGTCCAAATGGAAAGATGCTTATGTTCATGAAACGGTGGTAAGAATCAAAGTATGTAATTTCTTATGAAATGGTTTATTATGTAGTTGATTCCAAAAGAGTTATGTTTAAATACACTAGCTTGTGACTATGGTTGATGTTTATGCCTGTGTCTTGTCTGTTATGCAAATGAAACGGGTGAGAATAGGTAATGAAATGGTAAGTTCATAGTTGAGATGTAATATGATGAAATAAAAGGATTGTTGAGTTGAAGGACTTACTTGTAAGGAATAAATTTACTTATGCTATATGTGAATTTACTTATGTCATGAAGAAAATACACTAATTTGTGAGTTGATAACATAATTAACCTTATGCTAAGTAAATGGAATGGTAATTAAGTAAATGAAATGGTTCATCATTTTAAGAAAGGGTTGGTGATTATGTAATTCAACTTATAAGACCCTATTATGTTATAAATGTAATGTATTCGGGATGTTAATGAATCTATTCATTTGCGAGTTGATAGTTATGTAATTTGATAAATCTTGAGACATTGGTATAGGTTTATTTATGACTTATAAAGTTCATATTTGAAATGGAATATTATGTTTAAATTTTATACGAGCTTACTAAGCATTCATTGCTTATATGGTTATCTTTCTCTTACTTTACTGATTATTAAAAGCTTGATTGCTTTGGAAGCTAGTTGGAGATTTATCACACTATCTAGTGATTATATTAGTAGATTTTGATGTTTTAGTCAATGGTATAATGGCATCTGTAGGTGGACTTATATCTAATGTTTAGTAATGTTTATGGCATGTAATGTTGCTTTGAATTTGTGGATTTTATGGTATTTTTTATGCCTTGATGGTTGATTTTTTTATGGCTAGGTTGATCATGTTTGTAATGACCAAATTGTTATGTGTTGGTATGATTACAATGAGGCCAAGTTGAGTTATGCTTTGAGGTAGATATGAGCTATTCATAATGGTATAAATATTGTCAAATATGGTGAGATTATATTGAAGTGGTATAGATCAATTTATGATGAATTTTGAGATGAAAAATGAATTAGGTGTTGATGAATGAAATGGGTTAAGTACATGTAAATGTTTAGGTAAATTGTATGTTTGCATTTGAGGTGCCTATATTGCATATTGGTTGAATGGAATTTGGTCATTTGAAATTGGCCATTTTATGCATGTTTGAACATGTTTTGGTGCCTTGGTCATATGTGCAAATGATGTTTAGGTGCATGTTTGAGGTAAGTGAAGGAAATGACTTGATTTTAGCCAATTTCTTGTCCACACGGCCTAAGACATAGGCGTGTGTCTCAGTCGTGTGTCCCCTGTAGGTTTTAAAGGTTGCTTTCTGAAAGTTACACGACCTAGCACACGAGCGTGTGGCTTGGTCGTGTAACCCAAGTTAGTGAGTTACACAGACACGGACATAGATGGGACACTGCCATGTCTCCCTATTTCGATTGTTAGACGGCCTGAGACACAGGCGTGTGTCTCAGTCGTGTGAGTCACACGGCCTGGCCACACGTGTAACATCCCGATTTTGGGCCTAGTCGAAACAGTGGTTTCGGGACCACAAATCTGATGAGGAAAAATTTATTTTTACTATATTTTTATGGCCTACAATTTCACAGAATGATTTCATGAAAATTTCATTCAAAAATTTCGACGTTTGGGCACTCAATTTAGTTAAAAGGACTAAATTGTAAAAAGTGCAAAAATTGAGTTCTACATGATAGAGGTGTCCAATTGTTATGAAATTTTAAATTGGAGGTCCTTATATGGTAATTAGACCATTGGTTAAGTTATGGACAAAAATGGACATGAGATAAGTGAAATAGGAAATTTTTAAGTTAGGGGCATTTTGATAATTTAGTAATGAAAATGAATTAAAACGGAAAAAGATGGTAAATTGTGGTCATCTTCTTCATTTGGCCAAAATTAGCAAGGGGGAAACCATAGTTAGGGTTTTCAAGCTTCCAAGCTCCAAAATCAAGAAGCACGAAATCCGGAGTTAGACCGAGGAAAGAAAAAGTTTGAAGACTAACTTGATAGATTTGTCCATATTTTGTACCGAGGTAAGTTTACGGTAAATAAATGCAATATTTTGATAATTATTATTAATGCTGTTAGTTTTCAACAATTATGTATTTATTTCATGAAAATATCTAATGTTGACTTAAGTATGAGGTGATAGAGAATCAGTGATAAAAGCCCCGTTGAAACATTGGGAATGTATCGGATACAAATGTCATGACATTAAGGGAATGAGATCCCATGTAAGACCATGTCTGGGACATGGCATTGGCATCATTGAGATTATGAGAGGTTCCATGTAAAACCATGTCTGGGACATGGCATGGGCACTTGTATGAGAACTCCCATGTAAGACCATATCTAGGATATGGCATTGGCAGTACAGAAAACATCCCATGTAAGACTATGTCTGGGACATAGCTTTGGCATTTATTATCAGACAAGAGACTCGAGTATCCTTAGTATTCCAAGTGATTCAACGGGCTAGTAAATAGACCATGTTACATGAAAGTTTAGATAAAAGCATAATAATAAATTCAGGTGAGTTATAAAGATTGAGAATATCTCAGTTATCAGTTGAGAAAGAAATTTCAGCAAGGGAGGAGTAAGTTATAATCATGAGTTATTCAAGTAAGCAAGTAAGTAAACAAGTAAGTGAGTAAGTAAAGAAGCGAGTAAAGACTCTAATGTTTGATGAAATTTATGAGTATGATTATTTATGATAAATGTTGTTATTTATTTACTTGTAAACTTACTAAGCTTTATGCTTACTTTCTTTATTTTCCTTATTTTTATAGTATCGCCAAGTCAGTTCAAGGATCATAAGGACGTCAGAGTTCGTCTCACACTATCTACAGACATCTCGGTATTATGAGATTTCGAAATGTGTAAAGTTATAGCATGTATAGAGACTTAGTCATTTTGAGTGTGTTTATATGATATGGCTAATGGTTAGCTATTGAAATGGCTAATTAGGAACATTTGTGGTGTTTTGAATGCCTAGGTGATAGTTTATACCTAGAAAATATGAAAGAGTAAAAATTTGCAATGAAATAGTTTTGGGACAGCAGCAGTGACGTGACTTTGAAAAATCACCAAGGATAGTATAAAATGAATTAGAGAGTGAATGATATATAGAATTAAATCTTATCGTTTCTATTTTCATAGAAAAATAACGTTGTGGGTAAATGAATTTTATATTCTGAGATATTTGAATTTTGGTTAGAAAAGGTCAGAATGGTTTTTGGAGTCCCCTGTTCTGACTTTAGAAAATCATTAAAAATTGTACAAAAATTATTATGAGTTATACTTTATATTTCCAGATTCCTCAGTGAGTAGTGAGAACACCATATGAAAATCATAAGATGAGAAAATTGATTTTTAGTGAATAAAGGTCAGAACGGTCAGGCAGTGAAACCGGGGAGATTTTAATAAATAAACTGTACTAATTGGTTAAATCAAAAATTCTAAAATTTTTATGGTACAATAATATATGAGTCTAGTTTCAGGGAAAATTTACGGATCTAAATTTTGAGTTTTGTAACTCGAGTTATAGTTAAATTAGTGACTGTTGCACAGGTGCACAGCATTATGGTGAACAGTGAAATAAATTTTAAAAGCAAATTTTTATGCCCCGAACTAATAAGTTATGTCAAGTAACGCCTATGCTAAACTCCGGCAATGGTCTCGAGTAAGGGGTGTGACAACACGGTCATGTGACCCCTGCAGATTGACTTTTTCTAACTTTTTCCTCAAAGTTTCAAATGTTTCGAATTTAGTCCCAAATCATTTCTAAAGTATTTCTAAGGCCTCAAGGGCTCCAGTAAGGGACAATATGCATGTGCTTGAATGGATTATGCTATGATTGGAAATGAAGGATTTAATTTATGTTATTAAGGTAATGCTCCGCAACCCTATTTTAGCAATGGATACTGGTTAGGGGTTTTACAACGACCATGTACTTTTAGTCTCAATCGTCGAGGGGCCCAGAGATATCTCTCTTATAATAAGAGGGACAAATTCCATCTTAATCACTCACATCTCACTACATGATTCTAATTATGCTCAAGCATAACTTTTATAGTTGTCCAGTTAAAGACAATGTTTGATTATGTCAAAACATAAAATTCCTCATGTTCTGAACTATAGTGATTTTAGGTCTAAAGATTTAATGACACAACTGTTTAGAGATTTAATTTATGACTTTGATACATGTATTAATCTCAAAACAGGTCGGTCCTTTATTCATTCTCAACAAATACATATGAATATGATTTGTTTCTCAAGCACATATTCATCACACGAATATCTATCATATTTCATACTAATCTTAGTTCATTGTTATTCCCACAACAACGACCGGTTAAGGACATTTAGAATAAAATTATTCAAGGACATTATTATATACTAAACATGCAAATTATAATAATAATAAATTCATTTAATCAAAATAAAGCATCCTACATTACACCTTGGGCACTATTAGTAACAATCTCCCACTTGCACTAGGCCAAATTATTAATGCATCCCATACCTATGAACCTAGCAAGACAATCATGCTTTGCTTGTTGCAAAGGCTTAGTTAATGGATCAGTAACATTGTCATATGTTGGAACTTTTCGTATCTTAACATCACCTCTCTCAATAATTTCTCGAATGAGATGATAACGCCTTAGAATGTGTTTGGATCACTGATGTGATCTAGGTTCCTTAACTTGTGTAATAGCACTATTATTGTCACAATAAACATCAATAGGATTTGTGATACTAGGAACCACTCCAAGGTTACTAATGAACTTGTCGATCCAAATTGCTTCTTTTGCTGCATCAGATGCTGCTATGTATTCAGCTTCAGTTGTAGACTCAGCAACAGTGCTTTACTTTGAACTTTTCCAACTGAAAGCACCACCATTTAAATAAAACACATATCCTGATTGCGATTGGAAATCATATTTGTTAATTTAAAAGCTTGCATACGTGTAACTCCTTACAACTAGATCATCTTCCAAACTGCCATACACCAAGAACATATCTTTGGATCTTCTTAAGTACTTAAGTATGTTCTTTACAACTGTCCAGTGACTCTCACCGGGATCTAATTAGTATCTACTTGTTGTGCTTAAAGCATAAGAGACATCTGGTCTAGCGCATAACATGGCATACATGATGGATCCTATTGCTGAAACATAAGGAATTTTATTTATGCAGTCACTCTCATTTTTTGTGTTAGGACACTAAGTCTTGCTAAGATTAATACCATGAGACATATGCAAGAATCCTCTCTTGGAATCTTACATACTGAACCTTTTCAGTACTTTGTATATGTAAGCACTTTGACTTAGACCAATCAACCTTTTAGATCTATCTCTATGGATCTTTATCCCAATGATGTAAGTTGTTTCACCTAAGTCTTTCATTGAGAACACTTCCCTAACCAAGACTTGATATTCAACAAGGTAGGATGTCATTCCCAATGAGTAAAATGTCATCGACATATAAGACCAGAAATGAAACTATGCTCCCACTAATTTTCTTTCAAACACAAGGTTCATCTTAATTTTTGATAAATCCAAACTCTTTGACTGATTCATCAAAATAAATATTCCAACTCCGTGAAGCCTACTTCAAACCAGAATTCTCTGGTTGTACAAAACCCTCTGGTTGTGTCATGTACACATCCTCAAGTAAGTTTTTATTAAGAAATGCAATTTTGACATCCATTTTCCAAATCTCATAACCATAATGTGCAGTAATGGCAATGAGGATTCTGATGGACTTAAGCATGGCTACAAGTGAAAAATTTTAATCATAGTCTATACCATGAGTTTGTTTGAAACCTTTAGCAACTAGCCTTGCTTTATAAGTATGCACTTTGCCATCCATGTCAGCTTTCTTCTTGAAAACCTATTTGCACCTAATGGTCTTTGTACCTTCAGGTAGACCGATCAAGGTCCATACTTGATTATCATACATGGATTGCATTTTAGATTTATGGCCCCCAACCATTTCTTAGAGTCTAGATCTGACATAGCCTCTTGATAGATAGTGGGTTCATCTTGATTCACTAACAATAAGTCATGGTTATCAATCAAAAGAAATTCATATCTCTCGAGCTCATGACGTGTCCTATCAGATCTACATAATACTTGTGTTACTGGAGAAATGTCAACAATGGTTTGTTGACTCTGAGTATCCAAAGGTGGTTTAATTTAACTTTGTGGTTCTTGAACTTTTTCAAGTTGTATCTTGCTCCATTGGTTCCTTTAGTAATAAATTGCTTTTCTAGGAAAACATCATTCCGGGCGACAAACACTTTGTTCTCAGTGGGATTGTAAAAATGGTAGCCCTTAGTTTCTATGGGATACCCCACAAAAGGACATTTGTCTGATTTGGGCTCTAGCTTATCAGAAACTAGATGTTTCACATAAGCCTCACAACCCCAAATATTAAGAAAAACAAGCTGGGCTTCTTACCAATCCACATCTCATATGGTGTCTTTTCAACTGCTTTGGAAGGAACTCGATTTAGTGTGAATGCAACTGTTTTAAGTGCATAACCCCAAAAGGTAAGCGAAAGTTCTATCCGACTCATCATAGGTCGAACCATATCTAATAAGGTTTGATCCTTCCTTTCTGACACACCATTCCATTGTGGTGTTTCAGGGGGAGTTAATTGTGAAATAATTCCACAATTTCTAAGATGGTCATCAAACTCTTGGCTCAAATATTCTCAACCTCAATTAGATCGAAGGGCTTTTATTGTCTTGCCAAGTTGGGTTTGTGCTTCATTTTGAAAGGATTTGAATATTTCAAAAGATTCAGATTTATGTCTCATCAGGTAGACATAACCATATCTACTGAAGTTATTAGTAAATGTAATGAAGTAATTGAAACCTCCTCTAGCTATTGAACTAAATGGTCCACATACATCTATATGTATTAGGCCCAATAATTTATTGGCCCTTTCGTTGTTTCCAGTAAAAGGATTCTTTCTCATCTTACCTAATAAACAAGATTCACAAGTATCATATGATTAAAAATCAAATGAATTCAAAATTCCATCTTGATGGAGTTTTCAATACGTTTCTGATTTATATGGCCAAGGTGACAATGCCAATGATAGGTTGGATTTAAATCGTTAGACTTAAATCTCTTAGTATTTATGTTATGGATTGAAGAATTGTTGGATTTTTTAAGATTCAAAATATAAAGACATCTTGTAAATCAGCATTTGAATAGAATATATCTTTATAATAAATGGAGCAATTATTATTCTTAATAATAAAAGAAAAACCATCATTATCCAAACAAGAAACTAAAATGATATTCCTACTTATACTAGGAACATAAATAGGAACATAAAAGCAATTGTTCAAATCTAACAAAAGCCCACTGGGCAAGGTAAGTTCATAACTTCCTACAGCTAAAGCAACAAATCTTGCTCCATTGCAAACTCATAGGTCAACTTCACCTTTATTCACTTGTCTACTCCTTGTTAGTCCCTGCGCAATTTTAAAAATGTGAGATCCACATCCAGTATCTAATACCCAGGAACATGAAGGAGAAATTTTAACATGTATAACCTTAAATACCTAAAGAGCCGGTCTCACCAAATTTTTTCTTCAGATCTTTCAAATATAGCTTGCAATTTCTTTTCCAATGACTAGGTTTATTGTAAAAGAAGCAAACACCCTCCTTAGGGGGTTTAGCCTTAAGTTCAGGTTTGGGCTTGGGGTCATCATTGGATTTTCCAGTCTTTCCCTTTCCCTTGCCAATTCTTGTTCCTATTTTCTTGAAGCCCTTTCCTTTTGGAACCATTATAATGTGATTAGGCTTGGACTTGATATTGTGCTCAGTAGTTTAAGCATCGTATGCATCTCAATAATTGATTTGTCCATCTCATTCATGTTGTAGTTCATGACAAACTAGCCATAACTTTCAAGCAGTGAATTCAGGATCAAATCAGTTGCCAACTCTTGGCTTAATTGAAATCCAAGTCTATCAAGGTGATTAATATAGCCTTTCATCTTTAGGACATGAGTGTTAACTGTAACACCCTAAGTCATTTTACAAGAATGCAGTGCCTTGGTAGTGTCATACCTTTCTTGCCTTGCATGTTAATGGAACATTTACTTGAGATAGTAAATCATATCATAAGCATTTATGTGTTCAAGATCCTTCTGAAGTTCAAAACTCATGGTAGCTAGCATCAGCCATACAACATCAATAGAGTCATTTTATGCTTCTCATAAGCATTCTTTTCAGCTCTAGTAGCATTCTCAGCTGGTTCCTCAAGGTTAGGTTCATCTAGGACATAAAGCTTCATTTCTTGTTTGAGAACAATTCTCAAATTTTGATACCAGTCAAGGAAGTTAGTCTCAGTAAGTTAGTCCTTCTCAAGGACCGATCGCAGTGACATAGTACAATTATTATTTTTGGTAATCTACAATAAAATGCAAAGTTTAATAATAATTTTGATAAATGAAAAGCTTCCACTAATTTAATAACCCTCAAGAATAATCATATCAATTTAGTGAGCCTAACATCCATATTTCATTCAACTTGAACTCAAATTTGGCATGACATTAAAATTAAGTTATTTAGGTAGGTAACTCTTACCAATTACATTTTATGCAACTCTTAGAAATATAAAAAATTTTTAACATCATATGTCCCAGCATGTTTAAATCACATCTTATGCCTTTAGGCCCAATACCATTTTGATAGCCTAATTAAGTTAAACCACTTTAAACATATGAGAAGCACCATTACCCATCTTGTCTCACTAATATAAAATAATCTACTCCTACTTTGGTAAAACCTACATTAAAGTGATAAAAGCCTTGATAAAGTACTCTAAAATGGATGGCATAAAAACTTAAAATTTTATGTGAAGGATCTTTGTTGATTTTAATATTTAGTATATATGTCTTAACGAAATATGAGTATCACATATTAATAGATATCATCCAAGGCATTCCATACTCATAACATCACATATATGCATTAAAATAAACGTGACATAGTATGGTCTTAATCTAAATTGATCTTTATAATAAAATATGAAAATCAAAAGTTAACCCAAGGTAATAAGCATCTCCATGGCATCGCCTTGGACCACTGACTTGTGTATAGTCATCTAGCTCCTCCATCATCATGGTCGGATAACATGACTCTAAAAGGGCTTACAATGTCTTTTTGTTATATTACAATAAAATTTACTTCTACTAGAGAAATAAAATTACAATAAAACAAAGTGACACGTAGGCCGTATTTAAAATAATAACAAAATAATATGCAATTCACATAAACCTAAAAGGCCATACTATGCACCACGCAATAGGCAACACGACATACAACAACATCATACAATTCAAGCATAGCGCAAGCATGATAAATACACAAAGTAAGACTCTCTAATACCACTATTAGGATATGAGACAGAGTTTGAATCTCATACGAACAGAACACAGTGAAAAATAAAATTGATATCCCATAAACTACCAAGGATCTAATGCAATTGATAGAGGGTTGCGTACAGATCAAGATAGAGTTGTCAAGTCACGAGGAAAACTCCTATGACGCTCTAAACGATCAGATCTGAAAAACAAGGCAGTGAATTAGAATTAGAGTCAAATTAGATCTGAATTTAAATCCCCAAATCAATCAAGAATTAGCAAGAATCAAAGCTCTCTTAGAGATGACAACTCTCGGAAGTCAAGAACCCGAATTTGAGTTTTAGAGAGAAAACCCAATAGTCGAATCTGTCAAATACCAAAACGGATTAAAAAAAATCAGGTCACAAAGAATAATCAGATTCAAAAGAATTCTTGGGTTTGGGGCGGCAAAAAATAAAGGTAAGATTGAAAGAAAATCGAACACAATTCTTGAGATCCAAGAAGAGTGCGATTCTGCCCAAAAACGAACAGCAAGTTAATTTCCCCAAAACAGCGACTCAAACTTCCAATTCCAGCAAACTGACTTAGACAAAATAATAAGGAAGAATCGGCAAGAATGATGAAAAAGAGGGTTTGATAACCGATCTTTGCAGCCAAGAAGAACACCGAATAGATCCTTGAAGGTTTTGATGGCTGGAACGCAACAAAGAAATTAAAAGATTAGTCAAGGAATTCAATGCAAATAGCAAACAAAATTAAAAGAATGAACAGTAATAAAAATAAAGATAAGTCCTAAGAAGCCTTGAAATCCCGAAAGATTTCACAACTCTCTTCAAACGGCTCTAATCTCCCCTCCAATGAAAATCAATGGCAAGAAGAAGGCTGAAGATGGCTCCCACAATCAAAAAGATTGTTAAAACTACTTCTAAAGAAAACTCAAGAGAGAATTCTTGGAGGAAACTCAAGGAGAATTCTGCACTCAAACAAATCTAAAATTTTCAATATAATTGTAATGTGTAATGTGTATAAAGGTGGCTGGCCAAGCCATACATATAGGCCTTCTAACCATTTTCCTAGTCCTAATAGGAAAATTAAAAAAAAACCTAATTTTTTTTACTTTCAAGGGAATTTCGTCCAAGGCCTTTAATGGGCCTCTTTGGGCTGAATTTTTACATAGAAATTTATTTATAAAGTCTAAAAATTAAAACTAAGTATTTCAAGAATTAAAATTTTACAAATTGGGCCACTTTGACAATTTGGCCGGATTTTCAACTAACTCTGATTTAAATTTCAGGATTGGGCTTGGAACATCTTATTGGGCCGTGTCTTCAAGAACTTAGGCTTGTAATCTGTTCTCTCCCAAAATTGGCTTGTTAATGCTCGTAACTGAGATCCAAAGCCTTAGTTGCAAGATTTGGTTTCTTGGACCAAGATTTCCTAGATTTGAAATCTTGATTTTCTTGATTCTTGAAATCGCTCAAAACAACAAAATTGGACCAAGTTTCGGTTTCTTAATTTTCTTGAAAACAAGAAAGTGAATCTTGATTTTCTTTTTCCTTCGTATACGCATCTAAGGCATTTTTGACTCATATCATTCCCCCCTTCCTCAAAAAGATTCATCCTCGAAACTGAAAAATCAAATGGAGATAAGTCAGCCACATTGAAAGTAGAACTTGTAGTCCAATCATAAGCATAACAAAACAAGTATAACGCATGGGAATGTACAGATTAAGATTACCATGCAAACAAGCTAATTTACTCACCAATTCCTCGTCACATATTCGAAACAAAGATGGACATGTTTTAAGGCATTCAATCATCTCAAATTGTTTCCACAAACCATGAATAAATCGCGAGTAATAAATCAAATGGTAAATGTAATCATCACAAGTAGGTATTTGAAAAGGTTCACACGGTTCACAGAGTTGCACAATCATACCATGCAGTAATCGATGGTCTATAGATTCACTCACACATGCATTATCAAAAACAAGAATCTTTTTATCAACCATCAAAACAGATAAATCATCACTAAATAAAGTAGGACAGTCAAGCACGTTTCGATCTAAGTGTTTTACAAAAATTAAATCATCAACACGATCTTTGTCACTATCCGAGGAGTACAAAAGTGTTTCAAAAGTTTCAAGCATCTTACTTTTATAAGCAGAAGAAGAAGGGTCGATTTTACCTTTTCCATTTAATACAAATTTTCGCTCATCGGGGGCATAGTATAGTCGAAGCTCTGTTGTTGAGTTAACCTTTGTCAAATGGAACTCAAACTTCATGTACAACCACCTAAACTGTTTAAGGCACGAATATAAATTGAAAACAAATTTTGCAAATTTCGTTACCTTATTCACCAAAACAGATTTGCACAAATTCGTAGATTTTACACAAGGCAAATCAAGAGAATAACAACTCACGCTTCCTTTCGTAATGACTTTATCAACCACAATCGAAGAATAACAATTAATCGGATCAAAATGAGGGGATCTTTTAAGAATTAAGTCACCAAAAGTTTTAGCAATAATTTTCAAATCTTCCACGGGACTCTGTTGATAAAATTTCCTTACCTCGCTTACCTTCGGGCTCATGTAATGTGATTTCATCTTTGCCTATGTTGATCGTATGAAAGCGTCTTTCATCGGAAAGGTATTGAAGTTGGAAGTTATCTTTCATATGTGGCCAATGGAAGTGTTCTATCCCACGCAAAGGTGGTAAACCTTTAGGGGCCTCACTAAAAACATCCTCATAATCCTGCGAAAAACATTGAAACACACTAGGCAAATTTTCATTAATGTTAGATAGAGATAAATAATTTTGCCTAAACCTCACAAGGATACAAGGTTGTTCATTGAATAGGTCTCTCCGCACATCTTTTTTTGTTGCAATTAAATTTTTCACTCTATTTTTACCGCTTGCGGATTCACTCACCTTTGGGCCATTTAAATTTTGACTTTTTTCACTACTAGCCTCTTTTCTCTCTGTCTTTTTTATTTGTCCTTTCTCCCTCACCCCCTCACAAAATTTCATCATTTTTAATTGATTTTATATACATCACTGGGATTTAAAGAAGCAAGAGTGAATTTTCGGCCTTTAAACACAAGAGAGTATCTATTAAGCTTGCCTTGGTTTGTAACATCATGATCAAATTGCCAAGGCCGTCCAATGAGCAAGTGTGCCACATGCATTGGGACCACATCACACCATACCTCATCCTCATAATTCCCAAGCTTAAAAGTGATCAAGGACTGTTTTGTAACTTTAACTTCCGAGCATTCATTAAGCGACTGAAGGTGATACGGCTTAGGGTGCTCGATACAAGGTAACTTTAAAGAATCCACCAAGTAAATGCTAACTACATTCGAACAACTCCCACTATCAATAATAAGTGAACATAAGTTACCTTTTATAAAACATCTAGAATGGAAAATATTGGTTCTTTGGTGATCAAAATCGTCTCCCATTTGGATGTTAAGGGTGCGGCGGACTACCATCTTATTTTTTCTCTTTTTTTGGAAATACCTACAAAACAAACACTCAACACTCAAAAAAAAATTAACAAACCTCGCCGTTAGTCACTCAAAAAGGAAAATCAAATTTTCAAAGAGGTAGAATTTAGTCTTGTGAGTTCTTTAGTAGAGTCCATATCAACCAATTAGAAAGTGTATGAACCGAAACTACCAAAGCGTCCTAATTTGCACTAAGAAGCCAAAAACTGACAAGACACCAATTAATTTGTGTTGCACCGAGGAAGAATTGTGCACACCTTAAAATCCTACTAACACAAGAAACAAGAAGGTGTTAGATAGTGTAAAGGAAGAATAAAGGCAAACAAATGAAAATCTACAGCTAAGAATCAATAAAAATTGCTGTAATCGAAAAACCTGAAAAACTGCGGAGTAACTTGACAACTTCGTTCGAGGTGTTCCTGATCTCAAAAAATCACGAAATTAAATCTGGAACGTCCTTAAATATTTAATTTTTGATCTGGAAAGTTTGGTCACCAAACTCAAACCGCTGAATATTTTTTAAAATTTTTATTGGATTTCGTATTTTTCAATTTTTTTGACTTTTTCGACTGAATTTTTTGCGAGAAATATTTTTTATATTCAATAATAGTACCATAAATATGTATGTAAAATTTCAGATCAATCGAACAACGTTTACCCACTCAAATGAATTTTTTCCGAAAATTTTTTCTGGGTAAAACTGCTGTTTGTAGTTTAAAAAATAGAGATCAGTTTAGAAATCAACCAAGAACACCCAAAATGCCCAAAATCTGATACCAAATGATAGAGGGTTGCGCGCGGACCAAGATCAAGTTGTCAAGGCACAAGAAACTCCTAAGAAAACTTTAGACGATCAGATCTGGAATGAAACAGCAAAACTTAATTAGAATAAATTAGATCTGAAAACTAAAAATCCCCAAATCAATAAAGAACAGTCAAGAATCAAAACACTTATGAATAGATGTTCTTGGAAGCCAAGAACACAAAATTAAGCCCCAAGATCAACTTCCAATCAACCGAAAGTATCAAAGAACACAAAACAGCAAATAAATTTAAAACAGATTGCGAAATCAATTGAAACTAGTTCTAGGATTCGACGGCAAGAAAAGGGGCATTTTTGTAAATCAAAAATGTTTCTTTATGTCCAAGGAAGTGCCGAATCAGATCTTGAAGTTTGGAATGGCTGAAACGAAACAAGAGCAATTAATCCAAAATTAATCAACAAATCGGCACAAGCAGAATTTAATAAAGAAGAATAAACAACAATAGAATAAAAAAAGTCCTAAGAAGCCTTGAAATCCCGAAAGATTTCACAACTCCCTTCAAACGGCTCTAATCTCCCCTCCAATGAAAATCAATGGCTAGAAGAAGGCTGAAGATGGCTCCCACAATCAAAAAGATTGTTAAAACTACTTTTAAAGAAAACTCAAGAGAGAATTCTTGGAGGAAACTCAAGGAAAATTCTGCACTCAAACAAATCTGAAACTTTCAATATAATTGTAATGTGTAATGTGTATAAAGGTGGCTAGCCAAGCCATACATATAGGCCTTCTAACTATTTTCCTAGTCCTAATAGGAAAACTAAAAAAAAAACCTAATTTTTTTTACTTTCAAGGGAATTTCGTCCAAGGCCTTTAATGGATTTTTTTTTTACTTTCAAGGGAATTTCGTCCAAGGCCTTTAATGGGCCTCTTTGGGCTGAATTTTTAGATACAAATTTATTTATAAAGTCTAAAAATTAAAACTAAGTATTTCAATAAGTCTGATTTAAATTTCAGGATTGGGCTTGGAACATCTTATTGGGCCGTGTCTTCAAGAACTTGGGCTTGTAATCTGTTCTCTCCCAAAATTGGCTTGTTAATGCTCATAACGGAGATCCAATGCGCCTTAGTTGCAAGATTCAATTTCTTGGACCAAGATTTCCAAGATTTGAAATCTTGATTTTCTTGATTCTTGAAATCGCTCAAAACAGCAAAATTGGACCAAGATTCGGTTTCTTGATTTTCTTGAAAACAAGAAAGTGAATCTTGATTTTCTTTTTCCTTCGTATACGCATCTAAGGCCTTTGTGACTCGTATCAGCAATACATATTAATCAAAAAGGGAATAACACAAATTATTTTGTTTTGTTAAACTTCTAGATACCAACGCTTGACTTGAATCAGATCTCCAAAGGTGTTGCCTTGTTGGAAGACGACCACCCTCTATAAGTATCCACACTCGAACGAACGATGAATGGTTGAATGGAATGTTAGTTCCAACTAGGGGTGTGTAAATTTTGGGTAAAACCGAATTAATTCAGTTGGGGTCAGTTAATAATTATATGGAAGTTCAGTTAACGGTTAATTCGATCCAAAATTGATGGGTTAACCAAATTAACCGAACTTAATAAATAATATTATAATATATAAGTATTTGTTTAGGGTCGGTCGGTTCGGTTCGATTAAGTTTTTGGAAGTATAAACGTAACACTCCAAACCCGACCTAGACATTATGGCCGAATCTGGTGTGTCACATTGAGGTGTTTAGCATAAAAGTTGTTGTTGTTGTTGAAATCTTTAAAATCAATTAATCATTTTGTTATTAAACTTTGATTCCAAAACTGGTTGTTCATTTCCAAGCCTGCATCATTAAATGCTAATCACTTTTAAAATGTTATAAATTTTCCAAAATCTCATTTATTGCCGAAGTTTTTTTTTTGAAATGTTGTGAAAACGTGGTATTTTTGAAAACAGATACCTTTTGAAAACTTGTCTTTTTCTACAACTAGCAGTTTATATCAAACTAAATAAATAAAAACCCAATTTAAAGTTTATAACTTTAAAGAGGCTTGTTTACATAAAAATACCCAAATTAAGTTACTTATAAATCAAAGGCTAAAAACGAAAGCTAATACGGTTGTGTGGCCATCATCGAGTCCCTTGCAACACCGACCCACCTACAACTAGGGATTACCTGTACAGTTAAACAGAGGGGTGAGTTTACGAAAACTCAGTGTGTAATCCCTTAACAAGCAAACAGTCAATTAAACAGTAGATAAATGCAGTTTGGGCCCGATTGAGTTACAGTAACAGTCCAGTTCAATGTGGGCCTAAGCCCTTTCCCATAACAGTAAACGGTTGGGCTTGAGCCCATCACAATGCTAGTAATCAGTAGGGCCTTTGCCCAATTTCAGTATTAGTATCAGTGCGGCCTTGGCCCATAACAGTAACATATATCAGTCATGCAGTGAACAGTATGTAATATTATTAATCGATGCAATAACAGTACAAAATCATTAATCAGTGCTAATATGCAGTTAGAAATCCTACCCAATCTAGCCTCTACACACCACTCCGTCTTGCCAAACACACCATGTAAGGATAAAATCGAACCACCCAGCCAGACACACCAAGATTAGCACCGGTTGTGGCACTAAATAGTATTACAGCAAAGCTGCCAGTAAAAGAAACGACATATAGCCATCAGTAGGTCCACAGTCGTCTTGGGCGACCCGTTCAACCTTATCAGTATGGTACACTTTCTCCAAATATAACAACCCATCCCCATGCAATATATCGTAACATAATATCATACATGTATGCAAAATTCATGCTCAATCATAGTCATACATATCATAGAGCAAATTAGTCATACATAACATAAGGCCATAACAGTCATTTCATCTCCTAGGGGTATAATAGTCATTTTACCCTATGGGGGTATTTCGGTCATTTTACCCTATGGCAGTATTTCGGTCATTCTACCCTATGGGGGTATTTCGGTCATTCTACCTTATGGGGGTAATTCAGTTATTCTACCCTATGAGGGTATTTTGCTCATTTTACCCTATGGGGGTATTTCGATTATTCTACCTTATGGGGGTATTTCGGTCATTTTACCCTATGAGGGTATTTCGATCATTTTACCCCATGGGGGTATTTCGGTCATTCTACCCTATAGGGGTATTTCGGTCATTCTACCCTATGGGGGTATTTTGGTCATTTTACCCTATAGGGGTATTTTGGTCATTTTACCCTATAGGGTTATTTCGATCATTCTACCCTATGGGGGTATTTCAATCATTTTACCCTATGAGGGTATTTCAGTCATTTTACCTATTTTGGAGTCTCGGCGCAGATATCGACCTCTTGAAAGGTCCGCAGTCACCTCGAGTGACTTAGGTAACCTAAATGGTCATAATAGTGTAAATGGGCCCAAGGCTCATTACTCGGCCCAAGTGGGCCCACACGCTCGTGCGGCCCATTCAGCCCAGATTTCGCCATGGTTATGAGATCTACATAGCCCAGTCCAGTATTTGCCACAAATCGTGGATTTCATCTGTGTGGGGCCCACGAGTCCATTGTGCCCACACGATCCATTTTAGCCCAACGTGGCCTATTACAGCCTAAGCCCAAGAAAAATGCTCATGGAGGCCTAGTGTATCGCCTATGATTCGTGGGTTTCGCTTATCACACGAGCGAACGCATGCTCGTGTGGTCTCAAACACCGTATTTCCAGCTTTTCTACTTTTTCCATTCTACAGTTACAGTGGGGTGTTTACACACCTGATTTCGCTAGAAATTAAACCACACTCCAAAAACTCCAAAATCGAAATGGCCCACCCAATTCCTTGAAGATGCACCAACCAACTCTTGGTGTCCAGCTAAAACAAGAGTTGCAAACCTTCTTGTTAAACCCTTAGTCTAATTTCACTTTAAACTTCACTTGAACCATACTTACCGATCAAGCACAACTGACTGTTGTTAGAGAAAAACCCCAGCTGAAAAGAACCGGAGAAGGAGAGTGTAAGGGAGGAGTCAATATTTCCCTTACTGGGAGGAGAGGAAATTGAAAAGAAACACAATCAATTAAAAACCCCAAGAGCACAAATATAACCTCTCATTCAGTAACTTATAAAATGAGACAACAAAACATCTAAATCACTTACCAAACTAACGACAGAGCAGAGTGCAATATAGCAACGCAAGCAAGAACAAACTGGAAAGGGGAATCAATGACTGAAAGAGGCAAAATAGAGGAGGTGACGACGAGAAGAAGAAAAAGAAAATGATAGGAAGAGAAATGTGAAAAGCCGAAAAGGAACAAAGGATACAGCAGAAATTTACCAAGCAAAATTCGGCAAAGGGAGGAGCAAAATGACGAACTACAGACTAGATGGAAAAATGAACTAACGTCAAAAATTTTGGGAACAATATGAGGAACCGATTTTTTTTTGAAAAAAAAAGAATCACATGAATAAAAATAAAATCAATAATAATCTCATAATATGAGAATTCCCTTATTTTGCTCCTCAATCCCACGAAATACTCCTATTATCCCTTAATTTCCTCCAAAAATCACTCAAACTCTCACACGACGCAAGCAGCAAAATAAATCCCTTGTTTGTGCAAGGATTCAAACTCAAGACCTCAAATATAACTAACACTCCACTTAACCACCAAACCAGCAGGCCCATTCTGACATATTTCAACCAAAATAATTTAAGAACCTACTATCTAGATCCAAGGATTTTATTCACTTAAAATAAAAATTTTGCATAAGCCAAGGTTTGAACCCCTGAATTCTCAGATACTTTCGTACACTCCTAAATCACTTAACCACTGAAACAAACATTCATTTATGTCACTTCCTTGCACAACTAAATATTTATGTGCAGTCTCCTAACTGTTCCCTTGTTCAAAACCTATTTCTTCTAGGCCAAAAATTCGGGGTGTTAAAATAAATTAATTGGTCGATTAATTTGATTAATTTTTATATGTTTTATACTTGTATTAACCAAAATTAAAATATATATAAATTTTGGTTAATTCGGTCTGAATTAACTAAAAAGTTCGGTTTAGTTAATTTTTCTTGAAAAAAATTTGGTCTGGTTAACGGTTAAGGGTTTAAAAGGGTCGGTTACTTCGGTTAATGGTAGTTCGGGTCGGTTAACAGATTGAACACCCCTAGTTCCAACTTCATTTTTTCAAAACATTTTTGATTTATTCTTTCAAATGGCGCTGAAAGCCAAAAACTTGTGTTAGAGGAGAAGTGTACATGTATCACATATATATAAGGTTGGGTAAAATTAGATTTGAGGCTGTATATATATTTAAAACTCTTTTAAATAATTTAAAATCTCTTTCTTTATTTATTAAGGAATATCATATTTTATCTTGAACTTTAAAAAACTCTTTTAAATAGTAATTCAACTTCTATTTAATTATCTCTTATTTAAAAGAGTTTTAAATAATAATAATTAAATTCTGTAACACCCCTAACCCGTATCTTTCTCCAGAATAGGGTTATAGAGCATTACCGGAGTTTACAAATTAATTTTCAGACATTTCATTTCATCAAACATTCATATTTATAACCAATCAAAATCAAAACATTTATGAGCTAACATTAACCAATTTAAAATATACAAGTCATTATAACCAGACTCAAATCATCCAAAATTACCAATAAAACCAATGGATAATGTGATATATCTCCAACAAGCTTCCAACCCAATCGAGCTTCCGATAATCATTTCAAAACATCTAATAATTATACCTATCACCAATAATAATTCAATTCCAATAATAAAACATACATATATATAATATTCATTACCAAATAGCATTCACTTCTATTAAAATTATACAAAATATAGTTCATACGAACTTACCAGGCTAAATTGCAGAAATAGCAAAACTCAGGGACATTTTGGAAAATTTCTATTTTTCTCGAATTTCCACCCAATCTTGATCTAAATTAATATTTCATTCAATTTACTAATTTAAATAATAAAACAATTCATTTCATGCAATTTGGTAACTTTTTGACATTTTTACAAATTTACCCTTAAAGTTTCACATTTGTTCAATTTAGTCCCTGAACCTAAAACATGTAAATTGGTCATTTTTAATGAAAACTCATGCTAGTTGAATAATCATATATTTTCCTCCTCCTCCTCCTCTCCATTCCACATCCTTAATGTATATACCATGCTTATATGTAACATTATCTATAATTTCACCATTTTTTATATATTCATTCAAAACTGTCCACTTGAGTTATAGTCACTAAATTATTTATATCTTGAGGTACTGAACTCCAAATTGAGATCCGTTAATTTTCTCTAAAACTAGACTCACTTATATTTTTACCATACAATTTTCAGAATTTTTTGTTTAGCAAATAAGTACATTTTATTCTTTAAATTCACTTCTGTTCTGCTATCCGACAGTTCCAACCCTTCTCCACTAAAACTTAATTATATCCTTGTAAAAAATTTGAATGATATCCCTGTTTATTTATATTAAAATAGAATCTTTAAGGATTTTAAACATATAAATTATAACCCATAATTAGTTTTGTACAATTTTTATGATTTTCCAAAGTCAAAATAGGGAACCCGAAATCATTCGACCTTGTCTCACAAAATCTATTATATCTCATGATTTACAATTTCATTACTTACATCGTTTCTTCTATGAGAAACTATACTTAGTAAGCTTTAATTTTGTATTTTTCATCCTCTAATTTCATTTCCACAATTTATGGTGAATTTTCAAATTTAACCTCTCTCTGCTATCCAAAACTATTTTAGTGCAAAATGTTAATTACTAAGTTTATAACTTCCTTATTCCCTTTCTTTGTAATATTTCTCATTACTTTCACTTATTTCTCTTCACTAATATATCAAGAACATAAAAATTTATATAAGGAAACTCTACTATAACATCTTTTCCATGCTATTTCAATAATATCAAACTTAAAAATATATTGAAATCTCAATGTTCTTACCTTGTCCTATTGATTTCAATTTTTAACTTGATTTTCTCTCTCCTCCAGCTTCAATTTCTTGAATCGAACTTGATATTCTTGCTCCCCATAGTCTCCTTGTTATCTTTCTCTCTTGATGGATATGGAAATTCTTTTGATTTTTAGGTAAAAATGGTAAGTGTTTGGAGGAAAAAACCAAATTGTAAAGAAAGTAAAACTTTCCTTCTTTCTCTCTTCTCCTCACGTTGGATGCATGGAAGATAATGGGTTGGTTGTTTTTCATCTTTCTTTCCACATATATATATACTGAGTACATTAATAATAAAATATCATTTAAAAATCAAATTAAAATATTAATAAACTAATATTTATTTAATTAATTAATCTAAAATATCACCAACATCATCATTGCCTTCTAAATTTCTCTCTCTTCTAATTGACCATTTGGCCCTTTATGTTCTTTTAAAATTCCATCCTTGAGTCATCACTTAATTTGGTAAAATTACGATTTAGTCCCTTAAAGTTCTTCACCTTTTCAATTTGGTCCTAATTCATCCATTTTCCTTGGTTTCTAGATTATTCTACCCTTAAAATATTTGCACTATTCGGCCTTCAAATTTTTCATATTTACACTTTAACCCCTTAAATTTTGAGTATTTACTCTTGGGCCACAAAACTTTTCTCACTTTTGCGAGCTAATCCTTCCTTGAATTAATATGTCATAATATACTTCTCAATGTTGACATAACTCAAAATTACCCTTTTTGTCACTTTATTTCCTTATTTTACTATATCGGAATATTATCTTACTTTCTTCTTGTAATAATTTTTTTTTGGGTATTACATTTCTCTCCCCTTAAAATAAATTTCGTCCTCGAAATTTCCTTGTTTTCTTTGATAATGAACTTCATTTTCCTTTCCATAAGAATAGAAGACCTTTAGTAGATTACTTTTAGAGTTATTCATATAATCCTATGTTTCCTTTTGCTCAATTTACAAGGAAATTAAGTAATTAATATACATTCTCAATTTCCTTTAAATATCAAACATATAATGATTTATTGGTATATATATTAATTCATACTTCAACTTAAAATTTTCAACACTAACAATTAATCAAATTAATATCGCATATCCTCAAACTGAATTTAATCATCTTGTGAACCTTTGGTTCATGTCCTTTATTTTCAGTCTCCATTTAATTCACAATTTCAACTTTCTCATTTCTTCAATAAATCAATTGATCAATTTCATTCGTTTTGTAATATCACTTGTTTACCCCTATTAACAAGTATGTAAGCAACAAATGCGTAGTAAGCTCGTATAAACTTTAATCATGTCCATTCATTTCAAATATGAAATTTATAAATATCAAGAATAATTTAATATTGATACCACAATGCTCATGTGGCTATATTCATCAACTCACAAGGTAAATAAATCCACATCATTACTTGTTCGTTTTATCCCTGGCAATATAGGATTTTAAACAACTTTATACTCTTCTAAATTTCTTTATTTTCATTTGCATTTCTTTACTTTCCACACTTATTCCATATGCATGACACACAAGTCATAAACATATCATTCAACCATGGTCACAAGCTAATGCATTTAACCAAAGTCTTTTTCGAATTGATCACATGATAAATCATTTCATAAGAAATTGCATAATTTAAACCTTACCACTTTTTAGTGAGCGCTAGCATATTTTCACTTAAATACTTACCAATTCAATGCATTATATAAGTAATCATATTACCATTCAACCAATAGCTTGGCACTTGCCTAAGCATCAAGCAACACCACTGATTAGAGTACTTGCACATATTACATATAAATTCAACTTTGATAAACTTATTTTCTCAATATGTCACACTTGGGTTTATTACTTGTCTCAACATAAATAATTTCCTTGTCAAATACCATATCAATATTAATTTAGAAATCTTTCATTTCAATCACATAATTCTCTTTCCATTTCTTACTGAATCGAAGAACGGCTTACGGGTATGAGTACATTGTTCTTTTTGTGCCATAGTCCAACTATGGTCTTACACATGTATCTATACTACCATGGTCCAACAATGGTCTTACGTTCAAGGTGCCATAACCCAGTTATGGTCTTATCTGTAAATTCATCCTTTGCTACAGAACGATTATACTCAATCTCGCGTTCAATCCAAACTGAGTATTAAGTTCAATAATATATTTCTAATAATAATTCATTCATTAGTTAATATCATATACTATCACATTGAGTCATTATTTGTCTTATAAACATTTAGTTCATGCTTTCTATTCACATTTTCATATTCAATTCACATTTTCAAATTATATTCCACTTAGTCATTACATGATCTCATATATTTTTACTTAGTCAATTTCCCGATGAACACTTCGGAATAATAACAGATACATGGTGGGATCAGCACGTAGCAACCACCTTTATAGTCAATGGTACCTGGTTCACATAGTAGCCTACACATAGTACTACACATGTGACCATTTCCATCCGATACACGTAGTAGCCTGCACATAGTACTACACATGCGACCCATCATTCCTATACACGTAGTAGCCTGCACATAGTACTACACACGTGACCATCACTTTCACTTTTACATAGTGGCCTACACACAGTCCGTGCCACACATGTGATCATTTCTGCCACTTCATTCGTATCTCTTTTTATTCCGAAGGTTCATTCGGGAATTTTCCTCTTTTTCTCACTTCTCTTTTTATCGATTAATTTCAATTTCTCGTCTTTCTTGATTTATAACAATACATTTAACTTATATAACATTCACACTATTCATTCTAGTCCAAAAATCATACTTTAGAAAAATTATTTTTTTGCCCCTAAAGTTTCACAAAATTAAGATTTTACCCCTAGGCTCGTGAAATAATTTTTATTCAAATTCCTTGCATTTTAGGACTAGCTGAATCATTTTATGAAAATTTCAATCCACAATTTTCACTTATTCACACACTTATGGTATATTTTATAACTTTTCCAAATTAGTCCTTTTAGGTGTTTTATAAAAAATAACTTAGTTCAAGTCGTTTATCACACTCCAAACATTCATATTCTTCCATAAAACATCAAAATACATGCATATAATTTTTACAATTTTCGCATAATGCTTTCAATATTATCAAAATTACCTAAGTTGAAAAGTATCTCCATCTATAAGTAAAACAAATCTCATCAAGGTCGGGAGATATCACACTATCACAGGTTAGATAATGACATGTATATTCCAAACTTCACATATGCTACGTTTGGTCCAAGAATCGACTAAACTGTAGCTCTGATACCAATAAATGTAACACCCTTAGCCCGTATCCTTCTCCAGAATAGGGTTATAGAGTATTACCAGAGTTTACAAATTAATTTTCAAATATTTCATTTCATCAAGCATTCATATTTATAACCAATCAAAATAAAAACATTTATGAGCTAAAATTAACCAATTTAACTTATACATGTCATTATAACCAGAATCAAATCATCCAAAATTACCAATAGAACCAATGGATAATGTGATATATCTCCAACAAGCTTCCAACCCAATCGAGCTTCCGATAATCATTTCAAAACATCTAATAATTATACCTATTACCAATAATAATTCAATTCCAATAATAAAACACACATATATATAATATTAATTACCAAATGGCATTCACTTCTATGAAAATTATACAAAATTTAGTTCATACAAACTTACCAGGCTAAATTGCAGAAATAGCAAAATTCAGGGACATTTTGGAAAATTTCTATTTTTCTCGATTTTTTGCCCAATCTTGATCTAAATTAATATTCCATTCAATTTACTAATTTAAATAATAAAAAATTCATTTCATGCAATTTGGTAACTTTTGACTTTTTACAAATTTACCCTTAAAGTTTCACATTTGTTCAATTTATTCCTGAACCTAAAACATGTAAATTGGTTATTTTTAATGAAAACTCATGCTAGTTGAATAATCATATATTTTCCTCCTCCTCCTCCCCATTCCACAACCTTAATGTATATAACATGCTTATATGTAACATTATCTATAATTTCACAATTTATTTATATATTCATTCAAAGTTGTCCACTTGATTCATAGTCACTAAATTATTTATATCTTGAGGTAAAGAACTCCAAATTCAGATCCATTAATTTTTTCTAAAACTACACTCACATATATTTTTACCATAAAATTTTAAGAATTTTTGGTGTAGCTAATAAGTACAGTTTATTCTTTAAAGTCACCTCTATTCTGTTGTCTGACAGTTCCGATCCTTCTTCACTAAAACTTAACTATCTCCTTGTAGAAAATTCAGATTATATCCCTATTTATTTCTATTGAAATAGACTTTTTAAGGATTTTAAACATATAAATTATAGCCCATAATCAGTTTTGTACAATTTTTTATGATTTTCCAAAGTCAGAACAGGGGAACCCGAAATCATTCTGACCTTATCTAACAAAATCTTTTATATCTCATGATTTACAATTCCATTAGTTACACTGCTTCTTCTATGAGAAACTAGACTCAGTAAGATTTAATTTCATATTTCATTCATCCTCTAATTTCATTTCCATAGTATATGGTGATTTTTCAAAGTTAACCTACTGCTGCTGTCCAAAACTGTTTTAGTGCAAAATGTTAATTACTAAGTTTATAACTTCCTTATTCCCTTTCTCTATAATATTTCCCATCACTTTCACTTGTTTCTCTCCACTAATATTTCAAGAACATAAGACTTTATATACGAAAGCTCTACTATAACATCTTTTCCGTGCTATTTCAATAATATCAAACTTAAAAATATATTGAAATCTCAATAGTTAAAAGAGAAGCAATATTAAGTGCAAGATTGGGAAATGCTGCTACTAGAGGCAGATCACAGAGGAACCTGGGAGTTGGAGAAAGTATTAGGGGTACGTTTAGAGACTCAGCAGCTAGATCAGATGTTAGAGCACCCGCAAGAACATATGCTATTCGTGCTCGGGAAGAGGTATCCTCCCCTGATGTGATTACGGGTACATTTTCTCTCTATGATACTAATGTTATTGCTGTAATTGATCCGGGTTCAACTCATTCCTATGTTTGTATGATATTGATGCCTAGTATGAACATGCCTATATAATCCACTGAATTTGTAATTAAAGTATCAAATCCATTAGGTCAGTATGTGTTATTAGATAAAGTATGTAAGAGTTGCCCTTTGATGATTACAGGTCACTGTTTTTCGGCCGATCTCATGCTATTGGCGTTTGATGAGTTTGATGTGATTCCTTGTATGGATTTTTTTGATTTCCCATGATGTGATAGTGAATTACAGAAAGAAATACATTGAGTTAAAATGTTAAAATGGTGATATTATCCGGGTTGATTCAGATGAGTCAGATGGTTCTCTCTCTATGATTTCTGTTATGTCTGCTCAGAAATTTTTGAGAAAATGGTGTGAAGCTTATCTTGCTTTTGTATTGAACACCAAAGATCTAGAATTGAAAATTGAATCAGTGCCAGTGGTACGTGAGTATTTAGATGTGTTTCCGAAAGAATTGTCAGGTTTGCCTCCTGTTAGAGAAGTTGAATTTGGTATTGAGTTGATTCCAGGTACAACTCCTATTGCTATTGCTCCTTATAGAATGGCCCCGTTGGAATTGAAAGAATTGAAAGATCAGTTGCAGGAATTAACTGATAAAGGTTTTGTAAGGCCTAGTTGTTCTTCGTGGGGTGCACTAGTGCCTTTTGTGAAAAAGAAAGATGGTTCGATGAGGTTGTGTATAAATTATCGGAAGCTTAACAAAGTTACAATAAAGAATAAATATCCACTGCCTAGAATTGATGATCCGTTTGACCAGTTGAAAGGGGCTACTGTGTTTTCCAAGATAGACTTGAGATCCGGTTATTATCAGTTGAGAGTTAAAGAGTCAAATGTTTCGAAGACTGCTTTCCGAACTAGGTATGGTCACTATGAGTTTCTTGTGATGCCATTTGGATTGACTAATGCTCCTGCTATTTTTATGGACTTAATGAATCGAATTTTCAGACCTTACTTAGATAAATTTGTAGTTGTGTTCATTGATGATATTCTGATTTATTCTCGTGATAAGATTGAACATGTCGAGCATTTGAGGACCGTTTTACAGATTTTTAGAGATAATAAGCTTTATGGCAAGTTTAGTAAAACTGAGTTCTAGCTTCGGGAAGTTGGATTCCTTGGACACATTGTCTCAGGCGATGGTATTAAATTTTATCTGAGTAAAATTTCAGCAATTGTTAATTGGAAGCCTCCTAAAAATGTATCAGAGGTTAGAAGCTTTCTTGGATTAGTTGGTTATTACCGATGATTTGTAAAGGGATTTTCATGATAGCTACCCCTTCAACAAGGTTGTTGCAGAAAGATGTCAAGTTTGAATGGATAGAAAAGTGTCAGCAGAGTTTTGACAAGTTAAATGCATTGTTGACTGAAGCTCCTATTTTAGTACAGCCAAAACCGGGTAAAGAATTTGTGATTTACAGTGATGCATCCTTGAACGGATTGGGTTGTGTACTTATGCAGGAAGATAAAGTAATCGCATATGCTTCCAGACACTTAAAGCCACATGAGAAAAACTACCCGACGCATGATTTAGAACTCGTTGCCATTGTATTTGCGTTGAAAATCTTGAGACATTACTTGTACGGTGAGAAGTGCCGAATATTCATTTGACAAGTTGGTTGAGTTGTATATTTGAGAGATAGTCAAACTGCATGGAGTATCGTTATCAATTATCTTAGATAGAGATCCGAGATTTACTTCGTGATTTTAGAGAAAATTGCAGGAAGGTTTGGGTACAAAATTGAGTTTTAGCACGGTTTTCTATCCTCAGACTGATGGTCAGTCTGAAAGAGTTATTCAGCTTATTGAAGATTTTCTCAGATGTTGTGTTTTAGAATTTCAAGGTAGTTGGGTAGAGTTTACCAATAATAATAGTTATCAATTGAGTTTGAAGATGGCACCTTATGAAGCTTTGTATGGACGTAAATGTCGTACACCTTCGTATTGGACAGAGCTTAAGGAAAATCAGATTTACGGGGTTGATTTAATCAAAGAAACAGAAGAGAAAGTAAAAGTTATCAGAGATTGTTTAAAAGCAGCTTCAGACAGACAAAAGCCTTATGCAGATTTAAAAAAAAAGATCGAGTATCAAGTTGGTGACAAAATGTTTTTGAAAGTATCCCCGTGGAAGAAAATTTTTAGATTTAGCAAGAAAGGCAAACTAAGACCACGTTTCATTGGACCATTCGAGGTGACTGACAAAAATTGGGCCCTTAGCATATCAGTTAGCTTTGCCAACTGAGTTAGAGAAGATTCATAATGTATTCCATGTGTTTATGTTACATCGTTACCACTCTAATCCGTCACATGTGATCTCACCGACAGAGGTTAAGATTCAGCCATACATGACTTATGTTGAAGAACCGGTAAAGATTCTTGATCGAGAGATTAAGCAACTAAGGAACAAGAGTATTGCACTTGTGAAGGTGTTATGGAATAGACATGGGGTTGATGAGGCTACATGGGAGCCCGAAGAGACTATGTGAAAACAGTACCCAAATCTCTTCACAGGTAAAACTTTTGGGGACAAAAATCCCTAAATGGGCGAGAAATGTAACATCTTGATTTTTGGCCTAATCAGGACAGTGATTTCAAGACCACAATTCTGATGAGAAAAAAATTATTTTATTACATTTTTATGGTCTACGATTTCAAACAATGATTTTGTGAAAATTTCATTCGAAAATTTCGACGTTTGGGCACTCAATTTAGTCAAAAGGACTAAATTGTAAAAAGTGAAAAAGTTGAGTTCTACATGTTAGAGGTGCCCAATTGTTATGAAATTTTAAATTGGAGGTCCTTATATGGAAATTAGACCATTGGTTAAGTTGGTAGACAAAAATGGACATGGTTAGGCATGTTTCCAAAGTTTTTCATTAAGGGCATTTTGGTCATTTAGTTATTAAAATGAATTAAAAACAAAATTAAAAGCCAATTTTTGTCCATCTTCAACTCCATGGCCGAATTTCACAAGGGGAAACCATGCCTAGGGTTTTTCAAGCTTCCAAGCCCGATTGTAAGTCTGTTCTAGCCCCATTTTTAATGTTCTTTACGTTTTTGGAATCCCGATAGCTTAATTTAGCTTATTGTAGCAATAATTTAACCTAGGGTTCATATTTAGAAAAACAACCATAGGTGAAATATGTTTATTTTGATGTTTTATGATATAATATGAAGCTAGAAATTATGTTAAACAACTTTTGCTAGTCGATTTTAAGTTGAAACGAGGATATTGACATAATCGGCAAAAATACCTAATGTTCAAAAGTAAGTGTTAGAGTAAAAATTTGATGTTGTCATAGAAGGGAAAATTGTTCAGCATGTTATAAAACATAAGAATAAAAGATGAAGTTTAATTTCCAAGCTTTGGGGCAAAAGTGTAATTATGTACAAGTTTAGGGGGAAAATCATAATTTTGTCAAAGTTAGAGTCGAGGACTATTTTGATGAATGTGGGTATTAAATAAGCTAAATTTGCAATTATAGATCACGAAGAATGAAATCCGGAGCTATACTGGGGAAAGAAAAAGATTGAGGACTAAAGTGTTAGATTTGATCACATTTTTGTACGGAGGTAAGTTTACGGTAAATAAATGTAATATTTTAATAATTATTATTAATGCTGTTATTTTTCAGCAATTATGTATTTATTTCATGAAAATATCTAATGTTAACTCAAGTATGAGATTAAGAGAATCAGTGTTAAAAGGCCCCGTTGAAACATAAGGAATGTATCGGATACAAATGTCATGACATTAAGAGGATGAGATCCCATGTAAAACCATGTCTGGGACATGGCATTGGCATCATTGAGATTATGAGAGGTCCCATGTAAGACCATGTATGGGACATGGCGTTGGCACCGAGATGAGAGGTCCCATGTAAGACCATGTCTCGGACATGGCGTTGGCACTGAGATGAGAGGTCCCCCGTAAGACCATGTCTGGGACATGGCATGGGCACATATATGAGAACTCCCATGTAAGACCATATCTAGGATATGGCATTGGAAGTATAAGAAACATCCCATGTAAGATTCTGTTTGGGACATAGCTTTGGCATGTTATAATCAGACAGGAGACCCAAGTATCCTTAGTATTCCAAGTGATTGAACGGGCTAGTAAATAGACGATGTTACATGAATGTTCAGGTAAAAGCCTAATAGACAAGTTCAGTGAGGTAGTAAGATTAAGAGTATCTCAGTTATCAGTTGAGAAAAGAAATTTTAGCAACGAAGGAGTAAGTTAAGCAAGCAAGTAAGTAAACGAGTAAGAGAGTAAGTAAAGAAGAAAGTAAATATGTTAATGCTTAATGAAAATTTATGAATATAATTGTTTGTGATAAATGTTGTTATTTATTTACTTGTAAACTTACTAAGCTTTATGCTTACTTCTTTTATTTTTTTCTTTCATATAGTATTATCAAGCATAGTCAGGATCTTGAAGACGTCGGAGAGCGTTCACACTATCAACCACCACAACTCGGTATTTTAAGACGATAAATGTTTTGAGCTATGGCATGTATAGGGACTTGGTCATTTCGATTGTATATTCTTAAGATATGACCAAAAGATGATATGTAAATATTTGATGATGAATAGTTATTAAAATGGCTAAGTATGAAGGTGTTTGTTGTTATAAATGTCTAGGTGCTAAATTATGCATAGAAATCATGAAATAGTAAAAATTGGTAGTAAATTAGTTTTGGGACAGCAGTAGTGACGTGATTTTGAAAAATCACCGACGATAGTAGAAAATGAATTAGTGAGTTTATGAGATATAGAATTAAATATTATTGAGTCTATTTTCATACAAAAATAACGGTGTAGACAAAGGAATTATGTATTCTGAGATATTTGCATTTTAGTTAGACAAGGTCAAAGTGGTTTTCAGAATCCCCTATTCTGACTTTGTAAAATCATTAAAAATTGTACAAAAATATTTATGAGTTGTAAGTTATATGTATAGATTTCTTATTGAGTCTATTTTCTGTAGAAACAAGTGAGAACACTACATGAAGTCTGTACAATGAGATAACTAAATTTTAGTGACAAGAGGTCAAGACAGTTGATCAGTGAAACAGGGGAGAATTTAACTAATAAACTGTACTAATTGGCTGAACCAAAAATTCTAAAAAAATTTTGATAAAAATATATGTGAGTTTAGTTTTAGGGAAAATTTATGGATATAAATTTTTAGTTTCTTAGCTCGAGTTATAATTGATTTAGCTACTGCTGCGCAGGTGGAGGCCTTATCATGAACAGTAAAATAACTTTTAAAAGTAAATTTTTATGCCCCGAACTTTTAAGTTAAGTCAAGTAACGCCTCATGCTTGACTCCGGCAACGGTCTCGGGTATGGGGTGTTTCACCTTTTTATAGTATCTCTAATCCAATTCGGGGATCGTATAGGCATCGGAGATCGTTTCACACTATCAACAGACCATCTTGGTATTTTGTGATTCGAAACGTTTTAAGTTATGACATGTATAAGGACTTAGTCATTTTGTGTGTGTGTCCTTATGATATGACTAATGAATAGCATGCAAATACTCGATAATGATTAGCTATTGAAATGGCTATTTAAGAACATGTTTTGGTGTTATGTATGCATAAATGATAGTTAGTACAAAGAAATTATAAAAGAGTAAAAATTTGCAATGGAACAGTTTTTGGACAGCAGCAGTGATGTGATTTTGAAAAATCACCAAGGAGAGTAGAAATGGAATTAGAGAGTGAATGAGATATAGAATTAAAGCTTATCAAGTCTATTTTTACATGAAAGAAATGGTGTAGGCAAAGGAATTTTATATTTTGTAATATTTGAATTTTAGTGATACAGGGTTAGAATGGTTTTTGAAGTCCCCTATTCTAAATTTAGGAAATCTTTAAAAATTGTACAGAAAGAATTATGAGTCATAGTTTATATTTATAGATTCCTTAGTGAGTTTATTTTCAATAAAAATAAGCGGAAGCACCATATGAAGCCCGTACAATGAGATAATTGATTTCTAGTGAATAGGGGTCAAAATCATCGGACAGTGAAATAGGAGAGACTTTAGCGAATAAACTGTACTATTTGGCTAACCCAAAATTTTTGGAAATTTTATGATAAGAAGATATATGAGTCTAGTTTCAAGAAAAAATTATGGATTTAAATTTCAAGTTTCATAACTTGAGTTATAATTAAATTAGTGACTCTCATGCAAGTGGATAGTTTTATTGTAAATAGTAAAATAAATTAATTTGATTTGTTTAAGTATTCAGAAAATTTTTAATGTTCCCGATTTGGACCCGAACCGTTTTTGTTACATTTTTTAGGGTCTCGAGGGCCCTTTTTAGGGACATATTGATTGGACATGAGCGAATTATTTTTAAAAGAAAATTTTTATGCTCCGAACTAGTAAGTTAAGTTAAGTAACGCCTCGTGCTCGACTCTGGCAACAGTCTCGGGTAAGGGGTGTTACAACTCGAATATCAATGTATTAAATTTAAAAATATGGAGCGAAAGATTTGAGAGTTAGGGTAGATGGTGATCCTTCAAAAGCCGAATATTGGCTATTAGACACAAAGAGAGTTTTTGCAGAAATTTTATGCACCCCTAAAGATTACTTGAGATGTGCGGTGTCCTTACTAAAAGACGAGGCATATCTATGGTGGGATACCTTGGGCATGATGGTATCGAATGATTCAATTAATTGGCATTTCTTCCAGAATGAATTCAAGAAAAAGTATGTTAGCCGGTTATTTATCAACTGGAAAAAGAAAGAACTTGTCAAATTAAAATAAGGAAACCGAACTATAGCTGAGTATGAACAAGAATTTGTGTAATTAAGCAAGTATGCTTGTAACATCATATCAACTGAGGAGGAAATGTGTATCATACTTGAAGATGGGTTGAACGATGAGATCTGGTTGGCTATAGTACTACCGGTGGAAAACAAGGAAGAAGTCCCTGTGAGGTTACCAACCACGTTGATAGTTGCTGGCGATGAGATCCTGACTGGGAAAAGAACAGGAAGAAGTTGTCCAACTGTGTCCCTGGATTTGCTCGTGGTACTACCGGTGGAAAGGCTGGTGAGTTTTACATGGTCACTAACCCTATTGATAATGCTACTGACCCCAAGCATAGAACTCTGCTTCATGCTATCACCCAACCTAGATCACTTTGGATCACTTTCAAAGGGTCTATGACCATCACGCTGGAATCGGACCTCATTGTAACAAGTGATAAGACCATTAATGCAAGGGTAGCAAACGTGGAAATTTGCAATGTGCTGGTATTACTGTCCAATTTATGAAGAACGTCATTATCCATGGCCTTCAAATCCATCACAATATTCCCGCCAAGGGTGGCAAGATCAAGGATGGTGAAAACCACCATAGGTTACGGGGTGCCAGCGACGAAGACGAGGTCTCTCTTTTCAAAGATACCAACATTTCTTTCGACCATCTTTCCCTTCACCATTGCACCGATGTCATTCAAGAATTCACTGCAGTTACCATTTCTAATTGCCATTTCACTGACGACAACGATGTAATCTTACTTTCCTTTCTATTTTAAACTAGGCACAATGAGGAATTTTTTGATAGAAAAAAATAGTACAATTGAAATGAAAAAAATTCTAGGTGATGTTGTTGAACAGCGTTATTACGATCGAAACGTGAAGATGCAGGTCAATGTTGGTTTGAACCACTTCGGTAAAGGATTGGTAGAGAGGATGCCTAGGTGCCGATTTAGTTTTATTCATGTCATCAACAATGACTACAATCACTGGTTCCTGTATGCCATTGGCAGTACCAGCCACCCTACAAATATCAGCCAGGGCAATAGGTATCTGCGTGAGACACCTTCGGGGCTATGGAGGTGACCTGTAGGGGACTCTGAAAGACAACACAGTGGAAGAATTGGAACTGGGTATCACAGGGTGACCACTTCGAGAACGGTGCCTTCTTTACACCATCTAGTAATCCAAGTGCCAGCAAGCAATTTGGCGCCAACAAAATGATGCCTTTCAAACCCGGTCAAATGGTCCTCGAACTCACAAAGTATGCCGAACCACTCAGCTACACAATTGGCTGTCCTTGTTAAAAACACTATTTTTATATGCATGTGTCCTCCCTTTTTTACTTACAACATTTCATACCCAAGCATAGTACATTTGGGATTTTTTTGAATGATCGTCACTAAATTTTTTATGAAATTCCACCACATTCTCTTCTTCTCTCCTACTAATACATAATTAGAATTTTTTTCACATGCGTATCTGTGGAAATCGTAAATTTAGAATATAAATATTTGTTTGAAAATAACATTTAATGAATAATGAAATATGTGGTTTGAAACAAATTAACAATAATAACATTGATTATCATGGTGGTTTCATCGATCTTAAGTTGGTGTGGGCACCAGATCAGTCAAATACATTAATCTAACATATCTAGTATATACATTCTATTGCACGGTTTTGTTGGATTTGTGGAAACCTTCAGGCTTAAGTGAGTTTAGAATCCGCTATGTGTCACCAATCATTTCATGACAGGTATGGAAATTAATGAAAGTAAATATTTTGTTAGAATTAAAGTTGTATAATTAATTAAAGATTTTCACAATCTTGAGACCATTTAGATTTTATAAATTTTGTATGTCCCAACTTACATATTTGGGTACTCAGTCATTTTCAAAACACATCAAATCGAGAAAGAGAGAAAGAAGAATCATAAGTGTTCCTCATATAGTAATATTCCTATTAATGTAATTGCAATGGTGATTCCTCTCGGTGTTCTTACATCACCATGGATTAAGTTGATTTTTTACTACAACATATAATGGAGACATCAATTATACTTTTAAGGTGGTGTATGAGTTTGATTTCTTTAAGGCTCAGTAAGGGTCGAGGAGCCGTCCAAGGGCCCTAATACTTTTAAAAGATCTTTTTAAAGAAGTTCACTTGATAGGTTTGAGCTCCCACAAATGACGTTGCTTTTACCGGTATAGAGTCAAACACTGAAGTAAAAAAACTTGCAAAGCCGAGAGGACATAGGACTAATAATTCGACATCTATGTTTTGAGTTGATCCTTAGTTGAAGCGTGGTATCAACTTATTGAAGGGCTTAAATAATTGTATAGATGTTTATAATTGATGTAGGTAATAAAGTATGCGTGAAAAATTGAAATTCATAAAAGAATATTAATGTTTTGGAACAGTATGAAATTTAAGCTTTTACTAAACTAATAATTGATGTGGATTCAAATCCCTACAACAACATATTGTATATTCTTTTAAAATAATAAGAACTAAAATAGCCTTTAATAATATAACTTATTTTAAACATGAAAGAAAAATATTTCGAATTTCCGTAATAGGGTCGGTGCCTAATCGACTCATGTCACCGAATTAGTTAAGGACTTCTATAAAAGTTAGTGTAGATTGTAACGATAATGAAATATGCATTAAAAAGCACCATAGAGGTTCAATTTTCCCATGAATCTCAGTACTCTTTTAGACTTTTAAAATTTGAATACTTAGTACTTTTATAGTCGAAGGTAAAAGTAAAAAGTTAGAGTCCAATTCATATCAAATATTCAGAATTAAGAGAAATCAATGAACTTCCTTACCAATTGAAATTTTATTTTTTAAATTAGCCAAGTGGAAGGACTAAAATCTTGAAATTGAAAGCAGAGAGGTTTCATTTGGAAATGTTGAAGAGTAAAAGGATTGGAGGATAATTAGAGAATTTTTTTTTTGTAATTTCTGAAATTAGACGTTTAGAATGGCATAAAAAATGCAAGAAAACCTCACCTGTTTCTATCCAAAAAAAAAAAGAAAACAAAACCCAAACATTTTTTACGCACTTGCAACACTAGTAGCCAAGTGTGTTTTTGTAAATTTGGCAATTTTAATGAATCCCGGTGTACTATAAAAAGAGACATAATGATGGTGTTCCAAGAAAATTAAGCTCGAGTTCAAGTTTTTGGTGCCGTAGCTTGTCTCTTAGTTTCATAGAATTATCAATAAGTATTAATACATTGAATAAAATAGTTGATTTAACAATATTGTATAATGTGTAGTAATATTTAAACTATATTAGTCTTAAGTAATTCCATTAGCATATATAGATTCTATAAATTTAAGGCAGTCAAGAAAAAAAGACTGTTTAATTAAATTGAAGTTAAGATGATCCATAGTGACTTATAATGAATTAAATATGTTTATGAAAATATAATGGATGACATAATAAGTTGCGTAAAAATCTAAATTTTATAAGATGCATGAATTTATGGTTAATATTTAAATAATTATTTGTTCAAGCAAATTATGGTTTATAGATTAAAATACCATATGTTAAATCTCATAAGAACATATTTAATTAAAGAAAATATCATAATAATAATTTCTAATGTAAGACGGTTATTAAACTGTTTATAGATTATAATGTACAATTATAGATTTAAATCCAATTGTAATCACATAATATTACTTTAAACAAGATTAATATTAATAATTACTTATTAAATCTAAAATTTATAATTTATAATATTATCTTACAATATAAATCAATACAATTGATTTTAAAATAAAAAATGAAATGAACAAGGTTTAAATTAAAGGAAGGATTAATTAAATTTGAAATATGATTATATTAGAATGTATATATAGTTAATATCTTAGAATATTTAATATTCAATAACATTTTAACAAAAAAATAACATTTTATGAAAAAAAAATTCATTTTGTAATAAGAATGTGATATTAAGATTTTAATCTTTGAGCTTAAATATTGGTCGATAATCTTTCCAGAAATTTATCCAAGTTTTTTAGCATCTTAAAATAGTTCAAGGTCTTTGTATTAAATTCATAGGATTTCTTAATAATCACTGGTTCAATGCTTATGATCATGCATCTTTGAAGACCGAATTGGCCTATCAAGAACCTATCACATGACCAACCCGGAGGGTCATTAAATGACACTCCTGGATTAGTTTTCCAAAGGTTGGGAAACCTAAAGTCCGATTGAGAATACTCGACGTTGTTAAACGGAAGAGTGATCGATGGAAAAGGCCGGAAAGTTGCATTGCTGACTTTGCGTGATCACCGAAAGAAGTGAGTTTAGTGGCCCGATTACCAATGTACTACCCAATGCGACTGCGATTTGTCAATAGACCACTTAGATCATTCAATCGATTGACCATCAACGTGAAAGGAGTTGTTACAAGTATGCCATTGTCGAGACATATGTCGAAATTGAATGTCTGGTATCAAGTCCATTGAATATCTAAAGCTCATAATCATAAACCACGGTGCAGCATTGAAAGAATGGTGAACCATGGTTCGGTGCAATACGAATGGTTCATCTTTCAAGCAACCAACTTGTTGACCTACATGTCCTTACATGAATGCCTTTTTCGTTCAAGACAATGTCTTGTTTCTACCCCTTACCACAACGATGTACCTTTCATTTCTATTAATTTAGATATTCACATTAAAGATTTTGATGAAGAACACTTTAATTTAAATAAAAAATTGGTGATGTTGTTTGACAATGGATACATTAAAATGAAGTTGCTTGATCGATTGGTAACTGTCTATGGTACATGAAATGTTCTGGTTCTGAATGCCTTGGACAGTGAGAATCCTGTGCCATTGTCAGTGCACATATGTCAAAGGTGCCAGAGCCTTAATAGCCCACAAATAGATGGAGGTTGGGTAGGTTGCCAGAGGTGCACAATTTACAAAGCCTACTAAATGCCAGGAAATGGTACACGAAATGCTTCAACCAGTCAACACAATATGGTCTTTAAAATCCCAAGATTTGGCCATTACAGAATGTGCCAAATGATGCATTTTCATCAATGCCTCTAAGATTATTTGTCCATCTTGACGCATAATGTAACAGTAGTTTTTAAACTATATATGATTTTTGTCATTATTTTCTCTATTTTACAAATATACATTTTTTTAAATATGAAAATTTTAACATTGTTTTTGATCATAAATTTTTTAACTTGTTTAATAGATAAAATAGACATTTTATATGGAATATAAATATTGTTAGAACAAATAGAATTTTAAAATATTAATGATATGATACTTATCGTTTAGAATTTGTTACGTAAATATAAATTGTCACAATCAATTTATCAAATATTATGATCTCAAGATATTTGGATTGAAACTCATTAGTGATTTAAATTTTAGCTTTATAAAATATTTTAGTATAATGTAAATATTTAGAATAATGTGTATGAATAAATTTAACATATGAAATTAAATAATTATTTAACTAATCCATGAACATTCAAAGTTAACTAATAAAATTAAAATTATGTAACAGTGTATCGATCATTAAGGTATAATTTGTATAAACTAATGATGAATGAAAATATGCTAAGATATTGTCAAATATAAGAATTCAAGTAAGACATAATAGTGGCATTCGCCATATATTTACGCATAATATCAATATTTGAAAACATTTATATTTTTGAACACAACTAAATTGATTTTTAAAACATTTAAATAGAATAAGTATGTAAAGGTTTGTAAGTGATGAATAATTGACTTGACAAATTGAAACGAAATATCAAAAGAAGTGTCAACATCTTTCGGAATTTAATCATAATTTTGGTAATCTTAAAGGGCTATTAATTCTAACTAAGTTGATGACTCGATATTGACTTTATAACTGAAGGGTTAACATTAACGAATGTGATTCATAATGTAAGACTAATAATGTTAGAATGTACAATTTAATATCATAAAATGTTGTGTTAAATCCAACTAATATTGAGTTCATTTAATAATGACATTTGATAAAAGTAAAATTATTAATCAACAATTAAATAATCATTAATACATAATTAATTGATTTTTGATCAACATGAGGTAATCTAATTAGTATAGAGGTCTGAACACGTTGTGCACCAAATTGGAATGGATTTTTCAATGGGTCAATTACCGTTACAATGTCTAACCTTCAAGATACATTCTTTTATTAAAAAGGACAATAGAATTGATTGACCAGTCAATTGATTTATAATTATCAAAGAGGTCAAAATCCTCGGTCTTCAAGTTGACTGTTTCCTTTATAGGTTGGAATCAATGGATGTATCTCATTCATTAACATGGTGATCAATCAGTAGTATGCAGTTCTGCTTGTAGAACAAGCAAATCTTGACACAGTATTTCACTATAAATTGGGACCATGAGACCATTAATCCTAGTTCAATCAACCACCAATCATGACATGCTCCTGCACCAAGTTTCAAGCAAGTCTTGTCTATCATGGCCATGATTTGATGTACTTTAGATTGTAATTACATTACAAAAAGAATAATTGATTCCAGACGGAGTATGATTGAGTATCAATTAGATGTAGATTGTCTATTCCGTTTGTTGAACCACCAATTTTCACATAACTAAGGTCCTTGATTGACATTAAATTAGACAAGTGTAACATATTACATGTGAATTTATCGGTTATGCATTGGAGATCACAACCCTAAATTCAGATGCAATAATCATTGGGGCCAAACACTGGAGATTAAGAATCAGTGGAAGTTCACTGAACGGTGACTTGTTACGACCGTCTTTTCATGTCAAGAATTGACTAAAATGCTTCCTGCATGGTTACGAAAGTTAGTCATTTGACTTGACAATATGCATAGTAATTTAGAAACTTCTAAAATGTACGATTTGTTCTATAATTTGTACTGTGTTACATCAATTTTTGTAAATCATCATTTTATAAGTAGTACATGACCTATATTTTTTCCGTAATGGATCAATACAATTTCTGATATATTGATCAATCTAAAGTTTGACCAAAAATTATTGGATCACTACTTCAAAGGTGTTTCAATTTTACAATCAGTGACGAGGAATCATTTACAATATCTAAACTATGCAGTCAAAATTGCAATTTATAATACTTTGATAAACTGTTCTATTTTAATGAATGTTCACATACTTATTTCATGAAATTATAAATAATTGGTTGCAATATAATAATTAATAACATATCTTGCTAATGATTATGCATAATTTATTTTCATATCGCACACATTTCAATAAGTATAATTAGAAATGCCGTTCTACATATAGTTATATTTTAAATAAGAAATAATTATCTAATTTATCAATGGTGAACAAATCATGACAAATTTGTTAAATCTACATTTTATTGTTAACTAGTAGAATTTTATGATCAAAATCACAGTCAAGATTTGAATAAAAAAACTAGAATAATTAAAATTTGCAATAAGTAATTTATATACGATCAAATTTGGTCCATTCTGTTACATATGTAAAATGTAATCTAAATTGAATAAACAGATTTTAATCGTAATGAATATAAATGTTAATTGAAAGTTTAAGTATATTATTTAAAGAACATTAAATTTAGAATATTTTATCAAGTATAGTTAATTAAAAAATATTTCTATGCAAAAAGATCTAAATAAGTGAACTTAATTAAGCAATAAGTTTATTGGTATTAATTGGTTTCGATAGGATGTACCATAGCTTAAAATCTGTCACATATTTTATTGTGATAAAGCTTATTACATAATTAAATCAATGTTCATGAAATTAAGCTGTATCATAATTAATTGAACTATGTATTCACTTATATAATTATTCTATTAGTTCAATATTAATTTAAAGTATATTTGAATTATCTAATAATTAAGTTCGATAAGGACTATCGAACAAAAAACCAATTTCTCATACCGAGAAGTTCCGCATTAAATTACCATTTTAAGGCATGTATTCATAATCAAAGTTGGAATATAGCTGGTTCAAATTGAGTGCACTGTAAGGACTTGGTACATCTTGAAAGGATGCTTATACTTAAAATATAGTATCAATGGATTTATCTATGAATAGAATTCTTGTCACAATATCAAATTGCATATAACAACAGAGTCATTATCAATGTAAAGTATGAAAGGCATTGCAGAATGTGAACATTATTTTGAAAGTAATTCAGCTGAAATATCCTAATTACAATGACAAGTTAATCCATAGTTTGAAGTAGAAACATTCTTAGATAGCATTGCGTAATGAACTTTAATTCGGTCATTTGCTTAAATTTCTTACCTTAAGCAACGATATCATTGTTCTACCCTTATTCAAACACACAATGACACAAATTGATTATGAACAAATGGGAATGTGTTTAAATATATTGACATATTCAAATCTCGTTAATGTAAATTTAAGCATATAGGCGACCAAGTGGATTGTTGTCTTCTATCTAAATTGAAAAGTCAACTGGTTTGTATTACATATGGTTCAAATATCAAATTTTTCAACAGTGACCACTATGATTACGAAAAGGCCGGAGAGGTTGAGCACAACACCTCTTAACCATTAGTAAAGTTGGCATGGTTACAGTGTTCCACGAAAGCGTCCATTTACCATCATGAACCAATGCGAAGCTTGTATTCAATTCAAATCGGAAACGAATAAGATCTGACAATACAAATACGTGCAATCTTTTAGTCACATGAGTCCTCTTGCAAAATGACTTTAACTTGTCTTGTGAGCAATATTTATCCATATTTTTCGTAAATGTTATAATAACGTATATCTATTGACAATGATAAATATGCACAAGTTTCAGGATTGAATAAAGTTAATAATGTGGTTCAATAATTTGAAATAGAATGTGTGTTTCCGGGAAATCAGAATTGAACCATATTATAAATATATCCTTTTATAAAATTTGAGTACCTAAACATAATCCTTATGAAAATAATCAGTAAATTACTTTGACAATTTTCTAATTTATTCTATACATGACAATTTAGTTAAATTGACTTCAAATACGTATTGGAATTAATGTAAAAATTGATTAGAACTAAGATAGATCATTCCATTTTTTCTTCCAATTAAACTTTCCATTGTCTTAAAATATTATACAACATTATTTGTATAAACATGATAAATGGAAAGTGAACTGAATGATTATCATTGAATTACATCGAAGTGGTTACACCATCCAAGAACATACAATCATTTTTCTTAAATATAATGGAAACATAGAAATTTGCATTAATGTGTACAGCTTACAATGATAATTAATTCTTTTAATAGATATCTATTAGATTCTAATGATAAATTCATAAATCATTCTTACATCGTGACTAATAGATTAAAAATTTCAATCAAGAATAATTTAGTTAAAGTTATCATTTAAATTGATAAGAGAAAGTATTTAAATAGTAAAATATTAAATTATGGTATTTATAAGTATGGATAATCTCAAATATTATTAAACATAAAGAAATATCAATAGTTTAGATAAGTGGTCATTGAATTGTTTAAGGTTAGCATAAATTGATGACGTATGGATTTAAAAAAATAAAAGTAATTAATTAACTTTTACGAAATTCTAAAACTTGATTACATACAATGTAGAAATTAGATCAAATATAGTGAATATCTTTTAATGATTATTACGGTCTAATGAATTATAACTATGTTACAAATTTGATGATTATCACAATAGCTTTAATCAATTGTTTAAGTCATGTTTTGATTTTAAATAGGTTATTCCTATTATTGCGTGCAATCTTATTATTCAGTTATATATTCTAAAATATAAGAATATAGCATTAAATAAAACTAGTTCATCATTATGTTGAATCAGTCATTACGGAATATAACGTCCCAATCAAATCTAGATATGTATTGAAATACATTAATATCATTAAAACCAGTTTTATTTCACCATATAGGTCTACAATAATTAGGGTTCACAATTCAATGTAGTATTTTAAATAAGAATGAATGCTTATATTATTTACTGAATAGGTGAAAGTAATTGAAGCACGTCCAAGATTTATGAAAGAATAATGTATAAATCAAACGTATTCTTAATCCAACTTAGCATCAATCATGATAATGTAAATTAATATTTGAGTTACAATTGATTTATAATGGTATTTGGACTACAATCAAAGATAGTCTCAAATAAACATGTTTCGAATGAGATAAGTTGATTATAAACAATTTAGTAAAAATGAAAAGTATCTATTTGAGAAAATTCTTTACAATTTCTACATTTACTCAATTAGCAAATTCAAATCTTACATTTTTAATGTGAATTCAAGCGACTAGGTGTGTCTATAAATAGAAAGTTAATTTATGCCAATCATGGTTTATAAAAAGTTTCTTGAAGAGCTCTACAGTTACCAAGTCGTGTGTTTTTGTATGTTTAATTGTAAAAGTTGCATTGTCTCATATCTGAGTAATCTACTTCGTATCTCAGTCTAACCAAGGCTGCATTTATACCATTTCTATAGGAATTATGTACACATTGCTAAGTTATGATTATCAATTGTATGTATTGTACACTATGAAAACTAAGCCAATTGCATCGCATTCCATGGTGATTGGTGCAAAATGGAAGATTTTGAACTTCGAGAACCGCGTTTGCTCAAAATCATATTACGTCCCAACAGCATTGATTCAAGGCTGACCTAATTGGATATGATGTGACAATTGGTACTTCATTTGAGACCAGTCATTTCTTAATTTCGAATTTGCGATGCTCTAGGATCATCATAGCCATCTAATGCACTCAAGATATACATAAAAGTGCTTTAAATTCATAAAACACAGATAAATGGTTTAGTTTTGACAAATGAAACTTCACTGATTAATTCTACTATAAATCAGAGGTATGGAGTGACATCCTTGTTAATGAGTTGGAATTTGGCTTCTTACATTCTCATTAACTCTATCCATTATATGGCACAGATTTATAAAATTTCATGAGAATGTTCATAATGTTAGTGCCACTATTATACCATTAACTCTAAGAAAAATATACAATTTAAATTCTACATCCGGTGATCCAGTTGATCAAGTAACTTCGATGGACAAATTGTCTTGGGAAAATTCAACAAAGTTGTGCATGATTGGATCCTTGTTACAATATTCTAGCAAATATTACATGATCTTCGATCATTTAAGTACACCACATAGTTACAGGCATAATAGAAATTCGCAAAGTGACCTTATAGGATTCAAATCGCTCAATGATATCATTTTCAGCGTTAATTGTAAAAGATGTTGAAACTTTAATATTTAAATAGTATGTGTATAATGCTCAATGTCTTAACATTTAATCAGTTGTACAGTTTTAATATCAAATTTTTTAATTATTATTGTTCATACCTTTCATAAGATAATTAATTTTAATTAAGAACTTAATACATAATTAACATTTATCATATTGAAAATTTGTTATGAATTTTACATATATTCAGGTTAACTATTTCATGGTATTCAAAATAATAATAATATTAGATAATTGTAATTAAGTTTTATTTGGAAACTTAGTTTAAGTGCATTCACAATTTATGTATCTAATTAATTTTATGCATTAAATATGATCTAATTTTAAAATTACAATGCATTAGTTTATAATTGTTAAAATTCATTTAAATTGATGCAATAAAGAATTAGAATATCTGTGTTCTTATCAAATGGTCCCTGAACTCACAAAGTATGCCGGACCACTAAGCTGCACAATCGGCCGTCCTTGCTAAAAACGCTATTTTTATATGCATGTGTCCTGCCTTTTTTACGTACAATATTTGATACCCAAGCATAGTACATTTGGTATCTTTTCTGAATGATTGTCAGTAAATTTTCTTTTATGCGATCCCACCCTCTTCTCTTTTTCTCTCCTACTAATAGATAATCACAATTTTTTTCGCACGCGTAACTGTGGAAATCATAAATTTAGAACATAAATGTTTGTTTGAAAATAACATATAATGAATAATGAAATGTGTGGTTTGAAATAAAGTAACAATAATAACATTGATTATCATGGTGTTTTCATCAATCTTTAGTTGGTGTAGGCACCAAATCAATCAAATACATTAATCTAACATATCGTGTATATATATTCTATTGCAAGGTTTTTTTGGATTTGTGGAAACCATCAGTTTGAAGTGAGTTTAGAATTTGCTATGCGTCACCAATCATTTCATGACAGGAATGGAAATTAATGAAATAAAATATTTGGTTAGAACTAAAGTTGCGTAATTAATTAAAAATTTTAACAATCGCGGGACCATTTAGCTTCTAGAAATTTTGTATGTCCCAACTTACATATTCACGTACTTAGTCATTTGTCAAAACACATCAAAGTGAGAAAAGAAAGAAACAAGAATCATGAGCGTTCCTCATATAGTAATATTCGTAATAATGCAATTGCAACGGTGATTCCACTAGGTGTTCTTGCATCTCCAAGAACTAAATTGATTTCTTAGAACAACATTTATAATGGAGACATCAAGTATGTATTTAAGGTTGTGTATGAGTTAGATTTCTTTAAGACTCGGCTAGGGTCGGGGAGCTACCCAAGACATTACTGTTACCAATATAAAGTCAATTACCGAAGTAAAAAAACATGTAAAACCGAGAGGACATAGGATTAATAATTCGGCATCTATGTTTTGAGTTGCTCCATAGTTGACGCGTGGTATCAGCTTAGTAAGGGCTTAAATAATCGTATAAATATTTATAATTGATGGACATAATAAAGTATGTGTAACAAATTTGAAATTCATAAAAGAAAATCAATGTTTTGGTACAGTGTTAAATTTATGGTTTTACTAGCATAATAATTTATGTGGGTTCAAATCCCTTCGACAACATATTTTGTATTCTTTTAAAACAAAAAGAATTAAAATAACCTTCAATAATTTAACCTATTTTAAACATGAAAGGAAAGTATTTCTACTTTCCGTAATAGAGTCGATGCTCGATCGACTCGTGTCACCGAATTAGTTAAGGACTTCAATAAAAGTTAGTATAGATTGTAACAATAATCAAATATGCATTAAAAATCACCACAGAGGTTCAATATCCACATGAATCTCTGTACTCTTTTAGACTTTTAAAATTTGAATAAATACTACTTTTATATTCAAAGGTCCAAGTAATAAATTAGAGTCCAATTCATATCACATATTCAGATTTAAGAGAAATAAATAAACTCTCTCACCAATTGAACTTTTATTTTTTAAATCAACCAAGTGGAAGGATTAAAATCTTGAAATTGAAAGGAGAGAGGTTTCATCTAGAAATGTTGAAGAGTAAAGGGATTGGAGGATAATTAGAGAATTTTTTTTTTGTAATTTTCGAAATTAGACGTTTAGAATGGTCTAAAAAATGCAAGAAAACCTCAACTGTTTCTATCCAAAAAAAAACAAAATCCAACCATTTTTTACGCACTTGAAACACTAGTAGCCAAGTGTGTTTTGTAAATTTGGTAATTTTCATGACTTCCAGTGTACTATAAATAGTGACATACTGATGGTGTCCCAAGCAAATCAAGCTCGAGTTCAAGTTTTTGGTGCCGTAGCTTGTCTCTCCTATCCTATTAGGGTCCTGTTTGCATCCAACCAGTTGTTTCCAAGAGCTAGGCTTTGATACTTAAAATAAGAACCACTATGGGTATTTCTAGTTATAGTTTCTTTCTGTTTTTATTTGTTGTCATAATCCCAACCCTAGAAGCTCATATCGCTGAGTATGACGAGTACTGGACGGCACGAGAATTGGAAGCCATTGAGAACCTGGACAAGGCCTATCACTCCAACCCGGAGGAGGTGGTCCGCCATTACAATGACCACTTCTCTAGAACCATGCTCGAGTTTTATATCACCAAAAGGGTGTTGGCAGAATCGAAAAAGGGTCCCTGTGAGGTTACCAACCACGTTGACAGTTGCTGGAGATGTGATCCTGACTGGGAAAAGAACAGGAAGAAGTTGGCCGACTGTGCCCCTGGATTTGCTCGAGGTACTACCGGTGGAAAGGATGGTGAGTTTTACGTGGTCACTGACCCTATTGATAATGCTGCTGACCCCAAGCCTGGAACTCTGCGTCATGCTGTCACCCAAACTGGACCACTTTGGATCACTTTCAAAGGGTCCATGACCATCAAGCTGCAACAGGAGCTCATTGTTACAAGTGATAAGACCATTGATGCGAGGGGAGCCAATGTGGAAATTTGTAATGGTGCTGGTATCACTATCCAATTTGCAAAGAATATCATTATCCATGGCCTTCAAATCCATCACATTATTCCCGCCAAGGGTGGCAAGATTAAGGATGGTGAAAACCACCATGGGTTACGGGGTGACAGCGACGGAGATGGGGTGTCTATTTTCGGAGCAACCAACGTTTGGCTTGACCATCTTGCCCTTCACCATTGCGCCGATGGCCTTATCGATGTCGTTCAAGGATCAACTGCCGTTACCGTTTCTAACTGCCACTTCACTGACCACAACGATGTAAGCTTACTTTCCTTTCAATTTTAAACTACGCACGATGAGGAATTTTTTGATTGAGAAAAATAATACAATTGAAATGAAAAAAATTACAGGTGATGTTGTTTGGAGCAAGCGACTCTTACAGTGCCGACAAGAAGATGCAGGTCACTGTTGCTTTGAACCACTTCGGTAAAGGATTGGTAGAGAGGATGCCTAGGTGCCGATTTGGTTTTATTCATGTCGTCAACAATGACTACAATCACTGGTTCCTGTATGCCATTGGCGGCACCAGCAACCCTACAATTATCAGCCAGGAAATAGGTATTCAGCGCCAGGCTTTGGGGCTAAAGAGGTGACCTGTAGGGGCCTCTTAAAGCCGGGACAGTGGAAGAATTGGAATTGGGTATCACAAGGTGACCACTTCGAGAACGGTGCCTTTTTTACACCATCCGGTAGTCCAAGTGCCAGCAAGCAATTTGGTGCCGACAAAATGATGCCTTTCAAACCCGGTCAAATGGTCCCCGAACTCACAAAGTATGCTGGACCATTAAGCTGCACAATCGGCCGTAGTTGCTAAAAACACTATTTTTATATGCATGTGTCCTGCCTTTTTTACGTACAATATTTGATACCCAAGCATAGTACATTTGGTATCTTTTCTGAATGATTGTCAGTAAATTTTCTTTTATGCGATCCCACCCTCTTCTCTTTTTCTCTCCTACTAATAGATAATGACAATTTTTTTCGCACGCGTAACTGTGGAAATCATAAATTTAGAACATAAATGTTTGTTTGAAAATAACATATAATGAATAATGAAATATCTGGTTTGAAATAAAGTAACAGTAATAACATTGATTATCATGGTGTTTTCATCAATCTTTAGTTGGTGTAGGCACCAAATCAATCAAATACATTAATCTAACATATCTAGTATATATATTCTATTGCAAGGTTTTTTTGGATTTGTGGAAACCTTCACTTGGAGTGAGTTTAGAATTTGCTATGTGTCACCAATCATTTCATGACAGGAATGGAAATTAATGAAATAAAATATTTGGTTAGAACTAAAGTTGTGTAATTAATTAAAAATTTTAACAATCGCGAGACCATTTAGTTTCTATAAATTTTGTATGTCCCAACTTACATATTCACGTACTTAGTCATTTGTCAAAACACATCAAAGTGAGAAAAGAAAGAAACAAGAATCATGAGTGTTCCTCATATAGTAATATTCGTAATAATGCAATCACAACGGTGATTCCACTAGGTGTTCTTGCATCACCAAGAACTAAATTGATTTTTTAGAGCAACATTTATAATGGAGACATCAAGTATGTATTTAAGGTTGTGTATGAGTTAGATTTCTTTAAGACTCGGCGAGGGTCGGGGAGCCGCCCAAGACATTTCTGTTACCAATTTAAAGTCAATTACCGAAGCAAAAAAACTTGCAAAGCGGAGAGGACATAGGATTAATAATTCGGCATCTATGTTTTGAGTTGCTCCATAGTTGACGCGTGGTATCAACTTAGTAAGGGCTTAAATAATCGTATAAATATTTATAATTGATGGACATAATAATGTATACGTAACAAATTTGAAATTCATAAAAGAAAATCAATGTTTTGGTACAGTGTTAAATTTATGGTTTTACTAGCATAATTATTTATGTGGGTTCAAATCCCTTCGACAACATATTTTATATTCTTTTAAAACAATAAGAATTAAAATAACCTTCAATAATTTAACTTATTTTAAACATGAAAGGAAAGTATTTCTAATTTCCGTAATAGAGTCGATGCTCGATCGACTCGTGTCACTGAATTAGTTAAGGACTTCAATAAAAGTTAGTATAGATTGTAACAATAATGAAATATGCATTAAAAATCACCACAGAGGTTCAATATCCACATGAATCTCAGTACTCTTTTAGACTTTTAAAATTTGAATACATACTACTTTTATATTCAAAGGTCCAAGTAATAAATTAGATTCCAATTCATATCACATATTCAGATTTAAGAGAAATAAATAAACTCTCTTACCAATTGAACTTTTATTTTTTAAATCAACCAAGTGCAAGGATTAAAATCTTGAAATTGAAAGGAGAGAGGTTTCATCTGGAAATGTTGAAGAGTAAAGGGATTGGAGGATAATTAGAGAATTTTTTGTAATTTCTGAAATTAGACGTTTAGAATGGTCTAAAAAATGCAAGAAAACCTCAACTATTTCTATCCAAGAAAAAGGAAACAAAATCCAACCATTTTTTACGCACTTGAAACACTAGTAGCCAAGTGTGTTTTGTAAATTTGGTAATTTTCATGAATCCTGTACTATAAATAGTGACATAATGATGGTGTTCCAAGCAAATCATGCTCGAGTTTAAGTTTTTGGTGTCGTAGCTTGTCTCTCCTATCCTATTAGGTTCCTGTTTGCATCCAACCAGATGTTTCCAAGAGCTAGGCTTTGATACTTAAAATAAGAATCACTATGGGTATTTCTAGTTATAGTTTCTTTCTGTTTTTTTTGTTGTAATAATCCCAACCCTAGAAGCTCATATCGCTGAGTATGACGAGTACTGGACGGCACGAGAATTGGAAGCCATTGAGAACCTGGACAAGGCCTATCACTCCAACCCGGAGGAGGTGGTCCGCCATTACAATGACCACTTCTCTAGGACCATGCTCGAGTTTTATATCACCAAAAGGGTGTTGGCAGAATCGAAAAAGGGTCCCTGTGAGGTTACCAACCACGTTGACAGTTGCTGGAGATGTGATCCTGATTGGGAAAAGAACGGGAAGAAGTTGGCCGATTGTGCCCCTGGATTTGCTCGAGGTACAACCGGTGGAAAGGATAGTGAGTTTTACGTGGTCACTGACCCAATTGATAATGCTGCTGACCCCAAGTCTGGAACTCTGCGTCATGCTGTCACCCAAACTAGACCACTTTAGATCACTTTCAAAGGGTCCATGACCATCAAGCTGCAACAGGAGCTCATTGTTACAAGTGATAAGACCATTGATGCGAGGGGAGCCAATGTGGAAATTTGTAATGGTGCTGGTATCACTATCCAATTTGCGAAGAATATCATTATCCATAGCCTTCAAATCCATCACATTATTCCCACCAAGGGTGGCAAGATTAAGGATGGTGAAAACCACCATGGGTTACGGGGTGACAGCGACGGAGATGGGGTCTCTCTTTTCGGAGCAACCAACGTTTGGCTTGACCATCATGCCCTTCACCATTGCACCGATGGCCTTATTGATGTCGTTCAAGGATCAACTGCCGTTACTGTTTCTAACTGCCACTTCACTGACCACAACGATGTACGCTCACTTTTCTTTCAATTTTAAACTATTCACGATGAGGAATTTTTTGATTGAGAAAAATAATACAATTGAAATGAAAAAAATTACAGGTGATGTTGTTTGGAGCAAGTGACTCTTACAGTGCCGACAAGAAGATGCAGGTCACTGTTGCTTTGAACCACTTCGGTAAAGGATTGGTAGAGAGGATGCCTAGGTGCCGATTTGGTTTTATTCATGTCGTCAACAATGACTACAATCACTGGTTCCTATATGCCATTGGCGGCACTAGCAACCCTACAATTATCAGCCAGGGAAATAGGTATTCAGCGCCAGGCTTTGGGGCTAAAGAGGTGACCTGTAGGGGCCTCTTAAAGCCGGGACAGTGGAAGAATTGGAGTTGGGTATCACAGGGTGACCACTTCGAGAACGGTGCCTTTTTTACACCATCCGGCAATCCAAGTGCCGGCAAGCAATTTGGTGCCGACAAAATGATGCCTTTCAAACCCGGTCAAATGGTCCCCGAACTCACAAAGTATGCCGGACCACTAAGCTGCACAATCGGCCGTCCTTGCTAAAAACGCTATTTTTATATGCATGTGTCCTCCCTTTTTTACGTACAATATTTCATACCCAAGGATAGTACATTTGGTACCTTTTCTGAATGATTGTCAGTAAATTTTCTTTTATGTGATCCCACCCTATTCTCCTTTTCTCTCCTACTAATAGATAATTAGAATTTTTTTTCATACGCGTAACTGAGGAAATCATAAATTTAGAACATAAATGTTTGTTTGAAAATAACATATAATGAATAATGAAATGTGTGGTTTGAAATAAAGTAACAATAATAACATTGATTATCATGTTGTTTTCATCAATCTTTAGTTGGTGTAGGCACCAAATCAATGAAATACATTAATCTAACATATCTAGTATATATATTCTATTACAAGGGTTTTTTGGATTTGTTGAAACCTTCAGTTTGAAGTGAGTTTAGAATTCGCTATGCGTCACCAATCATTTTATGACAGGAATGGAAATTAATGAAATAAAATATTTGGTTAGAACTAAAGTTGCGTAATTAATTAAAAATTTTAACAATCGCGAGACCATTTAGTTTCTATAAATTTTGTATGTCCCGACTTACATATTCGGGTAATTAGTCATTTGTCAAAACACATCAAAGTGAGACAAGAAAGAAACAAGAATCATGAGCATTCCTCATATAGTAATATTCGTAATAATGCAATCGCAACGGTGATTCCACCAGGTGTTCTTGCTTCACCAAGAACTAAATTGATTTTTTAGAAGAACATTTATAATGGAGACATCAAGTATGTATTTAAGGTGGTGTATGAGTTAGATTTCTTTAAGACTCGGCGGGGGTCGGGGAGTCGCCCAAGACATTGCTTTTACCAGTATAAAGTCAAATACCGAAGCAAAAAAACTTGCAAAGCCGAGAGGACATAGGATTAATAATTCGGCATTTATATTTTGAGTTGCTCCATAGTTGACGCGTGGTATCAGCTTAGTAAGGGCTTAAATAATCGTATAGATATTTATAATTGATGGACATAACAAAGTATGTGTAACAAATTTGAAATTCATAAAAGAAAATCAATGTTTTGGTACAGTGCTAAGTTTAAGCTTTTACTAGCATAATAATTGATGTGGGTTCAAATCCCTTCGACAACATATTTTATATTCTTTTAAAACAATAAGAATTAAAATAACCTTCAATAATATAACTTATTTTATACATGAAAGGAAAGTATTTCTAATTTCCGTAATAGAGTGGATGCTCGATCGACTCGTGCCACCAAATTGAGAACCTGGACAAGGCCTATCACTCCAACCCGGAGGAGGTGTTCCGCCATTACAATGACCACTTCTCTAGGACCATGCTCGAGTTTTATATCACCAAAAGGGTGTTGGCAGAATCAAAAAAGGGTCCCTTTGAGGTTACCATCCACGTTGACAGTTGCTGGCGATGTGATCTTGACTGGGAAAAGAACAGGAAGAAGTTGGCCGACTGTGCCCCTGGTTTTGCTCGTGGAACTACAGGTGGAAAGGATGGTGACTTTTACGTGGTCACTGACCCTATTAATAATACTGTTGACCCGAAGCCTAGAACTCTACGTCATCCTGTCACCCAAAATGGACCACTTTGGATCATTTTCAAAGGGTCCATGACCATCAAGCTGGAACAGGAGCTCAATGTTACAAGTGATGAAACCATTGATGCAAGGGGAGGCAATGTGAAAATTTGTACTGGTGCTGGTATCACTATCCAATTTCCAAAGAACGTCATTATCCATGGCCATCAAGTCCATCTCATTATTCCCGCTAAGGGTGGCAAGATCAAGGATGGTGAAAACCACCACGGGTTACGAGGTGACAGCGACGGAGATGGGGTCTCTCTTTTCGGAGCAACCAACGTTTGGCTCGACCATCTTTCCCTTCACCATTGCACCGATGGCCTTATCGATGTCGTTTAGGGATCAACTGCCGTTACCATTTCTAACTGCCACTTCACTGACCACAACGATGTAAGCTTACTTTCCTTTCTATTTTAAACTAGGCACGATGAGGAATTTTTTGATTGACAAAAATAATACAATTGAAATGTAAAAAATTACAAGTGATGTTGTTTGGAGCAAGCGACTCTTACAGTGCCGACAAGAAGATGCAGGTCACTGTTGCTTTGAACCACTTCGGTAAAGGATTGGTAGAGAGGATGCCTAGGTGCCGATTTGGTTTTATTCATGTCGTCAACAATGACTACAATCACTGGTTCCTGTATGCCATTGGCGGCACTAGCAACCCTACAATTATAAGCCAGGGCAATAGGTATTCTACGCCAGGCACCTGTAGGGGCCTCTTAAAGGCAGCATAGTGGAAGAGTTGGAACTGGGTATCACAGGGTGACCACTTTGAGAACGGTGCCTTTTTTACACCATCCAGTAATCCAAGTGCCAGCAAGCAATTTGGTACTAACAAAATGATTCCTTTCAAACCCGGTCAAATGGTCTTCGAACTCAGAAAGTATGCCGGACCACTCAGCTGCACAATCAGCCGTCCTTGCTAAAAATGCTATTTTTATATGCATGTGTCCTCTCTTTTTTACGTACAATATTTGATACCCAAGCGTAGTACATTTGGTATCTTTTCTGAATGATTGTCAGTAAATTTTCTTTTATGTGATTCCACCCTATTCTCTTCTTCTCTCCTACTAATAGATAATTACAATTTTTTTCACACGCGTAAATGTGGAAATCATAAATTTAGAACATAAATGTTTGTTTGAAAATAACATATAATGAATAATGAAATGTTTGGTTTGAAACAAAGTAACAATAATAACATTGATTATCATGGTGTTTGCATCAATCTTTAGTTGGTGTAGGCACGAAATCAATGAAATACATTAATCTAACATATCTAGTATATGTATTCTATTGCAAGGTTATTTTGGATTTGTGGAAACCTTTAGTTTGACGTGAGTTTAGAATTCGCTCTGTGTCACCAATCATTTCTTGACAGGTATGGAAATTAATGAAATAAAATATATGGTTAGAACTAAAGTTTCATATTTAATTAAAAATTCTAACAATCGTGAGACCATTTAGTTTCTATAAATTTTGTATGTCCCAACTTACATAGTCGGGTACTCAGTCATTTGTCAAAACACATCAAAGTGAGAAAAGAAAGAACGAAGAATCATGAGCGTTCCTCATATAGTAATATTCCTAATAATGCAATCGCAACGGCGATTCCACTCGGTGTTCTTGCATCAGCATGAACTAAATTGATTTTTTACAACAACATTTATAATCGAGACATCAACTATGCATTTAAGGTGGTGTATGAGTTAGATTTCTTTAAGACTCTGTGAGGGTCGGGGAGCCGTCCAAGACATTGCTTTTACTAGTATAAAGTCAAATACCAAAGCAAAAAAACTTGCAAAGCCGAGAGGACATAGGATTAATAATTCGGTATCTATGTTTTGAGTTGCTCCTTAGTTGACGCGTGGTATCAGCATAGTAAGGGCTTAAATAATCGTATAGATATTTATAATTGATGGAGGTAATAAAGCATGCATAACAAATTTGAAATTCATAAAAGAAAATCAATGTTTAGGTACAGTGTTAAATTTAAGGTTTTAGTAGCATAATAATTGATGTGGGTTCAAATCCCTTCGACAACATATTTTATATTCATTTAAAGTAATAAGAATTAAAATAACCTTCAATAATATAACTTATTTCAAACATGAAAGGAAAGTATTTCTAATTTCTGTAATAGAGTGATGCTCGATCGACTCATGTCACCGAATTAGTTAAGGACATCTATAAAAGTTAGTATAGATTGTAACGATAATGGAATATGCATTAAAAGTCACCATAGAGGTTCAATTTCCCCTTGAATCTCTATACTCTTTTAGACTTTTAAAATTTGAATACATAGTACTTTTATATTCACAAGTCCAAGTAATAAATTAGAGTCCAATTCATATCACATATTCAGATTTAAGAGAAATCAATAAACTCTCTTACCAATTGAACTTATTTTTTAAATCAGCCAAGTGGAAGGATTAAAATCTTGAAATTGAAAGGAGAGAGGTTTCATATTTGAATGTTGAAAAGTAAAGGGATTGGAGGATAATTAGAGAATTTATTTTCTGTAATTTCTGAAATTAAAGGTTCAGAATGGCGTAAAAAAGGCAAGAAAAACCTCAATTGTTTCTATCTAAAAAAACAAGGAAACAAAATCCAAAATTTTTTTACGCATTTATAACACTAGTAGCCAAGTGTGTTTTGTAAATTTGGTACTTTTAATGAATCCCGGTGTACGATAAATAGCGACATAATGATCGTGTTCCAAGCAAATCATGCTCGAGTTCAAGTTTTTTGTGTTGTAGCTTGTCTCTCCTATCCTATTAGGGTCCTGTTTGCAACCAACTAATTGTTTCCAAAAGCGAGGCTTTGATACATAAAATAAGAACCACTATGGGTATTTCTAGTTATAGTTATAGTTTCTTTCTATTTTTATTTGTTGTCATAATCCCAACCCTAGAAGCTCATATCGCTGAATATGACGAGTACTGGAAGGCACGAGAATTGGAAGCCATTGAGAACCTGGACAAGGCCTATCACTCCAACCCGGAGAAGGTGGTCCGCCATTACAATGACCAGTTCTCTAGGGCCATGCTTTTGAGGTTACCAACCACATTCACAGTTGCTGGCGATATGATCCTGACTGGGAAAAGAACAGGAAGAAGTTGGTCGACTGTGCCCCTGGTTTTGCTCGTGGTACTACTGGTGGAAAGGATGGTGAGTTCTACGCTGTCCCTAACCCTATTGATAATGCTGCTGACCCCAAGCCTGGAACTCTACGTCATGCTGTCACCCAAACTGGACCACTTTGGATCACTTTCAAAGGGTCCATGACAATCAAGCTGCAACAGGAGCTCATTGTTACAAGTGATAAAACCATTAATGCAAGGGGAGCCAATGTGGAAATTTGTAATGGTGCTGGTATCACTATCCAATTTGTGAAGAACGTCATTATCCATGGCCTTCAAATCCATCACATTATTCCTGCCAATGGTGGCAAGATCAAGGATGGTGAAAACCACCATTGGTTACGGGGTGACAGCAACGGAGATGGAGTCTCTCTTTTTGGAGCAACCAACATTTCGCTCAACCATCTTTCCCTTCACCATTGCACCGATGGCCTTATCGATGTCGTTTAAAGATCAACTGCTCTTACCATTTCTAACTGCCACTTCACTGACCACAACGCTGTAAGCTTACTTTCCTTTCTATTTTAAACTAGGCACGACGAGGAATTTTTTGATTGACAAAAATAGTACAATTGAAATGAAAACAATTACAGGTGATGTTGTTTGGAGCAAGTGACTCTTACAGAGCTGACAAGAAGATGCAGGTCACTGTTGCTTTGAACCACTTCGGTAAAGGATTGGTAGAGAGGATTCCTAGGTGCCGATTTGGTTTTATTCATGTCGTCAAAAATGACTACAATCACTGGTTCCTGTATGCCATTGGCGGCACCAACAACCCTACAATTATCAGCCAGGGCAATAGGTATTCTGCACTAGGTACCTTCGGGGCTAAGGAGGTGACCTGTAGCGGCCTCTTAAATCCGGCACAATGAAAGAATTGGAACTGGGTATCACAGGGTGACCACTTCGAGAACGGTGCCTTTTTTACACCATCCAGTAATCCAAGTGCCAGCAAGCAATTTGGTGCCGACAAAATGCTGCCTTTGAAACCCGATCAAATGGTCCCCGAACTCACAAAGTATGCCAAACCACTTAGCTGCACAATTGGCCGTCCTTGCTAAAAATGCTATTTTTATATACATGTGTCCTCCCTTTTTTACGTGCAATATTTGATATCCAAGCATAGTACATTTGGGATTTTCTGTGAATTATTGTTAGTAAATTTTCTTTTATGCGATTCCACCCTATTCTCTTCTTTTCTCCTACTAATAGATAATTACAATTTTTCGCACACGCGTATCTGTAGGAATCATATATTTAGAACAGATATGTGTGTTTCAAAATAACATATAATGAATAAGGAAATGTGTGGTTTGAAACAAAGTAACAATAATAACATTGATTATCATGGTGTTTTCATCAATCTTTAGTTGGTGTAGGCACCAAATCAATCAAATACATTAATCTAACATATCTAGTTTATATATTCTACTGAAAGGTTTTGTTGGATTTGTGGAAACCTTTAGTTTTAAGTGAGTTTGGAATTCGCTATGTGTAACCAATCATTTCATGACAGGTATGGAAATTAATGAAATTAAATAATTTGTGAGAACTAAAGATGCATAATTAATTAAAAATTTTAACAATCGTGAGACCATTTAGTTTCTATAAATTTTGTATGTCCCAACATACATATTCGAGTACTCAGTCATTTTTCAAAACACATCAAAAAATCGAGAAAAGAAAGAAAGATGAAACATGAGTGTTCCTCATATAGTAATATTCTTATTACTGCAATCGCAATGGTGATTCATCCTGGGGTTATTGCATCACCATGAACTAAATCGATTTTTGACTACAACATTTATAATGGAGACATGAAGTTTGCATTTAAGGTGGTGCATGAGTTTGATTTCTTTAAGGCTTAGCGAGGCTCGGGGAGTCGTCCAAGGCCCCTAATACTTTTAAAAGATTTCGTTAAAGAAGTTCAATTTATAAGTTTGAGCTTCCACAAATATCGTTGCTTTTACCCGTATAGAGTCAAATACCGAAGCAAAAAAACTTGCAAAGCCGAGAGGACATAGGATTAATAATTCGGCATCGATTTTTGAGTTGATCATTAGTTGACGCGTGGTATCAACTTAGTCAAGTGCTTAAATAATCATATAGATATTTATAATTGATGGATTTAATAAAGTATGCGTAACAAAATTGAAATTCATAAAAGAAAATCAATGTTTTGGTACAGTGTTAAATTTAAGGTTTTATTAACATAATAATTGATGTGGGTTCAAATCCGTTTGACAGCATATTTTATATTCTTTTAAAATAATAAGAACTAAAATAGCCTTCGATAATATAACTTATTTTCAACATGACAGGAAAGTATTTCTAATTTACGTAATATAGTCGTGTCACCGATTAGTTAAGGACTTCTATAACAGTTAGTATAAATTGTAAATATATTGAAATATGCATTAAAAATCATCACAGAGGTTCAATTTCCCCTTGAATCTCTGTACTCTTTTAGCCCTTTAAAATTTCATCGTCCTATTTTTAAAATTACATGAATTTGATGCTTTACTTATTCAGTTTAATATAATTTTGGAAAAAATCAAATTGATAGCACTACAAAAAAAATTTTGTTAAATTTGAATACTTAGTACTTTTATATTCAAACGTCCAATTAAAAAATTAAAGTCCAATTCATATCACATATTCAGATTTAAGAGAAATCAATAATCGTTCTTACCAATTGACCTTTTATTTTTTAAATCAGCTAAGTGGAAGGACTAAAATCTTGAAATTGAAAGCAAAGAGGTTTCATCTGGAAATGTTGAAGAGTAGAGGGATTGGATGATAATTAGAGAATTTATTTTTCTAATTTCTGAAATTAGACGTTCAGAATGGCGTAAAAAATGCAAGAAAAACCTCAGTGGTTTCTATCGAAAAAAAGGAAAAGAAAATCCAAACATTTTTTACGCACTCAAAACACTGGTAGCCAAGTATGTGTTGTAAATTTGGTAATTTTAGTGAATCCTGGTGTAGTATAAATAGCGACATAATGATGGTGTTCTAAGCAAATCAAGCTCAAGTTCAATTTTTTTCTCGTAGCTTGTCTCTCCAATCCTATTAGGGTCTTGTTTGCATCCAACCAGTTGTTTCCAAGGGATAGGCTTTGATAGTTAAAATAAGAACCACTATGTGTATTTCTAGTTATAGTTATAGTTTCTTTCTATTGTTATTTGTTGTCATAATGCCAAAACTAGAAGCTCATCTCGCTGAATATCTCAAGGTCTATCTCCCCAACCCGGAGGAGGTGGTCTGCCATTATAATAACCATTTCTCTAGGACCATGCTCGAGTTTTATATCACCAAAAGGGTGTTGGCAAAAATGAAAAAGGGTCCCTGTGAGGTTACCAACCACGTTGATAGTTGCTGGTGATGTGATCCTAACTAGGAAAAGAATAGGAAGAAGTTGGCTGACTGTGCCCCTGGATTTGCTCGTGGTACTACCGGTGGAAAGGGTGGTAAGTTTTATGTGGTCATTGACCTTTTTGATAATGCTGCTGACCCCAAGCCTGGAACTCTGCTTCATGCTGTCACACAAACTAGACAACTTTGGATCTCTTTCAAAGGGTCCATGACCATCACGCTGAAATAAGAGCTCATTGTTACAATTCATAAGACCATTGATGCGAGGGGAACCAATGTTAAAATTTGCAATTGTGCTAGTATTACTGTCCAATTTACGGAGAACGTCGTTATCCATGACCTTCAAATCTATAACATTACTCCTGCCAAGGGTGGCATGATCAAGGATGGTGAAAACCACCATGGGTTATGGGGTGGCAGCGACGGAGATGGGGTCTTTCTTTTCGGAGCAACCATCTTTCCCTTCACCATTGTGCCGATGGCCTTATCGATGTCATTCAAGGATCCACAACCGTTGCCATTTCTAACTGCCACTTCACTGACCACAACGATGTAATCTTACTATTCTTTCTATTCTAAACTAGGCACGATGAGGAAATTTTTTATTGAGAAAAATAGTACAATTCAAATGAAAAAAATTACAGGTGATGTTTTTTGGAGCAAGGAACTCGTACAGTGCCGACCAGAAGATGCAGCTCACTGTTGGTTTGAACCACTTCAGCAAAGGATTGGAAGAGAGGATGCCTAGGTGCCGGTTTGGTTTTATTCATGTCCTCCAAAATTACTACAATCACTGGTTCTTGTATGCCATTGGCGGCACCTGCCACCCTACAATTATTAGCCAGGGCAATAAGTATTCCGTGCCAGACACCTTCGAGGCTAAGGAGGTGACCTGTAGGGGCCTCTTAAAGCTGGCACAGGCTGATCACTTCATAAAAGGTGCCTGCTTTACACTATCCGATAATCCAAGTACCAACAAGTAATTTGGTGTTGACAAAATGATGCCTTTCAGACCCGGTTAAATGGTCCCCAAACTCACAAAGTATGTCGGACCACTCAGATGCACAATCGGCTGTCCTTGCTAAAACACTATTTTTATATGCATGTGTCCTCCCTTTTTTACGTACAACATTTGATACCCAAGCATAGTACATTTGGGATTTTTCTGAATGATTGTCAGTAAATTTTCTTTTATGCGATTCCACCCTATTCTCTTCTTCTCTCCTACTAATAGATAATTACAATTTTTTTCACACGCGTATCTGTGGAAATCATAACTTTAGAACATAAATATGTGTTTGAAAATAACATATAATGAATAATGAAATGTGTGGTTTGAAACAAATTAGCAATAATAACATTGATTATCATGGTGTTTTTATCAATCTTACGTTGGTGTGGGCACTAAATCAATCAAATACATTAATGGAACATATCTAGTATATATATTCTATTGCAAGGTTTTGTTGGATTTGTGGAAACCTTTAGGTTTAAGTGAGTTTCGAATTCGCTCTGTGTCACCAATAATTTCATGACAGGTATCAAAATTAATGAAATTAAATATTTCATTAGAATTAGAGTTGGGTCATTAATTAAAAATTTTAACAATCTTGAGACCATTTAGTTTCTATAAATTTTGTATGTGCCAACTTACATATTTGGGTACTCAGTCATTTTTCAAAACATGTCAAATCGAGAAAAGAAAGAAAGAAGAATCATGAGTGTTCCTCATATAGTAATATTCCTTTGAATGCAATCGCAATGGGGATTCCTCCCGGTGTTCTTGCATCACCATGAACTAAGTTGATTTTGTAGTACAACATTTATAATGGAGACATCAAGTATACTTTTAAGGTGGTGTATCAGTTTGATTTCTTTAAGGCTCAGCGACGGTCGATGAGCCGTCCAAGGCCCCTAATACTTTTAAAATATTTCTTTAAAGAAGTTCACTTGATAGGTTTGAGCTCCCACAAATGACATTGCTTTTAGCAATATAGAGTCAAATTCTGAAGCAAAAAAACTTGGACAGCTGAGTGGACATAGGATTAATAATTCGGCATCTATGTTTTGAGTTGATCCTTAGTTAAAGCATGGTATCAACTTAGTCAAGGGCTTAAATAATCGTATAGATATTTAGAATTGATGGAGGTAATAAAGTATGCGTAACAAAATTGAAATTCATAAAAGAAAATCAATGTTTCGGTACACTGTTAAATTTAAGGTTTTACTAACACAATAATTAATGTGGGTCCAAATCCTTTCGACAGCATATTTTATATTCTTTTAAAATAATAATAACTAAAATAGCCTTCAATAATATAACTTGTTTTAAACATGAAAGGAAAGTATTTCTAATTTTTGTAATAAAGTCGGTGCTCAATCGACTCGTGTCACCGAATTAGTTAAGGACTTCTATAAAAGTTAGTATAGATTGTAACGATAACGAAATATGCATTAAAAATAACCAAAGAGGTTTAATTTCTCCTTAAATCTCTGTACTCTTTTAGACTTTTAACAGTTGAATACTTTGTACTTTTATATTCAAAGGTCCAAGTAAAAAATTAGAGTCCAATTCATATCACATATTCAGAGTTAAGAGAATTCAATCAACTCTCTTACCAATTGAACTTTTATTTTTTAAATCAGCCATGTGGAAGGACTAAAATCTTGAAATTGAAAGCAAAGAGGTTTCATCTGGTAATGTTAAAGAGTAAAGGGATTGGAGGATATTAGAGATTTTTTTTTAATTTTTTAAATTAGACGTTCAGAATGGAGTAAAAAAGGCAAGAAAAACCTCAACTGTTTCTATCAAAAAAAGGAAAACAAAATTCAAACATTTTTTATGCACTCGAAACACTGGTAGCCAAGTGTGTTTTGTAAATTTTGTAGTTTTAATAAATCTCGGTGTAGTATAAATAGCGACATAATGATAGTGTTTGTGGCACCCCAAACCTGACCTAGACGTTATGGCCGTATCTGGTGTGTCACATTGAAGTTTCTCTCGAAAAATTAGCTTGTTGACAAACTCATTTCTTATTTTTTAGGAAACCTCTTATTAATAACTAACGGAGCACTTATTCATATGCTTGCCTTGTTAACTGCTTTTTGTTATATTAAGTTGATTTAAAACGCGGAAGCATTTTAATAACTCTAACGTTTAAAGCTCGTGTATTTGAAAACCGTAATTATTTTCAAAATTCGTTTTCAAATAACTACCAGTATAAAACATAAAAGTACAAACCCAATTAAAAATTTAAAACCAAATTAAAAGGCCTTTTTACAAAAACCAAAACCCACCTCATTAATTAAAATAAAAATAAAAGCTAAAGTGAACAGCAGTGACTGTGTGGCCACCTCTGAGTCCCTCGCTGCACCAAACTGCCTATGGCTGAGGATTACCTGTACAGTTAGAAGAGAGGGTGAGTTTACGAACACTCAGTGTGTAATCCTCTACCAAACAATCAGCATGCAACATGTAGAATCAGTCTGGGCCTGAGCCCTATATAGTAACAGAGTGTGGGCCTTAGCCCAATAGAGTATCAGAGTGTGGGGCTTAGCCTAATACAGTTACAGAGTGTGGGCCTTAGCCCAATATAGTAACAGAGTGTGGGCCTTAGCCCAATATAGTAACAGAGTGTGGACCTTAGCCTAATAGAGTAACAGTGCAAATGCAGTAATGCAACCCATCCCAATCCAGCCAACACACCACTCCATACCATCAACGTACCATATGGGGATAAAATCAACCTAGCGAGCCAACACACCAATATCGCAGCAAAGCTGGCAGTAATAGTAACGAAGCAAAGCTGCCAGTAACACTATTTGTGACAAAGCCACCACTATAGTATACTTCTCCTATATTAGAATTCCAACCCCATGCAGCATGTCATGTCATAAATCATACGTGTATGCAGTATGTCATACTCAGTAACAGTCGTATATATATCATAGAACAAGTCGGTCATACACACATTTCAATTCTTAGGGGTATAACAGTCATTTTACCCTATGGGGATATTTCGATCATTTTACCCTTCGGGGGTATTTCGGTCATTTTACCCTTCGGGGGTATTTCGGTCATTTTAGAGGCCTATTTTGGCCTAAGCCCATGATAACGCTCATGAGGGCCTCTATAGTCCCACACTGGGTTTAGTGCCTCGGTTTACCACACGAGCATTCGCACGCCCTTACGGTCTCAGCGCCGTCTTTTTTGGCTTTTCGGCTTTTACCGATTTGCAGTTGAAAGAGAGTGTGATTACACACTTGTTTACGAGAAGAGTAATATTTCCACGAACGCCCACCTAGAAACAAACATGTCCCACAGTTAGTTCATAATCGTTAGGGTACAACGCCCTCTTAAAAGCACTTAAACCCAATCACCCTGCTTACCTTGATTAAATGTTGAAGCCAAGATTGATTATTTCAACAACTTGCAAACCACTACTCCTCGAAGGAACCCTAAAACCGCAACGAGCAACACCATAAAAGGAAGAAAACAACCAAAGGCAATTAAAGGTTAAGGAAGAGTATTCGGTTTTGAATAGGAAGGAGAAGAACAAATATACTCAAGTGATAAGTAAAACCACATACCGAAAGTCAGAAACCTATAGCAGAAAAACATGAAAAGAAGCAGAGAGAATCAATGTAGTGAACGATATAGTGAATGATAACGTTCAGCTACACCACCCTCAAAGAAAAAGGAAAAAGTCTCAGTCAAAAAGGAATATAGAAGATAGAAACACAAACAGTAAGGGAAGATTATTCGGTCAGTGGAGAAAATGAGAAAAGAAGAAAGGTTCGGCTAGAAGAAAAGAGAAAAGGAAAAGAGAGTATAGGAGGATTCAACAAATGGGGAAAAAGAGAAGAAAAAGCAGCAAAGAAACGAAAAGTGATCAATCCCTAAATGTACTTTCGAAACTAACTGAAACTTAAGCAAACTGAGAGAGTACTCCAAAGAAATAAAAATCGAAACTGAAACCTTTGACGAAAAATAACTAAATTCAGCACAATAACCTTCCCTAGCCGAATTCTCACTGTTAGAATACCCCCAAACGACACAACTCCCCCTCACTCTCAAACTCCTTGATTTTCTTCTAAAATCCCTCCCCTTATCCCTCTTTGATTTTCTCCATCATATCCTTCCTCAACTCCCTCCATACCAGTTCAAATTCCTCTCAGCAGTATTCTAGTCCAACTCCACCACCTATCCAGCTTAAGTAGCAAAATAAATACTCCATTGCGCAACCCAGGACTTCAACCTCAAACCTCCCAGTTACTCAACACACCACCTTGCCACTAGATCATAAGCTTTTCTTGTGACATAAAACTATCACTAAAATTTATAAGACCTACATGCCTATGTTAAGGTTCATTTAAGAGCAAAAATTAAAAATTTTGCCAAGGCCAAGACTTGAACCCAGGCTCATCAAACACTCCTAAACACACCTAAATCACTTAGCCATTAGAGTAAACAAGCGATCAGTGTCAAAACATGCAAAAATTAGAGACTTATATTTTGGGGCGTTACAGTGTTCCAAGCAAGTCAAGCTCGAGTTCAAGTTTCTGGTGTCGTAGCTTGTCTCTCCTATCCTATTAGGGTCCTATTTGTATCCAACCAATTGTTTCCTAGAGCTAAGCTTTGATAGTTAAAATAAGAACCACTATGGGTATTTCTAGTTATAGCTATGGTTTCTTTCTATTGTTAATTGTTGTCACAATCCCAACCCTAGAAGCTCATATCGCTAAATATGACGAGTACTGGAAGGCACGAGAATTGGAAGACATTGAGAACCTGGACAAGGCCTATCACTCCAACCTGGAGGAGGTGGATCGCCATTACAATGACCACTTCTCTAGGACAATGATTGAGTTTTATAACACTAAAAGGCTGTTGGCAGAATCGAAAAAGGGTCCCTTTGAGGTTAACAACCACGTTGACAGTTTTGGCGATGTGATCCTGACTGGGAAATGAATAGGAAGAAGTTGACTTACTATACCCCTAGATTTGCTCGTGGTACTACCGGTGGAAAGGGTGGTGAGTTTTACGCGGTCATTGACCCCATTGATAATGCTGCTGATCCCAAGCCTAGAACTCTACGTCATGCTATCACCCAAACTGGACCACCTTGGATCACTTTCAAAACGTCCATGACCATCAAGCTGGAACAGGAGCTCATTGTTACAAGTGATAAGACCATTGATGCGAGGGGAGCCAATGTAGAAATTTGCAATGGTGCTGGTATTACTATCCAATTTGCGAAGAACGTCATTATCTATGGCCTTCAAATCCATCAAATTTTTCCCGCCAAGGGTGGTAAGATCAAAGATGGTGAAAACTACCATGGATTACGGGGTGCCAGCGACAGAGATGGGGTCTCTTTTTTCGGAGCAACCAACACTTAGCTCGACCATCTTTCCCTTCACCATTGCGCCAATGGCCTTATCGATTTCATTCAAGGATCAACTGTCGTTACCATTTCTAACTGCCACTTCACTCACAACAACGATGTAATCTTACTTTCCTTTCTATTTTAAACTAGGCATGACGAGAAATTTTTTAATTGACAGAAATAGTACAATTGAAATGAAAAAAATTACAGGTGATGTTGTTCGGAGCGAGCAACTCTTACTTTGAGCCACTTCGGTAAAGGATTGGTAGAGAGGATGCCTAGGTGTCGATTTAGTTGTATTCATGTCATCAATAATGACTACAATCACTAATTCTTTATGCCATTGTTGGCACCTGCAACCCTACAATTATCAGCCAGGGCAATAGGTATTCTGCGCTAGGCACCTTCGGGGCTAAGGAGGTGACCTGTAGGGGCCTCTTAAAGCCAGCGCAGTGGAAGAATTGGAACTGGGTATCACAGGGTGACCACTTCGAGAACGGTGCTTTTTTTATGCCATCCGGTAATCCAAGTGCCAACAAGCAATTTGGTGCCGACAAAATGATGCCTTTCAAACCCGGTCAAATGGTCCCCAAACCTACAAAGTATGCCGGACCACTCAACTGTATAATCGGTCGTCCTTGCTAAAAACACTATTTTTATATGCATGTGTCCTCTCTTATTTATGTACAATATATGACACCCAAGCACAATACATTTGGGTTTTCTTGTGAATGATTGTCAATAAATTTTCTTTTATGCAATTCCACCCTATTCTCTTCTTCTTTCCAACTAATGGATAATTACAATTTTTTTCACATGCGTATCTGTGAAAATCATAAATTTAGAACATAAATGTGTGTTTGAAAATAACATATAATGAATAATGAAATGTGTGGTTTGAAACAAAGTAACAATAATAACATTGATTATCATGGTGTTTTCATCAATCTTTAGTTGGTGTAGGCACCAAATCAATCAAATACATTAATCTAACATATCTTGTATATATATTCTATTGCAAGGTTTTGTTGGATTTGTGGAAACCTTCAATTTTAAGTGAGTTTAGAATTTGCTATGTGTCACCAATCATTTCATGACAGGTATGGAAATTAATGAAATTAAATAATTTGTTAGAACTAAATTTGCATAATTAATTAAAAATTTTAACAATCGTGAGACCATTTAGTTTCTATAAATTTTGTATGTCCTAACTTACATATTTAGGTACTCAATCATTTTTCAAAACACATCAAATCGAGCACAGAAAGAAGAAGAAACATGAGTGTTCCTCATACAATAATATTCCAATTAATGCAATCACAATGGCGTTTCCTCCCAGTGTTCTTGCATCACTGTGAAGTAAGTTGATTTTTTACTACAACATTTATAACGGAGACATCAAGTATACTTTTACGGTGGTGTATGCGTTTGATTTCTTTAAGGCTCAGTAAGGGTCGGGGAGCCGTCCAGGGCCACTAATACTTTTAAAAGATTTCTTTAAAGAAGTTCACTTGATTGGTTTGAGCTCCCACAAATGATGTTGCTTTTACCAGTATAGAGTCAAATACTGAAGAAAAAATACTTACAAAACCGATAGGACATAGGATTTATATTTTGGCATCTATGTTTTGTGTTGATCCTTAGTTGAAGTGTGGTATCAACTTAGTCAAGGGCTTAAACAATCGTATAGATATTTATAATCAACAGAGTTAATAAAGTGTGCGTAAAAAAATTGGCATTCATAAAAGAAAATCAATGTTTTGGTACAGTGTTAAATTTAAGGTTTTCCTAACATAATAATTGATGTGGGTTCAAATCCTTTCAACAGCATATTTTATATTCTTTTAAAATAATAAGAACTAAAATTGCCTTCAATAATATAACTTATTTTAAACATGAGAGGAAAGTATTTCTAATTTCCATAATTGAATTGGTGCTCGATCGACTCGTGTCACCGTATTAGTTAAAGACTTCTATAAAAGTAAGTATAGACTGTAATGATATTGAAATATGCATTAAAAATCACCGAAGAGGTTCAATTTCCCCTTGAGTCTCTGTACTTTTTTAGACTTTTAAAATTTGAATACTTAGTACTTTTTTATTCAAAGGTCCAAGTAAAAAATTAGAGTTAAATTCATATCACATATTCAGATTTAAGAGAAACCAATAAACTCTCTTACCAATTGAACTTTTATTTTTAAAATTAGCCAAATGGAAGGACTAAAATCTTGAAATTGAAAGCAAAGAGGTTTCATCTGGAAATGTAGAAGAGTAGAGGATTGGAGGATAATTAGAGAATTTTTTTTTGTAATTTCTAAAATTAGACGTTCAGAATGGCGTAAAAAAGGCAAGAAAAACGTCAACTATTTCCATCCAGAAAAAAAAGAAAATGAAAATCCAAATATTTTTTACGCACTCAAAACACTGGTAGTCAAGTGTGTTTTGTGAATTTGGTAATTTTAATGAATCACGGTGTTGTATAAATAGTGACATAATGATGGTGTTTCAAGCAAATCAAGCTCGAGTTCAAGTTTTTGGTGTCGTAGCTTGTCTCTCCTATCCTACTAGGGTCCTGTTTGCATCCAACCAATTGTTTCCAATAGCTAGGCTTTCATAGTTAAAATAAGAACCACTATCGATATTTCTAGTTATAGTTATAGTTTCTTTCTGTTGTTATTTGTTGTCTTAATCCCAACCCTAGAAGCTCATATCGCTGAATATGACAAGTAATAGAAGGCATGAGAATTGGAAGCCATTGAGAACCTGGATAAGGCCTATCCCTACAACCCAGAGGAGGTGGTCCGCCATTACAATAACTACTTCTCTAGGACCATGCTTGAGTTTTACATCACCAAAAGGGTGTTGGCAAAATAAAAAATGGGTCCCTATGAGGTTACCAAGCACTTTGACAATTGCTGGTGATGTCATCCTGACTGGGAAAAGAATACGAAGAAGTTGGCTGACTGTGCCCCTGGATTTGCTCCTGGTACTATTGGTGGAAAGGGTGCTGAGTTTTACGTGGTTACTAAACCTACTGGTAATGCTGCTGACCCCAAGCCTGGAACTCTACGTCATGCTGTCACCCAAACTGGACCACTTTGGATCACTTTCAAAGGGTCCATGACAATCAAGCTGGAACAGGAGCTCATTGTTACAAGTGATAAGACCATTGATGCGAGGGGAGCCTATGTGGAAATTTGTAATGGTACTGGTATCACTATCCAATTTGCAAAGAATGTCATTATCCACGGCCTACAAATCCATCACATTATCCCCGCCAATGGTGGCAAGATCAAGTATGGTGAAAACCACCATAGGTTACGGGGTGACAACGACAGAGATGGGGTCTCTCTTTTTGAAGCAACCAATGTTTGGCTTGACCATCTTTCCCTTAACCATTGTGCCAATGGCCTTATCGATGTTGGTCAAGGATCAACTACCGTTACCATTTCTAACTTCCACTTCACTGACCACAACGATGTAAGCTTACTTTCCTTTCTATTTTAAACTAGGCATGACGAGGAATTTTTTAATTGACAAAAATAGTACAATTGAAATGGAAAAATTTACGGGTGATGTTGTTCGGAGCGAACGACTCTTACAGTGCCGACAAGAAGATGTAGGTCACTGTTGCTTTGAACCACTTCGGTAAAGGATTCGTAGAGAGGATGCCTAGGTGTCGATTTGGTTTTATTCATGTCATCAACAATGACTACAATCACTGGTTCCTGTATGCCATTGGCGACACCAGCAACCCTACAATTATCAGCCAGGGCAATAGGTATTTTGTGCTAGGCACCTTTGGGGTTAAAAAGGTGACCTGTAGGGGCCTCTTAAAGCCAGCACAGTGGAAGAATTGGAACTAGGTATCAAAGGGTGACCACTTCGAGAACAGTGTCGTTTTTACACCATCCGGTAATCCAAGTCCTAGCAAGCAATTTGGTACCGACAAAATGATGCCTTTCAAACCTGGTGAAATGGTCCCAGAACTCACAAAGTATGCCGGACCACTCAGCTGTACAATAGGTCGTCCTTGCTAAAAACACTATTTTTATATGCATGTGTCCTCCCTTTTTTATGAACAATATTTCGTACCCAAGCATAGTACATTTGGGATTTTTTCTGAATGATTGTCAGTAAATTTTCTTTTATGCGATTCCACCCTTTCTCTTCTTCTCTCATACTAATAGATAATTACAATTTTTTTCACACGCGTATCCGTGGAAATCATAAATTTAGAACATAAATGTGTGTTTGAAAATAACATATAATGAATAATGAAACGTGTGGTTTGAAACAAAGTAACAATAATAACATTGATTATCATGGTGTTTTCATCAATCTTTAGTTGGTGTAGGCACGAAATCAATGAAATACATTAATCTAACATATCTAGTATATATATTCTATTGCAAGGTTTTGTTGGAATTGTGGAAACCTTCAGTTTTAAGTGAGTTTAGAATTTGCTATGTGTCACCAATCATTTCATGGCATGTATCGAAATTAATGAAATTAAGTAAATGGTTAGAACTAAAGTTGTAGAATTAATTAAAAATTTGAACAATCGTGAGACCATTTACTTTTTATAAATTTTGTATGTCCCAACTTACATATTCAGGTATTCAGTCATTTTTCAAAATACATCAAATAAAGAAAAGAAAGAAAGAAGAATCATGAGTGTTCCTCATATAGTAATATTCCTATTAATGCAATGGCAATGGCAATTCCTCCCGGTGTTCTTGCATCACCATGAGCTAAATTGAAGTATGCATTTAAGGTGGTGTATGAGTTTGATTTCTTTAAGGCTCAGCGAGGGTCAGGGAGCCGTCCAAGGCCCCTAATACTTTTAAAAGATTTCGTTAAAGAAGTTCACTTGATAGGTTTGAGCTTCCACAAATGATGTTGCTTTTACCAGTATAGAGTCAAATTCCGAAGAAAAAAAATTTGCAAAGCCGAGAGGACATAGGATTAATAATTTGACATGTATGTTTTGAGTTGATCCTTAGTTGACGCGTGGTATCAACTTAGTCAAGGGCTTAAATAATCGTATAGATATTTATAATTGATGGAGGTAATAAAGTATGCGTAATAAAATTGAAATTCATAAAAGAAAATCAATGTTTTGGTACAGTGTTAAATTTAAGGTTTTAGTAACATAATAATTGATGTTGGTTCAAATACCTTCGACAACATATTTTATATTATTCTAAAATAATAAGAACTAAAGTAGCCTTCAATAATATAATTTATTTTAAACATGAAATGAAAGTATTTCTAATTTCTGAAATAGAGTCAGTGCTCGATCGACTCGTTTCACTGAATTAGTTAAGGACTTCTATAAAAGTTAGTATAAATTGTAACGATAATGAAATATGCATTAAAAATCACCACAAAGGTTTAATTTCCCCTTGAATCTTTGTACTCTTTTAGGCCTTTAAAATTTCATTGTTCTATTTTTAAAATTACATGAATTTGATGCTTTACTTATTCAGTTTAATATAATTTTGGAAAAAAATATCAAATTGATAGCACTACTAAAACAATTCGTTAAATTTGAATACTTAGTAATTTTATATTCAAAGGTCAAATTAAAAATTAGAGTCCAATTCATATCACATATTGATTTAAGAGAAATCAATAAACTTTCTTACCAATTGAACTTTTATTTTTTAAATCAGTGAAGTGGAAGGACTAAAATCTTGAAATTGAAAGCAAAGAGGTTTCATCTTGAAATGTTGAAGAGTAGAGGGATTGAAGGATAATTAGAGAATTTTTTTTGTAATTTCTAAAATTAGACGTTCAGAATGGCGTAAAAAATGCAAGAAAAACGTCAAGTATTTCTCTCCAAAAAAAAAAAGAAAAAGAAAATCCAAACATTTTTTACGCACTCGAAACACTAGTAGTCAAGTGTGATTTCTAAAATTAGATGTTCAGAATGGCATAAAAAATGCAAGAAAAACGTCAACTATTTCTATCCAAAAAGAAAAGAAAAAGAAAATCCAAACATTTTTTACGAACTTGAAACACTGGTAGTCATGTGTGTTTTGTAAATTTGGTAATTTTAATGAATCCCGGTGTAGTATAAATAGCGACATAATGATGGTGTTCCGAGCAAATCAAGCTCGAGCTCAAGCTTTTGGTGTCGTAGCTTGTCTCTCCTATCCTATTAGGGTCCTGTTTGCATCCAACCAGTTGTTTCCAAGAGCTAGGCTTTGATAGTTAAAATAAGAACCACTACGTGTATTTTTGTAGTTATAGTTTCTTTCTATTGTTATTTGTTGTCATAATCCCAACCTTAGAAACTCATATCACTAAAAATGACGAGTACTGGAAGGCACGAGAATTGGAAGCCATTGAGAACATGGACAAGGCCTATCACCCCAACCCAGAGGAGGTGGTCCGCCATTACAATGACCACTTCTCTAGGACAATGCTCGAGTTTTATATCACCAAAAGGGGTTGGAAGAATCGAAAAAGGGTCTCTGTGAGGTTACCAACCACATTGATAGTTGCTAGTGATGTGATCCTGACTAGGAAAAGAACAGGAAGAAGTTGGCCTAGTGTGCCCCTGGATTTGCTCGTGGTACTACCAGTGGAAAGGGTGGTGTGTTTTACATGGTCATTGAACCTATTGATAATGCTGCTGACCCCAAGCCTGGAACTCTGCATCATGCTATCATCCAAACTGGACCGCTTTGGATCACTTTCAAAGGGTCTATGACCATCAAGCTGGAACAAGAGCTCATTGTTACAAGTAATAAGACCATTGATGCGAGGGTAGCCAACGTGGAAATTTGCAATGGTGCTGGTATTACTGTCCAATTTGTGATGAACATCATTATCCATGGCCTTCAAATCCATCACATTATTCCTACCAAGGGTGGCAAGATCAAGGATGGTGGCAACCACCGTGGGTTATGGGGTGCCAGCGATGGAGATGGGGTCTTTCTTTTCGGAGCAACCAATATTTGGCTTAACCATCTTTCCCTTCACCATTGTGCCGATGGCCTTATCAATGTCATTCAAGGATCCACTACCGTTACCATTTCTAACTACCACTTCACTGAGCACAATGATGTAATCTTAGTTTCCTTTCTATTTTAAACTAGGCACGACGAGAAATTTTTTGATTGACAAAATTGTACAATTGAAATGAAAAAAAATTACAAGTGATATTGTTCGGAGCAAGCGACTCTTCCAGTGTCAACAAGAAGATGCAGGTCACTGTTGCTTTGAGCCACTTCGATAAAGGACTGGTAGAGAGGATGCCTAGGTGCCGGTTTGGTTTTATTCATGTCGTCAACAATGACTCCAATCAGTGGTTCCTGTATGCCACTGGCGTCACCGGCAACCTTACAATTATCAATCGGGGCAATACATATTCCGCTCCAACCACCTTCGGGGCTAAGGAGGTGACCTGTAGGGGCCTCTTAAAGCCAACACAGTGGAAGAATTGGAACTTGGTATCAAAGTTTGACCACTTCGAGAACGGTGCCTTTTTTACACCATCCGGTAATCCAAGTGCCAGCAAGCAATTTGGTGCCGACAAAATGATGCCTTTCAAACCTGGATTTTTTGTGAATGGTTGTCAGTAAGTTTTCTTTTATGCAATTCCACCCTATTCTCTTCTTCTCTCCTACTAATAGATAATTACAATTTTTTTCACATTCGTATCTGTGGAAATCATAAATTTAGAACATAAATATGTGTTTGAAAGTAACATATAATGAATAATGAAATGTGTGGTTTGAAGCAAAGTAACAATAATAACATTCTTTATCATGGTGTTTTCATCAATCTTTAGTTGGTGTAGGCACCGAATCAATCAAATACATGAATCTAACATATCTAGTGTATATATTCTATTGCAAGGTTTTGTTGGATTTGTGGAAAGCTTCAGTTTTAAGTGAGTTTAGAATTCGCTATGTGTCACCAATCATTTAATGACAGGTATGGAAATTAATGAAATTAAATATTTGGTTAGAACTAAAGTTGCGTAATTAATTAAAAAATTTAACAATCTTGGGACCATTTAGTTTCTATAAATTTTGTATGTCCCAACTTACATATTCTGGTACTCAGTTATTTTTCAGAGCACATGAAATCAAGAAAAAGAAAGAAAGAAGAATCATGAGTGTTCCTCATATAGTAATATTCCTATTAATGCAATCGCAATGGTGATTCCTCTTGGTGTTCTTGCATCACCATGAACTAAATTGATTTTTTACAACATCATTTATAATGGAGACATCAAGTATGTATTTAATGTGGTGTATGAGTTAGATTTTTTTAAGGCTCGGTGAGGGTCGGGGAGTCATCCAAGGCCACTAATACTTTTAAAAGATTTCTTTAAAGAAGTTCACTTGATAGGCTTGAAATGCCACAAATGACGCTGCTTTTACCAGTATAGAGTCAAATACTGAAACAAGAAAACTTGTAAAGCTGAGAGTACATAGGATTAGTAATTTGACATCTATATTTGGAGTTGATCCTTATTTGACGCATGGTATCAACTTAGTCAAGGGCTTAAATAGTAATATAGTTTTCTATAATTGATGGAGGTAATAAAGTATGCATAAAAAATTAAAATTCATTAAAGAAATTCAATGTTTTGGTAGGGGTTAATTTAAGGTTTTACTAACTGAGGAATTGATGTGGGTTCAAATCCCTTCGAAAGCATATTTTATATATTTTTCGAAATAATAAAATTTAAAATATCCTTGAATAATATAACTTATTTTAAATACGAAATAAAAGTATTTCTAGTTTCTGTAATAGAGTCGGTGCTCGATCGACTCGTGTCACTGAATTAGTTAAGGACTTCAATAAATGTTAGTGTAGATTGTAACGAGAATGAAATATGCATTAAAAATCACTCAAAATGTTGAATTTCACCTCTAATCTCTGTACCATTTTAGACTTTTACAATTTCATCCTTCTATTTTTAAAATCACATCAAGTTACAGGTTTACTTACTCAATTTAATATAATTTTTAAAAATATATATCATTGATAACACTACTAACAAAATTTGTTAAATTTGAATACTTAGTACTTTTATATTCAAAGGTCTAATTAAAAAATTACAGTCCAGTTCATATCACATATTCAGATTTAAAAGATATCAATAAACTCTCTTATCGATTGAAGTTTTATTTTTTAAATCAGCCAAGTGGAAGGACTAAAATCTTGAAATTGAAAGCACAGACGTTTCATTTGGAAATGTTGAAGAGTATAATGAGTGGAGAAGAATTAGAGAATTTATTTTTCCAATTTCTGAAATTAGACATCCAGAATGGCGTAAAAATTCAAAAAAACCTCAACAAGTCCTATCCAAACAAAAAAGGAAATGAAATTCCAAACGTTTTTTACGCACTCGAGACACTAGTAGCCAACTGTGTTCTATAAATTTGGTAATTTTAATTAATCCCGGTGTAGTATAAATAGCCACATGATGATGGTGTTCCAAGCAAATCAAGCTCGAGTTCTACTATTTCTTGTCATAGCTTGTCTCTCGTATCCTATCAAGGTCCTGTTTGCATCCAACCAGTTGTTTCCAAGAGCTAGGCTTTGATAGATAAAAGAAGAACCACTGTGGGTATTTCTAGTTATAGCTATAGTTTTTTTCTGTTGTTATTTCTTATCGTAATCCCAACCTTAGAAGCTCACATCATCGACTATGAGGAGTACTGGAAGGCACGAGAATTGGAACGCATTGAGAACCTGGACAAGGCCTATCACCACAACCCAGAGGAGGTGGTCCGCCATTACAATGACCACTTCTCGACGACCATGCTCGAGTTTTATATCACCTAAAGGGTGTTGGTGGAATCAAAAAAGGGTCCATGTGAGGTTACCAACCCCGTTGATAGTTGTTGGCAATGTGATCCTAACTGGGAAAAGAATAGGAAGAAGTTGGCCAACTGTGCCCCTTGATTTACTCGTGGTACTACCAATGGAATGGGTGGTGAGTTTTACGTGGTCACTGACCCTATTGATAATGCGGCTGACCCCAAGTCTGGAACTCTTCATCATGTTCTCACCAAAACCAGACCACTTTGGATCACTTTCAAAGGGTCGAAGACCATCGAGCTAGAACATGAGCATATTGTTACAAGTGATAAGACCATTGATGCGGGGGGAGCCAATGTGGAAATTTGCAATGGTGCTGGTATTACTGTCCAATTTAGGAAGACTATCATTTGCCATGGCCTCCAAATCCATCACATTATGCTCGCCAAGGGTGGCAAGATCAAAGATGGTGAAAACCACCTTGGGTTACAGAGTGCCAACAACAGTGATAGGGTCTCTATTCTCGGAACAACCAACATTTGGCTCGACTATCTTTCCCTTCACCATTGCGCCTATGGTTTTATCGATGTCATTCAAGGTTCCACTGTCGTTATCATTTCTAACTGCCACTTCGGTTACCACGACAATGTAATCTTACTTTTCTTTTGTATTTTAAATTAGGCACGATGAGGAATTTTCTGATTGAAAAAAATAGTATAATTAAAATGAAATAAATTACAGGTGATGTTGTTCGGAGCAAGTGACTCCTACAATGCCAACGAGAAGATGCAGGTCACTCTTGCTTTGAACCACTTCGGTAAAGGATTGGTAGATAGGATGCCAAGGTGCCTTTGGTTTTATTCATGTCGTTAGCAATGACTACAATGACAGGTTCCTGTATGCCATTGGTGGCACCAACCACCCTACACTTATCATCCAACACAACAGGTATTTTGTGTCGGGCACCTTCGCGGCTTAGGAGGTGACTTGTAGGGGCCTCTTAAAACTGGCACAGTGGAAGAATTGGAACTGGGTATCACAGGGTGACGACTTCAAGAATAGTGCCTTTTTTACTCCATCGAGTAATCCGAGTGCTAGCAAGCAATTTGGTGCTGACAAAATGATGCCTTTCAAACCCGGTCAAATGGTCCCCGAACTCACAAAGTATGTCGGACCAGTCAGCTACACAATCGGTCATCCTTGCTAAAAACACTATTTTCATATGCATTTGTCCTCCCTTTTTTACATCCAAAATTTGATACCCAAGCATACTACATTTGTGATTTTTTGTGAATGATTGTCAATAAATTTTCTTTTATGCCATTCCACCCTATTCTCTTTTTCTCTCCTAATAAGAGATAATTACAATTTTTTTGCACACGTGTACATGTGTAAATGATAAATTTAGAACATAAATGTGTGTTTGAAAATAACATATAATTAATAATGAAATGTGTGTATTGAAACAAATTAACAATAATAACATTGATTATCATGGTGTTTTCATCAATCTTATGTTGGTGTGGGCACCAGATCAATCAAATACATTAATCTAACAAATCTAGTGTATATATTCTATTATAAGGTTTTGTTGGATTTGTGGAAACCTTCAGTTTTAAGTGAGTTTAGAATTTGCTATGCATCACCAATCATTTGATGATAGGTATGGAAATTAATGATTGTCTGCTTTAGTGGTTTAGTGATTTAGGAGTGTTTGGAAGTGTCTGAGAAGTCAGGGGTTCAAGTCTTGATGTGTAACCAGCCCACTGTAACAGTAGAATGGCAAAAGCCGAAAAGCCAGAAATACGGCTTTGAGACCACACCAGCGTGCGATCACTCGTGTGGTAAGCCAAACCCATGAACAATGGGTGATAAACTGTGGAGGCCTCCATGAGCATTTTCATGGGCTTAGGCTGTAATGGACCACGTTAGGCTAAAATGGGCCGTGTGGGCTCAATAGGCTCATGGGCCCCACACAGACGAAATTCACGATTTGTGGCAAATACTGGACTAGGCTATGTAAATCTCATACCCATGGCGAGATCTAGGCTGAGCGGGCTGCACGAGCGTGTGGGCCCACTTGGGTCGAGTAATAGGCCTTGGGCCCATTTACGCTATTATGGCCATTTAGGGTACCTGAGTCATACGAGGCCACTGCGAACCTTTCGAGAGGTCGATATTTGCATCGAGACCCCCACAGGGTAAAATTACTGAAATACCCCCGTAGGACAAAATGACCGAATTACCCCTATAGCGTAAAATGACCAAATTACCCCCATAGGGTAAAATGACCAAATTACCCCCATAGGGTAAAATGACTGAAATACCTCTATTAGGTAAAATGACTGTTATACCCCTAGGAGATGAAATGGCTGTTATGGCTTTATGTTATGACTGATTTCCTCTATGATATGTATGACTCTGATTGAGCATAACATTTTGTATACACGTATGATATTATGTCATGACATATTGTATGGGGATGAGTTGTTACATTTGGAGGAGTGTTCCCTACTGATAAGGTTGCACGGGTCGCCCAAGACGACTGTGGACCTACTGATGGCTATATGCCATTTATTTTACTGGCAGCTTTGCTGCGATATTGGTGTGTTGATGGTACGAAGTGGTGTGTTGGTTGGATTGGGATGGGTTGCATTACTGCACTGTACCGACACTGTATTGGGCTAAGGCCCACACTGTTACTGTATTAGGTTAAGGCCCACACTATTACTGTATTGGGGAAAGGCCTACATTGTTACTGTATTGGGCTAAGGCCCACATCGTACTATTACTGGATAGGGCTCAGGCCCAGACTGTCACTACTTGTTGTATACTAATTAACTTATAAGGGATTACACACTGAGTTTTAATAAACTTACCCCTCTGTTTAGTTGTGCAGGTAATCCCCAGTTGTTGGCGGGTCGGTGCTGCGGGGGACTCGATGATGGCCACACAACCGCATCAGCTTTGTTTTTATCTTTCGATTTATAAGTAACTAAATTTGGGTAGTTTTTTTGTAAAAAAGCCTCTTTAAAGTTATAAACTGCTAGTCGTAGAAAAAGACAGGTTTTCAAATGGTAACTATTTTTAAAGACACCACGTTTTCGTAATATTTCCTAAATCAAAACTTATACAATAAATGAGATCTTGGAAAATTTATAACTTTTTAAAAGTGATTAGCTTTCAATGATGCACGCTTGGAAATGAACAACCCGTTTAATAACAAAATGATTAATTGATTTTAAGGATTTTAACGACAACAAGGTTTGCGCTAAGCACCTCAATGTGACACTGCCAGATTCGGCCATAAATCCTAGGCTGAGTTTGGGGTATTAAATTTAGTGGTATCAGAGCCAGGTTTCAAAACTTAGTTGTGGAATGGGTTTTTAAACTTTGAATTTCTAAAAGTTACTTTTAAAAATTTTGAAATGTTCTGAAAGGATTTCGTAATTGTGTGGCACACCGAGTCTCCAGCGCCGAATCCGTAAGTTTTCTTTATACTGTACACTGCTTGAACTGAAATGCACTGAAAGACTACTATAGATAGTAGGACTGTACTGAAACTCTTTAGTGAGATTAAACTGAAACTGTAGGGAGACCTTGATTTGCGAAAACAAAACTCTGATTACTACTTTTGATAAGACATCTGTTAATAATTACTGGAACTACAAACTAATACATAAAACTTCGTAAATAGATAATACGTTATTTGATATGAGCATAAGAGGTACACATGGACGAGGTAAAAGAGGCCATGGTAGAGGCCGTAGAGGTGCTCGAGTTGGGTCATCGTCGTTTGGCCATATTCCTAATTTGTAACTAGAATGCACAACAGAAGCGTAGTGGTGGAGCCTATGTTATGCGATTGATCTGATAATTGGAAATTTTGAGGACGAAATTTCTTTAATGAGGAGTGATTTGTAACGCCCCAAATTTTGGGCCTAGAAGAAATAGGTTTTGAACAAGGGAATAATTAGGAGACTGCACATAAATATTTAGTTGTGCAAGGAAGTGACATAAATGAATATCTGCTTTAGTGGTTTAGTGATTTAGGAGTGTTTGGAAGTGTCTGAGAAGTCAAGGGTTCAAGTCTTGGCTCCTGCAGAATTTTTAGTTTTGCTCTTAAATGAATCTGGACACTTGCATATAGGCCTTATAAATAATAGTGCTTGTTTCATGGCACAAAAAAAATCTTGTGGTCTAGTGGCAAGGTGGTGTGTTGTGTAACTGTGAAGTCTAAGGTTCAAGTCTTGCGTTAAGCAATGAAGTATTTATTTTGCTGCTTAAGATGTGTAGGTGGTGGAGTTGGACTGAAACACAGTTGAGGGGAGTTTGAATAGAATTTGAATGGAGTTGTTGGGGAGTTGAGGAGGAATCGGTGGAGTGATTTAAGGAGGGATATTTGGAGACATTTGAAGAGAGAATATTGGGATTTGGTGAGGTTGTTGTTGTGGAGAGCTATATATCATCTCATTTGTTCCTTGTTCTCGATGGGAGATCAGCGAGGTTTTCAAGGTTTTCGTCGCTTTCTCCAACCTGCATTGCTTCCATTCCTAACTGGTGGTGGTCGAGGTTAATTGGCACATTTCTTGCAAACCAAGGGTGCGATGATCATTGATTTTCGGAATAAGAGTGTTCGGAACAAAGGGAATCTGCAAATCGCATCAGGTGTGTAACCAACCCACTGTAACTATAGAACGAAAAAAGCCGAAAAGCTAAAAATACGCCGTTTGGTAAGCCAAACGCACGAACCATGGGCGATACACTGTGGAGGCCTCTATGAGCATTTTCATGGGCTTAGGCCTTAATGGACCACGTTGGGTCGAAATGGGACGTGTAGGCCCAATAGGCGCGTGGGCCCTACATGGACGAAATCCACGATTTGTGATAAATACTGGACTGGGCTATGTAAATCTCATAGCCGTGGCAATATCTGGGCTGAGTGGGTCACACAAGCGTGTGAGCCCACTTGGGTCGAGTAATGGGCCTTGGGCCCATTTACATTATTTTGACCATTTAGGGTACCTGAGTCGCACGAGGCGACTACGGACCTTTTGAGAGGTCGATGTCTGCACCGAGACCCCCATAGGGTAAAAAGACCGAAATACTCCCATAGGGTAAAATGACCAAATTACCCCCATAGGGTAAAATGACCAAATTACTTCCATAGGGTAAAATGACCGAATTACCCCTATAGGATAAAATGACCGAATTACCCCTATAAGGTAAAATGACCGTATTACCCTTATAAGATAAAATGACTGAATTACCCCTATAGGTAAAATGACCAAATTACCCTCATAGCGTAAAATGACCGAAATACCCCTATAGGATAAAATGACTGTTATACCCCTAGGAGATGAAATGACTATTATGGCCTTATGTTATGACTAGTTTGCTCTATGATATTTATGACTCTGATTGAGCATGACATTTTGCATACACATATGATATTATACCATGACATATTGCAAGGGCATGGGCTATTATATTTGGAGGAAGTGTACCGTACTGAAAAGGTTGCATGGGTCGCCCAAGACAACTGTGGACCTACTGATGGCTATATGCCGTTTATTTTACTGGTAGCTTTACTATGATATTGGTGTGTTGGTTAGATTGGGATGGGTTGCATTACAGCACTGTACGGATACTGTATTGGGCTAAGGCCCACACTGTTACTGTAATGGGGTAAGGTCCACATTGTTACTGTATTGGGCTAAGGCCCACACTGTACTGTTACTGAATAGGGCTCAGGCTCAGACTGTCACTGCTTGTTGTATACTAATTGACTGATAGGGGATTACACACTAAGTTTTTGTAAACTCACCTCTCTGTTTAATTGTGCAGGTAATCCCCAGTTGTAGGCAGGTCGGTGCTGTGAGGGACTCGATGATGGCCACACAACCGCATCAGCTTTCGTTTTTAGCTTTTGATTAATAAGTAACTAAATTTGGGTATTTTTTGTAAAAAAACCTCTTTAAAGGTATAAACTGCTAGTTGTAGAAAAAGACGGGTTTTCAAAAGGTAACTATTTTCAAAGACACCACGTTTTTGTAACATTTCCTAAATCAAAACTTCCACAATAAATGAGATCTTTAAAAATTTATAACGTTTTAAAAGTGATTAGCTTTCAATGATGCACGCTTGGAAATCAACAACCTGTTCTGGAATCACCGTTTAATAACTAAATGATTAATTTATTTTAAGGATTTTCACGACAACAAGTTTTATGCTAAGCACCTCAATGTGACACTGCCAGATTCAACCATAACTCCTAGGCCAAGTTTGGGGTGTTACATGATAAATTTATAACATAAATGTATGTATAAAAATAACATATAATAAATAATGAAATGTGTGGTTTGAATCAAATTAACAATAATAACATTGATTATTGAAAGTCAGTAATGATAATTTATTGAAAAAAAAGAAAGAAAAATAAAGAACCACGGGAAACCCTTTGGGGAAATAAACCACGGGCAGAGGAGAAGATAATTCACTACGTCAAATTCGAATGATTACAGAGGAGTAGACTATGTCTATTTATAGGTTTGTAAAACCATACTCTAATAGGAGTGTAGTAAGATTGAAACACCTTATCAATATCAAATAGATGGAGCTTAATAAGGTTTAAAAAACCTTATTCTAAAATAAAATAAAACAAGTGTATTTCTATATGGATTTTACTTTTATTTTATTTTACCAATGTATTTTATTTAAATAAGGATTCGCGTCACTTAATTCTAACAATCTCCACCTTGACACGAATTCTCAATGAACAAGTTCTTTATCGCGAACTCTCAATGAACAAGTTCTCCACCTTTTTTATAAAACCCCTGAAGGGTTTAACTTTGACAATGAAAACCAACCAAGTTTAAGCAATGCTGAAACTTGGTTATAGGAAGTGACTTAGTCATCATATCTACAGAATTTTCATGAGTACTAATTTTGCTCACAACAATGTCACCACGAGCAATAATATCACGAACAAAATGATACCGAATGTCAACGTATTTTGTTCTCTCATGAAACATTTGATCTTTTGTAAGGAAGACAGCACTCTAACTGTCACCAAATACTGTATTGATTTGAAGGTTTTCATTGAGTTCACTAAAGAGTCCCTTTAACCAAATGGCTTCTTTACAAGCCTCAGTAATTGCTATGTCCTCAGCTTCAGTGGTAAACAAAGCAACTGTATTTTGCAAAGTGTCTTTCCAACTGATTGCACAACCTCTGATAGGAAAGACATAACCTATGAGAGATCTTCTTCTATCAAGGTCTCCAGCAAAATCAGTATCAACATACCCAATGATTCCATCTCTAGTTCTTCCAAACTATAAGCAAACATCAGCAGTACCTCGTAAGTATCTTAAAATCCACTAAACTACTTTCCAATGTTCTTTACAAAGATTTTCCATGTATCTACTAATTGCACTAACTACATATGATAAATCTGGACATGAACAAACCGTAGCATACATGAGAGATCCCACTGCACTAGAGCATGAAACATGTGACATGTACTCAGTCTCATCATCTGATTGTGGAGTTAAAGCCGATGAAAGTCTGAAATGGGCTGCTAAAGAAGTACTAACAGGCTTAGCATTCTACATATTGAATCTACAAAGAACATTCTCAATGTACCTCTTTTGACTTAGGTACAATTTACTTGTTTTTCTATCTCTGTGAATCTCCATATCAAGTATCTTCTTTGCTGGTCCAAAATCTTTCATCTCAAATTCTTCACTTAATTGGGCCTTGACGTTTCTTATCTCTCATTTATCTTTCGTTGCTATCAACATGTCATCAACATAAAGAAGTAGATACACAAAAGAACCATCACTGTTTTTCTTAAAGTAAACACAACTGTTAAAGCTACTTATTTTGAAATCATGAGAAGTCACAAAGGAATCAAACCTCTTGTACCACTGTCTTGGAGACTATTTCAAACCATAAAGGGACTTTTTCAACAAGTAAACATAGTCCTATTTTTCTTTGCCTATAAAACCCTCTAGTTGTTGCATTTAAATATCCTCCTCAAGTTCTCCATGCAAAAATGTAATTTTTACATCTAACTGCTCAAGCTCCATATCATGCATGGACACAATACTAAGCAAAGCTTGAATTGAACTCTACTTCACAACTAGAGAGAACACATCTGTGAAATCCACTAATGGAATTTGACTGTAATCCTTTGCAACAAGTCTTGCTTTATATCTGGGTTCTTCAACTCCTAGAGTCCCTTCTTTCTTTTTAAACACCCATTTACAATGAACAACATTTTTACCTTTAGGAAGTTTCACAAGATCCCATGTTTTGTTTTTGTGGAGTGATTTCATCTCCTCTTGCATAGCAAACATCCATTTTTCTTAGTCTTCACAACTAACTGCCTCAGAATAATGAGATGGCTCTTGGTTTGCATCTATATCTTCAGCCACATTTAAAGCATAAGCAACTAGATCAGCCTCGGCATACTTCTTTGGAGGTTTAATTTCTCTTCTAGTTCTATTTTTAGCGATAGTGTATTGTGGTGAAGAAGCAACTCTATTCTAAATTTTTGTACTAGCTTGAGGAGTCGACTCTATTGTAGATTCTAGATTAATCTGATGTTCCACCTGCTTTTGATTTTCTTTATTGGAAGAGCCTTTAAGAGATAAGTTAGGTAGCATAGCAGTTTCATCAAAAACAACATCTCTGCTAATCACAACTTTTCTATTTTCAGGACACCATAACTTATACCCTTTTACACCAGTTTTATAACCATGAAAAACACATTTAGTGGATCTCGGTTCCAATTTTCCATTATCAACATGAGCATACGCAGGGCACCGAAAGATCTTTAAATTAGAATAGTCAGCAGGATTACCAGACCATACCTCTTGTGGAGTCTTTTTCTCAATGGCAACAGATGGAGATCGGTTGATAAAAAAATGCAATAAAGACTGCTTCGGCCCAAAATGACTTTGATAAGTTGGCATTTGACAACATACATTGAACCTTCTCCATGATCGTTCTGTTCATTCGTTCTATAACGTCATTCTGTTGTAGAGTATGATAAACTATCAAGTGTCTCACGATCTCTTCTGACTTGCACAATTTATTAAACTCATCAAAACAAAACTCTAAGTCATTGTCTGTGCGAAGGTATTTTATTTATTTTTCGGTCTATTTTTCAATCATAGTTTTCCAAGACTTAAATACGAAAAACACATTGCTTTTCTACTTCAGGAAGAACGCTCACACTTTTTTGGAAAAATCATCAATAAAAGTTAGCATATAATTAGCTCCACGTCTCGAAGGCACTCTGGATGCCCCCTATGGATCAGAATGAATATTCTCCAGCATTCCCTTCATGTTATGGATTCCTCTGGTGAATCGAACTCTCTTTTGCTTCCCAAAAATCGCAGTGCTCACAGAACTTTAGTTTGCAAATTCCTTGCCCATCAAGAAGTCCTCTTTTGCTAAATTCTGCCATGCCATTATGACTCATATGCCCTAGGCGCATATGCCAAATTTTAGTAATATCATCATCTGACAATGAAGAGGATGCGATAGCTGCATCACCAGTAATAGTAGAACCCTGCAAAACATATAACTTGGCAGTCTTTCTTTGCCCTTTCATCACAACGAGGGAACCTTTGAAAATCTTCAAAACCTAACTTTCAACTGTATATTTGTACCCTTTTGAATCAAGGATACTCAACCAAATTAAATTTCTCTTCAATTCTGGAACATGTCGTATGTCACTAAGTGTTTTGACAACTCCATCAAACATCTTAACTTTAATTGTTCCGACACCTCCAATTCTACATGAAGCATTATTTCCCATCAAAACAACACCTTTAGACACTGTTTCGTTGGTTGTAAACCAATCCCGACTGGGACTAATGTAGAAGGTGTAGCCCGAATCAAGGATCCACTCCTCGCTCACTTTAGAATTGTTGAAAAAAGTGACTAGAAGTTCACCATCGCTGTAGTCTTCTACAACATCAACTTTACCAGAATTTTCTGGTTATTTTTCATTTTGATTCGCAGCCTCCCTTTTGATTTTGTTTTCTAGCTTATAACACTCAGATTTAATGTGCCCTTTCTTCTTGTAGAAATTACAAGTTTTACCTCTGTTTGAAGATTTCAATCTACCCTTAGATTTACCGCGAGGATTCTGTTCCTTTGTCCTTCCACGATCATCATCAGCATTCTGATATTGTCTTCCATGAACAATGAACCCTCTCCCTGAGAGTTAGTTTCAACCATAAGATGCTTCATCTTATCATACGAGGTTAAATAATCATAAACCCCATCAACTGTGAGAGACTCGCAGCTATATAAAATCGTATCTCTAAAGGTTGAATAAAACGGGGGCAATGAACAAAGTAGAATCAACCCTAGATCTTTCTTATCATATTGAACCTCCATGGCCTCCAAGTTTGAGAGAATTTCTTTAAACACTATTAAGTGTTCGTGCACAGATGCACATTCCTCCAAACGATGATCATAAAGACGCTACTTCATATGCAGCTTGCTAGTTTGAGTTTTTGAGATACTTATTTGTTCCAACCTCTTCCATAATCCAGCTGCAATCTGGTCCTTCATCATATCCTGAAAAATTTTGTTAGACAAATGCAGATGTAACTATGTTAATGCCTTTCGAGCCTTGCGCTTCTTCTCTTCCTTCGTCAATGTTGAAGGAATCTTATCTACCCCTAGCAAGGCTTCCTCTAAGTCCATCTGTGCAAGAACTGCCTACATCTTTATCTGCCACAACGTGAATCTGGTGTTGTGATCCAACAGCGAAATTTCATACTTCAAAGATGCCATTACCATGATTGATATGAACAACCCAGAAGCTCTGATACCAATTTGTAAAAATAAAACGTCGGCAATGATAATTTATCAAAAAAATGAGAAAAATGAAGAACACACAAATTTTACGTGGAAACTCTTTCGGGAAAGAAACCATGGACAGAGAAGAAGATAATTCACTATGTTGAATTCGAATGATTAGAAGAGGAGTAGACTATGTCTATTTATAGGTTTGTAAAACCATATTCTAATAGGAGTGTAGTAAGATTGAAACACCTTATTCTAATCAATAACAAATAGATTCAGCTTAATAAGGTTTAAAAAACCTTATTCTAAAATAAAATAAAAGAAGTGTAGTTCTATATCGATTTTACTTTTATTTTATTTTACCAATGTATTTTATTTAAATAAGAATTTGCGTCACTTAATTCAAACAATTATCATGGTGTTTTCATCAATCTTAAGTTTGTGTAGGCACCACCTCAATCAAATACACTAATCTAACATATATGGTATATATATTCTATGGCAATGTTTTGTTGGATTTGTGGAAACATTCAATTTTAAGTGAGTTTAGAATTCGCCATGTATCACCAATCATTTCATGCCAGGTATGGAAATTAATGTAATTAAATATTTGGGTAGAATGAAAGTTGTGTAATTAACTAAAATATTTAACAATCATGAGACCATTTAGTTTCTATAAATTTTGTATGTCCCAACTTACATATTCGGGTACCCGGTCATTTTTCAAAACACAACAAATCGAGAAAATAAAGAAAGAAGAATCATGAGTGTTCTTCATATAGTAATATTCCAATTGATTCAAACGCAATGGCGATTCCTCCTGGTGTTTTTGCATCACCATGAACTAAATTGATTTTTTTTACAACATTTATAATGGAGAGATCAAGTATACATTTAAGGTGGTGTATGAGTATGATTTCTTTATGGCTCAACGTGGGTCAAGGATCCGTCCATGGCCCCTAATACTATTAAAAGATTTCTTTAAAGAAGTTCACTTGAGAGGTTTGAGCTCCCACAAATGACACTCCTACAAATGACGTTGCTTTCACTAGTATAGAGTCAAATACTAAAGTAAAAAAACTTACAAAGCCGAAAGTACATAGGATTAATAATTCGGCATCTTGTTTTGAGTTGATCCTTCGTTGACGCATGGTACCAACTTAGTCAAGGGCTTAAATAATCATATAGATATTTATAATTGATGAAGGTAATCAAGTATGCGTAACAAATTTGAAATTCATAAAAGAAAATCAATGTTTTGGTACAGTGTTAAATTTAAGGTTTTACTAACAGAATAATTGATGTGGGTTCAAATCCCTTTGAAAGCATATTTTATATTTTTTAAAATAATAAAAACTAACAGAATAATTTAAGGTTTTAGAATAATATAAATTATTTTAAATACGAAAGGAGAGTATTTCGATTTTAAATAATATAGTTAGGTGCTCGATTAACTTGTGTACTCTTTTAGACTTTTAAAATTTCATCCTTTTTTTAAAATTAAATGAATTTACTACTTTACTTATTCAATTTAATATAATTTTTAAAAATCTAATTGATAACATTACTAACAAAATTGTTAAATTTGAATACATAGTAGTTTTATATTCAAAGGCACAATTAAAAATTATAGTCCAATTCATATCACGTATTCGTAATTAAGAGAAATCAATAAACTCTCTTACCAATTGGAATTTTATTTTTTAAATCACCAAGTGGAAGGACTAAAATCTTGAAATTGAAAGCAAAGAGATTTCATCTTGAAATGTTGAAGAGTAGAAGAATTGGAGAATAATTAGAGAATTTTTTTTTGTAATTTCTTAAATTAGAAATTCAGAATGGCATAAAATTTGCAAGAACAACCTCAATTGTTTCTCTAAAAAAAAAGGGTAAGAAAACCCAAACGTTTTTTAGGCACTAGAAACACTGGTAGCCAAGTGTGCTTTGTAAATTTGGTAAATTTAATAAATCCCGGTGTACTATAAATAGCGACATAATTATAGTGTTCCAAGCACGTCAAGCTCGAGTTCCACTTTTTGGTTTCGTAGCTTGTCTCTCCTATCCCATTAAGGTCCTTTTTTCATCTAACTAGTTTGTAACACCCTAACTCGTATTCGTCGTTGAAATAGGGTTACGAACATTACTGAATATTTCAAATCAAAACAATCAAAAATTTGAAACATTTAATTCACATCATCAATTATAGAAAAATCCAATCAAAGACATACATATTGTCCCTTATTCGAGCCCTCGAGGCCCTAAAAACACATTACAAACATATCAGGACTAAATCAAAAAATGATAAAATTTTTCAAAAAAAGGTGAAAATTTTCAAACAATAGGGGTCACACGGCTGAAACACACGCTTGTGTCTCAAGCCATATGGGCATTCGAAGTAGGGACACACGGTCGTGTCCCAACTCGTGTCCGAGCCTGTGTAACTCTCTAACTTAGGTCACACGGCCAAGCCACACACCCGTGTACTAGGCCGTGTACCCTTCAAAATGGCCTCACACGTCCGTGTGCTAGGTCGTGTAACTGCCTGACTTGCAACCTTTTGTAAGCTACAGGGGACATGCGGCCGTGCCACACACTCCTATGTTAGGCCATGTGGACAAGAATTAGGATATTTTCAAGCCAATTCTTTCACCCAAAATGTGCACACTTGTGCAACTCAAATGCACCTAATTCAAGTTTAAAAAATGTACCTAAAATGTGAATAGTCAAGCTAACACAATATGATACTAATTATACGACCAATATGCCCTAAGGCACCTCAATTTACATGACATTAAACATATCCAAACACAAGCATAATATAGTCATTAATAACTTAACATACACAATCTAAATTCTATACCATTTCATACCACATTTGCCACATTCAAACACATCAAAATGGTCATCCAAAAGATGTATTCACTTGACCACTCCAACACATACCATTCAAGTACCAAAATGCCAAAACATTTACAATCATAAACCATATATACATACTAACAAAACCACCAAACCTGTAATAGACATTTTCAGTGAAATCAGAATAGTGGTTTCAGGACCACAAGTCTAAAGTTAAAAAGTTTATTTTATTATTATTTTATTGCATACAACATTATAGTATTACCATATAAAAAATTTTAAGAAATTTTACCGTTTACATGCTCAATTTGATAAAAATGACTAAATCGCTTAAAGTGCAAAAGTTGAGTTCTAATAGCTAAAGGTATTAAATAGCTATAGAACCTTAGAGTAAGAGTCCTTATATGGTAATTATACCATTTATAGTGGATGAGCATGGCTTGGCATTTGTGTAAATTTGCTTAATTTTTAAGGTTAATTAAGTAAATAGGTAAATAATGATAAAAACTAATGAAATAAAATATGCTATCATCTTTTATTCTTCATCATGAATCAAAAATTAGGTTTTGGGAAGCCATTTTGGTGCTTAAGCTTGCGGCAACTTCATCTTGCTCTTATGTAAGTGATTTTTGTCTCCTTTTTAATGATTTCTACGTTTTCGAGATCGTTGTAGCTTAATCTAGCTAGCCCGGGGACTAATTTGTGAAACTATGAAAATATTAGGGTTTTTCCATTGATGAAAATACATGATTTTTGATGTTTGATGATATAAAATGGATGGTTGTAGTTAGATAAACAACTTTTCCTAAGAGATTTTTGAAGAAATTGTCAAATAGGGACTAAATTAAAAAATAAAAAAATATTACATGGTGAAATTGCTAAATAATTAAAGTATAGGGCATGCTAGGGACCTAGTTGATATTCAGCCATAGTGGATTCTGGTGAAATTGCATAAATTTCCATTTTTATGAGCTAGGGACTAAATTGTAAAGAAATTAAAAGTATAGGGGCAAAATAGTAATTTTTCCAAAATGTGATTTTGGCCTAAGTTGAATAAGTTGTGTATTAAATTTAGTTAAATTTATCCATATAGATCAAGACAAACCTTGTACAGAGTTAAATCGAAACAAAGGGAAAATATCAGATTTCCATATCTAAGTATACTCATCGAGGTAAGTTCGTGAAATTAAATCATTTTTATATGTTTTATATTGAAATATATATGTTATGAATTGTCATACATAATTACTAATTGCATACCCAACGACGTACGATGATTACCAAGCCCAGTTTGAACCTTAAGAATCCGTAGGATACAAATGATATGTCATTAAGGTTTACATGATTTGGGTATTGGTCCTGAACATCCTACCGATGGCTGAGGTCCTGTATGTGTTACAGATACTCCATATCTTGTGTGAGCAACATCGTGTAGCTACATTTTGACCCACAACTCGTGTAAACATACTGATTTATAGCTCATGAGAGCATACTGATCTACAGCTCGAGTGAGCATATCGATCTACAGCTTGAGTGAGCATACCGATTCACAGCTCGTATGAGCATCCATGTACATGAATTGAAGAATTACAGTTATATGAGTTAGCACACTATGTTTGAGCTATCCTGGGTATCCAACAATATTCTAAACGGTTCAACGGGCAATGTTCCAATACGAATTGATAAGATTTTGATACGAACTATTACAGGTATATACATGAATTACATGGAAATGTTATTACATGGTATATAGAAACTTGAATTGGTCGGTACGTGTACTTGGAACTTGACCAATTGTTGTATTCATCCATGTTTATTGGCTTATATATTTGTTTACATGGCTAACTTGGGTGGTGAATATGTGCGTAGGCATTTGGCCAAATTGTGTTGGAATATGCTTGGTTTACTTACCTATTATATGATTAAATGGTAAGTTATATTCTTAGTTATACGAACTTACTAAGCTTAAATGCTTACTCTGTGTTATTTTCTATGTTTTATAGTGAATCAAAAGCTCGTTCGAGTTGGAAGCTTGTTGGAGCTATATCATATTATCCATCGGCTCTTTTGGTACATTCGATTGTTAAATTTTGGTTATAATGGCATGTATAGGTATTTTGGCTAATGTTGGTCTATATGTTTTGTTGTGGATATGGCAATTTGATTTGGCTTGTGTTTTGGTATGTATACCAGTAGCCTTAAAATGGTTGATGAATGACTTAATATGGTTGAATGATGGAAGATGAGGTGATAGATGAATATGCATAATATATATGGTGTAACACCCCTTACCCGAGACCGTTGCCGGAGTCGATCATGAGGCATTACTTGACTTAACTTATAAGTTCGGGGCATAAAAATTTACTTTTAAAATTTATTTCACTGTTCACCATAATGTTGTGCACTTGCGCAGCAGTCACTAATTTAATTATAACTCAAGTTAAAAAACTCAAAATTTAGGTATGTAAATTTTCCCTTAAACTAGACTCATATATTTTCTTTCCATAATTTTTTTATAATTTTTTGTCCATCCAATCAGTACAGTTTATTAGTTAAATTCTACCCTATTTCACTATCTGAGTGTCCTGCCCTCTCATCACTAAAAATTAATTATCTTATTCTAAAGACTTTATATGGTGCTTCCACTTGTGTCTAATAAAATAGACTCACTAAGGATTCTATACATATAAATTATAACTCATAATTCTTTCTATACAATTTTAATGATTTTCTAAATTCAGAACAGGGGACTTGAAACCATTTTGACCCTATCTCACTAAAATTCAAATAACTCATAATATAAAATTTATTTGTCTACAATGTTTCTTTCATATGAAGATAGACTCAATAAGATTTAATTATATATCTCATTCACTCTCTAATTCCATTTCTAATAATTTTGGTGATTTTTCAAATTCACATCACCGTAGTTGTCCAAAAACTATACCATTGCAAATTTTACTCTTTTATAATTTCTTTGTATTAATCAACATTTAAACATCCATAATACCAAACATGTTCTTAGTTAACCATTTGAATAGCAAATCATTAGCCCTATCATATGAACACACTCAAAATTACTAAGTCCCTGTACATGCCATAGCTTTACACGTTCGAAATTTCATAATATCGAGATGTTTGTGGATAGTGTGAGACGAACTCCGACGTCCTTGTGATCCCCAACTGACTTGGCGATTGTATAAAAATAAGGAAAATAAATAAATTAAGCATAAAGCTTAGTAAGTTTACAAGTAAATAAATAACAACATTTATCATAAACCATCATACTCATAAATTTTCATCAAGCACTCGGATCTTTACTTTCTTCTTTACTTACTCACTTGTTTACTTACTTGCTTGCTTAAATAACTCACGATTATAACTTACTCTTCACTTACTAAAATTCTTTTTCTCAACTGATAATTGAGATATTTTCAATCCTTTATAACTCACCTGAATCTAGTTATCATGCTTTTGCTTGAACTTTCATGTAACTTAATTCATTTTCTAGCTCGTTGAGTCACTGGGAATACTAAGGATACTCGGGTCTCTTGTCTGAATCTAACATGCCAAAGCTATGTTCCAAACATAGTCTTACATAGGATGTTTCCTGTACTGCCAATGCCATATCCTAGATATGGTCTTACATGAGATTTCTTATATCGGTGCCCATTCCATGTCCCAGACATGGTCTTACGAGGGACCTCTCATCTCGGTTCCAACGCCATGTCCCAGACATGTTCTTACATGGGACCTCTCATAATCTCAATGATGCCAATGCCATGTCCAAGACATGGTCTTACATGAGATCTCTTTACCCAAATGTCAGGACATTTGTATCCAATACATTCTTAATGTTTCAACGGGGCTTGTATCACTAATTCTCTGTCATCTCATACTTGAGTCAACATTAGATATTTTCATGAAATAAATACATAATTGCTAGAAATAAAAATATTAATAATAATTATTAAAATATTGTATTTATTTACCGTAAACTTACGTCGGTACCAAATTTGACCAAATCTAGCAATTTAGTCTTCAATATTTTTCTTCCTCAGTCTAACTCCGGATTTCATTCTTCTTGATCCATAACTGAAAATTTAGCTTATTTAATATTCATATTTATCAAAACAATCCTTGACTCAAACTTTGGCAAAATTACAATTTTGTCTCTAAACTTTTGCATATTTACACTTTTTCCCCAAAGCTCGGATATTAAAATTCATCTCTTATTCTTATGTTTTATGACATGATGAACATTTTTCCCTTCTATGGAAACATCAAATTCTCACTCTAACACTTACTTTTGAACATTAGGTATTTTTACCAATTATGTCGCTTTACTTGTTTTCACTAAAAATCGGCTAGCAAAAGTTATTAAACATAATTTCAAGCTTCATATTCTACCATAAAACATCAAAATAAACACATTTCACCTATGGTTATTTTTCCAAATATAAACCCTAGGTTAAATTATTGCTAGAATAAGCTAAATCAAGTTATCGTTACTCCAAAAACGTAAAGAACATTAAAAACGAGGCTTGGGATCACTTACTACAGAGCTTGGAAGCTTTAAAACCCTAAATATGGCTTCCCCCCTTGCTAATTTTGGCAAAATGAAGAAGATGAACAAAAATTGGCTTTAATTTTGTTTTTAATTCATTTTAATAACTAAATGACCAAAATGCCCTTAATGAAAATCTTTGGAAACAAGCCTAACCATGTCCCTTTTTGTCCACCAACTTAACCAATGGTCTAATTACCATATAAGGACCTCCAATTTAAAATTTCATAACAATTGGACATCTAACATGTAGAACTCAACTTTTGCACTTTTTGCAATTTAGTCCTTTTAACTAAATTGAGTGCCCAAACGTCAAAATTTTGTGAATGAAATTTTCACAAAATTATTCTGTGAAATCGTAGACCATAAAAATATAATAAAAATAAATTTTATCATGTGGAATTTGTGGTCCCGAATCCACTGTTTCGATTAGGCCCAAAATTAGGATGTTACAGATGGCTTGTGACTTGTTGAGAATTGGTACTTTGTTTGAATAGCTTAAATGACTATTGATACTAATTATAGAATGACATTTTGGTACCAAATGGTTGTGTTTTGGTAAGTAAATTATTTGGTATGTATTGGTCAAATTGAATACATGGTTAGGCATGTTTATATATTGTCATTTGAGGTGCCTAAGGGCATATTGGTTGTATGATATTATACCATATGTATAAGAATTTTTTATCCTTGATTTGGATGCCTTGTCATGGCTTGTAAGTAAGTGCAATGTTGTGTTTAGGTACATGCTACATTGGGTGAGAAAAATGGGTTGCGAAATGGCCTACTTTCGTCCACACGGGTAGAGACACGGGCATGTGTCTTACCCGTGTGTGACACACGGCCAGGTGACACGGCCGTGCGTCCCTTGTAGCTTTCAAAGGATTGTAAGTCAGGCTATTACATGGCCTAGCACATGGCCTGGCACACGGGCATGTGGGGTTACTTCGAAGGGTACACGGCATGGCACACGGGCTTGTAACATGGCTATGTGACCCAAGTCAGTGAGTTACACGGGCACGTACACGAGCTGGGACACGGCCGTGTGTCGTTGTTTCGAATGCCCATACACCCTGAGACACGAGCATGTCTCCTGGCCATGTGAGTCACACATATTTAGGGCCTCAGAGGCTCGTATAAGGGACCATTTGTATGTTTTGAACTGGTTTTAATATGTTTATTGATATGATTTGAAATGTTTGAAATTTCTATTCGTTTGAATTGTAAACTTTGGTAACGCTCCGTAACCCTGTTCCAACGATGGATACGGGCTAGGGGTGTTACAAAACCTTTCAACAAGGATACTATAATTACAAGCCAAAACATAATGTGATACGCCCTCGCCTCGTTAATGAATTGAGTCGTAAAAATTGGTCGATCGTGAATTAGGAGTAAATCGAAAGCTTTACAAAGTAGGCTTAGAAGAAAGGATTATTTAGGCTCAAAAGAGTTTGTTGGTTGAGGAAATGAATTCAAATTTCAATGGATGCAATTTGGCTAAGGATTCAAAGTCGAACTAACACAATAGTAATGTGTTAACCCGTAACTTATGAGAATGCTTAGGTTGGTAAGGTGTTGATGGAAGGTTTGTTAAAAGGATAGAAACTTCGCCCACTATCAAAGATGATAGGAACCTTAGTATGAATTCGAACGCCACACTTTTAGGATTAAAGTGATAAGTTCGGGTAGAAACAAAGACAAGTTTGACGCCACAAAGATGCTTGATAAGTCTCACTAGTCTTTGGAGAATATCGAGAATTGAAAACAACTTCACAATTTAGCAAAGCCATAAAATTGTTCATTAACCTCAAAATGTGAATTACATGGCCTATTTATAGGATGGACTAAGGCAGCCAAATAGCCTATGAAACCAGATTCTTATGCCTTAAGTTTCTTTAGGAAACTTCCTAGAATTTTCCTAGATACATTCATGAACAAAATCTGAAAATTATCCTTCTAGAAAAGATGATTCGGCTTGCCCTTTTAATGGTGAAAATTCACATTCAACTAATGCTTTAAAAGAGCTTAATTGCTGTTTCGGAGAAGAGAAATGGTCAGCTTGAAAAATTATGCTTCTTTGGCCGAATATGAGTAGCCATCAAGTGAATTGGCTGCTGGAATTTATGAAGCACTCTTTGGCCATTGCTCTCCACGAAATTGACCCTTGGAGAAGCTCAAAACAGCAGCTTGAAGTCCATTGAGCTGTACGAAAAGTTAGCTGGAAACACAAGGCAGCTACACTTTAAATGCCGTCCATGCATATGCCCAAATACATGTTCCTTCTTTATTAGCTTCCTTTGCCATTAAGCTAGCTGATTCATCTGAAAAATACATCAAATAAATGGGGTTAAGACATGTTTAATACTCATGAAATCAGCAGCTAGACACATTAAAAATTCTGCACATTAATTCGGCTAAGACAAATTAATTAGCAGCCACTCATAAATTTGTCTTAATTAAGACACATTAAAACTTTGTAATTAAACTAAACATATTTAATTTATGACTTAATATGGATATATTAATGGCATGTACTAAAATAAAACACATTTAATAAGCTGAATTAAAATGTCCAGATTAAGACACATTTATTTAATTAAATGATGTGAGCTGATTTTAAACTAGCACAACTAATTTAAATTTATTCAAAATGAATATAATCAGCTCCTTGAACTATTTAAGTGCCGAATTGAGCTGAATTGAGCTGACACGAGCTAAAACCAGCTTGTAGGAAGGTGCGGATCGAACTAGTTGAGCTGGGCGTTTTATGTGCAATCAACCCATCACTCCACAATCGAGCAATATAACTTGCTACGGCATCTTGGAACTTCTTGGCACGTGCTCGAGTAATTTGCCCCAAAGGCAACTCCATGGATTCGGTACCTATCTTCATGGGCAAGCTCATATCATCGTCCCTCTCTTCGAAGTGATTCGTCCTTGAATCGTCACCTACATTAAAAGGAGAGGATCAGCAACGTTAAAACTTGCACTTACTCCATACTCACCTGGTAGGTCAATCTTGTAAACGCTATCGTTAATCCGTTCCAACACTTGAAATTGACCATCACCCCTTGATTGCAATTTGGATTTCCTTTGTTCAGGAAAATTCCTTGCGCGTGTGGATCCAAACCCAGTCACCGAGTTCGAATACAACTCGTTTGCGTCCCTTATTAGCAGTTCAAACATATTGTTCAGTCCTCCTCTCGATATTATCTTTGACCTTTTTGTGCAATTGTTTGACAAAATCGGCCTTTCTTTTACCATCTACATGCACTAACTCATTAGTAGGCATAGGAACCAAATCAAGAGGGGTAATGGGGTTAAAGCCATATACTACCTCAAAAGGAGAAAATTTCGTAGCGGAATGAACGGTTCGATTGTATGCGAACTCCACATGAGGTAAGCAATCTTCCCACATTTTCAAATTCTTTTGCAAAATAGCTCGAAGCAAAGTTGATAGCACACGGTTTACTACTTCGGTTTGGCCATCCGTTTGAGGGTGGCATGTCGTCGAAAATAGAAGTTTGGTGCCCAATTTCCCCCACAATGTCCTCCAAAAATGACTTAGAAACTTTGTGTCACGGTCGGACACAATGGTTCGAGGGATTCCATGCAACCTAACAACTTCCTTGAAAAATAAATTGGCAACGTTAATAGCATCATCAGTTTTATTACAAGGTATGAAATGGGCCATTTTTGAAAAATGGTCTACGACAACAAATATTGAATCTCTTCCTCTTTTGGTTCTTGGAAGGCCTAGAACGAAGTCCATTGAAATGTCTACCCACGAAGCATCGGGAATAGGCAACGGGGTGTATAAACCATGCGGTTTGATTCGTGACTTTGCCTTCTTACAAGTGATGCAACGATCACATTTCCTTAGTACGTCGTGTTTCATTTTGGGCCAATAGAAATGTTTATGCAATATTGCTAGAGTTTTAGCAATTCCAAAGTGGCCCATAAGTCCACGCTATGAGCTTCTTCTACAAGGACGTTTCGCACCGATCCTTGAGGCACGCAAAGTTTTCCCTCACGAAAAAGGTAGCCTTCATGTTGAAAATATTTTTCGTGCGCACCATGCGAACAATTCTTAAAAATTTCACCAAAGTCAATATCAGACATATAAAGATCTTTTATAAACTCAAAACCAAGCAGTTTAGAATCCATTAAATTGACAAGTACGTACCTTCGTGATAGGGCGTCGGCTACAACATTTTCCTTACCCCTTTTATACTTGATCACGTACGAAAATGACTCCAAATACTCCACCCACTTGGCATGACGTTTGTTGAGCTTCGTTTGTCCTTTAAGATGTTTTAGGGCCTCATGATCGAATGAATTACAAATTCCTTCGGCCATAGATAATGTTGCCACGTTTCGAAAGATCGAATCAATGCATATAATTCCTTATCATACGTTGGATAATTCAGCGAAGCTCCGTTGAGCTTTTCACAAAAGTACGCAATAGGTCGTCCATCTTGCATCAAAGCAGCGCCAATGCCGATACCTGAAGCATCACACTCTTTCTCGAATGTCTTGTTAAAGTCAGGTAAAGACAACAATGGTGCATTAGTTAGAAATTCTTTAAGTTTATTAAAAGAATTCTCTTGTTCATCAGTCCACACAAAAGGAGAGTTTTTCTTAATTATACCTGTCAAGGGGGCAGCTACAGAACTAAAATTAGGTACAAACCTTCGGTAGAAACTTGCCAACCTGTGAAAACTCCTTACTTGGCTGATGTTAGTCAGATGCGGCCATTCGTTGATCGCTTTGACCTTTTCTTGGTCAACTTCTAAACCACGAGCACTCACAACGAAACCTAGGAAAACAACTTCATTAGTGCAAAAAGAACATTTCTTTAAATTGGCATAAAGTAACTCTTTTCGCAACACTTCAAGCACCGCACGTAGGTGTTGAATATGGTCTTCCAAACTTTTGCTATATACTAAAATATCATCAAAATATACTACGCAAAATCTACCAATAAAAGGTTTTAAAACGTAATTCATAGGCCTCATGAATGTGCTTGGGGTGTTTGTTAAGCCAAATGGCATAACGAGCCATTCGTAGAGCCCATGCTTCATTTTGAACGCAGTCTTCCACTCATCACCCTCGCGCATCCGTATTTGGTGATAATCGCTCTTAAGATGGATTTTTGAAAACAAACTCGCGCGACTCAATTCATCAAGCATATCATCTAATCGCGGTATAGGATGACGATACTTGATAGTTATTTTATTTATAGCACGGCAGTCTACACACATCCTCCATGTTCCATCCTTCTTCGGAACAAGCAAAATTGGCACGGCGCATGGACTAAGGGTTTCACACACATAGCCTTTTTCAAGAAGTTCATTCACTTGCTTTTGTAGTTCTTTCGTTTCTTCAGGGTTGCTTCGGTAAGCAGGTCGATTTGGAATTGCGGCTCCCGGCACAAGATCTATTTGGTGTTCAATTCCACGAATAGGTAGTAACCCACTCAGGATTTCTTCCGGGAATACATCTCAAAATTCCTGCAACACAGACAAAATAGAAGAGGGCAACTTGTCATCAAATTCGTTAGTACCGAGCAAACTCTCCTTGTACAAAAGAACCAACAATGGTTGCTTTAACAACATCGATTTCCTAACTTCTCTCTCTTTCATATACAAACTCTTTTTTTCATTTTCATCACTCGTTTCTTTTTCGTTTTCTTTTGAATCACTCTTTTTTTTATCACTCATCTTTTTGTTTTTCCTCTTTTCTCCACTCTTTTCTTTATTCTTTTCATTCTTTTGCTCTCGCTCATTTTCTTTTGATTTTTCAATAGAACTCCGCATTTTGAGTTGATCTTCATACACTTGTTTGGGTGTTAATGGAGCTAACGTAACCATTCATCCCATGTGTTTGAAAGAGAATCGGTTTGTGTATCCATCATGAATCGCTCGCTTGTCGGATTGCCAAGGCCGACCCAAAAGAAGATGCCCCGCATGCATTGGTACAGCGCCACACATCACTTCATCTTAATATTTTCCAATTGTAAACAAGATAAGCACTTGCTTTGTTACCTTCAATTCTCCACCATCGTTAAGCCATTGGAGATTATACGGATGGGGATGTTTGGTGGTGGCCAATCCGAGTTTCTCCACCATCATTGAACTAGCCACATTTGTACAACTTCCCCCAACAATTATAACGCAACAAATCTTACCTTGCACTAGACATTGCGTATGGAAGATGTTTTCGCGTTGTTGATCATTTTCGGCACCTTGCAAAGTAAGGCTTCTTTTCACCACCAATATTTCTCCATTTTCGGCTTGTTCAACATCCTCCTCGTCTTCGGTTTGTTCAATGGCCTTCTTCTCTTGTTCACTTTCAGATTCAATCTCGCCATCATCTCGAACAAACATCGCATTCCGAATTGGACATTAGCTCGCGATGTGGCCCCTTCCAAGACATTTGAAGCACTTTATGTCTTGGGATCTATTTGGTTGAGCATCCATCTTTCCTTTACTCGATTCGGCAATCGGTTTGTTGAACTTGGTGGCACCACTTACTTCTTTATTCCGACTCGGCATGTCACGTTTGTTGGTCCCTTGCCCCCACCTAGACAACGAAGAAGTATTAGGGAAAGTTCGTGACGTACCTTTTCTCTTTAGTTGCTTTTCAACCTTTATGGCCATATGGACCATATCAATGACCTCGACATAGTGGTGTAGTTCAACAATATTTGTGATATCACGGTTAAGGCCGTGAGAAATCGAGCCATGGTGGCTTCTCGATCTTCCTCCACGCTTCGTTGGCCTTGAGTTAGACTTTGGAGTTTTTGATACAACTCCCGGTGGTAATAAGCAGGAATAAATCGCTTTCTCATTATCGCCTTCATTTCTGCCCATGTAGACACGGGACGTTCTCCATTGCGTCTTCGACTCAACGTGAGTTGATCCCACCATATTATGGCATAGTCGGAGAATTCTATAGCAGCTAGCTTCACCTTCTTACTCTCGGAGTAATTGTGACACTCGAAGACTAACTCAACCTTTTTTCCCCATTCAAGATAGGCCTCGGGATCCGACCTTCCTTGAAAAGCAGGAATCGCCATTTTAATGTTCTTTAAATCATCATCAGGCCGCTCTCGATCTCTTTGTTCCCGTACTTGATGACCTCGTCTCCTTGCACTTTGTCGCGAACCTCGTTCACTTTCAACATCACTTGGTTCATATAAATCATTTGCATGTTGCCAAGGACGTTCTTGCTCTCTTCTCGGGATAGGAGGGGTGTTTGCACGTTGACTTCGTTCCTCCATTTATTCCATTCGTTCATTAAGGGAATCGAATTGGGGTTGGAACAAACGAGAAATTTCTCGCACTATTGCTTGAACTTAAAGGTCGGGCAATCCACCTCCGGGAACGTTTCTTCTCGGTTGAAGGTTAACTCCTCCACCAGCAGCATTCGAAGCTACTCCACTTGTTGATCTTCGTTCCGGGCTCCTAGACATGATGATTAAAATTAAGAAATTATCCTCACCACAAACCTCACAATTTCTCTCACAAGAAAAAAATTCACTCCTCTCGTGTTTCACTCTATTTTCGGCTTTTATCTTGATGTAACTCTCTTGCCTTTTACCTCTCAAATCCAACTCTCGATATTCTAGAAAGCTACTTTAGACTTATCCACATTTGTGGGCCGGCTTCAAGGGCTAAACAAGGGCAAATTGTATGGTTTAGGGTAGGTTCGAAAGAGAAAACGGTTTAAAGATGTGGCGTATAGAATAATCACTACTTGAAAAAGGAGAATCACTTGTTCGGAACAACAATCAACACTTGAAACTTTTTTTTCAATACGAATTTTTTTTAATTTTTTTTCAAATTTTTTTTCTTGTCGAATTTACAATTTACATACCTAATTTAACTAGCTCTGATACCAACTTGATACGCCCTCGCCTCGTTAATGAATTGAGTCGTAAAAATTGGCTGATCGTGAATTAGGAGTAAATCGAAAGCTTTACAAAGTAGGCTTAGAAGAAAGGATTATTTAGGCTCAAAAGAGTTTGTTGGTTGAGGAAATGAATTCAAATTTCAATGGATGCAATTTGGCTAAGGATTCAAAGTCGAACTAACACAATAGTAATGTGTTAACCCGTAACTTATGAGAATGCTTAGGTTGGTAAGGTGTTGATGGAAGGTTTGTTAAAAGGATAGAAACTTCAACCCACTATCAAAGATGATAGGAACCTTAGTATGAATTCGAACGCCACACTTTTGGGATTAAAGTGATAAGTTCGGGTAGAAACAAAGACAAGTTTGACGCCACAAAGATGCTTGATAAGTCTCACTAGTCTTTAGAGAATATCGAGATTTGAAAACAACCTCACAATTTAATAAAGCTATAAAATTGTTCATTAACCTCAAAATGTGAATTACATGGCCTACTTATAGGATGGACTAAGGCAGCCGAATAGCCTATGAAATCAGATTCTTATGCCTTAAGTTTCTTAAGTTTCTTTAGGAAACTTCCTAGAATTTTCCTAGATACATTCATGAACAAAATCTGAAAATTATCCTTCTAGAAAAGATGATTCAGCTGGCCCTTTTAATGGTGAAAATTCACATTCAACTAATGCTTTAAAAGAGCTTAATTGCTGTTTTGAAGAAGAGAAATGGTCAGCTTGAAAAATCATGCTTCTTTGGCCGAATATGAGTAGCCATCAAGTGGATTGGCTGCTGGAATTTATGAAGCACTCTTTGGCCATTGCTCTCCACGAAATTGACCCTTGGAGAAGCTCAAAACAATGACTTGAAGTCCATTGAGTCGCATTTAAAAGTCACTGAAACACAAGGCAGCTACACTTTAAATGCCGTCCATGCATATGCCCAAATACATGTTCCTTCTTTATTAGCTTCCTTTGCCATTAAGCTAGCTGATTCATCTGAAAAATACATCAAATAAATGGGGTTAAGACATGTTTAATACTCATGAAATCAGCAGCTAGACACATTAAAAATTCTGCACATTAATTAAGCTAAGACAAATTAATTAACAGCCACTAATAAATTTGTCTTAATTAAGACACATTAAAACTTTGTAATTAAACTAAACATATTTAATTTATGACTTAATATGGACATATTAATGGCATGTACTAAAATAAAACACATTTAATAAGCTGAATTAAAATGTCCAGATTAAGACACATTTATTTAATTAAATGATGTGAGCTGATTCTAAACTAGCACAACTAATTTAAATTTATTCAAAATGAATATAATCAGCTCCTTGAACTATTTAAGTGCTGAATTGAGCTGACACGAGCTAAAATCAGCTTGTAGGAAGGTGCGAATCAAACTAGTTGAGCTGGGCGTTTTATGTGCAATCAACCCATCACTCCACAATCGAGCAATATAACTTGCTACGGCATCTTGGAACTTCTTGGCACGTGCTCGAGTAATTGGCCCGAAAGGTAACTCCATGGATTCGGCACCTATCTTCATGGGCAAGCTCATATCATAATGGCTATAATATCAACCAAAGCACCTATACATGCCATTATAACCAAGACATAAAAATGTCAAAATCTACCGATATAGCCGATGGATAGTGTGATAGATCTCCGATGACTTTCCAACCCGAAGAGCTTCTGATTAACTATAAAACATATAAAAATACACAAGGTAAGGAGGTAATCTAAGCTTGTCACTACATTACACAATTTCGAAACACATATATATGTAGTCTAAGCTTGTCACTATATTACACAATTTCAAAACACATATAATTCAATGCATCATAATAATAGATAATACTTAAGCTTAAACATATGAATTCATGCTCTTCATTGTCATAAAAGCACACATTTCTTACCTTCCATCATAATAAGGTAAATTGCACTCAAAACTCTTATCGAAGCTCATACGAAGTTATTTCTTTTTACCAATAGATAACTGAAGCTAACTCATTTCATAATTCGATAGCCGAAGCTTTATATTTTCATAATCCGATAGCTGAAGCTATCCATTTTCATAGTTTGATGGTCGTCACCATCCCTTTCATTGTTTGATGGTCGTCACCATCCCTTTTTATAATTTGATAGTCGAAGCTATCCCTTTCCATTAGTCGATGATTATCGATATGCTGTTGGATTTTTCCACCGAGACACAATTGGGTATTATATAAAATAATAGCATTTAAAACATAATTTAAAGCGTTATTTAAACGTACGAACTTACCTCGACGATAAACGTAGAAATGGAGTCGCTTAATCCAAAGCTTTTTCTTTGCCTCGATCTAGAGCCATACATGGTCTATCTTGACCTAAACGAATAAATTCGATCAATTTAATAACTGTTCTATTCAGTTCAACCCAAAGTCACTTTTTAAAAATGTACGCTTTTGCCCTTAATGTTTTTATGTCTTTACAAATTAGTCCTTAGGCTCGTAAAATGAAATTCATGCAATTTCAACCCTACCCAAGCCTAGTCAAATTTTGTACAAGCTGATATCAGCTTACACATTTCATTATTTCACAAATTACACCATGAATATTTTACATTTTTTAATTTAATCCCTAATTGACAGTTTCATCAAAAATCACTTAATAAAAGTTGTTTATATAACAACAACTATCCATTTTCTTTCATCAAATATAAAAAACGATACATATACATTCATAGTAAATACCTAGGCTTTTAACAGCTTTGCAAATTAGTCCCTGGGCTATCTAGACTAAGTTGCAATGATCCCAAAAACATAGAAATAATCAAAAATGGAACGAAAAATACTCACATGCAAGCAAAAGAGTGATGGCCGAATGTTGGAGCTTCTCCTATGGCTTTCCTTAGGTTAAATTTCAGTTGAAGATGATTAAAGAAAGATGATAACTTTGATTTTTTTCTTAATTTTTATCATTATTTACCAATTTACCTTTATAACCTTTTAAAAAATTAAAAATTTCATTAATACCAAGCCTTGTACATCCACTATATTCATTAATGGTCTAATTACTACATAAGGACTCATACTTTAAAGTGTTATAACTATTTAATACCTTTAGCTACTAGAACACTACTTTTGCACTTTATGCGATTGATGGTCACTAAACTAACTATAAATATGACAAAGGCAAGTTCACCTATCGAACAATAGTATAGCTATGGTGAGTAGAGAATATTGTATCCATGAGGGCTGAAAGTACTAGTGATTACCGTTTTTCTATTATATAGCAAACAATTTGGAGAGATGTGTTTTAATCTAAATTTATTAAACTAATTTAACTATGAACGCAGCAGAGAATGAATCAAGGAAATAATCAAAAATAACCAATGAGGTAGACAATACCGAGGAAAGAATCCACCTAGACTTCACCTTTTATTATAAATCTGATTTAGACAATTTATTATAATAATATCTCTTTCGAGAGTAAGAACAACTAACTCTAGGTTGATTAATTGAAATCTTCTTTTAATTAAAACCCATATCGTCGTATTAACTCGACCTATGGATTCCCTTATTAGATTTGACTGTAATCTGGTAGATTTATATCATCCTATTTCTAGGATTGCATGCAACTCCACTCAATTATGCTAGATCTACTTTTAAACAGGGGCTTTTCCTCCACTGGAATAAACACATTAAACGTGAATTAATATCCCAAAAATATTAAAACAAGAAATAAGCATACGTAATTAAGAACAAGAATCAAGTATTTATCGCATAAAAACATAAATTAAATAAAAGGATTCATCATAGATTTCATCTTCCCTAGGTATCTAGGGAATTTAGTTCATAATCCAGAACAGAAACATCTCAATGTGAGGATAACCACAAGACATAAAGAAACTTAATAAAACCTCGAAAGAAATTAAAAGGAGATCTTCAATCTCGAAGGAAATCTGCTTTCGAGTTGATTCCAAAGTGTTCTTCAAGCGTTTTCTTCGATCTTCTCTAATTCCCCTACTATGTCTTCTTCTAATGGGTTTTTATAGACTTTAGAATGCTTAGAAAGCCTAAAATTTGGGTGTTTTCACATATTTTAGAAGTAGGATGCGAAATCAACACGAGCTGGCACATGGGTGTGTGTCCAACTCGTGTGGAAATGCCTAGGCATGTGGAACCTGAAAATAGCTTTTTTTGTCTGATTTTGGCTCGTTTTTCACTCTTTTTGCTCCCACATACTTTCCTAAGTATAGAAACAAGAATTTAAAGGATTAGGAGCATCAAATTCACTAATTTGCATAATTAATAATCCAAAAATGCATTAAGAATGGGATTAAAATATGTTACTTTTATAGCTTATCAAATATCCCCACACTTAAGTGTTTGCTTGTCCTTAAGAAAAATCCTCAACTCACTTTAAAATTAATATTTTTCAAATTATAATTCTCATCAATAATGTTTCAAAATTATTTACAAATAATCATACATTGATAATTCAACTAAAAGAGCACTAAAGATTCAAATAATCCAAGTCGAAAATTTTTAAAGCATGAAAACATAGGTATTTCCTCTTATCTAAGTAATTACCTTTAATTCAAAATCGACAAGAATCAACATCGTCACTAAAGATTTACTCAAATCACTCAAAGTGTTTAAGGTTGAAGAATAAGCACTCAATAGTTAAACAAGAAAAGTCATTACCATAGGCTTGCATGAAAATCAAATCTCCACCACTATAAAATGAGATGATACACAAATCAAAAGGTCGTTAAGAGGTTGTAATAGGGCTTATGTTAAGGGTGTGGAGAAAGGCTAGAAAAGTTGGTTATAATCGAGATCGAATTGATAAATTACCAAACTAGAAAAAAAAAAGTACTAAATTAAAAACAATTACATCAATCGAGAACTATTCAAGAATAAAAACGAACTTCTTCTCAAAATATGAATTTATCTATTCAAGCTGAATCAACATAGAACTAAATAACAATCAATATTTTTATTTTTATTTTTTTCAATTTTTTTATTTTTTTCCTCTTTTTTTTCTAGAATAATCAGAAAAAATTTAGCAAATCAAATAGAAGAGCATAGTTAAGCAACAACCAAATCAAATCTCGACAAGAAGGGAGTCAATAAAATGGGAAAAAGTCCCAACGAAAAAATTGAGTTATGGGTTAACATTAATGGTTAAATCAAGAAATGGTGTGTTAGGCTCAATGGGGTTCCTAAGGGTTAATTATGAAGGTAGGCTTTTTATGGGATAAGTGGGTTAAAACCTAAGTGTCTTTATCATCTTAGTATATCAAATCAAAGGTGTGGTTTCGACAAGTGTAATCGAAGCAAGTTCTAGAATAACAAATCATATTGACATACTCATAACCAATAATAAAATGAGCAACAAAAATGTATGCTCTAAAGGTTCAAAATCTCACAAACAGTCATGGTTTTTTATGTCAAACTTTCAAATTTAAAACTTCAAGATAATACCTCAATTTAGAGAAAAAATTATTCTGAAAATAAACTTACGATGTTTGATTCTCTCATGTCTTGAAGTTTAAATCAACCAATGCACAAATATCTATAAATTAATCCAAAACACATCAACAAAAATCTCAAATTGATAAAAAATCATTCTAATGGAAGTATGAGAAAATTACTTAAATATAAGACATAATTCAGGGATTTTCTAATAATTATATAAACAGCCTCCCCAAACTTAAGATGTATGTTGTCCTCAATGTACAAACAGAGATAAATACAGTATAAGCAGAATATCATAAGAGAGGGAGAAAACTAAAACTAGCCTGAATATTGGATGAAATTGCCAGAATGGTGAAAAGTGGAATTATAAATAGTGCATGATTCCGAGTAAACTAATAAGAAAATAAACACAAATAGTGAAGAAGATTAAAAGGTTACTAACTCGATTAGAAACAACCATAAATATAAAAATATAGTTCAACAGATAATAAAAGAAATAAGTCTAAGAAAATAACAATAAAAACAACTAAAATAAAAATAAAAATAAACATAAAAGAAAAAAGAAAACTAAAAAGAAAATAAATACACTTAATGGTCCTCATCGTTAGAGGCGTCGGTGTCGTGAGTCGCCAGTACTGAAGAGGACATATGGAGGTGCTAATAGATCTGTTGCAATGTTGCATCAATACTGTCGAAGCTCTAAAAGCAGTGCTACTCAAAGTGAGTGAACCGCTCGGAGAGGTCCTCTAAGGTAGCAGAAGAATAAACAGGGCAGTGACTCGAAGGTGAAGGATGAGCTCGACCCTCGTGATGGGAAGGGACATCATCAGTGAAGTCCTCAGGTTCATTTTGAAGGTCAAAATGATATAGTCGGTATTGAGGAGGATCCACTCCATGAAGTCACTCAATCATCGTCATAGTGTAAGCGAGGAGGACTGTTCCAGTGTGTCAAGGAGACCAAAGTGTCGAGCGAGTCAAGTCACATAAGGGCCTAAACAGATAGGACCTTCCTGTTGTGCTCTGTCTGATGGCAAAAGGCGAGAGTGACAAAGTAGGCTCCATAGAAAGTATGCATCGGTGGTACCGACGACTCCGGTGCTCTCTCTCCTACCTGTCAATGTGTGAGCCTAGAGGACATGGATATACTACAAGGCCAGAGGAAGAGAAGTCGCCTTCGAGTGACTCGCATCATAAGGTCTCGTACTCACCATGAGGTCTACCCAACAAATAGATGGCGAGTAGTTGATGTGCCAGTGTAAGCAGAGAAAGCTCTCGGCACTCATGAACTCTTCAGTGTAGCGCCGAACTTTGGGACACTCATATGTCGCACTATGCCACCGAGTCTGAAAGTGATGGTGCCCGGCTCATCATGGGCTGTCATCACTTGTTGAATGATAAATGTAGAATAGAACTCCAAAGTCAGCTCCATGTATGTAGGCTAACGATAGAGAAAAATCGGTCCCACGGGGATGTAGCAATGATGGTCTGGACATGTTCAACTAACTTGACCTCTCCAAGGAGGCCCAATCAATACATCAGCCTAAACCGAGTGGCCTCAATCGAAGAAGCTGATATAAGTCATCCTAGGGACCTTGGGAAAATCGGATATACGGATGGCGGGCCGTGTTGAAAGGGCCCGAGGAGGAGGTTACTCCTAGAGTCTTCTACTTTTTCAAAGCAGGAACGACGACCTTAGACTGACTTCATGTGTTCGTCATGGTGTACCTGAAAATAAAATATTTCAAAATAAAAAAAGATTAAAATATACATCACCAATTAAACAAACAGAGAGATCGGCAAATCAATGTGCACATGCAAATATTGTCACCACAATTCTCGTATGACGAAAAGAATATCGAAGTGGACTAGATAGATAATTTAATCTTAAAACAGTATATGCTAATACTAAATCATGCCAAAATTGGGACTTAATTTATTAAGCATGCTAACTAATCATAAAAATAAGAAAGACGGTATTAAGTATAATGCTAAAAATAAATGCAATCAAAGGCTAACAATAATAGTACTAAAGTTAAAATCAAAAGAAGACAGAAAAGGAACAATAGAAGAACTAAACGAAATAAAAGAATAGTAAAGAAAGATAATAATAATAAGAAAAATAAATACTAAAAACAAAATAAAATAAGGCAGAATATAAATTAAATAAAATAAGAAATAAGAAATAATTAAATAACAAGGGTAAAATTGGGAGAATAACCGATGAAGGGGTGGTGGTTTGGGCAAGCGGTGGGGGTTAGCGCGAGGGTTGCGCATAGTGGGACGATTGTGGGTTAGCGATGGTACAAGGATAGAGAAGGCTGGGCGCGGTTGATGGGCAAATGGCATCTAAACATTCCTGACTAAAATTGAATAATTCAACCAACGGTAAATATTTCTCCCAGTTGCCTTCGTATTCTAACACACTACAATGAAACATATCCTCGAGTATTTGAATTACTCGCTCGGGCTGACCATCGATCTGAGGATGAAATGCAGTGCTAAAATGGAATCATGTACCTAAAGCTTCCTGTAACTTTCCCCAGAATCGTTATGTAAACCGTGGATCTCTATCTGAAATAATAGAAACTGGCACCTCGTGCAATCTGACAATCTCAGCAACATATAGCTCAACTTATCTCTCAAGAGAAAAATTTGTACGTACCGGAACAAAATGTGCAAACTTCTTCATACGATCAACAACAACCCAAATTACATCTTTCTTTCTTGAAGACAGGGATAAAATTGATACGAAGTCCATTGTAACTCGCTCCTATTTCCATTTCGTATCATCACTGGCTGCAATAAACCAAAAGGTACCTAATGTTTAGCTTTAACTCACTAACATACCAAACATTTTGATACGAAGTCAGAAATCTCTCGTTTCATTCCCAGCCACCAATACATCTGTTTCAAATCATTATACATCTTATTACTTCCCGAATGAACGAACAAGCTACCACTATGAGCTTCATGCAATATTTTCTGAATGAGCTCTGGATTCTTCAATACTCAAATCCTGCCTTTGAAAAATAAACAATAATCAGATCAAATATGAAATTCTGAATCAGAAGTTAACTCACTCTGCGTCCGTTTAGCTAGGAACTTGTCATCACATTTTTGAGCCTCGCAGATCTACTGTAAAAATGTCAGTCTAGATTTCAACTCAGCTAAAATTGAACCATCATCAAAAAACATTATTTGTGTATTTATCGCTCACAAAGCAAATAAAGACCTTCTACTCAGAGATTAGCAATTACGTTTGCTTTACCTGGATGATAATCAATAATCAAATCATAGTCCTTCAATAACTTCAGCCACCTACGTTGTCTCAGATTAAATCTTTCTGTGTCATTAAATACTTAAAACTCTTATGATTGGTAAATATATGACATTTTTTTCCGTACAAATGGTGTCGCCAAATCTTCAACGTGAACACAATAGCTGCCAATTCTAAATCATGAGTAGGATAATTCTTTTCGTGTGGCTTTAACAATCTGGAAGTATAAGCTATCACTTTGCCTTCTGCATTAAAAAACAGCACAAACCATTCAAAGATGCATCATAGAAAATCACAAATTCTTTACCCAATTCAGTTTGAACTAGTACTGGTGCCTCAGTCAACGGTGCTTTCAACTGATTGATACTTTGCTTACATTTCTCGGACCATTCAAATTTCACATCTTTCTGTAACAGGCTTGTCATCAGTGTAGCAATCATCAAGAATCCTTTAACGAATCTTCTGTAATACGTAGCTAATTCTAGAAAACTTCTAACTTCTGACACATTTCTCGGATGCTTCTAGTCAACAACTGCTAAAATTTTACTTGGATAAACATTGATGCCTTCAGTAGGTACAATATGTCCCAAAAATTTGACTTTTCGGAGCCAAAATTCACATTTCCTAAATTTGGTAAATAATTTCTTATCACGCAGGGTTTGCAGTACAATTCTCAAATGCTCGACATGCTCAGACTCATGTCATGAATGAATCAGAATGTAGTCAATGAATAACACAACGAACCTGCCTAAATACGGTCTGAAGATTCTATTCATCAAATCCAAACAACATCACAAGAAAATCATAATGTTTGTACTAAAAGTAGTTTTTGGCACATCCGAATCTTTAACTCGTAGCTGATAGTAGCTATAGCGAAGATCAATCATTGAAAATACTATTGCACCTTACAGCTGGTCAAACAAATCGTCATTCGCGGCAATAGATATTTATTCTTGATCGTAACTTTCTTGAGCTAGCGGTAGTTTATACACAATCTCATTGATCCGTCCTTTTTCTTAACAAACAGAACAGGTGCACCCCAAGGTGAAAAATTGGGTCGAGCGAAACCCCTATTTGTCAATTCTTGCAATTGTGCTTTCAACTCTTTCAACTCAGTAGGAGCCGTTATGTAAAGTGCTATCGATATCAATGATGTTCCCGGTAGTAACTCAATAGCAAACTCAATCTCTCTGTTCAACGGTAATCTAGATAACTCCTTAGGTAACACATCAAGAAACTCACAAACCACTGGCAGTAATTCAATTTTTAACTCAGATACTTTAGAATCCGGTACATATGTAAGGTAAGGGTCGCAACCTTTTCTCACATATCTCTGTCTTGAGATTTCAATAGGCAACCCACACAAACTATCTGATTCAATTCGGAGTGTCTCACCATTCTGTCATTTCAATACAATAAGCTTTCGTCTACAGTTCACAATAGCATCGTGCAGAGTCAACCAATCCATGCCCAAAATCACATCAAATTCATCAAATAGAAATAGCATCAAATTAGCCAAAAAACTGTAACCCCAAGTCATCAAAGGACAGTTCTTGCAAACCTTATCAACTAACACATACTCACCTAGGGGGTTTGACACTTTAACCATGAATTCAGTGGATGAAATAGGTAAATTCTTACTTGATACAAAATTCATGCATACATACAAATGGGTTGATCTCGGATCAATCAAAGCAGTAACATCAGTATCTAAAATAGAGAATATACTAGTAATAACATCAGGTGCAGAAGCTTCCTCTCATTCGCGAATACCTTCAGCCCTAGCTAGTGCTTGTGTTTCAAATCTCACAGCAGAGTCTTTTGTTCCACCATGGCTACTACTCACATTTCTAGGATTACGAGGTGGTTACCCCTCGAGGTAGTGCTGATGGGTCAAACATTCTAAACTTTTTCTTTTTCAGATATTTTCAGGCAATCACAAATAAAATGCTTATACGAACCCTATTTGAAACACGCATTGTCTTTCGCCCTACATTCGCCAAAATGTCGGTGTCCACACAGTTGACAATCAGGTTTATTATTTTTAATGCTACCTACGCTCGCTACACACATAGCTTGCGTCTTTGAACCTGTATACTGTTTGCCTCGGTCTCTATCAAGGTATCCCACTAAAGTAATTGAACGATTATGGTGTTCTTTCGATCTCTTCGATGATGACTGATATGACTTCCCAGTTGATCCTTTTCTTGAGTCTCTACCTTCCAAATTAGCTTTTCTTTTCTCTTTTCTAAGCTCTTCAGATTTATGTGATCTATAAACTAAAACAATGAATTCTTTCAGCTCGAGAATCTCTACTATAAGCTTTATATCCTTGTTTAACATGTCTCCAAACCGCTTACACATTACAGTCCCAGTTGGAATGCACTCCCAGGCATATTTACTCAATTGGACAAGCTCTCATTCATACTCTAACAATGTCATACGACCATGTTTATGCTCAAGAAATTCATTGTGTTTCTAATCAAGAAATCTTTGACTTATGTATTTCTTTCAAAACTCAGTTTGGAAAAATTCCCAGTTTATATGCTCTCTAGGCACAACTGAAATCAACGTGTTCCACCATTGGTAAGCTGAGTCTTTCAACAGAGATACAACACATTTAACACATTCGACTGGTGTACAAGACAATTCGTTGAAAACCCTGATCATATTTTCTAACCAGAATTTCGGTCTCTCAGGTTCATCTTCAGCAGTAGCTCTAAATTTTTCAGCCCCGTACTTACAAATCTTATCAACAGACGGCTTATTAACTCGTAAAAGATCCGAAACTTGAGGACTAATAAGGACCGATTGGGGAACAAGTAGGGGTGAAGGTCATTGAGCCGTTGGGTTTGTTAGTACGAACTCGGTAAACCACTCACTCATTATCTAGAAGAAGGCTTCCTTAGCCTCTCCTCCCAGCCCTTAGATACAGGCCTTGAACCACTTTACGTTGCCCCATGAACAGAGGCTTACGTGTTACTTTCAAGTTCATTATAGTCGACTTGGTTAGATGTTATAACTATACAAAAACATAATTCAAAACGAGTTAAGAGTTATCACACTATCACATGTTATATAATGGCATGTATATCTAGACTCACACATGCTACGTTTAGTATAAAAATTGACTAAATCGTAGCCAGGCCATGTGGACATTCGAAGTTGATGTGTCCCAGCCCGTGCTGAGCCCATGTAACTCTTTAACTTGGGTTACACGGCCAAGCCATACGCCTGTGTGCCAAGCCGTGTACCCTTCAAAATGGCCTCACACGCCCATGTGCCAACCCGTGTGCTAGGCCGTATAACTGCCTGACTTGCAACCCTTTGTAAGCTACAGGGGACACACGACCATGTTGCATGGTTGTGTCACACACGATTGAGACGCACGTTCGTGTCTTAAGCCGTGTGGACAAGAAATAGGCTATTTTCAAGCCAATTCTTTCACCCAAAATGTGTACACTTGTGCAACTCAAATGCACCCAATTAAAGCTTCAAAAATGCACCTAAAATTTGCATAATCAAGCTAATACAATATGATACTAATTCATACAACCAATATGCCCTAGAGAACCTCCATTTACATGACATTAAACAGATCCAAACACAAGCATAATATAGTCATTAATAACTTAACATTTGCAATCTAAATTCCATACCATTTCATACCACATTTGTCACATTCAAACACACCAAAATGGTCATTCATAACATGTATTCACTTGACCACTCCAACACATACCATTCAAGTACCAAAATGCCAAAACATTTACAATTATAAACCATACATACATACTAACATAACCACCAAACCTTTCAATAGTGATACTATAATTACAAGCCAAAACATAATGGCTATAATATCAAACAAAACACCTATACATGCCATTATAATTAAGACTTAAAAACGTCAAAATCCATCAATATAGCCGATGGATAGTGTGATAGATCTCCGACGACTTTCCTACTCGAACGAGCTTTCAATTAACTACAAAACATAGAAAAATACACAAGGTAAGCATGTTATACTTAGTAAGTTTCTAACATATGTCATCTAAGCTTGTCACTACATTACACAGTTTCAAAACACATATAATTCAATCCATCATTATAATAGATAATACTAAAGCTTAAACATATGAATTCATGCTCTTCATTGTCATAAAAGCACACACTTCTTACCTTCCACCATAATAAGGTAAATTGACTTAACAACTCTTACCAAAGCTCACACGAAGTTATTTCTTTTTACCAATCGATAGCCAAAGCAAACTCATTTCATAATTCGATAGTCGAAGCTATCTATTTTCATAATTTGATAGCCGAAGCTATCCCTTTACATAGTTTGATGGTCGTCACCATCTCTTTTCATAATTTGATAGTCGAAGCTATCCCTTTTCATTGTTTGATGGTCGTCACCATCCCTTTTCATAATTTGATAGTCGAAGCTATCCCTTTCCAGTAGTCGATGATTATCGATATGCCGTTGGATTTTTCCACTTAGACACAATTGGATATTATATAAAATAATAGCATTTAAAACATAATTTGAAATATTATTTAAATGTACGAACTTACCTCGATGGTAAACATAGAAATGCTGTTGCTTAATCTGAAGCTTTTTCTTTGCCTCAATCTAGAGCCATACGCAGTCTATCTTGATCTAAATGAATAAATTTGATCAATTTAATAACTATTCTATTCAATTCAACCCTAATTCACATTTTTGAAAATTACACTTTTTTCGCTAATGTTTTGATTTGTTCAAATTAGTCCTTAGGGTCGTAAAATGAAATTCATGCAAATTCACCCCTAACCAACCCTAGCCAAATTTCTTACAAGCTCATACTAGCTCACACATTTCATTATTTCACAAATTACACCATGAATATTTCACATTTTTAACTTTAATCCATAGTAGAAAATTTCAACAAAAATCACTTACTAAAAGTTGTTTATCTAACAACTAACCATTTTCTTTCATCAAACATACAAATCAATAAATACACATTTATGGTAAATCCCTAAACTTTTAAAAAAATTTCAAATTAGTCCCCAGGCTATCTAGATTAACCTACAATGATCCCGAAAACATAGAAGTCATTAAAAACGGAATAAAAACTACTCACATGCAAGCAAAAGAGTGATGGACGAATGTTGGATCTTCTTCTATGGCTTTCCTTAGGTTAAATTTTGGTTGAATATGATTAAATAAAGATGATTACATTGATTTTTCTTAATTTTTATCATTATTTACCAATTTACCTTTATAACCCTTTAAAACATTAAAAATTTCATTAATACCAAGCCATGTACATCCACGATCTTCATTAATGGTCTAATTGCTACATAAGGACTCATAATTTAAGGTTCTATAGCTATTTAATACCTTTAGCTATGAGAACACTACTTTTGCACTTTATGCGATTTAGTCCATTTTATCAAATTCATCATGCAAACTGTAAAATTTCGTATTAAAATTTTTATACAGTAATATTAACTTGTTGTAGACGTTAAAATAATAATCAAATAAATGTTTCTACATCAGAATTATTGTCCCGAAACAATTGTTCTGATTTCACTAAAAACAAGCTGTTACACAGTTATTTCCAAGAGCTAGGCTTTCATAGTTAGTATAAGAATCGCTATGGGTATTTCTAGTTATAGTTATATTTTTTTCTGTTGTTATTTTTTTTTGTAATCCCAACCCTGGAAGCTCACATCACTGAATATGACGAGTACTGGAAGGCACGAGAATTGGAAGCCATTAAGAACCTGGACAACGCCTATCACCCCAACCCGGAGGACGTGGTCCGCCATTACAATGACCACTTCTCTAGGACCATGCTTGAGTTTAATAGCACAGAAAGGATGTTGAAGGAATCGAAAAAGGGTCTGTGTCACGTTACCAACCCTGTTGATAGGTGCTAGCAATGTGATCCTGACTGGGAAAAGAACAAGAAGAAGTTGGCTGACTGTGCCCCTAGATTTGCTCGTGGTTCTACCACTGGAAAGGGTGGTGAGTTTTATGTGGTCACTGATCCTATAAATAATGTTGTTGACCCCAAGCCAAGAACTCTGAGTCATGCTGCAACCCAAACCGGACCACTTTGGATCACTTTCAAAAGGTCCATGACCATTAAGCTGGAATAGGAGCTCATTGTTACAAGTGACAAGATCATTGATGCGAGGGGAGCCAATATGAAAATTTGCAATGCTGCTGGTATTACTTTCTAGTTTACAAAGCATGTTTTTATCCATGGCCTCCATATCCATCACATTATTCCCACCAAGTGATGTGAACCAGCCTACGAACCTAGCTAACACCAAACGAGGTCCCCTCGAGCTCCCCATTGGACCAATTACTCAAGCTCCCCATTGGACCAATTACTTGAGCTCGAGCTAAACATTTTAAAGAATCACTATCCACTCTAGTTGAACGAACTTGGGAGAAAGCTACAAAGGGGTTGGATGACTCATCAAGTAGCATCTTCAATTTATTGGAAGCTGAATTCAAATCAGCTAGCTAACTTAGCTAGCTAGACTTGAACATCTTAATTATTTTAGCTCATTTAATTTTGTTTAGCTCAATACAGCTTGAATTACATTTCTTAAATGTGTCTTAGTCCATTACGTATTTAGTTGTGTGTTTAATTTTTTTTAAAGTTATTTTTTAATTTGTCTTACCAGGTTTTAAGGTATACGACTGGACAAATGCACATTACTGATTCAATGAGGCTCATTCAATGAGGCGCATGTACCTGAATATGCTTGAACTTTGGGAGCTGATTATTAGCTGAACATACATGTACCTTCCAGGTTCATCAAAGCTAATTATTATGGAAGCATGTATCCGACCATGCACATACAGAGGGCATCATCTTTCAGCTAAATATTCATGTATCTAGCCGATACATAGGAGCTAATTAATGTAGCACATTGTACCCTATTTGTGCATGAATCTTAAGCTACTATTTAGTGCATTCATTCAGCTCATTATTCATGCATCCATTGCCAAAAGATATGAGCAGATTCGCTACCCTTTAAGAGATCATTCGTTGTTTGCTGATTCACACCTCAAGTCTCCTCATAACCAAGTGTTCACATCTCAAAGACCATTCGATTGCAAGCAAGGACATTCACCAGCTACTTCTCATTTGGTGCACCTTTTAGACATTACTTTCATTCACCGAATCCAACTCCATTTAGCTTACCCATCAACACCATGAACCAAGGTTGTTTCGGCGCCTACTTAGTTAAATTCATTGGATTATTCCAGCTGGAAATCAAATCACTTTAGCTTCATGTATCTACTTTTAAATCATGTCCATTTGGCTGGTAGTCTATTAGCTTATAAATAGCACAATTGTAAACCTTTTGAAGGTTAACTAAGAACTTTTGACATACAAGAATTATAACTTTGTGAGTTATTCACTCTCATTTTTCTTTGAGATTCAACTTGACTTATCTAGCTAAGCTAGTGGCGTCATCCTTGTTTCTTTCTGAACTTATCACTCGTCCGAGTGTGGTGTTAAAACTTATACCGTTGGTTCCTATCTTGCTAGATAGTGGGTCACGGTCCTATCCAACTATCCATCTTTTCACCTTAAAACTTATAAGATTCGGGTCCTTAATCTCTATTAATGGTTCTTTCTTATTTTAAGTTCTTTTATCCATCTATCTATCAAACTATCTTTGTTATTAATTTCGCTGCCGATTTAAACTATCTTCTTAAATTTATCTTTTTTTAAACCAAAAATGAGAACTACTTAATTTTTGATGGGCAATCAAACAACTCAATTACATCCTGTAAGCGAGTTCGTATCACCAAGGGTGGCAAGATCAAGGATGGTGAAAACCACCTTGGGTTACGGACTGGCAGCGATGGAGATGGAGTCTCTCTTTTTGAGGCAACCAATATTTGGCTCGACTAACTTTCCCTTCACCATTGCATTGATGGTCTTATAGATGTCATTCAAGGGTCCATTGCCGTTACCATTTCTAACTGCCACTTCACTAACCACAACAATGTACTCTTACTTTCTTTTCTATTTTAAACTAGGCACGATGAGGAATTTTTTGAGTAACAAAATAGTATAATTGAAATGAAAAAAGTTACAGGTGATGTTGTTCAGAGTAAGAGACTCCTACAGTGCCGACGAGAAGATGCAAGTCACTATTGCTTTGAACCACTTTGGTAAAGGATAGGTAGAGAGGATGCCTAGGTGTCGATTTGGTTTTATTCATGTCATCAACAATCACTACAATCATTGGTTTTTGTATGCCATTGGTGGCACCAGCCACCCTACAATTACCAGCCAGGGAAATAGGTATTCCGCACCAGGCACCTTTGCGACTAAGGAGGTGACCTGTAGGGGCCTCTTAAAACCGGCACAATGGAAGAATTGGAACTAGGTATCACAAGGTGACCATTTCGAAAACGATCCCATTTTTAATCCATCCGGTAATTTGAGTGCCAGCAGCCAATTTGGTGCCGACAAAATGATGCCTTTCAAACCTGTTCAAATAGTCCCCAAACTCACAAAGTATATCGGACCACTCAGCTGCACAATATGCCGTCCTTACTAAATACATTATTTTTATATGCATGTGTCTTTTTCACGTACAACATTTGATACCCAAGCATAGTACATTTGTGATTTTTTGTGAATGATTGTCAATGAATTTTCTTTTAGGTGAATCAACCTTATTCTCTTCTTCTCTCTTCCTAATAGATAATTACAATTTTTTTCATAAGTGTATCTGTAGAACTCATAAATTTAGAACATAAATGTATGTTTGAAAATAATAGATAATAAATAATGAAATGTGTGGTTTAAAATAAATTAACCATAATAACACCGATTATCATGGTGTTGTTATCAATCTTAAGTTGGTGTGGACACCAACTTAATCAATTACATTAATCTAACATATCAAATATATATATTCTATTGCAAGGTTTTCTTGGATTTGTGCTAACCTTTAAATTTAAGTGAGTTTAGAATTTGCCATATGTCACCAATCATTTCATGGAAAGTATGAAATTAATGAAATTACTTATTTGCCTAGAATTAAAGTTGTGTAATTAACTAAAACTTTTAAATAACTTGAGACCATTTAGTTTTTATAAATTTTGTAAGTCCCAACTTACATATTCGGTTACTCGGTCATTTTTCAAAACACATCAAATCTAGAAAAGAAAGAATGAAGAATCATGAGTGTTCTTCATATAGTAATATTCCTATTGATGCAATGGCAATAGCGATTCCTCCAGATGTTCTTGCATCACCATGAACTAAATTGATTTTTTACAACATTTATAATGTAGGGATCAAGTATACATTTAAGGTGGTGTATGAGTTTGATTTCTTTAAGGAACAGCGTGGGTTGGGGATCCGTCCAAGGCCCCTAATACTATTAAAATATTTCTTTAAAGAAGTTCACTTGATAGGTTTGAGCTCCCACAAATGACATTGCTTTTACCAGTATAGAGTCAAATACTGAAGCAAATAAACTTGTAAAGTCGAGAGTACACAGGATTAATAATTCGGCATCTATGTTTTGAGTTGATCCTCAGTTGAAGCGTGGTATCAATATAGTCAAGGGCTTAAATAATCGTATAGATATTTATAATTGATGGAGGTAATAAAGTATGCTTAACAAAATTAAAATTCATAAAAGAAAATCAATGTTTTGGAAGAGTGTTAAATTTAAGGTTTTACTAACATAATTATTGATGTGGGTTCAAATCCTTCAAAAGCATATTTTATATTTTTAAAAATAAAAAATAAAATAACCTTGAATAATAGAACTTATTTTAAATCTGAAAGGAAAGTATTTTGATTTCGTAATAGAGTCAAGTCTTGATTGACTTGTGTCACGAATTTGTTAAAGACTTAAATAAAAGTTTGTCTAGATTGTAAAGATAATGAAATATACATTAAAAATCACCATAAAGGTTCAATTTAGCCTCAAGTTTCTATACTCTTTTAGACTTTTAAATTTTCATCCTTTTATTTTTAAAATTCCATGAATTTATCGCTTTACTTATTCAATTTAATATTTTTTACAAAATCTAATTGAAAACACTACTAACAAAATTACTTAAATTTGAAAACCTAGTACTTTTATATTCAAAGGTCCAATTAAAAATTAAAGTCCAATTCATATCACATATTCAGATTTAAGAGAAATCAATAAACTGTTTTACCAATTAAACTTTTATTTTTTTACATAAGCCAAGTGGAAGGATTAAAATATTGAAATTGAAAGCAAAGAGATTTCATCTCGAAATGACTAGAGGGATTGGAGAAGAATTAGAGAATTTTTTCCTAATTTCTGAAATTAAACGTTCAAAATGGCGTAAAAATGCAAGAAAAACCTCAACTGTTTCTATCCAAAAGAAAAAAAAAGAAAAAGAAAATCAAACATTTTTTAGGCACTCGAAACACTAGTAGCCAAGTGTGTTCTAAAAATTTGGTCATTTTAATGAACCCCTATGTAGTATAAATTGCAACATGATGATGGTGTTGTAACAGCCTGTTTTTCAGTAGAGTCAAAAATAGTGGTTTCGGTGCCACCAAATCTGTCGAGTAAGCTCGTAAATATAATTCTTTAATATTTACGAATCAAAAATCGTTTTAAAATGGTTTTTAATTTGATAATTTATGTTATTTAAGTGATTTATTAAGTTTAAGTGGTAAGATCCTAAAGTCAAGTGGTTTTAAAAAATGAGGTATCAGGACCTCGTTTCTATAAATTGAGCTGTAAATATTTTTATAAAAATTTAAAGAGTGTCATTAAAGTGGTAGTTAAGTTTTGTTTAAAAATTTTAATGTTTCGATAGTTAATTAATTAAAAAGGACAAAATCGTAAAAGATGTAAAGTTTGATCACTATTTAATTTGAGTGATTAAATGGTTTGTTGAAAGGAAAAGAGACTTAAATGGTAATTAAACCATTTAAGGAGTTAGTGGACAAAAATGGACATGAATTTGATGTTTTATTTAACTATTAACCAAGGTTAAAATGATAATTTGATAAATTAAATTAAATTAAAATTTAAGCTATCATCTTTTCTAATTCTTCTTCCACTAAATTTGGGGAGAAAAAAGCCATTGTTAAAGGCTTTGAGGTTGGACCATCGTTGAAGCTTTGCATGTTATGTCATTTTGGCCCCCTTTTCATTAATTTTTATGTTTTTTAAATCGTTGCAACTAGGTTCAGCTAATCCGTACCTTCGATTTTGAAATTGTTAAAGATTGTGAATGTTGCCATTGATGAATATATGTGATTTTAGTTATTAACTAATGAATTTGAGATGTTGGTTGATATTTAAAAGTATTTTGTTAATTGATTTTGATGAATTTTTCGATTAAGGACTAAATTAATAAAATAGTAAAAGTGCAAGGATTTGATGTAAAATTATTGAAAATGTGGGTTTTTTGTGTACCATGAATATTCAGCTGATGTGAATTGGCATTAAAATTGGTTAATTTGCAGGTTTTAGGCTCAAGGACTAAATTGAATAAAAGTAACATGTTAGGGGCAATTTTGTAAAAATCTCAAAAATAACTAAATTGCACAAAATACATTGTTTTACTGTCTAAATTAATAGATTGAATAAAATTATTAATTTAGATAAAGATCGAGTGAAAAATCGAGGAGAATAGAAAATTACCAAAATACCCCTGTTTAAATGCACTAGCTTGTAGTCATGGTTGATGTTATGCTTAAAACTTGTGTGTTATGCATATGAAATGGGTGAGGAAAGGTAATGAAATGGTAAATTCATAGTTGAAATGAAATTTGAAGAAAAAGGAGTAATGAGTTTGAATGATGTATTATATGTGAGAAATTTACGTATGCTATGGACGAAAATACCTATATCATGGGTAGATACACTAAGTTGAGAATTGACAATGTTGTTTAGGTTTATAATGAGCATTGGGAACAGAATGAAAAGAAAGTAGATTGAAAAGTGTATAATTTTATAAAAAATTTGATGAGTATGTATTAAGTCTCATAAAATCCTATCATGTTATAAATGATAAATGTATGTAACATTAACGAACTTACTCATTTGGGAGTTGATGATCATATCGATTTATGAATCTTCTAGCATTGGCATAGATTTATGTTTTTTCTATAAAGTTTATAATCGAAATGGAATATTATGCTTAAAGTTTATACGAACTTACTAACCATACATTGGTTACGTAGTTATTTTCCTTTACTTTATAGATTATCGAAAGCTCGATCGGGTTAGAAGCTAGTCAGAGATCCATCACACTATCCATTGAACTTATCGGTAGATCGTGATGTTTTAGTCATGGTTATAATGGCATGTATATATGGATTATGTCTAATGTTAATTGATGAGTTTGACATGTATATGTCATTTTGGTTGATGATTATGGCATGAAATGTTGCCTTGGATTTGAGGTACTTAAGGTATTATTGATGTCTTGTTGGTTGTGGTTAATATGGTAAATTGTGCTGTGTCTTGACATGATGATCTGTGGTTGTGTATATTGATTTATGCAAAAACATGTATGTGTTTAGGTTGAATTTAAGATTTATGTTTGAGGTGCCTTTTGGGCGTATTGGTTGAATGCAAAAATGCCATATTGATCTAATTTTTTCTTTTTAACAAAAAAATACTGCAAAGGTCAACACATTTTATTAAGTAACATCACTAATTATATCATTATGGATTTCCTTAGGATAATCCATATAAAAAAACCATGTTTTTCCTTCACTACACATTTTAGTACAAATTAAATCTGCCACATTATTACAAGACCTGTTTGACCAAATTAATTTGGCCGAATTAAAATTGTTGAAAGCAGCTATACATTTTTTGATGCGTGCGCCAATGATGGTAACATCCATACCATTATTTCTCAGTTTGTTGACAAGGCCTATGTGATCTGCTTCAAAAATCACATCCCCTTTAATGTTCATCTTAACCGTTAGTTGTATACTCTTTTCAAATGCCCTGCATTCAGCTTCTTGCACCGACACTCTTGTTTTAATAAAGCCCCCTACCATCCAAAATGAAACCATCGTCTTCCCTTACAATCGCCCTGTACCCCATTCTGTTAATCCCTACAGTGCATCGAAATTGATTTTTACAAATCCCTTAGGAGGTTTTTTCCCATTTCTTAGCCGCACTATTAGGTGAGACCAGTGGTTCCCTAATAGATTGCAAATGAGGAACTCTTTGCCAAGATTGTTGGCCCTATCCCAAATGGTCTACGCTTTTCTTCTTTGCCTTTGAAAATGAGATTGTTCCTACTATTCCAACAGTTCCGTAAAGTAGTCAACGAATCGGGCATAACTCTTTTGTCAAGGATTCTCATCATATTTTCAATCCAACCAATGTAACTATTATACTACTTCGACGTAATGCTCATATCCCAACCACCTATGGAAAGAACTTCACGAAAAGTGGTACAATCTCTAAGAACATGTATGAGAGTTTAAGCAGCAGCTCCACATCTAGGGCAACCTTGGTTAAAATCATTTTCGATGGACGCAATTTTGACATTCATACAAAGAAGCTCGTGACCAACCCTCCAAGCGAACACCCAGATTTTAGGTAAAGTGTCAAGCTTCCAAATGGTCTTCCAGTAGAACCTGTGCAAGTCGAGTCCCATCTCTTTTCAACAGAAGCTACGAGTAGGCCAATTTCGAAGTGAAGCAGCCATGAGGGTTATGAAATCACACTATTCTGTCTCTTTGGCTCTCATTCCATATGGGAAGATTGCAAATTATTTCACCCCAATCTTTCCCGTACATCAAATAGACTTTATCAAAATCCTATCTTCTTTTGTTCGCCACCCAAAGATCTCTAACGTTGTTGACATCTGGGTTAAGCAAATTTGGGTTAAGAGTGCCACCACATAAGTCTTCCATACCCCAGTTATCAACCCGAATATTAATACAGTCTCTATTGTGAACTTACCAGCCGAACCCATTTTTCAAAGTCTCCGCAGCACTTGCTATACTCGACCAAGTGAAAGAAGCTTTATCTATTCTTTTGGTGTTAAAAATATTACCATCAGGAAAATATTTGGATGACAGAACTTTAAAACAAAGAGTTTCCTTATTGTTGATGAGTCTCTAGACTCAATGACCTAGGAGTGAAATGTTGAAAAGTCACATATCCCGTAAACCAATACCCCCAATCCATTTTGGCTGGCACAAAGTTTTCCAAGGGAGCATCGACCAAAATTTTCCTTTTTCCTTCCCTGATGACCAAGTTATGCTAATCTTGGTTTGAAGATCCTTAATAGACAACGCATATGTTGGAATGGATTGTAACACCACCTTAATAAAGACCTCTTTGCCTCCATATGAACGTAATCTTTTTATCCAGCCGTTAACCCTGCATGAAAATCTATTAGTACCATCAATGAAAGCTTCTTTTTTCTTTTTACCTATAGGAAGTTGCAGGCCCAAGTATTTGTCCAACTTCTCCACAACCTTCATTCCAAAGAGGTCACCAAAAAATCTTCTTTGATCCCTCGGGGTATTATGGCTAAATAGAACCATTGATTTTTCAAAATTTATTTCTTGACCAGATGCAGAGGCAAAATTCCTAAGAATGTTATTAAAACAATCAACATCACTCTTTTTGTTATGGACAAATAGGAGTGCATCATCGGTAAATAATAAATAATTGATCCTCAAACCATTTCTACTAGCATGGATACCTCTTAACACATTATTGTTTTGAGCATGAATAAGCATCCTCGAGAATGCTTTCATGCAGAATAAAAAAAATACGGAGAGAGAGGATCCTCTTGACGGAGACCCCTCTCGGGAAAAATAGTATTTGATAAAATATTATTACACTTAACCAAATACTTAACAGAGGGAACACAACCCATAATTTAGTTGGTCCATTATTTGTCAAATTTCATCTTCCACATGACCGCCTCGATGAAGTTCCACTCAACGTGATCGTACGCTTTAATCATGTCAAGCTTGATGACACTTCCTTTATTAGGGACATTTCTAGAGCTTTGAATGTAGTGAATAAGTTCGTGTGCGATTAAGATGTTGTCATGAATCATTCGCTCTGGGACAAAGGTGCTTTGATTTTGACTTATACACTCAAGAAGGATAGCTTTTAACTGGTTAGCCAACACCTTAGCAATAATTTTGTAGATATACCTACACAAACTAATAGGGCTAAAATTAGTAATATCGCAAGGGTCCTTAATTTTAAAAATTAAAATAATAATATTTTCATTGAGTGAAGAAATGTTCTCCTGTCCATTAATCACATCCAAACAAAACCGAGTGGTATCCATTCCCACAATGTCCCAGTGCTGCTTAAAAAAGCTTCCAAAGAGACCATTGACTCCTGGAGCTTTATGGGGGTCCATCTGTTTAATTGCTTGTAGAACTTCATACTCAGTAGACTCCCTCATAAGCCACTCATTATTCTCCCTGGTAATACACTCACTAATATAGCTCATATCTTGATGGGTGATACCATTGCCATTAAACCAAAAGAGATTCCAAAAATAGTATTTAGCAACACTACAAATATCCTTGCTATTCGTGACCCAATTTTCGTTCCCATCTTTAAGCTTTTCAATACTATTCTTTTTTAAATGGCCTATGGCTTTGGCGTGAAAGTACTTGGTGTTCCTGTCACCATCCTTAAGCCATTGGGCCCGCGATCTTTGTGCCCAATATTTCTCCCCCTCACATAGAGATAATCCAACTTACACCGCGACTCCTTCAGCTTCTACGCACTATCCCCCTACTGGACGACTCAATGATTCTATTAATATTTTCCTCCAGCTTGTGAATATCTCTCTTTATTTTCCAATATTTATTCTGCTGCCAAGGGCCAAGGAACTCACGAACCCATCCAGCTTGCCACCGTTGTTACTCACGTCCTTCATCCATGCATTATTAATGCTACTCTTAACGTCCCTTTCCATCACCCACCAATCATCATAGCGAAAACACAACCTATTGTCAATGGGACGGTAATTAGGTTTACGACCACACAAATTGAATAAAATAGCATCATGATCAGACTGTGTTTGCCTCACTACACTAGTTGCAATAAAAGGGTATTTCTCTACCATAAAAATTGACGTAAGAAATCTGTCAAGTCACTCCTTGATCAACCTGTCCCCACCCCTGTTGTTGACCCAGGTGAACCACCCACGATCTGGCTTAATATCCACAAGAGCCAAATTATCCAAAATATCTCTGAAGTCGTTGATGTGCGCCATCACAATCTACGCCCAAGCTCCTTCTCAACGTCATTCAGCATAGCATTGAAATCCTCACCCACAACCAACTCCACATTGACCGAAGTTCCCAATCTACGAAGCATATCCCAAGAACTACTCCTTTCATTAAGGTTGACATGCCCATAATATCCAGTGACCCGAATATTGTTGTTACTTCCCAGCTTAACAATAGAATCTATATGATGCTCTGAGTAACTTTGAATGGTGAAGTCCACCTCATTCTTACACATCATCGCAAGACCCCCACTGCGGCCCTCGGAGTTCACAACAAGCACATTCTAAACCCTACACCTTGTTTGAACCCTTTGGAAATCAATAGCGTTCATTTTAGTCTCACACAGGAATATAAGGTCAGGGTTGTTAGCAACAAGGATTTGCTTTAGTTCCCTAATAGTCGCGGGGTTCCCCAAACCGCAACAATTCCAACAAAAAAACTTCATAGCACGAAGAAACCCTCAACCACACTAATTCACCCTTTGAGAGAGAACTACTCCAAAAGATTGAAGAAAACCACAAATAAACTGGCCACACCGAATGCACCAAGAAGAAAAAAGATAGGACCCAAAACAAGAGGTTGAACACCCGTACAGTAGCTAGAAAATCCAACAAGCCCGCAAAACAACCAACACCCCACACAACCAAATAAGGTAGGATTAAAACCCTGCAAGAAATCCAAGAAAACCAGGCAAACGAAACACAATATCTATCGAAGATCCATCACACTATCTATCAGCCTTATCGGCACTTTCGGATGTTATGATCTTGGTTATAATGGCATGTATAGGCATTTTTGGCTAATGTTTGGCCTACGTGTTTTGGTTGTTGAAATAGCCATATGGTTTAGCTTGTGTTATGGAATCTTGGTTGTGATTATGCTAAAAAAATTTTAAGTTAGAATGATTGATTACTTAAGCATATTATAAATGTTTTGTGGTTGGTGTGAATATGGTAATTTGGTACATTTGCTATAAATGGCATATGTGATCTTTGCTGCAAATTATTGAATCATATATTTGTTATGTTTTATTAGGTAAAGTAAACGGTTTGTTGTTGATGCAAGCTTAATCAAAAGTTAGTGGAACATTTACGCTAATTTGAATATGTAATGGTACATATTTAATTGTTATGATTGAGGTGCCTTTTCGGCATATTGGGTGTATGAATATGTACCTATTTGGATAGCTTGTTGTTGTATGGTTTGGTGTACATTGGGATGCTTGATTACATGTGGTAAATTGGTTATTGGTGTGTGCATGAATGGGTGAGAAAAATGGCTTGAAAATAGCCTATTTTTCATCCACACGGTCAGAGACACGGGCGTGTGTCTCAGCCGTGTTTCACACACGACAAGCTGACACAGCCGTGTGTCCCCTGTTGGTTTTTAAAGTTAGTATTTCAAGAGTTACATGGCCTGGCACACGAGCATGTGGCTTGGCCGTGTAACCCAAGTCAAAAAGTTACATAGGCTCAGACACAGGCTGGGACACGATAGTATGTCTTTACTTCGAATGTCCCACGGCGTAAGACACGGGAGTGTCTTTCAGCCGTGTGAGTAACACGGCCTGGCCACACGGCAGTGTGACCCCTACAGTTTGTAAATTTTCATCTTTTTTTTAAAAATGCTATATGTTTCAAACTTAGTCCCGATTTGTTTCTAATGTGGTTTTAGAGCCTCGAGGGCTCGCATAATGGACAATACATATGTTATTGATTGGTTTTGGCTATAGTTGATTATATGAATTAAAGGTTTTAAAATTTTTGATAATTTTGAAGCGTAAACTCCAGTAATGCTCTGTAACCCTACTTCGGCAATAGATGCGGTTAGGGGTGTTACATTTAGTGGTATTAGAGTTACAGTTTAGTCAGTTCTTAGACTGAACGTAGCATGTGTAAAGTCTAGAAATACATGTCATTATATAACCTATGATAATGTGATATCTCCCGACTCTAATGAGATTTGTTTTACTTATAGACGGAGATGTTTTCCGACCGAGCAAATTCTGATAATGCTGAAAGTGATACTCAAGTATCTGATAAAAAATTTGCTTATGATGAGTAGAGACTCATAAATGTAGAAATAAATGATTTATAATGTATGTTGATGATAAATGTTATGTTATATGTGTGTATATATGAGAGTCAAATTTAGATGCTTTACAACCTTCACCCCCTCACCTATATAGTTTTATACAACAGAATTCACAAGATTTATCTTGATTAAGCTCACAAGTGTAAAATCAAAGAGTTCAGTGGATGAATGAATAATAATGCGGTCAGAGCCGAGAATGGGTTAGCAAATAAGGAGAGTCCTAGAAGAGATATTAGATTTTTCTAAAGATCACTCAAGATATGCAATGTCGCTATTGAAAAAGAGGTTATTGTCAAGTAATCAACCTATTCAAGTATGGTATCTAAAGAATGTATTAACCGAAATTTATTCTGAATTGGTTATTAACAGGAATTTATTCTGAATTGGCTTCTTTAGTGAATGGGATAATGTGGGATTAATGAAGACTATAATAGTCAGTGGAATGATGTTTGAATTGCAAAGATATCTAAATGAAATGATTATAGTCAAGTAGATTATGATGATCTCTTTTGGGTATTCTATATGTTCATTTATTCTCAAAGGTATATGTAATAGTTCATCTTTAGAGGTGATTCTTATCATGAAAAATGCTAGCTAATCATAATGTTAAATGGAAGTATTATTAGGCTGGTTGGTTTATATCGACATTACTCTATCTTTCCTTGGAATTCTATTTCATTATGTTTGGTAGAAAATTTGACGATAAAACTCATATGATGCTATTATTCTATTCCTACTGGTTGTTGCTTTGCTTTATATATATGCAAATTATGTTGTCTTTGTCACAACTGGTTCCAGTGCGTATAAGCGGTGTTTTTCTTCTGGATTTTCTCTGAGGAATCGTTGAGCTCTTTATCTTTCTATATGGGTTGTATTCTCAGAGATTCAGTATAGGTTGACATCTTGGATTTCATTATCTCAGTTTTTTTTATCATTCTTATTATTTAATTTATCAAACATGGTTCATCTGTAAAGGATATTCATTGACCGAAGATAATTATATCTACTACGGTTATAATTTCTAATTTGATCATGGGAGCATGATGATATAGATCTCAGGTTTTTAAAGGTTGTGTTTCTGCACTAGTTGTTACTGAAACTACATTCAATTTTTCTCTTTTATTTTGAAATGCACTATTGATGGTTCGGGTATTATCTATCTATACAGTTGAGAAGTCAGTCTTATTATAGCACTATGGTTTTAATCTATTTGATGGTTGTGGCTTCGGTATGGTTCAAAAGCTTCGATGTTAATAATTGAAATAACTTTATTATATTTCCTTTTTAGCTTTTGTGAAGAGGTAGACATTGGCAAAAGTGTAGTCGGTGGAAGATTGAGCTTAAACTTGTATATTGGTTCTCATTCCTCAGGTAATCTCAATTTACGTCAACGAGTTAAGACGAGATGTTATGTTTCGTTTGAGTTAATACAGTTTGTAGAAATCTTTGATTGGTATTCCGTAGGAATTATGATAGACGGTATATCTAGATTATCTCGACAACAAGAATAAAGAGTTATTCTGAAATGTTATTATTCGATTGATAATATAGACTCAGTTGTTTTAATCAGAGCGAGTTATTCATTTAAAAAGTTAATTGAGTTATACACATTTGAGTTTATCCTCAGGCCTGGGGATAAATTTTGTGCCTTCACGGGTAAATAAACAGACAATCTGAATGAAGAATTCATATTCTAAAAGACATGATACAGAAATATATCTATCAGATTAGTTCTAATTGAGAAACTTTATTATGAGTTAAAGTTATCCTGATTGTTGAAGCTATCGCACTTGTGTAAAATGATATTGCTTGACCCTTTCCAAGAAAAGGGGAACAAATACCAGTTGAAAGTTACAAATACAAACATGTCAGAAGAATCAGTCAGAGTTCGATAATCTGGGTTTCTTGATTATGATTCACAGACGATTACTGGGAATTTCTCGATAGTTATACTACTAATGATAAGTGATGACGGGGGAACACCATATCTGCTTAGCTAAGTTCAGATATAGTATCAAGTTTTATTATGAGTTCTGATGCGAGTTCTAAGTCAAGGTTTGTTATAAATGGTTTATAAGTGGATTACCATTAAGAAGATGACAAAAATATTCGACTAGATGGCTTGTATCAGGTGAGAAATTTCGAGGACGAAATTTTTGTAAAAGGGGAAGAGTTGTAACAACCCGTTTTTCAATGGTGTCAGAAACAGTGATTTCAGGGCCACCAAATCTAACGAGTAACTTCATAAATATTATATTTAATATTTACGATTTAATTGTGAATTTGAAAAGGTTTCTGATATAGTGATTTTTGTTTTATAGACTATTTATTAAATTCACATGGTAAGACTCTCAGGTCAAGTGGTTTTAGAAAATGAGGTATTGCGACCTCGTTTCTATAAATCAAGCTGTAAATATTTTTATAAATATTTATGAAGTGTCATTATGGTGATACTAAATTTTGTTGAAAAATTTTAACGTTTTTATAGTTAATTAACCGAAAAGGACTAAATCGTAAAAGTTGAAAAAGTCAATTGCTATTTGATGTGAGTGATTAAATGGCTTAATTAGTGAAAGTATATGGACTAATATGGTAAATATACCATATTACATTTGAGCGAGTTGTTGGTTTTGTTTTATTATGAATATATATGTGTGTTTTATTAATTAAAACAAACTAAAGCAAATTAAAAAGGTAATAAAATAAAATAAAAGATATCATCTTCCTCTTTTTGAAGTTTGGCCGAAATTGAGAAAGAAGAAAAGCGATAGAAGGGGTTGAGCTTTCGGCTCTCTCTTTAAAGTTGCATGGTATGTCATTTTAGTCTCGTTTCTAATAATTTTTATGTTTTAGAAATTGTTGCAACTAGGTCCAGCTATCCCGTACTTTCGATTTTGAAACTATTAAAGATTTTGAATGCTATCATCGATGAATCTTGTGGTTTTTTATGTTATGTAATGAATTTTGAAAGTTGATTGATAATTAAAGGTATTTTATTAAGTGATTTTTGATGAATTTATCGATTAGGAACAAAATTGTTAAAATCATAAAAGTACAAGGATTTAATTTGAAATTATTACAAATATGGGCTGATATGGGTGCCATGAATATATGGCTGTTATAATTTGGCATTAAAATGGTTAATTTGCATGTTTTAGGCTCAGGGACTAAATTAAATAAAACTAAAACTTTAGGGGTAATTTTGTAAAATGTCAAAAATGACTAAATTGCATAAAATGAATTTTTTTACTATCTAAATTAATATATTGAATGAAATTATTAATTTAGATCAAGATCAGGTGGAAATTTGAGGAAAATAGAAAATTACCAGAATGCCCCTAAACTTTGGTATTTCTGAAATTTAGCTAGGTAAGTTCGTATGAACTGAATTCTGTATAATGTTGATTAAATTGAATGATATTGTGTGATTTTATTGTGATTGAATCAATATATATATGTTATTATGCAATCTATCATGTCATTAGACGATAGAAATTTAACGACGTATGAAGACTATCAAGCCTGGTTTGAACCTTAAGAATTTGCAAGATACAAATAACATGTCATTAAGGTTTACATGATTCGGGTACTGGTCCTGAACATCCTACAGATGGTTGAGGTCTTACATGTGTTGCAGATACTCCACAGCTCGTGTGAGCAGCATCGTGCAGCTACTTTCCGACCCACAGCTCGTGAGAGAATACCGATTTACAGCTCATGAGAGCATACCAATCTACAGCTCGTGTGAGCATACCGATTTATAGCTCATGAGAGCATACCGATCTACAGCTCGGGTGAGCATACCGATTCACAGCTCGTATGAGCATACATGTACATGATTTGATGGATTATAGTTATATGAGTTAGCACACTATGTGTGAGCTATCCTGGGTATCCAATGGTATTCTAAATGGTTCAACAGGCATTATTCAAATATGAAGTGGGAAAAGTTTGATATGAACTAAGATATAGATACATGTGAATTTCATTTAAATAGTATTACATGGTCTATTGAATGTGGAAATGGATGATATATGTATATGATACATAAATAAATGTTGTGCTCATCCATGTTTATAATGCTTATGTTATATGTTTATTTGGCTAACATGTTTGGTGTACATGCTTAGGCTTTGGCTAAGTTGTGGTTGGATTATGACACATTAAACTTATAAGTTATGCATTGAAATGGTAAATGACTAAATGGAAATTTGCTTGTGACCATGAAAGGCATGTAATTTCTATTGAAATGGTTTATCATGTGGTTAGTTTTCAAAAGAATTATGTTAAATGCACTAGCTTGTGGATAGATTTGAATGATATGCTTATGTCTAGTGTGATATGCAAATGAAACGGGTGTAGAAAGGTAATGAAATAGTAAATTCATACGTGAAGTGTAAAATGATGAAAAAGGGAATGATGAGTTGAATTGATGTTGCTATTTAAGCTAAAGATAGTAAATGCAATGGAAAGTAATGAAATGCAAATGAAAATGAAAATAAGAAAATTTGAAAGACTTTAAATTTATTTAAAATCCTACTATGCTAGGGATGATATGTATAAGTGATGTTGTGGATTTATTCAATTTGTGAGTTGTTGAATATGGCTTCATGAATCTTGCGGTATCGGTATAGGATTATTCTTGATATGTATAAATTTTATATTTGAAATGGATTGATATGACTAAAGTTTATACGAGCTTACTAAGCATTCATTGCTTACGTGGTTGTTTTCCTTACTTTTCAGATTATCGGAAGCTCGATCAAGTTGGAAGCTAGTCGGAGATCCATCACCCTATCCATTGGCTCTATTGGTACTTTTGGATGTTTTGATTTTGGTTATAATGGCATGTATAGGCATTTTTGGTTAATGTTTGGCCTATGTGTTTTGGTTGTTGAAATAGCCATATGGTTTGGCTTGTGTTATGGTATCTTGGTTGTGATTACGATATTTTGAATGATGACAAAGGTTTGGTTTCTGGCATGTTTATAAATGGACTTAAATTTGTTGATATCATAGCTTATTATGCTAAAAATGTTTAAGCTAGAATGATTGATTAAGTATGCATATTATAAATGTCTTGTGGTTGGTATGAATGTGGTAATTTGGTACATTTGCTATAAATGACATATGTTATCTTTGGTGCAAATTGTTGAGTGGTATATTTGGTATGCTTTGTTGGGTAAAGTAAACGGTTTGTTGTTGATGCAAGCTTAATCAAAAGTTAATGGAACATTTTCGCTAATTTGAATATGTAATGGTACATGTTTAATTGTTGTGATTGAGGTGCTTTTTGGGCATATTGGTTGTATGAATATGTACCTATTTGGATAGCTTCTTGTTGTATAGTTTGGTGTACTTTGGGATGCTTGATTACATGTGGTAAATTTTTTATAGGTGTGTGTGCATGAATAGGTGAGAAAAATGGCTTAGCTTGGAAATGGCCTATTTTTTGTCCACACGGTCAGAGACACAGGAGTGTGTGTCAGCCCTGTTTGATACACGGCCAAGCAACACGGCCATATGTCCCCTGTAGGTTTTTAAAGGTAGCATTTCGAGAGTTACACAGCCTGGCACATGAGCGTGTGGCTTGGCCGTGTGACCCAAGTCAGAAAGTTACATAGGCTAGGACACGGGCTGGGACAAAGCCGTGTGTCTTTACTTCGAATGTCCACACGACCTAGCCACACGCCTGTGTGACCCTTGCAATTTGTAAATTTTTATCTTTTTCTGAAAAATGCTACATGTTTCCGACTTAGTCCCGATTTGTTTCTAATGTGTTTTTAAAGCCTCGAGGGCTTGTATAAGGGATAATGCATATGTTATTGATTGGTTTTGGTTGTGATTGATGATATGAATTAAATGTTTAAAATTTTTGATAGTTTTGAAATGTAAACTTCGGTAATGCTCCGTGACCCTATTCCGACAATAGATACGGGTTAGGGGTGTTACAATTTTGTATTGAATCAAGTGTAAATGTGGTTATTTGGATTGTAAAATTCTTAACTTAAGGTTTCATATCTTGGCCGAATGGTATATTGTCATAGTTTCAACATAATATTTTATTATTATTTTATTATTATTTTATTATTATCATAATAATACTATTTCATATCGACTTTGAAGGGCCAAACGATATTCGTAGGGGAGACTCCTAACTTCACAATTGGAAATCTTCCTTTCGAGAGTCTTAAATTGTGGGGTAAGCATTGATGAGACTTTTAATAATCGATCTTCTAAATTACGAAAATATTATCAAAGGATCCTAGTTAATAAACGTTACTTATGTGTTAGATTATTTTACGACATAGATTGAGTGAAACCGTTAAAAAGGATTGTGGCAATCAGATCTACAATATAAGGTGTGGGATTTAAACCTTTAATTTGTGCATAATATGTTCACTTTCACTTTAATAACATGATATTAAATAATTAATTGAGAGTACATAAAGTACTCAAAAAGGAGTAGAAAAACTCATCAAAAAGAAACCCAAGTAAGTGATCCTAACCCATTAGTTTCATGAAAGCTATGTTTTGTGATGTGTTGATGTATGTGATGATGACATATGTGCAAATCTCATCTCTTGTTATGTGATACATGGCTTATCTAGTATGTTGATGATTTAAATGTGTGATATATGTGTATGTGATGAGATCCACGATTTAATATGAAAAGTATATTAAAGTATGCTTAAATAAATAAAAGAAAATATTTTGTGATATATGAAAATGTGGGCATGTTTACATGCATACGTGTAAAATTGATAAATATATGTTATGTGAGATTATGAGCATTATTACATGAAAAATGTGAAAAGTGAATTATGTGTTAAATTTGACAAATGGTCATATCACATGCATGGGGTGGCTTTTGTGAAATGTGGAAGTTATGTGGCGATTTATCGGTGATTATGTGGTCGTTATTGGCAGTTATGTGGTGGCTTGTCCACAAATGGTGTGTTATTGGATGGACGGGTTCTGGGGAACTGGATATTGGTGTTTAGCGGAGATGAGTAAGAAGTTCTTCATAATATGCATTACTACATAAGCATGCTTCAATATATTCATGTATGTGTATCTATGATGATCTGAGATTTCTATGCATATGATATATATATTGAAATGGATGTGTTTAATTAATGTGTTGTTATGTATGTTACAATATTTTGATTATCTCACACTGGGCTTGTAAGCTCACCCATATTATGTGTATGTTTCAGGTAATCCTCATAATTAGGACTAGAATGTGGATTTTCGATGATGCTCTCAGATGTGAACTTTTTAAATGGAGTTTTATGAACTTTGATTTGGGTTTGTTTTAATAGCTTTTGGGGACTTTATTTTAAATTGTGGACTGTGGCATGGGGATTTTCCTTTCTGATATTTTGGATTTATTGCATGGATTGCTTATGTTGGATTTCAGTTTTAAATGATCATTAAACGTTTTTAAGGTTAGTATCCGCTGCAAATGTGTTTTCAAGACTAAGTTATAACACAAGTATTTTTAATAAAAAGGAACAAACAAATTTTATTGAAAAGAACATGATATTTTCAGAATGACATGTTTCAAGGACAAATGGACTTTTCTTATGAAAAGGTTCTGGCCATCTTCATTACCCATGTAATTGCTCAAATTAGGTCTTAACGTCTAGGCCCAGTTTGAGGGGTTACATTTAGTGGTATTAGAGTCCAGCTCAAAACTCGGACTATGGGTGAAGTATTTTCAAAAAACAACATGCATTATAAAGATGTATTTTGGGAAGAACATGCCACATGTTAAAATTGTTGTAAAAAAAATCCAAGACTCTTGAAGTCGATCCAAGGTAAGTGTTCTTTAGATTTGAAACTATAGACTGTGAAAAAACTATAGTTTGAGACAACTATAAATTGTGAAAACTCTAGATAGTGAGATAAGTGTAAATTGAAATGAAACTTCAACTAAAAATATTCAAGTGATAACATAAAAACTTACCTCTATTGATAGAAAATTCATAAAAACTTAAAATGAGTACTCGCAGAGTTAGAACTTGAGGAATAATAAAACTCGAGGCATGCAAACTCGTGGTATGTGATTTTCGAGGAGCGCAATGACAAATAGCTCAATATTAGTTGTTAGCTTTTCAAGGACTTGTGTCTGACCTTGAGACAAACGACATTGTTAATGCGTCTATCGCTAAAGGTAGAAATAAGAGATTAGGGATGATACAATATCCCAAGCAATGTTGAGAACTTTAGAAAAGATTTTTGAGACTACAGTTGAGAAGGACAAATATTATAAAGAAGTAAGTGATTGGAACACGAGATAAAGGAAAAGAAAAAAGTATAGAATAAGAGGAAGTCTAGTCATACTGACTCAAATTCACGACCTTTGAAGTGTGCCAGAGAGGATAGACCACAATAGAATGTTGTAAAAGTTAATTTATGAAGTTCTATTCGATCAACGAGAAAATTTGTTTGTAAGTATTGTAATAAGCGTCATTCGAGCAACTGTTGGCAAAATTCAGACGCATGCCAAAGAAGTAGGTCCATAAAGCATTGTGTTACGAATTGTCCACAATGTCATCCTATTTAAATACAAGCTTCTACTCATAAACAGAATCAGAGATTGCTTTGTGCTACTAGGTGTCAAAAGGGTCAAGATGCATATGACGCCAATGAAGGTACTTTTACGATCCATTCTAATCGTACCTTGCATTGATTGAAAATTTGGTTTTACCTAAATTTGTTGTTAATTGTGTATTTTTGAAATTGAGAATTTGGGAATGAGGAAATCGTTAGTGATATTTCTATAGATAGTCCCTTGAGACAATCTATGTAAGTAAATAGGAAATCCATTGGAGACTTAAGGTGAAGTATTGGAACTACATTGGAATCAGAGTTGCGCAACAAAAATGTGGTGGTTGGTTTAGAAAGAAGAGTTATGAATTTTGTGGATAAGCGAAAACGTTTTTAAGGATTTGTATCCATTGCAAATGTGTTTTGAAAACTAAGATGTGTTTTGAAAACTAAGTTATAATACAAGTATTCTTAATAAAAAGGAACAAATAAATTTTATTGAAAAGAACATTATATTTTCAAAATGACATGTTTCAAGGACAAATGGACTTTTCTTATGAAAACGTTTTGGCCATCTTCATGGTCCATGTAATTGCTTAGATTGGGTCGTAATGTCTAGGCCTAGTTTGAGGGGTTACATTCTCAAATAAATCCATCTAAACATGATTTAGGCACATTTTCTTTGGGTCCTTTGAGCCTTTCAAGCCTACCATATGAATTTGACCCTTGAAACCTTTATTTGAACCTTAAAGCCTATTTTATTGCTATTTACCTACATCATAAGCCATGCTACCATCTTTTTAAAATTTTATCTTATTTTTGCACATATCTTAACTATACTTGTCTTGGTGAGCAAAGATCAAGAAATATTCAAAAAGATGTACATGTTATTCATATGTTTAAAAAAAAAAGTTCTATTCATATGTCAAGCAAAAAGAGCAAAAATAAATACTCAAAATATTGAGAAATATTGGGCATATACTTCAAAATGAAGTTTGGGGGTGAAGAACCCATTAGTAGGAAGGATGTACCTCGAAAAGTGATACGAACCGGCCGCCCGGGTTAATCGAGTCGTTTCACGTAGTTTCCTAATCGTCGACGAGGAGTAGTTGGAGTTGTCAAAATTGGGTGATTTAGGCTAAGGGTTGCGGAAGCTTTGAAAGGGGTTTAGATGAGTGGTTTGGTGTTGGTAGGTTCAGTTTAGAATAGAAACAAGGTAGGATAGAAAAAGGTAATTGATGGAGATGGAAACTAGAACTTAAACGTCAAGAAAGTTTTAATACTGTAATGAGTATCGCCCCGAATCTTATATGGTTTAAGGTGAAAAGATGGAAACAGAAATATGGACCTCGACCCGTTACTTAGCAAAGTAAGAACCGAACGTATATTGAAATGGATGAACGCCACACCAGGATTGGTGATAAGTTCATAAAGAGTTCGGTTGATGCCACTAACACGCTAGATAAGCCAAATCGAGACTCATACGAAATATGAGAGGTTGAAATCTCACAAGAACAATAGTTCATTCAGAAATTTGACAAAAAGTCTTTTTACAATGAAATTAATCAACTATTTATAGAACCAGGCATGGCTAGCCGAATGGGCAACTTTATGGCTAAGAATTCAGCCATTAATATGCTAGAAAATTCTAGAAAGAAATCATTAATTTGCTGTAGCTAAATTCGGCTGAATGAGCATGAATGAAGCATTAAAAATCTGGTTCATGCTTAGAGATGATTCATGGATTGACCAAAACAGCATGTTGATTCACTAGATGCATTCATGCATCCTTATCTTGAAGAAAGCTTAATTCCATGGATGTGCAACCCCTTATTTGTTCCAACATCTCCCTTGGTTGAATGGAGCTTTAAAGTTCCTTGAAAACTTGAATAGTGATCTTGGAAAATACATGGACAGGCCTGAAACGTCCCATGGTATGTTCTTGCATAAATTTGGTCCATAAATGTGCAAATGCATGAACATTCAGCAGCCCCCTCTTGCATGAACGTCCCAAGTACTTGTGCTCCCTTAAATGCCTTCCATTGAACCTCAATTGTGCATGCACACTCCCATACATTGCACCAAGCTATTCATGCACTTGGACTTTAATGCTCATTCATGTATTCGTCCATCCTACAAGAAAAACATGAACTAAATTATGTTCAAATGTATGTTCGGCTGAACTAAATGGCATCAAGACAAATTAAACACTAATTATCATACTAACTAAATTGAGATAAATTAATTATAGTGTAGCCACCTTATTAAATTCGGCTAACACAACATAATTAAAATATGTAATAAACTGACAAGTAATTAAGAGCTGTAACTAAATTAGCTAATTAACTTAAATATTTAATTTATTCCAGCAATTAAAATTAAATGAGCTAAAGAGCTAATAACGAGCTCAATGAGCTGAATTGAGCTCGAATGAGCTGACATGAGCTTGAATGAGCTGACTTGAGCTCAAGTGAGCTAAACCAAGGACATTTCCACGGCGTGGTCGTATCAAAAAGATCCAAGGCAAAGTTAGGGTTAAGATTACTAAACTTAAAAATTCACTTCTCTTTATTCCTACCTTAAGCCTAGCCCCATTACAATCTTATAAAAGACCTATTAATTTGGATGATTTTGCCAACTACATTAGTGGAGAAAAAATTTCTAAGTTCAACATATGAGGACAATTAATTAGACATTATGATTGTTTTGTCTGATTGATAACGAAACTTTGATCGAATGGTGAATGTTATTTATGATCTTGAAAAGCATGCACTTTATGACTTATGCTAGCATTTTTCCACACTTAAAATAAAATTTTAAAATAATGTTTGCATATGAGCGACTTATCAATAAAAAGAGTTTGTGAGTATGATTTTGTTGATGCATGGTTATGTGCAAATATTGATGCTGCTTAAACTCATTGCAAAATTTGCCTTAGCAAAACTTGTGTTTTACATGAAACATTACTCAGTACGAGCAATGGATTAAGTTTAGGAGGTGTGTAAACTCTAATTTATAATTTTTTTAGCAGTTTATAACACCTTTTAACTTTAAAAAAATATTAATTTCTAGTATTTGTTAATTAATTAGGTGAATTTTGTTTATATTATGGTGATGGGCATGAATTTATAAAAAATGCAAATATGTGCTTTATTGTATTAATTTTATGCATAAATTAAATTATTTCATACTATTTATTAATGTGTTACATTTTATTATGCTAGGGGACCATGAAGTTGATTTAATATGAAGCTTATTATAATTCTTGCATGGACATGAGCAATGCTACCCTACTTGGACGGAAAAACTATGCAAATTGGGTCATGGAGATGTTGCTTTGACCCAATTAAAAATGATGTTACATGGTGGACAAGTCTAATTATTTAATGGGTCACAAAATCGTCCAAAGAAGGGGAAGACAAGCCCAGTTCGGCACAAGCATGTTGGCTGCCCAAAAATTAGTTTTGGGATATTTATTAGAGGTCCCTACAGTTGAAATTAAATCAGAAAAGAGCCCATAAAGTTTGCTCTTGAAACCATCCAACCCTTGCATGATTCTAGCATGATTTCATGCTTGAATCAAGAAACCATCATCCACCCTTTTCCACAATGTGTGGCCGGCCAAGTAAAGGAGTAAATGGGAGGATATTTTCACTATTTTTAGTAAACTCTCCCACCAACCTCAAGTATAAAGATCCACTCCCATCTCACATATCTCTCATCCCTTACTCAATCCCTAATCTCTTCCATTCTCTCATTCCCACGCATAGCATCCCATAGTTCTTTCTTTTCTTAGCCAGCAAAACCTTGATAAGATCACCTCTTGGCCGGTCACCTTAAAGAGCCATTAGCAAAGGAGCAGCACAAAGATCAGAGGAAAACATCTTCAATCAAAGTTCGTGAGACTGCTAATTCGACAGAGTTTATTCTTTCATACTTTTGTTACTTTTAATCATGTTTGTAATGTGATTTGCTATCTTGTCATCAGCAATTGTAGTTTAAAACTGTTTAGCTAGGATGATTGCATTAGCTGAGGGATCCTAACCAGACGACGGCTAATGGACACAATAACTAAAAAGTGCATGCTTAATTTAGATCCTAACCCGACTAAATTGAAGGTTCATAATAACTTTAATGAGCTCTATTATCTTGCATAGTTTTTAGGTTTATGTGATTAAATTGTTTTAAACTTAACCCGTCCATATTACTTCACATGAATTCTACAAAACCCTTAGTTTAATATGATCAATAAAATGCATGTTTTACTAAGTAAAACACTCTGAAAGGACTTAATTTGGTTTCAAAACTCATGAAAGATCGAGTTGCCATGAAATATTTTCTGAACACTATTAAGCATGAGAAAAATAAATTAAGTTGAATGATATAATTATCCTAACCCACTCATGTTATTGATTGTTGAAATTTGTGTTTTTGCTGCTAAACTCATTTCATACATTTCACTTCATACTTTGCATTTAGATTAAAATTGCATTAGAGATCACCTTACATTTAGTAATTATTTTTACATCACACCACTCAAAAATATTGTTTTTATCACCAGATTGTTAACTCCAATTTTACAATTAATTTATTAACATATACAGTCTTTGTGGAGACGATAACTCTTTTACTTACTTATTACTTGATAACGACTGTGTGCACTTGTACAAACCTAAGTGTTATAGAAACCTTGGTGGAAGTCCCCTTAATATGCATTTTCCCTTATATTGAGAGAACCCATGAGCAACCATTGATGAAGAGTGTCCAAAGTACTACTCAAACAATGTTTTTAGCTCACTTTTGATTTCACCCATGAACCCATCGTGGAAATCCTTGAATTGAGAATCAAGCCATGAATCCAATTGAGAAAGCTTCACCTATAGTTGAGACACCTCCTATTGTAGCAACCTCATTTGCTTCTATAATCTGGTAGTTACCCTATCACCGGTTATAAAGATCGTTGTAACTCTGATACCTTTGATATGAAAGAAAAATTGAACAAAAAAAAAAGCATTGAAGAAAAAGGAAGAATAGTGAATTCGAGATGGAAAGAGAGAGAAGAAGTCAAAACTGTTGCAAAACTTCCATAATTGCCTTCCCTTCCCATTATTGGTGCTTAAAGGGAAGGATAACCCATGATTGGTGCTTAAAGGGAAGGATAACGACTTGTGTAACAACCTGGCAAATGTTAACTAACTGCTGCTTCAATACGCACCGCTGATTAAATGATTTTAAGCCAAAATAACTCGTTTTGAACGCTACTCTCACTCTAGCCACAACACACCGTTTCATTAATGTTTTCCACAGCAAAAAGCTGTGTTTTTCCAATTACACTTAAAACAAAAATAACAGAACAATAACAAAATTTTAAACTGTTTAAACTGTTTGACCCTTGCTGCTGCCTTCCATAACTTTTAAGTATAACCAAAATCTTGGTATTTTTTGGTTAAGACTACCGAATTTAAAACTTCACCATACGCAATTTAGAATGCGTGAATCTCCAATTCTAATATGTGCTTTTACCAAGAAATTTTATCTGAATTCTTTTTTCGTATTTTATATTAGTTGAATTTTCATTTGTAGCTGCTCATGCATTTGCTTTCAATTTTCTTTCAAATTTTTATGGCATCTTTTTACGTTGAATCAAACACTTCCAAAGTTTTTTTTCTAACAGCGATAATTAACCTTGAAGTCTCAAATTTACATATTTTGTGACTTTACAGAGATTTTATTGAGTTCATATGCACAGCATAAAAAAAAAAAATGGAGGATCTCATCAGACCCGGCAATGCGTGTAGCAACAGTTCTCCATTGCCGTGTGTTCGCTTTTCAGCTTTACATTGTTGGGTCATGTCTATGTCTAGACCTGGCAATACCAGACACAAACACAACACAAAAATGAGAAAATAACAGACACAACATAACGAGAATGTCTTAAAATTTAAGGCATTTAACTATAAAATATTTATAAAAATATAAGACCTTAAACACAACCATGGATATGACAAAATGCATGAACACAACGTGGATGTATGAATTGCCAGGTCTAGGCTCACATCTCCGACAGCTTAATCTCCATCAAGCTAATGCAGAAGAGAGTTTACCGTCTAAAAGGACACATCAGGTAAGATTATAGCCCTAAACCTATAAGTATCACAATTTCTTGGTATTTGGTAAAAAGCTCATCCACGGAAACCGTTTCTTTTTTTCTTTTTTTTTTTGTCTTTCAGATCATAGTCAAGAGCTAACCTTTCATTGCTTTCGGGCATCAATTACCGGATTCAGCTCTGTTTACCAAAAGAAAAACGAGGTTATGAAGACTGATCAATAAAGCCGGATCCGAGTTTGGATCGCGCTCCGACATATGGGGCAGATTTGGAGGTCTTCTCCGCAGTCACAACAAGTCTGTCAAATTGAAGATGAAAGGGAAAAAGGTGTATGTCAATACTTGGGTTTTGGACATAGATATGGGATATACTCCTCCAAAACTCTCCAAATGTATGAAAATCTTAGAAAAATTGAACATAGCTATGCCCAACATTTAGTACCTGAGCCCAAGTAACATAGTAGATTATAGATAAAAAAGAGCAACGGGAAGTAGAGAGTAACTAACCTGATGTCCGCAACCAAAAGCCATGTCCTTGGGATTACCAAGACAAATGGGGCAAATCTGTTAAGTTTGCGAGAGAAAGGGTTAAAAAAGAAAAGATATGTAGCTTAAGGCTAGGACTAAGCAATGAAAAAAAACCCAAAAAAACTGGAAAAAAAAAAGGAAAAGCTGAAAATACTTTATTTCTAAATTAGTTAAACACCTTAAAATACTATACAAAAATATGCTTTTATAAATTTAAAAAACTGATCACAAGAATATAGGACATAACCCCAATTTTTTTTTTCCAAAATCGGACTGAACTGACTGTTGTTACTCCTTATAACTGGCGTAAAAGTGCAGCAATTCCAATGAAATGATAATGCTAATAAGTACAATGTTACTTCAACGGCAGGTTTTGCATACCTGATGATCGTAAAGGGAGCTTGAAGATGGACCTGTGGCTGTGGCAGCAGAGGTATCATATCCAGAATACAGAGGTATATTTTGCTGAAAACTGCTTGAGCGAGAATAGGGAGATGGATTTTGCTTAAAACTGCCGGATTGAGAATACGGAGATGGATCCTGCTGAAAACTGCTTGAGCGAGAATAAGACTTCGGGTTATTGAAAGATGAGGCACCATACATGGGAGGAGGGAGAGGAACTCTCTCAAAAGTATTTCCCTTTCTTTGTCTGGTTTATTAATGAAAAGAAAACAATTAGAGATTAATGATACATTACTAACACTAATACACTTATAGAAATCAACATGAATGCCAGATATGAGCATGTGTCCAACAAAATATATTTAGATTTTAAAAAGTGTATTCAAATATTTGAAGAATCTTTGAAGGGTCATATGGCCCATATGCATGCCCGAAAATGTGTTGAGAACAAGTACTTAAGAAAAATGAGGAGTCAAAGTCACATGGATAACAAATTTAATAACTACCCCAACAGGCCGAGCTCAATAGTTGCTTTATACTGAGCAGGAATTTCCATCAAGGCTGAAAGAGCGAATTCTGCCTGCTTTCTCGATGAATCTGTATTCTTCGACATAATCTCTGTGAAGTTCACAAACTAGAAAGACCGAAAAGAAGTGGCTTTAACAACTAAGAACATTCAAACGGTAAACAAAAAGGAAGCAAACTACGATTGTCCTAAAATTTTATTAGTAAATTACAGTTTTTCAACAATAAGAGACTTCAAAAATTACTCACCTGAAAATTGTCGAAAGCACGAGCAGGGATGTTATCATCAAACTCCCTCATCATGTCCCAAGGTCCATCACCAACCCCAACTAGGACAATAGACAAGGGGAATTCACTGCAACCAGATGAACCATGTTAGGGTATACATTGCGCGGCAATCTAAATTAAGTGGCGAGTTAATGGCATCACCTTGCTCTAACGATTGCATCGATTGTCTTTTGCTCTTGGGGGCTAAGCTGACCATGCTGTGTGTCGACACTTCGAGTCACCTAGGACATATATGAAACAGAAATGTTGGAGAACTAAGATTCGGATTTTGCCCGGACATACAGAACCAAAGAGTATATTATAGATGATTCATTGTAAGACTAAAATCAAAACTGTCTTTTAATGACAATTCTTATTCCAATTAACATCAGAATGATCAGATGTTCTTCGGATCTGCAGAGAGAGAGACCCCATATCAAATGGATGCTTCAGTCTTTTCTTTCTAAATCATCCAGAGTTACCTTATCGAGACTGGCAGTAAACTCTCTTCTCATTTAGAGAGATAGACACCCTAAATCAAATGATTAGTAAGATGATCCACCCTTGTAACCAAATATTTTGTTACTCCAGTCCAGTTATTCAGATTTTGGAGCATGTCTAGTTTCTGTCTATTCCTGGAACAGAGTGTATACAATCAAATATTGAATCATTGAATCCCAAGTTCTCTTCTTCCATATTACCTGTCCATCAGCAATTATCAGCAAAACATGGTATTGACCACCACTTTGCTCGACAATAGTCATGGCCATTTCAATGATGGGTGCAAAGGATGTTGGCCCTGCCGCAAACAAACATAAAACGGCTGTTGTAAGAACCGACTGGTTCGGGTTCAAGATGTATGTATAACATTAATAACCCAATGGATCAAGTACAAGTCAGGCACCTGCGAGTCGAAGCTGGGGAACAATTTCTCTGTATCGTGCAAGCACCTCCTCAAATCCATTGCAGAATCTCTCTTCCGGATAGAAACTGAAGACATCTTGATCATGTGTTGACGCTGAAAACATATGAAGCAAATATCATCTAATAATCCAAATAGAGAAAACAAGTTAATGTAGAATTGTAAGAAAACACTTTCAATGAACTTTACCATCTCCGAATCCATAACATGGAATGAAGTTATCCTCATCAAAAGCGGATAAGCTCTGTCCAATAATTGATATAGCTTGTTCATAGGGATTTTGGCCATTCCCGATGTGATGCAAGCTTTTGCGGTTGAATGACCTTGCACCTGGTTTTCCATCCAAGTTAAGTGGTGTGTTGCAGATGATTTAGAAAAACGTTAGGGCATCAGATAAATCAGCAAGTAATACCTGTCCATTCGTTGCTTTTTGTGAAATCGATACCAACGATGAGGTTAGAGGACTCGAGGCCAGCTTGTGCGAGGGCAGCAGTAACCTGGGATCAGCAATTTCATTGACTGAACATGTCATTATTTTATAATTTTGTGAGAGTACAAACTATCCTATGTAGATAAATAGATATTACAGGACAGGCAAATTTTCCATATGCAACATCTGAATGATTGAAGTAGCCACATATAGGCAAATAATTTTCCATATGCAGTAAATGACTTTTCACTGTTATTGAAGTACCCGTGTTCAACATCCATGTCCAATACATATATGGACATGAATATGTCGATATGATCCTCCAAGAACCCTCCAAACACAATAAAAATTTAGAAAGTTTTGAACATACTCATGTCTGATGATATAGCATCCAGATATGGTTTTCCATTCATGCAAAATCCATCTAATATAAATATTTTCAACAGAAACATAATATAATAAATATAGCTGACAGAAAAAGGATGCTTTCCATCTAAATAGTTCAAATCCAACAATTTTTCCGCAAGTCTAAACCAGTTTTTATGGGTTTGACAATACAGTTCTTCTTTAGGCTTTCATGTCAGGTGGCAGATGTTTATAGCTATGTTGCTACGACTCGACTTTTCTTGAAGTACCTGTAACCACCATCTATGTCCAACATACAGCCAAGTCGGATATCAGGGTATGACCCTCTAAAACCCTCCATATACGTAGAAAAACTTCAAAAAAGAATTGAATATACCTATGTCAAATACATACCAATATTTGATACTTACAGTCGAGTCCGAGAAATATAAAATCATATCAACAATTCATCATGTTCATTTTGAACAAATATTCCTATCGATCATTACCACCAACCACAATTCTTCATATTAACCGAAACAAGAACAAACAAGCTAGAAGAACTCACAAGAATTGCAGCAACAACAAGCTAACCTGGTCCAAAGTTTCGTAGTTATCAGCTATCCTTGAGTATTTCACAATCTTATGCCCGCGATGGAGTGTTTGCAATCCGTAATTACTTGAGTGAGGTGGAGCATGGTGATGCCGTGGTGTATAGTAAGGAGTCTGTGGAGGATATCCTGATTGCGGTGGATATCCGTAACGACTCCATGAATCTGAACCACCGGACCTACTTGTCGGATACGCTCTTCCACTAGAATCCTTTGAGCTTTTTCCTCCCATAACTAATATAATCTTAACAAATTAAGCTACTCAAGAGTTCAATGACAGAAAATGATATCTCCTCCTGCAAATCAAATAAGACCAATCATGAAAATCATTGAAAGCCAGTCAGTTTTATAAGATAAGATCCAGAAAATGATATGCAATAATTGAATATGATCAAGATATTACTAACTAAGATACCTTAAAACTGTTAAAATATCCTTTTGATTCTTGAATAAAGTATTGTCAAATTAAAAGGGTTAAGGATATGATAATTCTATAAATTAAAAGGTATTTAAAGGTTCTAAATAAAAGAAATTTCCTTGGAAATTTACTGGTATGAAAATAAAGACTAATAAAATGCAAAAAGGCTGCTGCTGGTAATGACAGGTTCAAAAAGCTACCTACTGACTAAACATGTAACCACAATTAATTGCAAGAAGTGCAAACCTCAACATTTATACAAGACCACAGGAAACTCAAAACTTGAGACTCAGATAAGGACAAGGGTCAAAATCCGATACAAATACAGCAATGGTTTAACACCCAGCACTGGAAAATTCTTAAAATTTGGTTATTAAGAAAAGATTTGACCTATACAAGTAAATTTTTTGACAAGTAAAACACTTCAAGGAACTCTTAAGAAAAGGCAAAAGGAGAAGAAATTCCAGGTGGGTTTTTCCATTGATGAACACGCAAGAGATGACTATAGATAAGTATTTCTATATTCGTAAATGAACGAATAAATTTAACAACCAAATGTTTCATAAAAAAAATTAATGAAACTGATATACATTAATTATATACGTAACCTTCACTAGCAAGAAAACCCCAGGATTATAATTGTAAAAAAAGGAGTCAACTACCATTGTTTTAGGTACTTTTGCTTATCAATCAGTGCATTTTTATTAATTATTTATTTTATAGATATGTAAACCAAACATATCCTGGCAGAATGGCAGGAATCCGTAGACAACAAATCAATTTAATATTGACCAAGGGCCCTGGGTCATCATCTTCATCTCAAAGTAAAATGAAAAAAACAAAATGAATAAACAATGGTCAAACCTTCATGTATTAGAAAAAAAAATTGCAGATTAACAATGATTTTACCAGTTGGGACTTGGGATTTAGTTACTTAAAACGACGACCTAAAAAAAAAATCAAAGGGAACTTGATATATCAATACGAGAGTTAAGCAATGGAAATTAACAGGACCTGGAAAATTTTATGAAAAGGACTTGAGATTTTCCCTTTCATAATCAATGGAAAATTGAAGGGGTTTGGGGAATGAACAAGGTCAACAAAGTTTGGTAAGGGAAGGTGCGGCACATGGAACTAGGGTGTGAACGTGTCTTATCCAAGTGAATTTGCGACGAAAGTTCAAAGCAATTGATGACTTTAATTTGGGTTTGAGTCAATGGGGTTTTTTCTTGGAACCATGTCGATCTGGTTTTTTTTTTTTTTTTACAGGATTTTAACAAAGATTAAACTTTTTTGATATATAAAAGGTTGTCCCTGCATCTATTGGAAAACGACATGTTTTCAGCAGTGAAAAATTGGGGGATAAAAAAAAAAAAAACAGTTTTCAGCGACAATATCGAAACTCTCAATCATAAAAAGCGATAAGCGCCCGTCTGAGAATTGTGTCGATGGAACACAATAGACAGACAAAAAAACAAACTCAATCTAGATTGACATTTTCAACTACTACGAGGATTTTTTATTAAAATATTATAAAAATAAGAAGAATTGTATATACATTCATGTCTACCTTGTTGTAATTGAACTAGTCACTCTTATAGAAAAAATTTGTTCACCAAACTTTGGGTGGAGAAAGTCCTTAGGTTTTTATACATGCGCTGGAAACCTAGTCTAGTTTGAACATCTATTGAAAAGTGAAACAGTTCGGACAAAAATATAGATCCAAAAATAAAATTAGATAAATAATAAAATTTGTTTAGAAAATGGGTTAGATCTCGAGTAAAGTTTTTTTGCCCTGAGTTTAGTCCAAATTTAGAAAAAGAAAAAATGTTTTGCTGTTTATGTTAGTACAAAAACTTCAGTGAGGAAAATCTCAGACACACAAATGAAATACGAACAACAACTCGAACAGAAAATGAAGAAATAGAACAAGACTGTAAGGCGTGTATTAAGCCACTACCTTTAAGGTTCTATTCACCCCAACCTATACTCGGTGTGCAAATGAATTTCAAGCAAATGAACCTCGAGGATACAATTAAGCCCGATGACTATTTGTGTTTTGCATTGACGAAAATAGTCCATTAAGCATTGAGCAATGCATAACAAGAAAGTCAATTTCTATAAAAACAAATTGCAATAATTCTTTATAAAATAATCTAATAATATTAGAAGATGGAAGAAAGATAGAATTTTAAAACCTGTTGATATGATTTTCAAATGAAATCTCATTCCTATTTATAGGAATTTTCATGTGTCTTCAAAGAGACATCTTTCAATAGGTGTATTATATGAATAATAACATCTTTAAAATACACATAATTATTATTCATCTAATATTATAACCATTCAAGTAATATTGTTTGAATAGTTATAAATTTTTGTCAAAAATCAAGTGATATAACTCTTGGCCAATAACAAAAAAAAATAACTTTTGATTAATTACATCCTTTCATTTATAGTTATTGAAACACTATAAACATTTGAAAATGTTCCAACAATCTCCCCCTATTTTCAAAATATTTTAGAATTTGATTTTCTTGGAAATCAATTTTCATAAATGAAGGTGTCTTACGATTGAACCTTCACTTAGTGAAAACATGTTAAAGTTAATCGGACTTGCATAGTAGACTAAGCTTTGAACCAACTATTCTATTTGATTAACCGAACACATCTCACATAATGATTTCAACATCGATCAATGCATAGTAACCAGGGACACTATTATGGTCATGTGTTTGTGTCCTCTTTTCATGGGTGCTGTCAGAGCCAAGCCCTTGAGCTCTTAGAAACAGTCACACTTCCGCTCACATAGGTAGATCCCATCAAGAGTGTTCCCGTAATTATAACAATCTAACATATTAGTGTTATGGGTACATTAAAAGTACATTACTCATCATTCCCTTATCAATACAAGTACCTAGCACTTTAGTCTTAGGATGAATTTATTTGTAGTGCTAGCAATCATATACAAATGATGTACTTTGTCCAATTGAACTTAAGACTTGACGTTATACCAAGCGTTGAGTCGAGTTTCCATCATGAGTGACTCTAATTAATGGGCTTGAGTCCCATCCCTTTTGAGGTTTTGTTGACTACATCTTTAGCAAGACTTTTTGTCAAAGATCCGCCAAATTTTCACTTGACCTCACATAATTAGTAATGATCACTCCATCAAAGATTAATTGTCAGTCATAGTTATGTCTTAATCCAATATATCAAGACTTTCCATTATATATTTGGAAATATGCATTTGATAGAGTAGCCTCACTATCACAATATTTAGAAATAGTTGAAATTGGTTTAGGCCATAAAGGTACATCATAAAGCAAATTTCTTAACCATTTTACTTCTTTAGATGCAATGGTTAATGTAATAAATTCGACTGCCATGGTGGAATCAGTAATACATGTTTGTTTTTTGGAACCCCAAGAAATGACTCATCTACTAAGAATGAAAATTCATCCGTTAGTAAAAGTATGATCTTCCAAACTTGTAATCCAACTAGCATCCGAATACCTTTTTATAACTAAAGGATATTCCATTATAGCTGTAACACCCTACACCCAGCCTGGTCGCCAAGCCCGAATATGGGATGTCACACCACCGTCTCATGTCACATATATCAAGTAGAAAGCTCATAGTAAATAAAACATCCATCATTTTATTGTTCGTATAGGTTTTAAGTCAATCACTCAAGATAGTTACCATTGCTACATGCTAAATTTACAATAATTAGTCTTATAAACAATTTTAAACATGCATAAAGTCCATTTAGCAAAATTCTCAAAACATGTCAGTAGGTATCTTTACTGACACTAGGGTATCGATATTTCCTCTAAGTCGTATCGATACCACCTGGATAAATGATACCAAACTTGCATTTTGTTTCTCGATTAAAAACCCAAAGTCTCGAAAAATATCGGTACCTCTCATAAAGTATTAATATTTTAACCTCAAATATCGATACTTTAGCATAGGTATCGATACCAAATCTCTATTATGACTCTCTGCATGCTTCAAAACACAGAGGTATCAATTTTAAGACTCGATTATCGATACCTCTGCTCCAAACCTCAAAAATGCAACATACATAAACAATTAGTTCTTTCCAATTTAGTTCTTCAACATCATGCATCAATTACTTCAACAAATAATCATTCAACGACCTAATTAATAGTTCATTATTGGAAAATAGTGTTCGGGCAAGTAACATCAATCCATCCATACGTTCATGAACCCAAGCGAAACATAACATGTAATCCTTATAAACCGAACCAAAAACTAGCAAAATGTCTAGGGGTTAACATGGTTGTAACAAGTCTACCACATTGCCTCATTTCCCAAAACATAAATAAATATAGAACACCTACGAAATAATAAATGGACTTGCTTGGGTCACCTGTAATACCCCTAACTAGTATCCATCGTCGGAATAGGGTTACGAAGCATTACTATACAAACGGAATATAAGAACAAACATTTCATACATTGATATAAACATAATATTAATAAATGATTCCCATACATATTGCCCCTGAATCGAGTCCTTGAGGCCTTAGAAATACAGTAGAAACAATTCGGGACTAAATTAGAAACACTTGGAAAATTCAAGAAAAAGTTAGAAAATTTTAACTACAAGGGTCACACGGCAGTGTAGCAAGCCGTGTGCCTTTCACGGCTGAGAAACACGCCTATGTCTCAGGTCGTGTAACAATCGAACTAAGGACACACGACCGTGTCCTAGCCCGTGTCCTTACCCATGTAACTCACTGAGTAGGGTCACACGCCCGTGTGCTAGGCCGTGTGTTAGGCCATGCAACTGTCTGACGTGCATGCAATAAAACCTACAGGGGACACACGACCGTGTCACCAGGTCGTGTGTTACACATGACTAAGTCACATGCCCGTGTCTCAGGCAAAGTCAAGCCATTTTCAACACCGGATCATGCAACCACCTAAAGGTCTTTGGTACATATAATCAAGGCATCAAAACATGACCAAAACCTACATGAAATGACCAAGTCAACCAATATGCCATACAAGGCACCTCAAATGCAAATATTCAAACTTAGCTAAACATGTATACTTTACCACATTTCAAACATACACATCTAGTTCAATACCATCTTAAAACATACCATAATTAAGACCATTAGCATTTCAACATAAACATACCATTTGAGCCGTTCCAATCATGCATCACAAATACCCAAAATGACATAATTTGGCAAGCATCAAAAGTTACCAAAACCAAACAACTTATACATACCAAAATCATCAACTACATTCAACTAGATACCATTATAAGTCCACTTAAAAATGCCATTATAGTCACGGCCAAAACATAAAAAACTATCGATATTTATGCTGGATAGTGTGATAAATCTTCGACAAGCTTCCAACCCGATCAAGCTTCCGATAATTGATAGCACTAGAAAAAACATAGGTTTTCCCCTTACTTATTGGTCAAATTATTCCCATGTAGTTATCCTTAGAATATATTTTAGCATTTTCAGTTTAGTAAATTGCATTTTATAACTCAGTGAATCCTAGCCTATTTTATCTTTAATTTTGCTATCTTATTGCATTAATGTCGCTGCATGAGTTAATCCCAGATTGCGTCCAGAATTGTTGTTGCACCTGACAGTTACCTGCAATGTTGTTATATGAGTTAATCTCAAATTGCGTCTAGAATTATCGCCGCACCTGATAGTTGTCCGGATAAGAACCAAAATTGTGTGAGCTGTCCAGTCTGGTATAACCAATATGTACGAACAAGGACATAATATTTTTGAGGAAAGGACACCGTACTGTGGGAGGAGAACATAAAAGGTGGACATGAGAAGAAAAAGGGGCCAGCTTGAGCTTTTTCTCTCTATTATCGTCATCTTCATTATCCTACCTTGAAGCTTGTAGCCATGGCAACTTGAGCCTTCCACGAGTTAGCCAACGTGAAAACCAGATACAGACTAGCTTCTGACGAGGAGACCTAAGAGAGCGACAGAGGGAATAGAGAGATTCAGTCGAGTTGTCTAGAGATAGTATTCTCTATTTGATTATTCCTTATGTCTTTTTAAATGCTGTGATTACTCTCTGATTTCTGATTGTATTGAAGTACTGATGAATTCTTGGTGAAATGTTATCTTATTTAATCTTGCTTTTATTGTTTAATTTTGGGGTTTGAATGTTTTTTAACACGAAAGTGTTATTGCAGTCACTGACACTAGAAAGTGCAGTGACAGTTTGAGCCAACAAGCATTTCAACAAAAGTTGAGTGAGGATTAGAGGAGTTTAGTCCACTTGTTCTTAATAGTATCGTATTGCCATCATCGGAGGGTGAGGTTAGTATGCATGTTTAAGTCTTGGATTAAATAGAGGAGTGATGATGGGTAAGATTTACATTGAACTTTATTGATTTGACAATCACCTATATTTTTATACCTTGTGAGGAGTTAGTATTCTGCTGAAGATTCATGTTGGGGATACCAATTTATTATTATCATCTTTTATTTTATCGTTTTCAAGTTATTGCATCGACAATTATCCTCACAATTTATCTCATTTATATCTAGGTACTGCACCGACATTAATAGACAAAAGACACCCATCTCTGTGGGATCGATATTCGACAGAATCACATCTGTTTACTATACTTGCATCGACAGTGTACGCTTACACATTATTGCTATGACGTTAACAATCGATCAAGTTTTTAGCGTCGTTGCCAGGGATGGCGTTTGTTTGATGTGTATTTTTGTTTTCATGTGGTTTTGCACTTTATTTTCTTTATATAATATTTAGTATTGACTAAGGGCCAGTTCTTCATTGCTTTTGAAAAGTGCTTTTGAAAAATACGGTGGAAAAGTGCTTTTGAAAAGTTTGGTTTAAAATTTGAGTGTTTAGCATTGCTGTCAAAAAGTACTTTTGAGAAATAAAATGTCAATTTTAGACATGTTATTATCAAGTAACAAATATGCATTTAAATAATATTTAAATTAGTTAAATTATTATATTTTAGTAATAATATAAAAAAATTATTATAACTTGTTGTTAATATTTTAATATATAAAATATAAATTGTAATTATTTTTAAGCAATAAATGTTAATTATTTATAAAATTTAATTAGAATATATAAACTATATTTTAAATATTTAAATATAACCATTAAATATTTGTAATTAGTATTTTAAAAAATATTTTTTATTTTTAATTAATGATTTTAACACAATTGTAATTAAACACCAAGAAAAAAAGAAAAATATTATGTTATTGGAGGGGTAAAAAAGTAATTAAGCACCAAAAGTGCTTTTGGAAGAGGAAAAGCTAAAATTTTGAAATTCTCCTTTTCAGCTCCTTTTCAAAAGTACTTTGGAAAAGCACTTCTGAAAAGTTAAAAATTTCAGCCAAAAGCAGCTTGTTCTTCATAACTTTTCTTTCAAAAGTGCTTTTGGAGTCAGAAGTACTTTTTTTAAGCAATGAAGAACTGACCCTAACTCATATTTCTTTGTTGCTATTTCTTTAACTTAAATTTAGGTATTTTATAACCCAAAGAAATTCAAATTTTCTTGTCAATTTTGATCCAAAAATTGAAAGGACTGTTTAGAATAGACTTTGAGAACAAAGAAATATAACTCTACCAGGGAACAATGCAGCCATACCCCCGATGCAACCGCAAAATGTTAATAACCCATTGTTGCCACAAAATAGGAGTATATGAGATTTTGTAGCGCCTGTCTTGGATGATTTACAACCAGGAGTTGTTAGGCCAACAATCTAAGCTGAGAATTTCTAACTCAAGCTAGTAATGTTTCAAATGTTGAATTCTAATGGTCAATATGTTGGGTTGCAACATGAAGATGCGAGAGAACATCTTAAATCTTTTTTATTGATCTGTGCTTCCTTTAGTTAAAAAGGCGTTCCTAATTATGCCTTAAAGATGCAATTATTTCCTTATTCCTTACAAGGAAGAGCCCGTTCTTGCTTTTTTAGACTACCTGCCGGATCAATTGCTTCTTGGGATACACTAGCAACACAATTTGTTTTACGATTTAACACGCCGATAATGAATACTTGTCTTCAAAATGATATTACTACTTATCTTCAGCTGGATGATGAAAATCTTCACACCATATGGGAACGTTATAACTCTTTACTTCGACATTGTCCCATGCACGACATTCAACCAGAAACACAGATTGGGATTTTTTATAATAGGCTCAATTCACATACAAGGAATCTTGTCGATGCATCAGCCAATGGACCTCAACTGGATTGTACTTATAATGATGCTGTGATAATTCTTGAGAGGATAGTTCAGAATGATTATCAATACCCTATCACCAGAGCTGCACAAGCAAAAACTACTCCAGGAGTTATTGAATTGGATGCAATAACGACACTAAGTGCTCAAGTTTCTTCTCTCGCAAACATGATTCAAAATATGCAAGGGACGAGTGGCATTACACCTATACAAGTCGCTCAGCAAGTTGATGTTCCTACTTTTTCTTGTGAGATTTGTAGTGACAACCATAGTTATGAAGATTGTCCACAACATGCAGAGAGTGCCTGTTATATTAGTAACATCCGCAACAATTCTTATGGTAATTCTTACAATAACTCTACAAGCAACCAAAAATTTTGGGGAACTCAGAATGCTGGGCAAAATGCTGCGACATTCATATATGGAAATACATTTACTTAGGAAAATTATAATACCTAGCAAGGGAACTATAATCAGCACACTCAGATTCATCCACAACAAGGTCAAGCACATCCACATCAAAATTTGATGCAGCCACAACACTCTTTAATACAAAATCAACATGTTCAAGGACATCGACAGCAACAGTACACTCAAGCTTCTACTTCTGACCCATTAGCAACTCTTGAGACGTTAATGCGGGAGCATATTACTTGCACGAAAGCTATCGTATAAGAGAATTCATTTTCAATTCGAGCATTGGAAGCACAATTAGGACAACTTGCTTCAAATCTGAATACTCGACCACTAGGTTCATTACCTAGTTACACAAAAACTCCTAGTTCGAGGGGGATAGAACATTGTAAGGCTATCACTCTTAGCAGTGGTGTGAACCATTTATCAACTCTACTGTAGCACCTTAAGCTACAGATAGAGTGATCACTGGTGAGAAGGTTGAATCTGAAGAATTTGTTGATGCATCAGATAAAGAAGTTCCACAAATTGTCACTCATATGTCTAATGTCAGACCTTCAAAACTGTCGACGTAACCAAAGGTGCCGACGCAAACAGATATATCTTTACCTCTACCCTTCTCACAAAGATTTAGGAAGAATAAGCATGACAAGCAGTATCATCAGTTTCTGGACACACTGAAGCAACTACAGATCAATATTCCTTTACTGGACGTTATAGTACAAATTTTGAGTTTTGGGAAATTTATGAAAGGCCTCTTGTCCAAGAAGAAAAACTCACTGATATTAAAACTATTGCACTCACAGAAGGCTGTAGTGCTGTTTTGACAAACAAGTTTCCCTCTAAATTGAAAGATCCTAGGATTTTTACCATTCTATGTTCAATTGGAAATCATTATTTGGGTAAGGCTTTATGCGACTTGGGAGCTAGGATTAACCTAATGCCACTATCTACTTTTAGAAAGTTGGGAATTGGTCACACGAAATCCATTGCAGTGACATTACAACTATCCGATCAATCCATGGCTCAACCTGAAGGGAAAATAAAAGACGTCTTAGTTCGTTTGGATAAATTTGTTTTTTCAACTGATTTTATCATACTTGACTGCGAGGCAGACAAGGAGGTTCCCATAATCTTGGGATGACTATTTTTAGCCACCGGTCAAACCCTGATTGATGTTTATAAAAGTGAACTAACCATGAAACTTAATGATGAGTAAGTCACCTTCAATGGTTTTGAATCTATTCAATGCAAGGACAAAGAAGAATACCATATTGTCGATGTGTTAGATGATTTAATTGAGGAAGAATTCAATGACTAAAGCACAGTACTTTCTGAAGAGTTTGCAGTGACATCTGATGTCGAATTCTTAGACGATTGTGACAGCATGGTTGAAGCTAGTAATCTTAAGCTCAAGCATAGATGGCAGATTAAATCCTTAGGTCTAGCCAACAGAACAACCCCAATTTTCAAACTATCTATTGAAGAAGCTCCTACTCTGGAATTGAAACCACTACCACCTCATCTTAAATATGTCTTTCTAGGTGATCACAATACTGTCCTAGTTATTGTCTCTGCAACATTGGATGTAACTCAAGAAGAGAAATTGGTCCATATTCTCAAGCAACACAAACAAGTTATTGCTTAGAGTATTACCAATATTGAAGGTATTAGTCCTTGTTTTGCATGCACAAGATCAAGTTAGAAGATGAAGGCAAGAAATTGATTGAGAAGCAAAGAAGATTAAACGAGAAGATGAAGGAAGTTATCAAGAAAGAAATCATGAAATGGCTTGATGCTGGAATTATTTACCCGATTTCTAATATCAATTGGACGAGTCCAGTACAATGCGTGCCTAAAAAGAGTGGCATCACTATGGTTCATAATGATAAGGATGAATTAATTCCTACACGCATTACCACGGGATGGCAAGTTTGTATGGATTACCGCAAACTGAATGCGACCACAAAGAAATATCAGTTCCCGCTTCCCTTCATCGAACAAATGCTAGATCAACTTACTAGAAAGGCCTATTATTGCTTTCTAGACAGCTATTCTGGATACAATCAAATTGCTATAGCATCAGAGGATCAAGAGAAAACAACCTTCACCTAGCCCTTTGGTACTTTCGCTTTTCACCGTATGCCTTTCGATCTTTGCAACGCACCAGCCATATTTCAAGGTGCATGATGGTAATATTCTTATATATGATTGAAGACTCTTTAGAAGTATTTATAGATGATTTCTCAGTCTATGGGAATGATTTTGATTATTGCGCTGACAATTTGGATAAAGTACTGAAGCGATGTAAGGACACACATCTTGTTCTGAATTGGGAAAATTGTCATTTCATGGCAACTGAAGGCATTGTGTTAGGACACCGCATCTCTAGTCAAGGCATTCAAGTAGACAAAGATAAGGTGAAAATCATTGAAAAATTACCTTCATCAACAAACGTGGAAGGTACCCGCAGTTTTCTGGGACATGCGGGGTTTTAGTGAAAGTTTATTAGAGATTTTTTGAAAATTGCAAAGCCCTTGTGTTGATTGTTGGAACAGAATAAAAAATTCTTCTTTGATTATGCATGTCTAGATGCCTTTATTCAGTTTAAAAAAAAAAGGCTAGTGAATGCACCCATTTTTGTAGCACCAGATTGGTCTCAACCTTTTGAAGTTATGTGCGATACAAGTGACTTTATTGTGGGTACGGTTCTAGGACAACGAAAGGGAAAAGTATTTCACGCCATCTATTATGTTAGCAAAACTATTACAGAGACTCAACTCAATTATACCACCACAGAGAAAGAACTGCTGGCTGTAGTCTTTACTTTTGACAAGTTTCGTTCCTATCTTATCGGTGCAAAGGTTACTGTATTCACTGATCACTCTGTGTTGAGATATCTCTTTGGAAAAAAGGATGTCAAACCAAGACTGATACGCTGGATATTACTGTTGCAAGAATTTGACATCGAGATAAAAGACTGTAAGGGTTCAGAGAATCAAGTCCCAAACCATCTATCTAGATTGGAAGTTGGCAGCAAAGGCGAAAACATACTTCAAATTGTCGATGCATTCCCAGATGAGAAGTTGTTTGCTATAGAGGCAACCCCTTGGTATGCAGATTTTTTAAATTATCTAGTGTGTGGAAAACTCCCATTGGGTGTCACAGGCCATAAAAAAGAGAGATCTCTTCGTAACGTAGTGAAGTATCATTGGAACGAACTGTAGTTATTCAAGGTATGTAATGACAACATTATTCGATGTTGTATTCCAGAAGAGGAGATTCTTTCAATCCTGAAGCATTGTCATGTTGCTCCTTATGAAGGTTATTTCGGTGGTCTGAGAGCTGCTGCTAAAGTTCTCCAATCAGAATTTTATTGGCTGACATTATTCAAAGACACCCACAATTTTTTGAATTAATTCAATAGGTGTCAGCGCACTGGTTTTATATCCTAACGCAATGAAATGTTGCAGCAACCAATTTTGGAGGTTAAATTTTTTGATGTTTTAGGTATGGGTTTTATGGGACGTTTCCAAGTTCATTTGGAAATATTTATATTTTAGTAGCTACTGACTACATCTCAAAGTGGATTGAAGCTGTTGCAGTCCCAAAGAATGATGGAAAGACAATGCTAAAATTTTTCAGAAGCATATACTCTTCTGCTTTGGAACACAAAAGGCATTGATTAGTGATCAGGGTACACACTTTCATTGCAACCAAGTGGCGACCGCATTGAAGAGATATGGAGTTAATCATAGAATGGGTACTATATATCAGCTGTAAACAAATGGACAAGCCGAAGTATCAAATTGACAAATTAAGAACATTCTTGAGAAGGTTGTAAACCCTTCGAGGAAAGATTGGTCTTTCGATTGGATGACACTTTATGGACATTGCGGACAGCACACAAAACTCCATTAGAGATGTTACCGTATCAATTGGTTATTGGGAAAGCATGTCACTTGCCAGTTGAACTGGAACACAAAGCAATGTGGGCAATTAAACAAGTGAACATGGACTATGAAGCGGCTGGAAAGAAAAGATTGTTGGATATCACCGAACTAGAGGAGATTAGGAGAAATGCTTATGAAAATGCTACAATTTACAAGGAAAAGACCAAACAATGGCATGACAAGATTATTTTGCAGCAATAATTTATCGCGGGTCAATAGATTTTATTATTCAATCCTCGACTCAAATTGTACCTAGGTAAATTACGTTCACGTTGGTCTGGACCTTTTGAAGTTGTTGACGTATTTCCTCATAGTATAGTCACAATTCAAGATTTACGTGATGGACACTAGTGCAAAGTGAATGGACAAAGGCTAAAACACTATGTTGGCAACAGTGATCAAAAGTAGGCAAAGACCATTAAATTGGTCAAAAAGTTTTAATCTTTAATTTGTACTTCATAATCTTAGTTTGTTTTATTTATGTTTTTTAATGTTTGTTTTCATTCCTTTTTGCAGAATAATTAGGTACCATTGTCGACACATTGAAATTTTACTGTCAACGCATTCCATAAGTCTGTACTACCATTTATCGCTTATCAAAATTCAGAGAAATCAAATTCCACCTTTGGATAAAAAATCACTCACCCGTTGGATCTTTCTGAGCGGGCACAATTCCTATTGGACACAACTCTTCCTGCCAACCCTATATCTCTCCACAAAACAACACACCTTTCCATCTTCCTCTTTCACCCAGTATAAATTCTCTCCCACTGTACCAACTATAATACATTCAAGCAACCATTTTTTTTTCTTTTCTTTTCTAAAAATCATATCCTTTTACCTTTAACTCGTTCTCCCTCAACAAGAAATGGACAAAACAAGAGGCTCAGTCAAGAAAGCCACCAAATCTGCTAGGGACACGCGTTTTTTGCTACCACAGTCCTTGACTCGGAATCCCTCAAGCCAGAGCAAACAAAGGAGCCAGTAACCTTTTTGAACAAAGTGACAAGGACATGATTTCACAGGAACATATTGAAGTGCAACTTTCACCCCAAGTAGGGCATTTCTCTTTCGCCACAACAAGAGTTGCGTAAACAAGTTTCTAAAACCATTTCAAAGTTAAAATGGGATGACCCATCCTGGGAGCTACTCCCCTTTAGTTGTACGTCAGTTTTATGCTAATCTCTACGATCATGAGTTAGAGTTCATTTTCATGCGAGAAGGTTTAATACCATGGGACACTGAAAATATCAACAAGCTGTACAACACCAAGGTCGATGTTGATGAACACTCAAAGTTCATTGATGACATCACAGATGAAAACGAGACCTATTGGTGAGGGACTTGTGTATCAAGAGGAGCAGTGTGGATGGGTTACCAGTAAAAGAATTGTACGATGCACCGCCGCTTCCTTACGCTGCTAGGTAAGATTTGGTTTTATTTTGTTTGTAACGCCCCAAAAATTTAAGTATTTAATTACTTTGCATGATATGACGTAAATTGCTTCTTTGCTTTAATGGCTAAGTGATTTAGGTGTGTATGGGAGTGGTTGATAAGCCTGGGTTCAAGTCTTGGCTTCTGCAGAATTTTTAGTTTTACTCTTAAGTGAATCTGGACACTGCGTATAGGCCTTATTAAAAATAGTGCTTGTTTTATGACACAAAAATAGCTTGTGGTCTAGTGGTAAGGTGGCGTGTTGTGTAACCGTGAGATCTGAGGTTGAAGTCCTGGGCTGCGCAATGGAGTATTTATTTTGCCGCTTGAGCTGTATAGGTAGTGGAGTTGGACTGAAACACAACTAAGGGGTGTTTGAATAGAATTTTGATGGAGTTGTTGAGGAAGTTGAGGAGAAATTGGTGGAATAATTCAAGGAGGGATAAGGGGAGAGATTTTAGGAGAAAATCAAGGGAAGTGAGGGGAGAGGAGAAGTGTACCGAAAGTGGACTTTGATACTCATGAAATTTGGCCATATGGGATACTGCTCATTTTGGTATACTTCTCATTTTGGTTTTGGGTAATGTTTCCCTCATTTTACTTTCTGGTGCTGAATTTTTTCTAAGTTTTTGAGTATCTCTTGGGTTTGTTCGATTGCTTTTCTGCCTTTTCCTTTTATTCTTTTTTTGGTTTTGGCCGAATAGTATTTTGGTTCCCTCCTCTGCCATTCCTTTTATTGGCTTTTGATTCTCCATTCCTTTTTCTTTCTTCTTCTCTTCCTCAATCTGTGCTCTCTTGGCCGAATATCCTTTTTGTCTTTCAATTGGTTTACCTTTTCCAGGATATTTCTCCTTTTACCTCCTAGCCGAATATCACCTTTCCGTTGTATCATTCTCTGTGCCGATCTTTTCTCCACTGCTTCTTGCTATTCTAGTGCTGCAAGTGTTTCTGACTCTCGGTAAAGTGTTTATACTCCTCACTTTTTGATTAAACCTGTTCTCTTCTCTTCTTCTTCTTAAAACTAAATACTTTTCTTTTTATCCTTTGATTATCGACTGTTGATTCTTTCCTCATAATGTTTTACTCGTTGTGATTTTAGGGTTTCCTTCGAGGTGTATGGATTGTAAGTGGTTTAAAGTAGTCGCAACCCTTGTTCTCAACGTTCAATCAAGGTAATATGCTACCTCACTTTATGAGTTTAGGCCATATACTGATTATTTTCTTATAGGATATCGTTCATGGTTTGAGGCCACTTATATGGCCTAACTTAATTAATGAGATCGTTGTTTGTGGTACAGATAATCGATAAAAGCGTGTGACCACTATTGGTTGGCAGTCTAGAGGATTAAAGTCGCCTTCATTCAAGCAAGGTAAGGATGGTGTTTTTGGATTAAGTGTTAATAAGAGGGTGTTTTACCGTAACGATTAAAGGACTGACTTTGGGTCATGATTGAATCTAGGTTGGTGTATGCGGAGATTTGTGCTTTTCTCGTAAACAGGTGTGTAAACACCCCATTGTAACGGTAGAATGCCAAAAAGCTGAAAAGCCAGAAATACGACATTTGAGACCACACAGGCGTGCGATCGCTCGTGTGGTAAGCCCAATCCGTGAATCATGGGCGATAGACTATAGAGGCCTGTATGAGCATTTTTATGGGCTTGGGCCGTAATGGGCCATTTTGGGCTGAGATGGGCTGTGTGGGCCCACTTGGGTCGAGTAATGGGTCGTGGGCCCATTTACACAGTTATGACCATTTAGGTTTCCTGAGTCACTCGAGGTGACTACAAACCTCTCGAGAGGTAGATATATTCATTGAGACCCCAAAATAGGCAAAGTGACGCCTAATGGATAGGAATGACTATTATACCCCTAGAGTAGGTTGACTGATGTGTTCATGATTTTTATATGACTGTTACTGAGTATAACATTCTGCATACACGTATGATTTATGACATGACATACTGCATGGGGTTGGGATATCGTTATGGAGGAAGTATACTGTAGTTGTGGCTTTGCCACATATACTGTTACTGGTAGCTTTGCTACAATACTAATACTGGCAGCTTCGCCGCGATACTATTACTGGCAGCTTTGCTGCGATATTGGTGTGTTGGCTGGGTGAGTTGACTTTATCCTCACATAGTGTGTTGGCTGGATTGGGATGGGTTGTATTATCACACTGTACTATTACTGTATTGGGCTAAGGCCCATACTGCATCTTATCTTGAATAGGGCTCAGCCCACACTGCATCATATCATTATCGATAGGGGGATTACACACTAAGTTTTCGTAAACTCACTCTTTCCTTTTAACTGTGCAGGTAATCCTCAGTCTTAGGCGATTTGGTCCTGCGAGGGACTCGGAGGTGGCCACACAACTGCAGCGGTTCTACACTTGCTTTTATTTAAATTTAAAGTTTATGTTGGGTTTTATTTATGTAATAAGGCCTTTAAGTTTGTTTTAATTTTTAATTGGGCTTTTGCTTACTTATTTTAAACTGCTAGTTTAGGAGAAGACAAATTTTCAAAATAATTATTGTTTTTAAAGACACGAAATTTAAACAATAGAGTTTCAAAAGCTTCCGCGATTTTTGATCAACTTATTATAACAAAAGCAAACAACAAGACAAATGTTTTGGCTAGATGTTTTGTTAAATAATAATTAAGGGGTTACTAAAACTTAGAAACGAATTTTTACAAACAAGTTCAATTTTTGAAAAACACTTCAATGTGACACGCCACATTCGACCATAATGTCTAGGCCGTGTTTGAGGTGTTAAATTTAGTGGTATCAGAGCCAGGTTGTAAAACTCGGCTGTGGAATGGGTTTTGAAAATATTTGGAATTTTTGGAAAAGTGTGAAGTGTTTTTGGAAGGTTTACAAGTGTGGCACACCGAGTCTCTAGCGTCGAATCCGTAAGTTTTTTATACTGTAGACTGCTTGAACTAAAATAAACTGAGAGACTACTATAGATAGTAGGACTATACTGAAACTCTTTAGTAAGAGTAAACTGAAACTGTAGGGAGACCTTGATTTGCGAAAACAAAACTTTGATTACTGCTTTTCATAAGACATCTGTTAATAATTACTGGAATTACTAAATAATACATAAAAATTAGTAATCAGATAATATGTTTCTTGATATGAGCACAAGAGGTACTCGCGGAAGGGGTACACGAGGTCTCGGTAGAGGCCGAAGAAGTGCTAGGGCTGGGTCTTCAGGATCAGGCCACATGCCTAATGTAGGGGCTAGAGAGGCACCAGCTTCACTGGTGATAGAGATGGGATCATACGATTGAGCGGTCGGGGATGATGCACTATCCCAAGTTATGCTCCGCATTCTGGAAAAGGTCAGTACTGGTGTTGTGGGTCGATTTCAGAATGAATCTGGTTGAATGGAGCGAAAATTTTCAGGGGTATCTCTGGAGTAGCTCTTAATGTGGCTGAATACTGGTTGGAAGCCACAGAGAGAATAATAGATGACCTCGACTGCACTTCTGAGCAAAAACTAAAAGGTGCAGTATCTTTACTGCGAGACGAAGCCTATTAGTGGTGGCTTACTATAAGAGAGGGTGCTCAGGCCGATCGGTTAACGTGGGGATTCTTTAAAGTGACTTTCCAAGGAAAGTATGTGGGTTCAAGTTACGTGGATTCTCGAAGAAGGGAATTTCTGGGCTTAACCCAGGGGAATAAAACTGTGACAGAATATGAGGCAGAGTTCCTGCGACTGAGTCAATATGCTCGTGGGATAGTGGCGACTGAATATGAACGATGTGTGCAATTCGAGGATAGCCTCTGAGATGAGTTACGAGTCTTGATAGCTCCGCAGAGGGAGCGAGTTTTACTGCCCTAGTAGAAAACGCGAAAATCACCAAGGATGTGAAGCGCTCTGAGTGCCAGAACCGTGAGAAGGATAGGGGCAGATATAAGAGGGATTCAGAGCCCTCGAGCTATTCTAGAAGGCCTAAAAAGAAGGCCAGGTTTGATGAGCCAGTTCGAGCTGGGGTTCCTTTTGCAAGACCACAGCCTTGTGTTGATTGTAGGAGACATCACCTAGGTGAGTGCTAGAAGAAGATTGGGGCTTGTTTCAGATGTGGGTTTATGGAGCATCAAGTTAAGAATTGTCCTTAGAGGCCTATTCAGATGCAAGCTGCAGGTCAAGGATATGTTCAGCCAGTGAAAGGTAGTCAGCAACCACCGAGAGGCCGTGGGCAAGCCAGAGGTGGAAATTGTGTGGGATAAGGCTGTAGAGCGCCAGGTAGAGGTACTGGTAACATTGAGGCCAGGCAGCCAGCACTGGTTTATGCTGCTCGTCAACAAGAGGATGATGACACTTCAGATGTTATAACCGGTACGTTCCTAATTCATAATGTACCTTACACTGCTTTGATTGATATAGGGTCTACGCATTCATACATTGCATGTACTGTGTCTGGAACCTTGGGTATTATGTGTGAGAGTACTGGTAATGAGATGACCGTGTTAAGTCTACTGGGACAGTTAGTAAAGGTAGACAAGTTGTTCAGAGATGTGCCCCTACAGGTTCAAGGAGTTATATTTCTAGCGGATTTGATAGAGCTACCGTTTGGTGAATTCGACCTAATCTTGGGGATTGATTGGCTTGTAAAACACTGTGAAAGTTTGGATTGTGCTGCTAAGCATTTGGTGTTAAAAATTACTGAGGATGAGGAGGTGGTTATGATTGAGGTGTGAAGGGATTTTCTGTCTAATGTGATCTCTACATTAAGGGCCGAAAAACTGGTTCGCAAGGGTTGTGAGGCGTTTCTAGCCTATATTGGTGTATCTAATTCTGAGGGTCCTTCTATTGGAGATATCAGAACATTTAAGGATTTTTTCTGATGTATTTCCTAATGAGCTCCATAGGTTGCCTCCAAGCCGCAAAGTTGAATTTGGTATTTAGCTCTTGTCTGGAGCAGCTCCAGTGTCCATCGCTCCTTATAGGATGGCACCCAAGGAGCTGGTGGAGTTAAAAGCTCAAACCCAAGAATTGTTGGATCGAGGATTCATTCGACCTAGCGTGTCTCTATGGGGAGCACCAGTGGTGTTTGTAAAGAAGAACGATGGGTCCATGCGCATGTGCATCGACTATCGGTAATTGAATAAACTGACTATCAAGAATAAGTATACTTTGCCGAGGATAGACGATTTATTTGATCAGCTGCGAGGAGCTTCAGTTTTCTCTAAAATAGATCTTCGTTTTGGGTACCATCAGTTGAGAGTTAAAGAGGCAGACATGTATAAAACTGCGTTTAGGACTCATTATTGTCATTACGAGTTCCTAGTGATGCCATTTGGGCTGACGAATGCACCAGCTGCCTTCATGGACCTGATGAACCGAGTATTGCAGCCCTACCTGGATCAGTTTGTAGTGGTATTTATAGATGATATCTTGGTGTATTCGAGAACCGAGGATGAACATGATGAACATATCTGAATTGTTCCTCCGAATAGTTCTTTCAATTTCTAGATCAAAATTGAGAATAAACTCGAAATTGCTTCGGATCATCAAACACCAAAAATAAAATGTGAAAATAAAAACAAAAAGAAAACAAGTTAGTGGTAACTATATATTACGCAATAATAAAACAAAGTGCAAAAACAAAAATAAATATCAAACAAATGCCATCCCCAGCAATGGCGCCAAAACTTGATTGGTTGTTTAACATCACAGCAATAATGTGCAAGCGTACACTGTCAATGCAAGTATAGTAGACAGAAATGAATCTGTCAGATATCGATCCCACGAGGATGGTTGCCTTTTGTCTATCAATGTCAGTGCAATAAATAGATAAAAATAAGATAAATTATGAGAGTAGTTGTGGAAGCAATAACTTAAAAAAATATATAAAATATGATAACGATAAACTAAGATCCCCAATATGAATATTCAACAGAGTACTAAGTGCTCACAAGGTATAAAAGGATAGATGATTGCAATGAATATCTTACCGAGCTTAACTTCTATATTTAATCTAAGACTTAAACATGCACATTAACCACACCTTCCGATGATGGCAATGGAACACTATTAAGAACAAGTGGATTAAATTCCTCTAATCCTTAAGCAACTTCCGTTGTCATGCTTGTTAGCTTGACTTGTCGTTGCACTTTCAAGTGTTAGTGACCGCAATAACACTTCCATGCTAAAAACATTCAAACCCAAAGATTAAATAGTAGAGGTAAATTGAATAAAATAACATTTAACCCAAAAATAATGTGCACTTTCGTACAAATAGGAAATAGATAGTAATCACCATTGTTTACAAAAAAATATAAAAGAAACAAGTGGAGAATACTATTCTTAGACAATCATGTCTTGAATCTCTCCATTCCCTCTTATGTCACACTCAAGGCTTCTTGTCAGGAGCTGATATGCGTCCCTTTCATGTCGGTTCTCCCATAGGAGATTTAAGCCTCCATAGCCAAAAAGCTTCAAAAAATAGGTTGAAGAAGATCATACCCCCCAAAAAGCCTCCCATTTTTTCCTTTTCATGTGAATATTTATAGTATTCCAAATAGCACAGGTGTCCTTTCATCAGAATCATGCTGCCTCTGTATGTACAAGTTGGTTATATCAGACTAGATAGCTCACATATTTTTGTTCTTATCCAAACAGCTATTAGGTGTGGCGATAATTCTGGGTGCAATCTGGAAATACTCATGCAGCGACATCGGTACCAAAACATGAAAAAATTAAGGATAAATAGACTAAGATCCACTGAGTTATAAAATACAATTTACTGAACTGGAAATGCTAAAATATGTTCTAAAGATAACTAAATGGGGACAAATTAACCAATAAGTAGGGAGAAAACATATGTTCTTTCTAGTACTATCAATATTTCATCAAAAACTCTAATCATGTTTTCTAACTTGAACTCGGCTCTCTCTAGATCATCTTCAGTTGTACCTCTAAACTCTTTAGCCCCATATTTATGGATTTTATCAACTGGAGGCTTGCTCACTCGTACTGATTCCAAACCCCGAGGAACTACTGGGACCGGTTAGGGTATAGGTGGGGGTGGAGGTCGTTAAGCCATTGGGTTCTTTTGCACAAACTCGGAGAACAATTTAGACATCATCTGGAAGAAGGCTTCCTTAGCCTCTCCTCCCTGACCCTCAGATACAAGCCTACTTCCACTAGACGTTGCCCCATGAACGAAGGCTTGCGCGTTACTTTCTACTTTATCGAAATTAGCTCGGTTGGATGACATTTTATCCATATAAAAACATAGTTCAAATTGAGTTATAGGGGACACATAACCGTGTCACATGGCTGTGTCTCACACACGACTGAGACACACGTTCGTGTCTTAGGCCGTGTGGACAAGAAAATGTCCATAATCAAGCCATTCTTTCACCCATTCAACCGTAAACCTAAAAACAACTTGTACATATGAACAAGACCTTAAAACATGTCCAAATCATGCATAATAAGAGCAATTTAATAAGCCATTTAGCCATACAGCCAATATGCCATATAGGCACCTCAATCACAAACAAGTTTTCATACCTAAACTTGTGTCTAAATGGTCATATTTCATCCAATCATACTTAACTAAATTCCATATCAAAACATACCGTAAATGACCACATTACAAACATGCCAACACTTACCAATTTGGCCATAAAACCATGCATCAATTTGACCATATAAACACCAACCATTGAACATCAAAGTGCCAAAAGCACACCAAACATCAAGGCATCAAAATGCCATAAATTCCACAAATTCCAAAGCAACATTACATGCCATAAGCATTAACTAACATTAGACATAAGTTCACCTATACATGCCATTATAACCATGACCAAAACATGAAAATCTACCAATATAAATGGTGGATAGTGTGATAGGTCTCCAATGAGCTTACGTACCGATCGAGCTTCCAATAATCTATAAAACAAAGGAAAGAAAATAATGTAAGCATATAATGCATAGTGAGTTTGTAAATCATGAACATAGCTTACCATTTCAATGCATAATCTTATAAAATAGACATGAATCAATCCAACATAAGCTTGGCACAAGCCTAAGCATCAAGCAACAACACAAGTTAGTGATTTAACACATAACTTAGCAAAATCTTTACATGGTAAGATAGATTTCATGAACATAGCGCATTTAACTCATACTTTCCTTAAACATGGCTATACATACTTTGATCATCAACAATTCATACCTTTCTATAAACTCATGACATTGTCGATCGGAACAGTTACCATCCCTTCCCTTTACATGCCCATTGAAGCACTTAGAATAGTATCGGATACGCGGGAAGCTCACATAAAGTGTGCTAACATATGGTCGTAACCATTTCTTTCCTTTTCCTTTTCCTTTACACTAATACGAGACTTTATCTTTTCCTCGATCTAGACTTGTACCAGGCTTAAATTGATCTAAATAAGTAAATTTAGTCTATTTAATATACATACTATTCAATTTAATCCAAAATTCACACTTTTGCAAAATTATAGTTTTGCCCTTGTTATTTTAACTTCTTTACAATTTAGTCCTTAAGCTTGTAAATTGAAATTCATGCAATTTCAGCAACATAACTTGCTAGTCAGCTTTCCTAAGGACTCATACCAACCCACACAAACCATCATTTTACAAATTTATCATGAAATTTTACTACTTTTACACATAAGCCTTTAAATGGTAATTTCATCAAAAATCACTTTACAAAAGTTATTTTTTTAATAACAAAGTCTCATAATCATTCATCAAACTTCATAAATCATGTAAGAACATTCATGGAAAAACCCTAAATCCTTAACGATTTTGCAAATTACTCCCTGTGCTAGCTGGATTAAGCTAAAACGACCCCGAAAACATAAAAATCATTAAAAATGAGGGAAATAATACTTACATGCAAAAAGGGAACTAGCCGAATGTTCAAGCCCTAGTTATGGCTTTCTTTCCTTTTAATTTCAGTGGTGAGTTCTCTTTAGGAAGATGATACATTGTTTTTACTTAATTTAATTTATCATAATAATTAAATTACTTATTTAACCTTGTTTACTAACATTAAAATCACTTAGTTTTATGCCCATAATTTTCCACTAACAATAAAACTGGTTTAATTACCATAATTTTGTCAAATACATCAAATATTCAGCCACATTTCACAAAATATATCAGAATATGAAAACGTAAGTAAAAATGATGCATTATTTACATGCAAACTTACATCGGTCCAAAATATCAAATGTTTGCGTTTTAGTCCACAACAATGCCTTTTCCCCGGTCAACGTCAATTCCTCATCTTTCTTGATCTATAATAACACATTTAACTTATTTAATACACACATTTTCAATTCAGCCCCCAAAAACACATCATGGAAAAAAATTACATTTTTGCCCTAACTTTTCATATATTTACAATTTTACCCCTAAGCTCGTAGAATGAAAAGTACTCATTTTTCTCATTACCCAAGCCTAGCCAATTCATATTCCCGCTTATAGCAGCCAACAATTTTCACTAACTTATAGTTTTTCTTCTTTTTTACACATATTTTACAACTTTTACAAATAGGTCCTTTTATGCAATTTCACTAAAAATCACTTAGTAAAAGTTGTTTATTACACTTTAAAATTTCATACTCTACCATAAAACATCAAAACACATGCAAGTCATCCATGGGTAAATTTTTAAACAAAAGCCCTAGGTCAAAATAATGGTAGAAATAGCTAAACCGAGGTACGAGGATCTCAAAAATGTAAAGAACATTAAAAACAGGGCTAAAACAGACTTACAATCGAGCTTTGAAGCTTGAAAAACCCTAGCTATGTCTTCCTCATGTGAAATTCGACCAAGGGGTTGAAGATGAGCAAAAATTGGCTTTTAATTTAGCTTTTTAATTCATTTAATCACCAAATTACTAAAATGCCCTTAACTTAAAAATATTCTATTTCACCTATTTCACCTATTTCATGTCCATTTTTGTCCAACAAATTAACCAATGTTCTAATTAACTTTTCAGGACCTCCAATTTAAAATTGCATAGCGATTAGACACCCCTAGCTTCTAGAACTCTAGTTTTGCACTTTTTTACAATTTAGTCCTCTCGACTAAATTTAGTGCCCAAACGTCAAAATTTTAGAACGAAATTTTCATGAAATCATTCCGTACAACTGTAGGTCATAAAAATATAAGAATATTAAAATTTTCCTCGTCAGATTTGTGGCCCAGAAACCACTGTTCCGACTAGGCCTAAAATTAGGCTGTTACAACTCTCCCCCTTTAGGAATTTTTGTCCCCGAAAATCTTACCAGAAAAGAGGTTTGGGTACTATTTTCTCATGGCTTCCTCCGGTACCCACGTAGCCTCTTCAACTCCATGTCTTTGCCATAACACTTTCACTAAGGTTATACTTTTATTTCTCAACTGTTTAACTTCCCGAACCAAAATCGTTATCAGTTCCTCATCGTATGTCATATCCGGCCAAATCTCAATCTCTGCTAGAGAAATTACATGTGAAAGATCGAAATGATATCATCTTAACATCAATACATGAAACACATTATGAATTCTTTCTAACTCTACCGGTAAAGCTAACCGATACGCCACTGGCCTAATCCTTTCAATAAACTCATACGGCCCAATGAAATGCGGACTCAACTTTCCCTTTCGGCCAAATCATAAAATTTTCTTCCACGGAGATACTTTCAGAAACACTTTATTACCCACTAGAAAATCGATTTCTTTTCTTTTCAAATCCGCATATTACTTTTATCGATCTGAAGCAGCTTTTAGACAATCACAGATTACTTTCACTTTCTCTTCGGTTTCTCTAACCAGGTCAACCCCATGAATTTGTTTCTCATTGAGCTCGGTCCAATACAAAGGAGTTTGACATTTGCGACCATACAATGCTTCGTATGATGCCATCTGTATACTCATTTGAAAACTGTTGTTGTAGGCAAACTCGACCAAAGGTAGATATTTCTCCCAACTACCTTAGAATTCTAAAACACAACATCGAAACATGTCTTCAAGAACTTGAATTACTTATTCGGATTGACCGTCAGTTTGCGGATGAAACGCGGTACTAAAATTCATGTTCGTACCCAAGGCTTCTTACAACTTTTTCCAAAACCTCAAAGTGAACCTTGGATTCCTGTCTAAAATAATAGACACAGGCACTCTGTGCAATCTCACAACTTCGACAATATACAACTCAACCAACTTATCAGGTGAGTAGTTGGTACGTACCGGTATAAAGTGAGCTGATTTCATCAATCTATCAACCACAATCCAAATGGCATCGTTCTTTTTCAGAGTTAGAGGCAAACTTGTCACAAAATCCATAGTGATTCCGTCCCATTTACACTAAGGAACCATCACTGGCTGAAGTAAACCCGAAGGTACTTGATGCTCAGCTTTCAGTTGTTGGCAAATCAAACACTTTGATACAAATTTAGAAATATCTACTTTCATACCTGACCACCAATACAATTTCTTCAAATCATTATAAATTTTCGTACTACCTGGATGAACTGATAAACAACCATTGTGTGCCTCATGTAAAATTTTCTGAATCAACTCAACATCTTTCAGTACCCATACCATATCACGAAATGTCAAGCAATTATCTGATCCGATTCACAAATCTAAATCATAACCTGATTCACACTGAGCTCTCTTGGCTTGCAATTCACTGTCATTCTTCTGGAAACATATCTTAGAATTCACAAACTATCGGCACTGATTCAAGTTTCGACTCACACATCTTAGTATTCAGCACGTATGCAAGATAAGCTTCACACCCTTTTCTCATGTATTTCTGAGCAGGCATGTGCGAAATCACCATAGGCAATTTATTTGATTCATCTGTTTCAACCCAAAGAATCTCACCATTTTCACATTTCAACTCAAGGGTTTTTTGTCTCCAATTTACCTTGGCATCATGCAATGTCAACAAATCCATACCCAGAATAACATCAAACTCATCAAATGGCAACAACATCAGATTAACCAAAAAACAGTGACCTTGAATCATCATAGGGAAATTCTTGCAAACCTTATCAACTAACACATATTTGCCTAAAAGGTTTGACACTTTAATCACAAATTCAGTAAGTTCAATAGGCAAACTCTTACTATATACTAAATTCATACAAACATAGGAATGAGTAGACCCGGGATCAATTAATGCAATAACATTAATATCATAGAGAGAAAATGTTCCAGTATTCATATCGGGGGATGTTGCATCCTCACGAGCACGTATGGCATAAGCTCTAGCAGGTGCTCTACCTTCTGGCCTCACAGCTGAATCTTTCACTACACTTTTACTGCTAGCTCTACTTCCGGCATTTCTTGGTGGTCTACCTCTGCTGGCAGTATTACCCGGTCTAACACTCTGAAACCTTTCTTCCTCAACCTTCTCAGGACAATCTTTAATATAATGCTTTTGAAAACCACACTTAAAACAAGCACGACTAACCATATAACACTTGTCGAGGTGCCGTCTGTCATAATGTTAACATTTAGGTCTATTGGATTTAACATTACCCACACTTGCCATTGAAGTGGCTTGAGTTTTAGAAGCCAAATATGATCTCCCACGGTCTTAGTACGAATACCCAGCTGAAACAGTCAATTGAGGATTCATCTCTTTAGACTTCTTGAATTGAGATTGAAATGACTTACTCATTGGCCTTTTTTTTTGCATCTCGAGCCTCAATCACAACCTTTTTCTTTTCTTTGTTTAGCTCTTTGGCTTTGTAAGCTCGATCAACCAGTACTGCAAATTCTTTTAGCTCTAAGATTCTAACTAGTAGTCAGATGTCCTCGCTCAACCCATCTTCAAATCTCTTACACATGATAGCCTTGGTAGACACACATTCCTGGGCATATTTACTGATTCTGCCACAGACATTCGGCCCTGCTTTAACTCAAGAAACTCTTTGAATTTTTGATCAATGAATCGTTGGCTTATGTACTTCTTTCTAAAATCCTCCTGGAAAAAACCCTATGTAACCCTTTCTTTCGGAACCACAGATACCAGTGTCTTCAACTAGTGAAATGCCGAGTCCTTCAATAAAGATATAGCACACTTTAAACATTCTTCGGGAGTATAAGAAAGTTCATCAAATACCCAAATAGAATTCTCAAGCCAGAACTCTACTTTCTCAGGATCATCATCTATATTAGCCCTGAACTCTTCAGCCCTTTGCTTTCGGATCTTATTAACTGGAGGCTTAGTCAGTCTTACCATTTCTGTACTCGGATTCGCCCAAATAAATTCTGTGTACCAATTATTCATCATATGGAGGAAGGCTTCTTGAGCCCCATTTCCATGACTATGTGTTTTAGATCTACTTTCAACTGGCACGGTCCTTTGCGTGGGAGCCTGTGCATTACTTTCTACGTCACCAGCTACAGCTCGGTCGAGATCCATTTACTATATGGAAACATAATTTAAATTATCAGGAGTCATCACATCATTACAGTATATTTATGGCATGTATAGCTAGACTCTCACACATGCTATATTTGTCTGAAAATGACTAAACCATGGCTCTGATACGACTAAATGTAACACCCCTTACCCATGTCAGACGCCGGGACAGGGTACAAGGCATTACCTGACTTAAACATAACCAATCATACAAAACCGAGTCATGAAATTTCATCCAATCCATGGCCACGTAGCAACCCGTGTGGATGAAGGTTAGGCTATTTACCAATCGAATCAGCATACTAATTTATCAAATATAACATGATATCTAACATTTTCAAACAATTTTATGAGTTTAGAACTCACACCTTATTTTCCGCTTCCTCGCAACATACTAGCGAATCTTCCAATTTTCCGTAATAATTCATTAAACGACCTTAAACCAAAATTCAGTATAAATGTAATAAATTTACCACTAAATCAGCCCCAAAAAACCCACTCATGAGTTCAAACAAATCGTTGAAATTATAACTATTTTTTTGAATCCAAACTAGTTAGATTCCTTACACTGTATCAATGTACAATTGTTCTTCGCCTTTACAAATGATTTGAGGCATTTGGGTCAGCACCTAATTCAATAATATACTAAAAAATTAGTAGCTAATTAATTATTAAATTCCTTTATTTAATCAATTCATAGCCATTACCCAATAACTATGTCGAAAAAACAAACTAGTTATCCTTAATTGCACTTATACTTCACGATTTGTAGGATCTGATTGGCTAATTGATCAAGAACGTCTCTCCCTAATTAACATGTGATTAAAGGCTGATTATGAAGGTTTAAGAACATAATTTAATGCTGGAAAAATATGGACAAGACCGGAAAAACTGTAACACCCCTTACCAGTGTCAGAGACCGGAACAGGGTACGAGGCATTACCGAACTAAAACATAACTAATCATACAAAACCGAGTAATGGAATTTCATCCAAATTAAAACTTTTAATATTTCATCATAAAGTACCTAATATGGGCTTACGAGACCTAATGCATACTTTGAAAGTGGTTCGGGACCAAACCTAGAAATTTTGAAAACTTTGAAAAATTTATTGAAAAACAGGGGCACACGCCCTGATCACATGGCCATGTGGCCAGCCGTGTGGATGAAAGTTAGGCTATTTACCAAGCGTTTTTCCATACAAACATTTGCACACTTATACCAAATTTATCAACACACAATCTGACATTATCATAAACGTACAACCTAACCAATAATAGCCAACATCAATGGCCTTACACAAAATGGACTATCAAATAACGTAGGCCAACATTTTAGGCCTAATAAATTATGAAACATAACAAAATATCCAAGTCCTCTATACATGCCATAATTCATAATATTTCTTTCAAAATACGAAAAGAGGGTTGATAGTGTGGATGGATCTCCGACGATCTCCGTACCCCGAGCTAGCTTGGTGACACTATAAGACAAGGGAAAGAAAATGGAGTAAGCATATAGCTTAGTAAGTTGGTATGTAAATAATAAAAAAATTATTAACATGCTTTTATGAAACTTATCCAAATGGCATCATGCAATGTCAACAACTCCATACCCAAAATAACATCAAACTCATCAAATGGCAACAACATTAGATAAGCCAGAAAACAGTGACCTTGAATCATCATAGGGAAATTCTTGCAAACCTTATCAACTAACACATATTTGCCTAAAGGGCTTGACACTTTAATCACAAATTCAGTAAGTTCAATAGGCAAACTCTTACTATATACTAAATTCATACAAACATAGGAATGAGTAGACCCGGGATAAATTAATGCAATAACATTAATATCATAGAGAGAAAATGTACCAGTAATCACATCGGGGGATGTCGCATCCTCACCAGCACATATGGCATAAGCTCTAGCAGGTGCTCTAGCTTCTGGCCTCACAACTGAATCTTTCACTACACTTTTACTGCTAGCTCTACTTCCGGTATTTCTCGGTGGTCTACCTCTGCTTGCAGTATTACCCGGTCTAACACACTGAAACTTTTCTTCCTCAGCCCTCTCAGGACAATCTTTAATATAAGGCTTTTGAAAACCACACTTAAAAAAAGCACAGCTAACCATATAACACTCGCCGGGGTGTCGTCTGTCACAATGTTAACATTTAGGTCTATTGGATTTAACATTACCCACACTTGCCATTGAAGTAGCTTGAGTTTTAGAACCCGAATATGATCTCCCACGATCTTAGTACGAATACCCAGATGAAACAATCAATTGAGGATTCATCTATCTGGACTTCTTTGACTGAGATTGGAATGACTTACTCATTGGCCTTTTTCTTGCATCTCGGGCCTCAATCACAACTTTTTTCTTTTCTTTGTTCAGCTCTTTGGCTTTGCAAGCTCGATCAACCATTACTACAAATTCTTTTAGCTCTAAGATTCTAACTAGCAGTCAGATATCCTCGTTCAACTCATCGTTAAATCTCTTACACATGATAGCTTCTATAGACACATATTCCTGGGCATATTTACTTAGTCTAACAAACTCTCTTTCATATTCTGCCACAGACATTCGGCCCTGCTTTAACTCAAGAAAATCTTTGCATTTTTGATCAATGAATCATTGGCTTATGTACTTCTTTCTGAAATCCTCCTGGAAAAAACCCTATATAACCTTTTCTTTCGGAACTACATATACCAGTGTCTTCCACTAGTGATATGCCGAGTCCTTCAATAAAGATATAACACACTTTAAACATTCTTCGGGAGTACCAGAAAGTTCATCAAATACCCGGATAGAATTCTTAAGCCAAAACTCTACTTTTTCAGGATCATCATCTATATTAGCCCTAAACTATTCAGCCCCTCGCTTTCGAATCTTATCAACTAGAGGCTTAGTCAGTCTTACCATTTCTGTACCTTGAGGAACTATAGGAACTGATTTGGGAGTCGGAGGGGGTGGAGGAGGTTGGACGTTCGGATTCGCCCGAATAACTTCTGTGTACCAATTATTCATCATATGGAGGAAGGCTTCTTGAGCCCCATTTCCATGACTATGTGTTTTAGATCTACTTTCAACTGGTGCGGTCCCTTGCACGGGAGCCAGTGCATTACTCTCTACGTCATCATCTACAGCTCGGTCGGGATCCATTTACTATATGAAAACACAATTTAAATTATCAGGAGTCATCACACTATCACAGTATATTTATGGCATGTATAGCTAGACTCTCACACATGTTATGTTAGTCTAAGAACTGACTAAACCATGGCTCTGATACCACTAAATGTAACACCCCTTACCTGTGTCAGATTCTGGGACATGGTACGAGGCATTATCAGACTTAAACATAACCAATCATACAAAACCGAGTCATGAAATTTCATCCAAATTAAAACTTTTCATATTTCATCATGAAGTCCCTAATATAGGCTTACGAGACACAATACATACTTTGAAAGTGGTTCGGGACCAAACCGAGAACTTTTGAAAACTTTGAAAAAAATTTTAAAAAAGAAGGGCACACGCCTTGAGCACATGGCCATGTGGCAACTCGTGTGGATGAAAGTTAGGCTATTTACCAATCCAATCAGCAAGCTAATTTATAAAATATAACATGATATATAATATTTTCAAACAATTTTATGAGTTTAGGACCCACACCTTATTTTTCTCTTTCTCGCAGCATACTAGCGAATCTTCCAATTTTCCTTAATAGTTCATTAAACGAACTTAAACCAAAATTCAATATAAATGCAATAGATTTACCACTAAACCAGCCCTCAAAAACCCACTTATGAGTTCAAACCAATCGTTGAAATTATAACTATTTTTTTGAATCCAAACTAGTTAGATTCCTTACACTTTATCAATGTACAATTGTTCTTCGCCTTTACAAATGATATGCGGCATTTGGGTCAGCACCTAATTCAATAATATACTAAAAAATCAGTAGCTAATTCATTATTAAATTCCTTTACTTAATCAATTCATAACCTTTACCCAATAACTATGTCGAAATAACAAACTAGCTATCCTTAATTGCACTTATACTCCAAGATTTGTAGGATCTGATTGGCTAATTGATCAAGAACGTCTCTCCCTAATTAACATGTGATTAAAGGCTGATTATGAGGGTTTAAGAACACAATTTAATGCTGGAAAAATATGGACATGACCAGAAAAACTGTAACACCCCTTACCCGTGTCAGATGTCGGGACAGGGTACGAGGCATTACCGAACTTAAACATAACCAATCATACAAAACCGAGTCATGTAATTTCATCCAAATTAAAGATTTTCATATTTCATCATAAAGTACCTAATATGGGCTTACGAGACCTAATACATACTTTGAAAGTGGTTTGGGACCAAACCTAGAACTTTTGAAAACTTTGAAAAATTTCTTGAAAAACAGGGGCTCACGCCCTGAGAACATGGCCATGTGGCCAGCCGTGTGTATGAAATTTAGGCTATTTACCAAGCCTTTTTCCATCCAAACATTTACACACTTATACCAAATTTATCAATACACAATCTGGAATTATCATAAACGTACAACTTAACCAATAATAGCCAACATCAATGGCCTTACACAAAATTGACTATCAAATAACATAGGCCAACATTTTAGGCCAAATGAATTATGAAACATAACAAAATATTCAAGTTCTCTATACATGCCATAATTTATAATGTTTCTTTCAAAATACCAAAAGAGGGTTGATAGTGTGGATGGATCTCCGACGATCTCCGTACCCTGAGCTAGCTTCGTGACACTATAAGACAAGGGAAAGAAAAGGAAGAAAGCATATAGCTTAGTAAGTTGGTATGTAAATAATAAAAAATTTATTAACATGCTTTTATGAAACCACATAATGTGTTCTCAAGATAATACAATCATATTTGCACATAGTTTCACTATTCACTCATGTTCAAATCAAGTTGTCTATGCGAGTCATAGTCATTAAATTATTTATATCTTTAGCTACGGAACTCCGAATTAAGATCTGCTAAATTTCTCTAAAACTAGACTCACATATCTTCTTACCATAAAATTTTCAGAATTTATGGTTTGGCCAATAAGTAAAGTTTATTCTTTAAAGTCATCCCTATTTTACTGTCTGACAGTTTGGACCCTTCTTCTCTAAAAAATTATTATCTCCTCGTACGGGATTTCTCGATGATGTTCCCATTTTTTTCTATTGAAAATAGACTTATTAATAATTTTAAACATATAAATTATAACCCATAACTATTTTTATACAATTTTTAATTATTTTCCAAATTCAAAACAAGGGATTTCGAAATCACTCTGACCCTGTCTCATAAAAATTCAAATATCTCATAATATGAAATTCTCTTGCTTACATCATTTCTTCTATGTAAAACTAGACCCAATAAGGTTTAATTTCATCTAATATTCAACATCTAATTCTATTTTTACAATTTTTGGTGATTTTTCAAATTTATACAACGGCTGCTGTCCAAAACTGTTTAATTACTAATTTTACTCTTTCATTTTTCCTTTGTATTAACTTTCATTTACACACACATAACACCAAGCATGTCCATAGCTAGCAATTCTAATAGCTAGTCATTATCAAATATTTACAAGTCTTCATAGTCATACTTACTCCACATCAACCTTACCAAAATTTGATCACATATCGAGCACATTGCTCATGAATATATATGCACATGTACCTGCACTCATTCATCACATAATCACAATCATTTACACTTAGTCATTTCCCGTTGAACATTGGAATATTAACGGATACATCAAAATATTGTACATAGTGCTACACTTGTAGCCAAAGCTACTTCACATCACTTATCACACATAGACTTATTCTCGAGCTATTTACATTCATGGTCTGCTCACACACACGATCGGTCATTCAGAACTACTCAAGGTCTTTCACACAAGTATCGGTATCCGCAACACATGCTGAATTACCCAGTCACTGGTAGAACTTATAAGACCAGCACCCTGATTCACTTAGTCACAATTTCACATAGGTTCCTAGTGACATGTCACTTGTATCCTATTCTATTCCTAAGGTTCAGCCGGGAAATTTCTCACTTGTCGATATTTTGTCAAATACATCAAATATTCAACCACATTTCACAAAATATATCAGAATATGAAAGCTTAAGTAAAAACGATACATTATTTACATACAAACTTACCTCGGTCCAAATTATCAAATGTTGGTGTTTTAGTCCACAACCTTGCCTTTTCCCCGGTTAAGGTCAATTCCTCATCTTTTTTAAACTATAATAACATATTTAACTCATTTAATACACACATTTTCAATTCAGCCCCCAAAAAAGCCTTATGGTAAAATAACATTTTTGCCCCTAACTTTTCACATATTTACAGTTTTGCCCCTAGGCTCGTAAAATGAAAAGTACTCATTTTCTCATTACCCAAGCCTAGCCGATTCATATTCCCTCTTATATCAGCCCATAATTTTCACTAAATCACATTTTTCTTCTTTTTTACACATATTTTAGAACTTTTACAAATAGGTCCTTTTATGCAATTTCACTAAAAATCACATAGTAAAAGTTGTTTATTACACTTTAAACATTCATATTCTACAATAAAACATCAAAACACATGCAAGTCATCCATGGGTAAATTTTTAAACACAAACCCTAGCTCAAAATAATGGTAGAAATAGCTAAACCAAGCTACGAGGATCTAAAAAATGTAAAGAACATAAAAACGGGGCTAAAACGGACTTACAATCGAGCTTGGAAGCTTGAAAAACCCTAGCTATGTCTACCTCATGTGAAAATCGGCAAAGGGGTCGAAGATGAGCAAAAATTGGCTTTTTAATTCATTTAATCACCAAATTACTAAAATGCCCTTAACTTAAAAATACTCTATTTCACCTATTTCATGTCCATTTTTGTCCAAAAAATTAACCAATGGTCTAATTACCTTTTAAGGACCTCCAATTTAAAATTTCATAGCGATTAGTCATCTCTAGCTTCTAGAACTCAAGTTTTGCACTTTTTTACAATTTAGTCCTCTCAACTAAATTGAGTTCCCAAACGTAAAAAATTTCGAACAAAATTTTTACTAAATCATCCCGTACAACTATTGATCATAAAAATATAAGAATATTAAATTTTCCTCGTCAGATTTGTGGTTCCAAAACCACTGTTCTGACTAGGCCCAAAATAGGGCTGTTACAGAAACAAAACAATCCCCTTTCTTGCACATAGGTGCACTCACCACCACCCATGGTGATCAAAATTGGGGCTGAATTTTAATATGGTTTGAGATCTCATTAAAATATGGAAAAATAACTTTGAAATAATTTAAAATCGCCCAAATTCCAGATCTAGAAATTTTGGTTTTTAATTGACAAGATTAATCAAGAAATTAAAGAGAAAATAGATCTTACTTAAGCTAGTTGAGAGAAACGACAATAACACTTTCTTGGAAATGTTCGGGATCGATCTTTAGATTCAAGATTTTAAATTTGGGGTTGATTTATACGAGGATAAATGACAGAAACAAAGTAAAGGAGATGGTGCACAATCTTGGTACAAAAATGAGAAGAAAGAGATGGTAAAATGGGAGGAATAAGCGATGACAACAATGGGAGAAAGAAAGAAAATTAAAGAGAAAAGAGGAGAGGAAGATGGTGAACGGATAAGGTAGGGAAAAATTGAATTGAAGGCTAAAAATACAATAAAAAATTGAATTTATACTTAGGGTTCAAGGGTATGTATGGCACATACATTAAAAAAATAAGGAATTTTTCAAGATTTAATTATTTCACAAGGGAAAGGATTCGAACTTGGGACCTCAGTTAATTTCCATGCTTTCTTATATTTCTTTTAAGCATTAGGCCTTTTCCTCATTCTTGAAATAATTTTGCAATATTTATTTTAAAAACAAGGCATGCTATACACTAAGGTTTAAGTAAAAATTAACAAAATAATAAAAATGATACGAGATAAGGAATTTGAACTTGAGTTTCAAGAACCGTTTCACTAACACTTGACCAATGAACCAATACCTCATTTATCTCCTAAAAATGCATAGGTAATCTCAAAAATTAAGGCATGACCACTCTCTCTCAATTCAAAAACCCGATTCTACTAACCCCCTAATTTTTGGGATGTTACACTTTATTACAATTAATTTTATTTATATACACAGAAAAAGAAATTGAAATAATAATGGCAATGCCTTATATTAATAAACAAGGTAAAAGGAGTATGTGATTACCATAATCTCATGATTGGTTTTTAGGCATACTCTCACAATCTCCTACTAGCACTAAGACCAATCAATCATATATCTAATACCGAGTGACATAGTGTGACGATCATGCTTTCGCTATGTCAAAGGCTTTGTCAGTGGATCAACGATGTTGTTATTTATTTGTACTCTACATATTTCCACATCTCCTCGACCAATTGTTTCTTGAATAAGATGAAAGCACATAAGTATATGTTTGGATCTCTAGTGAGATTTAGGTTACTTTGCTTGTGCAATAGCTCCGTTGTTGTCACAACGAAGTTCTATAACATCTGATATGCTAGGCACAACCCCTAGTTTAGATATGAACTTCTTGATCCAAGCAACCTCTTTTGTAGCCTCACTAGTTGCAATATACTTGACCTTATTTGTAGAATCAACATTATACCTTGCACTGAACTTTTCCAACTCACAGCGCCGCCATTAAGGTAAAACACTAGACTCGATTGTGATCGTGAACCATCCTTTTCGGCTTGGAAAGCATCATCAGTGTAACCTTTTACACTTAGCTATTTCTCACCTCCTAATATAAGGAATGTATCCTTAGTCCTTCTCAAGTACGAGACATAATGAATTTCACCGGGATCTACTTAGTACCGACTCGTCATGCTTAAAGCACACGATATATCTAGATGAGTACATAGCATGGCATACATGATAGATCCAATAGCCAAGGCATATGAAATCTTACTCATACGTTCTCTCTCTTGTGAGGTTGAAGGACACATTTCCTTCAAAAGTGAAATATCATGTCTCGTAGGTAGAAATCCTCTTTTAGATTCTTCCATACTGGACCTTTTTAGTACTTTATCTATATATGTACTTTGGCTTAGACCTAGGAGTCGTCTTGATCTATATATATAGATTTTGACTCCTAATATGTATGTAGCCTCGCCCAAGTCCTTCATAGAGAAACAACTTCCTAACCAAGTCTTAACAGACTGTAGGGTAGGTATGTCATTTCCTATGATAAGTATGTCATCTACATACAATACCAAGAATACAAGAGTGCTCCCATTAATTTTGTTGTAAACACAATGCTCATCTTCATTTTTGATAAAACAAAACTCTTTGATCGCATCATTAAAACAAAGATTCCAACTTCGAGAAGCTTTCTTTAATCCATAAATGGATCTTTATATCTTGTATATCTTAGCAGCATATTTTGGATCGACAAAACCTTTAGGTTGTGTCATGTACACATCCTCTTCTAGTTTCCCATTAAGGAAACTTATTTTGACGTCCATTTGCCAGATTTCGTAATCATGAAATGCAACTATTGTAAGTAAGATTCGGATGGATTTAAACATAGCAATAGGAGAAAAAGGTTTCATCATAGTCAATACCATGAACTCGGAAAAAACCTTTAGCGACTAATCACCCTTTGTATGTTTGTACATTACCATCCATGTCGGTTTTCTTTTTGAAAACCCATTTGCACCCTATGGGTTTGAGCCCTTTAGGTGGGTCAACCAAGATCCATACTTGGTTTTTTGACATGGATTTTGTATGCTTATTGATAAGTCCTAGGCTCATCTTGATCCATAAGTAGAATATCAGAATGTGTTGTATTGAGAAATCCATATCTCTTAGGTACACGGCGTTATCTTAAAGATCTTAGTGGTAGTTGTGTTTCCAAAGTAGTTGATTGTTCCGCAACAACTTGTGGAACTTGTTGTTGTTCAATCTCTGGTTCAGTGGTTTGTTGTTCACAAATTTCTTCGAGTTCTATTCTTTTACCATTTCCTTTTCCAGAGACAAATTCTCTGTCAAAGAATACTCTTGTTCGAGCAACAAACACTTTGTTCTCGGTAGGAGTCAGGAAATAATATCATGTAGTTTCCTTAGGATATCCCACAAAGATGCACTTTTGAGATTTGGGTTCGGGCTTAGTAGACATCTGACATTTAACATAAGCTTCACAACCCCAAATCTTCATGAAAGACATACTAGGAAACTTCCTAATCCACATCTCATATGGTGTCTTTTGAACCAATTTAGATGGAACATGATTTAGTGTGAAAGCAGTTGTTTCAAGTGCATGTCCCCAAAAGGAAGTAGGAATATCAACATGACTCATCATTGATTGAACCATGTCTAATAGTGTTGGATTTCTCCTTTCAGAAACTCCATTCCATTATGGAGTACCAGGAGGTGTAAGTTGTGAGATAATCCCACATTCCTTCAAAAACACATCAAACTCTAAGGTTAAGTATTCTCATCCTCAATCTGATCGAAGTGCCTTGATACTATTACCTAGTTGGTTTTGTACTTCATTTATAAATTCCTTGAACTTTTCAAGGGCTTGAGATTTATGGCGCATAAGATAAATATACCCATATATACTGAAGTCATCAGTGAAAGTAATGAAGTATTGAAAACCTCCTTCGGCTTGTGTGTTCATTGGCTTGTGTGTTCATTGGTTTTGGGACCACAAATCTCATGTTAAAATAAATATTTTACTAATATTTTAATGTCTACTACATGTTCGTAGTGTCAAATAAAAATTTCATTAAGAAATTTTAACGTTTGTATGCTTAATTTGATAAAAAGGACTAAATTGCATAATGTGCAAAATTAGAGTTCTACAAGGAAAAAGTGTCAAATTGCTATGAATTTTTGACAACTTGTTTGGTTGGGTGTATTGGCATAGCCAATACACCTCTAATCAGTGGGCCCCACTTAATACACCTTTAATACTTTGTTTGGTTGAGGGTATTCCTATTACAGGTCTAATACACTACTGGCCTAATCCTCAAAATTCACGGATTTGTAATCCCACCCTTTTGCTCAGTTTAGCTCTTGTTTGATTACCTCCTGCTTTTACCCTCCTGTTGGCTTCCCTTTCCTTCTGCTTTCAGTTTAGCCGCTTCACAACTTAGCCGTTCCTTCATTTCTTCCTTCATTTCGCTTTAGCCGCTTCACAACCTTTTCTTTTCTTTTTCTTTACAACACAATTTACAACGGTGGTAAAGAGTGTGTTGCAGGCGATCCGTGAAAGCGGTCACCGCACTTTCTTAAGGGAGCTCAAGGATGATGGCTTCACGTTCGTAGTTCCACTCTCTTCCTTTCTTTTGTTATTTCGATTTCTTATAATTTCTATTGTTTATTCGATTCAAAAAATGGATAACCCACCTTATTTACTGATTTTTTTCCTTTCCTTTCCTTCAGGAAATGCTTCTTCGATGGAAACCTTCTGTAAGTCTAATTGTCTCTTAATAATTTCCAGCTCCTTTTTCTTAATTGAAATTTATCATTTCTTTACAAAATGGAATTAGGAGGTTACTTGAAATTGAAATTTTAATAAATTTTAATTAGAATCAATAGAATTCGACTGGAATATCTATTGGATTTAGCAATATGATTATTTTTATTTTACTTATTTTCACGAGATTTGGATAAATAGAAAAAGAGAAACTTTAACTATCCTTTAAATTTAAGCTTACCAAGAAGAATTAGAGACATGTAAATTCGCTTAATTTGGGGAGAAATAATGGAAGCTAGGAAGATTATCCAGCTTCAGTGAGATGTTTCTGATTTAAAGATTCTAAATTACAGCTTGCATAGATATTCAGTGGCTGCTGGGAAAGGAAAAGGGGGAAGTGATTTTATAATTAGAAACTGATTCACCGGTAAACCATGTGAATACTTTAGCTCCTAAAGTATTTAGAAACATTAGGATTTAAACCCCAACTTTCATGGGTCTAATCCATGTTACTTCCATTGATGAAGCTTAAGCCCCATATTTTGCTATTACAAATGAGAAAATTGTTTCATATAAATCTGGTATGGCTCAATGAACTGTGTTTGAAAATGGGAAAAAGTTGATAATTTTTCGGATAATATCATGATGTATAACAAGTACTCTTGAATAATATCATGATGTATAACAAGGCATCCCTTGTGGACATACCTAAAGTGTATTATAGGGATGCATTTGTCAGAATTGTTAAATGTTTATTGTGATGCATTTCAGATTGCTAATATAATAATTTTTATTGTTATGTCTTTTATTTATTTAGTGAAAGTTCCTCTATGCGCATGTACACCAGGTAGATGCTTAAATTCTTTTATATGTTGGATAACCAAGCCTTGTTTTGTTGTTTCAGATATCTGTTGAAAGTCTTTGTCCAAAGCAAGCAGAGAACGAGCTTGAGGTTCGGGACCTCCGCTTTGAAAGCCTTTGACCCTCGTGGAAATCCTACAAAGGTTTTGGTCGCCTCTTATTATGCTTTGCTATATATTTTCTCTGAGAAGAAGGAAGTATGATGTTTTGTCCGGTGATTTTGGTTGTTGGGTGATAACTTCAAGAGTGAAGATTCGCGCCTTGGAGTTTTGCATTTTTCTTTTTATTTTGGTTTCTACCTATTTGAAATTTGTTGTTTATCGCAGTCTTTGAGGGTTTTTGCCGCAGATATGTCTGTTCCACTAGATTCTTTGTTCGTAAAGGCGACGGTGAGTCAATTTTGATTCTGCATAAGGCTTGAGTCTCGATGATTCGTGCTTCATCTATTTTCTTAATAAAATTACTTAATATGATGCGTTACAACTTACAATCATGATAAAAAATCAAATAGGAAGGAAAACAACAGGCATTGCGTATTTCTTCATTCATGTCATGTTGTAAAAGAAGTGATTCTTTTTTTTTGGTCAAACGCAAAAATGCATCTTACGTTCTCACTGGTATAAATTTCTCAAATTCAGAGCAATGAATTGTACCTACTTGGTATAAATAATTGTGTTGTTGTTACTATATTAATCAAGAGAAATTATTTACCTTTCGGGTAGATTATGTACTTTATAACAGGCCTTGCCCTTACATTAGTGGAACAAATTATTATAGGATATCTTTGGTACAGCTCCATGCAATATCTTTTCATGTTTAGATGGTATCATTGCATTTGCTTTATCTGCAAAAAGGAAAAAAATTATGTTTTCTGCAAAAACCTGATCATCTTCCAATTTAATGGAAACTGGTTTGGTTGCATCTAAACATAATCTTTATTTTAGCATGAGTTTCTTCTTATTCCTTCATTTTTCGAGTTCACTTCATCGTACTTGAAGACTTTAGACATCTTTACTTCCTTAGAAAACCCTCCAAACTTTATCAAATTCACATTATCTTCATAACTCTCTGAATTTGAATCACATTTGCATCTATTACATAGTAACAAAGTTGTAATTAGAAAATAAAACACAAATAACATTCTGAAGAGAATGAAAAGACTAGCAAAACAAATAGAATAAGTACTTACAACTTACCTGATTCTTTTGTTCTTTCTTCTGTTTGAATTCGTGAAACTTGTGGATTATATCTCAGTGCCTTCACATCATCATCTTCACTTTTTACAAGCAATGCCTTTTTGCTTCTAGCTCTAACAGCTCCTTCACTCTTCATTTTCACATCATTATGTTCAATTTTGGACATATTTTCATTATCCCCAAAGTTTATCATTAACTAGTTGTCTCCTTTGTGTACCAACCATGTATTGAGTGTAAAAAAATGTAATATAGTTCTATCCTTTTAAGAGGCATTTAAGACTCTGAAGCCCCTCAGCAGAAATGCTTCTCCAAAAATGTTATAGTTTTATTAATATTTTATAATTTTGTGAATAATTTTGATCTAATTAATAAAAAGAAAATTGTTTAAAGTCAATTAACCATTGAATTCTGAAAAAGCCCTTCCCCTATCCCTTCATCAAGATGAAAAAAAGAACAAAGAATTTATGTTGTAATTTCTTTTTTAATTCATGTTGCTTGTTTATGATTAAAAAAAATGGGGGATAAACCATATAAAGTTGAAGTAAGCAAAGAGTAATAATGGAAGGAATGAAATAATTGCCAATTTTAGATGCCAAAGTTAACAAGAAAAATACAGAATGAATTCAAGGAAGAATTCCATGGCATCTAAAATGGCTAGACGAAAGTAAAGGAACATGATTCTGCCTCATCCCAATCTATGCGTATGTATATATGTATATATATATATATACACAAAACAAATCATAATAATTGTTTCAAATGTGATTCTACTTTTTGGAGCTTTACTTACAATCCTTTTTCTTACCTATTGGATATCAAGATATGCAAAACTATGTTTGAACACAAACCACAGTTCACACAACATTATAACAACTGCTTAAGCCTAATCCATTCAAAACACAAGATGCAAGCGAGGCGGGTTGTGTAAACCATCAACGATAAATAGCTTGCACATGAAGATTGTGGAAACAAACACAGCATCCGAAAAAGAGAGACAAAACTATACTGTAAATCTATTTTCTTGTATTAGATTTGAACACCGTGATTGAAGACCGCATTGATTACATTTTTTATTTTAATAATATTACATATAATCAAGTAAACAACTTGATTAAACAACAAATATTCAATATATTAAAATTGGATTATTAGATATAATCAAGTAAACAACTTGATTACAAAACAAATATTCAATTGTTATTATGATTGGTTAAAAACAACTTGAGTAAAAACAAGTATTTGGTAACATAGTTGATTAGAAAACAAATATTCATTGTTAATGTTAATGTTCTAGTTCTATTTTTTACTTCGTTAAGATTCTAAATTTGTATTGTTCATTTTTCTTTGATAGTGTGATATTGCTTCCTATTGAAGCGACTTGTTTGATTGCTTCCTCCACCCATAGTTGATCGTCTTCTTTTCACACAATCACTGTAAGTTCTTCGGCAATTAAATTATTTAATTTTATTTTACTCTTATTGAAATTATGATTGGAGAAATGTGACCCTTTTACTGCGATTTGACAATATGGAACACATTAATATATTACAGTAATGGCCCGTCTGCCTTTAATTGCACAAAATGTGAGGCGTAAAAGAATTGGTATTGCAGTGACAATATGGTTGGAAATCTGTAGAATTGCGATTTGGTTCTTATTTAGAATGGGTGCCAGCCTTAGCCTACATACTTATAGACCAATGATTAGGTCCTATACCTTAGATTTTTATGCAAAACGGGATTATGTGAAAAGACTTGTATATGCTAGTGATGAGACCTATATTGAACAAACTAGGATGAATAGAACTGCCTTTTTTAAACTATGTGAAATGTTAGAATCGTTAGGGAGATTGAAGTCGTCAAGAAACATGCTTGTTGATGAGCAAGTGGCAATGTTTTTACATATCATCTCCCATCACCTTAAAAATCGAGTTATCAAGCATCACTTTAGAAGGTCCGGGGAAATTGTTAGCAGAGCATTTCATAGTGTTTTAAATGCTGTGATATGCTTACAAGATGTGTTATTTAAAAAGCCGGAGGCAATTACAGCCGATTCTTCTGACACAATGTGGAAATGATTTAAGGTATTGGACTAAGTTTTATATATAGCTTGTACAACATTTAGTTGATTTAGATTTAAAATAGTATTCTAACTCAAGGTTTTATATAATGTGATATAGAATTGCTTAGGTGCTCTTGATGGAATCCACATCAAGATTAGGGTTCCAACAGTTGATAAACCTAGATATCGAACGCGAAAAGGTGACATAGCAACAAATATGCTAGGTGTTTGTACACCTGATATGCAATTTGTTTATGTTTTTCCTGGTTGGAAAGGTTCAGTTGCCGATGGGAGGGTTCTTCGAGATGCCATTAGTAGAAGACATCGACTAAAAGTTCCTCACGGTAAAGTGGATAGTTAGAGGACTTTGATATTGTTCATTAAGATCAAACTTTTTGTGCTGAATTAATCATTTTAAAAAAAATTATATTTTATAGGTTGTTATTATCTAGTTGATGCTGGATACACAAATTGTGAGGGATTTCTTGCACCTTTTAGAGGACAACGATATCACTTGAACGAGTGGCGTCAGGGTTATCAGCCAACTTCTCCGTAAGAGTTTTTTAATATGAAACATGCCTCAGCACGTAATGTTATTGAAAGATGCTTTGGGTTATTAAAACTTAGATGGGGAATACTTAGGAGTCCATTTTTTTATCCTGTAAGGGTGCACAATAGAATTATTATTGCATGTTGTTTGCTCCATAATTTTATTCGAACCCATATGAGTATTGATCCCGTTGAAGCGGAGGTGGGAGAAGGATTACCTACTAATGTGGTGGATGACGATGAACCGAATATCACAAATATTCATCCATCAGATGCTTGGGCTACTTGGAGTATGGAACTAGCCAACCAAATGTTCGATGAATGGCAAGCATCTAGAAATTAGTTAGGTTTAGGGACAAATTGAGTTTGAATTGATTTGTTGATGTTATTTTATGTATCTAGTTTATGAAACTTCGGTGGTGTTTGATTAAAATTTTGTATTGTACTAAACTTTGTTGAATTATAATTTAATTATCTTTTCATTCAGCATGTGTTATGAATTTAAATTTAGTATTGAACTAACTATATAATATTATAAACTGCTCACCTTTTGATTCATGATATTAAAACAAGAAATAATGTTAATTTGTTTTTTCTTAAGATAATTATGTCGTGTTCCACAATCACATGCTTCTTCTCAAGCTTCTCGAGGAAGCAAAAGAAAATGGATTCGTAAGAAGATGCGACCTTGGTTTCTTGCATGGTGGATTTGCACAATGTAGGAACATTTAATGCTGATACCGGGTTCAAGGCCGGTTATTTGAACGAGCTAGAAAAAATGCTAGAAAAGGCTTTACCAAGAGCAATGTTGAAGGCGAAGCCAAATATTGAATCTCGGATTAGGTGCCTAAAAAGTGAATGGTCAGTCGTCTACGACATGCTTAATGGCCAAAACAACAACGGTTTTGGTTGGGACGAGCATAGGCAGCTCGTTGTTGCTGAAGATGCAGTTTGGGAATCCTATGTAAAGGTAAAATGTATTTCAAGTATTTATTTGTTTTTTTTACAAAACTTATAACTAATATTATTTCCTCATTTTTTTTAGAGTCACAAAGAAGCCTCTCAGTTCAGACATCGTTCTTTCCCTTACTACAACCAGCTTACTGCCATATACGCAAGAGATCGAACGACTGGGAAAGACGCTCAAACAGCTGCTGATGTTCTTGAAGAAATACATGCTGAGGATGAACGTACTACATATATGAATGAAGAGAGAAACACATTCTATGACTGCGAAGCTGACGTCTCTTTAGACGACATGGATGTTTCGCATGATCCGCGAGGAGATAGAGACCAAGGGGGTTCCTCATCTTCAAACAAGAGAAAGAAGAAATCTGATGCTCGTGATAATGTGTATTCTTCATTTGATGAGGTTGCCACTTTGTTGGGGGAAAAATCCAGGCCGTTGGCGATCAAATCAATAGGAGTATTGCCTTCGAGGTGGTAGTTCAGCAGAAGTCAGAAGAACATCAAAAGATGGAAGAGAAAGCTTCAAATTTATATTCAGCCTTATGGTCAATTGAAGGTTTAACTGACGATCAGCGGTATGATGCTTTGAGTAAAATTCCCGATCATCCAACTCAAATGATCGTTTTCTTTAGTTTACCTTCTGTTGCCCGATTGGAATGGGTCAGAAGATTTCTTTCTCACCATTAAATATCAATGTTCAAACTTTTTGATGTTGTAAAACTATATAATATATGGATTATGATGTACAATTTCATTTTCATCTAACCTTTTCTTAATATTAGTTAATTATGTTTATGCGAATATAATTCTCAAGTTATATATTGATTTTAGTAAATTCATATAAGAACATTTTATTATTAAGAATTTTATGAAATTATATATCACTATTAAATTACATTTAATATTAATTATTTTAAATTGTATAAATTTATATAAGAAAATTTATTATCAAGAATTTTATGGAATTTAATATTAATTATTAAATTATATGTAATAATTATTATTTTAAATTATACAAATTCATAAAATATAATTTATTAGTTATAATTATTTTAAATTTTATTAAATCATATATTTTAATTAAAATATATTTAATATTAATTATTTCAAATTTTCATTTATAGTATCATATATTATGATTTGAGTAAATTCATATAAGAATATTAATTATTAAGAATTTTATTAAATTATATATTTTAATTATAATATATTTAATAATAATTATGTTAATTTATATTTTACAAGATCATATATTATGATTTGAGTAAATTCATATAATAATATTAATTATTAAGAATTTTATTAAATTATATATTTTAATTAAAATATATTTAATAATAATTATGTTTAAATATGATTAAAATATTTATTATTGATAATAATAATCTTATTAAAATTTAAATAACAATAACAATAATCATTTACCAAAACAAATTTATGCTAAGGGTATTCTAGTCATTTTAGTTTTTTCCATTATGCTATTACACCTCTATTCCATTCAACCAAACACAAGATTACTATTACGCCTCTATTCCATTACATTCAGCCAAACAGTTGATTTGCTATTACACCTCTAATCCAATACACCTCTAATCCAATACAGCGAACCAAACGCACCCTGAATGTGAATGGCCTTAAATGGTAATTAAACCATTAATATTAATAGTGGACAACGATGGACATCATTTAAGTGATTTTTCAAGGTTAGTGTATAAGGTTAAAATTGTAATTAAACAAATGTTAATTAGAAAAGATGAAAGAAATAATTGTATTCTTCAGTTTGCAAACATTAGAACTGACCACCATTGTTGTTGTAGAGAAGAAGTTTCAACCAAGCAAAAATCAAGTGCATGTAAGTGATTTTTGTCTTGTTTTTAATGATTTCTATGTTTTTAGAGTCATTGTAGCTTAATCTATCTAGCCCAAATACTAATTTGCAAAACTATTAAAATTCTAGGGTTTTACCATGAATGTATATTAGTTTTTTTTTTATGTTTGATGGATGAAAATGAATGACTGATGATAGTTGAACAACTTTTGTACAGGGAATTTCGATGAATTTATCAATTAGGGATTAAATTGAAAACTAGAAAATTATTCATGGTGAAATTTTGAAATTAATGAAATGTAGGACTTGAAAGGGGTCGAAATAAAATTCGGCTATAGTGGGTTGGTACCAAATTGCATGAATTTCCTTTTATAAGCTTAAGGACTAAATTGTAATGGATTCAAAATTATAAGGGAAAAAGCGTAATTTTTCCAAAATATGATTTTTGGATTTAATTTAATAGCATGAGGTTTGAAAAAAATTAAATTTTATTATTTAGATCAAGAAAAGCAACGTACGAATTTAGATTAGAGAAAAGAAAAAGTGTTGGATTAGTCAATTGTATTTCTTTAGTTGTGATCGAGGTAAGTTCGTACATCTAATTAAAGTTGTATTATGCTCAATTTACATGCTTTTATGTTATATTGTGGTATTACATCTCTACAAAAAAATCCAATAAAGTTTTGGTGACTTTCAGATCCCCTTTGAACCTTAGGAATATATAGGATACAAATGACATGTCATTAGGGGTTACCGTGTTTCAGGTGCTAGTCTTGTATGTCCTACCGGTGGCTGAGTTTCCCACATGTGTTGCGGTTACTTGACAACTTGTGTGAGCAGACCCACTTGTGGCTCGAGAGATAGCATTTATATGAGATAAGAGAAAGTAAAGGTTTTGACCATATGTTAGCACATAGTGTGCGAGATTCCGGCGTATCCAATATTATTCTAGTGGTTCAACGGGTATACAAAAGGGAAGGATCGACATATATTTTGATAAGTAATGCTATGAAAGTATGAAACATATATGAGATGATGATGCTTTCAATATGATTAGCCATACTCATGAAAGTATGGATGCTTATAAGTTATGTACATAAAAGCTATTATGCGTTGCAATGAGTTGTTAAGTTATGTGGTTATCAAACTTGAAAGGTTGTTGTTGCTTAGGCTTGTGCCAAGCTATGTTGGATTATCTCATAAATTGCTTTTAAGCTTATGTATATTGAAAGGGTAAGTTTTGTTTATGAATTACGGACTTACTAAGCATTATATGCTTACTTCGTGTTATTTCTCTTATGTTTTTAGATAATCAGAAGCTCATTCGGTTTGGAAACTTTTCAGAGATCCATCACACTATTCATCAACTATATCGGTAGATTTTGATGATTTTGAGTCATGGTTATAATGGCATGTAAATGTGTCTTTGTTTGATGAAATTAGCCATTAAGTGTGGCTTGTATATATGTTATTTTGGTTAATGATATAGACGATATGATATCATGTATATATATGGTATTTAAAGTAGTTTTCATTTTGGCATCTAAATACTTAATGATGGTAGTTGAATGGATGAACATTAAGGTATGCTATGAGATGTTGTTTTGGTATGATATAAATAGTGCCTTGATGTGTTAATGGATAGTTTTGGTAGCCTTAAATGTATATTGGCATTTGGTATAGTTATAAAGATTAGTGGTATATGTGGAAATGGTCATAATGATTTTTGTTGTGCAAATAATTAGTATATGAACATTATGGCAAATATGGAATTGAAGTTGTTGAATTGGTGGTTTGAATTATGAATGAATTTGGTAGTTGTTTAGTCAAATTTGATTGATGGGTTTGAGGTGTCATTTTGGCATATTGGTTGAATGGTTAGTTTCTATGATGTTCTAGCTTGTATATGTATATATTAAGTGCCATTTGAATGCATGAAAATAGGTTCATTTGGTTTGTGCAAGTGGTTAGCTTTTGGGTGAGAAAAATGGATTGGAAATGTCTTATTTTTTAGCTCATGACCAGAGACATGGATGTGTGTCTCAGCTATGTGTGACACACGACCAGGAGACATGGCCGTGTGTCCCTTATAGCTTATTAAGGGTTGCAAGTCAGCCAGTTACACGGCCTAGCACACGGCCTGGCACACAGGAGTGTGAGGCCATTTCGAGGGGTACACGACCTGGCACACGGGCGTGTGGCTTGGCCGTGTGACCCAAGTCAGTGAGTTACACAGGCATGGACATGGCCTGGCCACACCACAGTGTGACCCCTGTACTTAGAAAAAATTACCTTTTTTTGAAAAATCCCATATATTTTTGATTTAGTCCTAATTCATTTCTAATGTATTTTTAGGGCCACGAGGGCTCCTATAAAGGATTATATGCATGAGTTTGGATATTATTGCTATGATTTATATTGTGATTTGATTATGATAAATAAATGTTCAATGTATGATGTTATCTTCTGGTAATGCTCTGTAGCCCTAATCCGGCAACGGATACAGGCTAGGGGTGTTACATTGGTCCACATACATCACAATGTATTAAGCCCAATAAATCACTAGCTGTCTCACTTTTACTATTAAAAGGATTTCTAGTCATTTTACCCAACAAGTAAGAGTCACATATATCCAATTGTTCAAAAACAAAAGAATCCAAAATCCTATCTTTAGGAGCGTTGATATGCGTTTCTCACTTATATGGCCCAAACGACAATGCCAAAAATTTTGATTAGAGTCATTTATTTTTAATTCTTTTAGTATTTATGTTATAAATGGGTCTATCTTGATCTAAAATGTAGAGGCCATTACTAATTGTGCCAAATCGTAGAAAACATTATTAAGATAAAATGAACAACAATTATTCTTAATAATTATCTCAAAACCAATTTTGTTTGAATAAGAAATTGAAATAATATTTCTAGTCAAACTAGGCAGAAAATAACAATCATCCAAAATTAAATTAAGTCCACTAGGCAATGATAAAATGTGTTCCTACAGCTAATGCAGCAACTCTTGCTCCATTCCCAGCTCGCAGGTCCACATCTCTTTTAGCCAAATTCCTATTCCTTTGCAGTCCTTGTACAGAGGTACAAATATGAGATCCAGATCTGATATCTAATGCCCAAGAAGTAGATGTTGATAAATTAATATCAATAACATTAATACCTAAAGCGGATGCTCTGTTCTCCTTTACCTTCTTGACCTCTTGAAGATAGGCAGGGTAGTTCCTCTTCTAGTGTCCAGTCTTACCACAGTGGAAACATCTTCATTCCTTAGAAATTTCTCCTTTAGGTTTCAATGCAACACTTCATTTGCATACTAAACCTTTTTAGTACTTTATAGTGAAGTACTAAAAAGGTTGGGCTTGACCATGCCATATGCTTCGACTATTGGATCTATCATGCATGCCATGCTATGTACTCGTCTAGATGTATCGTATGCTTTAAACATGATGAGTCAGTACCAAGTAGATCCCAGTAAAAATCATTGGATTGTAGTTAAAATATCCTTAAGTACTTGAGAATGACTAAGGATACATTCCTTATATATAGAGGTGTGGAAGAGCTAAGCGTAAAAGGTTACACAGATGCTAGTTTCCAAACTGACAAAGATGGTTCACGATCGCAATCGGGTTTGTGTTTTGCCTTAATGGTGGCGCTGTGAGTTGGAAAAGTTCAAAGCAAGATACATTAGTTGATTCTACAACTGAGGTCAAGTACATTGTAGCTAGTAAGGCTGCAAAAGAGGTTGTTTGGATCAAGAAGTTCATATCTAAACTAGGGGTTGTGTGTAGCATATTAGATGTTATAGGACTTTGTTGTGACAACCATAGAGCTATTGCACAAGGAAAGGAACCCAGATCTCACCAGCGATGCAAACATATACTTAGGCACTTTCATCTAATTCAAGAAATCATTGATCGAGGAGATGTGAAAATATGCAGAGTACTAACAAATGACAACATCGCTGATCTGCTAACAAAGTGTAACACCACATTACTCGACCCAATCGCAGGGTCCAAGCAATGGGATATCACATTCATTATCGAAGCAACTAACAACATTGATTCCAATATAAATTCAAATCATACATTTAGACCCATAACCAAGTCATGATTAATATATATCAATATCTCAACTATTAACCTATTTATTCATTTCATTTCATGCATCCTCTTTTCCAATTATATATATACCGATTCAGAAAAACAAACGTTATAAGTTCATTTAAATATTTGCATACATCACCAACATCAAACATATACCTAGTACAAACCATCATAAACTATAATCTATTCCTATTTATAGAACATCTTGGAATATGAAATAATTCTCGAGCTATGCTTAATATAACATAAAATCCTATAGGTACATGCCGAATAAAATAAAAAAAGTTTCATCAACTTGATGAATACGAGATTATTTGCTGGATACTGATAACAACGAGTGCACACAATTGAACCTAAATGATGCAATTCGGCCCGGGTTAATCGAGTCGTTTCACGTAATTGCCCGATCGTCGACGAGGAATAGTTGAGTTATCGGAAATAGGATGAAATAAGGCTAAAGATACGGAAGCTTTCAAATGGTTTTAAAAGGTTGGCTAAGGAGATGGTAAATTTATAAGGGGTAGTAGGTTCGATTTAATGATAAAAATAAGAAAAATGGAAGTTGGATAAATGAAGGCTCGGTTTTGTAAAAAGATATTAAAGTTGGGTAAAATCTAGGATATTCGGTGGAATGGATAAATGAGCTTAAACACCAGAAACGATTCAACACTAAAAAGTGTCACCCCGATTTCTATTCGGTTCAAGGTGGGATTACAGAATTGTAGAAGGGTTCAACGCCACACCAAAGCAAGGTGATAAGTTCAAAAGAGAACGATAGACGCCACTAGCACGCTAGATAAGTCAGATCGAAACTCGTACGAATTTAGAGAGGAGAAAACTCACTCTTTGAACAAAGTTCATTCAAATGATCAAAAGTCAAAAGTCCTTTTCAATGGCAGCATTTGAGCTATTTATAAGCTCAACTAAGTCCAGCCGAATGGCCACAAATAATTACAAATTAAGCTAAATTGAAACAAAGTTAATGTAATCTGGCCATTTGTATTCCCGAACAGTCCTTGTATTGTTGCTCATTGGTGTCCACGAAAAATCCTTTAGTGAGGACTTAATTTCCTGAGCTGGAGTATTTAGCTAAGGAAATAAAAGCTGGCAATTAAAACTTCTTGATGCTGCCGAATGCATGCACATCTTGCTGGGGTATTGGAGTAGTCTTATATGTGAACAATTAGCAATGAAAAGACTTGGTGTGTGAACAGCCATAGCCGAATGGACATTTAGAATTTATTGGCTGTTTAATTGAAAAATAATCAGCAAGTGCAGCCCCCTTGCCGAATGGTCACCTCCAAAATACATGCATGGCTGAATGCATGCTTTCTTCTAGATGCTTGCATTAAAATTCGGTAATTCCATGCACCTTCAGCAGCCATCATCATTAATGGCGTCCTTGCACTAAGCTGGTTCCAGCTTTTAATTTGCTGTCCACGCATGGTGCCCATTTAATTTGTTGTCCACACATGGTACCTGCACCAATTAAATGCAACTAATTAATTAGCTGGAGATATAATAAATTCGGCAGCCATTAAGACAATTTATCCATGCTTTTAATTTCGGCTGGAACTATGACATGTTTAATATTCTGCATTTAAACAACAGCATTAAACAACAGCAGCATTAAACAACAGCAGCAAAACACATTAATTAACAGCATTAAATTCGTCCAAAGTACACAATAGCCTGCACATTAAATTCGTCTGGAAAAATTAATTGACAACATGAATTAAATTTGTCTTAAATTTAGACACACTTAATTAACTATTAGACATCTATTTAATAGGTAATAAACTAAGACACATTCAAATAAAAATGTCCTGATTTTTAAACAAATTAATTAACTTATTTAATTAACTAATCAGCAACTTATTTGAGCTGAACACTAATTAATTAAACTGACTTATTTAATTAATTCTAGCAGCTATAGAATTGCATAAATTAAATAATTGAAGTTCAAGCTCAATGAGCTAGAATCAGCTCGATTGAGCTCCGCTAAGCCGGAACAAGCTAGTTCAGCTTGCAAGAGCTTGTGAATGACGCCTGATGAGCTACACCAAAGACATTTCCAGGGCGGGATCGTATCACTAACCTACGCACGAAAAACAAACTGAACACTGAGTAATCAACTCAGTGGCATTTCTATAACTAATATTATAACATAAAATAAATTATGTAAGGACATAAATAAATTAAAAATCAAAGGTTCTTAAGCAGTTTAATATATTAAATTATATAATAACATAATCCTTTCATATCGTATTTGTAGTCATATCGACTGTTTGTCAAACATTCATCTTCAAATTCCTGACATGTAAACTTCAAAATTCAATTACACATTGAATAATCTTTTACATTCACACAAATCATGCTTTGCAAATAAAATCGGGTTTGAAATCTAGCTTACAAAAGCTCCAAGAAAAACAAGGATTAAATTGTAACATTTTCAAAATAATAAGGAAATTGTGCAAAAAATGGGTCCCACAGCTGTGTAGTGCATGATTGAGCCATTAACTATCAAATTTCATGCTCAAACTAAAACCATTTCCTTTGATGACCTTTAGATACTCTCATATACCTATAAAAACTAGCGAAATTCTTCAACAATTCTTCTATGCATCCTATACCAAAACCAATTCTATTACCATGCCTTAATTGGCACCAAGATACCCATCCAAATCTAATAACACAAGCATTTAACCAGAAATAATCTCAATTAATAGTTCTCAACTTTGACAACATAAATGCAATCAAAACTAGCATAATTAGGACCCATCATCAACATAACTAATATTCATTACTAGCTAAGTTTAGGCATACGATCAGAATAAATAATTCTATTTAAAGCTGGGGCGAGACACATTATAACCGAAAGATAGATACCGAAATTTTAGCATTCGGACAACCCCTATTTTATTTCGAGCAGCACTTAACATTTTGAAGTTAAGTCGATAAACATCAGCAACATTTAGCATTTAAATCAATAATTATTCCTCCATTCAGACGACAGCTAAATCACACAATATGATAGCATAACAACAACACAATTGGTCAGTGAAAATTAACACATTTGAGCAGCTTAATTAATTAAATAGAACCACATAATTGACAGCACATTTGAATAATAAATTTCACACATTTGGATATCTTTATTAGCTAATAAAACAACATAAAAAACAGCACATTAGGACAATAAATTTAACAAATTTGGACAAGCATTTAAATACGACAAAACATAGGTAACCTACCCTGTTTTAGATAGCATTTATACTCCAATTAAACAAGCATTTACACTCGGTAATCATAGGAAACATGTCCTGTTTTGGACAGTTTCAACCCTTCAATTTAGCATTCATTCTAACATCTTTAATTTCAAAAAAAAATGGACAACATTTAAGCACCAATCTGGACAGCAATTATATGCTCAAAATTGGACAGCACCTAAGAACCACTTTAGACAACTTATGAATTTGTAATAACCAAAATTAACCATTACAAGACACCATGAAGCTATGCAAATTTAAAGTACTTTCCAACCATTAACCCAAAACCGAATCATCAATGTTGACCTAATAAAAATCTGAACATGAAATAAATAGAAACTAATTCAAAGAAAACTCACAAAATTTTCCCAAGTTGCTGCCTACCTCCTCAAGCCTATTCCTTTTCTTTCCCACAATGTTATTCACCCACTTCTTTAGCTAAACATAACCAAACCTAAGTTAAAAAAAATGGAAACATTCACCAAAATAAATAAGTTTTCTTGCTGAATCGAAAGATTTTTTTTCCAGCTACTAAATCATGCATAAAACAATTAAGAAGACAATTTCCTCCTCTCACCAAAACTTTAAACATTCATCAATGGTAATATATTGAAACTTGAACAGATTCGAAAAATAAACCACGAGTTAGCTAGATCGAGTTACAACGATCCCAAAAACATAGAGAATACAAAAAACGAGTTTGAATATACATACCATACCATAGACGAAAGGCTTGAACAAAAACAATGGTTTCTCCCTTTTTTCTTTTGGTGGTACGGGTAAAAGAATGAATATGATGACCATCTTCCTTTTCTTTTCATATTATTATTAGTATTATTATTATTTAATGTTATATATTACTTAAATCAAAAAAATAGATCACGCACTCTCACCCACTCCACCACCGTCCACTATCTATTAAAATGACTAATTGGCATTTGAAGCCTCAATAATAATTAAAATTTATAGAAATAAAATTTTATCACTTTTATGATTTAATCCCTATACCTTAATTAATCACTAATTCAACATAATTATTTATCCAAAATCTAATTCAATTATATAATAACTCTGTAAATATTTAATAACAATATTTATGAGCTCGATTTAGGGAAACAGGGTTCTGAAGCCATAATTTTTGATACTACTCACTTTCAAGTCATTACAATACCCCTTTAAGAAATTTTGTCTTTGAAATTTTAGCTATGAAAAGATTTGAGTATTAAGATTTATTGTTCAAAATAGAGTAACTCATTTGCTATCCTTCCTCATTTCATTTTTTTAGACTAGTTTAACTTTAGCACGTGGTCTTCCACATGCTATCGATATATATATATATCGCAGCTTCTATTCAAGTTATCAAATCCCAATATTAGTGCAATTCATGTTTCCTTTAACTCATTCATATATTATAACTATATTAATATTACTTGAACTCAAGCTAGATGCATAGATTGATCTACTTGTATTCCAATCTCAAACTGGATAATCATACTGGCACATACCGTGCATCACCGGGTATACCGAAGCATCTATACTGGCACACACAGTGTATCATCGGATAAATCGAAGCATAACCTGTACATTTAATAAACAACCAATTTTCAATATCATTATGTGTTCATGTCACAATCTATCAATCCCAATCTTATTATTAGCTATCAAATTATTAAATATCATTATATGCTTCAATTCAATATATACCAAAAATCTAGTACCAATCAAGTCCAAAATTTTCTACCCTACTCAATTCATTCAGATTCTTAATATTCAGTACTCATAACCACAATTCAATTTATATAGTAATTGTAACTCATTTTAATCCACAATCATGCAAACATCATAAATCCATAAAAAATAATTTGATCTTAAATCATGAAAATATACATACCAAATCTTCATGCTATTAATTCACCCATAATGGTTCCTCGACCATTTATTGTCAGGATAGATCTCTAGGTAGTAGTAAGAATATCATTGATTTTTCTTGGATAATTTTGACCGATATGCTCTAAAGATCCACATAGAAAACATACTCTTGTTTTCTTCCAAGATTTGCTTCTGTGTTTTCTTCCACAAAGTTCACAGTTCAGAATAGTTATGTCGTTTTTCGACTTCTTAATATTACCAATGGATTCTGATGGTTACTTAACCCGATCTTTCCTGGATTTAACATTCGATGGAATAGATTTCCAAGAACTTTGAGAGTCCCTAACTCGCCTAGGTAGGGGTTGCTAAATGATAATCTCAACTCCTTTTCCAAATGCACGAAGAGACTCGTCTTTTTTGTTTAGGCCTAAGACTTATTCAACCAATTTTACCCGTTTAGCTAGATCAACAAACTCCTTTATTTTGTGTGAGATCAACTAAACTCGAAGCTCATCTTGCATTCCCCGAAGGAATCGCTTACAACTTTATTCTTCATTCAGAACAAGTTCTACAGCGTACTTATTGAGTCACAAAAATTCGCATTTATCATCAATTTCTGTCATCTTGCCTTACTTCAACAATAGAAACTCTTGTTTTTTGTCCTCTAAGTACAATTCACCAACATACTTTTTCTAAAATTCAGATTGAAAGAAATCTTAGTCAATCCAATGAGCGGGCACATGTCGAATAACAGTCTGTCACCAATTATATGCTTCTCCTCGCAGAAGAGAAATGACACATATAACGCATTCACAGGGTGTACATTCTAACTGTTGAAGTATTATATTCATTTCCTCTAGCCACATCTTGACCATCAAAGGATCAACCCCTTTTACTCCCATAAACTCTATGGCACCGTATTTTCTTAGGTTTTTTATTGGAGCTCATCTTGTTGTAGTTGCTCAAGTAGTTTGTGGAGTAGGTTGTGCTATTCTTTGAAAGATTTCTGCTATCTTATGGATAATCCCTCATTACCTCGATATTCTTGTCATACATTTCTATTTTGTCGAGCACTATTTGTAATATCCCTAAATCGAGTCTAGTAGTTTTGGGTATATTTTTTAGGTTTTGAGTGTGAAACTAAAAATTTATAGGGTTTCTAGTTAATTTTAATTTAATTTAGGAGGTTAATTTCATCTAAAATGGATTAAAAATAATTCAAAAATTAAAATAATATTTTCAAAAATTAATTTTAAAATTTTAAATAATTATTCATGAAAATAATCAATTTGGGTTGAAAAGAATTTTAAAATAATTTTTATTAGGGGTAGTTTGAGTAAAATTTAAATATTAATTAAATAGGATTTAATTGTAAAAAGAAGAGAAAATTTAGAGTATTTATATGGCAAATAAACCTTAAAATTTGAAATTTTGGAGGGAAAGGATTAAATGGTAACATAAGGGAAATGTGGGAGTAGCCATTAGGCGAATTTTCCAATTTTTAAATTTCTGATTGGGTGGTTTCAGTTTTAAAACTAATGTAACTAGCCCACTTTTCACACATTTTACATCAGGTTAGAGAGCTTTAAAATTCATTTTACGTGTATGATTTTAAAGCTCTATCATCAGAGAATAGATCAAACCAATTTTCTTCTCAAAATACTCTTTCAATTCACCCGAAATTATTCTCGAAAGTAGCAAAAATATTCTAAAATTTCTCAAGTTTCTTGAATCAAGATTTTCAATCAACGAATTTAGAGAGAATCAAAGGTAATCTTCAATCCTAAAGTTGTTTTTATGATGTTTAGAAACATTTTTACATGATTTGAGAGTCAATTAAAGGATTTTTATCAATGTCATCTTCTTCCAACAACACATGGTTTTTTAATGGTGGATCTTGAATTTTGAGAGGAAATCCACAAATCAATGGATGTTCCAAATCAAAATGGATCTATTAAAAGGTTTTTGATCTTATTATCAAGATTAAACATGATTTGTGAGGTAATTTAAAGAAATCTAAATTTCATCATCTTCATGAATCGATTTTTCAGAATTTTGTGAAATTGATGCTTAGTGTAAGTGTATTTGGTCTAGTATTGATGATTGAAAGTGTTTAGGAGGGTTGGAAGATTGATTTTGTGAGAAATCGAGTTTTTGACTTGATGTTACAAGTCCGATAAGATATCTTTGTGAGAGGATTTCAATTAATATAGTTAATTAAAATTTGTGTTTATTATAGCATTAGAAAGGTGATATTGTCTACTTTATCTTTGTTGAAGCTCTGAATCTTGAAGAGGACCGAGCTAACAGGAATTGAAGCCTGGATTTGCTTGGTTGATCACTTGTTTGTGGTAGAATAAATTGTGTGGTGAGTGTTTCTAACGGTGATTTCGTAAAATTATAATAGCCCGTTTTCAATGAAATCAAAACAGTGATTTCGGGACCACAAATCTGAGTTTGAAAAGGAAATTATTCTAATATTATTTTATGGTTTGAATTATGATAGGAATATTGTATAAAAATTCTATGAAGAAAATTTTACCGATTCCATGTTTAATTATGGAAAGGACCAAATTGCATAAAATGCAAAAGTTCAGTTCTAGTAGCTAAAAAGATTAAATAGCTATAGAATTCAAAATTTGAGGTCCTTTTAAGGTAATTATACCATTAAATGGAGTTAGTAGATATTTATGATAATTCATCCATGGAAAATTAGAAAAGAAAACGACTAAATTGGAAATAAAAGATATTAAAAGATGAAAATATCATATTTTTCATCATCTTTCCCAAATTCATTCCATGGAAACCCTAGCTAAGAGAAAATAAGCTCAAGCAAGCTTTCTTGGTTTAATTACGTAAGTATTCAAGTCTAGTTTTTAGTAATTTTATATTTTCAAGATCGTATTATCTAATCTAGCTATTTCGGGATTTTTTGCAAATTTATTGAGGTATTAAAGTTTTTCCATGGATGAATATAAATGAATTATGAAGTTTTACGGTAGAAAATGAAAGGTTGTTGATAAATAAATAACTTTTGTTAAAGGAATTTTGATGAAAACATGATTTAGGGACTAAATTGAAAAGATGTAAAATTCATGGAAAAATTCTAATTTTTTTGAAATACATGGGCTGCTATTGATACATGTAAAATTTGGCTAGGCTTGAAATAATGATTAAATCGCATGAATTTCATTTTTCGAGCCTAGGGAGGAAATCGTCATTAATTAAAAGTATAGGGGCAAAATGGTAATTTTTCCTAAGATGTGAATTGAATAGAAATGAGTATGAAATTATATTAAATTGAGTTAAATTTACTCGAATAGATCCGGATAGATAAAATACGAAATTGGATCAGGGAAAGGAAAAAGTAACAAATTAGTATATTACAACTCATGAACATTGTTGAGGTAAGTTCGTGTAACATAATTGTGTAATTATATGTTTGAATTGGTTTGAATGATTTGTATGTGAATTATGTATTAGCCATGTACATGAAATCTAATTGTATATCTGGAAAATATCCGATAAATGTTAAATCATGTTTGAATGAATGAGATTTGATTAGATAGAGGGTTCTGTTTCCCGAAATGGTAGTGTTCCATCATATGTTGCGGACATACCATAGCTCGAAAGAGCATCCTGATATAAGCTCTCTCAAGCTTCCCGTTATAGTGTTCTTACGAGCTTCTCGTAAAATGCTCTTCTGAGCATCCCGATCGGTCCTGACCCTACATGTGTTGTGGGCACACCGCAACTCTTATGAGCGTCCCGTTATATGGCTCTTTGTCAGCTTCCTGTTAGTGCTCGCTTGAACTTCCCGTTATATTGCTATCCGGTGCTACTCATTAAGTGCTCTTCAGAGCTACCCGTTATAGGCTCTTTGTGAGTATCCCGTTATATGCTCTTAAAAATTCAAAACAAAATGCTCAGGTATTTACACACGGCCTGACACACGGGCGTGTGGCTTGGCCGTGTGACCCCTATACTTAAATATATTGAAAGTCAGAGAGTTACACGGGTGTGTCACTTGGCCGTGTGAGCCACATGGCCTGACCACACGAGCGTGTGTCCCCTGCACCATGGAAAAATTTTGAAATTTTGCGAAAAATTCTCTGAGATTCCGATTTAGTCCTGACTTGTTTCTAATGTATGTTTTGGGCATTGAGGGCTCATACAAGGGAAAATATGATTAATTTCTTATATGAATGTTAAGTAATATAAAATATCTGAGATTTATCTGTAAACTCCGGTAATGCTCTTAAACCCTGTTTTGACGACGAATACGGGTTAGGGGTGTTACAAAAATTGACCCTCATTTATATTTAATTAGTATCTTAATTGATGATTTCAATTGATTAATTATGGTTGAATGGTTGATTTTTGCAAGATTGATATTATATATACAAGAGTTGAATTTTTATTGAATAATGGTAAGTAAGTATTTAGGTGGTTTTGTGAAATTCAATTAGGCTAATTATTTTGATGATTAAAGCATGTTTACTAGAGTTTTTGATCATGTATATTGGTGTTACAATTGGTAATTGAACATTGGAAAATGACGAATGAAATGCTTGATTTAATTGGATGTTAAATGTCTACGTTACATGTTATACATAAGTATTTTGTCACATTAAATTAAACACAGTAATGACTAACTTATATGCTATGTTTGACTAAATATATTGGCAAGATGCATGGCAGATCCATTAGATATAGTTGGGATGCCATTAGATTTGTGAGCACTCACCTTTATTTGTGACATTGTTAGCATATGGCTCTAGGTGGACTGATTTGTCTGGAGTAGATAAGAGAGTGTTAAGCATAAGTCTCCACTTATTGGGCTATTTGAGGTGCCATGAGGGAGCGTATGCTTCGGCCTGCTCAACTCAGTGGACTGTATTTGAAATTTGTGGGAGTTCGAAGATTCATTTATTCGATGTATGATCACCCGATTAAGCCATGAGAAGTGTATGCCAATATATTTATTTGTGATTATTGTTATACCATTCGATGTTTTTAAGCCATGAATAATTGATTCTTGATATTGATACAACATATGGAAATTAAATTGACATGTTTCATTATTATGACTGATAATTGGTGACTGATTGGATGTGATTTAAGCATGATTTGGATGTTGATTTACTAGTCATTTTTATTAACATTCACTGAGCTTTTTAAAGCTCACATCCTCACAATTTGTGCAGATAGTTGTCAGGCTTTAGGAGCTGAGGAGTTGAGCAAGAGAGTTCCAAGAGATTTAGGCTTGGTAGAGACTTTATTACATGGTTTAGGGACTGCAATCGGCCATTGTAGAACTCCCAGGAATTAGTTTAATTTTGGTTGTAATTAGACTTTGGACATTGGACATTTCATTTTGGATGGTTTTATAATAATTTTGATGCATGTTTGAGTTTAAATATTGAATGATTTACAGTGTATTGTTGCTTGATAACATGGTGATTGATAACACGGTGTGTGAGGCAAGAAATTTATACTAACGATTGTTTAAATGAAATTATGATGTAAATGATGAAATTTATGATTAACCCAAAATAGGCTTATTGGAAATATGCAAAAGTTAGAGATAATTCTATAAGAAATAGTTTTGAAACTATCTCTAACAATTTTGTTCATGAGTTCCTAGATTATATCTTTGAGTCATTGAAGGAAGATGAGAATGAAATTGAGGATGAAACATAAAAAGAGGAAGATGAGGAGGATAAGTCAAATAAATAAAAGGGGGAATTTCTTGTCTTTAGTTTTTATTTCTTTTAGGTGTTTATTTTTCTTTCCTAGTTAGAATGTTGCTTTCACATAATAAATAGCAAGCATGAATAAAATAAGCTCTATGCCTTTTTCGTTAAGAAAAGGAAAGTGATGTGGTAATAGGAATGAGCATGTGTAGGATTAGATTGTTGAGAAAGACTTGGTACTTAAGCAGTCTTTATGACTCAGCTCTCTTTTCTTACAACCGTACCTTATAACACCCCTAACCCGTGTCCGTCGCCGAAATAGGGTTACAGAGCATTACTGGACTTATCACATAAACAATCATACATTTCATGTTCATCTCTCATATCCAAACAAAATTCATTCAAATTTAATCATATAATACCTAACTCGAGCCCTTGAGGAACAAAACAAGCATTTAAAACAATTCGGGACTAAATTGAGAACTCAAGAAAATTTTGGGAAAACATTGAAACTTTTCAAAGTGCAAGGGACACATGCCCTTGTGGGCAGGCCGTGTGTATCACACGGCCAAGTGACACGCCCGTGTTTCAGGCCGTGTGGGCATTCCAAATAGGATCACATTGCCATGTCTCAGTCCATGTCCGACCTTGTGTAAATCACTGACTTGGGTTACACGGCCAACCACACGCCCGTGTGCTAGGCCGTGTGAAGACTAAAGGGTATACTGACATGTGCCACAAGGCCAAGCCACACACCCGTGTGCTAGGCCGTGTGAGGTTACCTAAATGCTTGCTTTAGAAGTTACAGGGGACACACGACTAGGTCTCCTGGCCTTGTGTCACACACGGCCGAGACACGCCCGTGCAGTAAAAAATACGCTATGTTTCAAGCCATATTTCTACCCAAAATTTTCCTCAACCTACTCACATCAAATAACATATAACCATATCATCAATAGGCATTCAAACAAACCAAAATCAAGCCTAAATCATGCAATATCATTACCCACAACCATAATGCTAATATACATTATAATTGACCATTTAAAAACATGCCAATATCACCTTTAAAAGCTACCTAAATGGCCAAGTACTTATATGCATTATCTTGCCTATAACATAGCATGCATATCATATCTCAATTTCAACCATTTGGTCCTCACAATACCGATTCACAACAAGGCATTCACATAGCAATATATCAACACATAACATCAGGCCAATTACACATATTTACATAATCAAGTAGACCAAAATAAGGCAAATCAAATGGCTAATTACAAGACCAAACTTATAGGCTACTTTAGCCAAAACACTTATACATGCCATTTAACCAAAAACATAAAGTCCAAAGGTACCAAAAAGAGAGTTTGATAGTGTGATGCAATCTCCGACAACTTCCAAATCGAGCGAGCTTCCGAATCACTATAAAACACAAAAAATAAACAGAGTAAGAAATTCATCTTAGTAAGTTCGTATAACTGAAAATATAACTTACCAATCAACCACAATTTAGGCAAGTAAATTAAATCATAATGCAACTTAATTTGGCCTCATTAGCCTGACACATAATCACCAACAAAGTTAACTATGAAATCACAGGTATCATAGATTCAATTACCACATGATTCACATACATACCTGTACTAGTTCAAATGGAACTTATACACTCTCGTAACCACACTGTGCCCGTTGAACCATTTGAAATACTATTGGTACTTGGGTATCTCGCACACTAAGTGCCAATACATGGTCGAAACCACCTCAATCTCATATCTCATACAGATGCTCACTCTCGAGCCATCACTGGGTCCGCTCACACAAGCTGATGTTCAAAACGTAGCTACACGGTGCTGCTCACACAAGTAGTCGAGTAACTGCAACACATGCCAAAAACTTAGCCATTGGTAGGACGTACAAGACCAGCACCCAAAAACAGTAACCCTTAATGACATGTCATTTGTATCCTATCTATTGCTAAGGTTCAACAGGATCTATACAATTTTCGATATTTCATCGAGATTTTTCGTGGTGTCGTATCATCACAATTATATCAATTAAACATTTAAACACATATATAATTTCAAGCTTATTCACATACGAACTTATCCCGAACTCGTACGGAGGAAAACGATCATTCAATCCAAAACTTTACCTTTTCCCCGACCTAATTCCTTACGTTGTTTCTTTTGATCTATACAATCAAATTTAACTTATTTAATCAATAATCTATTCAATTCAATCCAAATTCATGTTTTGGCAATATTACCATTTCCCCCTATACTTTTAACTTCTTTACAATTTAGTCTTACTCTCATAAAATGCAAATTCATGCAATTTAGTCCACACCCATGCTAGTCGTATATCATTTAAGCTTAAAGCAACCCATACATTTCATTAATTCACACATTTCACCACATAATTTTCACATTTTACGAATAAATCCCTATTTGACATTTTCAACAAAAATCACTTTACAAAACTTGTTTATCTAACAACAGCCATTCATTTTCTACCATTAAACTTCAAAACTCTAACATATACATCAATGGAAAAATTCAAACAACTTAATAGTTTTGCAAATTAGTCCCTTGGCTAGGAAGATTAAGCCACAATGATTCTGAAAACATAGAAATCATTAAAAAAGGATTAGAAATCACTCACCAATTGATCTTGCAAGCTTGGCCAAACCTAGCTATGGTTTCTCCAAGTTACAATCGGCTGAAGAAGAAACTAAAAGATGATATCTTGTTTTGGTTTTATTTATTTTAACATTAATTACTCAATTACCTTTATATCCTTTAAGAACATTACAATTTTCACTTATTCCAATCTAACATCTTCCACTAACTCATATATGGGCTAATTACCATATAAGGACCTTCACTTTAAAGTTCTATAGCTATTATACACCTTTAACTATTAGAACCCAACTTTTGCACTTTACGCGATTTAGTCCTCCTCCACTGACTCATTTATGGGCTAATTACAATAAAAGAACCTTCACTTTAAAGTTCTATAGCTGTGAGACACCTTTAGCTATTAGAACCTAACTTTTGCACTTTACGCGATTTAGTCCTTTTATCAAAATAAGCATGAAAATGATAAAATTTCTTAACGAAATTTTCAAATAAATCTATTAAAATGCTGTAGAAATTAAAAATAATAATAAAATAAATATTTAAACTTTGACTTTGTGGTCCCAAAACCACTGTTCTGATTTCACTAGAAATGGGTTGTTACAACTCTACCCCTTAGGAATTTTCGTCCTCGAAAATCTTACCAGAGAATAGGTTAGGGTACTATTTTCTCATAGCTTCTTCGGGTTCCCATGTACCCTCTTCAATCCCGTGATGTTGCCAAAAAAAACTTTACTAAAGCTATGCTCTTGTTTCTTAGCTCTTTAATCTCTCGGGCCATAATTCTGATCGATTTTTCATTATACGACATGTCAGGTTGAATTTCAACCTTTGCCGGAGAAATTATGTGCGAAGGGTCTAATTGGTATCATCGTAACATGGATATGTGAAACACATTTTGGATCTTTTCTAGTTCTAACGGTAAAGCTAAATGATATGCCACTGGCCCTATTCTCTAAATAATCTCATACGGCCCGATAAATCACGGACTCAACTTTCCTTTCCGACCAAATCAAAGAATTCTTTTCCAAGGCGATACTTTTAGAAACACTCTGTCGTTGATCTGAAATTCAATATCTTTACATTTCAAATCAGCATACAATTTCTATCGATCTGAAGCTGCTTTCAAACTATCACGAATTACATTCACGTTCTCTTTAGTTTCTCGGATCAAATCAACCTCGTGAATCTTTTTCTCACTAAGCTTGGTCCAGTACAACGGAGTTCAGCATTTATGACCATATAAAGCTTCATACGGTGCCATCATTATGCTTGACTAAAAAATATTATTATACACAAAATCAACCAACGGTAAATATTTTTTCCAGTCTTGTTATCCGATGTCCAAGAACAATACCTTCTCGTACCATGAAATGGCACTTTTCCTAGTTAAGTACAAGGTTTGTTTCTTCACATCGCCTTAGTACCTTGGCTAGATTGGCTAGGCAATTATCATACGTATCTTCGAATACTAAAAACTCATCCATAAAAACTTCCAAATATTTCTCAACCATGTCAGTAAAAATAGACATTATACATCCTTGAAATGTAGCAGATGCATTACATAAACCAAATGGCATGCACCTAAATGCAAATGTACTGTACAGGTAGGTGAATGTTGTCTTGTGCTGATCTTTCGGTGCTAGTGTAATCTGATTTTACCCCGGGTATCCATCGAGAAAATAGTAAGAGTCTCACCCTGCGAGTCTATCCAGCATCTGGTCCAAAAACGGCAAAGGAAAGTGATCTTTCCTAGTTGCCTTGTTCAGCTTCCGATAATTGTAAACGGAAAAATATATAGGATTTTTCCTATATAATTCATCACCTTTTTACTTAAAATTGTTGTTAAAACCAAGTAATTATTTAATAAATTAATGAAATATGTGAAAATATGAAATTAGGACATAAAAATTATTAAAATGTGATTTTATGTTTTATTATATAGTTTTCATGCATAAAATGGCTTATTTTATATTAATTTAAGCATATTATATTTTTAAGCTATGAAGTGGGCCATGCATGATTAAATTAAATAATAAAATATAATGTTATATTTTAATAATTCATTTTAAATATTTCATTAATAAAAATTGGGTTTAATTAATTACATAAATTGATTAATTAAAGTTGTTAAATTAATTTATTGGTCCTCTAAACTATTTGCTATCTTTGACAGGTCTAAGGATTTTCTTCTATTTGCAAAACTATCCAAGTGGGGACCAAGTCAACCCAATTTTTGGCTGTACATGGCTGATTATAAACCAACTTTTGGTTTAATTATACAAGGCCCTCTAAGATTTGAAGAAATTAGAGATTTACTTGAAGATTTGCACTTGACCGAGTCTCAGTCCTGAATTGTTGTGGCATCCAAACTGACCAAAAATCAAGGAAAAATTAGCTTGATTTGCTTGATTTATGGCCGGCCAACCATGGGATATTTTTCAAAGGATGAACACCCCTATTTTTTGTAAACTATCCCCTCTTCTTATCTATAAATAAGACCCTCTCATTACTCATCCATCATCCCTCACTTCTCATCATTCTCTCCTCTCTCAATTCTCTCAACTCTCTTAGCTCTCACGCCTATAACCATCCTTGCATAAAGGATTTCAGAAAATTAGCCTCTTAAAGAGCTCTTGGTCAGCCATCAGCAAATGAGCAAAGTAAAGGAGCAAAAGAGCCTCGTCAGTCAGAGTCTTGGGTGACAGCCACTCTAAATTGGGTTTAATCTTTCTCTTCTTTAATTTAATTTAAAGATGTTTGTTATGAGTTCTTTGTTCTTGTTTACAGCAATGATAGCTTAATTTTATTTAAGCTAGGATGATTATTTTAATTAAATAATATTTATTTGATTCATGCTTATAATGTTTATGCCTCAATCAATCATGTTTTCAATTAAAATCAAGTCCGTATTTCGTTCATACGTGATTGAAATGCACCTGAATTAGCTGAGCGATCCTAACCAGACGACGGCTAATGGACGCATAATTAAAATGTGCATGCTCAATTTAGATCCTAACCCAATTAAATTGTAGGTTGCATAACAACCCTAACCAGGCTCTGTTATCTGCATAGTTTTTAGATTTGTGTGATTAAATTGTTTCAAACCTAACATGTCCCTGTTACCTCACACGAATGCTAAGAAACCCTTAGTAAATAAGGATCAATAAAATGCATATTTATTAAGTAAAGGATTCAGAAATGACCTAATTTGGTTTCCAAACTCATGAAAGATCGAGTTGCCATGGAATATTTTTCTGAATATTATTAAGCATGATGACAATAAATTGAGTTTAATTAATTGTCCTAGTTTATTTATGTTTTAATTGTGTTTAATTTTGCTAAAATCTACTTCATTCATTAGTCTGCATACTTAGGAAAACTTGCATTAGGGATCATTGCATTTAATTTAATTTAGACACCACTTCTCAACCATATTGTTTTTTTCTTTTTTCAAATTGTTAATATAATTTTACAAGTTAAGTGGCTTAGCACAAGCACAATCCATGTGGAGACGATAACTCGATACTTACTTATTACTTGATAACGATTGTGTACACTTGCACAAACCCGAGCGTTACAATAATCGATGCCAATTCTCTATACCGTAACTGTTCTAGTCAGTATCAACTCGTTATTCTCATTTTTAATGACTGTGACACCTCCTTTCTTTGGCAAGCACTGGACTCGAGTTACCCATGAACTATCTGAGATGGGGTAAATTATACCCACATCTAACCACTTGATGATTTCTTTCTTGACTACGTCCTGCATGATGGGGTTCAGTCTTCGTTGTCCATCAATCGTCCCTTTTTCGCCATCTTCTAAGATAACCTTGTGCATTCATACAGATGGACTAATTCCGTGGATATCGGCTATGGTCCATTCGATAGCCTTCTTGAACTGTTTGAACACCAGGATGAGTTTCTCTTCTTGCTCAGTAGTTAATTTTGCTGAAACAATCACAAGCAGAGTAGAAGAGTTACCTAAATAAACATATTTCAAATGTGAGGGAACTATCTTTAGTTCTATTTTAGGTGGCTCCTCGATTGACGCTTTTGGTTGGGCATAATCCCTTTTCTCTAACTCCAAAGATTTAAAGAGGGATTGCAGATTAAATCCCCTTTGATTAGCTTCCAAAAAAGCTAAGTGTTCATCCTCCTCTTCATCATTTTGAGGATCTGATGTCCAAATTTGTTCCAATGGGTCCTCAACATAATTGAGTTCTTTCTCCATGATTAACTCCTCTAAATAGAACACTGTAGAAAATCATCAATTGTGTCAGGAAATCGCATGGACTTAAAAATGTTAAATGTTACCTGATCATCCTGAACATGCATAGTAAGCTCGCCCTTCTGCACATCAATAAGGGTCCTTTTGGTTGCTAAGAATGGTCTCCCTAGGATGATTGGCACCTCTTTTTCCGCTTCAAAGCCTAGAATCACAAAGTCAGTAGGAAAGATAAATTTGTCTACACGTACCAATACGTCCTTGATTTTTCCTTCTGGATGTGCTAAGGATTTATCTTCTAATTGAAGTGTAACCGTAGTAGGTCTAACTTCACCTATCCCCAACTTCCTAAATACTGACATGTGCATCAAGTTGATACTCATACCCAAGTCACATAGTGCCTTACCACAATATGTTGCTCCAATATTGCAAGGTATGGTAAAACATCCAGAATCCTTCAATTTTAGGGGTAGTTTGTCTTGAAGATATGCACTCTATTCCTTCGTTAGGGCTACCATCTCAAATTCTCCAAGCCTTCAATTTTTAGACAGGATATCCTTAATGAATTTGACGTAGTTCGGCATTTATTCAAGTGCTTCAACCAACGGGATGTTGACATGAAGTTGCTTGAGTACGTCTAAGAACTTCTTGAATTGAATTTCTTACTTCTACTTTTAAAGTCTTTGAGGGTAGGTGGTGGAGGTTTCATTACTGGAACTGGTTGATTCATTTTCTGTGGCAATTCTGCATCTTTGTAGAATCAATTTTTGGTGAAACTAGAATTTCAACACTCGGTTGAACGTCCTCTGAGTCTTGAGTGCCAGTTGGCTCATTCTCAACTTCGACGGAATTGGGCTTTAAAGTCTTTCAGCTCCTCAATGTCAACGCTTTACAATGCTCCTTCCCTAGATTTCTCGGATTCTCTGTATCACTAGGTAAAGCACCTTGTGGTCAATTTCTGAGTTCAGTTGCAAGCTGACCCACTTGATTCTCCAAATTCCTTAGAGAGGCATCATTTTTCGCCATGTATGCCTTCAATAGATTCTCTAGGCTATTGGATGGTTCAGCTTGGGTTGATTTATGAGCTTGTTGGGAAAAACTAGGTGGCTGGGTCGACTTAAGTTGGACATAATTGTTACTGGTTCCTGCCCCTTGGTTACTCCAGGAGAAAATCGGGTGGTTTCGCTATGAAGGGTTATAGAAATTGGATTGCAGCCTTTTACTTTCTCAATTTTGGTTTTGGTTACCCACGTAATTCATAGATTCCGGGTTCGATGGAAATTCTTTGAACAAATGTCCTTCGCCATAATAAAAAGAGGCTACATTTTCAAATTCATTCAGTGGTTGTGCTGCAAAACTATTACACCCATTAGTAGTAAGATTTTTTAACATTTAGGATATTGATGATACTTGAGATGCAAGTGAAGTAAGAGTGTCTACTTCATGTATTCCAACAACTCGTCTTCCTAACGCTGCTCGATTGGTTACTCATTGATTATTGTTGTTGGCAATCCTATCAATTATTTCATAAGCCTCATTATAAGACTTAGAAAGGAGAGCACCATTAGCAGAAGCGTCCACTACCATCCTCGTATGAGCACTGAGACCATTATAAAATGTCTCCAGTTGTATGCAATGTGGGATTCCATGGTAAGGGCATTCTTTGTACCTTTCCCATGCCTCATACAATGACTCATCATCCATTTGTTTGAAAGTAGTGATCTCATTCCTCAACTTAGCATTCTTGCTAGGTGGGAAATACTTCATAAGGAATTTTCTACTAACTCTTGCCATGTTGAAATTGAGTTGGTGGTAATGAGTTCAACCAAGCTCGAGCTCTGTCCCTTAGTGAATATGGGAACAGCTTCAATCATAATGCATCTTCGGGTACTCCGACTGACTTGAAAGAATCGCTCACCTCCATAAACAGTCTTAAGCGTAGGTGAGGATCTTCGATAGGCATTCCACTGAATTGGCCCACTGTCTGAAGCATCTAGAACATGACTTGCTTTAACTCGAACTGTTGTGCCTCAATTTTAGGTCTCATAATACCCAAATTTAGATCATGAAATACTGGCATGACGTACTGTCTTAAAGCTCTATCCCTATCATCAGCAATAAGGATAGGATTTTGAGCAAGGTTTGCTCTGTTTCCTTTATTCAGATTTTCGAAGTTCATCTCTTCTGTCCTTCTCTGACTTGCTTGTCTTCTTCGCTATCGAAAAGTTCGTTCAATCTCAGGGTCTATAGGGAGTAAATCAATGATTCGGTCAATACTCATAAACACCTGAAATAATCACAGAAAGAATTAACTAAGTTAAAATTTGAATAGAAAAACAAATTAAAATGCAAAACTAACAACTTCACAAATAATGACTTTTTTAAAAACTGTCTCAGGCAACGGTGCCAAAAACTTGGAACGACGGAAATGTTCAAGTATACACAATCACAACAGGTAATAGACTGACAAGTAAATGTCGAGTTATCGTACCCACAATGACTGTGAAAAGAATTATTTATGAATGCTATTTAAAACACTTTGGTGAAGAAAAATATTTTGTTGAAGAGGGTGATTAAAAACTAAGATTTTAAACTAAGTAAACTAAATATATAAATCTCAAACGCACGATTTCAAAATACAATTTTAATCAAGATGAGATAATTGTGTTAGACTAATTACATTTCTTAACTTAGAATTATTAAACTCATGTTTATATTGTTACGAATAAGTTCACGGCAACTCGGTAATTTGCTAACTTATGAACATACTCACCTACCAAAATCCATTTATCTCTTGACTATATCCCTATGTCAATTCAACCAATTAAACAAATCTTAATAGGCAAATCTGTTATTGCACATACATACTTATTAAATTGAAATAACCTCTTGTACATATCCCTATGTCAATTCAAACAATTAAATCAATTTAGTAAGCACATAAAAGACTATGTGAGGTAACAAAGTATCCTTACCTTGAAACAGTTTAATCACAATAATCTTGCTAGTTATGCAAGACAAATGTATCGTCAGATACTGTTGCTAATCTAACCCTCAACTACCTTAGATGATTAAACATGTACTGATTAAGTACTGTGTCCATTAAATACAATTTCAATCCATTTAAGTAATTAATTCATTAGTTACCTAACAATTGTAATGCAAGAATAACTTAGTCATGATTTTACTTAATCAAGCATCTTATCGAGGCCTATAACAACATAAACACAATTGTAATAATTTTAATAAACGAAATGCAATCAACCTAACACAAACCAAATTCAAGCTAAATTGATTAAATTAACCATTCCAAAAACATAAATATTCATAGATATGTTCAGCATAACAACGACAAAAATTAAAGAGATAGGGAACAAGAATCAAATCCGGTGTTTTTCTGTGGCTTGACTAGTTGCTCTGTTCTTCCTTCTCCGCTGTCCTCGTCAACCAAGGCTGCTACGAACACTTAATTGTTGCCCCAAATAGCTGATGAATGCTCATTTCACAAGAGGATAAATCGGCAAAAGAGTAAGGAAATTTTGGACTGGAAATAAGAGAGAAAGTGGAGAGAAGAGAGGAAAGATGTGAATGCTTGAGGTGTGTTTTTCAACTAACCAGCCTAAGGGGGTTTTTATAGCTCAGGAAAGCTGCTAAAAATAGCTAAAATTATCAGCCAAAGAGCCCTCCCTTGGCCGGCCACACATGTTGCAAGGTTGATAGTTTCAACTTTGATAATTTACGCTTGGGGCAAATCTTTAAAGCCACCAATTGTGGAGGGGTTTGAATGCAACTTGAACAAGTCTTCAAGGGCCTCTTTGTAAGCTTAAATAATCAACTAATAAGCTAATTTGGGTTAGCTCTTGGGACAATTTTTGGCCTGTCCATTTCTTGGTCGGTTCGGTTCAACTGGATTTTTTTCATAATTAATTAATAATAATTTATTAACCCAAATTAAATTGGATATAAATTAAAATTAATTATATAATGAATTAATACATATAATTTTGGACCGTCTTAGGCTAAAATTTAGTTCGCTCAGATACTTCAAATTGCTTCTCGTTTTTGTGCTTCTAGCAGTGTCTGCCGAGCCAATTTTCGCCCTTTGCGCAAATCTCTCGAAAATAACCAAAATTCATCAAAATTAATTATTAAAATAACTACAATTCAACATGTTCATATTTTAAGTTCACTTTAATTATTTTGTAAAAATTAATTCTTTTTTGATAATAATTTTATCGAAACTGTATGATTTTAAGTTAAAAATGGTATGTAAAAATGTGTAAATTTTCGTGTTTCTAGTAATCCCAGTACGAAATTCATCGTAACTCTATCCCACTTCCACTCAGGTGTCATCACTAGTTGTAATAGTCCTGAAGGGATTTGATGTTTAGCTTTAACTTGCTGACAAATTAGACATTTGGTCATAAAGTCAGAAATATCACGTTTCATACCTGACCACCAGAACAACTATCTCAAATCATTGTACATCTTGTTACTCCCCAGATGAACAGACAACCTACCCCTGTGTGCTTCATGTAAAATATTATGTATAAGCACTGGATTTTTTGGTACACAAACTCTACCTCTGAACATCAAATAATCATTGGTTCCAATCTGAAATTCTAAATCAGGTGCCGACTCACACTGTACTCGTTTAGATTTCAATTTACTGTCATATTTCTGAGTTTCGCAGATTTGCTGGAGAAACATCAGTTTAGCTTTTAACTCAGCTAAAATCAAGCCATCAATAGACAAATTCAATCATTTATTCATCACTCTCATAGAAACCAAGGATTTTCTACTCAAAGCATCCGCGAAAACATTTGCTTTTCCCGGGTGATAATCAATTGTTAACTCATAATCTTTCAACAATTCGAGTCATCTTCGCTGTCTCAGGTTTAAATCTTTCTATGACATCAGATACTTCAAACTCTTGTGATCGGTAAATAATTGGCATTTTTCACCAAACAAATAGTGTCACCAAATTTTCAACACAAATACAATAGCAACCAACTCTAAGTCATATGTCAGATAATTCTTTTCATGCATCTTCAACTGTCAGGAAGCATAAGCTATCACTTTGCCGTCTTGCATTAAAACACATCCCAAACCGTTCAATGACGCATAACTGAAAATCACAAATTCTTTACCTAACTCAGGCTGAACCAATACTGGTGCTTTGGTTAATAGTGCTTTCAACAGATCAAAACTTTGTTGACATTTCTCAGACCATTCAAACTTTACATCTTTTTGTAACAACCATGTCATCGGTGTAGCTATCATCGAGAACCCTTTTAAAAATCTCCGATAATAACCAGCTAATCCAAAAAAATTCTAACTTCAGATATGTTTCTTGGTAGTTTCAAGTCAATAATTGCTGAAATCTCACTTGGGTCAACTCGAAGGCCTTCCGCTAAAACAATGTGTCCTAGAAATCCAACTTCTTCGAGCCAAAACTCGCATTTGCTAAATTTAGCAAACAGTTGCTTATCTCTCAATGTTTGTAACACAATCCTCAAATAATCAGCATGTTCAGACTCATCTCGAGAACAGATCAGAATATCATCAATGAATACAACAACGAATCTATCTAAATACGATCTAAAAATTCTATTCATGAAGTCCATAAATACTACAAGAGCGTTAGTTAACCCAAATGGCATAACAAGAAATTAATAGTGCCCATACTTGGTTCCGAACGTAGTCTTTGGCAGATTAGAATCTTTAACCAGCAACTGATAATAACCAGATCGTCAATCAATCTTTAAAAATACCGTTGCACCTTTCAGCTAATCAAACATATCATCAATTCGTGACAGAGGATATTTGTTCTTGATTGTAACTTTGTTTAGCTGTCAATAGTCGATACACAATCTCATTGATCCATCTTTCTTTTTAACAAATAGAACTGCACCCCAAGGAGAGAAACTAGGTCGTGCAAAACCACTATCTGTTAACTCCTACAACTGAGATTTCAACTCTTTTAATTCTGTAGGAGCCATTCTGTATGGAGCTATGATATGTCCCTGGTACTAATGCAATAGCAAACTCAACTTCTCTTACTGGTGACAACCTAGGTAACTCTTCTGGAAACACATCTGAATATTCACAAACCATTGGCACTGATTCAATCTTCGATTCAGACACTTTTGTATCCAGTACATAAGTAACGTAAGAATCACAACCTTTCATCACATATTTCTGAGCTAGCATAACCGATATCACAATAGGCAGTCCACTCGAATTATCAGATTAAATATGAAGAATTTCACTATTCTAACATTTAAACTCAATAATCTTTCATCTACAGTTTACAACAGTATCATGTAGAGTCAACCAATCCATACCCAAGATCACATAAAATTCATCAAGTGGTAAAAAGTATCAAATCAACTGGAAAACAGTAACCCTGAGTCATCAAAGGACAATTCTTGTAAACTTTATCAACTAGGACATACTAGCCTAAGGGGTTTGATACCTTAACCAAGAATCTAGTGGATTCAATAGGTAAACTCTTACTAGAAACTAAATTCATACAGACATATGAATGGGTCGATCCAGGATCGATCAAAGCAGTTACATCAATGTTATATAGAGAAAAAGTATCAATGATAACATATGGTGCCAATGCATGCTCACGAGCATGAATTGCATAAGCTCTGGCTAGTGCTCGAGCCTCGAATCTCACAGGAAAATCCTTTGTTGCGCCTTTGCTACTATTCACATTTCTAGTATTTCGAGGTGGTCTCCTGTAGCAGCTGTATTACTCGGCCTGGTAGTCGAAAGTTTATCTTTCTCAGGTAACTCAAGACAATCACAAATAAAATGCTTTTCCGAGCCACATCTGAAACATGCTTTATCATTCATCCAAAAATCTCCAAAATGCCATCTTTCACATTGTTGACACTCCGTTTTGTTTGCCCTGACACTACCTACACTCACTACTGAAGTGGCTTGAGTTTTTGTACTTGCATGTTGCTTACCACTATCCCTACTAGAATATCCCACTAAAGTGGTAGAACGTTTATGGAAATCCTTCGATTTCTTTGACGAGGAATGATATGATTTACCCATTAACCTCTTTCTTGAATCTCTAACCTCAGAATAAGCTTTTCTCTTTTCTTTAATAAGCTCATTGGCTTTGTGTGCTCTATTAACCAAAACAACAAATCCTTTCAGTTCCAGAATTCCAACTAAAAGTTTGATGTCTTTATTCAGCCCGTCTCAAAATGTTTGCACATAATCTCTTCAGTTGGAATGCATTATCAGGCATACTTGCTCAGTCTAACGAATTCTCTTTCATACTCGGCTATGGTCATACGACCCTATTTCAACTCTAAAGATTCCTTGCACTTTTGACTAAGAAATCGTTGACTTATATATTTCTTTCTGAACTCTGTTTGAAAGAACTCCCATGTGATCCTTTCTCTAGGTACCACAGAAATTAAAGTGCTCCACCATTGGTATGCATCATCTTTCAAAAGAGATATGGCACATTTAACATATTCCGTTGGTGTACAAGACAATTCATCAAAAACCCGAATCGTATTCTCAAGCCAAAACTCGGCTCTCTCAAGGTCATATAATCAATTGTAGCTCTAAACTCTTCAATCCCATATTTCTGAATTTTACCAACAGGCGACTTACTCATGCGTAAAGATTCCAAACCTTGAGGAGCTACGGGAACCAGTTGGGGAAAAGGTGGGGTAGAGGTTGTTGACCAGCCAAATTTGTTCAGACAAACTCAGAGAACAACTCATTCATCATTTGGAAGAAGGCTTCCTTGGCCTCTCCTCCATGACCCCCAGATAAGGGTCTCGAACCAGACAGTGCTGCTCCGTGAACGGAGGCTAATGCATTACTTTCTACACCATCAGAGTTTTCTCGATTAGAATCCATTACTATATGAAAACATGATTTAAAAATTGTCATGAGATATCACACTATCACAGGTTAAATATGGCATGTATAGCTAGACTCACACATGCTACATTAGTTGAGAATCAACTAAATCGTAGCTCTAATACCAATAAATGTAAAATCCCTAACCTGTGACAGTTGTCAGAATAGGGTTACAGAGCATTACTAGACTTATCACATAAACAATCATACATTTCATTTTCATCTCACATATTCAAACAAAAGTCATTCACATTCAATCATATAGTCCCTAAATTTAGCCCTCGAGGCCCAAAACAAGCATTGAAAACAATTTGGGACTAAATTGAGAACTCAAGAAAATTTTGGGAAAACATTACAAATTTTCAAAGTGCAAGGGACACAAGCCCGTGTGGACAAGTCGTGTGTCTCACATGGCCAAGTGACCGCCCATGTCTTAGGCCGTGTGGGCATTCAAAATGGGATCACATGGCTGTGTCCCAGTCTATGTCCAGCCCCGTGTAACTCTCTGACTTGGGTCACACGGCCAACCACACGCCCGTGTGCTAGGCCTTGTGAAAACTAAAGAGTATACTGACTAGTGCCACACGGTGAAGCCACACACCCATGTGCTAGGCTGTGTGAGGTTACCTAAATGCTTGCTTTAGAAGTTACAGTGGACACTCAACCATGTCCCCTAGCAGTGTGTCACACAATGCTGAGACACACGCCCATGTGCTAGGCCGTGTGAGGTTACCTATATGCTTGCTTTAGAAGTTACAGGGGACACGCGACCATGTCTCCTGGCCGTGTATCACACATGACTGAGACACACGCCTGTGTCTCTGCCCATGTGGACAAATATAGGCTATGTTCCAAGCCATATTCTCACCCAAAATTTGCCTCAACCTACTCACACGAAATAGCATATGAGCAGATCATCAATAGGCATTCAAAAAAAACCAAAATCATGCCTAAATCATGCAATATCATTACCTAGAACCATAATGCTAATATGCATCATAATTGACCATTTCAAAACATTCCAATATCATCTCCAAAAGCTACCTAAATGGTAAAGTACATATATGCATTATCTTGCCTATAACATAACATGCATATCATATCTCAATTTCAACCATTTGGTCATCACAATAACAATTCACAAGGCATTCACATAGCAATATATCAACACATAACATAAGGCCTTTCAACCATTTGGTCATCACAATAACAATTCACAAGGCATTCACATAGCAATATATCAACACATAACATAAGGCCTTTCAACCATTTGGTCATCACAATAACAATTCACAAGGCATTCACATAGCAATATATCAACACATAACATAAGGCCAATTACACATATTTACATAATCAAGTAGACCAAAATAAGCCAAATCAAATGGCTAATTACAAGAAAAAACATATAGGCTACATTAGCCAAAACACCTATACATGCCATTTAACCAAAAACATAAAGTCCAAAAGTACCAAAAAGAGAGTTTGGTACTGTGATGCAATCTTCGACAACTTCCAAACCGAGCGAGCTTCCGAATCACTATAAAACACAGAAAAGTAAACAGAGTAAGCAATTAAGCTTAGAAAGTTCGTATAAATGAAAATATAACTTACCAATCAACCACAATTTAGGCAAGTAAAATAAATCATAATGCAGCTCAATTTAGCCTCATTAGCTTAACACATAATCACCAACAAAGTTAACTATGAAATCCCAACTCTCCTAGATTCAATTACCACACTGTGCCCGTTGAACCATTTGGAATACTATTGGATACTCGTGTATCTCGCACACTAAGTGCCAATACATGGTCGAAACCACCTCTATCTCATATCACATATAGATGCTCACTCTCGAGCTATCACTGGGTCTGCTCACACAAGTTGACGGTCAAAACGTAGCTACACGTCATTGCTCACACAAGCTATCGAGTAACCGCAACACATACCGGAAACTCAGTCATCGATAGGACATAAAAGACCCGTACCCAAAACATAGTAACCCTAATGACATGTCATTTGTATTCTATCTATTCTTAAGTTCAACCGGGATCCACACAATTGCCGATATTTTGTCAAGAATTTCTGTGGTGTCGTATCATCACAATTATATTGACTAAACATTTAACCAGATATATAATTTAAAGCTTATTAACATACAAACTTACCTCGAACTCGTACGGAGGAAAACGATCATTCAATCCAAAACTTTATCTATTTCCCGACCTAATTTTGTATGATGTTTTTCTTGATCTATATAATCAAATTTAACTCATTTAATCATTAATCTATTCAATTCAATCCAAATTCATGTTTTGGAAATATTACTATTTTGCCCTTATACTTTTAACTTCTTTACAATTTAGTCCTACTCTCATGAAAATGCAAATTCATGCAATTTAGTCCACACCCATGCTAGTCAAATATCATCTAATCTTAAAACAGCCCATACATTTCATTAATTCTCTCATTTCACCAAATAATTTTCACATTTTACGAATATATCCCTATTTGACATTTTCAACAAAAATCACTTTACAAAACTTGTTTATCTAACAACAACCATTCATTTTGTACCATTAAACTTCAAAACCTTAACATATACATCAATGGAAAAATTCAAACAACTCAATAGTTTTGCAAATTAGTCCCTAGGCTAGCTAGATTAAGCTATAACGATTCTGAGAACATAAAAATCATTTAAAACGGATTAGAAATCACTCACCAATTGAGGTTGCAAGCTTGGGCAAACCTAGCTATGGTTTCTTCAAGTTACAATCGGTTGAAGAAGAAACCAAAAGATGATATCTTGTTTTGGTTTTATTTATTTTAATAATAATTACTCAATTACCTTTATATCCTTTAAAAACATTACAATTTTCACTTATACCAATCCAACATCTTCCACTAACTCATTTATGGGCTAATTACCATATAAGGACCTTCACTTTAAAGTTCTATAGCTATTAGACACCTTTACCTATTAGAACCCAACTTTTGCACTTTATGCGATTTAGTCCTTTTTATCAAATTAAGCATGAGAACAATAAAATTTCTTAACAAAATTTTCATATAACTCTATTAACATGCTGTAGACATTAAAAATAATAATAAAATAAATATTTTGACTTCAAATTTGTGGTCTTGAAACCACTATTTTGGTTTCACTAAAAACGAGCTGTTACATACTTGGTGTTCAATTTTCATTCATTATTTTGTTTTTTCAATGAAGACATTACTTCTTTTTAAAGGGGGCAAGGAAATATTCTGCATGAATTTTTAATTTTCAAGTATGTTTTAATCTTTGTACTTAAGTATGTTGAAATAAATGACTTTTCAAAGAGAATTTTTTTTCATAACCGTGTTCAAATGCAAACATGATCTCTGATTTTATCTAAGTTATTCTTATGTTGTCTTGAGTGATGGAATGCTTGTATGTTCTTTAGACTTAAGTAGTATTTTCCATCAAAATTTGATTTCTTTAGAAATAGACATGTATGAAGGTTTAAGTCTTTAGAATTGACTTAGTAACTTTCTTAAGGTGAAATACTAGGAGGTATAAGAGTCTAAACATGATATAGGCACGTTTTCTTTGGATTGTTTAAGCCTTTCAAGCCGACCTTATTAAATTAACCATTGAAATTTTATTTTTGAGCTCAATGGTCTATTTATTGCAAAGTACCTACATTATAAGCCACATTACCATCTTTTTAACTTTACCCTGTTTTGTGCACTTATCTTAACTGAAATTGTTTTGGTGAACAAAGTTTGAGGAAAAATACAGAAGGATTTACATGCTCTTCACATGTATGTTTCAAAAAGAGTCTAAAGAACAAAGGTACTTTTGTCCAAAAGAATAAAGAGCAAAGTTTGCTCAAAATCTGAAAAATAAAGGTTGAGCATGAGTTTGAAGTAAGTTTGGGGGTGTTCCAAAGACCCAATTTTATGGAGGTTGTGGCGCAAATGATCTAAGACAAATTTAGAGTTAAGATGATTGAACCTAAAAATTCACTTCTCTTTATACATAGCTTTAGCCTAACCCCATAACAAACTAACAAACGACCTATTGATTTGATGATTATACCGACTACATTAGTGGAGAGGAATTGCTAAGTTCAACATATAAGGACCACTAATTAAACCTTGTGATTTCTATGTTTAGTTGATAAGGAAAGCATATTGATTGGTGAATATTATATATGATTTGGAAATGCATGCATACTGTAACTCATGTTGACATCATGTTGTACTTAGTATAAAGTTCGGGAAAAATAATTGCATTCAAGCTACTTATTAATAAAAAGTATTTTTGAGCATGATTTTTTGGACGCATGATTATGTGCGAAGATTGATGCTGCTTTATCATTTTACAAAATTGCCTTAGCAAAAGTTGTGCCGCACATGAACATTACTCGGGTCGAGCAATGGTTTAAGTTTGGGGGTGTGTAAACTCAAAATTATATAGGACTTTTCTATATATTTTACCACATTTTGACTTAATAAATATGTTAATCTTTAGTAATTGTTATTGAATTTATTGATTTTTACTTAAATATTAATATTGGACATGAATTTATAAAGTATGTGAAATTATGCTTTATTACTTGACTTTTATGCATAATTTATATTATTTTCATGTTAATTATTAATATGTGAATTTTCATTATCCAGTAGGACCATGGAAGATGAGGTTAATATAAATGTTGCATGGACATGCACATACCCACTCTATTTGGACAGAAGACCATGTAAATCTTGGTCATAAGAATGTTAATTTGTACTAGTAAAAGTGTGCTACATGATGGATAAGTTTGACTATTTATTGGACTAGGAAACCTTCCAACAAGGAGCAATTAAAGCCCAATTTCAGAAAAAGCAAATGGCTACCCAAAAATAAGCTTTGGGATATTTTGTTGAAGGTCCCTGTAGTTGGAAAGATGTCAGAAATTAGCACAGAAGTTTACCCTTTGAAACCGTCCAACCCTGGCTAAATATAACATGATCATACGCTCAAATTAAGAAACTAAATCATCCACCTTTCCACACATCATGGCCGACCATAGGAAGGAGAGGACCAAGGGAGATGTGATGCTATTTTTAGTAAACTTCACCCTTACTTTCACCTAAAAATACCACACACCTTTCATCTTTCAAGGAATCCCTTAATTCATTCGTTCACTAGCATTCTCTCATTTCCTCTCTTGTTCCCTTTCCCCCATGCCTAGACTTCTCATTTTCCCTTCCATTATTTAGCCAATAAAAGCTTTATTAAGACACTACCTTGGCTAGCTACATTAAGAAACCTTAGCAAAAGAGCAACGAGCAGAACAAAGGAACACATCAATCAGAAAGATTCGAAAGGTTGATAAATTGAATTAAAGTTTACTCTTTCCTTCTTGTTAGTTCAATTAATTATGTTCACTATGCATTTTTTGTTCTTGACATCAACAATGTTAGTTTAATTTGGTTTGTTAGGATGATTATGTTAATTCAATAATATTCATTAATTCATCTTTAACATGTTTGTGCCTTAGTAGATCATGTTTTCAATTAAAATTAAGATGTATTTCATTCATACGTGATTGGATGCATTCAGATTAGTTGAGCTATTCTAATCAAATGATGACTAGTAAACACATAATTGAAAAGTGCAATGCTCAATTCAGATCAGTAAATCCAACTAAATTAAAGGTTTATATGTACCACCCCAAATCCGGTCTAAACATTATGACCGAATCTGGCGATGTCACATTGAAACACCCCTTACCCGTATTCGATGCCGGAATAGGGTACGAGGCATTACTAGAACACATGCACTTATAAACATGTTAAACCCAATTATAAAGTTTCATTCAAATTTAAACTCTTCAAAATTTTAACATGCTTTTATAAATCTTCACGTTATAACTTCAAAATACTATACTTGTAACAAATAGGGTTTCTGAGACCCAGTACATACTCATGTAATTCAATACTTCATTTCCATTTCATGTAATTCACGATTCTCATGTTCATGATTCAATTCAATTTCTCAATCCAATATACATTTCAATACCACAATAATTCATTTAATTCAAATCATATCATTTGCAATTTCCATTCAATTCACATAAAATTCAATTTCATTAACTTCAATACTAATACATATTTATCGTTTAACTTAACGTCCCCTTTTTGCATCATTTTACACTTCAAGCATGAACCTAGTATTTCATTTCCTTTCCACTCCCTTTTCCTATGCATATCACACAGGATATAAACATTACACTCAACCATAGTCGCAAGCTAGTCTTTTTGAAGACTAACCACATGATAAAACATTTTAATAAAGATTACAAACTTTAAACCTTACCACCCTTTTATGATCACAAGCATATTTTCATCTAGACATTTACCATCTCAATGCATAATTTTATAAATTTAATGTGGCGTAATCCAGCCACAACTTGGCCACAGCCTAAGCATCCACACCAAACATGCTAGCCAAATAAACATATAGTATAAGCATTATAAGCATGGATAAACACCAGATTTATTTATGTATCAAACTTATCAACATGAGTTAATTCATAAACCATTTTTGACATTGCTACATACCAAATCATATACCAAGTATACCACATACACATAATATGAAACTTTATTTTCTCACATGAACTTTAACTATAACTAATAATGTAATTATAAACATCATTTCTTTTCAATCGTTTATCGATTATAATCGAGCATATGGCCAATTATACACAATTTATTCATATGTTCTTCCAATTTTCCTCCTCCTCCTCTCCATTCCACATCCTTAATGTGTATAACACACTTAAACAACATTAACTACAATTTCACTATTCACTCACATGTATATTCAAAGCTGTCTATTCGACTCAGAGTCACTAAAATATTTTCACCTGGAGCTACAGAACTCCCAATTAAGATCCATAGATTTTCCCCGAAACTAAATTCACATATCTTCTTACCATAAAATTTTCAGAAGTTTTGGTTTAGCCAAATAGTACAGTTTATTCTTTAAATTTTCCCCTGTTTCACTGCTTGATAGTTTTGACCTCTCTTAACTAAAAATTAATTATCTCATTGTACAGAATTTGGATATTGTTTCCATTTGTTTCTATTGAAAATAGATTGACTAAGGATTCTAAAAATATAAACGTTATCCCATAATTATTCTTGTACACTTTTTGAAAATTTTCCAAAATCAAAATAGGGGATTCCAAACTCATTCTGATTCTATCTAACTAAAATTCAAATATGTCAAAATATATAACTCTTTTGCTTGCTCTGTTTCTTTTATGTGAAAATAGACTCATTCAGCTTCAATTTCATATATTATTCAGCCTCTAATTCAATCTCCACCATTTTGGTGATTTTTCAAAGTCACACAACCGATGTTGTCTAAACTGGTTTTATTGCTAAATGTACTCTTTCATAATTTCAGTTTTTCACTTTCAATCACAATTCAATTCAAAATTCACTTTTCCATTTCTAAATCGATATTCAATTCAATTCCACACCTATATTCATTATTCAATTACACTTAGTCAATTTCCCGATGAACACTTCGGAATAATAACAGATACTCGGTGGAATCAGCACATAGCAACCACCTTATTAATCCATGATGTCCGGTGGAACTAGCACATAGCAACCACTTTACTAATCAATGATGTTCGGTTCACATAGTAGCTTGCACATAGTACTACACATGTGATCATTACCATTCGATACACGTAGTAGCCTGCACATAGTACTACACATGCGACCTATCATTTTCGTACACGTAGTAGCCTACACATAGTACTAAACACGTGACCATCACTTTCACATTTAGATAGTGGCCTACACACAATCCGTGACACACATGTGATCATTTCTATCATTTCATTTGTATCCTTTTTTATTCCAAAGGTTCATTCGGGAATTTTTTACTTTTTCTCACTTTTCTTTTTATCGATCAATTTCAATTTCTCGTCTTTCTTAATTTATAACAATACATTTAACTTATATAACTTTCACACTATTCATTCCAGTCCAAAAATGATACTTTGGTAAAATTATGTTTTTACCCCTAAAGTTTCACAAAATTATAAATTTGCCCCTAGGCTCATAATATAATTTTTATTCATTTTCCTTGCATTTTAGGCCTAGATGAACCATTTTCATAACTATAGCAGTCCACAATACTCACTTATTCACACACTTGTGACATACTTTATAACTTTTACAAATTAATTCTTTTAGGCATTTTCATCGAAAATTACTTAGTACAAATTGTTTACCACACTCCAAACATTCATATTATTCCATAAAACATCAAAATACATGCATATCATTCATGGCTAAATTTTTAAACACAAATCCTAGTTCAAAACAATGGTAAAAATAGGTAAATCTTGTTACGAGGATTTCAAAAACGTAAAAATCATTAAAAACGAGGATAGAACGGACTTACAATCGAGCTTGGAAGCTTAAAAAACCCTAGCCATGGTTTCTCCATGCAATTTTTGGCCTAGGGGTTGAAGATGGACAAAAATTGGCTTTTAATTTTGTTTTTAATTCATTTTAATAATTAAAATGACCAAAATGCCCTTAATGAAAAACTTTGGAAGCATGCCTAACCATACTCATTTTTGTCCACCAACTTAACCAATGGTCTAATTACCATATAAAGACCTCCAATTTAAAATTTCATGACAATTGGACACCTCTAACATATAGAACTCAACATTTGCACTTTTTACAATTTCGTCATTTTGACTAAATTGAGTGCCCAAACGTCAAAATTTTCGAACGAAATTTTCACGAAATCATTTTGTGAAATCGTAGACCATAAAAATATAATGAAAATAAATTTTTTTCATCAAATTTGTGGTCCCAAAACCACTATTTTGACTAGCCCCAAATTCGGGCTGTTACAACTCTCCCCCCTTTAGGGATTTTCGTCCTCAAAAATCTTACCAGATAGTAGATTAATGGTTTGCTTCCACACAGTACATTTCAAATTCACACATGATTTTGGACTTTCATATCTTTTATAGATAATCACATATATTCATAAGATAATCAGGATAGCAATATTTCAGCATCTAAAGCTACACAAAGTATCAAAAAATTACAATCCATATAGAATGATATCCATTCCGATGATAAAAAAAAATGTCTAGAAAGATCAATGTCACTCATAATTAATGGAATCCAAAGCAACAAAAGCAATATAATCTTTACGTATATTCAATAGAACAATAACCAGTAGAAACAAAATATTAGCTTCACTCAGACTTTATCGACGATTTTCATATTCACACAAGGGAATAAATACCAGAAAAAGACATGGCAATGTCGAACATAACCCAAACAAACCAATAATTCTTTCATCTATTAATATGTTTAGCTAATGTTCTCATACGATAAGAATTCTTTTTGAAACTAAACAGCCACATATACCTCTGAGGATAATTGTACACACAAAATGTCTAAATGGAATCATAGTAATTACCCCATTATAGCTACTGTACTTAGCTATTAATACAATATAAACATTACTCAATTGTCTAATTCTGTCATCAGAGTTTTCACATTATCTCTTTACTAACAGAAATCGATCCAAAAAAACTTCCGGTAATTCTTTCTTTAAATAACATACCTAAATAAATCATTTAATTGGATTTAACTTCTTTTGTGACAGTAACTTTGCATAATCTGAGTAGTTTTCAGAACTATCCAATATCTCTCTTTTTATATTGTCTTCATTTTCTAATTCATTTCCGACCACATTATTAATCTTCCACACACAAACTTCTGTAACACTACACTCACAAGCTTATTCAACCAAAATCTTACAAATTTCATTGTAACATTTTACTAATATGGGGGGTGAGTGTAGTAAAGCATTAAATTTATCTTACACATAAATGCGCATAACACATAATATCACAAATAGCCAATTCATTACTAATTTCACATTCTCAAAGCATTTAATAAACATTTGCTTTTAATCACTTTTGTTCTCAACACATAATTCATATGCTAACTCAAATCACTAATTCACAATCGAAATTTCTATATAGCATCATAGTCCAAATATCATAACTCATGTGCTCATATAATTATAACATTTATCAATAACAAAATTTTATACTCTTTGATCCATACCTTTATGAGTTTCAACTCAAACATTTAAGTGTTTACTTCTATACTATCAGAATTAACTAAGTTGAAAAACATATCTGTCTCATCAAGATAATTTTCGTCATAAACCAATACAAATAAGGGGGTGATGGTGAGGTCATAAAGCATCTAACTTGCTCTCATAGATACATATATATGACTTTGCATTCATCATCAATGTAATACCATCATAACCACGTAGTCCATTCCAAGCAAATTAACACATCTATTTATTATGAATATTTTCTGTCACCCACAATTTCACACAATGAATTTACTTACTCGAGCTCAATATTAATATCTAATTAAATTCCAATACTTAGCTTCCATTTTACTTACCGACATTTATTCAATTAGAGAACGTCTTACAGAATTGAGTACTTCGTTTTCTCTATGCCATACTCCAACTATGGTCTTACACATATTTACATATTGATGACATAGCCCAGCTATGGTCTTACAAAGTAGCACATATCACACCGATGCCATATCCCGGATATGTTCTTATACAGAAATCACATATCACATGTTGCCATGGTCCAACTATGGTCTTTTTCGTCAATTCATCACATATCACTGCACGAAAGTACTCATTCCTGCGTTCGACTCAATTTAATCTTCTAATTCAGTTTTCATACTATTATAATATTCATGGTTCAATAATAAAGACATAAAACAAAACATCATATTACCTCTAATTTAACAATTAAATATAAGATTCTGATACGATGTAGCCTAACGAAACAAACTATCTTCGTATGTTACGGATCTAGGAATGTTGTAAGCACGTTCCTGCAACAAGAAAACAGCAAGGAATTAAAGAAATAATCATGGTAAAATATGGGTAAAAAAAAAGAACGAAAATGGAAGGAAAATGAAGTTGCTGGCATTTAAAACAAAAAGAAATTCAATCGGTGAAGTCGAACGCTTCATGAAACGGCCAAGGTAGCAACTTGAGTGTTCAACAATGGCAAAAGTAATCGTTGGAATAGAATAACGTTAAACTCGAAAGAACTTGCACAATCTACTGAGCAAACCCGAATCGAATATGTTCAACGTCAAAAGGACTTGGACCCTCTAGATAGCGATCTAGGAACCCGAAGTATCAAGAAAATTTGACACAACAAACTAAGTCTGAAATGCCAAGAAAAGTTCAATGAAGAACCGAAATTGAGAGAAATTCTCAAACGTAATTGTTTTCATAAATCATCTAACCTGAATACATCATTTTAATATGTATTTATAAGTACAAAAGAGGGGTGTTGAATGTAAATTCGTGGCTGTAATCAAAAGGGTTTAAAATAAGAAGTTATAACTCCTTTTGGCGTCATTTTAATAGCAGCCATACATTTAAATTTCAAACGACAACCTCCCTTGTTCTTATCCTTGTATATTCGGCTACACATGCACACACACACTCTTGTGCACAAGCGGTCATGTGCTCCTCACATGTTTGGACGCCACATGGGCTGCCACAAATGCATAGGACACTTGCTCTTACATAGGATACGTTTCAGCTGCTTCTGGACTCGTCAGTTGGAGTTGAGCTGGTGGAGCTGAGTTTGAGCTAGCTAGAAATGTATTGAAATGAAATGAGTGAAACAATCTTTCGTAACTATTTCGAGTGAGATGAGTTGCATGCACATATTTGAGCTTCAACCGAGCTAGAAATGAGGTCTTAAGTCATTGTCTATTATTGTTTGAGCTTCAACCGAGCTAGAAATGAGATCTTAAGTCGCTATCCATTACGTTTCCTTATGGTAAACAAAACAAACAAGCATTAAAGTATCGCAAACTTATTGAAAACTTATTAACAAGTCAGTAAACATAATGCAAACACACTTATATACTCAATGGAACTAATGCAAATGTTACACTTCAAGATGTAACACATTATAGAGCTTAGTTTCTACACTAATACAAGTCAAAACACTTGCAATCTTATTCATTAAAACACAAACAACATCAAATCAATACTAAAACATACTTAAATACACGCATAATACATAGTAGAACCTAAATACGTCACATATCAGCATGCAACATGTTATAAAGCCTATGTTCTAAGGCATGAACATGATCGAATAAATCTGGAATCGTAGCACAAGTAAGGAACAAGGCTTCCCTGAATTTCTTTGCCTTAGATCGAGTAATAGGTCCTAATGGTAAGACCTCCGGATCAGTTTGCTTTGTTGGTGTGAGCGTGCGCACATCATCCCCCCTTCTGGAAAAGGATTTGTCCTCAAATCTGTAGAATCATTATAAGGGGTTAAATCAGATACATTAAATGTGGCACTCACATTGTATTCTCTCGGCAAGTCTAACTTGTAGGCGTTGTCATTCACTTTCTCCAACACCTGAAAAGGACCATCACCACGCGGTAACAGCTTGGACCGCCTCTGGGCTGGAAATCGTTCCTTTCAAGAATGAACCCAAACCCAATCTCCCACATCGAAGGTGACTCGCTTTCTGCCCTTGGTTGCTTGCTTTGTATACTATTGAGTCCTTCGTTCGAGGTTCTCCTTAACCTGTTGATGCAATTTCTTCACGATTCGCTTTTGCTTTATCGTCCTGTTCATCACATGTTCTGCGGCAAAGGCAACATATCTAGAGGCGTAATAGGATTAAAGCCATAAACAACCTCAAAAGGTGACATCTTAGTAGCGAATGTACAAAGATGGTTATAACCGAATTCAACGTGTGGCAAACAATCTTCCCAAGTTTTGATGTTCTTTTTAATGATGGAACGAAGTAAAGTAGATAAAACTCTATTAACAACCTCAGTTTGCCCATCAGTCTGGGGATGACAAGTAGTAGAAAACATAAGTTTCGTACCTAGTTTGCTCCAAAGAGTCCTCCAGAAATGACTCAAAAACTTCACATCCCTGTCAGAAACAATCGACCTAGGAATACCATGTAATCGTACAACATCTTTAAAGAACAAGTTAGCCACATTAACAACACCATCAGTCTTATGGCATGAAATGAAATGTGCCATCTTCGAGAATCAATCAACCACAACAAATATACTATCCCGACCTGTTCTAGTTCGAGGTAATCCCAAAATAAAGTCCATTGAAATATCAGTCCAAGGGGATTCAGGAATAGGTAAAGGTAAGTACATACCATGTGGTGAAACCTTCGATTTTGCTTTCTTACATGCCACACAACGTTCACGATGGCGTTCAACGTCCGGCGTATCTTAGGCCAGAAAAGATGCTCTTTTAAGGTGTGTAACATTTTAGTGACCCCAAAATGACCCATCAATCCACCTTCATGTGCTTCACGGATCAGTATATCACGCATTGAACCCTGTGGAATGCATATCCTATTTTCTTTGAAAAGATATCCATCATGCTCGTAGAATTTTCCATCGCACCTTTCTCACCAAAGATTATACTTATCGCAAAAATCATGATCATCGAGTATAACTCTCGAATATATGCAAATCCAATCAAATGTGAATCAAGATAACTCAATAGTACATATCTGCGTGATAATGCATCAGCAAGGACATTATCTTTCCCTTTTTTGTATCGAATGACATAAGGAAAAGATTCTAAGAATTCAACCCATTTAGCATGTCGTTTGTTCAATTTATGCTGACCTGTGATATATCGTAAAGCCTCGTGGTCAGTGTGGATCACAAACTCCTTAGGCAACAAGTAATGCTGCCATGTCTCTAATGCCCGAATGAGTGCATACATCTCTTTATCATAAACCAGATAATTCAATGTTGCTCCACTCAGTTTCTCACTAAAATATGCAACGGGCCTCTTTTCCTGTATTAAAACTGCGCCTATACCAACTCCAGAAGCATCACATTCAATTTCAAAAGTTTTATCAAAGTCAGGTAAGGCTAACACTGGTGCTTTTGTCAAACAATCCTTAATTTTTAGAAAGGCATCTTCTTGTTCTTTTCCCCACAAGAAGCTGGAATTCTTCTTAATAATTTTCCGGTTAAGGGTGCGATAATAGAACTGAAGTTAGGAACAAACCCTCGATAAAAACTAGCTAAACCATGAAATGATCTAACCTGAGTAATCGATGTCGGTCGTGGCAATTCCTGAATTGCCTTTATTTTCTCATGATCAACTTCAACACCCTGTGCACTCACAATGTAACCAAGAAATGTAAGTCACATCAAGACAAAACACACATTTCTCTATGTTACCATACAATCTTTCTTCTCTCAAAGTCTGCAATACAGCTCTCAGATGTTCTACGTGATCCTGCAAAGTCTTGCTATAAACTAAAATGTCATCAAAGTACACAACACAAAACTTTCCAATAAAAGATCGCAGAACATGATTCATTAGTCGCATAAAAGTACTAGGTGCATTACTTAAACCAAAAGGCATCACTAACCATTCATACAAACCTAGCTTTGTTTTGAAGGCTGTCTTCCATTCGTCGCCTTCTCGCATGCGAATCTGATGATATCCACTCTTCAAGTCAATTTTGGAGAAGATGACGGCTCCGTAAAGCTCGTCCAACATGTGATCAAGTCTAGGAATAGGATGACGATACTTCATTGTAATTTGATTCACAGCTCTACAATCTACACACATCTTCCAAGACCCATCTTTCTTCGGTACTAACAACACCGGAACAGTACATGGACGCAGACTTTCTCGAATATAACCCTTGTCCATCAATTCTGCAACTTGCCTTTGAAGCTCTTTCGTCTCTTCAGGTTTAGTACGATAAGATGGTCGATTTGGAATGGTAGCACCTGGATTGAAATCAATCTGGTGCTCAATGCCACGAAGAGGTGGTAATCCCTTTGGTGTTTCTTTCGGAAACACATCCTCAAACTCTTGCAAAACGGACACAATCGATGCAGGCAAATCAGTAGGGAACTCAGCCAATAAACAATGATCTTTAAACAAAATAAATAAGGATTGGTGAGAGGAAAGACATTTCCTGATTTCTCGACTGCTTGCATATACGCTCATCTTTTTCTTCTCCTTTGCAACTTCCTTACTCTTTTTCAAGCTTGTTTGATCTTCAATTACTTGACTCGGTGTCAAAGGAGCCAAAGTAATCTTCTTACCTGCATGCATAAAAGAGTATCGATTTGTAAAACCATCATGCATTGCCCTCTTGTCATGCTGCCAAGGGCGCCCCAAAAGAAGGTGAGTAGCGTCCATCGACACAACATCACAAAGGACCTCGTCCTTGTAGTTTCCAATTGAAAACGGTACAACCACTTGTTTTGTCACTTTAAGTTCTCCACCGTCATTCAATCACTGCAACTTGTACGGATTCGGATGCTTTGTCGTCTTAAGACCTAATCTGTCAACCATCACTGAACTAGCAACATTAGTACAACTACCGCTATCAATAATCACAACACATACCTTATCTTGAACCTTGCATCGTGTGTGAAAGATAGTCTCACGTTGTTGCTTGTCTTGCACCTGTTGCACATTCAAACTACGTTTGACAACCATTATCTCCATAACTTGACCAGATTCAGCAACTTCTAGGTCATTCTCTTCATCTTCTTTAGTCGGAGTTCATGTACATCTTCCTCAGAATCTGACTCGATCTCTCCATCTTCTCGCATCAACATAACCCTCCGATTAGGACACTGGCTAGCAACATGTCCTCTACCATGGCACTTATAGCACTGAATATCTCTTGATCGTTCTGGTGCCACCATTGGTTGTTTGCCACGTCCATTATCAGCAATGGGAGGCTTTGGTTTGCTGGATTCGCCTGGCTCTCGAATCCATAATGGCGGTTGTGGTGCTTGTTTCCGGGCATTGTTAGGGGTGTATAAAGGATTCGAAAAAGATTTAAAGGGAGTATTACCTCGAGTAGAAGCTTTTCTACATTGTTGTCACTCAATTTTGATCGCCATATGCACCATGTCATCCAACTCAACATAATGTTGCATTTCAACAATGTTTGCTATTTCAGAATTTAAACCTGCCAAAAACCGAGCCATAGTCGCCTCACGGTCCTTAACTATGTTTGCACGCATCATGGACATCTCCATCTCCTTGAAATAGTCCTCAACACTCCTGTTGCCCTATTTCAAGGTTTGTAATTTCTGAAATAAATCTCGATGATAGTGAGAAGGAACAAATCGTCTCCGCATGATACGCTTCATATCTTCCCGTGTTCTCACTAGACCTTCACCTGTACGTCGTCGACTAATCAGTAATTGGTCCCACCATACCAGTGCATAGTCAACAAACTCCATAGCTGCTAGTTGAACTTTTTTCTGTTCTGAGTAGTTATAATACTCAAAAACGTGTTCAACCTTGCTTTCCCATGTCAGATAAGCATCTGGATCTGAACATCCCTGAAAAGAAGGTATTGCAACTTTAATGTTAGAAATATTATCGTCAACTGTGCGTCCTGGTCATTGATTCACCCTTGGTGAATGTTCAATGTCATTTTCATCATTATGTTCATTATGGATAGATTGTGAACCACCCCCTTCAATCTTTTCCAAACGAGAGTGTATAGGCTCTAATGCATTTTCTAATAGACGTTGCAAGGTGCGAGTAATAGCTTGTATTTGCAAATCTGGTGGTTGATCTCCACCACGACTACGATCTTCTGATCCTATCATCTAAAGCAACACACAAGAATACAGATAATGAGTTAAGTAAAACAAAAGTAAAAGTCCTCACAGCACACTCTCAAAACCTTTCAGTTTTCACTCCAAAAAACTGTGCACTCTAAAATAGCACTCAGCGCTCGTGTTTCACTTGGGAGAATGCGTGAATGACTATTTTTGTCTCCCCTTCTGTTCTCACAACGCTCAATGCCTTTTTCCCTCACAATTTCTTGTGTTTTTAGTTCTTTAAAAGACTAATCCAACATTTCAGAACCTGTTATAATTGTGTTGGCTATAAGGAAAACACACGGTTGGAGAGAGAAAAAAATAAATAAACAAAGGGAAAGGATAAGAAAAGAGTAAAAGGATAAGAAAATAAAATAAACAAAGGAAAAAGGATGGAATTTAAATAATTTAATTTCTTACTGCAAAGAAGTGCTTTACAACGTTCCTAGCACCAAACAAATAAGAATAGTTCGTTTCGGTTGATATCCAAGCACTTCGCAATTACAGAGTACAAAACTAAACATTATTCAACATTTCAACATAACAAAACACACTTTTTTTTTCTTTCCCAAACTTGATAAATTTCAATTCCTCCTTTATTTTTTTTTTATTTTTGAATCTGATTTTTCTTTCTCTTTTTGTTGTTGTTGTTTTTTTTGTTTTTGAATTTTCGAAACTGATATATATATTTTTTTGTTTTGAATTTTGAATTTTCTTGTTGGAGAAGAAAAGTACAACAATTCCAACCCTATGCTCTAATACCAAATGATACGATGTAGCCTAACGAAACAGACTATCTTCGTATGTTACAGATCTAGGAATGTTATAAGCACGTTCCTGCAACAAGAAAACAGCAAGGAATTAAAGAAATAATCATGGTAAAATATGGGTAAAAAAAAGAACGAAAATGGAAGGAAAATGAAGTTGTTGGCATTTAAAACAAAAAGAAATTCAATCGGTGAAGTCGAACGCTTCATGAAACGGCCAAGGTAGCAACTTGAGTGTTCAACAATGGCAAAAGTAATCGTTGGAATAGAATAACGTTAAACTCGAAAGAACTTGCACAATCTACTGAGCAAACCCGAAGTATCAAGAAAATTTGACACAACAAACTAAGTCTGAAATGTCAGGGAAAGTTCAATGAAGAACCGAAATTGAGAGAAATTCTCCAACGTAATTGTTTTCATAAATCATCTAACCTGAATACATCATTTTAATATGTATTTATAAGTACAAAAGAGGGGTGTTGAATGGAAATTCGTGGCTGTAATCAAAAGGGTTTAAAATAAGAAGTTATAACTCCTTTTCGCGTCATTTTAATAGCAGCCATACATTTAAATTTCAAACGACAACCTCCCTTGTTCCTATCCTTGTATATTCGGCTACACATGCACACACATACCCTTGTGCACAAGCGGTCATGTGCTCCTCACATGTTTGGACGCCACATGGGCTGCCACAAATGCATAGGACACTTGCTCTTACATAGGACACGTTTCAGCTGCTTCTGGACTCGTCAGCTGGAGTTGGGCTGGTGGAGCTGAGTTTGAGCTAGCTAGAAATGTACTGAGCTAAAATGAGCTGGAAATAATCTTTCAGAACTATTTCAAGCTGAGATGAGCTGCATGCACATATTTGAGCTTTAACTGAGCTAGAAATGAGGTCTTAAGCTGCTGTCTATTATTGTTTGAGCTTCAACCGAGCTAGAAATGAGATCTTAAGCTGCTGTCCATTACGTTTCCTTATGGTAAACAAAACAAACATGCATTAAAGTACTGCAAACTTATTGAAAACTTATTAACAAAACTGTAAACATAATGCAAACACACTGATATACTCAATGGAACTAATGCAAATGTTACACTTCAGTATGTAACACATTATAGAGCTTAGTTTCTACACTAATACAAGCTGTAAACACTTGCAATCTTATTCATTAAAACACAAACAACATCAAATCAATACCAAAACATACTTAAATACACACATAATACATAGTAGAACCTAAATACGTCACATATCAGCATGCAACATGTTATAAAGCCTATGTTCTAAGGCATGAACATGATCGAATAAATCTGGAATCGTAGCACAAGTAAGGAACAAGGCTTCCCTGAATTTCTTTGCCTTAGATCGAGTAATAGGTCCTAATGGTAAGACCTTCGGATCAGTTTGCTTTGTTGGTGTGAGCGTGCGCACATCAGATTCTATCATATGAACGTACTGATTTCACTTATTCAAGCAGATGTACATAAACAGACATTCCATCTATTTAAGTAAATTCGCTTACCATATTCACTTAATCAAATATGTTGAGCACATAGCATCATATAATCACCAACATACTTGGATGAGCTTATCACGGCATAAACTTTCATTTCATTTTTTTTCTTTTTTTCAACTTATGGTCATCTCTTTTCATACATGAACACATACATATCACGAATTTTTATCCTTACCTTTCCAAATTCCAACATAACGTGATCATATTTCATTTATGTCAATATCATTTTCAGCATTATTGAAAATAGCTCGGTTGAAAATCATCTCTGTCTTAACAAAACAATTTCGTTAGAGCCCGGAGATATCACACCATCACGAGTCATAACATGGCATTTATAGCTGGACTCACTTATGCTACGTTCGGTCCGAGAACCTACTAAATCGTAGCTCTAATACCACTAAATGTAACACCCCAAATCCAGTCTAAATGTTATGACAGAATCTGGTGATGTCAAATTGTAACACCCCTTATCCGTATTCGATGCCGAAATAGGGTACGAGGCATTACCAGAACACATGCACTTATAAACATGTTAAACCCAGTTATAAAACTTCATTCAAATTTAAACTCTTCAAAATTTTAACATGCTTTTGTAAATCATCACGTTATAACTTCAAAATATTATACTTGTAACAAATAAGGTTTCTAAGACCCAATACATACTCATGTAATTCAATACTTCATTTCCATTTCATTTAATTCACGATTCTCATGTTCACGATTCAATTCAATTTCTCAATCCAATATACATTTCAATACCACAATAATTCATTTAATTCAACTCATATCATTTGCAATTTCCATTTAATTCACGTACAGCTCAATTTCATTAACTTCAATACTAATACATATTTATCGTTTAACTTAACGTCCCCTTTTTGCATCATTTTACACTTAAAGCATGAACCTAGTATTTCATTTCCTTTCCACTCCCGTTTCCTATGCATATCACACAAGATATAAACATTACACTCAAGATATTTCCATCTAGACATTTACCATCTCAATGCATAATTTTATAAATTTAATGTGGCATACTCTAGCCACAACTTGGCCAAAGCCTAAGCATACACACCAAACATGCTAGCCAAATAAACATATAGTATAAGCATTATAAGTATGGATAAACACCACATTTATTTATGTATCAAACTTGTCAACATGAGTTAATTTATTAACCATTCCTGAGATTGCTACATACCAAATCATATACCAAGTATACCACATATACATACTATGAAACTTTATTTTCTCACATGAACTTTAACTATAACTAATAATGCACAATTATAAACATCATTTCTTTTCAATCGTTTATTGATTATAATCGAGCATATGGCCAATTATACACAAATCATTCATATGGTCTTCCAACTTTCCTCCTCCTCCTCTTCATTCCACATCCTTAATGTGTATAACACACTTAAACAACATTAACTACAATTTCACTATTCAGTCACATGTATATTCAAAGTTGTTTATTCGAGTCAGAGGCACTAAATTATTTTACCCAGAGCTATAGAACTCCAAATTAAGATCCGCAAATTTTCCCCAAAACTAGATTCACATATATACTTACCATATAATTTTTAGAATTTTTTGGTTTTGCTAAATAGTACAATTTATTCTTTAAAATTTCTCCTATTTCACTGCTCGACAGTTCTAACCTCTCTTCACTAAAAATTAATTATCTCATTGTACAAAATTTGGATATTGTTTCCGTTTGTTTCTATTAAAATAGATTCATTGAGGATTCTAAAATATAAAATTTATCCCATAATTGTTTTTGTACATTTTTTGAAAATTTTCCAAATTCAAAACATGGGATTCTGAACTCATTCTGAATCTGTCTAACTAAACTTTAAATATCTCAAAATATGTAACTCTTTTACTTGCTCTGTTTCTTTTATGTGAAAATAGACTGATTCAGCTTCAATTTCATATATTACTCAGCCTCTAATTCAATCTCCACCATTTTTGGTGATTTTTCAAAGTCACACAACGATTGTTGTCTAAACTGTTTTATTGCTAAATGTACTCTTTCATAATTTCACTTTTTCTCTTTCAATCACAATTCAATTCAAAATTCACTTTTCCATTTCTAAGTCGATATTCAATTCAATTCCACACCTATATTCATTATTCAATTAAACTTAGTCAATTTACCTAAGAAAACTTCGGAATAATAATAGATACTCGGTGGATTCAGCACATAGAAACCACCTTATTAATCAATGATGTTCGGTGGAATCAGCACATAGCAACCACTTTACTAATCAATGATGTTTGGTTCACATAGTAGCCTGCACATAGTACTACACATGTGACCATTACCATTCGATACACGTAGTAGCCTGCACATAGTACTACACACGTGATTGAAACTATTCGATACGCATAGTAGCCTGCACATAGTACTACACATGCGACCTATCATTTGGGTACACGTAGTAGCCTGCACATAGTACTACACACGTGACCATCATTTTCACTTTTACATAGTGGCCTACACACAATCCGTGCCACACATGTGATTATTTCTGTCATTTCATTCGTATCCCTTTTTATTCCAAAGGTTCATTCGGGAATTTTTCACTTTTTCTCACATTTCTTTTTATCGATCAATTTCAATTTATCGTGTTTCTTGATTTATAACAATACATTTAACTTATATAACCTTCACACTATTCAGTCCAGTCCAAAAATCATATTTTGGTAAAATTACATTTTTACCCCTAAAGTTTCAGAAAATTATGATTTTGCCCCTAGACTCGTAAAATAATTTTTATTCAATTTCCTTGAATTTTAGGCCTAGATGAACCATTTTCATAACTATAGCAGTCCACAATACTCACTTATTCACACACTTGTGATATATTTTATAACTTTTACAAATTAATCCTTTTAGGCATTTTCATCGAAAATTACTTAGTACAAATCGTTTACCACACTCCAAACATTCATATTCTTCCATTAAACATCAAAATACATGCATATCATTCATGGGGAAATTTTTAAACACAAACCGTAGTTCAAAACAATGGTAAAAATAGGTAAATCTTGTTACGAGGATTTCAAAAACGTAAAACATTAAAAATGGGGATAGAACGGACTTACAATCGAGCTTGGAAGCTTGACAAACCCTATCCATGGTTTCTCCATGCAATTTTCGGCCTAGGGGTTGAAGATGGACAAAAATTGACCTTTAATTTTGCTTTTAATTCATTTTAATAACTAAATGACCAAAATGCCCTTAATGAAAAACTTTGGAAACATGCCTAACCATACTCATTTTTCTCCACCAACTTAACCAATGGTCTAATTCCATATAAAGACTTTCAATTTAAAATTTCATAACAATTGGACTCCTCTAAGATATAGAACTCAACTTTTTCACTTTTTACAATTTAGTCCTTTTGACTGAATTGAGTGCCCTAACGTCAAAATTTTCGAACAAAATTTTCACGAAATCATTTTGTGAAATCATAGACCATAAAAATATAATGAAAATAAAAAAATTTTCTCATTGAATTTGTGGTCCCGAAACTAGTATTCCGACTAGCCCCAAATTCGGGTTGTTACATTATAATATCTTTAATTAGCTGTAGTATCTTACATAGTTTTTAGGTTTATGTGATTAAAATGTTTCAAATGTAAATGTCCCTGTTACCTCCCACAAATTCTAAGAAATTATTAGTTTAATATGATCAGTAAAATGCATATTTCACTAAGTAAAAGATCCAAGAAGACTTAATTTGGTTTCCAAACTCATGAAAGATCGAGTTCCCATGGAATATTTCTAAGCATTGTTAAGCATGATGGAAATGAATTGAGTTGATTGATATTATTATCCTAGCCTATTTTATGTTGATTGTTTTTGTTTCTAAATCCATTCATTCATACATTTAAATCATTTTCATTTAGATTAAAATTGCATTAGTGATCAATCTTTGCATCTAGTTAATTTCACTTAGTTTAAACATCATAATTCAAATTATTGAGTTTTTATATCAAATTGTGAACTTATAATTTTACAATTAATCGATTAACCTACATAGTCCCTTTGGAGATGATAACATATGTTTCTTACTTATTACTTGAACAACTGTGTACACTTGCACAAAAATATCGTTACAGGTTTGCACCCCTATTCCCAATGTAGTTCTCATTCACAACTAGGTTATTCAGATAATGGCTAAGAGGTTTATCTCCACAAAATATTGAGGATTCAATATGGTTAAGTCTGTCTAAAATCTAATGGTATCTATCATCTTCCTTGACAACTTTTACCATGGATGGCCTCTGGCCATAAGTGAATCTTTCATTCGGCCAGTGGCAGGAATACATTTATGCGGTCTCTATTAGGTCATACATATCCTCATATGTTCTTTTCATTTAGGCTCCTCCTGTGGCTCTATCATGTCGTGAGCGTGCATGTGTATCCAACCCATTATAGCATATCCGTAGCATTAGCCACTCGGGTAGAACATGGTGCAAACATTTTTGGATCAACATCTTAAAATGCTCCTACTCTTTGTGAAAGCTTTCTCCTTTTAAGTCCCTAAAGGTAGCGATCTCTCTTCTTAATTGGATTGTCTTGCTCATAGGGACGAAGTTGTGTAGAAACTTCTCCTCAAGTTCATTCCATGTTGTGATAGATCCTGGTGCTTGCAAATCTAACCAGGAAAAGACATTATCAATCAAAGAGAAGGGGAACAACTAAAGACTAATAACATCATCGGTGACCTATCAAACCTAAGCATGTCAGAAAGTTAAAGGAACCTCTTTAATTGTTGGTTCGGGTCCTCTGTCATAATCCCTCTAAATGTAGATTATTTTGGATCATTTATATCATGGTCAATTTTATGTCAAAATTAGTCACTTTATGGCTGGCCTTGCAATGCTGCCCTGCACCATATCCAGTTTAGGTAGAGATAGTCTCTTAAAGTTCACTCTTATCATGCCATCTATGGCTTTAATGGTAGTTGTGGTTGGGCGTCTTATATGTTTGCTTTGTTAATTTCGTTCGAACATTGAGTTATCTAGTGGTGGATTGCCTGCAGCAGGTGGTTAGTTCTGCATACTATTGTTGATGTTATTATCGATGATTTTTCTAGATTAGTCTTTCTACATCATTGGCCGACTCTATGGGTGTGCCCCCACTACGAGTCGTAACTAAAACCAAAAAGAAAAAAATGTTAGTTAAGATAAAATAAAGAACCATATCTATAGTTTAAAAATTTCCTAATAACTCTATTAAAAACATAAAAAAATTAAAATTATTCTAGTAATGTTGCCTCCCCGACAACGGCGCCAACAACTTGATCGCGTCCAGAGATACTAACGTCTAGAGTATGAATACTGCAACTAATTAAATCAATTTTAGGCGATGTCCACAAGTATATAGGCCAGGTTATAATATAATTTTTACAACAAAGTAGGTGAGTACTCTAAAGATCATACCCCGAGGATGTGAGTGCTAAATTAACTTTAACCTAAACGAAAATAGATCTAATTAGTACTTTAAATAAATTATATTACGATGAACATAAAAATAGATAAGCTAGATTTTTTTAAGGAAATAGATAAAAGAACATAAAAGCATTAACTTTGGAAAACTAAGATCTAAACTCAACAAAATCTAAGTATGGGTGTTTAGCTCGCTTCAGTGATCATAACTAGTTCCTATATTGGGTTTTTACTTCAATCAACTAGTCGCTACCCTAGCAGGCTCTCTTGATCTTCCACTAAACTAACAAGTTAGCAAGAACTACTTATCTCTCGACCTCACAGTTCAGACCAGTTCAAGGGTGAGGGGTTCATGGATAGACCATATGAATTTTGGGTTAATTCCCACCTAAATGATTTCTTAAGGTCGTCAATCCTAGGGTTTAAGTTATTCATTTCCCAAATAGTTGATCCGTTGAGAAAAAAAGACATATTAATTAATCAATCAAACCTTCACTCAGTAATCTCTTATAAGAGGATTAGTTCCTCATGGAATCCATAAACACAATAAACTTGATAAATAGAATAAACACAATCCTAGGGTTTAAGTTGTTCCTTTCTTTCTCGTTGCACAAGAAAAGGATTTGTATGATTGGTTTCTTGGCGACCTACCTTCCACTCGATCTAATCTTTTGTGAACTTGCTCAAATTCATGTGGCATGAATCTATGTATTTTTTTCATCACATTTTGCAATTCAAAATCAGAAAATTCTTATGACATGATTAACAAAGGATTAGTAGACAAAGGAATCATGTAAATAGAAAGATGTTTGCCTCACCAAATCAAAATCTCACAGATTTGACTCAGAAAGAAAAAGTCACTCCTCTAGTGTTTGCACACAAAATTTGGCTTTTTCCAGTTGAATAATCTCACACACTCGTGCCTTTTACCACTCAAACTCTTAGATTCATTAATAATGTTTTGAAGAAACAAACTTAACAAAGCACAATCTTGAAGTGTTTGTTAGAATGGGGAAAAAGAAACAAAATGGTAGGTTTGAAAAATGATTCAACAAAGATGGTTCAAAAAGGCTTCAAATGGTGTTTAATATGCATTTTGGCAAATCGAGAAAATAAAAATTCTAGCTCGGAAAATTTTTCACTACCTTCAAATTTCACAAGAAGGTGTAAAATAGGCTCCAAAATACGAATCAGGTGAAATTTTTTGCTACCTTCAAATTTCACAAAAATGTGTAAATTCATCGGCAAACTTATCGACAAAATTTAAAGAATGGCATCTCGGTTTAATCTCAAAAAGTTCCTAACCTTGCTTACATTTCGACACTTGTGGATGAAAATCATTTTCCAACGTACCTTTTTCAATCACATGGAATCGTCTCTCAAAACTGGAGTAATGTAATGACAAATTTAGCAATGTAATTTTGCAAACTTGTGGCAAAGAAACACAAATAGACAAGACAAAATCATGGTTAGTTAAAACTAATTCACTCCTCACTCTTTCTTGGCTATTTTCTTGCTCAATTTCTTGTTCTAAAATGAAATTCTCATCACTAGTACTTTATTTTCTTTCTTTCCTCTATTTCATTCTCTTTTTCAATCTCACTTTATTTTTTCTCACTCTTTTTCTTCTTCGATTTCTTTTTTCGCACTTTCTTTTCTTTTTGATTACTTTTCTTCTTTCAAGCTCTTTTATTTTTCTACAATGAATAGATATTTTCCTATCACAAGAGGAACATCATTAGTAACAAAAGATAAAAGATTCATATAAAATTGAACTAAGTTGATCATATTATGCAACAATTAAACCGGAAGAAAAAGAATGTAATGTAGAAACCGACTCATATAAGAAATCGAACTAATTGAAACTGTTTTCTTAAAAACCTTTTTCGAGGGAATTGGTCTTAACATCAAGGTTATAAAGGAGGAGATTCATTAAAATAACCTCTTCATATACTCATTCTAAGATGAATAAAAATTCTATATGTGTTTATAGAGTTATATATGTTTGTATACATGCTATTGTCCATGTAAATAAGCAATCATTTAAGATTATCACAAACATTAGTTGGAACTTCCTATTTTACACAAACTCCAAATATTTAAAAAGACTATAGTTCAAACAATAACCCTGTAATGCTTCCAACAAAATCTAAAGAACAAACAAAAACTAAAAATACCTCTTCTGGCGAATCATAGTATATTCCATTGTATGGAATTTCACCCTGTGCTTGTACTGAGAACTTGATCCAAGCAAGAATGGAGTCCTTATCCCAGATGAAGTTTCCATACGAATCTATAATTATTTAGTCAAAAAGTTAAAATAGACATGGAAAGGAGCTTTGTAACACCCCAAACTCGGCCTAGACGTTATGGTCGAATCTGGCGTGCCACATTGAAGTGTCTTTCGAAAATTGGAGTTGTTGGTAAATTTTTTTTCTAAGTTTTAAAAACCCCTTAATTATTACTTAACAAAACATCTAGCCAAAACATTTGCCTTGTTGTTTGCTTTTGTTATAATAAGTTGATCTAAAAATCGCGGAAGCTTTTGAAACTCTATTGTTTAAATTTCATGTCTTTGAAAATAGTAATTATCTTGAAAATTTGTCTTCTCCTAAACTAGCAGTTTAAAATAAGTATGCAAAAGCCCAATTACAAATTTAAACAAACACAAAGGCCTTATTACATAAACAAAACCCAACATAAACTTTATATTTAAATAAAAGCAAGTGTAAAACTGCTACAGTTGTGTGGCCACCTCCGAGTCCCTCGCAGCACCAAATCGCCTAAGGCTGAGGATTACTTGCACAATTAAAAGGAAAGAGTGAGTTTACGAAAACTCAGTGTGTAATCCCCTATGAGTCAATCAGTATACAACAAGCAGTAACAGTCTGGGCCTGAGCCCTATTCAGTACCAGTACAGTGTGGGCCTTAGCCCAATATAGTAATAGTACAGTCCAATAATGCAACCCATCCCAATCCAGCCAACACACCACTCCGTACCACCAACACACCATGTGAGGATAAAGTCAACTCACCTAGCCAACACACCAATATCACAGCAAAACTGCCAATAATAGTATCGCAACGAAGCTGCCAGTAATAATATCGCAGCGAAGCTGCTAGTATTAGTATTGTAGCAAAGCTGCCAGTAACAGTATATGTGGCAAAGCCACCAGTACAGTATACTTCCTCCATAACGATATCCCAAACCCATGTAGTATGTCATGTTATAAATCATACGTGTATGCAGAATGTCATACTCAGTAACAGTCATATAAAAATCGTGAACACATCAGTCAACCTACCTCTAGGGGTATAATCGTCATTCCCATCTATTAGGGGTAAAACAATTATTTTACCCTTTAGGGTACTTTGGTCACTTTGCCTATTTTGGGGCCTCGATTCATATATCGACCTCTCGAGAGGTCTGCAGTAGCCCCAAGCGACTCAGGAAACCTAAAGGTCAAAACAGTGTAAATGGGCCTATGGCCCATTACTTAACCCAAGTTGGCCCACACGACCCATCTCAGCCTAACATGGCCCATTATGGCCCAAGCCCATGAAAATGCTCATAGAGGCCTTTACAGCCTATCGCCTATGATTCGAGGATTCGGCTTAACACATGAGCAATTGCAAGCTTGTGTGGTCTCAAACACCGTTTTCTGGCTTTTCAGCTTTTTGTCGTTCTACCGTTACAATAGGGTGTTTACACAACTGTTTACGAGAAAAGCACAAATCTCCACGTACACCAACCTAGATTCAATCATGACCCAAAGTCAGTCCTTTAATCGTTAAGGTAAAACACCCTCTTATTGACACTTAATCCAAAAACACCATCCTTACCTTGCTTGAATGAAGGCGACTTTAATCCTCCAAGACCGCCAACCAAAAGTGGTCACACACTTTTATTGATTATCTGTACCATGAACAATGATCTTATTAACTAAGTTAGGCCATATAAGTGGCCTTAAACTGCCAACGATATCCTATAGGAACATAATCAGTATACGGCCTAAACCCCAAAAGTGAGGTAGCATATTACCTTGATTGAACGTTGAGAACAAGGGTTGGGACTACTTCATACCACTTACAATCTACCACACCTCGAAGGAAACCCTAAACTCGCAATGAGTAACACATTATGAGGAAATAATCAACAGTCAGTAATCAAAGGATAAAAAGAAAGTATTCGGTTTTAAGAAGAAGAATAGAAGTGAACAGGTTTAATAAAAAAGTGAGGAGTATAAACACTTTACCGATAGTCAGAAACACTTCCAACACCAGAATAGCAAGAAGTAGCAGAGAAAAGATTGAAGCAGGGAATGATACAACGAAAGGGTGATATTCGGCTAGGAGGTAAAAGGAGAAATAACCTAGAAAAGGTAAACCGATTGAAAGACAAAGAGGATATTCGGCCAAGAGAGCACAGATTGAGGAAGAGAAGAAGAAAGAAAAAGGAATGGAGAATCAAAAGTTGATAAATGAAAGAAAGAAAGGAGAATTCGGCAGAGGGGGGAACCAAAATACTATTCCGCCAAAACCAAAAAAAGAATAAAAGGGAAGGGTAGAAAAGCAATCGAACAAACCCAAGAGACACTAAAAAACTTAGCAAAAATTCGGCACTAAAAAGCAAAAAGAGGGAAACATTACCCAAAACGAAAATGATAAGTATACCAAAATGAGCAGTATCCCCTCTGGTCGAATTTCCTGAGTATCAAAGTCCACTTTCGGCTCACTTCTCCTCTCCCCTCACTTCTCTTCATTTTCTCTTACAATCTCTCCCCTTATCCCTCATTGAATTATTCCACCGATTTCTCCTCAACTCCCCCAACAACTCCATTCAAATTATATTCAAACTCCCCTTAGTTGTGTTTCAGTCCAACTCCACTACCTATACAGCTTAAGTAGCAAAATAAATACTCCATTGCGCAACCTAGGACTTGAACCTCAGACCTCACAACTACAGAACACGCCACATTGCCAATAGACCACAAGCTATTTTTGTGTCATAAAACAAGCACTATTATTAATAAGGCCTATATGCCAGTGTCCAGATTCACTTAAGAGCAAAACTAAAAATTCTGCAGAAGCCAAGACTTGAGTCCAGGCTTCTCAAGCACTCCCATACACACCTAAATCACTTAGCCATTAAAGCAAACAAGCAATTTACGTCATCTCATGCAAAGTAATTAAAGACTTAAATTTTTGGTGCATTACAACTCTACCCCATTAACAAAATTTCGACCTCGAAATTTACTTGGTTAGAATAGATGAGGGTATTGTTGCCGCATCGCCTCTTTGGGTTCCCACGTGGCCTCTTCTGAACTGTGATTACGCCAAAGCACTTTGACTAGTGGAACTGACTTCTTCCCTAAAATTTTCACATCACGATCTAAAATCTGAACCGGTTCCTCCTCAAAACTCAAGTCCGGTCTAACCTCAATCTCTTCAGTCGAAATCATGTGTGTGGGATCAGAGCGATAATGCCTCAGCATAGAGACATGGAACACATCATGAATCTGATCCAACTCTGGTGCTAACTCAAGTTGGTAAGCAACCGGTTCCATACGTTTCAGTATGCGATAAGGCCCAATAAATCTAGGGCTCAACTTGCCTTTTCGTCCAACTCTTAGTACCTTCTTCCATGGCGAGACCTTAAGAAAGACGAAGTCCCCCACAGAATACTCAATCTCCTTACGTTTCAAATCCATATAAGACTTCTATCTGTCAGATGCCGCCTTCAATCGATCCCAAATTAACCTAACTTTATTCTCGTTATCAGAAACCAATTCAGAGCCCAAAACATGCTGCTCGCCCAACTCAGTCCAACATGAAGAAGTATGACACCTACGACCATATAACACCTCATAAGGTGCCATCTGTATGCTGGACTGGTAGCTATTGTTATAACCAAACATTGCTAAAGGTAAATAGTCTGCCTAGGAGCCTCGGAAATCAATTACACCACACCTTAACATATACTCCAATATCTGAATCACCCTTTTCGATTGACCATCTGTCTGGGGATGAAACGTAGTACTAAAGTCCAGTCTTTAACCCAAAGCCTCATGTAACTTCTTCCAGAATCGATACATAAAGCGGAGATCTCTATCTGATATTATGGAAACCGATACTCCATACAGTCTTACAATCTCAACCACATATAGTTTAGCCAACTTCTGCAAAGAGAAATCAGTACAAACTGGCATGAAATGAGTAGATTTAGTCAATTGATCTACAATAACCCATACCGAATCCTTCTTAGTAGGCGTTAAGGGTAGCCCACTCACAAAATCCATGGTTACTCTCTCCCACTTCCAAAGTGGAATTTTAACGGGCTGTAGCAACCCTGAAGGTAACTGATGTTCAGCCTTCACTTTGCTGGCAAGTTAAACACTTACTTACAAAATTAGTAACTTCACGCTTAAGTCCAGGCCACCAATATAACTCACGAAGGTCACGATACATTTTATTCCCACTGGTATGCATAGCGTAAGGACTACTATACGCCTCTCGCAATACATACTGCCTCAAATCATTATCCCTCGATACACAGACTCTCTCACGGAAACACAGTACTCCTTCACTATTCAACCCAACATCTAAAGTTTTCCCATGCTCAACCTGTTGGAGACGAGGAACCAGTGACTCATCCAACAACTGTTTACCCTTAATTTGTTCAATCCACATCGGTCTAACTTGTAGCTCAGCCAACAAGCTACTATCATCAAATAAACTGAGATGAGAAAACATTGCTCTAAAATTACATACAGCCCTGCGGCTCAGTGCGTCAACTACCACATTGGCTTTTCCAAGATGGTATTCAATCGAACAGTCATAATCCTGAAGGAGCTCAATCTATCGTCGCTGCCTAAGATTTAGCTCCTTCTAAGTGAGGAGGTACTTGAGGCTCTTGTGATCATTGTAGATGATACACTTCTCACCATACAGATAATGCCTCTAGATTTTTAGTGTGAATACCACCGCGGCCAACTCCAAGTCATAAGTTGGATAATTCGTCTCATGTGACTTAAGCTGGTGAGACGCATATGCCACTACTTTACCCTCTTGAATCAACACACACCCAAAACTGACATGTGATGCATCGTTGTAGACAGTGAATTCTTTCCCAAACTCTGGCTGTATTAAATCAGGGGCCTCCGTCAGAACCTTCTTAAGTTTCTCAAAACTCTCTTGTTGCTTACCAGTCCAGGCAAACGGTGCCCCTTTACGCAACAGTTTAGTTAGAGGTGCAGCAATCAAGGAAAACCCTTCAACAAAACTTGTGTAATACCCTGCTAAACCTAGAAAGCTTCGAATCTTAGATACAATCTTAGGTGATTTCGAATCCAGTACGGCTTTAACTTTTCAGGGATCAACTCTAATCCCCTCGGCAGATACTACGTGACCTAGAAATGTTACTTCCCGCAACCAGAACTCACACTTGCTAAACTTAGCGTACAATTGTTTCTCCCTTAAAATCTATAGAACAATTCAGAGATGTGCATCATGTTCATCCTCGGTTCTCGAATACACCAAGATATCGTCTATAAATACCGCTACAAACTGATCCAGGTAGGGCTGGAATACTCGGTTCATTAGGTCCATGAAGGCAGCTGGTGCATTCGTCAGCCCAAATGACATGAGTAGGAACTCGTAATGACCATAACGAGTCCTAAACACAGTCTTATACACGTCAGCCTCTTTAACTCTTAGCTGATGGTACCCAAAACGAAGATCTATTTTAGAGAAAATCGAAGCTCCTCGCAACTAATCAAATAAATCGTCTATCCTCGGCAAAGGAGACTTATTCTTGATAGTCAGTTTATTTAATTGTCGATAGTTGATGCACATGCACATGGACCCATCCTTCCTCTTTACGAACAACATTGGTGCTCCCCATGGAGACACACTAGGTCGAATGAATCCTCGATCCAACAATTCTTGGATTTGAGCTTTTAACTCCACCAGCTCCTTCGGTGCCATCCTATAAGGAGCGATAGACACTGGAGCTGCTCCAGGCAGGAGCTCAATACCAAATTCAACTTCGCGGTTCGGAGGCAACCCAGGGAGCTCATCAGGAAATACATAAGAAAAATCCTTAACTGTTCTGATATCTCCAACAAAAGGACCCTCAAAATCATATACACCAATATAGGCTTTAAACACCTCATAATCCTTGTGAACCAGTTTTTTGACCCTTAATGCGGAGATCACATTAGACAGAAAGTCCCTTCGCACCCCAATCACAACCACCTCCTCATTCTTAGTAATTTTCAACACCAAATGCTTAGCGACACAATCCAAACTTGCACGGTATTTTACCAGTCAATCCATCCCCAAGATTAGGTCAAATTCACCAAACGGTAGCTCTATCAAATCCGCTAGAAATACAACTCCTTGAACCTCTAGGGGCACATCTCTGAACCACTTGTCTACCCTTACTGAGTGTCCCAGTGGACTTAACACGGTCATCTTATTACCAGTACTCTCACACATAATAACCAAGGTGCCAGACATAGTGCATGCAATGTATGACCCTATATCAATCAAAGTAATGTAAGGTACATTATGAATTAGGAACGTACCGGTTATAACATCTGGAGTGTCACCATCCTCTCGGTGACCAGTAGCATAGACCAGTGCTGGCTGCCTCACCTCAATCTTACAAGCACCTCTACCTGGTGCTCTACGGCCTCGTTCTACACCATTTTCGCCTCTGGCTTGCCCACGGCCTCTCGGTGGCTGCTGACTACCTCTCGTTGGCTGAACATATCCCTGACTTGCAGCTTGCATCTGAATAGGCCTCTGAGGACAATTCTTAACTTGACGCTCCATAGACCCACATCTGAAACAAGCTCCAATCTTCTTCCAGCACTCACCCAGGTGATGGCTCTCACAATCAACACAAGGCTATGATCTTGAAACAGGAACCCCAGCTCGAACTGTCCCATCAAACCTGGCCTTCTTTTTAGGCCTTCCAGAATAACTCGAAGGCTCTGAATCCCTCTTATATCTGCCCCTATCCTTCTCACAGTTCTGGCCCTTAGAGCACTTCACGTCCTCGGTGATTTTTTCCTTTTCTACTAGGGAAACAAAATCTCACTCCCTCTGTAGAGCTATGAAGATTCGCAACTCATCTCGGAGGCCGTCTTCGAATCGCACACAGTGTTCATATTTAGTCGCCACTATCCCACGAGCATAGTGACTCAGTCGCAGGAACTTTGCCTCATATTCTGCCACAGTTTTATTCCCCTGGGTATGTAAGAGTATGCCCAAAGATCAATCATGAGATGGTTGTAATAACATACTTGATTTACCATGTTTATTAATATAATGCGTTGCAATTATTATTTCAGTTTCTTTTCTGTGTGTATAAATAAACTGTTTTATAATAATGTCTTGAGAATAATATGATTATTCTTAAAAAATCCTTAGTCAAGTATTACTGTTGACTAGGACAACAATAATGCATTAAGACTAACATGTAGTTGATTGATGATAAAGAGTTATCATTGATATGGAGTGTCAAAATCAATGCATGAATATGTGTGTTAGAGAACAACATATTGGACGGACCTGCTATGAGTATGTTTTTTGAATTATTATGTAATTGTCACAACATTACTCATAGTGATTAATATGTATATGATCCTCAGACTTGAGATCATCATTATCCCATCATCGTGAGTTGTATATTTTGATACAGTCAAACATACACCGTAACTGGTTGTTCTATAAAGGCTGATGTTGTATATACCATAACCTATGTAGAGGGATATGGTTGATCAATATAGCATAAGTTCCTCGTACATAATGGGAGTAATATCTTAGGCCACTTGATTGAGTGAGACTAGAAATGTATGGTCATGCTCAAATAAGTTTATATGAGATGTCATACTTATTTATATATCATAGTCTACTCAAGATATCAAGGAACATGGGATGGACTATGTAAGTGTGACTATTCCATGACTTGTGTCCATTCCAGAGATAAAGGACTTAAGGATTAATGCATGAAAGGTTAATCACAAAAAGGTTATGTCAAATCATGATTTCTTGTAACTTAGGTAGCAATGATACATTGCTAGGTGTCACTCATTGTTTGTAACATTAGAATCGTTCTAGTATTACTACTAACGTTACAAGAACCTACAGGGTCATTCCCTATGGTTGAAATGAACGGAATAAAACATAGTTGGTATTGTGTTTGGTTGTCACATGAATTAAATTAATTATAGAATTAATTTAATTGGGCAATCAAATATCGAACATATTATATGTACAAGGATGTTGTACACATAATGAGAACATAGTTCTATTAATATATGAATTTGGTTCATATATAAATTTAAATAAATATAGTTTACGAAAATCCCTGTCATAATTAATGTAATTATAATTTTCGGTTAAAAACATTATTATATTTATTTTTAATTATGATTATTATGTTTGGATAAAAATATTATGAATTATGATTAATTATTTATATACCAATTATAAAAGGGTGAGAGTTAGTTAGTTTTAAAAAACCCTAAAAAAACTTTGCTTGTGAGGTCTAGCAGCCATCAAACAAAGAATTCTCCAAAAACAGTTTTGGAGATTTCTTTTGTTCATTGTCAAACGGGGTGGATTACGTAGAGGTTGGAACCATAAAAGTTTGCGGCTTGGTTTGCTAGTAGATCAGAATTCTCGTTACCGAGGCGTCACTGTCAACTCAGATTAAAGTTTCAGTAATTTTGAAACCATTATTTCACCCCGATTCATTCCTTGCACATCGATCCATGGGTTGAATCGCTGAAATTATTTTTATCAATTTTTGCTGCGCCATGGGGGTATCGGCATTCCAATAGGGTCAAGCTCAAAAATTCCCTTCTTCAAGTGTCCACATAACTTCCACCCACATACTTTCCTTGGAAAGCCACCTTAAAGAAATCCCACATTAACCGGTCGGCCTGAGTACCCTCTCTCATAGTCAGCCACCACTAATAGGCTTCGTCTCACAGTAAAGACACTGCACCTTTTAGTTTTTGCTCAGAAGTGCAGTCGAGGTCATCCATTATTCTCTCTATGGCTTCCAACCAGTATTCAGCCACATTAGGGGCTACTCTAGAGATACCCCTGAAGATTTATGCTCCATTCGACCGGAATCGTTTTGAAATCGATCCACGACCCATGACCCACAGCACCAGTACCGACCCTTTCCAAATGCAGAGCATAGCTTGGGATAGTGCATCTTCCCTAGCTGCTCGATTGTATGATCCCGTCTCAGTCACCAGTGAAGCTGGTGCCTCTCTAGCCCCTACATTAGGCATGTGGCCTGATGCCGAAGACCTAGCCCTAGCACTTCCTCAACCTCTACAGCTGCCTTATGTACCCCTTCCGCGAGTACCTCTTGTGCTCATATCAAGAAACGTATTATCTGATTACAAAGTTTTATGTATTAGTTAGTAATTCCAATAATTATTCACAGATGTCTTATGAAAAGTAGTAATCAAAGTTTTGTTTTCGCAAATCAAGGTCTCTCTACAGTTTCAGTTTACTCTCAACTTTCAGTACAGTCCTACTATCTATAGTAGTCTCTCAGTGTATTTCAGTTCAAGCAGTATACAGTATAAATAAAACTTACGGATTCGACGCTGGAAACTCGGTGTGCCACACTTGTATACCTTCCAAAACACTTCAAGAACAGTTTTCCAGAAGTTCCAAATATTTTCAAAACCCATTCCACAGTTGAGTTTTGCAACCTGGATTTGATACCACTAAATGTAACACCCCAAACCCGGCATAGAAGTTATGGTCGAATCTGGCGTGTCACATTGAAGTGTCTTTCGAAAATTGGAGTTCTTGGTAAAAATTTGTTTCTAAGTTTTAAAAACCCCTTAATTATTATTTAACACAACATCTAGCCAAAAAGTTTGCCTTGTTGTTTTCTTTTGTTATAATAAGTTGATCTAAAAATCGCGGAAGCTTTTAAAACTCTATTGTTTAAATTTCGTGTCTTTGAAAATAGTAATTATTTTGAAACTTCGTCTTCTCCTAAACTAGCAGTTTAAAATAAGTAAGCAAAATCCCAATTACAAATTTAAACAAACTTAAAGGCCTTATTACATAAACAAAACCCAACATAAACGTTAAATTTAAATAAAAGCAACTGTAGAACCGCTATAGTGTGTGGCCACATCCGAGTCCCTCGCAGTACCAAATCGCCTAAGGCTAAGGATTACCTGCACAGGTAAAAGGAAAGAGTGAGTTTACGAAAACTTAGTGTGTAATCCCCTATTAGTCAATCAGTATACAACAAGCAGTAACAGTCTAGGCCTGAGCCCTATTCAGTAAGAGGACAGTGTGGGCCTTAGCCCAATACAGTAACAATGTGGCCTTAGCCTAATACAGTAAGAGTACAGTGCAATAATGCAACCCATTCCAATCCAGCCAACACACCACTCCGTACCACCAACACACCATGTGAGGATAAAGTCAACTCACCCAGCCAACACACCAATATCGCAACAAAGCTTCCAGTAATAGTATCGCAGCAAAGCTGCCAGTATTAGTATTGCAACAATGCTGGCAGTAACAGTATATGTAGTAAAGCCACCAGTACAATATACTTCCTCAATAACGATATCCCAACCCCATGCAGTATGTCATGTCATAAATCATACGTGTATGCAGAATGTCATACTCAGTAACAGTGATATACAAATCATGAACACATCAGTCAACCTACGTCTAGCGTTATAATGGTCATTCCCATCTGTTAGGGATAAAACAGTCATTTAACCTTTTAGGGGTATTTTGGTCACTTTGCCTATTTTAGGGTCTCGATGCATATATCGACGTTTCGAGAGGTCCGTAGTAGTCTCGAGTGACTCAGGAAACCTAAATGGTCATAACAGTGTAAATGGGCCCACGACCCATCTCGGCCAAACTGGGCCTACACGACCCATCTCGGCCCAAGCCCATAAAAATGCTCATGGAGGCCTCTACAGTCTATCACCCATGATTCACGGGTTGGGCTTACCACACGAGCGATCACATGCCTGTGCGGTCTCAAACGCAGTATTTTTGGCTTTTCGACTTTTTGCTGTTCTACCATTAGAATGGGGTGTTTACATACCTATTTATGAGAAAAGCGCAAATCTCCACGTACACCAACATAGATTCAATCATGACCCAAAGTCAGTCCTTTAATCGTTAGGGTAAAACACCCTCTTATTGACACTTAATTTGAAAACACTATCCTTACCTTGCTTAAATGAGGGCGACTTTAATCCTCCAAGATCGCCAACCAAAAGTGGTCACACACTTTTATCGATTATCTATACCACAAACAACAATCTCATTAGCTAATTGAGGCCATATAAGTGGCCTTAAACTACAAACGATATCCTATATGAACATAACCAGTATACTTCCTAAACCCCAAAAGTGAGGTAGCATATTACCTTGATTGAACATTGAGAACAAGGGTTGTGACTACTTCAAACCACTTACAATCTACCACAGCTCGAAGGAAACCCTAAAACTACAACGAGTAACACATTATAAGGAAAGAATCAACAGTCAGCAATCAAAGGATAAAAAGAAGAGTATTCAGTTTTAAGAAGAAGAAGAGAAGAGAACAGGTTGCAGCACATGAACAGCAAGAATAAGCATGAGGAGTATAAACACTTTACCGATAGTCAGAAACATTTGTAACACTAGAACACCAAGAAGTAGCAGAGAAAAGATTGGCGCAGAGAATGATACAACGAAAGGGTGATATTCGGCTAAGAGGTAAAAGGAGAAATAGCCTAGAAAAGGTAAACCAATTGAAAGACAAAGAGGATATTCGGCCAAGAGAGCACAAATTGAGGAAGAGAATAAGAAAGAAAAAGGAATGGAGAATCAAAAGCTGATAAATGAAAGAAAGAAAGGAGAATTTGGCAGAGGAGGGAACCCAAATACTATTCGGCTAAAATCAAAAAAAGAATAAAAGGGAAGGGTAGAAAAGCAATCGAACTAACCCAAGAGATACTCAAAAACTTAGCAAATATGTGGCACCAAAAAGCAAAAAGAGGGAAATATTACCCAAAATCGAAATGAGAAGTATAGCAAAATAAGCAGTATCCCTTCTGGCAGAATTTCCTGAGTATCAAAGTCCACTTTTGGCACACTACTCTTGTCCCCTCACTTCCCTTGATTTTCTCCTAAAATCTCTCCCCAAATCCCTCTTTGAATTATTCCACCGATTTCTCCTCAAGTCCCCTAATAACTCTATTCAAATTCTATTCAAACTCCCTTTAGTTGTGTTTTAGTCGAACTCCACTACCTACACAGCTCAATGAGTAAAATAAATACTCCATTGCTCAACCCAGGACTTGAACCTCAAACCTTACGGTTACATAACAAATCACCTTGCCAATAGACCACAAGCTATTTTTGTGTCATAAAACAAGCACTATTATTAATAAGGCTTATATGCTAGTGTCCAGATTCACTTAAGAGCAAAACTAAAAATTCTGCAGAAGCCAAAACTTGAACCCAGGCTTCTTAAACATTCCCATACGCACCTAAATCACTTAGCCATTAAAGCAAACAAGAAATTTACGTCATATCATGCAAAGTAATTAAAGACTTAAATTTTTGGGGTGTTATAAGCTTTCAATCAATGATAGTTGATAAGATCATAACAGTCCACCATTTAACGAAAATGTTCTTCATTTTTCCTTCTTTCTCTCTTCCTTTTACGTGGGAATTAGTTCGACTTGAACTAAGCTAACATGAACAATTTTGTTTATAGAAGGTTGTTGTCACAATCTAGCTTCAAAGAAAATGCTGCAATTTACATATGATATTGCCTTCCATGACTGATCTATACAACATATTACTAGTTCCTCAATAGACCTTCATGTTACAATACTATCTAATATGAACTTGGAATCATTTTTAAATTATAGAACTCGTTTTCTCTCAAACTAAAAAAAATAGCCTTTTCAAATGTCCTATTTTTCTCCTCATTATAGTACAAGTTTTCCTTAGCATATTACAAGCTATTCCTATAATTAAATATTCTCTATTATATTTAGAAAGAGAAAAAATTCCAAATTTGTTTTTTTTAAATCATTTACTAGCAGAACATTGTGGCATGAGTTTTAGTAAATGTTGTAGTACAAAACAATGTTAAAATCATATACTGCAATTTGATATGGAAATTTATGTAACAACCCTTACCTGAGACCATTGCCGTAGTCGAGCACGAGGCGTTACCTGACTTAACTTACTAGTTCAGAGCATAAAATTTGGCTTTTAAAATTAATTCGATCACGTTCAATCAATATGTCCCTAAAAAGGACCCTTGAGACCCTAAAACATGCAACGGAAATGGTTCGGGTCCAAACCGGGAACATTAAAATTTTTTTGAATACTTAAACAAATCAAAACAATTCATCTCAGTATTCACAATAAAATTGTTCACCTGCGCAACAGTCACTAATTTAATTATAACTTGAGCTACAAAACTCAAAATTTAGATCCGTAAATTTTCCCTGAAACTAGACTCATATCTTCTTACCATAAAATTTTTAGAATTTTTGGTTTTGCCAAATAGTACAGTTTGTTCTTTAAATTTTCCCATGTTTCACTATTCGATAGTTCTGACCCCTCTTCACTAAAAATCAATTATCTCATTGTACAGAATTCTTGTATTATTCTCATTTGTTTCCTTTGAAAGTAAAATCACTAAGGAATCTATACATATAAATTATAACTCATAATTATTTTTTTTTATAATTTTTAATGATTTCCTAAAGTTAGAACAGGGGACTTCAAAAACCATTCTGACACTGTCTCACTAAAATTCAAATATTACAAAATATAAAATTTCTTTGCCTACATCATTTCTTTCATGTGAAAATAGACTCGGTAAGATTTAATTCTACATCTCATTCACTCTCTAATTGATTTTCTGCTATTTTTGGAAAATTTTCAAAATCATGTCAATGTTGTTGTCCAAAAACTGTTCCATTGCAAATTGTTTCTCTTTTATAATTTCTTTGTATTAACTATCATTTAGGCGTACATAACACCAAATCATGTTCTTAAATAGCCATTTCAATAGCTAATCATTATCAAATATTTACATGCTATTCATTAGCCTTAACATAAGGACACACACAACATGACTAAGTCCCTATACATGCCATAACTTAAAATGTTTTGAATCACAAAATACCAAGATGGTCTGTTGATAGTGTGAAACGATCTCCGACGCCCTTACAATCCCCGAATTGGCTTGGCGATACTATAAAAAGAAGGAAAACAAAGGGAATAAGCATAAAGCTTAGTGAGTTTACAAGTAAATAAATAACAACATTTATCATAAATAATTGTACTCATAAATTATCATCAAGTATCATGATCTTTACTTTCTTCTTTACTTACTCACTTACTTGTTTACTTACTCGCTTACTTAAATAACTCATGATTATAACTTCTCCTCCCTTGCTGAAATTTCTTTCTCAACTGATAGCTAAAATATTCTTAACCCTTATAACTCACCTGGATCTATTTATTATGCTTTTACCAGAACTTTCATGTAACATAGCCTATTTACTAGCCTGTTGAACCACTTAGAATACTGAGGATACTCAGGTTTCCTGTCTGATAATAACATGCCAAAGTCATATCCTAGACATGGTCTTACATTGGATGTTTCCTGTATTGCCAATGCCATATCCCAAATATGGTCTTACATGGGATGTTCATATATCGGTGCCAATGCCATGTCCCAGACATGGTCTTACGGGGAACCTCTCATCTCGGTGCCAAAGCCATGTCGTAGACATGGTCTTACGTGGGACCTCTCATAACCTCAATAATGCCAATGTCATGTCCTGGACATGGTCTTACATAGGATCTCATCCCCTTAATGTCATGACATTTGTATTCGATACATTGTTAATGTCTGAACGGGACTTTTTAACACTGATTCTCTATCATCTCATACTTGAGTCAACATTAAATAATTTCATGAAATAAGTATATAATTACTGGAAATTAACAACATTAATAATAATTAGTGAAATATTGCATTTATTTACCATAAACTTACCTCAGTACAAAATACGATCAAATCTAGCAACTTAGTCCTCAACCTTTTTCTTTCCTTGGTCTAACTCCGAATTTCGTTCCTCTTGATCTATAATAGCAAATTTAGCTTATTTAATCCTCAAATTCATCAAAACAGTCCTTGACTCAAACTTTGGCAAAATTATAATTTTACCCCTAAACTTTTACATATTTACACTTTTCTCCAAAGCTCAGAAATTAAACTTTATCCCTTATTCTTATGTTTTATGACATGTTGAACATCTTTCCCTTCTATGGCAACATCAAATTCCGACTATAACATTTACTTATGAACATTAGGTATTTTTATCGATTATGTCGTTTTACTCGTTTTCACCTAAAATCGCCTAGCAAAAGTTGTTTAAAATAACTTCAAGCTTCATATTCTACTAGAAGACATCAAAATAAACACATTTCACCTATGGGTATTTTTCCAAATATAAACCCTAACATGAATTAATGGTAGAATAAGCTAAACCGAGCTACGAGGACTCCAAAAACATAAAAAATTTAAAAACGGGGCTTGGATGCACTTACTATGAGCTTGAGAAAGTGAAGAAACCCTAGCTATGGTGTCCCTTGAAGTTTCGACCCTATGGAAGAAGATGAGCACATTTTGCTATCTTTTTCCCTTTTAATTCTTTTTATTACCAAATGACTAAAATGCCCTTCATTAAAACTTTAGTTATTTTTATCTATGCATGCCCATTCTTGGCCATGAAAATATAATGGTCTAATTACCATTTAAGGACATCTAATTCAACTATGCACTTGTATTAAATTCTTTATCCTCTAAAGCTCATATTTACCCACTTTTACAATTAAACCCTAATATGCAATTCAGACATGCAATCGCTGAAATTTCTTATTGGTATTCTAACACATGCACCTAATCAATAGCTAAATCATAAAAATTAATCAAAATAAAATTTTCTATCTCAAATTCGTGGTTTCAAAACCACTATTCCGTTTAGGCCCTATTTCGGGATGTTACAAATTAGGTTTTCCTAATATACTTAAGGAGTTTCTTCTCGAGCAAATTATCATATTTTTCATAGCTTTTCTTAATTTTTAATTTCTAAGTTAATAACTGTAAATGTATTGTTTTCACTCATTTTGCAACCCAATTTGGCCAATAATGCCTTTAGGGGGCCTAACATGTGGTTGAAAGGTGTAGGGACGTGTTGAAGGTTAAAAATAAGTGAAAACCACATTAAAAGAAAGGGTATTGCAATATCTATACCTTGGAATCATGATACCTCCAGTAGTATGGAAGATGGGAGACTACCCTTCAGTGGTATCGCGATATCCACTTTGGGTATCACAATATACACCTTCAAAGAAGAACCTTAAGGTTCAAAACTGTCTGAGGTATGCGATATCCTCATCTAGGTATCGCGACACCGACATTGTGAGGGGGAAAATTAGACAAAAAAGAATTGTCTTTGTCCACCTGATCCACCAATCACCCAAGGCCCATGTAAGGGCAATTTTGGTAATGAAAAAACATAACATTCAGCCTACTATAGCCAAAATTGGCTGAAGAGAGGAGAGAGACACATTAGCTTAATTTTGTTTTAGTTTTCTCTAGGTCTTCTCTTTAGTTTTTTTGCATTTTTCTTGGGTTTATATTTTCTCTTCTTCTTTCTTAGTTTTAGAGTTTATTTTTTTGCATTTACTTCTTATTCTTAGTGTTAGTTAAGTTAGTTATCATTATAGCTTAGGTTTATTTACAGTTCCAGTCATTGTACCTTGGTTATAAGACATTTTTAGCTTTAGTTTAATGTAGTTCAATTTCCTTTACTTCAAGTCTATTAAGGTTTGTTCTTTTTAATATTTCTTGCTTTAGAATTTCTTGGTGAATGCTTTTCTTTACATGTCTTCTATGTTTTTTTGCATAAAAATCCAAACTTTTATCTTTTTCTCAAGCTTTTCTTTAATGGCTTCCGTATTTTTCATTTCCATGTCCATTCTCTTTATTTTTAGCATGACTACTTAAACCTAAAAAGGGGGTTGGTTGATGGAGATGTGGACAAGTTTATTTTTTGGACAAGGGACTAGATCGTAATAAATTGGACTAAATCAAATAGACCTAAAAACTTAGGAAGTGATGCACCTCAGGGAATATCTAAACAAGTGAGACCGAGAGGTAATCTTGCTATTCATCAATTCATTAGTTTTGGATTAACCTGTGAGATCAAGAGATAAATCGAATTAATTTGTTTAAGTCGATAAAATTGAGGTCAAGAGATAAAATGGTGTCATTTAGTAATTTAAGCGATTTAAATCCCTCATTCGAAAATCAGCGAACCACATTGAAATCAACCAACTACCATTATCCATTTATTGATTAATCTTTTAGTTTTATACTCTTTACAATTTTGACCTTATAAACTCTAAATTATATAGATTGTTTATAGTTGTTTTTATCACCTTTTAATTAGAATTTATGTTAATCCTAAGTATTTGGATATTTAATTGGGTGATTTTTTTCATATTGAGACAATGGGCATAATTTTAGTAAAGTATGCAATTTTATAAATTTATGTATTAAATTTTCATAATTAACTATCTTATGTTACATAGTAATTTCTGTGTTTTAATTGTTGTAATGGGGCTATCGAATTAATAAGTGTGGGAGCTTATTTAAATCATACATGGACATGAGTTATACTCCACCTCAATTGGACAACAAGAACAACAAATTAATTTAAAAGAGTCAATTTGTTCCAGTTAAAGTTGTCTTGTTGATAAGAGCAAGTATGATAATTATTTGGGTCACAAAACCGTCCATGTAAGGGGGGAAGTAGTCCAATTCGCCTAAGGCATCAAGGGTTGCACAAATTAGCTTTAGCATAATTAATTTGGAGGTCCCTACACTTGTGAAAAAAATAAAAAATCAGCCTCCAACTAATACCCAAGAAACTGTCCAACGTTTTGCATGATTCATGCATGAATCAAGCAATCACCAACCTTTTCCACCACATTTCATGGCCGACCAAGCAAGGGAGCATTTCAAGGGATCTCCTTGCTATTATTAACAAACTCTCTAACCATTCCTCTACTATAAATACCGCCTCTGAGTTTCCATTTCAATTATCCCTCAAGTCACATTCCTCTCAGCTTTCTTTCATCTCTTCCACGCATAGGCCCTCCATTTTCCCTCTTCCCTTTAGCTAGCATTTTCCTTGAGAAAAACTCTCTTGGCTGGCCACCTTGAGAAGCAGTTTGTGAATGAGTAATCACGAGAATCGAAAGAAGCCACTGATCTATCGTAATTTGGTGTAGTAGACTAAACTAATTTCCACACTTTAGGAGATTGAAAGCAACAATTTTCATTAGGTTTTAGTTATGTTTTTTCTAAGTTTTCATGAAGTTAATAAAATGTACAAGTTGAGTCTTTTACTGAACTCAAGGGCTGAATGAGGCCTAAGGGTGAGCTAATGACCTTTGTGAGTGTGTAGGAGGCTATTTAGAAGGCATAATAAACCAATATTGGTTAGTATGTCGCACCATGGAATGATCAATGTTGCAACATAGGGAACAGAATGGAGAAATCACGAGACTGCCTTCAATGTCGCGACACAGCCTAAGAGTGTCGCGACGTACCCCTGAAGATATCCCAAAAATAGTATACTAACTCTTATGTCGTGACACAAGTCTTGGTGTGTTGCAACATTGACTCTGGACAGGATTAAACACGAGCCAGGGGGAATTTTATTTCACACAATCAAACTTAAAGCTCAAGAATGTCAGCTAACTTAGGGTTAAGGACGACGACCATCTAAAACCTATAAATATGCTCCTTTGTCACATGATATAAACACCAATTACGTAGTTTAAAATTTCACTTTTAACATTAGTTTAGTTTTTATTTCTTCTTAGGTTTTAGGTTTATTTTCATTTTGTTTTTTTGTTGGATCTCAAGAGATCTGATTTGTGGAGACAGTCAAACTCTATGGATTCATTTTCATCTTTAATACAAATCAGACATTTTTTTAAACTCTACACTTCAATTCATTTATCATGTTCTCTCTTTACATTAATTTCATATTATTTATGAAAGCCATGAGAAACTAATCCTTCTACGGGGGATTAGTAAGTGGAGGTATGATCTATTAACTGTTTTGTAGGGTTACTCAATGAATCAATTGTTTGGGATAGGAAGAACTTAAAACTCTAGGCCTGATAACCCTAGGAAGTCATCAAGGTGGGAATTAACCCAAATTGGTATGGCCTATCTGTGAAAACCTTCACACCAAGTCGGTCTAGATTATTAGGTAGGAAGACAAGTAGTCCTTGTCGACTCATTATTTAAGTGGAAGACCGAAAGATCCTGCTGGGGTAGTGACTAGTTGATTAACAAGGAACCCGAAGCGATAGTTGATGGGAATTATCGAAGCGAGGTAATTACCCATAATCAGATTTGATTTACTCTATTATTTGATCTCTTGCATTTTATTTTTTTATGTTCTTTTGTTTTTTTTATTATAAAAATCTTAATAAATCCTTTTATTTTACCTTCGTACTCTAACTAAATTAAATTACTAATTAGATCTTCTATTGTTCAGGTTAAAATTGACCTAGCACTAGCCTCCCTTGGATATGATCCTTGGAGTACTCACCTACTCCATTGTAATTATATTACAATTGGACCTGTATACTTACGGATACCGCCTCATATACATATCTTTTTTGAGGTATTCACACTCTGGATGTTAGTACGTCCGGAGGCGGTTAGCCAGTACAATTGAGCTTCAGAGAATCGTCGAAATCATCAAGAGTTTCTTCTTTCCTATTCTTTAATTTTGCTATTAGTTATTCAACATGATTGTAAACTGTTTTGATGTTTTTCCATTAACAGTGATGACTTAATTTTTTTTTTTGCTAGAATGATTGCATTAATTTGATAAAGTTCATTTTTATTCATGCTTACGATGTTTTGTCCCTCAGTCATTCATGCTTCCAATTAAAATCATTTATGTATTTCATGGATTAAAATATGTTTGGATGCATTAGAGTTAGTTGATTGATCCTAACTAGATAGCGATTAATGGATGCAATAATTGGAGGGCGCATGCTTAATTTAGATCCTAACCCAATTAAATTAAAGGTTCATAATAACTCGAAAGAGCTCTATTACCTTGCATAACTTTTAGGTTTGTGTGATTAAATTGTTTCAAACCTAAATCGTCCCTGTTACTTCACATAAATTCTAAGGAATCCTTAGTTAAACATGATATAGAAATATACATGTTTTTCTAAGTATAAGATTTCGAAAGAACTTATATCAGATTTCAAGTTAATGAATGTTGAAGTTGCAATGAAATTTTTCTAAAACATTGTTAAACATGATGAAAAATGAATTGAGTCAAATGTTGTAATTATTCTAGCTTATTCCTGTTATTGTTATTAAACTTATGAAATTCCTGCTAAACCATCACCTTGCATATTTCGTCTCATTCGCATTTAGGTTAATTTGTATTATGTTAATTAATTTAATCTTAACATCTATCACCCAAAATTGTTGTGTTTTCTTTACCAACTTGTAAATTCATAATTTTGCAATTATTTGATTAACAAACACAGTCCTAGTGGAAACAATAACTCTTATACTTATTCATTACTTGTTAGCGACTGTGTACACTTGCACAAACCTACGCATTATTGTCCCTATATTAGCATATTTTATTTTCTTGTTATAGTTTGCCATACTATAAAATCATATCAGTAGTCGCTTAAACTCTATAGTGTACGCTATCTACCTCTCAATCGTCATCTCCTTTGGGTTTAATCCTTAGAATACTTCAGTGTTTCATTGTAACACTACAAATATTACAATTGACTTGTATGCTTGCATTAAAATCGTGCTTTAAAATTATTTTATAAAATTGTTTGTTTTATGCACATGTGCAAATGCGATCACTCATCAATAGGCTCTGTGCCATACTTAGGTTCCTTGGCTTGCAAGGATGTTTTCTTAAATAAATATGTTTGACATTTAGAAGCTTTGTGATCCTTTACATTGCACCACATGTACTTGCCAGCTCGTTTTCTTTGTTCGGCCATAAGTCGTTTAAGCTTGTAGAAGATGCTATGTTTTTTGTTCCAAAGTCTTTCTTAAAAAGTCCATGAACAATAGAAGGTTGAATGACATTAGAAACATCATGTCTGTGTGGGTTGTTTTACAACTATGACATCTATGTTTTTCTCAAGGATTATCATTGTAGTTTCCATTCTAGTCAAAGTTTGGCTCAAAATTTGTTTAACTGCCTCGTGATGAAGGACTTGAGCTGCAATGTGTCCAACTTATTTTCCAAATGCTCTTGCACCTCTTTGAAATCTTTCTTAAATTCGTCGAACAGTCCTACAAGTTGGTCTATTGTAACCATGGATATATCATGCTTCTCGTCCTTACTACTTGTATGTACCATTATTAGAGGCTAAAATCAAACACTCCAAAAGAAAATTAAACCTAACCGTTATAAACTCGCATTAAAAAAAACAAGTCTAAGATGCAAAGAAAAAAAAGTTAAGATTTTCTCGCTTATAAATTTTAAAAAGTAACCAAACTCAATAATATTAAAAAAGATGTGTGATCACTCTCTAACAAAGTTGACCTACGGCTCTGAGAAGCCAAGAAAAACTCGACTCCAAAAGAAGGAAGTTGCATGAAAAAATGAGAGACAATTAGAGAAAATGTGTTACAATGCGTATTAGAATAATAAAAGCTAAAAAAAAAAAACCTAATGCTAGAATAAAAAAAAACTATCCAACCGAAAACCCAAAACAATGGAAAACAACTTGAAATTTTTTTCGAGGTGTTCCTAATTTCTAAAAATTAGGAAAATTAAAATGGAGTCTCCACAAATAATGTAGATCTAATTTGAAAAATTTTGGCACAACATTCAACCCACAAAATATTTTTTTATTTTAATTTTTCAGTATGTTTCTATTTTTGCACTTTTTCTATCATTTTTATGGGAAATAATTTTTCTATTCTAAGAGAGTGCTAAGAATTATTATGTAAAATTTTAAATCATTTGGAAAATGTTTACCCACTAAAAATATTTTTTAAAAACTTTTGGGTAAAAAGAAAAAACACCGCTTTGAAGTTGTTTGCTAGAAATCAATTTATACGAATACAAAGAACACGTAAAACACCTAAATTTTGTACCAAATGATAGAGGATTGAGAACCAAGGTGAATAAGGTGGAATCAGGATTGTATTCAAGTTGTTCGACTGGAAAGAGAAAGATTTGGATGTGATCTGAAAAGAAGAAATAAAAAAATTTAGAAATTAGAAAAAAAAACTAAAAGAAGAAAACTAAGAACTAAGAATAAATATTAAAAATAATAAATAAATAAACAAAATTTAAAAGTGGAAGATGGATTGAATAAACCGATGGATGTGATAGATAGATGGATAACTGTCCAATTGAACCCTTTGAGATATAGACTCTAACAAACTCAATTAATGGCTTTAATGAACCCTCCAAGAAATAATTCTTGCCAAATTGAAGGCATTGGTATCAGATTTGGGTGTTTTAGGTGTTCTTTGTATTCTTATAAACTAATTTCCAACAAAAAACCACAAAGCAATTTTTTTTTCTTTTTACCCAAAAAGATTTTTAGAAAAAAGCCTAAGGGAGAGCTAATGTAATTTGTGAGTGTGCAGGGGACCATTAGAGGGCATTTCAAGTCAATATTGGACGTTATGTCACAACATGGGGGATCCAATGTTGCAACATAACATGTAGAATAGAGAAAGTGAGAAACTGCCTTCAATGTCGTGACACAGGCTGAGGGTGTCGTGACATACCCCTTGAAGATGGCTACAAAGGAACATGTTGGTTGCTACGTCATGACACAGGTCTTGGTGTGTTGTGACAATGACTCTGTGACAAGAATAAAACACAAAGCAAGGGCATTTGGTCTACACATTCAAACTTTAAGCTCTAAAACATTAAATAACCAGGGGTTAAGGAGGACGTGATACATGCATGGATGGGGTGAAATTTATTAAATTCCATTCATCGAAGCTGCCAATTTTCAAGTTTAGGAAATTAGTAGAATTGCGACATCTTTTTGGATGGGATCTAGGCATTACTAAGTTGAGATATCTTCATGGCGTTCGAAAATCTATCTCTTAGCTTCGAAACACACTTTGAATATCTCTATTTTAAGTTCGAGAGCTCAAGTTATAACCATTTTAGTGAAGACTGCGCAAGCAGAATTTCTAGATGGGATTATGACAAAAATTATGAGTTTTAGACTTTTAATTTGAGTTTAAATCATATAGGGTTCGGGTTTTAGGATTAATTTTTATTATATATTAGTCCAATATTGTATTTATCAGCTCTTATTATTTTATTATTTTATTATTCTGAATTTTTAATAATTATTATGTAGTTTAAATTATTTAGCGTTTTATGTCAACAAAGAAGGTTTAGTTTAAAACTACTTCTTGTTTAGATTAATTAGAGTTCTAGTATACTTAAGAGTTTTATTTAGATTTATTTAGCTAGCCTATATATAGGCCTTTACATTGTACACAAATCAGAACATTGATTATTATTCAACTTCTCTTTTGAGTTAATAAATTCTCTTTGAGAATTTTATGTCAACAAAGAAGGTTTAGTTTAAAACTACTTCTTTTAGAAATGTTTTAACAATCTTTTCTGATTGTGGGGATCATCTTCAAACTTTTTCTTGCCAACTTTTCTTTCTTGGAGGGGAAATTAGAGCCGCTTGAATGGAGTTGTGGATTCTTCGTGTTTCCAAGGCTTCTTAAGACTTCTACATATCACATTCTATCTTTTCGATTTGTCGTCTTTATTTTCTTATTTATTGTTCAAATATTTGATTTATTGTTCTCTTTATTTATCTTAATTATTTATTTTTTCTAGTTGTTTTATTTGACTTAGATTTGATTGTTTTTCAGGTTGTGTTAAAATCTAAGTTTCTTTCTGAATTTCTAGAGCCTTAAGTCAAATCTGCGACTTGAACAAACTTTTACTTTCCTTTTCCACATTCATCCACATCATTCCTTATCATTTGGTATCATATTTTGACATTTTAGGTGTTCTTTGTGTTCTTATAAAATTGATTTCTACCAAACAACCTCAAAACAATATTTCTACCCAAACAATTTTTGGAAAAAAATATTTTTCAGTGGGCAAACATTTTTCAAATGATATGAAATTTTACATATTGTTTCTTGGCACTATTTTAGAATATATAAAAAGTATTTTCCACAAAAAAAAGTGATCGAAAAAATACAGAAAAAAGAAACTACGAAAAAAGAAAAAATAAAAACTATTCTACGGGTTGAATTTTGTACCAAAACTTTCCAGATCAGAGCTAGATTATTTGACGAGGCTCCAATTTAAATTTCATGATTTTTGGAAATTGAGAACACCTTGAACGAAGTTTGTCAAGTTGCTTCGCAATTTTTTAGGTTTCCGGGTTTCAACAATTTTCATTGATTTTTAGTGTAACAGCCCGTTTTTCAATGGTTTCAAAAAGGGTGGTTTTGAGACCACAAATTCGACAAGTGAGTTCATATAATTATTATTTAAATTATACGAGTCAATAATATTTTTTATATCGAATTTTGATTTAAGGAATTTTAACTAACTGAATTAAAAGTTAGTATGAGTGGTTCGGTTCAAAAGTCAAGTGGTTATTGAGAATGAGGTATTAGGACCTTGTTTCTGTAATATAATGTTGTAAATATTTTTATTAAATATTTATAGAGTCGTATTACATGTCAATTGAAGTTTGGTCCAATAATTTTGATGATTAATTGCTTAATTACGGTAAAAGATTAAATTGTAAAAGAGGTAAAAGTTAATTGCTATAGATTTAAAATAGTAAAGGGACAAAATGATAATTTAACCATGGTCAAAAGTTCAAGCGGTGGTGGATATGATTATCCACTAACTTTTCGATTATTTATTGATTTAGTCCTAATTAGGTTATAGTTAAATTGAAATAAAGTTTAATTAACTAATAAATTAAAATAATTGAAGGACCAACTATGCAATTAAACCCTCCTTGAATGGTAAATATACCATAGGTGATGATTGTGGATGGTAATGGGCTTGAAATTGTTAAAATTGAATGAAAATTACAAGGGTAAAATGGTAATTTGATAATTAAACATAATGTAAATAAAATAAAAGCTAAAATAACTATCATCTTTTAAATTTTCTTCTTTCAAAAACTGAATAGCCATGGGAGGAGAGGAGCAAGCTTTCGGCAAAGGTTAGGGTTCCTCGTTTGACAGGTAAAGCTTGCCCATTTTTAGTAATTTTTATATTTTTGAGCTCGTTTTAGTTCAATTTAGCTAACCCGAGGACTAATTTGTAAAACTGTCAAATGTGTTGGATTATGCCATTAATGAGTTATGATCATTTTTGGAATTTTATGATAGATCATTGAGTTTGGTTGTTAAATACGACTATTTTTAAAGTATTTTTTTAGAAATTTTAAGGTTAAAGGACTAAAATGTTAAAGTGATTAAATTATAAGGACTTGATGTGAAATAAAAGTAAGTATGTGTTGAAATGGGGTATTATATAGTTCAGCTGAACTTAAATTTGATTAAAATTGGTTAAGTTGCAAGTTTTGAGCTTAGGGACTAAATTGCATAACAGTAAAATGTTAAGGGTAGTTTTGTACAAATTTCAAAAAGGACTTAATTGCCTAAAATAGTTAATTATGTTGCTGGAAATTGATAATTAAATGAAATTATTATCCTGATCAAGGACGAGTTGGTAATCGAGGAAAAGAAAAAATTATTAAATAGTCCCTTAACTTTCATTATTGTTGCAGTTAGTCCAATAAGTTTGTTCAATTTAATTTTAGTACATTTTTAAAGATATTATATGAACATAATTACATAATGTTGGATTATATTGATGTGTATAAATGAAAATGGAAATAATGAATTGCTACAACATCGATCACTGATTGAGATACTCTGAACCATTACTGCAAATCAGTCATGTAAGTTGGCACAATAAAGCAATTGATTTAGTTGCTGTTACGTCAATCATTGAATAATTTAAGTACATTGTATTTAAATTTTCTTATATAGTAAATATTAAATTGTGAAACTGAATCAAATTGAAATGAAATTATAATTGATGGTCATGATTGGAAGTGAGGAAAGAATAAAATTGAATTCATGTGACAAAGAAACGCTTAAATGATTATATGATATGTTAGTTATTATTTATTTTACTAATGAATGAAATTTATTTTTATATGTCAATTAGTAAATTAAACTAAATGGCATTATTAGTTAGTTCAGTGTTATGTCTGATAAATAAAAACTATATGGGTGTGTGCTCGTAATGGTATAATGTAAAGTTAATTGAAATGGACATGATATATGACCCGTATGAACCTTCTAAATACTTGGAGCACAAAGGATAGGTCATTAGGGGTTATACAGTTTTGGGTGCTGGTCTTGAATGTCCTACCGAAGGATAGTCCCTATACGTGAGTCATTACTCCAAATTGGTTCTGTAAGTTCGATGTTCCTATTATATATAGCCTTATATTTTATTCTTTATTATTGGATTTACTCTTTTAGCTTTAATATTATAAAGTTGAATGTTGATTGTCAAGAATATATAATAGAATTAAGTTGTTATAGCGGTGTATTGTATCAAGCCTTGGACCTAGCAGCTTTATGCCAGTGTATTCTATTGGCCGTTGAGCCTAGCAGGCCTTGTGCTAGTGGCTTATCCGGCTCTGCACCTAGCAGGCTTCGTGTCGGTGACATATCGAGCTTTTAGCCTAGCAGGCTTCATTTCGATGACTTATCGAGCTTTTAGCCTAGTCGGCTTCATGTCGATCTTTATCGAGATTGATGCCTAGTAGGCTTCATGTTGGTGTAACGATTCGTATTGGATATTGTTGACTTGAGATATTACTAAACGACAACTTGGAATATGAATTAAACTAATGTACTGTACAACTGTAACGCGTAGGTTTGTGCAAGTGTACACTGTCGTTATCAAGTAATAAGTAAGTATCAAGTTATCATCTCCACAGGGATTGTCTTTGTGCTAAGTCACTTAATTTGAAAAATTATATTAAAAATTTGGTAAATAAAAACACAATATAGTTGAGAAGTGGTGATTAAAATATGTTAAACTAAATGCAATGATCCCTAATGCAAATTATCCTAAGTATGCAAACTATTTGAATGAAATAGATTTTAGTAAAATTAAACACAATTTGCAACAATTATAACATAAATAAACTAGGACAATTACTTTAATTAAACTCAATTTATTATCAACATGCTTAATAACATTCAGAAAAGCATTCTATGGTAACTTGATCTTTCATGAGTTTGGAAACCACATTAGGTCTTTTCGGAATCCTTTACTTAGTAAATATGCATTTGTTAGAATTCGTGTGAGGTAACAGGGACGTGTCAAGTTTGAAACAATTTAATCACACAAATCTAAAAACTATGCAGATAACAGAGCTTGGCCAGAATTGTTATGCAACCTTCAATTTAATCGGGTCAGGATCTAAATTGAGCATGCACATTTCAATTATGTGTCCATTAGTCGTCGTCTGGTCAGGATCGCTCAGCTAATTCAGGTGCATTTCAATCACGTATGAATGAAATACAGACTTGATTTTAATTGAAAACATGATCGATTGAGCCACAAACATTATAAGCATGAATCAAATAAATATTACTTAATCAAAGCAATCATCCTAGCTTAAATAAAATTAAGCTAACATTGTTGTAAACAAGAAAAAAGAACACATAGCAAAAACCTTTATATTAAATTAAAGAAAAGGAAGATTAAACCCAATTCAGAGTGGCTGTCACCGAAGATTCTGACTAACGAGGCTTCTTCGTTCCTTTGTTGATGGCTCTCCAAGGTGGCTAATCAAGGGTTCTTTAAGAGGCTTAATTGCTAAAATATCTATGAAGAGATGATGCTAGGCTTGGGAATGAAAAAGACTAAGAGAATTTGGAGAAAAGAGAGAATAATGAATGATGAGAATGAATGAGGAATGATTGAGGGATGCTTGATGGATGATGATGAAGGAATGAGAGGGTCTTATTTATAGGTGAGGAGAGGGGGATAGTTTGCTAAAAATAGTGGATGTTAACCTCTTGAAATCTCCTCAAATTGTGGCCAGCCATGCTTAGTGGCTTTTGACTTGTGTTTTTTTGCTTGATTTTTAAGCAATTTTGGATGCCACCCAACTTAGGACTGAGACTCAGTCAAACATAAATCTTCGGGAAAATCTCTAATTTCTTCAACATTGCAAGGACCTTGTGTAATTAAATAAAAGAAGGGTTTAAATAGACAGCCATGTGTAGCCGAATATTGGGTTGACTTGGTCTCCAATTTGGACGGTTTTCTAATCCAGTAAAGCTATCAGAACTATCCAAAATAAATCAACAAGTTAGAGGACCAAAGAATAAAATTTATCCAATTTTATTAATTAATTCAATCCCAAATTATTAATGAAATATTTTAAAATGAATTATTAAATATAATTTTATATTTTATTATTTAATTTAATCATGCATGGCCCACTTTATGTCTTAAAAGTATAATATATTCAAATTAATATAAAATAAGTCATTTATTGCATGAAAACTATATAATAAAGCATAAAATCACATTTTAATAATTTCTCTGTCCTAATTTCATATTTTCACATATTTCATTAATTTATTAAACAATTAGTAAGTTTTAACAACAGATTTAAGTAAAAACGTGATAAGTTATATAGGAAAAATCCTATATATTTTTCTGTTTACACACCCCCAAACTTAAATCATTGCGCGTCTCGAGTAATGTTTATGCACAGCAAAAGGTCTTGCTAAGGTAAAATTGCTAATTGTGTAAGCAGCATCAATCTTTGTCCCATAATCATGCATTAATAACTTCATGCTTACCGATCTTCTTTATTAACAAGTAATTCATATGCAAAAATTCCTTAGGATTATACTAAGCTTCAAAATATGCCAACATGAATCATAGTTTGCATGTATGTCACAGCCATATATAACATTCTTCATTCAACATAATTTCCTATCAATCAAGCCAATCACAAGGCTTATTTATGATATTCATATGTTGAACTTAGGACTTCCTTTCCACTAATGTAGGTGACATAATCATCAAATCAATAGGTCTTTTATAAGGTTGTAATGGGGCTTAGTTAAAGGTAGGGATTTTAAGAGATGGGACATTTCAGTTTTAAAAATCTTAACCTTTAACTTTGTCTTGGTTTTCTCGTAATATGACCTTTTTCTTTAAGTGAACCTTTGGAACACCCCCGAACTTATTTTGAACTCAAGGTCATACATTTCTCCTTTTTTAGAGACTGGGCTAACTTTTCTTCGCTCTTTTTTTTTAGCATGAGCACATACATCTTTATGAAAATTTCCTCAAATGTTGATTTCCAAGACAACTTTAGCTAAGATAGGTGCACAGAATTAGGATAATTTTAAAAAGATGGTAACTGCCTTGTAATGTAGGTTAATTGCAAAAACAGGTCTTTAAGCTTAAAATTACAGTTTCAAGGGTCTAATATCATAGGGTTGGCTTGAAAAGGCTTAAACAGTCCAAAGAAATAGTGCCTATATCATTTTAGATTTTTATGTCCCCTAGGATTTCGCCTCAAGAAAGTTACTAAGTCAATTCTAAAGATATAAATCTTCATGCATTTCTAATCTCAAAAGAAACTAAGTTTTCATGGAAAACATTACTAAGGCTAAGATCATACAAGCATTCCATTCTTCATGATAACATGCTGTCACCTAGATAAAATCATCATTCATACTTGCATACAAACTATCTCAGTAACAAAAAAATATCTCTAAACATTCATTTATTAAAACATACTTATGAAAGAAATAATTGAAGCATACTTGAAAATTTTAAAAGTCTGAACACCAGGTAGGGCTGTAAAGAAAGAGAGCTAAGTCATTAAGACTGCTTAAATACCAAGTCTTCCCTAATAACCCAATCTTAGACATGTTCATTCCCATAACCACATCATTTAGTTTTATTCTTTCTAAAGAAGTGTTAAGTTTGTTTATGCTTGCTATGTTTTATTCTACAGAAATTTAATCCTAATTACAAAAGAAATAAATTCCTAAAGACCTAAAAATAATTAAATAAATAATAGGACAAGAATCCCCCATTCCTAAGCTCCATCTCCTCTTGCATCATCAGTATCTTCCATCCATGTCTCAAAGATAGCATCTGGGAACTCAGGAACAAAAGTATTAGAGATACTCTTAAAAGTATTTCGAATTGAGTCATCTCTAATTTTGGCATATTTCTAGTAAGTATGTTGTTGATTGTGCGTGAACTTGCACATATCCATCAAAATTGACAACTCTAACTTCCTTGAAGTACTTGCAGAAGTCGACATGGGAGTTGTATATTCAGGTTCAACACTTAGCTTGACTGGTTCTTCTTCTGGCTCAACCATTGATTCAAGAATGCTCGGTTCCTTATCAGATTCTTCCTCTTCAGTGTCTGTGACTGAATTAGCTTTAGCTTTCAGTTCCACCTGTTGACTCCTCTGTATCTGGCTCAGTTGGCTCTTCTTTCTCTCGCCTTGATTCAGTTCATGCTCCCTTTCTACTAATCTTTCTAGATCATAATTTGTAATGCATCCTTGAACATATCACCCCTTCAGATTTTATTGTGTTTTAACACGGGCCTTTAAGAAAAGTGAAGTGATTAATGATGGGAAATAAGCACTTCCTGCCTTCTTTTTAGAACAATCGTGAATCTTCTTAGGGATAATTTTCCCAACATTAATGGACTTTTCTGTCAAAATTGCATATAACAAAAGCATCCCTGCCATCGAGATGGTGGAACTATGTGAGATAAGCATAAAACTGTAGCGAACGAAATAAAATACTCATTTTAAATATTCTCTTTGGCAAGAATGGCTCCCATACATTCTTATAATCCATTGGAATCCCGGATTTGTCACAACGTCAAGCACTTGTTGAAGAAAATCCCAATTGATAGTACTCATCATAGGGTAGTACTCATCTTCTTCAACATCAGGTAAATTAACAAATCATTGATGGACTTAGAAGTAAGAGGTACCTTTTTCTTTTGAATGATGACTTCAATAGCATCTTGCATAGTCAAACTAGCATAGAATTCTCAAACTAGTTCATCATCGGGAAGTGAACGAGCATCACAAAATCGTTCCCACTTGTGAGCATTGATTTTCTTTCTAATCGGTATAGGAACAACCATCAAATCATTACTCTTTAAGTTAAAACCTTTTTCCGGCATCATAGGTTGATGCTTGAAGATTGAATCAAATCTCTCTTTCACTTCTTCATCAATCAAAAATGGGTTTTCAAGAGTAGTCTTTCAAGATCTGGCTCTTTTGCAAGACATGGTATCTTTTCCCAAAAATTCGGCAAAGTTTCTGTACAGAAGAGAAAAGAGAAATCGGCAAAGTGGGTAGAACTTGCTACGGCAAAAATCTTACGATGGCAATAATGAATTTCAGCAAAAAGGGAAGACAACTAGGGTTTCTTTCGAGATTTGAGGTTGACGGCACAAAAAGAAGATTTAGGGATTTTTAAGGTGTAAGGAAATTGCTTTGAGGGATATGAAGATTAGTAGAATGGAAAAGGATTTATATAGGAAAAATTAGGGCAACATGTAGCAAAAAATTAGCTGCATTAGGGTTACTTGGGCGGCAAGCAATGGGTGTGATGGCAAGGAATGGATTTTTCCCTCCTTTTTGCTGTCTTGGGACTCAAACTCAGACTTTATCTTACTAAAAAAATTGATTAGTTCTTGGGCCAAATTTGACCCCCTTTATTAACATAAAAGTTTAAAATTTAAACAGAACTAATGAAACTTAAAAAAAAAACAAAAAAAATTAAGTCTTAATTAGAAAATTTCTTCTTAACATATTACATTCATTAAATTAATTCCCAAGAAAGGTTGGAAGGGTCACAGCAGTCCCGCTTAAGTTCCAATCTCTTTAGACAGAATTAATTAAATGTAATAAGTTAAGAAAATAAGTTCTAATTAATTATTTATTTACAAAATGAGTTCATGAAAAATTAAAGGTCCGTTAATTTGAGCGAGGATTCAACTCTCTCAGCTTCACCATCCTAGTAGTGTTTGAGACGTTGACCATTAACTTTAAACGTACCACCGTAATTATTGTATAATTCAATAGCTCCATAAGGATAAACTCGGTAGATGGTATAAGGTCCTTTCCATCAGGATTTAAGCTTCCCAGGAAATAACTTCAACCTTGAATTAAACAACAAAACCTTCTGACCTTCTTTAAACTCGCGAGGTTATATATGACTATCATGCCATCTCATTGATCTTTCTTTACACATTTTGGCATTCTCATAGGAAAACAACCTTAGCTCTTCCAACTCATCAATTTGTAACATCCTTCTCTCACCGACTTGCTTAAGATCAAAGTTCAACTGCTTCAAAGCCCAGTGAGCTTTATTCTCCAACTCTAAGGGCAAATGACATGCCTTTCCAAAGACTAACCGATAAGGAGTCATTCGTAACAGAGTCTTAAATGTTTTTCGATAGGCCTATAATGCATCATCGAGCCTTCGAGACCAATCTTTTCTGCTAGGGCGTACTACCTTTTCAAGGATACCTTTGTTTTCGCGATCCACTCTTTCAACTTACCCATTAGACTAGAGGTGATAGGCAGTAGCAATCTTGTGCTTCACATCATATTTGTCAAGTAACCACTTAAGTCATTTGTTCACAAAGTGAGAACCTTCATCACTAATAATAGCTCTTGGTGTCCCAAATCGTGTAAACACATGCTTATGTAGGAATCGCATGACTACCTAGCATCAGTTGTAGGGTATGCTTCAAATTCAACCCACTTGGATACATAGTCCACATCAACTAAGATGTATTTGTTCCTATACGAAGAAGGAAATGGGCCTAAGAAGTCAATGCCCCATACATCGAACAATTCAATCTCCAAAATGTTTGTCAAGGGCATCTCATTCTTCCTTGATATATTTCCAGTCCTTTGGCATTTATCACACTTCTTTACATAAGCATAAGTATCTTTAAATAGTACAGGCCAAAAGAAACATGCTTGCAAAATCTTTGCTGCAGTACGTGAACCACCAAAGTTTCCCCCACTTGGAGATGAATGGCAATGATACAAGATCTCAGCAATCTCGCTTCCAGCTACACACTTTCATATTATATTATCTACACATTGTTTAAACAAAAACAGATCCTCCCAAAGATAATACCGACTATCATGAAGGAATTTTTTCCGTTTTTGGTATGTCATTTCTCGAGGAATTATTCCATATGTAAGATAATTGGCAAAATCAGCAAACCAGGGTAATTCATGAATTTGATTTACCTCAAATAAGTGTTCATCTAGGAAATTCTCGTTGATAGGCACACATGACTAAGTTACCTCATCTTGCTCCAACCTCGACAGAAGATCAGCTATTTGATTTTTGACACATTTTCTGTCTTGGATCTCAAGGTCAAATTCTTGGAATAACAGTTGTAATGCCCCAAAATTTCTAATTTCGTTATTGTGAAAATATGACACCAAATATTTTCTGCTTTAGTGGTTATGTGTTTTGGGAGTGTTTGGGAGGTCCCAAGTTCAAGCCTTCGCTTGGGCAAATTTTGGTATTTTGAATGACTTAGGCCTTACTCTAATTCAGTAGGCTTTTATTTGATTGTTGGGTAAATTACATCAAAATGGGTCTGCTGGTCTGGTGGTTAAATGGTGTGTTATTATGGTGGAGGTCTTGTGTTCGAATCCTATGCAGGCAAGGGTATTATTATTTTTGCTCAGATTTCAGGATAGATTTGTGTAATAGGGGGATTCGGAGTAGTGGATGTGTAGTGGGAATTAGGGGAGAAGATTAAGAGATTTTGGGGGTTATCTAGATTTTATTTTATTTTTTTCCCATAATCAAATTTTAACTATTTTTTTCCAAAAAATTCTACCGTCTATTCTTCTTCCTCTCCTCTTGCAAAAATTCTCTGAGTTTTTCCATCTTTCTCTTCTTTTTCTTCTTATTCATTTTTCCTTAATTCATTTATTTTCCTTCGTTTTCGCACACGGTTAGTGCTCACTAAGTTTCGGTAAGTGTTTATCTTTGTTTCTATCATGAATCCCTTACCGACTAAAGTGGTAATGTTTTTTCTCTATGATTTGGGCGTAGGGGGAGGCTCGGACTCATGAATTCAGTGTTCTCGTCTTAACAATAGTTAAACGGAGGGTTATCGTTGGTGGTAAGTTGGGTTTCTGTTCATTCTTGGTTGTCAATTCGCTTGTAAATCTGTTAAATTGATGTTGAGTATCTTGGTTATAGGCTTTGGAGTGCTCAGGGACTGTTTTAGCATCAAACAAAACCAAGTGTGTACCTGAAACGTAAAAAAAAAAAAGATTCGGTGAAAAGCCGAAACTGCTTGCTGTCTGGACAACAACAATAGGCTAAATTTGAAAAATCGCCATAAATTGTGGAAATTAGATTAGAGGATGAAAAAAATATGGAATTAAATTTTATTGAGTCTAGTTTCTCATAGAAGCAATGGTGTAAGTAATGAAATTGTAAATCATCAGATATAACAAACTTTGTGAGACAAGGTCAGAATGAATTCGGGTTCCCCTATTCTGACTTTGGAAAATTATGAAAAAATAGAGAAAAATAATTAGGAGTTGAAATTTACATGTTTAAATTATTAATGAGTTCATTTTTAATAGAAACAAATTGAAACATCATCCAAATTTTATAATAAGAGATAATTAATTTTTAGCAAAAAGGGGTCAAAGTTTTCAAACAGTAGAACAGGGGTAAGTTTGAAGATTTTACTATACTTATTTTCTGAACCAAAAATTCTGAAAATTCTATGGTAGAAAGGTATTTAAGTCCAGTTTCAAAGACATTAAGCGGATCTTAATTCAGAATTTTGTAGCTCAAGATATAAATAATTTAGTAACAGTGACTCAAGTAGACAACTTTGAAGGAACATATAAGTAAATAGTGAAAGCATATATGAATAATTAACTAGCACGGGTTACATTAAAAGTGGATCACGCGGCCAAGGCCAATTTGGGCCGAGTGGGCCACATAAGCATGTGAGCTCATTTTTCTAAAAAGTTCTGTCAGGTTGCACAGGTCGCCCAAGTCGACTGTGGACCTACTGTAGGGTCGGTAAGCTTTACTTAGACCCCTATATGTGTGATCTATTTGTCTGATTTCTATACCGAGTATGACTTATGATATCTTAATGTATGTAGTATTAGTTGTATAATGGCATGACATATTTTGTATGTTGCATTGCATCGGGGTCGGTTGATGATATTTGGAGGAAATGTTTGAAAGGCCATTAAGCTTATTATCTGGCAACTCAGCTGCAACCTTCTGATTTTGTGCCGCATTTCGGTACAACATGGTGTGTAGGGATGGGTGGGTTGATTTAATCCCCACATGGTGTGTAGGGCTAGATGGAGATGGTGTGTAGAGGCTGGTGGGTAGGATTTCGATTTATTGTATCTGCATTCTGTATCTGATATGGGCCAAGGCCCTAATGTATTTCTGAGACTGTATCTGAACCGGCTAAGGCCCAAAACTGATTTTGTGATGGGCCCAAGCCCCAGACTGTATCTAACTAAATTCTGTTGAATATCTATATGCATGTTTTCTGTGGGGATTACACACTGATTTTACAAAAACTCACCCTTTTTCTGTTTAATCTGTGCAAGTAATCCCAAGACTTGACGGGTCGGTGCAGTGGAGGATCGACGATGGCCAGACGTAAATTTTAGACTGTTTTTCATTAATGTCTAGAATCTATTACTTATTTGGGGTTTTTGATGTAACTTTTGGACTATGGACTGGTTGACTTTAAATTTGGGACTTTATACTGTTTTTATGAATTGTTTTTTTAAAACTGCAACTCAACAAAACGCGGTTTTTCTAAAAACTAAGGTTTTCGTAAATGGAAATGATTTTTTCTTAAATTAATTGGTTACAAAAGCTTCCGCTAAGAGACAAGTTTTAATGTAAATCAACTAATACTTATTTTTCCAAATTAAATAAAAGCTAACTAACTGTAATAGTTTTAACTCGAAAATCTTGTCTTGAAATCCTATTCCATGTGACATTTCCAAATTCGGCCATAACGTCTAGGTTGGGTTTGGGGTGTTACAAAAGTATCCAACGAATTAGCCTTTGTTTTGCTTCTTTCTTCGTGAGCAAGTATTTAATGGCCGCATGGTCAGTAAATACTGTAACTTTGGTACCTATAAGATATGAGCTGAATTTGTCAAAAACAAAAACTATAGCGAAGAGTTCCTTTTCGATTACCATATAATTGCGTGAGGCTCCCGTCAAAGTTCTACTTGCATAGTAAATAGGGTGAAACACTTTATTTCTTCTTTGACCCATCACAGCTCCAACAGTATAGTCACTTGCATCGCACATCAACTCAAAAGGTGAGTTCCAATCAGGTGTAACGATTATTGAGGCTGAGATTAACCGCTTCTTTAGATCTTCAAAAGCTTCCAAACATGCTTTGTTGAAATCAAACATTGTATCTTTCTCCAACAAACACAATAGTTTAGAAATTTTCGAGAAATCATTAACAAACCTTCAATAAAAATCGACATGGCCTAAGAAACTTTTGACTCTTTTCACATTCATTGGGGCCGGTAATCTGTCAATTACATCCAACTTTGCTTTATCAACTTCAATTCCTTTCTTTGAGATCTTATGACCTAAGACAATCCTTTCCTTGACCATAAAATGACATTTTCCCAATTAAGGGCAAGATTCGTCTCTTCGCATCTCTTCAGTACTTTAGCCAAATTAGTCAAACATATATCGTAAGTGTTACCAAAAACAGAAAAATCATCCATGAAAACCTCAACAATATTTTCAACCATATCAGTAAATATTGCCATCATGCACCGTTGAAAAGTTGCAGGTGCATTACATAAATCAAAAAGCATTCGCGTAAAAGTAAACGTACGGTATGGACAAGGTTGTTTTATGTTGGTCCTCTGGGGCTACAACTATTTGGTTATATCCTAAATAGCCATCTAAAAACCAATAGAATTCATTACTTGCCAGTCGATCTAACATCTGATTCATAAAAAGCAACGGAAAATGGTCATTCCTAGTGGCTTTGTTCAACTTTCTGCAATCAATACAGATTCTCTAACCGGTAACAGTTCTTGTTGGAATTAACCTGTTATGCTCATTTTCAACAATCGTGATTGCACCTTACCCACGAACTATCTAAAATAGGATAGATGATTCCTGCATCTAACCATTTGATCACTTTCTTTCTCACAACTTCTTTCATAATAGGATTGAGCCTCCTTCACCCATTAATTTGAGTTTTTTCACCTTCTTCTAAAATGATTTTATGCATGCAAAAAGAAGGACTTATACCTCGAATATCAGCTATGGTCCAACCAATTGCTTTCTTAAATTTCTTTAGAACAAGAATTAGTTGCTCCTTTTGATCTTTCGCCATTTCTGCTGAAATAATCACAGCAAAGTAGAACAATCACCTAAATAAACATATTTCAAATGATAAGGAAGTACCTTTAGTTTGAGTTTAGGTGGTTCTTCAATTGACAACTTGGGTTGCACAAATTCTCTGACTTCCAACTCCAACGATTCAAACTCTGTGGATTGAATAAAATTTCCCAGATTGGCTTCCATCAAAGCCATTCTTTCTTCACCTTCTTCATCCTCCAAAGGGTCAAGATCTAAGGCTTTCTCCAATGGATCTTCTTCAAAATTGCTTTCCATAGAAAACAAGGTTTCTATCTCTTCCATAACTGAACACTCCTTTACCAGATCTGGAAATTTCATCGCTTTAAGAATGTTAAACGTTACTTGATCATTTTGAACTCTCATGGTGAGTTCTCTTTTCTGCACATCAATTAACATTTTCCCCGTGGATAAGAAAGGACTCCCAAGGATGATCGGTACTTCCTTGTCTGCTTCAAAATCTAAGATAATGAAATCAGTAGGAAAAATAAATTTATCAACTCTTACCAAAACATCCTCAATCTTTCCTTCGGGATATGCCAAAGATCGATCCGCTAGCTAAAGCGTTATAGTTGTAGGTTTTACTTCGTCTATCCCTAACATCTTGAAAATAGAAGGCATCAAGTTGATACTCGATCTTAAGTCAGACAAATCTTTACCAAAGTAAGATTCACCAATGTTACAAGGTATAGTAAAGCTTCTTGGGTCTTCCAATTTTGGTGGCAATTTGTTCTGTAAGAATGCATTGTACTCTTTTGTCAAGGAAATAGTATCATACTCACTCAGTCGTTTCTTCTTAGACAGTATATCCTTCATAAACATCACATAATTCGTCATTTGTTCTAAAGCCTCCACCAACAGAATATTGATGTGTAACTGCTTCAGAGCATCCAAAAACTTCTTGAATTGCACCTCATTTTTCTGCTTGTTTTGTTGCAGTCTTTACGGATATGGAGGTGATGAAACTTTTGGTTGAACCGGACAACTTTTCTGAGTAGGTAAATCTGCATCCAAAGAAGATTTTAAAATATCTGAATTTACTAAGTTAAGGTTTACCTTGTCAGACTTTGCAGATTCTGATTCCTTTGGTGTAGGAACTTCAACAACTGGTTCATTCTTCTCAACAGGCTTATCTTCGACATCAATCAATCGGGGTTATAGAATTTTACCACTTCGCAATGCCACTGCCTTGATATGTTCTTTACCCAAATTTCTTAGATTCTCAGTATCGCTCGGTAAGGTTCCTTGCGGTCTATTACGTAGCTCCGTAGTTAACTGACCTATTTGGCTTTCCAAATTTTTCAGTGTTGTTGGCTTTGGATCAAAGCGTCATTCTTTGTCATGTACGCTTTCAACAAGTTCTTCAAACACTTTGATGCCTCAGCTTGAGGTGGTTTTGGAGCTTGTTGATTAAACCCTTGAGATTGGTTAGGTCTTTGCTGCAATAAGTTGTTGTTCGGTCCATTTCCTTGGTTGCTCCAAGAAAAGTTAGGATGATTACGCCATGAAGGATTGTAGAAGTTGCACTGGGTTATTGTCCACTCCTATTTTGATATTGGTTCCCCACATAGTACACTGACTCGGGATTTGATGGACAATTCTCAAAAGAATAACCTTCCCCACAATACACATAGGAAACTACTTCAAACAGACTTGGTGGCTGAGCTGTAAAATTATTAGTACTATTAGCGATTAACTATTTTATCATAGAGGAAATAGACGACATCTGAGCTGATAACGAAGTGACAGCATCAACTTCATGAACTCTGGCTACAGGTCTTCCTGAAGCTATTCGATTTGTTGGCCATTGATAGTTATTACTCGCGATCCTCTCGATGATCTCATAAGCCTCATTATAAGACTTAGACAAAATTGCACCATTCGCGAAAGCATCTACCATCAATCTTGTATGTGCATTGAGACCATTATAGAATGTCTCCAACTGGATACAATGAGGAATCCCATGATGAGGACACTTACGAAGTAACTCCTTGAATCGCTCCCAAGCCTCATATAGAGACTCGTCATCCAATTGTTGGAAAGTTGTGATCTCGTTCCTTAACTTAGCATTTTTGCTAGGTGGGAAATACTTAACCAAAAATCTCTCTGGTAATTCTTGCCATGTAGATATGGAACTTGGTGGCAATGAATTGAGCCATGCTCGTGCTCGATCTCACAATGAGTACGAAAACAACTTCAACCTCAGTGCATTTTTAGTCACACCGGCTATATTGAATGAATCACTCACGTCCATAAATAATCGAAACTGGAGATGTGGATCTTCCGTGGCCATCCAACTAAATTAGCTCACCGTTTGAAGCATTTGAAACATCACTGGTTTCCATTCAAACTGGGTTGCCTTAATATCTAGCCTTCTAATTCCTGGGTTTAACTTACTGAAAAGTGGCACAGCATATTGTCTGATGCATTGATCCCTGTCATCGGCAATGATGATAGGATTTTGTACATCATCGGCTTCATTACCTTGGTCTTGATTCTGATTTCCAAGGTCCATCTCGACTTGTCTTTGAGCTATTTGTTCACGTTTTCTTTGTCTGAAAGTTCGCTCAATTTCAAGGTCTACAGGGAGTAAATCGATAATTCGATCTATGCTCATAAACACCTAAAAAAAATATCACAAAAATTAAAAAGAATAAGTTATTAATGTTAAAAATAAATCAAATTAAAAAATAATAATTTCACGTAAAAAAATGACTATGGCAACAGTTGACAATCCCTGACAATGGTGCCAAAAACTTGTAACGCGTAGGTTTGTGTAAGTGTACATAGTCGTTATCAAGTAATAAATATTGAGTTATTGTCTCCATAGGGATTGTATTTGTGCTCACTTAATTTGTAAAATTATATTAACTATTTGGTAAATAAAAACACAATATAGTTGAGAAGTGGTGATTAAAATATATGACACTAAATGCAATGATCCCTAATGCAAATTATCCTAAATATGTAAACTATATGAATGAAATAGATTTTAGAAAAATTAAACACAATTTGCAACAACTATAACATAAATAAACTAGGACAATTACTTTAATTAAACTCAATTTATTATCAACATGCTTAATAACACTTGGAAAAACATTCTATGGCAACTTGATCTTTCATGAGTTTGGAAACCACATTAGGTCCTTTTGGAATCCTTTACTTAGTAAATACTCATTTCTTAGCATTTGTGTGAGGTAACAGGGACGTGTCAGGTTTGAAACAATTTAATCACACAAATCTAAAAACCATGCAGATAATAGAGCTTGGTAAGAGTTGTTATGCAACCTTCAATTTAATCGGGTCAGGATCTAAATTGAGCATGCACATTTCAATTATGTGTCCATTAGTCATCGTCTGGTCAGGATCGCTCAGCTAATTCAGGTGCATTTCAATCATGTATGAACGAAATACAGACTTGATTTTAATTGAAAACATGATCGATTGAGGCACAAACATTATAAGCATGAATCAAATAAATATTATTTAATCAAAGCAATCATTCTAGCTTAAATAAAATTAAGCTAACATTGTTGTAAACAAGAATAAAGAACACATAGCAAACATCTTTATATTAAATTAAAGAAAAAGAAGATTAAACCCAATTCAGAGTGGTTGTCACCAAAGATTCTGACTAACGAGGCTCCTTCGCTCCTTTGCTAATGGCTCTCCAAGGTGGCTGACCAAGGGTTCATTAAGAAGCTTAATTGCTAAAATCTCTATGAAGAGATGATGCTAGGCGTGGGAATGGAAAAGGCTAAGAGAATTTGGAGAAAAGAGAGAATGATGAATGATGAGAATGAATGAGGAATGCTTGAGGGATGATGAATGAAGGAATGAGAGGGTCTTATTTATAGGTGAGGAGAGGGGGATAGTTTGCTAAAAATAGTGGATGTTAACCTCTTGAAATCTCCTCAAATTGTGGCCGGCCATGCTTAGTGACTTTTGACTTGATTTTTTTTGCTTGATTTTTAAGCAATTTTGGATGCCACACAACTCAAGACTGAGACTCGATCAATCATAAATCTTCGGGACAATCTCTAATTTCTTCAACACTGCAAGGACCTTGTGTAAATAAGCCAAAGAATGGTTTAAATGGATAGCCATGTGTAGCCGAATATTGGGTTGACTTGGTCTCCAATTTGGATGGTTTTGTAATCCAGAAAAGCTATCACGCCTATCCAAAATAAATCAACAAGTTAGAGGACTAAAGAATAAAATTTATCCAATTTAATTAATTAATTAAAACCCAAATTATTATTGAAATATTTTAAAATGAATTATTAAATGTAATTTTATATTTTATTATTTAATTTAATCATGCATGGCCCACTTTATATCTTAAAAATATAATATATTCAAAGTAATATAAAATAAACCACTTATTTCATGAAAACTATATAATAAAGCATCAAATCACATTTTAATAATTTCTATGTCCTAATTTCATATTTTCACATATTTCATTAATTTATTAAACAATTACTTAGTTTTAACAACGGATTTAAGTAAAAGGTGATAAGTTATATAGGAAAAATCCTATATATTTTTTCGATTACAACAACACTCACTTGCTGTGAGTTGCGATTGACATGAACTTAGTTATTTAATTGTATAAATTGATCTGTTATGTTTAAATTTAGTAAGATTATCGTTTGATTTAATGAACTTACTAAGCTTCAAGTAAGCGTACTCTTGTTTTATGTTTGTTTTGTAGATTGCATTTTGTACTTGGGAAATCGAATAAACTCGAAGAATCACACTATCCTGAGGACTCTTTATGGTAGATTTTGTAAACATCTTCACTTATATGGCATGTAATAGTTAAATGAATACATGAAATGTTTCTAGATATGTGTTGAATTGGTATTGTAACACCCTTAACCCGTATTTATTGCTGAAATAGGGATACGAAGCATTACCGTAAAAACATAACTTAAAAACCATTCATTTCCAAACATTTCATAAATCATAGCATAACCATTCAAACACATGCATACCGTCCCTTATTCGAGCCCTCGAGGCCTTAAAACACTTTTAGAAACGATTCGGGACTAAATCGGAAACATATGAAACCTTAAGGAAAAAGTTAGAAAAATCCACACTGTAGGGGTCACACGGCAGTGTGGCTAGTGTAACACCCCTAACCCAAATCCGTCACCGGAATAGGGTTACGAAGCATTATTGGAGTTTACAAATCAAACAGACAAAAATTTCAAACATTTCATATCATATCAACAAACATATTAAAATCAGTTTAAAACATACACATGGTCCCTTATACTGGCCTTCGAGGCCCAAAATACGTGTTAGAAACAAGTCAGGAATAAATCAGAAACTCAAAGAATTTTTTTAGAAAATATTGAAAATTTCGACACTGCAGGGGTCACATGGCCAAGAGGAACGCCCATGTCTTAGGCCATGTGGGCATTCAAAGCAGGAACACATGGCTGTGTCCCGTGTTCATGCTCGTGTAACTCACTGACCTGGGTCATACGACCAAGTCACACGCCCATGTGCCAGCCCGTGTCCTAGGCCATGTAACAGCTTCACGTGTAACCTTTTTAAAGCTACAAGGGACACACGACCGTGTCTCCTGGCCGTGTGTCACACACAGTTGAGACACACGCCCATGTCTTTGCCCGTGTGGATGAAAATAGACCATTTTACAAGCCATTTTTCTCACACAAGCCATAATTAGGCATCCAAATCAAACATAAACAATATATATACATATATATATGTTCAATATGCCCTTAGGCACCTCAAATGACAACATATAAATATGTTCAATCCTGCACTCTATTTGTCCAAAATAGTCAACTAACTTATAGGCACATTAGCATCAATACATGACATTTGGTTACCTTACCAGAGCATACAAAATGGTACCAAATAACCACTCAATTACTAGCCTCAACATACACATATGTCTTCTATAGAAAAATACCAATTCACAAGAAGTTATAAGACATATACAATATGCACATTCAACTATCATTTCCCCTTTCATCATTCAAACACATTAAGCAAATCATCAACCATATTAAGGCTAATATTTACATGCCAAAACTAAGCTCATAACATCATCAAGTGCCAAATCACAAGCCAAACCAAATGGTGATATTCACTACCAAACATATAGGCCAACATTAGCCAAAATACCTATACATGCCATTATAACCAAAATTAAACATCCAAAAGTACCAATAGAGCTGGTGGATAGTGTGATATAGCTTCGACAAGCTTCCAACTCGAATGAGCTATCGATTCTCTATAAAACACAGAAAATAACATAGAGTAAGCATTTAAGCTTAGTAAGTTTGTATAACATATAATTTAATTTACCATTTAATCACATAATAGGTACGTAAACAAGCATTTCCCAATACAATTTGGCCAAATGCCTAAACATATATTCATCAACCATGTTAGCCATGTAAACACATATATAAGCCAATAAACATGGATGAATACAACAATTGATCAAGTTCCAAATACATGTATCAACCAATTCAAGTTTCTATATACCATGTAATAACATTTCCATGTAATTCATGTATATACTTGTAATAGTTTGTATCGAACCCTTAATAACTTGTATCAGAACATTGCCCGTTGAATCATTTAGAATACCGTTCGATACTCGGGATAGCTCACACATAGTGTGCTAGCTCATATAACTGTAATTCGTCAATTCATGTACATGTATGCTTATACGAGATGTGAATCGGTATGCTCACTCGAGCTGCAGATCGATATGCTCTCACAAGCTGTAAATCGGTATGCTCATACGAGCTGTGGGTTGGAACGTAGCTACACGATGCTGCTCACATGAGTTGTGGAGTACTACAACACATGCACGACCTCGGCCATCGGTAGAACGTTTAGAACCAGTACCCAAATATGTAAACCCTAATAACATGTCATTTGTATCCTACGGATTCCTAAGGTTCAAACGGTGCTCGGTAATCGTCCTACGTCATTGGATATGCAATCAGTAATTATGTAGGATAATTCATAACATATATATAGTTCAATTAAAAACATAGAAACACAATTTAATTACACAAATTTACCTCAACGAGTATAGGTAGATACGAAGACGATTAATCCGAGACTTTCTCTTTGCCATGATCTAACTCCATACGAGGTTTAATTGGATCTATATGGATAAATTTAACTGAATTCAACATATAATTCATTCAATTTAATCCAAAACATGTTTTTGGAAAAATTATCATTTTGCCCCTATACTTTTAATTTCTTTGTAAATCTCTAAGCTCGAAAAATGAAATTCATGCAATTTTACCCTTACCAAGCCTAGTTGATTATTATACAAACTTATAGCAACCCACATATTTCATAAATTCACAAATTATACCTTGAATTTATCACAATTTTCAATTTAACCCCTAATTGACAATTTCATCAAAAATCTCTTTACAATAGTTGTTTACTTAACAACAACCATCCATTTTCTATCATCAAATATCAAAACTCATATGTATTCAACAACAGGAAAACCTTAATAGATTACCAATTTCACAAATTAGTCCCCGAGCTAGCTAAATTAAGCTACAACAATCCTGGAAACATAAAAATCATTAAAAACGAATTAAAAATACATACCTGATCAAAGAAATAAGAATGGTTGAATGTCTAGCTTAACAATGGCTTCTTTGTTTTGTGTAATTCTGTTGAAAATTGATAATGGAAGATGATGATTAATTTTATTTCACTTGTATTTATCATTAATTATCTATTTACAATTATAACCTTTAAAATCATTAGCAATTACACTATATGCCAAGCCATCCTATTCCACTAACACATTTATGGTCTAATTACCATATAAGTACTTCCACTTTAATGTTCAATAGCTATTTAATACCTTTAGCTATTAGAACTCAACTTTTGCACTTTACGCGATTTAGTCCTTTTTATCAGATTGAACATGTAAACGGTAAAATTTCTTAATGAAATTTTTATACGGTATTACTATTATACTGTGGGCAATAAAATAATAAGAAAATAATTTTTTTACTTTGAATTTGTGGTCATGAAACCACTGTTTTGATTTCACTAAAAACGGGTTGTTATAACTCTCCCTCTAAAGGGATTTTCGTCCTTGAAAATCTTACTAGAAAGAGGTTCAGATATTCTTTTCTCATAGCTTTCTCGGGTTCCTATGTGGCTTCTTCTATTCCGTGCCATTGCCAGAGAACTTTTACTAAAGCTATGTTATTGTTTCTCAATTCTTTCACTTTTTATGAAAGAATTCTGATCAGTTCCTCACTGTACAACATATCAAGTTGAATCTCAACATCTATCGAGGAGATAACATGTGAAGGGTCAGATCGGTATCGTTGTAACATAGACACGTGAAAGCCATTATGAATCTTCTTTAGTTTTGAAAGTAAAACTAATCGGTACACAACAGGCCTAATTGTTTCAGTAATCTTATACGACCTGATAAATCGTGGACTTAACTTTCCTTTGCGACCAAACCGAAAAACTTTCTTCCAAGGTGATACTTTCACGTTTAAGATCCACATATGATTTCTGAGGATCTGAAGCTGCTTTCAAACTATCTCAGATCACTTTTACTTTTTCTTCGTTCTTGTGAATCAAATCAACCCCGTGTATCTTTTTTTCACTAAGCTCGGTCCAGTATAATGGAGTTCGGCACTTATGACCATACAGAGCCTCAGCCGATGCCATCATTATACTTGGTTGAAAATTGTTGTTGTACACCAATTCAACCAACGGTAGATTTTTCTCCCAATTGCCTTCAAACTCTAATACACAGCAACAAAGCATATCTTCAAGAATCTAAATTACTCGTTCGGACTACCATCGATCTGAGGATGAAAGGCAGTGCTAAAATGCAACTGTGTACCAAGAGCTTCCTGTAACTTTCTCTAAAATTGTGATGTAAACAGCGGATCTCTATCTGAAATAATGGAAAATGGCACTCCGTGTAATCTGACAATCTCAGAAACATATAACTCAGCTAATCTGTCAAGGGAGAAATCTTTACGTACCGGAATAAAATGTGCAGACTTTGTTAAATGATCAACAATAACCCAAATGACATCTTTCTTTCTCGGAGATAGGGGTCAACCCATTTCAAAGTCTATAGCAACTCGATTAAATTTCCACTCCAGTATCATCACTGGCTGTAACAATCCAGAAGATACTTGGTGTTCAGCATTAACTTGCTGACATACCAAACATCTAGATATAAAGTCAGAAATCTCGCGTTTCATCCCCGACCACCAATACATTTATTTTGAATCACCATACATTTTATTACTTCCCAGGTGAACAGACAACCTACCACTACGAGCTTCGTACAAGATTCTCTGAATGAGCTCTGAATTCTTAGGTACACAAATTCTGTAACACCCCAAACCCGGCCTAGACGTTATGGTCAAATCTGACATGTCACATAGAAGTGTTTTACGAAACCAAAGTCTAATAGGGAAATTCGTTCAATAAAAATCCAGTTATTTCTTACTTCTTAGCACCATTTGGTAAGTTTAAAAAAAACACCACACGGTAAAATGATTTGTTATTGCAGGTTTAAAATTTGTGGAAGCTATTCCATATACAGATATCTTGTGGTTGAAAAATACGTGTTTGCCTTGAAAAACTTTTTTTGTTGTGAAAACTTATTTGTATCCATTAAGCAGTTCAAAATAAGCAATTATAACCCAATTAAACGAAAATTAAAATACCAGAGGCCTTATTACATAAAAATCACCCAAAGTAAAAATTTCAATAACTGGTCCAGAATAAAATATTGGCGAACTTGTGCCACCTCCAAGTCCTATACGGCTCCAAATCATCTAAGGTTGGGGATTACCTGCACGGTCAAAAGAAAAGGATGAGTTACGAGAACTCAGTGTGTAATCCCCTAACACGCAGCATCAGTCTGGCCCGAGCCTTATTCAGTATCAGTACAGTGTGGGACTTAGCCCAATATAGAAACAGTGTAGGCCTAAGCCCGATACAATATCAGTATGATACAAGTATGCGAACCCACCCCAATCCAACCAACATATCGCCCGTACCAAGCCAACACACCATGCGGGGACTAAGTCGACCGACCCAGCCCACACACCAATATTGCAGCATAGCTACCAGTACAGTATATGTGGCAAAGTCACCAGTAACAGTAATTGTTGCAAAGCCACCAGAAACAGTACTTCCTCTATAACAAAATCCCAACCCCATGCAGTATGTCATGTCATAAATTATTCGTGTATGCAGAATGTATTACTCAGTAACCATCACATATATATATCATAGAACCCTAGCAGTCATTTTACCTTAACGGAGGTATTATGGTAATTATACCCATCAAGGGTATTTTGGTAATTTTACCCATCGAGGGTATTATGGTAATTTTACCCATTGAAGGTATTTCGGTATAGTTAACGACCTTTTCGAAGGTCTACAGTCGCCTCGAGTGACACAGATGATCCATTTGGTCGAAGCCATGCAATTGGGCTCAAAGCTCACTATTCGGCCGAAATAGGCCCACATGCTCGTGTGGCTCGTTTGGCCGAAATTCAATCCCGGTTATGCGATCTACGTAGCCCAATACATTTTTTGCTACTTTTCATAATTTTTATCCATATGGGGCCCACGAGCCCATTGGGCCCACACAACCCATTCGGTCCAATGAGGCTCATAATGGCCCAACTCCACGAGAACACTTGTAGTGGTCTCTTCGATCTACCACTCTCGGTTGTGGGCTCAGTTTTTCCACACGAGTAATCGCACGCTCGTGAGGCCTCAGATGCTAAAGTTTCAGCTTTTCAGCTTTTTTCGATTCTTAGCGGAGATAGCGTGATTACACACCTGTTGCGAAAATGTGCTAAGATCCACAAGAACTCCAAACCTAAACAACCACGATACACTATTAGTCATTTAATCAATAGGATTTAGATAAATCCTCTCAATACTACTATCGAAAATGATTTAATACTTGCCTTGATCGACAGATGTGGATTAGCCCACTTAGATCACTGGTTAGGATTGATTTCCCGTTGCTTGCCGACTATCTGCATTACAAGTGCACTCTTATTAGACACGATTGCCTAAACCCAAAGGTTGATCATACACACAAAACTCCTAGGTAAAAGAAAGTAGTATTTGGCCACAAAGTATACAACCAACACACTCTAGATTGAGCACAATAATAGCAACAGGGTTACCTTCAGATGAATGACAATAGGAACGTTTTGAAATGGTTTATTATTTCTTGAGTACTTCTTCACTCCTTGCGGAATTCTAGAACCCGAAGAACACAATTGGAAACAAGAGAGTCAAGAAGAGAAAGAAGTATTCGACTTTTAGAAAGGTCTAAAGGAACCAGGTTTGAGTGAAAAGAGTGAACACAATCACTTACTGACTTATCAGAATCTTTGCAGAAGATCGACGCAAGGATGGCTTAACAGTAGTGATATTCGGCTAGCCTAGAATAGGAGATGAACAGAAGATAAAAGAGAGAGAAAGGAAAAGTTCGTGCTTTAGAGAAAAAGAAAGAAGAGCGGAGGCTTTGGCAGATGTTGGTGCAAAAGTGAAATAAGGAAATGGTCAATTGCAATCAAAGAGAAAGAAAATAAAAATGCACGAGTGATTAGTTAATCTTTCGGCACTTAAGAGAAAGGAAGAAACTCCAAAACCCCCAAAAGACAAAGGGAAAATCGGTCATCCAAAAAAAATCACAAAATGCTAAAAATGCTTCCTAAAGCCCCCTTAGCCGAAAATGCACAAGCAAGACTCCCCAAATGGCACAACACTCCCACACTCTCTAACTTCCTTGATTCACTTCCCCAATCTCTCCATAACTTGCTCCTACAATCCCTCCAAGACCCATTCAAACCTCACATTATAGAGTTTCAGTCTAACTCCACTTCTCATGCTGCCAGGAGTTAAAATAAATATCCTTTGCATGCCAAGAGATTCAAACTTGAGCTTTCTTGCAACCTTGAACACGCCACTACCACTGGGACATAAGCTTTCCTGTGCCTCCTTTCCCCTACAATTATTCTTAAGGCCTTCAGGCCAGAAACAACGTTCACTTAAGAGAAAAACCAAAATTTTGCTAGAGCCTAGATTCGACCCTAGGACTTTTCACACACTCCCAAACACACCCAAATCACTCAACCACAAAAGCAAACAGATATTTGTGTCAAACATAAAAAATCTAAAGACCTTATATTTTTGGGGCGTTACAAATTCTACCTTTGAACAATAAGCAACCATCAGATCCTATCTGAAATTATGAATTAGAAGTCGACTCACACTGTGCCCGTTTAGCTAACAAATTGTCATATTTCTGAGCTTCACAAATTTGCTGTAAAAACATCGGTCTAGCTTTCAACTCGACTAAGATCAAACCAACATTAGATAATGTCAGTCGTGTATTCATCGCTCATAGTGCAAATAAAGACTTACTACTCAGTGCTTTAGCAACTACATTCGCTTTTCCCGGATGATAACTAATGATCAACTCAAAATCTTTTAATAGTTCGAGGCATCTACGCTGTCTCAGGTTCAAATCTTTCTATGACATTTGATACTTTAAACTCTTATGATCGATAAAAATATGACATTTTTCTCTAAACAAATGGTGTCGCCAAATTTTCAACCTAAACACAATAGCTACCAACTTTAAATCATGTGTCGAATAATTTTTTTCGTGCGGCTTTAACTGTCTAGAAGCATAAGATATTACTTTTCCTTCATGCATCAAAACACAACCTAAACCATTTAAAGATGTGTCATTGAAAATTACAAATTCTTTACACGATTTAGGCTGAACTAGAACTAGTGCTTCGATCAACAGTGCTTTCAACTGATTGAAACTTTGCTGACATTTTTTAGATGATTCAAATTTCACATCCTAATGTAAGAGTCGTGTCATCGGTGTAGCTATTATCGAGAACCCTTTAACAAACCTTCGGTAATAACCAACTAATCCCACAAAAATTTTGACTTCAATTATATTTTTTAGTGGTTTTCAGTCAACAACTGCTGAAATTTTACTCGGATCAACGCTGATGCTTTCAGCCAATACTATATGTCCTAAAAAACCTACTTCTCAGAGCTAAAACTAACATTTGCTAAATAATTGTTAATCTCCCAGAGTTCACAACACAATCCTCAAGTGGTCAGCATGCTTGGACTCGCCTCGAGAATAGATCAAAATGTCATCAATAAATACCATAACAAATCTGTCTAAATACGGTCTAAAGATTCTGTTCATCAAATCCATAAATACTGAAGGTGCATTAGTTAAACCAAACGCAGCAGAGGAAATACGTAGTGTCTGTACCTGGTTCTAAATGCAATTTTTGGCACATCCGAATCTTTCAATCCTAGATGATGATAACCAGAACGAAGATCAATTTTTGAGAATACTATGGCTCCTTTCAACTGATCAAACAGATCATCAATACGAGGTAGTGGATACTTGTTCTTGATTGTAACCTTGTCACAATCTGATCGATCTGTCCTTTTTCTTAACGAACAAAACTGGTGCACCCCAAGGTAAAAAACTGGGTCAAGCAGAACCCCTATCTGTCAATACTTTAGCTGTGCTTTCAACTCTTTTAACTCGGTAGGAGCCATTTTGTAAGGTGTTATCGATATTGGTGATGTCCCCGGCACAAGTTCAATAGAAAATTCAACCTCTCCGATCAGCGGTAATCCCGACAACTCTTTTGGAAATACATCAGGATACTCACAAACCACTAACATTGACTAATGCTTCGATTCAGGCATTTTAGTATCCAGTACATATGCAAGGTGGGCATTGCACCCTTTTCTCACATATTTTTGCACCGACATAGCTGATATGACCATAGGCAACCCACTCGGACTATCTAATTCAATACAAAGAGTCTCACCATTCTAACATTTCAATATAATAAGCTTTCGTCTATAATTTACAATAGCATCATGTAGAGTTAGGCAATCCATGCCCAAAATCACATCAAACTCATCAACCTGTAACAACATCAAATCAACTAGAAAATTGTAATCTTAAGTCATCAAAGGACAATTCTTGCAGACTTTATCAACTAGTACATACTGACCTAGAAGGTTCAATACTTTAACCATGAATTCAGTGGACTCAATAGGTAAATTCTTACTAGACACTAAATTTGTACACATATATGAATGAGTGGATCCTGGATCAATCGAAGCAATAATATCAGTATAAAAAATAGAGAAAGTACCAGTAATAGCATCTAGCGCAGAAGTATACTCTTGTGCGCAAATAGCATAAGCCCTAGTTGGTGCTCATGCCTCGAATCTTACAGTAGAATCTTTTCTAACCCCATGGCTACCACTCATATTTTAGGGATTACGAGGTGGTTACCTTTCACAGTAGTGTTGCTCGACCTTGTGGTCTGAACTTTCTCTTTCTTGGATTTCTCTAGACAATCTCTAAGATAGTGGTCTAAGGAACCACACCTAAAACACGCTCTGTTCTTTAATCGACACTCGCCATAATGTGGTTTCTTACAGTGCTTGCACTCGTACCATACAGCTCTGACACTACCCATACTTGCTACAGATGTAGCTTGAGGTTTTGGATTGGAGTGTCGGGTATCTCTATCTCTACTAGAATAACCCACAGAAGCTGTAGAATGGTTTTGATATTCTTTTGATTTCTTTGATGCTGACTGATATGAGTTCCCAGTCGATCTCTTTGTTGAGTCTCTGACTTCAAAGTCAGCATGTCTTTTCCCTTTACTCAGCTCCTCGGCTTTATGTGCTCGATCAACCAATACAACAAATTCTTTTAGCTTAAGAATTCCAACAAGTAGCTTTCTGTCTTCGTTCAGCCCTTCTCCAAACCGCTTACACATAGTAGTCTCGGTCAGAATACATTCACGAGCATATTTACTCAGTTTGACAATTTTCCGCTCGTACTCTGACACAGTCATACGACCTATTTGATCTTGAGAAATTCTTTACGTTTCTAATCCAGAAACCTCTGACTAATGTATTTCTCCCAGAACTCGGTTTGGAAGAATTCCCAAGTAATTCGCTCTCTTGGCACAACAGAAATTAATGTGTTCCACCACTGATAAGCCAAATCTATCAATAATGATACTGCACATTTACCACACTCAATCGGTGAACAGGATAGCTCATCAAAAACCCTAATTGTATTCTCTAACCAGAATTTAGCTCTTTTGGGATCATCTTCTGCAGTAGCTCAGAATTCTTCAGCGTCGTACTTACATATCTTATCAACAGGTGGCTTACTAACTCAGATTGGTTCCAAACCTTGAGGAATAATGAGAAACGGTTGGGAAGTAGGAGGGGGTAGAGGTTGTTAAATAGTCGAGTTTGTCCGTACAAACTCGGTAAACCATTCATTCATCATCTGAAAGAAGGCTTCCTTAGCCTCTCTTCCCTGACCTTTAAATATGGGCCTTGTACCACTCAATGCTACTTCATGAACAAAGGCTTGAGTATTACTCTTTACTTCATCAGAGTCAGCTCGGTTGGATGTCATTGCTATATGAAAACATGTTTTAAAACGATTAGGAGATATCATACTATCACAGGTTATATAATGGAATATATATCTAGACTCATACACGCTACGTTCAGTCCAAGAATCGACTAAATTATAGCTCTGATACCAATAAATGTAACACCTCTAACCCGTATTCGTCGCTAGAACAGGGTTACAGAGCATTATCGGAGTTTACAAATCAAACAAACAAAAATTTCAAATATTTTATATCATATCAATAAACATATTAAAGCCAGTTTAAAACATACATATGGTCCCTTATACGAGCCTTTGAGGCCTAAAATATGTGTTAGAAACAAGTTGGTACTAAAACGGAAACTCAGAGAATTTGTTTAGACAAATTTGAAAATTTCAACACTGTAGGGGCCACACGACACACTTCCATGTCTCAAGCCGTGTGGGCATTCAAAGCAGGGACACACGGTTGTGTTCCAGCCCATGTTCATGCCTATGTAACTCACTGCCTTGGGTCACACGGCCAAGTTACACGCCCATGTCTTTGCCCGTGTGGACGAAAATAGACCATTTACAAGCCATTTTTCTCACTCAATTTGTCATGTACATATAACCAACTTTGCATATATAACCAAAACATAATAAGACATCGAAATCAAGCATAAACAATATATATACATATGGTATAGTTTCATACAACCAATATGCACTTAGGCACCTCAAGTGACATGTAAATATGTTCAATCATGCACTCTATTTGTCCAAAATACTCAACGAACTTATAGGCACATTAGTATTAATACATGACATTTGGTTACCTTACGAAAGCATACCAAATGGTACCAAATAACCACTCAATTACTAGCCTCAACATACATATATGTCTTCTATAGCAAAATACCAATTCACAAGAAGTTATAAGACATATATAATATGCACATGTAACTATCATTTCCCCTTTCATCATTCAAACACATTAAGCAAATCATCAACCATATTAAGGCTAATATTTACATGCCAAAACTAAGCTCATAACATCATCAAGTGCCAAATCAAAAGCGAAACTAAATGGCCATATTCACAACCAAACATATAGGCCAACATTGCCAAAATACATATACATGCCATTATAACCAAAATTAAACATCCGAAAGTACCAATAGAGTCAGTGGATAATGTGATATAGCTCCAACAAGCTTTCAACCCGAACGAGCTTTCGATTCTGTATAAAACACAGAAAATAACATAGAGTAACCATTTAAGCGTAGTAAGTTTGTATAACACAGAATTTAACTTACCAATTAATCACATAATAAGTTAGTAAACAAACATATCCCAATACAATTTGGTCAAATGCCTAAACACATATTCACCAACCATATTCACCAACCGTGTTTGTAATGGCTCAAATTTAAGGTTATCGGGACAGTGGTTTCAGGACCACAAATTCGATGAGAAAAATTTTATTTTTCTTATATTTTTATGGTCTATGATTTCACAAAATGATTTCATGAAAATTTCGTTCGAAAATTTTGACGTTTGGGCACTCAATTTAGTCAAAAGGACTAAATTGTAAAAAGTGCAAAAGTTGAGTTCTACGTGTTAGAGGTGTCCAATTGTTATGAAACTTTAAATTGGAGGTCCTTATATGGTAATTAGACCATTGGTAACTTGGTAGACAAAAATGGACATGAGATAAGTGAAATAGAAAATTTTTAAGTTAGGGGCAATTTGGTAATCTAGTAATAAAAATAATTAAAAGGGAAAAAGATGGCAAAAATCATCATCTTCTTCATTAGGACGAACTCAGCAAGGGGGGAAGCCATAGTTAGGGTTTTCAAGCTTCCAAGATCCATAGTAAGTGATCCCAAGTCCCGTTTTTAATGTTCTTTACGTTTTTGGAGTCCCAGTAGCTTAATTTAGCTTATTCTAGCAATAATTTAACCTAGGGTTTATATTTGGAAAAATACCCATAGGTGAAAAGTGTTTATTTTGATGTTTTATGATAGAATATGAAGCTATAAATTATGTTAAACAACTTTTGCTAGCCGATTTTAAGCGAAAACGAGTAAGTTGACATAATCGATAAAAATACCTAATGTTCTTAAGTGCATGTTAGAGTGGGAATTTGATGTTGCCATAGAAGGGAAAAATGTTCAGCCTGTCATAAAACATAAGAATAAGGGATGAAGTTTAATTTCCGAGCCTTGGGGCAAAAATGTAATTATGCAAAAGTTTAGGGGCAAAATTGTAATTTTGAAAAAGTTAGAGTCGATGGCTGTTTTGATGAATGTGAGTATTAAGTTAATTAAATTTGCTATTTTAGATCAAGAAGAATGAAACTCGAGGTTAGACAAAGGAAAGAGTAAAGTTGAAGACTAATTTGGTGAATTTGACTATAGTTGGTACCGAGGTAAGTTTACGGTAAATAAATATAATATTTCAATAATTATTATTAATGCTGTTATTTTCCAGCAATTATGTATTTATTTTATGAATTTATTTAATCTTGACTTAAGTATGAGATGATAGAGAATTAAAATTAAAAAGTCCCGTTGATACATAAGGATGGTACTGGATACGAATGTCATGACATTTGGGTAAAGAGGTCCCATGTAAGACCATGTCTGGGACATGGCATTGGCACCGAGATGAGAGGTCCCATGTAAGACCATGTCTGGGACATGGCATTGGCACCGAGATGAGAGGTCCCCTATAAGACCATGTCTGGGACATGGCATGGGCACCGAGATGAGAACATCCCATGTAAGACCATGTGTGGGACATGGCTTTGGCATGTTATTATCAGAAGAGACCCAAGTATCCTTATTGTTTCAATGTAGCTCAACGGGCTTGTAAACGAATCATGTTCATGAAAGTTTAGTTTAAAGCATAAATGGCAAGCTCATGTAATTTATAAGAGTTACTATCAATTGATGTTCAACGATACAGCAAGAGATGAGTAAGTTATGCACACAAGTATATTAAGTAATCAAGCAAGAGAACTAGTATGAGATTAACTAAAGAGTAAAATAGAGATATAGACACTTGAGTTTAATTATTTGTGTTAAATATTGTTATTTGTTTGCTAGTAAACTTACTAAGCTTTATGCTTACGTCTTTTATTTCTCTTTCTCTTATAGTATTGCAAGGTTACTTCAAGGATCCTAAAGAAGTCGGAGATCGTCCACACTATCAAGAACAACTACTCGGTATTTTATGATGAAACATGTTTGGGATATGGCATGTATAGGGATTTAGTTATTTTGTATGTTTGTAATTATGATGTTGCTAAAGAATGAGGTGTAAGTATTTTATGATGAATGGTTATTAAAATAGTTAAGCATGAAAGTGTTTGTGGTTATAAGAGTCTAAGTGATATATTATGCATGGAAATCATGAAAAGGGTAAAAGTTTGCAAGGAAACAGAATTCAGGCAGCACAGTGACGTGACTTTGAAAAATCACCTAGGATGGTATAAAATTAATTATTGGATGAATGATATGTGAAATTAAATCTTGTTGAGTCTATTTTCATGCAAAAATAACGGTGTAGAAAAAGGAATTTTATATTTTGAGATATATGAATTTTAGTGAGACAGGGTCAGAACTATTTTTGGAGTCCCCTGTTCTGAGTTTAGAAAATCACTAAAAATGGTAAAAAAAATAGTTTTGAGTTGTTTATTATATTTATGGAATCCTTATTGAGTCTATTTTCTGTATAAATAAGTGGTAGCATTATATGAAAATCCCATAATGAGAAATTTTATTTTTAGTGACAAGAGGTCAGGGTAGTTGATTGGTGAAATAGGGGAGACTTTAACTAATAAAGTGTACTAATTGGAAAAGAAAAAAATTTTAAAAATTTTATGGTATGAAGATATATGAGTCTAGTTTCAGGGAAAATTTACGGAGTTAAATTTTAAGTTCCGTAGCTCGAGTTGTAACTAATTTAGTAACTTCTGCGCGATTGGACAGATTGCTGTAAAATTTGAAATTAAATTTCAAAACAAGTTTTTATGCTTCGAATTAGTAAGATAAGATAAGTAATGCCTCGTGCTCGACTCCGGAAACGGTCTCGGGTAAGGGGTGTTACATTTTTGGTATCAGAGCAGGTTTAGTCGGTTCTCGGAAATATGTATTATGAATAAAAGTCTACCTATACATGCCATACTTATATATTTTGATAGTGTGACGACTCCTGATGATTTTAAAATGTTTTGTTTTATAGTTATGGATCCTGAACGAGCTAGTGCTGATGAAGTAGAGGGTAATGCACCTGCTCTCACAGAAGGGACGGCGCCACTAGATGTTAATGATAGTGAAAGACCTACATCAGTTAGACAGGGAGGAGGAGCTAGATAAGCCTTCTTCCAAGCCATGAATGATTGGTTTGCCGAATTCGTTAAATGCGAATCCTACTGTAAGACCTCCACCCCCTCAAGATTCACGGGTTCCCCATGTAATCGCCTTGACTCTGGTATAGTCATCAGGGAGAGACCACCTGTTGATAAGATTAGGAAGCAAGGGGCTGAAGAATTTTGGGCTACGAAAGATGATGATGCAGAAAAAGTAGAATTCTGGCTTGAGAATACCATCAGGGTTTTTGAAGAATTATCTTGTACTCCGGAAGAATGTATGAAGTGTGTTGTTTCACTTCTCAGAGATTCAGCTTACCATTGGTGGAAGACCCTCGTGTCAGTAGTACCAAGTGAAAGGGTTACCTGGGATTTCTTTCAGGAGGAGTTCCGAAAGAAGTATATTAGCCAGAGATTTATAGATCAGAAAAGGAAAGAGTTTCTTGAGCGCGAATTCGTCAGACTTAGTAAGTATGCCCGGGAATTTGTATCCACCGAAGCCAACATGTGCAAGAGATTTGAAGATGGGCTTAATGATGATATCCGACTATCAGTGGGTGTATTGGAAATTAGAGAGTTTGTTGCCTTAGTTGAGAGAGCTTGTAAAGTAGAAGATTTGTTGAAAGAAAAAGAGAAAGGCAAAGCTGAAGCTGAAGTACAGGATACAAAGAAGAGGCAAATGAGTAGATCATTTCAGTCTACTTCTAAGAGGCCTAGGGAGCTCTCTAGCGGATCACATTTTCCAGCTAGATATTCTAGCCGAAGCAGGGGTAGAAGATTCGAGGGTTCTAGAGCCCAAACCACTACTGATTGCAAGTCTGAGCGATTACTCGACCTCCTAGGCGGAATGTCCTCAATGTGGGAGACGCCACCCCGGAGAGTGTAGAGCAGGTGAAAATGTTTGTTTTAGATGTGGAGCACCAGATCACTTTGTTCGGGATTGTCCTGAAACAACAAAAAGGGAAGAAATAATGAGTGCAAGATCAGGAAATGCTCCTACCAGAGGTAGACCGCAGAGAAACCCAGGACTGGGAGTGAGTAGCAGGGGTGCATCCAGAGATTCAGTAGCTAGACCCGATGTTAGAGCAACCGCGAGAACATATGCTATTCGAGCTCGTGAAGAGGCGTCCTCTCCTGATGTAATTGCGGGTACATTTTCTCTCTATAATACTACTGTTATTGCATTAATTGATCCTGGCTCTACACATTCATACATATGCACAAAATTAGCATTTGTTAAAAATTTATCTGTTCAACCTACTGAATTTATGGTTAAAGTCTCGAACCCCCTGGGCCAGTTTGTGATGGTGGATAAAGTTTGTAAAAATTGTCCATTGATGGTAAAAGATATTTGTTTCCCAGTTGACTTGATGTTATTGCCTTTTGATGAGTTTGATGTGATATTGGGTATGGATTGCTTAACTCAGCATGATGCAGTAGTAAACTGTAGACAGAAATATGTTGTACTGAAGTGCCAGGATGGAGAATTACTTCGGGTTAAATCTGATCAGACAAATGAATTATCTGATGTGATTTCAGTTATGACGGCTCAGAAGTGTGTCAGAAAAGGGTATGATGTTTATTTGGCGTATGTGTTGGATACTAAAGTATCTGAGTCAAAGATCTGAGCGATGTCGATTGTATGTGAATTTTCTAATGTGTTTCCAGAGGAGTTACCAGGGTTGCCACTGGAAAGAGAAGTGGAATTTTCTATAGATTTGATTCCGGGAACTGCCCTAATTTCCATAGCTCCGTATCGTATGGCTCCTCTGAAATTAAAAGAGTTAAAACGCGATTCTGAGAACTTGTTGACAGAGGTTTTGTTCGTCCGAGTCATCACTTGGGGTGCTCCAGTTCTGTTTGTGAAAAAGAAAGACGGGTCTTTGAGACTGTGTATTGACTATCGGCAGCTTAATAAGGTAACTATAAAGAATAAGTACCCGTTGCCTCGACTTGATAATTTATTTGATCAGCTGAAAGGTGCCACAGTATTTTCGAAGATTGATCTCTGATCGGGTTATTATCAGTTACGGGTAAAAGATCCAGACGTGCCAAAGACAGCTTTCAGAACCAGGTATGGGCATTATAAGTTTCTGGTTATGCCGTTTGGGTTGACTAATGCACCTGCAGTATTCATGGATTTGATGAACTGGATATTCAGACCGTATTTAGACAGGTTTGTAGTAGTTTTCATTGATGACATTTTAGTCTATTCTCGGGATGAAACTAAGCATGCAGAACATTTGAGAATAGTGTTGCAAATTCTGCGTGAAAAGAAACTTTATGCTAAATTCAGTAAATGTGAATTTTGGCTTCAAGAGGTAGGTTTTCTCGGACATATTGTATCTGCAGAAGGCATCAGGGTAGATCGGAGTAAAATTTCAGCCATTGTCAATTGGAGCCCACAGAAGAATGTATCTGAAGTTAGAAGTTTCTTGGGTTTAGCTGGTTATTATCGGAGATTTGTACAAGGGTTTTCTATGATAGCTTCTCCAATGACCCGTTTATTACAGAAAGATGTTAAATTTGAATGGACAGAAAAATGCCAGCAAAGTTTCGACTGATTGAAGGAGTTGTTGACGAAAGCACCTGTGTTGGTACAGCCTGAATCGGGTAAGGAATTTATTATTTATAGTGATGCATCATTAAATGGTTTGGGTTGTGTCTTGATGCAAGAAGATAAAGTAATAGCCTATGCTTCAAGACAACTTAAGCCACATGAAAGAAACTACCCGATACATGATCTCGAATTAGCTGCTATTGTATTTGCATTGAAAATATGGTGGCATTATTTGTATGGTGAGAAATGTCATATTTATACTAATCACAAAAGTTTGAAGTATTTGATGACACAGAAAGATTTGAATCTGAGAAAACGCAGATGGCTTGAATTGATAAAAGATTATGATTTGGTTATTGATTACCATCTGGGTAAGGCTAACGTGGTAGCTGATGCTTTGAGCTGAAAATCTCTGTTTGCTTTACGAGCTATGAATGCCCGGTTGTCACTGACTGATGATGGTTCAATCATAGCTGAAATGAAGGCTAAATCGATGTTTAGTCAACAAATATGTGAGGCTCAGAAAAATGATGAGAAGTTACAAGCTAAACGGGTACAATGTGAGTCAGGTAATGATTCAGAATTTTAGACTGAGACTGATGGTTGTTTATTATTCAGAGGCCGAGTATGTGTACCGAAGAATTTCGAGCTTATACAGAAGATTCTACACGAGGCCCATAGCGGTACTATGTCTGTACATCCGGGGAGTAATAAAATGTATAATGATTTGAAAAAGATGTATTGGTGGCCGGGTATGAAACGTGATATCTCTGAGTTTGTATCAAGATGTTTGGTATGTCAACAGGTTAAAGCTGAACATCAAGTGCCTTCGGGGTTACTTCAACCAATCACTATACCGGAATGGAAATGGGAAAGAGTCACTATGGATTTTGTATTTGGGTTACCGATGTCTCCAAAGAAGAAAGATGCCATTTGGGTAATTGTCGATCAATTGACAAAGTCTGCGCACTTTATTCCGGTATGTATGGATTATTCTTTAGATAAATTGGCTGAATTGTACATATCTGAGATTGTTAGACTACATGGAGTGCCTGTCTCCATTATATCAGATAGAGACCCCCGATTTACGTCTCGTTTCTAGAGCAAATTGCAAGAAGCTTTGGGTACTTAGTTGCATTTCAGTACTGCATTTCATCCTCAGACAGATGGCCAATCTGAGCGTGTAATTCAGGCATTGGAAGATATGCTCCGATGTTGTGTATTAGAATTTCAAGGTAATTGGGAAAGGTATCTACCTTTGATTGAATTTGCTTATAATAACAGTTATCAATCCAGTATTAAAATGTCTCCGTATGAAGCTTTGTATGGTAGAAAATGTAGAACACTGTTATATTGGACAGAGCTCAGTGAAAAGAAGATACACGGAGTTGATTTGATTCGGGAAACAGAAGAAAAAGTAAGACTGATTCGGGATAGTTTAAAAGCAGCTTCCGATTGTCAGAAGTCATATGCTGATCTTAAACGAAGGGAGATTGAATTTCAGGTGGGTGATAAAGTATTCTTAAAAGTGTCTCCTTGGAAGAAAGTTCTTCGATTCGGTCGAAAGGGTAAATTGAGTCCAAGATTTATCAGACCATATGAAATCATAGAAAGAATTGGACCGGTTGCTTATCGATTGGCTTTACCACGGAACTCGATGAATTCATAATGTTTTCATGTATCTATGCTACTGACGATATCGGTCAGATCCTTCACATGTTATTGCTCAAGCGAAGTGGAGATTGACGGATATGACTCATAATGAAGAACCGGTTAAGATATTAGCACAGGAAACTAAGGAGCTTAGAAACAAAAGATAAATTTGGTGAAAGTGTTATGGCAAAAGCACGGGATTGAGGAAGTGACATGGGAACCGGAAGAGGCAATGAGAAAACAGTACCCAAACCTCTTTACTGGTAAGATTTTCGAGGACGAAAATCCAAAAAAGGGGGGAGAGTTGTAATGGCCCAAATTTAAGGTTATCGGAACAGTGGTTTCGGGACCACAAATCTGATGAGAAAAATTTTATTTTTCTTATATTCTTATGGTCTATGATTTCACAAAATGATTTCATGAAAATTTCGTTCGAAAATATTGACGTTTGGGCACTCAATTTAGTCAAAAGGACTAAATTGTAAAAAGTGCAAAAGTTGAGTTCTACATGTTAGAGGTGTCCAATTGTTATGAAACTTTAAATTGGAGGTCCTTATATGGTAATTAGACCATTGGTAACTTGGTAGACAAAAATGGACATGAGATAAGTGAAATAGAAAATTTTTAAGTTAGGGGCAATTTGGTAATCTAGTAATAAAAATAATTAAAAGGGAAAAAGATGGAAAAAATCATCATCTTCTTCATTAGGACGAACTCAGCAAGGGGGGAAGCCATAGTTAGGGTTTTCAAGCTTCCAAGCTCCATAGTAAGTGATCCCAAGCCCCGTTTTTAATGTTCTTTACGTTTTTGGAGTCCCGGTAGCTTAAGTTAGCTTATTTTAGCAATAATTTAACCTAGGGTTTATATTTGGAAAAATAATCATAGGTGAAAAGTGTTTATTTTGATGTTTCATGATAGAATATGAAGCTATAAATTATGTTAAACAACTTTTGCTAGCCGATTTTAAGCGAAAACGAGTAAGTTGACATAATCGGTAAAAATACCTAATGTTCTTAAGTGCAAGTTAGAGTGGGAATTTGATGTTGCCATAGAAGGGAAAAATGTTCAGCATGTCATAAAACATAAGAATAAGGGATGAAGTTTAATTTCCGATCCTTGGGGCAAAAATGTAATTATGCAAAAGTTTAGGGGCAAAATTGTAATTTTGAAAAAGTTAGAGTCGAGGGCTGTTGTGATGAATGTGAGTATTAAATTAATTAAATTTGGTATTTTAGATCAAGAAGACCGAAACTCGAGGTTAGACAAAGGAAAGAGTAAAGTTGAAGACTAAGTTGGTGAATTTGACTATAGTTGGTACCGAGGTAAGTTTACGGTAAATAAATACAATATTTCAATAATTATTATTAATGCTGTTATTTTTCAGCAATTATGTATTTATTTTATGAATTTATTTAATGTTGACTTAAGTATGAGATGATAGAGAATTAAAATTAAAAAGTCCCGTTGATACATAAGGATGGTCTTTGGATCTGAATGTCATGACATTTGGGTAAAGAGGTCCCATGTAAGACCATGTCTGGGACATGGCATTGGCACCAAGATGAGAGGTCCCATGTAAGACCATGTTTGGGACATGGCGTTGGCACCAAGATGAGAGGTCTCATGTAAGACCATGTCTGGGACATGGCATTGGCACCGAGATGAGAGGTCCCCTATAAGACCATGTCTGGGACATGGCATGGGCACCGAGATGAGAACATCCCATGTAAGACCATGTGTGGGACATGGCTTTGTCATGTTATTATCAGAAGAGACCCGAGTATCCTTATTGTTCCAATGTAGCTCAACGGGCTTGTAAACGAATCATGTTCATGAAAGTTCAGTTTAAAGCATAAATGGCAAGCTCAGGTAATTTATAAGAGTTAAGAACTTATTATACTATCAATTGATGTTCAACGATACAGCAAGAGATGAGTAAGTTATGCACACAAGTATATTAAGTAATCAAGCAAGAGAACTAGTATGAGATTAACTAAAGAGTAAAATAGAGATATAGACACTTGAGTTTAATTATTTGTGTTAAATATTGTTATTTATTTGCTAGTAAACTTACTAAGCTTTATGCTTACGTCTTTTATTTCTCTTTCTCTTATAGTATTGCAAGGTTACTTCAAGGATCCTAAAGAAGTCGGAGATCGTCCACACTATCAAGAACAACTACTCGGTATTTTATGATGAAACATGTTTGGGTTATGGCATGTATAGGGATTTAGTTATTTTGTATGTTTGTAATTATGATGTTGCTAAAGAATGAGGTGTAAGTATTTTATGATGAATGGTTATTAAAATAGTTAAGTATGAAAGTGTTTGTGGTTATAAGAGTCTAAGTGATATATTATGCATGGAAATCATGAAAAGGGTAAAAGTTTGCAAGGAAACAGAATTCAGGCAGCACAGTGACGTGACTTTGAAAAATCACCTAGGATGGTATAAAATGAATTAGAGGGTTAATGATATATGAAATTAAATCTTGTTGAGTCTATTTTCATACAAAAATAACAGTGTAGAAAAAGGAATTTTATATTTTGAGATATATGAATTTTAGTGAGACAGGGTCAGAACTGTTTTTGGAGTCCCCTGTTCTGAGTTTAGAAAATCACTAAAAATGGTACAAAAATAGTTATGAGTTGTTTTTTATATTTATGGAATCCTTATTGAGTCTATTTTCTGTAGAAATAAGTGGTAGCATTATATGAAAATCCCATAATTAGAAATTTTATTTTTAGTGACAAGAGGTCAGGGCAGTTGATTGGTGAAACAGGGGAGAATTTAACTAATAAACTGTACTAATTGGCTAAGCAAAAAATTCTAAAAATTTTATTGTATGAAGATATATGAGTCTAGTTTCAGGAAAAATTTACGGAGTTAAATTTTGAGTTCCGTAGCTCGAGTTATAACTAATTTAGTAACTGCTGCACGATTGGACAGATTGCTGTAAAATTTGAAATTAAATTTCAAAACAAGTTTTTATGCTTCGAATTAGTAAGATAAGATAAGTAATGCCTCGTGCTCGACTCCGGCAACGGTCTCGGGTAAGGGGTGTTACAGTGTTAGCCATGTAAAATCATATATAAGCCAATAAACATGGATGGATACAACAATTGATCAAGTTCCAAATGCATGTATCAACCAATTCAAGTATCTATATACCATGTAATAACATTGCCATGTAATTCATGTATATACATGTAATAGTTCGTATCAAACCCTTAGTAATTCGTATCAAAACATTATCTGTTGAACCATTTAGAATATTGTTGGATACCCAAGATAGCTCACACGTAGTGTACTAGCTCATATAATTGTAATCCGTCAATTCATATACATGTATGCTCATACACTTTGTGAATCGGTATGCTCACTCGAGCTGCAGATCGGTATGCTCACTCGAGCTGCAGATCGGTATGCTCACTCGAGCTGCAGATCGGTATGCTCATATGAGCTATAAATCGATATGCTAATACGAGCTGTGGGTCGAAACGTAGCTACACGATGCTGCTCAAACAAGTTGTGGAGTATCCGCAACACATGTAGGACCTCATCCATAGGTAGAACGTTTAGAACCAGTACCTAAATCATGAAAACCCTAATGACATGTCATTTATATCCTACGGAATCCTAAGGTTCAAACGGGGCTCAGTAATCATCGTACGTCATTGGATATGCAATTGATTATTTTGTAGGATAATTCATAACATATATATGTAACACCCCTTACCCGAGACCGTTCCCGAAGTCGAGCACGAGGTGTTATCTTTCTTAACTTACTAGTTCGGAGCATAAAAATTTGCTTTTAAATTAACTCTCTCATGTTCAATAAATATGACCCTAAAAAGGACACTAGAGACCCTAAAACATGCAACGGAAATGGTTCGGGCCCAAACCGGGAACATTAAAAATTTTTCGAATACTTAAACAAATCAAAATAATTTATTTCACCATTTACAATAAAACTGTCCACACGCATAATAGTCACTAATTTAATTATAACTTTGAGTTACAAAACTTAAAATTTAGATCCGTAAATTTTCCCTGAAACTAGACTCATATATCTTCTTATCAAAAAATTTTCAGAATTTTTGGTTGAGCTAATTAGTACAGTTTATTCTTTAAATTCTCCCATTTTTCACCATCGATGTTCTGACTCCTCTTTACTAAAAATTAATTATATCATTTTACAGAATTTTTATAATGTTTTCGTTTGTTTCTTTTGAAAATAGACTCACTAAGGAATCTATACATATAAATTATGACTCATAATTATTTCTGTACAATTTTTAATGATTTTCTAAAATCAGATTAGGGGACTTCAAAAACCATTCTGACCCGGACTCACTAAAATTCAAATATCTCATAATATAAAATTTCTTTGCCTGCACCTCTCTCATGTGAAAACATACTCGATAAGACTTAATTCTATATCCCATTCACTATCTAATTCCATTTATACTATTTTTGATGATTTTTCAAAATCACGTCAATACTGCTATCCAAAAACTGTTCCATTGCAAATTTTTACTCTTTTATAATTTCTTTGTATTAACTATCATTTAGGCATACATAACACCAAAATATGTTCTTAAATAGCCATTTCAATAGCTAATCATTAGCCATATCATGAGGACACACACAAATGACTAAGTCTCTATACATGCAATAACTTAAAATGTTTCGAATCACAAAATACCGAGATGGCCTGTTGATAGTGTGAAACGATCTCTGACGCCCTTACGATCCCCGAATTGGCTTGACGATACTATAAAAAAAAAGGAAAATTAAGTAAGTGTAAAGCTTAGTAAGTTTACAAGCAAATAAATAACAACATTTATCATAAATAATTATACTCATAAACTATTATCAAGTATCATGATCTTTACTTTCTTCTTTACTTACTCTCTTACTTGTTTACTTACTTGCTTACTTAAATAACTCATGATTATAACTTCTCCTCCCTTGCTGAAATTTCTTTCTCAACTGATAACTGAGATATTATTAACTCTTATAACTCACCTGAATCTATTTATTATGCTTTTACCTGAACTTTCATGTAACATAGTCTATTTACTAGCCCGTTGAACCACTTGGAATACTAAGGATACTCGGGTCTCCTGTCTGATAATAACATGCCAAAGCCATGTCCCAGACATGGTCTTACATGGGATGTTTCCTGTACTGCCAATTCCATATCCCAGATAAGGTCTTACATGGGAGTTCTCATATTGGTGCCCGTGCCATGTCCCAAACATGGTCTTACGGGGGACCTCTCATCTCGGTGCCAACGCCATGTCCCAGATATGGTCTTACATGGGACCTCTCATAACCTCAATAATGTCAATGTCATTTCCCAGACATGGTCTTACACGGGATCTCATTCCCCTAATGTCATGACATTTGTATCCGATACATTCCTAATGTTTCAACGAGACTTTTCAACACTAATTCTCTATCATCTCACACTTGAGTCAACATTAAATAATTTTATAAAATAAGTACATAATTGCTGGAAAATAAAAATATTAATAAAAATTATTAAAATATTGCATTTATTTATCGTAAACTTACCTCGGTATAAAATACAATCAAATCTAGCAACTTAGTCCTCAACCTTTTTCTTTCCCCGGTCTAACTCCGGATTTCTTTCATCTTGATCTATAATAGAAAATTTACCTTATTTAATAATTAAATTCATCAAAATAGTCCTTGACTCGAACTTTGGAAAAATTATGATTTTGCCCCTAAAATTTTGCATATTTACACTTTTGCCCCAAAGCTCGAAAATTAAACTTCATCCCTTATTATTATGTTTTACGACATGATGAACATCTTTCCCTTCTATGGTAACATCAAATTCCCACTCTAACATTTACTTATGAACATTAAGTATTTTTATCGATTATGTCGTTTTACTCGTTTTCACTTAAAATCGCCTAGCAAAAGTTGTTTAACATAATTTCAAGCTTCATATTCTACCATAAAACATCAAAATAAACATATTTGACCTATGGTTATTTTTCCAAATATGAACCCTAACATGAATTAATGGTAGAATAAGCTAAACCGAGCTACGAGGTTATCAAAAATGTAAAGTACATTAAAAATGGGGCAAAGATGGACTTACTATGAAGCTTGGAAGCTTGAACAAAACCCTAGTCATGGCTTCCATGACATATTCGGCCATATGGAGAAGATGGACAAGAAATTTGGCTTTTATTTTGTCTTTTAGTCCATTTAATTACCAATTTACCAAAATGCCCTTAAATTAAAAAATCCTATTTCACTTTTCTCATGTCCATTTTTGTCCACAAGTTAACCAATGGTCTAATTACCATTTAAGAACCTCCAATTTAAAATTTCATAATAATTGGACACCTCTTGCTTCTAGAACTCAAGTTTTTCACTTTTTACAATTTAGTTCTTTTGACTAAATTGAGTGCCCAAACATCGAAATTTTTGAACGAAATTTTCACGAAATCATTCCGTGAAATTTTAGACCATAAAAATAAATTTTTTCTCCTTGAATTTGTGGTCACGAAACCAATGTTCCGACTAGGCCTTATTTCAGGATGTTACAATATATTTCAATTAAAAACATATAAACACAATTTAATTACACGAACTTACCTCAACGAGTATACGTAGAACTTGCCCCAATCTAAATCTGTACGAGGTCTAACTGGATCTATACAGATAAATTTAACTCAATTCAACATATAACTCGTTCAATTTAATCCAATACATATTTTTTGACAAAATTATCATTTTGCCCCTATACTTTTAATTTCTTTGCAATTAAATCCCTAGGCTCAGAAAATGAAATTCAAGAAATTTTATCCCTACCCAAGCCTAGTCGATTATTATACAAACTTATAGAAGCCCACATATTTCATAAATTCGCAAATTATACCATGAATTTATCACATATTACAATTTAACCCCTAATTGACAATTTCATCGAAAATTTCTTTACAAAAGTTGTTTATCTAACAACAACCATCCATTTTCTATCATCAAACATGTATTCAACAATGGAAAAACCCTAATAGTTTACCGCTTTCACAATTTAATCCCGGGCTAGCTAAATTAAGCTACAACGATCTCGGAAATATAAAAATCATTAAAAACATATTAAAAATACATACCTAATCAAAGAAATAAGAATGGCCGAATGTCAAGCTTAACAATGGCTTCTTTCTTTTGTGTAATTCGATTGAACATTGATAATGGAAGATGATGATTAATTTTATTTCACTTGTTTTTATCATTGATTACCTATTTACAATGGCAACCTTTAAAATCATTAGTAATTACACAATATGCCAAGCCATCATATTCCACTAACATATTTATGGTCTAATTATCATGTAAGTACTTCCACTTTAAAGTTCTATAGCTATTTAATACCTTTAGCTATTAAAACTCAACTTTTACACTTTACGCGATTTAGTCTTTTTTATTAGTTTGAGCATGTAAATGGTAAATTTTCTTAACGAAACTTTATATGGTATTAATATCATACTGTATCAAATAATAGAATAATAAAATAATTTTTTTGACTTCAGATTTGTGGTCACGAAACCTCTATTTTTATTTCACTAAAAATAGGCTGTTACAGCCAGGCTGTGTGCCTTACACGGTTGACACACACGCCCGTGTCTCAGGCCGTGTAACATTCGAAATAGGGACACATGACCGTGTCAGTGCCTATGTAACTCTTTGACTTGGGTCAGACGGCCAAGCCACATGACCGTGTGCCAGGCCGTGTAACCCTCGAAATGGCCTCACACACCCGTGTGCCAAGCTGTGTGCTTGGCCGTGTAACTGCCTGACTTGCCACCCTTTCAAACCTACAGGGGACACACGGCCGTGTCGCATGGCCGTGTGAACAAGAAATAAGCCAAATTCAAGCCATTTCTTTCACCCAATTCAAACACATACCTACAAGCTATTTTCACATAAAACCAAGACCCTAAATCATGCCCAAATCATGCCCAAAACATGCATAATGAGACCAATTCAATAGACCAATTTTCCATACAACCAATACGCCATCTAGGCACCTCAATCACAATCATCAAACATGTCTTAGCATATGCATATTTATCCATAATTCAACCATACACAACTACTTATTTCTTTACCAAAATAAAACATAATTGACCATATATAACATCACATTCTAACATACTAAATTGGCCATTCAAAACATACCTTTACTTAGCCATATTAAAACCAACCATCAAAGCATCAAAGTGCCAAAAGCACACCAACCATAATACCATATATACATGCCAAACATAACAACTAGATCATTAACACAAGTCCACCTATACATGCCATTATAAACTTGCCCAAAACATCCAAATCTACTGATATAGTTGTTGGATAGTGTGATAGGTCTCCAGTGAGCTTCCAAACTGATCAAGCTTCCGATAATCTATAAAACATAGAAAAGAAAAATAACGTAAGCATATAATGATTAGTAAGTTAGTAAATCATGAACATAGCTTACCATTTCAATGCAAAATCTTATAAAATAAACATGAATCAATCCAACATAGCTTGGCACAAGCCTAAGCATCATCAACAACATAAGTTAGTGATTAAACACATAACTTAGCAAAATCATCTCATGGTAAGATAGATTTCAAGAACATAACATACTTGAACTTATACTTTCCATAAACATGGTTATACATTCTTTAATCATCAACCATACATACCTTTCCATAAATTTATAACTTATCTATCAGTACACTTACCGTTCCTTCCCTTTTCATGCTCGTTGAATGACTTAGAATAATATTAGATAAGCGGGGAGTTCACACAAGGTGTGCTAAACATATGATCAAAACCATTCCTTTTCCTTTTTCCTTTACATCAATGCTTACTATAGCCATAAATGGGTCTGCTCACACAAGCTGACGGTCAAAATGTACCGACACGATGCCACTCACACAAGCTAACGAGTATCTACAACAAATGTTAGAACTTAGCCATCGGTACGACATTTAGGACCAGCACCCGAAACATGGTAACGCTAATGACATGTCATTTGTATCCTATATATTCCTAATGTTCAAACGGGGCTTGATAGTCGTCGAAACGTCGTTGGATTTTCTGTCCAACATGATATGATATATAGAATAATGACATATAATTCAAATAACATTAAAACATTATTAAACATACAAACTTACCTTGATTTTCAGGATGTTGATATACGACCACTAATTCAAGACTTTATCTTTTCCTCGATCTAGATCCGTATGAGGCTTAACTTGATCTAATTAAGAAAATTCAATCCATTTAAGATTCATTCTATTTAATTCAGTCAAAAATTCATAGTTTTACAAAAATAACATTTTTACCCCTAATGTTTTTTCTTTACAATTTAGTCCTTAAGCTCGTAAATTGAAATTCATGCAATTTCATCCACATATCATGCTAGGGACTCATATCAACCCACAATTCACAATTTCATCATGATATTTTACTACTTTTGCATAATAGTCCCTAAATGATAATTTCATCAAAAATCACTTTACAAAAGTTATTTATTTAACAACAAAGATTCATTTTCTTCCATTAAACATAAAAAATCACCCAAACATATTCATGGCAAAACCCTAATCCTTTAACAGTTTTGCAAATTAGTCTCCGAGTTAACTAGATTAAGCTACAACTTCTTTAAAAACATAAAAATCAATAAAAAAACAGAGCTTAAAACATACCAGCATGTAGAAAGATGAAATGTGAAAGATGATAGCCATTTTTCTTTTTCTTTTTTACTAAACATTTAACTTAATTATCAATTTACTAAATTAACCTTTAAAAATTTGTTAATATTTCATTAAAACTATCCATCATTTTCCACTATCTCATTAATTGCTTCAATTACCACTTAAGTCCTTCAGTTTCAAATTCCATAGCCATTAGACCCCTTTAGCTTATAGAATTTAACTTTTGCACCTTTTACGATTTAGTCTTTTTTACTTAATTAAGCATGCAAACATTAAAATTTTTTAACGAAATTTTTATATGGCCCTACTAATATTTCGTAGACACAAATAATAATAAAATAAATATTTTAAGTCAGGTTTATGGTCCCAAAACCACTATTCTCATTTCTCTTAAAACAGGCTGTTATAGGTATGACTTAGTCTGGGTTCCTATGCAATTGCAAAAAATGAGATAGCATGATTTTTAACATTCTTGGGTACACACGAGCTATCACACGGGCAACCCACAGGGGCATGTGCCCTGAACTTGTTAGGTGCAATTTTCATACGGGCTGGCACACGGCCTGCAACATGGCTGTGTGACCCAACAACGAATTGAATACGACCTGTGACACGGCCTTGTGAGGATATTTTGAATGCTATACGGGCTGGCACACTATCTGCGACATGGTCGTGTGAAATTATTTCGAAGGGTACATGGTTTGTCACACGGTTGGCCACACAATCATGTCTGGAACGACATGGTCTGGGCTATGTCACATGGCCGTGTGACCCTTGTTTTAAAATTTTTGAATTTTTCCTGAATTTTTTGATTTGTTTCAAATTTGTCTCTAATTGTTCCTATACTAATTTTAAGGCCTCGTAGGCTCATTTTAAGGCCCATAAATGTATGTATTACACTCTTTTGAATTATTATTAAATTATGTTAATTAAACATGCAACTTGATGCTTTCTGTTATTGATTGTTCTGGATTATATGGTAATACGTCGTAACCTTAATTCGTCAACGGATACGAGTTATGGGTGTTACAATTAGCCTTAGATTTTCCCTTTTTTTTACTTTTTATTGTTACCTTACACATTCTAACACTTTATTGTTTCTTGTGTTAGTAGGTTAAAACACTTTGCACATTCCTTCCTCTGTGCAACAGAATTCTTTAGTGTCTAGCCGATTTTGGATTCCTAGTGCCACTAGGTTTGCTTGGCTAGTTTTATTCTAATACATTCTAATTAGTTTATATAAACACTTTTAAAAGACTCACAAGACTAATTCTTACCTCATTAAGAATTTGATTTTTATTTCTAACTGCATAACAGTGAAGTTTGCTTAATTTTTCTTTCTTGAGTGTTGTGTTCTTTTCAAGCTTTTATAATGGTTTGCAATATTATGATTAGGAAGTTGCAAAGGGATCAAGAGGTTTTAAATGCTCAAGATCAGCAATGTGGCACTATCCTAGACACGATCACCAAAAATTTAGAATGTCTAAGTTCCAAAATTGAGTGCCAGAATCATAATTAGGGAGATAAGGTTGATCAACCTCGTCTTCGACCAAATAACGTGTCTCTTGTGAAAATGATGAGAATTTGGTTAATAATGACTGTGGGCAATATTTTTTTGCTAAACCAAAGTTCAACATTCAACCATTTTGAGGGAAGTATGATCACGAGGCATATTGTGAGTGGGAATAAAAAATTGAACTTATGTTTCGTTACTATAAATGCTGGGAAGAGAAAAAAGTCTCATTGGCGACCCTTGGATTTTCAAATTATGCATTGAGTTGGTGGATTCAACTTGGAATTAATTATCAAAGAAACCATGAAAGGGTAATTGAAACATAGGACTAGTTGAAACAAGTGATGTAAAACCATTACGTTCCTTCTCATTACTATAGAGAGCACAAAACAAAACTTTGATGCCTTGTTCAAGGTAATCGATCTGTTGATGAGTACTTTAAGGAGATGGAGATGCTTATGCAAAGACCAAATTTATGAGAAGATGAAAAGAATACCATGATGCGATTCTGTAAATGGCTTGAATGTTTCAATAGCCAATGTTCTTGATCTTCAAACCTACAGTGATCTTAAGGAGGCGGTACACAAGGCAATTGAGATTGAGCAGCAATTTCAACAATGTCAATCTCATTCATTTGGTGCATCAAAATATTATAGATGTACGGGTTCTAATTCTAGTTTCAAAAATTCGAAACCTCCTTATACTATTAAAAAATTATTGTCAAAACATTATGAGAGTAAACCTTTTGAGTGGAAAAGTGGGGCTCCTACAAAACCTTCTTTGACATCTTCTAAGCAGTCCACTTCTACTAATTTATCACCAAAACAACAAAGAGCTTGTGACATTGAATGTTTTATGTACAAAGGGTGTGGGCACTATAGTCATGATTATGCCAACACTATAATTTTGTTGACAAAAAAAAAATGAATGTGAGAATTTTTTCCTCGAATCTATGGAGTTAGATGAGATAGAAATGTCATGTTCTCCTATTGAGATATATTATACTGAATTGAATATTCATAATAATTGTGAGGGGGTTATGGGAAGTGTGGAAGAAAAATTTGAAAAATTTGAAAATACAGAGATAAAAGAGTCCTTGAGTGATAAAAGTCTACTTGATGGTCCACTTTTAGTGAGTGAAAATACATATAAGGTAAAATTGGAGAGTTCTCAGGTATGAAAAAAAATGAAAAGCAAAAAAATATTCATGCAAAAGTGAGAAATGATTATGTTTTAACTAACCATAACTCAAATTTTTTTAGTAGTGTTTCCTTGTTATAGGATTTCAAAAATCCATTGATGGACTTCCAATTACATCACTCTACCATCGATAGACGATTTTTATTAAATTCCATTAACCGAAGCTACCAATTTTCAAGTTTAGGAAATCAATAAACTTGTGCCTACTTTTTGTATGGGATTCAAGAATTTCTAGGTTGAGCTGTCTTCATGGAATTCAAATATCCGTCTCTAGCTTCGAAACGCACTTTGAATCACTCAATTTTAAGTTTATAAGCTCAAGTTATGACCGTTTTAGTGAAGACTACGCGAGCAAAATTTATGGACGGGATTATGATAGAAATTACGAGTTTCAAGCTTTTAATTCGAGTTTAAATCATATTGGGTTTGGGCTATTAGCTTAATTTTTATTATACATTAGCCAAATATCATATTTCTCGCCTCTTATTATTTTATTATTTTATTATTCTTAAGTTTTAATAATTATTAAATAGTTTAAGTTATTTAAGAGTTTTATGTCAACAAGAAAGTTTAGTTTAAAACTAGTTATTGCTTAGATTAATTAGAGTTCTTGTATACTTAAGAGTTTTATTTAGATTTATTTAGCTAGACTATATATAGGCCTTTACATTGTACACAAATTAGACAATTGATTATTATTCAACTTCTCTTTTTAGTTAATAAATTTTCTTTGAGTTTTTCTTTCAACAATTTCTCTTGAGTTTTCTTTTAGAAGAGTTTTAACAATCTTTTCAGATTGTGGGGATCATCTTCAAACTTTTTCTTGCCAAGTTTTCAAATTAGAACTACTTGAAGGGAGTTGTGGATTCTTCATGTTTCCAAGGCTTCTTAGGACTTCTACATATCACGTTCTATCTTTCTATCTATCTTCTTTATTTTTCTTCTTTATTAATTCTAATATTATATTTCATTATACTATTTTATTTATCTTAGTTATTTATTTTTAATTTTTGTTCTTTATTTTTATCTGACTTGGATTTCGTTTGCATTTCATGTTGTGTTCGAATTCAAGTTTCTTTTTGAACGTTTAGAGTCCTAAGTCAAATTTGTGACTTAGACAAAATTTACAATTCGCTTCCGCATTCATCCACGTCATTCTTTGTCATGACAGCTACCTAAAGGCTATAAATAGGCCCGATTAGCACATTTAAAGATCATCTAAGTTTTAACATAGTTTTCTTCCATTAAATTTAGTATTGTTTTCTTTCCTTCTTAGGTTTTCCTAGTTTTAGTTATTTTCTTTCTTCAAGAGATCTGATTGTAAAGGAGATAAATTTTTATGGATTTTGCTTATTACCAATATCAATCAGGCTTTTTTTAATCTCTTTATTTTAATCCATTCTCGATGATTAATTCTTCCATTTATTCCATGTTGTTTATGAAAGCCTTGAGAAACTAATCCTTCTACGGGGGATTAACGAATGGAAGCAGGATCTCTTAACTATTTTTTAGGGGTATTCAATGGATAAGTTGTTTCAAAAATGAAGAATGTGAAACAAACCCTAGGCTTGACAATCCCAGGAAGTCATCAAGGTGGGAATTAACCAAAAATTGTTATTGCCCATCTGTGAACACCATAACCCCAAACCAGCCTAGACTGTGAGATTGAAGGATAAGTAGTTCTTGTTGACTCGTTATGTTGGTAAAAGATCAAAATATCCTGCTAGGGTAGCAACTAGTTGATTGACGAAGAACCCAAGATGATAATTGATTGCGATTGCTGAAGCAAGCTAATCACCCATCTTTAGATTTGATTCACTTTATTTCTCTTTTATCTCTTGCAATTTTACTCTTTTCATGTTATTTTATTTCCTTAGTTTAAGAAACCCTAAAATTCTATTGTATTATTCACACTCTGGATGTTAGTACATCTAGAGGTGGTCAAGTTGTTGGGGCCGTTGCCGGGGAGGCAAGTCACTAAATTGATTTTAACTTTTTCTTGTTAAGGAATAATTAGGAAATTTGTAGGTTATAGCTACGCTTTACAATTTATTTTGTTACATAAGACTTCTAACATTTGTTTAGTTTTAGGAATCCTAGACACAAAATAGTCAGTCAACACAAGTCATGGATGACTTCTATTATATGTGATCTGATAAAGACTCTGATTATGATGAAGATATTTACAAAGAATAAGTCTATGAAGATTGGGAAATCCAGGAGAATCAACTATTACTAATCCTTAAATTAAGTCAACTCTGAGGAGAGACCCCAACTCGAACCCAAGATGATATGACCATAATAATATGCCATCAAAAAGGTACCAAGAGGTGCCAAGTCTAAAACTACTCAGAAAAGAGAATGTTATCATAGGAGCTTGTGAAGAAAGAGAATCTTTTGATTGTTATCCCCTCCAACTAACGGGAAAATATTTAGACAACTTGAATGAAACTTCAGAAATAAGAGATATGGAGCTAGCAGAGGAAATGAACAATGAATTGAAGAATCAAATAGATCAGGAAAACATCGTCTCAAAAAATTCTGGTGATATTGCACCACAAGAATAATATAATAAAGACCCGCCAACAGAGATGATGATAGTTAGGACTATGTTAATAGAAAAATGTCTATCGAGTTAGAAGTTCATAGGACACCAAGATGAGAAACTAGTGATTCTAGACGATGGGCCTAAATTGATTCTATTCGCATCCCTAATCCTAAACCAAACACCCAGAAGTGTATAGATCCATGAATTTTCCAGCTTCTGAAAGGAGTGGGAAAAATATGTATTAACAGAACTTACGATCACATAGAAGGTAACCATCAAGTCGAGTAGTCATTGTGTATAAACCTCGAGTTACAGCCATTACTAAACATTCGATTCCTCCAAGGACCATTTAAGGGAGTTATCTATAGTCTGACAGATTGATTTAAAAGGCCACTAAAGCAAAACTCCAGTAACACAATACAATCTTCATTCTCTATCTCTCTACAAATAGCTTTAAAAAGTACTTCTGAAAAGGCATAGCTGATTAATTAAAAGAACAAAAACACCATAGACAACCATTGTGAACTGCAATCTGTAACCTTTCTCCAACATACAAACGTTGAACACCAGTTAAAGCAGTTATATGGGTATGTGACCGTGCATATTACTAATAATTATAACCTACGAAAAGAGTTGTCAATCATTAAAGTAGGCCAGAAAGGTAAATTCAGAGAATGAGACTACCGCGGTTGAATAGAATGACATGATGGGTGGTGGACTAATACAGATAGAAAAAATTACAGAAATCCTATTGTTGCATATTGACTAAGCTGACGGACGAGTCCGGCAACAAAACCTAACTTTTCTACTAATTGACCATTACTAAATGTACTAACTACAAATTTTACTAAAAAAATTGTTAACAGGTTAAAGGTAGGTCAAAGACGGGCCCAACAGGCATTGAAAGTTTGCCGATAAATCAGAAATGTGGAATACAAGGTCAACATCTCAACACAGACAACTTTGTGTCGCAACATCAAAGGTAGTAATAAAGAAGTTTACAAATCGACCCAATGTCACGACATCAGTTACCTGTGTCACGGCATAGAAGACAGTTTCTTAATAATTCTAAAACTACAAGGTTCTGTTTTGTGACATAGCTGCAATTTTCTGTAGGGTTGACCTAACCTAACTGCGCAACCCGACAACAGAATCACTATTTTACCTAAATTTTAACCCTAAAACACCCTTTTTAGTCATAAAACTATCCCTTTAATTTAAGCTAACTTCATTCTAAACATTTACTCTTCCAAAACCTCTCTGAAACCCTTAACCTCCAAAACCTCTCTTTTTTCAAACCCTAAATTTCTAATCGCTCATTCCATATTCTAAGAAGCTACTTTGGAAGGTATTGTCAATAATAAAACAGAGAGGGAAGCACATACAAAGTAAAAAAAAAATTGAGGTTCAAGTATTCTCAATCTTTTATTGTTTTTATTAATTACTAGTCATATCTGTGTTAGAAATATTATGCCTCCTAGAAAGAGTAATAGAACTCCTACTTGGAAAACTCCACGTGTTTCCGGCCCTATTAGATTCCATAATTCCAATATGAAAAAATACTTTTTGGAGTCATAAGGAAAACATCTAATTTAGGAGCGAGGGTTTGAACCTTCGATGGTCCATTGTAAGGAAATTTGGACTTTTGTTTGTTATCATCAATGGGAGCCATTTTGTGTTACTTCCATGAATAATGCAAATATACTCGTGGTTTAGGAATTTTAAGCATCCCTTAAGGACCAAATAATCAAGAGACGCTAAAATTTAGTAATCATTGGCATTAAAGTACGAGGGGAAGACGTTCTAATTTCTCCTAATGATATCTGTGAATTTTATAACATCCCATTTTATGAAAAATATTTTACTGAGATATTTCAAAACATTGACATGGAAGATGTTATAAAATATCTGACACAAGGCAGGGGTAGTTGGAATTACATGCCAGATACTGAGCATCCCATGAACTTTAATTAGGTTATTATGTTTCTTGTAGCTAAGATATGGATGCAATTCATTGGCACTAGAATTGCACCCGCACTGAATGCATCTAACATTAATATATTTCGATCAATTTTGTTATATGGTATTCTGCGGTGAAAACAAATTTGTGTAAGGTGTTGGATCATTCGAGAGATGAAACATTGCGTGCAAAGCCAGAAACCTTGACTTTTCTTCCTACACCTTTTAACAAAACTATACCGCCAGGCAAAAGTGCCAATGACGACAATGAGCAATTCATGAAACCTAAAGTAGTATCATTAGAGATACATTATATACACAATATGTTGAGCTTCAACATAAGCAAATTACTAAATGGAATCAAAGGAGGAAAAAGAAAATAGATGTATCAGCATCAGCTAAATGGAAAGATTCAATGAAGGTTGAAAAGGGAGCTAGTGGAATCATTGAAGCAAAACTCGATGGGATGATTAGATGGATGCAAGAAGCAGACTCGATACTTCAAGAATTCACAAGGATGAATGGCTTACGTGCTCCAAGTTACCCTCCAGATATGTTCAGGCTGACTCCGACTCATTAGAATGAGGGGGTGAATCTTGAGGAGGAAGGTACGAAGCAGCATTTCAGCTGCAATTTTCTACATCAAAAGGGCCTATCATACAAAGCCAACTCACCATGCGACTTCAATGGGTGGGAGCTCCCATAAAACATATGTCAGAGGAAAGGGAAAATTCCCTATAGAGAAGAAGCATTCTCATCCACTAGATGATTCGAAGAAGGATTAAGCAATTTTTTTGTTCCATTTTAAAATACTTGTATTAATTATTGGATGATTTTAATTTAGACTTTGTAGGAGTAGGTGTAACCTCCCAAACCCGGCCTAGACGTTATGGCTAGATTGAGAAGGCTACATTAGCCACCAAAATGGCTAAGCTAACTTACGTTACTTTTTAAGACTTTAAATAAACTCATATTAGAGAAAACCGTAGTTGTGCTTTGAGTTAGCTTAAAAGCAGTAATTCATTAGGTCGTGTATGCTTAGGATTCATTTTATTGTTGATAGTGTTGTTTTAGAAAAACCGTTTTCTTAGTGCTCTTCTTTAAAACAAACTTGAAGTTAAACTAATGCAGCGGAAAAACCATTTTTCAAGTCATTTTTGAAAATTAGTTGCCTTAACGATTTGTTTTTAAAAAACAGTTCCTTTGTATTGTAGTGGAAACTAGGAAACAGTATCAAATTTTACTTAAGCCTAATATCATGCATTATCCGGTTATTATGCTTGAGCATTTCATGCATGCAAAAATACCTAAAAGAAAAGTTACCAAGCCACAAACCAGAAATAATTAAAATTTACAAGCCAAAACCAATAAAGACTTAATAATACTTAATTAAAATAATAATAATCTGAGGTCCAAGGTGATTCTCCAAATGCCAAGTTCGGTCCTAAATTTGAGGTTTACTTGAAAAGTTAAACACTATTGGGGGGTGAGCTTATGAAAAGCTCAATGTGAGTCAAACAATTATTTAAAAAAACATAAATATCGAATATAATGAAACAGATTAGCTTTAACAGAAGAAAACAAAACGATCATAGGAATTTCATATCATTACATAACCATTATCAATATCGATGTCAAATGGTGTATGAGCATGGGTCACCATTCATTCGAGTAACAATCATTAATTTTGATACCATTTAATACAACACATATCATAAATCAATAACATTCAAATTTGTCGTGAGCATGATGCAAAAGGTTCCTACCCATACCATCCGCTACACACCACGAGTTCCCCAGAACTCATCATCCGAACTCTAAAACATTATGGCCTTAAGCTCATTGTGGTTAAAACCACCGATAACAATATGCAGAAAATTCTACTAGTAAAAATGTAGACAAGCTGCTAGTAAAAATGCAATAAATCATATTCCCCTCGGTACTCCAGGTGCAGTGCACTGACTACGAATAATACGAACTTAATATGTCGTCAATACTCCACGGAACTCCTCTGTCAACCACAAAATCCCAACCCAATGCATATGCAATATGTCACACAATCTCATACATAATCATATCTCAATACTTCTCACATTCATTTGACATGCTTAGAATGTCCTCAATAATCACATACTTTCAGTAAATGGAAATAGTGTTCCAATATTTTAAATTACCATTGTGTTGGTATCAATCAATATCGTTCAATTTCACATACTTTACGGATTTTCATTTACCATAAATAGCACCATTTTTAGTACATAATATAACAAATATCTCATGCATTTAAATCATACATAAGTTTAACATCTCAACACATTATATCATTCAGTCAAATATTCTCATATCTCATAACTCAAATATTGAATTACAAACTCAATCAAACATTCATACTATCAAACTAGCAATTTTGCCAACATGTCAATCTTTTAAGGCTCGAAATATACCTAGTTCAGCCACTCACGAAACCAATAATTTGGCTATTAAGTCAATCCAATAAGAAAGCTAATTTATCAAATATAACATTATATTTAACATTTTCAAACAATTTTATGAGTTTAGGACCCACACCTTATTTTTTGCTTCCAATTTTACTTAATAATTCCTTAAATAAACCTAAACTAAAATTCAGTAAAAATTAAATCAATTTACCATTAAACCAGCCCCCAAGAACCCACTCATGAGTTCAAACCAATCACTGAAATTATAACTATTTTATGAATCCAAACTAGTTAGATTCCTTACACTGTATCGATGCAAACTGTACGTACAATCGTTCTTCGCCTTTACGGATGATTTGGGGAGTTTGGGTCAGCACCTAATTCAATAATATATTGGAAAATAAGTAGCTAATTAATGATTAAATTCCTTCATTTAGTCAATCCATAACCTTTACCCAACAAATATGTCGAAATAAGAAATTAGTTATCCTTAATTGCACTTACGCTTCACGATTTGTAGGATCCAATTGGCTAATTGATCAAGAACGTATCTCCATAATTAACATGGGTTTAAAAGCTTATTAGGACGGTAAGGAACTCAAATTAAGGCTGGAAAAATATAAGCAAGAACTAAGAAACAAAATAGCCCCTTTTCTTGCCCATAGGTGCACGCACCACCATCCGCGGTGGTCAAAATTGGGGCTGAATTTTAAAACAATTTGAGATTTCATTAAAATATAGAAAAATACCTTTGAAGTCATTTAAAATCCCCAAAATTCTAGATCGAGAAATTTTAGTTTTCAATTGACAAGATTAATAAAGAAATTGAAGAGAAAGAAGATCTTACCCAAGCTAGTTGAGAGAAACAGCAAAGTTCGGGATCGATCTTCGGGTTCAAGATTTTAGATTTGGGGCTGATTTAGATGAGAACAAATGGAAAAACTATAATAAAGAAGATGGTGCAAAATCTTGACGCAAAAAGAAAAAGAAAGAGATTGTAAAATGGGAGGTGTAGGCGATGACATTAATGGAGGAAAGGAAAAAAATAAAATCAAAGAGAATGAGAGGAGGAGATGAACATTAAGGGAAACGAGGAAGAGGATTAAAGGCTGATTATTTGTGAAAAATTAATAATTATACCTAGGGCGACAAAGCTTGGGTGGCACACACATTAAAAACAAGGGATTTTTGCCAAAAATTAAATTATTTCACAAGGGAAAGGATTCAAACTTGGGACCGCATTTAATTTCCATGCTTTCTCACATTTATTTTAACAATTAGGATTTTTCCTCATTCTTGAAAGAATTTTGCAATATTTATTTTAAAAACAAGGCATGTCGCGTACTAGGGTTTAAGACAAAAATTGCAAAATAATAAAAATGGTGAGAGAGAAGGGATTTGAACTTGGGTTTCAAGGAATGTTTCACTAACACTTATCCAACAAACGAATACCTCATTTATTTCCTAAAAGTGCATAGATAATCTTAAAAATGAAGGCATGATCACTCTCTCTCGGTTCACAAACCTGATTCTACTAACTCCCAATTTTTAGGATGTTACAGTAGGATTAATAAGTAGACTTTCTTTTTGTTTTGTTGCATTATGTTAAATTTTTCTATGTAGGAACCCGACACAAAGGAGACACAAACAAATTCGAACTTTCAAGGATCAAAGGAGGAAGCACCCACCAATAGGAGTTCAAGCAATCATGATCAATTGGGTAACTTCTTTCCTTATCTTTTGATGGGCTACACATTGAGAACAATGTGTCAACTAAAGTGTGGGAGGGTAACATAGAAATTTTGCTTCAAAATTTTACATTTTATTTGATTTTTCTTGTCTTTTGGTGTGCTTGAGCTTGTAGAAATACAAGTGATTGGTATTTCCCATCCGTGAACACATTGACCCCAAACCAGTCTAGGTTATAAGGTTGGAAGATAAGTAGTTCTTGCTGACTTGTTCTACTAGTGGAAGATTAGAAGATCTTGCTAGGGTAGCGACTAGTTGCTTGATGAAAAACCCGAGACAACAGTTGATTGAGATGCTGAAGCAAGCTAATCACCCATATTCAAATTTGATTCACTTTATTTCTCTCTATCTCTTGGAATTTTACTCTTTTCATATTATTTTATGTCCTTATTTTAAGAAACCCTAAAATTATCTCTTATTTTACTTTCGTATTGTAACTGAACTAAAGTATTAATTTGATATTTAATTATTTAGGTTAAGATTGATTTTGTACTTGCCTCCCATGGGCACAATTCTCAAAGTACTTACCTACTTTATTGTAAAATCTATATTACAAATCGACCCATATACTTATGGATACCACCTCGTAATTCTTCATTCTATTATAGTATTCACACTCTGGATGTTAGCACATCTGGAGGCGATCATTGGTTCGCCTGGATAGTTAAACCATTCTTGGCATATTCAGTTCTCACTAGTATTTCAAATGTTTGGTTGATTGAATGTGATTCTATAGAATTGCCTAACATGGGACTAAACGACAAGGACCTATAATAGCTATTTAGGACACTCATGTTTGAAAGGCTATTTTGCAAATGCTCAGAATAAGGGAAATTATTTTACCATATTACCCATGCAAAAATAAACCATCTAAAACCCACAATTTAAAAGAAAACAACTCAATCAAACTCTAAAACAAAGGAGTCAACTTAAAAACACATAAAAATAAGGAAAAATGAAGGATTTTCCATCTTTTTAGGTCTTAGGTGAGATTTCATATTCCAAATGAAGAGAAGAGGGAGACTGGGAGATGATGAATGTTGGTACTTTGTATTCATGGCCAGCAATGGATAGTGGTGAAGGCAATAGATGAAGCAGAGCTTTGGATTTTTTATTTTTTTGGCTTTTGCACATTAGTGGGATAGAAAGAGAAGTAATGGGTGAGACTAAGAAAGAAAAGCGAAGAATCATTATCAGTTCATGACCAGCAATGGACAAAGATGAAGGCAAGTCAACAGATGAAGGTTGGTTTTGGGTTTTTTATTTTCTAGGTTTTTGCACATGGGTAAGATTGACGAAGAATGAATGGAGCAAGAGAAGAGAAGAATTATTATGAATCTGAGAACGAAAAGAAATGTTTTAGTACCCCAAAAGTCAATTACTATAGATAATTTTTTTACAAAAATAAAAATATAATTATATTAAAAATGTTATTAAATTATATACTATTTTTTTGTTAAATATATTTAATAATAGTCATGTTAAAATTTAATAACAATAACAATAATCATCTACTTAAAAAAATTCTGCTAAGGGTGTTCGGTCATTTCAACTTTTTTGTATGCTACTACAACCTCTATTCCATTCAACCAAACATGAGAATACTATTACAGTTCAATTATATTTCATTCAACCAAACAATTGAATTACTAATTACAACTCTATTTCATTACAGCTCTATTCCATTACAACCCTATTTCATTCCAATTAACCAAATGTGGTGTTAAACAATATCCAGAATTCGGAATAAATAAAAAATAAATCCAAATAAATACAATATTTTGCCTATATATAATAAAAATTAAACCTAAAAATCAAACTCAATATGAATTAAACTCGAATTAAAAGCCCGAAACTTTAATTTTTGTAATAATCCGATCCAAAAATTCTGCTCACGTAGTCTTCACTAAAACGGTCATTGTAACACCCCAAACCAGGCCTAAACGTTATGATCGAATCTTGAAGAATTACATTAACTTGTTTCAAAAAATTTTATTTAATCAACTTAGTTGTGCATTTTGAAAGCATACAATTTGGCAAAACTCTCACAAATGTTTAGGAAAAACTTAAGACTGGAAACACTTATTTCAAACCCAGAATTTGAATTCAAATTCATTTTCTTTGAAAGTATCAATTTTGGGCAAATTGTTTCCAATGAACGGTAACATTTGTTTAAAACTATTTATTTATTTACAAAAAAAAACTTAGGTGATTACTTATTTATGCAATGGAAAACTTTCAAAGTTTCAGTTTTGAAATCCAAATTTTAGTTTGTTAACCTGTGTAATTTTTTTCAGCTTTTATGTTTAAAAATATCAAATACTGACGAATAAAACAAAAACCAAAGCAAAGCTAAAATATGAATTATAGTCTCAAAAGTCTAGATAAATTACTAATGTAAATCACCATATTTAATTAGCTAAGAAAACAATCCGAGTTTTGCACGCCGTCCGATCCTAAGTTTGAAGATCACCTAGAACGTATTAAACAAATGAGTGAGCTAGAAGCCCAGTGTGTGACTCAGTGCACAAACACAATTTTCTTATAACATACACAAATGTAAAGACCTACACAGAATTCTACTTATAATGTACACATATGCAAATATCATATCAGAATGTCACATTACCAGAAACATTTATCAAATCAGAATGTCATATTTCAATAAACATATACCAAGTCAGAATGTCATATTTTCGTAAACATATATCATATAAGAATGCCATATCATATCAGAACAAATACTACCCCCATTCGCTACAACTAATTTCGTTCAACCAATCACACCAATTAGAACTACAAGATTCCATTCATCCAATCACACTAGGTCATAATGGTATGCAACTCAAAATGGCTGCCAAACAAATATTGAAGTTTAACCGCCAGTATTGTAGTAATACTACTAGAAAAAATATTGAAGTTTAACCTCCAGTATTGTAGTAATACTACTAGAAAACACTTTCTCCATCATATCAAAACCCACCCTAATGCACATGTATAATCATAATAACATACGTACATATCACATGAATGGTATGGCATGCATACCTAAACATATTTTTACAAATCATAACATAACATATTGCTTATACTAACAATTATTCTACATATAGATGTCATACATGTTTTTACATGTAATTATGCTTTCAAAGTTATCGGAAAATAGATCATACATAAGCTTTTCACATACCTTAACCATATATCAAACTATCACATATTAATAGATGTCACACTTCAAGTCTTATTTAAGCCAAACGGATCCCAAAAAAGGTTTAATTACAAATTTTTGAGTCAAACGAGCCTAAGTAAAAATTTTTGAAAAATGGCGGCAGAAATGGCTAGCCTGTGTGGCCCACACGACCTACCTAATATCCGTGTGATCATACACGCTCATGTGTCCCACACGACCTACCCAAATTGCTCATGTAATTGCACACACCTGTGTGCCCCAAACGGCCGACCACACGCTTGTGTGGTGCACACGACCAGCCACATGACTGTGACACAAAATAGCTTCGAAAATAACCTCTATTTTCATGTTTTTTTTATTTTTAATTGGAATTTTGGGTTAGAATCACACACTTGATGAAACTTTTGATAATCCACACAACTATCGCATTTCGAATCGTACATACAACATTTAAACATGTCAATTACAACATAATTTAACCCCAAAATTCCACTCAAATACACTCCTTTTCCTTAAAGAAACAATCCCTAAAACAATGTTCGAATACTTACTCCACAGAAACAACGGTAAAAAGTACAATTACTCCATTAGAGGATTTCGATTCACACCCCTTTCACATAATAAGAAAATCAATAGAATACTTACCATAATGTATTACAAGGATTAAACTAATAATTTCACCTTTGCACTACGAACGATTTAACACCAAAATATCTGCAAAATAACTTAATGAAACTTACACTATCCTTGGATTATAATTGAAACTAGAGAGTCAATTAAAGTCTCGCAAAAAGATGATAGCAACAAGCAATATTCAAAGAAAAAGAAAAAGAAAGAACTCAATAGAGAAAAAGAAAGAAAAGAGGAAAAGAAAAAAAATGAAAGTGGGTAAGGGGATAGTGGATGGTTTAGTGGGTGAGGGAAAAAAGGGAAATTTACAATATATTTTAAAAAAAACCACCAATAAACCCACTAACTTCCACTAAATCTGATTATTTATCCTTATCAGATTGTCCCTAGAGTTTAAAACAAAATAATTTCTACTTTGCATATATAAGGATTTGAACATAAAACTAAAGGGTAAGTTGAAGCTTTATCACTAAACCAACAAGCTCATTCTTGTCATCAGTTAAGCGAAAATAATATTTAAACCAGAAGTTCAAATATATGGGTTTGGACAAAAATTAACAAACTTCAAGGAAAAAAGATTCAAACCCAGAACCTCGTACACACTAACACAACACTTAACCACTGAACCAGATTAATTCCCTTGACAAAATTTTCACAATATTAACTCAAGAATTAGGACATGACCACTCTTGGTTTCACTAACTCAATTTCTTCTAACTCAATTTTTGAGATGTGACAGTCATAACTTGAGCTCCTGAACTAAAAATCGAGTGATTGTATGTTTCAAAGGTAAGAGATAGATCTTTGGATGCTCTGAAGACATCTCAACCCAGAAATCCTTGAATCCTATCCAACAAGTTGTCGCAAGTATGTTGAATTCCAAAACTTCAAAAATAGCAGCTTCGATAAATGAAATTTAATAAATTTCACCCCATACGTGCATGTATCACCTTCTCTTTATTTCAACCTTTCATTTGTTTGTTTTATTTACTAGTATTTTATATGTATTAATATAATTAGAAATTTAAGCCCTAATATTAATATAATAACATTCCAAACCGTTCATCAACTAAGAGATGGTCCAATTGTTATTTTTAAATTTGATTTAATCACTAAATAAGCCATTTAACAAATAAAAATCTATAGTAATTAACTTTTAGTACCTTTATTATTTAGTCCTTATACCTTAATTAATCACCAATTAGATTACAAACGAGGTCCCGATATCTCATTTTTCAACACCATTGGCATTAAGGTCAATACACTTGTATCATAACCAACTATCTAATTAACAAATTAGTCATACCAAAATTCAATATAATATTATAATTGATTCGTAAATATTAATTAATAACATTTACGAACTTGATCATTGGAGAACGAGGTTTCGAAACCACCATTCTCGACACCATTGGCTTTCAAGTTGTTACGGTTATAACTTCATCTTAACTGAGAAGCATCAAAGAGCTCAAGAAAACTCTCCCTTCTACACAAATAAAAAATAAAGTCAAAACCAAAAATCAATTGAAATCACCATGTAAAATCATTTTCAAAGTTAAAGAAACCTAGATTATGGTTAAAAAATAATTTATCTTGCTGGAAAGTCAAAGATCAAAATAAAAACAACTCAAAATCTCATAAATATAAAGAAAATAAAGAAGACAAAATAAGAAATTTGATGTAGATATAAAAACCTCATAAAAAGTTTCCTAGAAATTATATCACCTTTCAAAAATTATGCTCAGAAATGGAAACCTCAAAGAAATTGAAAAAAAATTTAAGAGAATTTGTAACACCCCAAACCCGACCTAGACGTTATGATCGGATTTGGCGTGTCGCATTGAAGTGTCTTTCAAAAGATTGGACTCGTTGGTAAAAGTTTGTTTCTAGGCTTAAAAACCCCGTAATTATTATTTAACAAATCATCTAGCCAAAACGTTTGCCTTGTTGTCTGCTTTTGATATAAAAGGTTGATTTAAAATCGCGGAAGCTTTTGAAAACTCTAATGTTTAAATTTCGCGTCTTTAAAAACAATAATTATTTTGAAAATTTGTCATCTCCTAAACTAGCAGTTTAAAATAACTAAGCAAGAACCCAATTAAAAATTTAAACAAACTTAAAGGCCTTATTACATAAACAAAACCAAACATAAACATTAAATTTAAATGAAAGCAAATGTATAACTGCTACAGTTGTGTGGCCACCTCCGAGTCCCTCACAGCACCAAATTACCTAAGACTAAGGATTACCTGCACGATTAAAAGGAAAGAGTGAGTTTACGAAACTCAGTGTGTAATCCCCTATCAGTCAATTAGTATACAACAAGCAGTGACAGTTTGGGCCTAAGCCCTATTCAGTAACAGTACAGTGTGGGCCTTAGCCCAATACAGTAATAATGAGGGCCTTAGCCCAATACAGTAACAATGTGGGCCTTAGCCGAATACAGTAACAATGTGGGCCTTAGCCCAATATAGTAATAATGTGGGCCTTAGCCCAATTCAGTAACAATGTCGGCCTTAGCTCAATACAGTAACAATGTGGGCCTTAACCCAATGCAGTAACAATGTGGGCCTTAGCCCTATACAGTATCGATACAGTGCAATAACGCAACCCATCCTAATCTAGTCAACACACCACTCCATACCACCAACACACTATGTAGGGATAAAATCGACCCACCTATCCAACACACCAATATCGCAGCAAAGCTACTAGTAAAATAAACGGCATATAGATATCAGTAGGTCCACAGTCATCTTGGGAGACTCGTGCAACCTTATCAGTATGGTACACTTCCTCTAAATATAACAACCCATCACCATGTAATATGTCGTGACATAATATCGTATTTGTATGCAAAATGTCATGCTCAATCACAGTCATACATATCATAGAGCAAATCAGTCATAACATAAGGCCATAATAGTCATTTCATATCCTAGGGGTATAATAGTCATTTTACCCTATAGGGATATTTTGGTCATTTTACCCTATGGGGGTAATTCGGTAATTTTACCCTATAGGGGTAATTTAGTCATTTTACCCTATCGGGGTAATTCGGTCATTTTACCCTATAGGGTAATTCGATCATTTTACCCTGTGGGGGTAATTCGCTCATTTTACCTTGTGGGGGTAATTCGATCATTTTACCGTGTGGGGGTAATTCGATCATTTTACCCTGTGGGGGTAATTCGGTCATTTTACACTGTGGGGGTAATTCGGTCATTTTACCCTGTGGGGGTAATTCGCCCATTTTAACCTATGGGGGTAACTCGGTCATTTTACCCTGTGGGGGTAATTCGGTCATTTATTGACCTCTCGAAAGGTCCGCAGTCGTCTCGAGTGACTCAGGTAACCAAATGGTCATAACAGTGTAAATGGGCCCAAGGCCCAGTACTCGACCCAAGTGGGCCTACACACTCGTGCGGCCCGCTCAGTGTAGATTTTGCCACGGCTATTCACGTGATCCGGCTCAGTTGATTAAGTCGAGTTCACTTAAGATGCTCGATCGTCAATAAGAAGTTCGTTCGAAATTGTTTTAAGATGAAGATTGTTTTCAGTCTAAGCGGAAGACTTTTTAAAGGGTTCAAAAGATAGGCTAAATTTGGATATTTTGTAGGTTCGGTTTAATAAGAAAAAATAAAGTTTATATTTAAGAAATAGGATGGAGATGGAAAAGTGAACTTAAGTATCAAGAACGATTCAATACTATAGAGAGTATTGCCCCGGGATTTATATCACTTAAGGTGGAAAATACGAAAGGTAGAAGTTGGACCTTGACCCGTTACCTATAAAGAGGTAGGAACCAAAGGTATAAAAAGATGGATGAACGCCACACCAGAATGGTGATAAGTTCAAAGAGTCGGGTTGTCTCCACTAGCTAGCTAGATAAGTCAGAACGAGACTCATACGAAATAAGAAAGGAGGTAACCTCGCAATCAAGTTTTAATAATAAAAAATATCTAACCTTGTTACAAAAAGAAATAAACTATTTATAGTTTTCATATGATAGTCGAATGGACAAAATGGACAAACTTAAAGACTAAGTAATTCAGCTTTAAATGTATTACACTAATCTAGAAATGTATCCCTTAAAGCTTTGTCTAAATTTGGCTGAATGGATCTTCAATGGGCAGCTTCATGGTTAAGGAAATGAACTAGGTGGCTGGTGAATGCATGGGAGGCCAATAGCCTTGTCTAGGTTCGGCCAAGGTGTGGATGGACACTCCAAAAGATTCCTTTTGGAAGAATAGGTGCATAGGAGTTTAATGGACAGCAACTGATGCATGTAGGTGAGCATTCATGCACACTCCCATTCATTGTAATGAAGAATTCATGTACCATCCTTAAAGCATCGATTCGTTGAAGGAAGACATTCATGCATCCACACGTACAATGAATCAACAATGTTCATGAATCCTTATTAATTGTGTGTCCAAATTCGGCTGTACCTACAAAAGCTATAAACAAATTAGATTCAAGGTACATTTAGTTTAGATTAAATAATATTAAGACATATTTAATAAATTAAAGTAAATACACAAATAAAATATAAGTATCAATAAATTCGGCTAGCTCAATGAGAGTTGAAAATTATCGACAAGCTGAATTGAGCTAGTGAATTCAGTCATGAGCTGTAGAAAACTAATTAAAATAAAACTAATACTCAATTTATTTAAATGATAAAAATAACGAGCTGATAGGAAGCTAGATTGAGCTCAAATGGTCGGAATTGAGCTCAAGTGAGCTGATTGGAGCTGAAATGAGCTAAGGGAGCTGAAATTGAGCTAAAGTCAGCTTGCATTAAAACGCATGGATTCTTCAATGGCTTAGCCCGAGCGTTCCCTTCATTAACAAGCTGATCTTCCTTCCAAATTCTATGAAATAATGTTGTTATAGCTTCTTGAAGTCGTTTGGATCGAGCTCGAGTCATAGGTCCCTTTGGGAGCTCGATGGAATCAAGATTCGGGCTTGGTGGTGCTTGGGACGTGGTCACGTCATTCCCTCCTTCTTCAAAATGACTTGTCCTCAAGTCGAACGTTTTGTTCACTAGAAAATATTTCTTCTTATGCAATACTCTTTGGACGAATGGGGCGAATAGTCTTTCATAGACCTTTACAAAAGAACTCACAATATATGGCAGTAAAGATGTCAAATGAATCAATGAAAATGGACAACCATTAATCATCAGTAAGTTATCAAAACAAACATGTAAATCATGCATAATCGCATCAAGACAAGTATGAGTCATGTAAGAGGGCAGATTTAAACCATCATTCTTATAATCAAATGGACTAATCGTCTTACTTGTCAATAGCTCGTCAAATGATTGAAACAAAGATGAATATGTTTTTAAGCATTCGAGCTTTTCAATTTGCTTCCACAAGTCATTGTTTAAGTAAATGAAGTGTGAGCAATGAGTCAAGAAATTTAAAACTTCACATTTTCAAAAAACAAAATCTTCTTATCATCGACCAAAGCAGTTTCATCCTCATCAAGCAAAATCGAACAATTAAACACAATAGGATTCAAACAATTTTTAGAAATCAAAGTACTAACAAAAATTTCATCATCACTCAAATAAAGGAAAGATGGTTGAATAACTTCAGAAATCTTACCTTGCTTATCGTGAAAAGTAAAATTTTTAAATTTAGGAATACCTCCTTCAATCATTTCAAACCTTCTCTCTTTGGAATTGTAATGTAGTCAGGTCTCCTTCTTCGATTTAACCTGAGACGAAGACATAAGAAAACAATGGTTATTTAAATCTCCTTTCTTTTTCTCTCTCACTTTTCTTTTGCTTTCTTTTTCATTTTCGATACTCTCATTTTTCTCTCAACTCACTTTCTTTTCTTTTAGTTTTTCTCTTCTTTCTTTTTCAATCTTTTCTTTTTCAGTTTCTTTTTCGATGCTCTCTTTTTCTTTCACTTGCTCCATGGATCGCTTAAGGCATTGTTGGTCTTCCATGACTTGCTGTGGAGACAAAGGAACCAAAGTAACATTTTTACTCTTATGTTGAAACGAGTATTGGTTAGCAAAACCGTCATGTTTGACTCACCGGTCAAATTGCCATGGCCTTCCGAGTAATATGACCTGCATGCATGGGCACAACATCACATAATACCTCATCATGATAGTTGCCAATGGAAAATGAAATCATGGCTTGCTTAGTAACCTTTAGTTCGACCCTTTCGTTGAGCCATTGCAATTTATATGGGCTTGGATGCTTGATTGTTGGCAAAGCAAGTTTGTCCACCATGTACGTGCTTGCGACGTTGGTGTAACTTCCACCATCGATCACAATGTTACAACCCTTTTCTTTGACAAGTCCACGCGTATGGAACAAGTTTTCACATTGTAATTCATCCGCGGAGCTTTGTGCACTAAGACTTCTTTTGACTACTAGCATCTCTCCTTCAACGGCAAATGCGACTTCATTTTCATTATCGGAAGGAATTTCATCCTCTTCTTTGTTTTTGTCTATTTCCTCCTCAGATTTAATGTCACCATTAGGTCTTATAATCATGGCATTCTGATTTGGACATTGATTTGCTACATGTCCCCTTCCGAGACACTTAAAACATTTTATGTCTCTTGATCGGTTTTGGAAATTATCCACAGACTTACCTTTCCTAGATTCGGCAATTGGCTTGGGCGTTTTCGATGGTACGGTTGGCTCCTTTGATGAATTAACAGTGGTGCTCTTGCTTGCACCTTGGTTCCATTTAAATGTATTGGGAAAAGAATATCCTCAACGACACCCTTCTTTTTAATTTGCTTCTCAACCTTGATCACCATGTGCACCATGTCTACAATCTCCACGTAATGTTGCAACTCAACAATGTTGGCTATTTCTTGATTAAGTCCGGCCATAAATTGCGCCATAGTTGCCCACGATCTTCTTGCACATCCGCACGAATCATGGCTATTTCCATCTCTTTGTAGTAATCCTCCACACTTTTGGTCCCTTGGGTGAGATTTTAGAGCTTTTGATACAACTCCCGATGATAAAATGAAGGAATAAAACTTTGCCGCATCACGACTTTCATCTCGGCCCAAGTGTTGATAGGACGCTCACCATTTCGCCTTCGACTCATGACAAAATTGGTCCCACCAAATCATAGCATAATATGAAAATTCAATGGCCGCCAACTTGACCTTCTTTGCCTCGGAATAATTGTGACATTCGAACACTAATTCAATTTTCTTCTCCCATTCCAAATAAGCTTTCGGATCTGAACATCCATGGAAAGGAGGAATAGTTAGTTTAATGCTTTTAAGGTCATCATCAAACATTTCTTGTTCTCGTGGACCATGATGTCGTCGATCTCTCCTTCGTCCACTAATGTTTGAGAGCTCGATGGAATCAAGATTCGGGCTTGGTGGTGCTTGGGACATGGTCACGTCAGCTATGGAATCCACATAACCTAGTGCAGTATCTGCCTTAAATCATGGATTTCATCCATGTGGGGCCCACAAGCCCATCGAGCCCACACGACCCATTTCGGCCCAACATGGCCCATTACGACCCAAGCCTATGAATTTGCTCATAGAGGCCTCTGCAATGAAAAGCCCATGTTTCACGGGTTGGGCTTGCCACACGAGTGATCGTACACCTATGTGGTCTCAAATGCCATATTTCCAGCATTTTACAGTTCTACAGTTGAATAGGGTGTTTACACACTTGACACGATTTTTTGTACGCAAATGCTACTGATGTTAATAGCACTTGAGAACGATAATCCCATGCCAAAATCAGTCATGACTTAAACTATTGCCATTAAGCCAACAACAAACGATCTCTAAATATATTGATTACCCCAACCATTCTAAAAGATGAAAAGAACTATCCCGCAGGAAAACCCCATTCATTATGATTTGTTGCTGCCAAAATAAAATTTGACACAGCAGAGAGTTAGGAACCTCTCAATAAAATAAATAATAAATGAAAACTTCTCCAAATCAAGTGAGGCATAGCCTTCTTACCAAAAGACTTACCCACCGACGCAACCAACGTTGAAAAGACATAAGACCATTTAAGGAAGAAATCGATGGAAAAGAGAGAATGAAGGGGAGTTTTGGTAGAAACAAAGAGAAGCAATCGCCAACAGAGAAAAGAAGAGATTTTGGCAGCAACATAGGGAGACTGAAGTCAAGAGAAAACGAAACAAAAGATGTGGGTAAAAAAAAGATAAAATTCGGCTATGGAGGCATAGGGAAAAAAATAAAAAAGGAAAGATGGTAGAGGAGTAAGAGAGTAACGTCAGACTTGTTGGAGGGATTCTGGGAAAAAAATGAAACCGAATTTGGGAAATGAATTAATTAAAATCAGATATTCCCTCAATCCCACATTTTTCTCCTAAAATCTCTCCAAATATCCCTTCTCAATTCTCTCTATGACCAGTTCGAACTCCATTTAGCAGTATTTCAATCCAACTATACCACCCACACGAATTAGGCAGCAAAATAAATACTCCTTTTTTTGATGCGCCACCACTCAAACCTTAGACCCCATGTACACTCCACACACCCCTTACCACTAGACCAACTACTCATTTGTTTCATATTTTAACCACAATACTTTAAGAACCTACTATCTAGATCTAAGGATTTTATTCACTTAAAATAAAAAAAAATTACATAAGCCAAGGCTTGAACCCCTAACTTCTCAGACACTTCCAAACACTCCTAAATCTCTTAACCATTGAAGCAGGCATTCATTTATATCACTTCCTTGCACAACTAAATATTTATCTGCAGTCTCCTATCTGTTCCCTTGTTCAAAACCTATTTCTTCTAGGCCCAAAATTCAGGGTGTTGCAGAATTTAAAAAATAAATTTAAGGTGAAATGAAATTAAATGAAAAAAACTCTCATAAACTATAACACCCCATACCCGGCCTAGGAGTTATGGCCTAATCTGGCGGTGTCACATTGTGGTGTTTAGCGTAAAACTTGTTGTCATTGAAATCTTTAAAATTAATAACGGAGATTCCAAAACAAGATGTACATTTCCAAGCGTGCATCATTTAAAAGCTAATCACTTTTAAAATGTTATAAACTTTTCAAATTCTCATTTATTGCAGAAGTTTTTTTTGGAAATATTGCAAAAACGTGCCTTCGAAAACAGTTACCTTTGAAAAACCTGTCTTTTTCTACAACTAGCAGTTTATATCAAAATAAATAAATAAAAACCCCAATTTAAAGTTTATAACTTTAAAGAGGCCTTTTTACATGAAATACCCAAATTCAGTTACTTATAAATCAAAAGCTAAAAATGAAAGCTGATGCGATTGTGTGGCCATCATCGAGTCCCTCACAGCACCGACTCACCTACAACTAGAGATTACCTGTACAGTTAAATAGAGGGGTGAGTTTACGAAAACTCAATGAGTAATCCCCTAACAAGCAAACAGTCAATTAAACTGTAGCTAAATGTAGTTTGGGCTTGAGCTCGTTACAGTAACAGTCCAGTTCAGTGTGGGAATAAGCCCTTTTCCCGTAATAGTAAACGATTGGGCTTGAGCCCATCATAATGCCAGTAATCAATAGGGCCTTTGTCCAATTTCAGTAGTAGTATCAGTCGGGCCTTGGCGCATAACAGTAACAGATATCAGTCATGCAATGAACAATATGTAATATCACTAATTGATGCTGTAACAGTACAATAGCATTAATCAGTGCAGATATGCAGTTAGAAATCCTACCCAATCTAGCCTCTACACACCACTCCGACCCGACAAACACACCATATAGGGATAAAATTGACCCACCCAGCCAGACACACCAAGATTAGCACCGGTTGCGGCACTAAACAGTATTGCAGCAAAGCTGCTAGTAAAATAAATGACATATAACCATCAGTAGGTCCACAGTCGTCTTAGGCGACTCGTGCAACCTTATCAGTACGGTACACTTCCTCCAAATATAACAACCCATCCCCATGTAATATGTCGTGACATAATATCATATGTGTATGCAAAATGTCATGCTCAATCATAGTCATACATATCATAGAGCAAATCAGTCATACATAACATAAGGCCATAACAGTCATTTCATCTCCCAGGGTTAAAACAGTCATTTTACCCTATGCGGGTATTTTGGTCATTTTACCCTATGGGGTATTCCGATCATTCTACCCTATAGGGGTATTTCGATCATTTTACCCTATAGGGGTATTTCAATCATTCTACCCTATAGGGGTATTTCGATCATTTTACCTTATGGGGGTATTTCGGTCATTCTACCTTATGGGGGTATTTCAGTCATTTTACCCTATAGGGGTATTTTGGTCATTTTACCCTATGGGGGTATTTCGATCATTTTACCCTATGAGGGTATTTTGGTCATTTTACCCTATGGGGGTATTTCAGTCATTTTACCCTATGGAGGTATTTTGGTCATTCTACCCTATGGGGTATTTCAGTCATTTTACCCTATGAGGGTATTTCGGCCATTTTACCCTATGAGGGTATTTCAGTCATTTTATCCTATGGGGGTATTTCGATCATTCTACCCTATGGGGGTATTTCGGCCATTTTGCCCTATGGGGTATTTCTGTCATTTTACCTTATAAGGGTATTTCGGTCATTTTACCCTATGGGGGTATTTTGTTGCATGTATCGACCTCTCGAAAGGTCCTCAGTCGCCTTGAGCGACTTAGGTAACCTAAATGGTCACAACAGTGTAAATGGGCCTAAGGCCCATTACTCAGCCCAAGTGGGCCCACACGCTCATGCGGCTCGCTCAGCCCAGATTTCGCCACGGCTATGAGATCTACATAGCCCAGTCCAGTATTTTCCACAGATCATGGATTTCGTCCGTGAGGGGCCCACGAGCCCATTGAGCCAACACGGCCCATTTCGGCCCAACGTGGCCCATTACAGCCTAAGCCTATGAAAAAGCTCCTGGAAGCCTCTACAGTCTATCGCCCATGGTTCGTGGGTTTGGCTTACCACACGAGCGATCGCACCCTCGTGTGGTCTAAAACGCCGTATTTTCGGCTTTTCAGCTTTTGTCGTTCTACAGTTATAGTAGGGTGTTTACACACCTGTTTACGAGAAGATGCGTTGACAGTCCTCGAATGCTTCCGAACCGATGTTCACCGGTAACACTCGGTTAATCACATATCAATTGAATTTAGAACGTACCCTATTCAATACACATAACTTCTTGATCGACAGCCACTTACCTTGATTGAACAACCGAATCCCTAAGCACTTCACTCACTGGAACAATGTTCGTCACTAGACCTCGGGGTTATTACCTATAATCCAGTCGAAACTGTAACACCCCCTAACCCCAAACCGTCGCCGGAACAGGGTTACGAGACATTACCGGACATATTAAAAATTTACAAATAAAAAAATCATAAATAACCAACATATTAAAAAATATATAAATCATAAATTCATATAAACATTACTAATTGACTTCATTCGGTTTTTTTTTATAAAAATTTCGGCAGCATTTCTGCTTATTTTTACATTAAACCTCCTGCAAATAAAACCATAACTTTTCCAAACATAACCAATTCAACCAATTCATTTCACATTCACATTTTCTATTCTAAATACATTCGAATCAAACTCAATTAATTCAATATCAATTTAAATTTATCAATGTACTAATTAAAATGGAATGGATAAATTTCTTTCATTAAAATTCTTAGATTTATAATACTAACATTTTAACTATTTATATTCAAAACATAATAACGTTTATACACATCCTATGTACATGCCACATTACTAAAAGAAAATATACATCACCAAAATTTGCTGAAGTCGGGTCTGGTTTTGGATGATGATTCAGTACTTGACTTCTACAACTGCATACAGAAACAACACAGTCTTTGAGTATTTCATACTCAGTGGTATTACTATTAATTAAACTATTTAATAATAAAATTTCAAATATTGACCATAATCTTATAAATCACTTTAAATTAAATATACATATTCATATATCATTCCATAGATCTTAAATTTATATATATATCTATATATATATATTTACATACTAATTAAATTTATAATTTAACTCATACATTCTTTCTCGTATTTTTCTATAGTGTCAAATCAACCAAATTCATTTTCAAATTTTCATTTCAATTATTTACCCTATTAACAAGGCTCGGACTCTGACAGATACGAGGATTCCACCCAAACACACTAGAATATCCAATCTAAACACACCCGAAATTATTTAAATCCTCCATAACACACCAATAAGGCATTAAATGCCTCTTCGGATAAACCAAAGCATATAATAATATAATCATCTTCTCGGCCGAACTACAAATCTCATCATCACATCACAAATCCAATGGCATGCCATTTGTATCCAATCTAGTCCGATAAGTTAATAGGGTATTATTTTGCTTTTCCAATTTCGAATTCATTTCCACAACAATCTCAAATACTCAAACAATTCAAAACATCTATTATTTCAATTCACATATATTTCAATATAGCATTTAGTAAATAGTTTAAGTTATAGTAATACAAACCCGGAATACACGTTTACTCCTCAACGATATTTTCTTTTCCTTTGGATGCCGATGCCTCGTTTTCCTTGTTAGTTACGAAAATAATAATTATTTTCACTATTAATTACAGCATTAAAAATAATAATAATATTAATTAAATTTTATTCAATTCCTACTTATTCACAATTTAATTCTAACTAAGCTTACTTATTTTCTAACTTAATTCATACTTCTTTTCTACTTAATGTCTTATCATATTTAACTCTACTTTTCAATATTTATAATTAAACCCTAATTTAAGACTTTTATAACTTAATCCCAACTATGTAAAATTTATAACTTAGTTTACAAATCAATCTTTTATCTATTCTAACTAGAAATTCTATCAACAAAACTCCTAATTTAACAACTTGTTCAAAATGAATCATGTTCAAAAACCTATGAACTTCCATAACCTCCACTTGATTTCAACAAAACTTTGTTTTAAAGCTTCTAAATCATCAAAATTAAGAGAAAAGGGCTAAATTTAACTTACCAATTAAGCTTGAAGCTTTAAAATCCAATTTTCCCCTTTTCTTTTCTTTCCCCTTTTTCTTCCCCTATTTTGGTCTCTTTCTCTATTTCTATTTTTTCTTCTTTTTCTTTCTTTTCTTTTGTTTTACTTCCTTACTATATTTCTTTTATTATAACTAATAACATTAATAGTATATTATTATAAAAAATCTTTTACTTATTAATTAAGCACATATTTATTTTTATTACAAGTGTTCCTATGTAATTATTACTATTACATGTGCCTTCAATTTTACCATATATTTGTCATCTATTTACTTTATTTAATATATATAATAATATAATATAATATAATATAATAAATATAATATAGTATATTATATAATAAAATAATATACATAACATAAAAATCTCATATTTTTATCACTTATACGCCTATTTTTTTGTTAATGGCTTAATTGCCATTTTAATCCTTTTATTTTCTATTAATCTATAATTCAACTTTTACCCTAATTCAATTTAATCTTTTTTCCTAATTTCTCTTAATTAAACTAAATTCACCCAATTAATACCTAATTAAGAACTCAACTAAACTCATAATTATTTCAAGTAAAATTTTTTTTGACTCAGTTTACTAAGACGGAGGCCCGAAATGTACTTTTCCGATGCTTGTAAATTTTGGGTCATTCCATTTCTCCCCCCTTAATAAATTTTGTCCTCGAAATTTACCTGAGAAGAGATGAGGATATTGTGCTCTCATCGTCTCTTCCGGTTCCCAAGTCGCTTCTTCCACACTATGACTTCTCCATAAAACTTTGACTAAAGGAACCCGTTTATTTCTTATTTCTTTCACTTCTCGTGCTAATATCTGAATCGGCTCTTCTTCATAACTTAAATCAGATCGAATTTTAATGTCTTCAGTGGGAATAACATGAGAAGGATCTGATCTATATCTCCGAAGCATCGAAACATGAAAAACATCATGAATTTTCTGTACTTCTGGAGGTAAGGCTAATCGATAAGCAACAGGCCCAATTCTTTCCACAATCTCATACGGCCTAATAAAACGTGGACTCAATTTTCCCTTCCGACCAAATCTCAAAATTTTCTTCGAAGGCGATACTTTGAGGAATACTTTATCACCAACTGAATATTCAATGTCTCGCCGTTTCAAATCTGCATAAGATTTCTGTTTATCGAACGCGGCTTTCAGTCTATCTTTAATCTTTTTAACTGTTTCCTCTGTCTCTTGAATCAATTCTGACCCTATTACTTTTCTTTCATTCAATTCTATCCAACATATCGGTGATCGACACCTTCGACCATATAGTGCTTCATATGGAGCCATCTGAATGCTAGATTGGAAACTATTATTATAAACAAACTCTGCTAGTGGCAAATATCGTTCCCAACCTAACTCAAAGTCGATGATACAAGCTCTCAACATATCTTCCAAAATCTGAATTATGTGCTCGGATTGTCCGTCAGTTTGCGGATGAAAAGCTGTACTGAAACTAAGTCGAGTATGCAATGATTCATACAGCTGCTTCCAAAATCTCGATGTGAATCGAGGATCTCGGTCTGAAATTATTGATACCGGAATGCCATGTAATCTAACAATTTCCCGGATATAAACTTCGGCAAGCTTCTGTAGTGACCATTCAGTCCTGACTGTTATAAAGTGAGCAGACTTGGTAAGCCTATCAACTATCACCCAAATAGCATTCTTTTTGCATGCTGACAACGGTAATCCAGTAACAAAGTCCATAGTAATACAATCCCATTTCCACTCGGGAATACTAATAGACTGAAGTAAACCTGTCGGTACCATATGTTCTACTTTTACTTGCTGACAAGTCAGGCATTTACCAACATACTCGACTATATCTTTCTTCATCCCTGGCCACCAATACAGTTCTCGTAGATCACAATACATCTTCGTTCCACCAGGTTGTAAAGCAAAAGTACTATCATGTGCTTTTCGGAGAATCAACTTTTTAATCTCAGAAGTAGCTGGAATACAAATCTGATTCCGAAATCTCAAACAATAATGCTCATCAATACTAAAATTTTCCACCATACCATTCCGTACCATTTCTATTTTCTTCATCAATTTTTCATCTTCTAGCTGTGGTACTCTAATTTGATCAAACATTACGGGCTTGACTCTTAACTCTGCTAACAAACTTCCATCATCATTAATTCTAAGTCGAGCAAACATTGCCCGTAATTCAACCGCTGCTTTCCTGCTCAATGCATCTGCTACCACATTTGCCTTTCCTGGATGATAATCTATAACACAATCATAATCTTTCAGAAGTTCTATCCATCGTCTCTATCTCAGATTCAACTCCTTTTGTGAGAGAAGGTATTTGAGACTTTTATGATCGGTATATATATAACATTTTTCACCATAAAGATAATGCCTCCAAATCTTCAATGCGAAAATTACAGCAGCTAACTCCAAATCGTGTGTCGGGTAGTTGCGTTTATGTGGCTTCAACTGTCGAGATGCATAAGCTATTACTTTTCCATCTTGCATCAATACACAACCCAAACCATTCAGAGAAGCATCACTGTACACTATGAAATCTTTCCCCGATTCTGATAAAGTTAGAACTGGTGCCTCTGTTAACATTTGTTTTAATGTCTCAAAACTTCTCTAACATTGATCATCCCAGTTAAAAGGAACATTCTTCTGTAGTAACTTGGTCATCGGCAAAGCTATCTTCGAAAACCCATTTACAAATCTTCTGTATTACCCAGCCAAACCAAGAAAACTGCGTACCTTAGATACATTCTTCGGTGCCTTCCATTGAACAATTGCTTCAATCTTCTTCGGATCAACTCTAATTCCATCTGCCGATACTACATGTCCCAAAAATACCACCTCTGATAACCAGAATTCACATTTGTTGAGCTTCCCATACAACTGTTTTTCCCGCAGAATCTGCAACACGGTTCTAAGATGCCGATCATGTTCTCTCTCAATCTTCGAATAAACTAATATATCATCAATGAAAACCACCAAAAACTGATCTAAATACGGCTGAAAAATATGGTTCATTAAATCCATGAAAGCAGCTGGAGCATTAGTCAATCCGAACGGCATCACCAAAAATTCATAATAACCATACCTCGTACGAAAAGTTGTCTTTGACACATCACTTTCTTTTACTTTCAACTGATAATATCCAGATCTCAAGTCAATCTTCGAAAATACCGAAGCTCTTTTTAGATGATTGAGAAATCGTCTATACAAGGCAACGGGTACCGGTTCTTGATTGTCACTTTGTTCAACTGCCGATAATCAATACAAAGCCGCATTGATCCATCTTTCTTTTTAACAAACAATACCGGAGCTCCCCAAGGTGAAATTCTCTGTCTAATAAATCCACGATCTAGCAAGTCCTGTAACTGCACCTTCAACTCTTTTAATTCAGTGGGTGACATTCGGTATGGAGGTATAGAGATTGGTGCTGTACCCGGGTACACTTCTATAGCAAATTCAACCTCTCTGTCAGGTGGTATGCCCGGTAGTTCTTTAGGGAATACATCTGGAAACTCACATACAGTTCTGATTTGACTACACTGACTACCCACCGAATCAGAATTAATAACATAAGTTAGATATGCTGTACAACCCTGTCGAAGCAATTTACTAGCCTTGATTGCTGAAATAATACGTGTCGATCGACTAGTATGGATGCCATTCACCTCAATTTTGTCTCCATCCTCTGTCTGAATACTGAACTTCTTTTTGTAACAATCCAAAATTACCCCGTACTCGGATAACCAATCCATACCCAATATTATATCAAAATCATCGAAAGGCATAATCAACAAGTCAACGAAAAACATTTTATCATGTATCATCAACAGGCATCTCCGGCATACTCTATCTACGAACATAGTTTGTCCCAAAGGGCTAGACACTTCTATTAAAACTCTAGACATTTCAGATTTTAACTTTCCCAATTCAACCAGTTTTGAATTTATATAAGAGTGTGAAGATCCGGGATCAATTAAAGCATAAATAGGTTCAGAATATAGTAAGAATTTACCTGTTACTACATCATGGGCGTCGCCTTCTTCCCGTGTTCTGACAACATAAGCTCTGGCGGGTACTTTCGCTTTAGACTGCTGAGTAGCTATATCACTGCTCCTCCTAATACCTCCTCCCCTTGAAACCGAACTACCTTTACCTGATCCTCTGCCTCTAACAGTAGATACTGATCTCTGAGATGCTGCAGGTATAGCACCTTCATTTTTTGGACAATCTCGGATGAAATGATCTCTGGACCTGTATCGAAAACACCGTCGAGTTATCCTCCAACATTCACCAAAGTTCTTCTTTCCATAGTGTTCACAGTCGGGGATATCAATATTTCGTGAAGGTCCTTTTACACTACCGGTAGAAACAGCAGTCTGTTTACCTCGATTTTTATCACCTTGATCCGACCTGAAATTTGACTTCCAACTGTCTCTAAATTCTCGGGATATTTTCGGTAGAGGATTTGAAATAGTAATGCCAGCTCGTTTCCCAGTCGATCTAGCTATCTCAGGCTTTTTATCCAAACCCAACACCTGCTCTACCATCTTAGCTCTCTCAATCAAATCCATAAATTTTGTAATTCGATGTGACACCAGCTGTACTTTGATTTCATCTCTTAATCCTCGTAGAAATCTCTTGCAGCTATCAGCTTCTGTTGGAATGAACTCAGTGGCATATCGGCTCAATCGAGAAAATTCTCTTTCATAATCCATTAATGATAAGTTACCTTGCTTCAACATTAGGAAATCCTGCTTTTTATCTTCAATATATAGCTCTCCAACATACTTCTTTTGAAATTCCTTCTGAAATAATTCCCATGTTACCTGTTCTGCCGGCAAATGTCGGATTACAGATTCCCACCACAGATAAGCCTCACCCTGAAGTAATGAAATGACACAGATTAAACATTCCCGGGGGGTTTAGTTGATAGAATTTCTAGTTAGAATAGATAAAAATATTGATTTGTAAACTAAGTAATAAATTTTACATAGTTGGGATTAAGTTATAAAAAGTCTTATTAAGGTTTAATTATGAATATTGAAAAATAGAGTTAAATATGATAAGACAATAAAGTAGACAAGAAGTATGAATTAAGTTAGAAAAATAAGTAAGCTTAGTTAGAATTAAATTGGGAATAAGTAGGAATTGAATAAAATTTAATTAATATTATTATTATTTTTAATGCTGTAATGAATAGTGAAAATAATAATTATTTTTCGTAGCTAACAAGGAAAATGAGGCATCGACATCCAAAGCAAAAGAAAAGATCGTTGAGGAGTAAACGCGTATTCCGGGTTTGTATTACTATAACTTAAACTATTTACTAAATGCTATATTGAAATATATGTGAATTGAAATAATAGAAGTTTTGAATTGTTTGAGTATTTGAGATTGTTGTGGAAATGAATTCGAAATTGGAAAAGTAAAATAATACCCTATTAACTTATCGGACTAGATTGGATACAAATTGCATGCCATTGGATTTGTGATGTGATAATGAGATTTGTAGTTCGGCCGAAAAGATGATTATATTATTATATGCTTCAGTTTATCCGAAGAGGCATTTAATGCCTTATTGGTGTGTTATGGGGGATTTAAATAATTTCGGGTGTGTTTAGGTTGGATATTCTAGTGTGTTTGGGTGGAATCCTCGTATTTGTCAGAGTCCGAGCCTTGTTAATAGGGTAAATAATTGAAATGAAAATTTGAAAATGAACTTGGTTGATTTGACACTATAGAATAATACGAGAAAGAATGTATGAGTTAAATTATAAATTTAATTAGTATGTAAATATATATATATAAATTTAACAACTTGTTCAAAATAAAGTAGACATTTCATTACTTGTTCAAAATGAATCATGTTCAAAAACCTATGAACTTCCATAACCTCCACTTGATTTCAACAAAACTTTGTTTTAAAGCTTCTAAATCATCAAAATTAAGAGAAAAGGGCTAAATTTAACTTACCAATTAAGCTTGAAGCTTTAAAATCCAATTTTCCCCTTTTCTTTTCTTTCCCCTTTTTCTTCCCCTGTTTTCGTCTCTTTCTCTGTTTCTATTTTTTTCTTCTTTTGTTTCTTTTTCTTTTTCTTTTACTTCCTTACTATATTTCTTTTATTTAACTAATAACATTAATAATATATTATTATAAAAAATTCTTTTACTTATTAATTAAGCACATATTTATTTTTATTACAAGTGTACCTATGTAATTATTACTATTACACATGCCTTCAATTTTTACCATACATTTGTCATCTATTTACTTTATTTAATATATATAATAATATAATATAATATAATATAATATAATATATAATAAAATAATATATATAACATAAAAATCTCATATTTTTATCACTTATACGCCTATTTTTTTGTTAATGGCTTAATTGCCATTTTAATCCTTTTATTTTCTATTAATCTATAATTCAACTTTTACCCTAATTCAATTTAATCCTTTTCCTAATTTCTCTTAATTAAACTAAATTCACCCAATTAATACCTAATTAAGAACTCAACTAAACTCATAATTATTTCAAGTAAATTTTTTTTGACTCAGTTTACTAAGACGGAGGTCCGATAATGTACTTTTCCGATGCTTGTAAATTTTGAGTCATTACAGAAACCCCTTAACAACAATTATCTACTAGAACAATTTAAGCCAAAACAAACACCAACTTACCGAACGTACAAAACTATAGAATAGGAATGGTATACAAAATCGCCAAGAGCAAGGAAGGAGCCGGCACAATGAGGGTAGCGAACAAAGAGGTTTCGGTAGAGGGAAAAGAAAAAAGAATGAAAAAGGAGAGAAGATAAATTTAGCCACCAGGCACACTTCTACCTCTCCCCTCACTACCCTTAATTTTCTCCTAGTATCTCTCCCCTTATCCCTCCTTAAATCACTCCATCGATTTCTCCTCAACTCCCCCAACAACCCCTTTTAAATTCTACTCAAACTCCCCTTAGTTGTGTTTCAATCCAACTCCACCACCTATACAGTTCAAGCAGCAAAATAAATACTCCCTTTTTGGTGCGCCACCACTCGAACCTTAAACCCCATGTACACTTCACACGCCCCTTACCACTAGACCAACAACTCCCTTGTATCTTATTTTAACCACAATAATTTAAGAACCTACTATCTAGATCCAAGGATTTTATTCACTTAAAATAAAAATTTTGCATAAGCCAAGGCTTGAACCCCTGACTTCTCAAACACTTTCAAACACTTCTAAATCACTTAACCACTGAAGTAGACATTCATTTATGTCACTTCCTTGCACAACTAAAAATTTAAGTGTAGTCTACTAACTGTTCCCTTGTTCAAAACCTATTTCTTCTAGGCCCAAAATTTGGGGTGTTATATAAACTCTCCATGTAACCATCCAACCTTCAAAAAACCCATCAAAGGTCCATTTGTTTATTGGTCTATAGGGAAAATTACAATTTAAAGCTTCCATCTTTTAAAATAAAGTTTTAAAAATTATAAATTTGCCCCACTAATTTTGAAAAATTTATGTGTAACGCCCTATACCCGACCCAATTTACCAGATCTGAGTATAAGACACCACATTACTTACACACTTAACTAAAATTTTCAATTTATGAAAAAAAATTATTGAATATACCTCTTATTTTTTAAAATTCCTTTTTAAGATAACAGTTTTGAATAATACACTTATCATTTGTAATAAAACTTTCAAAGGTAAAATAAACTCTTACAACAATTTTCTTAAATAAATAGACACATTGTGGTAAGCATTACTATTTTTCATTTGAGAACATGTTTCAACAAGGGCTCCTCTATATGCATAATATTTCCCTCAATGAAACATCCCACCCGACAAAACCCAATATTCGAGTACTGTTTATTAAAGTAAGGTCTATAGAATAAGTACTGAATGAATAAGGTGCTAGATGTGACTAAGTGCTTAAAGTTTATAGAATGCGCCCTTAGGCGAGGTCTCTATTAATGGGAACTTAGTCTAACGGACTTTCTTGCAAGGTATGCGCCGTCCCAGCTGGTAGACGTTAATGTTTATTCCCTAGTGTTAAGTCCTTAGCTTGAAAGACTTGTTGGTTATATTAATATATTATAGTTCTAGTTACACCATTTAGTTGGCCTAAAAAGGACTAGTTAGAATGGGACAAGGTTTTTAAAATTGAAAGGACATGCATTTAAGATAAGAGAGAAAGTTATTAGTCACGAGCATCGGAGGGAGGGTAGTAGATGAAATCAAACTTGCCCACTAAGTTTTGCTTTCGTTTGTACCTGTATAGAGCCAACATATGTTTCCTGAGCAAGTTTTATGCTTTCCTTGGCAAACCTAAATTTCTCCCCAAATCTTCTATGCTTTTTTTCCCAAAAAAATTCTAGCACTAAGACTTGCTTGAAGGATTGGGTTTGCTGTATTCAGCTAACTCCTCTGCCGTTAAGTGCTTAGTCTATATCGATGAAACTCAAGTTATTTTCATAGTTATTTACTGTTGGAAAAATGAGTTTGGAAAACGCAATGGAAAATAAATTTAGAGAAATAAAAAGAGAATAAATTACCAGTGGGGTAATTTTATAGTTTCTCTAAACTTTTTGGTCAAGTTGTAAATCATAAGAATATCTCTAGAACTTTTCTGGAATAATCTCTTTAGAGAATTTTCTACCTACAACTTTCTCTTGAATTCAGGTGTGTGTAAATGACGACCTGACCGATCTGGTCTATCCGTTGGTTGGACTGTGGGCCCTATTTCACATACCGAGCCCAGTTCGAATAGTTTTTGGGTCTTAGTCTTGGTTTTGGGCTCCTAACCAATTTACAATCTCAGGTCCAATTTTCAAGTTCAATTACCCATTGGGTCAATTGTTTGACTTGAAAAATAACTCCCAAAAATATCATATTAATTTTAATTGATTTGATTAATTCATTTTACTTGATCAAAATTAATTTTTCCAAATTAATGTTTCAAGAAAATTATTTAATCAAAATTTCTAGTTGAACAATTCTTACGACTACCTAATTTAATTCCACATCGAATAAATCGACTTAATTAAATTATTCTCAAAGTCATATAATTTTTTTCTGATTAAAATGCAGTCCGATCGAGCTTTTGTTAAGCTAGCAGAGGGACCAATCGGGCATATAACTAGTGATTGCAATTATGTCTAAAAGCACCAGCCTGATAATTTGCAATTACTTAATCATGGAGTCAATCCACAAGAAGTACCATGATTGAAATCTCATTATTGTATACTCTTTACCAAAGTAATTCATCCAACTGCTTTGTCCAATGACCTCGTCATGTGTATGTTATTCTCATATGGTATCCTTGATTCATTTGATTTAAATTCGCTTACTCCATACAATCCTATTTTATCTTATTGCCACCATTGTGTCTTCTTAAGGATTAATATGATCATTGTCAACAAATGACTGAGAAATTTCTCGTTCGAGAATAAGAAACCTATGGCCACGATCCATTTTTATCAATCCACACAATTCCAATGAGAGGATATCATTAACTTTTTAATTGAGCCATGAATTCCACTATTACTAGTAAAGCCATGCCATACACAAGTCATGTATCCAACATACTGGCTATGGGCTCGATCATCTTTAAAGCATAAACCTTCACTTATATCAAAACACATGATTTGCATACACATGGTTAGTATTTAACTTAAGATTTAAGTAAATCACACCATTAACGTCACAAGTGAATTAATTCACAAACGAATTTAGAATTAATTCATCTTGGGTCTGGTCCAATGTATCATTCACCAATGAATACATCTATGTCTCTACTTCATGGAGTCAACTGCTCCAATAGCCAAGACTAGTCATCTCCCCAATTGGAATTGTAGATGACATAATAATCCTTCTTAGTATTTAAATCAAATGCTCACTTTGATTCTTTTACGGGATTACGAACTCATTTAGATTATCTACCGAAGTAAGTCATTTTTCTCACAATGTAAATGTTCTTTAAAATGTCACTTATCTTTAGTTTGAACTTTAGACAATCAATGAGCTAATATTTTGTTATAGTTTCGCTATGCATGCAAAATATAAAAGATATAAATAAAAAAGACATAATCGTGAAATGTGAAATTAAGTTTATTTATTTATTTATTTATCGTTCAAATAAATAGAAAATAGTTACATGTTTACTACACTATGGGCACATTTCCCAACATTTACGAGGCCCTAAGGTTTTGTGCTCTGGGGTCAGTTAATGTTTTTGTTAAAACTTGCTTAACTTTTGGTAAAATGATCTGATAAGATAAATCTGATATTATAGCTCAGGAAACTATTAAAAGCTCCTGAGAAAAAGGAAAGGGTCCTATTGTCTAAACTTTTCTACATCTATCTAGTGAGTTCCTACTTACCCCATATGTGTATAGGTATGCTGTAACACCCCTTACCCGTATTTGATGCCGGAATAGGGTACGAGGTATTACCAGAACATAAACACTTTTAACCGTAGTAAACCAAGTTGTAAAATTTCATCTAAATTAAAACTTTCAAGTTGTTATTATTGAGTCATTAATTAGGGTTTTCTTGGCTAAATATACTCATAATCTTTCACTTCCTTGTCGTATGAATTTATAAATTTTCACTTACCTGTTGAAATCGTCCTGAGTACCTGAATTTATCCGTATCATTACATATTCTCATATCGTCAAATTTTCCTTTTTAACTAATGTAATATATCAATTACTCACTATCTAGTAAGCTAATTGTCACATATATATACATTATCCATTCATCTCCCACAAAGCTAACAAAATTAGCCACAAAGCTAGTACAAATTTTCTCTATTCGATATAAACCAAAACACATTATTTATTTTCCAACAAACCTTACTAAATATACACTTTATACTAACCCAAGTGTTTAACCATTCACCCATGACATAAATATATTTTATCCATTATTGCGAATATAAATATGCTTCACAAATCATAATTCACCTCACATAGTAACCGAATTAATTTTTATCATTTGTCAAATAGATTACAAAATAAGTTATATAACAAAATATAGATACATTTTAAACCACACAAATAAACAAATTTTCATGGCATTACATGATCATCACATATCAAAGACAAATGTTCTTGACATTTCTATCACATAAACCTAATTAATCAATGCAACCTCAATGATATAATCATCCATATATCATTATTTTCACACATATAAATATCATGGCTAAATTTCTTAAACATTTGATCAATTGCTTTTCAATACCACAATAGTCCTTCAAGATCAATACATATTTACCATTCAATTTAACATTTACCGATTACAATCGGGCATATGACCATTTATACACAATTCATTCATACATTTTATTATCCTCCTACTCCTCTCCATTCCACATCCTTTATGTATAAAACATGCTTAATTAACATTATACATAATTTCACTATTCAATTATATTTAAATTCAAAGTCGTCTATTTGAGTCGAGTCACTAAATCATTTTTATCTGAAGCTACAGAGCTCCAAATTAAGTTTTTCTAATTTGAAAAAAACTAGACTCATATGTATTATTTCCATAAAATTTTCAGAATTTTTTCTTGGCAAATTAGTATATTTTATTCTTTAAAGATTCCCATATTTCACTGCTCAACATCTCTGACCTCTCTTCACTAAAAATGAATTATCTCATTGTACAGATTTTGGATGATATTTCTGTTTCTTTCCTTTGAAAATAGACTCATTAAGAATTCTAAGCATATAAATTATAACTCATAATTATTTTTTTACAATTTTTAATTATTTTCCAAAGTCAGAATAGGGGATTCCGAAATCAATCCGACCCTGCCCCACTAAAATTCAAATATCTCAAAACGTATAACTCTTTTGCTTGCTCTGTTTCTTTTATATAAAAATAGACTCATTAAGCTTTAATTCCATATCTCACTCAACAAGTAACCCAATTCCTATAATATTTTGTGATTTTTCAAGCTAACGTCACTGTCACTGACAAAATCTATTCTGTTTCAAATTCACGCATTCACATAACACTATAACAATTTATTTTGTAAGCTCGGTAGAAAACTTCATCACTCCAGTGACTCCTTTGCAACTCATCGCATTTCAATCACATATTCTTATTGGTTTGCAATTTCTCATATCCTGTTAAACATGTCGGTATAATAGCGAACATTCAGTGGTTTACACATAGTACCACTCATTTAACTATTATCATTCGATACACGTAGTAGCCTTCACATAGTACTAGACACGTGATCAAACTTTCCGGTATGCATAGTAGCCTGCACATAGTACTACACATGCGACCTTTCATTCCGGTAGATGTAGTAGCCTACACATAGTACTACACACGTGACCATCACTTTCAATTTCACATAGTGACCTACACACAGTCCATGTCACACATGTGATCATTTCTGTCACTTTATTCCTATCCCTTTTTATTCCGAATATTCAATCGGGAAATTTCTCACTTTTTCTCATTTTTTTCTTTTTCACTAATCAAAGTTAATTCCTTGTCTTTCTTAACTTATAATAACACATTTAACTTAATTCACACTCACATTATTCAATCCAGTCCAAAAATCACATTTTGGCAAAATTACATTTTTGCCCCAAAGTTTCACAAAATTATGATTTTTCCCCTAGGCTTGGAAATTAAATTTTATTCCTTTTTCTTATGTTTTATGACATGCTGAACAATTTTTCCTTCTATAAAAACATCAAATTCTTGCTCTAAAGTTCACTTATGAACAATAATAATTTTTAACAATTATACCGTTTCACTCGTTTTCGCTGAAAATCGTTTAGCAAAAATCGTTCAACATAATTCTAAGCTTCATATTCCATCATGAAACATCAAAATTCACACTTTTCATCTATGGGTAATTTTTCAAACATAATTTCTAGCTCGAATTAATGATAGAAATAGCTTAAGCAAGTTACCAAGATTCTAAAAATATAAAGAACAAGAAAAACAGGGCTAGAACGGACTTAGCATGAAGCTTGAAAGAATGAACAAACCCTAGCCATGGAGTCCACATGATATTCAGCCAACACTCATGGAGAAGATGATGATTTTGGCCTTATTTTGTCTTTTTAATTTGTTTTAATTACCAAATTACCAAAATGCCCTTAACTTAAAAATATTCTATTTCACCTATTTCTTGTCCATTTTTGTCCATAACATAACCAATGGTCTAATTACCATTTAAGGACATCCAATTTAAAATTTCATAGCAATTTGACACCTTTAGCTTCTAGAACTCAACTTTTACACTTTTTACAATTTAGCCCTTTTGACTAAATTGAGTGCTCAAACATCAAAAATTTTCAAACAAAATTTTCACGAAACCTTTCCGTGAAATTGTAGAACATAAAAATATAATAAGAAATAAATTTTTCCTCATCAAATTTGTGGTCCTGAAACCACTGTTCCGACTAGGCTTAAAATCGGGCTCTTACATATGCTTTCGTTTATGTTTTGCTTAAGGTAAGTACCTATCCTGGTTAAATGAAATGTTTGTGCAAGTGAAGTACGAGTTGTTGTCAATAGTCTATTTTGGGTATGTTTATGTGAAAGACATAAGGGCCTTTCTTTGTGTTAAGCTATCACTACCCTACAACACTCCCCCATTTCTAAAAATGAACTATGTGGTCTGAAAGGAAAAAAGGAATGGATTCATGGTGATTCCTTCAATGAAATGAACAATGAACTAGCAGATTGTGATACATAAAAATAGTTGTATAGCCTTTGGTAGTGCAAGTTTTATTACAAACCGCATTGGCAAGGCATGACAAAAGAAAAGAAATCAACTAATGATATGATTCTAAATATAAACTAGGTTTTGGCTAACATGAAGAAGCTTGTTTGTATCACTGCATGGGTGTAGTGTACAGGTGAAATGAATAGTGTTTGGCATATTGTCTGTCTGTGTTGGTATTCATCAACTAGTGAATTGTGTGACTAAGCTGAGATGGAAAGGCTTATTTGAATTGTATAGGATCATTGAATTGTTTACCCTTTTAACTCACTAAGTTCTTCGAACTTACTTAATTACCTTTCCTTCTCAGGCCTACTGATAAAGCAAAGTAACCTTTAAAGACTACCCCAAAGGATAACTCCCCACCGTGAGATTTATAATTACTTTGCATTATGTATTGCATGGGGGTGTTGTCATGAAAATGTCTTTTTGAAGAATGAAATTTTCATATTCGAGTGTAGGCTTGTGAAACTATAGATCTGAAGAAAATTTTGGTAAAGTTGTTATGTTTCATAATAAGCCAAAATTTATACAACTTCGATTGATCAATGTTTTGCGCCTCTTATATAGATACATATATGTATATGTTCAAGAGTAATTGTGTAACTTACATTGTGGTTTGCGGCCAATATGGTTTGAAGAAATAGTGATTTCAAAGCAGCGTCATGTTATTTTTAGATCCTCCTAAAGGATCAGGTTTGGGGCGTTACACTCAATCTACTACCATGACACATCACTGGCTTGGTCCCTCTCAATGGATATTAGTCCAAACCACAAACCTACATACCAAAAACACACATATAAGTTTCCAAATAACTTAGTGGGTCTCACTCATATTTAAATTTTTATGGAGATATAGATTCTTTTGACTCAATGGGATTGAGTTCCCTCTCAAACATTGGCAAGTATAGTTCTAATTCTCAGATGGAGGATAACAATACATCAAATAATGTACTTAATCGTTTTATACTCCTTTCACTTGACTAGCAGATCCTAAACGTTACACAATAATTTTGAATCCCATTATTCAATTTCCTTACAGTTCGTAGTTAGATGCGCTTCTTAAAACACTATCTAACATATACTATTCTTGGAGGATTCCTTCATATACTCCAATAATTACCAGAATATTTGTTACCTTATACCTTCGAATCAACCCATACAAACAGACTTAATGGAAGAATCTAATAGTCTACTTCTTATAATAGAAATTCCATACAGAATTCGATAGCTCTTAGATATGGCAGACTCTTACACCACCAACATTGAAAATGTCTCAAGTTCTCTATCATGGCATATCACTAAGGCTGATTCAGCAACTGGTTACTCTATTGAATATTCTTTTAGAAAATGCCCCACAATAATACTCATATCTCACATAAGGTAAACTAGCATCTTTCCACAAAGGCTTTCAGAGAGAGTTAGCCACAAAGGCTTTCTATAGGATTCGTCACAACGGCTTTTTAGAGAGTTCACCACAAATGTTTTTCAAAGATTTCACAGCAAAGGCTTTTTAAAGAGTTCACCACCAAGGCTTTTCAGAGGGTTTGCCTCAAAGGCTTTTTAGACAGTTCACCATAAAGGCTTTTCAGAGAGTTCGCCACAAAGGCATTTCATAGAGTTTGCCACAAAGGCTTTTCAAAGATTTTGCCACAAAGGATTTTTAGAGAGTTTACCACAAAGGCTTTTCAAATAATTTCGTGTTTTTCATCCTGACAAACCATCTTAGTGGATGCCATGAGGCTTTTCCCACTTGGGCTTATACCTTCATGCCGTCTTGGCGTTTTATCATATAATGTCATGGCCATGGACTCTCCATATATTTATTTCATTTTCTGCTAGTCCAGTTAGCATTACAGCTGCCCTATCGGAGGCTACACAAATAAATCTCTTTCTCGCCATTTTACATAACAAGGAATTGTCAAGCACTAAACCCATATATCAAGGAAGTATAAAACAAGAACTACACACATGCTAGTAGCAACACCATACAATACACAACGTCGTACCATACTGCACATTATTCACCTCTGTCACATAGAAGTGTTTTATGAAACCAAAGTCTGATGGGGAAATTCGTTCAATAAAAATCCAATTATTTCTTACTTCTTAGCACCATTTGGTAAGTTTTTAGAAAAAACACCACACGGTAAAACAATTTGTTATTGCAGGTTTAAAATTCACGGAAGCTATTCCATATACAGATATCTTGTGGTTGAAAAATACGTGTTTGCCTTGAAAAACTATTTTTGTTGTGAAAACTTATTTGTATCCGTTAAGCAATTCAAAATAAGCAATTATAACACAATTAAATAAAAATTAAAATACTAGAGGCCTTATTACATAAAAATCACCCAAAGTAAAAATTTAAATAACTAATCCAGAATAAAATATTGGTGAACGTGTGGCCACCTTTGAGTCCCACGCGGCTCAAATCATCTAAGGTTGGGGATTACCTGCACGGTCAAAAGAAAAGGGTAAGTTACGAGAACTCAGTGTCTAATCCCCTAGCACGCAGTAACAGTCTGGGCCCGAGCCCTATTCAGTATCATATAGTGTGGGCCTAATCCTGATACAGTATCAGTATGATGCAAGTATGCGAACCCACCCCAATCCAGCCAGCACACCGCCCGTACCAACCCAACACACCATGTGGGGACTAAGTCGACCCACCCAGCCCACACACCAGTATTGTAGCATAACTGCTAGTAATAATAACACAGCAAAGCTGCCAGTACAGTATATGTGGCAAAGCCACCAGTAACAGTAATTGTGGCAGAGCCACTAGAAACAATACTTCCTCCATAACAAAATCCCAACCCCATGTAGTATGTCATGTCATAAATTATTTGTGTATGCAGAATGTCTTACTCAGTAACCGTCATATATATATCATAGAACCCTAGCAGTCATTTTACCCTAACGGGGGTATTATGGTAATTTTACCCATTAGGACCCATTGAGGGTATTTCAATAATTTTATCCATTGAGGGTATTTCGGTAATTTTACCCATTAAGGGTATTTCAGTAATTTTACCCATCGAGGGTACTTCAGTATAGTTAATGACCTTTTTGAAGGTCTATAGTTGCCTCGAGCAACACAGATGATCCATTTGGTTGAAGCCATGCCATTGGGCTCAAAGCCCACTATTCGGCCCAAATGGGCCCGCACGCTCGTGTGGCCCGTTTGGCCCAAATTTAATCTCGGTTATGAGATCTACGTAGCCCAATACATTTTCTGCTACTTTTTGTAATTTTTATCCGTGTGAGGCCCACGAGCCTTGGGCCCATACTGCCAATTTCGGCCCAACGAGGCTCATAACGGCCCAAGTGCACGAAACACTTTAGTGGTCTCTTTGATCTACCGCTCTTAGTTGTGGGCTCAAATTTTCCACACGAACGATCGTACGCTTGTGAGGCCTCAGATGCCGAAGTTTTGACTTTTCGACTTTTGCTGATTCTTAGCGGAGATAGCGTGATTACACACCTGTTGCGAAAATGTCCTAAGATCCCCAAGAACTGCAAACCTAAATAACCACGATACACCATCAGTCATTTAATCAATAGGATTTAGATAACTCCTTTAAATACTACTATCCAAAATGACTTAATACTTGCCTTGATTGACAAATGTGGCTTAGCCCACTTAGATCGCTGGTTAGGATTGTTTACCCATTGCTTGCCAACTATCTGTGTTAGAAGTGCATTCTTATTAGACAAGATTGCCTAACCCCAAAGGTTGATCATACACACAAAACTTCTAGGTAAAAGAAAGTAGTATTCAGCCACAAAGTATACAACCAACACACTCTAGATTGAGCACAATAATAGCAACAGGGTTACCTTAAGATGAATGACAATAGGAATGTTTCGAAATGCTTCAGTATTTCTTAAGTACTCCTTCACTCCTTGCGAAATTCTAGAACCCGAAGAACACAATCAGTAATAAGAGAGTCAAGGGGAGAAAGAAGTATTTGACTTTTAGAAAGGTCTAAAAGAACTGGGTTTGAGTGAAAATAGTGAACACAACCACTTACCGACTTATCAGAATCTTTGCAAAAAATCGACGCAAGGATGGCTTAACAGTAGTGATATTTGGCTAGCCTAGAATAAGAGATGAACAGAAGACAAAAGAGAGAGAAAGGAAAGGTTCGGCCTTTAGAGAAAAAGAAAAAAGAGCGTAGGCTTCGGTAGATGTTGGTGCAAAAGTGAAATAAGGAAACGATTAATTTGCAAGAAAAGAGAAAGAAAATAAAAATGCACGAGTGGTCAGTTAATATTTCGGCACTTAAGAGAAAGGAAGAAACTCCAAACCCCCCAAAAGACAAAAGGAAAATCGGTCATCCAAAAAAAACTCACAAAATGCCTAAAATGCTTCCTAAAGCCCCATAGCAGAAAAAGCACAAGCAAGACTCCCCAAACGGCACAACACTCCTACACTCTCCAACTTCCTTGATTCACTCCCCCAATCTCTCTATAACTTGCTCCTACAATCCCTCCAAGACCCATTCAAACCTCACCTTGCAGAGTTTCAGTCTAACTCCACTTCTCATGTTGCCAGGAGTTAAAATAAATACTCCTTTGCATGCCAAGAGATTTGAACTTAAGCTCCCTTGCAACCTTGAACACGCCACTACCACTGGGCCACAAGCTTTCTTGTGCCTCCTTTCCCCTACAATTATTCTTAAGGCCTTCAAGCCAGAATCAAGGTTCACTTAAGAGAAAAACCAAAATTTTGCTAAAGCCTAGGTTCGATCCCAGGACTTCACACACACTCCCAAACACACCCAAATCACTCAGCCACAGAAGCAAACAAATATTTGTGTCAGACATCAAAAATTTAAAGACCCTATATTTTTGGGGAGTTACAACCTCATTAATGTATTTGTAGATATCTAATCTATCACAAATTGATGTGGCAAATTAGGCTTTCCCAGTATACTTAAGGAGCTTATTCTCGAGCAAAATAACATTATTTACATTATTTTCGTAATTTTAGGATCTTAAGTTAATTAATGAAAATGTCTTTTTTTTTCTCATTTTATGACCCAATTTGGCCATTGGTGTCATTGGGGGGCCTAACGTGTGATTGAGTGGTGTAGGGATGTATTGGAGGCTGAAAATGAGAGAAAATATCACCAACGGAAAGGGTATCGCGATACCTTTAGCAATATGAAAGATTAGAGACACCCTTTAGTGGTATTGTAATATCCTCCCTTCCAAGAACACCCAAAGGCTCGACACTACATAAGGTATCGCGATATCATCTTTCAGATATCGTGACACCAACATCGTCGGGGGACAAAATTGGACAAAAAGTGTAGTCTTTATCCACCTGGTCCACCAATCACCCAAGGCCCATGTAGGGGCAATTTTGGTTATGAAAATCCATCAGATTGTAGACTAAAACAACCAAATTATGTTGAGGAGGAGAGACACACACATTAGCTTAGTTTTAGCCTTAGTTTTCTTTATGTTTTCCTTTAGTTTTTCTAGGGTTTTCACTTTCTCTTCTTCTTCCTTACTATTAGAATTTATTTTTCTACATTTATTTCTTGTTCTTGATGTTCTTAGTGTTAGTTAAGTTAGTTATCATTGTAGCTTAGGTTTATTTGCACTTTTAGTCCTTGTACCTTGGTTGTAAGACATTTCTAGCTTTAGTTTAATGTATTTCAGCTTTATTTACTTTCAATCAGTTAAAGTTTATTCCTTTTACGTTTATTACATTAGATTTTCTTGTTGAATGCTTTTAGTTTCATGTTCTTTAAGTTTTATTCCAAAAAAATCCAAACTTTTATATTTTTCTCAAGTTTTAGTTTAATGGCTGCTTTGGTTTTCATTTCCATGTTCATTGTCTTTATTTTTAACATGAGTATCTAAACCTAAAAGGGGGTTGGTTGATGAAGATGTCAGTAAGCTGATTTTTGAAAAAAGGACTAAATCGTAATAAATTGGAATAAATCGAATAGATATAAAAAACTTAGGAAGTGATGCCCTAAAGGACTATCTAGACAAGACTAAGAGGTAATCTTGTTCTGCACCCATTTATTAGTCCCATATTAACCGGTTCGATTGAGAGATAAATTGGAATAATTCGTCTAAGTCGGTGAAATTGAGATCGTATAATAAAATAGAGCCACTTGGTAATTTTATAACAGTCAAATTTTAGTGGTATCAAAAATAGTGGTTTTGGGACCACAACCCCGACAAGTGAGTTATTATTTTAATATTTATTTAATATTTATAGGGTTAATTTAAGGTAGTATTAAAATTTTGTTAAGCAATTTTGAAGTTTATTCATTAATTAGGTAAAAGGACTAAATTAAAAAAGTCGCAAAAGTTGAGTTTTAATAGTTAAAGGATTAAATGGTTATGGAAAGGAAGATTAATTAACTTAGGAGGTAATTTTATCATATTATATGTTGGTGTATGTTTATGGATAGGTTTTAATGAAATGTCAATGGATTTTAAAGGTTAACTTGGAAATTTAATAATTAAATCAAAATGTTAAACAAAAGAAAAAGGTAAAAGTGTTATCATCTTTCTCAGCTTTCTATCACAAAACTGATTAGCCATTGAAGGAGGAGGGAAAGCTTTGGTTTTGATATGTTTAAATGCATGGTATGTATTTGAGCCCCGTTTTTATTGATTTTTATATTTTTGAGCTCGTTTTAGCTTAAACTACTTAGCCCAGGGGTTTGTTTCAAAACTGGTAAACATTTAGGGACTTTACATAGTTGAGTTTGAGTGTGTTTTTCTATTAGTTGATAGATTATTAATATTGTGTGTTAAACAAACTTGTTTTGTTAAGTGGTTTTTGATGAATCTGGGATTAGGGATTAAATTGTTGATAGTGTAAAATTAATTGGTTTTAATGTGAAATATTGGTAATTATGGGCTGTTCAAGATCCCAAATAGAACCGGTTAACATGGGTTTAGGTTAAAATCGTTAAATTTCAAGTTCTGAGCTTAAGAACTAAATTGTGAAAAGTTAAAATTAGAGGGGTAACTTTGTAATTTCATGATAATATGAATTATAGATTGTATTGAATACTTGAAGTTAATTGAAGCACGTAATTGAATGAAATTATTCATTTAGATAAAAATAAACAACAATCGAACTTAAATATGGGAAAAGCTAAAGCTTTGGACTAGACTTCAACTCCATTATTGCAACCATAGTTGGCAAGGTAAGTTTGTATGAATTAAAATCTTATTAATGATAATTTGATTGATTATCTGTTATATTATGTTAGTATAAATTGACTTGGTTATATGAATATATCAATGTTTTGGTTAATTGATGGATAAATGATCCTGTTTGAACCTTAAGAATTCTTAGGATACGTTGACATGTCATTAGGGATTTCATGTTTTGGTTGTTGGTCTTGAATGTCCTACAAATGGTTAAGGTCCTGCATTTGTTGTGGATTCTCCACAGGTCTTGTGAGCAGCATCGTGTATCTAACATTTTGACCCAAAACTCGTGTAGCATGCCCATTTCACAACTTGTGTGAGCACTATTGAAAAGGAAAGGTTACAATTATATGGAAAGGTATACTATGTGTGAGCATTCCCAACTATCCAATGTAATTCTAGATGGTTCAATGAGTAGCTAAAGGTTGATGGCAAGGTATGTATACAAATAGAGGTTTGATCATAATCTATTGAAAAGGTAAATTTGATAAATGCAAATGATGTGAATGTAACAAAATAAGTATGTGATGAATGATGTGTACATGGAAATCTTCTTACGATATGGTAGAATTTATATGTATAGGACCTCATATAATAGTAGTTTGAATGTGTTAATGATCAATTTTATGAATATGTCTTAGGAGTACATATTTTGTATGTTAAACTTATAATGCTTAGGCAAGTTTAAGTATTTTGTCACTTTTAGGTACTTGTAATATATGTTCCTTTTTGGTATGTTTATGATGATATATGAATGGTTACATTTGATGTCATTAGGTACTTAAAAGTACTAGGTTTTATGCTTGAAATGTGGCAATATTGCCTTGTTTTGGTTAAAGTTGCTTTTTATTAATGAGGTGCCTTTGAATGGCATATTCGTTAGGAGAATTAGGTTGATTGAATTGGCATGTTTATGTGTATTTGAAAGGTGTTTTGGTCTATTGAATGTGTGCATTAATGGAGTGAATGATTGAGTAGGTTTTGGACTTAAAATGGCTTATTTTTAGGGTCAAATTATAGAGCACACGGCTTGGGACACAGGCTGTCACACGGCCGTGTGACACCCATGGCCTGGCTACTTACCCGTGTGTCACTTATTATTACAAGTCGGTGAGTTACATGGTCTAGCATACTGCTTGTTACACCGTGTGACCGAACTCAGTGAGTTTCACGGTTTAAGACATGAGCGAGGATACGGTCGTGTGTCCCTTTCTTCGAGCACCACATGGTCTCGGCTATGTCACCCAACTTGGCCACACGGCCGTGTGGCCTCTATTTTCTAAGTTTTTAACTTTTTCCAAAAATTTTTGAATTCTTCCAAAGTAGCCTCGAATTGTTTCTAAACTATTGTTCGGGCCCGAAAGGCTCGATTATATGTTTGCTAAGTTTATAATGAGTTTTATGTATTTATCGTTAAATTTCATTATTGTTTTGATTTATATGGTAATGCTTCATAACCCTAATCTGACATCTGAGGTGGGTTTAGGGTGTTACATTTAGTGGTATTAGACCTACAGTTTAGTCAGTTCTTGGACTGAACGTAGCATGTATGGAGTCTAGAAATACATGTCATTTTATAACCTGTGATAGTGTGATATCGCCTGACTTAAATTAAATCATGTTTCATAAATAGATAAAAGATGTCATCCAACTGAGTCGATTCCAATGAGGTTGAAAGTAATGCGCAAGCCTATGCTCAAGGAGCAGCTACTAGTGGGCCCATAGCTGAGGGTTGGGGAAGCGAGACGAATGCAGCCTTCTTTCATATGATGTCTGAGTGGTTCTCTAAATTTGTTAAAACGAACCCTATGGCTCAATTACCTCTACCCCCTCTTCTACCCCAACCTGTTCCCTCTATTCCTCAAGGTTTAGAACAAATATGAGTGAATAGACCTCCGGTTGACAAAATTTGTAAGTATGGGGCAGAAGAGTTTTGTGGTACTGCAAAAGATGATCCAGAAAAAGTTGAGTTCTAGTTAGAGAATATTATCAGAGTTTTTGATGAACTGTTTTGCTCTCCTAATGATAGTTTGAAATGTGCAATATTGTTACTTAAAGATGTAGTGTATCAGTGGTAGAATACTTTAATAGCATTGGTACCGAGGGATCGTGTGAATTGGGATTTCTTTCAAACTAAATTTAAAAAGAAATACATCAGTCAGAGGTATCTTGACAAGAAAAGGAAAGAGTTTTTAGAGCTGAAGCAAGGTTGTAGATCTATAGTGAATATGAAAGATAATTCATGCAACTTAGCAAGTATGCTCAGGAATGTATACCAAAAGAAGCTGTTATGTGCACTCGGTTTGAAGATGGGTTAAAAGAAGAAATAAAATTGTTAGTGGGGATTCTGGAATTGAAAGAATTTATGGTATTGGTGGATCGAGCACAGCAGGCTAAAGAACTTAGTAAAGCTAAAAGAAAGGCAGATTTTAAGGCTCGTGACTCAGGTAAACAACCGATTGGAAAATCATTTTCATTTCCATCTAAGAAATTGAAAGAATTTCATAGTCATACACCAGTTTCAACAGGACTTTCAGGAAGAGATAAATAGAAGCAACATTCAAGTTGAAGACCTCAGGCTACTTCTATAGCGAGTGTGGGTAATGTTAATAATAATAAACCTAAATGTAAATAGTGTAATAGACGACACTTTGGAGAGTGTAGATTGAGAGATGGATCGTGCTTCAAATGTGGTCCATATGATCATTTTCTTCGAGACTATCCTAAAAGGTCTGATAGAGAGAAAGCTTAGAACACTCGGTCAAGTAACACGACTGCGAGAGGAAGGCCACCCAGAAATAGTGGTAATGTGGGAAATAGTCGAAGTGAAACAAAAGATTCTACAGTTAGATCTGAGGCTCGAGCACCAATTAGAGCCTATACAATTCGAGCTCGTGAAAAAGCTTCAGCACCTGATGTGATTACCGGTACATTTTTTTTATCTTTGATACTAATATTAATGCTTTGATTGACACTTTTTCAATATTGAGTAAATATTGGGAACTTTTTCGGTATCGATAGCTTCGTATAGAATGGCACTTGCAGAATTGAAAAAGTTGAAAGCATGGTTGTTGAATTGACAGACAAAGGATTTGCTCGACCTAGTTTTTTCTCCATGAGGTACCCTGTAATGTTTGTTAAGAAACATTACGGGTCAATGCGATTTGGTATTGGAACAATGAAAATGTGCCAGTGTACACAATCGCAACAAGTAATAAAGTGACAAGTAAATGTCAAGTTATCGTACCCACAGGGACTATGAAAAGAATTATTTATGAATGCTATTTAAAACACTTTCGTGAAAAAAAATATTTTGTTTGAAGAGGGTGATTAAAAACTAAGATTTTAAACTAAGTAAACTAAATAAATAAATCTCAAATGCACGATTTCAAAATACGATTTTAATCAAGATGACATAATTGTGTTAGATTAATTACATTTCTTAACTTAGAATTATTAAACTCGTGTTTATATTGTTACGAATAAGTTCACGGTAACTCTGTAATTTGCTAACTTGTGAACATACTCACCTATCAAAATCAATTTATCTCTTAACTATATCCCTATGTCAATTCAACCGATTAAACAAATCTTAATAGGTAAATATGTTATTGCACACACATACTTATTAAATTGAAATAATCTCTTGTACATATCCCTATGTCAATTCAAACAATTAACTCGATTTAATAAGCACATAAAAGACTATGTGAGGTAACAAAGTATCCTTACCTTGAAACAGTTTAATCACAATAATCTTGTAAGTTATGCAAGGCAAATGTATCGTCAGATACCGTTGCTAATCTACCCTTCAGCTACTTTAGATGATTAAACATGCACTGATTAAGTACTGTGTCCATTAATTACAATTTCAATCCTTTTAAATAATTAATTCGTTAGTTACCTAAAAATTGTAATGCATGAATAACTTAGTTATGATTTTACTTAATCAAGCATCTTACCGAGGCCTATAACAACATAAACACAATTTTAATAATTTTAACAAACAAAATGCAATCAACCTAACATGAATTGAATTCAAGATAAATTGATTAAATTAACCATTCCAACAGCATAAATATCCATAGATATGTTTAGCATAACAACAACAAAAATTAAAGAGATAGGGAACAAGAATCAAATCCGGTGTTTTTCTGTGGCTTGACTAGTTGCTCCGTTCTTCCTTCTCCGTTGTCCTCCTCGACCAAGGCTGGTATGAACACCTAATTGCTGCTTCAAATACCTGATGAATGCCCCTTTCCCAAGAGGAGAAATTGACAAAAGAGTAAGAGAATTTTGGAATTGAAAGAAGGGAGAAAGTGGAGAGAAGAGAGGAAAGATGTGAATGCTAAATGTGTGTTCTTAAAATGACCAGCCTAAGGGGGTTTTCATAGATGAGGAGGGCTGCTAATAGCTAAAATCATCGGCCAAAGAGCCCTCCCTTGGCTGGCCACTCATGTGGCAAGGTTGATAGTTTCAATTTTGCTAATTTAGGCTTGGGGCAAATCTATAAAGCCACCAATTGTGGAAGGGTTTGAATGCAACTTGAACAAGTCTTCAAGGGACTCTTTGCAAGCTTAAATAATTAGCTAATAAGCTGATTTGGGTCAGCTATTGGGATGGTTTTTGGGCTATCCATTTCTTGGTCGGTTCGGTTCACTCGATTCAGTTCAACTGGACCACTTTTTCATAATTAATTAATAATAATTTATTAACCCAAATTAAATTGGATACAAATTAAAATTAATTATATTATGAATTAATACATATGATTTTGTACTGTCTTAGGCTGAAATTTAGTTCACCTTGATACTTCAAATTGCTTCTCGGCTTTGTGCTTCTAGCAGTGTCTGCCGAGTCATTTTTCACCCTTTCTGCAAATCTGTCGAAAATAACCAAAATTCATCAAAATTAATTATAAAATTAACTAAAATTCAAAATGTTTATATTTTAAGTGCACTTTAATTATTTTGTAAAAATTAATTATTTTTTTGACAAGAATTTTGTCGAAATTGTGTAATTTTAAGTTAAAAAGGGTATGTAAAAATGTGTAAATTTCTGTGTTTCCACACCCTAAACTTAATTCATTGCTTGTCCCGAGTAATGTACAAATTAAAAGAATTACTCAAAAACACCTTTAAAAATTCCTTCGAATAACATTCTTCCCGAATTATAAATTTAATATTCTTATGCTCAAAACAAGAAATTTGATAGTTCGCTACTTAAGTAGACATATTGTTCAAATTAATCTCAAAGAACTATTATGATAACAAAATTAGACTAAATTCTTCCTTAACAAAAAAATTTTAACGCTTACCAATTTGATTTTATTTCCTTATTCAAGATTAAGCTGCAATCATTAAGTTTAACTTATGCCTTCATATGTTGAACATAGAAATTTCTCTCCACTAATGTAGGTAGCATAGAAAACTTGAACCAATAGGTCTTTAAAAAGGTTTTAACGTAGCTAGGCTAGAGGTAGGTAAAACATAGATAAATTTAGGCTTTTAAACCCTAGACTCAGCTTCAATCAGACCTTTGGAATAATTTCCCTCAACACACCAACTTACTTTTCTTTCACATGCTCTTTTGTACATCTATTTTCTTTCAAGTAAATGTCCTCTCTTTTTTTTTTTTGAGCATTTTACTATATGTACTACAATTTCTAGATCATTTGATACTTCTTTCAACTCCCTCAAACTTATTTTCAAAGAATATTCTGAATAGTATTGAGTCTAGTGTTTGGGACAATTTAAAGATAATTAAGAGAGGATTGATGCCTAAATATTACAAGGGTTCAAATAAAATTAGGCCATATAGTCTCAAAGTTGGGTTTCAAGGGATAAAATTTCATTAAAGTTGGCTTGAAAGGCTTAAACGGTCCAAACAAGAGTTGCCTAAATCATTTTCAACATTCCAGGCTTCCTAGGATTTCGCCTCAAGAAACTACTGAGTCAATTCTAGAGACTTAGACTTTCATAAATGCCTACCTTTCTTAAGGAACTAAAAATTTTATGGTACAATTTGCATGCTTTATTAAAAATACATTTGTATCATTATTCAGCTAACATAACAATTTACTGAAATAATAGAACTTTATTTATACTGAAGTTTAGCGTACTTAACAAAATTTCAAATTATTGAACAAAATATATCCTAATCATAATTAAAAGAACTATTTATTCTAAGTGGAAATAATTTTAATTTTTCGGTCCCCCTACTTAAAATGAACAATGTCCTCATTGTTTAAAGTGAAAAGATACTATGCACCAGGTAGGATTCTAGAAAAGAGGAGGTGAGTCAATTTGACTGCTTAAGTACCAAGCTCTTTCTAAGTCCAATCCTAGACATGTATATATCTATTGCCACACTTTATACTTCGCCACTTGTTCAATTTTATTAAGGATTTCCATCTCTTGTTTTACTATGCAAAAATTCCTAATTAACTTTATCCTAAAATAACCTAAGAACATAAATAAAATAAAGTCGAGATCCCCCCTTTATTTATTTACAGATCCTTCTGAATTCGACTCATCATTGCTTCATCATTATTGTCTTTGCATGAATTGCTTCACCCCTTTTTCGATAATGGGCTCCATGGTTCAAATATGTAATCTGGAAACTCAAGCACAAAAATAAATGGGTCATCGTAAATTTTCGTAGGAGCACTTCTCATCGAGTCATCCCTTATTTTTGAGTATTTCCAGTAAACTTGTTGCTGCCACTGATGTTGCATTATGTCCATCAACTTTGACATCTCATCTCGAAGATCTCGACGAGGTGGTTGAGCTTTGAACATTGAAGTGTCGATATCAGGTTCAGCTTCTGGTTCCATTGGTTCCACCTTATCGGGGACTTAAACCGATTACACTGGCTCGATCTCTGTGGGATCTTCTTCTTCTTCTTTTTCAGGATCCTCACTTTCTTCAACTCGTTTCTATAGAACAGAGTCTCCAGCTATTTGATAGAGGTCCCAATCTATGATTGTGCCTTGGCTATAGCCTATCTTCTTTACGTTTGCAAGAATTTTAGCTTTCAAGCACAAAATTGTTATCGTAAAGGGAAAGTAAACTGGTCCAGAACATGAACATCTAACGGCACAATTCTGCATTTCCCTTAGAATGATTTTTCCCACATCAATGGTCTTCCCAGTTAAAATGTAGTATAATAAGACCATTCGCTCTAATGAGATTGTAGTCCCATGTGAGCTAGGCATAATTCTAAATCGGATGAAGTAGAACCATACCTTTGTGAGTGGTGTCAAATATTCTCTTCGACAAGTGTGGATTCCTTACTTTGACATAGTCCACTTAGAACTTGGAACTATAAGTTCCTCTAGAATTTCTTGTAAATTTTTAGACTCTATATTGCTCATCAAGGAAGAATATTCGTCGTTTTTTAAATCAGGTAATTCAAAGAACTCATTAATAGTGTTTGAAGTTATTGGTACATTGATTCTGCGAACTGGAACTTCTGTTAACTCGCTTGAGGTTAAATTCACATAGAAATCACGCACTAACTCCTCATCCACACTAGTTCTCTTCTCAAAAAACAACTCTCAATTGAGAGTTTCAACAACCTAACAAATACTCGCCATAAAAACAATATAGTTGCTTTCTTTCAATGTGAAATCTTTCTCTGGATGCATCTGTTGATTCTTGAATATACTCTCGTATCTTGCTTCTTCATAGCAGAACTTGTTTTGTGATTCGTTAATTTGGGCAGATGCACGAGTTCTCTTGCGAGGCATGATTAACCTGATCATAAGATGGTAACAATTATTTTCTCAAAAATTTAATTAATATAAAATATTAATAATTTAATAAATTGAAAAATTAGATAATAAAATTAAAATTTAGGAGAAAAATTGGTCTTACCACCTTTTTTGTAAAAATTAAGAGCTCTTAAGAAAAATAATTTTGAATCAAAAGGTGGCAAATTAAAATAGGTTGAGGGCTTTTTGGCTAAGGATGGGTGAAAGGGTGGTGTGCTACTTAGGTATGCAAGGCAGCAGCGCGCAGCAGGGGATGGATGTGAGTAGCGTGCGGATCGTTGAGCAGGCCTGAAGTGGGCGCGAGTGGGGTGCTGCTGTGGCGAGGGAATTGTTAGGAGGTTTCGGCAGTTAAAGGTTTTGGTGTTTTTGGAGGGAATGGTGTATGAATGAAAAAAATAAGAATAGATGGGTGGAATTTATAGTGAAAGGAGTTGGAGATAAAGTAGAATTATTAAAAATTCTAAGTTCTAATTCTACTCAAAGTAAATAACAATTAATAATTAATGTAACACCCCAAACCCGGCCTAGGAGTTATGACCGAATTTGGCGGTGTCACATTTAGGTGTTTAGCGTAAAACTTGTTGTTGTTGAAATCTTTAAAATCAATTAATCATTTTGTTATTAAATGGTGATTCCAAAACGGGTTGTTCATTTCCAAGCGTGCATCATTAAAAACTAATCACTTTTAAAACGTTATAAATTTTCCAAAATCTCATTTTTTGCGAAAACGTGGTGTCTTTGAAAACGGTTACCTTTTGAAAACCCGTCTTATTCTACAACTATCAGTTTATATCAAACTAAATAAATAAAAACCCCAATTTAAAGTTTATAACTTTACAGAGGCCTTTTAACATAAAAATACCCAAATTCATTTACTTATAAATCAAAAGCTAAAAATGAAAGCTGATGTAGTTGTGTGGCCACCTCCGAGTCCCTCGCAGCACCAAATCAACTATGGCTAAGAATTACTTGCACAGTTAAGAGGAGAGGGTGAGTTTATGAAAACTCAGTGTGTAATCCCTTATCAAACAGTCGGCATACAAAACAGAATCAGCCTAGGCCAGAGCCCTTTAACAGTAACAGTACAGTGTAGGCTTTTGCCCAATATAGAAGCAGTGTGGGCATAAGCCCGATACAGTATCAGTATGGTGCAAGTATGCAAACCCATCCCAATTCAACCAACACACCACCCGTACCAACCCAACACACCGTGTGGGGATAGAGTCGACCCACCCAACCCTCACACCAATATCGCAACATAACTGCCAGTAATCAGAATAGCTAAGAGGCATAAGTAGGATAGCTATAAGCTATAAACAGAATGGCTACAAGCCATAAGTACAGTAATGTGATTAGTACAAAGCCATCAGTAACAGTGATATGATCGACACACAGCCATCAGTAACGGTAACATGATCGGCACAAAGCCCTCAGTAGCAGTGATATGATCGGCACACAGCCATTAATAACAGTGAAATGATCAGTAACCAGCCGTTGGTAACGGTAATATGATCGGCACAAAGCCATCAGTAACGGTACTATGATCGTCACAAAGCCATCAGTAGCATTGCAGCAAAGTTGCCAGCGACAGTATCGCAGCAAAGCTGCCAGTAATAGTATATGTGGCCGAGCCACTAGTAACAGTGATTGTGGCAGAGCCACGAGTACAGTAGTTCCTCCATAACAGTATCCCAACCCCATGCAATTTGTCATGTATGCAGAATGCTATGCTCAGAATCAGTCATTCAAATCACAAACAAATTAGTCATTTAACCACATACAAAATAATCATTTGACCTCGAGGGGAAAAATAATCATTTACCCATCAGGACATTACGGTCATTTTACCCTATGAGGGTATACCCTACGGGGGTATTACGGTTATTTTACCCTATGGGGGTATTTCAGTATTCTACCCTACGGGGGTATTTCGATAATTTTACCCATCAAGGGCATTTCAATCATTTTACCCATCGATGGTATTTCAATCATTTTACCCTTTGGGGGTATTTCGGTCCAGATATCGCCCACTCGAAAGGTCCGCAGTCGCCTCGAGCGACTTAGGTAACCTAATTGGTCACAATAGTGTAAATGGGCCCAAGGCCCATTACTCGACCCAAGTGGGCCCACACGCTCGTGTGGCCTGTTCAGCCCAGATTTCACCACGGCTATGAGATCTACATAGCCCAGTCTAGTATTTGCCACAAATAGTGGGTTTCATCTGTGTGGGGCCCACAAGCCCATTGAGCCCACACGGCCCAACCTGGCCCATTACGGCTTGCAATGGGATTCGAACCCAAGCCCCCCTCAATAGCTCAACACACCACTTGCCTCATTGTCACAAGCTCTTTTGTGTCACATTTTTTCTTCAATTAACTAAAAGGTCTAAAGGCTAAAGTCCAGGTTCCTTTAAAAGAAAAACCAAAATAAATTGCAAGAGGCAAGACTTGAACCCAAGCTCCCTTGCAACCTTCATGACGCCACAACCACTAGACTACATGCTTCCTTATGACATTTTTTTTAACACAATAATTTAAAAGGCCTACATCTAAGCATTTAGGGTTTTTAAACCAAAATTTTTGCTAAAGCCCAAGTTTGAACCTAGGACTTTTCAACTCCTCTCAGGACCCTTAATAACTAAAGCAGACATACTTTTGTACACATTTTCCAAACCGTTCCCTTGCTCAAGGCCCAATACTTCTAGGCCAAAATTTTGGGGCGTTACAATTAATATAATACAAATTAAATTATTATTTGCTATTAATTTATTAAGATAAAAACTAATTGAATAAAATATGATTAAATTAAAACTAATCCTAACTCTAAATAAAGCTGATAATAATTAATATATATTATACTGGATATAATTATTTATTAATAATTATCATCTTTTTATTTTTTATTGAACTAAAACATTTATTCTAGATGCTTTTTAAAATATTTACAAAAGAGGCATCTAATTTTAATATTTACAAAAGAGCAACCAAATTTTTAAAATAATTCAATTAAGTTCCTAGACTTAATGAAAATTCAAAATTGAGTTACAACATAAAACTTGGATCAAAATTGACCCTTTTATTTGAAAAACTAAAAATTTATTTTGTCATTTAGGGAATAATTTCTTGGGAAATTATGTTAAAATCAATTCCCAGGAAAGGTTGGATAGGTCACAAGTGGTCCCACTTAAGTTCCAATCTCCTAGATAGAATTTATTTAAACATACTAATCCTGAAAATATACCCTAAATCATTTATTCAAACAGAAGGACAAGAAAAAATAAATATCTGATAAAATGAATGAGATTTGATTCTGTTCAATTTTATCTCCCCAATAATGTTTCAAGCGTTGAGCATTAACTTGAAAATTACCTCCCTTACCTTGAAGTTTAACAACTCCGTATGGATAGACTCGATGAATCATAAATGGACCGGACCAACGTGATTTTAACTTACCTGGAAAGAACCTTAATCTGGAATTGAATGACAAGACTTGCTGACCTGCTTCGAATTCTCAAACTCGAATGTGCTTCTCATGTCATTTCTTGAGTTTTTCCGTAAGTAATTTGGCGTTCTCGTATGAAGACATTCGAAATTCTTCTAACTCGTTAAGTTGAAGCATCTGTTTCTGTTTGGCACTTTTAAGATCCAAGTTGAGTCGTTGGAGAGCCCAATAAGCTTTGTGTTCTAAATCCAAGGGTAGATGGCAAGCTTTCCCAAAGACTAACCTATAGGGTGACATCCCTAAAGGTGTCTTGTATGCTGTCCTGTAAGCCCATAAAGCATCATCCAATCTTTTGGACCAATCTCGTCGGTTCGGGCAAACTACCTTCTCAAGTATGCCTTTGATCTCCTTGTTTGCCAGTTCAACTTGCCCATTCATCTAAGGATGGTAAGCTGTAGTGACCTTGTGTTTCACTCCATGTTTATCTAATAACCATTTCAGCCACTTGTTCACAAAATGGTACCCTTCATCACTGATGAAGGCACTTGGGGTTCCAAACCTTGTGAACACATGTTTCTGCAAAACCTTCATTACAACCTTAGCATCGTTTGTCGGATATGCCTTTACCTTAACCAACTTAGACACATAGTCTACTGCTACTAATATGTACTTGTGACCAAAAGATGGAGGGAAAGGATCGATAAAGTCAATACCCCAAACATCAAATAATTCTACCTCAATGATGTTTGTTTGAGGCATCTCATTTTTGTTGGTGACATTTCCAACCCTTTGACATCGATCACAACTCTTTACGTAAGCATATACATCTTTGAATAGTGTTGGCTAAAAGAATCTAGCTTGTAATACCTTGGCTGCAGTACGTCTACCTCCGAAGTGTCCCCCATTCTGAGCTGAGTGACAATGGTATAAAATCTTATGTACTTCATCTTCTGCGACGAATCTCCTGATCATTTGATCTGCACACTTTGTAAACAAATACAGTTCTTCTTAGAAATAGTACTTCAAATCGTGAAAAAACTTTTTCTTTTGATGATATGTCTTACCAATCGGCATCAAACCACAAGATAAAAAGTTAGCAATATCAGTAAACCAAGGGGTATTATGGACTTGATTTACCTTCAGTATGTGTTCATCTAGAAACGTCTCTCGAATTAGTATAAGAGGAGAGTTCCTTTCTTGCGGCTCCAATCTGGACAAGTGGTCTGCTACTTGGTGTTTCATTCCCTTTCGATCTTGAATTTCTAGATCGAACTCTTGAAGTAGAAGTACCCATCAGACCAGTCTCGGCTTAGCATCTTTCTTGGCTAGTAAATACTTAATTACCGAGTGGTCCATATAAACAGTAACTTTGGTAACTACAAGATAAGATTGAAAATTGTCAAATGTAAACACAATAGCAAGTAACTCTTTTTCTGTTACCCTATAATTCAGTTGAGTTCTTGTCAGAGTCTGAATCGCATAGTAGATGGGATGAAAAAATTTGTTCCTTCGCTGACCCGTGACAACTTCGATTGTGAAGTCACTTGCATCACACATCAATTCAAATGGTAAATCTCAGTCTGGTGTGACTATTATAGGTGCCGAGACTAACCGAGTCTTCAAATCGTTGAAAGCTCTTAAGCACTCCTCATCAAATTTTAACGTCGTGTCCTTCTCCAATAATTTGCATAAGGGATTAGCAACTTTGGAGAAGTCCTTGATTAATTTTCTATAGAAACCGGTGTGGCCCAAAAAGCTCTCATCACCCTTTACAGATATTGGAGGTGGGAGTTTCTCAATAACATCTACCTTTGCTTTATCTACCTCGATTCCATGTCTTGTTATCCGATGTCCTAGAACAATACCTTCTCGTACCATGAAATGACACTTTTCCCAGTTAAGTATAAGGTTTGTTTCTTCGCATCGCCTTAAAACCTTGGCTAGGTTGGTTAGGCAATCATCATATGTATCTCTGAATACCGAAAAATCATCCATAAAAACTTCCAAATATTTCTCAACCATGTTAGTAAAAAAAGACATCATACATATTTGAAATGTAGCAGGTGTATTACATAAACCAAATGGCATGCGCTTAAATGCAAATGTACCGTACGGGCAGGTGAATGCTGTCTTCTGCTGATCTTCCGATGCTGCTGTAATCTGATTATACCCTGATCGAGGAAACACTAATAGTCTCGCCTTGCGAGTCTATCCAACATCTAGTCCAAACACGGCAAAGGAAAGTGATCTTTCCTAGTTACCTTATTCAGCTTCTGGTAATCGATGCAAATTCTCCATCCCGTAACTGTTCTAGTCGATATCAACTCATTATTCTCATTTTCAATGACCGTGATACCTCCTTTCTTTGGCATGCACTGGACTGGACTTACCCATGAACTATTGGAGATGGGGTAAATTATAACCGTATCTAACCACTTAATGATTTCTTTCTTGACTACGTCCTTCGTGATGGGGTTCAGTCTTCATTGTCCATCAATCGTCCCTTTTTCGCCATCTTCTAAGATAATCTTATGTATGCATACAAATGGACTAATTCTGTGAATATCGGCTATGGTCCATCCGATAGCCTTCTTAAATTGTTTCAACACCAAGATGAGTTTCTCTTCTTGCTCAGTAGTTAATTCTGCTGAAACAATCATAGGAAGAGTAGAAGAGTTACCTAAATAAACATATTTCAAATGTGAGGGAGGTACCTTCAGTTCTAATTTAGGTGGCTCCTTGATTGACGCTTTTTGTTGGGCATAATCCCTTTTCTCTAACTCTAAAGATTCAAAGCGGGATTGCAGATTAAATCCCCTTTGATTAGCTTTTAACAAAGCTAAGTATTCATCCTCCTCTTCATCATTTGGAGGATCTGATGTAAAAATTTGTTCTAATGGGTCCTCATCATAATTGAGTTCCTTCTCCACGATTAAATCCTCTAAATTGGACACTGCAGAACAATCATCAATTGTGTCAGGAAATCGCATGGACTTAAAAATGTTAAATGTTACCTGATCATCCTGAGAACGCATAGTAAGCTCGCCCTTCAGCACATCAATAAGGGTCATTCCGATTGCTAAAAATGGTCTTCCTAGGATGATTGGCACCTCTTTGTTTGCTTCAAAGTCTAAAATCACAAAGTCAGGAGGAAAGATAAATTTGTCTACACGTACCAATACGTCCTAGATTTTTCCTTCTAGATGTGCTAAGGATCCATCTACTAATTGAAGTGTAACTGTAGTAGGTCTAACTTCACCTATCCCTAACTTCCTAAATGTTGACATGGGCATCAAGTTGATACTCGCACTCAAGTCACATAGTGCCTTACCACAATATGTTGCTCCAATATTGCAAGGTATGGTAAAGCATCTAGGATCTTTCAATTTTGGGGGTAGTTTGTCTTAAAGATATGCACTGCATTCCTTCGTTTGGGCTACCGTCTCAAATTCTCCAAGCCTTCATTTTTTAGACAAGATATCCTTCATGAATTTGACGTAGCTCGACATTTTTTCAAGTGCTTCAAATAACGGGATGTTGATATAAAGTTGCTTAAGTACGTCTAGGAACTTCTTGAATTGAATTTCCCGCTTCTGCTTCTGAAGTCTTTGAGGATAGGGTGGTAGAGGTTTCTTTACTGGAACTGGCTGATTCGTTTTCTATGGCAATTCTGCATCTAATGGAGTTATTAGTTGATCAGAATTAGCTGGTTCAAAAGATAACTTGTCAGATTTTATGGATTCAATTTTTGTTGCAACTAGAATTTTAACACTCGGGTGAACTTCCTCTGAGTCTTGAGTGTCAGCTGGCTCCTTTTCAACTTCGACAGAATTGGACTCTAAAGTCTTTCCGCTCCTCAATGTCAATGCTTTACAATTCTCCTTCCCTGGATTCCTCAGATTCTTCGTACCACTAGGTAAAGCACCTTGTAGTCAGTTTCTGAGTTCAATTGCAAGCTGGCCCACTTGATTCTCCAAATTCATTAGAGAGGCATCATTTTTCACCATGTATGCCTTTAATAGATTCTCTAGGTGGTTTCTGAGCTTGTTTGGAAAAACTAGGTGGCTGGATCAATCTAGGTTGGACATAATTGTTACTGGTTCTTGCCCATTGGTTACTCCAGGAAAAATTCGGGTGGTTTCGCCATGATGGGTTATAGAAATTGGATTGCAGCCCTTGCTTTCCTTGATTTTGGTTCTGGTTACCCATGTAATACACAAATTCTAGGTTCAATGGACATTCTTCGAATAAATGTCCTTCCCCACAATAAACACAGGCTACATTTTCAAATTGATCCAGCGGCTATGCTGCAAAAATGTTACACCCATTAGTAGTAAGATTTTTTAACATTGAAGATATTGATGATAGTTGAGATGCGAGTGAAGTAAGAGTGTCTACTTCGTGTATTCCAGCGACTCCTCTTCCTGACGCATCTTGATTGGTTGGCCATTGATAATTGTTGCTGGCAATCCTCTCAATGATTTCATCAGCCTCATTATAAGACTTAGAAATGAGAGCACCATTAGCAGAAGCGTCCACTATCATCCTCGTGTAAGCATTGAGACCATTATAGAATGCCTCAAGTTATACGCAATGTGAGATTCTATGATGAGGCCACTTCTTTAATAATTCTTTGTACCTTTCCCATGCCTCAACAATGACTCATCATCCATTTGTTGGAAAGCAGTAATCTCGTTCCTCAACTTAGCATTCTTGCTAGGCGGGAAATACTTCATAAGGAATTTTTCTACTAACTCTTGCCATGTTGAAATTGAATTTGGTGGTAATGAGTTCAACCAAGCTCGAGCTCTATCCCTTAGTGAATATGGGAACACCTTCAATCGTAACGCATCTTCGGGTACTCCTATTAACTGGAAAGAATCGCTCACCTCCATAAACAGTCTTAAGTGTAGGTAAGGATCTTCGGTAGGCATTCCACTGAATTGGCCCACTGTCTGAAGCATCTGAAACATGACTGGCTTGAACCCAAACTGTTGTGCCTCAATTTCGGGTCTCCTAATACTCGAATTAAGATCATAAAATACTGGCACGGGATACTGTCTTAAAGCTCTATCCCTATCATCAGCAATAAGGATAGGATTTTGAGCACGGTTTGCTCCGTTTCCTTGATTCAGATATTCGAAGTTCATCTCTTCAGTACTTCTCTGACTTGCTTGTCTTCTTCACTGTCGCAATGTTCGTTCAATATCAGGGTCTACAGAGAGTAAATCGATGATTCGGTCAATACTCATAAACACCTAAAATAATCATAGAAAAAAATTAACTAAGTTAAAATTTGAACAGAAAAATAAACCAAAATGCAAAACTAACAACTTCACAAATAATGAATTTTTTAAAACACAGTCCCCAAGAACGGTGCCAAAAACTTGGAACGATGGAAATATGCAAGTGTACACAATCGTAACAAGTAGTAAAGTGACAAGTAAATGTCGATTTATCGTACCCACAGGGACTGTGAAAAGAATTATTTATGAATGCTATTTAAAACAATTTGGTGAAGAAAAATATTTTGTTTGAAGAGGGTGATTAAAAACTAAGATTTTAAACTAAGTAAACAAAATAAATAAATCTCAAATGCGCGATTTTAAATTATAATTTTAATCAAGATGACATAATTGTGTTAGATTAATTATATTTCTTAATTTAGAAATATTAAACTCATGTTTATATTGTTACGAATAAGTTCACGGCAACTCGGTAATTTTCTAACTTATGAACATACTCACCTACCAAAATCCATTTATCTCTTGACTGTATCCCTATGTCAATTCAACCAATTAAACAAATCTTAATAGACAAATATGTTATTGCACATACATACTTATTAAATTGAAGTAATCTCTTGTACATATCCCTATGTCAATTCAAACAATTAACTCGATTTAATAAGCACATAAAAGACTATGTGAGGTAACAAAGTATCCTTACCTTGAAATAGTTTAATCACATTAATCTTGCAAGTTATGCAAGGCAAATGTATCGTCAAATACCATTGCTAATCTAACCCTTAGCTACCTTAGATGATTAAACATGCACTGATTAAGTACTGTGTCAATTAATTACAATTTCAATCCGTTTAAAGAATTAATTCATTAGTTACCTAACAATTGTAATGCAAGAATAACTTAGTCATGATTTTACTTAATCAAGCATCTTATCGAGGCCTATAACAACATAAACACAATTTTAATAATTTTAACAAACAAAATGCAATCAACCTAACACGAATTAAATTCAAGCTAAATTGATTAAATTAATCATTCCAACAACATAAATATTCATAGATATGTTTAGCATAACAACAACAAAAATTAAAGAGATAGGGAACAAGAATCAAATCTGGTGTTTTTCCGTGGCTTGAATAGTTGCTCCATTCTTCCTTCTTTGTTGTCCTCATCGACCAAGGCTATTATGAACATTTAATTACTGCTTCAAATAGCTGATGAATGCCCCTTTCCTAAGAGGAGAAATCAACAAAAGTGCAAGAGAATTTTGGAATGGAAATAAGAGAGAAATTGGAGAGAAGAGAGGAAAGATGTGAATGCTTGAGGTGTGTTCTTAAAATGACCAGCCTAAGAGGGTTTTTATAGCTGAGGAGGGCTGCTAAAAATAGCTAAAATTATCAGCCAAAGAGCCCTCCCTTGGCTGGCAACATGTGGCGAGGTTGATAGTTTCAAATTTGCTAATTTAGGCTTGGGGCAAATCTATAAAGCCACCAATTGTGGAGGGGTTTGAATGTAACTTGAACAAGTCTTCAAGGGCCTCTTTGTAAGCTTAAATAATCAGCTAATAAGCTGATTTGGGTCAGCTCTTGGGACAGTTTTTGGGCTGTCCATTTCTTGGTCGGTTCGGTTCACTCGGTTCAGTTCAACTGGACAACTTTTTCATAATTAATTAATAATAATTTATTAACCCAAATTAAATTGGATATAAATTAAAATTAATTATATTATGAATTTCTTCTCGATTTTGTGCTTCTAACAGTGTTTGCCAAGCCATTTTTCGCCCTTTGTGCAAATCTATCGAAAATAACCAATATTCATCAAAATTAATTAAAAAATTAATTAAAATTCAACATGTTCATATTTTAAGTGCACTTTAATTATTTTGTAAAAATTAATTATTTTTTGACAAGAATTTTATTGAAACTGTATGATTTTAAGTTAAAAAAGGTATGTAAAAATGTGTAAATTTCTCTGTTTCCAGGTATCAACTATAGTCAGCTGAATAAAGTCACGATAAAATACAAATACCTATTGCTGCCTATCGATGATTTGTTTGTTTGATTGAAAGGTGCAATAGTGTTCTCAAATATTGATCTTCGTTCTGGATATTATCAGCTACGGGTTAAAGATTTTGATGTGCCAAAGACTACTTTTTGGACCAGGTACTGATATTATGAACTTTTAGTTATGCCATTTGGTTTAACAAATGGACCTACTGTGTTTACGGATTTTATGAACAAAATATCAACTACTATAGACTTGAAGACTTCGAGAAAAGTTTTAGAGATTAGAAGTTTATTGGGTTTAGTCAGATATTATCGGAGATTTTTTAAAGGGTTTTTGATTATTTCTACACCGTTGATGAAGCTACTCTAGACAGATGTTTAAGTTTGAATGGTCTAAAAATGTTAGAGAAGTTTTGATCAGTTGAAAATATTATTGATCGAAGCCTCTGTGTTGATTCAGCCGAAGTCTGACAAGGAATTTGTAATCTATAGTGATGCTTCACTTAATGGTTTAGGTGGCGCTCTGATGCAAGAAGGCAAAGTGGTAACTTATGCTTCTCGACAACTGAAACTGTATGAGAAAAATTACCCGACTCATGATTTAGAACTTGCAACTATTGTTTTTGTATTAAAGATCTGGCAACACTATTTTTTCAAAGAAAAATGTCACGTCTTCATGGATCACAAAGGCCTGAAGTATTTGATGTCACAAAAAGAGCTAAATGTGAGATAACGTAGGTGGTTGGAGCTGTTAAAAGATTATGACTTGGTCATCGATTATCATTGAGAAAAAAGCTAATGTTGTTGTTGATCCTTTAACTAGAAAATCTTTACTTGCTTTGCGAGCTTTGAATACTCGTTTGATGTTGATTGATGATGGTTCCATTGTAGTAGAATTAAAGGCTAGATCGACATTTCTGTAGCAGATTTGTGAAGTTGAGAAAAGTGATTCCAAGTTAATTTCTAAACGAGAACAGATTGAAAAGACACCTGATTCAGAATTCCATGTTAGTTTTGATGGTAGTTTATTTTTCTGAAATAGAATTTGTGTTTCGAAAAATTCTGATATTGTACAGAATATTTTACAGGAAGCTAACAGCATTAATTATTTGATACACCCTAGTAGTAACAAAATGTATGGTGATTTGGAACAAATGTATTGTTGGCTAGGTATGGAACATGGAATTTTAGAATTTGTATCGAAATGTTGGATTTTTCAGTAAGTTAAAGCCGAGGATCAAGTACCTTCTGAACTGTTCCAGCCTATTATGATTCCAGAAAGAAAATAGGAATGAGTTACGATGGATTTTGTATCTGGGTTACCCTGGTCTCAGTGGAAGAAAGATGCTATTTGGGTTATTGTTGATCATTTGACTAAATCCATGCACTTCATTCCGGTGCGTACGGATTATTAATTTGAGTAGCTAGCAGAACTATACGTGTCTGAGATTGTTAGATTGCATGGTGTGGCAGTGTCTATTATTTCTAATAGAGATCCACAGTGTACTTCTAGATTTTTGTGTAAATTGCACAAAACTTTGGGGACTCGACTACATTTTAGTACAACATTTCATCCACAGAACTATGGTCAGTCTGAGAGAGTGATAGATATACTCGAGGACATGCTCCGTTGTTGCATTTTAGAGTGTGTGGGTACTTGGGAAAAATTTCTTCCATTGGTTGAGTTTGCATATAATAATAGTTACCAATCGAGTATTAAAATGGTGCTTCATGAAGCCTTGTATGGTTAGAAATGTAGAACTCCATTATATTAGACATAATTGAGTGAGAAAAAGCTTTTTAGTGTAGATTTGATCTGAGAAACTGAAGATAAAGTCAAAGTAATTCTTGATTGTTTGAAAGTTGTTTCTGATCGTTAAAAATCATATGTAGATTTGAAAAAAAAAGATATTGAATTTCAGATTGGCGGCAGAGTGTTCTTAAAGGTCTCGCCTTGGAGAAAAGTTCTTCGATTTGGCCGAAAAGGAAAGCTTAGTCCACGATTCATCAGGTCGTATGAGATGATCCAGAGAATTGGGCTAGTAGCTTATCGTTTAGATTTACCATCTGAATTAGATAAAATTCACATTTTATTTCATGTATCAATGTTACAAAGGTGTTGATCTAACCCTTCACACGTGATTTCGCCTGTTGATGTTGAAATTCAGCCAGATATGTCATACAGTGAAGTACCGATCAGAATTTTAACTTAGGAAGTAAAAGAATTAAGGAATAAATGTTCTCTGGCATCGTCTTAAGGTCGAGAAAGATACCTGGGAACCATAATAAGTTATGAAAGTCCAATACTCAAAACTATTTTCTTGTATGATTTTCAGGGATGAAAATTTCTTTAGGGGGAGAGTTGTAACAGACGAATTTCAGTGGTGTCAGAAATAGTGGTTTCGAGACCACGACTCCGACAAGTCAATTATTCTTTTAATATTTATTTAATATTTATAGGGTTAATTTAAGGTTGTATTAAATTTTTGTTAAGAAATTTTGAAGTTTAATCAATTTATTAGGTAAAAAGGACTAAATTAAAAACGGTGCAAAAGTTGAGTTATATTAGTTAAAAGGATTAAATGGTTATGGAAAGGAAGATTAATGGACTTAGGAGGTAATTATACCATGTTATATGTTAGTGGATGTTTATGGATAGGTTTTAATGAAATTTCAATGGATTTTAAAGGTTAACTTGGTAATTTCATAATTAAATTAAAATGTTAAACAAACGAAAACGGTAACAGTGTTATCATCTTTCTCATTTTTCTATCCCAAAATGGATTAGCCACTGAAAGAGGGGAGAAAGCTTCGGTTTTGATTTTTTCACATGCATGGTATGTATTTTAGCCCTATTTTTATTGATTTATTTTTTTTGTTTTTGAGCTTGTTTTAGCTTAAACTACTTAGCCTGGGGAAAACTTGCAAAATTATTAAAGATTTAGGGACTTTCTATAACTAATTTTGAGTGTGTTTTCATGCTCGCTGATAGATTATTAATCTTGGTTGTTAAACAAACATCTTTTGTTAAGTGATTTTTTATTAATTTCAGATTAGGGATTAAATTGTTGATAGTGTAAAATCCATTGGTTTTAATGTGAAATGTTGGTAATTATGGGATGTTCAAGATCACTAATAGAATCGGTCAACATAAGTTTACGTTAAAATGGTTAAATTTCAAGTTACGAGATTAAGGACTAAATTGTAAAAAGTTAAAATTAGAGGGTAACTTTGTAATTTCATGATAATATGAATTATAGATTGTATTGAATACTTGAAGCTAATTGATGCACTTAATTGAATGAAATTATTTATTTAAATTAAGATAAACAACAACCCGACTTAAATCGAGGAAAAGTTAAAGCTTTGGACTAGACTTCAACTATGTTATTGCAACCATAGTTGTCAAGGTAAGTTCTTATGAATTATAATCTTATTCATGATAATTTGATTGATTATATGTTATATTATGTTAGTATAAACTGACTTGATTATATGAATATATTGATGTTTTGGTTAATTGACGGATAAATGATCCCGTTTGAGCCCTAAGAATTCTTAGGATACGAATGACATGTCACTAAGGATTTCATGTTTCGGGTGCTGGACTTGAATGTCTACTAGTGGCTGAGGTCTTGAATTTGTTGTGGATTCTCCGCGGGTCTTGTGAGCAGCATCATATAGCTAACATTCTGTAACGCTCGGGTTTGTACAAGTGTACAAAGTCGTTATCAAGTAAAAAGCAAGTATCAAGTTATCGTCTCCACAGTAATTGTGCTTGTGCTCAGCCACTTAACTTGTAAAATTATATTAACAATTTGAAAAAAAGGAAAACATAATATGGTTGAGAAGTGGTGTCTAAATTAAATTAAATGCAATGATCCCTAATGCATGTTTTCCTAGGTATGAAGACTATATGAATGAAGTAGATTTTAGCTAAATTAAACACAATTTGCAACAATTATAACATAAATAAACTGGGACAATTACCTTAATTAAACTCAATTTATTATCATCATCCTTAATAATATCCGGAAAAATATTCCATGGTAACTCTATCTTTCATGAGTTTGGAAACCAAATTAGGTCCTTTCGGAATCCTTTACTTAGTAAATACGCATTTTACTGATCCTTATTTACTAAGGGTTTCTTAGCAATCGTGTGAGGTAACAGGGACGCGTTAGATTTGAAACAATTTAATCACACAAATCTAAAAACTATGTAGAAAATAGAGCCTGGTTAGGGTTGTTATGTAACCTACAATTTAATCGGGTTAGGATCTAAATTGAGCATGCACATTTCAATAATGTGTCCATTAGCCGTCGTCTGGTTAGGATCGCTTAGCTAATTCAGGTGCATTTCAATCACGTATGAACGAAATACAGACTTGATTTTAATTGATAACATGATTGATTGAGGTACAAACATTATAAGAATGAATCAAATAAATATTATTTAATTAAAATAATCATCCTAGCTTAAATAAAATTAAGCTATCATTATTGTAAACAAGAACAAAGAACTCATAGCAAACATCTTTAAATTAAATTAAAGAAGAGAAAGATTAAACCCAATTCAGAGTGGCTGTCACCCTAGCCTCTGATTGACGAGGCTCCTTCGCTCCTTTACTTTGCTCCTTTACTGATGGCTGTCCAAGGTGGCTGACCAAGGGCTCTTTAAGAGGCTAATTTGCTGAAACCCTTTATGCAATGATGGTGATAGGCGTGAGAGCTAAGAGGGTTGAGAGAATTGAGAGAGGAAAGAATGATGAGAAATGAGGGATGATGGATGGCTGAATGAGAGGATCTTATTTATAGGTAAGGAGAGGAGGATGTTTATTAAAAATAGCGGTGTTCATCCTTTGAAAAATCTCCCTTGGTTGGCTGGCCATACATCAAACAAATCAAGCTGATATTTCCTTGATTTTTGGTCAGTTTGGATGCCACAAGAATTCAGGACTGAGACTCAGTCAAGTGCAAATCTTCAGGTAAATCTCTAATTTCTTCAATTCTTCGAGGACCTTATATAATTAAACCAAAAGTTGGTTTATAATCAACCATGTGCAGCCAAAAATTGGGTTGACTTAGTCCCCACTTGGACGGTTTTGCAATTTAGAAGAAAATCCTTAGACCTGTCAAAGATAGCAAATAATTTAGAAGACCAATAAATTAATTTAACAGCTTTAATTAATCAATTTACTTAAGTAATTAAACCCGATTTTTATTAATGAAATATTAAAAATGAATTATTAAAATATAACATTATATTTATTATTTAATTTAATCATGCATTGCCCACTTCATAGCTTAAAAAATATAATATGCTTAAATTAATATAAAATAAGACATTTTATGCATGAAAACTATTTAATAAAACATAAAATCATATTTTAATAATTTCTATGTCCTAATTTCATATTTTCACATATTTCATTAATTTATTAAACAATTACTTGGTTTTAACAACAATTTTAAGTAAAAAGGTGATGAATTATATAGGAAAAATCCTATATATTTTTCCGTTTACACATCCCCAAACTTAAATCATTGCTCGTCCCTAGTAATGTTCATACGCAACACAAGGTCTTGCTAAGGCAAATTTTGCTAAGAGTGTAAATAGCATCAATCTTCGTCTCATAATCATGCATCAATAAATTCATGCTCATAGATCTTTTTCATTAACAAGTAACTCGTATACAAACTTTTAAAAGTTTTATTCTAAGTTTCAAGATATGCCAACATGAATCATAGTTTCCATGTATGTCATAGCCACAGATAATATTCTCCATTAAACACAATTTCTCATCAATCAAGCAAAACAATCATATTTATGATCTTCATATGTTGAACTTAGTACTTCCTCTCCACTAATGTAGGTGACATAATCATCAAATCAATAGGTCTTTTATAAGGTTGTAATGGGGCTAGGTTAAAGGTAGGGATTTTAAAAGATGGGGCATTATGGCTTCAAAAATCTTAACTTTTAACTTTGTCTTGGGTTTCTCGAAATTCAACCTTTTTCTTCAAGTGAACCTTTGGAACACCCCCAAACTTATTTTGAACTCAAGCTTATACATTTCTCCTTTTTGAAGACAAAGCGAACTTTTCTTTGTTTTTTTAAGCATGAGCACATACATCTTTATGAAAAATTTCCTCAAATGTTGATTCCCTAGACACTTAAGTTAAGATAGGTGCACAAAATTAGGATAATTTTTAAAAAGATTGTAATTGGCTTATAATGTAGGTTCATTGCAAACACAGGCCTTAAAGCTCAAAATTATGGTTTCAAGGGTCTAATATAGTAAGGTGGGCTTGAAAAGGCTCAAACGATCCAAAGAAAAATAGTGTCTATATCATTTTAGATTTTTATGTCCCCTAGGATTTCTCCTCAAGAAAGTTACTAAGTCAATTCTAAAGATATAAAGCTTCATGCATGCTTGATCTCAAGAGAAACTAAGTTTTCATGGCAAACATTACCTAAGACTAAGATAATAAAAACATTCCGTGCTTCACGATAACATACAATCACTCAGATAAAATCATCATTCATACTTGTATACAAGCTATCTTATTAAAAAGAATTTCTCTAATCATTCATTTATTAAAACATTCTTATGAAAGAAACGATTGAAATATACTTGAAAGTTTTAAAATTTGAGCAATTTATTTGCCTTACCCCCTTAGAAAGAAGCAATGTCCTCATTGCAAGAACAAAGTAATGAATGAAAACTGAACACCAAGTAGGGTTGTAAAGAAAGAGAGGTGAGTCATTAAGACTGCTTAAATACCAAGTCTTTCCTAATAACCCAATCTTAGACATGTTCATTCCCATTACCATATCACTTAGTCTTATTCTTTCTAAAGAAGTATTTATTCATGCTTGCTATGTTTTATTTTGGAAAGATTAAATCCTAATTACTAAAGAAATAAATTCCTAAAGATCTAAAGAACAATTAAATAAATAACAAGACAAGAATCCCCTCTTTTGTTTTTCTGACTCATTCCCCTTGTCTTCTTTAATTCCATCTCCACTTGCATCGTCAGTATCTTCTGTCCATGTCTTAAAGATAACACCTGGGAACTCATGAACAAAAGTGCTAGAGATATTCTTAAAAGTATTTCGAATTGAATCATGCCTAATTTTTGCATATTTCCAGTAAGTTTGTTGTTGATTGTGCATGGACTTGAACATATCCATCAAAATTGACAGCTCCGATTTCTTTGAAGTACTTGCAGGAGTCAGCATTGGAGTCATAAATTCTGGTTCAACATTTAGCTTGATTGGTTCTTCTTCTAGCTCAACCTTGGTTCAGAGTTTTCAGCTCCTTCAGCTGATTGAGGACTATTTGGTTCCTTATCAGATTCTCCTTCTTTAATGTCTGTAACTGAATCAGCTTCAGTTTCAGTTTTATTTGTTGACTCTTCGATTTTTGGTTCAGTTGGTTCCTCTGCTCGCCTTCGTTCAGCTCATGCACTCTCTCTACTAACCTTTCAAAATCATGACTTGTGATGCACCCTTGGACATACTGCCCCTTCAGATTTGCTTGTGTCTTAACACGGGCCCGTAAGCAAAGTGAAATGATTAATGATGGGAAATAAGCACTTCCTGCCTTCTTTTTCGCACAATCGTGAATTTCCTTGAGGATAATTTTCCCAACATTAATGGAATTTTCTATCAAAATTGCATATAACAAGAGCATTCATTCAATGGAGATGGTGGAACTATTGAGATATTCATAAAACTGTAGCGAACAAAATAAAACCATACCTTCGCTATTGGTTTTAAGTATTCTCTTCGACAAAATGGCTTCCATACTTTCTTATAATCCATTGGGATCCCGGATTTGTCACAACATCAAACACTTGTTGAAGAAAATCCCAGTTGATATTGTTCATCATTGGGTAGTACTCATCTTCCTCAACATTAGGTAAATTAAAAAAATCATTGATGGATTTAGAAGTAAGAGGTACCTTTTTCTTTCGAACGATGACTTTAGTAGCATTTTGTGTAGTCAAACTAGTATAAATTCTCGAACTAGTTCATCATCGGGAAGTGAACGAGCATCACAGAATTGGTCCCACTTGAGAGCATGAATTATCTTTCTAATTGGCATAGGGACAACCATCACATCATTGCTCTTCAGGTTAAAACCTTTTTCCGGCATCATAGGTTGATGATTGAAGATTGAATCAAATCGTTTTTTCACTTCTTCATCGATTACAATCAAAATTTCAAGAGTAGTCTTTGATGATCTAGTTCTCTTGCGAAACATGGTATTTTAACAAAAATTTGGCAAAGTTTCTACTTGCAGAGGCAGAAGAGAAATCGGCAAGAGAGGGTGGAACTTGGTCCGGCAAACCTTGCGGCAGCGTCAATACTCCGACGATTCTCTTGCGGCGGCACTAAGTAGTTTCGGCAAAAGAAAAGAAAGAATTAATTAAATGTACTTAATTAAGAAAATAAATTCTAATTATTTATTTATTTTCAAGACAAGTTTATGAAAAATCAAGGGTCTATTAATTTGAATGAGGATTCAACTCGCTCAACTTCACCATCCCAGTAGTGTTTAAGACATTGACCATTGAATTTAAATGTACCTCCATAACTGTCGTACAATTCAATAGCTCCATAAGGATAAACTCGGTGGATGGTATAAGGTCCTTTCCATCGGGATTTTAATTTCCCAGGAAATAACTTCAGCCTTTAATTAAACAACAACACCTTCTGACCTTATTTAAACTTGCGAGGTTGTATATGACTATCATGCCATCTGTTTGATCTTTCGTTACACATTTTGACATTCTCATAGGAAAACAACCTCATCTCTTCCAACTTATCAAGTTGTAACATCATTCTCTCACCGGCTTGCTTAAGATCAAAGTTCAACTGCTTAAAAGCCCAGTGAGCTTTATTCTCCAATTCTAATGGGAAATGACATGCCTTTCCAAAGACTAACAGATAAGGAGTCATTCCTAACAGAGTCTTAAATGTTGTTCGATAGGGCCATAATGCATCATCGAGCCTTCGAGACCAATCTTTTCTGTTAGGGCGTACTACCTTTTCAAGGATACTTTTGATTTCATGATTCACTCTTTCAACTTGTCCATTAGACTGGGGGTGGTAGGCAGTAGCAATCTTGTGCTTCACATCATATTTGTCAAGCAACCACTTAAGCCATTTGTTTACAAAGTGAGAACCTTCACCACTAATAATAGCTCTTGGTGTCCCAAATCATGTAAACACATGCTTATGTAGGAATTGCATGACTACCTTAGCATCATTTGTAGGGTATGCTTCAACTTCAACCCACTTGGATACATAGTTCTCAGCAACTAAGATGTATTTCTTCCCATATGAAGAAGGAAATGGGCCTAAGAATTCAATGCCCCATACGTCGAACAATTCAATCTCCAAAATATTTGTCAATGACATCTCATTCCTCCTTGATATATTTCCATTCATTTGGCATTTATCACAGTTCTTCACATAAGCATAAGCATCTTTAAATAGTGTAGGTCAAAAGAAACCGGTTCGCAAAATCTTTGCTGCAGTACGTGAACCACCAAAGTTTCCCCCACTTGGAGATGAATGGCAATGATATGAGATCTCGGTAATCTCACTTCCAGCTACACACTTTCGGACTATATTATCAGCACACTGTTTAAACAAAAACGGATTCTCCCAAAAATAATACCGACTATCATGAAGGAATTTTTTCCTTTGTTGGTATGTCATTTCTTGAGAAATTATTCCACATGCAAGATAATTGGAGAAATTAGCAAACCAGGGTATTTCATGAATGCGACTTACCTCAAATAAGTGCTCATATTGGAAATTCCCATTGATAGGCACACCAGACTCGGTTACCTCATCTTGCTTCAATCTTGACAGATGATCAGCTACTTGATTTTCAATACCTTTTCTGTCTTGGATCTCAAGGTCAAATTCTTGGAGTAAAAGTATCCAACGAATTAGCTTTGGTTTTGCACCTTTCTTCGTGAACAAGTATTTAAAGGCCGCATGGCAGTAAATACTGTAACTTTGGTACCTATAAGATATGAACGGAATTTGTCAAAAGCAAAAACTATAGCAAATATTTCCTTTTTAGTTACCGTATAATTTAGTTGGGCTCCTGTCAAAGTTCTACTTGCATAGTAAATGGGGTGGAATACTTTATCTCTTCTTTGACCCATCACAGCTCCGACAGCATAATCACTTGCATCAGACATCAACTCAAAGGGTGAGTTCCAATCAGGTGTAATGATTATTGGGGCTATAATGAATCGATTCTTTAGATCTTCAAAAGCTTCCAAACATGCTTTGTTGAAATTGAACACTGTATCTTTCTCTAACAACAAACACAGCGGCTTAGAAATTTTTGAGAAATCCTTGATAAACCTTCGGTAAAAATCGGCATGGCCTAAAAACTTTTGACTCCTTTCACATTAATTGGGGCCGGTAATATTTCAATTACGTCCACCTTTACTTTATCAACTTCAAATCCTTTCTTTGAGATCTTATGACCTAAGATAATCCCTTCCTTGACCATGAAATGACATTTTTCCCAATTAAGGACAAGATTCGTCTCTTCGCATCTCTTCAGTACCTTAGCCAAATTACTTAAATAGATATCACAAGTGTTACCAAAAATAGAAAAATCATCCATAAAAACCTCAACAAAATTTTTGACCATGTCAGTAAATATTACCATCATGCGTCATTGAAAAGTTACAGGTGCATTGCATAAACCAAAAGGCATTTGCCTAAAAGCAAACGTACCATATGGACAAGAAAAGGTTGTTTTATGTTGGTCCTCGAGGCTACAACTATTTCGTTATATCCCGAATAGCCATCTAAAAAATGATAGAATTCATTACCTGCCAGTCGATCTAACATCTGATCCATAAAAAGCAACGGAAAATGGTCCTTCCGACAGGTTTTGTTCAGCTTTCTGTAATCAATAGAGATTCTCCAACTGGTAACAGTTCTCGTTGGAATTAACTCATTATGCTCATTTTCAACAATCGTGATTCCACCTTTCTTCGGCACACACTGCACTAGACTTACCCACGAATTATCTGAAATAGGATAGATGATTCCTGCATCTAACCATTTGATCATTTCCTTTCTCACTTCTTTCATAATAGGATTGAGCCTTCTTTGCCCATCAATTCAAGCTCTTTCACCTTCTCCTAAAATAAATTTGTGCATGCAAAATGAAGGGTTTATACCTCGAATATCAGCTATGGTCCAACAAATTACTTTCTTAAATTTCTTTAGAATAGCAACAAGTTGCTCCGCTTGGTCTTTCATCAGTTTCACTGAAATAATCACAGGCAAATTAGAACAATCACCTAAATACCCGTATTTCAAATGGAAAGGAAGTACCTTTAGTTCGAATTTAGGTGGTTCTTCGATTGACAACTTGGGTTGTACAAATTCTCTGACTTCCAACTCCAACGGTTCAAACCGTGTGGATTGAATATAATTTCTCAGATTGGCTTCCATCAAAGTCATGTTTTCTTTACCTTCTTCATCCTCCAAAGGGTCAGGATCTAAAGTTTTCTCCAATGGATCTTCTTCAAAATTGCTTTCCAAAGAAACCAAGTTTTCTATCTCTTCCATAACTAAACACTCCTCTGTTGGGCAGGGAAATTTCATTGCTTTAAGAATGTTAACAGTTACCTGATCATCTTGAACTCGCATGGTGAGTTCACCTTTCTATACATCAATTAGCATTCTTCCCGTGGCTAGGAAAGATCTCCCAAGGATAATTGGTACTTCCTTATCTGCTTCAAAATCTAAAATAATGAAATCAGCAGGAAAAATAAATTTATCGACTCTTACCAAAACATCCTCGATCTTTCCTTCGGGATATGCTAAAGATTGATCCACTAGCTGAAGCGTCACAATTGTAGGTCTTACTTCACCTATCCCTAACATCTTGAAAATAAACTTAGGCATTAGGTTCATACTCACTCCTAAGTCACACAAAGCTTTACCACAGTAAGATTCACCAATGTTATAGGGTATAGTAAAGCTTCCTGGGTCTTTCAATTTCGATGGCAGTTTGTTTTGCAGGAATGTACTGTACTCCTTTGTCAAGGCAACAGTCTCATACTCATTCAATCATTTCTTCTTGGACAATATATCCTTCATAAAATTCACATAATTCGGCATTTGTTCTAAAGTCTCCACCAACGGAATATTGATGTGTAACTGCTTTAGAACATCCAAAAACTTCTTGAATTGCACCTTCTGTTTCTGCTTGTGTTGCTGCAATCTTTGCGGATATGGAGGTGATGGAACTTTCGGTTGAACCAGACAACTTTTCTGAGTAGGTAAATTTGTATCCAAAGATGTTAAAATATCTGAATTAACTAGGTCAAGGTTTACCTTGTCAAACTTTGCAAATTCTGATTCCTTTGGTGTAGGAACTTCAACAGCTGGTTCACTTTCCTCCTTTTCAACATGCTCATCTTTGACATCAATCAATCGGGGTTCCAGAGTCTTTCCACTTCGCAATTCCACTGCCTTGATATGTTCTTTACCCAAATTTCTTGGATTCTCAGTATCGCTAGATAAGGTTCCTTGCGGTCTATTACGAAGCTCCATAGTTAACTGACCCATTTGGTTTTCCAAATTTTTCAATGTTGCTGCTTGGATTTGGATCAAAACGTCATTCTTTGCCATGTACGCTTTCAACAAGTTCTCCAAACTATTTGATGCCTCAACTTGATTTGGTTTTGGAGCTTGCTGATTAAACCCTTGAGATTGGTTGGGTCTCTACTGCAATAAGTTGTTGTTTGGTCCATTTCCTTGGTTGCTCCAAGAAAAGTTTGGATGATTACACCATGAAGGATTGTAGAAGTTGGACTAGAGTCCTTGTCCACTTCTATTTTGATATTGGTTCCCCACATAGTACACTGACTCGGGATTTGATGGACAATTCTCAAAAGAATGACCTTCCCTATAATACACATAGGAAACTACTCCATACGAACTTCGTGGCTGAATTGCAAAATTATTAGTACTATTAGCGGTTAACTGTTTAAACATAGAGGAAATAGACTATACCTGAGCTAATAACGAAGTGAGAGAGTCAACTTCATGAACTTCTGCTACTCGTCTACCTGAAGCTGTTCGATTTGTTGGTCATTGATAGTTATTACTCACGATCCTCTCGATGATCTCATAAGCCTCATTATAAGACTTAGACAAAACTGCACCAATCACGGAAGCATCTACCATCAATCTTGTCTGTGCATTGAGACCATTATAGAATGTCTCCAACTGGATACAATGAGGAATCCCATGATGAGGACACTTATGAAGTAACTCCTTGAATCGCTCCCAAGCCTCATACAAAGACTCGTCATCTAGTTGCTGGAAAGTTGTGATCTCGTTCCTCAACTTAGCATTTTTGCTAGGTGGGAAATACTTAACCAAAAATTTCTCTTTTAATTCTTGCCATGTAGATATGGAACTTGGTGGCAATGAATTGAGCCATGCTTGTGCTAGATCTCGCAACGAGTACGAAAACAAATTCAACCTCAGTGCATCTTTAATCACACTGACTATCTTGAATGAATCACTCACCTCCATAAACAAACGAAGGTGGAGATGTGGATCTTCCGTTGGCATACCACTAAATTGGCCCACCGTTTGTAGCATTTGAAACATCACTGGTTTCAATTCAAACTGGGTTGCCTCAATATCTGGCCTTCTAATTCCTAGGTTTCACTCACTGAAAAGTGGCACAACATATTGTCTGATGCATCGATCCCTATCATCAGCAATGAGGATGAGATTTCGTACATAATCGGCTTGATTACCATGGTCTTGATTCTGATTTCCAAGGTCCATCTCGACTTGTCTTTAAGCTATTCATTCACATCTTCTTTGTCTGAAAGTTCGCTCAATTTCAAGGTCTACAGGGAGTAAATCGATAATTAGATCTATGCTCATAAACACCTGATAAGAAAATCACAAAAATTAAAAAGAATAAGTTAGTAATGTTAGAAATAAATCAAATTGAAAATAAATAATTTCACGAAAAAGAATGACTATGGCAATAGTTGACAATCCCCTAGGACGGCGCCAAAAACTTGGAACGCTCGGGTTTGTGCAAGTGTACACAGTCGTTATCAAATAATAAGTAAGTATCAAGTTATCGTCTCCATAGGGATTTTGCTTGTGCTAAGCCACCTAACTTGTAAAATTATATTAACAATTTAAAAAAAGAAAAACACAATATGGTTGAGAAGTGCTGTCTAAATTAAATTAAATGCAATGATCCCTAATGCAAGTTTTCCTAAGTGCTCACACTATATGAATAAAGTAGATTTTAGCAAAATTAAACACAATTTGCAACAATTATAACGTAAACAAACTAGGACAATTACCTTAATTAAACTCAATTTATTAGCATAATGCTTAATAATATTCGGAAAAGTATTCCATGGCCACTCGATCTTTCATGAGTTTGGAAACCAAATTAGGTCATTTTGGAATCCTTTACTTTGTAAATAAACATTTTACTGATCCTTATTTACTAAGTGTTTCTTAGCATTCGTGTGAGGTAGTAGGGACGTGTTAGGTTTGAAACAATTTAATCACACAAATCTAAAAACTATGCAGATAAAAGAGCCTGGTTAGGGTTGTTATGCAACCTACAATTTAATCGGGTTAGTATCTAAATTGAGCATGCACATTTCAATTATGCGTCCATTCGCTCACTTGCTTTGCTCCTTTGCTGATGGCTCTCCAAGATGGCCGACCAAGGGCTCTTTAATAGGCTAATTTGCTGAAACCCTTTATGCAAGGATGGTGATAGGCGTGAGAGCTAAGAGAGTTGAGAGAATTGAGAGGGTTTTATTTATAGGTGAGGAGAGAGGGATAGTTTACTAAAAATAGGGGTGTTCATCCTTTGGAAAATCTCCCATGGTTGGTCGGCCATACATCAAGCAAATCAAGCTGATTTTCCTTGATTTTTGGTCATTTTGGATGCCACAACAATTCAGGACTGAGTCTCGGTCAAGTGAAAATCTTCAGGTAAATCAATAATTTCCTCAATTCTTCGAGGACCTTGTATAATTAAACCAAAATTTGTTTTATAATCAGCCATGTGTAGCTAAAAATTGGGTTGACTTAGTCCCCACTTGGACAGTTTTGCAATTTAGAAGAAAATCCTTAGACCTGTCAAAGATAGCAAATAGTTTAGAGGACCAATAAATTAATTTAACAACTTTAATTAATCAATTTACTTAATTAATTAAACCCAATTTTTATTAATGAATTATTAAAATATAAAATTATATTTTATTATTTAAGTTAATCATGCATGGCCCACTTCATAGCTTAAAAAATATAATATGCTTAAATTAATATAAAATAAGCCATTTTATGCATGAAAACTATAAAATAAAACATAAAATCACATTTTAATAATTTCTATGTCCTAATTTCATATTTTTTACATATTTCATTAATTTATTAAACAATACTTGGTTTTAACAACAATTTTAAGTAAAAAGGTGATGAAATTATATAAAAAAGTTCCTATATATTTTTCCGTTTACACATTCCAACCCAGAACTCGTGTGAACAGGCCCATTTCATAGCTCGTGTGAGAGCACTATTAAAAAGGAAAGGTTACGATTATATGGAAATGCACTCTATGTGTGAGCATTCCCAAGTATCCAAGGAAGATGGCAAGTTATGTATATGAATGATGGTTCGATCATAATCTATTGGAAAGGTAAATTTGATGAATGCAAATGTGTGAATGTAACAAAATAACTATGTGATGAATGGTGTGTACATGGAAATCGTCTTATGATATGGTTGAACTTAAATGTATAGGACCTTACATAAAGGTAGTTTGTGTAACACCCCTTACCCATATTTGTCACCGAATTAGGGTTACGAGGCATTACTGAACAAACACAACCATCTCAAATTCAATACATATATATTAAATATATATATATATATATAAATATAATAAGCTTGGTCTATTATAAAACAAAATGCAAAATTTTAAACTTCTCCCTTCCAACCATTTTTAAGAAAAAACAAAGACATTAAAATCTAACTAATAAAGATATTGCAAACTAGCAAATCCATAAGATGATAAACCATTTTAGTATGGCTATTATAATCATATACAATACAACAAAATACGACCTTCAAAACATTTATCTAGTTTATACATGCCATAGTTAGAATTTAAATATTTTAAATACCGAGATAATAGATAGGGTAATGAACTTGTCGACGATCCCCGAGCTTGAAGCTTGATCTTTAAGTCTATAAAATAGGAAGACATAAGTAAACAAAGTAAGCTTTTATAGCTTAGTAAGTCTATAGAATAACCATAAATATATATATAAATTATAAAATTTCTGGTACACTTAATGAATTCACAAACACCATTTCATTAACAAATGTCTATAGACAAGTATACATACGCATAATTGTCAACAATTTAAAATAAAAATCGAATGTATAAACATTTTAACATAAATATCCGATTTCATATATATAAACATATGTTTAACAATTTTATAACCGAATGTGTATGCATCTTTATTACTGCATACATCTGGATGCACATATGTACTTATCATATGCATATAATTACTCATACACATATATACCAATCACATTGTATAATCATTTGTGTATATATATATATATATATACACTCATTATAAATTTATACCGAATGCATAGCTAATACCTACATTCAAATATATATATACATATTCTTCATATATATAAATGAGCACATTTATATATACCTCAAATGCATACATAAATAATTATCAAACACATAGGCTCAATATATATATATATTTAACAACCGCATATCACCATATGTAATTATAAATTCAACAATCGATATACTTAATATACATATGCTTTTATTAATTATATATATACCAAAGCATACAATTATATTTAACCAATGCAAAACCGAATGTAGGTGAATACTCACCAAGCATGTAAAATCTGAATGTTTATGTATTCATCAATTTCATATAATCAAAATCATAAATATATGTAACACCCCTTACCCGTATTCCTTAACTGAACAGAGTATGAGGCATTACTAAATTTTAAAAAATTGACAAAGATTTCGCTTATTTTACTTAAACCTCCTGCAAATTTTCAAACACAATTCAATATTCCAACCAAGTTCAGTTGTATAAACATACACACTTTAACCATTAATAAACACTACATTTTAAATCGAACCATAACATATATTTACATGGTGATGCCCCATTACATAAGTCGCCTATACATGCCATAATTTCGGAATACTAGTAGCAAAATACCCAAACGTGGATGATAGTGTAGATGATTATCGACTCGTCCCAATTCGAGTTGATGGAAATCACTATAATCAAGGAAAAATAAAATGAGTAATCATATAGCTTAGTAAGTAAACATATGACAAATAAATAAATTTCTCACATGACTACACCATAGTATAAATTTATTCACAAATAAATTTCATTGTTTGTGTAATTTCCAGCAAGCTGGTTTTCTAAGTCATGACCAGTAATTTATTTTTATTCGGAGCTACATGGCTCCAAATTGAATTCCGTAAATTTTCCCTGAAACTAAACCCATATATCTTTCTATAATAAAATTTTCAGAATTTTTGGTCGAGCCAATTAGTACAGTTTATTCTTTAAATCTTCCCTTGTTTCACTGTCCGACAATCCTGACCTCCCCTTACAAAAATTCATATAACTCTCTGTAAAAGTTTCAAACAATCTTCTCGTTTGTTTCTATTAAAAATATACTCAAATCATTATACATTTTTCATGCCCGGCCACCAATAGAACTTCTTCAAATCATTATACATTTTCACACTACCTGGATGGACTGATAAATCACCACTGTGTGCCTCACATAAAATGGTCCAAATTAGCTCATCATTTCTCGGTACACATATTCTGTCCCGGAACATCAGGCAGTCATCTGAACCAATTTGAAAATTTGAATCAACACCTGCTTCACACTGAGCTCTTCTGGCTTGCAATTTATTGTCATTCTTTTGAGCTTCCCGAATCTGCTGAAGAAATAACGGTCTAACTCTCAATTCAGCCAAAATTGAACCATCATTAGATAAAGTTAATCTCGTACTCATCGCTCACAAAGAAAATAAAGATTTTCTGCTCAAGGCATCAGCAACCACATTAGCTTTCCCGGGGTGATAATCAATTACTAGCTCATAGTCTTTAATTAGCTCAAGCCATCTTCGTTGCCGCAAATTCAAGTCTTTTTGGCTCATCAAATACTTCAAACTCTTATGATCAGTGAAGATTCGGCACTTTTCACCATACAAATAATGGCGCCAAAATTTTAAAGCAAAAACAATAGCAGCCAATTCTAAATCATGCATCGGATAATTTTTCTCATACGGTTTCAGCTGTCTTGAAGCATAAGCTATTACTTTTCCCTCTTGCATTAACACACACCCAAGACCATTCAATGATGCATCACTGTAAATTACAAACTCTTTCCCTGATTCAGGTTGCACCAGCACTGGCGCCTCAGTCAACAATGCCTTCAATTTCTCGAAACTTTGCTGACATTTATCGGTCCATTCAAATTTGACATTCTTCTGTAGTAACTTAGTCATAGGAGAAGCAATCATCGAAAATCCCTTGACAAAGTGTCTATAATAGCCAGCTAAGCCCAGAAAGCTTCTAACCTCGGTCATATTCTTTGGTGGCTCCCAATCAACAATTGTTGAAATTTTGCTTGGATCAACCCGAATACCTTCACTTGAAACTATATGTCCCAAGAATCTGACCTCAAGAAGCCAAAACTCACTTTTGCTAAATTTAGCATACAATTTCTTCTCTCTTAGAATATGTAACACAATTCTCAAATGTTCGGCGTGCTCGGACTCATCCCGAGAATAAATTAAAATATCATCTATAAACACCACCACAAACTTATCCAGATACGACCAAAAAATTCGATTCATTAAATCCATAAAAATAGCCGGAGCATTAGTCAACCCAAAAGGCATTACCAAAAATTCATAATGTTCGTACCTCGTTCTGAAGGCGGTTTTCGGTACATCAGACTCTTTAACTCTCAACTGATAGTAACCAGACCTCAGATTGATCTTGGAAAACACTGTTGCCCCTTTTAATTGGTCAAACAAATCATCAGTTCTTAGCAAAGGATACTTGTTCTTTATAGTCACCTTATTGAGCTGACGATAATCAATACAAAGTCTCATAGAGCCGTCTTTCTTTTTCACAAATAGCACAGGAGCACCCCAAGGAGAAAAACTCGGTCTCACAAATCCTTTATCTGTCAACTCTTGTAACTGAGCTTTTAATTCTTTCAATTCAGTCGGAGCCATCCGATACGGTGGAATAGAAATCAGTGTAATACCAGGTAACAAGTCAATAGCAAATTCAACTTCTCTAATCGGGGGTAACCTAGGCAATTCCTCTAGAAATACGTCTGGAAATTCACAGACTACCGGTACTGATTCAAACTTTGACCCAGTTATATCAGTATTCAGCACATAAGTAAGATAAGCTTCATACCCCTTTCTCAAGTATTTCTGAGCAGACATGTGTGAAATCACCATAGGAAAATTATTCGACTCCTCTGTTTCAACCCGAAGAATTTCACCGTTCACACTTTAATTCAAGGATTTTCTGTCTACAATTTACCTTGGCATCATGCAATATCAACCAATCCATCCCCAAAATAACATCAAACTCATCAAATGGTAACAACATCAAATTAGCCGGGAAACAGTGACCTTGAATCATCAGGGGACAATTCTTGCAAACCTTATCGACTAAGACACATTTGCCTAAAGGATTTGATACTTTAACTACAAATTCAGTGTTTTCAACAGGCAATTTCTTACTAGATACAGTCAATCAAAGCAATAACATCAATATCATGAAGAGAAAATGTACCAGTAATTACGTCAGGAGATGAGGCATCCTCTCGAAAAGCGATGGCATAAGTCCCGGCAGCGCCTACTTTCGATCTTCCAAATGCATCTTTTACCACACTTTTACCACGGCTTTGCTCCCCACATTTCTCGGTGGTGCCGCCTCTCACCGACAATATCACCCGATCCAGCTTCTTTGTAATTTTTCTTCCTCTATTCTTTCAGGGCAATCTTTTACATAATGCTCTTGAGAACCACACCTGAAACAAGCTCGTTTAAATCCTCAACACTCACCAGTATGTCTTCTGCCACACTGTTGACATTCAAGTCTGGTGTTTCCTACATTGCCCACACTTGCCACTAAGGTAGCTCGAGTTTTAACTCCGGAATATGACCTCCCTCGGTCTCTGCATGAATACCCAACTGAACCAGTTGGTCGTGGATCCATCCCTTTAAACTTCTTCGGTTGGGATTTAAATGTCCTACCCATTGACCTCTTTCTTACATCTCGAGCTTCCATCTCCGCCCTTCTCTTTTCTCTACTCAGCTCTTCAGCCTTGCAGGCCCGATCAACTAATACCACAAATTCTTTTAACTCTAAAACCCCAACATGCAATCTGATATCTTCATTTAGCCCCTCTTCAAATCTTTTACACATAATAGCCTCTGTAGGTACACATTCCTGGGCATATTTACTAAGCCGGACAAACTCCAGTTCATATTCTGCCACTGACATTCGGCCCTGTTTCAATTCGAGAAACTCCTTGCATTTCTGATCAATAAACCGCTGGCTTATATATTTCTTTCTGAATTCCTCTTGGAAGAAGTCCCAGGTAACTCTTTCTTTTGGAACCACCGATATTAATGTTTTCCACCAACGGTATGCTGAATCCTTCAGTAAAGACACATCACATTTCAAACATTCATCAGGAGCACAAGATAGTTCATCAAATACCCGAATAGTATTTTCAAGCCAAAACTCGGCTTTTTTCGGATCATCATCAACATTAGCCCTGAAATCTTCAGCGCCATGCTTTCGAATTCTGTCAACGGGTGGTTTACTTGATTTCACCAATTCAGCACTTCGTGGAGCTACAGGGACCGGTTGAGGAATAGGAGGGGGTGGAGGAGATGGAACATTCGGATTTGCACGGACATATTCTGTATACCAATCACTCATCATCCAGAGGAAGGCTTCCCGAGCCTCATCCTGTCCATGTGTCTCATGTCTACTCTCTTCATGCGTGGTCCCTTGTGCGGGAGCCGGCGCGTTACTTTCAACATCATCTGCCACACTTCGGTCAGGGTCCATTTACTATATAAAACAAAATTTTAAATTGTCAGAAATCATCACACTATCACAATATATTTATGGCATGTATAGACTGACTTTCACACATATTTTATTGGTCCGAGAACCGACTAAACCGTAGCTCTGATACCACTAAAATGTAACACCCCTTACCCGTATTCCTTAACGGAACAGAGTATGAGGCATTACTAAATTTTAAAAAAAATTCAACAGCATTTCTGCTTATTTTTACTTAAACCTCCTGCAAATTTTCAAACACAATTCAATATTCCAACCAAGTTCAGTTGTATAAACATACACAATTTAACCATTAATAAACACTACATTTTAAATCGAACCATAACATATATTTACATGGTGACGCCCCATTACATAAGTCATCTATACATGCCATAATTTCTGGAATACTAGTAGCAAAATACCCAAACGTGGATGATAGTGTAGATGATTATCTGACTCCGTCCCAATTCCGAGTTGATGGAAATCACTATAATCAAGGGAAAAATAAAAACGAGTAATCATATAGCTTAGTAAGTAAACATATGACAAATAAATAAATTTCTCACATGACTACACCATAGTATAAATTTATTCACAAATAAATTTCATTGTTTGTGTAATTTCCAGCAAGCTGGTTTTCTGCGTCATGACCACTAATTTATTTTTATTCGGAGCTACAGGGCTCCAAATTGAATTCCGTAAATTTTCCTCAAACTAGACCCATATATATTTCTATCATAAAATTTTCAGAATTTTTTGTCAAGCCAATTAGTACAGTTTATTCTTTAAATCTTCCCCTGTTTCACTGTCCGACAGTCCTAACCTCCCCTTACAAAAATTCATATAACTCTCTGTAAAAGTTTCAAACAATGTTCTCGTTTGTTTCTATTAAAAACATACTCAAAAAGGAATCCAGGAATATATATTTCAAGCCATAATTATATTTTTAAAATATTTGGTGATTTTCCAAATTTGGAACAGGGGATTTCGAAATCAATCCAGCCCTGTCTCAGTAAAATTCAAATATCTCCAAAAATACAACTCTTTTTCTTACTCTATTTCTTTCATATGAAAATAGACTCATTCAGCTTCAATTTCATATATTATTTAACCTCTAATTAATTTTCCACCATTTATGGTGATTTTTCATACTTTCCCAACTGCTGTCATTCAAAACAGTTTTGCATTCAAATTGTCTCTTTTTGTATTTTTGATTTTCCTCCCATCTTATACATGGGTTGATTAAGTATCAAACCCAATATTCCTCCCATAAACTTGTCCACCACATATACGAATATTCACCTTCCCAATTTACTCGTTGAACACTCGGAATGTTAACCGTTATCGGTGGATTCCGCACTTAGCAACCACCAATGAATCGGGAATCAAGACACAAGAACCCCTTGGGGAATCAAGACTTAGAACCCCTTCACATTTCAGATGCGGTGGAATCAGCACTTAGCAACCACCAATGAATAGGGGAATTAGCACTTAGCAACCCCTCGGTGGAATCAGCACTTAGCAACCCCCTTTCACATTTAAAATATGGTGGGATCAAGACTTAGCAACCACCAATGAATCAGAATCAAGACACAAGAACCCCTTGGGGAATCAGACTTAGCAACCCCTTCACATTTCAGATCGGTGGAATCAGCACTTAGCAACCACCAATGAATCGGGAATCAAGACACAACAACCCCTTTATATGCAATATGCTCCTACTATTCCGAGTGTTCAACCAAAACCGTGCTTTGCAACCCTTACCACCTTTCCCAATTTAACAACATTTTTGGAATCTTGCCAAACATTTATTTTATATTCAAATAAATCTCAACACATATCAAATAATATCAAAATAATACATTAAGTCACATGTTTACTTACCTCGGTGCAAAATATCGTAATTTTGCAATTCACTCCACTATCTTTTCTTTTCCTCGTTTGAGATAATCTTCCCGTCTCTCTTGATCTATAATAGCAAATTTAACTTGTTTAATGTTCACATTTATTAAAATAATCCTCCACCCAACTTTTTGAAAATTTACAATTTTGCCCCTAAATTTTTACATATTTACACTTTTGCCCCAAGGCTCGGAAATTAAACTTCATCTCATATTCTTATGTTTTATGACATGCTGAACATTTTTCTCTTCTATGACAACATCAAATTCTCACTCTAATACCTACTTATGTACATTAGGGATTTTTACCGATTATGTCAACTTACTCGTTTTCGCTTAAAATTGGCTAGCAAAATTTGTTTAACATAATTTCTAGCTTCATATTCCACCATAAAACAGCAAAATAAACACTTTTCACCTATGGGTATTTTTCCAAATATAAACCCTAGGCTAAATTATTGCTAGAATAAGCTAAATTAAGCTACCAGGACTCTAAAGACGTAAAAACATTAAAAACGGGGCTTGGGATCACTTACTCTAGAGCTTGGAAGCTTGAAAACCCTAACTAAGGCTTCCCCCTTGCTGATTTCGTTCACCATGAAGAAGATGAGCATATTTTGCCATCTTTTTCCCATTTAATTCTATTTAATTACTAAATGACTAAAATGCCCTTACTTAAAAAAAATTATTTCACTAATTCTATGCCCATTTTTGTCCATCAACTAACTAATGGTCTAATTACCTCATAAAGACCTCAAATTTAAAATTTCATAACAATTAGATACCTCTAAGATGTAGAACTCAACTTTTGCACTTTTTACAATTTAGTTCTTTTGACTAAATTGAGTGCCCAAACGTCGAAATTTTCGAACGAAATTTTTACAAAATTTTTTTGTGAAATTGTAAACCATAAAAATATAATAATAATATTTTCCCTCGTCGGATTTGTGGTCCCGAAACCACTGTTCCGACTAGGCCTAGAATCGAGCTGTTACAATATATCAATTGCATATTCTCACATAACTTAAATAGATTCACCGGCACTTAGCCTGCTAGGTTTTTAAACCTGATTTGATACACCGGCTTTTAGCCTGCTAGACCTATAGTCCGAAATGTATCACCGGCATTAAGCCTGCTAGACGTAAAGTCTGAATTATTTCACCGGCATTAAGCCTGCTAGGCACATAGCCTGAATAACTCAAATACAAAGTTAATCTTTCATATAATTCATTATAATTCACATAAATCTTTCTGAATAACTATATCTCGATAAGAATTGTTTTATATTCAACTCTTCATAGCAACCTCACATTCGAACCACATATACATGATTCATAACATTAAATTCAACTCAAGAAACTCAAATCCTATCCTCAATCCACATGTATAATTATATATAATTATTAACATTAAGTTCATTTCGAAGAAACTTGTATCTTATATTCAAACCTCTTATATATATATATATATATTTCATAACATTACATTCAATTCAAAACATTACATCATTTATTCAACCACATATATATATACAATTTATAACATTAAGTTCAACTCAAAGAATTTGTATTATAAATTCGAACATCATTCTATATTTATATAATTTATGCTATTAATTTCATCTTATTAAACTCAAACATACATGATATAACATATACAATATTTGTACAATAAAATTTCAACTTGTATATTCGGCTAACAATATGAAATTAACAAAGTTAATTCAACTTATTAAATAAATGATAGATTTCCATATATATATATATATATATATATATTCTAGTTTAATAACATTATTTTGCTAATAGACTTACCTCGGACGGTGTAAATTGAAACCGATTTATTACTCGACAACTTTAGTTTTTCCCCGATCCAACTCGATTTCTTCGATTCTTGATCTAATTATATTCAAAGTAAGCTAGTTTAAATATAATTACATTCAATTTAATCCAAAACACATAAATGGGTAAATTACCATTTTTCCCTAACATTTACACTTTTTACAATTTAATCCCTATTGGATAAAACACAAAATACACAAAAATTTGACTACACTCCTTAAGGGCGAATATTCCTAGTGTCTATACAACTCCATATTTTTCATTTATTTAGCATTTTAGTCCCTTAAAATTTATTTTCACAATTTAACCTTAATTACTCAATTTCACCAAAAATTCAAAAATAAAACATGTTAATCTAACAAATATATTTCATATTTCACCTACTAACATCATAAAACTCAAACATTCATCAATGGCACATTTCAAAATCATCCACAATTCACAAAATTAAGACATGGGTTTTGAAGTATTCAAAGCAACGATCTCAAAAACGTAAAAATCATCAACAACCGAAACAATTTCATACCTTAATCAAGCTAGTAAAGTGCCGAATCCCTAGTAAGCTTTAATGGTTTTCTTCTTTGTTCATTTCGACTAAGAAAGATGATGAAATGGCCATTTTTTTTATGTTTTAACATAACATATATGATTTATTTATTATTTTACTTATTTAACCTTTGTTAATTAATTTAATAAACATATAATATAAGGGTAATGTTGACTATTGCCACCCACTATCTTATTTTTGGTCTTATTACACTTTTAAACCTTCCATTTAAAAAGACAACAATAATTAGGTACTTTCATATTTAACCACTAAATTTTTATTTTACGCGATTAAGCCCTTTTTTATCAAATTGAGCCTTCAAACTATCAAATTTTCACACGAAATTTTCACACATATAACTTAAACTGTGAGACACATTAAAAACATTATAAAAATATTTTTCTGACTCGTGTCATGGTCCCGAAACCACTCTGTCCGATTAAGGTCAAAACTGGGCTGTTACAACTATCCCCCCTTTAGGGATTTTCGTCCCCAAAAATCTTACCGGTGAATAGGTGTGGATAACGTTCTTTCATTCTATCCTCTGGCTCCCAGGTTGCTTCCTCAACTCCGTGTTTATGCCACAGTTCTTTGACTAACGGAATTTTCTTATTTCGTAACTCTTTAACCTCACGAGCTAGAATGTAAATTGGTTCTTCTTCATATGACAAATCAGATCTCATCTCAATCTCTGACGGACCAATCACATGTGTAGGATTGGATCAGTATCTATGAAGCATCGAAACATGAAATTTATTGTGAATCTTTTCTAGTTCAGGTGGTAACATCAATCTATAAGCAATAGGTCCGACACGCTCTATAATCTCATACGGTCTAATGAATCCCGGACTAAATTTGCCTTTACGACTGAATCTGAGTATTTTCTTCCACGGTGAAACTTTCAGAAACACTTTGTCCCCGATCTAAAATTCTATATCCTTTCTTTTCAAGTCCGCATAAGATTTTTGACGATCCGATGCTGATTTCAGACTATCTCGAATCACTTTCACTTTCTGTTCAGTCTCTTTAATCAAATCGACCCCGTGTATCTTATTTTCACTGAGCTCGGTCCAATACAATGGTGTACGACATTTACGACCGTACAAAGCCTCGTGAGGTTCCATTTTGATACTAGATTGAAAGTTATTATTATAAGCAAATTCAATCAAAGGTAAGTATCGTTCCCACGTACTTTCAAACTCAGGAATGCAACATCTCCACATATCCTCAAGTATCGAATGATTCGCCGGATTGACCATCTGCTTATGGATGAAAAAGCGTATAAAATGTAGTTTCGCACCTAAAGCATCTTGTAGTTTCTTCCAAAATCGCGATGTGAATCTCGGTCTCGTCAAAAACAATAGAAATTGGTACTCAGCAATCTCATAATCCGAGAAATATATAATTCAAAGAAGTTTATCAAGTGAATAATCAATACGAACCGTAACAAAGTGAGCCGATTTTGTCAATCTATCAACAATAACCCAGATTGCATCTTTCTTGCTCGGTGTCAACAGTAAACCAAATACAAAATCCATCATGACTCGGTCCCATTTCCATTTAGGTATCATGATTGGCTGAAGCGATCCAGAAGGTACCTAATGTTCGGCTTTTACTTGCTGACATATTAAACATTTCGAAACAAAGTCAGAAATGTCTCGTTTCATACCATGCCACCAATAGTGCTGTTTCAGATCGTTATACATTTTTGTACTACCCAGGTGAACAGATAATCGACTGTTATGAGCTTAGTTCAAAATCCTCTGAATCAACTCCGAATTCCTCGGAACACATATTCAGTTTTTGAACCTCAAACAATCGTTGGTATCAACTAGAAATTCTGAATCAACATTTAAGTCATACTGAGCTTGTTTTGCAATTAAGTCATCATCGACTTTCTGAGCTTCACAAATCTATTGAACAAATAACGGTTTTGCTTTCAACTCAGCTACTATCGCACCATCATCAGACATAGCCATATGCGCGTTCATTGTACGCAAAGCAAATAGTGATTTTCGAATTAGGGCATCAGCAACAACATTAGCCTTTCCCAGATAATAGTTAATCACAAGCTCGTAATCTTTTAGCAATTCTAACCATTGACGCTGTCTCAAATTTAGATCTTTCTGAGTAATCAAATACTTCAAGCTTTTATGATCGGAATAAACATGACATTTTTCACCAAACAGATAGTGGCGCCATATTTTCAACGCAAATACAATAGCGGCCAATTCTAGATCGTGCGACGGATAGTTCTTTTTGTGCGGCTTTAACTGTCTCGAGGCATAAGCTACAACTTTGCCTTCCTGCATCAAAACACAGCCCAAACCATTTAAAGATGCATCACTATAAATAACAAACTCTTTACCCGATTCTGGCTGAACTAAGACTGGAGCTTCAGTCAAAAGAACTTTCAACTGATCAAAAATTTTCTCGCACTTTTCTGACCACTCAAACTTAACATCTTTTTGTAGTAACCTTGTCATCGAGGTAGCAATCATAGAGAACCCTTTCACGAACCGTCTATAATAACCAGCGAGCCCTAAAAAGCTTCGAACTTCAGAGACATTTTCCGGAGGTCTCTAATCAATTATAGTTGAAATTTTACTCGGATCAACTCGAATACCATTTGTTGATACAACATGGCCCAGAAAAGTGACTTTGCGTAGCCAAAACTCATATTTACTGAACTTTGCATACAACTGTTTATCTCGCAAAGTTTGTAACACAAGTCTCAGATGTTCGGCATGCTCGGTTTCGTCACGAGAGTAGATCAAAATATCATCTATAAATACTACCACAAACTGGTCCAGATACTGTCTAAAGATCTGATTCATCAAATCCATGAAAATAGCAGGTGCATTAGTAAGTCCGAAAGGCATAACCAAAAACTCAGAAATGTCCGAACTCGTTCGGAAAGCAGTCTTTGGTACATCAGAGTCTTTAACCCGCAACTGATAGTAGCCTGATCTCAAATCTATCTTCGAAAACACTGAAGCCCCTTTTAATTGATCGAACAAGTCGTCAATACGTGGCAACGAATATTTATTCTTTATAGTCACCTTATTGAGCTGCTGGTAATCAATGCACATTATCATCGTTCCATCTTTCTTTTTCACAAATAGAACTGTGCACCCTGTGGAGAAAAACTCGGTCGTGTGAAACCTCTATCTCATCAACTCTTGCAATCGTGCTTTCAACACTTTTAATTCATCAGATGACGATACGATGAGCTATTGAAATCAGAGTTGTCCCTGGTACTAACTCAATTCCAATTTCTACCTCCCGAATATGTGGCAAACCCGGCAATTCTTCGGGAAACACATCTGAATACTCACACACAACTGGCAGAGATTCAATCTTCTTTTCAGTCACTTTACTATCAAGAACTTACGTAAGATAAGATTCACACCCTTTCCTCACATACTTTTGAGCCAACATAGAGGATACCAATGATGGTAAACCATTCAGATCATTAGATTCAATCCGAATAATCTCGTCATTCTAGCACCTTAAATTAATAGTCTTTCTTTTGTAGTTAACGACAGCATCGTGTAAAGTCAACCAGTCTATACCCAGAATTATATGGAACTCGTCAAATGGTAACACCATCAAATCAGCTGGAAAACACAAATCTCGAATTATCAACGGACAATTCTTACAAAGTTTGTCAACCACAACACACCGGCCTAACGGGTTCGATACTCTAATCACAAACTCAGTAGACTCAATAGGTAGAGTCTTACTGAATACTAAAGTTTCACACACATAAGAATGAGTTGAACCAGGATCAATCAATGCAATAACATTATTATCATAAAGAGTGAAAGTACCAGTAATAACATTTGAAGAAGAAGCCTCCTCTCGAGCATAGATGGCATATGCTCTGGCAGGTGCATGAGCCTCAGATCGAACTGCTTGTCCTTTGTCCCTCTCTGACTACCACTTACATTACCCGAATACCTGAGTGGTCTACCTCGTACTGACACATTACTCGGTCTAGTACTCTGTACAGTATTTTGCTCAGCTACCATCGGACATTCTCGAATAAAATGATCCTTTGATCTACACTTAAAGAAAGACCGATCATCTAATCTGCAATCTCCTAAATGCCATTTACCACAATGCTTGCACTTTGATCTATTTTGTCGAACATTACCCACACTAGCAACTGAAGTAGCTCGTGAACTCACTGAGGTTCGATCTCGATCATGTTTAGGAAACCCTGCAGTAGCTTTAGATCGGCTATGATCCTCTCTGAATTTCCTTGAGGTCGACTGGAACGATTTACTAAATGATCTTTTACAGGAATCTTGAGCTTCATAGTCAGCTTTTCTCTTCTCTTTCCCAAGCTCTTCGGCTTTACAAGCTCGTTCAACAAGTACTACGAACTCTTTTATCTCAAGTATGCCAACTAACAGTTTAATATCTTCATTCAGCCCATCTTCAAATCTTTTACACATAATAGCTTCAGTAGAAACACACTCTCGAGCATATCTACTCAGTCTCACAAATTTTCGCTCATTTTGTCACTGTCATCCGACCCTGTTTCAATTCAAGAAATTCCTTGTGTTTCTGATCAATGAATCTCTGGCTGATGTATTTTTTACTTAAACTCAATCAAAGAATTCCCAGATCACTTTCGCTCTTCTAACCATCGATACTAGTGTATTCCACCAGTGATATGCAGTGTCCCGTAACAAAGATATGGCACATTTCAAGCACTCATCAGGGGTGCAAGATAATTCATCAAACACTCGAATAGTATTATCGAGCCAGAATTCCGCTAGCTCAGCATCATCATCATCAGTGGCTCTGAACTCTTCGGCCCCGTGTTTTTGAATTTTATCAACAGGAGGCTTAAGTAATCTCATCGGATCACTCACTTGAGGTATAACAGGAACCGAAGATGGATTAATCGGGGGTGGAGGTTGTTGTGCAACCGGATTAGTCCGAATATATTGAGTAAACCAGTCGTTCATCTTTGGTAGAAGGCTTGTTTAGCCTCTCCCTCCTGGTTACTCGAGGTCGATCTAGAATCTACTGGCTCTGTCCCTTGCACGGGAGCAGGCACTATACTCTCAACATCATCAGCTACAGCTCGATTGGGATCCATTACTATACGAAAACACATTTTTAGATGTCAAAAATCATCACACTATCTCTATATAAATTATGGCATGTATAGCTAGACTTATACGCGCTACGTTAGTCCTAGAATCGACTAAACCGTAGCTCTGATACCAATCAAATGTAACACCCCTTACCCATATTTGTCACCGAATTAGGGTTACGAGGCATTACTGAACAAACACAACCATCTCAAATTCAATACATATATATTAAATATATATATATTTAAATATAATAAGCTTGGTCTATTATAAAACAAAATGCAAAATTTTAAACTTCTCCCTTCCAACCATTTTTAAGAAAAAACAAAAGACATTAAAATCTAACTAATAAAGATATTGCAACCTAGCAAATCCATAAGATGATAAACCATTTTAGTATGGCTATTATAACCATATACAATACAACAAAATAAGACCTTCAAAATATTTATCTAGTTTATACATGCCATAGTTAGAATTTAAATATTTTAAATACCGAGATAATAGATAGGTAATGAACTTGTCGACAATCCCCGAGCTTGAAACTTAATCTTTAAGTCTATAAAATAGGAAGACATAAATAAACAAAGTAAGCTTTTATAGCTTAGTAAGTCTATAGCATAACCATAAATATATATATATATAAATTATAAAATTTCTGGTACACTTAATGAATTCACAAACACCATTTCATTAACAAATGTCTATAGACAAGTATACATACGCATAATTGTCAACAATTTAAAATAAAAATCGAATGTATAAACATTTTAACATAAATATCCAATTTCATATATATAAACATATGTGTATGCATCTTTATTACCGCATACATCCAATGCACATATGTACTTATCATATGCATATAATTACTCATACACATATATACCAATCACATTGTATAATCGTTGTGTATATATATATATATATACACTCATTATAAATTTATACCGAATGCATAGCTAATACCTACATTAGAATATATATACATATTCTTCATATATATAAATGAGCACATTTATATATATACCTCAAATGCATACATAAATAATTATCAAACACATAGGCTCAATATATATATATTTAACAACCGCATATCACCATACGTAATTATAAATTCAACAATCGCATATACTTAATATACATATGCTTTTATTAATTATATATATACCAAAGCATACAATTATATTTAACCAATGCAAAACCGAATGTAGGTGAATACTCACCAAGCATGTAAAATCAAATGTTTATGTATTCATCAATTTCATATAATCAAAATCATAAATATATCAATTGCATATTCTCACATAACATAAATAGATTCACCGCACTTAGCCTCGCTAGGTTTTTAAACTCGATTCGATACACCGGCTTTTAGCCTGCTAGACCTATAGTCCGAAATGTATCACCAGCATTAAGCCTGCTAGACGTAAAGTCTGAATTATTTCACCAGCATTAAGCCTGCTAGGCACATAGCCTGAATAACTCAAATACAAAGTTAATCTTTCATATAATTCTTTATAATTCACATAAATCTTTCGAATAACTATATCTCGATAAGAATTGTTTTATATTCAACTTTTCATAGCAACCTCACATTCGAACCGAGATATACATGATTCATAACATTAAATTCAACTCAAGAAACTCAAATCCTATCATCAATCCACATGTATAATTATATATAATTATTAACATTAAGTTCACTCAAGAAACTTGTATCTTATATTCAAACCTCTTATATATATATATTTCATAACATTACATTCAATTCAAAAACATTACATCATTTATTCGAACCACATATATATATACAATTTATAACATTAAGTTCAACTCAAAGAATTTGTATTATAAATTGAACATCATTCTATATTTATATAATTTATGCTATTAATTTCATCTTATTAAACTCAAACATACATGATATAACATATACAATATTTGTACAATAAAATTTCAACTTGTATATTCTATTAACAATATGAAATTAACAAAGTTAATTCAACTTATTAAATAAATGATAGATTTCCATATATATATATATATATATATATATATTCTAGTTTAATAACATTATTTTGCTAATAGACTTACCTCGGACGGTGTAAATTCGAAACCACACGATTACTCGACAACTTTAGTTTTTCCCCGATCCAACTCTGATTTCTTCGATTCTTGATCTAATTATATTCAAAGTAAGCTAGTTTAAATATAATTACATTCAATTTAATCCAAAAACACATAAATGGGTAAATTACCATTTTGCCCCTAACATTTACACTTTTTACAATTTAATCCCTATTGGATAAAACACAAAATACACAAAAATTTGACTACACTCCTTAAGGGCCGAATATTCCTAGTGTCTATAAAACTCCATATTTTTCATTTATTTAGCATTTTAGTCCCTTAAAACTTATTTTCACAATTTAACCCTAATTACTCAATTTCACCAAAAATTCAAAAATAAAACATGTTAATCTAACAAATATATTTCATATTTCACCTACTAACATCATAAAACTCAAACATTCATCAATGGCACATTTCAAAATCATCCACAATTCACAAAATTAAGACATGGGTTTTGAAGTATTCAAAGAAATGATCTCAAAAGCGTAAAAATTATCAAAAACCGAAACAATTTCATACCTTAATCAAGCTAGTAAAGTGCCGAATCCCTAATAAGCTTTAATGGTTTTCTTCTTTGTTCATTTCGGCTAAGAAAGATGATGAAATGGCCATTTTTTTATGTTTTAACATAACATATATTATTTATTTATTATTTTACTTATTTAACCATTATTAATTAATTTAATAAACATATAATATAAGGGTAATGTTGACTATTGCCACCCACTATATTATTTTTGGTCTTATTACACTTTTAAATCTTCCATTTAAAAAGACAACAACAATTAGGTACTTTCATATTTAACCACTAAATTTTTATTTTACGCGATTAAGCCCTTTTTTTTTATCAAATTGAGCCTTCAAACTATCAAATTTTCACACGAAATTTTCACACATATAACTTAAACTGCGATACACATTAAAAACATTATAAAAATATTTTTCTGACTCGTATCATGGTCTCGAAACCACTCTATCCGATTAGGGTCAAAATTGGGCTGTTATAGTTTGAATTTATTAATGATCAATTTTGTATGAATATGTCTTTGGAGTATGTATTTTGTATGTTAAATTTCTAATGCTTAGGCAAGTTTAAGTCTTTTGGTCACTTTTAAGTACTTGTAATATATGTTAGTTTTTAGTATGTGAATGGTTACAATTGATGTCATTAGGTAGTTAAATGAAGTAGGTTTTGTGCTTGAAATGTTGCAATATTGCCTTGTTTTGGTGAAAACTATTTTTGTAGTAATGAGGTGCCTTTGAATGGCATATTGGTTAGGAGAATTCGGTTGATTGAATTGGTATGTTTATGTGTATTTGAAAGGAGTTTTGGTCTATTGAATGTGTGCATAAATGGAGTGAATGATTGAGTAGGTTTTGGACTTAAAATGGCTTGTTTTCAGGGTCAAATTGTGGAGCACATGGCCTGGGACACGGGCTGTCACACAGCCGTGTGATGCACATGACCTGGCTACATGGTCGTGTGTCACTCATTATTTCAAGTCAGTGAGTTACATGGTCTAGCACAGAGCTTATGATACAGCCGTGTGTCACAAGTCAGAGACTTACACGATCTGGCACACGGCCTATGACACGGTTGTATGACCTAACTCAGTGAGTTACACAGTTTAAGACACGGGTAGGGACACAGTAGTGTGTCCCTTTCTTCGAGCACCACACGGTCTGGGCTATGTCATAAGGCCTGGCCACATGGCCATGTGACCCCTATTTTTAAAATTTTCATCTTTTTCCCAAATTTTTAAAATTCTTTCAAATTAGTCCTGAATTATTTCTAAACTATTTTTAGGGCCACGAAGGCTCGGGTTAAGGCCAAAATTTATATCTTTTCTAAGGTTATAATAATTTTTATGTATTTATCGTTAAATGTTATTATTGTTCTAATTTATACGATAATGCTCCGTAACCTTAATCCAACGTCGGAGGCGGGTTATGGGTGTTATAAATTTAAGTGATTTTTGTCCATTGTTCTAGGACCAGAGAACCACAACAAAATCAACCGACCACTGTTAGTCATTTATTTGGTTAATTTCTTAGTTTTGTACTATTTGTAATTTATTCCCTAACTTAGCCTGTTTAATTTTCATGCAAAATCTACATGTTAGGAAATGTCGTATTATAAAATCATATTAGTAGCCACTTATCCTGTATCGTGTATGCTATTTACCAATCAAATACCATCTCTTTTGGGTTCGATCCTTAGAATACCCTGGTGCTCCGTTGTAACACTACAAATATTACAACTGACTTGTACGCTTGTAGTAAAGTCGCGCTTTAAAATTGTTTTAAAAAATCATTAGTTTTCTGCGTACGTACTAATGTGATCAAATTTGTTAGCGTTGTTTCCAAGGAGATGGTGTAAGATTAAGTAATTTTTAGTATACCTATTAAGTCAAGATAAGTAGCCAAAATAGGATTTATAGATACGGCGAAGCTTACACTAGGACACCGTTAACTTTGAGAAGAGTAAATATATGGGATTTGAAATAGTGCAATTGTGATATCCAGCATAGAATATCGCGACATCACTGGCAGTTTAGAGAAGAGGGTTTTCAAAAAATTTCAATATCGCAACACCCAAATCAGGTCACTTTTAGTGCCCTAGCCATATGCCACGCTCATCTCTCAAATCTTTTCTATCTAAGAACTCTCACAAGCATATTTCAAGGACATTCTATCGTTTGAACCCTCTTTTACGATTTTCTTTATGCTCTAACTCTTTGTTGCACATTTCCACTCCAGTGTAGTCGGGACAAAAGTGTGGTATTCTTTAGCACGATTTAGCCACATTGTCTACCACTACAAAGGGTGTTATGTACTTGTTTATTGCAGTGTAAAGCTTTTATCACACCTTCCTTGTACTACATTGGTATCCTTAGCTTCTTCTTATTCATTCAAGAAGGCTGACCTCAATAGAACCTCTCAATACTTCGAATGAGTCCATCAAACTTAGTACTTGGAAATTTGTGTCAAATAACGCAAAAGATTTTTTTCATGAACTTCACAGTAGATCGTTTTTCCATGAATGTGGGTTTGACCCTAAGGCCTCTTTCAAAAATGAGTTTTTGGGCCTTGTGAAATTTCACGGTTGGCAAGAATTTTTTCTGTGGCCTCAGAGACCTATAGTGTGATATGTGGTTCTAGAATTTTATGCTAACCTGAAGTTTTCTAATGATGATAAAGTTTATGTTAGGGGAAAATAGGTTGAAGTCTCTACTTCCATAATCTCTAAGTATTATAAAGTTCCTCTTTATGTAAATAATGAGACTAAACTGCTCGAGCTAAGAAATTTCAATGGCATTGATTTAGACTCTATATACTGTGTTATTTGATGGAAGGTCGAAGAGAATGGGAACAAGAGATGTGTACAAACTCACCCCCTTATTTAATTTGGTCCTACATACCCCATTAGCCAAAATATGGTTGCATTTCTTTCGTATAAGAATCGGCCCTGCGCCTACTTCCGAAATTGTTGACCCCTTCTAAGCTATTTTATTGGCGGTTATTTTGCAAAGGAAAAAATTGTTTAGGGACCTAGATATAAAAATTTATGCTATGTTGTATGGTCAGGGATGAAGGCAAAAATTTCTTACCACATCTAGTCACAGACCTATGTAAAGCTGTAGAAGTGCTTATGGAGCCTCTTCAACCTTTTCGTCGATCAACCACACATGTGATAAGTGATTCAATTTACAAGAAATTCAAGGCACTCCAATAAGAGCACAGGAAAATTGAGGGCAAAAACATGAAAAAGAGGAAGAACGGACGCAATCGTACCCAAAAAATAGAAAATAGAAAGCATGTTAGAAATCATTTAGAAACAACTTGATGATCTAGTGGAGTCAAGATGTTACAACTCCCAAACGATCAAAGCTATGAAGCCGTATGTGGAGAGATGTGTGAGCAACCATGGGGGAGGAAATCCAGCTTGGCCAACAAAAAAAAAGATCTTAGGGTAAAAAAAGGTGGGGAATGGAAGACTAGGAGGATAGGAAGAAGAAAAGGAATGACAAATCTAGTAGAAATAAGAACGCAACAAGCACAATGTTTATATCTGCATAGCAGACGAGATGAGGGATCATTTTAGAAGGATTTGAAGAAAGATTAAGCTGGCATTATGAAATTTCGACCGCAAGAGGAAAAAGGGAAGCACTTTATGGAGCTAGAGATGATATCTGATGATTTAGAGGACGACACGTCCAATTCTTAGTTACATGCCTTTGCATTTTATTTTATTTTTTATTTTTTATGTGGCATGTAAACTATGAACAACTTTTGGATTAATTCTTGTTAGTTTTATTTTTCGTATTGTATTTGGTTGTTTTTGTGTGTGTTTGTTTTATGTGCAGCAAATTACCCTGAGTTATCCTGCTGCTCCACAAATAAAGCAAGATATATCTTTCTATCTAAATATCCCAGAATGATTCCATCCACAAATACTACATTCAAGTTTATTTACATTTCTGACGCTACCTGCACTGGCTACTAAAGTCAGTAGTGGTCTCACATTACTCTATTTCATTTTATCTCTGTCAGAAAACCCTGATGGCACTGAAAATGACTACTCAATTCTTTTATTCTTCTTTGGTGGGAAGTAGAAAATATTCTAGATACATTTCGTTTATTGAAGTCTTGAACTCTTGTCTCACTCCATTTCTCGTAAGAACAAATTTCTTCCATTTTTCTGATCCCGAACAAATAAAATTACTAACTCACAAAATTCCATTGCACAAACAAGCATTTTAAACTCATTATTCAATCTATCTTCAAAACAATTACACAATTCCTTTCCCATTAGCATCATCATATGAGCATATTTATTGAGCTGAACAAACTCTCGTTCATATTCTGTAACTAATCTATTTCCCAACTTCGACTCAAGAAATTCTTTTTCCTTCTTGTCTAAATATTGTTTGCTGACATATTTCTTTCGAAATTCAATTCGAAAGAAATCCCTTTTAATCTGTTCTTTTGATACCATAGTAATTAAAGTAAACTACTAATGAAAGGCCTCCTCCTTTAAATAGTGACACAACACATCATAGAAAATCTTCAGTAAGACATAACATTTGGCCCCACATTTTACCTCTAAACCCTTTGGCCCCACATTTTAGAATTTTATCAATGGAAATCCTATAAATATTCTGTCGTATGACTTTAAGGACGAGGGGGTGGAGGTCGTAAAACCACAAAATTGATTTTCATATACGCAATAAACATATTAGTCATTACTAATAAAAGTACTGTGAACCTTTTCTCTAGACTTCTTAAATTTCAACATATTACAAGTACCCCTTGATCAGTGCCTTGAGCATTACTCTCTGTTTCATCAGAATTAGCTCAATTGGAAGAAATCTTTTATCTATGTGAAAAGCAAAACTCACTTGAGTCAAGAGACATCACACTATCATAGGGTATGAAATGGCATGTATTTCTAGACTCCATACATGCTACTTTCAGTTCGAGAACTGACTAAACCATAGCTCTGATATCACTAAATGTAACACCTCTAATCTATCTTCATCGTCGGGCTAGGTTTACAGAGCATTACTATACAAAATAGAACATTCAGCATCAAAATAGAAACAATTATGCAATTCAAGAACTATAATTGAATAACTCAATTTAATTTAAGCGATAATACACATACGGGCCTTAAATCGAGCTTATGAGGCCTTAAATATAGTTTGCAAACATTTTGAGATCAATTTGAAATAAAATAGAAAATTTTGGAAATAGAGGCCACATGGCCGTGTGACATAGCCTAAACTATGTGGAAATTTCAAATCTTGACACACGATCGTGTCTCAGCCCGTGTCTCTACCTGTGTGGGTATTCGAAATAAGGTCACATGGTCGTGTACCAAACCATGTGTGCATTCGATGTTGGGTTGCACGCTCATGTTGTAGGTCATGTGTTTGATCGTGTTACATACTGATTTGAGATACACAGCCATGTCGTAGGTCGTGTCAGACTATGTGAAACCTACACCTAAAATAATAATGACACAAGACCGTCTGAGGCGATCGTGTGTAGCACACGATCGTGTAAAAGCCCGTGTCTTAGGCCGTGTGCAGCAGAAGTTGCCTCTAAACCAAGTCAATTCAATACAAATTCTTGCACACCAAGACACACCAATTCCACAAACATTCAAATGACAAAAACACATTAAAACACACCAATTCCTTCAACCTATAATACTAACCAATGTACCAACAAAAGGTGCCACAACCACAAATAAATACGATCCCATTCAACATTATAAGTTCATTCAATAAACTTAGATCAAACATACCAGCAACCATTTCAAAAACATACCAGTTGTAGCACCCATAACCCGTTACCGTCATCGAAATAGGGTTACATAGTATTACCGTGCAAATCGAAACATTTCATAACACAAAGCATATTATTATCAAATTAAATCAAAAAGACATATAATATTCATAATAGAATAAAAACATAGATTTACGGACCTTAATTCTAGCCTATGAAGCCCTAAAATGGTTTAGAAACTATCAGGGAGCAATTCAGAACAAATCAAAACATTCAAGGAAAAATTAAAAATTTCCACTTCAGGAGTCACACAATCGTGTGTCCACGCCGTGTGATAGAGCCCAGATCGTGTGGCTCTAAACATGGCCGCGTGGCTATCCCACACACCCTTATGGCTACTCCACATGCCCGTGTGTCTACCCATGTCACTTACTGACTTGGGTCACACGACAATGTCACAGGTTGTGTGCTAGCCCATGTGAACCCTAAACCTAACACGCTCAGGGCACACGCCTGTGCAGTTTGCCCGTGTGTGCGCACACGACCATGTGGCAACTCATGCCCCAGGCTGTGTGTGCCCCAAATTGACCCTAAACTTGTCATTTCCAAATACTTAAGTACATTCACATACTAAAAGTACATGCAATCAAGCTCTCAATGTAACAACCCATTTTACACTAGTGTCAGAAACAATGGTTTCGGGGCCACCAAATCTGACAAGTTTGTAAATATTATTATTTAATATTTATGAGTCAAATATGGTTTTTTAAAAGGTTTTGATTTGATAAATTTTGATTTGATAATCGAGACCTCGTTTCTATAAACCAAGTTGTAAATATTTTTATAAATATTTACAGAGTGCCATTAAGGTGGTGATAAAGTTTCATTGAAAAATTTTAACGTTTCGATAGTTCATTAATTAAAAGAACTAAAACATAAAGATGTAAAATTTAATCACTATTTGATATAAGTGATTAAATGGTTAATTGAATAAAGGAAAAGAGACTTAAATAGTAATTAGACCATTCAAGGTGTTAGTGGACAATAATGGACTTGAATTTGATGTTTTATTTAATTATTAACTAATGTTAATATGGTAATTTTATAATTAAATTAAATAAAGTTTGTATCATCTTTTCCAATTCATTTCTTTCACCGATTTGAGAAAGGAGAAAGCCATTGTTAAAGGCTTGAAAGCTTTGGCCAAACTTTATTGTGTGCAAGTAAGTTCGATTTATACCCATTTCTAATAATTTTTATGTTTTTGAGATCGTTGCAACTAGGTCCAGCTAGCCCGTACCTTCGATTTTGAAACTATTAAAGGTTTTGAATCTTTCCATTGATGTGTCTTGTGATATTTTATGTTAGAGGATGAATTTGGAATGTTTATTGATAATTAAAAATATTTTGTTAAGTGATATTTTATGAATTTACCGATTAGGGACTAAATTGTTAAAATATTGAAAATACAAGGGTTTGTTGTGAAATTATTGCAAAAATAGGCTACATTGAATGCTCTGAATATTCAGCTAGCTTGGTTTTCTATTAAAATGGTTAATTTGCACGTTTTGGTCTCAGAGACTAAATTGAATAAAAGTAAAACTTTAAGGGAAATTTTGTAAAATGTCAAAAATGACTAAATTTCATAAAATACATTTTGTATACTATCTAAATTAATAGATTTAATGAAATTATTAATTTAGATCAAGATCGAGTGGAAAATCTAGAAGAATAAAAATTACAAAATGCCCTTGTACTTTGTCATTTCTACAAATTAGCCGTGTAAGTTCGTTCATTTTAATTTTAGTTTATATTTAAGTGAAATATATGAACATAATTGCATAATATTAGATTATATTGATGTGTGTAATTGAAAACAAAAATAATGAATTGATATTACGTCGATCATTGATTGAGAAACTCAGAGCCATTACTGTAAATTAGCTCTGTAAGTTCATTAATATGAACTCAATTATATTTCTAAGTGTTTATGAATATTAAACTTTAAATAATGTAAAATTAATGGAGATAGGTTGCATTTGCACGTAAGACCATAGCGAGGCTATGTCAATTATTCAAACATAAGACCATGGTTGGACCATGGAAGTGTTTATATGTAAGGCCATAGTTGGGCTATAGCATTCCGATGATAAGACAATAATTGGGTTATGGCACTATAGACGTAAGACCATAGTTGGACCATGGCAGTGTTTATATGTAAGACCATAGCTGGGCTATGGCATTTTGATGATAAGACCATAACTGGGTTATGGCACTACGAATGTACGACCATGGCAGGGCCATGGCAATGCATATGTAAGACCATAGTTGGACTATGACAAAAATGAAACATGTACCGAGGCTTCAATTGTCTTCAGAGTATTCATTGATTATAGAAAAGGGATGGTTTCGATCATCGTTTAGCATTCTTTGTATGAGCTCCAGTAAGGGTTTCGATTGACTTCACTACGATAAATATGGAAAGGTATGATGTACCAATGATTAAAGTATGAATATTCATGAATATGAAAGGTATGATTTAAGAGATGCTATGTTTATGTACTATGTATTACCATGTGATGATATCGCTAAGTTATGTGGCTATGGTAAGTGTTTAATATGAACCAAGGCATGTGTGTATGGAATTTATTGAAATGGTCATACATGGAAAACATAATATGTTATGAAGGATGACAAATCCAATTGGATTATGCTCAAGTATAATGGTTATTTATGTTAAGTTCACATGAATTATATTCAATTATGCTAACATGTGTTGTGGTTGGTGCTTAGGCTTGTGCCAAGTTGGTGATTGAGTTATATCATATTTAATCTTAATGAAATACATTGAAACGATAAGTTTTGAATTGGTAATATGCTTATGTTTATGAAAAGGTGGAATAAATCCAAGTATGTAATTTATTATGCAATGGTTGATTATGTGGTTGATTCCAAAAGAGCTATATTTAAATGCACTAGCTTGTAGTCATGGTTGATGTTATGCTTATAACTTGTGTTATGCATATGAAATGGGTGAAGAAAGGTAATGAAATGGTAAATTCATAGTTGAAATGAAATTTAAGGAAAATGAAGTAATAAGTTTGAATGATGTATTATATATGGATATTGACGTATGCTATGGATAAATATACCTATAACATGGATAAATACACTAAGTCGGGAATTAATAATGTTGTCTAGGCTTATGATAAGCATTGGGAGCAGTGAAAAGAGATTAAATTGAAAAGTGTATAATCTTATAGAAAGGTTGATGATTATCTATTAATTCCCATAAAATCCTATCATGATATGAATGATAAATATATGCGACATTAGTGAACATACTCATTTGTGAGTTAATGATCATATCGATTTATGAATCTTATGGCAGTCGCATAGATTTATGTTTGTTCTATAAATTTTATTATTGAAATGGAACATTATGCTTAAAGCTGATACGAACTTACTAAGCATTCATTGCTTACGTAGTTATTTTTATTTACTTTACAGATTATCGAAAGCTCAATCGGGTTGGAAGCTAGTCGGTGATCCATTACACTATCTATTGGCTATATCGGTAGATTTTCATGATTGTGAGTCATGGTTATAATGGCATGTATAGTTGTCTTTATTTGATGAAATTAGCCATTATGTTTGACTTGTAAATATGCTATTTTAAATGATAACATAGTTGTTATGTTGACATGTATGTATGGTACTTTAATGGTTGTTAGTTTGGTATCTAAGTACTTAAATGATGGTAGTTGAAATGACGAATATAAAAGGTATGTTATGAAATGTTGGTTTGGTATGGAATGAGATAGTGCATTGAGTTGTTAAATGGCTAGTTTTGGTAGCTTTGGTTGTCGTTGGCATATGGCTAAGTTGCTAAGGTATTGATTGAGTTGTGTGAATGGTCATATTGGTGGTTATGAGTACAAAAATGATATGTGAACATTATGGTAAATGTAGTATATAAGTTGTGCAATTGATTGATTGATTTATGGCTAAATTTAGCAAATGTTTAGTCAAATTTGATTGTTATATTTGAGGTGTCTTTTGGACATATTGATTGTATGAAAAAAATGACATATATATCTAGTTTTATTATGCATGTTTTAGATACATTTTGGAATGTTTGAAATGGGTACAAATGGCTTGTATGTATGAACATGTTTTGGGTGAGAGAAATGGTTTGAAAATGGCCTATTTCTTGTCCACACATGCGTGTGTCTCAGCCGTGTGAGTCACACGGCCATCCCACACGGCTGTGTGTTCCCTATAGGTTTTTAAAGGCTGCATTTCGAGAGTTACACGACCTGGCACATGGGCGTATGGCTTGGCTGTGTGACCCAAGTCAGAGAGTTACATGAGTACAAACATGAGATGGGACACGATCATTTTGTCCCTACTTCGAATGTCTACACGACTTGAGACACAGGCGTGTCTCAGCCGTGAGTCACATGGCTTAGCCACACTATCGTGCGACCCCTATAGCATGAATTTTTCTATCTTTTGCCATGACATTCTAAATGCTTTTTGATTTAGTCTCGAACAGTTTCTAAAGTGTTTCTAAGTCCTCGAGGGCTCAAAAAAGGGACGTTATGCATGTGTTTGAATGGAATATGATGTGTTTTATAAATGATTGTAATTTAATGTTTTAAGTTAAAAGTTTCTTGTAATGCTCCACAACCCTATTTTGCTGACGGATACGGGTTAGGGGTGTTACACTTAAGAGGCATTCAAAGACACTCAAAACATGCTGAAACAACCAACCCAAATGTCTACCCAATGTGTCATCCATGACACCAGAATAAAATTACTTACCCAATTCATTTCCTTAACCAAATGTACAAGCCACAATAACCTTCAAAATGACTTACATTCAATCCCAAAATGCCATACCTAATTCAAGCCAAACTTTCCATTTCATGCACAACCACTTTTGCTTTATCTTAAAATTTAAGCATGCTTAACACACATAGCTCCTCATCCCATAACATCATATGCACAACAACAACACCATACAAGTACTTATGAAGCATATAAGCCAAGTATGTATTGAAAAGCTTTCAAATGATCCCCAAATAGTGTGATTCTTTGAGTTGATCCGATCTTCCAATTATCCACAAGACGTTATCTACAAGGCAAATACAATAGTAAGCTTTCATATAGCCTAGTATGTTCATCGATTAAACGAATAAGCTTACCCAATTAAACATAATAATTCAAATAAATAAATTAATGAACGGAGTTCCTGTCACAAAGCTATTAACAGAATTCCTGTAAATCATAGCTCACAATAGGTGAGTAATGCTCAATACAATAGTACAAATTAGTTTCCATATTTCAATAACAATCAGAAAAATAGAACATAGCCCGATGAACGAGATACCGATATGAGTACACAGTTAACCATTCAGCACACAAGATGTTCATAAGAGCTAGTACCACCCAGCACACCAGATGCTTACAAGAGTTAGTACCATCCAACACACCAGATGCTCATAAGAGCCAGTACCATCCAGCACACCAGAAACACTGTAATAGAGCACGATAGTCTACAACAAATGAAGGACTTAGACATATCCAGTGAACAGATTATATACAAAAATCATCTACACTGATCAGAACAATCCCATATCGCGCACATGATAACTTATTGGCATACTAACCATACTCTATCCTACGTTCATCGGTTCAGAGCATTTCATCACAGAACAATACATGAATATCTCACTATCTCATATTCCATATGCAAGCAATAGTTCAACAAACATTCAACGGCTCATAATATCTCAATCAGTGATCAATGTCATATGAATTCATTATTTCCATTTTCAATTGCATGCATCAATATAATCCAACATTATATAATTAAGTTGATATAATATATTTAAAAAGTATTAAAATTAAATCGAACGAACTTACTTGACTAAATTATTGCGATGACAAAGGTTCAGGGACTATTTTGAAATTTTCTCTGTTTCGTGATTATTAGCTCGCTCATGATCTAGAATAATAATTCCATTCAATTAACTAGCTCTAACAGCAAAATCAAATCAATTTATGCAATTAAGTCATTTTTGACATTTTTACAAAATTACCCCTAACATTTCATTTTTATGCAACTTAGTCCCTAAATCCAAAACACGAAATTTAACCATTTTCAAGAAATTCCAAGTTTAGCCAAATTGTATAATACCTTATTACAGCCCATAATTGTTATTATTTCACGTCAAGTCCTTGTAATTTTATCACTTTAACATTTTAGTCCTTAAACATTAAAATTAACAAGAACATTAAATAGTCCTATTTAACAGCCAAACTTAATAATCCATCTTAAAATTCCAAGAATATAAAAAACTCATCAATGGAATAATCCACAACATTTTATAGTTTTACAAATTAGTCCTCAAGTTAGGTAGATTGAGCTAAAACGAACTCAAAAACATAAAAATTACTAAAAACAGGCATCAACACATACCAAATAGGCAACCCTAGATACGCCGAAGCTTCCTTCTCCTTCGACAATGGTGGTTCGGCCAACTTAGAAGAAAAAAATGGAAAAGATAAGTTTTTTTTCTATCTTTTGTTTTCTTTTTAATTTATTACTATACTTTTACTTTAATTTAATTTAACCATTTTAAATGTTTAATTTAAGCATTATTCTAGAGAATTCTCCACTATTCCCACCGTTTGACCAATTAAGGAGGGTCCAATTGTGCAATTGGTCCCTCAATTATTAAATTGTTAACTAATTAAGCTTTATTTAAATTTAACCCTAAACTAATTAGAATTAAATAAACAAATAGCCCAAAAGTTAGTGGATTTAATCATGTCACCATCGCTTGGACTTTTTTACTATGGTTTAATCACCATTTTGGTCCCTTTAGCATTTTAAATCTATAGTGATTAACTTTCATCTCTTTTAGAATTTAGTCCTTTTACCTAAATTAAGCACTCAATCGTTAAAGTTACCAAACCAAACTTCAGTTCACCTATAATATGACTCTGTAAATATTTAATAAAAATATTCACGAGTTCGATTTACAGAAACGAGGTCTCGATACCTTATTTTCTAAAACCACTTGACTTTCGAAAGAACCACTTATACTAACCATTAGTTCATTTAATTAGAATTCATCAAACCAAAATTCAATATAAAAATTTTATTATTATTGACTCGCATAATTTAAATACTAAGTATACGAACTTACTAGTTGGATTTGTGGTCACAAAACCACTATTTTTGACACCACTAAAAAATGGGTTGTTACACTAATCAACCATGACTTACCTAATATAAGATAGAATATGCACAACTGCAAATTTCACCTATTTACATCATCATTTACAACACAACATCAACTAAGCACTTGATCATAATAAGCTTATCACAAACTCAAAACATCAAAAGAACCAAGATTTCATATAAGCCCTAAACATGCCATTTATAACCATTAGCTGAAATAACCAAAACCTACCAAAATGGTCGGCGGATAGTGTGAAAGAGCTTCAACAAGATTCCAATCGATCGATCTTTCTGATGATCTACAGGATAGAGAAAAATTACTATGTAAGGAACCAATGCCTAGTAAACTCGTATAAAGGAAACTTAAACTTACCGAACATTTTAAGTTGAAAAACAAAGCATAATTTCATTATGTCATAAGCCAACTTTCCTTTCCTATACACACTACCTCACAAGGTTAGTTGGTGTAACATTGCATATATAAATCCAATCAAAGCATGGCATAAAACATATCTAACATTTCACTTTCATAATTCATCACTCATACATATATAATAAACCATATTTTCCTTTCAACTACACATTTAATCATAATCCATATCATTACTCAAAAAATCATGGTTCATTTCCTGTAATCATAAAACCTTTAAAGTTTTATTTACCCATTGAACCAAATAGAATATCATCAGATACTTGGGAAATGCTCACACAAAGTGTGCATGTACATGTAACTGTAAACGTCTCTATAATGCTGACACGAGCTGTGAAGTGGGTCTACTCACATGAGCTGTGGGTTAGGATGTTAGCTACACAATGCTGCTCACACGAGCTCTGGAGAATGCACAACAAATGCAAGACCTCATCCATTGGTAGGACAACCAGGACCAACACCTGAAACCATATAATCCCTAGTGCCATGTCAATTGTATCTTAAGAATTCTCAAGGTTCAAACAGAATAGTTTTATATATCAATCCTTTAACTTCTTCCCATTATATCATTTCAATTATATATATCCATGCAACTCACATTTTTCACCAATATCCATCAAATAAATAAACATTACATATTAATCCAAATCACTAATTAACATGTATATTCACTAATAATTAAAAAAAGTATATCATTAACAAATCATTCATTCAAATTAGAAATTTATCATTTTACCATTATACGAACTTACCTCGACTACAACAATTGTAAAAACTAAATCAAGAACTAATCTGAGGCTTTAGCTTTTCCACGATTCAAGTCTTGTTGTTGCATATCTTGATCTAAACAATATTTTAATCCAATTACACAATTCAATTTACTTAAAATAACTAATTCAAGCCTATAATCCATTTTAAGCTAAAATTATGAAATTACCCCTAACATTGTAACTTTTGTGCAATTTAGTCCCTAATCTCAAAACATGCAAATTCATCATTTTTAACCAAAAACCATGCTAGGCGATTTTTAATAGATTCACAAACAACCATATTTTTTTCTCTTTCACATAATTACCATTAAATTTTACTATTTTCTTAAATAGGTCCTTAAACACCAATTCATCAAAAATCACTTAACAAAATAAGTTTATTCAACAACCAAGCTTAGTATTATATTAACCAAATTCAAAAAACAATCGAACTCATTCATGGTGAGTCCCTAAACCTTTAACAGTTTTACAAATTGACTATCGGGATAGCTAAACTAAGCTAAAATGAGCTAAAACATAAAAATTACTAAAAACGGGCATCAAACACATACCATGCATGAGTGATTTAACTTGGCTGAATGTTCTCCATTCAAAAATGGCATTAAATGTGTAATGCCCCAAAAATCTAAGTATTTAATTTTTGCATGATTTGACACAAATTGCTTGTTTGCTTTAATGGTTAAGTGAATTCGGTGTGTATCGGGGTGTTTGAGAAGCCTGAGTTCAAGTCTTGGCTTTTGCATAATTTTTAGTTTTGCTCTTAAATGAATCTGGACTTAGGCATATAGGCCTTTTAAATATTAATGTTGGTTTTAGACACAAAAAGAGCTTGTGGTCTAGTGGCAAGGTGGCATGTTGTGTAACTCTGAGGTTTGAGGTTCAAGTCCTAGGTTGTGCAATGTAGTATTTATTTTGCTGCTTTAGCTGTGTAGGTAGTGGAGTTGGACTGAAACACAACTAAGGGGAGTTTGAATGGAATTTGAATGGAGTGGTTGGGGGAGTTGAGGAGAATTTGGTGGAGTGATTCAAGGAGGGATGAGGGGAGTGATTTTAGGAGAAAATTAAGGAATTTGATTAGTGGAAGTATGTGTCATTCGGGGTAATTCAACCCTTGAGAATTTAGCTAGGGGAAAAAGATTGTTATTTTTGGTATTTGGAAGAACTTTTTGGGGAGCATTTACCGAATTTGGTCTTTAGGTACTAAAGATATTCAGTTTTTGGGTCAGTTTCGTGTTTCACAAATTAGCTTTCAGTGCCAAATTTTGCCAAATTTTGGGATGTATTTCTCGGGTTTGTTCACTTTTCTTTTCTGCTCTTTTCTTTTCTTTTTCCCTTTCCTCTTGTTGCCAAATCCTCCCTTCTCTCTCTTTCCCTCTTTTCTTCTCTGTTGGTTGAATCTCTCTTCTCTTCTCTTCTCTTCTTCTTCTTTGGCTGAATAACTTCTTTGTTTTCATGCTTCTTGCCGTTCTTGTGCTGCAGATTTTTGACTATCGGTAAGTGGTTATACTCCTCACTTGAGTAAATCTACTCTCTTATTTTCTTTTTCTCAAAATTCAATACTCTTCCTTTTTACTGTTTGATTGCCTATGGTTGATTTCTTACTCATATGGTGTTACTCGTTGCGGTCTTAGGGTTTCCTTTGAGGAGTGGTGGTTTGTAAGTGATTTGAAATAGTCACAACCTTTGTGCTCAACGTTCAATCAAGGTAAGGAGGGTGTTTTGGATTAAGTGTAATAAGAGGGCGTTTTACCCTAGCAATTAATGGACTAACTTTGGGTCATGCTTGCTTTTAGGTGGGCGTACGTGGAGATTTGTGCTCTTCTCGTAAACAGGTGTGTAATCACCCCACTGCAACCGTAGATCGGTGAAAAGCTGAAAAGCCAAAAATAGACGTTTGAGACCGCACGGGCGTGCTATCGCTCGAGTGGTAAGCCCAACTTGTGATTCATGGGCAGATGACCGAAATACCTCCATAAAGGGTAAAATAACCGAAATACCCCCGAAGGGTAAAATGATTAAAATTTTGCCAAAGGGTAAAATGACCGAAATACCCTTGAAAGGTAAAATGACCGGCACTATTATTATGTTGGCTGGATTGGGATGAGTTACATTATCACACTGTTACTGTATTAGGCTAAGGCCCACACTATTACTGTATCGAGCTAAGGCCCACACTGTACTATTACTGCATAGGGCTCAGGCCTAAACTGTTACTGCATGTGGTAGGCTGACTGTTTGGTACGGGATTACACATTGAGTTTCGTAAACTCACCCTCTCCTTTTAACTGTGTAGGTAATCCTGAACCATAGGTGATTCGGTGCTGCGAGGGACTTAGAGGTGGCCACACAATTGTTGCTGTTTAGACTTGCTTTTATTTTAATTTAACTTATATATTGGGTTTTGTTTTTGTAATAAGGCCTTTAAGTTTGTTTAAATTTTTAATTAGGCTTTTGCTTACTTATTTTCAACTGCTAGTTTAGGATAAGACAGATTTTCAAAATAATTATTATTTTTGAAGACACGAGACCTAAACAACAGAGTTTCAAAAGCTTCCGCGATTTTAGATCAACTTACTATAACAAAATCAAGACAATAGGGTAAACCTTTTGGTTAGAAGATTTGTTAAATAAAAATTAAGAGGTTTTTACACTTAAAAATGAATTTTTTTACCAACAAGACCAATTTTCAAAATACACTTCAATGTGACACGTCAGATTCGACCATAACGTCTAGGTCGGGTTTGGGGTCTTACCTTTAGTGGCATCAGATCTAGGTTGCAAAACTCGACTGTGGAATGGGTTTTGAAAATGTTTAGAGTTTTTTGGAAAATTATTTTTGAAGTATTTTGGACGGTTTACAAGTGTGGCACACTGAGTCTCCAGCATCGAATCTGTAAGTTTCTTTATACTGTAGACTGTTTGAACTGAAATACGTTAAGAGATTACTATAGGTAGTAGGACTGTGCTGAAACTCTTAAATTAGAGAGAACTGAGACTGTAGGAAAACTAGAAACTGTAGGGAGGCTCTTGAATTACGAAAACAAACTCTGATTATTGCTTCTCATAAGACATCTATTAATAATTACTGGAATTACTAACTAATACATAAAAATTTGTAAACAGATTATACGTTATTCGATATAAGCACTAAAGGTGCTCAGGGAAGGGGTACATGAGGCCGTGGTAGACGCCGAGGAAGTGCTAGGGCTGGGTCTTCAGCGTTAGACCACATGCCTAATGTTGGGGCTAGGGAAGCACCAGCTTCACTGGTGACTGAGACTGGATCATTCTATAAAGCGGCTGGGGATGATGGACTATCCCAAGCTATGTTTCGTATTTTGGAAAAGGTCATAGGGACCAGTATTGGTGTTGTGGGCCATGGGTCAATTTCTAAACGGCTCCAGTCGAATGGGGCTGAAATTTTTAGGGGTGTTTCTAGAGTAGCCCCTAATGTGGCTAAATATTGGTTGGAAGCCACGGAGAGAATAATGGATGACCTCGACTACATTACCGAGCAAAAGCTAAAAGGTGCAATGTCTTTACTGCGAGATGAAGCTTATCAGTGGTGGCTTACCGTGAGAGAAGGTACTCAGGCCAACCGGTTAACGTGGGATTTCTTTAAGGTGGCATTTCAAGGAAAGTATGTGGGCGCAAGATATGTGGATGCCCGAAGAAAATAATTTTTGAGTTTGATCCAGGGGAATAAAACTGTGGCGGAATATGAGGCAGAGTTTCCGTGACTGAGTCGTTATGCTCGTGGGATAGTAGCGACTGAATATGAACGCTGTGTGCAATTTGAGGACGACCTCCGGGATGAGTTGTGAGTCTTGATAGCTCCACAGAGGGAGCGGGATTTTGCTACGCTAGTTGAAAAGGCGAAAATCACCGAGGATGTGAAGCGCTCTGAGCGCCAGAACCGTGAGAAGGATAGGGGCAAATATAAGAGGGATTTAGAGCCCTCAAGTTTTTCTAGAAGGCCTAAAAAGAAGGACAGGTTTGATGGGCCAGTCTAAGTTGGGGTTCCGACTACAAAACCACAGTCCTGTGTTGATTGTGGAAGACATCATCTGGGTGAGTGCTAAAAGAAGATTGGGGCATGTTTCAGATGTGGGTCTATGGAGCATCAAGTTAAGAATTGTCCTTAGAGGCCTGTTCAGATGCAAGCCGTAGGTTAGGGTTTTGTGCAGCCAGCGGGAGGTGGTCAGCAGCCACCGAGAGGCCGTGGGCAGGTTAGAGGTGAAAATGGTGTGGGGACGAGGTCGTGGAGTGCTAGGCAGAGGTGTTGGTAATTTTGAGGCGAGGCAACCAACACTGGTCTATGCTGCTCATCGCCGAGAGGATGGTCATGCTCCAGATGTTATAACCGATATGTTCCTAATTCATAATGTACCTTACACTGCTCTAATTAATATACGGTCTACGCATTCATACATTGCATGCACTGTGTCTCGCACCTTGGGTATCATGTGTGAAAGTACTGGTAATAAGATGAGTGTGTCAAATCCACTGGGACAATCAATAAGGGTAGCAAGTTGTTCAGAGTTGTACCCCTAGAGGTTCAAGGAGTTATATTTCTAGCTGATTTGATGGAGCTACCCTTTGGTGAATTCGACCTAATCTTGGGGATGGATTGGTTGGTTAAACATCGTGCAAGTTTGGATTGTGCTGCTAAGCGTATGGTATTAAAGACTACTGAGGATGAGGAGGTGGTTGTGATTGGGGAGCAAAGGGACTTTCTGTCTAATGTGATCTCTGCATTAAGGGTCGAAAAATTGGTTCGCAAGGGTTGTGAGGCGTTTCTAGCCTATGTGGGTGCATCTGATTCTGAGGGTCCTTCTGTTGGAGATGTCAAAACTGTTAAGGATTTTTTCGATGTATTTCCTGATGAGCTGCCTGGGTTGCCTCCGAGCCACGAAGTTGAATTTGGAATTGAACTCCTTCAAGGAATAGCTCTAGTGTCCATCGCCCCTTAGAGGATGGCACCGAAAGAGCTGGTGGAATTAAAAGCTCAAATCCAAGAAATGTTGGATCGAGGTTTCATTGACCTAGCGTGTCTCCGTGGTGAGCACCAGTGTTGTTCGTAAAGAAGAAGGATGGGACCATGCGCATGTGCATCGACTATCGGTAATTCAATAAACTGACTATCAAGAATAAGTATCCTTTGCCGAGGATAAATGATTTATGTAATCAGTTGCAAAGAGCTTCGGTTTTCTCTAAAATAGATCTTCATTCTGGGTACCATCAGCTGAGAGTTAAGGAGGCTGATGTGTATAAGACTGTGTTTAGGACTTGTTATGGTCATTACGAGTTTCTAGTGATGCCATTTGGGTAGACGAATGCACCAGCTGCCTTCATGGACTTGTTGAGCTGAGTATTCCAGCCCTAACTGGATCAGTTCATGGTGGTATTTATAGACGATATCTTGGTGTATTCGAGAACCGAGGATGAACATGGTGCACATCTCTGAATTGTTTTGTAGATTCTAAAAGAGAAACAATTGTATGCTAAGTTTAGCAAGTGTGAGTTCTGGCTGCGAGAAGTGACATTTCTGGAAGTTAGCTAAACTGTATGTGGCTAAACTGTATCTACCCATTTCATACCAATCCGTACTGATTACTCTTTGCAGAAGTTGGCTAAACTGTATGTGGATGAGATTGTAAGACTGCATGGGGTATCGGTTTCCATTATATCAGACAGAGATCCTTGCTTCATGTCTCAACTATGGAAGAAGTTACACGAGGGTTTGGGTTCAAGACTGGACTTTAGTACTGCGTTTCATCCCCAGACAGATGGTCAATTGGAAAGAGTGATTCAAGTATTGGAGGATATGTTAAGGTGTTGTGTATTGGATTTCTAAGGAAGTTGGGAAGACTATTTGCCATTAGTAGAGTTTGCGTATAATAATAGCTATCAATCCAGTATTCAAATGGCACCGTATGAGGCGTTATATGGTTGAAGGTGTCATTCTCCTTCCTGTTGGACTGAGCTAGGTGAGCGACAAGTTCTAGGGCTTGAGTTAGTTTTTGATACAGAAGAAAAGACAAAACTAATTCGAGACCGATTGAAGGAAGCATCTGATAGACAGAAGTCGTATGCGGATCTTAAATGTTGAGAGATTGAGTATTTTGTGGGGGACTTCGTATTTCTTAAGGTCTCCCCATGGAAAAAGATATTGAGGTTTGGGCAGAAGGGTAAACTTAGCCCTACGTTCATTAGGTCTTACCGTATACTAAATCGTGTGGGCCAGTTGCATATCAACTTGAGATGCCTTCAAAATTAGACCGGATTCACAATGTTTTCCGTGTCTCCATGCTGAGGCGTTATCGCTCATAACTCACACACATAATACCAGTTGAGGAGATCGAGGATAGGCCAGATCTAACCTTCGATGAGGAGCCAGTGCAGATATTGGACGGTGAGGTTAAAGTATTGAGGAAGAAATCTATTCTGCTAGACAAAGTGCTTTGGCATAATCATAGTTCAGAAGAAGCTACGCGGGAACCTGAGGAGGTGGTGCGTCAACAATACCCTCATCTATTCTTATCAGGTATATTTTGAGGTCGAAATTTTGTTAAGGGGGTAGAGTTGTAACGCCCCAAAAATCTAAGTCTTTAATTTTTGCATGATTTGACACAAATTGCTTGTTTGCTTTAATGGTTAAGTGATTTTGGTGTGCATGAGGGTGTTTGAGAAGCCTAGGTTTAAGTCTTGGCTTTTGTAGAATTTTTAGTTTTGCTCTTAAATGAATCTGGACTTAGGCATATAGGCCTTATAAATATTAGTGTTGGTTTTATGACACAAAAAGAGCTTATGGTCTAGTGGCAAGGTGGCGTGTTATGTAACTGTGAGGTCTGAGGTTCAAGTCTTGTGTTGTGCAATAGAGTATTTATTTTGCTACTTGAGCTGTGTAGGTAGTGCAGTTGGACTGAAACACAGCTAAAGGGAGTTTGAATGGAATTTGAATAGAGTGGTTGGGGGGAGTTGAGGAGAATTTGGTGGAGTGGTTCAATGAAGGATAAGGGGAGTGATTTTAGGAGAAAATTAAGGAATTTGATTAGGGGGAGTGTGTGCTGTTCGGGGTAATTCAACCATTGAGAATTCGGCTACGGGGAAAAAGATTGTTAGTTTTGGCATTTGGAAGAACTTTTTGGGGAGCATCTGCCGAATTTGGTCTTTAGGTATTAAAGATATTCGATTTTTGGGTCAGTTTCGTGTTTCACCTATTAGCTTTTGGTGCCGAATTTTGCCAAATTTTGGGAAGTACCTCTCGGGTTTGTTCACTTTTCTTTTTTACTCTTTTCTTCTCTTTTTCCTTCTCCTCTTGTTGTTGAATCCTCTCTTCTCTCTCTTTCCCTTTGTCTTCTCTTCTCTTCTTTGGTCGAATAACCTGTTTGTTTTCATCGGTTTATCTCTGTCAGGTTTTTCTCCTTTTACCTCCTAGACGAATATTACCCATTCATTGTATCGTTCTCAACATTGATGTTTCTCCACTACTTCTTGCCGTTCTTATGCTGCAGGTTTTTGACTATCGGTAAGTGGTTATACTCCTCACTTGAGTAAACTTGTTCTATTCTTTTCTTTTCCTAAAAACCGAATACTTTTCTTCTTTACTCTTTGATTGCCTATGGTTGATTTCTTCCTCATATGGTGTTACTCGTTGCGGTTTTAGGTTTTCCTTCGAGGAGTGGTGGTTTGTATGTGATTTGAAATAGTCGCAACCTTTGTGCTTAACGTTCAATCAAGGTAAGGAGGGTGTTTTGGATTAAGTGTAATAAGAGGGTGTTTTACCCTAGAAATTAATGGAGTAATTTTGGGTCATGTTTGCTTCTAGGTGGGCGTTAGTGGAGATTTGTGCTCTTCTTGTAAACAGGTGTGTAATCACCCCACTGCAACTGTAGATCGACGAAAAGCTGAAAAGCCGTAAACACAATGTTTGAGACCACACGGGCGTGCAATCGCTCGAGTGGTAAGCCCAACTTGTGATTCATGGGTAGATGTCCGAAATACCCCTGAAGGGTAAAATGGCCGAAATACCCCCGAAGGGTAAAATGACCAAAATACCCCTAAAAGGTAAAATGACCGTTATACCCCTAGAAGTCGAAATGACTGTATGGCCTTATGTATGTATGACCGATTTGCTCTATGATATGTATGTTATAATTGAATATGATACTCTGCATACACGTATGATTTATGACATGACATACTGCATGGGGTTGGGATGTTGATATGGGGAAGTATACTGTACTGGTGGCTTTGCCACATATACAGTTACTGGCAGCTTCGTTGCAATACTTTTACTGGCAGCTTTGCTGCGATATTGGTGTTGGCTGGGTGGATCGATTTTATCCCCACATGGTGTGTTGGTGGTACGGAGTGTGGCTGGATTGGGATAGGTTATATTATCACACTATTACTGTTTGGGTTAAGGGCTACACTGTACTATTACTACATAGGGCTCAGGCTCAAACTGTTACTGCATGTGGTAGGCTGACTGTTTGGCAGGGGATTACACACTAAGTTTTGTAAACTCACCCTCTCCTTTTAACTGTGTAGGTAATCCTCAGCCATAGGCGATTCGGTGCTGCAAGGGACTTGGAGGTGGCCACACAACTGCTGCTATTTACACTTGCTTTTATTTTAATTTAACTTATATATTGAGTTCTATTTTTGTAATAAGGCCTTTAAGTTTGTTTAAATTTTTAATTGGGCTTTTGCTTACTTATTTTAAACTGCTAGTTTAGGAGAAGCCGGATTTTCAAAATAATTATTGTTTTCAATGACACGAGACCTAAACAATAGAGTTTCAAAAGCTTCCGCGATTTTAGATCAACTTACTATAACAAAAGCAAGATAGCAGGGTAAACGTTTTAACTAGAAGATTTGTTAAATAATAATTAAGAGGTTTTTACACTTAGAAATGAATTTTTTTACCAACAAGACCAATTTTCGAAAGACACTTCAATGTGACACGTCAGATTCGACCATAACGTCTAGGCGGGGTTTGGGGTTTACAAAACGACTCGGAGAACAACATCAAATAACCATGACGTTTTTGTTTTCTTTATTATAATATTAACTTAAAATTTTCTTTAATTAATTAAATAAACATATATTAATATTACAATTATCTACCAACTGCACTTACCAATTAATTATGGCATAATTTCCACATAAACTCGTCTAACTTTAATAGCTAATCAATTAACTAATAAAAATTAACTTTTTTTGTTTTTATGATTTAGTCATTTTTACTTAATTCACTATTTAAATGTTAAAATTTTTAACCAAATTTTAATATGATCCTAATAACACTCTGTAAATATTTAATAAAATATTTATGAGCTCGATTTATAGAATAGACGTCTCGATACCTCCTTTTCTAGAACCACTTAACTTTAGGGATATACCACTTGAACCTAATTATTCGTTCAAATAACATAAATTATCAAATCAAAATTTATTATAACACTATACTTTACTTTTAAATATTAAATAATAATATTTACGGACCCGCTCATCAGATTTATGGTCCCAAAACTACTATTTTCGACAGCACAGAAAAATGGACTGTTACAGTCAGTGAGAATGAATTCACATGGGATATACACTGGGAATTAAAAGCTGCAAAACTAGCAAAGTCTAAACTAAAAGAATAGATCTACCATAATCTGGAGTTGACAACGGTGGACTTGGTTGAAAACAATGAAGACGAATCAAAAGAAAAAGGGTTGGATGACGCTGAACAAGAGAATAAGGAAATAACCTGGGAACTTGATTGGTGGCGTCAAAGTAGAGGACAACCAGAGCATGTCATCCCTACTACAACAAAAATGGTTCCTTCTATTGTCAAACCATTAGAACAAAAATTGAAACCATTACCTGAACATTTGAAATATGGGTATTTGGGAGAGAACAACGCCTAACCTGTAATAATAGTTGTAGGACTAACTTCTGAATAGGAAGGAGCACTACTAAGTGTATTGAGGACACAGAAAAGAGAAGTTGGATGGACTATTTTCGATGTGAAAGGGATTAACCCTGCATTATGTTAACATAAGATCAGATCAGAAGAAGGAACGAAACCAGTGGTGGATGCATGACATCAGCTAAATCCAACCATGAAAGAAGTGGTGGAAAAGAAATTACTTAAATGGTTGGATGCTGGTATTGTGTATGCAATTTCTGATAGTGAATAGGTTAGCCCTACACACTGTGTTCCAAAGAAAGGTGGGCTAAAAATTATAGAAAATGATAACAATGAGTTAATCCCAACAAGGATGGTCACTGGTTGGAGGGTATCCATTGATTATCGAAAACTAAATGATGCAACAAAAAAAGATCATTTTCCTATTTCTTTTATTAATCAAATGCTAGACAAATTTGAAGGTAAAGAATATTATTGTTTTCTTGATGGATACTCGAGATATCATCAGATTCACATACATCTAGATGATCAAGAAATAACTACATTCACATGCCCTTTCAGGACATACGTTTTTAAAGGGATGCCATTCGAATTATGCAATGCCCTAATAACATTCATGAGATGCATGACCTCTATTTTTGTTTATATGCTAAATGAAGGCATCAACGTATTCATGGATGATTTTTCAATTTGGTGTTTAATTGGGAAAATTATCATTTTATGGTAAAAGAAGGGTTGTTGTTAGGACATCAAATATAAAAAAAGGTTTGGACGTGCACAAAGAAAAAATTAATGTTATCAAGAATCTCCCCAATCCCACTATAGTCTAGGGGTAAGAAATTTCTTAGGACATGTTTGGTTTTTCAGACGACTCATAAAAGATTTCGCTCATATATCTAAACCATTGAATCAACTCCTCCAGACGGAAATACCTTTTATGTTTGACTCGGACTGCAATAAAGCTTTCAAGGTAATAAAAGAAAATTTCATCTCTGCCCTTATTATCGTTACTCTTGATCGGTCAAAACCCTTTATTATATCGTGCGATGCTAGTGATTATGTTGTAGGAGCAATGCTAGGTCAAACAAAAAAATCTTTTGCGCTATTCATTATGCAAGTAAGACACTTAATTGAGCACAGTGTAATTACACTACTACAGAAAAATAAATGTTTTCTGTTGCATTTGCTTATGAAAAATTTTGCCCTTATTTAATGGAAAATAAAGTTTATGTCCACATTGACCATTCTATATTAAAATATGTTATGAAAAAGAAATAAACAAAATCTAGACTAATGAGGTGGATGTTATTGCTTCAAGAATTTGATTTGTGGACAATGGATAGGAAAGGAACGAAAAATTAAATTGCAAATCACTTGTCCAGGATAGTAAATGAAATAGAGAAGTAAAATTGTGAAGAAATGAAAGAAACCTTTATTGATGAGCAGTTATTTAAGGTAGACATACATTAGGCAAAGTATAAAGATAATAAGATACCCTCGCAATCAGATTACATGAATTACATTGCCAATGGGGTTTTGTGATCAAGGTATCGTAACAGCAAAAGAAGATAATCACGCATGAGTCAAGAAATTATATTTGGAAAGATTCTTAAATATTTCCTCAAAGCACAGATCAATTAGTACGACAATCTATGGCTGAAGAACAAATAAATTATATCTTACAAGGGTGCCATAGCTCACCATGTGGTTGGCAATTCAGAGGAAAAAGAACTGCTTAGAAGATACTACAGTCATGATTTTAGTGGCCAACTATGAATAGAGATGCTTATGAATTTGTGCAAGGGTGTGGTAGATGTCAAAGGATAGGAAGTATATTGAAAAAAGATGACTGCCACAAATAGGGATCCTTGAAGTAGAGATATTTGATGTTTGGGGGATTGATTTTATGGGACCATTCCCAAGTTCTTTTTGAAATCAGTATATTTTGTTAGTTGTTGATTACATTTCTAAATTGCTTGAAGCGATAGCCTTACATACAAATGACATGAGATCGGTAGTCAAATTCTTAAGGAAAAATGTCTTCGTTAGATATGGAACACCCTAAGCTTTGCTCAATAATGAAGGATTTTATTTTTGCAGCAAGCAGTTTGAAGCAGCCTTAGCCAAATACAATTTGAGATATCGAACGACCACAACATACCATCCACAGGCTAATGGACAAGTAGAGGTGTCTAATCAAGGGATTAAGCAGACTTTGGAAAGGACGGTCGATCCAAATAAGAAAGATTGGGTAGCAAGATTAGATGATGCATTATGGGCTTATAGAACAGCATACAAAACCCCTTTAGGCATGTCCCCTTAGAAATTGGTTTATGGAAAACAAATTGTCATTTACCAATTAAACTAGAAAAGAAAGCATACCGAGCAATAAAAGAATTGAATCTAGACCCAGAATTGGCCAAGAAAAAAAGACTATTTCAGTTGCAGGAGCTAGAAGAATTCTGGTTTCTGGCCTATGAAAAGGCCAAACTGTATAAGGAGAGAAGCAAGTGTCGATATGATGCTTGGATAAAAAAATAAGAGTTCTCACTAGGACAAAAGGTATTTTTGTTTAATTCAAGATTGAAATTATTCCCCGGTAAAATTAAATCAAGATTGATAGGCTCGTATACTATAAACCAAGTGACACCTCATGAGGCAATCGGACTGATAAAAAAAAAGGGCAAACTTTTCTCATCAATGGACAAAGAGTAAAACATTATTTTGGTGGGATGACGAAAGAAGTAATTGAAACACAAAAGTTGCAATGAAAGGTTTTATAGAGTCAAACTAAAAGAGGAGAAATTCTAGGAAAGGAATGGGATATAAATAAAGAAAGTAAAATAAATGAGGGTATAGCAACAACAATCACAACAGACAAAAACTGCTCTCCATGTCCTGACACCAGACCACTGCTTGATTACTCCAACTGAAATTAGGATGTTGTTTCCATCTTGGATTGTATGAATGGGAATATGAGTTATTGTTTTCATTGAAATTCCCATGTAACATACTAAAGCTGGGTTCAATGGGCATTCATCAAAAACATGATCTTCCCCATAACAAACACATGTCAACTTTGTTGCTTTCATTTCCTACACTACAACTTGTCTCTTCAATGTTTTAATCATATTAGTTAGGGATGATACCTGAGATGTTAAGGAAGTTATCGCATGAAGCTCCATAGCTCTAGCAGCTCTTCTGCCTGTACTCACTCTTGTAGTTGAAGATTGATAATCATTGTTAGCTATCCTTTCCTGAATTTCATATGCCTCATTATATGATTTATCTAGAAAAGTCCCATTGGCAGATGCATCAACTACTATTTGTGTATATGCATTCAGTCAATTATAAAACATTTTCATTTGCATCAAATGTTGGAAACCATGTATCAAGCATTTTCTAATGAATTCCTTGAATCGCTCCCAAGCTTCATACAATGTCTCATCTTCAGATTACTGAAAAGATGTAATATCATTCTTGAATTTGGAATTCATGTTTGGAGGATTGTATGGCAACAAAAACCTTTGACAAAGTTCATTCCAAGATGCCATTGTTCCTAATGACAAAGCATTCAACCATGATCTGGCACGATCTCTCAATTAATAAGGAAATAGCTTGAGTCTTAGGGCATCTTCAAGAACACCCTGCTGCCTGAATGTATCATAGACCTCCAAAAAAAGTCTTAAATGCAGTCACGGTTCTTCAATAGGTAATACATTGAACTGTCCTACTGTTTGTAGCATTTGAAACATCACTAGTTTCAATTCAAATTGCTGAGCTTGAATATGTGCCCTGACAATTGATGGATTCATATCATCCAAGATTGGCACTACATGTTCTCTAATGGGTTTTTCCCTATCATCTATCACACAAGGAATATCAACATCCCTACCATTTGGATATAATGGATCTTCTCTGCCTAGATCATTTCCAATCCTTACCATCTCTCGCAATTCTTTTCTCCTTCTTCTCAAGGTTCTCTCAATTTCAGGATCAAAATAATACTCTTCATTCTCAAGAATACCTCTACTCATAAACTAGAAACAAACCTGAAAAAAACAAAAAAAACTAAGTAAGCTAAAACTAACAAAATTAAATATATAATAACAAACCAAAATTCACCAATTTTGCCTATCCCCGGCAATGGCGCCAAAAACTCATTGCGTGTGAATATATAATGCAAATGTGCAAGTATACACGCTGAATCAATTAATAAAGTGATAAGTGAGATTGTCTCCACATGGATCAGAATAGGTAAAAAGATGGTTGAGTTATCACTATAAACTATATTAATTAGTCTTCTGGCAAAGTAAACAAAATAATGATTTGAAGTTGGGTATTAATGTATGGAATAGAAAAATAAAATAATGAATAAAATGTTGTGGTAATTCTATGAGACAGAGCTGAGAGGATTGATGTTGTTGAATGGAAAGGTTGGAATTATTTAGATTATATCTTAATAACATAATAATGTGATGTCAAAATCTTGACCAAATTACTGTTCAGAGTATAACTACTACATTTTGCGCCCTTCGAACGCTAGAATTAAAGCTATCATTCTAAGTTTTTGTACGTCTACAAGTCTCAAGAACAATACCTAACAATATTCTTCCTTAATCTGTACAAATCACAACTCTATGTCTAGAGAGCTACAAGTATTCACTCGAGTACTCGCTTGTATCATTCGATTATGGTCCAACTTATTTAAACTTTTCAGAATTAAATCATGTCTAAGGATATACCATTCATTCATCTGTGTCTAGAGACAAACTGAATAAAATAGTAGATCTACTCAAAATATCAACATGATCATTAAATGTATCAAGATAGATCATGTAATTCCAACCCAAATGAAATTAGCTCATGGTTTGGGATTTAAAATCCAAAATCATAATAACATTCAACATCATCATTAACAGTTTAGAAATCATAGAAATTAATTAATAGAATGAAGGTAGAACTACAGGAAACTTTTGTCACTACAACTTTTACTTCGATGGTACTGAATTATGCAGGACCCAAGGTTGATTGCTTGTCAATTTGGTTGCATCTCTGGTCTCCTCTTATGCTGTTACCCTCTCATTCTCTTCGAAATTTCTCACAATTTTTCTAGAGAGAAAAATTCTCCCCCAATTCGCCTCTAAGATTCTCATGTAAAATCCCCTCTATGACCCTTTCTTTATAGGGTAGGTCCCCCTTTCTTAGCATACATTTTTCTCCCTCTTTTTCCGGTGAATTTATCCGATACACGTTCAGCTGGCTGAAAGTGATGAGGACTGAGTGTTGTGTCAACATTTTCCTGGAATTTCCAAGGCATTTGTGCTACCCGCAAGGGAAAGCTGAGCCAAAGTTTTATTAGACCATACATGATACATAAGAGGATTGGACCAGTGGCTTATTGATTGAAATTACCTCTGGAGCTAGACTGTAGTCATGGCGTATTCCAATTGCTAAGCTAAGGCAATATCGATCTGATCCATCTCATGTGGTTCTGATTGAAGAGGTCGAGGTGAGATTAGATCTGTCTTATGAGGAAGAGCAAATTCAGATTTCGGACTGAGTGGTCAAGCTGTTAACGAAAAAGTAGATTCCTCTAGTTAAAGTCTTATGGGAAAATCATAGGAAAAAATTAGCCACTTGGGAACCCAAGGATGGAATGTGAGGATAATATCCTCAACTGTTCTTATAAGGTAAATTTCGAGGACAAAATTTATTTTAAAAAGGGTAGAGTTGTCACATTCTATATTTTTATTTTTTTTTTTCGATTCACTAATAATCAAGTATGTAGTAAAGTGGTAAGGAGCTTAATTAGATTCCTAGAGATCTTAGGTTCAATTCCCTTCACCACATAGTATTTTTAGAATTTTTAGCATTTAAAAGGGATGGTCAACCCCCCATTTGGTCCACCCCATTGTTCCCATGCTTAGGAAGATTCTTCCCTTGTTTAGCTAGTCAACATTCCCCCAATAGCCCCTTTTTCACTCTCTTGATCCACCTTTCATGCCCTTGTCCCCCTAGTTGCCATTTCACCCTCCCTTACCATGCTATGATCGTCCTATGCACCTAGACACCCACCATTCACTTTTCTTTTTTATTCTAACAGTTGGCTGCCCTCTTTTTCCTCTTCCTTCAACCACCATATTTTTAACAAACCATCGACCACCATATTTTTAACAAACCACCACCATGATTTCACAAAGACTTCTCCTCTCTTCCACGCCTCCTCCATGGCTGCCTTTGGATGCACCAACGTACAAAGTAAAAATTCTTCCCAAAATATGTTAAAAAGGCAGTATTCGTAAGTATACGGGTCAAGTTGTAAGATAGTTACAATAGAGTAGGTGAGTACTCCAAGGATCATACCCAAGTGAGGCGAGCACTAAGTTAAATCTAAGCTAAGCACAAATAGGTCTACTTAGTACTTTAGATAGATTATATAACAACGAAATATAATGAAAAGCTTTTGGGATTTTTTATAATAATAATAATGAACGAAGACAAATAAATAGTGGGAAATTAAATAGTAGAATTTGTCAAATTTGAGCATGGGTGATTAGCTCACTTCAGTAATCATAATCAACTATCGCTTTGGGCTTCTTGTTCAATCAACTAGTTGATACCCTGATAGGATCTTTCGATCTTCCATGAGAATAACAAGTTGGCAAGAACTACTTATCTCTTGACCTCATAATTTAGATCAGTTCGGGGTTATGGTGTTCACGGATAGGCCATACAAATTTTGGGTTAATTCCCACTTTGATGACTTCCTAGGGTCGTCAAGCTTAGGGTTTAAGTTCTTCCTCTCTTAAACAACTGATCCGATAAAAGAACCCTACAAACTATTTAATTAATCATACCTCCACTCGCTAATCCTCATGGATCTCATAAACAATATAAACTTGATATATAAAATAGGCATGAATAACAATTCAAGGATAGAAAGTTTAGAAGAAGCCTGATTTGAATTGCATATAATGTTGAATCCTCATAGAGTTTGATCAAGTTCAGAAATTTTATCTCTCAATAAAAGCAAAGAACAAAACTGAAATTAACCTAAAAGCCTAAGAAAAGGAAAGGACTAAAATCTAAAATTGTGAAGAAAATCATACAATATGAAAAGTTGTACATAACATTTGTTAAATCGGCCTATTTATAGACTTAGAGTGGTTGTGGCCCTTAACCCTAGTTCAGCTATAGTTCTCATGCTTAATGTTTGATTGCGCAAACCAAAATACCCCTACTTGTAATTATTTCCCATATAGAGTCGATGATTCGACACACCAGGTCCTGTGTTGGCATCGAAGGCAATATGTTCATCTTCAACGAATCTTTAGGGGTGTATCGTGGAATCATTAGGTTGTGTCACGACACCGAAGGCAGTCTTGAAATTATTCTATTTTGTTCCTTATGTTTCGACATCCATCTTTTTGTGTTGCAACCCAATGACTTGTATCGAGTTAGTACACCTTCTAATGGTCTCCTGCACACTCACAAAGCATATTAGCTCAACCTTAGGCCTCATTTGGCACCTAAGGTCAATAAGAAACTCAAATTTCACAATTTATTACATTAAATAAAGTAGTAAAATTTAACTAAAATCTAACTCTAGTTGATACGAGTCACAAGGCCCAAAATAGGCTCATGAGCGTGATGGGCTCAAATTTCCTTAAGGCCAAATAACAAGGTCGAAAACTAAGCAAATTCGAATAAGATTGAATGAGACCATCCAAGACTTTGTTACCAATGCCCTAGTTGTGTACACGACTGAAAAAGAAACTCAAGATTCACTTTCATATTTTCAAGAAAATAAAGAAACTAAATCGTCGTTGTAACACCTGTAACCCATATCCGTCCCCGGAATAGGGTTTTGGAGCATTATCGAATATTAAAATTCAAAACAATAAAAAAATTTAAAACATTTAATTCACATCGTCAATCATAGAAAACCAATGAAATACATAAATATTGTCCCTTATTCGAGCCCTCGAGGCCTTAAAACACATTAGAAACAAGTCGGGACTAAATCAGAAACATATAGAATTTTTTGAAAAAAGATGAAAATCTTCAAACTATAGGGGTCATACGGCTGAGACACATGTCAGGGTCTTAGGTCGTGTGAGCATTCGAAGTGGGGAAACATGGTTGTGTCCCAGTTTGTGTCCGTGCCTGTGTAAAACTCTAACTTGGGTCACACGGCCAAGCCAGACGCCCATGTGCCAGGAAGTGTACCCTTCGAAATAGCCACACACGCCCGTGTACCAGGTCATGTGCTAGGCCGTGTAAGTGCCTGACTTGCAACCCTTTGAAAGCTACAGGGAACAAACAGTCGTGTCGCCTGGCCGTGTGTCATACACGGTTGAGACACATGCCCATGTCTCTGGTCGTGTGGACAAAAAATAAGCCATTTCCAAGCCATTTTTCTCACCTAAAAAGCACATACCTACATTCAATTTTCCACATATAAACAGGCCTTCAAGTTGCACTTAAAACATGCATAACCAAGCTAAATCAATATGGCATATATTCATACAACCAATCTGCCCAAAGGGCACCTCAATCACAACAACTAACATGTACTTTATAGATGCCTAATTTAGGCACAAAATAACTAACTTGTAATCCATTTCATACCAATATTTACTTCTATGTTCACTTATTTTACCCACTCATTATACCAATTTGGCCATTCAATGTTCATTAACAAGCATTAATACAAATAGCCGAAATGTCATCTACATCTAATATACAAAAATAACCACATTCAAACATATCTTAGAACAACACATAGCATATATTTTAATTACCATTCCATCTTCCACCATTCTAGCACCAAATGTATATATATGTTAACATAACAAATTAATTCCTGAAACATTAAAACCATTCACAAGTGTTTGCCTTCATAACGTTATATCAAGTCAAAAGATTTATATATACAAACCCAGAAAACAAGATATCTAAACACATAACTTCGTAGTTCATCATTATACCAAAAAAACTAGACACATATATATACATATATAGCCACATATACATGCCACAACCCTAAAGAGTTCAAAAGCTACCAACAGAGATGGATAGTGTGAGGCGAAGATTTGATCCGTCCAAAGTCAGCAAAAGTGTTCTACAAAACGACACACAAAAACGTATAAGCTTATGATGCTTAGTAAGAACATAACAAATTAATTAACTTAACATTATTTGAACAAAACACTTATTTTACGTGATTGAAGTTACTAAAATGTAATCAAGGCACGTAAGTGCAAATCAGGGGTACCGAAGTACAATCAGGGGTACCAAAGTACAACAGGGGCACCAAAGTACAACAGGGGTACGTATGTGCGATCAGGGAATACTTACATAACAATTAACTACTTAATTATAAAATAAAATACATACAAAAATTCAATTATACAATTTATGACTATGAACTTACCTCAACAACTAGCTCGTAGGAGTATGATCGACTAATCTGCAAATTTCGCCTTTCATCGATTTAAATCTTGTTGAGTTTTATCTTGATCTAAATAAATAAATTCAACCAATTTAATAACTATTCTATTCAATTCAATCCAAAATCACATTTTTACACAATTACAGTTTTACCCGTAATATTTTTATTTCTTTATAATTTAGTCTTTAAGCTCGTACAATGAAATTCATGCAATTTCACCCCTACCCAAGCCTAGCTGCATTTCATACAAGCTCCTAACAAGCCCACATTTCATTATTTCACAATTTACACCATGGACATTTCACATTTTATAATTCAATCTCTAATTGACAAATTCATTAAAAATCACTTAACAAAAGTTGTTTATCTAACAACAAGGTTTCATTTTCTATCATCAAACTTCACAAAAAAAAACATAAATTCATTCATGGAAAAACTTGAATCTTTTAAAACTTTTACAAATTAGCCCCTGGGATAGCTAGATTAAGCTACAACGACTCCAAGAGAGTATAAATCATTAAAACAGGACCGAAATTCACTTACATGCATTAGAAAACCCTAGCCGAAAACACAAGCTCCTTCCATGGAGTTTTTCACCCTTATTTTCGGTGAAAAAGATGAACCAACAAGATGACATTTTTGTTTTCATTATTTTACTTAGTTTATTTATTAAAATTTATTTATTAAACTACAACTTTAACCTTAATTATTAACCCTTAAAACCATTAAATAAGTGTTCATATTTGTCCACTAATAATAATGGGATAATTACCATTTAAGGACTCACACTTTAAGGTTCTATAGCCATTTAATAACTTTAGCTACTAGAACTGCACTTTTTCACCTTTTACGATTTCGTTTTTTTTATCGAATTAAGCATGCAAACAATAAAATTTCTTAATGAAATTTTTATATGGTAATACTAACTTGTCGTAAAAATTATAATAATAATAAAACAAATATTTTCACATAAGTTTTGTGGTCCTGAAACCACTATTTCAATATCACTAAAAACGGGTTGTTACAGTCGTCCAACTTTTCTGTTTCAGACAATTTCAAGAATAAAATAAATTAGGATTTCAAATCTTAGAAATCTTGGTCCAAGAAACTAAATCTTGTAGCCAAGGTGCATTGGATTTCATGTATGAGCTTGAACGAGCTAATTTCGAAAGCAAATGGATCACATGACCAAGTTCTTGAAAAAGTGGCTCATTAAGATGTCTACAAGCCCATCTTAAAGTTTGGAAAATAATTTAAGTGAATATTAGGCCAAATCATCAAAGTTGCCCAAATTGTAAAATATTTAAACTATAGGTTCAATTTTATTTTAATAGGTGGATTATCGTGTAAGAATTCAGCCCAAAGAGCCCATTTAATTCATTTGGTTGAATTCCCATTAAAAGTCCAGACTTAGAATTATTTGTCTTTTCTATTTGATGATTTGTCATGTTAATTATTACATTAGGGTCAGGAAAACTTATTTTCAGAGCTTATAGGTAGCATGGACGTTCACCCGTATACACACAAAATTGATTTATGTTTTCTTTTTGAGTTAATAATAATTCTCTTTGAGCTTTTCTTTAAGAATTGCTCTTGAGTTTCTTTTAGAAGTTGTTTTAACAATCTTTCAAGTTGTGGGAATCATCTTCAAGCTTTTTCTTGCCAAGATCTTTTTCTAGGAGGGGGAATTAGAGCCATTGAAAGGACTTGTGGATTGTTAATGTTTGTAAGGCTTCATAGGAGGTCACATTCTCTTTTCTATCATTAATTTATTATTTCTTGCTTATTTAAGTTAGTTCTTGCTATTTTGGTTTTTTGATTGTATTGGTTTTTGTCCTAGGTTAAAGTTGCTTCAGGAAAGACGTTCTCCTATCTTGTTCCATCAAGAAACACATCAAAATTAGGAGTTTTAATCTTTTCTTATTGTTTCAAACATTCTTGCAGAAAACAATTAGCTTTTGTCCTTTAAATCACTTCTACCAAATCCATTTGGGTTTTGTTTGTTTAGATCTGGTTGGGAAATTTTCTTAAGGTCCAAGGATGGTTTCTTTCCATTCAAGAAACCCTAATCCATTCTCTCTTGGACTCTTTACCAGCCGATTCAAATTTTTTTGTTTTAATTTCGTTTGACTCTCCTTTGTGACAAACTAATTTGTATTCATTGTTTCTTGATTTACTTTACGTTCGTATAGAGATCTAGGATACATCTACGACTTAGAAAAGCTATGATCCTGTTCCACAATCATTCGTCTCATTCCTTATCATTTGGTATCAGATTTGGGTATTTTGGGTGTTCATGGTTGATTTCTAAACTTATTTCCATGGCAAAACAGCCTATAAGCAGTTTTTACCCAGAATGGCTTTCAAAAAAAATATTTTTGAGTGAATAAATGTTTTTAAATTGATATAAATTTTTATATGCTGATTCTTGTCACTGTATTACAGCATAAAAAATATTTCCCATGAAAAAAAGTGATAAAAAAGTATAAAAAAAGGGAAAATACAAAAAGAAATTAAATATAAAAAAATATTCTGTGGGTTGAATTTTGTGCCAAAAATTTCCAGATCAAGTTTACAGTATTTTAGGAGACTCTAGTTTAAATTTCATGACTTTTGGAAATCAGGAACACCTCGAATGAAGTTTGTCAATTTCCTTCACAATATTTCGGGTTTCCAGGTTTCAACAATTTTCATTGGCTCTTAGAATTATGTTTTCATTTGTTTTTTTCTTTTTATTGTTCCTATACACATTCTAACACTTTATTTTTTCTTGTGTTAGTAGGTTAAAGCATGTTGCACATTCCTTCCTCTGTGCAACAAAAACCTTTGGTGTCTAGCCACTTTTGGACTCCTTGTGCTGTTAGGATATTTGGTAGCTAGATTCTTTAACATTCTCATTGATTGTCATAAATACTCCTAAAGGACTCACAAGATTAATTCTTACCTCATTGATAATTTGATTTTTATTTCTAAGTGCATAACAGTAAGTTTTGTTTAATTTTTTTCTTGAGTGTTGTGTTCTTTTTAGACTATCATAATGATTCACAACACTATGATTGGAAAGTTGCAAAGGCAAATAGATGAACTATTTAAAAATGGGAGATGGTCAAATGAAAAGAGGAGTATGATTGATCCCTCACTTGTTGTGAAATGTTATTGGTGTAGTTCAAAAAATCATAAGGGTTTCTAATGTCCAATTAAATATCCAAATAGAGAAAATAAGATTGAACTATCAGCTTTTATGCAATGTTATTGGTGTAGTTCAAAAAATCATAAGGTTCTCCAATGTCCAATTAAATATCCAACAAGAGAAGAAAGTAAGTATGACTTTTTACCCTTTGTTGATTCTTACTTTAGTGGAAAAGAGATATGTGATGGCGAATTTTGTGAACCGAAAAAAAATGATAGTGATAATTTTTTTCTCAAATCTATGGAGTTAGATGAGACAGAAATGTTATGTTCTCCTTTTGAGATGTATTGTACTAAATTGAATATTCATAATACTTGTGATGGAGATATGGGAAGTGAGGAAAAATCACGTGAAAAGACCGAGAGAAAATATACCTTGAGTGATAAAAGTCTACTTGATGGTCCAAAGTTGGTGAGTAAAAATCCATATGAGGTAAAATTGGAGAGTTCTCACGAGGAAAAAGAATATGAAAAGAAAGAAAATACCTATACAAAACTGAGCAATGATTATGTTTTAACTTACCTCAACTCAAATTTGTTTAGTGGTGTTCCTTTATTCTAGGACTTTAAGGATCCATTTACGAACTCTCAATTATATTACTCTGCCATCTATAAACGATTTCACTTGTGGAAGAGATGTATGCTAAACATTTATAATTCTCCACAAGTGCTACAAGGTAAGAAATGTAAGAAAACAATAAAGAACTCATATCTTGAACGTTTTTGATAAGCATACTACTGATTTTGTTTGTAAAATATTTTCTTACAACATGCTTTCTCGTTGGTCAAATTTCATTAAACCTTGGTCTGATAGTTCAACTACTTTTATGGGTTTATCTAAATTTGTAAAGGTTACAAATAGTAATTTCGTTGCATTAAATAAGTTTTTAAAGCATTTTACCTATTTTTGGTAACACCCTTAACCCGTATCCATCAACGGACTAGGGTTACGGAGCATTACCAGAATTTTCAATTCAAACAAACTCAAATCTCAAACATTTCAATTCTTATAGATAATCATATAAAAGCCAATTCCAAACATAAATTTTTCCCTTTTATGAGCCTTTGAAGCCTAAAAAGATATCATAAACGAATTGGGACTAAATCAGAAACATATGAACTTTTTGGAAAATGATAAAAAAATTTCAAACTGTAGGGGTCACACGGCCAAGGGACACGCCCATGTCTTAGGTCGTGTGGACATTTGAAGTAGGGACACATGGCCGTGTCCCAACCCGTGTCCCAGCCTGTGTAACTCACTAACTTGGGTCACAAGGCCAAGCCACGCACCCGTGTGCCAGGCTGTGTGCTAGGCTATGTAACAACCTGACTTGCAACCTTTTTAAAGTTACAGGGGACGCACGGCTGTGTCACCAGGCCGTGTGTCACACACAGCCGAGACACACGCTCGTGTCTCTGCCCGTATGGACGAAAAATAGGTCATTTCCAAGCAATTTTTCTCACCCATTCAAGCATGAACCTACAATCACCTTTGCACATATGAACAAGCATTGAAATTGCATTAAAACCAAGTATAAATAAGCAACCCCAATATGCTATATATACATCCAACCAATGTACCCAAAGGGCACCTCAATTACAACATCAATACATGTACAACCATATACTTAAATTTATCATAATGTTTACTAACTTCAAAACTAAGTTTGCATCAACATATGCCATTTAAATTACCTAACAACCATACACCAAAAATGTACCAATTATGTCATTCCACTACTAGCACTAATAGACTTATATGCCATTGATGGCAAAGATACCAAATCACTGCATTTCAAACATATCACAAAACATTTATAACATGAATTTTAATTAAGCAATTTACTACTATGAACTTACATTGACAACTAACGCGTAGGAGTACGGTTGGTTAATCCGTAACTTTTGCCTTCCCTCGATTTAAATTCAATTGAGGTTTATCTTGATCTAAATAAATAAATTCAACCAATTGAATAACTATTCTATTCAACTCAATCCAAATTCACATTTTTGTAAAAAATACATTTTTCCTCCTATAATTTGATTTCATTACAATCTAGTCCCTAGCTCATAAAATAAAAATTCATGAAATTTTCCATTAACCCACCATAGCCAAATTTCATGTAGGTCCCTAACAAGCCCTAAATTTCATTTATTTCAAAATTTTACTATGTATATTTTCTATTTTTCAATTAGATCCCTATTTGACAATTTCATGAAAAATCACTTAAAAAAGTTGTTTATCTAACAACAACTAACCATTTTCTTCCATAAAACATCAAAACACATACGCATTCATTCATGGCGAAATTCTAATAGTTTAACAGTTTCACAAATTAGTTCCCGGGCTAGCTAGATTAAGCTATAACGATATTGAAAACACAGAAATTAATAAAAATGGGACAAAATCTACTCACATGCAAGCAAAAGAGTGATGGCCGAAAGTTTCAAGCTTCCATGGCTTCTCCTCCTTCAATATTCGGTTGAAAAAGATGAACGTGCATGTTTTGTCCTTTGTTTTCTATATTTTAATATCTTTTAATTATCAAATTACAACATTAGCCTTATTAATTAACCTTTATAATATCATTTTAATGGCCATAAAAGTACACTAGCAATTTATATGGTCTAATTGCAACATATGGACTCATACTTTAAAGTTCTATAGCCATTTAATACTTTTAGTTACTAGAATTCCACTTTTGCACTTTATGTGATTTAGTCCTTTTCATCAAATTAAGCATGCAAACGGTAAAATTTCTTAACGAAATTTTTATATGGTAATGCTAGCATGTTGTAGACAATAAAATAATAATTAAATAAATATTTTTAAATAAAATTTGTGGTCCTAAAACCACTATTCTGATTTCACTAAAAATCGGTTGTTACAACTCTCTCCTTTAAAAAAATTTTCTTCCCCGAAAATCTTACCAGAATAGAGGTTTAGATATTGTTTTCTCATAGCTACTTCGGGTTCCCAGGTGGCTTCCTCTATCTCATGTCATTGCGAAAGAACCTTTACTTAAGCTATGCTCTTATTTCTAAATTCTTTAACCTCACGAGCCAAAATTCTGATCGGTTCCTCGCTATATGACATATCAGGTTGAATCTCAACATCCGTTAGTGAGATAACATATGAATGGTCAGATCGATACCGTCGCAACATAGACACATGAAACACGTTATGAATCTTTTCTAACTCTGACGGTAAAGTTAATTGATACGCTACTGGTTCGATTCTTTCAAAAATCTCATACAACCCATTGAATCGTGGACTTAGCTTCCCTTTTCGATCGAAACGAAGAAATTTCTTCTAGGGCGACACTTTCAAGAACACTCTGTCACCGATTTAAAATTCAATGTCTTAAGATCCGCATATGATTTCTGTTGATCTAAGGCTTCTTTCAAACTATCTCAGATCATTTTTACTTTTTCTTCAGTCTCACAAATTAAATCAACCCTATGTATTTTTTCTCACTGAGCTCAGTCCAATATAACAGAGTTAAGCATTCATGATCATACAAAGCTTCATACAGTGCCATCTTTATGCTTAATTGAAAACTATTACTGTATGCGAATTCAACCAATGGTAAATATTTCTCCCAGTTGCCTTCAAACTCTAATTCACAGCAACGAAGCATATCCTCGAGAATCTGTATTACTCACTCGGACTGACCATCGATCTGAGGATGAAATGCAATGCTAAATTACAACTGCGTACCTAGAGCTTCCTGTAACTTTCTCTAAATTCGTGATGTAAACCGTGGATGTCTATCTGAGATGATGGAAACTGGTACCTTGTGTAATATGACAATCTCAAAAACGTATAACTCAGCTAATTTCCTAAGCAAGTAATCTGTACGTACCGAAATAAAATGTGTTGACTTGGTCAAATGATCAACGACACCCAGATGGCATCTTTCTTTCTCAAAGATAGGCATAAACCTGATACGAAGTCTACAGTAACTCGATCCTATTTCGACTTCGATATCATCAGTGGCTACAATAAACCAGAAGGCACCTGATGTTCATCTGTAACTTGCTGACATACTAAACATCTAAATATAAAGTCAGAAATCTCATGTTTCATTCCTGGCCACTAGTACAACTGTTTCAAATCACTGTACATCTTATTACTTCTTAGATGAACATACAAGTTCCACTATGAGCTTTGTGTAAGATCCTCCGAATGAACTATTGATTCTTATGTACAAAAATTCTACCTCTGACTAATAAGCAATCATCGGATCCAATATGAAATTCAAAATTAGAAGTTGACTCACTCTGTTCCCGTTTACCTTGTAATACGTCATCACACTTCTGAGCCTCGCAGATCTACTGTAAAAGCATCGGCCTAGCCTTCAACTCAACTAATATTGAACCATCATCAGATAATGTTAGTCGTGTATTCATCGCTTGTAAAGCAAATAAAGACTTTCTACTCAAAGCATTAGCAACTACATTCACTTTGCCTGGATGATAATCAATGATCAAACCATAATCTTTCAAAACTTGAAATTCATAGAATAGTTTCGAAATCCTTCTCCCACAACGTCTAACAAGTTTTGCACTGATTCTTTCCTTTATTTGATCAACTGAGACATATTTCATCAACGGTTGTTGTCAAAATAACTCCATCGAAATAAACGCAAGCGAAAAATTGATTATCTATCTTCAATACTAAATATGTAAAAATCATTAAATTTCTCAATATGCAATTTCAAAAAAAATATTGTCAAAAAAAAGTTAATATCTACTAACCTTACAAATTCTTCTCTGTTTTCTCTTCTTCTACAAATTTTTTTCCTCTTCTCTTCTTATCTTCTAAACCATTCAAAAACACTGGTTAAATAGGACTGGGTACCGCCTATGGCAAAGCCTCCACTAGATGCCGCCTATGACAAGCCCTCCACTGGTGCTGCCTGTCAAACACCCTTCACCTCATCGTACCCGTATTTTAACCCAATTTTACCCGTGTATAGTAGTAAAATACCGGTGTCGCCTATCCACTACCCTCTACCATTAAATATATATATATATTTTATAACAGACTAATCATTAGGGTTAGAAAACAAGGGTGGTACCGCCTATCCACCACCCATACCATACCATTTTCGTAAATAATGGTGGTGGGTACCATTTCATTTTTTTTAAATAATATTGAAGTAAAAATTCCTTATTCTTTAATCCTAAAAGAAGTATTTTTTTTCAAACTACGAAATTTGGGATTTGACACATAAAGTCTTGATAATCCTTATGTTTGGAAAAGTCTAATAAAGGGATATGTTGTTGCATGATTTGCTGCTAACACATGTTAATTACAATTTCTGTGAGCAACACGCAGCACATATGTCTCGATTCAATGGCAGAGTAGGTAGAGGCTGGTAGGGGCCGGGGCTTAAAATATAAAATTTTTTAATTTAGGTACTTTAAAATTTTAAAAATTTTAAATTAGTAAAGGTAAAATTACACTTTACCCCTTAAAAATGATAAAAATTTGATTTAATCCTTTAAAAGTTATAAATATATAGACTATTAAAATGATGAAATTATATCTTCACTATCGTAAAAATTACAATTTAATTTCGGCCTCACTAAAAAAATTTTCTAGCTTTGCCTTCGTGATTCAATGTGTTTTCTTTTCCAAGGTTAGGTCATATAAGAGGCGAAGCTAGGGGGCTAGTAGGGGCCTCGGCTCTCTAAAATTAAAATTTCTTATTTTAGTCCCTCTAAAAACAATAAAATTGAAAATTAATTATGGTAAAATTGCACCTTGGCTCCTTTAAATATGAAAAAATTATATTTAGTCGCTTCAAAAATAATGAAATTTTAAATTAATACATGATAAAATTACATTTTGATCTCTTAAAATTTTATAAATCGTTTGACCCTCATAAAAAATTTCTAGCTTCCCCTTGGGTCTTATGTAAAAATATGAAAAGAATTTAATAATATTTTATGGCATAATGATAAAAAATACAAGAATAGTCACTCAAATATTCAATTTGTTCTATTTTGTAACCCAATTATTAATTTCTTTTCGTGTTAGTCATTCAAGTTTTGAAATTAAATATTTTAGTCACTTTTTATTTGTTTAAAGGAAGTCTATCGTGGGCTTTATTTATTGGTGAGATAAAAATTTAACTCTCCAAGTGTTTAAACATTTCATCAATTTGATCCTAAATCTAAAAATTCAACAAGTTTAACCCTCAATGTTCATTCATTTTTCATTTTTTTCTAATTCAAAATATTATAAAATATATTTAAAAATCTTTAAAATATTATTATATTTACTTTTTCTAATCAATCATGCCTATTTTCTCATCAACCAAAATTGTGAATGTTAAGTATGACTCCTATTTTAGTCAAATTTGAGAAATAATCTTCTAGTTAAACTCTGTTTAATTGTTTCAATCAAACTCTAATTAGCCTAGATTATTTTATTATTATTTGATTGATGAATTTAGCCTATAAATAGGCTCTTTAAAAACCTTAGAAAAGACACCCATTAGAGATTAGAACTCATAACACAGTTATAGAATTTTGTATTTACATTTTGAGGGTTTTTTATTTTTGATTTTCTGGTTTCGGGGTTTAGTTTTTATCTCCATCTTTTGTACTCTTCGTTCTTTTACCATTATAGTAAAATTATCTTTTCCCGTGGTTTTTTATTCTCTTTGGAGGGATTTTTTCACATTAAATTTGTGGGTTCAATTTATCAATTTCTTCTGCTACTTTTCCTTGTTCGTTGCTTAATCTGGTCGATCCCCAATAAATGGTATAAGGGCTAGTTCAATTTTCATAGATTAGCCCGTTTAGAGATGGCAGCAACAAGGTTTGAAATTGAGAAGTTTGATGGTGAGACAAATTTCAACTTGTGGCAAGTTCGGATGACGGAAATTCTAGTTCAAACTGACTTGAAAAAGATTGTTACCTAGAAAAAGCCTAAGAATCTAAATAAAAAAGAATGGGAAGAGCTTGATGAGAAGACTTTGTCTACAATCCAATTGTGCCTCGTGAATATAGTATTGCAGGAGGTATTGATAGAGAAGATCTCATTTGTCTGGTGGAAAAGGTTAGAAACTCTTTATGCGACTAAGTCTCTGGCTAACCGTTTAGTGTTGAAACAACGTCTATTTACGTTTCACATGAACGAAGGTGAGCTTCTTAGAGATCACATCAGTTAATTCATTACTCTTTTAAATGATTTAAAGAATGTTAAAGTTCAGATTGAGGATGAAGATTAAGCTATGCTATTATTGTGCTCTTTACCCTCTTCATACAAGTCTTTCAAGGAGACCCTGATTTATGGCAGAGACAAAATCTCATCCGAAGATGTGAAGGGTCATTATTGAGTAGAGACAAACTCGAAAATGAGTTTCTTTTCAATAACAAGGGAGATAGGCAAGCTTCTGTTTTGGTAGAGTCAAAGAAGTGAGACAAAAGGTGTCGCTAATGTAAAAAGTTAGGTCACGTCAAAGTAGATTGTTATAAATTGCAAAATAAAATAGCTGCAGAGAGTAACAGGGAAGATGTAGCTGATGCTAATTTGGCCGACGAAAGTGGTGATGATTTCTTGTTAGTGTCAATGAGCGAAAGCTCCGAGCTTACACCTGAGTGGATCTTAGATTTGGAATGTTCTTTCCACATGTGTCCCAATAGAGAATGGTTCTCCATATATAGTTTGGTTAAAAGTGGAGTTGTGCGCATGGGAAATGATTCATCCAGTAAGTTAATTGGTATTGGTACTGTTAAAATTAAAATGCACGATGGGATGATTAGGACACTCTTAGATGTCAGGTATGTACCTGATTTACGAAAGAATCTCATCTCCTTGAGTATTTTAGACTTGAAAGGATGTAGAATCAACATCGAGTTGAGCGAAATTAAGGTATCTCGTGGAGCTCTCGTTTTGTTAAAAGGTAAAAGGACTGGCAGTCTTTCTATTTTGGAAGGTTCTACAGTGACCGGTGAAAAAGGACGTCCCTTATCCGTTACGGAGTCGAAGTCAACTTGTTTGAAGTGGAGGCAACTTGGTCATAGGAGGGAAAAATATATGACTATTTCGTTGAAGATATATTCTCTATTGGATGCAGGATTAGAAAAGTTAGGGCACTATGTTCGTGAAAATCAAACCCGAGTTAGTTTTGATTTGGCAGTGTACAAGTTGAAGGCTAGAAGTCTTCCAGTTTCTAAGTATAGATTCGACTCAGTTAATTCCCTGCATAGCTCAAGATAGGCCCGTGACGAGCTTTGGCAAAGATGGCGTTGTGGAAATATGAGTCAAGGTGGAGATTTATTTCAATCAAACTCTGATTATCTAGATTATTTTATTATTATTGGACCTATGAATTTAGCCTATAAATAGGCTCTTTTACAACCATAGAAAATACACCCATTAGAGATTAGAACTCATAACACATTTAGAGAATTTTGTGTTTACGTTTTGAGGGTTCTTTGTTTTCAGTTTTTGAGTTTCGAGGTTTAGTTTTTATCTCCATCTTTTATACTCTTCGTTCTTTTGCCATTATAGTAAAATCATCTTTTCCTGTGGTTTTTATCCCCCTTAGAGGAGTTTTTCCATGTTAAAATTGTATTCAATTTCTCAATTTCTTTCGCTATTTTTACTTGTTCGTTGCTTAATCGGGTCGATCTCTAACAGTGAAAAACCCAAAAATTAAAGATATTTTTTTATTTAATCTCTTTTGATTTAGTCCTTTTTTTCTTTTGCTACATTTTTCGTCTCAAATGGCTAGTTAAAACGCAGAAAGAAAGCTCAAAATTAATAAATTTATAAACCTAGAAAAATGGTTGAGTTGACAACTCCAATTTCTACAGCCTTACTGTTTGCTACAAAGATAGTACCAATTTTAGACTCTAGTGTTCTATTGTCTTCATCATTTTTGGCTCAAGAATTGGAGAGAGATTACACGTTAAGGCCAATGGAATTTGACATTTTCAACGTCGTCAATTAAATGAAAGAAAAATCAAAGTGGATGATAATTTTGAAAGTCATTTTGGGTACAAAATCTTTAAAATGTTTTTATATTTTACTTTTGAAACTTTTAAATTTTTTATAATTTTAATTTTTATAATTTTTAACTTTTTATAATTAAGATTAAATGAAAAATCTTGTAAATGTTGATGGCTAAATTTATTAAATCTTTAAATTTATGATCAAATCAAAAGAATGTGTAAATGTTGGAAGGCTAACTTTTTCTTAGGCCAATAAAATAAAGTCCACATTAGACTTTCAGTAAGACAATTAATAAAAGAGTGAATAAAATATTTAATTTCAAAACTTAAATTATTCATAACAAAATAGAATAATTGACTATTATTATACTAGGCTAATATTTTACAAATAGTCCTACTAAAAATTTTGAAATCTCTTGTTGAAAGCAATTTTAATTAATCCATTTTATTATTAATAATTTTAAAATTTTTAAATGGAAACGTTATTTTATTAGTTAAATGGTAATATTAGACTCGGACCAAAACTTTAACATACACTTGTTAAGAGAGACCAGCCCATAAATGACAATTGGATAGGTCTACAAATATAGAACTTGAATTGATACAACTACCTACATAATGTAAATTTTATAACTATTTATATGAATGTGTTTTCCTGTTCCAAATTAAATAATCTTAAAAGCTTGAAAATAAGTTAGCACATTGAATTTAACATACTTAACAATAAGCTTTAGAGGCCATGTATTTGGATTTTTAGTATTTTTTCTATACGTTTTGTTATCATCATTGCTCACCTAAGAAACCTAAACAACAATCTTAAAATAATCCGTCAATGTAAAATCGATCATTTTAGGTATGATGCAAAATACCATATGAAAGCAACAAATTCGAAACATCAAGATACGCTAATGAATACAACGTAATTTTTATACATACAATATTTGTATTGTGTTTAAAAGTTTTAAATGCCTAAACTATTTATAATATTTAAATTCGTGTATTTTAAATTGTTATACTAACAATAGTATCAATCGAGCTAAGATTTAATTGGTAATTTTTTTTACCATATTTAATAGTTTATGTTTTGGTTCTATTTACACTATTGAGACAAGGAAAAATACAAGTCCATATGCATCTCGACATACGTAAGCTAACCCAATAATAGAATTTTATCTAAAGTGGTATTCATTTTGGTTAATGTCGTAAGAATTGGTTCGGAAGTCAAACTAGTTGGATCTTCACTTCCCAATTCAATTATTATAACTTTTAAAATTCAACTGTTGAATTATTAAAACTTGTTTGGGTTAGCTAAAGCTCCTATCTAGTGTCATGGGGTTGGAACTTAATTTTCGGGAACCGCGCGACCTTAGACGATTTTTTTTGCTTTAAATCCACCTAAGTTAGCCTAACCCTCGAAATTAAGAATTCTCTTAGAAATTCTCTAAGGCACCGAAAGGAAAACGGAAGCAGCTCAAAAGAGAAAAGAGGTTTACAAAATTGAAAAGAGCCACAAGAAGGAGATGCATACCAAGTATTTGAGTAAATTCTCTCAACAAATTCTTCAAATAACAACATAAAGTACATTGGGATGATTACAAATGAGAGGAAAAGACCTCTATTTATAGTTGAGATCCTCCAAAACCAACGGCACAGATTGAGTTACATCGACGGTCTAGATTAGAGCCTATCTACAATTAAGATTCTTAAGGGATTTAAACTCTATACAATCTTATCCCTTTAGGAATTATATTATTTACTCAGGTAACTTTAGTTTTACTGGAGTGTTTTACTAGGCCACCAGGGCTTCAAGTAGATGGACTTTTCCATGAATTCCACGAATCTGGCTAGTTTAAGTGGGTCGAATGAGCCTCATTTCATATGTTGACCTCTATGGGACATTCCATGTGCATTGGTCATAAGCTTTGATCCACGACCCATGACACTAGCACCTAGATGATATGAGTTTCAAACTTCTTATCACTATCATCCTCTTCCTCAAATATTGTATTAATAAAAACAAAAAGAGAAAACACCAAAGCCAACACAAATGTTAAATTTATCAATATAGTTTTACTTTCTATGTAATGTAAATTTTTGAATCAATCAAATATCTCTTACATAAAACAAATAGCTAAAATTTTGCTTAATTGAGCAGGCGACACTTAAATTGTCACACCCAAATTCGACGGATCTGAGAAGAAGGCGAGTAGTTATGAATGCTACCTGTTTTAGCACACTATGATAGAATAGCCCACCAAATTAAAGGCTTCTGGTGAACTAAAGTTTGGCGCATAAAGTATCTGCCCGTAGAAGTATATAAGAATTTCTTCTCATGGTATTCTTCAATTGAAGAAAGAGTAAGACAAATGAAGCATACGCTTCAGAGTTTTTGCTAAACATGAAGTGCCTAATCAGTATATGAGAAAGTTGTAAGGGACTAAAGTGTCTTTAAGGTCACGCCATACGTGAGTCACTGCTAAGGTGTAATACACTTGGTTTGTATGAACACTATTTTAGTTGGTTCTTATAGTGGAAGTAGTTGAGAGTAAACTACACTGATTTTGTAACAACCCATACCCGCCCTAGATGCCAAGCCCAAATATCAAGATGCCACACCACTTTCTCATGTTAAACACACCAAGAAAAAGCTCAGTTATTGTCGTTACCCGCCCTAATCGTTTCCCATTTTAACATTCACATAAGTTTAGAGTCTATCTTAAGCTTTAGTTATTGCCGTTACATGTTAACATACATCAAACAACCTTAAAATAATAATTAAACATGCATATGGTCCGTTTTAGTAAAATCTCAAAACATCAACGTAGGTACCGGTAGTAAAGACATGGTATCGGTATTTTACACAAGAGGTATTGATACCGTTTGGAAAATCGGTACCAAAATTGCTTACTTTTTTTCACTTAAAAATCAAAACTTTAAAAATTATCGGTACCCCACCAAATCATCAATATTTCTTCCCCGAGTATCGATACTCGAGATAAGGTATCGATATCGAATCTCTATTCTCTTTTCCTGTAGCTTGAAAATACAGAGGTATCATTTTTAAAACACGAATATGGATACCTCTGCTCTAGACCCAAAAAACACAACATTTTTAAGCATATAAGTCATTCCAACTTGTACCAGTTCAACATGCTATCATATCATCATCAAATAAAAAACAAAAATAGTCATAATAGTAGTTTCATACATCAAAAGCAAATTCGAGCAATAGTCAACATATTACGAAAAAAATTCCAAAATCATAAGAGCAATTAAATCATGGAGACAACCCAAAATAACATATCCAATCTAGCACAAAGACTACCACATTGCTTTATTCCCAAAACATAAACAAATAATAAACACTTACTAATAACGAAAACGGACTTGCTTGGATCACCCCTTAGAACCACACTGCTCACACCGGTACACAATTAATTTGTAAAGTTTAAGAAGGGACTAGGTGAGCTTAACAAGCTCAGTGAATGCTCAGAGTAACCACAATGTACACACAATATCAAAGGCCAATCAAGAGTATACTACAACAGATTCACAACCATATTCTATTCGAGTCAGAATTACATGTTCATGTTTCATTAATTCATTCAACAATAATTCGTCAAGACTAAAACAATGTATGCATGGTTTAATAACTCACAAGTTTAACTTATATATTCACAGGCATTCACAAGTTATATGAAAATAACTCAATCCACAATTACATACGCAATTTACTATGAGAACATACTAACGTTTTCATGTTACTTAAATTAACTCATTTAACATATTATTCACAACTAAAAGTATCTGTCTTTTATCGTATTATCATAACATATAATATCATATTTAAATGATAAATTGGCATAGCAACAACATCCTCATTTAGGCATACATCACATTACACATATAAACATTTTAAGATAATTTGGCACTTGAGGCTATGAAACATAAAAGTGTGCTCTATCATCACTCATCGGGTACACGGATCTCCAACACACCAGTTGATCATAGAGTCAAACATATCCCAAAACTGAAGGGTAAATCTCGCACTCTCCAACACACCAAACATGCACCTTTGAATGGAGATTAGCTCACATTCCCTTATCTCTCCAACATGTCACAAGGCCCCAACGCCCAAATCACATAACACATATAGGTGTGCATTCATAATCTTATGGCATGCCAACTATATCCAACGGTCTCACAAGGTCATAAAGCCTATCCACATCATAATTGCACATTTTTATTTACTGGTTTGATGCACATCATCTCTGTTCATATTCGTCAACTCACATCACAAATATGTACCCAATGCATGCTTATTGAATTCACATTTAACTGTAGTTAAAGTGCCACAATAATGCTCACTGAGATATCATATATCTATCAACATATGAGTGCATTAAACTCTATCACATACAAAAACATGTTACATTAGCATCATATTCCACAATGCAACACATACATACTTACCGACTTTTGCACACTTTCATTGCACATCTTTGTATCGCTAACACAACATCATTACTGTCATTTGGCATATTTAATATACTCACAATACAATACAAGTCACAATATTACATCATAATAATCAATTCATAGTTATTCACATATTCACATAATTTGCCAAAAATAAAATAAGAAAAATAGAAAGCTTACATTCAGAACGTAGGATAGAGGTTTAGGCTAATCCTAAGCTCCCAATCAACAATAAGAATCATGTCTACAAGTAGCAATTCCGAACACTCACCAAATTCACTTTCACCGAGAAGCCGAAAGCTTAAACTAGCATTTCCATGCCTTTTGCCTTACTCGAAGAAGGTCCAACAGTTCTGATGCTTCACACATATTAAGCATACAATATGCACAATCAATATGCAGTCAAAGACTCACTTAAACCAACAAAAAATTCAAGCCTATCCCTCAAGAAACTAAAATTTCGACTAGCAAACTTGAAACTCAAACATCTCAGTTTATACTTAATCTTATTGCCTAAAATGAATTTTGTTCATCTAATTATTCACCTATGAATGATTCTCAACCTTTAAACTACTCAAAACTACGTGTTTAAGGTATCAAAATTTTTGACATGTTTATGGTAATTTTTGTGAAAATTCATTAAATCCTTAGAAATCCTTAATGAAACTTTAAAGTAATTTAGAAACCTTTGAATCATGTTAAAACAAGTTAAAAAGCCCTTCGAAACCACGTTTTTACTCAAAATCTCAAAATGCAACATTAATGACCCAATTTTTGGCTTTTATTTAAAACATGCGATTTAATGGCTAATAATTCAGTTTTAAAGACTAGATAAAATTAAAAGCTGAGAAGGAACCAAATTGTTACCTTAGATGACGAAAAATGGAACATTTGATCAAAAACTCAAAAAACCCACAAGCTTCAGAATGGAGGAAACTATGGTGTTTTGGGTGCTTTTCTTGGTTTTTATAGAGGTTTATAACTTAAGAGATGGTAGAAATCAAAATGAATTAGAATTTGGAGTTCAAATTTAGTTGAAATAGCAAGAGAGAATCAAGAGAAGGTAAACATAAATTTTGTGTTATTTTTACATGAAATAACTTGGTGAAAAGAAGTTATTTAGCTTGAATTTTCAAATTTGGTTAAATTGCTTCATAAAAACTCTCAATTTTGACCCTTTTACAAATCAATCCTATTTTCAAAATTAAAGGTATATAAAACTCATTTTCAGAAATTGATTTACTTTTCTAAAAACCATAGTAAAAAACATTATCGAGAAACCATGTCGTAAAATCCCGAACACTCTAAGACTAAAATTTCTAAATTACCCCTAAAACTCATAGGCCCTATTTGGGTTTTAGAAATCTCCCCCTCTAAAAAGAATTTCATCCTCGAAATTCCCTACTAACACGTCACTTGCTTAACCACAAAATATGTTATTTCTACTTTTAAACTATCACACTTTTGCTGGCCACTCTGATTCTTATTCTTTCTAACTTCCCACTGCTTTCATAATGACCCTATTTACTACCACAAACTATTCTACAGTAACTTTCCTAATAGTTTCCTATATTCACTATGACACTCTCATCTATAAAACTCATAACTGTTTTTCTTAAATCAATAGTCCCTCACAAAATTCTCTACTTCTTAGTTGAATTACTCAAAACTTACAAAAGCATAGAACCTAAATCTACCACCAAGCTTCTGCTACCTGATCTAGCTCAAATGAAACCCTCATCGAGCACTCCTACCGAAATTTCCAACTTACTAGCTAATGCACTTAGAACAAATGAATACATTCACACTCACATTAACACATCTATGAGGCATATCTAATAATCTAGCATACAAACAAACAAACAAATAAACAGTGTGAGTGGCGAGGAAATGATCCGTTTCTCGTTCCTGCAAGTAAATTTTAGGATTAAGGCATTGTGTTCTCGTTCCTACCGTAACGTGGTTTGTGCAAGTGTACACAGTCGTTCGAATAATAAGTAAGTAAAATAAGTTATCGTCACCACAGGGACTGTGTATGTTAATTGATTATTTTCAAAATTATAAATTCACAATTTGATATAAAAACTTAATAATTTGAATGGTGATATTTAAAAGAAGTGAAATTAACTAGATGCAAAGATTGATCCCTAATGCAATTTTAATCTAAATGCAAATTATCTAAATGTATGGATGAATGTCTTTAGCAACAAAAAAAATCAACATAAAATAGGCTAGGATAATTATATTAATCAACTCAATTCATTTTCACCATGCTTAACAATGTTCGAAAAACACTCCATGGCAACCCAATATTTCATGAGTTTGGAAACCAAATTAAGTCCTCTCAGAATCTTTTACTTAGTGAAATATGCATTTTACTGATCATATTAAGCTAAGGGTTTCTTAGTATTTATGCGAGGTCACAGGGACATTTACGTATGCAACAGTTTAATCACATAAACCTAAAAACTATGCAATATAATAGAGCTAACTAAAGATATTATGAACCTCTAATTTAGTTGGGTTTAATGATCTAAATTGAGCACTACACTTTCCAATTGTTTGTCTACTAGCTGTTGTATGGTGAGGATCGCTAAACTAATTTTAATGCACCCAATCACGTATGAATGAGATACATATTAATTTTAATTGAAAATATTATCGATTGAGGCACAAACATGTTAAACATGAATTAAATAAATCTTATTGAATTAACATAATCATCCTAGCAAATAGGATTTAAAGTATTATCGTTGATGTAAAAATAAATAAACACATAGCACACATAATTAAATTAAATAACAAGAGCAAAGAGTAAAACCTAATTCAGTTTAGTAGCCTTTTGGATCTTTTCTGACTGATGTATTGCTCTGTTCTTCTTGACACTCCTTTTGCTAAGGGTTTTCTAAACTGGCCGGCCAAAGGAAGGTCTTGACAAAGCCTTATTTGGCTAAAGAATAAAGGGAAATGGATCGACTATGCATAGGGAGAAGAGAGTAAGAGAGGAAATCAGAGAATGTTCAATGCATGAATGGACTAAGGGATGTGAGGGATGCTTTGAAAGGTGAAAGGTGTGTGGTATTTATAGGTGAAGGTAAGGGTAAATTTTATTAAAAATAGCATTTGAAAATCCTTCCTTTTCTCTCATGCTTGGAGGACCACAACTTGTAGAGAAGAGGATAACTCGATTGCTTCATTTTGAATTTAAAACTTTGCTATTAATAACCATAAGGTGGACGGTTTCAAAGGGTCAACTTGTGTGTCGATTTCTGACATCTTTCCAACTGCAGAAACTTTACTAAAATATCCCAAAGCTTATTCTTGGGTAGCTATTTGCTTGTGCCAAAATTGGGCTTTAACTCCTCCTTGTTGGACAGTTTCTTAGTCCAATAAATAATTAGACTTGTCTATCATATAACACACTTTTATTGGGTCAAATTACCATCCTTATGACCCAGTTTTACATGGTCTTGCCATCCAAATAGAGTGGATATGTGCATGTCCATACAACATTTATATTAATCTCATCTTCCATGGTCCCACTACTGGTGAAGATTAACATATTAATAATTAACATGAAAAAAATATAAATTATGAATAAAATCATGTAATAAAGCATAATTTTCATACTTCATAAATTCAGGTCCAATATTAACATTTAAATAAAATTCACTTAATTCAATACCAATTACTCAAGATTAATAATAAGTCAAACTAATGTTAATATATATAGAAAAATCCTATACAATTTCGAGTTTAAACCTATCCTACATGCAATTCAATCAAAATATTTCAAGCCACCTTATGCAATTCAAATAGAGTTTAATCAGAATTCCAAGTAAAAATAGAAATTTACACTCATGAGTTTCAAAACTCCAAACACACATCAGTTATCTAGGTACAAGAGTTAATGAACGTAGAGCTCTGATACCACTAAATGTAACACCCCATACCCGCCCTAAACGCTAAGATCGAATATTGAAATGCCACTCCACCATCTCATGTCAAACATAACAAGAAAAAGCTCATTTCTACCGAATCGTCTCCCATTTTAACATTCGCACAAGTTTAGAGTCTATCTTAAGCTTTTGTTGTCATTGCTACATGTTAACATTATCAAATAACCTTAAAATAATAATTAAACATGCATATGGTCCGTTTTAGCAAAATCTTAAAACATCAACTTAGGAATCAATACTAAAGACATGGTATCGATATTTTGCACAAGTGGTATTGATACCGCTTGGAAAATCGATACCAAAATTTCTTAATGTTTTTCACTTAAAAACCCCAACTTTAAAATTATTGGTACCCCTGCCAAAGTATCGATATTTCTTACTCGAGTATCGATACTCGAGATAAGGTATCGATACCGAATCTCTATTCCATTTTTATGCACAATTGAAAATACAAAGGTATTATTTTTAAAACACGAATATCGATACCTCTTCTCTAGACCCAAAAAACACAATATATTTAAGCATATAAGTCATTCCAACTAGTACCAGTTCAACATGCTATCATATCATCATCAAATAAACATTGAAACATCAAAAGCAACTCTGAACAATAGTTAACATATTACGAAACAAATCCCAAAATCCTAAGAGCAATTAAATCATGGAGACAACCTAAAATAACATATCCAATGCTAGCACAAAGACTACCACAATGTCATATTCCTAAAACATAACCACACAATGAACACCTACGAATAATGAAAATAAGACTTGCTTGGATCACCCCTCGGAACCACACCACTCACACAGACACACAACTAATCTACAAAATTTAAGAAGGAACTGGGTGAGCTTAACAAGCTCAGTGAATGCTCAGAGTAACCACAATGTACACACAATATCAAAGGTCAATCAAGAGCATACTATAATAGATTCACAACCATATTCCATTCGAGTCAAAATTACATGTTCATGCATCATTAATTCGTTTAACAATAATTCTTCAAGACTAAAACAACATATACATGCTTTAATAACTCACAAGCTTAACTTATATATTCAAAGGCATTTACAAGTTATATGAAAATAACCCAATCCACAATTACATATGCAATTTACTATAAGAACATACTAACATTTTCATGTAACTTAAATCAACTCATTTAACATATTATTCACAATTAAAAGTAGCCATCTCTTATTGTTTTATCATAACATAAAAGATCATATTTAAATGATAAATTAGCATAGCAACCACATATTTATTTAAGCACACATCACATTACACATATAAACATTTTAAGATACTTTGGAACTTGAGGCTATGAAACATAAAAGTGTGGTCTATCATCACCCATCAGATACACAGATCTCCAACACACCAATTGACTCATAGAGTTAAACATATCTCAAAACGGACGCATAAAGCTAGCACTCGCCAACACACCAAACATGTCCCCTTGAATAGAGCTTACCTCACATTCTCTTATCTCTCCAACATGTCTCAAGGCATCAATTTCCAAATCACATAGCATATATAGGTGATTACTCACAATATTATGGCATGCCAACTATATCCAACGGTCTCATAAGGTCACAATGCCAAAATATCCATATCATAATTACATATTTTTAATTACTAATTTGATGCACATCATTTTAGTTTATATTCGTCAACTCACATTAAAAATTTGTACACAATGCATGCTTATCAAATTCACATTTAATTACACTTAAAGTGCCACAGTTATACTCATTGAGCCATCATATATCCGTCAACATATGAGTGCATTAAAATCTATCACATACAAAAATCTATTACATTAATATCATATTCCACAATACAACACATACATACTTACTGGCTTTTGGACACTTTCACTGCATATCTTTGTATCGCTAACACAACATCATTATTGTCATTCAACATATTTAACATACCCATAATACAATACAAGTCACAATATTGCATCATAATAATCAATTCATAGTTATTCACATATTCACATAATTTGCCAAAAGTAAAACAAGGAAAATAGAAAGCTTACACTCAAAACTTAGGATAGAGGTTTAGGCTAATCCTAAGCTCCCAATCAACACTAAGAATCATGTCTACAAGTAGCAATTCCAAACACTCACCAAATTCACTTTCACCGAGAAGCCAAAAGCTTAAACTAGCTTTTCCTTACCTTTCACCTTACTTGAAAAAGGTTCCAACGATTTTGATGCTTCATACATATTAACCACACAATATACATAATTAATATTCAGCCAAAGACTCACTTAAACCAACCAAAATCACAAGCATATGATATGTTCCTCAATAAACTGAAATTTTGACTAACAAACTTGAAACTCAAATATCTCGGTCTATACTTAGTCTTATTACCTAAAACAAATTTTGTTCACCTAATTATTCACGTACAACTGGTTCTCAACCTTTAAAATACTTAAAACTACACGTTTTAAGGTATTAATTTTTTTTACATGTTTATGGTAATTTTCGTAAAAATTTATTAAATCCTTAGAAATCCTTAACGAAACTTTAAAGTAAGTTTAGAATCCTTCTTATCATATTAAAAACAAGTTGAAAAGAACTTTGAAACCACGTTTTTACTCAAAATTTCAAAATCCGCCATTAATGACCCAATTTTTGACTTTTATTTAAAACATGTGATTTAATGGCTAATAAATCAGTTTTAAAGACTAGATAACATTAAAAGCTGAGAAGGAACCGAATCGTTACCTTAGATGACGAGAAATAGAGTATTTGATCCAAAACCCAAAAAAACCACAAGCTTGAGAATGGAGGAAACTATGGTGTTTTGGGTGCTTTTTTGGTTTTAATAGAAGTTTATAACTTAAGAGATGATAGAAATCAAAAGGAAATAGGATTTGGAGTTCAAATTTAGTTGAAATAGCAAGAGAGAATCAAGAGATGGTAAACACAAATTTGATGTTATTTTTACGTGATATAACTTGGTGAATAGAGGTTATTTAGCTTGAATTTTAAAATTTGGTTAAATTTCTTCATAAAAACTCTCAATTTTGACTCTTTTACAAATCAGTCCTATTTTCAAAATTAAAGGTACTTAAAACTCATTTTCAGAAATTGATTTAATTTTTTAAAAACCATAGTAAAAAACATTAACAATAAACAATGTGGCAAAATTTCGAACACTCTAAGGATAAAATTTCTAAGTTACCCCTAAAACTCTGGGGCCCTATTTTAGGGTGTTATAGATTTAACTCTCTCCTTGACTAGCCTATCTTTAATTTTCAACTTCACTAGATTTTCCTCCACTTGCCCTGGATTTTTAGTAGGGAAAATAAGGCTAATTTTAATAAATATTGCCACTTGTCAAGATTCACCTTGAGAAAATGAGAATATATATATGGTAAGAAGGGAAAATTCATATAGCTTTCTTCCTTCCATTCTACGCTTTAGTTCTTTTTAAAACTAAATATTTTCTTCTTCTTCATCATACTAGAAGTTACAGTCTTTGGGTTAATCAATGAATGTTTTAACCTCCCTGTAAGTCTGATGGCTCTGCATGTTATGACTTTAAAAGAGTAAGGGTGTTAAGAAGCTTATAAACAATAGAGTATGAATAAGAGGTCCAACATGGGGGTTGTCTGTAATTGAGATTTGGATGGAAATTCCATGTTCTTTTAAATAGTTGCTACAACTGGTTCGGGAAGGACGATCATGTTTAAAACTCCAAGCTACAATAAAGGTGAGTTTTAGGTGAGTCTTTATCCTGACTTGTGTATCTTAGTATACAATGGAAATTCCTATGTTAATGTCATCTAGGATAACTGGCGAGTGTTTGTGTCTGTAAAGTATCATAAAGTTGTTACATGTCTACAAATGAGATATATGAGTTAGTTCATGAATAAGATGATGTGTGGTATGTATGTATAAGAAGTCAAGCATGGGAGAGTATAAAGTTGTCAGAAGTTTGAATGAATCTAGGTAAGTGTATTATGTGTTAAATGCGTAACACAACCATTTGTGATGCCTTTGTTAGGTAGATACATTGCTAATAGGATTAACAGATCACGATATGGTAATGTGTAAAACCTTGTGGTAGAGACCCATGGCATCATATGACAATGAAAGTATTCATGGTGTTGCCTTCGATAAGATGTAAACCGAACTGGCAGAGCACGATATAAAATATGTACAAGACCATGTAGAAGAAACCTATGGCACCTTTTAAGATAGTCTATCAGGACAGTAAACGCGGAATGTTTTGTAAAGCCTTTATGGCATATTCGGCAAAGCCTGTATGGTATATTTTGTAAAGATTTTGTGGCATATTCTATAAAGTCTTTGGGGTGTGTTCTATAAAGCATTTGTGGCATATTTTGTGGCGTCTATGTGGCATATTTTGTATGCCTTTGAGACCAGATCTGGATAATCACCTTTGTGGTAAGAACAGGGTAAGTTTAGAGACTTCTTCATCAAATGACTCTCTGGTAGAGATCTGAGTAAGTTACAAGATATCTCTGTTTGGTTAACCTTGTGATGAGATTGAATATGACTTAAAGGCATTTCCTGAAGAGTTCTCAGCAATGTTCCTAAAGGGTGAATTTTCCATAGTAGCCTGTCAATCCAAGTAACTTGGCGTATTCATAATTAAGAACAGTCTGAGAGTTTCTCAGATCTGAAATCGTTTACGCTATGTAAGGAAGTAATCTGAATTATCTAGTATCAGTCAAATCTAAATGTTTCACACTATATATAACAAGGTTATTTGAAGTATAAGTTGTCCATCAAATTAGAGCGTTCTTATGATATGTAACATGGTTGTTTGGGATTCCACAAGATGACTTAGAAGATTTCATCCATTAGAATACGTTGTGATCTTGTAATAGCCCGTCTGCTGAAGTCTCTATTTATGATTACTTTTTATTGTATTAAGTGTAATTCTGAGTAAGTAAAAGCATTAGTTGTGGCTAAGTATGGATTTTGTGTACACGCTAATTAGTGAAATTGTAACACCCCAAACCCGGCCTAAACATTACGGTCGAATCTGGTGATGTCACAATGTAACACCCCTTACCCGTATTCTACGCTGGAATAAGGTATGAGGCATTACCAGAATAAATACACTTATAAACATATTAAACCGAGCTATAAAATTTCATCCAAATTAAAAATTTTCAAATTATTATCTTCGAGTCGCTAATTAGGGTTTACGAGGCCCAATACATACCCATTCATATGCTCAATATATCCGTTAAACTAATCCAATATTGAAGAATCCACTTTAAGTCAGAATCAATATTAATCACAATCATAAATCTTTTCATGTTATTTTCATATATCACTAACTGAACTTCGAATGTCAATTTACGAATATGTAATTCACTAGCACATTCTGGTATACACAATGTTTAATTGATGAAATCATTTAATTGAACTAAATTTCATATTCACTCCAAATTTTCTTCTATATCCGAAAATGCTTTCACTTACCATTTACCTAACCAATTTCTCGAACCATGCTATCACACAACAATAATACATCACATGTGCTTAATGAATTCAATGTTCCAATCTTATCACCATCAAATCCATGTCATTCGAATACTTAAAGTTTATTCAAGCATATATTATTAAGTTTCATATACCAAGAATATGTCAAAATTACGAATACGCAATCCATTCATTTGTCATTTGTTTGACTAGAAAATTAATCTCAAAATTCATAACATTCCATTACTTAAGATATGCCATAAAACACTCCTTTAACATAAACTAGCACCATGGCCTTATTTTCAGTATGCTACTTATTCCCCTTTTTCCGAATCACATAGTAAAATATTACAAATATGTATATATACGAATACTATAATTATGCATCAACTTACCAAAATGAGTTAATTCATGAGCCACTCATGACATCATTTCATGCCAAATATACCAAATGCATATGCTATGAAACTTTATTTTCTCTCATGAGCTTACCATGACTAGTAATGCACCAATATAACCATCACTCCTATTTCAATATTTATCGATTATAATCAGAAATTTAACCAATTATACACAAATAATTCATATACTTTATTGTCCTCCTCCTTCACTCCATCCCACATGCTTTATGTATATAACATGCTTAAATAGCATTATACATAATTTCACTACTGACTTATATTTAAATTCAAAGTTGTCTAGTCGAGTTACAGTCACTAAATTATTCTTATCTAGAACTACAGAGCCCCAAATTAAGTTTTGTTAATTTTCCCCAAAACTAGACTCACATATCTTCTTACCATAAAATTTTCAGAATTTTTCGCTTAGCCAATTAGTACAGTTTATTCTTTAAAGTCACCCATGTTTCACTGCTCAACATCTTTGACCTCTCTCCACTAAAAATGAATTATCTCATTGTACAAAATTTAGATGATATTTTAATTTATTTCCTGTAAAAATAGACTCATTAAAATTCTACGAATATAAATTATAACTCATAATTATTTTTGTACATTTTTTAATTATATTCCAAATTCAAAACAGGGGATTCCGAAATCAATCCAATGCTGCCTCTCTAAAATTCAAATATATAAAAATATATAACTCTTTTTCTTGCTCTGTTTCTTTTATGTAAAAATATACTTATTAAGCTTTCATTTCATTTCTTATTAACTCTCTAATTCAATTTCCACCATTTTTGGTGATTTTTCAAAGTCACACTATTGTTACTGTCCAAAACTGTTTTGTTGCTAATATTACTTTTTCATAATTTCACTTTTTCACTTTCAATCATTATTCAATTCAATTCCACACATATATTCATCATTCAATCACACTTAAACATTACATGATCTCATGTATTTTCACTTAGTCAATTTCCAGATGAACACTTCGGAATAATAATAGATACACGGTGGATTCAGCAAACAGCTACCACCCTTTGTAATCGATGATATCCGGTAGGATCAGTACATAGCAACCACCTTATAATTAATGATACCGGTTCACATAATAGCCTGCACATAGTATTTAACATGTGACCATCACTATCCGATACACGTAGTAGCCTACACGTAGTACTACACACGTGATCGAAGCTATCCGGTACGCATAGTAGCCTGCACATAGTACTACACATGCAACCTATCATTCTGGTACACGTAGTAGCCTGCACATAGTACTACACACGTGACCATCACTTTCACTTTCACATAGTGGCCAACACACAGTCCATGCCACACATATGATCATTTATGTCACTTCATTCGTATCCCTTTTTATTCCGAATGTTCAATCGGGAAATTTCTCACTTTTTCCCATTTTTTCCTTTTTCACGAATCAAAGTCAATTCCTTGTCTTTCTTGACTTATAATAACACATTTAACTTATTTAACACTAACATTATGCAATCCGGTCCAAAAATCACATTTTGGAAAGATTACATTTTTGCCCCTAAAGTTTCACAAAATTATGATTTTTCCCCTACGCTCGGAAATTAAACTTTATTCCTTTTTCCTATGTTTTATGACATGCTGAACATTTTTCCCTTCTATGGCAACATCAAATTCTCACTCTAACACTTACTTATGAACATTAGGTATTTTTACCGATTATGTCAATTTACTCGTTTTCACTTAAAATTAGCTAGCAAAAGTTATTTAACATAGTTTTAAGCTTCATATTCTACCATAAAACATCAAAATAAACACATTTCAGCTATGATTATTTTTCCAAATATGAACCCTAAGTTAAATTATTGCTAGAATAAGCTAAATCAAGTTATCGGGACTCTAAAAACGTAAATAACATTAAAAACGAGGCTTCAAATCACTTATTATGAAGCTTGGAAGCCTGAAAACCCTAAATATGGCTTCCCCTTGCTGATTTCGTTCACCATGGAGAAGATGGACAAATTTTTGGCTATTTTGGCCTTTTTAATTCTTTTAATTACTAAATGACCAAAATGCCCCCAACTTAAAAATTTCCTATTTCACTTATCTCTTGTCCATTTTTGTCCATCAGGTTAACCAATGGTCTAATTACCATTTAAGGACCTCCAATTTAAAATTTCATAACAATTGGACACTTCTAACATGTAGAACTCAACTTTTGCACTTTTTACAATTTAGTCCTTTTGGCTAAATTGAGTGCCCAAACATCGAAATTTTTGAACGAAATTTGTACGAAATCATTCCGTGAAATTGTAGACTATAAAAATATAATAAAAAATAAATTTTTCCTCGTCAGATTTATGGTCTCGAAACCACTGTTCTGACTAGATCTAAAATCGGGTTGTTACAACTCTCCCCCCTTTAGGGATTTTCGTCCCCGAAAATCTTATCAAAAAGTAGATTAATGATCTGATTCCACTCAATACATTTCAAATTCGGACAGAACTTTATATTTTTCACTGACACTAAATATTTTAAACTCCTATAGTTATCAAATATGTTACATAACTCCTTTCCTGCAGTTTTAACTATAAAAATCACAAAATACCTCTGTACACTCTTTCACTAGAACACTCTTCAAACAGTTCAGTAACGTATGTTGATAATCAATAACTCTTTATTCAACTCAGGTTGAATCATAAATGATGTTTCAGTTGACAATATTTTCGTGCAAAAGAAAATTTCAACAATTAGATTAACTTTAATTTACCTCAATATTTCTTAATTAGAATCCTTATGATAGATATAATTCTGTATCAAGTCTTCAAGAATACAAATTCTTCTTCTAAATTAAACCTCAATCTATATATATACACTCAAAATTTCAAGTCCGGTAGATATATTCAAACTCGTATAACCCAGACATATCATTATACAGAAGCCACAACCATCATATAAAACGATATCAATTCCGATGATATCCCAAAAGATGTCTAAAAGATCAATGTCTCTCAATGTCTCTCATAGATATTAAAATCCAAAGTAATAGAAGCAATATAATCTTCACGTATATTCAACAGAACAATAGCCAGTAGAAATAAAATATTAGCCTCACTCAGACTTTACCGTCAATTTTCATATTCACACAAGGAAATAAATACCAGAAAAAGACATGGCGATGTCGAACATAACCCAAACAAACCAATAATTCTTTCATCTATTAATATGTTTAGCTAATGTTCTCATGTAATAAGAATTCTTTTTGAAACTAAACAGTCACATATACTTCTGAGGATAATTGTACACACAGAATGTCTAAAAGGATTCATAGTAGTTACCCATTACAGCTACTATACTCAGCCATTATTATAATACAAACATTACTCAATTGTCTAATTTTGTCATCAGAATTTTCATATTATCTCTTTACTAACAGAAATCGATCCAGAAAAATTTTCGGTTATTTTTTTTCTTTAAATAACATACTTGAATAAATTATTTAATCGGATTTAACTTCTTTTGTGATAGTAGCTTTACATAATTTGAGTAGTTTTCAAAACTATCCAATATCTCACTCTCTTTTTATATTGTCTTCATTTGCTAATTCATTCACTTTTCTGACCACATTATTAATCTTTCGTACACAAATTTCTGTAACACTACACACGTAAGCTTATTCAACCAGCATCTTACAAATTTCATTATAACATTTTACTAATATGGCGGGTGAGTGTAGTAAAGCCTCAAATTTATCTTACACATAAATGCGCATAACACATACTATCACAAATAGCCAATTCATTACAAATTTCACATTCTCAAAGCATTTAATAAACATTTGCTTTTAATCACTTTTGTTCTCAACACATAATTCATATGCCAACTCAAATCACTAATTCACAATCAAAATTTCTATATAGCATCATAATCCAAATATCATAACTCATATGCTCGTATAATTATAACATTTATCAATAACAAAATGTTATATTCTTTGATCTATACATTTATGAGTTTCAACTCATAATCAATACATTTTCACTCAAACATTTAAGTGTTTACTTCTATACTGTCAGAATTAACTCAGTTGAAAAACATATCTGTCTCATCAAGATAATTTTTGTCATAAAACAATACTAATGAGGGGGTGATGTTGAGGTCATAAAGCTTTTAACTTGCTCTCATAAATACATATATATATGACTTTGCATTCATCATAAATGCAATACCATCATAACCACGTAATTCATTCCAAGCAAATTAACACATCTATGTATTATGAATATTTTCTGTCACCCACAATTTCACACAATGAATTTACTTACTCGAGCTCAATATTAATATCTAATTAAATTCCAATACTTAGCTTCCATTTTACTTACCGACATTGATTCAATTAGAGAACGTCTTACCGAATTGAGTATTTCGTTTTCTCTATGCCATAGTCCAACTATGGTCTTACACATATTTACATATTGATGCCATAGCCCAGCTATGGTCTTACACAATAGCACATATCACACCGATGCATTATCCCGGATATGTTCTTATACAGAAATCACACATCACATGTTGCCATGGTCCAACCATGGTCTTTTTCGTCAATTCATCACATATCACTAAACGAAAGTACTCATTCCTGTGTTCTACTCAATTTAATCTTCCAATTCAATTTTCATGCTATTATAATATTCATGGTTTAATAGTAAAGACATAAAACAAATATCTTATTATCTTTAATTTAACAATTAAACATAAGATTCTGTCATATGAATGTACTGACTTCACTTATTCAAGCAGATGTACATAAACCCACATTCCATTTATTTAAATAAATTCGCTTACCATATTCACTTAATCAAATATGTTGAGCACATAGCATCATATAATAAGCAACATACTTGGATGAGCTTATCACAACATAAACTTTCATTTCGTTTTTTTCTTTTTTTTTTTTTCAACTTATGATCATCTCTTTTCATACATGAACCATACATATCACGAATTTTTATTCTTACCTTTCCAAATTCCAACATAACGTGAGCATATTTCATTTATGTCAATACCATTTTCAGCATTATCGAAAATACCTCGGTTGAAAATCATCTTTGTCTTAACAAAACAATTTCGTTAGAGCCTGGAGATATCACACCATCACGAGCCATAACATGGCAAGTATAGCTGAACTCACATATGCTACGTTCGGTCCGAGAATCGACTAAACCGTAGCTCTGATACCACTAAATGTAACACCCCAAACCCGGCCTAAACATTAAGGTCGAATCTGGTGAAGTCACATTGTAACACCCTTTACCCGTATTCTACACTGGAATAGGGTATGAGGAATTACCAGAATAAATACACTTATAAACATATTAAACCGAGTTATAAAATTTCATACAAATTAAAAACTTTCAAATTATTATCTCCAAGTCACTAATTAGGGTTTACGAGGCCCAATACATACCTATTCATATGCTCAATATATATCCGTTAAATCAATCCAATCTTGAAGAATCCACTTTAAGTCAGAATAAATATTAATCACAATCATAAATCTTTTCATGCTATTTTCATATATCACTAACTGAACTTCGAATGTCAATTTACGAATATGTAATTCACTAACACATTCTGGTATACACAATGTTTAATTGATGAAATCATTTAATTGAGCTAAATTTCATATTCACTCTAAATTTTCTTCTATATCCATAAATGCTTTCACTTACCATTTACCTAACCAATTTCTCGAACCAAGCTATCACAGAACAATAATACATCACCTGTGCTTAATGAATTCAATGTTCCAATCTTATCACCATCAAATCCATGTCATTCGAATACTTAAAGTTTATTCAAGCATATATCATTACGTTTCATATACCAAGCATATGTCAAAATCACAAATACACAATCAATTCATTTGTCATTTATTTGACTAGCAATTTAATCTCAAAATTCATAACATTCCATTACTTAAGATATGCCATAAAACACTCCTTTAACATAAACTAGCACCACGGCCGAATTTTCAGTATGTTATTTATTCCCCTTTTTCCGAATCACATAGCAAAATATTACAAATATGTATATATTTGAATACTATAATTATGCATCAACTTACCAACATGAGTTAATTCATGAGCCACTCATGACATCATTTCATGCCAAATATACCACACGCATATGCTATGAAACTTTATTTTCTCTCATGAGCTTACCATGACCAGTAATGCACCAATATAACCATCACTCCTATTTCAACATTTATCGATTATATTCAGACATTTAACCAATTATACACAAATAATTCATATACTTTATTGTCCTCCTCCTCCTCTCCATCCCATATCCTTTATGTATATAACATGCTTAAATAGCATTATACATAATTTCACTATTCCCTTATATTTAAATTCAAAGTTGTCTAGTCGAGTTACAGTCACTAAATTATTTTTATCTAGAGCTACAGAGCCCCAATTTAAGTTTTTTTAATTTGCCCCGAAACTAGACTCACATATCTTCTTACCATAAAATTTTTAGAAATTTTTTCTTAGCCAATTAGTACAGTTTCTTCTTTAAATTCACCCATGTTTCACTGCTCAACATCTCTAACCTCTCTTCACTAAAAATGAACTATCTCATTGTACAGAATTCAGATAATATTTCTGTTTATTTCCTTTAATTATATTCCAAAGTCAGAACAGGGGATTCCGAAATCAATCCGTTCCTGGCTCACTAAAATTCAAATATCTCAAAATATATAACTCTTTTTCTTGCTCTGTTTATTTTATGTAAAAAGATACTCATTAAGCATTCGTTTCATATCTTATTCACTCTCTAATTCAATTTCCACCATTTTTGGTGATTTTTCAAAATCACACTATTGTTACTGTCCAAAACTGTTTTGTTGCTAATATTACTTTTTCATAATTTCACTTTTTCACTTTCAATCATTATTCAATTCAATTCCACACATATATTCATCATTCAATCACACTTAATCGTTACATGATCTAATGTATTTTCACTTAGTAAATTTCCCAATAAACACTTCTGAATAATAACAGATACACAGTGGATTCAGCACACAACTACCACCCTTTGAAATGAATGATATCCGGAGGGATCAGCACATAGCAACCACCTTATAATTAACGATACCGGTTCACATAGTAGCCTACACATGGTACTACACATGTGACCATCACTATTCGATACACGTAGTAGCCTGTACATAGTACTACACACGTGATCGAAGCTATCCGGTACGCATAGTAGCCTGCACATAGTACTACACATGCGACCTATCATTCTGGTACACGTAGTAGCCTGCACATAGTACTACACAATTGACCATCACTTTCACTTTCACATAGTAGCCAACACACAGTCCATGCCACACATGTGATCATTTCTGTCACTTCATTCGTATCCCTTTTTATTCGAAATGTTCAATCGGAAAATTTCTCACTTTTTCTCATTTTTTTCTTTTTCACTAATCAAAGTCAATTCCTTGCCTTTCTTGACTTATAATAACACATTTAACTTATTTAACACTCACATTATTCAATCCAGTCCAAAAATCACATTTTGGAAAGATTACATTTTTGCCCCTCAAGTTTCACAAAATTATGATTTTGCCCCTAGGCTCAGAAATTAAACTTTATTCCTTTTTCCTATGTTTTATGACATTCTGAACATTTTTCCCTTCTATGGAAACATCAAATTCTCACTCTAACACTTCATTATGAACATTAGATATTTTTATCGATTATGTCAATTTACTCGTTTTCACTTAAAATCGGCTAGCAAAAGTTATTTAACATAATTTTGAGCTTTATATTCTACCATAAAACATCAAAATAAACACATTTCACGTATGATTATTTTTCCAAATATGAACCCTAAGTTAAATTATTGCTAGAATAAGCTAAACCAAGTTACCGGGACTCTAAAAACGAAAAGAACATTAAAAACGGGGCTTCGAATCACTTACTATGGAGCTTGGAAGCTTGAAAACCCTAAATATGGCTTCCCCCTTGCTGATTTCATTCACCATGGAGAAGATGGACAGATTTTTGGCTATTTTGGCCTTTTTAATTCTTTTAATTACTAAATGACCAAAATGCCCCCAACTTAAAAATTTCCTATTTCACTTATCTCTTATTCATTTTTGTCCAACAAGTTAACCAATGGTATAATTACCATTTAAGGACCTCCAATTTAAAATTTCATAACAATTGGACACTTCTAACATGTAGAACTCAGCTTTTGCACTTTTTACAATTTTGTCCTTTTGGCTAAATTGAGTGCCCAAACGTCGAAATTTATGAACGAAATTTTCACGAAATCATTCCGTGAAATTGTAGAACATAAAAATATAATAAAAAGTAAAATTTTCCTCTTCAGATTTGTGGTCCCGAAACCACAGTTCTGACTAGATCTAAAATTGGGCTGTTACAGAATTCTGTGTTATAACGAGTTCTGTGATCTGCGAATCATGTATTTTGGTAAGATCTGTGGCTTGGTAGATTATTTTTTTTGGTATACGTCACCTCAAATGTGTTGGTGAAGTCATCAAAACGGTAGTTTCATATATTTATTTTTTTATAAGACTATTTAGTTAGTCTGGTGAAAACTAGTTTGAGTGGAACTAAGATACTGACTTAAATTATGATAAGTGCACTTAATCACAAAAATAAAGAGTGTTAGTGGAATAATCTAGTCTTTCCACTAACCCATGTCTCTATGCTTAAGTATATAAAGATATTAGTGTCTTCATCAATAGACTTTTGCGTTTTTCTATGTTTTCATCTTCTTCTTGATTTTATCTACATTCTCTGTCAAAGCTTAAGTTTAGAAAAGATTCAGAAGTTTAGTTTACTATACTAAGCCAACTCCTACATTTTTTTTAACTCTCTAGTAAATATAAATGAACCCTAGGTTATTTCCATATACGTGTTGTTAAGTTCTACAAGCATAAGTGTTAGATTTATATATAATGAATGAAACTTCATGGTTATGGGTTATGGGTTAATGTTTCGTGCTTACATATTTATATTCAATAGTGTAATGATCTCATAAGTTTAATTATCCATATTTTAGCTCAAGACATTATAGAATATCTGAGTAAAAAAGGTAAAGGTCCTACTATCTAGACTGTGTTGTATTTCTGGTGAGTTCCTTTTTGCTTCTACGTGTGTAATATTCGTGTTTTATGACTTGTGTAAGGTAAGTGCTTGTACTCTGTAAAGGTGTAATGTGTATATGAATAGGGTGTTTAGAGTTGTCAGTTCGAGTTTGTTATGTTTGTGTTAAAGTGTAAGAATCATTCTTCATTCTTAAACCACAACCTTTTGCTTCTAACAAGAATGATATAGATTGTTTTATGGAAATGGTGCTAAAGAAAAATATTCATGGCGATGTCTTCGATGGGATGTACATTGAACTAACAGATTGCAATACATGAAAATGGTTGTGTAGCCTCTAGTAGGGCAAATGTATATTGTAAACTAGATTGACAAATCACAACAAAGGATACAAACCAAAGGAATGTGAAGGGAATGAATGATATGATTCTAACTATGGTTTCGGGTGTGTGGCTTGTTAGAGTATGCCCAAAGATCAATCATGAGATGGTTGTAATAACATACTTGATTTATCATGTTTATTAATATAAGGCGTTACCATTATTATTTCAGTTTCTTTTCTGTGTATATATAAATAAACTGTTTTATAATAATGGCCTGAGAATAATATGATTATTCTTAAAAGTTCCTTAGTCAAGTATTATTGTTGGATAGAACAACGATAATGCATTAAGACTAACGTGTAGTTGATTGATGATAAAGAGTTGTCATTGATATGGAATGTCAGAATCATTACATGAATATGTGTGTTAGAGAACAACATATTGGACTGACCCGTTATGAGTATGTTTCTTGGATTATTATGTAATTGTCACAACATTACTCATAATGATTAATATTTATATGATCCTCGGACTTGAGATCATCATAATCCCAACATCGTGAGTTGTATATTTTGATACAGATCAAACGTATAATCGTGAATCGGTTGTTCTATAAAGACCGATGTTCGATATACCACAATCTATGTAGAGGGATATGGTTGGTCGATATAGGATAAGTCCTCCTACATAATGGGAGTAATATCTTAGGCCACTTGATTAAGTGAGACTAGAAATGCATGGCCATGCTCAAATAAGTTGATATTAGATGTCATACTTATTTGTATATCGTAGTCTGCTTAAGATATCAAGGAACATGGAATGGACAATTCAAGTGTGACTATTCCATGACTTGTGTCCAATCCGAGATAAAGGACTTAAGGATTATTGCATAAAAGGTTAATCATAAAAGGTTATGTCGAATCATGATCTCTTGTGACTTAGGTAGCAATGATGCATTGTTAGATGCCACTCATTGTTCGTAGGATTAGAATGTTCTAGTGTTATCGCTAACGTTACAAGAACCTCTGTGGTCACACCCTATAGTTGAAATGAACGGAATAAACCATAGTTGGTATTGTTTTTGGGTCGCTTGAATTAAATTAATTATAGAATTAATTTAATTCGGTAATCAAATTTCAACACATTATGTACAAGGTTGTTGTGCGATAGTGAAGACATGAATTTGGTTAGCATAAGAATTCAAATAAATATATGGTTTATCGAACTTATATTATAATTAATGTAATTATAATTTTCAGATTAAAATATTATTATATTTATTTAATTCTTAAAAACCCTAAAACAAAAGGATATATATAATCCTGCTTTTCTTTGTTTGAGTCTAGCGACCTTCAAAGAAAAATAACTCTCAAAACTGTTTTGGGGATTCCTTCCGTTCGTAGTCAACTAGGTGGATTACATAGAGGCCGGAATCACAATAGATTGCGGTTTGGTTCGACAGCAGATCAGACTACTCGTTGTTGAGGTGTTGCTGTCTACTCTGAATAAACATTAGGTAATTTCGCAACCTCTTTCACCCTGATTCGTTCCTCACACATGAATCCTGGTTAGGATCGCCGGATTTTTATTTTTCGCTGCGCCTTAGGAGTGCCGGCGATCCAACATGGCTAACATGAAAAACTTTTGTCTGAATAGTCATATGGGCGTATTGTATACGCCAAATGAATAGTAAACCAGTGTATAGTCTATCTATGAATGGCACTCCCCATTTGGAAAACTATATGATTGTATTTGAACCTTGAAAAGATATGCTTGAATTATTAATAAATATTGTTATGCTTTCTTTTGAACTTACGTTGTTTCCCTTTTCTTGCTCAGGCTTACAATTGAAGGAAGACATTCTGTTAGGCTACGCCAAAAGACATCTACTGCTAGGGGTGAGCAAAATCCGGTTCGATTCAAAAAACTTGATAAAAAATTCAAATTTTGAATTAAATAGTTCGAGTTATTTAAGTTAAATAAGTTATTTGGATCAACTCGAATAAAAAAATTAAGTTTTTCGGTTTAACTCCAATATGAATTACTCAATTCGAGTTATCCAAAAATCTGAATAAGAAAAGGCAAAACTACGCCGTTTTGATAAATTTTTACTCATTAAGTTAAAAGGCAGAACAATTATATTTGTTTATGTAGTTAAATAATCTTGTACTTCGTTGACCACTTTCGGATGTACTAACGTCCAAAGTGTGAATACTGCAATAAGATATAGAAAGACAAGGCGATATCTACAAGTATATGGGTCGAGCTGTAATATAGTTTTAGAACAAAGTAGGTGAGTACTCCAAGGATCGTATCCAAGGAAGGCGAGTGCCAGATAAATTTTAACCTAAACACTAAAAGATATAATTAATACTTTTAAATCAGTTATAGTACTAAAAATATGAAATAAATGATTTTTGAGGTTTTATAATAATAGTAATAAGAACAAAATAACATAAAAAGATAAAATTCAAGAGATTAAAAAGGGAGAATAAGTCAAATCCGATTATGGGTGATTAGCTCGCTTCGGTAATCTCCATCAATTTTCATTTCCGGTTCCTCGTTAATCAACTAGTTTATACGCTAGTACGATCTTCCAATTATCCACTAACATAAAGAGTCAGTAAGAACTACGTATCTTCCAACCTCACGATTCAGACTGGTTTGGGGGTTAAGGTGTTCACGGATGGACAATACCAATTTTGGGTTATTTCCGACCTTGATGACTTCTCAAGGTTGTCAGGCCTCGTGTTTGTTTCATATTCTTCCTTTCCCAAATAGCTGATACATTCAGTAACCCTACAAAACAGTTAACAAATCATACCTCTACTCGTTAATCCCCCATAGAGGGATTAGTTCCTCATGGGTTCCATAGAATCAATATAAAGAAACTGCATGCTAATTAAATCAACAAGATAGAGTAAATGAAAGGGCCTGATTGTATTGAAAGTAAGCATGAATTCAGAGAGTTTGAATGCTTCCACAATTCAGATCTCTTGAAATCAACAAGAACAATTGAAATAAATCTAAAACTCTAAGAAAGAAAGAAAGATGAACTAAATTTACAAGAGAGAATTTGGGCTAAAGGATTGATCCCGTAACAAGTGACAAATGATCCTATTTATAGCCTTTAGGTAGTCGTCATCCTTAACCCTAGGTTAGCTAACGTTCCTAAGTTTAAAGTTTGATTCTACAGACCAAAACACCTTAACTTTGTGTGTTGTTTCTGTCACAGAGTCGATGTCACAACACATCAGGACCTATTTCGCGACATAGTAATCAATATATTCATCTGCAGCTATCTTCAGGGGTATGTCACGACACCCTCAGTCTGTGTCATGCCATCGAAGGCAATCTTGAGTTTTCTCCATTCTTCTCCCTATGTTGCTACATCGAGTCATCCGTGTTGTGACATAGCGACCAGTATCTGTTCAATGCACCTTCTAATGGTCTCCTGCACACTCACAAAGTGCGTTAGCTCATCCTTAGGCCTCATTTGGCCCTTAAGCAATAAAAGACTCAATTTGTACATTTTATTGAATGCAAATAAAACTATGAAAACTTAAATAAAACATAACGAAAATGCTTTGTATTCAAGCCCCTTAAATGTGAAAACTAGTTTAATCTGCTACACCGAATTATGAAAGATCAAACTCCCCTACACTTAAGTCATTACTTGTCCTCAAGCAATATAAACAAAAATAAAAATGACGACCCTTGAACAAATATATGACTTAGGAATTTCATGCTTACTAACAACTTTGACATGATGAATAATTGACTTGCCACTTTTGATCACAAACATCCAAGTTCAGTATGTTACAAAATATAGAAGCATTAAGGGTCTCACCTGTAGGGGTCCATCAACAAATCATACAAGTACTTTGATTATTCGAGCAGAATACAAATAGTCATTTATGTGTATGTCTAGTATGATTTCCATTCATGTATAAGGATATTAAGGTCACATAGAACTTTTCAGCGTGTAATGTTCTAAGGCTTAGGACAGGTATGGAATTCAAAAACAGTAAGCATCAAAAGGGTTACAAACACGAAAATAGTTTGGCATATTGTATTAATTCCTATTCTTCTCCTCTTTGTGACCTTTACCCGCTCACCACTTCATTTCTCCTTCTCTAACCTTCTTTTTCTCTTCATTTATAGGAAATTATAAAATGACATAGTAACTATGGGCAGCCTACAAGTTTCTATGCACTAATGAATGTGTTTCTCTTTCTTTTGTTACTTTGTGACTTCCTTGTTCAACTCATCTCACTCAAGATTGCTTTTCATTTTTCGAGAACTTTTTCTACTTGTGTTACTTTTACTTTTTTTGGGGATTTTTATTTTATTTTGCACTTTTGAGGCTAACCTATAGCCCCTATATCACACTAATCCTTCCTATTTCACTTTATTTTATATCCATCATGCCTATAGAATTTTTCATCTGCTCCTTTCTCACAAGCATTATACTTATCTCTAAAATCAGGATCATCAGAAAATAATTCTCTAATATATGTAAATCCGATCAACTGTGAATCAAGGTAACTCAAAAGGGTATATCTACGTGATAATGCATCAGCAACGACATTGTCTTTCCCTTTTTTGTAATGAATGACATAAGGAAAAGATTCCAAAAATTTAACCTATTTAGCATGTCGTTTATTCAATTTATGCTGACCTATAATATGCCGTAAAGCCTCATGGTCAATGTGGATGACAAACTCTTTAGGCAACAAATAATGCTGCCACGCCTCCAAAGCCTGGATCAGTGCGTACATTTCCTTGTCATAGACAGGATAATTCAACATTGCTCCGCTAAGTTTCTCACTAAAATATGCAACGGGCCTCTTTTCATGTGACAAAATAGCACCTATACCAACTCTAGAAGCATCACATTCAATTTCAAACATTTTATCAAAATTAGGTAATGCTAAAACAGACGCTTTTTTCAAGTAATCTTTTATTTTTAGAAAGGCATCTTCTTGTTCTTTACCCCAAGAGAAGACGAAATTCTTCTTTATAATCCCGATTAAGGGAACAGTAGTAGAACCGAATTGTGGAACAAACCGACGGTAAAAACTGGCTAAACCATGAAACTATCTAACCTGACTAATGGATGTCGGCCGTGGCTAATCTTGAGTCGCCTTTATCTTCTCAGGATCAACCTCAACTCCCTGAGAACTAACAACATAACCAAGAAATGTAAGTTTTTTAGTACAAAACACACATTTCTCCATGTTACCGAACAATTTCTCTTCTCGCAAAGTCTGCAAAACAGCTCGTAAATGTTCTATATGATCCTGCAAAGTCTTGCTATAAATCCATATGCCATCAAAGTATACAACACAAAATTTGCCTATAAAAGATCGCAGAACATGATTCATCAGTCGCATAAAAGTACTAGGTGCGTTTATTAATCCAAATGGCATCATTAACCATTCGTACAAACCTAGCTTTGTTTTAAAAGCTGTCTTCCATTCGTCGCCTTCTTTCATGCGAATCTGGTGATATCCACTCTTCAAATCAATTTTGGAGAAGACAGTCGCTCCACATAATTCATCCAGTATATCATCGAGTCGAGGAATGGGGTGTGATACTTGATTGTGAATTGATTTACTGCTCGACAATCAACACACATCCTCCAAGTCCTATCTTTCTTAGGTACCAACAGCATTGGTACGGCACACGGGCTTAAACTCTCTCGAATGTAACCTTTATCCAAAACTCTAAAATCTATCTTTGAAGTTCCTTTGTCTCTTCGGGGTTAATTCGACAGGCTGGTCTATTTGGAATCGTGGCTCTAGGAATGAAATCAATCTGGTGCTCAATGCCACGAAGAGGGGGTAAACCCTTGGGTGTTTCATCCGGAAACACATCTTGAAACTCCTGCAAAAGAGATGAAATGGAAGCAGGCAAAAAATTAAAAGTTTCAGACAATAAACAAGAATCTTTAAATAATAAAATGAGTAAAGATTGTTGAGAGGAAAGACATTTCTTGATTTCTTTGCTACTTGCATACACATTCATCTTGTTTTTTCCACAAACTTCTTCAGTATTCTTTCGCAATCTCTCATGATCTTCTTGCACTTGACTCGGTGTCAAAGGTGCTAAAGTGAACTTCTTTCCTTTGTGCATAAAAGAATATCTGTTTGTAAAACCATCGTACGTCGTCCTCTTATCAAACTGCCACAGATGACCTAATAGCAAATGGCTCGCATCCATTCAAACGACATCACAAAGTACTTCATCCTTGTACTTTCCAATGGCAAACGGAACTAAACCTGCCTGTTTACTTTAATCTCTCCTCCATTATTCAGCCACTGCAACTTGTAGGGATTGGGATGCTTTGTCGTCTTCAGTCCTAACTTTTCAACCATCATGGAACTAGCAACATTAGTGCAATTACCACCATCGATAACTACAATACATACCTTGTCATTGACGAGACATCTTGTATGAAAGATGTTCTCTCACTGCTGTTCTTCTTGAGTTGGTTGAGTGTTCAAACTTCTCTTGATAATATGTGCTTCACCAGTTGCAAATGTCTGCACATTGTCATCATCTTCATCAACATCTACTGTATGGAGTTCTGGCTCTTCTTCTTCTGTCTCGGACTCAATCTCGCCACTCTCTAATAATATCATGGTCCTCCAATTTGGACATTGACTGGCAATATGTCCTCTACCAAGGCACTTAAAGCATAAAATGTCTCTCGAACATTTTAGTTGCATTTGTTGTTTCCCACGCCCAGCATCAACAACTGAAGCCTTGGGTTTGCTCGTTTCACCCTTTTTTTTGATTTGGAATGGTGTTTGCTTCCAGAAATTGTTAGGAGTACCCAAAGGATTGGAAAATGATTAAATGGAGTATTACCTCTATTAGAATACTTTCTACGTTGCTGTCTTTCAACTTTAATCACCATATGCACCATGTCCTCCAACTCAAGTAATGCTGCAATTCAACAATGTTAGAAATTTCAGAGTTTAAACTTGCAAGGAATCGTGCCACAGTAGCCGCTCGATCCTCAACAATGTTGGCTCGCATCATGGACACCTCTATCTCCTTGTAGTAGTCTTCTACACTCCTATTTACATGTTTTGTTGATTGCAATTTCTGGAATAAATCGCGATGATAGTGAGAAGGAACAAATCACTGGCGCATGATTTGTTTCATTTCTGCCCAAGTTCTCACGGGACCTTCACCTGTACATCTTCGACTTATCAATAATTGATCCCACCAGATCAAGGCGTAGTCTGTGAATTCCATCATAGCCAAACGAACCTTCTTCTATTCTGAGTAATTATAACACTCGAAAACATGTTCTACCTGGCTTTCCCAAGCAAGATATGCATCAAGATCTGTTCGTCCCTGAAAAGAAAGTATAGCAACTTTTATGTTGGAAATATTATCATCAACTGCACATCCTGGTCGTTGATTCACCCTTGGTGAAAGTTCGACGTCATTTTCATCATTCTGTTCATTATGGACAGATTGGGAACCACCCCCATCGATCTTGTCCAAACGAGAATGTATAGGCTCTAATGCATTTTCTAACAGACATTGTAAGGTGCGAGTAAGAGCCTGTATTTGCAAATCTGGTGGCTGATTTTCATCACGAATACGACCTTTCGATCTTGTCATACTTAAACAACACAAAGAATACTGATAAAAAGTTAAGTAAAATAAAAATAATAAAAGTCCTCACAGCACACTCACAAAACCTCTTGGTTTCACTCCAAAGAACAGTGCACTCAAAATACACTCAACACTCGTGTTTCACTTGAGAGAATACTTGAACGGCTCTTTTTGTCTCCCCTTCTATTCTCACAATGCTTAATGCCTTTTTCCACTCGATCACTCGCAATCAGTTCTTTAGGGAACTAACCCGCTCCTTCGGAGTTGTTAACTATGTCAAACTTACAATAGAAAGGGAAAAGAAAAAAAAATAAAGGTTAAAGAAACAAACAGTTAAAGAAAGATATATGACTGAAGAGAAAAAAAATGAAGAAACAAGGATGATAACAAAAAAGAAAACTCAACAACTTACTACAAAAGAAATGCTTACAACAATCCTATCACCGAATCAAACAAGAAAAGTTGTTTTGGATGATTTTCACGTATTTCAAGGTGTAATTTGAGCATCTTCCAACATGTCACACACAATTCAACACTGTTCTTTTGTAATTTGCACAAAATTTCAAAAACTGATTTTATTATATATATTTTTTTCAAATTCTTTTTTCTTTTTCTTTTAAACTTTGATATTCGAAAAAAAAATTGTTTGTTTTGTTTGTTTTTTTTGCTTTTTTTAAACTTTGATAATTATATATATATTTTATTTTGTTTTTATTTTGTTTTTTTATTTTGTTTTTTATTTTTTTCTTTTGGTGCAGAACGTGCTAAAATCCAACCTATGCTCTGATACCACTTGATATGATGTTACTTATCGAAACAACGAACCTTGAAGGATTGCGGATCTAGGATTATAGCAAACATCCTTTTTGCAGCATAAACAACACACAAACAATACAAAAGAAATGGAACAAAATACAAAATTAGAGACGAAAAACTCGAAAGAACCTGCACAATAGACTATGCAAACCCAAATCGAATATGTTTCACGTTGAAGGACTTAGACCCTCTAGATAGCAATCTAGGAACCCTAGGTATCAAGGAAGTTTTGACACGACAAACTAAGTCTGAAATGTCAAAAGAAAGTTCAATGAAGAACCAAAATTGAGAGAAAATTCTCACAAGTCTTTGTTTAATAAAAATCATCTAACCAGATTACATTATTTGAACATCTATTTATAAGTACAAGGGAGGGGTTGTCAAATTTGAATTTGTGGCTGTAAATAAAGAATTCATATTTGAATATGAATGAGTTATATTCTCTCTTGGCCCCATCAAATACTAGCCACACATTTAATATGTGTGAAACGTTTAAAATTCAAACGTTTTAACTCTTGTTCCTATCCAAAACGTTTGAAATTCAAACATTTGAACTCTTGTTCTTATCTTTTTGAATTTGGCGTCATAGGTAGAGAAGAGGGCTAATTTCGACCACACATGCACAAACATGTGTCAAGGCTGTTACGTGTGTGATTTGCATGCTGGGATGCCACCTAGGCTGCCACATGTGTATGGGACACTCTCCGATACGTAGGACACCTTCCAGCTACTTCTGGACTTGTCAGCTAGAGTTGAGCTGGTGGAGCTGAAATGGAGCTAGCTGGAAATGTACTGAGCTGAAATGAACTGGAAACAAACTTTTAGAACTATTTCGAGCTAAGAAGAGCTACACGCACATATTTGAGCTTCAACCGAACTAGAAATGAGGCCTTAAGCTACTGTCTATTATTGTACCTATATCAAAACATATCAAACTTCCATCAAAGTCTGGTAAATTTAATGGAAAACACAATTACAAGCTAGAACACTTGCAATTCTTACTCTTTAACACACTTACAATTTAGAAACAACTTAGAAACAATACAAATACTATCAACCCAATTGTAGAAACGTACTTAGCATAACATAGACATACTTAACGCATGAACTAGTAATATAACCGAGATATGTCACATATCAGCATGCAACATGTTATAAAGCCTATGTTCTAAGGCATGAACATGATCGAATGAATCTGGAATCGTAGCACAAGTAAGGAACAAGACTTCCCTAAATTTTTTTGCCTTAGAACGGGTAATAGGTCCTAATGGTACGACCTCCGGATCGGTTTACCTTGGTGGCGTAAATGTGCTCAGATCAGAATGGCTAAAAGGAAGGAAGCCATTTTTTTACCTTCAATTTTCGACAACTTCACAAGCTAATTGGTATGTGATTTTAGCTCTATTTTTTTATAATTTTTATGTTTTTGATATCGTTGCAACTAGGTCCAGCTAGCCTGTACCTTTGATTTTGAAACTGTTAAAGATTCTGAATGCTGCCATTGATGAATCTTGTGATTTTTTATGTTAGATGATGAATTTGGAATGTTGATTAATATTTAAAAGTATTTTGTTAAGTGATTTGATGAATTTTTCGATTAGGGATTAATTTCTTAATTAATAAAAGTACAAGGATTTAATGTAAAATTGTTGCATAAATGTTTTGAATATCATGAACATTTGGCTAGTTTGGGTTTGTATTAAAATGGTTAATTTGCATGTTTTGGACTCAAGGACTAAATTGAATAAAAGAAAAACTTTAGGGGCAATTTTAAAATGTAAAACCAAATTACATGAAATGAATTGATTTATTGTCTAAATTAATATATTGAATGAAATTATTAATTTAGATCAAGATCGGTGGAAAATCGAGGAAAATGGAAAATTACCAAAATGCCCTTGAATTGTATTCTGTATAATTTTGATTAAAGTGAATGTTAATAGGTGATTATATTGTGATTAAATCAATATATATATGTTAGTATGCAATTTATCATGTTATGAAACGACGTAAATCCAACGACATACGACGATTACCAAGTCCTGTTTGAACCTAAAGAATTCGTAGGATACAAATGACATGTCATTAGGGCTACCGATTCTCAGCTCGAGAGAGATTACCGATATTCAGCTCGTATGAGATTCTCGATATTCAGCTCGTATGAGCTTACCGTTTACAGCTGGTAAGAACATATCGATTCAGAACTCGTATAAGCATACATGTACAAGAATTGATGGATTACAGTTCAGTACACCTCCTGTGTGCTACTCGAGTATCCAATGATATTCTAAATGGTTCAATGGCAAAATGTTCTATTACGAGAAGATATGAGTTTGATAAGAACTAATACAGGCATATACATGAAATACATGGAAATGATGGTACATGATATATTGATATATTGAAATGGATGATATATGTATATAAAAAAAACGGTAAGAGAATGATATGTAGCATGACATGTACATATATGAATGTCTTTGATATGTTGATACATGGAAATTATGTAAGCTGAGACGAGTAATAAACTCAAGTGTGACATTTTGAGATAATAAGGTTATCATTGTTGAATTTATATGAAATATGTTCAAGTATGCTAACAAGTGTTGTTGTTTGATGCTTAGGTAAGTTCCAATCTATTGGTTGAATGGTAATATATTTAATTATAAGTTGCATTAAAATGGTAAGTGCTCAAATGAAAATATGCTTGTGCTCGTGAAGGAGTGGTAAGGTTTAAATTATGCAATTTCTTATGAGATGGCTTATCATGTGATTAATTTGAAAAGGGCTATGTTTAAATGCACTAGCTTGTGCCTATGGTTGTATGATATGCTTATGACTTGCGTGTTATATGTATGGAACAAGTGTGGAAATTAAAGAAATGCAAATGAAAATAAATGAATTTGGAAGAGTTTAAAGTTGTTTTAAAATCCTACTATGCTAGGGATAATGTTTATAAGTGATGCTGTGTATTTACTCATTTTGTGAGTTGTTGAATATGGTTTCATGAACCATCTGGTATTGGTATATGTTTATTCATGATATGTATAAATTTCATATTAGAAATGGATTGATATGATTAAAGTTTATACGAGCTTACTAAGCACTAATTGCTTACATAGTTGTTCATCTTTACTTTTTAGATTATCGAAATATCAATCGGATTGGAAGCTTTTTGGAGCTATATCACACTATCCATCGGTTTTATCGGTACTTTCGGATGTTTTGATTTTGGTTATTTTGGCTAAATGTTGGCCTATATGTGTTTTGTTGAGATTAGCCACTTATTTGGCTTGTGTTTCGGTATTTGGGTATGTGTATAATTTGCCTTATAATGTTGATGTGTGGAATGATTTGTGGTTGAATGATGAAAGGTAAAATAGTAGTTGAATATGCATATGTGGTATGTTTTATAACTTGGTGTGATTTGGTACTATGCTATAGTAAATGTAGATGTATTTGATGCTATTGAATAAGTGGTACAATTGGTATCAAATGGTAAGTTTTGGTAAATGATTTACATGTTGTGTATTAATGCAATTATATATAAAAGTTGGTTGAATTCTTAGTTACATGGATTACATAGTTAAACATTATCATTTAAGGTGCCTAAGGGCATATTGGTTTTATGTGAATACACTACATGTTTAAGGCTTGATTTTGCTTGTTTTGGATGCCATAATATGGCTTGTTTATATGGACAATGTTAAGTGTAGGTGGATGTCATATTGGGTGAGAAATACAGCTTATAAAATGACCTATTTTTATCCACACGGGCAGAGACACGGTTGTGTGTCTCAGCCGTGTGTCATACACGGCTAGGTGACACGGCCTTGTGTCCCCTGTAGTTTTTAAAGGGTTGCAAGTCAGGCTATACATGGCCTAGCACATGGGAGTGGACACAGGTTGGGACACGGCCATGTGTCCCTATTTTGAATGCCCACACGTATAAGACATGAGTGTGTCTCTTAACCATGTGAGTCACAGGGCCTGGCCACACAGCTGTGTGACCCCTGCAGCTTTGAAATTTTTCTATGTTTTCTGGAAATTCTCTAAGTTTCCGATTTAGGCTCGACTTGTTTCTAATGCGTATTTAGGGCCTTGAGGGCTCGTATAAGGGACAACATATATAATTTTTTGATGGCTAGCATGAGTTGTTGTTTGATGCTTAGGCATGTGCCAAGCTATTGGTTGAATGATATTATGTTTACTTATAAGTTGCATTGAAATGGTAAGTGCTCAAATGGAAATATGCTTGTGTTCATGAAAGAGTGGTAAGGTTTAAATTATGAAATTTCTTTTAAAATGGTTTACCATGTGATTAATTCGAAAAGAGCTATGTTTAAATGCACTAGCTTGTAGCTACGGTTGAATGATATGCTTATCTCTTGTGTTATGCATATGAAACGGGTGTGGAAAGGTAATGAAATAGTAAGTTCATACCTGAAGTGTAAATTGGTGAAAAAGGAAATGATGAGTTGAATTGATGTTGTTGTTTAAGCTAAAGAAAGTAAATGCAATAGAAAGTAATGAAATACAAATGAAAATAAGAAAATCTGAAGGGGTTTAAAGTTTTATAAATCCTACTCTGCTAGAGATGATCTATATATGAGATGCTGTAAATTTATTCACTTTGTAAGTTGTTGAATATGGTTTCTTGAATCTTGCGGTATTGGTATAGGATTATTTTTAATATTTATAAATTTCATATTTGAAATGGATTAAGATGACTAAAGTTTATACGAGCTTACAAAGCACTCACTGCTTACGTAGTTATTTTTCTATTACTTTTCAGATTATTGGAAGCTTGATCAGGTTGGAAGTTCATCAGAGATCTATCACACTATCCAGCAATTATATCGGTAGATTTCAATATTTTGGTTAAGGTTATAATGGCATGTATAGGTGAACTTATGGTTGATGATTAGTTGGATGTTAATGGATGTGTTTGGCATGTGTATGTCATTTTAGGTGATGTAGCCTTGGTACATTTGGTGCCTTGTTGATATGTGTTAATTTGATAATGTGTTAAAGCATGTTTGAATGACCAAAGTGATATATGATGAATTGACCTCAACATGGTCAAGATATGGTATGCCTTGGAAAGGTTTTGAATAGATGTGCATGGTTGAAATATGGTTTGTATACATGTTGATTGTTAGAACCATCTAAATATGGTTATATTTGTGTCATTTAGATGGCCTTGATGGTTGGAGTTGATATGGTCATTTGAAGTGGTGTTTTGAATAACCAAATTGGTATGTTTGAATGTAATTTTGGCATGTGCCCAATTATGGTATAATTTGGTATGGAATTAAACTATATATATATGGATAAGTCATGGTTAATTATGTATGAGTTAGATATATGTATATTTGAGATGCATAATAACTATATGATGGAAGTTCAAATAGTAAAAAAAAAATGTATACTATAAATGGTCTTTCAATATGTTTGAATGTGGTGTATTGGTATAATTGTTAAAGATGACATGTATGGCTATTGATGCTAGATGTAAATGGTATGTTTGGTACTTTTAGTGTGAAATTTGATAGGTAAACAAAGTGTAAGTTATGACATAGGTTTAGTTATAAGTTAGTTGAACTTTTGGCCAATCTATATATATGGATGTACATGTTTAATTATTATGATAGAAGCGTTTTTTGGACACACCGGTTGTATGCTTATGTACCTTAATTGGATAGCTTGTTATAACATGGTTTGGTGCACGTTGAGATGCTTGATTACATGTGGTAAATTGGTTATAGGTGTATAAATGAATCGGTGAGAAAAATGGCTTGGAAGTGGCCAATTTTTCGTCCACAAGGTTAGAGACACTGGCGTGTGTCTCGACCGTGTGTGACACATAGCCAGGGGACTCGGTCGTGTGTTCCCTGTAGGATTTTAAAGGTTGCATTTCAAGAGTTACGCGGCGCACACAGGCGTGTGGCTTGGCCGTGTGACCCAAGTCAGAGAGTTAAACGGACATGGACACGGGCTGGAACACAGTCATGTGTCCCTATTTGAAATGTCCACACGACTTGAGACACTGGCCTGTCTCTCGGCCGTGTGAGTCACTTAACCGTGTGACCCCTACTGTTTGAATATTTTCATCTTTTTCTGAAAGATTATAAATGTATCCGATTTAGTCCCGACTTGTTTCCAATGTGTTTTTAGGGCCTCGAGGGCTCGTATAAGGGGCGATATGTATGTTATTGTTTGGTTTTGCTATGATGAGTGATATGAATTAAAATGTTTAAAATTTTTGTTTGTTTTGAAATATAAACTATGGTAATGCTCTATAACCCTATTCCAGCCACGAGTACAGGTTAGGGTGTTACATCAAGTACTTTCTGAGTCAATCGATTCAACCCCTTTGTTTGAATTGTTATATTGATTAGTTCCCAGTCCGTCTAATATGGTCGTAACACCTCATACCCTTCCTAGATGACAAGGCCAAATCGTGGAAGTTACTTCAAGTTTCTTTCAAATTCACATTATTCGAAATTTAGTTTTCTAAGCAAACCAACAGAGATTAGCAACTTAATCACATGTTACGTCACTTAAAATCTTAAAACATTTCATGTCTCAAAACTATTGAAAATAAACTAACTAGCCTAATAATAACAAATAGGTAGGTAGAATGATTGAGCTCACGGTCCACCGAACCAATCAAGCTTGTGCTTTACTTGTAATTTAAATAGTAGAAGAAATTAGTTAATGATTCTCTTGAGAAATATCTATATATATATTCAGCAATTTAACCTAGAACTGGTTAAGTTCTCATAACTGATTTAGAATCAAATCCAGAAACCAAATCATTCAGATTAACAGATCATAGCAGTTCAAACGGACAATAAGTCAGACTATTCTTAGAGACAAAACAATTTAGAATATATGTAGTTCTCCTATTTTCCATCCACTACACATCATCTCCATCCAACCCAACACACCAATTACGGTATTAAATACTCGTCCACCCCTACACACCACATAGTGTCGGTACGAGACGTTTCAATAGTTGCAGACTAGCTGCCATACCAAAACACAGTTACCAGTGAATTAACCACCATCTTAGAACAGAATACTTCCTCTTTAATTCGATCCCACCCATGTAGATGCAAATTTAAATAACAAATAACACCAAGTCGTACACAACTACTCATACACAATTAATGTCCATACCGAATAGTTCAATATCAGTAACATTTACCATGTACAGTATTCTACAAATCTCTCAGTATTCCGTCTCAAATAACACAATCATAACTTACATAGTTTAATTCAATACATATAGATCCTACAGAAGGCCTGCATTCATTTCCAACGACGCATACTATCCTGGGAAAATTAAAATCTCTGATCTATATGCCCCTGTGGTTTCACAAAGCCTAAATAGCTGGCATGTATGGCTACAAATGGCCTAGCACACGCCCGTGTGTCTGCCTATGTTGTCGTCCACCCGTGTAGTCCTAAATCGCAAATAGTAATTTCTACCCGTGTTGTCATCCACCCGTGTAGTCTTAAACCACAAATAGTAAGTCACAAGGCCTGGACACCCCCATGTCTTTGGCTCGTGTAGGACACAGTGGATAATAGTGAGACATACAGCCTAAACACATGCCCGTGTCTCTGGCTCGTGTGATCCATAGTGGCAAACAGTCAGCCACACAATCTGCCACACGGCCTAACACATGGTTGTGTGATACACACGACCTACCACAGGGACTTGCACATAGCCGTGTGGCGTCGACAGCCATGTTTTCTGGCATCTAAAATTCCTAAAAAGTCGAGTTTTCAATATGAACTTGAAGAAGTTTTGAAATAGGATCAATGTAGAGGACTCCTGAGACCTAAAACAAACATTCAATAACCAATTAATCAATAATTTGTAACAAATGTCAAGATTAAAGTGCAACCAAATTTGTTGAAGCGTTTCGACACAAACCAAACTCAACACCATAATTACTTCTGTACAAAACCCCAATTCACGAATCGAGAATGTTAAGGGAACCATTATCCTCGAGACCTTCTCCTAAAGACAATAATCGAACATATAAACACAGGATTGAAACAATTCAGGCAAGAAACCAACATGACAAAAGTGACAACACTAACGATTTCAGTTATGGAACAACTGAAGTCACGAAATTAATGGAAACGAACTTGTCCGAAAATAGTAGTAGATACGAAGTACGAATCTAAGCAACAACCAAGCGGAAAAGAAAAGATAACCAAAGGAAAAGAGAGAAAAAGAAGAAAAAGAAAACAAAAGGAAGAAATAAAATAAAATAATAGGAAGGAAGGAAGAGGCGAATGTAATAGCTAGACATTCAAATACATAGAACATATAGCCATAAACATAGAGATTTAATTACGATGGAGTTCAACAGCCAGACATTCAAATTTTGGGACGTTACAACTCTCTCCCCTTATAAGAAATTTCAGCCTCAAAATTTACCTGACTCAAACAAATAAGGAAATTGTTGACGGATGGACTGTTTGGGTTCCCAGGTGGCCTTCTCAATTGCATGATTACACCACAACACCTCAATCAAAGAAACAGTTTTCTTTCACAGTACGTTGACATCTTGATCTAAAATCTGAATAAGCTCCCCCTCAAAAGTCAAATCTGGTCGTACGTCAATCCTTTCGATAGGGACGATGTACGACAAATCAGACTAATACCATCTCAACATCGAGACGTAGAACACGTAATGGATCTAATGCAATTCAAGGGGTAATTCTAACTGATAAGCAATAGGTCTGGCACATCTCAGGATATGGTAAGGTCAAATGAACCTCAAGCTCAACTTTTCCTTACGTCCAAATCGAATAACCTTTTTCCACGGGGACACCTTTAAGAACACTTGATCACCTACGAAAAACTCAATATCTTTTTTCTTTAAATCTGCATAAGATATCTATCGACCAGAAGTGGCATTAAAATTGTCTCGAATCAACCAGTCTTAGAATCTAGCTCAAGACCCAAGACATGACATTCACCTAACTCAGTTTAACATAGAGGAGTATGACACTTACGACCATACAAAGCCTCGTAAGGTACCATCTGAATACCAGATTGGAACCTGTTACTATATGCAAACTCAGTCAGTGGTAGATAACCCTCCGAATTTCCCCAAAAATTAATGACACAACCCCGAAGCATATCCTTCAGAATCTGAATAACTCACTCAGACAGTCCATCGGTCTGAGGGTGATACGCAGTACTAAAATCAAGTCAAGTGCCTAATGCCTCATGAAGCTTCTTTGAAAACCAAAATATAAAACGTGGATCCCTATCAGAGATGATCGAGACTGGAACCCTGTGTAGTATCACGATTTTAGAAACATATAGCTTAGCGAGCTTCTGCAGTGAGTACTCTATCCTAATAGGATGGAAATGAGAAGATTTGGTCAATCAATCAATGATGACCCAAACCAAATATTTCTTAGTAGGTGTTAAATGTAATCCACAGAGAAATCTTAATGTACTGTAGCAGGCGAAAAGGCAACTGATGCTCGGCCTTAACCTTTTGGCATGTCAGATAGTGCGATACAGAGGCAGTCACTTCCTGTTTCGGACCAGGTCACCAATAAAGTTCTCGGAGGTCCAAATATATTTTATTTTCAACAGGATGCATAGCATAAGGGCTACTATGCGCCTCCTATAGAATCAACCGCCTCAACTCTTTGTCATTAGGCATGGAAATCTGTCCCCTGAAACATAAAACATTGTTGCCGTTCAAACTGAAATTTAAAGTTTCACTCGAATCAATTTGTTGCAGGTGTTGAACTAGAGACTTATCGCTCAACTGTTTAGCTTGAATATGTTCGACCCAAGTTTGTTTAACCTACAGTTTAGCTAATAGACTCCCATCCTCAAACAATCTCAGATAACCAAACATTGCCCTCAGATTGGTTATCACTCTACGACTAAGAGCATTGACCACCTTATTCGTCCTACCGGGATGATACTCTATTGTGTATTCACAATTCTCGAGCAACTCAACCCACCTACGCTGCCTAAGATTTAATTCCTTTTGAGTTAATAGATACTTGAGGCTTTTATGGTCGGTGTACATGATACACCTCTCACCATATAGGTAATGCCTCTAGACTTTCAGGGCAAACAAACCTACAACTAACTCAAGGTCATGCGTAAGGTAATTACCCTCGTGTGACGTAAGTTGTGGTGATGCATAAGCTACCACTTTACCTTCTTGCATTAGAACACTTCCCAAATCAACATGAGTCGCATCACTATAAACAACAAACTCCCGACCCGATTCAGGCTAAACCAAAATAGGAGCTTGTGTCAAGACAAATTTGAGCTTCTCGAAGCTCGATTGCTACTCATCAGACCATACAAATGGGTTGTTCTTACGTAACAGTTTTGTTAGGGTGGACGCGATCAGAAAAAAATCCCTTAAAAAACCACTGATAGTAACCTGCCAAGCCCAAAAAACTCCAAAGCTCAGGCACACTCTTCGTTTGTTTCCACTTGACTACAGCCTCTATTTTCTTAAGGTCGACTCAGATTCCTTCGACAGTCACAACATGCCCCAAAAAAGAGACCTCCTGCAACCAGAACTCACACTAACTAAATTTAGCATACAATTATTTTTCTTGAAGTGTTTGCAGAATGATACGAATATGCTCGTTGTGCTCAATCCCAATTTTTGAATAATCAGTATGTCGTCAATGAAGACTACACAAACTGATTCAAATACGGCTGACAAACTCGATTCATGAAATCTATGAACGTAGTCGAAGCATTCGTCAGACTGAATGACATCACCAAAAACTCGTAATCTCCACAACGAGTCCTAAAAGTAGTTTTATACACATCAGTCTCCTTAACTTTGAGTTGATGGTAACCAAAACGAATGTCAATTTTTGAAAACACCGATGCTCCTCGAAACTGGTCGAATAGGTCGTCAATCTTCAGTAGTGGATACTTATTCTTTACCGTTAACTTCTTCAGCTGATGGTAATCTATACACATTCTCATCGATCCATCTTTTTTCTTGGCAAACAGGACCGATGCTCCCCATGGAGACACACTCGGTCTGATGAACCCTCAATTGAGAAGTTTCTGGAGCTGAGCTTTTAGCTCTGCAAGTTCATGTGGTGACATATGATAGGCTGTGATGGACAGAGGAGCAGTACCTGGTAATAGATTAATGCCGAACTCAACCTCCCTATTCGGTGGTACTATTGGCAACTCCTCGAGAAAGACATCCAGGAAGTTTAGCAGGTACAGATTCAGACACAAAAGCAAGGTATGCCTTGCTACCTTTTCGAACTAGCTTTTCAACCACGAGGGCGGAGATTACATTAGAGAGGTAATCTCGATGCTCACCAATCATTACAACCTCACTATTCTCACCGATTCACAAAGTAACTCTCTTAAACGCACAATCTAGACTGACCAGATGTTCCACGAGCCAATCCATTCCCAGAATCAAGTCAAACTCACCAAAAGGAAACTTGATTAAGTCAGCCAGAAATACCACACCCTGAATCTCTAACGGAACCTGTCTGTATACTTTATCCACCCTGACTGACTAACCAAGAGGACTAATCATAGAAAACTCCTTAGCAATATTTTCAATAGATATACCCAATTTTACAGAAACAGTACTAGCTATGTGTGAATGAGTAGACCTAATATCAATCAGAGCAAGGTACGAAACATAATAAAAAAGAAATGTACCTACTATAACATCAACGTCTTTATTGTCCTCACGGCATCTCGCCGTATAAACCAGTGCAGGTTGTCGTGCCTCAACCTAACCCACACATCTACCCGGTGCTTTCTGACCTCTACCAGAACTATTACCAACTCTGGCCACCCTACTGCCCTTAAGTGGTTACTGAGCTACTCTTGGAGGCTGAACAGAACCTGGAACTAGAGTCTGTTTCATAGTAGGCGCCTGATTTGATCGATGAGACCAATCTTGTACATAATGCTCCAGCAATCCACATTGAAGACAGGCACCCAATTTCCTCTAACACCTACTTGGATGATGCCTCTCATAATCACTACAAATTTGAACCTAAGCCACTGCAAATGATGCCTCAGTCCTTGGAGGCCCTTCGAATCTCGCTCATTTTATAAGGCATGATCCAGAACTAGAGGGACCTAAATCCCTCTTTACCTTACACAGACTTCTCTCTTGGCCTCGTCTCTCACGCTCATTGCACTTTACCTCCTTCATTATTTTAGCCTTGTCAACTAGGATTGCGAAAACCTACTCCATTTGAAGAGCTATCAAAACCCACAGATCGTAACGCAGACCCTTCTCAAATCTCAAACTCTTGTCATAATCAGATGCTACTAAAGCTCAACCATACCTACTCAATCTCAGAAATTCAGCCTCATACTCGGCCACAGATCTCTTGCCCTAAACCAAATTCATAAACTTACGTCAGCGGGCCTTCACGTAACTCACCCCTACATACTTACTTTGGAAGGCAGTCCTAAAGAAATCTCTATTAACCTATTCTGGCTAAACACCTTGCTCAATTGTTAGCCACCACTGGTAGGCTTCATCCCTGAGCAAAGATACAACACCCCTTAGTTTCTAAGTCAGACTGTAGTTGATATCGGTCATAATATGCTCAGTAGCATCTAGCCAATACTCAACCACGGTAAGGGCAACTCTAATGACACCCCTAAACAACTCAGCAATGTTCGACAGAAGCTGATCTGTAACTAAACCTCAACCCCCAAATCTAGAATGGGTCCCAACGGCCCTCTCTAATTCTTTAATCATAGCCTGGGGCAGTGCGTCGTCCCCTGTTGTTAGGGCCTAAGATCCAATCTCATCAGTGGGTGTACCAATAGTCTCGTTAGTCTCTAGATTAGGCATACTACCCATAGGGGATGACTCTACTCGAGCTCCTTCTCGGTGTCTACAACGCCCACGTGTGTCTCATCCACGACTACCGCGCGAACTCATAATATCAATTTATCTACAATGTTAGAAGTGCACAGATCAGTTCAGAGGCTTTATCATAGTTCTTCCACTAGTTTATATTATAATATTGAACCAGACATCAGTACACTACAATGACAGAACATAAATACTCACAGGTTTGTCATCGGAGGCTCAGCCATTTATAAAATTAGTTTTCAAAATGACTCAGATATCGTGTTCTCATTTAAACACCTTTTTACACAAAATAGAAGCCCAGATCATAGCCCGAGTGTTCACCAACCTGACTTTGATACTACCACTAAATGCAACACCCATACCTGGCCTAGTCAACAAGGCCAAACCTAGGAAGTTACTTCGAGTTTCTCTCAAATTCACATTATCCAAAATTTAGTTTTCTAAGCAAACCAGTAGAGAATAGCAACTGAATCACATGTTACGTCACTTAAAATCTTAAAACATTTCATGAATCAAAACTACTGAAAAATAAACTAACTAGCCTAATAATAACAATTAGGTAGGTAGAATGACCGAGCTCACGATTCGCCAAACTGATCAAGCCTGTGGCTTACCTGTAATTCAGTCAGCAGAAGAAATCAGTGAATGATTCTCTTGAGAAATATCTATATATATATTCAGTAATTTAGCCTAGAATCGATTAAGTCCCACTAACCGATTTAAGAATTAGTTCCAGAAACCAAATCATTCAAATTAACAGATCATAACAGTTCAAACAGACAATAAGTCAGACTATTCTCAGAGACAAAATAGTTTAAAATATATGCAGTTTTCCTATTCCCCATCCGCTATACACCATCTCCAACCAATTAAGGTATTAAATACCTGTCCAACCCTACACCCCACATAGTATCGGTACGAGATGTTTCAGTAGTTGAAGACTAGCTGCCATATTAGAACACAATTACCAGTGACTTAACCACCATCTTAGAATAGAATACTTCCTCTTTTATTCGATCCCACCCGATGTAGATGCAAATTTAAATAACAGATAACATCAAGTCGAACACAACTACTCAGCCACAATTAATGTCCACACCGAATAGTTTAATATCAATAACATTTACCATGTGTAATATACTACAGATCTCTCAGTATGCCATCTCAAATTACACAATCATAACTTACACAATTTAATTCAATACATACGGACCCTACATAAGGCCTGCATTCGTTTCCAACGACGTATACTATCCTGGGAAAACTTAAATCTCTAATCCACACGCTCGTGTGTCTCACACGGCCTGACACATGCCTGTGTCATCTGACCATGTAGTCCTAAATCGCAAGCAATAAGTCACATGACTTGGACAAACGCCCATGTCTCTGGATGTGTGGTCTATTGTGGCAAAAGTGAGTCACACTACCTGAACACACGCCTGTGTCTCTGGCCCTGTGATCCATAGTGGTAAATAGTGAGTCACACAGCCTAACACATGGCCGTATGATGCACATGGCCTACCACATGGCCTTGCACATGGTTGTGTAGCCTCGACAACCATTTTTTTGGCGTCCAAAATTACGAGAAAGTTGGGTTTTTTGTACACACGTGAAGTAGTTTCGAAATTGGATCAGTGTAGAGGACTCTTGAGACCTAAAATGAACATTCAATAACCAATTAAGCAATAATTCGTAACAAATGCCCAGATTAAAGTGCAACCAAATTCATCAAAGCATTTCGAGACAAACCCAACTCAGCACCATAATTACCTCTGTACAAAATCAAAATTCACGAATCGAGAACATTAAAGGAGCCATTATCCTTGAGACCTTCTCCTAAAGACAATAATCAAACATAGAAACAAAGGATTCGAACAGTTTAGGCAAGAAACCAACTTGACGAAAGTGTCAACACTAACGATTTCAGTTATGGAACAACCGAAGTCACAAAATTAACGAAAACAAACTTACCTGACAATAGCAACAGATGAAGTACAGATCTAAGCGGCAACCAAGGGGAAAAGAAAATAGAAGGAAAGGAAAAAAGCGAAAAAGAAGAAAAAGAAAACAAAAGTAAGCAATAAAAAATAGGAAGGAAGGAAGAGGAGAACGTTACATTCTGATTTAACAACTGATCAGAATCCTAACATGTAGCAAAAATATTCTTTAACGCAAGCACCAATATTTGAACACTGGACTAGAGGGTATATAAAGGCTTAACCATTAAACAAATAGGCTCATTCTTGACACAAATTCGCACAGAATTAAACTTAATTCAATGGCTCAATAGTAGATGTTAATTTAAATAGAAGAGAAAAACTTCCTAAAGCATGACTCAAACCCCTAATCTCAAGCATATACACGAAACACATAGCCACAAACACAAAGATTCAATTACAATAAAATTCAACAGTTAGGCATTCAAACTTTGAGGCGTTACAATGGTTTTGTTTCAATAACACTGGTCTCATCATCAAATCTTGACTAAATCCAAGTTTAAGGATCAAAATAGATCTAATTGCCAAGTTTAATGACAAAAGTGGACCAAAAAATATATAGGTACCAAGTTTAGGGGCCAAAAAATATATAATATTAAATTAAATTAATGAATTATTTATGTGGGATCGGGTTTTTTTGGGATGGTTTTCAAAATTACATATGAATTTTGATCGAATGTGCAATTTGGTACATAAACTTTGATTTGGTGCAATTATACATATGAAACTTTTATTGTGCTTCAATTTTATACGTGAAACTTTAATTTTAAGTCAATAGTACACATTTAAATAAGTAATCGCATCGTTTATTTTTAAATTGAATAAATATAATTATTTATATATGCAAGATGTAAACTTAAAATAACAAGATATTGATAATTGTATTAATAGCTTGTGGAAATTTAATCAAATCAAAATTTTAAGTATAAAATTGCACAAAATTGAAGCTAATGTATAATATTACATATTAAGCCAAAATTCATGTGTAATTTTGAAATTTATGTTTTCTTTAATATATTTTAAGTCAATTAAGTTAGTTGGTTGTTAGTTATAAAATTCAATAATCAATAATCAATCGAATTAATTGTTTGAGTCAAATTCTTAATCGGCTTACTCTAATAAACTGATTTAACTAATAAAATTAACTTAATCAAAATTAACTTAGTCGAATGAGTAAATTAAATCGATAATTTAATCCGAGTTGTATCTCAAAATATTTCATCCCACTATTATAAAAATATACTAATATTAATATATTTCAATTTAATTTAAATAGAATTTTTTGTATTATTAAAGATTAATTTAGGTTGAATTTTCTCAAATAAAAATTTGCTTATCCAAACTCCGACGAAAACAAACAGAATCTATTGGACTATACAATCTCACTCTTGTAAAGATCCATTTGGCTCCCCTCCTCATTATAAATCGTCAACTTCAATACTTCCTCAACTTCCACGAAAATCTCAGACACAGACAAGACAACCGATCAATTGCGTAGTTTAAGGATCTTTCTTTCCCATTTTACATCTTCAAGTTTAACGAATTTCTCGCTCCATCTCCCCTTTCTTTTTTCTCTCGTCACTATTTCTTTTCCTTTTCTTCATTTTCTTTCTATCCAAACATGACCTCCTTATCCATAAGAATTCCCTTCCATTGTTTCTTTGATAAACACTATTTCCCCAACACTAAAAACATTCATTTAAAACTTCCCAGAGCAGTTACTATTATTGAATCAAACAAATTTTCTGGTAAATCTGATTTGACCAAGTCATTCGTTGTTTCGTCAAAGATTCAAACACCTTGGGGAACTACGTATAAACAAGGAGTTTCCCACAAGGTTCATCTTTTGGTTTCAGAGTTCAAGTCTTTAACGGAGCCAATCGATCGCGTGAAACGGCTGTTATATTACGGAGAGATGCTGGCTCCGTTTGACGAGTCGGCTCGGCTGCCGGAGAATCGAGTCAAGGGTTGCACCACCCAGGTGTGGGTCGACGCCAGGATAGACAAAAATGGGAAGGTTCGGTTTCGAGCCGACAGCGATTCCGAGATAAGTAAAGGTTTTTGTTCGTGTCTAATATGGGTGATGGACGGTGCTGACCCTAAAGAGGTTGTGGGGGTGACGGCGGAGGAGTTGGTGGAGCTGAACGTCGGAGTCCATGGGAAGGTCCAATCTAGAGTAAATACGTGGCAGAATGTGTTGATTAGTATGCGAAATAAAACGGATGCTCTGGTGGAGGAGAGACAAGTGCACCAGCTAAGGCCGCCGCGATTTTCCTCATTGCTTTTTAGCTCTGATGAAATTTAGACAGCACATTTAGGTTTCCTTTGGTTTCCCTGTCTTTGGTAATTTCAAGATGTTGATAGGAAATTAAAGTAGTTTTGAATAGGCTACTACTGATTTCTGTAGATAAAATTACTAGACTCGATCCAATAATTGAGATGGGTGGAAAAAAAATACACTGAAGAAGAATGGGTTTGTGCAATAATATTTCGCTTTTTAAAGTAAAGATAAATAGCGGTTATTGCAATTGTAAGGATGCGTCTTAGAAAAGAAGGAAAGAATCAAACTTGTGGTGGTTGGGTTTGGCAATGACGAAGAGCAGGCCCTGCTTGAGCCTGCTTCCCAGCTTCATCTCTTCCATAAGCTGTTCTTTCGCTCCATGGACCCGACAAATGTTTCTTTTACTTCTCACATATGCGCTCACCTAGTTGGAGTTGGAGCATATCCACGTCAAATGCTAGGTCTTCATTGTTGTTCTTGGCTTTTTCTGCATCTTGAATGAGGTTATTCATTATGGGAGGGATGATCATAAAAAGGCTTCATAGTTGAGCAGAAGGAAATAAAAGGAGTTTTGAAATGACCCAACCACCCCGATGACGAGGAGTCAAAGATACGTTACAAACGGTGGAGCCTTTAAGACAACCAAAACGACCTACAACCATTAAAAATGCAGAGGCAGAGAAACGCTAAGCAAAATAAAGTGTTCTATGAGAATAGTTAAAATATGGTTTGTATATTCAAAGTATTTTTTTTCATTATATTAATAGCTTAGAAGTACTTAAAATTTATCTATATCTATATATATATATAATCCAGCTCATTGGAGAATTTTTTTTTATTTTGAAACAAAATCGACCACAAGGGTCAACACAATTTATTACGAAACATCACCAATTACAGCATTATAGATTTCCGACGGATAATCCATTTCAAACAAACTGTTTTTGGCCTCGCTATACATTTTTTTACAAAGTAAATGGGCTACATTATTACATGACCGTTCGGTCCAAATTAGCTTGGTGGATTTAAAAAAATTGAAGGCAGCTTTGCATTCCTTGATCCGTATGCCTATAACAGTGGCATCATTGTCTAAGTTATTTAGTTTGTTGACCAGCCCCACGTGGTCAGTTTCGAATAGAACATGCTCTTTTAATTTCAATCTACGCGCCACGTTAATACTTTCTTCAAACCCCATGCACTCAGCTTCTTCCACCGACAACCTAAACTCTTTGAAACCCCCACCGCCTCCTAAGACAAAACCTTCTTCATCCCTTATAATCGTCCCATACCCGATTCTATTTTCACCAACTGTAGCATCAAAGTTTATTTTAATGAAGCCCTTAGGAGGTTTTTTCCACTTCTTCTCCACGATGTTGTTTGAAAGTAATGGTTCTTTTAGCATGTTGCATATTTGAAACTCCTTGTTCAGGTTGCTAGCTCTTTCCCATTTCTTCTGGGCCTCCTCTTCTTGTCCTCTGAAGATGTAGTTATTCTTGTTGTTCCAGCAACTCCATAGCTTTGTCATTAGATCGGCCATGGCTCTCTTGTCAATGATACGCATCAAATCTTCCAACCAATCAATACAATGGTCATAATTCTTGGAAATAAAGCTCCTGGACCATCCTCCTATTGAAAGAACAGTTCTCGACGTTGGGCTGTCTTTTAACGCATGTAACAGCGTTTCGGATTCAGCTCCACATCTTTGGCATGATAGAGTAGTTAATAAAGTTAGTTAGAAGTCGTTAAAACTATTATTCATCAGTTAGCAGTTAGGCAGTTAGTGAGCACACGTTGGTATACGTTGGTGTATAAATATGTGAGAAGTCAGTATGTAGTCATCATCAGAATATACAATGAATTGCTTTTGAATCATTCATTCTGGTTCTCTTCTTGTTCGTTAGTATAGTTTAACATGGTATCAGAGGTTAGTTCTTTCCTAGAGATTTTTTAGTTTCCATCTAAATACATGGATCCTCCATCTAGCCTGTCAGCTGTGCGATCTCCTTCCCCAGTAGTCGTCTCCAATGCTACTGACATAGTCATTGATAGTCGGTTTTTCTCTACAAAGAAGATTAGCGTCCTTCTTGATGATAATAACTATCTGCTATGGCGTCAGCAGGTTTTGTTAGCAGTAAAAACGTATAAACTTCAATGTTTCTTGGACTCTCAAACGGTTTCTCCTACTCAGTTTATTTTCGATGACAGTGGTGCGCTTCATGAGAATCCAGAGTTTGAACGCTTCGAACACCAAGATAGTGCCCTTGCATCATGGTTGCTATCGTCAGTTAGTCAAGCAGTCCTCACTCACCTTATTGGTAACTTTATATTGTAGTAAAACCACTTCAAGACTGATGTCCTATAGACGAGCCTTACATTCTCAATGCAAGGGTGACCTAAGCATGAAAGAGTTCTTGATGAAGATCAAAGGCTGCTGTGACAACCTTGCCAGTTGTGGTGAGGTTATCAGCGAACACGAGCATATAACTGCCATTTTCAATGGTCTCTCGCCAGAATTTGAATTGATGATTACTATCATTGTAGCAAGCCAAATTCCATACACAGTACAAGGTGTAACAACTATGCTTATTGATGCTAAAGCTAGGCAGCAGGTTGCTCTTTATGAAACTCCTAGTTCTGCTAATGTGGTTTCTCATCAACCATCTAACCGTGTTGTTCACAATGATTCTATGCCTTCTTATCGGCCAAACTCAGCAGCTCGAGGTCGTTCTTCTACCTCACGAATCCAATGTCAGTTGTGTGGAAAAGCTGGCCACCTTGTTGACCGTTGCTATTATCGGTTTGACTCTTCCTACAAGAGTACAAACTACAGACCTCCTCCTCAAGCAAATTTCTGCATGGTTAGTTCGGGACCTCCTTTTGCACCGTGTCCTCCTCAGGCGAATATCTGCATGGTTGGTTCGGGACCTCATGTTACGCCTTGGAGCTCACCTTGGAGTTCACCAGGTTGGTTTTCCCCAGCTCACTCTTCGTTTAGTTGGCCTAATCAACTTGCTGGCAGTTCTTTACAGCAGTTTAGTATGCCTTCATCTGGTGCATCACAACCTCAAGCATATGTTGCAACGCCTGAAACAGTTGGTGATAACTCCTGGTACCCGAATTTTGGCACTAGGCATCACCTTACACATTCTGCTGCCTCACTTGGTGACAGTGCAACTTACAAAAAACCAGGTAAGGTGTATGTAGGGAATAGTTCAGCCCTTCTTGTTTTGTCTACTAGACAGTCCTCCCTGCTCACTCGTCCTCATCCCTTATACATGCGATCTTTGTTGTTTGTATCGGGCATTACTAAAAAATTGTTGTCAGTGTCCAAATTCACAAAAGATAATCAGGTGATGTTTGAATTTCTTCCTACACAGTGCCAAGTCTGTGATTTAAAAACCAGAGAGTTTCTTTTTCGAGACTTAGTGCACAATGGCTTATATAAACTGCTTCTCAACAATCCTGTCAAAGATGATTTGCTCTCTACACAGGCTCAGTGTCTTACAACTAGTTCAATGCTGCCTCTCAGTGTTTGGCACTCTAGATTAGGGCACCCTTGTCGAGCCATACTTACAAAGGCTTTTATGCATTGTAATGTACAGTTTGAAGATAATAATAAAATTGTTGAATGTGTTGCTTGTTACCTGGGAAAAGAACATATGCTTCATTTTCCAAAATCAGTCACTAAGTACACTTCTCCTCTTCATCTGGTTCTTGCTGATGTTTGGGGACCGGCCCCAGTTGTGTGTAATGGCTTTCGATACTATGTTGCTTTCACGGATGCTTTTACACGTTACACCTGGTGTATTTTTTGAAGAAGAAATACGATGTCTTCAATGTGTTTCCACAGTTTCATAGATAGGCTGAAAGAATCTTAGGCTGTAAACTGAAAGCCTTGCAAACAGATGGGGGAGGGGAATTTCAAATGCTGAAGAGCTATCTAGCTGAGCAAGGGATCATGCAGCGTCTCACCTATTCCTACACTTCTGTGCAAAATGGCCTGGTTGAGCGTAAACATAGGCAGATAGTTGAAGCAGGCCTGTCCATACTAGCTCATGCGTCCATGCCTTTGGTTTTTTGGAATGAAGCTTTCTGCAGTGCGGTGTATCTGATCAATCGAATACCTTCTTCTCCCTTAGGTAACATTTCCCCATATGAAAAATTGTTTCACACACAACCCAACTACACTTTCCTTTGAACCTTTGGCTACTTATGTTTTCCTAAACTTAGACCATTCAACAAAACAAAGTTGTAGTTTCGGTCAACCCCATGTGTGTTTTTAGGTTACTCACCTTTACATAAAGGGTACAAGTGTCAAGACACTACTGGTCGAATTTATATTTCACGAAGTGTCACCTTTCATGAGTCTACATTTCCATACAAAACTAAAAATGTTGCAGCAGTCTCATCTGTCTCTACTCCCTCATCCAGTTCTAAAATACTTGTCTTAACCCCAACCTTAAGTTCCTGTGTTAACTCATAACCTATTGCTTCCCCTAATACTCATCCGACAGCACTTAGTCAACCTACACCACCTAGCCCTGAGCTCAATTCACCTAGTATAGCACAGACACTATATGCTCTGCCTACACTACATAGATCTCTTACTTCTAAGCAGTCACAGTCCTTCACACCTGCCTCGTCTGTTCCATCTTCTCCATTCAATACTCATGTCATGATTACCAGGAGCAAAGCTAGAATTTTTAAACCAAAGGCGTATCTGAGCACCTCATCTCTCGTATCTAGCACTGTTCCTAGTAACATTCATGATGCAATGAAGTCTACATGTTGGCAGCCAGCAGTTCATACTGTGTTGCAGGCTTTGCTTCGCAATAACACATAGGTCATTTGCCCTCTACCAGAAAATCGACAAGCAGTTGGGTGCAAGTGGTTGTTTAAGGTCAAAACAAAGGCAGATGGGTCTATAGACAGGTATAAAGCTTGATTGGTAGCGAAAGGGTTTTCTCAGCATGCAGGGCTTGATTTTCATGACACTTTTAGTCCGATGGTTAGGGCTCTACCATTCGCACTATACTTGCTCTTGCTGTTATGCAGGGGTGGTCGTTGAGGCAGGTTGATATTAATAACACCTTTCTTAATGGTGAATTATTTGAAGAAATATACATTGAGCAACCTCCTGGTTTTGAGGTTTCCAATGGCACTGGGCAGAAGCTTGTATGTAGACTGAACAAAGCGCTCTATGGTCTTCACCAGGCTCCTCGCGTATGGTTTCAAACCCTCAAGTAGTACCCTGTCGATAGGCTTGGTTTTCAAGCACCCAAATTAGACTCTTCATTGTTTATTCAGGTGTCAGCAGGGGCTTACCTACTGCTCATGGTCTATGTTGATGATATTGTGCTCACTGGCAACTCTGGGCGATACATAGGAGATGTGGTAAGCTAGCTTCATAATAAATCTGCTCTCAAAGACATGGGAGACCTTAGTTTCTTCTTAGGAATTGATGTGAAACACATGCCACAGGGAATGTTGCTTAGTTAGAAGAAGTATGTCACTGAGCTACTTCAAAAAGCTGGTATGATTGAGGCAGTAACTACACCTACGCCCATTGTGAGCACTCCCAAGTTAGTTGCTTCAAACAACAGTCCTCCTTTTCCTGATGTTCACCTGTATCGAAGTGTAGTAGGTATGCTTCAATATGTATGCATCACACGTCCTGACCTATCATTTTGTGTTAATAAGCTTAGTCAGTATATGAATGTTCCAACTAATACTCATTGGAGAGCTCTCAAACGAGTGTTGTGGTATTTGGTTGGCACATTGGACCATGGTCTATATTTCTCGAAAGGTCAACCAGAGCTGGTGTGTTACTCTGATGCAGACTGGGCTTCATCTATGGATGATCGCCGCTCTACTTCTGGGTATGTTGTGTACATAGGGTCTAATCTGGTTGCTTGGTGCTCGAAGAAGCAGTCATTGGTGTCCAGATCCTCAGCTGAAGCAGAATATTGCAGTCTAGCCAACTGTGCGTCGGAACTATTGTGGATCAAGCAGTTGCTAGATGAAGTGGGCATATCAGTGTCTAAAACACCAGTCATTTGGTGTGATAATTCTGCTACAGTTTCGGGGGCTGAAAACCCCATGCATCATGCCTGGATGAAACATGTTGAGATAGATCACCATTTTGTTTGTGAAAAAATTCTTACTAGACTTCTTCAAGTTAATTTTGTTCCGTTTGCTCAACAGGTTGCTTATGTACTAACAAAGCCCATTACACCTAAGCACTTTGCTTTCTTTAGGCGTGCTCTTCGAGTTGTGCCTTTTAGTGAAGTTGATGTTCAAAAGCCAAACAAACCAGGGGAATGATAGAGTAGTTAATAAAGTTAGTTAGCAGTTGTGAAAACTGCTATTCATCAGTTAGCAGTTAGGCAGTTAGTGAGCACACGTTGATATACGTTGGTGTATAACTATGTGAGAAGTCAGTATGTAGTCATCATCAGAATATACAATGAATTGCTTTTGAATCATTCATTCTTGTTCTCTTCTTGTTCATTAGTATAGTTTAACATGGAACCCCTAATCAAATCCCTTTCTGATTGTGGCGATCTTACTATTCGTAGGGAGGATTTCATGCCTCACCCTCCACGTAAAAACACGGATCTTCGGTAAAGTGTCGAGCTTCCATAAGGCTTTCCAAAAATACCTATGTGGGCCATATCCCATTTCCTTCAACAACAGCCAGGATAGGCAGAGTTTGAAGTAAAGCACCCATGAGGGTTATGGAACCATATCATTTTATCTTCTTGGTCCTCATTTCCGATGGGAATGTTGCAAATCTTGTCACCCCAGTCATGCCCGTACACTTTTTTGACTTTGTTTACATTCCACCTTCTACTGTCTGCATGCCAAAGAACTTTCACACTCTTTTCATTTTGATTTAGAGTATTGCTTGTAATAGTGTCCCAATTGAGCCCTTCCAGACCCCAATTGTCAACCCGAATATCAATCTTCCCGCCATTACCAATCTGCCATCCAAAACCGACTTTAAAAGCTTCCGCCGCAGCCGCAATGCTTGACCAAGTGAAAGAGGCTTTGTCTACCTTTTTTACAATAAAGATGTTGCCATCAGGGAAATACTTTGAAGACAGAACTTTGAAGCAAAGAGAGTCTGAGTCTCCACACTTGACACCCTAAGAGAGCCAAGTTGAATAATCGAATATCTCTAATTCCAAGTCCCCCCATAGCCTTCGGTTTGCACAAAGTCTTCCATGGAATCATTGTCCATAATCTACCTTTTTTCTTTTCCCGCCCACCACATTCTGCTAAGCTTAGCCTGAATTTCTTCAATGACACCTTTTGGAGCCAAAAAAATCGACATAACATACGTAGGGATAGATTGAAGAACCGCTTTAATGAAGACTTCTTTTCCCCCATACGGGAGCAGTCTCTTTGTCCAGCTGTTTGTCCTGCAAGACAGTCTATTAGTAATCTCTTGAAAAGCTGTTGTTTTCTTCTTACCAATTGGAATAGGAAGGCCTAAGTAATTATTTAAATTTTCCACCACCGTCATGCCAAGGAGTCCCCTAAGGATTGTTCTCTGATCACGTGAGGTGTTTGGACTAAAGAGGACCATTGACTTTTCGAAATTAATCTCTTGCCCTAAAAAATTAGAGAAGTTATGAAGCATGTTCACAAGGCTCTCCACATCACTCTTTTTATTCCTGACAAACAAAAGTGCATCATCAGGAAAGAACAGGTGATTTATTCTAGGCATTAAAAATTTAGTTGGGGCAATTTAGATATTAAAATTTAATAATGACAATTTAAATATTTCGTAAAAGAATTATTTTTTATAATTTTTGAATTTTTTATTACATTTAAATTATCTGTGATTTTATTGTTATTTAATGTTTCAAATATATTTTTAATAGTTTTAAATTTTATTGTTATATTTTAATTATTTGTGATTAATTTCTACTCAATGTCCAAACAAATTCATTTATGTTTAATTTTTTATTTTTTAAAATTATATTTTATATAATTTTCAACTTCATCAAGAGTAAATAGGATAATTTAAGGTTTTAATAAAATATTTAAAATTTTAAGTTTTTTTACTACTATTATTTAATTTATTTATTGTACTTTAAACGTTATTTTATAAGGTATACTTAATTGTGTCTTTTAAGTTTTGCTAGCGGTGATAATTTTGTATCTTAAAGTTTAATTATTGTATTTTTTATAAGGTCACTTTATAATTAAGTTTTTTTTTAATTGTGAGCTATATATTTTGGATGTTGCAATATGTATAAATATCCCATTTAAATTATTTGCGATTTTGTTATTACTTAATGTTCAATTTTTTAAAAATATTTTATTTTGTAATTATTTGTGATTAATTTCTACTTAATGTCTAAAATAAATTCATTTATGTCTAATTATTTTAATTTTTTAAATTATGTTTTTATATATTTTTCAATTCAAGAGTGGATAGAATAATTTAAGGTTTCTAATAAAATTATTAAAATTACGGATTTCTGACTACTATTGATTTATTTTATTTATTTCACTTTAAAAGGTATTTTATAAGATATTTTTAATTGTGTTTTTTAAGTTTCTTAGAAGTTATAATTTTGTACCTTAAAATTTAATTATTGAATTTTTAATAAGGCCACTTTATAAGTTTTTTTAATTCTAAGTTACATAATTTTACTGCTTTATTATTAATAATTATCAAGTTTGATAATTATAATTAAATTTAGTCATTGAACTATTCAAATTTTTTTCTTTAAGTCATTGGGCTATTTTTTTTTTAAGTTCCACCAGCGAGCTCCAAATGACGATTAGACGACCCATACGGTGGATCAGTACCCATCGACAAGTAGAAGAAAATACTTTAGATCCAAGTCGATCTGAAGGTAAGTGTCAGAGAGTGGAAAAACAACTATTTGAATTTTGGTTCGTAGATTCGTTAACTATTACATGAAAAAAATCGAACTGTAGAAGATAATACAAAAGAAAGCTTTAGGTTAGTGCAGGTAGTGTGAACAGAGAAAACCATATAGCATTGATTTTAACAACTCGGAGACTTAGATAAAAACTTTTGAATAGTTCAGTGACCAAATTATAACTTTTTTTAATTAAGTGACCAAACTAAAACATATATATAGTGTAGTGACTAATGATGTAGCTACCCTATATAAACATTAATGAATTTATAAATAATCTTATAGTAGGCAACAAAGTACTATGAAACTCAAAATATTTGGAAAACAAAATCTACAAAAGGTAAAAATAAAATAAACAAAAGTAAAATTAATGTTTTAAATGTAATGTTTGTTATTATGTTTTTAATTTTTTTTCTTATTGTGTGATTTGTTGATGTTTTTATTTTGTTTTATTGAAACTTCTTTTAATTAAAATAAAGAAAAAATAGTCATTGATTTTTTTTTTTATGTTTTCAACTTGTTTGAACTAAAAAAAATGTACTAATTTTAGTTAATTTGATTAACTGTTCAAATTAACTAAAATATTTAGTTGGTTAATAGGATTAAGAAAAAATTTGATTCAATTAACGATTTCAAATTTTCGGTTAATGGTAGTTTGGCTTAGGTATTAACTGAACTAACTGTTTGAACACCCTTAACTCTTTGCCCAAAGTTGAATGGGAGATAGAGAGAATCTATTTTCAACCAACAATTGAAGATGAAGGGAGAGAAAGCAAAAAATAAGGGGATGGTGGAGGTTGTATACGACAAAAAGAGTGAATCGAGGATGATTTTTAGGTCTCTAATATTCAAATAAGATATGGGGATGATATTTATAATATTTTAAAATTTGTATTTTTAAATTATATATTTATTTATAAATTTTAAATAGAAATAGGATTAATTTGACAAAAGGTATAATCTTTGAGTTATTGTGGAGTGTGCCTTGCATTTCTGGACATATTGCAGGCATTTAATGCAACCATAACCGAAGTAGAGGCGATGTCTCGACGAGGAAGCATAGGACACCAAAACGACGAGAGGGCAAAGTCTCTATGAGGAAGCATATGATGTAAACTCCTAAACTCAACTTAAACATTATGGTTGAATCATGAAGGTCACATGGGACACCTAAACTATGAATCTACCCTATCGTTGGTTGAAAACATCAAATACACTCTTTTTTTATAAAAAAATCGCGGTTACCTTTGTTATTTTAGGAAACGTTCATTTAATAAGTTCAACTTTTATTAAGTCAAGTTAATAACATTGGTGTGGTTTTAAGAAAAACACATTGCTCAGCACTACAGTTGAAAGACCTTATTAAGTTTGGTTACAGCGGAAAAACAATTAAAAATCTGATTATTTATTAAGTCGAGTAACATGCTCAGTCCAATTTCATAATATTCCTATAAATCAATTTAAAGCATGAAGTTATGCATGCATGAAAATCCCCAAAACAAAAATAACCCAAACTACAGTTCAAATAGCTTTACAGTATAAAACCAAATAAATTTAGGAAATTATATCAAAAATAAAATTAAATAGAATCTAAGTCTGAAATCCGTCGTACGTCCGCATGCCATGTTCGATCCTAGCCTTGTTCATTACCTGAGAGGTTTGAAGTAATGGGGTGAGTTAACTAGCTCAGTGTGAGTCTAATCAATAAGCACATTCAACAATCGTTTAAGATAAATCACACAGAACATCCATGTAACATATTTGTAACAAACATATCAACATTAGAATGAGTTATGGAATTATCATAATGCAAGAATGAATTCCTACCCCAACCATCCGCTACATACCACGAGTTCCCCAAAACTTGTCTGCCAAACTCCAAACAGCGCTAGCAAAGCTCAATGTGGTTAAATCACCATATAAACATAATGCAGACATTTTTCCATTTAACATATAATGCGATAAAATCACCAATCTCCATAATACTCCCGCTGCAATACACTGACTACATATAAATGCAGACTTAATATGTCACCAGAACTCCACGGAACTCCTTTTTCAACCACAATATCCCACCCCATGCATGTGCGATATGTCATACAATATTTCAATCAAATGCATGTTTCATACGTATTCTTTTAGTGGCATAGATTACATGCCATCATTATAATGTTCACATATCAATCGTTCAGTTTCACCATCAATACAGTGACATTTAATCATATCATCAATCGTTAACACTATGGGAAAATATTTCCAGTGCATGTATAACAATTTTTCCATTCAATACTTTTCATGGCATTTTACCCAACAAGATTTCGGGCATTCAATATCTATTTCCAAAATAACACATGCTATACTTACAATCAATCACACATCTTATCAAGAAACCTTTCATATCAATATCAAACAATTAACTATTCAGTCAACTAAATAATTTTGCAAACATGCCATTTAGTCAAGGCTAGTAATGTACTTGATTTAGTCAGTTTAACATATTCATTTAGTCACTTAACTAAGCTCGACCAGCAAGCTTAATCCACATTTAGATCATATTTAATATTATCAAAACAGTCAAGTTAACAAGTTAGGACCCATACCTTATTTCACACTACTACAGCACATTGACAAAACCCATAGTTTCTCCTTAAGACCTTAAATCGAGCCTAAATTGAAAATCAACATTTCATCAAATTAATATAGTGCTTAATCAACCCTAAAACACTTTTTTATGGGTTCAAATCAAACAACATAACTATAACCAATTTCCAGATCTAAATTAACTAGGTTTCTTACATTGGTTTGATGAGAAACATACGCGCGAATGTCTAATAGCTTCACTATCGGTTTGGGGAGTTTGGGTCGACACCTAACACCATTAAATACTGAGAAATAAGTAGCTATACAATCATAAAATTCTTTAATCCAATAAATTATAAATTTCCCCAACAATTAAGCCGAAACTATGTACTAGCTGACAAACTACCACTGTAACACCCCTAACTCGTCTCCGTCGTCATATTAGGGTTACAAAGTGTTACGGAACATATCATAACAATTACTAACATTTAACCATTCAAAAATAAAATTAAATAACAAATATTCAAATTCAAATGTCATTCATAGCATAAATACAATTATTGACCTTAAATCGGGCTTACAGGGCCTTAAAATAATTTAAGAACAATCAGAGACTAATTCGAAACAAAACTGAAAGTTTTAGAAAAATTCAAAAATTTTGAAAACAAGGGTCACACAGCTTTGATGGGCATGTGACAAATCGTGTGACAAACCGTGTAATTTTCGAAATGATTTCACACGGCTGTGTGCCAGACCTATAATAATCGAAATACCCTCACACGACCATGTTGCAGGTTGTGTGCTAAACCATGTTCAATTTGATGTTGGATCACATGGTCGTGTCGCAGGCCATGTCCCAAATAGTGTGGCACACTAACTTAAAATACACGTCTATGTAAAGAGACCCTATGCAACACATAGCCGTGTGACAGCCCGTGTCCCAGGCCATGCACCCCTAATTTTTCCTTCAAATGCAAGTTTACCAAAACATGCTTACTTGAACATGAAACAACTCATTTACCATCAATCAAAACCTATTCAAAATACATTTAAACAAGCCCAAAACATGGCAAAATCATCCAACTTAAGTGCCTAACCAATGTGCCCTCATTGACACCACAATTTAATATCCAAATCAAATTCACATTTCATACCAATTTAGATTTCATTCAAAGTTCTCAAATACTTATAATATCTCATGCCAAATTTACCATTACCATTCAAACCACTCACAACCAATATACCATATTTCAAATACTTCCTTGAGACTTATGCCAAATGGCCAAAATTAAGTTCACAGGTAACATATTTAAAACACATACTAAAACCAAAGGCACATACACAAGAAAACTAATATCAAGTTTAAACAATTTCACATCAACCTAATATGTAACACATGAAATAAGTATTCAAAATATATATACAAAATACACCTATTACATGCCATATAACCCAAAGGTAAACATGTCAAAATCTACCAATAGATATTTGGATAGTGTGATCTTTAGGTTGATCCGATCGCCCGATCCCACCAAATGTTATCTACAAAGAAACAAGAAAAATGACACAAGTAAGCTTCAATAAAGCTTAGTAAGTTCAACGATCGAAACGATAAGACTTACATTATTAACAGATCAATTATACAATAGAAAGATTAATAAACAATAATCTTGTCATTCACAATCATTCAACAAGTGAGCTTATATATATGTATGAGTTTTATAATCCATTCAATCACACGAGATCATTCAATATCAAGTCACAATAATATCGAAAAGTCATACAAACATTTATATAATTCCATAACACAATAACGTGGTTAACCATCTAGAACACTCAGACGAGCTAAACCAACCGAGAACATAGCTGGGCACCAAGTACCCAGCCTGTAGGCTAACATCCCCCTGAAACACACCAAGTGATGGACTTCGGTATAATCAGTGGACAGTAACAAGTCAGGAATCATCATCTCATCACAAGTCAATCCCATATAATGTGCAATATAACCTATTGGCATGCCAATTGTATCCTATCCTATGTTCATCCGGTTTCGATACAAGTAATTGCATCATATTTTACAAATCAATTACATTTCTCACCTTAAATTATCTTTATAATTATAGCATTATATAAACATATATATATATATACGAATATTGAATAAATCATAACTAACAAGCCAATATAATATTTCAATTTATTCTAATTTAAATCGTACGAACTTACCAAGGCTAACAGCAAAGATGACAACACCAGGGACTATTCAACAATTTTCTCTTTTCCATAATTATCTATCGGTTCTTGATCTATACAGTAATTTTTATTTCAATTGTCACTCCCAAATAAATTTTAAAATTCCATTTCATACATATGATTTCTTAATTGACATTTTTCATAATTTCCCTAAAATTTTGCACTTTGTTCAATTTAGTCCATAATCCCAAAACTTTAACATTTATCACAATTAAATCAAACTCAAGATAGTCGAATTCTCTCTCATACATAAATAGCCCATAATTACTCAAATTTCTCAAGTCTTTCATTCTAAATTTTCATTTTATCAATTTAGTCCTTAAACTTTAAAATAAACTAAAATCACTTTACAAAATAGTCTTAACCAACAACAAATACTTCAAATTCATCATTTAATATCAAGAATAACAAATATTCATCAATAGAGAAAGTCAAAATCTTTAACAATTTCAAAAACGGGGATACGAGTTAGCTTGACCTAGTTGCAACGATATCAAAAACATAAAAATGATAAGAAATATGTAAGAAATTCACTCACATGCAAGGAAATATGGTGACCTAACCTTCAAACCCTTTAATGAAGTTTTCTACGTTTCAGATTCGGAGGAAAATGGTTTTGGAAGATGAACATTTTAATTATTATATGTTTTATTTACTTTATTGTTAAATTAACACTAAAGTTTAATAAGTAAAATGTATAAAATTTACCTACTCACCGACCCACTATATAAAAATGATATATTTACCATCTAAAACCTTCATCTTATATTAATTAAGCCATTTCATCATTTTAATTCAATAACGATTAAGTTTTACATCTTTTACAATTTAGTCCTTTTCTTTAATTCATTAATTAAATAATAAATTTTTAGACCAAAACTTCACATACATAAATAGTAACTCCATATATATTTAATAAAAATATTTACGAGTTCGGTTTTCAAAAATGATGTCTTGATACCTTATTTTCTAAAACCACTTGACTTTTAAGACAACCACTTATACTAACGATTTATTCGATTAACTAAAATTTCATCAAATCGAAATATATTATAAATTATAATTAACTTATATAATTTAAATACTAATTTTTAAAGATTTAATCATAAGATTTGTAGTCCCGAAACTACTATTTCTGACACCATTGAAATCAGGTTATTAGCACCACACTTGCGCTTCCTGAATTGTCATATCTAAGTCATCAAATGATCAAGATTGAATTTCCCTAAGACACATATGATTAAAGGAATGTTAGGAAGGGTTCTTAGGATAAAAATATTTTTGGAAATAGATGGGAAAACTAAAGAAAACAATAACCCCCTTTTGGTGCCTTTAGGCGCGGCTCACCACCATCAATGGTGGTAATCGGGGTTGATTTAAAAAGTCAATTGAAATCAATTTTAAAGGTTTCAAAAATACCCATAAATCATTAAAATTCCCTTCAAATCTAGATCTAGAAATTTGGGTATTCCCTTGAAAGATTCAACAAGAAAATCAAAGAAAAGAGGCATTTACACAAGCTAAAAGAGAGGGGTGGCAATGGCACTTCTTGGGCAACAACGGGGATTGTTCTTGGAGGTCAAATATTTCAAATTTATCCTTGGAAAAATAAGGAAAAATGGCAGCTAGAAGGAGGGGAGAATGTCGCAAGAACTTGTGGAAAAAGAAAAGAAAAAGAAGATAGTGGTTTTAGGTGGTTTGGGCGGCAGCAACAAGAGGAAAATAAAGAGAAAATTGAAGAGAAGAGAGGAAAGAAATAGGGAAGGCAGCTAGGGTGGAGTAAAATTAATTAAAAGTGATATTTATACCTAGGTTTAACTAGGTATGGATGTCACACTTAAAGAAAAAAAAGGTTTTTTGCAAAATTAAATTATTTGCACAGGAAGGGAATCGAACTTGGGACCTCAATTTAATTTCCATGCTTCCTCATTGTTCATTTAACCATTGGGATAATTACTCATCTTTGAAATGATTTTGCATTCCTATTCAGCTAAAATTTGGAATGTTACATGTGACATTGCAACGACACGACGTATTCCTCAAGCAACTCAACCGCATTTTTATAGCTAATCAGGACTTTTTCTTCCACTCAAACTCTGATTACTCAAGAGAAGTTTTATTCAAATTAATCTTCTATTTTTAGCCTATAAATAGAGTCATTATAATTCTAATAGATGATATCATAACAGAACATTAGAAAGAAAATCAGAAGATAGTTTTAGAAAGCTTTAAGGGAATTTTGTGTTTTTGCCAGAGTGTCTTGTATTCGAGGTTAGGGTTTATTTTGAATTTCACCATCTTGTACTCTTTATTTGTTTACTCATCAATGAAGTCTCATTTGCCTGTGGTTTTTCATTCTCTTGATTAGAGGAGTTTTTTCGCGTAAATTTGTGTGCCCAATTTTCTCTATTCCTTCTTTCTCGTTGTTTATACGGGTCAACACCAAATAAATTGGTATCAGATCTTGGTTAGAATTCCAAAAATAACCCGTTTAAAGATGATGTCAATAAGATTCAATATCAACCAATTCAATGGGATCACAAAATTTAGTTTATGGCAAGTTTGGATGATTGAAATATTGGTTCAGAATGACTTGAAAAAGTTTTTTACAAGGCAAAAGCCCACGGATTCGGATCAATCGGAATGAGATGATGTAACAGTCCATTTTTGGTAAAATCAGAATAGTGGTTTCGGGACCACAAGTCTAACAAGTAAATATTTATTTTATTATTATTTTGTTGTTTACGGGACTATAATAAGGTTGTGTTAAAATTTTGTCAAGAAAATTTGACATTTGTATGCTTAATTATGTGAAAAGAACTAAATCGTAAAAGGTGCAAAAGTAGAGTTCTAATAGTTAAAGATGTCAAATAGCTATGAAATTTTAATCTAAGGGTTTAGGATGGTAATTTTACCAATTAACCTCATAGTGGATATTTATGGCCTTTGTTTTATTAAAATTATTAATATTTTTAAGGGTAAAATGGTAAAATGATAATTAAAAAATAAACAAAAGTGAAGAAAAGGATGATATCATCTTCTTCATTGAAAAACCTAATCTAAAATCACCATTAGAAAGGGGGTTGATATTCAGCCAAGCTCTCCCATTGCATATAAGTGTAATTTTGCCCCGTTTTAAAAGATATATATGTTTTCGAGATCGTTGTAGCTTAATCTAGCTAGCCTGGGGATCAATTTGCAAAATTGTTAAAGAATTAGGGTTTTTACATGAATTATATTGCATGATTCTTGATGTTTTATGAAAGATTATTGGTCCTTGTTGATAAATAAACAAGTTTTGTAAAGTGATTTTTGATGAAAATGTCAGTTGGGGACTTATTTGTAAAAATAGTAAAAGTACATAGTAAAATTGTGAAACGATTATTTTTTTGAGTTGATATGGATTCATAATAAATTTGACTAGCATGGCTTAGGGATGAAAATGATTAAATTTCAATTTATGAGCTTAAGGACTAAATTGTAAAAAAGTTAAAATGTTAGGGGCAAACTAGTAATTTTGCAAAAATGTGAAATATAGATTAAATTGAATGGTAGAAGTATTAAATGGATTGAATTTGTATATTTAGATCAAGATAGACCTCGTACGGATTTAGATCAAGGAAAAGTGAAAGCCTCGGATTGATCAACTTCGTTTTTACACTTAAATCGTCGTTGTAAGTTCGTATGATTAAATATAGTTTTAATGTTATTTTGATCCATATGTTATTGTGTTATTTTTTATGAAATTAAATGTTGTATATCCAACGATGTCACGATGATTATTGAGCTCCATTTGAACCTTAGGAATTCGTAGGATACAAATGACATGTCATTAGGGTTTTTATGTTTCGAGTACTGGTCTTGAATGTCCTACCGATGGCTGAGGTCCTGCATTTGTTCTGGATACTCCACTGCTCATGTGAGCAGCATCGTGTAGCTTACATTTTGACCTACAACTCATGTGAGCAGGCCCATTTCGTAACTCGTACGAGCAATGATGTAAAGGAAAGGAAAGGTTACGGTTATATGTTTAGCACACTTCGTGTGAGCTATCCTGCGTATCTGATGATATTCTAAACGGTTCAACGGGCATGAAAAGGAAAGGAATGGTAAGTGTTAAAAATGAACAATGTCATGCATTTATGAACATGATTGAAATGGTAAGTTTCATTGAAAGTATGATATGTTAAAGATATTGATGAATTCAAAGGAAATATGTTTATGTATAATGGCTTACCTTATGTTAAATTCAAGGGAATTATGTTTGAATATACTAACATGTGTTGTTGATGGTGTTTAGGCTTATGCCAAGATTGTGGTTGGATTATGCTATGTTTAGTTTTGATTTTTATGTATTGAAATGGTAAATTATGTTTATGTTTTACGAACTTACTAAGCATTATGTGCTTACACTGATTTCTTTCCTATGTTTTTTATAGATAATCGGAAGCTCGACCAGTTTGGAAGTTCGTCAAAGACCTATCACACTATCCAACGATTATATAGGTAGTTTTTGATGTTTTGGCCAAGGTTATAATGGCATGTATAGGCAGACTTGTGTTTTATGTTTAGTTGAATGCTTAGATGTTTATTTTGGTATGTATGAGTTGGTTGTTTTGGTACATATGATGCTTGAATGGTAGATATCAAATGGTAAGTTTATGTTGAAGTGATATAGGTCAAGTTGTGAAATGTTTTGTGATGGAATTGAATTAGGTGTTTATGAATGAAATATAGTCAAGTATATGTATATATTTAGGTAAATTTGTATGTTTGCATTTGTGGTACCTTGTATGGCATATTGGTTGAATGGATTTGATCTTTTGAAATCGTCATTTTATACATGTTTTGGTAAGGTTTTGATGCTTTGAATGTGTGCACAAAATGCCTTTAGGTATATGCTTGATTGGGTGATGAAAATGGCTTGATTTTGGCCAATTTCATGTCCATACGGCCTGAAACACAGGCGTGTGACTCAGCCGTGTGTGACACACAGCCATGTGACACGATCGTTTGCCCCCTGTAGGTTTTTAAGGCTCACAAGTTAGGCAGTTACACGGCATTACACACGGGCATGTGGGGATATTTCGAGTGTTACACAACCTAGCACACAGGGGTGTGGCTTGGTCGTGTGACCCAACTCAGAGAGTTACATGGGGTGAGGACACGAGCTGGGACACAGTCGTGTGTCCCTATTTTGAATATTACACGACCTGAGACATAGGAGTGTGTCTCAGCCGTAGGTACACGACCTGGTCACACGACCGTGTGACCCCTACAGTTCAGATTTTCTAACTTTTTCATATACTTTTTAATTGATTCCAATTTAGTCCTAAATTTGTTTTTATGTACTTTTAAGGCCTTGAGGGCTTGGTTAAGGGACGCTATGTATGTAATTAAATGTATTTATATTTTATTTTCATTGACGTATGAAATGAATGTTTTAATATTCTATTTGTACAGTAATACTCTGTAACCCTATTTCGACGATAGATACGGGTTAGGGGTGTTACAAATGAGCTTGATGAGAAGGCTCTATCTATAATTAAGTTGCCTCACATATAATGTATGGTAGGAGGTGCTTATGGAGAAAACGACATTTGCCTTATGGAACAAGGTAGAAAATTTGTGTATGAAAAAGTCTCTAGCTAATCGATTAGTTTTGAAACATCACCTATACACATTTCGTATGGCTGAAGGTGCATCCATTAGGGCTCACATCAATGAATTCATTACTTTCTTGAATGATCTAAAGAATGTCGAGGCTAATATAGATTATGACGATCAAATTGTGCTATTATTGTGCTCTTTACCCCTTTCATATAAGATTGTTAGGGAGATACTAATTTATGGTAGAGACAAACTCTTGTTCGAGGACGTGAAGGGAAACTTGTTAAGCAAAGATAAACTCGACAATGAATTAGGTTTGAATAGCAAGTATAACGAGCAACCCTCACATTTTTGGACATTTTATAGGCACATGATACAACCAAAACCAAAGTAGAGGTGGTGTCGCGATGAGGAAGCATGGGACGTTGAAACAACGCGACGTATTCCTCATGCGACACAAGCTCATTTTTACAGTCAAACAAGACTTTTTCTTCCACTCGAACTCTGATTACTCCAGAGTAGTTTTAGTCAGATTAATCCTATATTTTTAGCCTATAAATGAGTCATTATAATTCAAATAAAGAAGATAATAACACAACATTAGAGAGAAAATCAAGAGAAAGTTTTAGAGACCTTTAAGGGAATTTTGTGTTTTAGCCAGAGAGCTTTGTATTCAGAGTTAGGGTTTGTTTTAAATTTTTTCATCTTGTGCTCTTTGTTTGTTTGCCCATTTGTGAAGTTTCCTTCACTAGTGGGTTTTATCATTTTGATTAGAAGAGTTTTTCCACGTAAATTTGTGTGTCCAATTTTCTTTATTCCTTCTTTATTGTTGTTTATATGGGTTGATCCCCAACAAACTAGTATCAAAGCTTGGTTAAGATTCCAAAAGAAACAGTTAAGAGATGATGACAATGAGATTCGATATTGAGAAGTAAGTATTATAGTTTAGATGACTACAATACTGGTTTAAAATGTCTTGAAGCAAGTATTATAGGGCAAAAGCCCGCAAATTTGGATAAATTGGAATAGGATGAGCTTGACGAGAAGGCTCTATTTATAATTTAGTTGTGCCTCATAAATAATCTATTGTTGGAGGTGCTTATGGAGAAAATGACATTTGCCTCATGGAAGAAGTTAGAAACTCTTTCCACGACAAAGTCTCTCGCTAATTGATTGGTTTTGAAACATTTCCTATACACATTCCTTGTGGCCGAAGGTGCGTCCATTAGGGGTTACATAAGTGAATTCATTTCTCTCTTGAATAATCTGAAGAACGTGAGGCTAATATTGATGGTGAAGATCAGGCTATAATATTATTATGCTCTTTACCCCTTTCATATAAGACTTTCAGGGAGACCTTGATTTCTGGTAGAGATAAACTCTTGTTTGAGGACGTGAAGCGAAACTTTTTGAGGAAAGACAAACTCAACAATGAGTTAGGTTCGAATAGCAAGTCAAATGTGCAAGCCTCTCATTTTTGGACATTTTGCAGGCACATGACACAACCAGAATCGAAGTAGAGGTGGTGTCCCAGTGAGGAAGCATGGCGTCACAACGACACGATGTATTCCTCAAGCAATACAATCACATTTTTACAGTCAAGCAGGACACTTTCTTCCACTCGAACTCTGATTAATCCAGAGCAGTTTTAGTCAAATTAATCCTATATTTTAGCCTATAAATATAGTCATTATAATTCTAATTGAAGAGATCATAACACAACATTATAGAGAAAATCAAGAGAGAGTTTTAGAGAGCTTTACGGTAATTTTGTGTTTTAGCCAGAGAATTTTGAATTCGTGGTTAGGGTTTGTTTTGAATTTTCCATCTTCTACTCTTCATTTATTTGGTCATTACTAAAGTCTCCTTTGCTCGTGGTTTTTTATCCTATTAATTAAAAGAGTTTTTCCACATAAATTCATGTGTCAAATTTTCTCTATTCCTTCTTTCTCATTATTTATACAGGTCGATCCCCAACAAACTAGTATCAGAGCTTGGTTAAAATTCTGAAAAACTCGTTCAGAGATGGTGACAATGAGATTTGATATTGAGAAGTTCAATAGGACCACAAATTTTAGTTTATAGCAAGTTCGGATGACAGCAATACTAGTTCAGAACGACCTGAAAAAGGTTGTTATAGGGCAAAATCCCACAGATTTGGATAAGTCGGAATGGGATGAGATTTATGAGGGGGCTCTATCTATAATTTAGTTGTGCCTAACAAACAGTGTGTTGCAAGAGGTGCTTATGGAGAAAACGACATCCACCTTATGAAAGAAGTTAGAAACTCTTTCCATGACAAAGTCTCTAGCTAATAGAATGGAGTTGAAACATCGCCTATACACGTTCCGTATTACCGAAGGTACGTCCATTAAGGCTCACATAAGTGAATTAATTACTCTCTTGAACAATTTGAAGAATGTCGAGGCTAATATAAATGTTGAAGACTAGGCTGTGCTATTGTTGTGCTCTTTACCCCTTTGATATAAGACTTTCAGGGAGACCCTGATTTATGGTAGAGATAAACTCTTGTTCGAGGACGTGAAGGGAAACTTGTTGAGTGAAGATAAAGTCGACAATGAGTTAGGTTCGAATAGCAAATCAAATGGGCAACCCTCGCATTTTAGTTGCGAGAAATAGATCGAAGTCGAGGAATGAAGATAAGACATGTGGCTACTACAAGAAGTTAGGTTTGTAACACCTCATACCTGACCCTATTGCCAGGTCTAGACTATAGGGTGCTACACTCAAAATCTAAATATCAACTACTTAATTCTTCTTGCAATAAAAAATTCATGTTCATAGAATGTAAGTATTATGGAAACACAACCATTTATTTAACCTCGCAATATACATGAAATTACTTCCAGTTATATACTTAATCTAATATACAAAAAATATTTTACAAAGTCGCCTTTAACATACTAATTATTTTCTTAGGTTTGAAAATAACATTTTAAGCATAGTCAACTATGACTACGACTATAACCATGAGGCTCTACCTCTAGAATACCCTGTTGTATGTATATTACGACTCAGAAAAAAATTAGCCTTAACACGATGAATTTTGTTGTGGCCCCTCTTTGAACTCTCAAATTTTCTCTTTTACCTGCAATACATAATAACATATACATAAGTTCAATTGAACTTGGTGAGTTCTCATACCTTGTCTCAGTCTGACGCTAGTAAATTTGTGCTTCATGGCTTGGCATTCATGTTGAGTTGAAAATTGAAATTTTCATATTTTTCTATACAAAGCCTTGATTGCATAGAGTTTCTACTAATGAGATTTAATAGATGTAATATCAGAATACATATTTAATAGCGATTGACCTCTTGGTAGATTATCCTTTGGATTCTATCTTCATCGGTTACCTTCCGAACTCTTATGTTGTAATGCCCTAAAATTTGAGTTTTGATGTTGAGTTGTATCAATGAATATATGTTTGCTTTTGTGGTTGTGTGTTCTTTTTGCTTACTTGTGATTTGAGGTTCAAGTCGCGTTAATTTTGGAATTTTGTTAAGTCCCTTATTTGAAACCTTAACATAAGATTTCTTATTTAAGTCTAATTCTTTGTATTTTGTGTTAAGAATGAGCCTACCGGTTCACTGGTTAAGCATCTATCTACTCTCTGGTTTCATGTTTGAGTCACTGCATACGTAACAAGGATTTTTATTTTGCATTTTTCTAAAAAATTGATTTGAAATTTAAATGTTATCCCTCTTCTATCAAATTGACGTTCTACCTCATCTTTCTTCAATTATGTTTTTTATTCTTTTCTTTTCTTCCTTTCTTGTTCACGTTTGACTTAATTCACTTTTTGTCTGATCGTCTGAGGTAAATTGCTTCATTAGATTACGTTATTGTTGGTTCTGTTGTACTTCACAGTAAGTTGAATTGACTTTCATAAAGTTTTTTATTGTGTGATTTGGGGTTCTTCAAAACCTTAAAGTTTGATAATTCATTATGTGTTGTGTCTCAATACGTTAAGAGGGGATTCAAGGGATGCCTAAAGCCATCCGTTTACTTAGAAACTGAACTATTTCGAAGAGTCCACAGTAAGTACTTTTCTCCGTTCGTGTGGTGAATTGGAAGTTTCGACAATGTTTGATTGTTGTTACTTACGTGTTTTGTAAAAGTGGTTAAATTGAAGTTTGAAACTTGTTTTAGGATTGGAATTTGCAATCGGGTAATAGGTGGGTACCAAAACCCCTCTTTTTTTACATTTTTCATTGCCAAAATCGCGGGCTATCGACGGCACACAAGTGGCTACATGGGTGTGTGTACTAGTCGTGTGAGCCACACGAACATGTAGGAGACCATGTGGTAGGCCGTGTAACTCCCCAACATGGAGTTTGTGATCACACAGGCAAACCACACGGGGGTGTGTCAGGCCGTGTATGGGTAATGGGGTGCATGAGTCACACAGGTAAGACACACGAATGTGTGTCCGGGCCATGTAACTCACTGAGTTCGTATTATAGGCACATGGGAGAGACACACGGGTTTGTTTCCAAGCCGTGTAACTTACTGAGTTCTAATTAAAGATACAAGGGCGTGTGTCTGGGCTGTGTGACTCACTGATTTATATTTGAGACACATAGGCAAGGCACACGGGCGTGTGCTAGGCCGTGTAGGTGTGTGAACTTGATTTCTAAATCTCTTTTAGTGAGGTAGTTAACGTGCAAGGTGGGATAAGTAATTATTTGAACTGAATTGGGTGTTTGAATCTATTTATCATGAATGTTATTGGATTCTATACATTGGTATGAGATAGATAGAACTAAAATCGATATTTTGCATGTTAAAGTGTGTGACTATCTTACTACCTGTTATGTATAAATGTGACTGGTATCAGTTCTGAAATTGCATGTAAGGAGGTTATGTTGTGGAGGGAGAATTTCTGTATTGAATTGGTGGTCAAGCCATCTATATATTTTGTTATTTTGGCAGTGAGACTGTAAAGATTGCAACATGTCATATCGACACTATGAGGTGTGTAGGGATGGGCGGGTGTAATATACTTGCTGGTGTGTACAGGGGGAAATGAAGATAGTGTGTAGCGGTTAGACTAGGGAAATTGCATCTGTATCTATACCAACGTGATACCTGTGTCTGTTGATATGTTTGTCTTATAAGTGCATCTATAACTGATATGTTGCTTTTCCAGTCTTTTTTGTATTTGAATGGTTCAGGGTATCACTTGAATGATGAGGCTAAACTGTATTTGAATGCTCAATACATTCCAAATATATAATATAGTTCAATTATGTTTTACTCTTTGTTGCAACATTCTAACTATTCTCATGAATTTCAAGGAATGCACAAGACTAAAAGGTCGGCGGACGGGGAACTGAGTAATCTGTAAAACTTGCTATATTATATTTGTGTGTGAATCTATAACTTTGAATTCATATTAAAAAACCTCTAGGATTTAATCATGTTTTGAACATTGAATGTTGTATAACTTAATGATACTGAAAGACTTGCTTTAAGTATGATTGTGGTCTGGTAAGACATTGCAACACTCTTAACTTAGTCTTTCCATCTAGGTCGATTTTGTTGGAACGCCGGCACCCCTACGACGCAGTTGTAAAATAAAGCATCCGGCGATCCTAACCTTGGATCCATGTGTGAGGAACAAATCGGGGTGAAAAAGGGTTTCGAAATTACCGAATGGTCATTTTGAGTAGACAACAATGCCTCAACAACGAGTAATCTGATCTACTCTCGAATCTAGCCGCAATCTATCATGACCCCGGCCTCTACGTAATCCACCCTATTGACAATAAACGGAAAGAATCCCAAAAACTATTTTTGAGAAGATTTTCCTTTGACGGCTACCAGACCCACCAAGCAAAGAAAAACGGGATTTTATATCCCTTTTTTTAGGGTTTCTTAAAACTAAATAAATATATCAATGTTTTTAAACCGAAAATTATAATACAATAATTATAATAATGATTTTGTTAAACTATATATTTATTTGAATTTATATACTAACCAAATTCATGTTCATTATGCGTACAACAACCTTGTACATATAATGTGTTCGATATTTGATTACCCAATTAAATTAATTCTATAATTAATTTAATTCAAGCGATAACCAAACACAATAGCAACTATGTTTTATTCCATTCATTTCAACTATAGGGTGTGACCCTGTAGGTTCTTGTAACGCTAGCAGTAATACCAGAGCGATTCCAATGTTACAAACAATGAGTGGCACCTAGCAATGCATCATTGCTACCTAAGTCACAAGAAATCATGATTCGACATAACCTTTTATGATTAACCTTTCATGCAATAATCCTTAAGTCCTTTATCTTTGGATTGGACACAAGTCATGGAATAGTCACACTTGCATAGTCCATTCCATGTTCCTTGATATCTTAAGTAGACTATGATATACAAATAAGTATGACATCTCATATCAGCTTATTTGAGCATGGTCATGCATTTCTAGTGTCACTCAATCAAGTGGCCTAAGATATTACTCCCATTATGTAGGAGAGATTTATCTTATATCGATCAACCATATCCCTCTACACAGATTATCGGTGTACGTATGACTGTATCAAAATACACAACTACGATGTTGGGATTATGATGATCTCAAGTCTAAGGATCATATACATATTAATCACTATGAGTAATGTTGTGACAATTACATAATAATCCAAGAAACATACTCATAACGGGTCAGTCCAATATGTTGTTCTCTAACACATTCATGCATCGATCTTGACGTTCCATATCCATGACAACTCTATATAATCAATCAACTACATGCTAGTCTGAATGCATTATTGTTGTCCTAGCCAACAATAATACTTGACTAAGGACCTTTTAAGAATAATCATTTTATTCTCAAGACATTACTATAAACCAGTTTATTTATACACATAAAAAAGAAACTGAAATAATAATGGTAATGCCTTATATTAATAAACATGATAAATCAAGTATGTTATTACAACCATCTCATGATTGATCTTTGGGCATACTCTAACAATCTTCCACTAGCACTAAGACCAATCACTTATATATCTAATACCAAGCGACTTAGTGTGACGATCATGCTTTTACTGTGTTGGAAGCTTGGTCAGGGGATCAACGATGTTATCATTTGTAGGTACTCTGCATATCTCTACATCCCCTCGATTGATAATCTCTCGAATAAGATGGTAGCGCCTAAGTATATGTTTGGATGGCTGGTGAGATCTAGGTTCTTTAGCTTGTGTAATGGCTCCATTGTTATCATATCGGAGTTCTATAGCATCTGATATGCTAGACACAACCCCTAGCTTAGTAATGAACTTCTTAATCCAAATGGCTTCCATTGTTGCCTCACTAGCTACAATATGCTCAGCCTCTATTGTAGAATCGGCTATTGTACTTTTCTTTGAACTCTTCCAGCTTACAGCACCATCATTAAGGAAAACAACAAAACCTGATTGTGATCGAGAATTGTCCTTGTCGGTTTGGAAGCTGGCATCAGTGTAACCTTTTACACTTAACTCTTCGTCACGTCCATATATTAGGAACGTATTCTTAGTTCTTCTTAAGTACTTAAGGATATTCTTAACTGTGGTCCAGTGACCTTCACCGGGATCTACTTGGTACCTGCTTGCCATACTTAAGGCATATGAGACATCTGGACGAGTACATAACATGGCATACATGATAGATCCAATAGCAGAAGCATTTGGAATTCTACTCATGCGTTCTCTCTCTTGTGGAGTTGAAGGACACATTTCCTTCGAGAGTGAAATACCATGTCTCATAGGTAGGAATCCTCTCTTAGATTCTTCCATACTGAACCTTTTCAGTACTTTATCTATGTATGTACTTTGGCTTAGACCTAGTAGTTGTCTTGATCTACTCTATAGATCTTCACTCCTAAGATGTAAGTGGCTTCGCCCAAGTCCTTCATAGAAAAACAAATTCCTAACCAAGTCTTAATAGACTGCAAGATAGGTATGTCATTTCTTATGATAAGTATGTCATCCACATACAGTACCAAGAATGTTATAGTACTCCCATTAACTTTCATGTAAACACATGGCTCATCTTCAGTTTTGATAAAACCAAACTCTTTGATTGCATCGTTAAAACGAAGATTCCAACTTCAAGAAGCTTGCTTTAATCCATAAATAGATCTTTGTAGCTTACATACCTTTCTAGCTTCCTTTGGATTGACAAAACCTTCAGGTTGTGTCATGTACACATCCTCTTCAAGGTTCCCATTAAGGAAAGTTGTTTTGACGTCCATCTGCCAGATTTCATAGTCATGAAATGTAGCTATAGTGAGCAAGAACCTGAAGGATTTAAACATAGATACAGGAGAAAAGGTTTCATCATAGTAAACACCATAAATTTGACGAAAACATTTAGCGACTAATCGCCCCTTGTATGTTTGTACATTACCATCCATGTCGGTTTTCTTTTTGAAAACCCACTTGCACCCTATGGGTTTAACCCCTTCAGGTGGGTCAACCAAAGTTCATACTTGGTTTTCATACATGGAATCCATCTCAAATCTCATGGCCTTAAGCCATTTCTCAGATTCTGGGCTTGTCACCGCTTCTTGATAATTCCTAGGCTCATCTTGATCTATAAGAAGAACATTACCATGCGTTGTAATGAGAAATCCATATCTCTCAGGTGTTTGGCGTTCTCTTAAAGATCTACACGGTGGTTGTGTTTCTACAGCAGTTACTAATTCCTCAACATCTTGTGGAATTTGCTGTTGTTCTATCTCTGGTTCAGTGGTATTTTGTGATTTTCGAATTTCTTCAAGTTCAATCTTTTTCCCACTTCCTTTTCTGGAAACAAATTCTCTCTCTAGGAAGACACCAGTTCGAGCAACAAGTATTTTGTTCTCAGTGGGATTAAAGAAATAATATCCTTTGGTTTCTTTGGGATACCCCACAAAAACACACTTTTCAGATTTGGGTTCAAGCTTAGTAGACGTCTGATGTTTAACATAAGCTTTGCAACCCCAAATTTTCATAAAAGACATACTGGGACGTTGCCCAGTCCACATCTCATATGGCGTCTTTAGAACCGATTTAGATGGAACACGATTTAGTGTGAAAAAAGTTGTCTCAAGTGCATGTCCCCAAAAGGAAGTCGGCAGATCAGCATGACTCATCATGGATCGAACCATGTCTAACAAAGTTTGATTTCTTCTCTTAGAAACTCCATTCCATTGAGGAGTACCAGGAGGAGTAAGTTGTGAGACAATCCCACAACCCTTCAAAAGATCATCAAACTCTAAGCTCAAATACTCTCCACCTCAATCAGATCGAAGTGTCTTGATAGTTTTGCCTAGTTGATTTTGTACTTCATTTTTGAATTCCTTGAACTTTTCAAGGGACTCAGACTTATGGCTCATGAGATAGACATACCCATATCTACTAAAATCATCAACAAAAGTAATGAAGTAGTGAAATCCACCTCTAGCCTGTGTATTTATTAGCCCACATACATTAGAATGTATTAGGCCTAATAAATCACTAGCTTATTCACTTTCACCAGTAAAAGGAGATTTAGTCATTTTTCCCAATAAGCAAGATTCATATATTTCAAATTGTTCAAAAACAAATGAATCCAAGAGACCATCTTTATGGAGCTTGGATATGCGTTCCTCACTTATGTGGCCCAAACGACAATGCCATAAATAAGTTTGATTTGAGTCATGTATTTTTTATCTTTTAGTATTTATGTTGTAAATGAGATTCATTTGATCTAAAATATAGAGGCCATTAATCAATTGGGCCGAACCATAGAAAACATTATTGAGATAAAAGGAACAACAATTATTCTTAATAATTATCTCAAAACCAATTTTGTCTATACAAGAAATTGAAATAATGTTTTTAGTCAAACTGGGCACATAATAACAATCCTCTAAACATAAACCAAGTCCACTAGGCAAAGATAAATTATATGTTCCCACAGCTAATGCAGCAACTTTTGCTCCATTTCCAACTCGCAGGTCCACATCTCCTCTAGCCAAAGTCCTACTCCTTTGTAGTCCCTGTATAGAAGTACAAATGTGAGAACCACAACCAGTATCTATTACCCATGAAGTAGTAGTTGATAAATTAATATCAATAACATAAATACCTGAAGCAGACGTTCCGCTTATTTTGGCCTTCTTGACTTCCTCAAGATAAATAGGGCAGTTTCACTTCCAACGTCCAGTAACACCACAACGAAAACAGTTTCCTTCCTTAGCCACCCCACCTTTAGGTTTCAACGCAGCCTTTACTTTTCCAGGCTTGGGCCTACCTTTGCCTTTGGGCTTTGTCTGAACTTTGGCCTTTCCCTTGCCCTTGTTATTACGGGCCATCAGTATGGGCTTGGGCCTAACCTTTTTCATGTTGCCTTCAGCAGTTCGTAACATACTGAGCAACTGTGGCAGAGTCTTGTCAATTTCATTCATATTGCAATTGAGGACAAACTGGCCGTAGTTGTCCGTCAACGATTGCAGAATAACATCAGTGGCCAACTCTTGGCTCAATGGAAACCCAAGCTTAGACAGGCTTTCAATATAGCCAATCATCTTAAGGACATGAGGTCCTACTGGGCTTCCTTCAGCCAGCTTACATTGAAATAGGGCCTTAGAGATATCGAACCTCTCTTGCCGTGCTTGCCCCTGATAAAGTTCTTTCCGGTGCTCAATCATTTCATAAGGAACCATGTCCTCATGTTGCTTCTGAAGCTCAGGATTCATCGTGGAAAGCATAAGACATCCAACGTCTACCATGTCATCAAGATGCTTCTTGTAAGCATCTCTATCAGCCCTCGAGGCATTAGCGGGTGGTTCGTTAGGAACCGGTTGTTCAATGACATATAATTTTCGTTCTTGTTTGAGGACAATCCTCAAGTTACGAAACCAGTTAAGGAAATGAAAACCATTCAATTTGTCATTCTCAAGGACCGATCGCAATGAGAGTGTATTAGTGTTTGCAGCCATAATGTATCTACAACAATAAAATATGTGTGTGTAAATTTACCAATTTTATATCAATCATTAAAAATGACTTTATTAAATGATGTTCCCAATAACCCTCATATATTAGTTTCGAAAAGACTTTCTCGAAAAGTATTTCAAATGGGTTAAGGATCCTTATTTCACCTCATCTTAAATTAGCTTTGGCTTTACTCTCAAGATTATGGTTATCTAGGTAAGCAACACTTTCTAATTACATCATATGTAACTCCTAAAGCTTGGTGAACAACTCTTGTTCTAATCATCTTATGATTTATCCAAATTACTTGCCTCTAGGTTTCTAATCCTATTAGAATAACCTAGTTAAGTCATTAACCAACTTTAACCAGCTAATATCACTTGTTTATTCTTCGTGTTTAACCAAGATAAATACTAGTACTTCGCTTTAGCAGAACCTACACAGTATTGATCGAGGCCTTAACGAGGGAAAAATTAGAAGGCTATGTTGACTTAATATTTTAATAGAGGGATTTTATTCAGGTTGTTCCATCTTACCAATTATGGTTTAATGTAGTCCATTTAGCTATTTAATTGATCTCAACAATTAATGTGGTTCACTATTATCAAATTTTAACATATTTAAAATTTGGCATGCTTTAGTCATCCATAGCATCTCATACAAGCATATAATAAATGCAATAGTTATAGCCCATAAACTAAGGTGGTGCAACCCAAGCCAATGGGAGAACTAAAAGGACACCTATAGGTGTAAGCTGCTTCACAAGCTATCGGTCTACACTAGTTGGCCCATCTTCTTTCTCGTCTAGCCCACAGCAACGCTTGCAATTTACAATATGCAGAAACTCGTTTTACATACGAGGGAGTAAGATGAGAAGAGAAATACAAGAGAATAGTAGTAAGGCACGACACGCAGGCCATATTTATAAAATTACAACCTTTTATCAAATGGGTCATTGGGCTACAACTATGCATTTCATACACCGTGCATGTCAAAAATAGCATACATAATTCAATGTTCTGTTAAGGTGAATTATAAAATATCCTTTTAACTTTTATGGCCCACCAAGTTTTATTTATTATAAAACATACTTTAAGAAGATGGGGGCTGAGGCGGCGCAGGCCCGCGACCGGAGCCGTCCTCAGATCCCCATCCCCAAAACACGACAGGGAACTGTCACGGTAGGAGCAGGGGGTGTGGGGCAGAGCCCTCTCGGTATGGACTGGGGGTGCGGGGCGGAGCCCCCGCTGTACAAACCGCATACCCCATTCAAATGAAACCTCACGATTTGATAACTTTTATCAACAGAATCGTGTTTTCAGGATTTTAATCCTTGAGGTTTCATACCGGAACAACTCTTGTTCCACTAGCCAGTTAACTCTTACTGGAAACTGTAAACTCCACCGTCGCACCATTACAGATTTGTTAACACTTAACAGTAATAACATAAAATCGAATAGGCCATAATGCCATGATTAACATTTAATCCATTATCAAAAGGAACAATTTTCAGGTTATTCTTAAATGATTTAACAGTCAGTAACGCAATAAAATTAAAGCATGCATCTCATACAATTGCATCCCCCAAATATTTAAACCCGAGTCTGTATCACATAAGTGGCTCTGATACCACTGTTGGGACACCGGCACCCCTACAGCGCAGCGAAAAAATAAAACATCCGGTGATCCTAACTATGGATCCATGTGTGAGGAACGAATCGGGGTCAAAAAGGGTTTCTAAATTATCGAATGGTGATTCTGAGTAGACAGCGATGCCTCAACAACGAGTAATCTGATCTGCTATCGAATCTAGCTGCAATCTATTGTGACTCCGGCCTCTACATAATCCACCCTGTTGACAATAAATGGAAAGAATCCCAAAAACTGTTTTTGAAAAGATTTTGCTTTGACGGCTACAGACCCACCAAGCAAAGAAAAACGGGATTTTATATCCCTTTTTTAGGGTTTCTTAAAAGTAAATAAATATATCAAAATTTTTAAACCGAAAATTATAATAACATTAATTATAATAATGATTTTGGTAAACTATATATTTATTTTAATTTATATACTAACCAAATTCATGTTCATTATGCGTACAACAACCTTGTACATATAATGTGTTCGATATTTGATTACTCAATTAAATTAATTCTATAATTAATTTAATTCAAGTGATAACCAAGCACAATACCAACTATGTTTTATTCCATTCATTTCAACTATAGGGTGTGACCCTGTAGGTTCTTGTAACGTTAGCAGTAATACTAGAACGATTCCAATGTTACAAACAATGAGTGGCACCTAGCAATGCATCATTTCTACCTAAGTCACAAGAAATCATGATTCGACATAACCTTTTATGATTAACCTTTCATGCAATAATCCTTAAGTCCTTTATCTCTGGATTGGACACAAGTCATGGAATAGTCACACTTGCATAGTCCATTCCATGTTCCTTGATATCTTAAGTAGACTATGATATACAAATTAGTATGACATCTCATATCAGCTTATTTGAGCATGGTCATGCATTTCTAGTGTCACTCAATCAAGTGGCCTAAGATATTACTCCCATTATGTAGGAGGGACTTATCCTATATCGATCAACCATATCCCTCTACACAGATTATGATATATCCAACATCAGCCTTTAAAGAACAACAAGTTACGGTGTACGTTTGACTGTATCAAAATACACACCTCACGATGTTGGGATTATGATGATCTCAAGTCTGAGGATCATATACATATTAATCACTATGAGTAATGTTGTGACAATTACATAATAATCCAAGAAACATACTCATAACGGGTCAGTCCAATATGTCGTTCTCTAAAACACATATTCATGCATCGATCTTGACGTTCCATATCAATGGCAACTCTTTATCGTCAATCAACTACATGTTAGTCTTAATGCATTATTGTTGTCCTAGCCAACAATAATACTTGACTAAGGACCTTTTAAGAATAATAATTTTATTCTCAAGACATTACTATAAACCAGTTTATTTATGGACACGGAAAAGAAACTGAAATAATAATCGTAACGCCTTATATTAATAAACATGATAAATCAAGTATGTTATTACAACCATCTCATAATTGATCTTTGGGCATACTGTAAAAGGTTTTAGGGTGTTTGATTTGCATCTATTTCATTGGGAGGAAAATCCTTGCAAATTCTTACTTGAGAACTTGAGAAAGAAAACCCATGGATAATTTCCATAAATTACCTTACACCAATAATTACAAATAAGCCAGATCTCGAGAACTGAGGTAGGATACGACGGTCCGCCAGATTTGTCTGCTTGATTAAGATGAGCTGATTTTCTTTATTAACTGGTAATGAGATTCTTCCTTATGAATCCACCGGTATGTTTAGTAAAGCATGAATCCATAGAGTAGGGTTTGAAATAGGAATCCGTGAGTATTATAATTCAAATTTGAGTCCATTAGGACAAGCCGCTAATAGAAGTCCCGCATCGAGGATTATTCACCGAGATCCCGTTCATAGTGGTCCACTTGTAGAAGCAGATAACATGTAAGTGGATTCTTAAGAGTGAATCCCCTATTTGCAGTATCATACATATGAAATTGTCCTGACAGGCTAGCATATCTTTTAGATATGGACTCGCTTAAAAAGATAGTTCGTACATTTGGTTTTGCACATAATCATAGATTACAAGAGAATTGACTCATTCCTGGCAGACTTATCTCGTGGATCCCATATTTGCGGAGACATAGACAAAAAACCATAAATACAGATTTATGTACTTGATTTTAACTCGCATACCTCCACTGGATTATGCCATCTAGGCACATCTGGTGGATTTGTAAATGCGGATTTTCTCACAAGCCTCCTTGGATCTTGCCATGGCCATAGACCTACATTCATTCATACATCCCAAAAAGAGCTCTCATATACATCTCATAAAGGGTTCTTATATACTAGTGCGCACCCTTCTCCATACAATTCGCCTGAACCTCTACAAAGTCACATATCAATAATATTTATTTTCGGTATAGTTTTCCTAAACCTTCGCAAATCCTCTATGTTAATTACAACACATAAGTGTTCCCCTGCAAGGCTTCATTCACCAATATCAGTTTGCATTTACATGTCATACCGAAGGCAAATAACATATCATATTCCCTTCTTCGTCTCTCGTCTCAATCACACTTCACAACCCTTTACAACTCTGCATAATTCATATAAAACCATTCAACCAATACTTCAGTTCATACATGACACACATTACACCATATTGATAACTTATAACCAACCACTCATTTGCATACCATCACACAACATACATCACAATATATCATCATTCAGTCCTAGAATTTACCATTTAAGAACAGAAGTTACACACCTAATAAAATGATACCAAAAACGCAAACATCCCTTTAAAGCTTGAGTTCTAAAACTCACCTAGTGGTTTACGCCAAAACTATCGACAAAACATAAAAACCAATCAGAACTTCTAGTGGAGATAATTAGCCATCAAAAGAATCATACTTGGTTTGCATGAAGAGGACATTTAAATGATTAACCATAACCTCAACCAAAACATAACATATTCGGCAGATAGTTGAAATCCTTAACTTGCTTCCTTTTTCTTAAATCTGTGAACACAAAAGGGTTAAGAAGCTTACTAGCTTGATAAATCCTTAGTTTCTTATTCTCAAACTCTAGCTTCTTTCCTCCATGCAGACTGCTCTTAATCTTTTTTTCCTTCAAAAAGACCAAAGAAGGAGATGAAGATAAAACAGAAAAAAAAATCAAAGTACCACTTCAAAGAATAATGTCTCTCCCTTTTATACTACTCATGCATTTTCGTCACGTGTCTTAAACTCAACAACCAAGTTTGCGTATTCATTGTAACACCCCTTACCCGTATTCCTTACCGGAACAGAGTATGAGGTATTACTAAATTTTTAAAAAATTTCGACAGCATTCCTACTTATTTTTGCTTAAACCTCCTGCAAATTTAGAACACATTCCAATATACCAACCAATTTCATTTGTATAAACACACATATAGTTTAACTATTAATAAACACTACATTTAAAAGGGAACCATAACATATATTTACATGATGATCCCACATTACATAAAGTGTCTATACATGCCATAAAATTTCGGAACACTAGTAGTAAAATACCCCAAATGTGAAGGATAGTGTAGATGATTGTCTGACTTCGTTCCAATTTCTGAGTTGTTGGAAGTCACTATAACCAAGAGAAAAATAAAATCGAGTAAGCATATAGCTTATTAAGTAAACACATGATAAATAAGTAATTACTCCCATAACTACACCAAAATATAAACTTATTCATGAATAACTTTATTGTTTAGGCAATTTCCAGCAAGCTATTTTTCTGCGTCATAGTCGCTAATTTATTTTTATCTGGAGCTACAGGGCTCCAAATTGAGTTCCGTAAATTTTCCCTGAAACTAGACTCATATACCATTTCACCATAAAAATTTCAGAATTTTTAACCCAGCCAATTAGTACAGTTTATTCATTAAACCTTCCCCTGTTTCACTGCCCAACGGTTCTGACCCTTCCTCACTAAAATTCACTTAACTCTCTGTACAAAATTTTAAAAATGGTTTCGCTTGTTTCTAATAAAAATAGACTCAATAAGGATTCCAGGGATATAAATTTCATGCCATAATTATTGTTTTACAATTTTTGGTAATTTTCCAAAGTTAGAACAGGGGATCTCGAAATCAATCCAGCCCTGTTTCAGTAAAATTCAGATATCTCCAAAAATACAACTCCTTTGCTTATTCTATTTCTTTCATATGAGAATAGATACACTCAACTTCAATTTCATATATTATTCAGCTTCCCATTCATTTTCCACCATTTATGGTGATTTTTCAAAGTTACCCAATTGCTGTTGTTCAACACAGTTTATAATTAAATCGTTCCTTTTATGCTTTTTGATATTTTCTCCCATCTCATACATGGGTCGATTTAGTATTCAACTCAATATTTACCCCATAAAATTTTCCACCATATGGCAATATTCATCTTCCACACTTTTCGTTGAACACTGAATGTTAGCCGTTATTGGTGGATCCTGACTTAGCACCACCACCGAATCGGGAATCAAGACTTAGCAACCCCTGGGAATCAAAGACATAGCAACCCCTTTTATTTCAAAGATATGGTGGATATCGCACTTAGCACCACCAATGAATCGGGAATCAGCACTTAGCAACCCCTCGGGGGAATCAGCACATAGCAACCCCCCTTTTCATTTCAAAGATATGGTGGATATCGCACTTAGCACCACCAATGAAATCGGGGAATCAGCACTTAGCAACCCCTCGGGGGAATCAGCACATAGCAACCCCCTTTCACATTTCAAAGATATGGTGGATCACGCACATAGCACCACCCATAAATCGGGGAATCAGCACACAACAACCCCTTTTATATACAACATACTACGGCTTATTCCGAGTGTTCAACCCATAACCCATATATTGCAACCCTTTATCACCTTTCCCGATTTAACAACATTTTTAGGATATTGCCAAACATTTATTTTAATTCCAAATAAATCTCAACATATATCAAATAATATCAAAATAATACATTAAGTCACGTGTTTACTTACCTCGGTGCAAAATATCGTAATTTTGCACTTTACTCCACTATCTTTTCTTTTCCCGCTTGATATACTCTTCACGTCTTTCTTGATCTATAATAGCAAATTTAACTCGTTTAATATTCACATTTATTAAAATAATCCACCACCCAACTTTTGAAAATTACAATTTTGCCCCAAACTTTTGCATAATTACACTTTTGTCCCCAAGCTCGAAATTAAACTTCATCGCTTATTCTTAAGTTTTATAACATGCTGAACATTTTTCCTTCTATGGCAACATCAAATTCCCACTCCAACACATACTTTTGAATATTAATTATTTTTACCGATTATGTCTATTTACCTTTTGCTTAAAATTGCTTAGCAAAGTTGTTTAACATAATCTCTAGCTTCATATTCCACCATAAAACAGCAAAATAAACACATTTCACCTATGGGTATTTTTCCAAATATGAACCCTAACACTAATTAATGGTAGAATAAGCTAAACCAAGTTAAGGGACTCCAAAAATACGAAGAACATTAAAAACGGGGCTTAGAATCACTTACTATGGAGCTTGAAAGCTTAAAAACCCTAAATATGGCTTCCCCCATGCTGATTTCGTTCACCATGAAGAAGATGAGCAGATTTTGCCATCTTTTTCCAATTTAATTCTATTTAATAACCAAATGACTAAAATGCCCCCATTTAAAAAAAATCTATTTCACCCATTTCTTATGTCTATTTTTGTCCATCAACTAACTAATGGTCTAATTACCACATAAAGACCTCCAATTTAAAATTTCATAACAATTAGACACCTCTAAGTTGTAGAACTCAACTTTTGCACTATTTACAATTTAGTCCTTTTGACTAAATTGAGTGCCCAAACGTCGAAATTTTCGAACGAAATTTTACGAAAATTTTCCGTGAAATTGTAGACCATAAAAATATAATAATAACCATATTTTCCTCGTCGGATTTGTGGTCCCAAACCACTATTCGACTAGGCCCGAATCGGTCATTACAACTCTCCCCTTAGGGATTTTCGTCCTGAAAATCTTACCTAAAAGAGGTTTGGGTATTGTTTCCTCATAATTTCCTCCGGTTCCCACGTAGCCTCTTCCATTCCATGTTTTTGCCACAACACTTTCACTAAGGCTACACTTTTATTTCTTAACTGTTGACCTCCCGAGCCAAAATCTTTATGGGTTCTTCCTCATAAGTCATATCTGGTCGAACCTCAATCTCTGAGGAGAAACTATATGTGAAGGATCCGAACGATAACGTCATAACATCGACACATGAAATACATTATGTATCTTTTCCAACTCTGGCGGTAAAGCTAACCGATGTGCTACTGAGGCCAACTCTCTCAGTAACTTCATATGGTCTAATAAAACGTGGACTTAGTTTGCCTTTACGACCAAATCTCAGAATCTTCTTCCATGGGGATACTTTCAAGAACACTTTATCACCCACTTGAAACTCAATTTCTTTTCTCTTTAAATCCGCATACGACTTTTGCCGATCTGAGGCGCTTTTTAGGCAATCACGGATTATTTTCACCTTTTCTTGCTTTCTTTCACCGTGTCGACTCCATGAATCCGATTCTCACCGAGTTCATCCAATATAAAGGGTTCTACATTTACGCCCATATAATGCTTCATACGGTGCCATTTGCATACTTGATCGATAACTATTATTATAAGCAAATTCAACCAGTGGTAGATATTTCTCCCAACTGTCCTTCATTTCTAAAATACAACACCGGAGCATGTCTTCAAGAACTTGAATCACCCTTTCTGATTGCCCGTCAGTTTGCGGATGAAATGCAGTACTGAAATTCAATTTCGTACCCAAAGCTTCCTGTAACTTTATCCAAAACCTCGAAGTAAATCTCGGATCTCTATCCGATATAATAGATTTAGGCACCCCATGTAGTCTCACTATTTCAAAGAACATATAATTCCGCCAACTTTGTCAAGTGAATAATCAATGCGTATCGGAATAAAATGGGTGACTTTGTCAATCTATCCACAATTACCCAAATAGCATCTTTCTTCTTTGGAGTTAAAGGCAATCATCACGAAATCCATCGTGATACTGTCCCACTTCCATTCTGGAATCGTTATCGGTTGAAGTAAACCCGATGGCACTTGATGCTCAGCCTTCACTTGTTGACAGATTAAACATTTTGTTACAAATTCCGAGATATCCTTTTTCATGCCCGGCCACCAATACAACTTCCTCAAATCATTGTACATTTTCACACTACCCGGATGGACTGATAAATCACCACTGTGTGCCTCACCTAAAATAGTCCAAATTAGCTCATCATTTCTCGGTACACATATTCGTCCCGAACATCGTGCAATCATCTGAACCAATTTGAAAATCGAGTCAACACCGCTTCTGCCGAGCTCTCTTGGCTTGCAATTTACTGTCATTCTTTTGAGATTCCCGAATTTGCTGAAGAAATAACGGTCTAGCTCTCAATTCAACCAACATTGAGCCATCATCAGATAAAGTTAACATCGTACCCATAGCTCTCAAAGCAAATAAAGATTTTCTGCTCAAGGCATCAAGAACCACATTAGCTTTCCGGTGATAATCAATCACTAGCTCATAGTCTTTGATTAGCTCGAGCCATCTTCGTTGCCGCAAATTCAAGTCTTTTGACTCATCAAATATTTCAAACTCTTATGATCGGTGAAGATTCGCACTTTTCACCATACAAATAATGACGCCAAATTTTTAAAGCAAAAACAATGGCGCCAATTCTAAATCATGTGTCGGATAATTCTTCTCATGCGGTTTCAACTGTCTCAAGCATAGGCTATTACTTTGCCCTCTTGCATTAACACACACCCAAGGCCATTCAACGATGCATCATCAGAAATTACAAACTCCTTCCGGACTCAAAGTTGCACCAACACCGGCGCCTCGATCAATAATGCCTTCAACTTTTCAAAACTCGTTGACATTTATCGGTCCATTCAAACTTGACATTCTTCTCGCGAGAACTTAGTCATAGGAGAAGCAATCATCGAGAATCCTTGACAAACCGTCAGAATACCCAGCTAAGCCCAGAAAGCTTCTAACTTCAGTCACATTCTTTGGTGGCTCCCAATCAACAATTGCTGAAATTTTGCTTGGATCAACCCGAATACCTTCACTTGAAACTATATGTCCCAAGAATCCAACCTCACGAAGCCAAAACTCACTTTTGCTGAATTTAGCATACAATTTCTTTTCTCTCAGAATCTGCAACACAGTTCTCAAATGTTCTGCATGTTCCGATTCATCCCGAGAATAGATTAAAATATCATCTATGAACACCACCACGAACTTGTCTAAGTACAGCCGAAAAATTCGGTTCATCAAGTCCATAAAAATAGCTGGAGCATTAGTCAACCCAAAAGGCATTACCAGAAATTCATAGTGTCCATACCTCGTTCTAAAGGCGGTTTTCGGCACATCAGACTCTTTAACTCTCAACTGATAGTAACCAGACCTCAGATCGATCTTGGAGAACACTGTTGCCCCTTTTAATTGATCAAACAAATCATCAATTCTCGGCAAAGGATACTTGTTCTTTATGGTCACCTTATTGAGCTGACGATAGTCAATACAAAGTCTCATAGAGCCGTCCTTCTTTTTCACAAATAACACAGAGCACCCCAAGGAGAAAAACTCGGTCTCACAAATCCTTTATCTCACAACTCTTGTAATCGAGCTTTTAATTCCTTCAACTCGATCGAGCCATTCGACACAAAGGTAATAGAAATCGGTGCGATGCAGTAATGATCAATAGAAAACTCAACTTCTCTAATCGGAGGTAACCCAGGCAATTCCTCTGGAAATACATCTGGAAATTCACAGACTACCGGCACTGATTCAAGCTTCGACCCAGTTATATCAGTATTCAACACATAAGCAAGATAAACTTCACATCCCTTTCTCAAGTATTTCTGAGCAGACATGTGCGAAATCACCATAGGCAACTTATTCGGCTCCTCTGTTTCAATCCGGAGAATTTCACCATTTTCACACTTTAATTCAAGAATTTTCTGTCTACAATTCACCTTGGCATCATGCAATATCAACCAATCCATCCCCAAAATAACATCGAACTCATCAAATGGTAACAACATCAAATTAGCCAGGAAACAGTGACCTTGAATCATCAGGGGACAATTCTTGCAAATCTTATCAACTAAGACATATTTGCCTAAAGGATTTGATACTTTAACTACATATTCAGTGTTTTCAACAGGCAATTTCTTACTAGATACCAATTTCATGCATACATATGAATGAGTAGAGCCGGGATCAATCAAAGCAATAACATCTATATCATGAAGAGAAATGTACCAAGAATCACATCGGGAGATGAGGCATCCTCTCGAGCACGTATGGCATAAGTCCTGGCAGGCGCTCTAATTTCTGATCCTCCAGCTGCATCTTTCATCACACTTTTACCACTGACTTTGCTTCCCACATTTCTCGGCGGTCTCCCTCTACTAACAATATCACCCGATCCAGCTCTTGGCAAATTTTCTTCCTCTCTTCTCTCAGGGCAATCTCTTACATAATGCTCTTGGGAACCACACCTGAAACAAGCTCGTTTAAATCCCCAACACTCACCAATATGTCGCCTGCCACACTGTTGACATTCAGGCCGGGTGTTTCCTACATTGCCCACACTTGCTACAGAGGTAGCTCGAGTTGTAGCTCCAGAATACGACCTCCCTCGGTCTCTGCGTGAATACCCAACTGAACCAGTTGGTCGTGGATCCATCCCTTTAAACTTCTTCAAATGAGATTGAAATGTTCTGCCCATTGTCCTCTTCCTTACATCTCGAGATTCCATCTCTGCCCTTCTCTTTTCTCTACTCAGTTCTTCAGCTTTACAGGCCCGATCAACTAACACCACAAATTCTTTTAACTCTAAAATCCCAACATGCAATCTGATGTCTTCATTTAGCCCTCTTCAAATCTTTTACACATAATAGCCTCCGTGGCACACATTCTGGGCATATTTACTAAGCGAACAAACTCCGTTCATATTCTCGCTTTCACGGACATTCTACTGTTTCAACCCGAGAAACTCTTTGCGCTTTTGATCAATAAATCGTTGGCTTACATATTTCTTTCTAAATTCTTCCTGAAAGAAGTCCCAAGTAACTCTTTCTTTTGGAACCACAGATATCAATGTTTTCCACCAACGGTATGTCGAATCCTTCAATAAAGACACAGCACATTTCAAACATTCTTCAGGGGTGCAAGATAATTCATCAAATACCCGAATAGTATTTTCAAGCCAAAACTCGGCTTTTTCCGGATCATCATCAACATTGGCCTGAAATCTTCACCCCATGCTTTGAATTCTATCAACGGTGGCTTACTTGATCTCACCAATTCGGCACTCCGTGGAGCTACGGGACCGGTTGAGGAATAGGAGGGTGGAGGAGGAGGAACATTCGGATTTACGGACATATTCTATATACCAATCACTCATCATTCGGAGGAAGGCTTCCGAGCCTCATCCCATCCATGTGTCTCATGTCTACTCTCTTCTGCGCGGTCCCTTGCGCGAGAGCCGCGCGTTACTTTCAACATCATCGCCACACTTGATCAGATCCATTTACTATATAAAACAAAATTTTAAATTGTCGAAATCATCACACTATCACAATAATTTTATGGCATGTATAGATCGACTTCCACACGTATTTTATTGGTCCGAGAACCGACTAAACCGTAGCTCGATACCACTAAAATGTAACACCCTTACCCGTATTCCTTACCTAACAGTAGTATGAGGTATTACTAAATTTTAAAAATTTCGACAACATTCCTACTTATTTTTGCTTAAACCTCCGCAAATTTAGAACACATTCCAATATACCAACCAATTTCATTTGTATAAACACACATATAGTTTAACTATTAATAAACACTACATTTAAAAGGGAACCATAACATATATTTACATGATGATCCCACATTACATAAAGTGTCTATACATGCCATAAAATTTCGGAACACTAGTAGTAAAATACCCCAAATGTGAAGGATAGTCTAGATGATTGTCTGACTTCGTTCCAATTTCCGAGTTGTTGGAAGTCACTATAACCAAGAGAAAAATAAAATCGAGTAAGCATATAGCTTAGTAAGTAAACACATGATAAATAAGTAATTACTCCCATAACTACACCAAAATATAAACTTATTCATGAATAACTTTATTGTTTAGGCAATTTCTAGCAAGCTATTTTTCTGCGTCATAGTCGCTAATTTATTTTTATCTAGAGCTACAGGGCTCCAAATTGAGTTCCGTAAATTTTCCCTGAAACTAGACTCATATACCATTTCACCATAAAAATTTCAGAATTTTTAAACCAGCCAATTAGTACAGTTTATTCATTAAACCTTCCCCTGTTTCACTGCCCAACGGTTCTGACCCTTCCTCACTAAAATTCACTTAACTCTCTGTAAAAAATTTGAAAAATGGTTTCGCTTGTTTCTAATAAAAATAGACTCAATAAGGATTCCAGGGATATAAATTTCATGCCATAATTATTTTTTTAAATTTTTTGGTAATTTTCCAAATTTAGAATAGGGGATCTCGAAATCAATCCAGCCCTGTTTCAGTAAAATTCAGATATCTCCAAAATACAACTCCTTTGCTTATTCTATTTCTTTCATATGAGAATAGATACATTCAACTTCAATTTCATATATTATTCAGCTTCCCATTCATTTTCCACCATTTATGGTGATTTTTCAAAGTTACCCAATTGCTGTTGTTCAACACAGTTTATAATTAAATCGTTCCTTTTATGTTTTTGATATTTTCTCCCATCTCATACATGGGTCGATTTAGTATTCAACTCAATATTTACCCCATAAAATTTTCCACCATATGGCAATATTCATCTTCCACACTTTTTCGTTGAACACTGGAATGTTAGCCGTTATTGGTGGATCCTGCACTTAGCACCACCACCGAATCGGGAATCAAGACTTAGCAACCCCTGGGAATCAGCACATAGCAACCCCTTTTATTTCAAAGATATGGTGGATATCGCACTTAGCACCACCAATGAATCGGGAATCAGCACTTAGCAACCCCTGGGAATCAAAGACATAGCAACCCCTTTTCATTTCAAAGATATGGTGGATATCGCACTTAGCACCACCAATGAAATCGGGAATCAAGACTTAGCAACCCTCGGGAATCAGCACATAGCAACCCCCTTTCACATTTCAAAGATATGGTGGATCACGCACATAGCACCACCCATAAATCGGGGAATCAGCACACAACAACCCCTTTTATATACAACATACTACGGCTTATTCCGAGTGTTCAACCCATAACCCATATATTGCAACCCTTTATCACCTTTCCGATTTAACAACATTTTTAGGATATTGCCAAACATTTATTTTAATTCCAAATAAATCTCAACATATATCAAATAATATCAAAATAATACATTAAGTCACGTGTTTACTTACCTCGGTGCAAAATATCGTAATTTTGCACTTTACTCCACTATCTTTTCTTTTCCCCGTTTGATATACTCTTCACGTCTTTCTTGATCTATAATAGCAAATTTAACTCGTTTAATATTCACATTTATTAAAATAATCCACCACCCAACTTTTTGAAAATTACAATTTTGCCCCCAAACTTTTGCATAATTACACTTTTGTCCCCAAGCTCGGAAATTAAACTTCATCGCTTATTCTTAAGTTTTATAACATGCTGAACATTTTTCCCTTCTATGGCAACATCAAATTCCCACTCCAACACATACTTTTGAATATTAATTATTTTTACCGATTATGTCTATTTACCTGCTTTAAGCTTAAAATTGCTTAGCAAAAGTTGTTTAACATAATCTCTAGCTTCATATTCCACCATAAAACAGCAAAATAAACACATTTCACCTATGGGTATTTTTCCAAATATGAACCCTAACACTAATTAATGGTAGAATAAGCTAAACCAAGTTAATGGACTCCAAAAATACGAAGAACATTAAAAGCGGGCTTAGAATCACTTACTATGGAGCTTGAAAGCTTAAAACCCTAAATATGGCTTCCCCATGCTGATTTCGTTCACCATGAAGAAGATGAGCAGATTTTGCCATCTTTTTCCAATTTAATTCTATTTAATAACCAAATGACTAAAATGCCCCATTTAAAAAAATCTATTTCACCCATTTCTTATGTCTATTTTTGTCCATCAACTAACTAATGGTCTAATTACCACATAAAGACCTCCAATTTAAAATTTCATAACAATTAGACACCTCTAAGTTGTAGAACTCAACTTTTGCACTATTTACAATTTAGTCCTTTTGACTAAATTGAGTGCCCAAACGTCGAAATTTTCGAACGAAATTTTTACGAAAATTTTCCGTGAAATTGTAGGCCATAAAAATATAATAATAACCATATTTTCCCTCGTCGGATTTGTGGTCCCGAAACCACTATTCCGACTAGGCCCAGAATCGGGCTGTTACATTCATAATCATCATGTCTCCCAATAAGAACATTTATGGTTCAAATGTAACGAAACCAAGGTTGAAATCCAACCTTTCAACAACCAGCCTTCCCTTTTTTCTTATTTCCACTAGAACTTGCTCCATTTGTAAACATTTCAAATTAATAACCAAAATCATGATTCCAACTTCAATTTACATTTCAGGGTGTGACAAGTTCACATTAAGGCAGAATGTTATAAGCTATAAAATTAGAACAGGAGGGTTGCTAAAAGCAACGATAAAGAAAAAAAATGAGTGAGTTAGCTGGTGCTAGTGTGGCCAAGAACAAGGGTGATAATCCGTTGTTGGTGTATACGATCAAAAATTCTAAGCTTAAGTCCGAGTGGATATTGGATTTAGGGTGTTCTTACCTTATGTGTCCCAACAAGGATTGGTTCTTCACATATAGTCCAATTTAAGGTCGTAGTTGTGCTCATGGGGAATAATTCACCTTGTAAGATAATCGGTATTGGTACCGCTCTAATCAGGATGTACAACATGATTATCAGGACACGGTTAGGTGTTAAACATATGCTTGATTTAAAGAAAACTTCATCTCCATGGGTATGTTAGACTCGAACGATTGTAGAATCACCATCGAGTCAAGTGACATTAAGGTATCTCATGAAGCTATCTTTTTGATGAAAGCTTAGAAGGCCAACAGTCTATATATTCTGTAGGGTTCAACAGTGATTAGTGCAACAACAATTTCCTCATCTATTATGAAGTTGGAGTCAAATCAGTTGTGGCATATGTGACTTGGTCATATGAGCGAGAAAGGTATGACAGTTTTAAATAAGAGTATTATATTTTCCAAGTTCAAGCACCGTTTGGACATGGTTAGTATCTTGGAAAGACCGGGTTAGGCCCATGATGAGGCCCGACAAAGAAGGCATGTTAAAATATGAGTCAAGATGGAGATTTGTGGAGTGTGCCTCACATTTTTGGACATATTCTAGGTACTGGACACAACCAGAATCGAAGCAAAGGTGAAGTCCCAACGAGGAAGCACAGGATGTCATGATGACACGACGGCGACATCCTGATGAGAAAGTACGAGACGTCGTAACGACCTGGCATATTCTTCAAGAAACGCAGTCACGTTTTTACAACCAAGCAGAGCTTTTTCTTCCACTCAAACTCTGATTACTCCAAAGAAGTTTTAGTAAGATTAATCCTCTACTTTTAGCCTATAAATAGAGTCATTATAATTCTAATAGACGAGGTCATAACACAACACTAGAGAGAAAATCAAGAGAGAGTTTTAGAGAGCTTTAAGCGAATTTTGCCTTTCAGCAAGAGAGCTTTGTATTCAGGGTTAGGGTTTGTTTTAAATTTCTTCATCTGGTACTCTTCATTTGTTTGCTCACTAGTGAAGTCTCATTTTCTCGTGGTTTTTTATCCTTTTGATTAGAGGAGTTTTTCACGTAAACTTGTGTGTCCAATTTTCTATATTCCTTCTTTCTCATTATTTATTGACCACCTGCAAACATACTAACATCCAAAGTGTGAATACTGCAACTAAATATATGAATATGAGGCGTTGTCTGCAAGTTTACGAGTCAGATTTTAATATAGTTTTTACAAGGTAATAGGAGAGTAGTTCAAGGTTCGTAGCCAATGGAGGCAAGTACTAAATTAACTCTAACCTAAACGTAAGTAGATCTAATTAGTACTTTAAAATAAATGATATTATAACAAAACATAAATAGAAGATTTTTGGGTTTTTATAATAAAGAAAATAAAAATAGCGAAACTAAAATGAACTTCAAGTGAATGAATTCTAACTTAATCAAATCTAAGCATGGGTGATTAGCCAACTTTGGTGATCAAAACTAATTCTTATTTTGGGTTTCTACTCAATCAACTAGTCATTACCCTACAAGGATCTCTCGATCTTCCACTAAACTAACGAGTTGACAAGAACTACTTATCTCTCGACCTCACAATCCAGACCGATTCGAGCCTAAGGTGTTCATGGATAGGCCATACCAATTTTCGGTTAATTCTAACCTAAATGACTTTCTAAGGTCCTCAAGCCTAGGTTTTAAGTTCTTTCTCTCCCAAACAGTTGATCCGCTAAGAAAACCCTACAGAGTAATCAATTAATCACACCTCTACTCACTAATCCCCCATAAAAGGATTAGTTCCTCATGGATGTCATAAGCACAGTAAACTTGATAATAATGATAAACATAAATAACAAATCAATGGAAAGGTTTAAGAAAATATTGAATTGTATTGACTGAAACGCAAAATCCACAGTAGTTTGATCACGTTTACAACTCATGTTCTCCAAAGAACATAAATAAAAAAGAACTAAAATAAACCTAAAGCCTAAAAGAAGGAAAAAATGAAAAACTAAAACTATAAATAAAATTTTAGAATATGAAAGTTGTCCCTAAAAAAGTGCTAAATAAGTCAATTAATAGAATTAGGGTAGCCTTCGTCTTCAACCCAAGCTTTGCTGACTTTCTCGTGTTTAATTTCCATTGTGCAGACCAAAACACCCTTAACTTATAATTAATCCCATATAGGGCTGGTGTCGCGACACCCTAGTGTTTGTGTCACGACATCAAAGGCAGTATGCATAGTTCAAGGGTAACTTCACAGTGTGTCGCGACATCCCATGGCTTCGTCACGACACCAAAGGCAATAAAGCAATTCTGGCATTCTGCTCCTTATGTTGTGATATTGAACTCCCCGTGTTACGACATAGTGACCAGCTTTGAGATCCTACGTGTAACACACTTAACCAATCTCCATCGTTGAATTAAGGTTACAGAGTATTAAGACAGTTAACAAATTCAATAACAATCTAAAATAATCCTAAATTTAATTTAAATACAAAATATTTATAACCAATTATTTTCCACAACATATATAAGAATACAGGTCTTAAATTGAGCTTACCTAGCCTTAAAATCAATTTGAAAACAATTAGGGACTAATCTGAAATAAAATAGAAAAATGTGGAAAAAAACTAAAAACAGGAGCCACACGGCCATGTGATAAAGCCCAAACTGTATGGCTCAAATACATGGTTGTGTCACCAAACCATGTAACACCTTAGTGCCATGTATCTCAAGGTCACATAACTGTGTCGCCAGGAAATGTAACAACCTAATGCTGTGTGGGAAAATCCTGCACCAAAATTAAATAGGCCACATAGCCGTGTGGAGTGGCCGTGTGTGGCATACGACTGTTTGACAACCCATGTCCCAAGCCGTGTGCACCTAAAATAACTTTTTAAACAAGCCAAATTATCAACCATTTCTTAGGTACCAGGCCAAACCATTTCCAACCATTTTCGCACATTCAAACATGCCTAAAACATACCAAAACATTCAATCTAAGTGTCTAACCAATATGCCCTCATTGACACCACAAATCAAACACCAATCTAAATTCACATTCAAGGATCACAAGTTTCTACCTTATAAACATGTCAAACATACCAATTCATCCATTTCATTCACATTCATTTTACTATACCTCGAACCACATCCAAACCAAACTTTCATGAGAATGAATCACACCACTTATATACACATAAGCATACCAAACTAAAAGTACCTATTAATAAACACATTTACCATATTTCCAGAACAAACCTAACACAACATAGTTATTTGCATATGACCTGTAAACTCCTCGTACATGTTATTTATAACCAAACCAAAATTATTAAGCTTCTACTAAGTCAAAGAACAGATAGTGTGCACTCCAACTTGAACTTCCAACAGACCTTGACTTCCGATGACCTACAAAAAATGAAATACAATAGACATAAGCAATAAATACCTAGTAAGCTCGTATATAACATAAACTCAAACTTACCAAATAGGATTCAACTAACAATTCATGCATAAAATTCATTAATCAACTCGTAAGCTTATTTGTCTCCTAAGCACACTACAAGCCTCACAAGGTTAGTGAATTCACAATTAAGAAAATTATAACCATATAATATTCATAAATATCAAATATAACTCAATCATTTCATTTTCTTTCAACACCTCACATTTCATATAAAGAATCCATTTCATAAGTCAATTTCTATGTAACTGATTCATATATCATTTTATACTCGATGAACTACGGTGAAATAACATTAGATACAAGGGAAAATGCCCATATGAGCTGTAACTATAAATGCTCACATGAGTTGTGGGTTGGGATGTTAGGCTACATGATGCTACTCACACGAGCTGTGGAGAATCCGTAACAATTGTCGGACCTCAGCCATCTGTAGGACATCCAAGACCAGCACCCAAAACTGTAATAACCCTAATGGCATGTCATATGTATCTTAAGGAATCACTAGGTTCAAACGAGCCATTTCATATCCAAATCATTTTTTACACATTATTTCATCACAAGTACTTACCCACGTAATTTTTCATTTGCAATCTTAACCTTCAATTTAGCGAACATTATAATTTAATCCAATTCTCTAATTATCACATAACAATCATTTTAACCTATTCATAACACAAATATTAATCAAAAGTTCACCTAAAATAGTAGTTAACAAGATTAATCAATATACGAACTTAACTAAACAAAATGATTATGAATACAATGCCGACGACTATTCCACTAATTTAGCTTTTCCACGGTTTAAGTCTGATTGATTTGTTGCTTAATCTAAATAATAATTTTCATTCAATTAATCAATTCAAACAACTTAAATAATCAACCCTATGCTTATAAGCCATTTTATTATCAATTTTCAAAATTACCCTAACATTTTACCCTTTATGTAATTTAGTCCCTAAACCCGAAACTTACAAATTAATCACATTTAACCACAACCCATGCTAGCCAAATTTCTTAGGATCTCTCTACAGCCCATATTTATCATAACTTCTCAAAAATTTCATTAAGTTTTACCATTTAAAAATTTAGTCCTTTAACATTAAAATAACTAAAACTACTTTACAAAGTAGCCCTATTTAACAACCAAACTTAATAATCTATCATCAAATTTCAAAAACACCTCAAAATTTTCAATGACATAATCTATAACATTTAACAACTTTACAAATTAACCCCCAAGTTAGCTAGATTAAGCTAAAACATATTCAAAAACATAAAAATCAATAAAATGACTCAATTTATATACTATGCATGGTTTTGAAGGTTGGTCGATTCTAAAGATATTATCAATGGTGATTTTCGGTTCAAACAAATAAAGGAAGAAGATGATAGCATTTTTACCTATTTTTATGATGTTATTTAATTAATTACTAAATTGCCCTTGAGAAATAACTTAATAATTAACAAAAAAATGTCCATAACCATCCACTATCTATCTATATGTTATAATTACAACTTAAGTCCATCAATTCATATTTCTACAAACAAATTAACACCTTTAGTAATAGAAACAAGCTTTTTAGCTTTTACGAATTAGTCCTTTTTACTTAATTAACTATCTAAACATTAAAATTTTCTAACCAAATTTTAATGCGATCTTCTAATAATTCTATAAATAATAAATAATAAAATAATGATTCACTTGTCAGAATTGTGGTCCCAAAACCACAGTTTTTTACACCATTCAAAATAATTTGTTATACTACGTCTTTAAATCGTTTCTTGCACACTTACTAAGTCCGTTAGCTCATCTTTACGCCTCTTTCAACCCCTAAGGTCAATAAATGACTCATAATACACTTTTAAATGAATTTAAACTAAAATATAAAACTTTACCAAAATAGGATAGAAATAATTGTATTCAAGCTCCTAAAGTACCAAAACTAATTTAATCTGCTACACCAAATTATGACAGATCAAACTCCTGCACACTTAAGTCATTGCTTGTCTTCAATCAAAGAAAAAAAATATAAAATAAAATGACAACCCTTGAGCAGGTATAGTACAAAGATTGAATTCGGCGTATATAACTAGGTATTTTCATATTTACACATAATCCTGACATGATATATAAATAACTTACCATTTTTAATATCAAACACCTAAGTTCATTATATTACAAAGTACACAAGCATTAAGTTTTTCAAATATATGAATCCATCAGTAAATTATACAAGTAATTTGATTATCCTATCAGAATACAAATAGTTGTTATTGACATTGCTTAATATAATGTCATTTTATGAATAAGTCTACCTAGACCACATAGGCCTTTTCAGCTTGTAACGTTCTGAGGCTTAGAACAGGTATGGAATTCAAGAACAGGAAGCAACAAAATGGTTTCAAGCATAAAAATAGTTTGGCATATTGTATTGTTCCCTATTCTCCCCCTTAATAACCCTTGCCTTCTCATTGCCTTATTTCTCCTTCTCTTACCTTTCTTATTTCTCCACATAGGAAGTCCCAGCATAATACAACAACTATTGTTAGCTCACGAGTTTTTGTGCAGTAGTGACTAATTTTTTCTACTTTTGTGACCTTTTTCACATTTTTTTCCTTTTTCAATACATCTCACACACAATGCTTTTGTTTTTCATAAACTTTTCCACTCACTTTTGACTTTCTTTCTGAATTTTTTCTTTTGTCTTTCACATGTTAGCTAACCTATAATCACTATATCACACTATTTCTTCCCATCTCGCTCTGATTTTACAAAACCTACCATGATGTATCTACTTAACCCTCAATACGCATGATCAAACGTCTAAATTTGTGCAATTCAAGACTAAAGAAAAAGGGTAAGTACAAATTAATGTTTTGGCTCAAGTTTTGCATGAAGGTTCATCAAAAAGAGTCTTCTAGCTCAAAATAGGTACTACTTAATTGATAACAAAGTTAGCTTTTTGGCTCATGGGTTATACCAAACAATGCCCTAGCTCATCCCTAAGTATCTCAATATTCAAAAATTCAATCAACCTATCAATCTCAAATTCAACTATTTATCATAGATGTTAGCATCATCGTTTTCCTATATTTTCTATATCATTTGGTATATTCAATTACTCAACGCCTATTTACAGTGTAATATATAAAACTTAGTAATCTAATAATCAAAAATTTAAAATCATTCACTATCATGCCAAGTTTACAGTTAATACAATCAACCTATATACATGCTTCTAACCAATCACTTGTAGTTCTACAAGCTCAAGCACACATTTGACAATAAAAATTAAAAGAAAAGTATCAAAAACAAATTTCCTATGTTACCTCCCACACTTTAGATAGCACATCGTCCCTAATGTGTAGCCTTAAATAGATAAGGAAAAAAGTTACTCGATTGATCGTGACATTGCAATTGTCTAATGGTGGGTGCTTCCTTCCTTTTTCGTTGGAAGCTCAAAATTATTGTGCTTCATTGTGAGGCTCCTACATGGAAAACTTAAAAATAAAAGAAAACACATATAGAAAAATCTACTGCTAATCCTACTTTTAAAAAAATAAACTAAAAATTATCCAAGATTAACTACAATCTAAAAATTAAAAATTCAATCATCTTCTTCCTCCTCAAAATCCATCTCATCCCCTTCTTCATCTCCTTCTTCATCCTCACTATTTTCCCTTTCCTCGCTCTTTTGCTCTTTTACTTCATGCTTGGAATGCGTTGGGTCGAATAGATACGACGGATAGTTTGGTACTCTCATATTATTCTGTTGCGTTAATTCTTGAAAAATCAAGCCCATCTCTTGTATCTATTTTATCATCCAATGAAATTTTGGAGTGTTGCTTTCACCAATTTCTTGTCGAGATGTCAATTTTTCTTTTCGTTTAAGCGAGGTTGGATCATCCATCTTTTCTTTTTGGTGTTTGTTCCAATCCCTGATTTATTTCTGTTGAAGCTCTGTGTATTGCGTGTATAGTGTATTCCCTATAATACTTTTGGATGACTTCATAAGCTGTTCAGTGGTTGTCATTGGAACTTCATCTCATTTGCACAAGGTCGTCACTAAGTGAGGGAAGAAAACCCTAACTTTTTGGCCACTAATTCATCGTTTAATATAGTGATAGATCCATGTTATGACGCACACCTATTTTTTTACTTGAAACTTCGTCTATCATCTTGAAGGTTGTTCCAAATTCCTTTATGCAAGTGGCTCTTTTCACCTGTACTTCATACACAAAGAGAGAAAAAGAGAGATTGTAGCAAAATAAAGAGTAAAGAGCAGAGAATAATTTTTAGGGTTTAAGATTTAAAAAGGTTTTTGAGAGGATTTTGATACTAATGAAGGTTAAGGCTAATTAAGATTTTTTTAAGATTAAAAAATAAGTTAAACAGCTGGGTTGCGCGACGAGTCAGGTCAACCCTGTAGAAGATTCCAATGATGTTGCGATGTCGCGACATAGGGGTTCCATGTTGCGACATCCCTGGAATGATACAGAAGTCATGGCATCAGGGTTCAATGTCGCGATACACTTTGAAATTTTTAGCCCTGAGGTATATTGATTGCTTTATCATGACACAGAGGTGTTGTGTCGCAAAATCGAGCTTAATTACTCGATCACTTGAACATACGATCAATGTTGCGACATAGAGGTTCCATGTTGTGGCACCGACTCTATTTTGGCCTCTTTTCTGGAGTTTCAAAGTGTTTAGTAAAAATTTTAAACAATTTAAAGAAAATTAAATCCAAAATAAATGAGTCCTAATGTACTTCCCTCCACGTCTTAGAGGATACATTACCCTTACTGTAAAATGATTAAGTTGTAAACAAGAAAACTTCCCTGAGAAGATCGAATCCTTATTGTTGTATTGACATGTCATTTGCTCCAAGCGAACAGAAAGTACCTACAAGAAAATACTATGACAAGAAAGATGAAATATGCAATATAATATAAAGGAAAAGAAATTGATAAATAGAATAGAATAAAATAAACACTAAAGTAAGAAACATAACAAAACTTAAAACAAAATATAGAATTTCTTTAAAAATAAAGACGATCCATGTCGCCACTATAGAAGAATCTCCAACTAGTTCTAGAAACCTTGATCTAACGTTTATTTTTATGTCGATGTATATGAACCAGCCACTTTGGTCGATTCTAATTATTTTTCCTTATTTTTGACCGACGTGACATCCACATTGTGAGCCATTAAATACCGAATCTAAGCCAACCCTAAATTATTTTTTGAAGTATTATTATCTCGAGCTTTCACCTCTCTCTGTTGCGTGAGGCTTTAGTCGTTCGAGCCTTGCTGCCATTATCGAATGAAAATGAACCAAGCTCTTCGACCTTTTCGGTTGGCACCTTTTTTGCTATGACCAAAAAGTTTATTATCTCTTTTACACTTTCATTCAAGATCAGTTTAAGCACCATGTTAATTGTTAGTTCATCTTTCACTTCTACCTTCACAGTTAGATCTGTTGTTACGTCAATTGGATCAAAGACTGTTTCAACTATGTTCAACTCATCCCCATGATCTTCAGTTACAAGCTCAAGTTGAATCTCATTATGGTCATCAATAATACAAGGGTTCTCATTATTCTAGTTGTAAATGTTAGGCATGTCTTCTTTCCTTGGAGGCAGCTCTACAGATATTTCTTGCATCATTTTCATCATTTGCACCATCGTGTCTGACATGTTTCATAATACCTCAGATTTGTTCGTCCTAGTGGTTCCACATGAAGGCATCTCATACGAATCATAGGTCAAGTTGTAATATAGTTTTTATAAATGAATAGGTGAGTAGTCTGAGGATCGTACCTAAGGGAGGTTAGTACTAAAGTAACTCTAACCTAAACATAAGTAGATATAATTAGTACTTTAAATAAATAATATTATGATAAAACATAAATAAAATATTTTTGGGTTTTTATAATAAAAAAATAAAAATCGAGAAAATAAAGTGAACTTCAGGTGAATGAATTCTAACTTAATCAAATTTAAGCATGGGTGATTAGCTCGCTTTGATGAGCATAACTAATTCATATTTTGGGTTTTAATACTTTAAATAAATAATAATACGATAAAACATAAATATAAGATTTTTGGGTTTTTATAATAAAGAAAATAAAAATAGCGAAAATAAAGTGAACTTCGGGTGAATGAATTCTCACTTAATCAAATCTAAGCATGGGAGATTAGCTCGCTTTGGTGATCTCACTAATTCCTATTTTGGGTTTCCACTCAATCAACTAGTTGTTACCCTAGCAGCATCTCTTGATCTTCCACTAAACAAACGAGTCGGCAAGGACTACTTATCTCTCGACTTCACAGTCTAGACGGTTCGGGCCTAAGATTTTCATGGATAGGCCATACCAATTTTGGATTAATTCCTACCTAAATGACTTCCTAGGGTCATCAAGCCTAGGCTTTAAGTTCTTCCTCTCTCAAACAATTGATCCGTTAAGAAAACCCTACATAGTAATCAGTTAATCATACCTCCACTCACTAATCCCTTGTAAGTGGATTAGTTCCTCATGGATCTCATAAGCACAATAAACTTAATAATAAACATAAGAATAAATAACAAATTAAGGGAAGCATGTAATGCCTTAAAATTTTGAATGTTTGATTGTTAACTCTGTCATTATTAAGTCTCTATTTCTGTGGCTAAGTACTCTATTTATGTGTTTGAGATTGGGGGTTCAAGTCTCACTTTTGTTATATTTTTGTTATTTTATTTTGACTCAAAATCTATCCTTGAACTTTTGACTTAAGTTTATTCATGCGTTAACTTGTGCCAATGATGAGCTTAGTAGTTCAATGGTTAAGTCTCTATCTCTCTTTGGTCTGGTGTTTGAGTATCTGCATTACCAAAGGGGAAATATATTTTTATGTTATTTTTTAAAGTTTATTTATTTAAAAATAAACTAATTAAATTATTTTCGTTCCCTCTTCTCTCTTTTATATTTCTTTCTTTCTTTTCATGGGCTTTCTACTCCTCTACTGTCTTTCTTTTTCTTTGATTTATTTCATTAATTTTTTGCTACTATTCTGTCGAGGATTGGTAAGTTGTTGTGTTTGTCTAAAAGATTAGCAACATAAATTGTACTATTGAATTCATGTTTATGTTGTTCTCATTGTTATTTTCCAAATTAGGTTTCTATTTGTTTTGTTCAGTTACCTTTCCTAAGTGTTCAATTGGTCCTCTTTTCTAGTTAAAGGGGTTGCTTTTCACGATCCTCCACCGGCTTAGGCTCTTACGTTGCTGTGTTTTTTGTACAAGGGTAAGTGCATTTTGAGTTTTGGGGTTTTACGTTAAAACTTTTCAATGGAACCTTGGTTTGTGCACTAATTCTAGCGGTTAGTTGAGGAATAATTCTCTAATTGGTCAGAGTAATGACATTTTTAGGTTTCAAGATCATCTCTGGAGATCATCTCTGGTGCTTTTACGTCAAATCCATCCTAGGTGTGTAACGAAAATCTAACTTTCTACGAATGGTGAAAGCCAGAAATCATTATTGTCGACGTCACACGGCTATGTGGCTCACACGGCTATTTGCCAGGTCGTGTGGTAGGTTGTGTAACTCTCTGACTTGGGTCACATGGGCGTGAAACACAAGTGTGTGCCAAGCCGTGTGAGGGGATATTTTGGTGGTGAGTCACACAGGCAAATGACACGAGCGTGTGTCTAAACTATGTAACTCCCTAGCTTGTGTCACACGGGCGTGTGTCAGACCGTGTAACTCTCTGACTTGGGTCACACGACTGTGTGCTAAGTTATGTGACAGACCATGTGAGGCACTGTGTCAAGCTGCATGGGCTTGTGCCAGGCAGTGTGCATCACACGGGCCAACCATCCAGGTCGTGTGAATCCTCACGACGGTGGGCCAAAAATCAAATTCTTTCCCTAGGGCAGTAAACTTCGTTCAAATTGAACATATGCCTACCGTAGGGTCCGTATGATCTGAATTAGGCAATGAAGTTCATTATCTGATGATTTGTTACTAAATAATCTGTTATTTACACATTTATTTGAGATGAAATCTAATAAGTAAGTGGACAATATTACATGAGTATGATTTGAATTTGTATCACTGTACATGTATATCTGATATATGTTAAATCTGCACCTACATTGGGTTGGGATTGTGTAGAGGAGGATGTACGGGCAGTTTAAGAATCTGCTGATTTTGGTAGCTAAGCCACAAGCACATATCTGATGTTGGTGATTTATCGCATTCTGATTTAGCAGCTAGACTGCAATTATTTTGAAACATGACATACAATCACTATATGGTGTGTAGGGATGAATGGGTACTTGATACCCTATATGGTGTGTAAGGATGGACGAAGATGGTGTGTAGCAGATGGGGGTAGGAATCTGCATCTATATATAATTTGTTTTGCAACTGTATCTAATACATGGTGTTCTCGACTCTGTATTCGATTTTAAGAACTGTCTGATTAAAAAGAAATTGAAAACATATATGTTATATATAATTTTGATTGATTGTATAAATAAGTTACACACACTGAGTTATAAACTCATTTAGTCTATATGTTTGGATTTCAGGCAACCCACAAACTTGATCGGGTCGACGTATTGGGAGCTCAGTCATTCTGCTTAATCATCTTATTATGTTATCAGTATTTTTTTCATTATTTCTTTATAAGTTTGTTGTTTCTAATGAATGGATTTTATGGTTGTTTATAATCCTCTATATGGCTTCGAATCATTCAAACTTTATTATTAAAAGTTGGATGTTCCAGAAATGGTTTAATGTAGCTCTCCAGACTTCACCAAATGTCTAGGTTACGTTTGGGGTGTTACAAAAGGTTTAAGAAATTCTTGAATTATATTTACTGAAGTGCAAAATCCACAGTAGTTTGATCATGTTTACAACTCATGCTCTCCAAAAAACACAAATAGAAAAGAACTAAAATAAACCTAAAGCCTAAAAGAAGGAAAAAATAAAAAACTAAAACTACAAAAAACCTTTAGAATATAAAAGTTGTCCCTAAACAAGTGCTAAATGAGCCTATTTATAGAATTAGGATAGTCGTCGTCCTCAACCGTAGCTTTGCTAATGTTCTCGTGTTTAATTTCCATTGTGTGGATCAAAATGCCCTTGACACGTAATTAATCCCATACAAGGCCGGTGTTGCGATACCTTAGTGTTTGTGTTGCAACACCGAAGGTAGTACGCATAGTTCAAGGGTAACTTCAAGGGTGTGTACCAAAGGCAATATAGCTATTTTGACATTCAGCTCCCTGTGTTGTGATATTGAACTCCCCGTGTTGTGACACAGTAACCAACTTTGATTTCCTACGCCTTTGAAGGGTTTCTTGCACAGTTACTAAGTACGTTAGCTCGCCTTTAGGCCTCATTCGACTCCTAAGGTCAATAAAAGACTCAAATTACATTTTTTATTGAATTTAAACTAAAATATAAAAAACTTAATGAAAACATGATAAAAGTGCTTCTATTCAAGCTCCTCAAGTACCAAAACTAGTTTAATCTGCTACACTAAATTATGGTTGATCATTTATACATGTCGATCCCTAACAAACTGGTGTCGGATCTTGGTTAAGATTCTTAAAAATAACCCATTCAAAGATGACGACAATGAGATTCAAAAATTGAAAAGTTTAATGGGATCACAAATTTTAGTTTACTGCAAGTTCGGATGACTACAATTGTAACACCCCTAACCTATATCAGTCGTCAAAATAGGGTTATGAAGTATTATCGCAAAAACAAAACATCAAAACATACATTTCATACACTAATATAAACATAACACAAATCATTCATTTACATGCATATTGTCCCTTAATCGAGCCTTCGTGGCCCTAGAAATACATTTGAAACAATTCGAGACTAAATTGGAAACATTTGAAAGTATAGGAAGAAGTTGCAAAATTTTGACTATATTGGTCACATGGCCATGTTGTAATAGCCCGCTATCAGTGAAATCGGAACAGTGATTTTGGGACCACAAATTCGAAGTCAGAAAAAAAAGTTTAGTTTATTATTTTATGGTCTACAGTGCGATGGAAATATCGTATAAAAAATTTCGTTAAGAAATTTTACTGTTTACATGTTTAATTTGATGAAAACGACTAAATTGCATTAAGTGTAAAAGTTGAGTTCTAATAGCTATTGGTATTAAATAGCTATAGAATTTGAAATTGGAGGTCCTTATATAGTAAAAGACCATTAAAATGCTTAGTGGATAAGCATGAATAGTCATCATAGGAAATTTCATGAAACAATAAGTTTAATTTTGGAAATTATCAATTAAAGTTTTAATAAATAAAATAATATAAAATATTATCATCATCTACCACCAAAATTAAAAAGAAAAAAAGAAAACCTAGCCATGGAAGCTTAAGTTATTAGCAAGCTTATTTTGCTCAATTAGGTATGTATTCTTGTCCTATTTTTGATGTTTTCTATGTTTCCAAGATCGTAATAGCTTAATCTAGCTACCTTGGGGATTAATTTGCAAAACTTTTAAAGTATTAGAGTTTTTTCTTTGATGAGTATGCTTGAATTTTGAAGTTTTATGATAGAAAATGAAAGGTTGTTGTTAGATAAACAACTTTTGTAACGAGAATTTTGATTAAATTATCAATTAAGGATTAAATTAAAAAAGATGATAAATTTATGGTAAAATTGTGAGATTGTGAATTATGTGGGCTGCAATTAATATGTATAAAAATTGAGTAGACTTGAATAAGGATTAAATTGCATGAAAGTCATTTTCTGAGCCTAGGGACTAAATTGCAATGAATTAAAAGTATAGGAGTAAAATAGTAATTTTGCAAAAATGTGTGCTAGACTAAATTGAATATGAATTGTTTTGAATTGAGTTAAATTCATTCATATAGATCCGGTTAGACCTAATATGGAGTTGATCAAGGCAAATGAAAATTATCAAATTAGTCGCCTTCGTATCTACGTACATTGTCGAGGTAAGTTCGTGTAATTAAATTGTACATTAATAGGTGTTAAACTGAATTATTTTTTTGTGAATTGTAAATTTACCATGAATAAATATCGGTTGTATATTTGACAATTATCGAGCCCTGTTTGAACCTTATGAAATTCATAGGATACAAATGACATGTCATTAGGGTTACCGATTTGGTTGGGGTCCTGCATGTGTTGCGGACACACCACAACTCTTATGAACTTTTCGATATTCAGCTCGCATGAGCTTCCTGTTATTCAGCACACATGAGCTTCCCGTTATTCAGCTCGGAAGAGCTTACTATTTACAGCTCGTATGAGCATACATGTATATGAATTGATGGATTATAGTTTAGTACACCTTGTGTGTACTACCCGTGTATCCAACGATATTTTAAATGATTCAATGGGCACAGTTCTATTATGAGATTTTATAAGTTCAATATGAACTATCATTGGTATTTATATTAAAAAAACATGAAAAGTGATTATTTTATGAATTCAACCATGTGTGTTGGATTTTATATGTTATTTTCATGGCTAATATGTCGTGATCATGTGTTTAGGCTTTTGGCCAAATTGATTGAGATATGTTATGTTTACTTACCTATTTTATGGAAATATAGTAAGTTAATTTCTGTGTTATACGAACTTGCTAAGCTTAAATGCTTACTCTGTGTTACTTTCCATGTTTTATAGTAATTCGAAATCTTTTTGGGCCGGAAGCTGGTCGGAGCTATTTCACACTATCCATTGGCTCTTTTGGTACTTTTAGTAAATTAATCTCGGTTATAATGGCATGTATAGGTTATTTGGCCAATGTTAGAATATAAAATTTGTTTTGTTGATACTAACCACTTGAATCGCTTGTGTTTGGTATATTTTGATGCATATATATAAAAGTGACTTTGTCATGTTTGATGTGTGAGTGATATGGTAGAATGAAAGAAAGTAAAATGTGGTTTGAATATACATACATGAATTTGGTCATTTAGGCAAAATGAGATACTTGTTGACATGACTTTAAGTTGTCATCTGAGGTGCCTAAGGGCATATTGATTGTATGTGGTGATGTTTCATATTTAAGACTTGATTTTAGCTTGTTTTTAATGTCTTGTTATGGCTTGTTGATATGCGAATTGTTGTGTTTAGGTTGATGTCAAATAGGGTGAGAAATATGGCTTAGAAATTGGCCTATTTTCGTCCACATGGGTAGAGACACGGGCTTTTGTCTCAGCTGTATGTGACACACGACCAAGTGAAACGGTCGTGTGTCCCTTGTATCTTTAAAATTGGGCAAGTCAGTATGCTCAACATGGCCTAGCACATGGGCGTGTGACTTAGTTGTGTGGCCCAAGTCAGGGAGTTACACGGGCATAGACACGGGCTGGGACATGGTTGTGTCTCCTGGCCATGTGAGTCACATGGCCTGGCCACACGATCGTGTGTCCCCTGCAACTTTAAAAATTTTCAATGTTTTCTGAAAAACTATTTGAGTATCTGATCTAGTCCCGACTTGTTTCTAACATGTATTTTGGGCCTCAAGGGCTAATATAAGGGACAATATGTATGATTTCGATTGGTTTTTTATATGAATGTTTTGTTATATGAAATGTTTATTTATTTGATTTGTAAACTTCGGTAATGCTCCGTAACCCTGTTGTGGCAATAGATACGGGTTAGGGGTGTTACACGTGTGGCCAGGCCTTGTGCCTCACACGGCTAAGACACACGCCCGCGTCTCAGGCCGTGTAACATTTGAAATAGGGACACACGATCGTGTCCCAACCTGTGTACTCACTCATGTAACTCTTTGACTTGGGTTACACAAGCAAGCCACACGCCCTTGTGCTAAGCCGTGTAACACTTGAAATAGCCCCACATGCCCGTGTGCCAGGCCATGTGTTAGGCCATGTAACTATCTGACTTGTAAGCCTTAAAACCTATAAGGGACATGCAGCTGTGTTGCATAGCCTTGTGTCATGTACAGCTGAGTCACTTGCTCATGTCTCTAGGCATGTGAACATGAAATTGGCCAAAATCAAGCCATTTTTTCACCCAATCAAGCATGTACCTAAAGGCATTTTGTGCACACATTCAAAGCAACATAACCTCACCAAACATGCATAAAATGATCATTTCAAAAGATCAAATCCATTTAACCAATAAGCGATATAAGTCACATCAAATGAAAACATTCAAACTTACCTAAACATGCACATTTCAATCATAAACATATAGTTCAATACCATTTCAAAACTTACCATATCTAGGCCATATTGAATTTAACTCATCGCATACCATTTTGGCCATTCAAACATGCATCAGAACACTGCCACAATAAGACATACTAATAAGGCATCAAAAGTACCAAAAAGACATAAACCAACCAACATCAAATGGTACCAAAACAACTTATACATGCCAAAATCATCAACTAACATTTAACTAACACCAAATACAAGTCCACCTATACATGTTAATATTGTCATTTTCCATACATACTGACCTAGCTCAAATATGAATTAAAACATGTCACAAGAATCCATTTTCAAACCATCATCAACATGCCAATATATTCATATCAATAAGTACTTTAAAGAACCAAAATCACATAATTTGGTAAGGCATCAAGGTGTACCAAACTAGCATAACTTTCCAAAGCTTATACATACTAAAATACCATTAACACATGCATCATAATACCATTACAAATAAGCCTATACATATCATTATAAACCTTAGTCAAATTACACAAAATCTACCAAATTGTCTACTGGATAATGTGATAGATCTCCGACAAACTTCAAACTGATCGAGCTTCTAATAATCTGTAAAGTAAAGGAAAATAACTACGTAAGCAATGATTGATTAGTAAGCTCATATAAACTTTAAACATAATTTTCCATTTCAATAATGAACTTTATAGAATTAATATAAACCTATACCAATGCCATAAGATTCATAAATCTATATATCCATCAACTCATAAATGAGTAAGTTCATCAATGTCACATATATTTATCATTCTTAACATAATAGGATTTTAGAAGACATAATATACAATCATCAACCTTTTATAAAATTAAGAACCTTTCTATTTACTTACTTTTCATTCCATTCCCAATGCTTATTATAAGCCTAAACAACATTATCAATTCACTAGTTCGTGTATTTATCCAAGATATAGGTAAATTCATTCATAACATAAGTAGTTTTCATTTATAAGAACAATATTTAACTAATCAATTCTTTTATATCATCATATTATATCCCAATTATGTGTTCTTTGTCATCCACAATCTCTAAACAAGTTACCTTACCGAGATTTACAATCTGATGAACGACTTAAGGATACGAGAACATCGATAATCTAGCCAAAACACACGAGATGCTCATAAGAGCTAATCCATTCGAAACACACCAATGCTCATAAGAGTTAATCTATTTGAAACACACCAAAACAGAGAGTATAACACAAGAGTTTGCAAAAAATGTTGAACCTCGGTCCACTCAGGAAAACAGTCTCCACAACAATCTACACTCCAATCCCCTATAACACACCATACCTCTATTGTACTCTACCCAGCTTTCAATTAGATCCAAATACTGAATTTCAACAAATTTTCTCAAATAACTTACACATTTATAGTAAAATATATCTACTATAATATTTCATATCATCCAATATATCATATAGATGCTAAATCTTAAACCGTACGAACTTACCTGACTAAATTGTAGCAATGACTAAGTACAGAGGTTATTTGGTAATTTTCGCTTCTCCTCAATTTTCCACTTGTTCTTGATCTAAATTAATAATTTCATTCAATTCATTAATTCAAACAATAAAACCAATTCCTTTTATGCAATTTAGTCCTTAAGCCCAAAACATGCAAATTTAACATTTTTAAATGAAATTCATGTTAGCCAATATTCCTTTAATTCTATAACAACCCATATTTTTCCTCATTTTGCACAATTTATATTGAAATTTACAATTTGAACAATTTAATCCTTAATCATTAAATTCATCCAAAATCACTTAACAAAATATTTATAAATAACAACTAATACCTCAAATTCATCATTTAATATCTAAAATCACAAAGATTCATCAATGGCAACATTCAAAATCTTTAACAGTTTCAAAAACAAAGGTACAGGCTAACTGGACCTAGTTGCAACAATCTCAAAAAAATATAAAAATTACGATAAATGGATAAGAATATCACCTACATGCAGCACTTGAATGTTGGTCGAATGTCTCTTGCTCAAAAAATGGAGTTCTCACGGCTGAAGAAGAAAGACATAAGCAAAAACTATGTTTTTGTTTTTGTTTTATTTATTACCTAATTATTCACTTTACTATCATTAAAATATATCATATAAATTTAAAAAATTTAGCCACCAACCGTCCACTAATTTATGATATGGTAAATTTTCCATCTTACTCCATTTAATTACCTTTCTTTAGCTATTTGACACCTTTAATTAATAGAAACTTAATTTTGCAACTCTTACAATTTAGTCCTTCTTAATTACTTAACTAGTTAAACATTAAAATTTCTTAACAAAACTTTAATATAATCTTAATAACGCTCCATAAATATTTAATAAAATATTTACGACTCGGTTTATAGAAATGAGGTCCCGATACCTCATTTTCTAACCACTTAACTTTAGGGTCATACCACTTAAACCTAATTATTCATTCAAATGACATCAATTGCCAATTCAAAATTTATTTTAATACCATATTTGACTCGTAAATATTAAATAATAATATTTACAAACTTATTCGTCAGATTTGTGTCCCTGAAACCACTATTTTTTATACCACTGAAAAATAAGCTGTTACAGCAATACTGGTTCAAAACGGCCTAAAGAAGGTTGTTATAGGGCAAAAGCCTGCAGATTTGGATAAGTCGAAATGGAATGAGCTTGATGAAAAGGCTCTATCTGTAATTCAGTTGTGCCTTATGAACAATGTGTTGTAGGAGGTAATTATGGAGAAAACGACATCCACATTATGGAAGAAGTTAGAAACTCTTTACATGACAAAGTCTTTGGCTAATCGATTGGTGTTGAAACATCACCTATACATATTCCGTATGGCCGAAGGTGCGTCCAACAGTTCTAACATCATTGAATTCATTACTCTCTTGAATGATCTGAAGAATGTCGAGGCTAATATAGATGATGAAGATTAGGCTGTGTTGTTATTGTGCTCTTTACCTACCTTCATATAAGACTTTTAGGGAGAGCTTGATTTATGATAGAGATAAACTCATGTTTGAGGACGTGAAGGGAACTTGTTGAGCAAAGACAAACTTGATAATGAGTTAGGTTCGAATAGAAAGTTAGACGTGAAGCCTCGATTTTGGTTGTCAGAAACAAATCGAAGTTGAGGAATTGAGATAAGACATGTAGCTACTATAAGAAGTTAGGTAACATTAAGGTAGAATGTTATAAGATGCGAATAAGAACAATAAAGTGTTGAGAGCAATGAGAAAGAAAAGCAAGCTGATACTTGTGTGACCTAGGACAAGGGTGATAATTGGTTGCTGGTGTCTATGATCGAAAGGTCTAAGCTTACGTCTGAGTGGATCTTGGATTCGGGGTGTTCTTACCATATGTGTCCCAATAGGACTGGTTCTCCACATGTAGTCCAATTGAAGGTTGTAGTTGTACTCATGGGGAATTATTCACCCTGTAAGATAATCGATAGTGGTACCGTTCAGATTAGGTTGCACGATGGGACTATCATGACACTGTCAGGTGTCAGACATGTGCCTGATTTAAAGAAAAACTCATCTCTTTAGGTATGTTAAACTCGAACAATTGTAGAATCACCATCAAGCCAAGCACTATTAAGATATATCATGGAGCTCTCGTTTTGATAAAAGGTCAGTAAATCGACAGTCTGTATATTCTGTAGGTTTCAACAGTGATTGGTGTAATAACAATTTCCTTGTCTATTACGGAGTTGGAGTCAACTCAGTTGTGGTATATAAGACTTGGTCATATGAGTAAGAAAGGTATGACCATTTTGAATAAGAGTCTTCCAGTTTCCAAGTTCAAGCACCGTTTAGACTTGGTTAGTATCTTGCAAAGATCGAGTTAGGCCAGTGGCGGGGCCCGAAAAAGAATACATGTTAAAATACGAGTCAATATGGAGATTTGTGGAGTGTGCCTCACATTTGTGGACATTTTGGAGGCACTTTACACGACCAGAACCAAAGCAGAGGTGAAGTCCTAACGAAGAAGCACAGGACATCACGACGACACGACGACGATGTCCCAAAGAGAAAGCATGTGACGTCATAATAGCTCGACGTATTCTTCAAGCAACATAGTCACATTTTTACAAACAAGCAGGGCTCTTTCTTCCATTAAAACTGTGATTACTCCAAAGAAGTTTTAGTCAAATTAATCCTCTACTTTTAGCCTATAAATAAAGTCATTGTAATTCTAATAGACGAGATCATAACACAACATTAGAGAGAAAATCAAGAGAGAGCTTTAAGGGAATTTTGTGTTTTAGCCAAAGAGCTTTGTATTCAGGGTTAGGGTTTGTTTTAAATTTCTCCATCTTGTAATCTTTGTTTGTTTTCTCATTAGTAAATTCTCCTTTGCCCGTGATTTTTTATCCTCTTCATTGGAGGAGTTTTTTCACATAAATTTGTGTGCCTAATTTTCTCTATTCCTTCTTTCTCATTGTTTATACGGGTCGATCCCCAACAATTATATTTGCTATTATACCAATTTAGAAAATGTCACATCATCACTCCTTTTAATCACTTAACAGTCCAGTGACTAAAAACACAATTTCGAAAACGTTAATGACTAAATTGTAAGATTTTTTAGTTAAGTGACCAAAACAAAAACTTATAAATAGCCCAAATTTTAAAATGTTAATAGCTTTACCATGACAAGCTAACTTTTAAGGTAAACTACACCTAAGGTCACTAAAGTAATAGTAAATTTACGTTTTGGTTACTCAACTTCAAAAAGTTACAAATTGATCACTGAATTATTCGAAAGTTTTCATTTAAGTCACTAAATTATTCGAATATTTTTATATAAGTCACTCGACTGCTAAGTTTTTTTTAAATAAAAAGTATAGCTAGCAAGCTCTAAACGATGATTCAATGATCAATGTGCTGGTTCGATACCCAATGACAAGTTGAAGAACATATCTTAGATCCAATTTGATTTAATGGATAGTGTTAAAGATCGGAGAAGAAAGCTATTTGAATTTTGATTCGTAAATTCGCAATGTTCAAAATTGTTTTAAGAAAAAAAATTAAACTATAAAAGAGAATGGAAAAAAGGGCTTTGATTGTTGTAGATAATGAACAAAGAAGCTCATACAATAACGATTTTAACATTCAATGACTTAAATGAAAATTTGTGAATAGTTCATATTTTAGTAACAATTTTGTAATTTTTTGAAGTTGATGGATCAAAATATAAACTTATTAATAGTTTAGTAATTTTGAGTGTAATTAACCTAAACTTTTATTTATTATTATATTTACTATTATAAGTTTTAAAATATTTACTAAGCCAAGCGTCAAGTTTATGTCATGCATGACAATTGACATATGGCAGCTACAACTTGAACTAAAACTTATAACTACGCTCCATCTACCCTTTCGTTTTTTATCTCTCTTGGCTATATCTTTTTCTTTTCTCCACTTTTCATTTTCTTTCTATTCAAACATGACCTCCTTATCCATAACAACAACAGCAACAACCCCTTTCACTTTCCCCTTCCATTGTTTCTTTGATAAACACTATTTCCCCATTACTAAAAGAATTCAATTAAAGCTTTCCCGGGGAGGTACTATTGAATCAAACAAGTTCTCAGGTAAATCGGGTTCGAACAAGTTATTCGTTGCTTCGTCTTGTTTAACGAAGATTCAAACACCTGTGGAAACTACGTATAAACAAGGAGTTTCCCACAAGGTTCAGTGTTTGGTTGCGGAATTCAAGTCTTTAACGGAACCAATCGATCGCGTGAAACGGCTGTTATATTACGCAGAGATGCTCGCTCCGTTTGACGAGTCGGCTCGGCTGCCTGAGAATCGAGTCAATGGTTGCACCGCCCAGGTGTGGCTCGATGCCGGGATAGACAAAAAAGGGAAGGTTTGGTTTCGAGCTGACAGTGATTCAGAGATAAGTAAAGGTTTTTGTTCGTGTCTAATATGGGTGATGGACGGTGCCGATCCTGAAGAGGTTGTCGGGGTGACAGCGGAAGAATTGGTGGAGCTGAACGTCGGAGTCCATGGGAAGGTCCAATCAAGAGTGAATACATGGCAAAATGTGTTGATTAGCATGCGAGATAAAACGGCGGCGCTGGTGGCAGAAAGGCACATGAAATGAACTCATCAGCTGAGGGCCTGATGCCGCCGCCATTTTCCTCATTGCTTGTCAGCTCTGATGGAATTTAGACAGGACATTTAGATTTTCTTTGGTTTCCCCCGTCTTTGGTAATTTCAGGATGGTTATAGGAAATTAAAGTAGTTTTTACTCATGATTTTTGTAGGTAAATTTTCTAGATTCGGTCAAATATTTGAGATAGATGGAAAAAAATATAATTACAATTCGCCCCTTAAACTAAAGAGAAATATTGGTTATTACATTTTTTTAATTTTCACAGAATAAACCATTAATCATGTTCGTGATTCGAAGTTGATCTTCTCAATAAAATTATCTTCTTAATAAAATTGTCTCAAGGTTTATTGATTATTACATATTGATAAACCTCAATATTAATTGATATAAATTAGTATTAATGAATGGTATCTAATCCTTTTGGTTGGTGGAAGTCCATTCATTTAAAAAATTTAATTTACCATTTGATTATCAAATTATATTCATTTTATATTTTGGTATCTAAAATTTTTGTCTAAATTAATACTTAAAGTATAGATATTATGTCTCAGTTATATGTTTTAGTTTATTTTTAACAAAAGTTAAAAAGAAAATATTACAGCCAAACATAAATCGCCACGTAGTGTCTTTATGTAAAAATATTTTTTATTAAATGTATATACATAATAAAAATATATAAAAATTAAAAATAAATATATAAAAAATTCATGAAATATATAAAATCTAAAAATATAAAATAAAATTTTACAAAAATACGATAAATAAAAAGAAATTAATTGAACTTAATAATATTATTTTAAAAATATTTTAAATTTTTATAAAATTATAAAATTCTAAAAGGAATTTAAATTTAAATTTATTTTTGTAATTACTTGAAATTTTAATATATTTTTAATTTTTATAAAATTTATAATTATAAAGGATTTTTATTTGCCAAAGTTGTGTAATGTTTTTTAACATTTATTAGAAAATAAATTTGCAAACAAAAAATATTTTAATACCAAATTGAGAAAAAATTATAATACGAAAATGAAAAAATATATATTTCAAAGATTTAATCGTCGATTAAGCCATTAGAAAAAGAAGCATTACAACTGTCTTAGGAGTTCCTAAAACAGAGGGGGGATTGTTGGCGGCAACATATATAACAAAACAGTTGAAAGAACAGAACAATCAAACCTGTGGTGGTTGGGTTGAGAATGGCGAAGGAGGAACTGAAACCAACCCGAACTACCATTCCCACAGGCTTACAAAAAATAAACAGGGAAAAAACTCTATCAGCAAACTACATAGTAAAAATTATTAAAATATTAACTATTTAGCAGTTTGTGAAGGAAATATTTCGAAATGATATGATTTATGGGTTGTCGGAATCTTATAATATATAGTTTTTAGAAATGAAATTGTGGGTCACTGACCAGTATCTTGGACAAATCTCCAAGATTTTTATTTTTATTTGTTTGAACAAATATGTAAAAGATGGAAAACGAATAACTCTTTTCAACAACCAAATTCAACTTTATTATGGATTTTTAAAATTTAAATTATAATTATTTTATATAATTATAATTATTATCGTCAAGTTTATGTCATGCATGACAATTGATATATGGCTGCAACACTTAACTCAAAGCTTGACTTTAAACCATTTCCAATTCAATGTATTCCCTGCAATCTTGAACACTAGCTAACTCAAATACCTATTTATTAACATATCTATTACAATCATAAGTATTAAAATAATAATCCTAAATACCTAACCTATGTATCTTCATAAGTATTACAATCATATTATTAAAATTTATTAATAGACATCATTCCAATCCAATTTATTAACATATCTATTTCAATCCAAATTTACCTATTTCATGTTCATTTATGCACTAATTTAAAAAATGGCATACCATAACTTTAACATAAAACATATACTCATATATATAACCAACCAATATTAACTTATAATCTTATTTACCATCAATCCACAAAATAGTTAACATTTAGACACACTAGGTATATGTCGACACAAAAAGGAATAACATCACCACATTTGAGTTCGGGATCGTTGATGGATGCTGAATCGGCGATCAAACTTAAGTACCTAACCTGCTCATGGAAAACAAAACCGTACGCTGAGTATAAACTCAGTGGTATTTCTATAATCCGAATAATTAAAGGCAAGATATTATAATATATATATATTTAATCACACAATAACATTAGTCATTCAATTCATCAATTCATAGGGACATCATTCATAACATATTCAATTCTCATCACTTGCTATTTCAAATCTCATACTTGCTATACAAATAGTTTTTGACAATATGATACACAATTCATGTGTCTCATTTTCATTTCACATTCATTGTTTTCAAATACCAACTATAGTATCATTTCATTTAATTACCCCTATTAACACGACTCGAACTCCGACGGATACACATATCCAACCAAAACACACCAATTTGGTACCCAGTACCTCATCGGATAATTCGAAGTAATAAATTGACACCTAGTGTCTCATCGGCTAAACTGAAGTAAATTGGCACCCAATGCCTCATCGAATTAGTCCAAAGTAATAAATTAACACCTAGTGTCTCATCGACTCAAAATCGAAAAAATCCCTAAACTCTTCCAATCCTATGGCATGCCATCTATATCCAACTCAACCCGATGCAATTAATAGGGTTTAATTTCACATTTCAGATATAATCAATATCCAATACTGATTTTTCATATAATCACATAATTTCACATATAATCATTTCAATTCAAAATCAATCCATTCAATATATATATCTACCAATTCCATTCATTCAATCAATTATCAAAATATCAATTACTTACCTCAACACTTACCATATACATTAAATAAAGATTACAACAATTTATAACTAGTTTCGGATTATAGAAATACAAACTAGAAATTTCGAGCTATCCCTCGTCGACTTTATCTTTTCCCTTTTTAGTTGAAGATTCCGACACAACGTTAGCTATGAAATTAAAAAAATTAAAATTCATCAATACAGTACAATTCAATTTCACATTGAATATTTCAATTTTATTCAACATTTGCCTAAATTCCAATTTAGTCCCTAAACCAAGACTAGCTTTATTTCTTCATAATTAATTCTATATTGTCATTCAATTTCCACTTTAAACTAGATTTAACTCTCGAATTTCATTTAAATCCTTAAATTTTGAAATTTTCACAATTTAGTCCCTAATACTCAAAATTTATAATTTATTCTACAATTCAATCTTTTTCATTTCTAACTTAAAATCTATCAATTTAATCCCTAATACTCCAATTATTCAACATGGACAACATTTAAAAACTCAATAATTTCTAAAATTTCAACATAGGTCGGGTAGTATTTAATACCGAGATTTCAAAAACATAAAATGATAAGAAAAATTGACTAAATTGACTAACCAAATGAGCTTGAAACTTTGAAACCCTTGATTTTTCTCATTTTCTTTCCTTTTTCTTTCTTTTTCCCTTCTGCTTCGTTTGTTCTTTCTTTCTTTTCTATTTCTTTTCTTTCTTTCTTTATTCATTCATTCTTTATTTGTTTTATTATAATATAATATAATATAATATAATATAATATATATACTTAAATCTTAAGTAAATACATTTTATTATAATATATATTAAATTTTACATATTATGTCACCTCATTTAAGAAAAATAGCATAATTGTCTCTTTAGTCTATTTAATTTTTCTTTAATTTATAATTCAACTTTCAACCTATATGTAATTTAGTCCTTTTACATAATTACTCTTAATTCAAGCAAATTCTCTTAATCGAAACCTAATTAACTACACAATTAACTTCGTAAATATTTATTAGAAATATTTATGAGTCCGATTCTGAAATGGAGTCTTGGAAATACATTTTCCGACATTGGTGGCTATTGGATCGTTACACTTTATTCTATCATATTACTAAATGGACATTTAAAATAATTATAATATTTAATTTAAAATTATTAGTTTGGATAATTATACATTTTAAAGTAATTAGAATTTAATAAAATTTTGATAATCACACATTTAAAAATTATAATTTCTTATGAATATTTTATTATTAAGTGAATGTCCATCAAGATCAAGATGATTTTGGTGTACTTTAAATTCTAATAGTCATTAGAATTAGATATCTACTTCATCTATACTTTTAAGCCTATAAATAGAGACTTCGGAGAAGTTTTGTAAATATTCCCATTGATCAGTAAAATAGGCTCTCTCTCTTGTGCTCTCCTATTTTCTTTGTTCTTTACTTTGTCTATTTATTTTATAACATGTTATCAGCATGATTCTCTTTTAATTGTTTTTCTCCATAAGTCACAATTTTTTTCCTTTCACCAAGCCTTACCCCTTTCAAGCAGCAACCGATGCAATAGTCGATCACTCCAAATTTGCTGCTTAAGTTATTGTCGATTGCCTTCTAAAGCTACTACTATTTCAGTCTTCAATTGGGGCTTGCACACTATTGGTAATTATTATGCAAAGAAATTTATATAATCCTTACGTGTGCTCGTGATAATAGCCAGGTTGATAACGATGATGTTAAAGAATCTCATGTATATTTTACTATAGTTTATTTATTATATCATGTTTGTTATAATTGGAGACTACTCATGACAACAAATGTTTGTTCTAAAGTATGGGGGAAGTACATAGGATTTTTTTTTAATTTGTGTGCTTTATTTAATTATTTATTCCAGAAAAAAAATTTCTTCTGTGTAGGAACTCCTCACTTTAGACGACACAACATTCTGGAGTTGAACCAGAAAGGGGGAGATAGCCCGACAAATCATGAGGACTTTTCACACCAAATTGGGTAGTCTCATTCCTTTATTTATATTTGGTGCACATTGGGGACAATGTGTCAAATAAAGTGTGGGGGTGACATAGAATTTTGAAACTTTTTTGTTATTTTGGTAGATTTTTAGTAGTTTAATTTTTTTTTATTTTTGTGTGCTTTGTTTGTGCTCGAGCTTGTAGAAATACAAGTGATTGATTAGGACCATGTTAATAAGATTTTGTTAATAAATTGTAAATTTAGTTTGATAGTAATTGATTTTACATTTTAATTTTAGACTACTTAGTTCAATTTATTACACTATGAATAGATTTAAAGTGCTAAGTATATCATATGATAATATAAATTGCATGCATGTTTAATTGAATTATAGGTTGTAGAAATTGATATACTTGGCTGATTTAGTCCAAGTATTGAATAACTTAGGGATGACTCAAGGCATTGTTTAGAAGACAATTTTTTGAGTCAAAAAGTTATCTCGTAAATATTTTCCCTAGTACCTATTTTGAGCCTTAATCAATTTTATTGATGAACTCGAAATGAAACCTTAAGCTCATTGTATTTTCTATTTGATCCTTTATTTCTTAATCGTTGCATGGATTTAGACACCCAACCATTGATATTGAGGGATTAGGTAGATCCATCTTGGTGGTTTTGAAAAGAAATAAAAAAAATGAATGAACTAAGGAATTGTATAGTATAGTGAGTATAAGATTTTGAGCTTGTATAAAAATAAGGAAAGTCAATTAAAAAAATCTAGATGAAAAAAATATATGAATAAAAGCTCACATTTGTTTGAAAAATATATATATTACAAGCTCGGATAATTGTACTCATGAATACTTTATGATGCCTTAGTATATGGAGAAATAAGGAAGGTGAGGGAAGTGGATATAAGGTGGTGAGCTACATGTACAAGTGGGGGAGTATCGGGGACAATATAATGTGTCAAACTACTTTCGTGCTTAGCCATTTTGTCGAGCTTGTTCTTTGAATTCCAAACAACCTAAGCCACAGAATGTTACAAGATGAAAAGTTCTATGTGACTTTTGTAGTACCTTATATGGATGATATTTTGCCAAGTTTTGACATTTTGACCACATATATTCACTTGAACATAATTGTATATTTATATTTTTTTATGGAAACCTATACTTAATATTCTTTTATTTGTTTGTTTTGTAATATATTGAACTAACCCTTCTAATTTTAGAAGTTGTAAGTCAATTGTATATCATGCTAGAGCTATATGTTTATTTACACTATCTTGTTTCAATTCTATATCCTTCTAGAGTCGTATGCTTATTTACAATATCTTGTTAATATAATTCTATCAATTTCTTATATCAAGCTAACTCAAGTACGATTTATTTTATTTGCATGTTTATTTCTTTTTTTCATTTTGTTTTGTTTTCGATCTTTTTTTGTTTTTGTTTAGTTTGCTTGAGGAAAAACAAATACTTAACTGTGGGGGTATTTGACTTGTCGTCAAATGTAGTAGTTAATTCGGGTTATTTCCTCACTTAAAGAGCTTGTTTCTAGAAAATTTAGTATTTTATATTATGTTTTCGATATCTAGTATTTATGATTAAAATTTAATAAAAATAAGTGTTTTAGCATTTCTTTTTTAGTGTTGGTGACCTATTAAGCCGACATGGGACTTAGGTAGGCTTAATTTGGGTATTTAAGTGTGCAGGAGACTTAATTTTAGGCCAAATGTAAGAACCTGGAACGAGTGATGCACAAGCTTCCCAAGCTATGAAACCATTACAAAAACATCCAAAGCCATAAAAAGACATCTATGGCGCAACATAGAAAGTCTATGGTGCGACAGACACCCTTTTTTCAGCCATAGCAGCCTATGTTGAGCCATATCCTAAATGTGGGTCACAACAAAGGATAACGTCAGCAACTGTATTTTGGCAAATTCTCGAAGATTTTATTTGTTACTTGCACCCAAAATATTGAAGGCATATTAGGCATAAAGTGCACACATTTTAGCCTATAAATAAAAGGCTTCTGTACACAAATTAGGGCATCAAACCATCCATCCATCCATCAAACACAGTTTTTGGTTTCCCTTTCATGTTTGTTTAGTTGAAAATTTCTATTCCGATGTGAAGAAAATTGTGAGCGAAGATTGCTCTAGATCCGTGCTTCAACATATTTATCAATGAGTATTCTCTTTAATCTTATATTTTATTCTTTTATTTATATTTCGTTAGCCTGATCAACTAATGTTTTTGTGAATATTAGAATAATCTCTTATGCTTTATTCATGTCTTGCATGATTCGTTTATTGAACTGATTAATCCATCAAGTTGATTAATTAACAAAAGAATAAAGGTTCATAATAGGATTAGTTGGTATAAATTATGTGTTCTTAAACCCTAGGCTTGACAACCCTAGGAAGTTATCATAGGTTAGACGATATCAGGAGATAAGTTGAACTGAGTAAATCGTAGTTTATCCTAGCGGAGAAAGTGAGGTCGGGAGATAAGAGAGTATCCATTGTTTAATTTATTAGTAGAGGCTGTGAGGTAATTCTAGTTAATTAATAGATAATTTATATTAAAACCCAAATTCTAAAATTAGTTAATCTTCTATTTATTAATTAAAGATTTAATCGATCATAGGCTAGGGGCTTTCATTGTCAACACTAGGAATAGGAAAGTCCATTAGGTTAATTTAGGTTTCATAATTTAACTAGTTTGATAAATCTATTAATTTGGACTAACACTACTAATTCGTGACTCGATTAGACAAATAATTATTTTTTGTAATTAATTTAATAATAGTTTCTCCAATCTGCAATCCCTTGGGTATGATCCTCGCAATACTTACCAGTGTTTCGTTGTAAACTTTACTATATTTCAATTTGACCCGTATGCTTGCGGACACCACCGATTTAATTTTATATATTTTTGGTGTGATATTTATTCTATAAACGATAACACATTTATAGGTGGTCACATAACTTGTAGGTATGTTTAAGTCATATTGTGATGTGGAAATAGTTTAGTATATAACATGATGTAGTTAATATGAACGTGATAAGAAGATGTTGGTAATGTTGATCTTTCGTAATTTGGTGTACCAGATTAAATTAGTTTTAACATTTAAGGAGCTTAAATACAAGTATTTTCATTATGTTTAGTTAAGTTTCTTTAGTTTTACTTACATTCAATAAAATGTGCACATCAAGTATTTTATTGCCCTTAAGGGCCGAACGAGGCCTAAGGGAGAGCTAACGTACTTCGTGAGTGTGCAGGTGACCATTAGAAGGTATTTTCGCCAATACTGGATGCTATGTCGCCATATAGGAGATTAAATGTCGCAACATAAAGTAGAATAGAGAAATTGAGAAATTGTCTTCAATGTCACGACACAGGCTGAGGATGTCGTGACATACCCTTGAAGATGGCTGCAGTGGAGCATACTGGTTGCTATGTCACGACAGAGGTCCTTGTGTGTTGTGGCATCGACTCTATGACAAGAATAAAACACGAAGTAGGGGCATTTTGCTTTGCACAATCAAATTTAAAGCTCGAAAACGTCAGCTAACCTGGGGTTAAGGACGGCAGCTACTTGAAGGCTATAAATAGGCTTTTTTGACACATATTATAGACACCATTCCATTAGCTCAGATTCTTTTATTAGATTATTAGATTTGTTTTCTTGTTTCTCTTAGGTTTTCATAGTTTAGTCCATTTGTTTCTTCAAGAAATTTGATTGTAAAGCAATATCAACTTTTGTGGATTCGTATTATTCAATATCAATCAGGCTTTCTTAAAGCCTCTATTCCATTTCATTCCCCATGATCAATTCTTTCATTCTTTCCATGTTTATTGAAGCCATGAGGAACTAATCCTTCTATAAGGGATTAGTGAGTGGAGGCATGATCTCTTAACTGTTTTGTAGGGTTGCTCAACGGATCAATTGTTTAGAAAGGGAAGAACATGAAACAAACCCTAGGCTTAACAACCCTGGGAAGTCATTAAGGTGGGAATTAACCCAAAATTGGTATTTCCCATTCGTGAGCAACTTTACCCCAAGCCAGTCTAGACTGTGAGGTCGGAAGATAAGTAGCTCTTCCTAACTCGTTATGTTGGTGGAAGATTGGAAGATCCTACTAGGGTAGCGACTAGTTGGTTGACGAGAACCCGAGACGACAATTAATTGGGATTGCTGAAGCGAGTTAGTCACCCATTCTCATATTTGATTCACTCTATTTATCTTTACCTCTTGCAATTTTAATTTATTTTTGTTATGTTATTTTATTTTATTATTTTACAAACCCTAAACATATTTCTTATTTTAATCTCGTACTATAACTGACCTAAAGTATTAATTAGACCTTTAATTATTTAGGTTAAGATTGATTTAGTACTCACCTCCCTAGGTATGATCCTCGGAGTACTCTCTTACTTTATTGTAAAATCTAAATTACAACTCGACTCGTATTGTAACGCCTCAAAAATTTCAATGTCTGGCTGTTGAATTCTGTCGTAATTAAGTCTATGTATTCGTGGCTTTGTACTTTGCGTATGTGTTTGAGGTTAACGGTTCAAGTAGTGTTTTTAGGAAGTTTTGTTTTTTTAATTAACCTCTACTCTTGAGTCATTGACTTAAGTTTAATTTCGTGCGAATCTGTGTCAAGAATGAACCTGCTAGTTCAATGGTTAAGCATATGTATACCTTTTGGCCCTGTGTTCCAGCTCCGGTGCTTGTGTTAAGAAATATTTTGACTACGTGTTAGAATTTTGATCAGTAGTTAAATAAGAATGTAACGTTTTCCTTTTCCTTCCTTTCCAATATTTTGTTTTATTTCTTCTTTTTCTTCTTTTTCTTCTTTTTCTTACTTTCGTTTTTTCCTTTGCTTTTCTTTTCTTTTTCACTTGGTTAACGCTTAGATCCATACTTTGTATTTGCTACTATTGCTAGGTAAGTTCATTTTCGTTAATGTCGTGACTTCAGTGGTTCCATAACGGAAATCGTTGGTGTTGTCACCTTCGCCAAAATTGGTTTCTATCCTAAACTATTTGAATTATTTATTTTTATGTTAGATTACTGTCATCAGGAGAAGGTCTCAAGGATAACGGTTTCCCTCACATTCTTGATTCGTGAATCACAGTTTTGTACGGAGGTAATTGTGGTGTTGAGTTAGGTTTGTGATGAAACACTTGGACGAAATTGGTTGTACTTTAATCCTGACGTTTGTTAGAAATTATTGCTTAATTGGTTATTAAATGCTCATTTTAGGTCTCAAGAGTCCTCTACATTGTCCTATCTTGAAAACACTTTAATTGTCTACCGAAAACTCGACATTCTACGAAATTCAGACGCTGAAAAACATGTTTATTGACGCCACATGGCTTTGTGTCAGGCCATGTGACTCAATGTTTACCTTTAGGGACCACATAGGCCAGAGACATGGGCGTGAGGCTAGGCCATGTGACTTACTGTTTGCCATTGAAGATCGTAGAGGCCAAAGACACGGGTGTGTGCCCAGGCCGTGTGACTTATTATTTGCTGTTAGGTACCATACGGGATAGAGACACATGTGTGTGTCCAAGCCGTGTGACCTATTGTTTGTGATTTATGACAATATAGGCTGACGACACGGACATGTGTCAGGTCATATGAGCCACATGAGTAGGCACAAGGGTATGAGCCAGGCTGTGTGGAGCCATACATGCCAACCATTTAGGCCATGTGAAACCACACGGGTGTGTGGGTCAGAAATTAGATTTCTTCTTAGGGTCGTAGGCATCGTTTGACTCAAACGTAGGCCTTCTATAAGGTTCGTATGATCCAAAATAGATCATATAAGTTGTTATCTAATTATTTGAGACTGAGTAGTTGATTATCTAAACGTATACTGAATGCGATGACTATTAATGATATTGATCTGTACTATCTGATTATGAATTGTACTTGGGTAACTATGTGTACGTTATTGATATCTGAATTTTGTAATTTGCATCTATATTGGATGGGAATTTTGTAATGGAGGAAGTGATCTATTCTAGTTCAGTGGCTAAGCCAAAATCTAAATTTGTATCTAGCGTTTTATCGTAATTTGATCTGGAAGCTAGTTTATAATCATGTTGAACGTGTCTTACCGACACTATGTGGTGTGTAGGGTTGGATGGGTACTAAATCCCCTTTATGGTGTGTTGGGTTGGTCGAAGATGGTGTGTAGCAAATGGGTAGGAAAACTATATTTGTTTCTGATCTATTCTATATCTGAATTTGAATTGTTCTGCTTTTCATCGGAATTGTTAAGACTATAATGAATGTCCTTTGATTCTGATTTTGAACACGAGTTTGGGAATTTACTATTATACCTATGATTCTATTTGAATTTATATGTGTTATACACATTAAGTTATCAACTCATTTTGTTTGTTGATTGAATTACAGGTAACTCACAATCTTGATCAGGTCGGCGTAATGGAAGCTTGGTCATTCTACTTTATCACCTTTTATATTATCAGTAATTTCAGTATTGTCTTCGTATTATAACTTTCTAAGATAGTCTTAAACTGTTAGATGATTTCGAACTGTTTTAAACTGCGTTTATAAAAGTCAGTTTTCCTAATAACAATAGATGTAACTCTTCTAACTTGGTGTTAATGTCTAGGTCAGGTTTTGGGTGTTACATTTAGTGATATCATAGTCAGGTTTAAAACACTCGGGCTGTGTTCTGGGTTCTCATGTTGCATTAAAAGTTGTTTGAATGAAAATAATCTATTTGAGTAATCCTGAAAATCAATTTTACAAAAGACCGAGTCTCTAACGCTAAACTTATAAATGTTTCTGCTCAGATGTTGTAATTAGTTGAGATACTGTAGTAATTAAAACTATTGTCTGGTTAAGTGTTCTGATACGGACTAACATGAGAACTGTAATAAGGATTCTAAACTAATCTATGCACTTCTGACAGTGTAGATAAAGTGAAAAGAAAATGAGTTCGCACGGTAGTCGTGGATGTGGTACTCGTGGACGCCTTGGGCGTCGAGGAAGAGCTCGAGCAAAGCCATCCTCTAGGGGCAGTATGCCCAATCTGGAGACTAACGAGACTATTGGTACTCCTATTGTTGAGACTAGATCTTAGACCCTAACAGTTGGGGCAGCGCACTATCCTAGGCTATTATTCAAGCATTAGAGAGGGTTGTTGTGACCCATTTTGGATCTGTAGGCCAAGGGTCGATTATAGAGCGGCTCTGGTCAAATGATGCTGAGTTATTTAGGGTTTCATTGGAGTCGCCCCTACTGTGGCCGAGTATTGGGTAGAGGCTACCAAGCGAATCATGACCGATATCGACTGCAGTCTAACTCAAAAATTAAGATATGTTGTATCTCTACTCCGGGATGAAGCCTATCAATGGTGGTTGACGGTTGAGCAGGGTGCTTAGCATGAGTAGGTTAATTGGGATTACTTTAATACTGCCTTCTAGAGTAAGTATGTGGAGGCGACTTACGTAGAGGCTTGTCGACGTGAGTTTATTAATTTGGTTTAAGGTGAGAGATCTATGGTTGAGTATGAGGTTGAGTTTCTGAGATTAAGCAGGTACGCTCAAGAGTTAGTAGCATCTGATTATGACAAGAGTGTGAGATTTGAGGAGGGTCTGTGTTACAATCTGTAGGTTTTGATAGCTCCTTAGAGGGAGTAAGTTTTTGCAGTCCTGGTTGACAAGGCAAAGATAGCTAAGGAGGTAAAGCGCAATGAGCACCAGAGGCAAGATTGAGAGAGAAGTATGTGTAAGGTAAAGAGGGACTCGAGTCCCTCTAGTTCTGGATAGCGCCTTAAGAAACAGGTGAGATTTGACAAGACTCTAAGGATTGAGGTATCAATTGTAGCGACTGAGGTTCAACTTTGTAGTGATTGTGGGAGGCTCCATTCAGGTGAGTGCTGGAGGAAATTGAGAGGTTGCTCCGATGTGGATAGATAGAGTATCATGTACGAGGTTTCCCTCGCCGATTAGATCAGGTGCCTATTGCAGCACAAGCTCTAGTTCCAGGTCCCGTTCAGCCTCCAAGAGTAGCTCAACAACCACCTAGAGGCCGTGGGGTGGCCAAGGATGGTAATGGTTCTTGTAGAGGTCAAAGAGCACCGGATAGAGGTGCGGGTCAGGCTGAGGCATGACATCTTGCACTGGTTTATATGATGAAATGTCGTGGGGACAGCTAAGGTGCCGACACTATATCAAGTACGTTTCTTATTCATTCTGTTCCATACTTTGTTCTTATTGATATTAGGTCTACTCACTCATACGTAGCTAGCACTATTTTTGTAAAATTGGGTATATCTGTTAAGAGTACTACTAGGGAGTTTTCTGTGATTAATCCTCTAGGCCAATTAGTCATAATGGATAAGGTACATAAACGGGTTCTGTTAGAGATTCGGGGTGTGGTATTTTCAGCAGACTTAATGGAGTTACCTTTTGGTGAGTTTAACCTAATTCTTGGAATGGGTTGGCTCGTGGAACATCGGGTTAGTCTAGACTGTGCCTCTAAGAGAGTTACTCTACAAACTGACGAGAACAATGTGGTCGTAATGATTGGTGAGAGTCGAGATTACCTCTTTAACGTAATCTCTGCCATTGTAGTTGAAAAGTTAGTCTAGAAAGGTAGCGAGGCATACCCTGCTTTTGTGTCTGAATCTGTACTTTTTAAGCTTTCTGTAAAGGATATTCGTACGGTGAGGGACTTCTCAGATGTCTTTCTCAAGGAGTTGTCAGGAGTACATCCTAATTGGGAGGTTGAGTTCGGTATCAATCTGTTACCAGGCACTGCTACTGTGTCTATTGCACTATATCGCATGGCACCATAAAAACTTGCAGAGCTAAAAGCTCAACTCTAGGAACTTTTCGGTCGAGGGTTTATTAAACTGAGTGTGTCTCCGTGGGGAGCACCGGTCCTATTTGTCAAGAAAAAGGACAGATCAACGAGAATTTGTATAAATTATCGTTAGTTGATCAAGTTGACAGTAAAGAATAATTATTTGTTACAGAGGATCGACGACCTATTTAACCAATTCCGAGGAGCATCGGTGTTCTCAAAAATTAACCTTCGTTCTGGTTACATCAATTTAAGGTTAATGAAACTGATACGTATAAAACTGCTTTTAGGACTTGTTATGGATATTACGAGTTTCTGGTGATGTTGTTCGGTTTGACGAATGCTCTGACTCCGTTCATGGATTTAATAAATCGGGTATTTCAACTGTATTTGGATCAATTTGTAGTAGTTTTCATTAACGACATACTGATTTATTCAAAGATTGAGATTGAGGACAACAAACATCTTCGTATAGTTCTGCAAACACTTCAAGAAAAACAATTGTATGCTAAATTTGGTAAATGTTAGTTCTGGTTGCAAGAGGTCTCTTTTTTGGGGCATGTTGTGACTGCCGAAGGAATCCGAGTCAACCCTAAGAAAATTGAGGTTGTAGTCGAGTGGAAACAACCAAAGAATGTGCTTAAGCTTCGAAGTTTCTTGGGCTTAGCAAGTTACTAGAAGAGGTTTGTCGAGGGATTTTCATTGACTCCATCCCCTCTGACTAAACTGTTACGTAAGAACACCCCATTTGTATGGTTTCATGAGCAGCAGTCGAGCTTCAAGAAGCTCAAATTTGTCTTGACACAAGCTCCTATTTTGGTTCAACCTGAACTAGGTCGAGAGTTTGTGGTTTATAGTGATGCGCCGCACGTTGATTTGGGATGTTTTCTAATGCAAGAAGATAAAGTGGTAGCTTATGCATCGCGGCAGCTTAGGTCACATGAGGGTAATTATCCTACGCACGATCTTGAGGTAGCTGTAATTGTGTTCACTCTGAAAATATAGAGGTAATACTTGTTTGGTGAGAGGTGTATCATTTACACCAATCACAAGAGCCTTAAGTATCCGTTAACTCAAAAGGAATTAAATCCTAGGCAGTGTAGGTGGGTTGATTTGCTCAAGGATTATGATTGCACGATAGAGTATCACCCCGATAAGGCGAATGTGGTGGCCAATGCTATTAGTCGTAGAAAGATGTGAGTCTGCTAGCTAAACTACAGGTTAAACCAATATGGATCGAACAAATTTGAGATAAAAAATTGAGTGATAAGTGTCTAGCTCAGCGTTTGCAATAGATTAATTCGAGTGAAACTTCGGATTTCAGTTTGAACGACAACTAGGTTTTGTGTTTTAAGGGTCAAATTTGTGTGCCTAATGATAAAGAGTTGAGGTGATCGATTCTACAAGAAGCACATGGTAGCCCTTATGCTATGCATCCTAGTGGAAATAAAACGTATTAGGACCTTCGAGAACTTTATTAGTGGCCTAGTCTGAAACTGGAAGTGATTGCCTTTGTATCGGACTGTCTGACATGTCAAAAGGTTAAGGCCGAGCATCAGTTGCCTTCTGGTCTACTTCAGCCAGTTAAGATTCCTCTGTGGAAGTGGGAGTGTGTAGCGATGGACTTTGTTTGTGGGTTGCCTTTCACACCCACTAGGAAAGATTCAGTTTGGGTGATCATTGAGCGATTAACCAAGTCCACTCATTTTTTTCCAATCAAGATAGATTACTCAATATAGAAGCTCGCTAAGCTATATGTTTCTAAAATCGTGAGACTACAGGTGGTTTTAGTCTTAATCATCTCTGATAGAGATCCGCATTTTATGTCTCGATTTTGGAATAAGCTTAATGAGGCATTAGGCACTCAACTTGATTTCAGTACCACGTATCACCCTTAGACTGATGGACAGTCTAAACGAGTTATTTAGATTCTAGAGGATATGATTTAGGGTTATGTCATTAATTTTTGAGGCAATTAAGAGGATTATCTACTGTTCGTTAAGTTTGCATACAATAATAGTTTTCGGTCTATTATTCAGATGACACCTTACGAGGCTCTGTATTGTCGTAAGTGATGACTCCTCTGTGTTGGACTGAGTTAGGTGAACGTCGGGTTTTGGGTCCCGAGCTAGTTTCTGAGATTGAGAATATTGTCAAGTTTATCTGAGACCGTCTTAAAGTTGCTTCTGATCGATAGAAATCTTGCGCAGATTTAAAGAGAAAAGATATTAAGTTTTATGTAGGTGATCAAATGTTCCTGAAGGTGTCTCCATGGAAAAATGTTCTCCAATTTAGATGTAAGGGCAAGTTGAGCCCGAGGTTTATTGGACCTCACCGTATCTTGAAACATGTCGGACCTATTGCTTATTAGTTAGAATTACCCCCTGAATTGGATCAAATCTATGATGTGTTCTACGTCTCGATGTTGAGGCGGTATCAGTCTAATCCATTGCACATCATTCTTGTCGAAGATATTGAGGTACGACAAAATCTGACATTTAAGGAGGAGCCTGTTCAAATCTTAGATCGAGATGTCAAGGTATTGCAAAAGAAAATTGGTCCTCCGGTTAAGTTGTTGTGGCGAAATCATGACACTGAGAAGGCCACGTGGGAACCCAAAGATTCCATTCGTCAGCAATTTTTGTATCTGTTTGAATCAGGTACATTTCGAGGTTGAAATTTTTGTTATAGGGAGAAAGTTGTAACGTCCAAAAAATTTGAATGTCTGACTATTAAATTTCGTGGTAATTAAGTCTCTGTATCTGTGGCTATCTACTCTGCCTATGTGTTTGAGGCTAGAGGTTGGAGTAGTGTTTTTAGGAAGTTTTATTTTTTATTTTTTTATTTTTTTAATTAACCTCTGGTCTTGTGTTCCAATTTCAGTGCTTGCATTAAGGAATATTTTTGATACATGTTAGAATTCTGATCGGTAGTTCAATCAGAATGTAACGTTTTCCTTTTCCTTCCTTTCCAATATTTATTTATTTCTTCTTCATACTTTTGTTTTCTTTTTCTTCCTTTTGCTCTTATCCTTTGCTTCTCTTTTTTTCTCTTGGTTTTCACTTAAATCCGTACTTCATATCTGCTATTGTTGCTAGGTAAGTTCGTTTCCGTTAATTTCGTGACTTCAGTGGTTCCATAACTGAAATCGTTGGTGTTGTCACCTTTGCCAAAGTTGGTTTCTTGGCTAAACTATTTAAATTCTTTGTTTTTATGTTTGATTACTGTCATCAGGAGAAGGTCTCGAGGATAACGGTTCCCCTGACATTCTCGATCATCAATTGCGATTTTGTAAGAAGATAATTGTGGTGTTGAGTTGGGTTTGTGTCGAAATGCTTTAACAAAATTGGTTGCGCTTTAATCTTGGTCTCTGTTACGAATTTTGCTTAATTGGTTATTGAATGTTCGTTTTGGGTCTCAAGAGTCCTCTATGTTGATCCTGTCCACTTTAGGTGCGTACTGAAAACCTGACTTTTTACAAAATTTGGATGCCAAAAAATACGGTTGTCGATGCCACACAGCCATGTGCCAGGTCATGAGGTAGGTCATGTGCATCACATAGCCATGTGTCCAGGCTGTGTGACTCGTTGTTTACCTTTAGGGACCACAAGGGCAAGAGACACGAGATTGTGTCCAGGTCATGTGACTCACTGTTTGCCATCAAGGATCACATGGCAAGAGACACGGGCATGTGTCCAGGTCGTGTGTCTCACTGTTTGCTATTATGGAGCACACGGGCCAAAGACACATGCGTGTGTCCAGGCTGTGTGACCTAGTGTTTGTGATTTAGGACTACACTTCCTGACAACAAGGGTGTATGTCAGGTCGTGTGAGACATATGGGCAGACACATAGGTGTGTGCTAGGCTATGTAAAGCCATACATACCAGCTATTTAGGCCGTGTGAAACCACACGGGTGTGTGGATCAAAAATTGGAATTCTCCCTAGGGCTATAGGCGTCGTTTAACTCTAACGTAGGCCTTCCATAGGGTTTGTATGGTCCGAATTAGACCTTATAAGTTGTTACCAAATGATCTAAGACTAATTAGTTGATTTTCTAAACGTATACTGAATGCAATGACTATTAATGATATTGATCCATGTTATCTTATTATGAATTATATCTGGGTAACTTTGTGTACGTTCTTGATATCTGACTTCTATAATTTGCATCTGCATTTGATGGGAATTGTGTAATGAAGTGATCTATTCTGGTTTAGTGGCTAAGCCACAATCTATATTTTTATCTAGCGTTATATCACAATTTGATCTGGCAGCTAGTCTGCAATCATGTTGAACGTGTTTTACCGACACTATGTGGTGTGTAGGGCTAGATGGGTATTAAATCCCCTTTATGGTGTGTTGGGTTAGTCGGAGATGGATTGTTAAGACTGTATCTGATCTATTCTATATATGAATTTGAATTGTTCTACTTTTCATCAAAATTGTTAAGACTATAATAAATGCCCTTTGATTCTGATTTTGAACATGAATTTGGGAATTTATTGTTATACGTATGATTCTATTTGAACTTGTATCTATTATATACATTGAGTTCTCAACTCATTTTGTTTGTTGACTGAATTAAAGGTAACTCACAGTGTCAGGTCAACGAAATGAAAGCTCGGTCATTCTTCTTTATCACATTTTTATATGATCAGTAATTTTAGTATTGTCTTCGTATTATGACTTTTTAATATTGTTTTAAACTATTAGACGATTTCAAACTATTTTAAACTGCATTTACAAGAGTTGGTTTTCCTAATAACGGTAGATGTAACTCTTCCAACTTGGTCTTAACATCTAGACTGGGTTTGGGGTGTTACACGTATATTTGCGGATACCGCCTCATAACTCTCTATTTTATTGCATTATTCACACTCTAGACGTTAGTACGTCCGAAGGTGGTCAATGTTAAGTACGAAATGGTTAATTATTGATTGGTTGAATAAGTATTATGGATGGATATGTTTGGTTTTGGTTTGTAATTTTAAATTATTTTTGGTCTGTGGCTTGGTAACTTATCATTTGGGGATTTCTTTTTTCATGCTTGCATTACTCAAGCATAATAAAGAAAATGCATGACTTCGGGTTTAAGTAAAATTTGACATTGTTTCCTAATTTTCACTGCATTGCAAAGGAACCGTTTTTGAAAAACAAATCGATAAGGCAACTAGATTTCCAAAATGACATGAGTAATCGTTTTTCTGCTGCATTAGTTAACATCAAGTTTTTACAAAGTAAAGCGACGAACAAACGATTTTTCTAAAACAACACTGTTAATAATAAAATGAATCTTAAGTACAAAAAACCTAATAAATGAATGTTTTTAAGCTAGCAAAAAGTACAACTATGGTTTTTTTTTTCTATAAAATGAGTTTATTTAAGATCTTCAAAAGTAACGTAAGTTAGCTTAGTCATTTCGGTGGCTAAAGTAGCCTTCTCAATCTAGGCATAACGTCTAGCTTAGGTTAGGAAAGTCATAGATTTAATTGAATCGTGTACTATTTTGCAAACCTATTAAAGTTTTTAAAAGTTTCCGTTCTAGAATACTTAATGAAATTAGTCTTAAAGTTTAGATATGAAAAAGGACTAGTTTATAAAGTTTAATTGTTAATTTTTGAAAATTGAGACTAAAGTGCATAAATTTCAAATTTGATGTTAAATTTATATAATTATTGATAATACAAGTTATATAATGGTGAAATTGAGATCGGTTTCGAAATTGAAGCTCAAATTTGAAACTTATAGCAATTTTAGTTTTAAGGACTAAATTGACTGAATTGCAAAATTTTAGGGAACTTTTGAAAAATGAAATTAAAATGTCATATGCATAAAATAGGATTATATAAGGTATTTGGGATTGGTAAATTGAAATGAATTATCGTATAGATCGGGAATTGAACCAATCAAAGGATAATCGAGGAAAAAGAAAAATTACGGATTACTCCTGGACATCTTGTTTGTTGATGTTTTTGTAAGGTAAGTTCATGTGGTGTTTTTATATGTAACTATAGTATATACTTGAATATTGAATTTGTCTTTATGTAAATGCAATTTAAATTATTTACAATTAGGTACAAAAAGTTGAGATATGGACTAAATTGTAAAGAAATGGTTATGTGTTCAATGTGCTTGAGTGAGCATAATAAAGGATAATATATGATTGGAATGTCAATATGGTTAATTGCGCGTTGGTATGAGATATATGTGATGATATAGAGTTATTACTGATTATACCAGAATCCAACATTTGTTGCGGATTACCAATATGTCCCTACGGAGACCCTAGTGTGGGGGAGGGACGTATTGTTATACGATTATATGTTGCCTACGGCTTTGCACTTTGGTGCCTTGGTGTGGTGTAGTTGCTGCTCTGACAAGAAATCTGGTGTGATGTAGTTACCCATGTATCTGAATTTGTTCATTATAGTTCATCGGGCTATCTCGTTAATGTAAAAGAAAAATGGAAGTAGAATGAAATTAGCTTATTTTTCAAATGTTTATATGATGTTAAAACTATGAAAATGGTATTGAATTGTTGATTTGATGTGAAAGGTACTAAATTGAAAGAAGGTGTTAAATGTTGAATTGATATATGACTCGGTTATATGATGAACTCACATTGTTGTTGTGAATTGCTATGTCAGGCAAGTTGTGTCAAGATAATTATTTTGATATGTTTATTTGTAAAACGAGGTAAGTTTATCATTTTAATGCCTATGAACTTACTAAGCATTTGAAATGCTTACCTAGTTGTTTTCCCTTTTTTCTGTAGTTTATCGATTTACGGAACCTGTTTATCAAATGTGTTAATGCACATACATACTTATGAAAATAAAAATAATCTCTTGTACATACCTCTAGGAGAATTCAACCAATTAATTCAATCTCATAAGCTGTAACACCCCAAACCCAGCCTAGACGTTATGGCTGAATCTGGTGATGTCACATGGAATGGGATTTGAAGACAAGATTGTCAAGTTAAAACCATTACAATTAGTTATCTTTTATTTAATTTAGAAAAATAAGTACTAGTTGATTTGCTTTAAAACTTGTCTCATAGCGGAAGCTTTTGTAACCAATTAATTTAGGGAAAATCGTTTCTATTTACGAAAACCTTAGTTTTTAGAAAAACCGTGTTTTGTTGAGTTGCAGTTTTAAAAAAAATCAATAAAAACAATATAAAGACCAAAATTTAAAGCCAACCAGTCCATAGTCCAAAAGTTACATCAAAAACCCCAAATAAGTAATAAATTCTAGACATTAACGGAAAACAGTCTAAAATTTATTTGTAGCCACCGTCAAGTCTTCTGCTGCACCGACCATCAAGTCTGGGGATTATCTGTACAGATTAAACAGAAAAAAGGGTGAGTCTTCCCAAACTCACTGTGTAATCCCCACAGAAAACATGCATACAGATATTCAAAAAAATTCAGTTAGATACATTCTAGGGCCTGGGCCCATCACAGAATTAATTTGGGCCTTAGCCCGCTCAGATACACTCTCAGAAATACATTAGGGCCTTGGCCCATATCAGATACGGAATGCAGATACAGTAAATCAAAATCCTACCCACCAGTCTCTACACACCATCTCTGTCCAACCCTACACACCATGTGGAGATTAAATCAACCCACCCATCCCTACACACCATGTTGTACCGAAATGCGGCACATAATCAGAAGGTTGCAGCTGAGCTGCCAGATAACAGGCTTGATAGCCTTTCAGACACTTCCTCCAGATACTATCAACCCACCCGACGAATGCAACTTACAAAATACGCCATGCAATTATGCAATTAATAGCACATGCATTCAGATATCATAAGTCATGCTCGGTATAGAAATCAGTCAGACATATCACACATATAGGGGTCTAAGTAAAGCTTACCGACCTACAATAGGTTCAGAGTCAACTCGGGTGACCCGTGCAACCTTACAAAACTTTTCAAAAAAATGGGCTCATATGCCCATGTGGTCCACTCGGCCCAAATTGGCCTTGTCCACGTGATCCATTTTTAATGTAACCCGTGCTAGTTAATTATTCATATATGTTTTCACTATTTACTTATATGTTCCTTCAAAGCTATCTACTTGAGTCACTGTTACTAAATTATTTATATCTTTAGCTACAGAATTCTGAATTAAGATCTGCTTGATCTATTTGAAACTAGACTCAAATATCTTTCTACCATAAAATTTTCAAAATTTTTAGTTCAGCCAATAAGTGTAGCAAAATCTTCAAACTTACCTTTGTTCTGCTATCTAACACCTTCGACCCTTATTTGCTAAAAATTAATTATCTCTTAGTACAAAATTTGGATGAAGTTTCCATTTGTTTCTATTTAAAATAGACTCATTAATAATTTAAACATGTAAATTTTAACCCCTAATTATTTTCTCCACTTTTTGATAAATTTCCAAAGTCAGAACAGGTGAACCCCAATTCATTCTGACCTTGTCTCACAAAGTTTATTATATCTCACGATTTACAATTACATTACTTACACCGTTTCTTCTATGACAAAATAGACTCAATAGGCTTTAATTTCATATTTATTTTCATCTTCTAATCCAATTTCCACAATTTATGGTGATTTTTCAAAATTAGCCTACTGCTGCTGTCCAAACAACAAGCACTTTCGGCTTTTTACCGAGTCTCTTTTTTTTTTGCGATTCGGGTACACACCTGGTTTTGTTTGATGCTAAAATAGTCCCCGAGCACTCCAAAGCCACCAACGATAACCCTCCATTTAACTATTGTTAAGACGATAACAATGAATTCACCAGTCTGAGCCTCCCCCTACGCCCAAATGGTAGAGAAAAAACATTACCACTTCAGTCGCTAAAAGATTAATGACAGAAACGAAGAGAAACACTTACAGAAACTTAGCGAGCACTAACCGCGTGCAAAAATGAAGGAAAATAAATGGATTAGGGAAAAATCAAGAAGAAGAGAAAGATAGAAAACTCAGAGAATTTTGGCAAGAGGAGATGGAGAAGAATAGATGGTAGAATTTTTTTGGAAAAGAGAGTCAAAATTTGGTTATGAAAAATAATAAAATAAAATCATGATAACCCCCAAAATCCCTTAATCTTCTTCCCTGATTCCCACTACACATCCACTACTCAAAATCCCCCTATTACACAACTCTATCTCGAAATCTGAGCAACAAAAAATAATACCCTTGCCTGCATAGCAACTCGAACACAAGACCTCCACCATAATAACACACCATTTAACCACCAGACCAGTAGGTCCATTCTGATGTAATTTATCCAACAATTAAATAAAAGCCTATTGGACAAGAGTAAGGCCTAATTCATTCAAAATACCAAAACTTTCCCAAGCGAATGCTTGAACTTGGGACCTCCCAAACACTCCCAGAACACATAACCACTAAAGCTGACAGATTTTGTGTCATATTTTCACAATAACGAAATTAGAAATGTTTGGGCGTTACAACTCTACCACCCTAAAAGAAAATTGCGTCCTCAAAATTTTACCTGATCAGAATAGATGAGGATATTGCTAACGCATCACATCCTTAGGCTCGCACGTGGCCTCCTCAGTGCTACGATTATGCCACAGAACCTTTACTAAGGGAATAGACTTTTTCCGAAGGACCTTTACATCACACTCCAAAATCTGAACCAGCACCTCCTCGAAGGTCAAGTCTGGCCTAACCTCAATCTCCTCAATAGAAACAAGATGTGTGGGATCAGAGCGGTAGCGCCTCAACTTCAAGACGTGAAAAACATCATGAATGCAGTCCAACTCCGGAGGTAACTCCAACTGATAAGCAACAGGTCCCACACATTTTAAAATGTAGTAAGCTCCAATAAACTGAGGGCCCAGCTTGCCCTTGCGGCCGAACCTCAGAACCTTTTTCCATGCCGAGACCCTGAGAAAAACCAAGTCCCCCATAGAATACTCAATCTCACGCCTCTTCAAATCCGCATAAGATTTCTTCCTGTCAGAAGCTGTTTTCAAACGATCCCGAATCAATCTAACCTTATCATCTATCTTAGAGACCAACTCAGGACCCAAAACACGTCGCTCGCCCAACTCAATCCAACATAAAGGAGTGCAACACTTTACGACCGTACAGTGCCTCGTAAGGTGCCATCTGGATGCTAGTGTAACAACCCGACTTTGGGCCTAGTCAGAACAGTGGTTTCGGCACCACAAATCCGATGAGGAAAATTTTATTTTTCTTATATTTTTATGGTCTATGATTTCACGAAATGATTTTTTGAAAATTTCGTTCAAAAATTTCGACGTTTGGGCACTCAATTTAGAAAAAAGGACTAAATTGTAAAAAGTACAAAAGTTGAGTTCTACATGTTAGAGGTATCCAATTTTTATGAAACTTTAAATTGGAGGTCCTTATATGGTAATTATACCATTGGTTAAGTTGGTAGACAAAAATGGACATGAGATAAGTGAAATAGAAAATTTTTAAGTTAGGGACAATTTGGTAATTTAGTAATAAAAAGAATTAAAAAGGGAAAAAGATGGAAAAATGTGCTCATCTTCTCCACGGTGAACGAAACTAGCAAGGGGGAAGCCATGGTTAGGGTTTTCAAGCTTCCAAGCACCATAGTAAGTGATTCCAAGCCCCGTTTTTAATGTTCTTTACGTCTTTGGAGTCCCGGTAACTTGATTTAGCTTATTCTAACCATAGGTGAAATGTGTTTATGTTTTATGGTAGAATATGAAGTCTGAAATTATGTTAAACAACTTTTGCTAAGCGATTTTAAGTGAAAACGAGTGAAACGACATAATCGGTAAAAATACCTAATGTTCATAAGTAAATGCTCGAGTGGGAATTTGATGTTGCCATAGAAGGGAAAAATTTTTAGAGTGTCATAAAACATAAGAATAAGAGATGAAGTTTAATTTCTGAGCTTTGGGGTAAAAGTGTAATTACGCAAAAGTTTAGGGGCAAAACGTAATTTTTCCAAAGTTCAAGTCAAGGATTGTTTTGATGAATGTGAATATTAAATAAGCTAAATTTTCTATTATAGATCAAGAAGAATGAAATTCAGAGTTAGACCAGGGAAAGAAAAAGATAGAGGACTAAGTTGCTAGATTTGGTCAAATTTTGTACTGAGGTAAGTTTACGGTAAATAAATGCAATATTTCAATTATTATTATTAATGCTGCTATTTTCCAGCAATTATGTATTTATTTTATGAAATAATTTAATGTTGACTCAAGTATGAGATGATAGAGAATTAGTGTTAAAAAGTCCCGTTGAAACATAAAGAATATATTGGATACAAATGTCATGACATTTGGGTAAAGAGATCCTATGTAAGACCATGTATGGGACATGGCATTGGCATCATTGAGGTTATGAGAGGTCCCATGTAAGACCATGTCTTGGACATGGCACTGGCACCGAGATGAGAGGTCCCCCGTAAGACCATGTTTGGGACATGGCATGGGCATCGATATGAGAACTCCCACGTAAGTCCATATCTGGGATATGGCATTGGCAGTACAAGAAACATCCCATGTAAGACCATGTCTAGGACATGGCTTTGGCATGTTATTATCAGATATGAAACCCAAGTATCCTTATTATTCCAATGTGGCTCATCGGGCTAAAAGACAGATTAAGTTCCATGGAAGTTCAAGTAAAAGTATAATTAACAACTTCAGGTGAGTTATAAGAGTTAAGAATATGTTATGATATCAGTGAGAACCAATATTTCAGCAAGAGAAGAGTAAGTTGTAATCTTAAGCTATCTAAATAGGTAAGTAAATAAACAAGTAAATGAGAGTAAGTAAAGAGGAAACTTAAGAACATGATACTTGCATATTATTATTTGTGTTAAATGTTGTTATTTATTTACTTGTAAACTTACTAAGCTTTATGCTCACTTCTTTTATTTCTTTTTCTTTCATACAGTATTATGAAGCATAGTCAGGATTTTGAAGACGTCGAAGAGCGTTCACACCATCAACCACTACAACTCGGTATTTTAGGATGATAAATGTTTCGAGCTATGGCATGTATAGGGACTTAGTCATTTCGATTTTCTACTCTTAAATTATGACCAAAAGATGATATGTAAATATTTGATGATGAATATTTATTAAAATGGCTAAGTATGAAGGTGTTTGTTGTTATAAAAGTCTAGGTGATAAATTATGCATAGAAATTATGAAAAAGTGAAAATTGACAGTGAATCGGTTTTTAGATAACAAGAGTGACATTATTTTGAAAAATCACCAAGGATAGTAAAAATGAATTATACGGTGGATAAGATATAGAATTAAATCTTATTGAGTCTATTTTCATATAAAAATAACATGTAGACAAAGGAATTATGTATTCGAGATATTAGCATTTAGGTTAGACAAGGCAAAGTGATTTTCAGAATCCCTGTTTTGAATTTGGAAAATCATTAAAATTTTACAAAATAGTTATGAGTTGTAATTTATATGCCTAGATTTATTATTGAGTCTATTTTCTATATTAAAAGTTAGAAATCCATATGAAGTCTGTACAATGAGATAATTAAATTTTAGTGATGAGAGGTTAGGACAATCGATTAGTGAAACAGGGGAGACTTTAACTAATAAAATATTCTAATTGGCTGAACCAAAAATTCTGAAAAATTTATGGTAAAAATATATATGAGTCTAGTTTTAGAGAAAATTTACGGATCTAAATTTTTAGTTTTTAGCTTGAGTTATAATTAATTTAGTAACTGTTGCGCAGGTGGACAGCTTTGTTATGAATAGTGAAATTAATTTTAAAAGTAAAATTTTATGCCCCGAACTTTTAAGTTAAGTCAAGTAACGCCTTATGCTCGACTCCGACAACGATCTTGGGTAAGGGGTGTTACATTTTATTGGTATCAGAGCAGGTTTAGTCGGTTCTCACAATATTCAGTATGAATAAGAGTCTAGCTATACATGCAATACTTATATATTTTGATTGTGTGACGACCCCTGACGATTTTGAAATTTTTTGTTTTATAGTTATGGATCCCGAACGAGCTGGTACAGATGAAGTAGAAATTAATGCGCCCGCTCCCGCAGAAGGGACGGTGCCACCGGATGTTAATGCTAGTGAAAGGCGCATTTCAATTAGTCAGGGAGGAGGGGCTCGAGAAGCCTTCTTCCAAGATATGAATGATTGGTTTACCGAGTTCATTCGTACGAATTCAACTGTTAAACCTCCACCCCCTCATGATTTTCAGCTTCCCCCTGTAGCTCCCCTAGTTATAGGTACAAGTACAGTTATAAGAGAAAGGCCACCAGTTGATAAGATCAGAAAACAAGGGGCTGAAGAGTTTCGGGCTACTAAAGATGATGATGCAGAGAGAGCAGAATTTTGGCTTGAGAATACTATCAGAGTATCTGATGAGTTATCTTGTACACCTGAGAAATGCTGAAGTGTGTTGTCTCACTCCTTAGATATTCGGCCTATCATTGGTGGAAGACTCTTGTGTCAGTTGTACTGGGTGAGAGAGTTACTTGGATTTCTTTTAGGAGGAGTTCTGTAAAAAGTATATCAGTCAGATGTTTATTGACCAGAAAAGAAAAGAGTTCCTTGAGTTAAAGCAGGGTAAGATGACTGTTACTGAGTATGAACGTGATTGTCAGACTCTGGAAGTATGCTTGAGAGTGCGTATCTACAGAAGCTATTATGTGTAAAAGATTTGAGGATGGGCTCAATGATGATATCTGACTGTCAGTTGGTGTTCTAAAGATAAAAGAGTTTGTTGTTCTAGTTGAGAGAGGCTGTAAGGAAGAGGAGTTGTTAAAAGAAAAAGAAAAGGGAAAAGCTGAAATTTAAGTTCAAGACTCAAAGAAAAGGCAGATGAGTCAGATAGTTCTCTTGCCATGATTTCTGTTATGTTTGCTCAGAAATGTTTGAGAAAAGGGTATGAAGCTTATCTTGCTTTTGTGTTGAATACTAAAGATCTAGAGTTGAAAATTGAATCAATGCCAGTAGTTTAAGAGTTTTCCGATGTGTTTCCAGAAGAATTGCCAGGTTTGCCTCCTATTAGAGAAGTTGAATTTGGTTTTTAATCTATTTCTATTGCTCAACTCCTATTTCTATTGCTCCTTATAGAATGGATCCGATGAAATTGAAAGAATTGAAAGCTCAGTTGCAGGAATTAACTGATAAAGGTTTCACAAGGCCTAGTTGTTCTCCCTGGGGTGCACCAGTGCTTTTTGTGAAAAAGAAAAAAGGTTCGATGAGATTATGCATAGATTATCGGCAGCTTAACAAAGGAACAATAAAAAAATAAATATCCACTACCTAGAATTGATGATATGTTTGACCAATTGAAGGGAGCCACTGTGTTCTCCAAGATAGATTTGAGATCCAATTATTATCAGTTGCGGGTTAAAGAATCAAATGTTCTGAAGACTACTTTCCGGACTAGGTATGGTCACTATGAGTTTCTTTTTATGCCATTTGGTTTGACTAATGCTCCTGCCATATTCATGGATTTAATGAACCGAATCTTTTGACCATCTGTCTGAGGATGGAAAGCAAAACTAAAGTCTAATCTTGAACCCGGAGCCTTATGAAGCTTCTTCTAGAATCGAGACATGAAACGAGGATCCCATCAGAAATGATCGAGACAAGTACCCCATGCAGTCTCATTATTTCTGTTATGTAGAGCTTAGCTAATTTCTGAAGAGAAAAGTCTATCCTTACCGGGATGAAGTGAGAAGACTTGGTCAATTGATCCACGATGACCCAAACAGAATCCTTCAAAGTGGGCGTTTGAGGCAACCCACTAACGAAGTCCATCATTACTCGCTTCCATTTCCAAAATGGTAACTTAACCGGCTGCAGCAAACCCGAAGGTAACTGATGCTCAGCCTTAACCTGCTGACAAGTCAAACAGCAAGCAACGAAGTCAGTAACCTCACGCTTCAACCCTGGACACCAGTACAATTCCTGAAGATCTCGGTACATCTTGTTCCCGCCAGGATGCATAGTATAGGGACTACCATACGCCTCTCTTAGAATCGACTGCCTTAAATCCTCATCATTCGGTACACAAATCCGACCGCGAAAACAAAGTACCCCATCATTGTTTATCCCAAAATCAGTAGTGCCACCATTCTCAACCTGATGAAAATGTAACCTTAGAGACTTATCCCCCAACTGTTTACCTCGAATCTATTCAATCCATGTCAGTTTGACTTGAAGTTCTGCCAACAGACTTCCATCGTCGAATAGGCTAAGTCGAGCAAACATCGCTCTCAGATCAGTCATAGACCTACGGCTCAATGCATTGACCACCACACTGGCCTTGTTGGGATGGTACTCAATGGTACAATCATAATCCTTAAGTAGCTCAACCCATCTACCCTGCCTAATATTTAACTCCTTCTAAGTGAGGAGATACTTGAGGCTCTTATGATCAGTGTAGATGATACACTTCTCACCAGACAAATAATGCCTCCAAATTTTTAGTGCAAATACCACAGTGGCCAACTCCAAGTCATGCGTCGGATAATTCGCCTCATGGGTCTTAAGCTAACGAAACGTATAGGCTACCACCTTACCATCATGCATCAACACACATCCCAAACTGACACGTGATGCATCACTATAAACAGTGAACTCTATTTCAGGCTCCGACTGTATCAGAACAGGGGCCTCAGTCAGTACATTCTTGAGCTTCTCAAAGCTCTCTTGCTGCGCATCAGTCCAGTTAAACGTTACACCTTTATGTAACAACTTAGTCAAGGGTGTTGTGATCAGTGAAAATCCTTCCACAAACCATCGGTAATAACTGGCCAGCCCCAAAAAGTTCCGGATCTCAGACACATTCTTAGGCTTTTCCCAATCCAATACAGCCTCAATTTTTCGAGGATCGACTCGAATCCCCTCCGCAAACACCACATGACCCAGAAATGTTACTTCACGTAACCAAAACTCACACTTGATGAACTTAGAATAGAGTTGCTTTTCCCTCAAAATCTGAAGAACAATCCTATGGTGCTCGTCATGCTCATCCTCAGTCCTCAAATAAAAAAATGTTATCGATGAACACCATTACAAATCGATCCAAGTAGAGCTGAAACACTCGGTTCATTAGATCCATGAAAGCTGTCGGTGCATTAGCCAGTCCCAATGGCACCACTAGGAACTCGTAGTGACCATAACGAGTCCTAAAAGTCATCTTGATACGATTCACAAAGGCCTTAGGATGCGTACACGAAAGAAAGAGAAAATCAAGATTCACTTTCTTGTTTTCAAGAAAATCAAGAAACCAAATCTTGGCCCAATCTTGCTGTTTGGAGCGATTTCAAGAATCAAGAAAATCAAGATTTCAAATCTTGGAAATCTTGGTCCAAGAAATCGAATCTTGCAGCCAAAGTGCATTGGATATCTGCTACGAGCGTCAACGACCCAATTTCGGTAGGAGATGGATTCCAAGCCCAATCAAGAAGTCCATCCATACTTAGTTGAAAATCAGGCCAAATTGATAAAGGGCCCAATTTACAAACATTTTAATTGGTTAATTTAATTTTTAGGCTTTAGAAATATTATATGTTAAAATTTGGCCCAAGCAGCCCATTTAAATGCCTGGCCGAATTTCCCTCTTATTTTTGTTAATTAGGTTTTATTCTTAAGTTTTCCTAATGAGATTAGGACTAGTATAAGGCCTATTTAAAGGCATGACCGGCCACCCTTGTAAATCACTTCTCAAAAATATTAAAAATTTCAGATTTGTTTAAGTGCGGAATTCTCCTTGAGTTTTTCTCCAAGAATTCTCTCTTGAGTTTTCTTTAGAAGTTGTTTTAACAATCTTTTGATTGTAGGACCATCTTCAGCCTTCTTCTTGCCATTGATTTTCTTTGGAGGGGAGATTAGAGCCGTTTGAAGGGAGTTGTGAAATCTTTCGGGATTTCAAGGCTTCTTAGGAGTTATCTTTTAATTTCTTGCTGTCAATTTTTTCTTTTAAATTTTGCTTGTGTCGATTTTATTTAATCACTTTGTTTGCTAATCTTGTTGCATTTCAGGCATTCCAAAGCATTCTGAATCTGATTCGCCCTCTTCTTTATTAAAGATCAGATCACCCCTTTTGTTCTTGGCAGCAAAATTTTTTCAAAATCCCTAAATTCCTTGTTCTTGCCGATTTCTTCTTTTCAGATTTGGGTTATTTTGATTGCTGGAATTTTGGGGAAATTTAACTTGCTGTTTGTGTCTTTCTTTTCAGATTCGGCAGATTGGAGTATTCTTTAGGGTTCAATTACATGTTCTTGATTCCCCAAGAACCTTTATTAACACTTATTCTTATTCTCAATTTGATTCTTTGCTGGTTTGGGGATTTTTATTCCAGATCTGGAAATTCAAAGTTCTAATCTTTTAATTTCTGTTTCGTTTCAGATCTGTTCGTTTAGAGCCTCGTAGGAGTTTTCCCATGACTTGGCAACTAGATCTTGGTCCGCGCGCAACCCCCTATAATTTGGTATCAGATTTTGGCTGTTTTGGGTGTTCTTGGTTGATTTCTAAACTGATCTCTATTTTTTAAACTACAAACAGCAGTTTTACTAGAAAAAATTTTTGAAAAAAATTCATTTGAGTGGGTAAACGTTGTCCGGTTGATCTGAAATTTTACATGCATATTTTTCGCACTATGATTGAATATAAAAAATTATTTCCTACAAAAAAAGTCAGTCGAAAAGTCAAAAAAATTGAAAAATTCAAAATCCAATAAAAATTTAAAAAAAAGATTCAGCGGGTTGATTTTGGTGCCCAAACTTTCCAGATAAAAAATTTAATATTTAGGGACATTCAAGATTTAATTTTGTGATTTTTGGAGATCGGGAACACCTCAAACGAAGTTGTCAAGTTACTCCGCAGTTTTTCGGGTTTTTGGATTTCAGCAATTTTTATTGATTCTTAGCTGTAGGTTTTCATTTGTTTGTTTTTTATTCTTCCTTTACAATATCTAACACCTTCTTGTTTCTTGTGTTAGTAGGATTTAAACGAGTGCACAATTCTTCCTCGGTGCAACACGAATCAATTGGTGTCTCGTCAATTTTTGGACTCCTAGTGCAAATTAGGATTCTTTGGTAGTTCGGTTCATACACTTTCTAATTGGTTGATATAGACTCTACTAAAGAACTCACAAGACCGAATTCTACCTCATTGAGAATTTGATTTTTCTTTTTGAGTGATTAACGGTGAGGTTTGCTAACTTTCTTTTTGAGTGTTGAGTGTTTATTTTGCAGGTTTTTGAAAATGTCTAAGGTTGGTCAAGGTGAGAATGATGTTCATAATAAATTGAAAATGATCCAACAACAGTTAGACGAACGGGCTGCCATACTTCGAACATTGAGTGCTACTATCAATGAGATGCGAGTGGAGAAAAGAGCCCAACGAGGACAACTTAATTCAAGTGAAAGGGCAGAAATGAGAGTGCCAAGAAGGCGAACATCCAACGAATATTCGAGAAGAGATTCATATCATGACTCCTATTCAACGAGGAATTCAAGACGATGCAAAGTAAGTTTCGAGAGTGAAGTTTTTCAAGGGGATCATTGTTCGTATGCAATTCATTCCGTACATACCTAACGAGAGTCTTTTCGTTCTGATTCATTTGTAACATCTCTATCTTGTAATGAAAGAAAGACAGAAAAAGAAATCAAAAAATAAAAAGAGAATTAAAAAGAGCAAAAAGAGATTGAGAGTGGAAAGGAATGTGATACAAACAAGAAAATTGAAAAAGAAATTGAAGAAAACAAAAGAAAAAGACGAGGAAAGGGTAGTGAGGAATGTTTCCACTAACCAAGATATGAATTATTCTTGTGTTGCTACTTTTCAGGTTCCCGAAATTCCGAAAGATAACTTTCAACTTCAATACATTTCCGATGAAAGATGCTTTCATACGATCAACATAGGCAAGGTTGAAGATGAAATCACACTACATGAGCCCAAAGGTAAGAAAGGTAAGGAAATTTTAGCAACAGGGTCCCGTGTAGATTTGAAAATTATTGGTGACTTAGTTCTAAAAGATCCCTTCATTTTGATCTGATTAATTGTTATTCTTCGATTGTGGTTGATAAAGTCATTACGAAAGGAAGCGTGAGTTGTTATTCTCTTAAGTTTCCTTGTGTAAAATCCTCGAATTTGTGCAAATCTGTTTTGGCAAATACTTTCTATTGTTTTGATACTTGGTTTTTGAATAAGGTAACAAAATTTGTCAAGTTTGTTTTCAATTTATATTCGTACCTTAAATAATTTCTGTGGTTATACATAAAATTTGAGTTCCATTTGACAAAGGTTAACTCAACAACGGAGCTTCGACTACACTATGCCCCCGATGAGAGAAGGTTTGTATTAAATGAAAAAGGTAAAATCGACCCTTATTCTTCTGCTTATAAAGGTAAGATGCTTGAAACTTTTGAAACACCTTTGTACTCCTCGGATAGTGACAAAGATCGTATTGATGATTTATTTTTTGTAAAACACTTAGATCGAAACGTTATTTCTTGATGGTCTATATGTTTTAATGGTTGATAAAAAGATTATTGTTTTTGATGCATATGTGAGTGAATCTATAGTCCGTCGATTAATGCATGGTATGATTGTGCAACTCTATGAACCGTGTGAACCTTTTCAATTACCTACTTGTGACGATTATGTTTACCATTTGATTTATTACTCGCAATTTATTCATGGTTTGTGGAAATAGTTTGAGATGATTACTCGCGATTTATTCAATGTGGCTGAATTATCTCCATTTGATTTTTCAAATTCGAGGACGAATCTTTTTGAGGAAGGGGGAATGATACGAGTCACAAAGGCCTTAGGATGCGTAAACGAAAGAAAAAGAAAATCAAGATTCACTTTCTTGTTTTCAAGAAAATCAAGAAACCGAATCTTGGCCCAATCTTGCTGTTTGGAGCGATTTCAAGAATCAAGAAAATTAAGATTTCAAATCTTGGAAATCTTGATCCAAGAAACCGAATCTTGCAGCCAAAATGCATTGGATCTCCGTTACGAGTGTCAACGACCCAATTTCAGTAGGAGATGGATTCCAAGCCCAATCAAGAAGTCCGCCCATACTTAGTTGAAAATCAGGCCAAATTGATAAAGGGCCCAATTTGCAAACATTTTAATTGGTTAATTTAATTTTTAGGCTTTAGGAATATTATATGTTAAAATTCATTGCAAGCACCCATTTAAATGCTCTCGCGAATTTCCTCTTATTTTTGTTAATTAGGTTTTATTCTTAAGTTTTCCTAATGAGATTAGGACTAGTATAAGGCCTATTTAAAGGCATGACCGGCCACCCTTGTAAATCACTTCTCAAATATATTAAAAATTTCAGATTTGTTTAAGTGCAGAATTTTCCTTGAGTTTTTCTCCAAGAATTCTCTCTTGAGTTTTCTTTAGAAGATGTTTTAACAATCTTTTGATTGTGGGAGCCATCTTTAGCCTTCTTCTTGCCATTGATTTTCTTTGGAGGGGAGATTAGAGCCATTTGAAGGGAGTTGTGAAATCTTTCGGGATTTCAAGGCTTCTTAGGACTTATCTTTTAATTTCTGCTTGTGTCAATTTAATTTAATCACTTTGTTTGCTAATCTTGTTGCATTTCAGGCATTCCAAAGCATTCCAAATCTAATTCTCCCTCTTCTTTATTAAATATCGGATCGCCCCTTTTGTTCTTGGCAGAAAAATTCGATCAAAATCCCTAAATTCCTTGTTCTTGCCGATTTTTTATTTTCAGATTTGGGTTGTTTTGATTGCTGGAATTTTTGGGAAATTTAACTTGCTGTTTGTATTCTTTGGGGTTCAATTACATGTTCTTGATTCCCCAAGAACCTTTATTAACACTTATTCCTATTCTCAATTTGATTCTTTGCTGGTTTGGGGATTTTTATTCCAGATCTGGAAATTCAGAGTTCTAATCTTTTAATTTTTGTTTCGTTTTAGATCTGTTCGTTTAGAGCCTCGTAGGAGTTTTCTCGTGACTTGGTAACTCGATCTTGGTCCGTGCGTAACCCCCTATCACATCTTATGCACATTAGCCTCTTTAACCCTCAACTGATGATACCTAGAATGCAAGTCAATTTTGGAGAATATAGACGCCCCTCGAAATTGGTCAAACAAATCATCAATCCTCAAAAGTGGATACTTGTTCTTAATAGCCAACTTATTTAGTTGTCGGTAGTCGATACACATCCTCATGGATCCATCCTTTTTCTTAACAAATAGTACCGTGCCCCCCACGGGGACATACTAGGGCAGATGAACCCACGATCCAATAACTCCTGAATTTGAGCCTTGAGCTGAGTAAGCTCTTTCAGTGCCATTCGATAGGGAGCAATAGGCACCGGAGCTGTACCAGGGAAAAGCTCAATCCCAAACTCCACTTCTCGATTTGGAGGTAAACCCGGTAGCTCCCCAGGAAAGACGTCCAGAAAATCCCTCACAGTTCTGATGTCCTTAACAGTAGAGTCCCTAGAAGCAGAAACACTTACGTAGGCCTAATATGCCTCACTTCCCTTGTGAATCAATTTCTCAGCTGCCAGTGCAGAGATCACATTAGATAAGTAGTTCTGACATTCTCTGATCATGACTACCTCTATATCCTCCTCGGTGATTTTTGCCTTCTCGACCAGGGCAGAAAGATCTCACTCCCTCTGCGGGGCTATCAGAACTCTCAAATTATCTCTGAGGCCATCCTCAAAGTGGACACATCACTCATACTCAGATGCCACCATACCTCGTGCATAGCAGCTCAGTCTCAGAAACTCGACCTTATACTCGGCCACTGATCGATCCCCTTGTGTAAGATTGCAAAACTCCCTCCTACGTGCTTCCACATAACTAGCTTCGACATATTTCCCTTGAAGGCGGTCTGAAAGAACTCCCAGGTCAGACAATCGGGCTGAGTGCCCTCCTTAATGGTTAGCCACCACTGATAAGCCTCGTCCCGCAGCAACGAGACTGGACCCTTTAATTTCTGCTTAGGGGTGCAATCTATATCATCCATGATCCTCTCCGTGGCCTCAATCCAGTACTCAGCCACATTAGGGGCGACCCTAGTGACACCCCTGAAGAGCTCAGCTCCATTGGACCGGAGTCAATCCGTAACCGACCCTCGTTCCCCAAATCCAGTAATGGGCCCAACGACCCTCTCCAAAATCCTTAGCATAGCCTGGGATAATGCATCGTCCCCAACCATGCGATCTTGAAACCTAGTCTCAATACCAGGTGACACTGGCATATCACTCGTATTCAAATTTGGAAGGCTGCCCGATGACGAGGACTCAACTCAAGCCCCTCTACGGCCTTTACCTTGTCCTCTCGTACCCCGTCCGTGGATACCTCGTGTGCTCATATCTAATTGGATTTATCTGGTATTATAAGTTTTATGAATTAGTTATAGTTCCAGTGTTTATTAACAAATGTTTTATGTAAAATAGTATCAGTTATTCAGAGTTCGTTTTTGTAAATAGCAGTCTCACTACAGTTTCCAGTTTCTCTACAATTTTAAGCATACACTAACTAAAGTGTTTTCAGTACATATTACTACCTATAGCAGTTTCAGAATATACTATCCATAACAGTTTCAGTTTAAAACAAATCATAGTTTAGAATACTTACAGGATCGGCGCCGGAGACTCGGTGTACCACTTACTCAGTAAAAACATTTCAAATCATTTGAAAATCAATCAATTTTTCGAAAGCCCAATTTTTATAAAACCCATAATCCACAACAGAGTTTTGTAACCTGGCTCTGATACCACTAAATGTAGCACCCAAAACCCGACCTAGACCTTATGGTTGAATCTAGAAATGTCACATGGAATGAGATTTGAAGACTAGATTGTCGAGTTAAAACCGTTATAGTTAGTTAGCTTTTATTTAATTCAGAAATATAAGTACTAGTTGATTTGCTTTAAAACTTGTCTCTTAGTGGAAACTTTTGTAACCAATTAATTTAGTGAAAATCGTTTCTATTTACGAAAACCTTAGTTTTTAGAAAAATCATGTTTTGTTGAGTTGTAGTTTTTTAAAAAAAATCCATAAAAAAAGTATAAAATCCCGAATTTAAATTCAACCAGTCCATGTCTAAAAGTTACATCAAAAACCCCCAAATAAGTAATAAATTCTAGACATCAATGGAAAATAGTCTAAAATTTACGTGTGGCCACCATCGAGTCCTTTGCTGCACCGACCCGTTAATTCTGGGCATTACCTATACAAATTAAATAGAAAAAAGGGTGAGCTTTTGCAAACGTAGTATGTAATCCCCACAAAAAACATGCATACAGATAGTCAACAGAATTCAGTTAGATACAGTCTGGGGCCTAGACCCATCACAGAATCAGTTTGAGCCATAGCCCTTTCAGATACAGTCTCATAAATCATTAGGGCTTGGCCCATATCAGATATAGAATACAGATACAGTAAATCAGAATCCTACCCACCAGCCTCTACACACCATCTTCGTCCAACCCTACACACCATGTGGGGATTAAATCAACCCACCCATCCCTACACACAATGCTATACTGAAATGCAGTACATAATCAGAAGGTTGCAGCTGAGCTGTCAGATAACAGGCTTAATAGCATTTCAGACACTTCCTCTAAATATTATCAACCCACCTCGACGTAATGCAACATACAAAATATGTCATGCCATTATCTAATTAATAATACATACATTCAGATATCATAAGTCATGTTCAGTATAGAAATCAGTCAGACAGATCACACATATAGGGGTCTAAGTAAAGCTTACCGACCCTACAGTAGGTCTAGAATCAACTTGGGTGACCCGTGCAGCCTTACAGAACTTTTTAAAAAAATGGGCTCACGCACCCATGTGGCCCATTCAGCCCAAATTGGCCTTGGCCGTGTGATCCATTTTTAATGTAACCCGTGCTAGTTAATTATTCATATATGTTTTCACTATTTACTTATATGCTCCTTCAAAGTTGTCTACTTGAGTCACTGTTACTAAATTATTTATATCTTGAGCTAAAAAATTATGAATTCAGATCTGCTTGATGTTTTTGAAACTATACTCAAATACCTTTCTACCATAAAATTTTTAGAATTTTTGGTTCAGCCAATAAGTACAGAAAAATATTCAAACTTACCCATGTTCTTTTGTCTGACAACTTTGACCCTTTTTTCTAAAAATTAATTATCTCTTAGTACAAAATTTGGATGAAGTTTCCATTTGTTTCTATTGAAAATAGACTCATTAAGAATTTAAACATGTAAATTTTAACCTCTAATTATTTTTCTCCATTTTTTGATAATTTTCAAAATTTAGAATAGGGGAATATGAATTCATTCTGACCTTGTCTCACAAAGTTTATTATATCTCACGATTTACAATTCCATTACTTACACCGTTTCTTCTATGAGAAACTGGGCTCAATAAGATTTAATTACATATTGTTTTCATCCTCTAATTTGATTTCCACAATTTATGGTAATTTTCAAAATTAGCCTACTGCTACTGTCCAAACAGCAAGCAATTTCGACTTTTCGCCGAATCCTTTTTTTTGCGTTTTGGGTACACACCTTGTTTTTTTTATGCTAAAATAGTCCTTGAGGACTCCAAAGCCACCATCGATAACCCTTCGTGTAACTATTGTTAAGACGAGAACACCAAATTCACTAGTTCGAGCCTCCCCCTACACCCAAATCGCAGAGAAAACACATTACCACTTCAGTCGCTAAGAGATTCATGACAGAAACGAATAGAAACACTTACCGAAACTTAGCGAGCACTAACCGCATGCGAAAACAAACGAAAATAAATGGATTAGGGAAAAATCAATAAGAAGAAAAAGAAGAGAAAGATGGAAAACTCGGAGAATTTCGACAAAAAGAGAGGGAGAAGAATAAACGGCGGAATTTTTTTGGAAAAGAGAGTCAAAATTTGGTTATGAGAAAAAAATAAAATAAAATCTCGATAACCCCAAAATCCCTTAATCTTCTCCCTTAATTCCCTCTACACATCCACTACTGAGAATCCCCCCATTACGCAAGTCTATCCCGAAATCTGAGCAAAAAAAATAATACCCTTACCTACACAGGGATTCGAACACAAGACCTCCACCATAATAACACACCATTTAAGCACCAAACCAGCAGGCCCATTCTATTGTAATTTACCCAACAATCAAATAAAATCCTACTGAACAAGACTAATGCCTAATTCATTCAAAATACCAAAATTTGCCTAAGTGAAGGCTTGAACTTGGAACCTCCCAAACACTCCCAGAACACATAAACACTAAAGTTGACAGATATTTGTGTCATATTTTCACAATAACAAAATTAGAAATTTTGGGGCGTTACATAAGCATATAAAAGATTACATGAGGTAACAATGTATTCCTACCTTGAATCAGTTTAATCACAATAATCTTTCAAGTTATGCAAGGCTAATGTATCGTTAGATACCATTGCTAATTTAACCTTCAACTACCTCAGATGATTAAACATGCACTGATTATGTATCGTGAATTAATTACAATTTCAATCTGTTTAAATACTTAATTCATTAGTTACCTTACAATTGTATTGCAAGAATAAATTAGTCATAGTTTTACTTAATCAAACATCTTACTAAGGCCTATAACAATACAAACACAATTTTAATAAATTATGTGGACAAAATGCAATCAACCTAACACGAATTAAATTTAAGTCATATTAATTAAATTAAACATATCAACATCACAATTATTCATAGATATTTTCATAACAACAACAATAAAATTAAAAGGATAAGGAACAAGAATCAAATCTGGTGTTTCTCCGAGGCTTGACTAATTTGCTCCACTCATTCTTCTCCGCTTGTTCTTGTTGAACTGAGACTTCCACAAACACTTGAATGATAATCCAAATGGTGGTGAAGGAATCTTTTTCAAAAGGTGAAATCGGCAAGGGAATGGGGAAGAAATTGAAGAACAATGGAAAGGGATTGAAAAGAGAAAGTGAGAGAAAAGTGAAAGGATTAGAGGTTTTGAGATTTGTTTCAAATGAGCAGCAAAGGGGGGTTTTTATAGGTTGAGTGGGCTGCTAAAAATAGAAAAGAATCAGCAGCCATAGGGTTCCCCCATGGCTGGCCACACATGTGGCAAGTTTGAAGGTTTCAAACTTGCTATTTTAAGGTATGGGAAAATCTAGAAAGGCATGAATAGTGGAGGGGTTTGAATGCAAATTCAAGGAGTCTTAAGGGGATATATTGCAAGCCAAATAATCATCCAAACAAGCTGATTGGGTCAACATGTGGGATGGTTTTGGGCTGCCTAGTGCTCGGTCGGATCAGTTTTCTCGGTTTACCTCAACTAGGCCTCTTTTCATAATTAATTAATAATAATTTCTTTAACCCAAAATAATTTGGATTAGAATTAAAATTAATTATATAATGAATTAATAGTCATAATTTGGACCATTTTCAACTGATAAATTAATTCACCTTAATGCTTCAAAAATCACTTCTCGATTTTACGCTTCTAGCAGTGTCTGTCAAGCCAATTTTCGCCCTTTGTGCGAATCTGTCGAAAATAATCAAAATTAATCAAAATTTATTATAAATTTAATAAAATTTAACATGTTAATAATTTAAATACGATTTAATTATTTATAATTATTATATATTTTTCGACAAGAATTACTACAATTTTGCATGAATTTGAGTTTAAAAGGGCATGAAAAAGTGTGTATATTTTTGTGTTTCCACACCCCCAAAATTAATTCATTGCTCATCTTGAGTAATGCATAAATTGAAAATAATTTCTCAAGAACACCTTTAAAAAATTCCTTCAGAACAACATTCTTCCCAAAATTATGAATTTAGCATACTTATGCTTAGGAACAAGAGTTTTGAGATTTACGCTATTTCAGTATACATATCATTTAAATTAATCTCAATTATTATTATGATAGCAGAAATAGAATAAATGCTTACTCAATAAAGACATGTTAAATCCCTACTAATATGATTTTATTCCCTTATTTAAGATTAAGCTGCAATCATCAAGTTTAATTTATGCCTTCATATGTTGAGCATGACAATTTCTCTCCACTAATGTAGGTAGCATAGAAACTTGAATCAATAGGTCTTTTAAATAGGTTATAATGTGGCTAGGCTAGGGGTAGGTAAAAGATAGATAAATTTACGCTTAAAACCCTAGACTTAGCTTCAATCAGACCTTTGGAATATTTACCTTCAATAAACCAACTTATTTTGCTCTCATATGCTCTTTTGTACATCTATTTTCTTTCAAGTACTTATCCTCTTCTCATTTTTTTCTTTTTCTTTTCTTTTCTTTTTCTGTCACGAGTATTTTGTTGTATGTACTACAATTTTTTGAGCATTTAATACTTCTTTTCAACTTCCTCAAACTTATTTTCAAAGAATATTTTGAATAGTACTGAATCTAGTGTTTGGGACAATTTAAAGATAATTAAGAGAAAAGTGATGGCTAAATGTTGCAAAGGTTCAAATAAAATTAGGCCATATAGTCTCAAAGTTGGGTTTCAAAGGATAAAATTTCATCAAAGTTAGTTTGAAAGGCTCAAACGGTCCAAACAAAAGTTGCCTAAATCATTTTCAACATTCCATGCTTATTAGGATTTCGCCTCAAGAAACTACTAAGTCAATTCTAGAGACTTAAACTTTCATGCATGCCTAATTTTCTTAAGGAACTAAAAATTTTATGGTATGATTTGCATGCTTTATTAAAAGTACATTTATGTCATAATTCAACCAACATAACAATTATTAAAATAATAGAATTTTATTCATACTGAAGTTTAGCATACTTAAAAAATTTCAAATTTTTGAACAAAATATATCCTAATCATAATTAAAAGAAAATTTTATTCTGAGAGAAAATAATTTCAATTTTCGGTCCCCCTGCTTAAGATGAGCAATGTCCTCATTGTTAGAAGTGAATAGATACTATACACCAGGTAGGATTCTAGAAAAGAGGAGATGAGTCAATTTGACTGCTTAAGTACCAAGCTCTCTCTTGATCCAATCCTAGAGATGTATATATCTATTGCCACACTTTGTACTTTGCAACTTGTTCATTTTTATTTATGATTTCCACCTCTTGTTTTATTATGTGATAAAAAATCCTAATAGAACATAATCATAAAACATTAAATAACCTAAGAACGTAAATAAAATAAAGTTAAGATCCCCCCTTTTTATTTATTTGCAGATCCCTCAGAATTCGACTCATCTTTTGCTCCATCATCTTTGTTTTTGTATGAATCACTTCACTCCCCCTTCGATAGTGGACTCCATGGTTTTTGTAAGAGCGTTTCTCATTGAGTCATCCCGTATTTTTGAATATCTCCAGTAAGCTTGTTGCTGCTACTACATGTGTTGCATTATGTCCATCAACTTTGATAGCTCATCTCGAAGAACTGGGCGAGGCGATTAAGTTCTGAACATTGAGGTTGTCCTGTCAGGTTTGGTTGCTGGTTCCATTGGTTTTACTTTATCAGGGATTTCAGCTGTCTGTATTGGTTTGATCTCTGTAGGATCTTCTTCTTCTTCAGGATCCCCGTTCTCTTCAACTCGTTGCTAGAGAACAGAATCTCCGGCTATTCGGTAGAGGTCCCAATCTGTGATTGTGCCCTGGCTATAACCTATCTTCTTTAAGTTTGTAAGAATTTTAGCTTTCAAGCACAAAATTGTTATCATAAAGGGAAAGTAAGTTGGGCTAGAATGTCTAGCGGCACAACTCCGCATTTCTTTCAGAATGATTTTTCCCACATCAATGGTCCTTCCAGTTAAAATCGAGTATAATAAGACCATTCGCTCTAATGAAATTGTAGTCCCATGTGAAATAGGCATAAGGCTGAATCAAATGAAATAGAACCATACATTCGCTAGTGGTGTCAAATATTCTCTGCGACAAGTGTGAATTCCTTGCTTTGACACAGTCCACTTAGAACCTAGAATTGTAAGTTCCTCGAGAATTTCTTGTAGATTTTTAGGCTCAATATTTCTCATCAAGGAAGAATATTCATCATCTTTGAAATCAGGTAATTCAAAGAATTCATTAATAGCATTTGAGGTTATTGGTACCTTGATTCCTCGGACAAAAACTTCCATTAATTCGTTTGACGCCAAACTAGCATAAAACTCACGAACTAATTCCTCATCTGCACCAGGTCTTTTCTCACAAAACAATTCCCAATTGAGAGCTTCATCAATTTGTCGAATGAACGCCATGAAATCGATATAGTTGCTTTCTTTCAGTGTAAAGCCCTTTTCAGGGTGCATTTGTTGATTCTTGAAAACGCTTTCATATCTTGCTTTGGCTTCTTCACAGTGAAATTTGTTTTTTAATTCGTCAATTTAAATAAAGGCACGAGTTCTTTTGCGAGGCAAGATTAACCTGAACATAAGATGGAAACAAATATTTTCTCAAAAATTCAATTAGTAAAAATAATATATTAATAATTCAAAATAAATTAAAGATTTTAAATAATTAAAACGAATTAAAATTCTTTAGAAAAATTTCTTACCACCTTGTATATAAAAATTAAGATTTCAATAAATAAAATTGGATGCAAAAGAATTTAATTGAGGGATGGTTGGAAGGGTGATCGATTAGTGGAGAAATAAGATGGAATTATGGTACACAAGTGACAAGGGTGTGCATTTAGAGGCAAAGGCAGCAGTGGCACGCTAGGGAGAAGTAGTGTGCGGCTTGGTGTGATGAAGGCAGCAGCAATGTGCAGAGCCTTGTGTGGGCAGAGGGGCACGCGTGTGCTGCGCAGATGCTGGGCAGCAAGAAGGTGCGTCGAGCAAGGCCTAGCAAGCTACTGGGCACCCGAGCAAGAGCAAAAGTTGCTGGGCTATTGGCACACGTGGGCTAGAGCTAGGACCGGCAATGATGTGTGCAGAGCAAGACGTGCAAGGAAGCAGGAACACGTGATGGTCGGCTGGAGCAAGCATGGGCATGAGCGGCTTTGGAGTTGGCTAGCGACGTGCGCAATGGGGCAGGTTGAGAGGTGCGTGCGAGGGTGGCTACTGGGCGACAAGGTTCCTAAGGGTGCCGACTGTGGGTGCTGGAAGGAAGGATGGAGATTGGTTTAGGTGATGTGAAAAACTGTAGAAGGTGATTGGAATTTATATTGAAGAGGGTAGGAGTTCAATTAGAATTCTTAGAACAAATTAATAATTAAAATATTCTAAGTTCTAATTCTACACAAAGTTAATAACAATTAATAAATAATATAATGCATATTACTTCATTATTTGCTATTAATTTATTGAAATAAAACTATTAATTAAAATATGATCAATTTTAAACAAATTCTAATTCTATGCAAAGTTGATAATAATTAATATACATTATAATAAATATAATTATATACTAGTTATTATCACCTTATTTATTAAATTAAATTAAAACATTTATTCTTGATGCCTTTTAAAATATTTACAAAAAGAGGCATCTAATTTTGATATTTACAAAAGAGCAACCAAATTTTGAAAATAGTTCAGTTAAGTACCTAAACTTAAAGAAAATTTGAAATTGAATTGTAATTAAAACTTGGATCAAAATTGACCCTTTTCTATTTGAAAAACTAAAAATTTATTTTTCTATTTAGGGAATAATTTCTCGGAAGATTATGTTAAAATCAATTCCCAGGAAAGATTGGAGGGGTCACAAGCGGTCTCGCTTAAGTTCCAATCTCCTAAACAGAATTTATTTAACCATACTAATGCCAAAAATATACCCTAAATCATTTATTTAAAAAGAAAAATGAGAAAAATTAAATATCTGATAAAATGAACTAGATTTGATCCTGTTCAATTTTAACCCCCCAGTAATGTTTTAAGCGTTGAGCATTGACTCGAAAATTACCTCCCTTACTTTGAAGTTCGACAAATCCGTATGGATAAACTTGGTGAATTGTAAATTGACTGGACCAACGTGATTTTAACTTACCTAGAAAGAACCTTCATCTGGAGCTGAATAACAAGACTTGCTGACCTGCTTCAAATTCTCGAACTCGAATGTGGTTATCATGCCATCTTTTAAGTCTTTCCTTAAGTAACTTGGTATTCTCGTATGAGAACATTCGAAATTCTTCTAACTCATTGAGTTGAAGTATCTGTTTCTCTTTAGCAAGCTTAAGATCCAAGTTGAGTTGTTGGAGATCCCAATAAGCTTTGTGTTTGAACTCCAAGGGCATATGAGAGGCTTTCCCAAAAACCAACCTATAAGGTGACGTCCCTTAAGGTGTCTTGTATGCTATCCTGTAGGCCCATAAAGCATCGTCTAGCCTTTTGGACCAATCTCGTCGGTTCGGGTAAACCACCTTCTCGAGTATGCCTTTTATTTCTTTGTTTGCCAGTTCAGCTTGCCCATTCGTATGCGGATGGTAAGCTGTGGCAACCTTGTGCTTCACTCCATGTTTGTCAAGTAACCATTTCAACCATTTTTTCACAAAGTGAGACCCTTCATCACTGATGATAGCTCTTGGGGTTTCGAACCTTGTGAACACATGCTTCTACAAAAACTTCATCACAACCTTAGCATCGTTCATCGGATATGCCTTGGCCTCAACCCACTTAGACATGTAATCTACTACTACCAATATTTACTTGAGACCCAAAGATGGAGGGAAAGGACCAAGGAAGTCAATACCCCAAACATCAAAGAATTCTACCTCAATGATGTTTGTTCGGGGCATCTCATTTCTGTTGGTGACGTTTCCAACCCTTTGACATCAATCACAGCTCCTTACGTAAGCATAGGCGTCTTTGAATAGTGTTGGCCAAAAGAATCTAGCTTGTAATACTTTGGTTGCAGTACGTGTGCCTCTGAAGTGTCCCCCACTTGGAGTTGTGTGACAATGATATAAAATCTTATGTACTTCATCTTCTGCCACGCATCTCCTGATCATTTGATATGCACATTTCTTAAAAAAAATATGGCTCTTCCTAGAAATAATATTTCACATCGTGAAGAAACTTTTTCTTTTGTTCATCTGGGAATGTCTCCTGAATGGGTATAAGTGGATAGTTCCCTTCTTGCGGCTCTAATCTTAACAAGTGGTCTACTACTTGGTTTTCTACTCCCTTTCGATCTTGAATTTCTAGATCAAACTCTTGAAGTAAAAGTACCCATCAGATCAATCTTGGCTTAGCATCTTTTTTGGCAAGTAAATACTTAATTGTCGAATGGTCCGTATAGACAGTCACTTTGGTACCTATAAGATAAGATTGAAACTTGTCAAAATACAATCACTTTGGTACCGACAAGATAAGATCGAAACTTGTCAAAAGCAAACACAATAGTAAGTGACTCTTTCATAGTTACCGTATAATTCAACTGAGCTCTAATTAGAGTCTGACTTGCATAGTAGATGGAATGAAAGACCTTGTTCCTTCGCTGGCCTATGATATCTCCTATCGCGAAGTCACTTGTGCCACACATCAGTTCAAATGGCAAATCCCAGTCCAGTGTGATGATGATGGGTGCTGAAACTAACTGACTCTTCAAACCATTGAAAGCTCTTAAGCACTCCTCATCAAATTTGAACATCGTGTCCTTCTCCAATAATTTGCATAAGGGTTTAGCAATTTTGGAGAAGTCCTTGATAAATCTTTGATAGAAACCGGCGTGACCCAAAAAGCTCCTAATACTCTTTACAGATGTTGGAGGTGGGAGTTTCTTAATAACATATACCTTTGCTTTATCTACCTTGATTCCATGTCTCATTATCCAATGCCCTAGAACAATACCTTCTCATACCATGAAATGGCACTTTTCCCAGTTGAGTACTAGGTTTGGTTCTTTGCATCGCCTTAGTACCTTGGCTAGATTGGCTAAGCAATCATCATAAGTGTCTCCAAACATGTACGGGCATGTGAACTTTGTTTTATGTTGATCTTCTGGCGCTACTGTAATCTGATTATACCCCGAGTATCCATCGAGAAAATAGTAATAGTCTCGCCCCACGACTCTATCCAGCATCTGGTCCAAGAACGACAAAGGAAAATAATCTTTCCTTGTTTCCTTGTTCAACTTCTGATAATATATGCAAATTCTCCATCCTGTAACCATTCTGGTTGGTATTAGTTTGTTGTTTTCATTCTCTATGACCGTAATACCTCTTTTCTTTGGCACACATTGGACTGGACTTACCCATGAACTATCTGAGATGGGGTAAATTATACCCGCATCTAACCACTTAATGATTTCTTTCTTTACCACATTCTTCATGATGGGGTTTAGTCTTCGTTGTCCATCAATCGTCCCTTTCTCGCCATCTTCCAAGATGATCTTGTACAAGCATACAAATGGACTAATGCCATGAATATCAGCTATGGTCCATCTAATAGCCTTTTTGAATTGTTTCAACACTAGGGTGAGTTTCTCTGTAACACCCCTTACCCGTGTCCAACGCCGGGACAGGATACGAGGCATTACCAGTCTTAACACAAGCAACTGTACAAAACTGGGCCATAAAATTTCATTCAATTTAAAACTATTTATTCACATGCATATCGTCCATTATAAGGGCCTACGAGGCCCTAAACATATGTTGGAAGTGGTTTGGAACTAAACTAGAAACTTTGGAACACCAAGAAAATTTTCATGTTTTGGAGGGTCACACGCCCACGTGGCTCGGGACACGTCCGTGTCCTCAACCCGTGTAACTCTCTGCTTATGATGTCATCAACAAATGAAGGTCCCACAACTCATCATGTATCATGCAAACACGACTCACATCACAAGACTTTGACATATAATTAATATATATATATAGGCTTATAACTAATTAGTCAATATAAGCCAAGTTAAGTGGCTACACATAAATCAAACCTTTAAACCATTACAAGCCAAAAATTTGGCCAAAACATAATAACTCATACACAAAATGACTGAGTCCCTATACATGTCATAAACTTAAAATGCTTGAGTACGTTAATACCGATCACTAGCTTGATAGTGTGATAGAATCTCCGACGGTCTTCAACCCGAGCTAGTATTTGTGACACTATAGGAAAAAGAAATGAAGGGGGTAAGTTATATAGCTTAGTAAGTTGGTATGTAAATAATAATAAATCTGTTAACATGCTTTTACCAATCCTCACAATACGTTTTCAAGATAATAAAATCATAATTACACATAGTTCCATTATTTACTCATTTCACATCAAGCTGTCTACTCGAGTCATAGTCATTAAATTATTTATATCTTGTGCTATGAAACTCCAAATTAAGATCTGCTTGATTTTTCCAAAACTAGACTCACATATCTTCTTACCATAAAATTTTCAGAATTTTTGGTTTAGCCAATAAGTATAGTTAATTCTTCAAAGATGTCCATATCCTACTGTCTGATAGTTCTGATCTTTCTTCTCTAAAAATTAATTATCTCTTAGTACGGGATTCAGATGATGTTCCTGTTTTTTCTCTTGAAAATAGACTCATTAAAAATTTTAATCATATAAATTCTAACCCATAATTCTTTTTATACAATTTTTAATGATTTTCCAAAGTCAGAATAGGGGATTCTGAAATCATTCTGACCTTAACTCACAAAAATTCAAATATCTCATAATATGAGATTCTTTTACTTACACTGTTTCTTCTATGTGAAACTAGACTTAATAAGCTTCAATTTCATGTCTTATTAAACCTCTAATGCAATTCCCACAATTTTTTGTGATTTTTCAAAATTATACAACTGATGCTGTCCAAAACTATTTTATTGCAAATTTTACTCTTTCATGATTTCTTTGTATTAACATTTATTTCGACACACATAACACCAAAGCATATCCATAACTAGCTATTACAATAGCTAACCATTATCATATATTTACATGCCATTCATTGGCCAATTTCACCTATACATCAACAACAAAGACTTAAACATATCATGTCTCAATTTAATTTGGCCTAAAAGCCTCACACAATCATCAATAAAATTTAACACATATTTATACCTTATAAGTATAGACCTATAATCACAAGGTCATAACACGATCATTCTCATAAGTATGACTTACTCATTTACATTCTTGCCAAAATGTCCAATATACATCGAGTTCATTACTCATGAATTTTACGTACATACATGTATCCTTTCAACATGATCATACCTTGTCTTTTCTTTTACATAACCTTTGGATTATCCATTGAACCACTTGGAATACTAAGGATAATCTGGAAAATTAATACATAATGTCTCGTACCAATGCCATGTCCCAAACATGGTCTTACATGGAAATCTCGTATCGACGCCAATAGCCCAACTATGGTCTCACACGAAATCTCAAATCGATATTGGAACATCATCAACCGAATTCACAAAGCAATTATACAATTCATTTTATATGAAAACATTAAATACATAATAATGTGATGTTGCATTATTTACACACAAACTTACCTCGGTAGCATAATTGGTGAAAAGAACTTATTCGTCATATTCTTTGTTTTTCCCCCGTTCTAAGTCCGAATATCGTCTTCCTTGATCTATATGAATTCAAATTTAACTCATTTAATTGTCTATTCATTCAATTTCATCCAAAAATACCTATTTGGACATTTTTGCACTTAGCCCCTAAACTTTCACATTTATTCAATTTAGTCCCTATTTCACAAATACACAAAATTCACACAATTCAATATAACCCAAGCTTAGTCGAATTACTATAGGGCCCCTAGCAGCCCAAAACTTTCATTTATTTCACATTTCAACCACTCAATTTGCATATTTCACAATTTAATCCCTATTTGATATTTTTGTCAAAAATCACTTTACAAAACATATTAATCTATCAACAATTATTCATTTTCTATCATCAACATTCAAAAACATCAAGCTATCATCAATGGCAACTCACAAGTTCATCAACCAATTCAAAAAATTAAGGCATGGGCTAGCTAGAACACGAAGCAACTATCTCAAAAACGTAAAAATTATCAAAAACTGAGCTCAAACTGTACCTTAATCAAGCCATGAGTGTGTCAAACCCTAAAGAGAAAAAATAGCTTCTTTTTCTTGGCTATTTGGTTGAAGAAAGAACATAAAAGATGATACTTAGCTTTACTTTAGTAAATTCTATCTTTATTTACTTAATTACTTATTTAACCTTTAAAATTATTACAATTTACAAGTGTACCAAGACATGACATTCCACTAACTCATAAATGGCCTATTTACCACTTAAGGACCTTTACTTTAATGTTCTATAGCTGTTAGACACCTTTAGCTTATAGAACACAACTTTTACTCTTTACGCTTTACGCGATTTAGTCCTTTTTACCGAATTAAGCATTCAAATAGTAAAATTTCTTTACGAAACTTTCCCACACATATATAATCACATGCTGCAAATACCAAAAATAATATTAAAAAATATTCTGACCTCAGATTTGTGGTTTCAAAACCACTATTCCAATTTAACTAAAACCGGGTTGTTACATTCTCTTCTTGCTCTTTGGTCAATTTTGTTGAAACAATCACAGCCAAAGTAGAAGCGTTACCTAAATAAACATATTTTAAATATGAGGGAAGTACCTTCAGTTCTAGTTTAGGTGGCTCCTCAATTGATGCTTTTGGTTGGGCATAATCCTTTGGTTGGGCATAACTCCAAATATTCAGAGCGGGATTGCGGTTTAAATCCCCTTTGGTTAGCTTCTAGCAAAGCTAAGTATTCATCACCCTATTCATCATTTGGAGGGTTTGACGTCAAAATTTGCTCTAACGAGTCCTCAACATAGTTGAGTTCCTTTTCCATAATTACTTCCTCTAAATCGGACACTGCAGAACAATTATCAAGTGTGTCAGGAAATCACATAGACTTAAAAACATTAAATGTTACATGATCGTCCTGAACACGCATAGAAAGCTCGCCCTTCTGCACATCGATAAGGGTCCTTCCAATTGCTAGGAAAGGTCTTCCTGGGATGATTGGCACCTCTTTATCTACTTCAAAGTCTAGAATAACAAAGTCGGTAGGAAAAATAAATTTGTCTACACGTACCAATACATCCTCGATATTTCCTTCTAGATGTGCTAAGGATCGATCTGCTAATTGAAGTGTAACCGTAGTAGGTCTAACTTCACCTATCCCTAACTTTCTAAATATTAACATAGGCATTAAGTTGATACTCGCACCCAAATCATATAGTGTCTTACCACAATATGTTGCTCCAATGTTTCAAGGTATGGTAAAATATCTAGGATCCTTCAACTTCGAGGGTTGTTTGTCTTGAAGATATGCAACTGCATTCCTTCGTTAAGGCTACTGTCTCAAATTCTCCAAGTTTTCGTCTCTTGGACAAGATATCCTTCATGAATTTGACGTAGTTCGACATTTTTTCAAGTGCTTCTACCAACAGGATATTGATATGAAGTTTCTTGAGGACGTCTAGAAACTTCTTGAACTGGACTTCCTATTTCTACTTCTGAAGCCTTTGAGGGTAAGGTGGTGGAGGCTTCTTCACTGGAACTAGTTGATTCATCTTCTGTGGCAATTCTGATTACCCATGTAATACACAAATTCTAGGTTTGATGGACATTCTTCGAACAAATGTCCTTCCCCATAATAAACACAAGCTGTATTTTCAAAGTGATTAGGTGGCTGAGCTGCAAAACTATTAAACCCATTAGTGGTAAAATTTTTAAGCATTGAAGAAATTGAAGATACATACAATGCAAGTGAAGTGAGTGGATCCACTTCATGTATTCCAGAGGCTCATCTTCCTGACACTATTCGATTGGTTGGCCATTGATAATTGTTGCTAGCAATTCTCTCAATGATTTCATAAGTCTCATTATAAGACTTAGAAATGGGAGCACCATTAGCAGAAGCGTCAACTACCATCCTCGTGTGAGCATTAAGACCATTGTAGAATGTCTCAAGTTGGATTCAATGAGAGAATCCATGCTTAGGGCACTTCTGTAATAATTCTTTGTACCTTTCTCATGTCGTATACAAGGACTCATCATCCATTTGTTGGAAAGCAGAGATCTCATTCCTCAACTTAGCATTCTTGCTAGGCAAGAAATACTTCATGAGGAATCTTTCTGCTAACTCTTGCCTTGTGGAAATGGAATTTAGTGGCAATGAATTTAACCAAGCTTAAGCCCTGTCCATTAGTGAATATGGGAATAACTTTAATCGTAATGCATCTTCGGGTACTCCAGCTAACTTGAAATAATTTGTCACCTCCATAAACAGTCTTAAGTGAAGGTGAGAATCTTCGATAGGCATTCCACTAAATTGGCCCCTTGTCTGAAGCATCTGGAACATGACTAGCTTTAGCTTGAACTATTGTGCCTCGATTTTGGCTCTCTTAATACCCGAATTAAGATCATGAAACACTGACACAGCATACTATCTTAGAGCTCTATCCCTATCATCAGCAATAAGGATCCCGTAACTCAAACCCCGGGACCGGGTATTAAGAGACCCAAAATCGAGGTCAGATGAGAGGTGTTACATTAATCAAGAAGAAATCTACTAGGAATAAAGGTCAGAAGTGTATTATTTGAGATTAGGAGACTCTAGTTCTTCATTTTTTCCATAATTTTGCATTTACCAAAAATGTAACACCTTTTACTTATCCTAGTGTACGATATGAGTAAGAGATGCCATCAGAGTACATTCAAGCTAGTGCAATTTTTTTTCTTTTATAAAAAACTCATATTACAACAGATACTAAATGTTTTTGGTGTCAACTTGAAAGAATATTGAACTTAAATAAATCATTTGAGTTGTTTGGTAACTTGTTTGAACCTATTCAAGTCATAAAGCAAGGCTCCAAAGTTCACTAGCTTAAAACGAAGTATTTTGAGTTTGGGAATGGGAGCTTGATCCTAATTTAAAACATGAAAACAATTTTTAAAATCATTAAACCAAGTTTGGGAATTTAAAAGCCTTTGAAGAAAATTTTAAATCATTTTAACGATGATCGTGGTTGCCAAAGGTGCTCAATACCCAAAATCAACCCTGAAAAGTCAAAACGACTCAAAACAGTGTAGTTTCTTAAGTTTAGGGCACTTTTTGTGATAAAAGTCCTAGGTGTACTGATACAAGTGCTCCAAATAGCACATTGATTCATTTCGCCTCACTTGTACACTTGATCCCATGTTTCGAAACCATAGTCCTTAGAGCACAAAAATGCCCTGAAACCCCCATTTTTCATTCCTAAACTTCACCATAACAAAAACCAAGCTTAAGGATCTTAAAAATCACATTTTATTGGTTGTAAACAAACACTGAAACACCTCTAAATGAGTCATTTATAAAACATGGTTTGAGATTAACAAGTTTCCAATTAAGACTTAACATAAAACATATTCAAATGGAATGAAAACTTGTTAAACATGCATGAAAGAGCAAGCATTGTAAAATGTATATAATGTAACACCCTTTACCTAGGTTAATCCGATAACTCGAGAAAATGATGTTGCATTTGCGCTCTAAGTTAATTTAATTCAAATTCCATTTATACAGTTTATTATTATCATTTCAAACTCTTTTGATGTATCTCGGATCACTTTTGGGCATCTCCTACAGTTTGGTTGTGATCGGAGGTCATTCAGGCCTATTTCAAGTCCAATTGAGAAAAAAACAAAGTAAAACAGGGCACTTGTATTGATACTCACTATTCCAAGTATTGATACATCTTCCTTGGAACTATTTATTTTTTCTCTTTGGATTACTTGTATCAATACGAGTTCAACAAGTATCGATACTTCAATACAAGGGACCCTAAAACATCCTAGAACACTTTCATTTAATGCCAATTTCAATACCAGACATTCCTAAACACATTTCAATCATTTTAAACCATCTTACACCTCAAAGATCATATAATTCATCATATGCTCATTGCATAATTTAAACAATTTCACTAGGCCATCAAAACATTTAAGCTTCTGTAAGTACTTTCACTCACATTATTGAACATAAATAATCAAATTAGGCCTATGTACATGTCATAATCTATACCATGAGTTAAATTTCATATTCTTTCCCCCCAAGCCTTGATGATGTGATGAGATTTTTTTATGATGATATTTTGTCAAAGGCTTCAATCTAATATTTCACCTATGCGTTAAACAACAACACGTTAAGCTATAATATAGCTTAGTCAATACCCATGAATTAAAATCTTTCCATTACTTTAATTTATTTAATATTAACAATATTACTATTATAATTTCATGAATATATCATATTAATCAAGAGGTTATTCAATATTTACAAATTCACTAATACTTCGATTCACTATTTTATCACTTCACGGTTTAATAGGATTTATTATCATAAATCACTTACCAAACTTTTTAGCTCATGCTAGACTCGCTTAAACAAGATGGATACATGGAACATAACACGATAAACGGACCACATAAGTTTGAAAACACAGGCTTCAGAGTACAATATCACGAATATCACGATTAACACAGGAGTGCTCAGGTTCTTATCGCATGCCGACTATATCCACAACCTTCAACACTAGTCTACATTAGCACTCGAATATTTACATTATTTACAAATGAATTTGATATTTTACGATTTTCACAATTTCACTACACTTTTGAACTTCTTCAATTTAGTCCCCATATTCACAATTTAAAGAATAACTGTAAATTTCAATTACAATAATCACAACATTTTATCGAAAATAGTTTTTAAAGAATAACAGTTGTCAAACAACAAAAGTACGTGGGGTATGTTCATCATTTCTTTTCAAAAACAGTTTTGGAGTCATAAGTAATGCGAAACAGATAAGTTTTGAAGACAAAAGTATTTTAAAAAAGTTCTTTTGAACCCAAACACGTAGGCTATATAATTTATAACTTTTAAACTTAAACACAAAAGCTATAATTTGTAAATTTTGCATTTGGAAAAAGCACTTTCAGAGTCAGAATAGTGTTTTTAACACTCATTTATCATTCAATGTATTTTTGTAATATTTATATTAGATACATAATTATTTACTTTTTAAAATTTATTTCAAATATATAACATTATACATTTGAATTTGTAATGGTTATGAGAGCTTATTGACTTTGCCTTCTAACTGATAGTATAAAAAATAAGAAATTGTTACAAAATTTTGGATATCTGGTTAGAAAACTTCCTACATCTACGAGACCTTGCTCAAAAAGTAATTCACTATAAATCTACTTGTACAAGATGTGATTTAAGTTTAACTCACTTACAAATTGCAACCTCACTCCTATATATAATCTAGATCACTCTTTTCACTAAGACTTTCCCCTTGAAAGCTTAGTTACAAACTGAACAATGAGAACATTTTGTTTACAATAACTATGCACTAAAATAAGTTCATCACATAAACAAGTTAAATGCTCTCAATCTCATACATAAAACTACAAGAAGTCTTGTAAACATATAATGGCTTGCAAAATTACAATTAATGTGAATTTTGTCTCATTGAATTTAACTTGATAAAGTCTTTAATATGGAATAGAATTAGCAAAATATTATTTGGGTAATCTTCTTTGAAAAATAAATCTCTTCAAATAAAAAAACCCCATTCTCATTAAAAGTCTTCAAAAGATCCTTGCTTGACTTGATTTCCATGTTTTGATTTCAATAATGTGTTATTAAAAACTTGCAAAGATGTGTTTAAAGAGTCCAAGATTTTTTGGTCAAAAGATGTTGACCAAATATAACAAGTTACATTGTCTTCCAGATACAAACTAAATTGCAACTGAATTTGCATTTGGACTAAGTAATTGGCGCAAACATGTTATATTTTAATAACTAAAAATAATTAATATATTTAAATTAAAATGTACAAATAATTGCTATTAATTGCTTAAAAGATGTTTAAAATTTATGGTTCAAATATTGAAGTATTAATAATGATTAGTAATTTTATAATTTTATTATAAATTAAGTTGATTATATCATAATATTAATGAATTTAAATATTATTTAAATATATATTTTTGTTTACAATATTATATCTAAAATCAACATTTTATTTTCTCCAAAACACTTTTACCTTTGAAAACACTTTCTAAAAGTATTTTGGATAGCAAAAACCTCATTTTATTTATTACTTTATATGTAGTGTTCACATCTAAAAGCGATATTCAAACATTTTTATAAATTTAATCAAGAGAATCCACCCACTCTCTCTTTTTTAGTGGTGGTTGTTAGTTTTGCGGAGCCGTAGTTTTCAGCTTCTTTTTTGTTAACACCCCAAACTCAGCGTAGACGTTATGATCGGATCTTAAAGGTTTCATTGACTACATGGATCATCGAAATAGCCAAATAAAATCATTCTTTGAAATCATCATTTTTGTCAAGGTTTACATAACTCGTCATCTTTGTTAAAACACCAAGTTTTAGCGTTGTCTTTATAATTATAGTTCATTTACTTAGTAATGACATTTTAGGGAAAGAACACAGTCAAGTCGCAAAACAGTTTATATTTTCAAAATCAATTTCTTTTAATACGCAGAGGAAAATCATATTTTTTTACTTAAGCACAATATCATGCAATTATCAGTTATTAAATCAATTCATTGCAATAAAAACCATGCATGCAAACCTAAATAATGCATCCCAAAATCCACAGTCCCAAAAGAAAAAAAACAATTGCAATTCAAACCAAAATTAATTTAAAATTAAATTTAAATTCAAAAATTTAAATAAGTCCAGTGTTCGTGACGAGAATTCCGAAGGCCCAAATCCAATCCTACGATCATGGGCTACCTAAAAAAATTTAACTAAAGGGACGAGCTTCAAGAGCTTCGTGTAAAATAAGGCAACCAGAGAATATTCACAATTTCAACCAGTAAGACAATCAATCATCAGGTAGCAATTTTCCTAAAATTTTATGGCATCAATTCAATAAATTTCCCAAATGTCATGTTTATGGCACAGTTATGCAACAATGTAAGTCCTACCCATATCCTCCGTTACACACCACGAGTCTTCCAGGAACTTGTCATCCAAGCACCAAACAATTGGAGCCAAAGCTCAATGTGGTTCAACCACTATTATCAATCTTGCAGTTAAAACTGTCAATTAAGGTTGCGAATAAATCACCAATATCAATTGCAAACAAGCTGCCAATCTCTCCAATACTCCGATGCAGTATACTGACTAACGAATGATTGCGAGTTTACCGCCAATACTCCTTGAAACTCCTCCATCATCTACAATAACCAACCCCATGCAATGCAATATGACATACTTTCCATATATCAATAAAAAGGGGATATTTTCATGCTTCAGTCAATTCAATTTCAATTAATGGCATGCTTACAAAGCAACAATACTCAATATCACAATCACCATATTTCAAGTCATGCAAAAATTCAATTCATGAAACATATTTAATAAACACACCACTCAGTTAATTTACTTACCTCAATCGGCCAATCTACCAATTTCACTTACCATTCAACCATGCACAAAATTTCAGCAACCAAATACAATTATAAATCATTATACAATCACACACAAGGTTTAGAATCCACACCTGATTAATGCTAAACCAATGCACTACCGCTTAATCCTCAACTCCTAGATCTTAAGTCTAGGCTGGGTCGATTTAATCTGTACATGAGATGTCCAAAACACGAGTTAAAATCAGTCCCTATTTCCCCTATAGGTTCGGTCAAACAGAGGAATTAAACTGAAGCATCAGATCCAATTTTTAAACTCACTACTTACTCTTACTTCGACTTTGAATAGAAATTAAAGCAGCCTCAAAAGTAAATACTGATTCGAAACTTTTAAACCAGTTCCTAACAAAAAAGTAACACTCAAATTAGTAAGGATTAACCACCTATGGCCTTTAGAAGCATTCGGCTAAATTAAAATAATTAATTAAACTAACATGATGCTAGAAAAAAATAGCACTTACGCATTTTGATTCCTAGATCCGAGTTTACGATTTGAACGAAATGGAAGGCACACTTAAACGGTGAGATGAGTGGCTGTTTCAATATAATAAAAGGGAGGGAAAATGAAAGCAAGAGTGGGCAACAAAGGTGAACAAAATAATAGCCACTAATGGTGTTTTAAGGGGCGACAATACCACAACAACAGCAGTAATGGTAACTATTTTGTGCGACAAGAGGTGGGTAAATGGCAGCAAAAATGGGGAAAATCAAGAAATAATAGCATAAGAAAAAAATAGAACGTTCATAATTTGAGTTTGATCAACCCTCAGCATGGGCGACACAACAAAGGGGAAGTAAAAGTAATTTTCACTTTTACACACAACAGGATTCAAACTTGGGACCTAAAGGCAAGCTAAAGCCTCATCACTAAACCAATAGGCTCATTCTTATTGGCAAGCATACAAAAATTAAAGATAAGCTAGGTGTGACTAGCTAGATATAAGGATTAAAAATAATCAAAATTCAAGGGAAAGGAATCGAGCATAAGAGCTCAAGCACATATCCAAAACACCTAACCACTAAAACAAATTAAGTACTTGACATGATTTGGCCATTCAAAACTTAAGAAACTTGGGCGTTACATTTTTTTCCAATTTTAGTCAATTCTCTTTAGTTTTTGTCTACCATTTTTTCTCCACTTCGATTGTTTCTAGTTTTTTCAATCGATCATGGCGGAGGATTTGGCTAACAATTACCAAAAACTTAGTCTTATTGATTTAGAAACTTCAGAAATTGTAATTAAAGATGATGCAGGTGATTTTCTTGATACTTCTTATTGGATGGTAAGCAAACTGCATTGAAAAAGATGTTCAAATCTTGAGGTGAGTATAACCATTCTAAAATCCCACTGGAAATTATCATCTCCACTTTAGTTTTCTTCCATGGATGGTTCCCTTATCCTTATCAAATTTGGATATTTTTGTGACAAGAATAGGGTGTTAGATGGTGCTTCATGGACCTTTGACAACCATCTCCTTTTTCCAACAAATTATAATGATGATCTCTAACTTACACACTATGTCTTTGTCAATTATACCTTTTGGGTTTGTATTTATGGTCTTCCATTAAAATTCTTTACCAAGCGGATGGCACAATGTGTTATGGGCCAAAATAAGAAATGATGAAAATACTGCGTAGCAATAATACAGGTTAAGGAGCAGCAATTAGCTTAAACGGAGTGTATTGGTATAAGTATTAGTTACTTAAACAATATGTTTTGGTCAGCAACGGTTATATTATTAGTAACAAATTTTTGAACCATCTTTTCCAATTGTTTTTCTTCTTTCCATGTTGGTTATGTAGAACCAAAAAAGGCATGTAAAAAAATAAGAAATTTCTCCTCTCCTGATTTCTCTTTTCTTTACGTCTCTTTTCTTCGACCTTTCTTCTTCTTACTGAACAATTTCAATCTACATCAAGGGTATTAGAGCAAGCACGATCTTCATGGCTAGGGAAGGGGTTACCACACTTCTGCAAAAGAAGGTCAATAGCCTACAATAGGAGATTATAAAGATTCAAAATGTTTGGCTCTCCTAAATACGAGATTGGAAGTCAAGATGGAAGCCAGGTTGCAAGCCTTCATGAAAGAGATGAAAACAGATATTCACAATCTCTTTAAGTAGTATCTTGGGAACCCAACTACTCCCAGCAATGTATCTACCCAGTCAAGAGAAAAGGAATATTGGGAGGCCCACATCATGGTTTTCCTTCCAAAGAATCAATGAGGTTCATCGGCCCTTTTTGGTGACTAGTCATACAAGTTCTCCTTGATCTTAATATGGGTTGTTCCATGAAAGGTTTAATAAGCTAGACTACCATTGTTTTGATGGGTCAGATTTTAGAGGCTAGTGGTCAAAGCTTGAGCAATACTTTATTGTTGAAGGCATACTAGAAGGTGATGAGGTTTGCACAGATGTTGCACTTGGAAGGACGGGCTCTAAATTAGCATTACTTCCATGCTTAGAAGCATGGTGGGTTGCATATTTTGGAATGGGTAAGATATGCTACTAGCTTGAGAGAGAGGTTCGGATTGGGCATATTCAAGGACCCCATGTCTCAGTTGATAGCCTTGAAGGAACTCGGGATAGTCGAGCAATACCATGACCTATTTGTAAGTCTCCTAAACTAGTTACAGTTGTTAGCATCATATGCTCTAAGTGTTTTTCTTTTTAGCAATTTAAAGCATGAGATTGGTTAGTATCTAAATTTATTTAGGCCACAAACTTTATTTGAAAGGTTCTATATTTCCAAACAAGTGGAGGGTATTTTATCTAACTCTCCCAGGAACATTTTCTTCAATGGATCAAACTCTCTAACTCAATTTAGGTCTACAACTACTCCACTAGCAGGTACACACAAGTCAGTGGTCCTACTTCTTCAGGGTACATTCAATCACCTTGTTTCAACTACTTCCAATGGTTTTAATGTTCTTAGGGCTCCTTCCAAAGGAATAAGTCTAGCCTTAATTGCTGAGAGGAAACAGAAAGGGTTGTGTTTTTTGTGTGGACCAAGTACCATGTAGGCCATAAATGTGTCAAAGCTCAATTGTATCAGGTGTTCTTGAGCCTTAATCTGATGGTGAATGTGACAACTTCCAAGAACACTCAAATCAATTGAAGGACCCTATGGTGGAAGGTGATTCTACTCAAGAGCCTATTCTGTCACTACATGCCCTTCGAGACTCACAATGACCTCACACCATGTGATTTGAAGTAACTGTGGGAGCTGTAAAGGCTATCATATTGGTAGACTTGGGTAGCACACATAACTTCTTAGACATAAATTTGGCTAATAGGTTGGCTCTTCCAAAGCAAGATCAATTGAAGGTGACTATGGCTGATGGAAAAAGTGTGTTCACTAGGGGAACTTGCGAAAGGGTCCAATGGAAGGCACAGAGGTCCACTTTTTAGACTAATTTCATGTTATTGCCTTTGAAAGGTTGTGACATAGTCCTTGGTATACAATGGCTTCTCTCCTTAGGGTCAATAAATTGGAATTTTGGATCTATGACTACGAATTTTATGGCTGGAGGAGATCTCTATACTCTGAGGGGCATTCTCCCTCGTATAGTCCATTTGATGTCAACAATCCAGTCTTTAAGATGTTTTCCTATGATAGGCCAATGGCTAGGTCCTCGTACCATGGCCATGTCCTCTATTGCTCAAGTTTCCTTGTAGCACCTCCCTCCCAACTACCTAATGATCTACATGCCCTCATTGATGAATTTGTTTATAGTTTTAACATTCCTACTAGATTTCCACCTGCAAGGCTTCATGACCACAAAGTTCCCCTCAAAGATGAAGGAGTGATGATCAATATAAGGCCCTATAGATACCCTATTGTCTAAAAGGCTGAAATGGAAAAAATCATTCAATAGATGCTCCAAATAGGCATTATACGGGATAGTAACAGTAGCTTTGCCTCTCCTATAGTCATGGTAAAGAAAAAAGATGGCATCTGGAGGCTCTATGTTGATTACAAACATCTCAACCAGCTAACCATTAGGAACAGATTTCCTATTCCTATCATTGAGGAATTGTTAGATGAGTTGGGTCAGGTTAAGGTGTTTTCCAAGCTAGACCTAAGATCAGGATACAACCAAATCCGGATGCATAAAGTTGGCATCCAACAGCTTTCAGGACACATGAAGGGGACAATGAATTTTTGTTAATGCCCTTTGGACTCACTAATGCACCTTTAAGTTTTCAAGTACTTATAAATGCCACCTTCAAGCCTTTCTTAAGAAGATCAATTTTGGTCTCTTTAATGACATTTTGGTGTATTCAACAAGCTGGGATGAACATTTGGAGCACTTGAGAGCAGTCTTTCAGATTCTACAGTAGCATCAATTGTTTGTTAAGCATAGCAAATGCTCTTTAGGTTGAATATTTGGGTCATGTGATAACCAAGGATATTGTCCTCATGGATTAAGCTAAAGTTGATTATGTGCCCAACTAGTCAGTCCCTACTTACATAAGAGATTTAAGAGGCTTCCTATGCCTCTCTGGCTATTATAGGTGCTTTATCAGACATTATAGCATACTAGCTCTATCCTTCACCAATCTGCTAAAAAAGAATGCCTTGTTCTATGATAAACAAGCTAGCACATCATTTCAAAAACTCAAAGAAACCCTCTAATCAGCACCTGTATTAGTGCTACCTGGCTTCAAGCTAGAATTCTATGTAGACACAAATGCTTTTGGTTTGGGTGCAGGAGTTGTCCTACAACAAACAGGACAACCAGTGGCCTTTTTTAGCAAGGGCCTAAGGGTTAGACACCAATCATATTTATGAGAAGTAAATGCTTGTTGTATTGCTAGTTGTGAGGAAATAGCATGCCTACCTGATGGGAAGACATTTCAAAATAAGGACAGACCATCAAAGTTTGAGGTTCCTATCAAACCAACAAGCCATAACCCCTTTTTCAGCAAAGATAAGTCGCTAAAATGCTAGGGTATGACTATGAAGTCATATACAGAAAAGGCTTTTGTAATGCAACAGTTGATACCCTCTCTAGGAACAAGTTACTTTTAGAAGTACAGACATGGCAGCTGATTGGGCGTACCATGGTATTTGAGTTGTTGAATAAGGTGCAGGCATTGTATAAGTCTGATGACAAGCTTCATTAATTGTGTGATGAGGTGCAGCATCAACCTGCTCAACATCCTAAGTATGTGTGGGCTGGAAGGTTCTTAAGGAGGAAGGGTAACATTGTTGTGGGACAGGATGACAGCCTCAGATAATAACTTTTCTAGCATTTTCATGCTAGTCCCATAGGAAGGCGTTCTGGTAGCCAAGCTTGTCGTAAAAGGATGACATTTTTACTCTACTGGAAGGGTATGACTAGAGACATCAAAATATGGATTAAAGAATGCCCCATATGCCATAAATGTAAGGCAGAGAATGTAGCAAAACCTGGCCTACTACAACCCTTGCCTGTATTAAACAGGGCTTGGTCCTCTATTAGTATGGATTTTATAGAGGGTCTTCCAAAATCCAAAGGGAAGTCTATCATATTGGTAGTTTTGGACTGCCTTACCAAGTTTGGACATTTTTTATCCCTTGCACACCCTTTTACAGCTGGTACAGTGGCACAAAACTTTCTGAATCATGTCTTCAAGCTTCATAGGATGCCTGATTCCATCATATCTGATAAGGATAAGATATTTTTTAGCAATTTTTGGTAGGATTTGTTTAGAAGAGTCAGAACAAGGATCAACTTATTCACCTCCTACCATTGAGAGTCTGATGGTCAGACTGACGTACTCAACCGCTACCTTGAATGGTACCTAAGGTGTATCACTGGGGAAAGACCAGGTGACTGACTGCCCCATGGCTAAGTGGTGGTACAATTCCATTTACCACTCTACCATTCACACCACTCCATATGGGGCTCTTTACAGTCAGCCTCCCCCACATCATATGCCTTTTATGGTAGGCACATCTCATGTGTTATTAGTTGACAGAAACCTGTAGCAGAGAGAAACTACTAGAAAATTGTTATAATTCCATTTGAAACGGGACTAGGACAGAATCAAGCAACACGCTGGCAAGCATAGGAGTGAAAGACACTTTAAGGAGGGTGATTTGGTTTATTTAAAGTTACAACCATATAGGAAGCACTTCATGAGAAAACTATTGAACCAGAAGTTTTCCCTAAAATATTTGGCCCTTTCTTGGTCATGGCTCGAGTGGAGAAGGTAACTTACCGTTTGCAAATACCACCTGGTTTCAGAGTGCATCCCACACTCCATGTTTCTCAACTCAAGAAGCATATAGGAACAACTCTAACTCAAAAGGCCTTACATGTAGTTGATGCACACAGTACCTGGTCCAAGGAGCTTGCTTGCATCCTAGACCCATGAATGGTTAAACATGGGAACAGTGTTGTGACTAAAGTGCTAGTGGAGTGGGCAAGTTCATTCCTTGAAGATGCTATCTAGAAGTCTCTCAAGTATTTGAGAATCAGCCTTGAGGACAAGGATCATTTTGAAGGAAGGATATTTGTTATGGGACAAAATCAGAAATGATGAAAATTGTGTGTTTTATTTTAATGAAAACGGTGTCTAGCAGCAATATAAATTAAGGAGCAGCAGTTAGCTTAAACAGGGCGTACTGGTATAAGTATTAGTTTACTTAAACGATGTGTTTTGGTCAACAATGGCTATATTGTTAGTAACAAACCTTTGAACCATCTTTTACAATTGTTTTTCTTCTTTTTATGTTGGTTATGCAGAACCAGAAAAGGCATGTAAAAAAATACATAAGAATTTCTCCTCTCCTGATTTCTCTTGTCTCTACTTCTCTTTTCTCTAATCTTTCTTCTTCTTACTGAACAATGTCGATCTACATCAGAATATATAAGCAATTATATTGGGAGGTTTCTTCAGTTTTATGATATTTTGTGCAATATTGGCTGGAGTAAGTTTCTCCGGTTGCGTGTTGAGATTGACATCACGGAACCTCTGCTTCGATGTGTTTCACTCAATTTTGGTGGGCATTCTCTTCAAGGGCAATTAAATTATGAATGACTTTCTATTTTTGCAGTGTACTTGGGCCTTCTAATGGGGATTGCTTTCTCCAAAATGTTGATTCTTCACCTTCAACAGGCTTACCCTATGGCAGTTGGCTTAAAGCTTCACCAATCAAAAGATCCATTCAAAATGCAATGGAAGATTATTGCGACAGGGTTTCTAATCTTAGTCAAATTATTGCCCGCTCATTACTTGGACCAGGCCCATCTTTCTTTTCGGATAGAATACCTTCCACTACTTCTTCTGCGTCTTTTGATGTGTCTTTAGATTTTGAGGTGATTCAAAAACTTTGGTGCTTTCTTTGAAAGGTTATCACCGATTGGGGCTATCACAACTTCTTCTTCTGATGCTTTTTAAAGTAAAATTCCGGCTTCCTCTTTAGTTGATAATAGTTCTTTGAATCCTTATGTAACGTGTTTTGTCTACTATCCTGGGAAATATAAAGATTCCCTCGGCAATTTTTGTTTTGTTCACTTTCGTATGGTTCAGGGGTTACTAAGTCAACTTGTGTTCACTCTGATTCAGTGCAACCTCATATAGATAAGTCTAATTCATTTTGGAAGCGTTGTGTAAGGTTTGTGGTAGTTTTTAATGATTAGACTCTTCCTAATTGTGGTAAGCATAGAACGCATCTTGTAGATGATGTTGACTTAGTTGTGGATGTCGAGAGTCCTACAACTAAAACACTTTGTTTTGTTACCTCCACTGATTTCTTAAAAACTCTATCAATGAGCACTAATGATCAGTGACGCAAAGATCCATCAAGTGTTTTAGTTGGAACTACTGGAGGCTTGGCAACCCACGTGCAATCTGATATCTTCGACTTTATTAAAGACCAAAGTTCCCTATGCAATATTTCTAATGATGACTAAGCTACATGTCAAAAGGATGGAAAGGATTGGGCATAAAATGGGTTACCTTCATGGTATTGATGTTGGTATTGATGGTTTGATTAGAGTTAACTCTTTGGGTTGGAAACCAAGTATCGATGTTACTCGTTTGAGCTATAGTAAAAATCATATTGATGTTGAAGTGATTAAGTCTTGTGATAATTTAGTCATTGTCGCATCTTGCTCATATATGTAACTTACCTTGCCTTGTTCTCAGGGATTTCAACGAATTAATGTGGTATTTTGAAATGAAGGGATAGGCTCTCAGTGTATGGAGGCATTTTGTCATACACTCGATACTTGTGGTCTTAGTGACATTGGTTTACTTGGGAACATGGTTGCTTCTCGAACACTTTGATTAGGGAAAAGCTTGACAGAGGTGATGCAAATGAAGCCTAATGGTCTTTATTTTTAAGATTTTGTTTAACACATTTGTCATTTTTAGGATCTTATCACTACCTTTTACTTTTAAACATTGGATTGGTGGGAAGTATCAATGGAAACCCGGGTTCCACTCCTTTTCATTTTGATGCAACTTGGGTTTTGGATCGATCTTCTGAATAGGAGGTTGCTCGACTTTCGCAGGGCTCGCCATCTCATACTTGTATGAGCTTGGTGAGGCCTTCTTAATTGGAAGGAATCTCAAAATGCACATAATCAAGCTCCTAAACATCATTTATAAGCTAGTCTCGATGCCCTTGAACAAGAGGCAACAAATGAAGTTCTTTCTGAGATCTAAGGTGCAAAACTAGCTACAGGATTCTTCTTGATCGTGAGGAAATTTATTGGGAGCAACGGGCTCGTTCAAACTGGTGGGATTCTAATATTGGTTATTTTCATAAGTTTGCTACTACTCGAAAATGTATGAATTGGATTTCTGGGATAAAAGATTCTCATGCTTCTTGGTGTAGGACATTTTAATTTTTATTTCACTTTTGTTATTATAAATTTTGATAGTATTCTATCAATTTTTAATTTTCTAATAATTACATCTTGAATGGATAAAACGGTTGTTGACAGGACAACTATTTGTCTCATTATGACCATGTTAACAAAATAATGATAAAAATGGAAAACATTGTTGGAAGTGATATTGTTTGATTTTTTTTTTGCCAAATTTTAATAGCTTTTTTAGTCTTTATTCGTTAGCATCCCTTAAGCCTATATTCTATGATTAATCTATTCAATTTTTCAAAAACAGCTGCGGCCCATGAACAGCCTGTAACGGCCCAAATAGAGTTTGACCCATCAGACGGATTCTCTCAACGGTAATGAATTGGGATTAAGGAATTGAATAGAACATGTATGAATAAATTATATCAACAAAACAAAATTTCTCCAAGATTAGCAGATCTTAGGAACCTCAAACTAATGTATTAGAGAATCCAACCGCAGATTCAGTAACAATGAATGGATCAGTGAACCAAATACCCTCCAACTAAAACTCGGGTCAACAATAACTTCTATACAAACCTGGGATTTCGAGCATTTTCCCCGTAGGTTGTTCGGTAGCACCTCGGACTAGCCTTTATAAATGCAAACATCTGAAGTTTGTTAGAAGAATCACCCACTTTCTCTCAAACAATTTCCGGGTAGTAGAAATTTATATTTGTCCGCATTCTCTAAAAGATACGAAGGAAGATGAACAGCCGAGTAGGAATGCGGTATAGGTCCCATTTTACGGATTATTTCCTTGAATGTGTACTCCTCAGGAATCATGTCGAATAAATCTGCACCCTTGCAGATTACTCTCTGAACTCGTTTCGGGTTTAAATAATGAGAGAACCTCACTCGATCATTATGGCTGTAAGCTTTCATCTTAAATAGGAACTCATTGATGTGGCGGAAGCAAAAACTGCAATGCCAACCTGCATCGGCCAAAATTTCATCCGCCTGCCGATAATGCGCATACCTTGTTTTACCTGTTTGATACCTATGGATTGATGCCCTCCAACTTTTATTATCCACGAGAAACTCGAACGAGTAAAGATAATTCTTCAGCCGAAGATGAAGAACTTGAGGTATGTCATCACACCATCTCAAGAGGTTGATAGTATGTGCGCTCGGTATTTCGTCAACATCTGACATTATCAATAAGTCATCATCAGTAATTCCAGCTATTTTGAGAAGCTGGTCTAATGCTACTCGTTGCATAGCCTCCTCAATAAAAGGGTTTTCTCCTTTCTTAAACCTTCCTCCGATTGTGCCATAAGTTAACCGGGGCTCAACAAATTTGAATTGATCTCGATGGCTAGCAAAAACCATAGGCTTTGGAATTCCCGAAAATGTTGAATTAGACTCAAGAAGAACAAACTGTGTAATGTAAGGGTACAACTCTTGCCACCGTATTGTTAGCATATCCACCTCGTTGCTAAACAAAACTGCATCATAAACCCGTCTTGGAAATTCACGAATTCCCCAACCATGAAGTTTGCAGAGCTTTTCCATCGATACATTCTCATGATAATAATGTGGGATATCATGGAAAGGTTTCGGTGGCGATTCCCAGAGTGGTCTAAGGAAGTATGAAATCTTCTGTCCATGAATATATATACCAAATATGCACGTCGGAACCAGCACAAACAGCAAAATACAAGTTCTCAAATCAATGCCACGCAGTATGCAGCGGATTCTCGACATGCTCAACCGGCTCAAACCCTATAACATCGAGAAGATGTGATATTACCACTAATCAAATTTATTTGAGTATAAAAAGCAAAGGGGGATACGTTTTATAATTTGATTCTCTATTATCCCGATCCCCAACATAAAATTCCTGACTTCGCCCCTGCCGATAAACATCATGATTTGTAAGGGGAAGTTCAGAAAAGCAATGGAATACATGCAACTCATATTCGAAGTGTAATGCCCAATAAGATTCTATGAAAAGTAATAGCTTTCCAGACGTTCCTCCATGATTAAAAGTTACGAACCTAGATTCTTCATCTTTTCTAAAATACTCGTATTTACATTCATGCCGAATACATATACAGATATTGACGGCACTCATCTCGAATCCGAATAAAATAGGTTAAAAGCAAACCAATATTTTTATGTAAATTAGGTTCACAAATTACTTATTCTTTAGCTTTTTAAAGACTTTTGGTTACTTAAACACAATTTCAGATCGACGATAAATCAACCATCAAACTCTCAAACCCTAAATTAAAAGGAAAGATTCAAAAAACATAATCCGAACCCCCAAAAAACGTTGAAATTAACAACCAACAATTAGCAGCTAAATTGATTAATAATAATAATAATCTCAAACGCATCAATTTCCCTCAAATTCCTACGAAAAGATTAACAGAAACATCAAAAGGTAAAGGAAAAGAGATCAAAATATTGAAGTACCTGACCACAAACATCTCCATAGATATCATCAGATTTTTTAGGACAATGCCCTCCTCCTTCATTCATCATCCACCACATTTTTTCTAGAAATTTATAACTCCTTTTAGTAATAAAAAAAATTAAAAAAAATATGATTGTAAGTCAGTGCTGAAGAACCCAGAAACCTCAACTTCCAGAAAATCTCGCTCGATCTTCAGCAACCTTGTTCCACTTACAACGGTTACCTATTAACTATAATCTCCCTTTTCACAAGGAAAAAAAACACAAAAAGCCCCGAAATTTAGACAGTGAGAGACTCCTCTTATCAACTAATGAAAATCGATTAATGCAAAACATTAAAAAGAAACTGATGGAAAAATAAGGTAGAAGGAGAAAATAAATTGAATCTTAAAAATAAAATTATAAGGAATAAAGAGCTGGTGCCTCTCTGTTAATCGGTGGCAATTTTAAATACTAAACCTAATGAATGAGCAAAAACAAATGGTTTAATTCTGCTCTAAGTCCCTGTACTCTATGCATGTGTGAACTTTTTAGCCTTTATACTTTTAATTTAAAAATTTTAGCCTCTTTATTTTATTTTTTTATTTGATAATTTTACTCCAATTGATAACACCATCAAAACACTTTCATTAGGCTTAGCTTAATATTGCTTCTCAAAAGTAGCTTTAGATCAAAAATATTTTTGAATAAAACTAAAATTTTTGCTTCTAGTTTTAGGTGAAAAATCACTTTCATAAAGTTTTTTTTTTTTTGTCTTAAGAGCACTTTTGAAAAGCTCAAAATTAACTTATTTAGTAATTTTTATCTCAAAAATATTTTTGTCCCAAAAGTACTTATTAGGAACAATGCTAAACTGACCCTAAATTAGTGTTAGTTTAGCATTGCTTCTAAGAAACACTTTTGAGATAAAAATATTGTTAAACAATATGCTTTTGAGCTTTTCAAATGTGTTTTTCAAACAAAAATTCTTTACAAAAGTATTTTTTTAGTCAAAAGTAGAAGCAGATAATTTTAATTTTTGCTCAAAAGTACTTTTTGGCCCAAAAGCACTTTTGAAAAGTAATTCTAAACGGCTAGTTTAATATTGTTGTTGAGAAGTGTTTTTAAAGAGTGTTTTGGAAAAGTGATTTTGAGAAGTATTTTTGAAATGTTTGGTTTAAGATTTAAGTGTTTAGTATTACTTTCAAAATTACTTTTGAGAAATAAAATGTCCATTTAAGACATGGTGTTAAAAAAATAAGCATTTAAATAATATTTAAATTAATTAATATCATGATATTTTAATAAGAATATAAAAATAATTTATTATAATTTTTGTTAATATTTTAATATATGAAAAATAAATTTTAATTATTTTTAAGCAATTAGCTAGAGAAGAGAGAGTATCATGTGTTGGAGGGATGAAAACGTAACTAAGCTGCCAAAAATGTTTTGGAGAGAGAAAAGCTAAAAATTTAAACTTCTTCATTTGGAAAAATGCTTTTGAAAAACTAAAATTTCCATCAAAATTTATTTGTTTAGCATTCTTTTGCTTCAAAAATGTTTTCTATGTCAAAATTACTTCTAAAAACACTAAGGCATATAACAATTTTAAAATAAAAATTGCTCTCATAATCAATTTAAAATTACATAAAATTCATATGAGAAAAAAATTATGGAGTTTTATTTTACTTTTATAAAACATTATATAAAAACCTTACAACATTCATAGATTCATAATTGAAAATCCTACAACCCCATATTCAACATTTTCTTCTCTTTTTTTCATTTTCTTTTTTTTTTTGGCTTATTTGGTCTTGAGCACATGTAATGCTGGTCATGTGAGCACATTTCTTTTATTTTAAAATTGTTACATGTATTCGAAGACAATAAAGTTATCGATGGAATGGTAGTAATGGTATTTTCAAGGCCTTTAGGTAGGTATAGCTATATGCAATCCCAGATGAATTTTTTAATAATTACATGGTGATTATTTTGGAATGATTTAGCCTCGTTTAGTCTAGATATGATTTTATCTTTATTCATGTACCCAAAAAATGTTACATAATCTGCATTAAAAAAATGCTTTGATGAAATTATAAATTAAACATCAATTATTAATCAGAATAGAATAAAGACTAAATTCTTAAGATTAAAAGTAGAGGAATTAAATTTTAAACGTGTAAAACGTACAGGGACCAAAAGGAAAATTAGATGAAAAATAAATAACTTTACTCTGATTTTCTCTGGGTTTACTATTTCACCCTTGGGGATTTTCCTTCATGGATAAGTCAAAGTCAAAACGTATACGGTGTAAACCATATTATATACTCATAAAATTGTTATTAGATTTTTATTACAGAATTTTGAATTTAATTTGTTTAAGATCGAATTAAACTTATTTTATTAAATAAATGAATTTTTTTGCCAAAAAATAAATGGTTTTTTTTTACCTGAAATAAAAATTTTGCAGAAGTAAAACGCAATCGAACTGATAAATGGTCATTGGACCGGGTCGGCCACGCGTTGAAACGGACAGGCTCACTTGTTTGCTTTGAATTTCTGGTTGGTTGTTTTTGCACGACAAGAATTTAAAAAGGGTAACCGTTTGTCATGTTTGCTTAGAGACACGTGGCTTTCACATTTCGCTTTGAGCCGGGTCTTTGCGTGTGTCGGCTTTTTCGAACTGCGTCTTCTTGCATTAAACGGATCAAAAATCATTAAACATTGATAATTTCAATTACGTTAATTTTTATAAATAATCCCCTTGTATTTCATTTTTTATTCAGTATTCTAATTTATTATTTCTGTATTTATAATCTATATTATTATTGATGTCACGAGTTAATTAGACACTAACTCAATTAAAAATTACAAAAATATTCTTTCGTATTTAAAATAAGTTATATTATTTAAGGGTATGTTAATTTTTCATTTAAAAATAAAAATATACATTTTGTAATATTTAAACTCACATCAATTACATTGGTGAAATCTCAAATTTACTCAACTAAAGTTTATTTTAAATTTCCTTTTACATTTTTATTTTATTAAGTACACTTTATTACCTTAATTAATTACATATATATACTTCAATACTATTATTTAAGCTCTTAATTGAGTTAGTGTCACAAGTCAATTGAATATAACTCGTTAGGGAAATTACAAAAATCATTCCATTTTTAAAATAAATTATATTATTCGAGAGTATTTCATCTTTTTATTTAAAACCATAAAAGATATGCATATTGTTGATTAGGTGTATTCAAACGATCGGTTCGATTATTAACCAAACTGAATTATTATTAATTGAATTACCGAAATGTAAAAACCTTTAACTATTAACCAAACCTATTTTTTTCAAATACATTAACGAACGAAATATTTCGGTTAATTCATTAGTTAACCGAATTAACCAAAATTTATATATTTTTATCTTTTGGTTAAAATAAGTATAATCATATATTGCTAATATTCATTCCTTTTAATAGTTAAAATATATATTATATATAATATATATAATATTTATTTCGATTAATATAAAAATAATAGTTCAAAAAATATATTGCTAATATAAAATATATTATATATATTATTTAATTCGGTTAATTACTTGATGTTGAACCGAATTAATCGATAATCAAAATTTCAGAAAATCATTAACCGACCTTCGACCAAACTAAATTTGGTCACTGACCAATTAATCGAATTAGATCAGTTTGGTCGGTTAATTCGGTTTTAACCGAACTATGAACACCCCTATTGTTGATTGAGTTGGTGTCACAAATTAACTCGACACCAACTTAGGATAGATGTGTCCATTTAGTATTATTAATTTGATATATTTATGTGTTTAAATTTCATTTTACTTACAATTTAATCTAATTCTTTTCTATTTTAATATTGTACATATTCATGTGTTATTAATAATTAGTTTTAAATCATACATTTCATTATTTATTGTATGTTATTTTTAAACACACATTTGTGTTTTAAATGCTTGGTGTTCACATGTATACACGTGTGATAGAATTTCTAGTTTGGAATGATTATGCTTGTGCTATTAGAACTTTTAAGGTAACAAATTTGTTAAAACACGATTTAGGGTTGCTCAAATGGTATACAAAATGTTGATTTTTATAGGATAAATATCAAAATTATACATGAACTTTGATAAAATATGTAATGTTACACATAAATTCGATTACGTAATTTTATAAATAAGATTTTCATTTAATTTAACTTTTACAATAGGGCGAAGCTAGAAAATTTTTTAGGAGGGACGAAATTAAATTATAATTTTTACAATAGTAAAATGTAATTTTATCATTTTAATAGTCTATATTTTTATAATTTTTAAAGGATTATATCAATTTTTTTTATCATTTTTAGGGGGCCAAAGTGTAATTTTACCTTTGATAATTTAAAATTTTAAAAATTTCAAAGGGCCTAAATGAAAAAATTTTCATTTTAGGGGGGCTGGGACCCGTGCCAACCCCCTGGTTTCGCTCATGTTTCACAAGTCACTAACAAAATTATCATTATAAAATTATTTTACATATTGCATACATAGATAATTCTATTTATCTATTATATAAATAAATTGGTGTCTCTGTATTTCTTTATATGTGTATAGATAAATCTGGCCAGAGGGACTGAAAAAGGGAAAAGTACTGTAAACAACTCTAGGGATGATAATGAAGACTCTATATACCCCCCAGGCTTTACCCCAGTGAATATCCAAGCCCAATCAGATACATATCCACGAAGGGTACCCATTACCATCAGACCACAACAATACCAAGCCGGCACCTCGGCATCAGTGAATTGCCCTACAGGTTCAGGTTCCAATCCTGAGGATAATTCGACCAACCTAGTTGTTCCCGATTTGGATGACATGGCAGAAATGGATAGAGCAAGAGTAGAATTGTCGAAATAGCTAGAAGATCGGTGCAAGTGGTTGGAAGAGAAATTCAGAGCTATGGAGAGTGTCGACTACCTATACAGGGTTGATGCTAAAAAGCTGAGCTTAGTCCCAGATCTAGTGCTCCCACCAAAATTGAAAACTCTAGAATTCGAAAAATATAATGGGACTAGTTGTCCTGAAGCCCATATCACAATGTTCTACCGAAGAATGACGGGATACGTTAATAATGACCAATTGTTAATTCACTACTTTCAGGATAGTTTGATCGGGTCGACCGCCAAGTGGTACAACCAGCTAAGCCGTGCTAAAATCAACTCATGGAAAGACCTAGCACAAGTTTTCATGAAACAACACAGCCATGTGACTGACATAACACCCGATAGATTTACGCTGCAAAACATGGAGAATAAGCAAAGTGAAAGTTTTAGGCAGTACGCTTAGAGATGGAGAGAGGTGACAAAGCAAGTCTAACCGCCTCTTCTGGAGAATAAGACAACAATATTTTTCATAAACACTCTAAAAGCCCCGTTCATTAACCATATGTTGGGAAGTGCTACCAAGAGCTTCTCAGATATAGTAATGTTCGGAGAGATGATTGAAAATGCAGTAAGAAGTGGGAAAATTGATACGAGGGAAAACGCTAAAAGATCAGCCTCAAGAAAGAAGGAAAATAAAGTGAACACTACGAGTATGTATAAAGGTTATTCAAAATCGGTCACTGTAGGCCAACCAATGACCGTAACAACCAGCCTTCAAGGCAAAAATCTAATTCAAGACCAAACACAGAAAAACTCTAGTTCACACCTATCCCGATGACATATAGGGAGTTATATCAAAATTTGTTCGATGCATATGTGGTATCCCCATTTTACTTAAAGCCTATGCAACCTCCATTCCCAAAATGGTAGGATGTAAATGCTTAATGCGAGTACCACGCAGGAATAACGAGACACTCAATTAAGAACTGCACCACATTCAAAAAGTTGATTGAGAGGTTCATCAAGATGGGGATCATAAGGTTCGACGATCCATCGGGACCTAATGTGGCAGGAAATCTATTACCCAGTCATTCAAACCTACGGGTAAATATGATAATTGATAGTAGAGGAAAAAATACCAAAACTGATGTGGCAAAAGTAAAAACCCCACTAATATGGGTTTGGAAAAAATTATAGACGTGGGATTAATCATGCAAAATTTAGAGGAGAAACCTAAAGAAGTGAGGAGCCACTGTGAGTTCCATGTTGAAGAAGGTCATGAAATCCAAGAGTGCACTGAATTCAAAACTTTGGTGCAAAGTCTAATGGATAACAAAGAGTTGGAATTCTTTGAAGAGGTCAAAGGCCTGGAAGGAATGTTGGGAAATTTGAGCATCAATGCTATATTCGAAGAAAGAATTAGGGAAAACCTGTCAGGCATTCGTCCTTTTATCTCCGAAAGTGTTCTGAACAATTGGGCTGCGAAAGAGATCCCTGTAAATTTTAGAACGAATTCAGAGTAATGTTCAAAATACACTTATTGCTCTAAGTCTGAGAGCAATAAGAATCCTTTTTTGAAAAAGACATGTCCATTATTTTTATTCCAATAAAATGCATCTTTGTGTCTTATTTTGGCCAATATTCTTTTATTCTTTCATTTCATTCATACTCATACCACACAGATAATTATTCCTAGAGCCATTTGTTATTTAGGTCTTCCTTTGTTCCTATAATAGGTCTCCAGATATCAATGATATGAGCGACGCTGCTATTGACTCAGAATCTCCTTTTGAACAATATATATGTCTAGAGGAACCTCAGGACTTTGAAGATGATCGAGATTGTAATATATCTCCTGATTTGTTAAGGATGGTAGAACAAGAGGAGAAACAAATTCTACCTCACAAAGAGTCAGTAGAAATTATGAGCTTAGGAGACTGACCAAAAAAGAAAGAGGTGAAAATCGGAGCTTGCATCATCGCAGAGACAAAGCGAGACCTCATTGAGTTACTCCAAGAATTCAAAGATGTCTTCGCATGGTCGTATCAAGACATGTCTGGTCTAAGTATTGATATCGTGGTACACCAACTCCCCATAAAAGAAGAATGCAAACCAGTTCAATAGAAATTTCGAAGGATGAGGCCCGATGTCCTGCTGAAAATAAAAAAGTGGTCAAGAAGCAATTTGACGCTGGTTTTCTACAAGTGGTTAGATACTCGGAGTGGGTAGCCAATATAGTCCACGTCCCTAAGAAAGATGGGAAAGTATGAATGTGCGTAGGCTACAGGATTTAAACAAAGCCAGCCCGAAAGACAAGTTCCCGTTGCCTTACATTGACACCTTAGTGGACAACATGGTAGGTTACTCACTATTCTCCTTCATGGATGGTTTCTCTGGATACAACCAAATTGAGATGCATCTTAAAAATATGGAAAATACTACATTTGTAACCGTGTGGGAACATTTTGCTATAAAGTGATGCTATTCGGACTGAAAAATGCAAGAGCGACGTATCAAAGAGCTATGGTAATTTTGTTTCATGACATGATGCATAAAAAATTGAGGTTTACGTTGATGATATGATTGCAAAATCCTAAACAGAAAAAGAACATGTACAAGTCTTGAAGAAATTGTTCTTGAGGTTGAGAAAATTCCAGCTAAAGCTCAATCCAGCAAAATGTACCTTTAGGGCTAGGTCGAGAAAATTGCTAGGATTCGTAGCCAGCGAAAAGGGGATTGAGATCGAACCAGATAAAGTTAAGGTTATATAGGAGTTGCCTCTGCCGCACACTCAAAAAAAAGTTCGAGGTTTCCTAAGAAGACTAAATTACATCGCTTGGTTCATTTCACAATTAACTGAGAAATGCAACCCCATATTCCGTCTCCTTAAGAAACACAATCCAAGTGTATGGGATGAGGAGTGCCAGAAAACTTTTGACAAGGTCAAACATTACCATGCCTCTGTGTTGATACCACCTAATCCAGATAAGCTACTGATACTGTACTTGGTAGTATTTAGGAATTCTATGGGATGCGTGCTGGGTCAACATGATGAGTCAGGAAAGAAAGAAAGAGCGATATATTATCTCAGTAAAAATTTCACTAAGTGTGAGACAAGATACTTACCAAGTGAGAAATTGTGTTACGCCTTAATCTAGACAACCCAAAGACTGAGACAGTACATATTGTACCACACAACTTGGCTTATCTAAAAAATGGACCCTTTAAAGTACATGATAGAGTCGACTGCTTTAAATGGAAGAACGGCCCGGTGGCAAATTCTACTTTTCGAATTTGATATAGTCTATGTGAACCAGAAGGAAATAAAAGGGAGTGCAATAGAAGATTTTCTAGCCAGTAGAGCTCTAAAATATTACGAGCCTCTAAACTTTGATTTTTCAAATGAAGATCTGATGTATGTTACAACCATTGAAGAAGGTACTCAAGAAAAACATCATTGGAAACTAAATTTTGATGGGGCTTCAAATGCTATGAGTAATGGAATCGGTACAATCCTGGTATCTCCAAATGGAGATCATTATCCCTTTACTAGTAAATTGGATTTTAATTGCACGAATAGTATGGCAGAATACGAAGCATGCATTATGGGTATTCGTGCAGCCATAGAACGCAAGATCAAAGTACTAGAGGTATATGGGGATTCTGCACTAGTGATCTATCAACTCAAAGGTGAATGAGAGACAAGAGATCCCAAGCTGATCAAGTATAGAAGGCTGGTCCGGGAGTTAATTAAAGAGTTTGATGACATCACCTTTTGCTACCTTCCGTAAGATGAAAATTAGATGGTTGACGCCCTGGCTACTTTAGCTTCCATGATCAAAGTGAATAAACAAGAGGATATAAAACTTATCCAGATGAGTATTTATGAGGCTCTGGCCCATTTTTACAACATCGAGGAAGAAGAAAAGGATGACCACCCTTGGTACCACAATATACTGCGATATGTAAAGAATCATGAATACCCTGATCAGGCAATCGAGAATGATAAAAGGATGCTAAGGAGACTGGCCAATGACTATGTCTTAGATGGGGAGATCCTATACAAAAGAAGAAAGGATCAGGTGCTACTAAGATGTGTAGACGCTGTTGAGGCTAAGAAAATCTTAGAAGAAGTCCATGAGGGTGTCTGCAGAACACATGCTAATTGGTTTACAATGGCCAGAGAAATCATGAAATTTAGGTATTATTGGTCCACCATGGAAGGGGATTGTATCAGTTATGCCAAGAGATATCGTATGTGCCAAATCTATGGAGATAAAATTCATGTGCCCTTTTCACCTCTTCATGTTATGACTTCTCCATGACCTTTCTCTATGTGGGGCATGGATGTCATTGGGCCGATCTCACCAAAAGCTTTCAATGGGCATCGATTCATCTTCGTAGTCATTGATTACTTCACCAAGTGGGTAGAGGCCACTTCTTACGCCAATGTCACGAAGTCAACAGTTAGCAAATTCTTGAAGAAAGAGATCATATGTCGGTATGGGATGCCAGAAAGAATTATATCCAACAATAAACTGAACTTGAACAACAGCACATTAGCGGGGGTCTGTAGTCAATTCAAGATCAAACACCACAACTTGTCACCATATTGCCCAAAAATGAATGGTGCGGTGGAGGCAGCCAATAAGAACATCAAGAAGATCGTGGGGAAAATGACTGAGACTTATAAAGATTGGCATAAGAAGTTACCATTTTCCCTCTATTCTTATCGAACGTCTGTTAAGACCTCCACCGGGGCAACGCTTTTCTCATTGGTTTATGGAATGGAGGCGGTTTTGCCCATTGAAGTGGAGATTCCTTCTCTCTGAATTTTTTCAGAATTGAAGTTAGATAAAGCAAAATGGATCTAATCCCAATTTGATCAGCTGAACTTGATTGAAGAGAAGATGTTGAAAGCTAACCGTCATGGTCAGATGTAACAAAAACGAATGATGCGAGCTTATGACAAGAAGGTTCACCCTAGAGAATTCTATGAGGGGGACTTGGTATTGAAAAAGATCTTTCCCAAACAAAAGGACTTCAAACATTGCTAAATTTGGATTGAAGATTGAACATGTGATGGTCAAGTCTTCTCAAAAGGAAGAACGTTACATCTTGGGACATCAACAAAGTACTCTGGATCTCCTAAACACATATCAAGCTCAAAAGGGTCTTCGAGAAGTTAGTGTGGAGAAGCTCATGCTATGATATCTAGGGCACCTATTTTTATCTTACTCATTTTGTATTGTAGAAATGTTTTCTATTTTGATTAATTTATTCATTTCGATCTCTACTATCAATAACTTTCAATCTTTTCCATTATTATGATCCTTTCAAGCATTTATCATTGAAATAACGATTAATGGACAAATAATATTCAAGTAAAAGGATTTTTTGCATATTACTCTGAAAGGTTTTAAATAGTACAATGACTTGAAACAGGACCAATAGTCAAAACTAACCAAATCTAAGGGTTGGAAATATTTGGGAACGAATAGTTTGAATTGCGATTATTTCTTTGAATTTCCTGTCAAAGATACCAGATCTGAACAAGAAGGCATGACAATACATCAGTGATGGAACCTTGACAAACAACGAGCAATGTCAACCTAAACATTAAAAGGGGATCATTCTCGAAAAATGACATTCTGTATTCACGTAAATATCATTCATACACATCTAGTTAGGAGCATTTGATTCATTATGATCATTACATCCTAATCGTTTGGCCTAAATATAGGCCCATAAAATGGATTCTACAGGTCATGTTCCCTAGAGAACAGTGTAAAAGATTAGTGAAGCCACAAATTCTATACCCCTGAAGTTGCAATAGGGCCGATTGAAGTTATCATGGTGAGTCTTATCTCCCTGAAGTTGTAGTGGAGCAGATTAAAGCCACAAACCTTATCTCCCTAAAGTTGTAGTGGAACAAATTGAAGATAGCAAATCTTATCCCCCTGAAATTACAGTGAAGCAGATTGAAGCTACAAATCTTATCTCCCTGAAGTTGCAGTGGAGCAGATTGAAGATAGCAAATCTTATCTCTCTGAAGTTGCAGTAGAGCAGATTAAAGCTACAAACCTTATCCCCCCTGAAATTGCAGTGAAGCAGATTGAAGCTACAAATCTTATCTCCCTAAAGTTGTAGTAGAGTAGATTGAAGATAGTAAATCTTATCTCTCTGAAGTTGCAGTAGAGCATATTAAAGCTACAAACCTTATCTCCCTGAAATTGCAGTGGAGTAGATTGAAGTTACAAATCTTATCTCACTGAAGTTGCAGTGGAGCAAATGGAAACAACAAATCCAATACCTCTGAAGTTGCAGTAGGTCGGATTAAATCTACCATAGCAAGTCTTATCTCCCTAAAGTTGCAATGGAATAGACTAAAGCTACAAGATAACAAATCTTATCTCCCTGAAGTTGCAGTGGAGTAGATTAAAGCTACAAATCTTATCTCCCTGAAGTTGCAGTGGAGTAGATTGAAATTACAATTCCTATACCCCTGAAGTTGAAGTGGGTTGGAATGAGGCTACTTGAAGAAGAGAAACACCCAAAGAAGTTGAGATTCGGCAAGACTAGACAAAATTGACCTTTCTTAAAGTCTTTACTCCATTCCCGTTACATGACAATACGCAAAAAGATGCAGCTGTAATGGGCTAATTTTATCCTGCCCGACTAAAAACAAACCAAACCATATAAAAATAAAATAACAACAGTCCATCAGGCCCAAGACCAATTCCAAATGACCCAAATAATAAAAAAACCTAAAAGCAATCAAAATACAAAAATAAAAAAAACTTCAAAGGTGATTTTTTTGTGTTTATTTATTTTTTTGAAAGCAAAAAAAAAAAACAAATATATATATAAAACGAAGACGAATAGAAAAATAAAATATTGAAGCTTTTTTTTTTACCTTTTAAGGCTTTTGGCCTTTAAATCCGGGCTGTAGGAGTCGAAAGGTTGAAAAAGGGGTCTTTTGTGATTCTAGCCACCGTGAACGGCGAAGCCGTCGTCGACGACTGGTGGCCGTCGCGGCGGAAGTTTGTCGGCGCCAAGGCCGGAGTAGGGAAGGCTGAGAGAAAAAAAAAAGGTTGAAAGAGTTTTTCTTTTAAAACAGACAAAAGTGATTTTTTTAAAAATTTTTTTTACTTATATAGCCTAGTGAAATGGTGTCGTTTTGGGCTTAAGTTTCAGATGCCAAAACGACGTCGTTTTGGCTGACCCGATCCAACCTGTTTTAGATGCCAAAACGACATCGTTTTGGCCAACTCGATCCGACCTAAACCACTCGACCTAGGATCCACGTGTTTTTTTTAAAAGGGAGGATATTTGTGCCTTTGGTCCTTTTACTTTTTAAGATTTTTCAATATAGTCCTATTTCTTTTTTTCTTTTTAAATTTATCCCATTTAATTTTAATTTTTTTATTTTGGTCCTTTTAAATGATGTGCATAGGGGAGTTTGGGACATTTTCCTGCTCGGTCCTTGTCCCTTTTAGCGTGTTACATTTTAGTTCTTATTAGTCTATTTATTTTTTAAAATTTATGCCATTTATTTTTAATCTTTATTAAACTGTTTTCTTTTATATTTATCTACTTATTTATTTATTCTTTCTCATATGTTTAAAGAATTATTGTTTATATTCCTTTTATTTGTTTATATTGTCATCATTATTTTTTATTTTTTAGTATATTTCTCATATACTTAAATTTAATATTATTTATTTATTTATTCTTTTACTTTTTAAATACTTAAATTTAATATTATTTGTTTTGCCTATTTATTTATTATTCTTTTATTTTTTAAATATTTAAATTTGATATTACTTATACTTCCCTTTCATTTTATTTTTTATTTTTTATTTCAAAGTTACTTTATTATTTTGTTATTAATGCCATGAATTAATATTATTATTATTACAATTACATTATTATAATATTCCTTTTTTACTTATTATTTATCATTTTACCCACATAACCATTTTAAATTATTTTATTATCACTATATCATACATTAAGTTTAAGCATTCATCCGGTGTATATTATGTCCGAATAAGTTAAATGTATATCGTTTTAAGTGTTATGTTAGTTTTTGCACGGTGCATAAAAAAAGAAATTTTTTAATCAAAGCAATATTCATTATTTTTGGAATTAAAAAGAGTCGTGTTCCTAACTTACAAAATATGGCTTCTTTCTAAAACTGAGATAGTCGAATATCGACTTTAAAATAAATAAAAAATAATATTTTAGCGTTTATTCTCGTTTTCGAGGATTTAAGGCATTATGTCCTAACTTACGGGACATGATCCTTTCTTCTCCATTAACTTGAAATAAGCTCATTGTCGTGAAAATTAATTTAATTAAGTAATGTCTTAATAAGGGATCGTATTTTAAATTCTCTTCAAATTCTCAATTTTCGACACTAAAGACATCAAGTAATCAATTAGGTACCAATTTTGCGCATAACAAGGGTGCTAATCCTTCATCGTGCGCAACCGACTCCCGAACCCATTTTCTGGATTTTTGTAAACCGAAAAATATTGTTTTAGTAAATCAAACCTTTTATTAAAACGATCAAATTACGAGGTGATCCGATCACACCTCATAAAAAGGATTGGTGGCGACTCCATTTTCGTTTCTTCAAATAAACAGTCGATTCCAAAAAAAGGGTTTTGACAATTTTATTTAGAATATTTGTTGTGTTTTTATAAGAAAGTCTTAAGATTTTAGCCATATCTAGGTTTAAAGAGAGTAGAGGATTTGTTTTGAAGAATAATGGTGGTAAGGGGAGTAAATAAGGTTCGTGAAGAGCTACGTGAGGATATTATTGTAGCATTAGACAATTTAGAATTACATATTAATGGGGAAGTTAATAAACCCCTAACATGGAAAGTGCTCTTTGACAAGAATATGAAGTTGCTCTCTAAACTGTTGTAGTCTGTTTTCAATGATTGTTTGTGTAACATCCCTTACATGTTTTGATAATCGGTGCGAATAGAAATGTTGCCATACGAATAAGCACATATATGACTTATAATCCTCCAAGTAGTAAATCTTTAAAATAATTTAAGGAAATCATTGAATCAAATTTAGAACAATTTAGGGGCTTTAGAAACATTTTAAAATGATTTAAAATTGGTTTGGAGGGAATTGGTGGTGCTTGGGATCCAAAGTGAGCCTCGGGAAGTCAAAATGGGACAAAATAGTGTAATTGGCCCAACCTGGAGCGGAGGTATCGATACATCATGATGGAAGAAGTACTGACACCTCTCCGTGGTATTGTTCATTTTTGCTCATTGACTTGGATGTTTCGATACACCCAAGCTAGGTATCAAAACCTTGGACTCTTGGAGCCAAAATTGAGCCATTGCCTTTTTTTTTATATGCCTAAAAGTAAGGTACTGAAACCTTGAAGCGGTGGACCAAAAATTCAAGTTGGAAACACCTTAAAACCATCCCAAAACTCTTCGTAACAAGTTAATCAAAAGCATACTCAAAGATCACTTGAAAACATGCAAATTCTACCTCAAAACAAACACTAACTTAACTCATATCTGCATACCATTAATGCAACTCTTGAAACATGTTAGGACCTAATTAACACCTTCAAAATATGTAAAATTTTCATTCAATTCCTAGCTCACATCAACAAATCAAATTTTGATATATCTAATACTTGATGATATATAAAAGTAGAATATATACAAATGATTGACACCCTAAGTACATGCCACAAATTACATATATGCTAATTTCATACTTTCAAAAGACTTGTTGATAGTGTGATGATTCGATGATTGAGCTTAGCTTTACGAATCCAAAATGAAATATACACGAAAAGATAATGGCGCATAAAAATAATTGCTTAGATGGAAATCATTATGTTTACCTTACCCTGAGGTGAGAAAATCAAGTACATAACTCAACATTTAAAACATAACGAGGAAAAGTGATAACATAACAAAGTTAAGATATAGTGAATAAATCTGAGCATAAGGGAATTTATGTCATGTTAACATCATATTCAACCAAGTCATAGCTTTTTCATATTAACATCATGCCACCAAGTACATAATCATAACTTATAATCAATTCAAAACGATAATAAATTTGTGATAACCTCAATTTCCACTAGTTCAAAATTTCAACATACATAAAATAAGTTTTCATTCTTATTGACATTAAACATTCAGAATTGTAGATTTTAGCCCATTGTAACTTTAGCAAAATAAGGCTAAGACACACAAGAATCTACCAATCACACTAGATAAATATCGCACTATAAGTGCATTCCAACCAGACACATCAAGAGCATTGCACTAGACATGCATTCAACCATAACACACTAGAGATCTCATAAGAGAATGAGTCTAATGGTCCATACAAGAGTGCCCACCTATGGAAACAAAAACAATGCTCCAACTCCACACAAAACCTATACAAAAGTGCGCAACAAACCCTAATTGGCTTGTCAACTGTATCTTAACTTTTCTACCAAGTTTACAGAGACCGATTATGAAGATTAAAGGTTTATAACCAATTACCAATAGAGTAGAGAATTTTATAATTTTTCTCACTTAGCCACACAAGCCCTAGATGATTGGGTGGTGAAGATGATAAAAAAATTGACTTAAATACGATTTTATAGAGTAAATTTTAAAAAAAAATAATAAAAGAAAATGGTTGAGATTTAAAGAAATTTGTAACGCCCTAAACCCGTCTCCGTCGTCGGATGAGGGTCACGAGTATTACAATAAAATTTTAAACAATTAACATTTCATGGAAACAATCATTCAAATATATTTATAAATAAACAAATCACATTTGAATTATAATAAACATGCATTTACGGGCCTCTAAAAATAATTTGGAAACATTCTGGCGTCAATTCGAAACAAAACAAAAAAGTTAGGAAAAAGTTGAAAATTTTGAATTTAAGGGACACATGACCGTGTAGCCAGGCCGTGTGTCACAGTCCAGACCGTGTGGACATTCGAAGTCCAGACACACGGCTGTGTTCTAGCCCGTGTATGCATTCGATGTTGGGTCACACGACTGTGTTGCAGGCAGTGTGCCAGACCGTGTTCGAAATTGTTTTGGAACACACGACCGTGTAGCAGGCCGTGTGCCAGACCGTATGTACCCTATACATGAAAACATTAAGACACACGACCGTGTGGGTAGACCATGTGTGACACTCGATCGTGTGACAACTTATGTCCCAGGCCATGTGTACCAAATTTTGCTTAAAAAACAAGGTAAACTTTACACCTAACTTGGCCACCAATCCAAGCCTAAAACCATATTAAAACCATGACCAAAAATACTCTCAAACAAGTCAAAACATACCAATTACCTACAATTCATGAGCCTAACCAATGTGCCTTCATTAACACCACATTTAAATCATTAAATACAAGCCAGCATTTCATCCATCCTTCACCTAAACAATATGCCATTCAAAGGTACCTCAATCAGAGACTAATTATTTCATAATCATGTTAAAGAGCATATGGCAATAATCACTTTCTCATCCTCAATTAACATTCACCAAAATGACCAAATATAAACAATCTCACCAAGTTGCCATTTCACAAAACATTTACCAATTCACATCAACAATTATACACATCCAAAAGAGTCAAGCTTATTAACATACTTATTTCATTCATAACTATATACAAACATTTGATTCAAGACATAACATAATTTTAAAGTTTATATGACTTTCAATATAATTAACTTATACTAGATTCAACCATAAACCAGAAGACTATTACTCAAAATATCATTATCCTAGGTACATGCCATGACACAAAAAGAAATATGTCACCAATGTTGAGTTTGGGATTTGTCGTGGATGCTGAGTCGTTGAATAAAAGTAAGTAGCTAACTTGCATTCAAGGAAGGGTTCAAACATTAAGCAAACTCATTCCTTCAAAGAATCACACTTACACCTAGTGACCTAAATTTACATTCCATAATGTATAAGTTTATCTCCATGGAATTTACCATACTACTCAATAATTCATTTAATACCTCTTTCATGATATCTTTCACATGTCTTTTCCACTAGATTTATTGTACCTTGTCGATATAAGTCATTTAATGAATGGCACTTGGTGCCTAACGGTTAAACCATAACCAAGTTTTGCACCCCGCTAGTTGGATAAACCGACAGATATAATGATGTGCCCAACACTAGTCAGATAAACTGACGAAAGTTGCGTCTAGCGCTAGTCGGATAAACCAAAAAATATAATGGTGTGCCTAACACTAGTTAGATAAATGGGCACACGTCAAAAAAATTGACGAAAGTTGCGCCTAGCACTAGTCAGATAAACCGACAAATATAATGGTGTGTCCATCACTAGTTAGGTAAACTGACGAAAGTTGCGCCCAGCGCTAGTCGGATGAATTGACAATGGTTTGCGTATAAAAGTCCTGCACTTCCAACACAAGATCAGATAATATCTATTCCATCATATCATAACTAAACTTCTCAAGTTTACCAACATTACTCATCATCAACTTATTCAATTCAATATACAACCCATAATTATACACATAAATCATTTATCCATAACCAACCATTTAAAACTATTTACTCAATCATTCAATTATTCCAATTCACTCTTCATCATACTTACATAGTCTATTTCATATAGAATTATCACAAATATATATATATATATATATTACAAAGTTTGTAAGTAATGCAAATTAAATAGTTCAAGTCAAAGAGATACGAACTTACTTAAATAAAATGACATAATAATGAGGCCGACGTCTATTCTGCCAACTTCGCCTTTCCACGGTTCGAGTCCGTTTGAATTTTCTCTTGATCAAATTGAACTTCTATTAGTTAACTCGACTAAACACTTAAATTGGTCAAACTTAAGCTAATAAATTCTTTCATCACATATTTACAAAATTCCTCAATCATTTACCCCTTTATGCAATTTAATCCTTAATTTTCGCAGCTCATAATTTATCCACATTTAGACAAAAATCTTAAACAATCGAATTTCATATGACCATTCTACTGTCCACATCTAACATAATTTCATATCAATTACCATGCAAATTTATTATTTCCACAATTTGATCATTAACATCAAAATCATTAAAACCCATTTTACAAACTAATTATATTTAACTATCCAGCTTTGTAATCTACTATTTAATTCTAAACTTTTATATTGATTTCACTCTTAGCCTAATTTAACTCTCTATTTCTTATTTTTACCTTAAATTTTGAAATTTTCACAATTTAATTCCTATTGTACAAAATCAACCATTGACTTTACAATTTAGTCATTTATCAATTCTAAACTTAAAACCCATCAAAATCACACCTCAAACTCTAATTTCAACAATGGTAATATCATAAATATTTAACAGTACTAAAAATTGTAACATAGTTCAACTAAATCGAGCTACGGGGATCCCAAAAATATAAAAATTACAAGGAACGAGTAAAAATAGTATTTCTTCTTCATTCCCAATTTCGGCATGCAAACAATGAAGATGATAAGTTTCTTTTCTCTTTCTCCCCACTTTGTTATTTGTCTTCATTTTGTTTTATTTTATTTTATAACTTTTTTAACTTAAGTTCTATAATATAAAACACATATAATACTAAACCATGACCGGCCATCATTATAACCATTTATATAATGATCTATTTATTTAAAAGCCCTTAATCATGTTTCACCTTATAAACTAATATCTATTCATACTTTTATTACTTATGCAATTTACTCTTTATACCTAAATAAAACACTAATTTGATGGAATTACTTAACTGAAATTTAATTGTTCCTAATAAAACTTTGTAAATATTTATAAAAATATTTACAAGTCCCGCTTCTGAAACGAGTTCTCGATAACTTTAGAACCAATACACTTGCACATTGTCTAACTTTCTAATTAATCAAAACTATTAGACCAAGCTTCAGTTTAATACTGTAATACCCTTGTAAATATTAATAAATAATTTTTTTACTGATTCTATCATCGAAAAACAAAATTTTAAAATTACCGTTTGTGATATCATTGACTTTCGAGAAGATACAAAATTAAAACAAGAAAGGAGGAAGAAACAAGAGCTTTCTATTGTTTCCTTAGTACGGTCGGCCAAATGAAGGGAAAGTGGGCGTTTGTTCCCCTTTCCAATATTTTTGACATTTAAAATAACAAAAATTTGGTCAAAAAAGTCAACTAATTTTTAAATGTGTGGCCAAAATTCATTTTCAATATCAAATTTGGCTTTAATGGTTAAAGTTTCATCTCATCATTAATATTCTATCATAAGTACATGCAAAATGCTCTAACAACAAAATATACTTTAAATAACTATGAACAAATTTATAAGAAAAGTACCATATGGTAAATCAAAATTTTGAGGCGTTACAATTATTTTAAATGTGTTTGATAATTATTTTAATTTTTACATAATATAAATTTTTAACCAAAAGAAGTGTTGAATAAGTAGCTACTTATCCTAGAAAATATTAAGTTGATTTTATTTTATTAAAAATAAAAATAAATTATTTATTTAAAAAATGAGATATTTAAATCACCGTAATTATCTTTTATCTAAAACTATCTAAAATAATATAAAACATTATATTAATAAGGTTAAAATAAATAATAAATAATCTTTTTAAAATCAATATTTATTTTTATCAAATAACATAATTATATTCGACACTTATATTTACTAATTTACCAAACAAATTTCTAATATAAATTCAACACTTAAAAGTTTTAGCAATAAAATTAAACACTTAATTGTTCAATACTTAAATTTTAGTTTATCAAACACACCCTAAATAAATAAAATTTAAAATAATTTTATTAAATATTTCATTTTGAATTTAAATGACATATTTAAAAGACAGATCACACGTTGATATATACACTAATTTAGGGTTAAAATATTTGAGAGATCCTTGCATTATAGAGATTGAATCAAATTAGTCCCTATTAAAAAGAATCAAATAAGTTTAAATTGTAAAAGAGTTAATATTTATTGTAGAAAATGACTAGAAATTATTTTTTCAATTGCAGTTCAATTCTAACAAAAATTTATTTATATAACCATAAAAACTTTAAAATATTAATTCTATTAAACGAGAAAAATTAACTTAATTCTAATTTGATTTGATTTGATTTGATTTGATTTGATTCTTTTCAATAATATAAAACTGATTTGATCCTTATAACAATAGAGAGATTATCGACCTAATCTAAAATCAAATTTTTATTTTATTTTTATTTGCTAAATGATGAATTTGAAGAATGTGTGTTTAACGGCAGCTCTAATATCCAACTTGCATGGAAAAATAAGTTATTTTATTTTTCTTATTTTTATTTAAAGTAACATAGTTAAGTGATTAATTTGAATAGTGAAGAGTTAACTTATTTAAAAATGTATAATTAATTTAATTTTTATAAAATGTATTAATATTATTAGGTTTCCAAACAAATTTTGTAAATCAATAATTATTAAATTTTATTAAAAAAATAACCCAGCCTACTAATCTATTACAATATATTGAAAAATGGTTTTATATTGACACGTGGCTTAGTATATTTATTTACTTCTTTTCAATGTTTGACTGGAAAATGAAGAGAAAGGGAATTGGAGTATTAAAATTTATTATTATGAATGTATAAATATATACTTTGAAATTTTCATATATGATACATTTAAAATTATCCTTTGTATTATGATATATTAATTTGTATAATATAATATCATGATTTAATTTTTAAAAATATTTTTTGTGTTATATAATTATGTTGTGTCTTTATTATGATGATTTAATTTTAAATGTTGTGCATATTTTTGTTTTTAAAATGATTTAAATAATTAAAGTTTGTTTATAGTTTACTCATAAGTCAATTTAATACTATATCCAATTCAATCGAAATTCTTTTAATTTCATTATTTAAATCGTGCATCTAAGACCATGAATAGTATCTTAATTTTGTATATTATTAGCATTCAGAAGTAGAAATTAAATAAATTGTTATCCAAAACTTTTAACTTAAAATTACAATTTACTATTACTTTATAAAAAATATATCAATTAAAATAAAAGTTCAAGACTAAGCAAAGTTTTTAGAACTAAATTGATGATTGAATCAGTCAAGGCAACAGTTTGACCAGTTTATTTGGTTCAATTTAATAAATAGTTAAAGATTCATAATAAAAAAAGGTTTAAGGGTGTAAAAAACCCTCAAATTTTTTCAAAAAAAAAAAAAAAAAGCCCTTGTTTCTTTTTTTATTGCGCTCAATTGCTGCCAAAATGTATTAAAAATGTCATTTGACCGTTAATTTTAATAGTTAACCATTAAAGTTAACTGCCCCTAATTTTTTTCAGTTAAATCCACCACATGTCACAACCTAAAAATTATTAAATTTTAATAAAAATATTTAAATTTTATTAAAATTAGAAAAATTTATAAAATCGTAAAACTTATAAAAATTATCGTACCGAAAGAAACATTTTATAATTTTTCTATAACTTTTTTATTTTAACTTTTTTATCATTTTCACCACATGTCACTTTGTGTTGCGACACGTGATGACCTTAACTAAAAAAAACTAGAAGTTGTTAATTTAACAGTCAATGATTAAAGTTAATTGTTAAAAGGCTTTTTGAGACATTTTATAATTTTTTATGATTTTATAAATATTACCATTTTTATAATTTTTTATAATTTTAATAATTTTAAATATATTTTTACATTTTATTAAAATTTAATAGTTTTATAACTTTTATTGATTTTTATTTTTGTATGTTTTGCCACATGTCGCATCGTAGTTATGACATAGTACAGCCTTTAACTGAAAAAATTAGGTGGTCTAAGAGCCTTTTGATATATTTGAATTGTTCAATTACTTAATTGAGTGTCAAAAAATAAAACAAACTTAATTGCTTTTTTTAATTGAAGACTTTTTTTATTTATGTATTTTGAAAATTCAAGTATTCAATTGAATGTAAAAACAAAAGCAAAGACATTTGTTAATTTTGAAAAATTTGAAAGCTTTTACACCCTTAAATCAAAAATAAAAATATCTGAATTAACTTAATTCAATCAATTTGTATCGATTCTCAAATCAATTGACTTAAGACTTTGAATCAATACCCCAATTAATTCCTAATCAACCATTCAATCCAATCAACAACCATTCCTTATCCTGATCCATCCAATCCAATCAACATCAATAAGCGTAACCAGGGCTTCGGTGCTAGTAACAATAAAAACTTCAAACTTCATTTAAATATCTTTTCCACTATTCGTAATATCTTGTATTGTACTCCTAACTTTTAATTTACAATTAAATCAATTAAAAATTATATTTTTCTCATATCTAAACAAATTTATTAAGATAAAAGAACATTTTTATTTCATGAAATAAGAATTCATATAGATACATATAAAATGATAAAAGCTTTATTTAGAAAAAGTATAGAGGTTTATTGAAATAAAATGATAATCATACGTGAATTGATATATGCCGAAATACCTGAACTCGACGAGTCATCTGATAGGATAGGTTTTTTTTTTTTTTAAATGAGTTCCTGGATGAGCTTAAATTTCAAAGACTTGAGTCAAATCGGTGCCAAATTTACAAACAAACAAACAAACAAAAAAAACACTCTGCTCCAATGTACTTAACAAAATACCCTTCGTATCTAATATTAGTTTAAAACATATGATAAAAAATTTATATTAATATTTGCTCTTACATAATTAAACCTAGAAAACAATTAATAATATCATCAAAAGTAATAAAATGAATAAAAATTATTATGCTATTTTGATAAGAAACAGTCGGATTAGATTCGGGTCAAATATACTAATATTTAATTTTGGATCGGGTTCGGATGATACATCGGGTCAGAGTTGGGGTTGGACGGGCAAAAAAATGCCGCGTTGCCATCTCTCTATGTGGAATTGTCAATCCATGCGTGAGAAGAAAGAATGTTAAAACTCGTAACACGTTTTCCCATTGCTCATTCAAATATACAACCAAGCACTTGAAACCTCAGAAGCCAATTTCTTTTATCTTCAGTCTCTACCCCCATTAAGGAAAAACAGAACAGCAAAACATAAAGAAATACAAACAGTTGAAACAGATAACCTGATGAACTATAAGATACGGTTGAGGCAATAACTTAATGGTTGTGACCTATATTGTACCGACTTGACTTTTTTTTCTTAAGAACCCGTGTTCTACAATTATGTCTATCACAAGTGTGCGGATATAACCATACCTAAGATAAAAACCTTAGAAAAAGCTGATCACATCTGTATTTGATATCTAACAATCACACCTGAGTTTTGAGTAACATAGGCTGTGACCTAACGTAGCTGCACCTTCCTAAAAGTAGTAGGTTTAGAGGAACTTCACTTCCTCGCGGCAAAAAGAAATAAGATAAATCATATAGGATGTTGAGACAGGATTAAAGACGCTGGAAGCAAAAGGAAAACAGTTAGGGCATCTATATACTTAGAGCTGTCATCAAGCATAAAGACAATCAAAAGGGAATGAGGCAATTACAGGAGTATACGACAAAGTAAGTATTCTTGATATACTTAGCGAGATGAAGGCAAAGCACGCCAATTGTCGGCAAGAAGGAGCGCCCGTTCACGAGAAGTTGCTGAGAGTTGCTGAAGGATGACATTTTTTACATGAGTTGCAGCTGTTTCACCAGAACGTGTGGCAAGTTCAAGGTACACTACAGCTTTCATCATTTCCCCTTCCTGTCCAAATATTATCATCAAAATCAGCATTAGCTTAGATTGCATAACAACAGATATCATTGGAATATGAGTCATATCCCCACATTCATGTGTCAGACACGAATACTTCAATAGAAATGATCAGATGGCCAGATGTGAAAAATTAATATTCACCATGAAGCAAGCTTGCATGCATTTGTCTTCTCTTAACCAACTACAAAATCCCATTTTTTTTATTCATGCATATTTCTCCATTTTACTTAAAAATGTTTGGAGCATAAATTCATAGTTATTTGCTATTACTTAGACTTGAATGTACAACATTATTAGCGAGCATTGATGCCTAAGAGAAGAGAAATAATGACCAGACAAAAAACAGACTCAGATCACGAGGCAAGCTTGCATACATTTATCTTTCTCTTAACCAACTACAAGACACCCCACTGTTTTCATGCATTCATATTTCTGCATTCTATCTCAACGAGTCTTGAGCAGAAGTTCATAGTTGTTGCTATATTACTTGGACTCAAGTGTGAGTGTTAGATATAAGTACGTATTCAACATGGATGTATTAAAGTTTTTTTCCGATATAAGTACGTATTCAACATGGATGTATTAAAGTTTTTTTCCAAGTTTCCACGCATTTGTAGGTCATAACCATATACTGTTTGATATAGGTATTTCAAGAAAAATGAGTCCTTTTAGAAGTCATTTGTTTCTAGAGAATCCTAGGTGCATCAGAACATGATTCTATTATTGTATATACTTAGAAACTAAGAACTAAGAATGTGACGTACAGAAAATAAAGCAAGTCCATGTTCAAATTGAGCTTTGCTATGACCACGATCAGCTGCCCTCCTCATCCATTTCCTTGCTTGTCGACGACTTTGCGACAAACCTACCCCAGATGAATAACAAAGTGAAGCATTGTACATTGCACGAACATATCCACCTTCAGCAGCTTTTAGATACCATTTTGCCTGATAATCAATAAGCAACAGAGCACATCTTAATCACCCAAAAATTTGGGTCTAAAACCCTCACCATCTGGTAACCACATTGGGCCTCAAGGTCAGACCAGAACAGGAAAAGTTCTCCTGACACCTATTTTCTCCATTCATAATACTCGAAATGGGGAAGCTTATAAGGGCACCGAGCTCCTTACTACTTGGCCAGGAATCACCTAAATCTTCTTAAATAGAAAGGTTCACTTTATGAATAAAATTAAAATGGGTAAGCAAAGAAGTTCTTACTGCTTCGTAAAGATTTCGATGAACTCCAAGACCTTGATGCAAGCAAAGCGCCAACTGGTACTGAGCTCGTGTATAGCCCCCAATTGAAGCTTGATGCAACCATTTTACAGCTTCCTTATGATTTTGAGGTTGAGCTGAAAAGGTCAATTTTTGTAAGATAATATGAAACTGAATAAGGAGCTAAGATTTGAGGGAAAATGTTTAGTAATTTTGGCGAAAAATACCGTGCAAGTATGAAATTCCGAGATTACACTGGCCGGCAGGGTCGCCAAGGGCGGCGGCTTTCTGGTAAAGAGCAATTGCTTCTTCTTTTAGACCCCTTTCCCAGTAGACAAGCCCCGCATCGACCATAGCAAGCGTAGATCCACGCGCAGCGCCTTTCAAGAAAGAGTCGAGAGCTTTATCCAAATTACGCCGAACACCGCCACGGCCGTGCTTGAATCGCTTCCCGTAACGCAGCAGCATCATCGCTTCCCTCAACGGCCGGAGCGCGTCCCTCCATGACCGGCAAACCAGCGAAGCCGCTAGAAGGTTCGGAAAATTAAACGACGCCGCGATTTTCGTCAAGATGTCGAAAGGGAGAGCCGAGAAATCAGGGCCGTCGGTCGGCGATAATGAAGGTTTTGAACCGATCTTGGAACGCCTCGATAATATGATATTTTCTTCATTGTCGTTGGGTTTCGACAAGGGAAAAGCAGTGAAGCGGACGCCGTCGGATCGATCCGGCCATGTTTTTTGCTTCATGTCGCGGCCGTCGATTTCTAGGTGCCGATCTCACACTGAAAGCGTCATTCGCCGCATTTATTTATTTGTTGGTTACTTAAAAGTAAAATCATAAATGAAAAAATGGGTAGCAAATGCTTATGGAACAACTCGAGACGTGGCACTTCTTAACCGACGTTTAGATATTTCCGTTACAACTCCTCATATATAGGCTTTCCATTTTCGTAACGCCTCGTAGTTAAATTTTAAGTACATGCAATTTTTAGAAAATGATTTAGAGTTTTGAATTTTTTTTATAGGGCATAGTACCAAAAAAAAGGTCTATTTCTGAAATTATTTATAGAAATACTAAAACGTGTTGATGTGGACGTGTTTTTAAGGGGTAACGCATAAAAGTACATTGATAAGGACGTATTTTTCCTTGTGTCAGGCAAAAGCGTGTTGACATAGACGCACTTTTCCCCGTGTTTTCCCCTAACGATCGTTTAAAAATTTGATCATTGGTCCCAACGGTAAGGAAAAAAAATATATCCCCACCCATTTTTTTCACACCAATTTCTTCCAAATTATAATTCTTCCAAATTTCTCTCTAAATTTCTCAAAAAAGCTTCCAAAGCTCTATAAATTTTTAATTTTTGTCTGTAGTATTAATTTTTATAATTTCTAAGAAATTTGATAATGTTAGCAATGACCCGACAATTAATTCGTCTCGATGATAAACATATCTCCGTCGACCAAATGAAAATGGTAAGGGTTAATTTTATTTTTAATATTTTTATTTTATTTTTGTAATTTAATTAATATTTGTTTATAATTTTTTATAACAGTTGGTAAATCGAGTGTTACAATGTTTTATTCGTAATATACCTGGTCCTCCATCACCGTTGATTGAAAATTACTTGAGGGAAGCGGGTTTTTGGCACGTGGCCAATATAGGCTAGGGGTGCAAGTTGGACCCAAAACTCATCAGCGCGTTTGTGGAGAGGTGGAGACCCAAGACACACTCTCCATCTTTCATGTGGGGAATACCATCACTTTGGAGGACGTTCAGTTACAGTTAGGGTTACCTATGGATGGGTCCGTACTCACCGGGTCTGCTCAATCTGCTGATTGGGGAGTCATATGTTACGATCTTATGGGTGCGATTTCAGATATTATTTACGGAGGTAGGATCGATATGGGTTGGTTATGAGAGACATTCCTGATGCTGGGGGATGATTAAATTGAAGTACAAAGAGTACGATATGCTCGGATGTACATCCTTCAAATCCTCGGAGGTTATCTGATGTCGGACAAGTTATGAAACCTCGTACATCTGAGGTGGTTGCTGAAACTCATCGATTTTAGAGTAGTTGGCAAACTCAGTTGGGGTTTGTCATTTTGTCGACATTGTACCGAAAGATGTGTCGGGCGACGCAACCAAATAAAACCAAAATCAGAGGTAACCTCTCACTACTACAATCATGGGCTAGGTTTCGCTTTCCATTTTTACGTCCTCAAGTAGACCACTCGTATACATTTCCACTCTTAACAAGGTAAAATTTATATTAGATTTTACAATTATTAAATAAATTTAAAATAAAATATTATGCTAAAATTTTATTTAAATAGGTGGAACCATTCGCTGAGTTACGAAAGAATACCAACGATTGAAAGTGCATGTAAGTATTTATTTCATTTTGAACTATATATACATAACATAATCGATTTTGTATTTAGTTTTTAGAATTATGTATATAAGTAATATTTTTATCACATTCATATAGTTTCAATGGACACCATACGAGGATCCAACAATTCGGACAGTAATTCCAGATGAATTCCTATAGAATCTGAACATCTGGCACGTTAGGGTCCCATTGGTCAACTATGCTACCGTCAAGATGCACCAGACGGATAAAGTGTTGTGGCAATTCAGATTCTGAAAACTGATTCCCATTGCACTTGAGGTGCTCGATGATGAGCACAAAATTGACTTACGGCAACCCAATACACATTGGCTGGTCTTCCACTTGGAATATATCGAAATGTGAGAAAATCGATATGATAATATACCTACTCGTGAACCGATTATCGTTCTGGAGTTAGCATGCGATCCAGATTACATGCTATGGTTTGTAACACCCCTAACCCGTATCCATCGCCAAAATAGGGTTACGGAGCATTACCAGCATTTACAAATCAAACGGACAAAAATTTAAAATATTTCATATCATATCAATAAAATACTATATCCAAGTCAAATTATACATATTGTCCCTTATACAAGCCCTCGAGGCCAAAAATACACATTAGAAACAAATCGGGACTAAATCGGAAACTCAGAGAATTTTTTGGAAACACTTAAAATTTTCAAAACTGCAGGGGTCACACAGCTGTATGACTTACACGGCCAAGAGACACACCCGTGTCTTAGGCCGCGTGGGAATTCAAAATAGGGACACACGGCCGTGTCCCAGCCCGTGCTCGTGCCTATGTGAGTATATTGACTTGGGTCATACGGCCAAGCAACACACCCGTTTGATAGGCTGTGTGAACATATTGACTTGCAAACCTTTACAAGCTATAGAGGACACACGGCTTTGTCACCTGGCCGTGTGTCACACACGGCTGAGACACACGCCTGTGTGGACGAAAATAGGCTATTTTACAAGCCATTTTTCTCACCCAACAAGGCATGTACCTACACTAAAAATGCACATGTATACCAGCCATAGCAAGGCACCAAAAGCATGCTTTATACATATAGTATAGCTTTATACATATAGTATAACCACGCTCAACCAAAATCATAGCATAGTCTAGCTTTATACATATAGTATAGCCACACTCAACCAATATGCACATAGGCATCTCAAATAACAACTTATAAACATGTATAACCAAGTACTCCATTTGGTCAAAATAAACAACTAACTTCAAATTTGATTTGCATCCATACATACCATAAATCTTACTTACCAAAACACAAACCATTTGGTACAAAAATACCATTCTTTAACTAATATTAATTAACCAAAATACCTATACATAACAAGGTACCAAATCACCACATATACCACATATCATAAGTCACATATACCATATGCATATTCAACTATCATTTCATCTTCTATCATTCAAACAAACAAGCCAAACATTAACCATAATAAGGCTACTCACATAAATGCCAAACTTTTCCATTATATCATCAAGATACCAAAACTCAACCAAGTCAAATGGCCATTTCAACATTCAAACACATGGGCCAACATTAACCAGAATACTTATACATGCCATTATAACCAAAATCAAAACATTCGAAAGTACTGATAGAATCGATAGATAGCGTGATATAACTCCGACAAGCTTCCAACCCGATTGAGCTTCCGATAATCTAAAAAGTAATGGAAAACAACTACGTAAGTAATGAATACTTAGTAAGCTTGTATAAACTTTAGTCATATCAATTTATTTGAAATATGAAATTTATACATATAAAAAATAATCCTATACCAATACCTCAAGATTCATGTAACCATATTCAACAACTCAGAAAGTGAATAAATTCACAGCATCACATATACAGATAATCCCTAGCATAGTAGGATTTATAAAACTTTAAACCCATTCAAATTTTCTTATTTTCATTTGTATTTCATTACTTTCCACACTCATTCGATATGCATAACACACAAGTCATAAGCATAACTTTCAACCATAGCCACAAGCTAGTGCATTTTAACATAGCCCTTTTTAAATTAATCACGTGATAAGCCATTTCATAAGAAATTGCATAATTTAAACCTTAGCACTTTTTCATGTGTACAAGAATATTTTCATTTGAGCACTTACCATTTCAATGTAGCTTATAAGTAAACATAATACCATTCCACCAACAGCTTGGCACTTGCCTAAGCATCAAACAACAACACATGTTAGTATACTTGAACATATTTCATATAAATTCAACTTTGATAACCTTATTTTCTCAACATGTCACACTTGAGTTTATTATTCGTTTCAACTTAAATAATTTCCATGTATCAATATATCAATGATATTCATATATGTACATGTCATGATACATATCATTCTCTTACCGTTTCTTCACATACATATATCATCCATTTCAATATATCAATATATCATGTATCATTATTTCCATGTATTTCATATATATATCTGTATTAGTTCGTATTGACCCCATATCGTCTCGTAATAGAACATTTCCCATTGAATCATTTAGAATATCGTTGGATACTCGAGTATCTCACACATGGTGTGCTAAACTGTAATCCACTAATCATATATATGTATGCTCATACGAGCTCTGAATCGGTATGTTTTTACGAGCTGTAATCGGAAAGCTCATACGAGCTGAGTAACGGTAAGCTCATATGAGCTGAGTAACGGTAAGCTCTCTCGAGCTGAGAATCAGTAACCCTAATGACATGTCATCTGTATCTACGAATTCTTAAGGTTCAAATAGGAGTCGATAATCATCGTACGTCGTTGGATTTAAGTCGTTTCATAACACGATAAATTGCATATTAACATATATATTGATTTAATCAGAATATAATCACCTATTAACGTTCACTGTAATCAAAATTATACAAAATACAGTTCATACGAACTTACCTGCTAAATTGCAGAAATACCAAGATTCAGTTCACCGATTTTCCACCCGGTCATGGTCTAAATTAATAATTTCATTTAATATATTAATTTGCACAATAAAACAATTCATTTCATGCAATTTGTTATTTTGATATTTTTACAAAATTGCCCCTAAAGTTTTACTTTTATTCAATTTAGTCCTTAAACCCAAAACATGCAAATTAACCATTTTTAATTCAAATCCAAGCTAGCCAAATGTTCATAGTATTCAAAACACCCCATTTATGTAACAATTTCACATTAAATCCTTGTACTTTTATTAATTTAACAAATTAGTCCCTAATAAAAATTCATCAAAATTACATAACAAAATACTTTTAAATATCAATCAACATTCCAAATTCATCATCTAAAATAAAAAAATCAGAAGAATCATCAATGGAAACATTCAAAATCTTTAACAGTTTCAAAATCGAAGGTACGAACTAGGTGGACCTAATTGCAACGATCTTAAAAACATAAAAATTATTGAAAACGGGTAAAGTTTGTTTACCAATTCAACAAGCCAAGGTTGGCCGAATGTTAAGACCTAGAAATGGCTTCCTTCTTCAACAAATTTCGGTGGAACCAAAGTTAAAAGAAAATGATAATTAATTTTGTCATGTTTTGATTATAATATACATAATTAATAATTTACTCTTTTACCCTTGTAATTAAAACCAAACATTAACAATTTATAAGGCCACTAACGTCCACCAACCTTTGAATGGTCAATTTACTATTTAAGTCCATTTTCCTTTATTCAAATAACCATTTAATTACATCTTTTACAATTTAGTCTTTTTTAATTAATTAACCATCGAAACGTTAAAATTTTTCAACGAAAATTTAATACTACCTTAATGACACTATGTAAATATTTATAAAAATATTTACGGCTCGGTTTATAGAAACGAGGTCCCAATACCTCATTTCTAAAACCACTTGACCTTAGGGTCAAACTACTTGAACTTAATAAATCGTTTATATAACATATATTATCATATCAAAAACCTTTTAAAAACCATATTTTACTCGTAAATTTTAAATATAAAATTTACGAACTTACTCATCGAATTTGGTGGCTTCGAAACCACTGTTTCCGACACCACTGCAAAACTGGCTGTTATAACTCTCCCCTCTTACGAAAATTTCATCCTCGAAATTTCTCATTTGACACAAGCTATCAAGTCGAGTCTTTCTATCATCTTCTTAATGATAATTCATAGATAAGTCAATCATAATTTCATTTTGATTCAGAACTCGTATCGGAAGTCATATCAGAACTTGATACTATATCTAAGATTAACTGAACAACTATGATGTTCTCTTGTCACAACTTTATCATTAGCAATATAACTACCAAGAAATTCCCAGTATCGTCTGCTGAAATGTAACCAAGAAACCCGGATTATCAAACTCTAATTAGTGCTTCTAACATGTTTGCATCTGTAACTTTCAACTGATATTTGTTCCCCTTTTATTGGAAAACGTCCAACAATATCATTTTACACAGGTGCGATAACTTCATCAATCGGGATGACTTTAACCCCTAATAACATTTCTCGATTAGAACTGACCTGATAGATATATTTTTGTATCATGTCTTCTAGAATCTGAATTTCTCATTTCGACTGTCCGTCTATTTACCCGTGAATGCACAAAATTTATTCCCGAACCTGAGGATAGACTCAAATGCGTATAACTTAATTAACTTTTCAAATGAATAACCCACTCTGATTAAAAAAACCGAGTCGATTTTATCTATCAAATAATAACATTTCAGAATAATCCCTTCTTCTTGTTGTCAAGACAACCCAAACATACAAGTTATCACAATTCCCTCAGAATACTAATTAAAGATATTTAAAAACTGCATTAACTCAGAAGAAACATAACATCCCGTTTTAACTCGCTGACATTAATCAAGATTACCTGAGGAATGAAAACCAATATACAAGTTTGAGCTCGATCTTCCACCATCTACACTTTTGCCGATGTCAACCCTTTTACGAAAGCTAGAAAGGATTATATATAATAAAACTATTTTAATTATTAACATTGAAGCTTTGAACTATACCGAAACCACAACCATCAAATAGATTAAAAACCATAGTACTATAATAAGATCGATGATGTTTCAACCGTATAGATAGAACAATATTTCAACATCAATAATGTACTTCGAAATAAAAGAGGAAAATCGAATATAGTTCCAGTAACAATCAGTACAGGAACACAATCTCTAAAAACCTGAGAACTGTATCACCATGCTCCATGATTAAACTAGAAATTATAACCGTAATAGATATAATTATCTTTGGCCAATGAATATCCTTTACAGATGAGCCATGTTTGATAAGTTAAACTACAAAAATGATAAGAAAATCGAGATAATGAAATCCAAGATGTGAAGCTATACTGAATTTTTGAGAACACAACCCATATTGAATGATAAAGAGCTTGATGATTCTTCAGAGAAAATTCAGAAGAAGAACACCATTCATACGCCCTGGAATCAATTGTAATAGAAACAACATAATTTGCGTATATATAAAGTAAAGCAATAACCGGTAGAAATAGAATAATAACATCACATGAGTTTTATCATCCAATTTTCTACGAAACATAATGGAATAGAATGCCAAAGAAAGATAGAGTAATGCTGATCAAAAATCAACCAGCCTAACAATACTTCCGTCTAACATTATGATTAGCTAATGTAATCTTACGATAAGAATCACCTCTGAAGATGAATTATTACATAAACCACTGAGAATAAATGAACATATAGAATACCCAGAAGAGATCATTGTAAGATACTCGACTATAATAGCTGCATTCAGATATCTTTGTAATTTCAATACTATCCCACTGACTACTACAGTCATCAATGATCCCACATTATCCCAATCACTAAAGAAATCAATTCAGAAGAAATTCCGGTTAGCTCGTTCTTTAAATACCATACCTGAATAAGTCTATTAGTCGTGAATAACTTTTTCCTTAACAACAACATTGCGTATCCCGAATAATCTTTTGAAAAATATGATATCTCTTCTAGAACCCTCTTTACTTGCTAACCTATCCTCAGCTCTGGCCATATTATTATTCATTCAGCTATTGAACTCTTCAGTTTCACACTTATAAGCTTAATAAATATAAATCTTGTAAATTCCGTTGTATAAGACTTTATAGGTGAGGGGGTGAATGTCGTAAACCCTTAAAATTTAACTCTCATATATACACACGTATAACATAACATTTATCATCAACATAATCATTATAAACATTTATTCATACATTTATGAGTTCTGTCTCATCATAAGCAACACTTTTTTTAATCTGATATTAGAGTGTCGCATTAAGCATTATCAGAATTAGCTCGGTTAGAAAACATATCTGTCTAAAAATGAAACAAATCACATCAGCATCGGGAGATATCACACTATCACAGGTTATATAATGGAATGTATTTCTAGACTTCACACATACAACGTTCAGTCTAAGAACCAACTAAATCGTAGCTTTGATACCACTAAATATAACACCACTAACCCATATCCGTCGCCGGAACAAGGTTACGGAGCATTACCGGCGTTTACAAATCAAACAGACAAAAATTTAAAATATTTCATATCATATCAATAAACACATTATATGCAAGTCAAATCATACATATTGTCCTTTATACGAGCCCTCGAGGCCCAAAATACACATTAGAAAAAAATCGGGACTAAATCGAAAACTCAGAGAATTTTTCAGAAACACTTAAAATTTTTAAAACTGTAGGGGTCACACGACCGTATGGCTAGGCTGTGTGACTCACACGGCCAAGAGACACGTCCATGTCTTAGGCCGTGTGGGAATTCGAAATAGGGACGCACGGTCGTGTCCTAGCCTGTGCCCGTATGAGTATACTGACTTAGGTCACATAGCCAAGCCACACCCCTATGTGCTAGGCCGTGTGAACATACTGACTTACAAACCTTTACAAGCTATAAGGGACACATGGTTGTGTCACCTGGCCGTGTGTTACACACGATTGAGACACATATCCGTGTGGACGAAAATAGGCTATTTTACAAGCCATTTTTCTAGACCAACAAGGCATGTACCTATAGTAAAAATGCATATGTATACTAGCCATAGCAAGGCATCAAAATCATGCATATTCTAGCTTTATACATATAATATAACCACACTCAACCAATATGCACATAGGCATCTCAAATAACAACTTATAAACATGTATAACCAAGTACTCCGTTTGGTCAAAATAAACAACTAACTTCCAATTTGATTTGCATCCATACATGCCATAAATCTTACTTACCAAAACACAAACCATTTAGTACCAAAATACCATTCTTTAACTAATATCAATTAACCAAAATACCTATACATAACAAGGTACCAAATCACCACATATACCACATATCATAAAACACATATACCATATGCATATTCAACTATCATTTCATCTTCTATCATTCAAACAAACAAGCCAAACATTAACCATAATAACGCTACTCACATAAATACCAAACTTTGCCATTATACCATCAAGATACCAAAACTCAACCAAGTCAAATGGCCATTTCAACATTCAAACACATGGGCCAACATTAACCAGAATACCTATACATGCCATTATAACCAAAATCAAAACATTCGAAAGTACCGATAGAACTGATGGATAGCGTGATATAACTCCGACAGGCTTCCAACCCAATCGAGCTTCCAATAATCTAAAAAGTAACGAAAAACAGGTAAGTAAGTAATGAATGCTTAGTAAGCTCGTATAAACATTAGTCATATCAATCTAATTGAAATATGAAATTTATACATATAAAAAATAATCCTATACCAATACCGCAAGATTCATGAAACCATATTCAACAACTCACAAAGTGAATAATTTCACAGCATCACATATACAAATCATCCCTAGCAGAGTAGGATTTATAAAACTTTAAACCCTTTCAAATTTTTTTGTTTTCATTTGTATTTCATTACTTTCCACACTCGTTCCATATGCATAACACACAAGTCATAAGCATATCTTTCAACCATAGCCACAAGCTAGTGCATTTAAACATAGCCCGTTTCGAATTAATCACATGATAAGCCATTTCACAAGAAATTGCATAATTTAAACCTTACCACTTTTTCATGAGTACACGTATATTTTCATTTGAGCACTTACCATTTCAATGCAACTTATAAGTAAACATAATACCATTCAACCAACAGCTTGGCACTTGCTTAAGCATTAAACAACAACACTTGTTAGCATACTTGAACATATTTTATATAAATTCAACATTGATAACCTTATTTTCTTAACATGTCACGCTTGAGTTTATTACTCGTCTAAACTTACATAATTTCCATGTATCAACATATTAAAGATATTCATATATATACATGTCATGATGCATATAATTCTTTTACCGTTTCTTCATATACATATATCATCCATTTCAATATATCAATATATCATGTACCATCATTTCTATGTATTTCATATATATACCTGTATTAGTTTGTATCGACCTCATATCATCTCGTAACAGAACATTTCCCGTTGAACCATTTAGAATATCATTGGATACTCGAGTAGCTCACACATGGTGTGCTAAACTATAATCCGTTAATTCCTATACATGTATGCTCATACGAGCTCTGAATCGGTATACTCTTACGAGCTGTAATCGGTAAGCTCATACGAGCTGAGTAACGGTAACCTCATACAAGCTGAATAACAATAAGCTCTCTCGAGCTAAGAATTGGTAACCTTAATGACATGTCATTGGTATCCTATGAATTCTTATGGTTCAAACGAGACTCGGTAATCGTTGTACGTTGTTGGATTTACGTCGTTTCATAACACGATAAATTGCATACTAACATATATATATTGATTTAATCAGAATATAATCACCTATTAACATTCACTTTAATCAAAATTATACAGAATATAGTTCATATGAACTTACCTGGCTAAATTGCGGAAATACCAAGATTCAGGGGTATTTTGGTAATTTTCTATTTTCCTCAATTTTCCACCCTGGTCTTGATCTAAATTAATATTTTCATTTAATATATTAATTCAAACAATAAAAAAAATCATTTTTTGCAATTTGGTCATTTTTGAATTTTCTCCAAAATTGCCCCTAAAGTTTTACTTTTATCAATTTAGTCCCTGAACCCAAAACATGCAAATTAACCATTTTTAATACAAACCCAAGCTAGCAAAATGTTCATAGTATTTAAAAAATCCCATTTATGCAACAATTTCACATTAAATCCTTGTACTTTTATTAAGTTAACAAATTAGTCCCTAATCGAAAAATTCATCAAAATTACTTAACAAAAATACTTTTAAATATCAATCAACATTCCAAATTCATCACCAAAGATAAAAAATCTGAAGATTAATCAACATCAACATTTAAAATCTTTAATAGTTTCAAAATCAAAGGTATGGGCTAGCTGGACCTAGTTGTAACGATTTCAAAAACATAAAAATTTTCGGAAACGGGTAAAGTTTGCTTACCAATTCAAGAAGACAAAGTTGGCCGAATGTTAAGCCCTAGCTACGGCTTCCTTCTTCAACAAATTTTGGTGGAACCAAAGTTAACGAAGATGATAATTAATTTTGTCATATTTTGATTATAATATACATAATTAATAATTTACTCTTTTACCCTTGTAATTAAAACCAAACATTAACAATTTATAACGCCACTAAAGTCCACGAACCTTTGAATGGTCAATTTACTAATTAAGTCCCTTTTCCTTTATGCAAATAACCATTTAATCACTCAAATCAAATAGTGATTAAATTTTACATTTTTTATAATTTAGTCATTTTATTTAATTAACCATTGAAACGTTAAAGTTTTTCAAGAAAACTTTAATACCACCTTAATAGAACTCTATAAATATTTAAATAATTTAAATATTTACTACTCGATTTATTGAAACAAGGTCTCTATACCTCATTTTCTAAAATCACTTGACTTTAGGGTCAAACCACTTGAACTTTATAAATCGTTTATATAACATATATTATCACATCAAAAATGTTTTAAAAACTATATTTTACTCTTAAATTTTATATATAATATTTACAAACTTACTCATTGGATTTGGTGGCCCCGAAACCACTGTTTCCGACACCACTACAAAACGGGCTGTTACATAGTTTAGGATCCATGGCAAGCCATATTTGCTCTTGGAAAAAGAGTGGCGTTGGCAAATCCGTGTTGAAAGGGAATAACAGGGCCCTTTAAATCCAAGGATAAGAGAGGGCGAGGCGAGCCCGTCAACAGTGCCCACGCAATCACTAGCCCTAACGGAGCAATCGACGATGCCCACGCCACTGCCCCTTCAGATTATGCAAGTTGCATATCCTAACCCGTATGTATATCCTTTTTCTACTCCTATGCAAGGTTGGAATGTATGGCCTAGTGCATCTCATTTCCCAATGACTCTGAGTCAACCGATGATATATAGGCTATCATCGTAGGAGGGACCGCACGAGGCACCATCGTGGAGCTCAACTCATTTCCAATCCCTATTGCCTTATATGATTCAAGAAGGTTATGCTCATTCACTGTGGTTGATGTAAACACCTTCGCAATCTTTGTTCTACCAAGGTGGGTCATCTTCCCAACATCCACAACTAGAATATGATCTCGAACAACTACAACCCCGGCCGAAAGCTGAACCAAGAAGGAATCTAGCGTGTAATCGTCAACCACTCCAATGTGGCACTGATTCCGACCGGCACATGCATTGATTTATTTTTATATTGTTTCATTTAATAAATTAGATGTTCTTTTGAATATTTTTATACAAATTATTTTTATATTGTTTTATTTAATAAATTAGAAGTTATTTCGATGTCGACATGTTGGCATTATATGACTCGGGTTCCTACACCACCCGCATAACTTCTATTGGTTCGTTCTTTCCTGGATATCCAAATTATGACATATTCTAGTTGAGCACGGTCGACTTTTTGGTTTGCGACTCAATTTTCTATACGATAAGAACTTAAACGAAACAAGTGATATATACAGTCACTTACATTCATCTGAGATTGGTCGGAATACATGTCTCCACAGATTGTACATGTATTCTAATTTGTACACCTCGTCAACATAGCTCATGAGATCCAGACGGAGATTCTGACAAGCTGCAATTACATGAGTGCATGGATAACGAAGTGTGTCAAACCTCCCAAAGTTGCAAGTCCTATTTTTGAGGTGTACATGATATTGTTCGCCGGGAATGCATTGGTTCAGTCTGTCAAACTCCGTCACACAAAACCATAGGTTGTTGCGATCATGACATACTGTGTGCATGGAGTTGGCCCGCGCCTTGGCCTTATTAATTTCTTACACTACCTTTCGGCACCATACATGGCGTCCTTGCATGTAGCCTTTATAACTCGCTACTCGCTTTGGGAACAATGCCGTCAAACAAAAGTATGTCTCTGGCACAATTGAGGTTAGTGACAAATGACACGTTCCTTTTAAATCAGAATTGATGCATTCAACCAGGTTTGAGATCATCTAACCATATCGTAAGCCACCGTCGTATGATTGTGTCCACTGATCAAAAGGTATGTTACAGAGCTAGTTTGTGCCTTGATCGTTAATTGACTGCAAAATTAGCAACATCTCATGAAAACGGTCCTTATTGATCTCGTACCCGGTCAATATAAGTGGATAGCAATAATTACGTACCACTATTCCATTCAGAAAAAAATTGAATATTACAAACCAAATAATATTAGTGGCGATTAAATACCCGTGTTGGTCACTTGTCGTCATTCAGCGGTAGACTGATATTGCCCGTAGTAGTTGGATGCAACGTGCCTTAGACAATACCGATGGTGTGTGTGATCCTAGAGGCTTCCTTGTCATTCAATTGTGGCTAGTATTCTAGTGCCCCGATCCAATATAATGCAGATATCAGGTTGGGGTAAACATGCCTCCTCAACCTAGAAAGAAAGAAATTCCAATCGTCACTTGACTCCTCTGGTGTTATTGCAAATGCAATTGGAAGGATCCTCCCATCACCATCCTATGCCATGGCTAGCAATAGCTGATGGATATATCTACCATACATAAAGGTACCGTTAATTTGTACCAATGGCTTGTAGTACTGAAATGCGTCCTAACATTGTTTAAAGCTCTAAAACAGATGATTGAACGCTTGGCATTCACGGAGCAAGCGACCGTTGTAATACATAGGAACCATTTCAAGGTTTATTACACAACTTGGGATGTACCTCTCCAGCACCTGACACCACTGACACACCTCATTGAATGAAGCATCCCACCCACTGTACATCTTCTCGAACACCTTCTACTTATCTATCCAGGCCTTGCAGTAAGAAGGCGTGTACTTGAATTGGCTACGAATATTGGAAATTAAGACTGATACAGCAGTCTTGGAATTCACTTTCACCATTGGTAGTATTAAGCCCGCTATCATCTCTGAATCCAGCTTGGGATGATCTTCTGAAACACCTGTCAACCCATGAGTACGTTAAATAATGAACATTAAATAATAACAGTAATATTCAAAAACCCTAAACACCCAGTGATACTGTACTAGAGACAACACTCGTATGCGAACTGGTGAACTTCTTTATCTCCCACAACCCTATCTTTTTCTTAACCGAACCATGATTTTCCATGAACGTGTACCGTCTCGCACTACACACTTGGCCTTGAACTTCTTGGATTTGGATTTAATCACGAGGTAGTTAACCCTGTTCATGATGCTATATTGCTTCAATGCACCGAGAAAGCCATCATTACTGGAAAACTCCTTACCAACTTCAAATTCACTTGAATCCAATGACGAACTTGTGTGGTCACGCCTCTTGTGTAGTAGATTTGGAAACTCCAACGCATCATCTGCCAATAGATTGACATTATGCATGTGGGATGGAGGCGAGTATGCTCTGAATCGGGGATTTTCTTCTCCTTAATTTGAACCTCCTTCACTATCTTCAAGTTTGGTTGGAAACAGTCTCCTGTTCAGAAAATAATGCAACTTCTGCACCATCGACACCGGGCTCCAAGGGTGGATTCATATTGGACTCATCATTCGACCCACCTATATCTGCAATGTAGGAGGTCCCCTCATCAGTGAATGTTGTAAGGAGTACATCATCCCTTCTCGTGTACGTTTCAGAATGTCCCTAATCAGATGTGGATTTCCAACCACTAGAAGTTGAACATCGACCCACCGAGGTGCGTGTCTCATCCACTATCGGAATGTTCTGCAGGGGTTGTATATTTCATCCTGCCACAAAAAATGGACGATTATGTGTTCTGCCTCCCACTAATAGAGTGTCGAGTAAGGGTTGTGTATTCCTCTCGAATAGTAGTAGATGTTGAAGTCGCAAGTACTTCATTTGGCCTTGAAAATTCCACATATAACTCAAGATAGGGTGATCCACTAGTGAGGTGCATCAACACCATCGCCTCCAAGCCACGAGCACCTTTGATATCAAATGAGTCATATGTCACCGGATCAGCTGAAGCATAAAATTAATACTTAATAGACGAAACTCTCATTGGCGTCGTCCTGAAGATTTTGCGCCTAATTCTTTTACGAAGTTCTGTCAATTTTATGTTCTGGTTAAAAACTAGTCGCGCTGTGTTCTCCAATAAAAAAACAACACCGTTTTTAGTGTCACGGGCCTCACCGTCGTAGTAAATAACAACACTAATTCGTCCACTCATTTTCAACCAAATTATCTGTTGAAAGAAATTCAAAACAAAAAACATTATGCAAAAATATAATGATTCATATAAATATTAACACGATAAATCAACTTATACCTTCTAAACTTCAATTTCTATTCTTCTAAACTTCTTCAATTTTTCTTGCTGTAACTTATGCAACCAGAAATGAAATTTGGGTCATTTATAGCATAAAGGATAGTGGGATGCACTGTCATTAGCACTACTGAAAAGGGCATCCAATTGGGAGCTTTTTCAGTACTTTTACTGGCAGCGCATCTTGCTTGGAGCGTTTTTCAACCCAACTATCAGATTTCTCGGGAATCCCAAAATATTTTTCAGGACCATCTTCGCAATATTATTTTTTCAGATGGAAGCTTTTTCTATACTATTACTGACTGTGCTTCTTACTTAGAGCGTTTTTCCAAAAAAATCTATCTCATCAAAATAATTTTTTCAGAACACATCACTTCAAATTTATTTTTTCATATCCCATCTTGTGAAATTTTTTTTCCAGAACAATACTTAGCAATTAAAAAAAATTAAACCCTAAACCCTAAGCCCTAAGCCCTAGACCCTAAACTCTAATTTATTTTTTCTTAAACCCTAAACAAACCCCAAAACCCTAAACTTAAGCCTTAATTTGCAAATAACCCAAAAACCCTAATCAAACACGGGGAAAAGTGCGTCCCCATCAGCGCTTTTCACTAAAGCGCGTCCATGTTAGCGCACTTTTGGCTGACACGAGGAAAAATGCATCTTTGTCAGTGCACTTTTCTGCATTATCCCTTGAAAAAGCGTCCACGTCAGTGCGTTTTAGTGCTTTCGATCCATACCCGTTATTATTATTTTTGAACGGCCCATTTTCGTAAATAATTTTGAAATGAGCCTTTATTTGTACGATGCCCTTTTTTATATTAAAGGAAATTGGTTCATTTTGAAATGAAAAATAAAATATGTATTTTGTTGTATGCGCTTTCCTATCAACTCAGATGAAAACGTGTCGTAGTAGACGCATTTTTAGCTAACGGTAACTTTTCCAACAGTAAAAAAGTTCAATGGGTAAATTTTTTCCAACGACTAGTTTATTTGCTATATAAACTCAAGTCATTTTATTCTTTTTTTGCATTAAAATCTTATTCTCTTAATTCTCTCAATCCATCCATTCTTTCTATTCTCTCAACTTTTTAGTTTTTAATTTTTCATTCAATTTCTCTCAAAATCTTATTGTTTTAATTTTATATTTTGAAATTTATTTGTTTTTAGTTTAGTTTTGGAATGACAATTTCGCTTATTTGGTTTTGATGACAAGCACATTTTTGGCGTCCAATTGCAAATGGTAAGAAAATATTACTAAATATTTTAATTTTAATTAAGTTCATTATTAAGTTGTTAACATTATTAAATTTATAATTTTTTTAATTACATAATCAGACTGAAGCTCAGATGCTAGAGACGTAAATACACAATTTAAGTGTAAGGGCACCGCGTGTTATTAAACAACACTTATAAGAGGCAGGATTCTTGCACATGTCTCGTATGCCCGGGGGACTAAATTGAATCAATGCTTTGGTGGAAAGATGGAGACCCGAGATACATGCATTTCATCTTCCATGTGGTGAGTGTACAATCACACTTGAGGACATAGCTTTACAACTCAATTTACCAGTGGATGACCCAATAGTTATGGGGCCAGTGATCGTAGGCGATTGAAGCACAATTTATGAGCAATTATTAGGCAATGTGTCAGACAAGTTTTTTGGTAGTAGAATAAAGATGGAATGGTTGGAAGAAATTTTCAATTATATCGACAACTCTGCGAATGCCATTAAAAGAGAACAATGCCATTGAAATAGAGCTTATGGGACTTTAAAAAATAGTTTGGAAACCAACAGGGACTAATTTGAAACAAAACAGAAAACATGGAAAAAATTTGGAAATTTGGAAACAGGGGTCACGCGGTCATGAGACAGAGCCCAGGCCGTGTGGCCCAGGAACACGACTATGTGGTCAAACCATGTACAATTTGAAATTTGGGTCACACGGCCATGTCACAGACCGTATGTAAATCGAAGTAGGGTCATACGGCTGTGTCTTTAGACCGTGTAACAACTTTTGACCTTGTGTGATAAACCTGCTCTGAAATTAAATAGTCCACATGACCGTGTGGTATGACCGCGTGTGACACACGGTTGTGTGACAATCCATGTCCCAAGCCGTGTGCACCTAAAATAGATTTCAAAACAAGGAAAAACTAAACCAAATCCTTAGGTGTTATCACGTGTGAAATGATATACGATTTATGCAAATATACACATCGAATGAAGTAATAAAATGATTAATTAGTATCGTTCCCACGAGGATCGGATTAAGGCACGAAAGTGGTTAAGTTATTAGAATAAAATGCAATTAAAGTTATGGTAAAACTATGGTAAGTATGTAGTGGCAATTAAAAGGAATAATGATGAATGCAATATGTAGAATTAATGAATACTAGGAAATGGTATGGCAAAATGAGAGTAGGAATGTAATGACAATTATGAAAATGATTATATGAATAATTTGCAACTGAACAAATTAACAAATAAGGATGCGATAGCAAAGATACTATGGCAAAAGATAAGAGATAAACGATGTTGATATGGAAGGTTGGAATTACTAAGAATCTACCTTTACTGTCAGAAATGCCTCAGCAAAATCGTAATCAATCTACTGCTCAGAAGAGTTCTAAAGTGGTCTACTTCTTTCCAGAGCAAAAACCTCAAGTTACCTTACCCGTGTCTATAGGCCTTAATATGGTACCCTGCACTGTTTCCTTCTATATGAACGCTGCTCTATGTCTAGGGTCTACTACAAGTATCTGTCAAGTACTTGCTCATGTCATACAATTTTGGTCTAACTAATCCAACCTTTTCAGAATTAAATTAGTTTATGGGTATGCTGCACAGTCGTCTATGTCTAGGGATTGCACGCGTACAATTTAGAAATAAAAAAAAAGTTGAATGAAACAATAAATTAATTCAGATATATGATTTAATCATTAAAGAAAATAAATGTTTCATGATATAATCCCAACCCTATGAGATTTTATCTCATGGGTCGACAATTAAGATTCAAAATCAAAATATTATTTAACATCATTTCAACGAATCAATTAACGAAGAGCAATCAAGAAATAACGGAAGAACTTCGAGAGGATAGCTTTCGCTTATCCAACCCACACTCCAACGACACAGTGTCCTATGGTGGCTGAGAGGGACTGCCTTTGTCTTCCTCTTCCCGTCACTACTCAGCCGCTACCCTTTATTTTTCCCTAAAGATCTCTCTTCCTTTGTGTTTGTCGTTTAGGGTTTCCTCCTTTGATTTTTTATAGCTTTTTCCCTAGGGTAAATCCAACAACTTTTGTTTATCTTCTCCTTTTCTTAAATTATTTTTTCAACAACCCAATATTATCTTCTCCTCTTTTTAATTTTTTTCTAGGATAAAAACTAACATCCGAAGATTATCTTATTCTCTTTTTTAGGCAGATTTTTCTGGTACAAGTATAGTTGGGCTGAAACTGGTATGCGTTGAGTGTTGACTCGGTCTTCCTAGAATTGCCACGTCATTCATGCTGACAAAATGTCCAACCTTTTGCCCCGGCAAACTTTCTCCACATCCTACACATGCCAACCCACCAAACACAACCCTTCCACATCCAATTAAAAGTAACATGAATAATATTTAAGCACCGTCCAAGCTCTTTATGCAACGTTCTAAAAGGTCCTAAAATAATATCCTAAAATGCAACTAAGTTCACTTAAGTACAGACAATTGACCCACTCTAAAGGCATGAATTATAACTCTTTTTAAGAGTTATCAGGTGCCAAGCCAAACCAAAAACAAGCATTCATATATCACCAAAACACATTAAAACAAACTTAAAACATACAAAATCATGCAACCTAAGTGGCTAACCAATATGGCCTCAATGGCACCACATTTTTTACACCAACCAATTCACATTCAAAGTTCACAAGTACTTACTTTAAACACATACCAAACTTACAATTCATCCATTCCATTCATAACTAATTCTACCATAACCTATTCATTCAAAAGTAACATAAACAAAATGACCAAAACATATTCTTATGGACCTTTACAAGTCAAAAGTCAAAGACATATATATACAAGTGAGCCAAAAATCTAGTTTAGACAACATCATTATCTATAAGATGTATCACAAGTAATAAGTATCCAATACATTTACAAGACACACCTATTATAGGTAATATAATCCAAAAGTAAACATGTTAAAATCTACCAAAAGCTATCTGGATAGTGTGATCTTTAGGTTGATCCAATTGCCGGATTCCACAAAACGTTATATATAAAGAAACGGGAAAATAACACAAGTAAGCTTCAATAAAGCTTGGTAAGTTTAACGGTTAAAACAATAAAATTTATCGTAAAAAATAACAATTATACATTAACAAGATTAATAAACAATAATCCTATCAACCACAATCATTCAACGGGTAAGTTTATATATATACATATAAAAGTTGCACATCTATTCAATCACACGAGATCATTCGACATCAAGTTACGATAATATCAAAAAATCATGTAAACATTTACATAATTCAATAGCAAGTCATCAACCACTAGAAATTTGCCCGATGAATGATATAACATACACGGTTACGCAATTATCCACCCGAAACACGCCAGAAAGCTCCAACGAGCCAAACCAACCGATAAAATGCCTTGACACTAAGTTCTTAGCCCGTAGGCTAACTTCCCTCTAGAAACATGCCTGGGCACCAAGTGCCAAGCTCGAAGGCTTTACATCTGCCCCCGGTATCATGCCAAAATCATTGCAAATATAACATGACAGTCAGCAACAAATGCTGTACCCTGGTATATTTAATGGACAATAACAAGTCTAGAATCATCATCTTATCAAAAGTCAATCTCGTACAGCGCGCAATATAACCTATTGGCATGCCAATTGTACCTTATCCAATGTTCATCCGGGCTCAAAACATATAATCGTGTTAACAATGTTCAAATCAATTACTTTCTCAACTCACAACCATTTATAACAGTTCAATTATACTTAAAATTTTCAACAACCATAATTCACAATCAATATAAGATTTCAATTTATACTAAACTAAATCGTACGAACTTTCCAAGGCTAAACTGCAGAGCTAGTAAAAATTCAGGGACTAATTAACAACTTTCCCTTTTTCTCGATTGTTTACTGGTTCTTGATCTATAAAGTAGTTTATTTCAATTCATTAGCCTCAATTTCATGTAGTATTCAATTTAATACCTATGTCTTCCTAATTATAATTTTTCACAATTGCCCCAAACTTTTACACCTTAATCAATTTGGTCCTTATGACCAAAACAAGATTAGTTTTCATAATTAAACTTTATACCCATTAAACTGAATTTATAACTACTTCAAATCAGAAATCACATGCTGAAATTTCATGAGAAAAACATGTCATATTTTCATTATTTTCAACTAAATCCTAAACTTAAAAATTATAGAAAATTACTTTACAAAATAATCCTATTTAACAATCAAGCTTAATAATCTACCATTAAACTTCCAAAACATATCAAGCTCATCAATGATATCTTTCAAAACATTTGACAATTTTACAAACTAACCCTTGGGTTTGCTAGATTAAGCTAAAATAATCTCAAAAACATAAAATTCATGAAAAACATGTGAAAAATACATACTATGCAAGTGAAATGAATCTTGGTTGAAAGATTGGTTTAAGCTTCCATGGGGTTTCATTTCTTCAAGCAAAAAGATGAAGAAATGGCTTTGTTCATATTTTGTTTTATGTTTTGATTTAATTTATTTATTTAATTACAAGTTTACCCTTTATTATTTACTTAAAATTTCATTGAAAACAATGCCATTATAAACTAATTTGGTATATTTACGATTTTAATCCATTAAATCATAATTCCTTAGCCATTTAATACAATTAAACTAATAATGATTGACTTTTGCGCTTTTACAATTTAGTCATTTTACTTAATTAGCTATCTAAACGTTGAAATTACTAGACCAAAATTTAATACGACACTGTAATGACCTCGTAAATATTAAATAAATAAATAATATTTACAGACTAACATGTTGGAATTGTGGTCCCAAAACCACTATTGTTTGACACCACTAGAAAACGGACTATTACAACTCTTCCCCCTTAGAAAATTTCGTCCTCGAAATTCTTACCTGAGAATATGTTCGAATATTGCGATTTCATCAATTACTCAGTTTCTCAGGTAGCTTCCTCAATGCCATGCCGACGCCACAAAAATTTTACTAAATGTACTCATTTATTTTGGAGCTCTTTTACCTTGTGAGCTAAAATCTTGATCGACTCTTTAGAATACGACAGATCATGCTGTAATTCAATCTCACTTGAAGTAATCACATGTGAAGGATCTGATCTATACCGCCACAGAATTGAAACATGAAAAACGTTGTTAATCTTTTAAAGTTTAGAAAGTAAAACCAACTTGTAAGCTACAAGATCAATTCTTTCAATAATCTCGTATGACCTAATAAACCTCAAACTTAGTTTCCCTTTTCATCCGAATCGTAGCACATTTTTCAATGGTGAAACTTTTAAAAACACTCTATTGCCAATGGAAAATTCTATATATTTTCTTTTCAAGTATGTGTACGATTTCTACGATCTGACGCAACTTTCAGGCAATCACGAATAATACAGACTTTGTCTTTAGTTTCACGAATCAAGTCGATTCCAATTAACTTGAATTCACTCAACTCTGACCAATATAATAGTCTTCTATATTCTCTTCTGTACAAAGCTTTAAAGGATGCCATTTTAATACTGGACTGATAACTTTTATTATAGCAAATTCAGCCAACCATAAATATTTTTCCTAGTTACACTCAAACTCGAGAATGCAACACTGTAACATGTCTTCCAGAATCTGTATTACCTATTTTGGCTATTTGTCTGTCTACGGATGAAATGTCTTACTAAAGTTGAGTTTAGTACCCAAAGCCTCATGAAGTTTACCCTAAAATCTAGAGGTGAATCTCGAGTCTCGACTAGAGATAATAAATATCGGCACTCCATGCAATCTAATGATTTTGGACACATACAGCTCGACTAACCTTTCAAGAAAATAATCGGTTTTGACCGAAATAAAATAAGCCAATTTCGTCAATTTGTCAACAATAACCCAGATCAAGTCTTTCTTTCTTGTTGTCACAGGCAACCCCGATATGAAATCCATCGTAACTCGCTCTCATTTCCACTCGAGAATCATAATAGGCTGTAATAACCTATAAGAAACTTGATGCTTACCTTTCACCTGTTGGCAAACAAAAAATTTAGCCACAAATTCTAACATTTCATGTTTCATACCCGACCACCAATACATCTATTTCAAGTCACCAAACATTTTAGTACTACCCGGATGAATAAAGTATGTACTACTGTGAGCCTCAGATAAAATGTCTCGTTTTAACTCTAGATTATTCAGAACACACAATCTGTTATGAAAATACAACATACCATCCGTATCAACCCTAAATTCCGTAGATTTATCACTCTGAATCTGTTCTTATTTACCTAACAATTTCGGGTCATCATTTTGCAACTCTCGAATTCACTGAAGAAACAATGGTCTAGCTTTCAATTCGCTAAAACATACCATCAACATTCAAGGTCAATTGAGCATATAACACTTTGAAGGCAAACAATGATTTTCGACTTAATGCGTCTGCAACCACATTAGCGTTTCCCAGATGATAATCAATAATTAGATCATAATCTTTCAATAATTCGAGCCACCATTGCTACCTCAGGTTCAATTCTTTTTGAGTCATTAAATATTTTAGAAATTTATGATCGGTAAATACATGACATTTCTCACCATAAAAGTAATGTCACTCAATATTTAGAGCAAAAACAATCGCAACCAGTTCTAGATCGCGAGTTGGGTAATTTCTCTCATGTGACTTTAACTATCTAGAAGCGTATGCTATAACTTTTTCGGCTTACATCAATACACAACCTAACCTACTAAGCGACGCATCACTATAAACAACATACTCTTTCTCGGATTCAGGCTGAGTCATTACAGGAGCTTCCATCAATAGAGATTTTAGCTGATCAAGACTCTGCTAGCACTTATCTGACTAAACAAACTCAACATTTTTCTGTAACAACTTGGTCATCGAAAAAGAAATTTACGAGAAATTCTTAATAATCGACGATAATAACCAGCTAAGCCCAAAAAATTATGTACCTCTAAAACATTTTTCGGAGCTTTCCAATTAACAATTGTGGAAATTTTACTCGGATCAACACAAATCCAGTCTGCAAAAATTATGTGACCAAGAAATCCAACCTCTTTGAGCCAAAACTCGCATTTACTAAATTTCGCATACAACTATTTCTTACGTAAAATCTGCAATATGATTAGTAAATGCCGAGCATGCTCAAATTTTGTTTTAGAATAGATCAAATATCATCAATAAACACAACCACAAATCTATCCAGATGAGGTTGAAAAACCCGATTCATTAGATCCATAAAAACAAAATAGGCATTGGTTAATCCGAATGGCATCACAAGAAATTCATAATAGCCATAACGAGTACGGAAAACAGTTTTTGGCACGTCGACTTCTTTAACTCGCAACTGATAGTAACTAGATTTGAGATATATTTTTGAAAACACTGTTGCACCTTTCAACTGATTAAACAAATCGTTGGTACGAGGCAAATGATATTTATTCTTTATCGTAACTTTATTCAATTGCTTGTAATCAATACACAATCTCATCAACCCGTCTTTCCTCTTTACAAACAATACTGGTGCACCCTAAGGAGATACACTCGATAGAATAAAACCTCTATTTGACAACTCTTGCAACTGTGCTTTAAGTTCTTTCAACTCAGCTGGTGCCATTCGATACGGTGCAATTGATATCGGAACAGTCTCAAGCATCAAGTCAATCACAAATTGAACTTCACGTTTTGGAGGTAATGTTAATAACTCTTTAGGGAACACATCTGTAAACTCGTTTACAATCGGTACTTGATCAAGCTTCTATTTCGGTTCTCGAGTATCCAATATATAAGCCAAAAATGCCTTACAACCTTTAACAATAAATTTTTGTGCCGAAATAGGTGAAATAACTCTAGTAACACTGTTTGATCTATCTAACTCAACTGTAATTATTTCACCCATCTAACATCAAAAATCAATCTGTTTCATCCTACAATTCACCACAACATCATGTAACGTCAACCACTCCATTATCAGAATAATATCGAATTTGCAAAAGGGTAGCAACATCAAATCAGCAAGAAAGTCACAACCCTGAATTCTCAACGGACACTTACAACATATTAAATTAATTATCACACTCTGATCTAGTGGATTTGTGACTTGAACATCAAACTCAGTTGACAAAATAGGTAAATTCTTATCCGTTACTAATGCAGTGCAAATATACGAGTGAGTTGACCCATGGTCAATCAATGCATACACAATAAGATCAAAGAGATAAAATATACCAACAATAACAATAGGTGCAATAGCTTCCAATCTGGCTCAAATAGCATATGCTCGCGTAGGTGCTCTAACTTCAGATCTAACAACTGTATCTTTGGCCCCACTGTGATTTGCTCCAGTATTATTCCTCTGACCAATACATCTACCTTTTTGAGGTGTAGACACTTGTTTACTACTTCACTCATCATTATCCCCCGTTATTCTCGAACAATTTCACAAAAAAATGATCTGTCGAACCGCATCTGTAACACGCACCCAATTTGGTCTTGCGTTCACCAACATGATGTTTTCCACAATGTTCACACACCGATCTTGAGGCATTATGAACACTTCCTACAGTGTCAGCATGTTTAACCTGAGATTTCGAATCATGTTGCCTCAATTTGTTTTTACCAGAAAACCTAGATGGTGAAGTGACACGATTAAAATCGTTTTTTGATTTCTTTGATGGTGATCCAAAAAGTGACTTAGAGAAACTTTTTTTACCAAATTCCCGAGCCTTCTTTCCTTCTATTTTTTGTGACTTCCTTCATCTTTTGTGTCCAATAAGATAAATCAATGAACTCTTGTATTTTCGTCCTTCTAATTAGTATTTTAATTTCACCATTTAGTCCATCTTCAAAACAGATGCACATTTCTTCCTCATTCAGCATAATTTCACAAGCATTCTTGCTAAGATGCACAAACTCTCTCTTGTATTCAACTACTGATTTATTTCTCTTCTTCAATTCAAAAAATTCTTTCTTTTTCTGATCCAGGTATTGTTTGCTGACATACTTTTTTTTAAACTCAAAATTGAAGAAGTCCCAATTAACATTGTCTCTCGATACCACTACTGTTAACGTTGATCCGTAGCTATAAGCTTCATCTTGAAGTAATGACACAACACATCTGAGATAATCACTAGGAGAGTAGGCCATTTCCTTGAAGACTCATTGGATATTTTTAAGCCAATATTTAGCCTTACCTGGATCATCCTTTATCCTACCTCTAAACTCCTCAGCACCACATTTTCTGATTTTATCAATAGGAGGCCGTCTACTTGTTTCAGTCATTTGAGGATGTAGAGGTACTACAGAAGGTACAATAGGTGGTGGAGGTTGTTGAGCCACAGGGTTGGTTTGTATAAATTCCATGAACCATTGACCCATTAAACTGAAGAAGACATTTTTTACTTCATTATTAGACAATTGCGAAATCGGTAGACTACGACTTACTTTATGTTCGGAAGTCGGGACATTGCTATTTACTTCATCAATGTCAGCATGATCAGATTCTTTTGACATCCTTTAAATCTATAAAAAAAATAAGGGTAGATCATATCAATTATTATCACACTATCACAGGTTTATATGACATAATTTCTAGACTTTAACATGCTATGTTCAGTCCGAAAATCGACTAAACCATAGCTTTGATACCATTAAATGTAACACCCCTAACCTAACTCCGTTACCAGATTAAGGTTACAGAGTATTACGGCACACATTCAATCAAATGACATATCAAAACCATTCAATTATTAATTTAAAAAATCAATATTCAATCTAGACATTAAGCATAACATATAAGCAGTTTTAGGCCTTAAATCGAGCTTACAAGACCTTAAAAAATAGTTTAGAAATAATTAGGGACTAATTTGAAACAAAATAAAAAAAATAAAAAATTGGAAATTTTGGAAACATGGGTTACACGACCGTGTGACAGAGCCCAGGTTGTGTGGCCCAAGAACATGGCCATGTGGCCAAACCTTGAACAATTTGAAATTTAGGTCACACGGCCATATCGCAGACCGTGTGCTTGCCCGTGTGCAAATCGAAGTAGGGTCATACAGCTGTGTCGCATATCGTGCACCAGATCGTATACAATTTGAAATATGGTCATACGATTGTGTCTTCAGACCGTGTAACAACCTGTGACTGTGTGTAATTAACCTACACTAAAATTAAATAGTCTACAGGCCGTGTGGTGTAATCGTGTGTGGCACACGGTCGTGTGACAGCCCTTGACCCAGGCTTTGTGCACCTAAAATAGCTTTCAAAACAAGGCAAAACTAAACCAAATCCTTAAGTGCCAAGCCAAACAAAAAACAAGCATTAATATACCACCAAAACACATTTAAACAAGCTTAACACATACCAAATCATACAACCTAAGTGTCCAACCAATATGCCCTCAATGGCACCACATTTTCTACACCAACTAATTCAGATTCAAAGTTCACAAGCATTTACTTTAAACACATGCCAAACTTACAATTCATCCATTCCATTCATATCTAATTCTACCATAACCTATTCATTCACAAGTAACATAAACAAAATGACCAAAAGATATTCTTATGGACCTTTACAAGCCAAAAGCCAAAGACATATATATACAAGTGAGCCAAAAATCAAGTTTAGACAACATCATGTATAAGATGTATCACAAGTAATAAGTATCCAAAACATTTACAAGACACACCTATTACATGCCATATAATCCAAAAGTAAACATGTCAAAATCTACTAAAAGCTATGTAGATAGTGTGATCTTCATGTTGATCCAATTGCCTGATTCCACAAAAAATTATCTACAAAGAAATGGGAAAGTGACATGAGTAAGCTTCAATAGAGCTTAGTAAGTTCAGCGGTCAAAACAATAAGACTTACCGTAAAAAAACATAGTAATTATACATTAACAAGATTAATAAACAATAATGATGTCAACCACAATCATTCAACATGTGAGTTTATGTATATATATACAAGTTGCATAATCTATTCAACCACACGAAATCATTTGATATCAAGTCATGATAATATCGAAAAATCATGCAAACATTTATATAATTCAATAACAAGTCATCCACTAGAAATTTGCCTAATAAACAATATAACAGATACGGATACGTGATTATCCACCCGAAACATGTTAGAAAGCTCAAACGAGCCAAACCAACCGAGAACACGCCTTGGCACCAAGTGCCTAACCTGTAGGCTAACATTCCTCTGGCAACATGCCTGGGCACCAAGTTCCAAGCCCGAAGGCTTTACACCCGCACCCAGTAACACGCCAGAATCACTATAAATATAACACGATAGCCCACAACAAATGCTGAGCTCCAGTATATACAGTGAATAATAACAAGTCAGAAATCATCATCTCATCGCAAGTCAATCTCGTACAACGCGCAATATAACCTATTGGCATGCCAATTGTACCTTATCCTACGTTCATCTGGGCTCAAAACATATAATTGTGTTAAGAATGTTCAAGTCAATTAATTTCTCAACTCACAACAGTTTATAACAATTCAATTATACATAAAATATTCAACAACCACATTTCACAATCAATATCATATTTCAATTTATACTAAACTAAACCGTACGAACTTTTTAAGGCTAAACTGCAGAGCTAATAAAGATTTAGGGGCTAATTAGCAACTTTCCATTTTCCTATATTGTCTACTTGTTCTTGATCTATAAAGTAGTTTATTTCAATTCATTAGCCTCAATTTCATGTAATATTCAATTTAATACATATGTCTTCTTATTTACATTTTTGCACAATTGCCTTAAACTTTTACACCTTGATCAATTTGGTCTATATGACCAAAACAAGATTATTTTTATAAGTAAACTTTATACTCCAAATCATTTCTAACATGTTGAAATTTCATGAGAAAGCATGTCATATTTTCATTATTTTCAATGAAACCCTAAACTTAAAAATTATACAAAATTACTTTACAAAATAATCCTATGTAACAACCAAGCTTAATAATCTACCATTAAACTTCAAAAACATATCAAACTCATCAATGGTGTCTTTCAAAAAATTTAACAGGTTTACAAATTAACCCTCGGGTTTGCTAGATTAAGCTAAAACGATCTTAAAAACATAAAATTCATGAAAATAGGTGAAAAATACATACCATACAAGTGAAATGAATCTTGGTCGAAAGCTTTTTTGGTCTAAGCTTCCATGGGGTTTCGGTTTTTCAAGCAAAAAGATGAACAAATAGCTTTGTTCATCTTTTGTTTTAAGTTTTAATTTAATTATTTAATTACGAGTTTACCATTTATTATTTAAATAAAATTTCATTAAAAACAATGCCACAACAGTGCATTATAAACTAATATGGTATATTTACTATTTTAATCCATTAAATCATAATTTCTTAGCCATTTAATACAATTAATCTAATAATGATTGACTTTTACAGCTTTTACGATTTAGTCTTTTTTACTTAATTAACTATCTAAACGTTGAAATTACTAGATCAAAATTTAATACGACACTATAATGACCTTGTAAATATTAAATAAATAATATTTACAGACTCACATGTCGAAATTATGGTCTCGAAACCATTATTTTTTGACACCACTGGAAAATGAACTATCACACTTTCACTAACCCTGGTTTTATACATAAACACCACATTATGCACCATTGTACCATGTATCAACACCTTTTGCAGGTGTATTTTTTGCACCACCTTTATCCCCAGCATCATATGGAGTGCCAATACCGGCAACAACACCGATGTATCCATCATCTCCGAAAATTCCAACATTTTATCTACAACCGGGTCATGCGACACCATTCACTTATCCATTGATAGTGTCGCAAACACCCCCGACATCATTGTTTTATCGAGGTGGCTCATCTTCGCAACGACCTGTTACTAGAACGGACGATACATGATGGCAACCTAGGATGACACCGCACTGAACCACGGAGGAAAGAGATGAAGATGGAGATGGAGCTCGAGGTGAAAATGAAAATGAAGAAGATAAGGTGCTAAAACCCCAACTATGCATAAATCCTACTCACAATCGACACCCACTTGGTTGTGGCACACATTCAGCTCGATGACGCCGATGATTTTGTTTTTTGTCATGTAAATTACATTTACTTTGTTAACTTTTAATTTGTATTGTATTAATTTTTTTGCATCCATAATGTATTTGATATCAATAATATATACTTATTTTTTTACAATCTATGAAGAAATGAAAAAAATATTTATATTGTTTTCTACTGTATTTTACATCAATAATATATCAATATTTCATGGTTGTTACCTCTTTTGCTTCTCTTCTATTTCTTTCTTAACTTCATCACTATCCATCTCTTTTCTTCTATTTTCTTCACTTTCATCTACCAATTTCTTACTTCTAATTTAGTATTTTAATTTTCCAAAGATCTCTACTTCACTTCTCTTTTGGGTGACTATGGAAATTTTAAGGAATTTGAGAGAATTAGTGGAATTTTATGGTAAATGACTAAATTGTAAGAAAAGAAGAACTTCTCCCTTTTATAATGGTGGTCACGTTGGTGCATGGAAAGTATAAAGAAATATCTCTTTAATTAGTGGGATTCTATGGAAATTTTTCATACTTTTCATACAAATATCTCTTTAATTAATTAATTAACATATTAAAATATCTTATAATAAAACAATAATAATAAAATATTCAACCAATAATAATAATAAAATATTCAACCAATCATATTTCAACGTTTTTTATTTAATTATGACACCATATAATTATCTATTTTAGGTAATGACCATTTTACCCTTCATATTTCTTCAAAATTCCATCATCAAATCACTTCTCACTTTTGGTAAAATTGTAATTTAGTCTCTCATATTTTTCAACTTATTTAATTTGGTCCTTGCACACCAATCCCATTCACAAGAAATTGGGTTATTTTCACTTTTGATCCTTTAGTTTTATCATATTTATGCTTCAACCCTTCAAATTTTGAATAGTTATACTTGTACCTCAAAAATTTTTACATCTTTATCATTTAGTCCTTACTTTAATTTAGTATACCACAACATACTTCTCAATTCAACTTTCTTTGACATCACTCAACCTCCTCTTTTGTCACTTTTATTTTCCTTATTTCATTTTATTGAGAAATCAGTCATACACAACTCGATTTATACTGATTTTATGGTATAACAATTTTAAAAGTGTAACACATACTTATTAGAATTTGACTCTTTCTTTTTCGGTTTGATGGCATGCATTTTATTAAACACTAGAATGTTTCCCTGCTTCGCCAGGGATTTAAAGCTTTTAATTTAAATAATTTTAATCAAAAAATATAAAATTGTATTTTTAAAAGAGTCTATAAGGTTTATAACAAAATCGAAGTGAAAGTTCACTTCTTCTTTTTTGTCAATTACGGAATGATTTATGTTTTACTGCTCAAACTTAAAAAAAAAAAAAAAAATATTTTTAAAAGGCATGGCAAAACCAAGAAGTACAGATTAATATAAGCTAATAAACTTACCTCATATACTCAGCTTTATTGTCCATTCTAGTATCAATATCATTTTTAAATAAGTCATCTAATAAAATAAAAGACAAATAAAATTCCAAATGGTGCTATTTGCATAAAATAAAGCCATCCTAGTTGAGGAATGAGCAGATGTATTAGTACGAGGAGTCCATCGGAAGAACTCATGATGCAATTGCTCCTTCAAAGAAAAACACAATCGGTTAAAATTAAACCAAATTTAGAAATCGCCGATTGTTGTCTGGTCAGAGCCTTAAGTTGTCAAGTTCAATAATGACCCTGTTCATATTTGAATCCTTGATCCTAGACAATGCCTCTTTGACTGAAATTAATTTCGCAATGTGGGAAGCCATAACAACAGGGTAATAACCCGAATATGCTAAAACAGCAGCACCAACTGCATCCCAGATGACGATAACAAAATCGGTCTTGTTCTCAACCTCAAAAACGGAGAATGGGCGTTGCATTTGAGCCATCCTAGTCTGCTTTCTTTCCAGCTGATAGCCGGAGCCCAATCCAGCAAAAAAGCGGCAACTTAGGAGAGAAAGCAATAGAAACCTTCCAGCATTGAAGAAAATTGTTGACAAAATAATCAACTAAGTGGCAAAAATCTCTCAGCTGCCATACAAACACATTACGCCTATAGAAATAGACCAAAGGCAAATAATGTAAAGATTAGCAGCAGTACCAAAGCTTCCATCCAGACAGTTCTTAGTAAATTGATCAACGGTAGTGTGACTAACATCAACATGCAACGGATCCCAAACTTCCTTAGCCTTTCGACAACAAAGCAAGCAGTGGTTCAAAGATTTGGGCAAGCTATAACAGTGACAACCCACATCAATCGCAATCCCTCTACCTACCAGATTAACGTTGCAAGGAATAAAATTTCGCAGGCAACACCAACAAAAGTTTTGGGTGGAAGCTAGCCATTCCATATTTTTGCCAACACCCCTCGACGAACAAAGAGGCTGTTACAATAAATGTCGATAATGACGGTAGTACGATCGCAAAGTAATAAGAAAAGAAAATAAGAGTATACAGATTTGATTTGGAAACGAATAATACAAGAGGAGTTTCGAGTATATAAAAATTTTGTTTTAATCAAAGTCAAAGAGTATAAGTATAGTTTTATATGAACTCAACTTGTGCGGTCCTCTCTCCCCCACATATCTCCTTATTTTGTCACTGTATTTATTTCTTAAACAAGTGGCGAGATTCGGATCACACAATCTCTTACAAAAGCAATATGAAAAAATTATCTATCGCTGCTTTATAGCCGGACTTAGTTGTGTACTCTCCATGCTTATTAAAATGCGAAATAAGCTTGACAGGCGGTTTGGAAGAGCTGATACGACGAGCATCCATAAGGACACTAAGACCGTGAATAAAACCAACCATGCCAAGGTAAAATAATTTTCTGTAGAACAAAGGCAGACTGTATCGGCAAAATAATTTTCTGTAGGATTTTCTTCAATTTGCTAGCGAGAAATTTCGCCACAATCTTATAGATAAGATTACAAAGTGCTATAAGTCTCCAACTATGCCATGGTAGACAAATTACTAGTCTTTGGAATTAAAACCAATGTAGTATCATTCAAAGGAAAAGTAGCATGACTTCACCATGGTTGGCTGTGATGCACAATGTCCGCTCTAATGAGCTGCTAATATATATTTTTTATAGAAAGCTGGGTTGAAACCATCAAGCCTGGCCTTGTCCATAGGGTGAGTAAAATCTATTTTGATTCGAAAAACTCATTAAAAAATTTAAATTTTAAATTAAATAATTCGAGTTTTTCGGATAAACTCGAATAAAAATTCAAAATTTTCGGCTTAACTCAAATATAAATTACACAATTCAAGTTATCTGAAAATCCGAGTAAAAAAAAAGTAAAACTACGTCACTTTTGATAAATGTTTATCTTTTCTAAAATTAAAAGTCAAAACTATTAAGTTAAAAGGCAAAACCATTATATTGTTTATATAGTTAAATAATCTTGTATTTCGTCTACTAGTTAAATAATCGGTTCATGTAAATGCAACATTTAGTATAAATAATAGGATTCGTTAACTCAACTCAACTTGATTCAAATTTTTTTGACTCAATTCAATTTGATCGAAAAAAATTCAAATTGAGTGTGGTTGATAAAATAGGATTAATCAACTCGACTAATTCGAAATTCTTTTACTAGATTCGACTCGACTTGATTAAATACTCACCCCTAGTCCCTATACATACTAAAGATTGCCGCTTTGAACTCTACCAAAAACGGGATAATAGGTGAAACTTTTTTTAGTAAATTCTTTATATTTATTTTATTAATAATTAATGACTTTTTTACTCAAATAATGTGGAAAAAAAATTAATTATCAATGTAGGCACACTACAAATTACTTACGAAAATAGGCAAAATAATTAGTGCACAACCGATGCCGCCGACATGTCAAGCAACATCCCCAAATTTTCCTCCAATCATTCAGCCATCATTACAAGTTATATAAAAATCCAGTTTTTTTTGGTGCCGTCACTATGTCAGGTGACACTAGTATGTATTTTTTAAAATACTCGCAAGAAATACGAGTATTCCAAGTTTAAAAAAAATTTAATGGTGTCGCCGACGCGTCAAATGGCATCGGAAGTGAAAATTTTTTTGTTGGATTTTGTAAAAAAATATCTTAAAAAAAGCAAAAAAAATGGGTCTACTAAATCTTTGCGTACTGTCGCCGTCGATGAAAATGGTGGATTTGTTGATGATTTTAAATTCCAAGACCATGTTTCGGATTATTTGGCCAACTGATGTGACCACGTCCCAAGCTCCACCAATCCCGCCTCTTGACTCCATTGAGCTCCCAAAGGAACCTATGACTCAATCTCGGTCCAAGCGACTCCAAGAAGCTGTTTCAGCTTTATTTCTTAAATTTTGGAAGGAGAATCAGCTCATTGATGATGGAGAAGCTCGAGCTAACTCATTGAAGAATCCATGCACCTTAGTGCAAGCTGATTTTAGCTCAATTTCAGCTCCCTTAGCTCATTTCAGCTCCAACCAGCTCATTTGAGCTCAATTCCGTCCATTTGAGCTCAATTTAGCTTCCTATCATCTCGTTATTTTTATCATTTAAATAAATTGAGTATTAGTTTTTTTTAATTAGTTTTCAACAGTTCATGACCGAATTCACTAGCTCAATTTAGCTCGTCGATAATTTTCAACTCTCATTGAGCTAGCCGAATTTATTGATACTTATATTTTATTTGTGTATTTATTTTAAATTATTAAATATGTCTTAATATTATTTAATCTAAGCTGAATGTACCTTGAATCTAATTTGTTTATAGCTTTTGTAGGTACAGCCGAATTTGGACACACAATTAATGAGGATTCATGAACATTGTTGATTCATTGTACGTGTGGATGCATGAATGTCTTCCTTCAACGAATGGATGCTTTAAGGATGGTACATGAATTCTTCATTACAATGAATGGGAGTGTGCATGAATGCTCACCTACATGCATCGGTTGCTGTCCATTAAACTCCTATGCACCTATTCGGCCAAAAGGCATCTTTTGGACTGTCCATCCACACCTTGACCGAACCTAGACAAGGCTATTGGCCTCCCATGCATTCACCAGCCACCAAGTTCATTTCCTTAACCATGAACCTGCCCATTGAAGATCTATTCAGTCGAATTTAGACAAAGCTTTAAGGGATACATTTCTAGATTAGTTTAATACATTTAAAGCCGAATTACTTAGTCTTTAAGTTTGTCCATTTTGTCCATTCGGCTATCATATGAAAACTATAAATAGTTTATTTCTTTTTGTAAAAAGGTTAGACATCTTGAATATTAAAAACTTGATTGTGAGGTTACCTCCTTTCTTATTTCGTTCGAGTCTCGTTCTGACTTATCTAGCTAGCTAGTGGCATCAACCCGACTCTTTGAACTTATCACCATTCTGGTGTGGCGTTCATCCATCGTTTTATACCTGTGGTTCTTACCTCAATATAGGTAACGGGTCAAGGTCCATCTTCGATATTCCATTAACCCACCTTAAGAAATATAAGTCCCGGGGCAATACTCTCTATAGTATTGAATCGTTCTTGATACTTAAGTTCATTTTTCCATCTCCATCCTATTTATTAAATATAAACTTTATTTCTTTTCTTATTAAACCGAACCTACAAAATATCCGAATTTAGCCTATCTTTTGAACCCTTTTAAAAGTCTTCCGCTTAAACTGAAAACAATCTTCATCTTAAAACAATTTCGAACGAACTTCTCATCAACGATCGGGCATCTTAAGTGAACTCGACTCAATCAACCGAGCCGGATCACGTCACCAGCACTGGTGGGGGATATGCTAATTCGACTTTCATGGCCAATGTTTCTTGATTCTTGGACTGTGTTTTACTGATGAATATGAGAATGATAGGCTTTTTTGTTGGGTTTTGTTTTCTTGCTTAAAGAAGGGAGGGTGATAGTGGTACAAGAAATATAATTTTTTATTTGAAAAATAGTGATATGGAAAGAAAGCTATAAAAGACTATAATTGTAACACCCAAACCTATCTCTTCGTCAGATTAGGGTTACGGAGTATTACTAAATAATTAGAAACATTTGAACATTTTATCAATCAATATAATAATCACATCACAAACCATTCATAATTAGGTACAATGTCTCTAAATCGAGCCCTCGAGGCTCTAAAAATAACCTAAAAACAATTTGGGACCAATTTGTAACAGTTTGGAAAGTTTAGTAAAAATGTGCAAAATTTTCAAAACAGGGGTCACACAGCCGTGTGGCTAGGCCATGTGCCTCATACGTGTAACTCTTTGAGTAGGGTCACACGACCGTGTCACACGCTCATGTCCCAGGCTATGTAACTCTCTGAGTTGCCCCACACACCGGTGTGCCAGGCCGTGTGTTAGGCCATGTAACTCACTGACTTGCACCCTAAAGAACTCATCAGATGACACACAGCCATGTCATCAAGCCATGTGTCTCACATGGCTGAGTCACACGCCCGTATCTCAGGCCGTATGGACCTAAAATGAATCTTAAACAAGTTTACCAATTCAAGCTTACTTGGACTCTAAGTAATGCATTTACCAGCCAAAAGACCTATTCTATGTGACGTTAAACAATCTAAAAACATGCTAAATCAACCATTATAAGTGACTAACCAATGTACCATCATTCGTACCACAAGTATACACAATTACACATCAATATGAATCATCAATCACAACTTATCAATTCAAAATATCTAACACCCGACCAATGTGCCTATCATAGGAACCTTAAATTAAAAAAAATTCTAATTACACTTGCCATGAACTTGCACTTAAGCATCTTACCTCATTCACATATATCATATAAGTTGACTATTTGCAATTAAGATCATACTTTAACATTTTATATATCAAAGAAATAGTAATAACATACAGGCCTATTACATGCCATATAATCTGAAAATGAGTGGATAGTGTGACTTCAGTACCGATCTGACCGTCCAACCTTTAAAGTATCTACAAGAATAGAAAATAAAACAAGTAAGCTCATTGAAGCTTAGTAAGTTCGACGTACTAAAATGATAAATCTTACCGAAGTAAATACAACAAATCATTTAATAATAATACAAGCATATGCGTTCCTTATCATCCACAATCTCAACCAGTGAATCACAAAATTTAATTCAAAACTCAAATTCATGATAGAACCATCAAAATCACTAAACAAGTTACATTATAGAGATTTACAATATGATGAACAACTTGTGGGTATGAGTATATCAATATTCCAACCGAAGCACACCAGATGCTCATAAGAGCTAATCCATCCGAAACACACCATATGCTCATAAGAGCTAATCCATCCGAAGCATGCCGGATGCTCATAAGATTTAATCCATTCGAAACACACCAGATGTTCATAAGAGCTAATCATCCGAAATAGACCAGATGCTTATAAGAGCTAATCCATCCTAAACACACCAAAACAGGGAGTATAACACGAGAGTTTGCAACAAATGCTGAACCTCGGTCTACTCAGAAACATATATATATCACTCCACAACAATCTCCACTCCAATCCCCCATAACACACCATATCTCGAATGTACTCTATCTCGCATTCAATCCAATCCAGATATTGAAATTCAAAATCATTTCTCAAATAACCTTACATCATCTATAATCAATTATATCTACCATACCATTTTATATCATCCAACATTTCATATAGATGCTAAAGTTTAAACCCTACAAACTTACATGAATTGAATTGTAGTGGTTGCAGAAGTTCAGAGGCTAATCATAATTTTTCCTTATAAAATTTTTTAATTATTAGATTACATTTCACATTCCAATTTACTTTATATTTTATACCCTTTTATTTTTCAAAATTATACAATTCCCTAAACTTTTATAACTTTTGCAATTTAGTCCATTAACCCGAAAATCATCAAATTAACCATTTTCTCAAGTCAACATTACAAATTAATATATAAGGCTTTTAAAAAGTCTACAAAAGACATCATATTTACCTTTAATCCTTGAAAATTTGACATTTTAACAATTAAATCCTTAAATCAAAACTAACTAAAATCACTTTATAAAACAACCAAAAATCATAATCAAAGCTTCAAACATATAATTATCATCACAAACAACCAAGATTCATCAATGGTAACTTCCAAGATTTTTAACAGATTCAAAAACGAAGGTATCAGCTAGCTAGACCTAGTTGCAACGATCATAAAAACACAAAAATGACAAGAAATGGGCATCGATTCATGCAATGGAGCAACCAAAATCGAAACCTTTCTCCCTAGCTATTGTGTTCGGTCAAATGGAGAAGAAGAAATGAAAATAAGAATGTTTTAATCTTTCTTTAATTTGTTTTAAATTTCATTAAATTACAAAATTGCCATTAAAATTATATTATTTTTTATCAATTTCAATCAATTTGCCGTCCCACCTTATTAATTTGGGCCTAATTGCTAGTTAAGTCCTTCCCCATTTAGTAATTAAGCTATGGAATCACCTAAATGCAATAATTACTAAATTTTGTACATTTTTCAATTTAGTCCTTTTTCTTAAATTAACTATCTAATCGTTAAAATCTATTAACCAAATTTTAATATGACCCTAATGACTCTATAAATATTTTATAAATAATATTTACGAGTCGACACAATAAAAATTTGTGGTCTCGAAACTATTGTTCTGTCACCACTAAAAAACGGGTTGTTACAATAATGACAGTTGCATCTCAGATCTTCAAATAATTTTTTTTTGGCTGCACCACTTTAATTGTGACTGGTAATTCTTTCTCTTTTCTTGAGTTCTTTAAAAAACACTATTACAATTAATTTCCTTTCCCATAAAGCTTGCCATTGTTATTATAGCCTTTTAAAGCTTTCTTTTCATATCACTATTTTCACATAGAAAATTATATTTCATGTATCACTATCACTCTCCTTTCTTTAAACAAAAAAAACAAAGCCTCCCAAAAAATCTTTCGTTCTCATCATCACCGGTAAAACATAGTCTAAGAGCCGAGAAACTGCGATAATACAAAATTGAATTCGCGTAACCCCTACCACCGCCAGCCAAATAATCCGAAACATGGTTTTGGAACTGAAAATCATTGATAAATCCACTATTTTCGTTAGTGGTGACACCATGCAAAGATTTAGTAGACTCATTTTTTTCCTTTTCATATATTTTTTACAAAAACAAACAAAAAAATTTCACTTCTAGTGCCACTTGGCATGTCGGTGATAGCATTAAAAAATATTTTTTTAAACCTGGAATACTCGTATTTCTTACAAGTACTTTTAAAAAATACATACTAGTGCCGCCTGACACAATGACGACACCAAAAAAATCATTATTTTATATAACTTGTAATGATGATTGAATGATTAGGGAAATTTAAGTCTTTTTACACGCCTAAGTGGCAATCAATGTAATCGCTCAATTTTTCCTACTTTCGTAAAAAAAATTGTAGTATGCTTCTTTTGATAATTATTTTTTTTTCACAATAAAAAAGCCATAATTAATTGTTGATCCTAATAATTTTCATCAGATTTGAAAAAAACACTTGTTATGTGAGAATTTTTTATATATATTTTTAAAGGCAAATTTATTAATTCATTCAATGAATGTAACCATACAATTAATGAATGAAACTATCAACACAACAAAAACTTTTGCCTCAACATCAATAAAACATTATGACATGTTGACAATTGGCTTTGTCACAACTAATTTTTTATATTTTAAAAATGTATTATAGATGACAATAATAACATAAAATGATACATTTTGATAACAAAATTAAAATATGTATTCTAAAAGTTTGAATTTTTAAGACAATATAATTTTATGTCCATTAATAAACTATTTTTGTTTTAAATAATTCAATAAAATTCATTTATACATAATTTTTTTTACTTTTATCAAACATACTTTTACAAATTATGTACATGTGAATAATGGTGAGAACCAAAGGAAAATTCTTCTGGGTTTTTCATGGTACTGTTTTCTTTTTATCCATCTTTTGATTAAAGTTTAAAATTAGCATATTATTACTTAAAATGAAAACAAAAAGAAAGAAATTTCATTCACTACTATAATTACTCACCTTCAATTTAGTAAATATGGGCTATCAAGCTTTTCCATGAATTCTATTATACCGCCTTTTGAAGCTTATAATTATTATGGGGGCATTTTTTTTTATTTTGGCTTTAAGTTGCGGTTGGTGATGCTCTTTTCCGTGTTTCAACAAAGGAATATTAATTTCCGGTTACTCAATGTGAGGTGGTGGTTGGTGATGCTATGTGTTTAGTTTCTTTAATTGAAGTGTTATGTGATTGAGAGAGTATGCCACACGTAAGTAGCATCAGAAACACCTTTCTTAGCCCCAAATCACCCTAAGTTTTACCACATCCTTTTCGGTATAAAATATTTTAATAGAATAATTATTTATTTAATTTTTAAAATTATAATAATATTTATACTGATATAATTAGTGCAAATTTTAAATTATTATAAACTATTTTAAATATTGTTGAGTAATATTGGGGTATTTATACATGTGGTTCCAGATACTATTACAACTCATAATAGGGCCCCACTACTTTGTCTTGATTCTATTGTCTCCTGTACTGACATTTTCTGCGAACTCCAAGCCTACTGGACACGTGTCTACGGAGCATGCGGTCTTTTCTGTTCCTCAGACTGATATCCTGAGCGGGATCCATACCTGTTGGCCACGTGTCTGGGTGCTTGTGGGGTATGCGGTTCTTTCTGCGCACTACTTGGGTGCGTGCGAAATGAGACCGCGGCCTTCCCTGGATTCCTGTGAGCTCGATTCGCAACCAGTGCTCACGGACCCCTTTTTGTGAGCCAGGTCTGCAAGCTCTCCTTATGAGCTATATTTGCGAATCCACCTCGTTGTCCTCTCGTGATTCGCCTTACACTTAGTTTTCGAGTGTGATCTATTCGGGTCGTGGGTTGCAAACCCGGATCCTTTCTAGGGCTCGGGTCGGTGGCTACTAATGTACAACAATCTAGTCCCCCTAGTGGGCCTAAGGGCTGTTATAAAGTGGTGCTCCTTAGGTTCATAGTGTTCAACTTAAATATAGCCCTTTGGGCACACTGCGAACTCTGATACACAATGGTTGTTTTGCCACGTGCACATGTTGGTATCGTGTGTGCGTATTTGACCGTTAAGAGTTGACGCATTTCTATTTGTTTTCCTCTGGGTCGTCGATCTTCCTTGGTCATGTGAACCATCAAGAAGCGGGAAAGGAAATCCTTTTTTAAAAGGAGGACTTTCAGTGCCCTAAATTTTCACACTTAGCATTTTCAAGAATATGAGAAAAAGGTAATTCCCAAAAACACTTGCTTTCTGGTTTCTGTTTTTGTTTTCTTTTATCGATAGTATGGTGAGATGAGAGGAACTGATAATCACATCATCCTAGTTCGTCCGCCATGGGAATGACCATCTCTAATCCTAGTCACGAAGAAATCCTATGTTTGCACCACTAAACGAGAGGAGTAGGAACGAGTCTTAGCGGTGTGGGGAATAAAACTCCCTCACTTTGTGTATGAGTTCTCCCTCCAGAGGGGTCACATCGGCTGTGTGAGACCACCAAAGATACCTTCCTGCTTTCAATGCATGTGCTTGAGGTTGGGTTTCATTTACCACTGCACCCTTTTTTCTACAGCCTTTTAGATGGCTACAACATTGCTTTTAGCCAACTCTCGGGATTTTTCTAGTGGCTCACTATTGCATACTTTCTTGACTACAGTCAATACGGTGAGGTAACTATATTCACTATTTTCTAGCATTTTCACCAGTTGAAGGGCCCTAATTTGGAGAATTCTTCGAGGTTCTACTATTTCTCCCTTCGCAAGAAGGTTCAAACAATCATTATAAACCACTATTCCAACCTTTTCCTGACAGAGAGAAAGTACGTTTGAGTTCGCAATTTACTTGGCGAAGACTTCAAGTTCCCCATAAAATGGTCATCACCTAGTAAGGACATTTGTGCGTTTCAATGAAGCCTTACTACAGATGAAGTTGTTGCCCAGTTTTGAAGGCTTCACGTTGGTCGTCTGCTGATTCTGGAGACTCTCATCACAATGATGAATGTCTGAAAAAATTGTTTGGAGGGTTTTAGCCCTAATGGATGGAGGCCTGGTGACAACCAGGAGGTCGCTCAGCCAGTCGATGCATTGCCTGAGGGTGCTACTTGGCCTCATGACTCCTTCAATCAATTGGGTCAGAAATTGTTGGGTTATATGGCAGATCCCTTTAAATTCTTCCATCACTTTTGCAGGATGAAGCTTTTTTCATTTGCTCTTGTTGATTTTGCACAATGGGGGTTGTTGAGTTAGATATTAATTTGTTAACTGCCCCCACTGATCACACGATTATTACTGGTGCAGGAATCGATAAGGGCTTCAATGACACTTTAAGTGGGATTGATAGCATATCTCACAAGCTCATCAAGGTTATAGATATTGATTTATTGGTCAATAGGGCACGTAAGAAGTCCAAGACCGCCACGGGAGCTATGCGTATTGGTTTTGCAAGTGAGGAGAAAGGCAATGGCGTAGAGTTGGAGCATCGTAGTAAAAGGATAGCAAATCCTATTGGGGTTGTTGCTACTATTACTGGAGTTTCAAGTCCTTCCATTTTTATACTGACTAGCTTACCATTTGCTTCCCCTGCTAGTTTTTCTTATCAGCATTGATGAGGATACCCCTTCACTTATTGCTCGTGTTTCTTCTTCCATGCCCATTGTTAGAGAAATACCGATCAAGGGTAATAGAGGTTCATTTCCTTGGCGTGGGGACTCGAGCTTATAGGGGTACCCTTAAAACCCTGATGTCGCGGCCCATAAATGACATGCTTCAGTTCCAGAGGCTACTAGACCAATCAATACACAACTGCCCCTAGCATCAAGCTTATGTTCTTCTCTACGATTCTTGCTTTCTAAGGCCAATATGATTAGATTGAGGTATGATGAGGCCCATCAGAGGGAGCTCGTGGTTACTAAGGTGGAGTTGGCCAGAGTTCGCGAGCAACACCGTAAGTGGATGGAGGAAAATGAGCTTATCATCAAGCAAAACAAAGATCTCACGGAGTGTTTGGCAATCGTTGAGACTAAAGTGGAGGGGTTATAGAGTGAGGTGGTCGCTAAAAAAGAAAGCAAGAAGTTTTGCAAGCTGAGTTGGACAGGTTTATAGAAGAGCACCCAGCCAAAACAGATAGGATTATCTGGGACTGCCAAGATCAAGTGGCTAGTACGATAAGGGAAAAACTTTCAGTCCTGGAGGATTTTAACAAAAAGACTGTTGAGAATGTTTTAAGTTCTATTTTGAAGCTAAAGATGAACATATTGCACCATGCTCAGGTCGTTGGTGGTCCCTTTGATGTTCACAAAATGGATCTCGAGGCTCTTTAGGGGGTGGATATAAGGGAGCAACTCAATGACTATGAGTATGATAGAACCCCCCGAGGGCCTCCTCTCCCTCTGCTTCACCACCCGCAATGGTATGGGATTTTTTGAAATAAGCTTTTCAGCCTAAATCAAATTCCCACCCATTGTGTTTGCGGTATGGAGCCAGCTTCAGTCGAGTATGACATGTGCTTTTTAAGGCATGCCACTTTAGCAAAGGTATTTTTACATACCCCCCACTATGCCCGATATTCTAAAAAAAGTCCCCTTTTACATAGAAGAGGTCGGTAAAGCATAGCGTTCATTTGCTAAAGCAACAACCAATGCCTTCTTGTCATCTAGCTTTTCTTTTTTATCGGAGCGAAAGCTAAAGTAGTACTCTATAACTAATAGGGTAGAAGTATAGGCTTTGAATTGTAGCTCATGTTACATGAGGCATCGACAATTTTTCAAAGGAACACTCCACTATGAAATCAACCAGCACATGTCCCTTTATTGTGGTTCACAAGGAAAAATCTATCTTGTGTTCAACGAGCTTAATAATCCAGTTCTTTACCCTTCACAAAGTATTTGCCTTGGATAGTACTTCCTTCATAGGCTGATTAGTGACCACAACAACCGGATAAGCTTGGAAGTATGGCATAATTTGCGAGCTACAACAATCAAAACATAGATACATTTTTCTATTTTTGAATACCTCAGTTCACCATTTTGGAGTACCTTGCTGACATAGTACACTGGGAATTTGTGGGCACCCTCTAACTTAACTAGTACTACAGCAACTGTCTCTTCTAAGGTAGCCAAATATAGATAGAGTGTTTCTCCTACCCAAGGTAATTTCAACAATGGAGGGGAGGTGAGGTATAACTTCAATTCCTCGAAGGTTGTTTGGCACTCTTCTGTCTATGAGAAAGAGGCTCTTAAAGCTTTGAATAAGGGGAGACACTTGTCTGCCATCCTCGAGATAAATATGTGTAGTGTAATTACTCTTTCCATGAGATGTTGTATATCTTTTATTATTCGTGGAGGGGACGTTTCCATGATTGCTTGGATTTTCTTTGGGTTTACCTCTATTCCTCTTTCTAAAATCATAAAGCCTAAGAATATGCCAGCACGCACCCCAAAATCACACTTTTCTGGAGCCAGTTTCATGTTGGGAGCTCTTAAGATTGTGAATGTCTCTAATAGGGTTCACACATGTTCACCCATGGAATTTCTTTTCACTAAGATTTCATCGACGTAGACCTTGAAACCAAGGCTTATCTGGTCCCTAAATATCCTATTCGCCAACCTCTGATAAGTTGCGTCCGCGTTTTTTAGGCCGAAGGGCATAACTGGATAGCAAAATAGTCCATCTTCCATGATGAAAGTTGTATTTTCCTAGTCGTCTTGTTCCAACACGATCTGGTTATAATCTGAGAAGGCAGCCATAAATCTCAAGAACTTCTGTCTCGCTAAAGCGTCAACCAATCAATCGAACGAGGGTAGGGGAAAGCTGTCTTTAGGGCATGCCTTGTTGAGGTTGGTGAAGTCAATACGCATCCTCCACTTACCGTTAACTTTCTTCACCATTACCACATTTGAGACCCAATCTAAATATTCCACCTCTCGAAGGAATCCTGCCGATAATAGCTTAGCGACCTCCTGTGTCACTGCCTCTACCACTTGATGCATGAACTTTTTTGTAACAACCTATTTTTTAGTGGTGACGGAATAGTGGTTTTGGGACCACAAATTTCTATCGTATTAGCCGTAAATATTATTTATAGAATATTTACGGAGTCATTAGAGTCGTATTAAATTTTGGTCAAGAAATTTTAACATTTCAATAGTTAATTAAAGAAAAAAACTAAATTGTAAAAGGTTCAAAACTTGTTAATTATTGCATTTGAATGATTTAATAGCTTAACTAATAAATGTGGGAGGACCAATAAGGCAAATAGACCTTATTAATAAATAGTGGACGGTAATGAGGTTAAAAATCAAAGAAAAATTGAAAGAAAATTTATTTAATGGTAATTTTGTAATTAGTTCAAAATTAATAAAAGAAATTGAAACAAAAGGAATTTATTTTCATTTCTCTTCATTCTTGGCCAAAAAACACCATTGGAGACCTAGGAAGCTTTGGTCATCTTTTTGCCTTGTATGGTATGGAAATTGACCTGTTTTCTTGTAATTTTTATGTTTTTGAGTTCGTTGCAACTAGGTCCAGCTAGCCCGTACTTTGATTTTTGAATATGTTTTTTGGAAGTTACCATTGATGAATCTTGGTTGTATGAGATGATAATTATATATTTGAAGCTTTGACTATGATATTTGGTTGTTTTGTTAAGTGATTTTTGTTGGATTTTGATTTAAGGATTAAATTGTTAAAATGTCAAAATTTAAAGGTTTTATGGTGAATTTGATGTATAATAGGGACTCTTAAAGGGACTAGAATATTCGAATGTAATTTGATTCTTAAAAATGGTCAATTTGATGATTTTTGGTTAGAGGACTAAATTGTAAAAGTTGTAAAAGTTTAGGAAAATGTGTGATTAATAAAAAGTTAAGGGTCATATGCATTGAATGGAATGTGAAATTGTGTATGAGATTAATATATTGAGTTTAATTACTATATAGATCAAGATTTGAATCAGAGAGACAATAACCGAGGAAAAGGGAAAATAATGGAATAGTCCCTACGTGTGGGTCGGAATTGAATAGTAGGTAAGTACATAGTATGTCAATAGGTAAATAAAGTTTTACTTGTAATCTTATATTATTGTTCTTTAATTAACATGTATATATAATTATTGGTGACCCTGTTTTTACTTCGGTACCCCCGAATGCACATACGTGCCCCTATTTGTACTTTGGTACCCCTAAATGCACATACGTGCCCCTGTTTGTACTTTGGTACCCATGAATGCACATACATGCCCCTATTTGTACTTCGGTACCCCTGAATGCACATACGTGCCCCTGATTGTACTTTGGTACCCCTAAATGCACATACCTGTCTTATTTGTACTTTGGTAATCCTGAATTAAATAATATATGCATTGAGTTTAGTTATACTTAGATTAAAGGTTATAATATGTCCTTACTAAGCTATGTAAGCTTACCATTTTTTTCTGGATTGTTTTATAGATAATCGTTGGTGACATTTTGGAAGGATCAATCAACCGACTCACACTATCCATCTAAGTTGGTAGCTTTTGTGTCTCTTAGGGTAGTGTCATGTATAAATAGATATATGTAGTTTAAGAATGAGATGTGTGTTTTGTTTAAGGTATATTTTGTATGGATGAAACAAGTATACTTATATTTCATAGATAAACATTGATGGTTAGTTGTTGATTGAAGTGAATTTAATCATGGAACAATGCTTATTTGCTTAATGTCATATAAATGAGGTCTTTTAAGAAATTTGTGATCAATTGTTTTGTATATAATGTGGTGCCTTTGAATGACATATTGGTTGGGTGATATAGATTAGTTGATTCGGTATATTTAAGTATGTTGTGGTAGTGCCTAGGTCTATTGAATGTGTGTATAATTGGAGTGGTGGAATAAGTTTGGTTTGGTCTTGAAAAGAGCATGATTTTGGGTCAAATTTGGTGCACACGCCTGGGACACAGGCTGTCACACGACCATATGTCATTTGTAAGGTTCTTAGAGTTTCAAGTCAGTGAGTTACATGGCCTATCTCAAGGCCTAACACACGGGCATATGTGGTATCAGTGAGCTACACAAATGAGGACATGGGCTAAAACACGGTCGTGTGTCCCTTATTCGAATGTTACACAGCATAGGGTGATGTCACACAGCCTGGCCACAGAGTCGTTTTACCCATGTTTTCAAAATTTTACAACTTTTTCCTAAAATTTTTGATTTATTTCAAGTTAGTCCCAAATTTCCTCAAAGCTATTTTTAAGGTCTCGAATGCCTAATTTAGGGACAAAATACTTATGTTCAATATGTTTTTGGATTGTCATTTATTTATTTAATGTTATACTGATAATTGTTTCTCGATTGTTTGGTAATGCTCTATAACCCTAATCCCTCGACAAAGACGGGTTAGGGGTGTTACATTTATTCTCTTCTAATTTACTGGCTTTGCCTCTGGGAGGACGTCCAGCTTGTGCACAATCACTTGGGGGTCTACGCCAGGCATGTCCACTGCAGACCAAGCAAAAACATCTGCATTTTTCCTCAAACATCTGACCAACATGTTCTTCTCTTCGTCTACCAAAGCTAAAGAGATTTTGACGATTCTCTCTTCATTGTCGCAAAATAGCTGCAAGGTCTTAGTATGTTCCACAGCTTCGGGTTTTTTGCTCCTATGCTTGTCTCCCACATCCAAGCTATCCAACTCCAGGGCTTGACTTGCTAACTCAGCCTTTTTATAACTTTTCCCTTCAGCCATAGGTTTTCTTGCTTTCTTGATAGATAACATGTGACACTGCCTTGTAGTACGTTGATCAGATTGTAGGAATCCAACCCTAGTCTTTGTCAGGAACGTAATTTTCATACAGAATGTTGCGACCACCATCCTCGCCATCTTCATTATCATTCTTCTGAAAATGGCGTTATATGGCATCGGGTGGTCCACCACATAGAACTAAACATACTCTGTGGTAGTGTGTTTGCCATCCCCCAAGGTGACTGGGAGGGTAATTGAGCCTTTTATCTCGACTAAGTGGTTCGCAAAACCGTACAACGAACCAGCTCTGGAGAATGCTTATGCTTTTAATCCCATTTTCGGGTATGCTTCCTAGGATAACACTTCCACTAACTTCCACTGTCAACAAGTATTCTCTTGACCTCGAATCTGGAAATTGTTGCCAAGACCACTATAGGTTCATTTCACTTTTCATCGTGGGCCAACTCTTCATCGTCGCCACGAAACTCAATGCTCCATTTTTCCTATCGACGCGGCCCTTGGAAGCACTAACTGACATCACACTTCTCATGTGTGCCCTTCTTTTTGTGTTGGAACCTGCCCATTCGTCATTTGTTCCTACGATCACATGAATGGTGCCTCAAACCTTTTTCTTGCCCTTGGGGTCACTGCACAAGCTCTGACCCTGTTGCGAACCACTCTGATTCACGTATTCTGTGAACTCGCCATTTGGGACTGCTTCTGCTATAGCATCTTTTAGCATGAAGCAATACTCGGTCTTGTACATCATCATGGAAAGCACATCGATCCCTTGAGTTCAACCTTCTCCCCATGCTCCTTATTGAGGGTGGCTAGGGCAAGATGCCAAGGCTCTTAACCTGGCTAATGATCTAAGTTCACATAGCATTCAGGGGGTATAAGCCTCAAACCTTCCCTAGGGGGTGTATCTTTTGGCGTGCTCTTTCTAGGGTCTTTGGAGGCCTTGAGGGTATCACTCTGGGTCTGACTTCTTTGTGGCCTGTTGTTTCTTACTCGTAATAATTGCTAATTATCAAGTTGAGGGACCTTCGCAAGCTCTTTGAAATAAAGTTTTCCCCCTAAGATTAAAGAATTTCTTTGGCACTTATTACGTGATTTTGTTTCGTACAAAAGTAAGCTTCTACCTTATAGGATTAGTATTAATCCTACTTTCCATAAATTTTAACAAGCTGATGAGAATTTAGATAATGTTTTTTCCATTGCTCGTTTTCTATTTCTGTATAGTAGGAGGTGGGTATTGCGCCATCTTTAGTTTTGGTGGCGGAGTTTGTTTTTTTCTCATTAATCAGCAAGATAATAGAAGGAGGTGGGCTCGAGGCATGCTATGGGGTATTTGGTTTTGTAGAAACATGTAAGTGATCTACCACAATTTTTTGTGGAAAATTAACATTTTTCTAGCAACACCAGACTTCGAAGCCCAAATATTTACATTCGAAAGGTAATATGGCGACACCAATCTTGTGGTGTCACAAAACTGAACGACGATGAGGAATTTTCATTAAGGGTGCTTTTGTCCATACAATGTAATTTAATTAGCTTTTAGGGCCTCTAATGAAACCTAATTAGGTCAGATCAAAAACTCTATAAATAGATATGTTTAAGAGGCTTGGCCAACTGAGCCACTTAATTAGTTTTAGATTTTTATTTCAGTTTTTATTTTCTTTCAATTTAGTCTTAAAACATTTTTTGTTCATGTCTAACTTGGATTCAATTTCGATCCAAGCTTTCAATTAAATAGTTTTTATTTATTTCTTATTGTTTTCCAATCGCAATAGAAATTATCTTCGCAACTGTTAAAGGAAAGATGAATTTCGCACACAAATGGACATTGAAACGGATTTATTTTCTTATTATCTTCTTTTATTTAATTTGCTATTTTTCATGATGAATATGAATATAGGGATCATTGCATCTAGATCCATGAGTGACTAGTTTCCTTAGGAAGATTAACAAACGGATGTGTAACTATTTAACGGACGAATTAGGGTTCAAACTTGAGTTAGTTGGTTTAAATTATGTGCGATTAAACCCTAGGAAGTGATGACCCTAGGAAGTAATTTAGGATACACGAGATCGAGAGATAAGTTTATCGAGTAAACCATAATTTATCCCAATCAAGAAAGTGAGGTCGAGAGATAAGCATGTATAGGTCGATTAATTAATTAGTTAAAGGTGAGAGGTAATAACATTGAAGTGAGTTAATTTTCTATCTTCTTAATTGAATTTAATTTCGACTGTTATTTAGTTGTCATGATTTTAGATAATTATGTTAATTTGATTAATCACTTTTAATTTGGTTATTCGTAATATAATTTTAGATTAGTACTATTTAGCCCTATTAGTGTAGAAAATTAATTTAAGTTTAATTCAACCTCCTTTAGGCACTATCCTCGAAATAATTCCTGAAGTGTTTTGTTGTAACATTCTTTACTATATTATAATTTGCCTTGTATACTTGCGAACACCACTATTTTATTAATTATCTATTTTGTTGCAGTATTTCCAGTCCAGACGTTCGCACATCTGACGACGGTCAAGTTGTTGGCGTCCTTGCTGGGTAGGTTTCTGTATTAAATTGAAAATTTATTTTTTGCATTTTAATAGGATAAATAGGAATGCTTAGAATTATAGATGTGAATTTTATTTTTAGTTATTTTTATTTTATTTTATTTTTCAGTTATTGATTTTATTTCAATTTCTCTTTAATTTTAATGTATGACTCGAAGTGGAACAATCCCAATCGAGCCAAATCCTAGACTGGAGAGAATTTTGAGGCGAGCCCGTCAACAAATGCAAAAAATTCCACTGGTGGTAGTTGACTTACCTCAAGAAAATCCTTTGTTTGATGAACCACAAAAACCACCAGCACAATTACAAAGAGAGCCACTGATGGCTCAACAAGAGCGAACGTTGCGCGAATATGCATTAGCTACTTTAGATGCAGTCCAATGTAGCATCAAGAAGTTGGTGATCAACACCAATAATTTTGAAATTAAGACGGCCACCATCCAGATTCAAAATAATTTGCAATTTCAGGGCAATATGATGGAAGACCCGAATCAACAATTAAAGAAATTCCTACAACTTCGCAACTCATTTAAGTATAATGGGGTTACTAATGATGCAATCCATCTTCGGTTATTTCCCTTTTTGCTATGTGACAATGTATATAAATGGTTGGATTCGACAGAGGTTGATTCTATCACGACGTGGGACGAACTAGCAGGGAAATTTTTACACAAGTTTTCCCCATTAGTTGAACCATCTAATTGAGACACGACATTGCCAACTTCAAGCAATTCGAAGGCAAAAATTTATAGGAAGAGTAGGAATATTTTAAATCATTTCTAAGGAAGTTCCCACATCATGGCACGCAAGAATGGTTGCAGTTGCAAATCTTCTACAACAGATTGGATGGAAGCTTGGGAGTCGAATTAGATGGACCATGTAGCAGGTCCTTCATAACCAATGCATACAAGCAAGCCTGTCAATTGATCAATGACATGGCTATGAAATCGTATATGTGGCCCAATAAACGCTTGCCTTATAATCCAAAGTCGTCAACGACTAAAGTAGTCAAAGAGGATTATAAGTATCAACAGATTTTGGAAAAGTTACATTGTCTTGAGACCACTGTAATCGATCTTTGAATGATATCACTCAAGAAACATCCATCGATAATGATCATGTGGGTTGTGGTCAACGATTGGATCGAATCGAAGGTGAGATACACCTAATGAGATTCGACATTCAACAAGTCAATACTGAATGCACACAAAATCATTTTGATGTGGCCGAATTAAAAGAAGAAATGCACAACATTGTAAGTGCGTTGAATGAGATACAAAGACAAATGGGTACGGGTATTCTGAGCAACATGGAAAAAACCCCCCGAAAGAACAAAAAAGAACATGTAAATGCTGTTGCACTTTGTTCAGGGAAGAATTTGATAATCCCAATTCTACCCATGGAAAGGGAGGATGATAAGGTTGAGGCAGTTGACGAAACCCTTAATAGGCCTAAAGTTGATGAACAAACAGAGAAATTACCCGAACCAGTAGCTGAACCAAAAAACGCTCAACATTCTAAAGTAGTGTCCAAGCACATACCATTTGAATGAAGGTTACAGGACAAACAATGAAGGGATGAGGTGAAATTCGTAAGTTTTTTGAATTTATTTAAATCCCTTAACGTAAATTTGCCAGTATTGTTGTAAATACAAAAGATACAGAAATATGTCAAATACCTAAAAGAAATAATGTCTAGGCATAATAAACTAAATAAAGGTGAGCAAATTAATATTGAGGCCTTTTGTAGTGCAATTATTGCCCGAAAAATACCCCCAAAATTAAAAAATTTGGCCAGTTTTACAATTCCTATCAAGATAGGGAACAAATATTTTAGCAAGGCCATTTGCGATTTAGAGGTCAGTATCAATTTGATGCCCCTATCAATTTATTTAAAACTCAGATTAGGGGAATTGAAAAACATGACAATCACACTACAATTAGCTGATAGATCTCTCGTACATCCCAAAGGTGTACTTAAAGGTGTGTTGGTTAAGGTGAGGGGTTTTATTATCCCTATTGATTTTTTCATCCTCAACTTCAAAAAAGACCAAGATATTCCCTTTCTGTTGGGTAGGCCATTTTTGGCTACTTCTAGGTCGACCATCAATCTCAAGAAAAATGAGTTGATTATAAAAATCAATGGCGAAGTAGAGGTGTTCAAATGTGGCCACGACTTCCACAATGAGGAATTAGGAAACAAATTAGGGGAGGGTTGTTATGTAATTTCGTGTATTACCCCTAACGACCTTGGTTAGAGGTATGGCATTAGTTCAATGTGTGTAGGAAAACATGGATTGAGGGATCACGAAAAGTGGAAAGACCTCGGATGAAAGGGAAGATGTTGGATGGACTGTGACGATTAACAGCGGAACAAGAAGTTGGTGGATGAATTTGACAAGCTATCGAACGAGTCTGGTAGACACTCCTAATTAATCATTGAAAACTTTAATTTGAGTTGTAAATATGTGTAAAATCATTTTTATTTTCAAATTGTGGACTTTAATTAGGTTAGAAAATTGTAATTAGGATAGGAACGCGGTCGTAGGAAGTTATGGGAAGGCTAGCAGTGAATTTTTGTTAACTAGGAGTAAGCGGAAGGGATCAACATGCCCAAAACGTGGGATAAATTAAAAAACAAGGTTGTGTTAGGACTGTAATAGCCAGCCCGACGTAGACTATATAGATACTTGTTGGTGTATAATCATAGAAGCCAAGGGTAGTAAAAGGATTAGACTAGTAACTAGTCCGTTAAATGTTTGGATGGCATGTTGTGATGATCCTTTTGTGAGGATTACCTCGCTAGAATTTTCCATTTGGCAAACTCTATGGGTTCGACGGACTCTTTTGGGGGACAATCCACCATCCCTAGATACTTTGGGTGAACTTGTTAGTTCGCGGAGTGATAGAATTGTTTTTCATGCTTTAACGAGAAAACGCTGGCTCGGTGAGCACCGTGAGAATCTAGTCAAGACTTAGTTGGAATTGAACTAGAGTCTGTAGATGATAGTCTGATGTGTTAGGTATTTGAATGACTGGTTTAGTTGGCTTGTTTTAATGTACAAGCAATGTTTACTACTCGCTAAGCTGATTAGTGGTAGTGGTTATGTTTGGTAGATGATTAGGCAAGCCTATCATTGAGTTACGGGCTATAGTGGGATTTTCTTACCTTCTACTAACCTATGTCCTCACTGTCTGTGCTATATAAGGATGTCGATAATCAGCATGTTTCAGCTTTGTTTTTCTTTGAGTTCTTCCCTAAGACTTTGGAATTATCTTCGCTGGAGAAGATGAGGAGGGTTTCCAGTAGCTAGTAGAACACCATTGATAAGTTTCAGCTTACTGATAATTCCTGAAAACTCTTAGGGTGACGTTGAGGAAATTTACGTTTCCACATTAGCGCATGCTTGATTAAATTCTAGTAGGAAAACAAACTAATGATCATGATTGTTTCTTATTTAGCTCAAGAAGCTAGTGACTGTTCGAGCAATCGAGTTAAAGGACCAGTAGAGTAGATTCTGTCTTGAAGGTTGTTGGTGAGTTCCATCTTACTTCCTTTGAGTTATGAAAAATCTATGATATGTGGGTTGTGCATAGTAAGTTATTGATAACTCTTGAGAAAATTTATATTTCATGCCTTTAGATCTAGTTAATTGTGTGTACTTAGGTACATTTAGTTGCATTTTAGGACATTTCATTAATATTTTTCTTATTTTAGCATTACATTAGGAGCTTGGATTGTACTTAAATGTTAGTTATTTTTTATTGCTTGTGGAAGGGTTGTGTGTGGTGGTGGATTGGTAGGTGCAGGTTGAGGAACAAGAAGTAAAGAAGGAAGGTTTGTCAGGACAAAGGATTAGACAATTTGTCAACAGGAATGCTACGGAAATGCTAGAAAGTTGTCAAGTCAGCACTCAATGCGTACTGGGCTTAGGCCCAGTTGAACTTGTACCAGATATATCTACCTGAAAAAGAGGGAAAAAATCATGGTTGTTGGATTTACCATAGGGAAAGCGATTATAAAAGCACAATAAGGATATCCTAGAAGGGGGTGGAGAAAAAAAACAAAAGAGAAAGAATAAAGGGTAGCGGCTGAGTAGAGACGGGAAGAGCGATATGAAGGCAGTCCCTCTCAGCCACCACAGGACATCGCTAGAGTGTGGGTTGGATAAGCGAAAGCTATCTTCCTAAACTTCTTCCGTTATTTCTTGATTACTCTTCGTAAATTGATTTGATGAAAACAATGTTGAATGATACTTTGGATTTGAATTTTAATTTCCAACCCATGAGCTAAATCTCATAGGGTTGGGATTACTTGATAAAACTCTTGTTTTCTTTAGTGATTGAACCGTCGATCTATTTTAATACACTATTTCATTCAATGGTTTTTGAAAAAATTGGATGTTTGCAAACTCTATACATAAATGGATGTACAACATGTTCATTAAATTAATCTAATTCTAATAAGGTTAGGTTAATGGGATTGAAACTGAATGATAGGAGCAGGTGTTCGATCGAATACTTGTAGCAGCCTCTAGACATAGAGTAGTGTTCATACGGAAAGAAAACAAAACAGTGCAGGGTACCGTGCTAAAGGCCTATAGGCATATATCGCTTAAAGCAAGGTAACTTGAGGTCTTGTTCTCGAAAAAAGCAAACCATTTTAGAACTCTTTTGAGGAGAAGATTGAGTATGGTTTTACCAAGGCATTACTGTTAGAAAGGGCAGATTCTTAGTAATACCGACCATCCAAATCAACATCATAGACCTTCTATCCTTTGCCATAGTATCTTCACCATAGCATTTTTAGTTGTTTACTTGTTCATTTGCACATTATTCACTTAATTATTCTCGAATTTGTCATTGCATTATTACTCTTGTCTTGTCTTACCGTAGCATTTTCCATTATTTATTTGTAACACCCCTAACTCGTCTCCGTCATCGGATTGGGGTCATGGAGTTTTACATTAACATTTCAAACATTTAACACTACTTAAAATTAAATATTCAATATAATTACAATTAATCAAATCACAAACCATTCACAAAAAACATACACTTACGGGCCTTAAATCAAGTTTACGGGGCCCTAAAAAATAGATTGGAAACATTTTGGGGTTAATTCAACATAAAACAGACAAGTTAGGAAAAAGTTAAAAATTTTGAAATCAGGGGACAGACGATCGTGTGTCACAACCCAGACTGTGTGGACATTTGAAGTCCAGACACATGGCCATGTCCCAGCCCGTGTGTCCGCCCGTGTGGATATTCGATGTTGAGTCACATGGTCGTGTTGTTGGCCGTGTAACAATCTATTTCAAGATACACGGTCGTGTCGCAGGCCATGTGAAACCTGCACCTAAAGCTAATAAGACACACGACCGTGTGGGTCAAACGATCATCCAGTAGCCCGTGTCTCAGGCCGTGTGCACCAAATTTTGCTTTAAAAACAAGGTAAAATTTACACCTAACTTGGCCACCAATCCACACCTAAAACCATAACAAAAAATACTCTTAAACAAGTCAAAGCATACCAGTTACCTACAATTCATGTGCCTAACCAATGTGCCCTCATTGACACTACATTTAAATCATCGAATACAAGCCAATATTTCATCCATCCTTTATCTAACCAATATGCCATCCAAAGGCACCTCAAACAAAGACTAATTATTCATTAACCATGTTAAAGAGCATATGAAATTAACCACTTTCTCATCCACAATCAACATTCACCAAAATGACCAAATATAACCAATCTTACCAAGTTGCCATTTCACAAAGCATTTACCAATTGACAACAACAATTATACACATCCAAAAGGGTCAAGCTTATAAACATGCTTATATCATTCATAACTATATACAAACATTTGTTTCAAGATATTACATAATTCTAAAGTGTATATCACTTTCAATATAAGTAACTTATACTAGATTCAACCATAAACCAAAAGGCTATTACTCAAAATATCATTATCTTAGGTACATACCATGACACAAAAAGAAATACGTCACCAACGTTGAGTTCGGGATTTGTCATGGATGTTGAACCGTTTAACAAAAGCAAGTACCTAATCTGCATTCAAAGAAGGGTTCAAACAGTAAGCAAACTCATTCCTTCAAAGAATCACACTTACACCTAGTGACCTAAATTTACATTCCATAATTTATAAGTTTATCTCCATGGAATTTAGCAAACTGCTTAATAATTCATTTAATACCTCTTCCATGATATCTTTCACATACGAATCTTTTCCACTGGATTTATTATACCTTGTCGACATGAGTAATTTAATGAATGGCACCAGTGCCTAACGATAAATTTGTAATCAATTTTTACGGCCCACGCTAGTCGGGGAAACCAACATATATAATGATGTTCCGAGCACTGGTCAGATAAACTGATGGAAGTTGTGGCCAATGCTAGTCAAATAAACCAAAAGATATAATGATGTGCCCAGCACTAGTTATATAAACTGATGAAAGTTGCGCCTAGCGCTAGTCAGATAAATCAACAAATATAATGGTGTGCCCAACACTAATTAGATAAACTGACCAAAGTTGGGCCCAACGCTAGTCAAATGAACCAACAAATATAAAGGTGTGCCAAGCACTAGTCACATAAACTGACGAAAATTTTGGCCAACGCTAGTCGCATAAATGGCATTATTCGTTAATACAATTATTACATCCTCAATACCTTGTTTCACAATTACATCAAACACAACCACAACCAAAGTACATTTTTTATTTATCTCATATTCAATCATATAAACATTCATATTCCTCAATTCAATTGAATTAATCAATTACCTTAAAAATATCTTTAACATTAAGTACTAGCTAAACTAACTAAAATGAATTAATGAGTTTGATTTCAAGGACTATGAACTTACCTAGAACCGAAGACAATTATTCCACAACCTTCTCTTTTCCCTGATTTAAACTTAATCCACTCGTTTCTTGATCTAAACATAATAATTTAATTTATTAAATAATTCAAATACTATATTAAGCTCAAATTGAAGCCATCCTACCATTTAATTACATTTTTACATATTTGCATTCAACATTTACCCTTAATACAATTAAATCCTCAATCCTAAATCATGTTATTTAATTACGATCAAGAAAAGCCCATGTAAATCAATTTTTCCACAAGGTCCAAAACAACTAATACTTTCAATTCATTCACAATTTAATCCTTGAGTTAACTATTTCCATAATCAAGTCCCTAAACTTAAAAATCATCAAGAATCATTTAGCAAAGATGTTTATTTAATTACCAAACTTGATATCCAACACAATAACACCAAAAACTTAAATTTCCCTTCAATGGCAACCTCCAAAACCTTCACTAAATCTAAATATTTCAACATGGGTAAGTTGATTCATGACCTTCAGGTTCTAAAACTATAAAATTTAAGTAAAGATGATCCAACTTACCAACTAAATTAAGCTTCACATTTGAACAACAATGGCCGAAAGTGTTATTTCTCTCTACTCCAAATCGGCATGCAAGGAAATAAAGCTTCAAACTTACTATGATTATTATTTTTCTTTTCCACTGTCTTATATTTTTTTCTATATTATAATATTTCATTTTTCCTTTTATTTAACATCTTTTGCTAGTTAAAAATATATATAATACAATATCATCTTATAAATTATATCAATCATACTCATCCACCAACACATTTATATCATGGTCTATTTATTTAATAAGTCTCTTACTCTAATTTCACCATGTAATTTGATATTAACCACTACGTTTATCACATACTTAATTTAGTCCCTGTACTTTAATTTAACACTTAATATTTAAAATTATCTAACTAACATTCAATTCTATTCTAAGGAAACTCTATAAATATTTAATAAAAATATTTATGAACCCAGTTCACGAAAACAGAGTCCTGGAAGTACATTTCTTGACACCTGTAATTTTTGGGTCGTTACATTATTAATTTCACATGTTGCACACATCATTATTCCTTCAAATTACCACCGTATTCTTATCATTATTTTTGTCATAACATTAATCATACCTTACTCAAATAACTCAACCAAAATAAACCATTATAATCCCTGTGGAGACGATCTCACTCGTCACTTTATTATTTGATTTGACGTGACAATTCGCATATCATTTCACACGCAACAAGTTTTTGGCGCCGTTTCCAGGGATCAAAAATTTGGTGAAATTTGGTTCTGTTATTTTACTAATTCCACTAGTTTTAGTTAACTTAGTTGTATTTAATTTCTATAAGTTTGTTATCAGTGCATGAATAGAGGCTAGGGACGGGAATGATCCTAGTTTGAAAGATCCATTAAATCTAAATGGTCAGGATGTTGATCTTCCTATTCATCGTGTGATAGATAAACGAGACAGGCCAATTCGAGAGCATGTTGTGCCAATTTTGGATTACTTGAATCCAGGGATAGTTAGACCACGCACACAAGCTCAGCAATTTGAATTGAAACTAGTAATGTTTTAAATGCTGCAAACTGTTGGACAATTCAATGAGTCGCCAAATGTGGATCCAAGACTGCACTTAAGACTTTTTCTAGAAGTCTGACTCATTTAAACAATAGGGTGTTCTTGAAGACACTTTACGACTTAAATTTTTTTCATATTCCTTGTGAGATCGAGCAAGAGCATGGCTTAATACTTTGCTGTCAAGAATAGTGGCATCATGGAATGATCTTTGCCAGAAATTTTTGCTATGGTATAATCTACCAAATATGAATGCCAAGATTAGAAATCACATCACATCTTCTCAACAATCGGAGGGAGTTGGGAAACAATTGGGGGACAATTAGAAAAAAGATCCTTGGATAGGAGTAGAGGGTAACGGTTGAGACCAAGGCAAAGATGAAAGAAAGAAAGAAAGAAGAAGCCAGTCCCTCTTAGCCATCAATAGACACTATGACACCGAAGCTATAGGCTAGAAAGGCGAAAGCTATCTTCCTGAAGTTCTTTATTTGCATTCTTATTTGTTGTTTCATAAAATGGATTGATGAAAATGATGTTGAATGATATTCTGAATCAGGATGTTATTTACCTGCCCATGAGTTAATCTCATAGGGTTGGGATTACTGGACGAAACCTTTATTTCCATTAATGGCTAAAGCCTAAATTAGTTTTAATTTATTGTTTCATTCAATGGTATTATTGAATTACATGTGTGTGATCTCTATACATAGATGAATATGCAGCATGTTTATGGAATTAATCTACTTCTGAAAATATTAGGTTAGGTAGATCGAAATTGAATGATATGAGTGAGTGTTTAAATAAATACTCATAGTGGACTCTAGACCTAGAGTAGTGTCTAATGCGAAAGGAAGTAGAAATAGTCATAGGAACCATACTCAAGGCCTATTGACATATAATGCTCTAGGTGAGGTAACTTAAGGTCTAGCTCTTGAACGAAGCAGACCACAGTAGAACTATTCCAAGTAGTAGAATAAGATTGAACTTGCCGAGGCATTATTAGTTAATGAGGGTAGGTCCTTAGTAATCATAACCTTACAAATCAACATCGTTGATCCTTTATCCTTTGTCGTAGCATCTTTGTTTTGACATCCTTAATTGTTTACTTGTTTGTTTTGCACATTTTATACAACATTATTATCCTAATTGCCATTGCATTATTATTGTTTTTGCCTTAGCATTAATCTTACTTTACTATAATAAGCTAACCATTTTATACATATCCGATCCCTGTGGAAACGATCTCACTTATCACTTTATTACTTGATTTTAGGTGTACACTTGTATAATTCACATATCATATTAACACGCGGTAAGTTTTTACTGTACAATGTGTGCCTTAGAAAGGAGGTGTCACAGTAATCAACAATGATAACAACAAGCTTATTCTAACTCGTACTATCACAGGATGGAGAGTATGCATGGATTATCGTAATCTGAATCAGGCAACCCAGAAGGACCATTTTCCCTTACCATTTATTGACCAAATGTTTGATAAATTAGTTGGGAAAGCTTTCTACTATTTTTTGGATGGTTATTCAGGATATAATCATATTGCTATAACTCCCAACGACCAAGAGAATAACACTTTCACTTGTCCATATGGTACTTCTGAATTTTGATGAATGCCATTCAGGTTATTTAATGCCCTGAAAACATTTTAGCGCTGTATGATGGCAATATTATCTAATATGGTGGACAATTTCCTTGAAGTCTTCATGGATGATTTCTCTATCTTTAGGAATAATTTTGAGGGTTGTTTGGCAAATCTAGAATTGGTTCTCCATCACTTTGAAGAAACAAATCTTGTTTTGAATTGGGAAAAATGTCATTTCATCGTCAATGAAGGTATTGTGCTAGGTCATAAGATATTGCAGCAAGGGATTGATGTTGACAAAGAAAAATTTGAGGTGCTAGAAAAATTACCACCTCCTACGAGTGTCCAGGTTATTAGAAGTTTCCTAAGTCATGCGGGATTTTATAAATGATTCATTAAGGATTTCTCGAAGATATCTAAACATTTATGCGCCTTGTTGGAGAAAAATAAACCTTTCAATTTTAATGAACCTTGTTTGATCACTTTTGAAAAGTTGAAGAAACGATTAGTAGCAGTACCAATTATAATAGCTCCAAAATAGACATTGTCTTTTGAACTTATGTGTGATGCCAATGATTATGCTATGTGAGCAGTGTTGGGAAAAAGGAAAGACAAGTCATTTCATGCAATTAATTATGCAGGTAGGGCCCTAATGGATGAGCAACTGAACTACACCACCACTAAAAAGGAGTTATTGGTTGTGGTTTTCACATTTGATAAATTTGGATCTTATTTAGTTGGTACCAAGTTACGATCTACACAGGCTATTCTGCTATTAAATATTTGGTGACCAAGAAAGATGCCAAGCCAAGATTAATTCGGTGGATACTTCTGTTGTAGGAGTTTGATTTAGAAATTTGAGACTAAAAGGGGACTGAAAATCAAGTGGTTGATCACCTATCAAGGTTAGAAGGTGGGAATGAAGATGGAAACGTTCAATTTTTTAAGGAATATTTCCTAGAAGAGAAACTATTGTTTGCCACAGCATTACCTTGGTATGCTGATAGAGTGAACTACTTAGTAAGTGGGTTGCTCCCACCTAATCTTAATAGCCAAAGAAGACAAAAATTTCTTCATGATGCCAAACATTATTATTGGGATGAAACCTTCTTATTCAAGTATTATATTGATCATATAATTATAAAATGTGTCCCTGATGACAAAGTACATATCATCCTGCAACATTGTCACTCAGCTCCCTACGGAGGACACTTTGGAGGAATGAAAGCTGCTGCCAAGGTAATCCGATATGGTTTCTATTGGCCAAATCTATTAAAGGATGCCCATGAATTTTATAATTCATGCAATCGTTGTCAGAGGACAAGCAATTTATCTAAGAGACACGAAATGCCACTGCAAAATATTTTGGAGATTGAATTGTTTGATATTTGCAGAATTGACTTTATGGGTCCATTTCCCCCTTCATTTGGCAATCTCTACATACTTGTGGTAGTGGACTATGTCTCTAAGTCGGTCAAAGAGATATCCCTACCTACAAATGATGCCAAGTCAATGCTAAAGTTTCTACCAAGAACATCTTTACAAGATTTGTACACTTCGAGCCATTATCAATGATGAAGGTTTGTAACTCTCGGTTTGTGCAAGTGTACACAATCATTCAAGTAATAAGTAAGGAAATGAGTTATCGTCTCCACAAGGACTGTGTATGTTAATCGATTAATTGTAAAATTATAAGTTAACAATTTGGTGATAAAAACACAATAACTTTAGTGATGATGATTAAACTAGATTAATTTAACTAAATGCAAAATTGATCCCTAATGCAATTTTAATCTAAGTATGCAAATTATCTAAATGTATGAATGAATTTGGTAGCAGAAAACACAACTTCAACAATCAATAACATGAATAGGCTAGGATAACTACATTAATTAACTTGATTCATTTTCATCATGCTTAACAGTGTTCGGAAAACATTCCATGGCAACTCGATCTTTCATGAGTTTGGAAACCAAATTAAGTCATTTTGGAATCTTAACTTAGTGAAACATACATTTTACTGATCATATTAAACTAAGGGTTTCTTAGTATTTATGTGAAGTAACAGGGATGGGTTAAGTTTGAAACATTTTAATCACATAAACCTAAAAACTATGCAAGATAATAGAGTTCATTAAAGTTATTATGAACCTTCAGTTTAGTCGAGTTAGGATCTAAATTAAGCATGCACTTTTCAATTATTGTGTCCACTAGCTGTCGTCTAGTTAGGATCGCTCAGCTAATTCTAATGCATCCAATCATGTATAAATGAAATACATACTTGAATTTAATTGAAAACATGATCGACTGAGGCACAAACAATTTAAGCATGAATCAAACAAATCTCATTGAATTTATGCAATTAACCTAGCTAAACAGATTTAAGCTACTATTTTTTATGTCAAGATCACAAATCACATTGCAAACATAATTAATTTAAAACAAGTAAGGAAAGAATAAACTCTATTTCAAGTCGGTAGTCTCACGGGATCTAATTGAAGGTGTTTTCTTCTGCTCCTCCTGTTGCTCCTTTGTTAATGACTCCTCAAGGTGGCCATCTAATAGATGATCCCTTCAAGGCTTTTTTCGGCTAAAAACTAATGGAAAATGGAATGATAGGCGTGGTGGATGAAGAGAGAAAGAGAGGGAATGAAGAATGTTATGAAAATGAGGGATGAATGGATGAGTAAGGGATGAATGAAAAGGTGAGATAGGTGTCGTAATTATACTTGAAGTAGGTGGGAGATTTTACTAAAAATAGCAACAACAATCCCTTGGATTTCTCCCTCCTATGGCCAGCCATGATATGTGGAAGAGAAGGTGGTTTGGTTGCTTGATTCAAGCATGATTCATGCTTGACTCATGCAAGGGGTGGACGGTTTCTCAAGCAAATCTTGTGTGTCAATTTCCAATGTTCTTCCAAATGTGAGGACCTTCAAATAATTGTCCCAAAATTGATTTCTTGGCTACCAAATTGGGTCTTTCTTCTCTTGAACTGGACGTTTCATGAACCAACTAGCTTGTAGACTTGACCAACATGTATCATCTTTTTCTTATTGGGTCAATGTGACATCTTGATGACCCATTAAGCTTGGTCTTATCGTCCAACACATGAGAATAATAGGTCATGTCCATGAAACATTATAATAAACTCAACTCTATGGTCCTACTGCATAAGTAAATTTAAGATATTAATAAATAACATGAAATACTTTAATTTTATACACAAAATCATATAAAAAAGCATAAATTTGTATACTTTATAAATCTGTGTCCATTATTAACATTTAAGCAAAATTCACTTAACTAATTAACAAATACCCAAGATTAATATTATTTTTTAGTAAAAAGGTGGTAAAAATTACTAAAAATATCATATATAATTTTCAGTTTACAACATTCTCATTTTGATTGCAAATTACTTGCTAATGCTTTGCAAAGGAATGGGGTGAAGCATAAGATTGTCACGGCATATCATCCCCAAAAAATGGACAACTAGAGATCTTTAACAGAGAAATTAAATAGATTCTTGAAAAAGTGGTGAACCCAATTCGAAAGGATTGGTCCTCTAGGCTAGATGAAGCCTTGTGGGCTTATCATACGGCATTCAAAACACCGTTGGGGATGTCACCTTTTAAGTTGGTTTATGAGAAGTCATGCCACCTACCTATTGAGCTAGAGCATAAAGTATTTTGGGCTATTAAAAAGCTAAATAGGGATTGGATCATTGTTCGCCATAAAAGGTTGTTAAAACTGAATGAAATGGAGGAATTCCGGGCGCAGGCATATGAAAAGGCTAAGTTGTACAAGGAGAAGACCAAGCGTTGGCATTATAATAGAATTATGCCAAGGAAATTTGAACCAAGAAAACAGGTGTTTTTGTTCAAATCTGGGCTCAAATTATTCCTTGGTAAATTAAAATCTCGCTAGTCAGGTCCCTTGAAGTAGCACAAGTATACCTGCATAGAGCTGTTAGTATCAAATAACTAAAAATCGGGGTCACATTTAAAGTTAATGGACAAATCTTGAAGCACTACTACAGTGCTCATGTGGATCGTAACAAGCAATCCATTGACTTCCAAGATGTTTGAGATAGCAATTTTTTATTCCTTTCTTTAATTGCTTTACTTTCATTTTGTTTTTATTATTTGTTATCATTAATTATTTAATGTTGTTTCATTTTTGTTTTTGTATTTGATTAATGAGCAGTTTTTCTAGATTTTCGGAGACAGAATAAAAGTGTGGGATTACAAGTTGTGATACTAAGAGGACTTTGCCACAGCATCTCAGAAGAAAATTATGTCACAACAAATTGGGTGAATGAATGCCGAGGTACAAGTAAACATGGGTTGACTGGAAAAAAAAGTCCAAGAGAGAGATTTTTGGATAGTTGGCCCCATTCTGTTACTTGGGTAGCCCAATGAGCTAAAACTTTTTTTCTAAGGTTAGGTCACCTCACATTTTCCCCTAAAAAAATCCTCTTATTTCTCCCCTCCTCTTTGCTCCCAATTCCTGAAGCTGCAGAAAAGGCAACTCAAACTCTTGCGACTAGAGTCGAATTTGTGAATTTGGGAACCACAGCTGATGAAGGAGAAACTGTTGCTGGGGAGCCTGAAAAGACGACATCATTAAATCTTAAGGATGAAGAAGAAGAAGAAGACGAGAAAGATAAAACTACCACTGCCACTACTGCCACCACGAAAGGTAAGAACCCTGTTCCATCCACCCCACCAGCTTTCACGACTGTACAAGACTGTGACATCGATCATCTTATTGATGAGATCACGAAAAATGATAAAGTGGGGGACGAAGTAAACCCCATGAAGAGAAAGTTGCGATATAAAGTAAATGCCCGTAAATTCACTCGCAGGGCCGAATGAAGTAACTACACTCCAGTCCAAGTTAGGGAAGTTTTTCCCTACCTCATGCATTTTATTTCTTTTTCCATGACATTTTCTGTACATATCTATATTTTTATTTTTTTATTGCATAAATGTACATGCATTGAGGACAATGCATCCCTTACGTTTGGGGTGTATTGTGCATTTAGGTTGTATTATATATTTAGCATGTATGCTCATTATAGTCTCGTTAAATTTGTTTTGCCACTACCATGTAGCTACTAAGTATTGTTTTGCCTATGTGGAGTACAATATTTACTTATAATGTTTAATGATGAGCTTAAATTCTTCTGTACACTTAGAACATGTGACAGGGGATTAGGTGAATTTAGCTTAGGTTAGGTTGCTTGAAGATTACCTCCTAAAAATGAAATGTCCTAACCTCAGTTATTTTTGGACTATAGCAAGTATTTTTTTAATGAACTTAGAGACTTTTGAAGCAAAACTCGGTCACATTGCCACCGCATTAATTAAATAAAGGACAGCTGACACTCCAATTCTTAGAATTGCCAAGTAAGTCAGCACCACTTTGTTTGGTCCATCGTGCTGTTGACTAGAAAGGTGAGTCCAAGTAAGAGTGTGTAATAAATAAAAGAAAATTACGGGCACTCCACTGTAGTGACAGGCTAAGTAGCTAATGAGGTAATTGTTTGCTCCATCCCTCTTCTAAGTTAAAAGCCTTAGCTTCAAGAGTGATTTATATTTAAATTGTGACATGATTAAGTACTAGGTAATTCAGTGTATGTTCTATTGTGATTATCAAGTCAAAGAATTTTGTGACATGCTTAGTCCCCTAAAATACTTGATAAAAAAGAAAAAAATACAAATAAATATTTTCCAAGGGTTACAAAGTAGCTTGAGTTTAGGTAACAAATGAACTGGGTAAGTTGGGAGATGTTTACTATGGCCAAAAAGCACACATGAGTACTTAGGAAATTTTGTTTTTAAGGAGCAATTTTCTACACTACCTTTGTTGAGCAAACCATTGAAACTCGAAGAAGTTCTGAGAGATAGAAGATTGCTGAGAACTGAAGTCTATATTGTTCTTTGAATGGACTAGCATACAAGGTGGTTATGTGTGTAGGCAAAAGTTGTTGCATTCATGCATTCATGTATATTTTGCTTGAGGACAAGCAATAACTCAAGTTTAAGGGTGTGATAACTCTTGAAAAGAGTTATATTTCATGCCTTTTGTTCTAGTTAATTACATGTACTTAGGTACAATTAGTTGCATTTTAGGGCATTTCATTAGTATTTTTCTTATTTTAGCATTACATTAGGAGCTTGGACTGTACTTAAATGTTGGCTATTTTTAAATATTTGTGGAAGGATTGCGTGTGGTGGTGGATTGGAATGTGCAGGTTGAGGAACAAGAAGTAAAGAAGCGAAGGTTTTTTTGGGAAAAGGGTTGGAGAATTTGTCAACACGAATTCGTGGCAATGCCGAGAAGATGTCTAGTCAGCACTCAAAGTGTACTAGTCTTAGGCCCAGTTGAACTTGTACCAGATATATCTAGAAAAAAAATAAAAGACAAAAAATAGAGGATTTACCTTAGAGAAAAAACACGAAAATCGTAGGCCATTGGATTTACCTTAGAGAAAAAATTATAAAAGCCAAGGAAGGTAACCCTAGAAAGGGGAGAAAAAAAAAGACAAAAAATAGAGGGTAGCAGCTAAGTAGAGACAAAAAGAGGAAGACGAAGGTAGTCCCTCTCAGCCACCACAGGACACTGCATCGCTATTGTGTGGGCTGCATAAGTGAAAGCTATCTTCTCGAACTTCTTCCGTTATTTCTTGATTACTCTTCGTGAATTGATTTGGTGAAAACGATGTTGAATGATACTTTGGATTAAAATTTTAATTGCTAACCCATGAGCTAAATCTCACAGGGTTGGGATTACTTGATGCAACTCTTATTTTCTTTAATGACTGAAGCGTAGATCTACTTTAATACACTATTTCATTCAATGGTTTTTTACAAAATTGCATGTTTACAATCTGTAGACATAGATGGATGTATAGCATGTTCATTAAATTAATCTAATTCTAACAAGGTTAGGTTAATGAGATTGAAATTGAATGATATGAGCAAGTGTTCAACTGAATACTTATAGCAACCTCTAGACATAGAGCAACGTTCATACGAAAAGAAAACAAAATAATGCAGGGTCTCGTGCTAAAGGCCTATAGGCATATATTGCTTAAGGAAAGGTAACTTAAAGTCCTGTTCTCAAAAGAAGCAGACTATTTAAGAACTCTTTTGAGTAGTAGATTGAGTATGGTTTTGCCAAGGCATATGTGTCCACTTGGGTACTATTGGTGTTATGTTTAAACTGGCGAAGTGTTGCTGCTAGAGAACTGTGTCTAACAAATTAGCATATTATGTCTGTAAGATTGAGTCTTACAAAGATTTTGTATTCCTCATGGGTATTGAATTATGGATTATTGGTATTCTCGTGTTAGTCTTGTATCTTTTTTAAACTCACTAAGTTCAATGAATTTACTTAGTTATTTTTCTTTCTCAAGCGTTGTGTTGTAGAAAGAGATTTGTAAAAGGGGAATATGCCAGAGTTGCATCTATGAGTGAGCCATTTGTGTATTTTTCTATCCTTCATGGCTATGTGGCAGCTGGCGTATACATATGTTTTGTAATTAACTTTTTCTTTTACCTCATAGTTGTATTGTTTCTTCTTAAAAAGAGAATTTACCCTTTATTATTAAAATGTACGCCAAGCTTCCTTGATTTGTGTTTATAAACTCCTTTATATGTATTCATCATTGATGTCAGCGGATGATTAATAAGTTGTCTACTATAACCCCTATTGTTTTCTCCTTTAAAGATGCATTACTGATTTACAAAAAAAAAAAGAAAAGAATAATCATTTGTAACTAGAAAGGGGAAATTTTCGTAATTGTTTCCTCAATGATTTAAGTAAAACCAATGAATTTTGAACCCGTTAATAATGTCTCAGTCCGTTAGGTGGTATGTCTGAGTAAATAATGTACGCCAAGTCTTCCTGATGGGCTAGGAGGTATTACAGCAGCACTGAACCTCGGTGTTGCGACATGAAACTTCAAACCTCTAGAATTTTCAAAATTAAGGTCGTGTCGCGACACCACTTCTCTCTGTCGCAACACCACACTTCAAACTTGAAAACATTTCAAATTCCAGAAAGTTTCTCAACACCGCACCTTAGTGTTGCGATACGGCATTTTGAAGCAAAAATAATTTAAAATTTTGGGTCTATGTCATGACATTGTGTTCCCCTGTCGTGACACAGAACTTCGAACTTAAAAGCTAAGGAATTTGAAATACGATGTCACAAAACCAACACCCTGTGTCGCGACACCGGCATCAAGTCTACAATAATCTAACTCATTTTCTGTGCAACCTAGTCGACCCCTATATAAACTAAACCCATTTTAAACCCTAATCCCCACCTTAAACACACTCTAAATAGCCTCCTCAACCCTCCAACAATAGTTGACTCTCCGTTACTCACCTCTGCTTCCATTTTCACCAATTTCGTGAGACTCTCCACCTACACGCACGCCACTATTATTGTTTTTATACTCTTCTCCATTGATAGCCGCCTCGTCAAGCAACAAAGCGATGAAACATTTTAAACTTTGTTTATTTTATTTTATCGTTTAAGTTGTTTTGGATTTATTTGAAATATATATTTAAATGGCTCCCAGAAAGTACGTCGCACCACGCAACCGAGCGAATTGGGGGAATTCGATTCCACATGATTTTGGAGCCAAGAAGTCGAAAATAACTTCTTGAAACTCTAAGGAAAGACTTTCATCCAAGAATATAGGTTTGACCCGTTGTTCGATTTGAACGATGAGATATAGAATTTAGTTCGAGCAAACCATTAGATTGATTTTTGTCTCACATCTAAAGATTAAGTGATCGACTCTATGGTGTACGATTTTTATGTATCCCTTAAGGCAAATGAAAATAGCAAAGTCCTAAATTTCAAATATCAACATGTCAGTGTTCGGGGAAAAGAGGTCTCCGTTACTCCCTGTAATATTTGTAAATTTTTTGATGCTCTGTATTAATTCTCAGATGCCCTTGATGAATTAGATATCTATTATTTCTGAGATATAGATATGGATGAAATTTTTAATTATTTGACAGAGGGGAGAGGCATTTGGATATGCTAATCTAGCACCAACATCCCATTATCATTTAATTAGGCAATTATGTTCCCGGTTGTCAAAATGTAGATGTAGTTTATTTGCACTCGTATATTACCGGCCCTGAATGTTTCTAATGTTAACATTTTTTGAGTTGTTCTTCTCTATTTTATTTTCTAGCGGAGAAAGGTGTGCGTGGGTAAGTGGATTTATCAATCCATGCTCACGTGTATCAGCGGCAAGAAGGTCGAGATATTTTTTCCGCACCTCATGACTACCTTATGTAAAAAGGTGAAGGTTCCCATGTTATCAACGGAGTATTTGTTAAGCCAAATAGGAGCCTTATCGGTAGCTCCATCTATACTCAATACGTCCAGCTTCAACAAAATCAAATTTACCAAGTGGAACCAACATCGAAAGAGAAAAATGGACGTCCCACAATCACTAAAGCGGAAGAGTAAAGAGAAGAGTAAATTGAGCTAATGGTCGGTGACATGAATGACATGGAATGGGTCATCCGATGGATGCAAGCAATGACATCGTTAGGCATTGACTATCCCAAAGGTTGGGTATACTCGTACTTGAGCTGCCACCGAATCGATACTCGCCCATGCAATTTTCTAGGCAAGCTAAATACGAGGAAAGGGAGGGGGAAGGAGAAGCGGATGCTAAGGAAGGAGATGAGCAGTACCATGCCTATGTTTTCAACGATGCATTCATATCGGACCAACCATCCATCGAAGGCGTCCAATTTCACAACACAAGCCAGAGCAACCTGACCCAATCTGCTGGGAGGTGGGCGACCGAAGAGGTAGCGAGTCATGGGAAGTACCCAATCATCGAGGAGAATCAATTGGCATACGATTTTGATTAAAGATTTTTTTTTATCTTTTTATTTAGCTTAGTTTATTTTTATTTGGATTGTATAATTTGAATTTGGATTATTTTTATTTTTGTTTGATCTAATTAGTTTTTATTTATTATATGAAAAAAAATATGTGTTTATTCTGTGTAGAAACCCCACAACTTATGAGGCACTACAATATGGAGCTAAATTTGAATGAGCAGGACCACTCGACCACATCCGAGGAAATTCAACGCTATTCCGGGTAGTCTTTTTCTCTTAACTTTTTGGACGCACATTAGGGACAATGTGCCAAATAAAGTGTGGGGGTAACATAGAATTTTTTGAAAATTTTTAAATTTTTGCTTGTTTTTAATTATTTTCGTAGTTATTTTAATTTTGTGTGCTTGTTTGTGTTAGAGTATGCCCAAAGAGTAATCATGAGATGATTGTAATCACATACTTATTTTACCTTGTTTGTTAATATAAGACATTGTCATTATTATTGCAGTTTCATTTCTATGTGTATAAATAAATTGGTTAATTATAAAGTCCTAAGAATAATATGATTATTCTTAAAAAGGTCCTTAGCTGAGTATTGTTGTGGGCTTAGACAATGATAATGCGTTGAGACTAATGTGTAGTTGATTGATGATAAAGTGTTGCCATTGACATAGGAATGTCAAAATCAATAAATGAGTATGTGTTAGAGAAATATACTGGATTGACATGTCATGAGTATGTTTCTTGGATTCTAATGTAATAATACCAAATATTACTCATAATGATAACCTTGTATATGATCCTCAGACTTGAGATCATCATTGTCTAAACATCGTGAGTCGTATTTTTTATAGAGTCAAAAGTTCACCATAACATGTTGTACTATAAAGACTGATGTTGGATATAACACAATCTATGTAGTGGGATATGATTGATGGAGTGAGACTAGAAATGCATGGCCATTGTAACCTCCCAAACCCAGCCTAGACGTTATGGCTAGATTAAGAAGGCTACATTAGCCACCGAAATGGATAAGCTAACTTACATTACTTTTGAAGACCTTAAATAAACTCATTTTAGAGAAAACCGTACTTGTACTTTGAGTTAGCTTAAAAGCATTCATTCATTAAGTCGTGTATGCTTAGGATTCATTTTATTATTGATAGTGTTGTTTTAGAAAAACCATTTTCTTGTCGCTCTTCTTTAAGAAAAAAAACTCGATGTTTAACTAATGCAACGAAAAAACCATTTTTGAAGTCATTTTGGAAACATAGTTGCCTTATCGATTTGTTTTTCAAAAACAGGGCATTTGCAATGCAGCAGAAATTAGGGAACAATGACAAATTTTACTTAAGCTCGATATAATGCATTATCTAGTTATTATGCTTGAGTAATCCATGCATGCAAGAATCCCCAAAAGAAAATTTACAAAGTCACGGACCAAAAATAATTAAAGAAATACAAATCAAAATTAATAGAAATTTATTAATACTTATTAAAAATAGTATGAGGTCCAAGGTGATTCTCCGAATGCCGAGTTTGGTCCTAATTTCGAGGTTTACCTAAAAAGTTAAACACTATTGGGGGTGAGCTTATGAAAAGCTCAGTGTGACTCGAACAATTAATTAAACAAGCATAAATATCGAACATAGTGAAACAAATTAGCTTTAATAGAAGAAAATAGAACCATCATGGGACATCATTCATTCGATTAAGAATCATTAATTTCGATACCATTCAATACAAAAATACAAAACGTATCATAAATCAATAACATTCCAATATGTTGTGAGCATGATGCAATACAAAAAGGTTCCTACCCATACCATCCGCTACACACCACGAGTTTCCCAGAACCCGTCATCCGAGCTCCAAAACATTATGGACTTAAGCCCATTGTGGTTAAAACCACCGATAACAATATCCTGAAAATTTTGCCAGTAAAAATGTAGACAAGCTGCCAGTAAAAATGCGATAAATCGTCATTCCCTTCGGTACTCCAAGTGCAGTGCATTGACTACAAATAATGTGAATTTAATATGTTTCCGGTACTTCACGGAACTCTTCTGTCAACCACAAAATCCCAACCCAATGCATACGCAATATGTCACACAATCCCATACATAATCATATCTCAATACTTTTCACATTCATTTAACATGCCCAGCATGTCCTCAATAATCACATACTTTCAGTAAATGAAAACAGTGTTCCAATATTTCAAATTACCATTGTGTTGGTACCAATCAATATCGTTTAATTTCACATACTTTACGGATTTTCATTTTGCATAAACAACACCATTTTCAGTATACATATAACAAATATCTCATGCGTTTAAATCATACATAATCTTAATATATCAACACATTATATCATTTAGTCAAACATTCTCTTAACTCAAATATGCAATTACAAACTCAATCAAACATTCATACTATCAAACTAGCAATTTTGCCAACATGTCAATCTTTTAAGGCTCGAAACATACCTGGTTTAACCATTCAAAAAATCAATAATTTGGCTATTAAGCCAATCCAATCAGCAAGCTAATTTATCAAATATAACATGATATTTAACATTTTCAAACAATTTTATGAGTTTAGGACCCACACCTTATTTTTCGCTTCCTCGCAACACACTAGCAAATCTTCCAATTTTCCTTGATAATTTGTTAAACGAACCTGAACCAAAATTCAATGTAAATTTAATCAATTTCTTGGCAATGTTCGGGATAGATCTTGGGGTTCAAGATTTCAAATTTTGTGCTAATTTAGATGAGGATAAATGGCATCAATATAATAAAGAAGATGGTGCACAATCTTGACACAAAAAGAAAAAAAAAAGGAGATTGTAAAATGGGAGGTGTAAGCGATGACATTAATGGAGAAAAGGAAAAAAAAATGAAAGAGAGGGAAAGGAGGAGATGAACGGCTAGGGCAATGAGGAGGAGGATTAAAGGCTGATTATTTGTGAAAAATTAAAATTTATACCTAGGGTTACAAGGCTTGGGCCATACATTAAAAACAAGGGGATTTTTTCCAAAAATTAAATTATTTCGCAAGGGAAAGGATTCAAACTTGGGACCTCGTTTAATTTTCATGCTTTCTGATATTTCTTTTAACCATTAGTCTTCTTCCTCATTCTTGAAATAATTTTGCAATATTAATTTTTAAAACAAGGCATGTCACATACTAAGGTTTAATACAAAATTTGCAAAATAATAAAAATGGTGAGAGAAAAGGGATTTGAACTTGGGTTTCAAGGAATGTTTCACTAAAACTTACCCAACAAACCAATACCTCATTTATTTCTTAAAAATGCATATATAATCTTAAAAATTAAAGCATGATCACTCTCTCGATTCACAAACCCGATTCTACTAACCCCCAATTTTTGGGATGTTACAGCCATGCTTGAATAAGTATATGAGATTAGATTATACAAGTGTGACAATTCCATGACTTGTGTCCACTCTAGATATTAAGGATAAAATGATATAATACATAAAAAGATTATCACAGAAAGGTTATATTGAATCATGACTTTTTGTAACTTGAGTAGTAATGATGCTTTGCTAGATGTCACTCATTGCTTGTAATGTTAGAAACATTCTAGTATAACAACCAATATTACAAGAGCCTACAAGATCACACCCTATAGTTGAAGTGAACATAATCCAAATACATTTGGTATTGTATTTAGTTGTCACATGAATTAAATTAATTGTTGAATTAAATTAATTTGATAGTTAAATATTAAACACATTATATGTACAAACTTATTGTATACAAATAGAGAACATAGATAAAATTAATATATGAATTTGATTCATGCAAAATATTAATTATATATATTTATCGAAATTATTAATATAAACAGTTATAATAATTTCGATCAAAATATAAAAGGACATGGAAAGTGATATTCTTTTGGAAAGAATATATTTTTCCTGACTTTCCATTTGTTTCACTAATAACAAGGGAATAATTCTATTTTTATTTTCTGATGTATGATATCAGATTATATAAAAGGAAATGAATCCTTCAGTGTGTTAGGGTTACCAAGAAAACAAAATAAAAAGTCTAGCAACCGTTCTTGAAAAATCTCTCAGAAAAGTTTAAAAGAATTTTGTTGTTCATTCTTTGATTGGGTGGATTACGTAGAGGCCGAGACGTTATTGTTGCGGCTAGGAATCGACATCTCCGAAAGGGATCCTATCAACAACATCATTTATCGCTTTTCAGTTTTTGAAAGGTATATTTTCAACCCTTGTTCAACTCGATTCATTCCTTGTACATGGATCCTTGGTTGACAGTCACCAGAATAACTTTTCCGTTGCGCCACAGGGCACACCGGCAATTCAACAGTTTGTAAATTTAGTGATTGGTTAGGAACATGTAAATAGGATTTTGTGTTCTAATTGTAAATTTAGTCCGACAATAATCAATTTTAAGTTGTTTCATATTAGACTAATTAGTTCACTTTGTTACGTTGTAAATAGGTACAAGCATGTTAAGTGTACCAAATGACAAATATTGAGACATTTAGCGATGACCTAAGGCATTATTTGGTCACCACTAGAGCCAAAAAGCCGACATTATACGAAAATTCCCTAGTACCTACTTTTTTAGCCTAATTCCACTTTTTAATGAACCTCAAATAAAACCACAAGCCCAATACGTAAATTCTTGATCCTTTTTTCTTTTTGGTCCCAGCACGAACTTAGACGTCAAGCCATTAATATTGAAGGTTAGGTAGATACATCACAGATGTTTCAAAATAATCGAGAGTGAAAACTAATGGATAATATAATACAGTGAGTATAAGATTCTTGCAAAGTTCTGTTTAGCAAAGAAAAATGAGTACAAGGAAAACTTTGAAAAGGCCAAAGCCAAGCAAGAAAATCTTGATTGTAAAAAGCAAAGTGAGTAGAAAATAAAAGAAGAAAAATACGCAGTTTTGCACATAAGACCTACTAAGATGATTGTATTCACTAATACTATATTGTACCTTAGTAAATGGAAAGAAAAGGAAGGTGAAAGAAGTGAATATAAGGTGGTGAGATAAGGTACGTAATCTAGGTAGTATCGGGGTCAATATAATGTGCCAAACTATTTTTGTTCTTAAACTGTTTTGTAGAGTCAGTTCTTCAATTCCAAACCAACCTAAGCCGCAGAACATTACAAGCTGAAAAGTCCTATATGACCTAAGTGATACGATTCATGGATGAAAATTTAACTAAGTGTTGACATTTCTAACCACTTGTACTCTTGAGTTTGTTTTCCTCGTAACTTAATGAACTAATGTGTTTGACATTGAAATCGGAAGTCGATTATATATCGTGCTAGAATTACGTATTTAATTACATTATCTTGCTTATGTTGTTTTGAACTAATCTCATGTATTTAGCATGCTCAAGAACTGTTTAGTTATTTTATTGTTCCTGCTCTTATGTATTTTTATTTTGTTGCTTAAATGTAGAGGAGTTTGATCTACCACAATTCGTTGTAGAAAATTAAGGTTTTTCCGACACTTAACGGGCTTGTTTTCTGACACTTTTATAAGTTTTTATCTCATTTCATTAATTAGTATCTTAGGTTTGATTTAAGCAAAATAAGTGTTTTTTATGCAATTTTGAGTAATGTCATGACCTAATAGACCAATACGGGCCTAGGGATGATCGAACGGCTTCAATTAGTCTGTAGGACACTATTTATGAGCTTAGAAGATGAAGGAAAACTGTAGCGTCACGACATCGAGGAGTGGTGTCGCAACACTAGACTTCGAAGAAATAATATTTACATTCAAAAGGCAATGTCGCGACATCAATCCTGTGGTGTTGCGACATTGAACAGTGATCAAGAATTTTAATTAAGGGTGTTTTTGTCCACATAATGCAATTTAATTGGTTTTTCAGGCTACTAATCAAGCCTGATTAGGTCAGATCAGAAACCCTATAAATAAATGTGTTTAGCCTCATTTTAGGAGGCTTGGCCAAGTGAGCCACTTAATTAGTTTTAGGTTTTTATTTCAATTTTTATTTTCTTTCAATATAGTCCCAAAAGAATTTTTGTTCTTATCTAACTTGGATTCAATTTTGATCCAATCTTTTAATTAAATAGTTTTTATTTATTTCTTCATGTTTTCCAATCACAATCAGAATTATCTTCGCAACTGTTAAAGGAAAGCCAAATTTTGCGCACAAATCAACAACAAAATGGAATTATTTTCTTATTCCCTTTTTTATTTAATTTGTTGTTTTGCATGATGAATATGAATTTAAGGATTATTGCATCTAGATCCATGAATGACTAGTTTCCTTAAGGAGATTAATAAACGGATGTGTGACTAATTAAACGACAAATTAGGGTTCAAATCTGAGTTAGTTGGTTTAGATTATATGATATTAAACCCTAGGAAGTGATAGCCTTAGAAAGTAATTTAGGATAAATAAGATCAAGAGATAAGTTTACCGAGTAAATCATAATTTATCCTGGTCAAGAAAGTGAGGTCAAGAGAGAAGCATGTATTGGTCGATTAGTTAGAGGTCGAGAGGTAATAACTGGTTAATTTATAGCTAGCTGGATAAAACTAGAGTTCTTAAGTTAACTAGGAACACTGAAGTGAGTTAATATTTTGTCTTCTTAATTGGATTTAATTTCAATTTTTATTTGGTTGTTTTAATTTTAGATAATTTATGTTATTTTGGTTAATCACTTTTGTAACACGGCAAATTCAATGCCTTAAAAGGATCCAAGTAAGACGTATAAAATTTTAATAAGATATTCTTATCAATCCAAAATATAATACATTAAAGTATAAGTCAAATGGCGTATAAAATTTCAATAAGATATTCTTATCAATCCAAAATATAATACATTAAAATCATTCCATAAACTTTAATGAAACTTCATTAAATCATAATTCCTCAACATGAGTCTTAAGTACAAATTCTTCTCAAAATACAATCAAACATCACCCTCATCATCATGCATAATACAAATAAACAGATATCTCATAGTAGCAGATGTCCTCTAGGGTAATCCGTCAGAAAGTCTTTCTTTAACAGTAGGACTAAGAAAGGAAAGGGTAACGGGGTAAGTTCAAAAGAACTTAGTGAGTTCCATACAGATTTTAAGCAAAATACTAATAGCACAATTCAGTCATTCAAAGGAATCTCTAAACAATATAGAGTACGTCCAATAGTGTATACAGAACGCAGACAGACTCAATACACCAATGGCATGTCACACGGGCAAATATTATACACCAACACAATATAACTCAGACATTTCATTTTCATGCCAGCCATATACCCAGAGTTCAGAGTCAGATTCATATCAGATGTTTTTGTTTCATTCATATATATTCTCTCCTTATAGCTCCCCATTTCAGAATCTTTCAATAGCATGTTTAATTGTGTTATGCCAATTCAGTTTGCAATATGCATCTGCCCTACCGGAGGCTACACAACATATTTCCTTTAACTCCATTTCCATAGATCAGTTCATATCACACATTCTTTTTAGAAACAGATGGTAGTGGCTTAACATGAAAATAACCCATACTTCTTATCTCAGACAGACACTTATGCATTGATCATCCTTTACAGAGTAAGAATACTTACCTTACAATATTATAAAGTAAAGATAATCACAACACATGGAAGTAAAAAGGAACTCACCAAAAATATAGCAAAGTCTAAATAGCATGTCTTTTTCCTTTGTCACTCAAGCCTTCAGTAGCTTCTTGAGCTAAAATAGGGATAATTCAACATAACATATCACAACTCCATTGAATCTAAACATGCATGCAAGAAACATCAACATTTAACCCAAAACTAGGAAGTTTCCTTCCTTACACACCAAACCAACGCTTATGCATGTGGAATTAAAAGCACGTAAATAACTTCAAAAATATCTTAAGGTTCATCAAAAATTACCAGTAAGCTATGGCAAATGTATAAGTTGGCTGACTATAGTGAACCCAACTTCAAACAGGTCTCCTGGACTTAAACTTTTAGAATGTGCAAAGGAAATCAAGGAGGAAGATGAATACAAATAAAATGTAAATGTTTTCGGTGAAGGCACTGCTATCCTTATATACTTAAGCACGGAGACAAAGTTTAGTGGAAAAATCAGATAATTCCACGAACACTCTTGATTCTCTTGATTAAGTGCATTTATCATAATTTGAGTCTTTTCATCTACAGTAGCTTAGTTCCATTTTAACTAAATCTCAATTTAACTAACTAAATTACCTTACTAAAATAACAAACAAATCCATTCAATTGTAAATCAAGCAAGTTCGACAAAGCATCTAGGTGGTATACACTTAACAAAAGAGTCCGCCAAACCTCATATCTTCGGCAACACTGAGAGTCTGCCAAGTGGCACATACAAAGAATTCTAACTTAATCAACACAAACAATTTACTTACTCATCTCTACTCTTAATTCACCAAAACACTCTAAAACAATAATCAAATAACAAGACTTCGTCGGGCAGGGTGTTACAACTTTTAATTTGGTTATTCGTAATATGATTTTAGATTAGTACTATTTAGTCCTGTTAGTATAGAAAATTAATTTAAGTTTAATTCAACCTTCCTTGGGTACGATCCTCAAAATGCTTCTCGAAGTGTTTCGTTGTAACATTCTTTACTATATTATAATTTGACCCGTATACTTGTAGACATTGTTGTTTTATTAATTATATATTTTGTAGCAGTATTTCTAGTCTAGTCGTTCCCACGTCTGGCAGTGGTCAATCAATTTGGAAGCAGAAAACCATTACAGCAGATCAGCTAGTTCTATATGTGGATGAGTTTCTACAGAGATGGTTGGGGGTGCAAATGGTACATGGTTCTCAAGAAATGCCTAGGATTTTGGGAGAGGGTGGTGGTGATTGTTTGCGACAGCCACCGGGGGTAAGCTCAAGTGCAATTTTGATGGTGCTATTTTTGTTGATAATGGGCATATGGGATGTGTCGTGATTGTGTGTAATGAGGGGGTGATTTTTTTCGATGTATCTTTGGTTTTATAAGGAGCAAGCCTGAGCCTTTCATGGTGGAAATCTTGGCAGCTTGTGAGGCTTCAGTCTTGGGATGTGGATGACATTATTTTTTAAATTGACAGTCGAAGGTTGTGGCAAGCTCTCTCTTCTAGCGCTTTAGACATCTCTAATTCTAGGATATTATTATTGAATACATTATTTTAGGTTTTCAATCTTTATCTATCCATTGGATACACAAGGATGCTAATAAAGCAGCTCACGCTTTGGTAAGGGCGGCTTTATTGAAAGCAAACTACTTTGATTGTATTAGTTGTCCACCTTATATTGTTGGTATTGTTAATGCTGGGTTTAGGCAATGGTGAATGGGGTAAGATTGTTGGCTTAGGTTTAGTTGTGCCCCTTGTTGTTTCATTTTATTTTCTGATTATTAATAAATATGGTTTTCTTCAAAACCAAATATCTAAGCAATTAATATAGCAACAGGTTGCACATCACTTAGTCATTCCAATTATATCATGTTTATAGTAGTAATATCACATTTACTAAATATGTTAATTTTTTATCATGTTTAAAGTTACTAATGTTTATTTAACGTTGGTTACATAGTTGGAGAACAACTTTTTGATAGAGTAGGTACTAAGCAGTATGTAATTTTTTTTTACAATATTAGGAGTAAGGGCTGGAGTAATATAGTGTTAGCTCAGAAGGATCAACTCGAGAACACCTATAAGGAAATTGAATTAACCTTTGAGATGTGGTGGAAGCAATAAAAAATGCGCAACAAAGAACACAAGGATTTATAGTGGTTCGACCCCAATTGCCTACTCCACTACCTTAACTTACCACAACTAAGGAATTTCCCAAATTCACTAATTTGGAAACCTTTGATGACAAAGTTTAACCTTACAATCTCCCTTAAGATTTATACCCCCAAAATCTTGAGATACAACTCCCTTAAGGTTTCTACCCAAACCTTAAGAGTTAACCCTCTCTCAAAGAGAAACAAATAAGCAAACAAAGAAACAATCCTTACAAGATTAGGATGTTAGTCAATTAAGCATAAATACAAATAAGAACACTTGAGCTAAGTGAATACAATGAAAACTCACAAGTGTTTACAAGAAAAGGTATGAAAGAAATAAGCTCTAGGTTGTTTTGATTTTTCTTTAATCTTTGCACAATGCTCTTGTTATTACTAAACCTTTGGAAGATGATATTTATACCCTCTAATTGAACCGTTGTGGTTGTTGTAGAAGTGCATATAGCCATTGGGGATGAAATACCAGGTTATTAACTTCACCTGCAGCAACGAGTATCAATACCTACTAAAAGGGTATCGATATTTTTTTAATTAATGTTTATTTGAGTGACCGTTGGAGCAAGAATATCGATACCTGAGAGATTTATCAATACTTATCGATACCAGATCGATACCTAGCAGAGGTTACAAATTCTAGAATGTCAATTTGGTATTGATTAATAGAGGGGTATCGATATCTTCTATAATATCGATACTTAGACAAAAAGTATCGATACTTTTTGTCCTGGAGCAATTCTAACTTGTTTGAAAATGATTAAAACATATTTGAAAATGTTTAACTTAATTTGTAACACCCCAGACCCGGCCTAGACATTATGGTCGAATCTGACGATGTCACAAGGTAGTGTTTTTCGAAAAATATGTCGTCGCTAAATCCCCTTTTCTATTTAACCATTTTTTTCATTATCTTATGTTAATTTCAAATCGTGTCGTTCGTTTCCAAAACATTATTCACTTACAAATCGTTATTCAATTTCAAAAAGTTTTCTTATTGTGGAAGCTTTTAAACAGTTTTTGTATTCGTGGTATTTTTGATAAAATATTAATTTCATTTGAAAATCTGAGTTTTACCTAACACTAGCAGATTTAAATCATAAAACCGTATAAAAACCAAATTTAAACTAAAATTAGTAAAGGCCATAATTACAGCAAAATACTCCTAAATAAAAGTAAAATCATAAATAGGTAATGAAAAGTGTAAAAGAAGTCGTGTGGCCACCACTGAGTCCTCTGCCACACCGATCCGCCTAAATCTGGGGATTACCTGTACAAATTAAACAGAAGGGGTGATTTTACGTAAACTCAGTGTGTAATCCCCATACAAATGAACAGACAGTAAACAGATAATCACAGTTTGGGCTTAAGCCCTTTTCGAAATCAGTATCAGTCCAATTTCGGCCTTAGCCCATCTCAGTACAAAAACAGTAATGCAGTAGGGCTTTAGCCCATCATAGTATCAATAGCAGTAACAGATATGCAGTCATAAAAATCCTACCCATCCAGCCTCTACACACCATCTCCATCCAACCCTACACTCCATGTGGGGATATAATCAACCCACCCATCCCTACACTCTAAGTAGTACCGAATACGGCAATAGACAGTAGTTTGCAGTTGAGCTGCCAGTACATTAGGCTCAAGGTCTTTCAGTACACTTCCTCCAAACATTATAATCCCCTAACCCAATGCAATGCAATATACAGATATGACATGCTATAACATAATATCATGCATGTAAATAGGGCATACAGTATCAAATCAGTGGGACACAGGCTTAATCATATCAGTTATACAGTCATTTCAGTCAATTAGGGGTCTAGGTAAAGTTACTGACCCTATAGTAGGTTCACAGTCGACTTGGGCAACCTGTGCAACATTATCAGTCAAACAGTGAAAATGGGCCTACAAGCCCATGATGTTCCCTCGTGTGGGCCTACACGCTCGTGTGGCCCACATGACCCAAAGTAGCCTTGGCCTCGTTATCCATTTTAATGTAACTCGTGCTAGTTAATTATTCATATGTGTTACCACTATTTACTCATATCATCCTTCAAAGTTGTCTACTTGAGTCACTGTTACTAAATTATTTGTATCTTAAGCTACAGAATTCCGAATTAAGATCTGAAAATTTTCCCTAAAACCAGACTCACATATCTTCTTACCATAAAATTTTTAGAATTATTGGTATAGCCAAAGTACATTTTATTCTTTAAAGTTTCCCCTGTTCTGTTATCTGACAGTTTTGACCTTTCTGTACTAAAAATTAATTATCTTCTCGTACAGGATTCGGATGATGTTCCTGTTTGTTTCTCTTGAAAGTAGACTCATTCAATATTTTAAAAATATAAATTATAACCATAATTATTTTTATACAATTTTTAATAATTTTCCAAAATCAGGATAGGGGATTCCAAAATATTCAGACCCTGTCTCACTAAAATTCAAGTATCTCATAATATGAAAATTTTTTACTTACTTCATTTCTGCTATGAGAAAATAGACTCAAATATATTTAATCCCATATTTTTTTTCATCCTCTAATTCAATTTTCACAATTTATGGTGATTTTTCAAAGTTAGTCTACTGCTACTGTCCAAACAGCAAGCAATTTCTGATTTTCGTCGAATCCCTTATTTTTGTGTTTCGGGTACACACCTGGTTTTGTTTGATGCTAAAACAGTCTCCGAGCACTCCAAATCCTATAATTGAACAAATAACATCATAATCAATATTACCACGTGATTAATCAAAATCCCGAAACTAAAATACTTACTCATAAAACGATGAACACTTACCGCAAAAACTTCAAATCGGTACGTTTACGAAAATCACGATGAGAGCCTTAATCCTCACGAAATGTTGCTGCCAACACCCTGAAATTAGAGTATTGAACACAAAATAATCTCTTAAAATGATACCCATCAACTTACTGAATTTGCACAAGTGTTGTTTAACGCTACGAAATCAAGAGGAAAGAATGGTTTAGGGGGAACAAGGGAATTTTGACAGTAGAGGAAAGAAAAGAAAAGATAACCGAGTAAGAATCAAAGAAGAAAAAAATTTTGAGTAAGAAGCAAAGAAGAAAAAAAATTAGGTAGAGATGGGGGAGAGAAAACGTCAGAAAGATAGAGAGAAAACCGACTCTCTTTTTTTTCGAAAAAGTAAAAAGTGATCTGATTTTGGATATTCTCCCCCATAATCCCATAATTCACTCCTAAAATCGCTCCCTCACTTCCCACTACACATCCACCACTCAGAAACCCAGTTCAGCATAACTCTTGCCGAAATTAGGAGCAAAAATATAACCTTTGTTGTCCCAAATATTCGAATCCATGACCTCCCTCACACTAACACTCCACTTATCCACCAAACCAGCAGGCCCATTCTATTAATTATTTTCCAACTTTTACTTAAAAGCCTACTGACTAAAGATAGGGCTTATTCATAAAAATACCAAAATTTACCCAAGTCTTGGGTTGAACTTTGGACCTCCCAAATACTCACAGAACACATAACCACTAAAACTGATAGATTTTTGTGTCATACATTCACAATACCCAAAATTAAAATTTTGGGGCGTGTAGTAGCTCGAATTTGGGGCTAGTCGGAATAGTGGTTTCGGGACCACAAATTCGACGAGAAAAAAATTATTTTCATTATATTTTTATGGTCTACAATTTCACAAAATGATTTCATGAAAATTTCGTTCAAAAATTTTGACATTTGGGCACTCAATTTAGTCAAAAGGACTAAATTGTAAAAAGTGCAAAAGTTGAGTTCTATATGTTAGAGGTGTCCAATTGTTATGAAATTTTAAATTGGAGGTCTTTATATGGTAATTAGACCATTGTTTAAGTTGGTGGACAAAAATGGGTATGGTTAGGCTAGTTTCCAAAGTTTTTCATTAAGGGCATTTTGGTCATTTAGTTATTAAAATGAATTAAAAACAAAATTAAAAGTCAATTTTTGTCCATCTTCAACCCCTAAGCCGAAAATTGCATGGAGAAACCATGGCTAGGGTTTTTCAAGCTTCGAAGCTCGATTGTAAGTCCGTTCTATCTCCGTTTTTAATGATTTTTAAGTTTTTGAAATCCTCGTAACAAGATTTACCTATTTTTACCATTGTTTTAAACTAGGGTTTGTGTTTAAAAATTTACCCATGAATGATATGCATGTATTTTGATGTTTTATGGAAGAATATGAATGTTTGGAGTGTGATAAACGATTTGTACTAAGTAATTTTCGATGAAAATGCCTAAAAAAATTAATTTGTAAAAGTTATAAAATATGTCACAAGTGTGTGAATAAGTGAGTATTGTGGATTGCTATAGTTATGAAAATGGTTCAGCTAGGCCTAAAATGCAAGGAAATTGAATAAAAATTATTTTACGAGCCTAGGATAATTTTGTGAAACTTTAGGGGTAAAAACATAAATTTTCCAAAGTATGATTTTTGGACTGGAATGAATAGTGTGAAGGTTATATAAGTTAAATGTATTGTTATAAATCAAGAAAGACAAGAAATTGAAATTGATCAATAAAAAGAAATGTGAGAAAAAGTGAAAAATTCCCGAATGAACCTTTGGAATAAAAAGGGATACGAATGAAGTGACAGAAATGATCACATGTGTGGCACAGATTGTGTGTAGGCCACTATGTAAAAGTGAAAGTGATGGTCACGTGTGTATTACTATGTGCAGGCTACTACGTGTACGAGAATGACAGGTCGCATGTGTAGTACTACGTGCAGGCTATTATGCGTACCAGATAGTTTCGATCACGTGTGTAGTACTATGTGCAGGCTACTACATGTATCGGATGGTAATGGTCACATGTGTAGTACTATGTGCAGGCTACTGTGTGAACCGAATATCATTGATTAGTAAGGTGGTTGTTATGTGTTGATTCCACCGGACATCATTGATTAATAAGGTGGTTGCTATGTGCTGAATCCACCGAGTATATGTTATTATTTCGAATGTTCATCGGGAAATTGACTAAGTTAATTGAATAATGAATATATGTATGGAATTGAATTGAATATCGACTTAGAAATGGAAAAGTGAATTTTGAATTGAATTGTGATTGAAAGTGAAAAAGTGAAATTATGAAAGAGTACATTTAGCAATAAAACAATTTAGACAGCAACAGTTGTGTGACTTTGAAAAATCACCAAAAATGGTGGAGGTTGAATTAGAGGCTGAATGAGTCTATTTTCACATAAAAGAAATAAAGCAAGCAAAGGAGTTATATATTTTGAGATATTTGAAGTTTAGTTAGACAGAGTCAGAATGAGTTCGGAGTCCTCTGTTCTGACTTTGGAAAATTTTCAAAAATTGTACAAAACTAATTATGGGATAAAGTTTATATATTTAGAATCCTCAGTGAATCTATTTTCAAGAGAAATAAACGAAAACAATATTCGAATTATGTACAATGAGATAATTAATTTTTAGTGAAGAGAGATTAGAACTGTCGAGCAGTGAAACAGGGGAAACTTTAAAGAATAAATTGTACTATTTGGCTAAACCAAAAATTCTGAAAATTTATGGTAAGAAGATATGTGAATCTAGTTTAGGGAAAATTTACGGATCTTAATTTGGAGTTCTGTAGCTCCGGGTAAAAATAATTTAGTGACTCTGACTCGAATAGACAGCTTTGAATATACATGTGAGTGAATAGTGAAATTGTAGTTAATGTTGTTTAAGTGTGTTATACACATTAAGGATGTAGAATGGAGAGGAGGAGGAGGAAAATTGGAAGAACATATAAATGATTTTTGTATAATTGGCCATATGCTCGATTATAATCGATAAACGATTGAAAAGAAATTATGTTTATAATTGTGCATTATTAGTTAAATTTCATTTGAGAAAATAAAGTTTCATAGTATGTGTATGTGGTATACTTGGTATATGATTTGGTATGTTGCAATGTCAGAAATGGCTTATGAATTAACTCATGTTGATAAGTTTGATACATAAAAAAATGTGGTGCTTATCCATGCTTATAATGCTTATACTATATGTTTATTTCGATAGCATGTTTGGTGTGTATGCTTAGGCTTTGGCCAAGTTGTGGCTGGATTATGCCACATTAAATTTATAAAATTATGCATTGAGATGGTAAATGTCTAGATGGAAATATGCTTGTGATCATAAAAGGGTGGTAAGGTTTAAAGTTTGTAATCTTTATTAAAATGGTTTATCATGTGGTTAGTCTTCAAAAAGACTAGCTTGCGACTATGGTTGAGTGTAATGTTTATATCTTGTGTGATATGCATAGGAAACGGGAGTGGAAAGAAAATGAAATACTAGGTTCATGCTTGAAGTGTAAAATGATGCAAAAAGGGGACGTTAAGTTAAACGATAAATATGTATTAGTATTGAACTTAATGAAATTGAATTGTACATGAATTAAATGGAAATTTCAAATGATATGATTTGAATTAAATGAATTATTGTGGTATTGAAATGTATATTGGATTGAGAAATTGAATTGAATCGTGAACATGAGAATCGTGAATTAAATGAAATGAAAATGAAGAATTGAATTGCATGAGTATGTATTGGGTCTCAGAAGCCCTATTTGTTACAAATATAGTATTTTGAAGTCATAACGTGAAGATTTATAAAAGCATGTTAAAAATTTGAAGAGTTTAAATTTGAATGAAATTTTATAACTCGGTTTAACATGTTTATAAGTGTATGTGTTCTGGTAATGTCTCGTACCCTATTCCGGCGTCGAATACGGGTAAGGTGTGTTACAATGTGACATCGCCAGATTCGGTCATAACGTTTAGACCGAATTTGGGGTGTTATAGGGAGTTACAAAATTAAAATCATTTCAACTTAATACACAAAAGTTTGTGTCAACTTTACTTTTACTTAAAAACACTTTAATTTGTTATATTAAAACATATTATCCAATAAAACTTAGTTTAACATATAGCTTGAACTCATATCAAACGAGTGTTTAACAATAACTTTAACTCATCGCTCCATACAAATAAAGACAAACAGCATGCAATGTTAAACCTCAATTTTTACGCTATATATCATGCATAGGAGAAGATCCACTGATTTACATTACATTGGTTTATTTACCCAATGATGTATGATAACTTACATACAAAATCTCAAAATTTTCTTAAAAACATGAAAATTGATTCTTTTGACTTTTCTTAATTTTTTCCAATATGTGAAACAATCATTTTACTTTTAAGTCTTTCAATCTAACTTATAAATCCAAATAAATAAATAAAACTTTAAAATTGCTTTCTAGTTTATTAAATGGATTATTTTTAAGAAGGATATTTGATACACTAGCAATGCATTTTTAACTTCATAAGTAGAGTTATAAATTTGTCACATGTTCCATTCTTTTATATACATTTTTATTTTTATTTTAGTATACCTTATATACATTTTTCATCAACCAAACCCTACTTGTTGAATTTTTAAATTCCACTGGTAGTATGCCAAAAAAATTCCCATTTTTAATACAAAGACATAGAGTTTAATTTTACAATTTGATTTTAAAAATCATGTGTTTTATTTATGAGAAAATATTTGATACATTGTCGTAGAATTTTAGATTCTACAACAAGTGTCTTTCAAGGGTATAATAAAATATTAAAATAAATATTTAAAAAAGACACATGTCAATTTTAAAACTACTTGTAAAATTTTTAAAAAAACATTACCAACATACCAAAATCACCATTTATTTATTTAGTTTTTAATTTTTTAAAGTATTATTATCCACTATCAATGATTTTTTACTCCACAAGCAATAGCAACAATCTTACATAAGTATTTAATTGATATTTTAAAAATAAAATAAATAAATGAGACATGAGAAATCAAGAATCTTTACCACAAATGTATCAAATAATAATCCCTTTTAAATATAAATAAAGATACATGATTTTTCTCATCCCCAGGTAAGTTAGTTTAATATCTAGAATATAATTTATATATTCAAATTAAAATTTATAAACAATTATCTATTATTTAAAAAGTCGTTAAGAATTTTCATATATTATAATATTAATAAATTTAAAATCATTTAAATTTATTTATTTTAAACTTCCCAAATAATTTTTTTACAATAATACAAAACACTTGAAATAATCCTTTTTTCAACGTCATTTTCCAAAAGTTTAATTTTTCATACCTAAATTTTTAAAACACTTTGTAACGGTACTAAACTAACCTTTAAGCACATTTATATGAGAATGTGCTCTCTAAAATGGATCCAACTTTAAGTTAAGATAAAACATTGATTCTGAAGTCCCTCACATAGCTTTAGCTACGAAATACTGAATCAGCATAAGGAAAAATAACGAATAAAGAATGGAAATATTACAATTAATGGTGGTAGTGAAGAAAACATACTGAGAACTTTAACAATGATTTCTTCTTTTCACCAGTCATGGGCTTACAAGAGTTGGTGACAAATAAAATGTTTTGTCACTAAGTTTGTAAGAGTTTTGTTCCTAAAAAGAATGTTATCTGCAACCCTCTAAAATGCTTAACAAGCATTCATGGAGCTTCATTGGGTAAAGTTTGTGAAGTCTTCCTAAAAATATGTTTTCTGCAACGCTCAAAAATGTTGTCGTACATAAGATCAAATTGAACACCTGCCCTTTCTCTATTCAATATGAAAAATATGTGATCTGCCTCTACAATCTTGTAATACCTGCCATTTTTCATTATACAATTGTATATATGTCAAGCTCATGCTATTAGTAATGGAATAAAAACGAAATGAGTGATACTAACCATATGCCTGGCTGCAAAGGTTGGCAATCAGAATCATTCACAATGGAACAGCTTGGGTGTTCTATCGGGAGACGAGGGTGAGTCATGGATATCGTATTAAGTGCTCCATCGTTGTCCTGCCAATCCTCGTCCCTGCAAATACCAACATGTTTTCAAATTAAAGCCTTGAGCAATGCAATCAACTTCAAGCAACAAGATGAAGTTAATGTATACCGGTAGCCTTTATACGGTGGAGGAACATCGGTAGGATATCGATACAGGCTCATCTGTAGAACTCGCATAAAAAGCATAGGATGAATACCAAGAATGCCAGAAGGAACTGTGACACCAAGGATCTTCCTTGTACGTTTTGTAGCATAGCTGAAATAGAACGAATTCGGAAAGGTTTGCAGATTACTGTTCAGTTTTATCGATCCCTGAATCGTAAGATCAGGAAGGATCCAATCTCCAGTAGCCCAGGGACCTGCATTCCCCAAGAGGCAATCAACAAGACCCCAAAGACCTGCTTTTCTCCATGACAAGTTAAAGTGATCAAACCCGAAATTGTAATAGGCCTTTAGCAAGGGGATGTCCAACCAGTCATATATTATAACTCCTAAGCGGCATAGCTGCAGCAGACATAAAGGTTTCATATTTTGCCCATCTTCCGGCCTAAAAGTGATCAAAATCACAGCAACAATAAATCAGAAAACTCTCAACATGGCTGAGTTGAAGCAAGGATCCAAGGAACACAATATGAAATATCAAGCAAAGAAGATTATTTTAAAGGGAGCTTACAGCATGCCATCTAAATAAGTTCTTGTAGTCCCATTGAAAGCCCCGGATAAGGCTGTTATGCTTAACACCCAATTCTCAGAAGTATTCTCATATCCCTCGAATGCCTAAGGAAAAAAACACGATCGGCACTCGAACAAAGAAAAAGAATCTGTAAAAGATGACTCTACGTACGAATTGGTAATGGACTAACCTTATCAGCAAGCATCTGCTGCAAGACACGCACAACCTGAGCACCAGCTGAATGGCCAACAAAGTGAATAGGGTGATCTTCATCCCATTGTGGGTAATGCCCTGTCATCCCAACATCACAGTACAACAATCAAACCAGTCTTACATGAACGTGGATCGATCCAGTACAAAGAACGAATACCAAAACGTGATTTCTAATAACAATGTTTTGTCAAAATGAAAACACACAAATAGAAAAAATAGATTAATAATAATATTCAATAAAAAAAAGGTGGGACATTTCAGCTTGCCTTGTTCATAAATTCGACCAAACCGAGAGTGGCCACAAGTCTTGCTATGTCGTTCACCATAATCAACTCTCCCACCTTTCAAATAATAGAACAATTCACGAGCCCTGAAAACCAAAACCCCATAACCCTCTCAAAATTCCCATACCAACATACAAAATCAAACCTAAATGGACCTAAATTCAACCATTTAATCCGTAAACAATCAGCTTACCTATCATATATGCTGGTGAGAGACCCCAAATCAGGCACAAGAACCCTCTCATCTTTCTTTTCAGCCCCTCCAAAATATGAAAAGCTTCCGAATTTCTGCAAACAGAACCCAAACCACATCATAAATTCTGCTTCAACTAAAAAAAAAAAACCATGTTAATGAACACCAAAAAGAAAAAAGAAAACAAACATACTCCTTTGCCAAATCCAAAAATGCCATGAACCAAAACAATAGGAGGCAGATCATCAACAGTAGACTTACTGGGATCTTGCTTTTTCACCTCTAAACTTACATTAGACTTGAAAACACATTCACTCAAAGCCTGTGAAAGGTCCGCAGCAACAGCAGTGCTGTACACATAAAACCCATATAAAAGATGAACCACCGAGCTAATAAACAGCTCAGCTAATTGAAAAGAAGAAATCCACCATCTTATCATCTTCTACCAAAAAAACAAAAAAAAGCCCCAAAAGATTAAAATTCCAGACGATTCGCCTCCAATTTCTTGCTCTACAAAGAAACAATGGAGGCTTTCCTCTGGGAAAGATATGACCCTTATATGCTACTGCCGTTGAAAAGGGGGGCAGATGAAACAGGTTACCAATTTTTTTTCTGCTGTATGATTTTGGGTTTTTGGTTTTGATTATAGATTGCTTCTGGGTTTCAAAGTTTGAAAATTGTTTTACCACAAATTGTTGCCTATATTTTTCCACATTTCCAAACATACAGAAAAGATGACCAATAAGAAGACTCAGTGTTGATGGAGCCCACACCCAGTCTTCGCCCCTCTCAGATTTCCACACATATCTCGTTTTCCAGGTGGAATGGCCCCCCAATTATTATACAGAACCCACCACAAAAATTAATATCGGCATAATAATATTTTTGTGCTTCCAATTTTATAAAAAAATTTATTTTAGACAATTCATTTATTTTTACTCTTCTTTTAGTCTTTAAATTTGTATTTTTTATCAAATCACTTAAAAGATGAGAAGGTTAACTTTTGTTATATTAGTTGATTTATGTGGATTATTACATAGATGACAAATTAGCATTTAATTAATTTCTTAAAATTTTAAAATATTTAAAATAATTTTTTTAAATTTTGTTAATAATTTTAATGATTTTTAATTTTTAAATAATTCTTATATTTTTAAATTTTAAAAATTAACTAAATGCTTATATATTAATCTCTTGACAATTCACTTGGATACTATATTAACAAAAATTAAAAACATTAATCTTTTCTATTTATTTTAAGATAATTTGAAATATATATATATATAAGCTCCATAGATTCGCTCATTAAAGAAAAGTGTTGATGGGCGGTGGTAAATTATGAATGATACCATACCATTTTACTGAAAAAAATATTTATCTCAATAAAATCCATTAATAATATAATAAATTTTAAAATTAAGATATCGTTTATATCTATTTTATGATTTATGAAAATTATTTCTTTTGAGATAGGTAAGTGTTTTCACTAACAATATTTTTTTCCAATGTTTGAACTTATATTCTCTCATTAAAGATATAATATGTTTCATCATTATATCGATACTTATTAATAAATCGATTAATAATATATAAATTTATAATTGTTAGTGATTTAGAGATTACAATAAAAATAAGATGGGATAGTTTTTTCAGCTAGTTTGACCTTTGACTCGATGTTGTACATGTATAGTTGAATCGTCTTCCTTCGAATTTTATTTAATATTGTAACTTTAATTTTGATTTTTATCCTAATTCATTTTGAAATTTTATATTATATTAACTTTTACAAAACTAAGAAATTATGACAAAATATATGAACTAAAATAAATAAAAATATTTTTAAAATTTAAATATAGGTTATGAATTATTTTAAAGTTATGAATTTATGATTAAAAGTATATAAAAATATTTACAAAATTAAAAAGGAACATTTTGTAAAGGATTTTCAAAATTTCTCAAAATATTTTTATTTAAATAAAATGATCTCACTATAAAAGTTAAGAAAACATAAACCAATAAATATCATCTTATTTAACTTTAATGTATATATATATATATTTATTTATTTAGTACATTATCGATGGAGTTTTAAACTTTACTAATAGAGTTAAGGGTTTGACAAGTATCGTATAACATATAGGGGTATAATAAAATATTAAAATATATAATTAAAAGGTGATGATGTAACTTTTTAAGGTTACTTATGAAATAAAAAATATACAATGCCAATATAACAAATACTCACGCTATTATATTGTTAAAACAATATTGAGATGTTTATTAAAATTTTAATGATACCTATATGTATTATTTTTATGGAAATTTATTTGATATATTGTTAACATGTTAGTTTAGAATTTAACAAATATATTATAAGATGTAGTAAAAATTTTAAAAATTAATTATATAAATAAATGTGATATTTATCTCTTTTCCAACCTACATGCGACAAGTGTATTAACAATAATTCGAAAATAATATAAATATAATATTTTAAAAATCTAGAAAACTTGCATCCAAAGGGATTCGGAAATGTGTCATATCTATTAAAAGGAATAAAATAGGGAGAGGTGGTAGTGATGGATTGGTAAAAAAGAAGCAAATAATATATATATATATATATATATATATATATATTGCGGAAGAAAGAATCAAATAAAATATGAAAAAGAAGATTGAGTTTTAGGGAAATTAAAGGAGTATTCTAGGGAGTTGGCGAGAGTTGTCAAGATAGGTGTGCTGGACCAAAGCTGGAAGCTTTCGACTCGTCCCAACTGTAATGCCTTATCCATATTAAATCCATGTCCACTCAGCCTTCCTAACCACGCCCGTTTCACCAAATGTGTCCTTCACACGCTCCCGCCTTGTAAACCTACGGATTTAATTCCCAATTTGGCTTCTTCTTCTTTTTACTTTTTTCTTTTTGCCTTCTTTCACTTTCTAGATTAGTCTTTTTTATTATTTAATAATAGATTATCTTGGTAATCAATTAAACGGCCTTTTTGTCTGATGGGTGATTGAGTGCGATGCGGTGTAATTCGTTTAGCTTACTTTTTGTCTCACGCTACAGTATCTAATCTCACTGCCACCTCTATTTTTACACTAACCGTAGGTAAACGCACCACCCATCCAAACTCACCCTAAGAGTTTGTCATTCAACGTCCTCCGTCTGAAAGTTTACCTTTTTTTCACCATCAATTATTCATGTTTTTTTCATTATCGGTTAAATTAGGCATATATATATTTTTTGAATTAGGCATACAAGTAGTTTTTAAAAAACATTAGGGAAATGGATTGCTTTTGGAGAGAGAATGGAAAAGCATGCCTAGTTAGACGTATTTTTCCCCAACGGTCAAATCTAACGACTTTTTGAATATTAGTCATGCAATGATAAAATTTTTTAAAAAGGGGGCAACGATCAATTTATTTTACCTATAAATACCTCCCAATATTTTTTTTTCGCTCATTTCCTATTTTCTTAATTCTTTCTATTCTCCTTACTCTCTCAACTCTCTTAATTTTCTCAAGTTCTTGTTCTAAATTTTTCGATATTCTCATTTAAAAATATTATTATTTTTAATTATTCTATATTTTATTCATTCGAGTTAAGTTTTCACGAATGACAACGTCTCTAATTCGTTTCAACAAAATCACATTTCCGCCGCTCAAGTAGTAATTGTAAGATAAAAATTTAATTTTCGTTATTTTTTATTAAGTTAAATTTTTTTTAATTTAAATTTTTTTTCATTACAAATAGGTGGATGATCGTGTTTTGGAGGGCTTCATACATAATTTGGTAAAGCCTCCGATCACCGAAATTCGTGGTTACTTGCAAGAGGTAGGATTCTTGCATACGTGTTGTATTCCCGAAGGTTGCAAACTTGATCCTAAACTCATCAACGCGTTGGTGGAAAGATGGAGGCTCGAGATGCACACTTTTCATCCTCCATGCAACGAGTGTACAATCACACTAGAAGACGTGGCATTACAACTCAATCTGCCAATGGATGAGCCAGTCATCATGGGAGCAATGATTGTTCCCAATAAAGGGGATCTCTACGCGGCATTATTGGGGAAGGTCCCGAACAAGTTTAAAGGTGGCCAGATATCGATGAATTGGTTGGAGAAAAATTTCCAAAAGCTTTCTTCGCATGCGACCGAGGTCGTTAAAGAACAATACGCTCGAGCATTTATCCTTCAGTTCATCGGGGGCATTTTAATGCCCAATAAATCTTGAAATTTGCTGCACGTAAGGTGGCTAATACACCTAGTAGACTTCAAAGAATGTAGACAACTGAGTTGGGGATTAGTCGTTATGGCCACATTATATCGGGAGTTGTGTCGGGTTACAGAACTATATAAGATGTCAATCGGTGGTTGTCTGGTCCTGTTACAATCGTGGGCTTGGAGATGACTATCATTTCTACGTCCCCGAATGAACAACCCATACATGTTTTCATTGGAGACAAGGCAAAAATCATTTATTAATAAATACGCAGTTTGTACAGTAAATTTTTTTATTTATTATCTGTTTGAACTAACATATCACTTTTACAGGTAGAACCATGGGCCAAGTTACGTGGGACTATCTGAGGAGCTGAAAGGTATTAGGTTGCTATTAGTCCAACGCTTAGAAGCCAATGTTAGTTACTTATTCTTTCGAACCTATATTAGTTACACAATGATTTGTAAAATAAAATTTCATACATAATGAAATTTACAATTGTGCATTTCAGTTTGAATGGATGTCATACGCCGACACCGATATCATATATTGCATCTCTCTGGAAATATTGGCCAATTGGAGGATGTAGGATGCAAAGGTGTCGTTGATAATGTACACGACGGTAGAAATTTATGAATTGAATCAGGTGATGCGGCAGTTCGAGTATCGGCAACAAATTTCGCTGTCACCACGATACATGAAAAAGCTACACAAGGTGGACATGCGGGGGAAGAACGACGAGGATTGGTGAGAGGTTCACAATGACTTCATCGAGGTTTGAGATCATAGGATAAATTTTTTACCTATCCATGAACCATTTTTCTTAGCGGACACGGAGGCCTATTTGAAGTACTTGTTATGGTTCAAAGTCATTGACAAGTCGTATCTGCTATCAGTGGAGGTGAGGAGTAGGTAGCTTCGTTAGAAGAGGGAACAACGACCGCCTCAGTAACAGCGTAGGGCTGGACACGGTCGCACAATGGGTTCGTCATCGACTCCGCCCAAAGAAGTGTCGCCTATGTCTACGCAATATCCCAATCAGTTCACTCCACTTATTCCTATTCATTTCACCAACCTCGTGTTTTTTTCACAAGCACTACACTGCGGACCACCACCACACGTGCCCAATTCTTTTGTTCCCGCAAGTATATATTTCGGGGTACTGACGTCCCCCAAATTTTATACCCCCATGCTGATCCAAATGTCTCACCAAATGCCGACACATGCAATGTCTCCAATGATGACACTGATGCAAATGTTGATTCAGCAACTGATGTCAGTGTCGATGCTTGGGTCAATGTGTAACAGCCCGTTTTCATTGAAATCAGAACAGTGGTTTTGGGGCCACAAATTTGAGGTTGGAAATTTTATTTTAATATTATTTTATGATCTACAACATGATAGTATTACCGTATAAAAATTTCGTTGAGAAATTTTACCGTTTGCATGTTCAATTTGTTAAAAAAGACTAAATCGCGTAAAGTGCAAAAGTTGTGTTCTATTAGCTAAAGGCATTAAATAGCTATAGAAATTTAAAGTGGAGGTCCTTATATGGTGATTAGACCATTAAAGATGATAGTGGATGTGCATGGCTTAACAATTGTGTAATTTTTGACGTTAGGTAACGGTAATTTTGTAATTAGCTAATTTTGTAATTAGGTAATTAGTGTAAGTGGCCTTATCATATTTGGTGTATGGTTGTCATGTGAATTTGTTAGTTTGTGGATTGATATTTTGGGTACTAAATAGTTTAGCTTGATAATTGGCATATATGTTAAGTTTTGGTAAAATTGTGTATATATGTGTTTGACCATTTAGGTAAGTTTGGGATAAATAATTGGCATGTTTATAAATGGTCAATTGAGGTGGCTATGGGCATTTTGGTTGTATGTGTTGATATTACATGTTTTAAGCTTGATTTTGATTGGTTTTGAATGCCTATTTATGTCTTGGTCATATGCAAATTGCTGTGTTTAGGTTGGTACCAAATTTGGTGAGAAATATGGCTTAAAAATGGTCTATTTTTGTCCACACGGACAGAGACACGGGCGTATGTCCCCTGTAACTTTTAAAGAACAAAAATCAGTAGTCTTAGATGGCCTAAAACATGGGCGTGTGGCTTGGCCGTGTGACCCAAGTCAGTAAGCTCACTAGTTTGGACAGGGGCTAGGACACAGTCAAGGACACGAGAGTGTGTCCCCATTTCGAATGCCCACACGGCCTGAGACATGGGCGTGTCTCTTGATTGTGTGAGACACACGACCTGGCCACACGAGCGTGTCCCCTGTACCTTTGAAAAATTTTTCATGTTTTCTAATAAATTCTTTAAGTACCCGGTTTAGTCCCGACTTATTTTTAATGTTTATTTTGGGCCTCGATGGCTCATATTAGGGACGATATAACTGAAATTGATTGGTTTCTGATATGAAATGAAATGTATGTTTGTTTGATCTGTAAGTTTGGTAATGCTCTGTAACCCTGTTTCGGCATCGGATACGGGTTAGGGGTGTTACACAATGTTGACGTATCCGGGTTTTATTGTAACACCCCTAACCTAAATCCATCGCTGAAACAGGGTTATGGAGCATTACCGAAGTTTACAAAATTAATTATCAGACATTTCATTTCATTTAGCATTCATATTAGAAACTAATCAAAATTATACATATTGTCCCTTAAATGAGCCCTCGAGGCCCAAATTACACATTAGAACAAATAGGGACTAAGTTGAAAACTTAGAAAAATTTCCAGAAATATTTCAAATTTGCAACACTACAGGGGTCACACGACCGTGTGGCAAGGTTATGTGAGCATTCTATTTCATGTAAATTTAAGATACAGGGGACACACGGTCGTGTCACCTGGCCGTGTGTCTCACATGGTTGAGACACACACTTGTGTTTCTACCAGTGTGGACGAAAATAGACAATTTTATAAGTCATATTTCTCACCCAAATTTTATGTCAATCTATAATCAACATTACATATATCAACAAGCCAAATTAAGTGGCTAAACCCAACAAATTACATATAGACCATCATTAAGAAAAATATCTATACATGCCATTATAACCAAGATCAAAACATTCGAAAGTACCGATAGAACCGATGGATAGTGTGATACAACTCTGAGAAGCTTCCAACCCAATCGAGCTTCCGATAATCACTTTTTCATGGGCACTAGCATATTTTCTCTTGAGTACTTACCACTTTAATGCATCGTGTAAATAAACATTTTACCATTCAACCAATAGCTTGGCACTTGTCTAAGCATCAAACAACAACACTTGTTAGTGTACTTGCACATATTTCATATAAATTCAACATTGATAAACTTATTTTCTCGACATGTCACACTTGAGTTTATTACTCGTCTCAACTTACATAATTTCTTTATATCAACTTATCAAAGATAATCATATGTGTACATGTCATGATACATATCATTCTCTTACCATTTCTTCATAAACATATATCATTCATTTCATTATATCAATATTTCATATACCATCATTCTATGTATTTCATGTACATTTATTAGGTAATAGTTTATATCAAACTCAACATTAATCAAATTCCATGTACATATACTTTCCACATCATGTTTCCATATAACATGTACAAATCGTTATATATATTTCAAGCATATACGGGTAATAATTCATTTTGTACTTATATTGTTTCATATCAGAATTTTGTCCATTGAATCATTTAAAATATCGATGGATACACAGATAGTACACACAAGTGTACACAACTGAATCCGTCAATTCATGTTCAGAAATGCTTATTAGAGCACATAATCGGGAAGCACTCTCTCGAGCCATATAATGGGAAGCTCATGTGAGCCATGTAACAGGAAGCTTATCCGGGTTGTATAACGGGAAGCTCATAAGAGCCATAATCAAGAAGCTCATGTGAGCCAATAACGGGTAGCTCCGTAGAGCTATTAACGGGAAGCTCCGGGTAGACATATATAGGGAAGTTCAAGAGAGCCAATATAAGAAGCTTTGGAGAGCCATATATCAAGAAGCTCACAAAGAGCCAACCAATGGGAAGCTCATGAATAGCCATATATTGGGATGCTCATAAGAGCTGTGGTGTGTCTACAACACATGCAGAATCACAACCAATCGGGACGCTCCGAAGAGCTATTAATAGGAAGCTCACAACAACCATATAACGGGAAGCTCTAGAGGGCCATATATCAGGATGCTCATAAGAGCTAATAGCAGGACGCTCTTTTGAGCTAAGGTGTGTCCACAACATATGCAGGATCACAACCAATTCGGGAATCTCATATCCATCGAATTTCATTTATTCAAACAAGACTTAATACTTGTTGGACTTTATCGAATATGTGATCAAATATATATATGGCATTTATATAATTTCACATATACAATGTTCAATTCAAACATATAAATATACACAATTTAGTTACATGAACTTACCTAAATTGAATTGTAATAATTACAGGAGTTCGTGGACTATTCCGCTATTTTTTCTTTTTCACAAGTATTTACGAATCTTGATCTAAAATATAAAATTATTCATTCATATATTTCAATTCCAATTTATTTCACAATTTATACCCTTCAATTTTTTAATTTACACAATTACCCCAACTTTTACAACTTTTACAATTTAGTCCTTTAACTAATTAGTTTATCAAATCAACTAATATTTCTCAATTAATAATTTATCCAAATATTCTAGGCTATCATACAGCCCTTAATAAAATATAAATTTAATACCAAACCCTACTATTTTAACTATTTTCACCATTTGATACTAACATTAATATTTAACAAAATCACTTTATAATTTCATCATACAACAAAATTAAAGCTCTAAACTCACTTGATATTAATAATTTATTTAAATATATTTACTTAGACAATAAAAAAATTATTTCATGCAATTTGGTCATTTTAAATTTTTACAAAATTGCCCCTAAAATTTTACTTTTATTCAATTTAGTCCTCGAGCCTAAAACATGCAAATTAGCCATTTTAATGTAAACCCATCTTAGCTAAATATTCATATATATTTTCCTCCTCCTCCTCTCCATTCCACATCCTTAATGTATATAACATGCTTATATGTAATATTATCTATAATTCTACTATTTACTTATGTTCATAGCAAAGATGTCCACTTGAGTCATAGTCAATAAATTATTTATATTTTGAGCTAAAGAATTCTAAATTAAGATTTGCTTGATGTTTTTGAAACTAGGCTCAAATATATTTCAACCATAAAATTTTCAAAATTTATAGTTTAGCCAATAAGTATAGTAAAATCTTCAAATTTACCCATGTTGTGCTGTTTGACAACTTTGACCTTGGCTTACTAAAAATTAATTATATCTTAGTACGGGGTTTAGATTATGTTTCTGTTTGTTTATCTTGAAAATAGACTCGTCAAGAATTTAAAAATATAAATTTAAACCCCTAATTATTTCTTTACAATTTTTGATGATTTTCCAAAGTTAGAACAGGGGAACCTGAAATCAATCTGACCCTGTCTCACAAAAATTCATATATCTCATAATATAAAATTATTTTGCTTACACCATTTCTTATATGTAAAACTAGACTCAATAGAATTTAATTTAATACTTTAATTAACCTCTAATTCAATTTTTACAATTTTTGGTGAATTTTCAAAGTCAGACTACTGTTGTTGTCCAAAGTTGTTTTAGTGTAAAATGTTGATAACCAAATTTATAAACCCTCATTTCCTTTCTCTACAATATTTCCCATCACTTGCTCCTATTTCCCTTCACTAACATATCAAGAACATAGAACCTTATATAATAAAACTCTACTTTAACATCATTTTCATACTTTTTCAATAATATCAAACTCAAGAATATACTGAAATCTTGATGTTCTTACCTTGTCCTATTGATTTCAATCTTTAACTTGATTTTCTCTCTCCTCCAGCTTCGATTTCTTGAATCTAACTTGATTTCTGGCTCCCCGTTGTCTCCTTATTACTTTTCTCGCTTGGTAGCTATGAAAATTCTTTTGATTTCTATGTGAAAATAGTGAATTTTTGGTAAAAGGACCAAATTGTAAAGAAAGGAAAATTTATTTCTTCTCTTCTCTTCTCACATGGGTGCATGGAAAGACGATGAAAATTCTTCATCTTTCTTTGCTTTTATACTAAATAAAATAATAATAAAATATCTCATTAAAATATTAATAAAATAATATTTATCTAATTAAATAATTATAAAATATCATTAAAATATCTCTAATATCATCATTGCCTTCTAGAGTTCTCTCTCTTTCTAATTGACCATTTTGCCCTTTATGATCTTTTAAAATTTCATCATTGAGTCATCACTTAATTTGGTAAAATTATGATTTAGTCCTCATAATTCTTCACATATTCAATTTGGTCCTAATTCATTCATTTTCCTTATTTCTAGATCATTCCACCCATAAAATATTTGTACTATTGGTCCTTCAAGTTTTCATATTTACACTTTAACCCCTCAAATTTTGAGTATTTACTTTTGGGCAACAAAACTTTCTCACTTTTGTAATTTAATCATTTCTTGAATTAATATGTCATAATATACTTCCCAATGTTCACATAACTCAAAATTTCCCTTTTTGTCACTTTATTTCCTTATTTTATTATATCAAGGATACTATTTTACTTTCTTATTGTAGTAATTTTTAGGGTATTACATTTATGGCACATTATGGTTACACGTCGATAGTGACACAAACACCGTTGGCATCATTGTTTTATCGGGATGGGTCATCAACGTAATTGTCTACCGGTGGAGTGGAGCATACACAATTAGAGGCTAGAATGACACCGCACTCGAGCATAGAGGAAGGTGAAGACGAAAACGGTAATGACGCTGGTGACGGAGATGAGTAAGAGGGAGGTGGTGAAGGCAATGATGATGAGGACGATGGCAGTGATCAAGTTTATAGGCTCGTATCTCCTGTTGTGCATAGAAATCCTCCTCGCGTCTGTCGTCCACTGCCCTACGACACATATTTTCCCCGAGATTAATGTATTTTTTATTACTACTGAGATATAAATATATATTACATAAATAAATAAAAACCAATAAATTTTCATTCCAACAATATATTTGTCTTCGTTACATTCTAACATGAGTTATGTGTAAGTTAATAACAAATAACAAATTTGGAACACCAGAATAATGGAAGCATTGTAATGAATATATTCTCTGAAAGAAAATAATGTTATCGACATTGAGGTCCCAAAGCACCTCTCAACACAGAACATATTGCCTTCATATGCCCCGAGTTTCTACAGTACCCACATAACCTCTGTTGACCATCCCTCTCTCGAATATCCATATTATTTTTTATTCGGGTGACGACCTTTCGAGACACGATGCAAGTTCATGTTTGGTGTCAACTCGTACAGCGGGTGGACACTAGTGACCATGTACTCTCATAGAGGATGGGTGGGAATTCAGGACTCCATAATGTAATGCGTGTACTCAATTCATAGGTTCCCACTATTGGGAATGTGCCCATATTGTAGTAAACATGTAACTATTTTCTATTTATTTGAACGATGAATAAATAAATAAAGTTAATTTTACATTTCACTATTATGTCTTTTTTATTTTCTATCTTTTATAGCAAAATTGTGACAAGCAAATATTAAAGTTCAAACTGAAGATAAATGGCATTGTAAAAAATGTTTACAGTGTGAGAAAGACAACTTACTTCAGTAAGTAATCTAAATGAATTCGTAATTCCGTAAAATAATTAAAGTGAGCATTTGATTCAAATACTAAGAAGGATTATTATGTCGTCTACAATTCCAATTGAGGAGATGGTTAGTCTTGGTTATCGGAGTAGTTGACTACATGAGTAGAGACATAGATGTATTCATTAGTAGAATGGTATATTGGATTGGACCTAAGATGAATTAATTCTAAATCCATTTTTGAATTAATTCACTTGTGACGTTCATTGTGTGATTTACCTAAATCCTGAGTTAGTCACTAACCATGCGTATGTAACTCATGTGCTTTGATATAAGTGGAAGCTTATTGATGTGATCCCAGCTGCATCATGTTACGACACAACTCGACGACATCGAGATTGGCCCAAACTCGAAGGGCCCAAGTGCAAAATGAAGTTTTTAATTTTAGTTTATTAATTTGGTTGCTGGAATAAGGACATTAATTCATTTAATTTTGTGTCTTTAATTATGTTTTAGTTTTAACATCATTAATATGCATCTTTAATTAATGTCGTGCATTATTAATCTACATCTCTTAACTATGACATGCATTATGTAACTTCCATGTTAGTTTAAGTCAGCATTAAGTAACTCATTTGTTCATTTAGTTTGCATATTAAACCTTGCATTTAAGCATCTTAGTTTATTAATATGTTTGAGTTTGTTTATATAAGTATGTTATTTAATTGGTTGTTACATTTTAAATCATAAATTAAAGTGTGTTTATTTTCATTTAAAATAAGGTGATTTAAGTTGCATGTTCAATTAATTTGTGTGCATGAGTGTTATTAAATATGTTGTTTTTATTAGTGTTTTAAGTTACTATTTAATCTTAAATATCTATTTTGTAGGTGACTTTTCATATGATTAAAGACTCTTCAAAGTGGGACAGTTTCAAAGCTTTTAAAAGAACATTAAGGAGGTTGTTTAATAGACCAAAAGAGACTCTTAAAGTATGAACATTTTTAGAGTCTTAAGTCTTCATCATGGTGCCATTTAAGAGGATGTTACACAAGCTTTTATCATGTGGTTACAAGGGAGCTTAAGGGACATCAATCAAAGACATTAAGGATGCTTAAAGTCTTCATTAAAGAGAATTGACATGCCTTTTCAACTACATTAGGTTCCAATGAAGAGACATGACTCATTGGCTTCCTTACATGAGTTTAATATGAAATTAAAGCTTGTAATAAATTTATTTAATTGCTGAAAGTGAAAGGTCACAAATAGGCATTTGAACAATCATAATAATGCCTATAAATAGTTTGTAAGAAGACATTGTTTGAAATTAGATAACTTTTGAATTTTGATCAAATTTTATGAACATTGTGTTCCTGAGTGAGTTTATCTCCTCTCCAAATTTTGTACAAGTCTTATTGACTTATCTAGCGTGCTAGTGGCGTCTCCCGACTTGTTTTTGAACTTATCACCGTAACCCAGTGTGGCGTTCAACAACCTTCTATTTTGCAAAACCACCTTAGATGATATAGGAATCAAGGTGACACTTTTTAGTGTTGAATCATTCCTAAAGTTTGAGTTCGATTATCCATCCCTGCCATTTATCTTAAAACTTGTCTATCTTTATTTTATCCTTAAACCGAGCCATCAAACACACCACCTCCTTTGTTTCTATCCTAAGCCGAACCTACCAACACTATAACCACTTATCTAAACCCCTTACCCTTTTTCGACAACTCTAACTACTCCTCGTCGATGATCAGGCAAACTTTGTGAAACGACTCGACTCACCCGGGCCAAATCACAGCACTTATGCTTTAAAGATGATTTGGCCCATAGCTGGTATGCTGGGTACATGACTTGTATATGGCATGGATTTATTAGCAACAGTGGGATTCATAGCTCAATTAAAGAGTTAATGATATCCTCTCATTGGCATTTTGGATTGATAAATATGGAATGTGGCCACGGGTTGCTTGTTCTTGAATGAACAATTTATCACAGTCATTTGTTGATAGTGATCATATTAATCATTAAGAAGACACAATAGTGACAATGAGATAAAATATGATTGTATTGATTGAACATATTTAACTCAAAGGAATTAAGGATATCATATGAGGGTAACATACACATGATGAGGTCATTGGACAAAACAGATAAATGAATTACTTTTGTAAAGAGTGTACAATAAGATGTTTTCAATCATGGTACGTCTTGTGGACTGACTCCATGGTTAAGTAATTGTGAATTATCGGAACGATGCTTCTGGACATAATTGCAATTAGTAGAGCCTAATTGTATATGTTCTATTGGTCCCTCCACTAGCTCAACAAAAGCTTGATCGAACTGCATTTGAATCAGAAAAAAATACTACAACTTTGGGAATAATTTAATTGAGTCGATTTATTCGATGTAGAATTAAATTAGATGGTCATGAGAATTTTTCAACTTGATAATTTGATTAAAGAATTTTCTTGAAGAATTAATTTGAAAAATCTATGTAATTTTTGGAAAAATTAATTTTGATCCAGTAAAATTAAATGAATTAAATGAATTAAAATCAATATGATATTTTTAGAAGTTAATTTTCAAGTCACACAATTGGCCTAATAGGTAATTGAACTTGAAATTTGGACATGAGATCGTAAATTGGGCTCGGGAGCCCAAAATCAAGACTAAGCCCCAAAACTGGTCAAATCGGGCCTGGTATGTGAAACCAAGCCGACGATCCAACCAGTGGCTACACCGGATCGATCAGACAGTTATTGGCCCGAACCAAATTGGTAGGAGCCAAACCAGCTCGGGGTGCTGTAAGGGTGTCGCACCTACACCACCAAACACGGCGATACCGACGGCTGCGACGGCAGCATCCCAGTGGTTGGCGGCGGTTGGTCGTTGGTGGTTAAGCAGTGAAAGAGTTACACTTCTACTGGAATTCTACTTGATAATTTGATTGCAAATTAATTATTCCAAAAAGTATTATTTTAATAGTTTAATATTTAATTTAATTGAATACTTATCTTAATAGTATTTTATTAATTTAATATTAAATTTAATCTAATATTTATCTTGTTAAATATTATATTAATTTAATATTAAAGTGATTAAGTTTAATCATAGTTGAACTCTCTAAACTTTCCCTATATAAAGAGAGCCTTGGGTCATTATTTACACACACTTGAATTCAAGAGAAAGTTTTCTAAAGAGATTATTCCATAAAATTTCTACAGATATTTTTCTGATTTACAACTTGACTCAAAATTAAAAAATTACCCCACTGGTAATTTTTGTGAAATTTTTTTATTCGAAACGAGCCCACACTCGGCAGATGTGAGCTTGAGCGGAGAACACTACTTGGTCAAAGTGTTTATCCTAGATGAAAAAAGAGGTACATTTTGATTAAATATTTATTACTTTAGATATCACAACCAAGATCTGGTTTTGGAAAAAAATTAAACTCTGGTTTTTCCCTAAATTTATTTCCAGCTGTGTTTCCCAAACTCGTTTTTCCAACACCCACATGTGGCAATTCCATGTGCGTATGGGAACCGAAACACTCAGAACCTCCCACAATCGCAAGTCCCTCTTGTTAGGTCGACACTATATGATGCCCTTGACATGTTCTAGTCTGGCCTAGCATACTCCGTGACTTAAAATTCCAAGTTCTAACGTGAGTGGCACACTACATACATAGTGTTCGCTCTCTCCATATTTCGTCTAATTTCTTTCATTACATCCTCGCACCAAGTATGACTGCCCACTATCTGTCCAACGTACGTCATCGCCCTCTTTGGAAACAAGGTAGCCAAGCGAAAGTATGTTTCTTTCACAACCTAGGTTATCGACAAATGACGTGTCCTCTTTAGTATGAAATTGATACACTCGGCTACTTTTGACGTTATGTGCCTATACCGTAAACCTCCTTCATACAATTGTGTGAATTGTTCAAATGGTATGTTCGCTAGGTACACCGCACCGTAGCTATTAATAGCGCCCAAGTTCAACATTTCTTGAAAACGGTGTTGGACGAGCTCATAACTTGTCAAGAAAAACATACCAATTAATGCAAACAATGAATAAAATAGGGTACAACATGACTATGTAGGTAGTGGCAACTATGTAACAGCTCGTTTTCAGTGAAATCGAAACAGTGGTTTCGGGACCACAAATTTGGCATCAAAAATTTTATTTTATTATCATTTTATGGTCTACAGTAGGTTAGTAGTGTTTTATAAAAATTTCGTGAAGAAATTTTATCGTTTGCATGCTTCATTTGATAAAAAAGACTAAATCGCATAAAGTGCAAAACTGTTGTTCCATTAGGAAAAAGTGTCAATTTGATATAAAATTGAAACATGAGAGGCCTTACGTGGTAAACAGACCATTAAAATTAGTGATGGGCAAGTTTGGACATCATTAATGGGATTTAGTAATGTTATATAAGTAAATAAATAATTAAATAACAAAACAAATAAAAAAACCAAATTACCTTGTCCATCTTCTCCTAGCCGAAATTTTGAGGAATAAACCACCATTGTTGCACATTCAACATTTGACCAACCTTTTTTCTTGTGCATGTAAGTATTTTTCATCTCGTTTTTAATGATTTTTATGTTTTTGGAGTCGTTGTAGCTTAATCTAACTAGCCTAGGGACTAATTTGCAAAACTTTTAAAATTCAAGGGTTCTACCATGAATGCATGTTAGTTGTTTTTTATGCTTGATGGATGAAAATGAAAGTTTGGTGATAGCTGAACAACTTTCGTAAAAGAAATTTTGATGAAATTGTCATTTAAGGACTTTATTGAAAAATAGAAAAATGTTAATGGTGAAAATATGAAATAAATGAAATGTAGGGATTGATAAGGGCCGAGATGATATTCGACTAGCATAAGAGTGGACTAAATTGCATGAATTTGCATTTTTATGAGCTAGGGACTAAATTGTATTGAATTTAAAATTCTAGGGTGGAAAGTGTAATTTTGCCAAAACATGATTTTTGGATTAAATTGAATAGAATGAAGTTTGAATTAGTTAAATTTAATTATATAGATCAAGAAAAGCAACGTACGGATTTAGATCGGGGAAAAGTAAAAGTATTGGATTAACCGATCATTTTTTTTCCATACGTGCTTGAGGTAAGTTCGTATATTTAATTAGTATTAAATTATGTTTGATTTAAATACTTTTTAAGTTATATTCTTGATATTATGACTCTACGAAAATGTCCAACAAAGTTTCGATGACTTTCGGATCCCGTTTGAACCTTAGGAATATATAGGATACAAATGGCATGTCATTTAGGGCTACCGTGTTTTGGATGCCAGTCTCGTACGTCCTACCTGTGGCTGAGTTTTCAACATATTTTGCGGTTACTTGACAGCTTGTGCTAGCAGCACCGTGTAGCTACGTCTTGACTAACAGCTTGTGTGAGCAGACCCATTTATGGCTCGATAAAGAGCATTGATATGAGATATGAATTAGTAGTGATTCGTCCAGATGTGGGCACTTAGTGTGCAAGATTCTCGCGTATTCGATATTATTCTAGTGGTTCAATGGGTATACAAAAAGTGAAGGATCGATATAAGCATCGACTTATAATGTCATGAAAGCATGAGAAAGGTATGATAAGATATTGATTAAATATTTTAGTATGTTTATAATAGAATGAATATTTACATGGAAAGCTTAATGAAGCTCTTTGTTGTATAATGAGTTTGGTTAATTTATATGCTAATTATACTTGAGAATTGTTCTTGGTGCTTAGGATTGTGCCAAGCAATGTTGGATATGTTCACCATTCGCTTTTAAGCTTTTATAATGAAATAGTAAGTAATGTTAATAATTTATGAACTTACTAAGCATTTTATGCTTACTTTTGTTATTTTCTCTTATGATTCTAGTTAATCGAAGGTTCTTGCAATTTGGAAGCTTGTCAGAGATCCATCACACTAACTATTGGTTATGTCGATATATTTTGAAAAATTTTGAATCACGGTTATAATGACATGTATAGGTGTCTTGTTTAATGAATTTAGTCATTATGTGTGGCTTGTATATATGTTATTTTGGTTGATAAATTAGTTGGTATGTTATTAAGATTATAAGGTATTTTGTGTGGTTTTTAAATAGATGTTGTGTTTGTTATGTTAATGGTAAAGAATTGTTGATGGGAATGATATAGTAGCAATTAACGGTTGATGTGGAATGAATGTAGCATAACGTTAAAAATGGTTAGTTTTTGGTATTTTGGATGTAAACATCTTTGGTGAAATTGGTATGGTTCATGTTAGGTGAGAAATGGTCATTTAAGCATTTCTTGTTTATGAACTTTTGGTATAAGATCACTATGACAAATGTGTTAGTAAATTTGTTTAATTGGTAGTTTAATTAGTGAATGAAATGGTTAAGTGATAGGTAAGTTTGATTGTTAAAATTGATGTGCCATTTTGGCATATTGGTTGAATGGTTAGATTCTAGGTTGTTAAGTTTGGATATGCATATAAAAAGTGAGTTTTGAATGCTTGATTATAGGTGCAATTGGCTTGTGCATGAGTCGTGAGTTTGGGTGAGAAAAATGGCTTGAAAATGGCTTATTTGTCATCCACACGGGCAAAGATAAGGGCGTGTGTCTCAACCGTGTGTGACACATAGCCAGGCTACACTACCATGTATCCCCTGTAGCTGTCAATGGGTTGTAAGTCAAACTATTACACAGCCTAGCATACGGACGTATGGGATTATTTCGAAGGGTACACAGCCTGACACACGGGCATGTGGCTTGACCGTGTAGCCCAAGTCAGAAAGTTGCACGAGTATGGATATAGACTAGAACACAACCTTCTGCCTCTATTTTGAATGCCCACACGGCCTGGCCACAGGGCCGTGTGACCACTGTAGCTTGAAAAATTCTGACTTTTTCTGAAAAATTACATATGTTTTCGATTTAGTCTCAAATAGTTTCCAATTTCTGTTTTGGGCTCGGGGGCTCATATAAGTGACCATATGTATGTTTTTGGTTTTATATTGTTATGTTTTACCTTGTGATTTATTTATGAATTAAATTGTTCGTTGTATGACGTTATGTTTCAGAAATATTCAGTAGCCCTAATCCAACGATAGATACGGGCTAGGGGTGTTACATTTATTGGTATCAGAGCTAGGCTTAGTCGATTCTCGGGCTGAACGTGGCGTATGTGAGTCTAGATATACATGTCATTATATAACCTTTGATAGTGTGATAACTCTAGACATGTTTTGAAATATATTCTCATATAGTAATGGATTTCAACCAAGCAGACTCCGGTGATGTAGGAAGTAATGCGCAAGCCTTCTTTCATGGAGTAGCGTCATTTGGATCAAGGCCATATCTAAGGGTCGGGGAGGAGAGGCTAAAGAAGCCTTCTTCCAAATGATGAACGAGTGGTTCACAGAGTTTGTCCAAACTAATCTATCTACTTAACGACCTCCACCCCCACCTATTCCCCAATAGGTTTTCGTAGTTCCTTAAGGTTTGGAACCTTTACGTGTGAGTAAGCCGCCTATTGATAAAATCTGCAAATAAGGCGCCGAAAAATTTAAGGCTACAGTTGAGTTTTAGTTAGAAAATATGATCCGAGTCTTCAATGAGTTATCTTGTTCACCGGCCGAATGTGTCAAATGTGTCGTATCTCTATTGAAAGATTCAGCATATCAGTGGTGGAACATGTTGATTTCAGAAGTACTGAGAGAGTGGATCACTTGGGAATTCTTTCAAACTAAGTTTACAAAAGAAATATATAAGTTAAAGGTTTCTCGATTAGAAGCACAAAGAATTTTTGGAGCTTAAACAAGGTCGTCTGATAGTATCTAAATATGAAAGAGAGTTCGTCAGATTGAGTAAGTATGCCCAAGAGTGCATTCCAACCAAAGTTGCTATGTGTTTCGGTGACTTTCGGATCCCGTTTGAACCGTAGGAATATATACGATACAAATGACATGTCATTAGGGGTTATCGTGTTTTGGGTGCTGGTCTCGTACATCCTACCAGTGGTTGAGTTTTCGACATGTGTTGCGGTTACTTGAAAGCTTATGTGAGCAGGACCATGTAGCTACGTCTTGACTGATAGTTTGTGTGAGCAGACCCATTTCTGGCTCGATAGAGAGCATTGATATGAGATATGAATTAGTAGTGGTTCGTCCAGATGTGGGCACTTAGTGTGCGAGATTCTCGCGTACCCGATATTATTCTAGTGGTTCAATGGGTAAACAAAAAAGTGAAGGATCGGTATAAGCATCGACTTATAATGTCATGAAAGCATGAGAAAGGTATGATAAGATATTGATTAAAGATTTTAGTATGTTTATAATAGAATGAATGTTTACATGGAAAGCTTAATGAAGCTCTTTGTTGTATAATGAGTTTGGTTAATTTATATGCTAATTATACTTGAGAATTGTTGTTGGTGCTTAGGATTGTGCCAAGCAATGTTGGATATGTTCACAATTTACTTTTAAGCTTTTATAATGAAATGGTAAGTAATCTTAATGATTTACGAACTTACTAAGCATTTTATCCTTACTTGTGTGATTTTCTCTTATGATTTTAGTTAATCGGAGGTTCGTGTGGTTTGGAAGCTTGTCAGAGATCCATCACACTAACCATTGGTTATCTCGGTATATTTTGAAAAATTTTGAATCATGGTTATAATGGCATGTATAGGTGTCTTGTTTAATGAATTTAACCATTATGTGTGGCTTGTATATATGTTATTTTGGTTGATAAATTAGTTGGTATGTTGTTAAGATTATAAGGTATTTTGTGTGGTTGTTAAATTGATGTTGTGTTGGTTAAGTTAATGGTAAAGAAATGTTGATGGGAATGATATAGTAGCAATTAACGGTTGATGTGGAATGAATGTAGCATAATGTTGAAAATGGTTAGTTTTTGGTATTTTGGAAGTAAACATCTTTGGCCAAATTGGTATGGTTCATGTTAGGTGAGAAATGGTCATTTAAGCATTGGTTGTTTATGAATATTTGGTATAAGATCACTATGACAAATGTGTTAGTGAATTTGTTTAATTGGTAGTTTAATTAGTGAATGAAATGGTTAAGTGATAGGTAAGTTTGATTGTTGAAATTGATGTGTCATTTTGGCATATTGGTTGAATGGTTAGATTCTAGGTTGATTAAGCTTGGATATGAAAAGTGAGTTTTGAATGCTTGAGTTTAGGTGCAATTGACTTGTGCATGAGTTGTGAGTTTGGGTGAGAAAATGGCTTTTAAATGGCCTATTTTTCGTCCACACGGACAGAGACACGGGTGTGTGTCTCAATCATGTGAGACACACGGCCAGGTGACACGGCCGTGTGTGTTCTGTAGCTGTGAAAGGGTTGCAAGTCAGGTTGTTACACGGCCTAGCACGTGGCCTAGAACACGGGCATGTGAAATTATTTCGAAGGGTACACGGCCAGGCACACATGTGTGTGGCCCAAGTCAGAGAGTTACAGGGGTGTGGACACGGGCTGAAACACGGCCGTGTGTCCTTATTTTGAATGCCCACACAGCCTAAGACACGGGCGTGTTTTTTGGCCGTGTGACTCCTACAGTTTGAAAAATTGACTTTTTCTGAAAAATTTCATATGTTTCTCAATTTAGTCTCTAATAGTTTCCAATTTCTGTTTTGGGCTTTGAGGGCTCATATAAGGGACCATATGTGTGTTTTTTGTTTGATATTGTTATGTTTTACCTGGTGACTTATTTATGAATTAAACTATTCGTTGTATGATGTTATGGTTCAAAAATGCTTCGTAGCCCTAATCCGGCGACAAATACGGACTAGGGGTGTTACAAACTACATACCCATGTTGATGACTATTTCTCGCTCACTTTCCGAAGGTCATTTTGAATGGTAGTTGGATCCGACATGTCGTATGCAGTACCTGTAATGGGTGCAATCCCAAAGGCTACCCCGACACTCAATAGCGGACAAGATTTTGGTTCTTTTGTCTGATATGACACATATATCGAGGTTCGGGCAAAACGCGGAGGCGCAACCTGCTCAGGAAGAAATCTCAATCATCTGCGTTTTCTCCAATAGTTATTGCAAATGAAATTGGTAGAATCATCCAATTACTGTCTTAAGCAACGAAAAACAACAATTGATGTTGATATTTTCTATACAGCCAAGTGTCATCAATTTGTACCAAAGGCTTGCAGTACCGAAAAGCTTCTCTGTATTGCTCAAAAGTCTAAAATATTCAATAGAATACTTTTTTCCTAAGAGCCAATCGATTGGCAGAGTATGTTGGGTGTGTTTCCAAATCGATTAAGGAACTTGGGACATACCAATTCAAAACCTAACACCATTTCCATAGATAGTTGTACGAACTATCCCAACCGTGATACAAAGTATCGATAGCCTTTTGTTTTCCAACCCATGCTTTGTAGTACGATAGAGTGTAGTCGTACTAGCTACGAATGTTCGCAATCAACACTGGGACAGGAATCCTGGGACTCGCCTTCACCATCGGTAGAATGTGTCAAAAATCATACCTGAGTCTAGCCTGGGATGATCCTGACTTGCACTTGCCGCAACATAGGTATGTGCATCGAAATATTTCTTTATTGTCCACAATTCAGTCTTCTTCCATAAAGATGTCATGATTTTCCACTTGCATTTCTCATAGCGAATTACACACTTTACCTCAAATTTCTCTGAACGGGACTTTTTGACGTGGTAGTTCATGCCATTCTTGCAGTTGTACCATTTTAGTACAAGAAGAAAAACACGTTTGTTTGGGTATTCCATTCCAACTTCTAGTACTTGTACATCACACGATGTGCTTGCATAGTCAGGTGTTTTGTGTGGTAGACTCGGAAACTCTAAACCACCCTTGGGAAATAGGTCGATATTGGTCATGTGAAGCGGAGTTTCATATGCGCTATATCGTGGATTTGGAGCATTGTCTAAGTCATCATCATCAAACCTGCAAGGTTCTAGCTTCGTTGGAACTAGCTCTATTTCAAAAATTGGTGCAACCCCCGAACCATCCAGACCGCACTATCGGATTGGCTTAAGGCCTGACTCTTCCCTGTCAACTGCATCCGCTATCCCTGTTCCTCACCTGTATCTTCTTCCTTGGTCGCATCTTCTTCCTTATCTGCCCCTTCATTTTCCCCTTTAAGCAAGGGGTTCAATGTACCCTCGCCAATCACCGTCGAAGGAGTAAGTCATCGATTCTTCTGTAACCCATGTCCCCATCAAAATTTGCACCAGTTTGGTGTCCGGTGTACATTGATGAACCCTCGGTATAAGTGCTTTAAATCCATGTCATCGAGCTCGTACCGAAGTTGAAATCAAACGCACTGATTTAACATCGAGCCCGAGTGTCAAAATTTAGGTTATGCTCATACCTCAACTGGTACTAGTCTTCGAAGTTTAGATCCGTACCGAAGACCAACAAGTGTCTACCTATAGATGTTTCAGGGACATCATAGTAGCGGCTTTGTAATAAGATAGTGAACCCACCATAAAACCGTGTAATAAGACTTTCTACTTTAGCTTTGGTTCCAACATCCGCCGTAACAGTGGTAAAACTAGGTTAGATCCATTAGCCTCGGCAAACTTGACATATAACTCTATTACAACATTTCGCTTAAGCAGTTCGATAATATGACCATCTCGAGCTGAAGCCCACCATTCACATCAAATATTTCATACCTATAGGGGTAAATAGAAGCAAAATATCTACATTGCAACCTCAAAACTCTTCCCCGGATTTATCCTCTGACTTTCTTCCTGATTCTAGTTTCTAGCTCACGCAATTGAATGGTACGATTGAACGCCAATTCCACAGACTGTATTTCTATAAATACCACCCTGACCTCTGTATTACATGTAACAGCCCGTTTTCAGTGAAATCAAAATAGTTGTTTCGGGACCACAAATTTGAGTCCGAAAAGAAAATTATTTTAATATTATTTTATGGTTTGAATTATGATAGGAATATCGTATAAAAATTCTGTTAAAATTTTTTTACCGATTACATGTTTAATTATGGAAAGGACCGAATTGCATAAAATGCAAAAGCTCAGTTCTAGTAGCTAAAAGGATTAAATAGCTATAGAATTCAAAATTTGATGTCCTTATAAGGCAATTAGACCATTAAATGGAGTTAGTAGATATTTATGATGATTCATCCATAGAAAATTAGAAAAGAAAAGGACTAAATTGGAAATAAAAATATTAAAAGATGATAATTAATTAAAAGATGAAAATATCATCTTTTCATCGTCTTTCCAGATTCATTCCATGAAAACCCTAGCTAAGAGAAAATAAGCTCAAGCAAGCTTTCTTGGTTTAATTAGGTAAGTATTTAAGTCTTGTTTTTAGTAATTTTTATATTTTGATATTGTAATTACCTAATCTAGCTATCTCGGGATTTATTTGCAAAGTTACACAATTAAGTATTATAATTATGAAGTTTTATGGTAGAAAATGAAAGGTTGTTGATAGATAAACAACTTTTGTTAAAGGAATTTTGATGAAAACATGATTTAGGGACTAAATTGAAAAGATGTAAAATTCATGGAAAAATTTTGATTTTTTTGAAATACATGGGCTGCTATTGATACATGTAAAATTTGGCTAGGCTTGGAATAAGGATTAAATCGCATGAATTTTATTTTCCGAGCCTAGGGACGAAATCGTCATTAATTAAAAGTATAGGGCAAATGGTAATTTTTCCTAAGATGTGAATTGAATAGAAATGAGTATGAAATTATATTAAATTAAGTTAAATTTACACGTATAGATTCAGATAGACAAAATACGAAATTAGATCGAGAAAAGGAAAAAGTAACGGATTAGTACATTACAACTCACGAACATTGTCGAGGTAAGTTTGTGTAACTTAATTGTGCAATTATATGTTTGAATTGGTTTGAATGATTTGTATGTGAATTATGTATTGGCCATGTATATAAAATCTGGTTGCATATCCAAAAAATACCTGATAAATGTTAAATCTCGTTTGAATGAATGAAATTCGATTGGATACAGGGTTCTGTTCCCCGAAATGGTAGTGTTCCTGCATATGTTGCGGACATACCATAGCTTGAAAGAGCATCCTGATATAAGCCCTCTCCAGCTTCCCGTTATAGTGTTCTTGCGAGCTTCCCGTTAATGCCCTTCAGAGCATCCCGATCGAGCGTGACCTTACATGTGTTGTGGGCACACTGCAGCTCTTATGAGCGTCCTGTTATATAGGCTCTTTGTGAGCTTCCCGATAGTGCTCGCTTGAACTTCCCGTTATATGGCTCCGGTGCTACCCATTAAGTGCTCTTCGTAGCTACCCGTTAAAGGCTCTTTGTGAGCTTCCCGTTATATTGCCCGGATAAGCTTCCCGTTACAAGGCTTAATGAGCTTCCCGTTATAGTGCTTGAGAGAGAGCTTTCTATTTAAGTGCTCATAAAAGCACTCCCGGATATGAATTAACAGATTTACAGTATTGTACACTTCAGGTGTACTACCCAAGTATCCATCGAGATTTCAAATGATTCAACGGGTGAATTTCTGACATGAGAACATGTGAAATCAAAATGAAACTATTATCTGTATATGCATGAAATATTCGAAAACTTGATACCTGATGAGCTCATCCTTGTTTTTGATATTTACATGAAATACATTACTAACATGCTTAGTGAAGTTATGTGTTAGACAAATGACCAATTTGCTTTGGATGCACTTTGTATGCTTACTTTATGTATAAATGTATGGTAAGTTAATTTTCGTTATACGAACTTACTAAGCATTAAGTGCTTACTCTGTCTTATTTCCTTTGTTTTATTCTCAGAGGCTCATTGGGTTCGAAGCTTGGCGGAGATCACTCACACTATCCATCGGCCCATTTCGATATATTTATAAAACTAATTTTGGTTATAATGGCATGTATAGGTTAACTTGGCCATTGATGGCATATAAATATTTTGGTTGTAAATAGCCATTTGAATGGCTTATGTTTGGTATGTTTTGATGTGTAAATAATCTAAATATTGCTTGATGTGTGTTTGAAATGTCAAATGATGGTAAGTACATAGATGAATTTGATCAATTAGGTAAAATAGAGTTTATGAATACAAGTAATGAAAATATCATGTATATGACTTGGTCTTGGCTTGATTTAAATGTCTTGTATTGGATTGGGAATGTGTTTAAGTGTTGATATAGGTGGAAGACAAAATTGGGTGGGAAATAGGGCTTAGAAATTGCCTTATTTTGTCCACACGGGCAGAGACACGGGCTTGTGTCTCAGCCGTGTGTGACACACAGCCTAGTACATGGGCATGTGACATGGTCGTGTGTCCCCTACATCTTAAAAATTCAAAGCAGAATGCTCAGTTATTTACACACGGCCTGACACACGAGCGTGTGGCTTGGCCGTGTGACCTCTGTAATTAAATATATTACAAGTTAGAGAGTTACATGGGCTGGGGACACGGCAATGTGCCCTACTTCAAATACCACACGGCCTAAGACACGGGTGTGTCACTTGGCGGTGTGAGCCACACGGCCTGACCACACGGGCATTTATTCCCTGCACCTTGGAAAAATTTTGAAATTTTGCAAAAAATTCTCTAAGATTTTGATTTAGTCCCGACTTGTTTTTAATGTATGTTTTGGGCGTCCAGTTGGACGCGCTTTCTCTTTCTCTCTCCAAAAATGACTTATTTCCCTAATTAAAAAAATTGGGCATATATGCCTAATTTAACCTTCATCATCGTTAATTCAATATTACTATTCTACCAACCATCAATCTTGTGGAGGTATAATAGTATAATCTTAAATTTAAAACATTTAAATAAATAAATTATTATTATCCATGTTTTATATTTTTTAGTTATTATTTTACCTTAATTTTTAATTTTATTTATCTATCTTTCTCATTATAAATAGATTTATCTATGAATAAATCAAGTGCAGTGGTTTCATAATCCTCTCTTTACTTCAATATATTATATAATTAATTAAATACATACCAAAGCAATTTACAATATGTAATTGAATAATTCAATCAAATTTCAACCGAGTGATGTAATAACAAAATGCTTGAGTTGACATGAAGTCAAGATTCAAATCCTCTGTAACTTATTAGTATTTTTTTATCAATTTAATTATTATTAATAAATAGAGAGAATATATATTATCTTATTTATTCTTATAAGACTCATTTTAAGATAAAAAATTACGAAAAATTACATTTGTAGTCATCTAATTGCTGGTAAAGTTTTTGGTTACCAACTCCTAAATGGTAGTAAAGATAAAGTGATAGCTTTTAAAAATGGTATAATAGTAACTTTAACCTCAACATTTATACATAGTGTAAATTTAGTTTTGATTCTAAAAAAAGTTACCCTTCAACGTTTACATATTGTGTCATTTGAGTTTTTTTTCAATTTTGCTTTTCTTTGTGACTCTTTCACCTAAAAAGAAAAAATTATCAACTAAATTTAATAAAAATATATCGAAAATGGACACACTCGAAAATACAATATAATAATTTCCATCTTTTCTCATTCTTTTACAATTAACCCTCAATGTCACAAACAAAAGTAAAACTATATAAAAAAAAAGACCAAATTACACAATATGTAAAATGTTGAGAGCTAATTTTTGGAATCAAAGCTAAATTGACACGATGTATAAACATTAAGGGTTAAAGTTGCTATCCTGCCTTTTTTAAAAGCTACCAACTTATTGTTCTTCAGTAATTTAATGGTTGGTGACCATAAAAGAAGAATTCAAATAGTTTGGTGACCAAGAAAGAAAAAGCCGAATAGTTGGATGACCATTTTGTAACTTTTCATAGTTGGATAATAAAAAATTACTAATAGTTGAGTGACTACCAATATAATTTACCCAAAATATTGTAACATTTACAAGTGCGGGGGTGAGCATTCGATTGAGTCAAGTAAAAAAATTTCAAGTTAGTCGAGTTGACGAATCTTATTTTAGTAACTGAACTTAATTTGAAATTTTTTCAAATTAAATTGAATTGAAAAGTTGAGTCGAGTTAATGAATCTTATTATTTATACTCAATGTTGCGTGTACATGAGCAGTTATTTAACTAGTAGACGAAGTATAAGATTATTTAACTACATAAACAATATAATGGTTTTGTCTTTTAATTTAATGTGTAAACATTTATTAAAACGGCATAGTCTTACCTTGTTTTATTCGGATTTTGGATATTCAAATTGTGTAATTCATATTCGAGTTAAGCGAAAAATTTGATTTTTTAATCCAGTTGATCCGAATAACTCGAACTATTTAATTCAAAATTTGAATTTTTATCGATTTTTTGAATTGAATCATATTTTACTTACACATGGTGAGACCATAAAAAGAATTTAAATGACTTACTCAAGCTCTTTTGAGATTGGCTTGAAAAACTTAAATAAAACATTCTAGTAGTTAAAAAATATTAAATAATATTTTATACTAATTTTTATATTCTATAATTGAATAAAAATGATGTATTATGAAATTCTATTTAAGTTGAGCTGAGTTAAGCTTGCATGTTAAATAAATAATGCTACCTTTGAACAGGTTAACACAATTAAGCTAAATATAATTTTATTAAGAATTTGTATTGAAAATCACTTCTCAATATATTAAATTTGTTTTTGGCCTAAAACGTAAACGCCCTCAAACTTCTTTTAGAAAAAGCAATTAAGCTTTAATTTTTTTATTTTTAATTTTTTTAGAAAATCAAACTTCTTGAACTGTCAAAATGTATTAAAAACCCTTTAATCGTTAATTTTAACAGTTAATGGTTAAAGTTAACTGCCTCCCGTGTCATAATCAAGGAGTGACATGTGGTAAAAAATTATAAAAAATAAAATCAATAAAAATTATTAAATGTTAACAAAATATAAAAAAATTTGTAAAAATCGTAAAAAATATAAAAAAATTGTAAAATTTATAAAAATCATAGAAAAGTTATAAAATGCATCAAAAAGGCCATTTAACCATTAATTTTAACCATTGACCGTTAAAGTTAACGACCCCCAATTTTTTTAGTTAAAGTCATCACGTGTCGCAACACAGTGTAACATGCGAAGGAAAATGATAAAAAAATCAATAAAAATTATAGAAAAATCATAAAATACTTCTTTTGGTACAATAATTTTATAATTCTTTTACTGAATGGTATATTTCTTTACATTTTTATAATTTTGTATGACTTTATAAAATTTTATAATTTTATATATTTTATAATTTTATGATTTTATAAAATTTTACAATTTTTTACAATTTTTATAATTTTTTCTTCTAATTTTAATAAAATTTAAATATTTTTATTAAAATCTAATAATTTTAGGTTATGACATGTGGTAACTTTAACTGAAAAAAATTAGGCGGTTACCTTTAACGGTCAACTGTTAAAGTTAGTAGCTAAAGGATTTTTTTGATGCATTTTAACAATTTAAGTACCCAATTGAGTGAAAAGAAAAGATTTAATTGCTTTTCTTGAAAAACTTTGAAAACTTTTCTGATGCATTCTAGAAATTCAAATGCTGAATTGAATGCAAAAATAAAAATAAAAATTTAATTATTTTTAAAAAAATTAATGGTTTTTTACACCTGAAACTAATTTTTTTAATACCATTCAACACTCCAACCGGTCAAATCGGTAATAGAAAGTCTAAAGTCGAAAGCGCGTGAAGAATAGTATAGTGTAGAGGAGTTGGTTGAAGAAAGGGGTTGGTTTGTGGCACATGACAATTACTGTAAACGATAATCAGTTAGTTGGACTGTTCAACACCTACATGCATGTCCTCCTTCCATTTTCTATATTTAATTTATATTTTTTTTATTTTTTTTATTTACCATATTGCGAAGGAAACTTATATTGTAAAAGTAGAAATTAATTGCTTAAAATATGTTAAATCAAACTTATATTTTTTTTAAGGTTTACTTCCACATCTATGAATATCGATCTACCACAGATTTGTTGCACTATCAAATTTTAACAACTTATTTTTTTTTAAATACATAATAGTACGGGCATTTTACCAAAAAAACCCATTTTTTTTCATTAATTACCGAAATGGGCCAACGACTTAATTATTTACCGGATTAGTCCATTTTCCTCGAAATCGCTACCACGTCAAGCGATGTCGAGAATGCGATGTCGGACATCGGACGTGGCGGCGATGTCGACCACAAGTGAAACGATTGCCTAACGGTCAAATATTTGACCGTTGCCCCCCCTAACGGTAAAAAAAAAAACTATAAATACCCCTTCCAAAATTCTCATAAATCCATTTTTAATTTCAATTTCCTCTCAATTTTATTCCAAAAATCTCTCAAAGCCATATTTAATTTCAATTTGCTCTCAATTTCCTTTTTTAAAATAGTTTTAATTTTTTTTATATTTTTATAAATCGTAAAAATTTCTACGATTTCATCAATGGCCGGATCATTGACTCGTCTTGATAGGCATCACATATCGGTGGAACAAATGGAAATGGTAAGTGTTAAATTTAATTTTTAAATATTATTTAAGAATTTTTTATTTATGCTTTTTTAGATAATTATTAATTTATTATTTGTTATAAAAGTCTGTAGTTCGGGTATTGGAATGCAATATCCGGAACATGCATGGTCCTCCATCACCGTTGGTAGAGAACTACCTATGGGAAGCGGGTTTTTGGCACGTGGTGACAGTAGACCGAGGATGCAAGTTGTACCCGAAACTAATCAGTGCGTTGATCGAGAGGTGGAGACCCGAGACGCACACATTCCATCTTCCATGTGGAGAGTGCACTATCACTCTAGATGATGTGAGTCTGCAATTGGGATTGCCGGTCGACGAGAAGCCAGTCACCGAAATTGCTCAATCTAGCAATTGAGAGGCAGTGTGCTACGAGCTTTTGGCCGCTATTTCGGATAAAATGGATGGAGGTAAGATCGAGATGGGCTGGTTACATGACACATTCCCTTATCTGAATGAAGATTCAACCGAAATTGAAAGAATCCGATATGCTCGGGCATACATTCTTCAAATAATTGGAGGTTATCTGATGCCCGACACGTCTCGGAGTCACGTACATCTAAGATGGCTCTCAAAATCGTAGATTTTAGAAGCCGTGAATTTAGTTGGGGGTCTGCCGTCTTGGCAACGTTGTATCGGGAGATGTGCGGGGCGACGTGACCGAGGAGAGCGAAAATCGGAGGTTGCCTGTCACTACTGCAGTCATGGGCACGGTTTCGCTTTCCATTTCTACGTCCTCGAGTGGACCACCCATATACATTCCCACTCATAACGAGGTAAATTTTATATTAGATTTTACAATTATTATGTATATTTTTAAAAATAAAAGTATGCTAAAAAATTATTTAATTAGGTGGAACCATTCGGAAAGTCATGCTCGATTACCTACCGAACTTGAAGATATACAGCTTCTATTGGACCAACGGTCAAAAGCACAAGTAAGTATTATTGCAAATAGATATTTTGTATTTAGTATTTAGTATTTAGTATATAACTAATATTTCTATCATGTTCATATAGTTTCAATGGACACCATATGAGGATCTGACAATTCGGGCAGTAATTCCGGAAGAGTTCTTACAAAATCGGAACGCTTGCGAGGTCAAAGTCGTGCTGATCAACTTCACAACCGTGGAGCCGCACCAGACAGACAGGGTGCTACGACAGTTTGGATGTAGGCAATCGATTCCCTTGGACCCTGAGGAGTTTAACGATCACCACAAAATCGACCTTCGGCTATTAGGTACGGAATGGCCTTTGTACTGGTCTGGGTACATAGAAATGTGGGAAAATCAGTATGAATATCAACCTACTCGGGAACCAATCATCGTTCCGGAGTTAGCGTGCATTCCAGAATACATGTCATGGTTTAGGATCCATGGCAAGCCGTATTTACTGACGCCAGAGGAGAGGCAGCGGAAAATACGTGTCGGAAGGGAAAGGCGCGAGCCTCTAAATCCAAGACGACAAGACGAACAAGGTAGCCCCTCAACGAGGCCCAGACATTCACCCGGCTCATCATCAGCGGCCATGCAATCACCCGGCCCAACGAGAGCACCGAGACATCACCCGACACGGCAATTCAATCGATGATACCCACTCAACCGCCTTTTCAGACGATGCCAGGTGCGTTTCCTATCCCTTATATGTATCCTAACCCTTATATGTATCCTTTTCCGAGTCTTATGGCAGGTTGGAGCCAAATTCCCGGTTCAGCTCCATTTCCTGTTACGCTAAGTGGGTCGCCGATGTATAGGCCAGCGGGGCACGAGGGATCGTAAGAGGGGCCGTCGGGGAGCTCTCCTTTTTACCAATCCCCAGCAACATATGGGTTTCAAACACCCTCGCCCTTCGTGATGCAAACACCTCCACATACACTATTCTTCGAAGGTGGATCATCGTCCCAAGTCCGACAACTAGATGCCGTACCGGAAGAACCAGAATCCCTGCCGGAGGAACAACAACCGCCGCCGGAAGCTAGAGAAATGAGGAATCCAGCGCGTAACCGTCGACGACCGCCATGTGGCACTGAATCCCCCGGGTATAGACATTGATTGCCGTATTTAAAATTATTTGTACAAATATTTTGAATATTTTGAAGTTTGTTTGATGTAATAAAATAGAAGTTTTATTGATGTAAAAAAATTTAAATTTTTTTGAGTTATTTTGATATTATTTGATGTAATAAAATAGAAGTTTTATTGATGTAATAAAAATTGAAATTTTTTTGAGTTATTTTGATATTATTTGATGTAATAAAATAGAAGTTTTATTGATGTAATAAAAATTTAATTTTTTGAGTTATTTTGATATTATTTGATGTAATAAAATAGAAGTTTTATTGATGTAATAAAATTTAATTTTTTGAGTTATTTTGATATTATTTGATGTAATAAAATAGAAGTTTTATTGATGTAATAAGTTGAAAACCCTAACCTAATTAAGTTGAAAACCCTAACCTAATTAAATTAAAAACCCTAACCTATTTAAGTTGAAAACCCTAATCCAATTAAGTTGAAAACCCTAACCTAATTAAATTAAAACCCTAACCTATTTAAGTTGAAAACCCTAACCTAATTAAGTTAAAAACCCTGACCTAATTAAGTTGAAAACCCTAACCTATTTAAGTTGAAAACCCTAACCTAATTAAGTTGAAAACCCTAACCTAATTACGTTGAAAACCCTAACCCTAAACTTAAAAACCCTAATAATTTGTCATTCATGTAATGTTAGATTTGGAAAAATATTTTCACTGGTACTAACAATTAATAATTTTATATAATTTGACAATTAATACAATTTTTCGGATAATAATTTGTCATTCACATAATGTTAGATTTGGAAAAAAAATTTCACTCGTACTATCCCCTAACCTAATTTTTTATAATTTGAAATATTTACCAACCATTAATACAATTTATCAATTAATAATTTCACAAACTTAATTTTTTTTACAATTACATTCAACTATTGCGATTAGGGCATGATCGACTTGTATGGCCTGGATTCCTACACCATTCGCACAACTTCGTTTGACTGGCTCTTTCTCGGATATCCATAATGTTATGTATTCTAGTCGAGCAAGGTCGACCCTTTGGTTTGCGACGTAATTCTCTATCCGGTAACAGCTTAAAAGGAGCAAGAGATACGGGCGGCCACCTACGTTCATCTGGGACCGGTGGGAAAACATGTCTCCAGGCGTTGTACATGTTTTCTAATTTGTACACTTCGTCCACATAACTCATCGGATCCAGACGGAGATTCTGACAAGCTGCAATAACATGAGCGCATGGATAACGAAGAGCATCAAACATCCCACAGTCACAAGTCCTATTTCGCAAGTGTACACGATATTGCCCGCCTACAACACCTTGGTGCGGTCTGTCAAACTCTGTTACGCGAAACCATAAATTGTCTCGACCGTGACACACTGTGTACGTGGTGTTTGTCATCGCTTTGGCCTTGTTAATTTCTCGAACTACCTTATTGCACCATACATGACCTCCCTGCATCTGGCCTGCATAACTTGCTGCTCACTTTGGAAATAGCACCACCAAACAAAAATATGTCTCTCGCACAATCGATGTTATCGGCAGATAGCGCGTTCCTTTGAGAACAGAATTTATGCATTCAGCCAGGTTAAATGTCATATGGCCATATCGTAGGCCGTTGTCGTATGCTTGTGCCCACTGTTCGAAACGTATGTTGCAAAGGTAGTCCGCCCCTTTTGCGTTAATTGAACGTAAAATGGTCAACATCTTGTGAAAATGATCTTTATTTATTTCATACCCTGCCAATATAAGATCATAGCGAATAACTTACACCACTTCTACCAATAAAACTAATTCAGATTGACAAACAAAATAACACATATATAGACTAAGTACCCATGTTGGTCACTTGTTGTCGTTCGCTCTTAGATGGATATTGCGTGTAGTAGTTCGAAGCAATGTGTCTTAGGCAATATCTATGGTGTGTGCGCTGCCATAAGCTTCCCTGTCAATCAAATGCAGCTAGTATACCGGTGCCCCAATCTGAAATAACACAGATATCAGGTTGGGGGCACACATGCCTCCTTAACCTAGAGAGAAAGAAATCCTAGTCATCAGACGACTCCCCCGGTGTTATTGCAAATGCAATTGGAAGAATTCTCCCACTGCCATCCTGTGCCACTGCAACCAATAGCCGATAAGTATACCTACCGAACATAAAGGTACCGTCAATTTGTACCAACGGCTTGCAGTACGGAAATGCGTCTCGGCATTGCTTAAAGGTCCAAAAAAGGCGTTTGAACACACTACTGCTATATTTCATTATACGAGGCGTCCCACCCACTATGCATCTTCCCCAATGCCTTTTGCTTAGCTATCCAAGCCTTGCGGTAAGAGGGAGTGTACCCCATTTGGCTACGGATACTGGCAATTAACACCGGCACTGAAGTCCTGGGATCTACTCTTACCGTGGGCAGTATCAAGCTAGCTAACATAGCTAAATCCATCTTGGGATGATCTTGTGAAACATTTATTAACGGAGTACATTAAATAATGCAACATTACATAATAAAAGTATTATTCATATACCGTCAATACTGTACCTGCAGCACATGTATGTGGACCTTTGTACTTTTTTATCTCCCACAACCCTCATTTTCCTTAACGAGACGTAGATTTTCCATGAACATGTGTCGTCTTGCACCGCACACTTCGCCTCAAACTTATCAGATTTGGATTTAACGACGTGGTAGTTAACGCTGTTTTTTATGCTATGTTGTTTCAAAGCACCAATAAAACTATCCTTGTTGGTAAACTGATTACCAACTTCAAATTCAGCAGAATCTACCCTCGAACTTGTACGATCACGCAATCGGTGTGGTAGATCTGGAAACTCTAACGCATCATCTGCAGAGAGATCGACATTATGCATGTAGGCCGGAGGTGAGTATGCTCTGAATCGTGGATTTTCTTCTTCGTTTGAACTCCTTTCAGCATCTTCAGGTTCTGTTAGAATAGGCTCCGGTTCAGAAAATAAGCCAACTTCTGCACCATCCGGCCCAGGCTCTCGAGGTGGATCCACATCGGACTCATTTTCTAACCCACAATCATCTGCAGCGTACGAGGTCCCCTCACCAGTTGACGTCGTAGGGAGTATGTCATCCCTTCTTCGGGACATTTGATAACGTCCCCAATTGGGTGTAGATTGCCACCCACTAGAACTTGATGCCGTTCCTCAGTACGTATTTCCAGCATCAGACGTCGAGCCACCAAAGTACATGTCCCATCCACCGACAGAGTGTCTTGCGGGGGATGTACATTCGACACCACTACCGAACATGGGCTGTTCCATATTTTGTAACCTGCTAACCGAGTGTCGGCCAGGGGTCGTGTATACATCTCAAACACTGGTCACAAGTACATCAGTTGGTGATGTAAATTGTACATATAACTCAATATAAGCTGCTCCACTAGCAAGATGATTTTGCACCATTGCCTCCAAGCTACGAGCACATTTTATGTCGAACGAGTCATATGTCACCGGATCAACAGAAGAACAAAATCGATACGTGATAGGCAGAACTTTCATTGGCGTCGTTCCGAAAATTTTACGCCTAATTCTTTTACGAAGTTTTGTCAAATCTATGTTCTGGTTAAAAACCAGTCGCACCGTATTCTCTGACAAAAAAACAACACCATTCTCGGTGTGGCAAACTTCACCATCGTAGTAAATAACAACACTAATACGTTCACTCATATTTGAAACGCTAACCTTCTTAGCCTCTCTAAATTGCTCCTGCTCTGACTTATGCATTCTGAGAACATTTTCTGCCTAATTTATAACCTCATTAAACAGAGTTATCAGAGTAAAAGCGCGTCCCCAAGGGCGCGATTTTCACAAATTCTTCTCAAATAGCATCCTGCTAGAAGCGAATTTATACTATTTGCTCAGAAATGTCAAAAAAATTTATTTCATCCATGACCTACTGTAGCAAAAGCGCGTCCACGAGGGCACAATTTCAAAATTTCTTCTCAAATAGCATCCTGCTAGAAGCGATTTTATACTATTTGCTCAGAAACGTTAAAAAAAATTATTTCATCCATGACCTACTGTAGCAAGAGTGCGTCCACGAGGGCGCGATTTCAAAATTTCTTCTCAAATAGCATCCTGCTAAAAGCAATTTTATACTATTTGCTCAGAAAGGTCAAAAGAAATTATTTCTTCCCGGACCTAAAAACCCTAAAAAGCCTGAACCCTAAGCCCTAAAAGCCGAAAAAACCTAACGTGAAAAAAAACGTCAAAATCGCGTCCCCCGGAACGTGCTACGTTTCGATCGACATCGCTGCCACGTCAGCGCAATGTGCTGACTCAGTAGGAAATCGCTTCCTCTAGGACGCGATTTCCTGCTGAGTCAGCACATCGCGCTGACATGGAAGCGATGTCCTGACGCGTACCCTGACATCGCACTGACGTGGCAGTGATTTCGGGGAAAATGGACCAATCCGGTAAATAATTAAGTAGTTGGCCCATTTCGGTAATTAATGAAAAAATGGGCTTTTTTTAGTAAAATGCCTTAATAGTACATCAAATTAGACCTCAAAATCCATAAGTTTTAAATTCTTCTTGAATTATCATTTTACGATTTACAAAACCTAATCTTAATAAATGTACTAAATAAAATCTAATATTCATGAGTGTTGAGTTCTTGAGTAGTTCAATTTTAACCATTTGAATAAATTAACCTTAGTAAATATACATTAAATGAAACTCCATTCTCAAGAGTATCAAGTTTTTCTTACCTAGCTTTTTACCATGCATATAAATATGTCTTTTTTTAGACAACCAAAAAATTACTATTGATTTCTCAAGCCTTAAACTTTCTTCAGAATTCTTATTGTTGATCCTAAATTTGGATTTTTAAACCCTACTACAGCTCTATTGAAAGAGCATGATCATATTACTTTACATACAACAAATACGTTAAAATTTTTAACTTATTGTTAAATTTAGTAGATAGATAATATAGACACTCGTAGAGGTATAATTGTCTTTGTTGCTAGCCCAATTTGCATCTGAAAAGTCATGAAGAGAATGAGGATTTCATTATTGAAAAAATAATCCATGAGTCAATGTGCCACACAGATATCGAAATAGTCATTTTGTAGCATTCTAATGTTCAGATGTTGGGTGATACATGAATTGGGATAGCTTGTTGACAACATACGTTATGTCTGGGCAAGTGAGGCAAAAATATTGTAGACTACCGACACTAGTTATATATTCTTTGAAGTCAGTTAGTGTTGTACTTGAATGAAGTGTGAGATTTCCATCGGTAGCAAGTAGTGTAGCACCAAGGTGTGCGCTAGACATTTTTGTTCGAGCAAAAAGATTAATGATGTAGCGCTTTTGAGTAAGTAATAGACCAGACAGAGTGGTGAGAACCTCAATGCAGAAAAAATAGAATAAGGCACCAAGACCCTTGATTGAAAAGTGTTGTGCTAGGATCTCAATGTAGTGTTGAACAACATTAGTGTTGGTACTTATGATAATAATGTTATCTACATAAACAAGTAAATATCTAGTAGTAACACCTGAATGGAGTATGAATAAAAAAGTGTCTGCATGAGAGTTTGTGAACCTAGATGCAATGAGGAATTGGAAAAGTTCAAGGTACCAAGACCATGGGGCCTGCTTGAGACCATATATAGCCTTTTTTTTTAATTTTCATACATGTGTTAGGTTGTCTTGATCAACAAATCCCGGAGGTTGGGCTATATAGACATCTTCAAAAAGATGGCCTTAAAGAAAGGCATTATTAACATCCAATTGTCGCAACTGCCACCCTCTACTAACTGCCAAGCTTAGAACAAGGCGTATTATTGTTGGCTTGACAACTAGACTAAAGGTATCATTATAATCCACACCAGGTCCATGACGAAAACCTTTGGCAACTAGTCTAGCTTTGTACATGTCAATAGAACCATCAGCAAGTCATTTAATACGAAAGATCCACTTATAGAAAATAAGATTTTGTAGAGAAGAGGATGGAACAAGGTCCTAGGTTCCATTTTGAGCAAGAGCATCAAACTCATCATTCATAACTTGTCTCCATTTGGGATCTTTTAAGGCTTGGTTAACAGTATGAGGCTCAACGTTTGATGATTGTGGAAGGATAGTAGTGGGTTCCATCTTGGTTAGGGGTTTGTGGATGTTTTTTTTCACTCTAGTGGTCATAGGATGAGTATTTTGATGGGTGGGTTGAGTTGTGGTTGAAGTAGAGGAAGTTTCAGAATTGTATGGTTCAAGTGGTAAACTGTTAATCGAACTGTGTCCAGGTAAAGGGAGATTTGAGGACTAAGGCGAGCAATCGACTAGTGAGAGGTGTCAGACAATAAGTTGGGCATGTGGTGATGGATGTTGACACAAGGAATTCAGAACACAAAAATATAGACTTTTTCATACCCTTTTTAACTCAAATTCATGCAGTTTTGGTGTAATTCTTGTCGAAAAATATAATATAATTATAAAATAATTAAATTGTACTTAAATTATTAACATATTGAATTTTAATTAATTTTATAATAAATTTTCATAAATTTTTATTTAATTTCAATAGATTTACACAAAGGGTGAAAATTAGTTTGGCAGACACTAATAAAAGCGCAAAATCGGGAAGCGATTTTTGAAGCATTGAGGTGAATTAATTTCTCAGCCTAAGACGGTCCAATTGATGAGTATTAATACATAATATAATTCATTTTAATTTTAATCCAATTTATTTTGGGTTAAATAATTATTATTAATTAAATTATGAAAGAGGTCCAATTGTGCTAAACTGAAAGACTGATCCAACCGAGCACATGGGCTGCCCAAAACTGTCCAACATGCTGACCCAATCAACTTAAATTAGTTGATTATTTGACTTGCAAATCAGCCATTGAAGTTTCCTTGAAGTTGCATTCAAACCCCTCCACTTATCAAGCTTTTGTAGATTTGCCCATAGCTACATTTAGCAAGTTTGAAACATTCAAATTTGCCACGTGTTACCGGACAAGGGGGTCTGTGGATGCTGATTTTTTGATATTTTTAGCAATCAATCCCACCTATAAATACCCTTCTTTGCTACTCATTTTAACACACTTCTCATTCCTCACATCTCTCTCTCTTTCATTCATTTTCTCTTCTTATTTCCCATTTTACATTCTTTCCCATTCCCTTGCCAGTTTCCTGTCTTGTAAAAGAGCCCTTCAACCACCATTGGTAGCAACATTCAAGTGCTTTTAGAAGCCTCAGTTTAACAAGAATGAGCGGAGAAGGAGGAACGGAGCAAACTAGTTAGACTTCGGAGAAATACGGGATTTGATTCTAGTTTCCTATCCTTTAACTTTTATTGTTGTTATGGACATGTCTATGAATATTTGTTTTTTTTTTGTTATTCTTAATTTAATTAACATGGCTTAAATTTAATTCGTGTTAGGTTGATTGCATTTCATCCACTTAAGTTATTAAAATTATGTTTGTGTTGTTATAGGTCTTGGTAAATTGTTTGATTAAGTAAAATCATGATTATGTTATTCTTGCATTACAATTGTAAGATAACTAATGAATTAATTATTAATCGTCTTGAAATTGTAATTAATTGACACAATACTTAATCGATGCATGTTTAATCTTCTAAGGTAGCTAAGGGTTAAATTAGCGATGGTATTAAATGGTACATTTGCCTTGCATAACTTCATAAGATTATTGTGATTAAACTGTTTCAATGTAGAAATATATTGTTACCTCACTTAATATTTTACTTGCTTATTTAAATTGATTAATTGTTTGAATTGGCATAGTGATATGTTTAAGAGATTAGTTAATTTAGTAAGTCTATATGTGCTAAAGTTAACAAATTACCAAGTTACCGTGAATTTATTCGTAACAAAATAAGCATTGTTTTAGTAATATTAAGTTAAGAAATGTAATTGAACTAACACAATTATGTCATCTTGATTAAAATTATCTTTTGAAATCGTGCATTGGAACTTTTATTTTATTTTATTTTACTTAGTTAAATTCTAGTTTTAATCACTTCCTAAGGATCAAAATATTTTTCTTCACCAAAATGTTTTAATTTCATTTCATAAATATTTTCTTATACAGTCCCTGTGGGTACGATAACTCGACATTTACTTGTCACTTTATTATTTGTTGTGATTGTGTACACTTGCAAAGTTCCATCATTCCAAGAATTCCTTTGTGGAGACAAATTGAGTGAACCATGTGAAATGGGGAGAATTTGGATTGGGGGAAGCCATTTGGAAATTATCTCTAGAGTTGTATGAGATAGATGGGACTAGTGAGTAGTAAAGGGAAAGGAGTTTTCAAGAAATTTGACATGACGAGAAATATATGTTTTAGAAGTGGAATGATCAAGACAAATATAGGCACTTTGTGTGGAAGAGTAACCAAGAAAAACACAAAGTGTGGAACGAGAGTCAAGCTTATGTTAAGAATAAGGACGAAGCCATGAATAACATAAGCAACCGAACACCCAAAGTTTAGTGTAGTTGGTGGAGGCCCAAAGAGTTTTCCAAAAGGAGAGAAAATATGTAGTATGGGTGTGGGCATACAATTGATGAGATATACAATAGTGACAAAGGCATATGTCTAATAAGTTGGAGGCATGGATGCATGAGTAAGAAGAGATAATCTGGTTTCAACAATATGACGTGTTGTCATTCAGAAAGACCCTTGTGTTCGGGTGTATGAGTGTGTAGTACGATAGGATATACCATTGATGGAGAGAAAACTTTTAAGAGCTTGATATTTGCCATCATTATCTGAATATAGAGTAACAATTTGATGTTTAAATTGGTTTTTAACTAATGCCTTGAAGCACACAAAGACATCATAAACATGATATTTACACTTAAGTGGATAATACCAGACATATTGGGTATAATGATCAACAAAAATAACATAGTACTGAAAACCATCAATAGAATAAACAGGAGAGGTCCGTAAATCAGAAAAGAGAAGGTCAAACGGATAGGATGAGGTTAAGGTAGAAGAAGAAAATGAAATTTTATGACTTTTATTACATGAGCATGCATTGTAATGTGTGAAAGAAAACAAGGGACTAGATAATGGTAAAGAAAACTTGGAAACAATATTTTTCATAATAGGAAATGATAGATAATCTAATCTAGAGTGCTTCTTAGATGAAGTGGTATTGATACTGGAAAAGGCAAGCACTGGTGAAGAGGGAACTGAAAGAGATATGTGGTTGGCCACTCATATACGCCATCTTTAGGTTCATCTATCAAAAGGATTGTCCTAGTGTTTAGATCATTCACCTAAAAAGTAGAAGGTGAGAATTCAACAGAAACATGATTATTAGTGCAAAATTGATAAATCGAAGTTAAGTTCTATTTTATAGAAGGGACACAAATGATATTTTGTAAAATAGAGGTGCGAGAGAAAGTAGGTATGGTGGTAGAACCAGTTTGGGTTATGTGAAGGGTCAATCCATCACCAATCATGACATCGTCAAATCCTTGATACGAGTTATGAAGAGAAAGATTGTTCAAGTCGGACGTAATGTGGTGGGATGCGCCATTATCTAGTAACCACGTAGTAATGGTGTTGCCAACGATAGCATGTCTGACTCGTGATTGGCAAGGTCTGGAGGGGTGATTTCCCTAAGAGCCTTGAGGATGAGGTGTGTGGGATTGTTGATAAGTGACTAGTTAAAACATCGGGCATCATTTGGCAATGTGTCCTTGAATGTCGTAAGCTTGAAAACGACCCAAATAAGGTTTGGGTTGGTGTTAATCAAGTGATGAAAGCATAGTGGTGGGGCATGGTTGTTGAGGTTGTTTCGTAGCCATTGAAGAATTATATATGTATATTTTTGAAGGATGTTGTTTGTGGTTTTTCTGAATATATATATGTCAAAGAAAACTAGGATCTTGATACCATGTTGAGACTATAGAGTAGAATATTGGAAACAATGGCTTGATTTTCCATTGATTAAGAACGAATATATATACACAAATTGGGCAACATAAATAGGAACTATCCTAGAATTAGGGGATTACAACTAGAATTAGGGAATCACAACTAATTATAATATAAAAAAAATATGTGGGAATTAATTCTCTAATGAAAATACCTTACTTTCCAATATGGCTGCCATTACTTGTACCCATGGTGGAAAGGTGGAGATCAGAGACCCTTACCTTTTACTTTCCCTATAGTGAAGCCACAATCATATTGGAAAGTGTAGACCTAGTAATGGGTGTTTCAATTGAAAGAGCAATTGTAACGACTTGGCCTTCAAGTAATCTTGAAGATGTAATGATGAGGTTGCTCAAGAATTAGTCAATGAATGAAGATGATATCACTAGAGGTTGAATGAAGCTCACTTGGTTGAAAACATTGATGAATGAGTTGCCAACAAACAATGAGATGTCACCAGACAATGTGACTAATGAAGAGTTCGATAATTATGTTAAAGCGTACATATTAGACAAAATTGGTGAAAGGTTAATGTCAAATATGATAAGAAATTTCTTCCACAAAATGTATCTGCCCTTGCCTGAAGACCTCAATCTTGTCCCTATATACAACTGGGTGCACATGTCCACCTCGATGGTCACAAGTTGCCAGGCATATTTAATTACTCTGACAAACTCTCATTCATATTCTGCCACTTTCATGTTCTATTGTTTCAATTTGATAAATTCTCTCTTCTTCTTAAGGTATCGGTGGCTCACATACTTCTTTCTAAATTCAGTCTGTAAGAAACCCTAATTCACTTTGTCTCAAGGTGTAATGGTGGTCAAAGTGATCCACCACTTGTACATCTCTTCCTTGAGTAAAGAGACTACATACTTGAAGCAATCATCTGGTGTGCATTGAAGCTCATTGAGGATCCTCTGAGTGTTTTTTAGCCAATACTCGACCATAGATGGATCATCCCCTTTTTTTTCCCTTGAATTCATCAGCCCGAAACTTACAAAATCTTTCCAGTGGGGTGTTGAGCAAGCACAAGGACATGAATTCAAGGCGTCTTTAGAGGAGCGACTTTTAAGTACCAGTTGAACCATTGGTTCATCATTTGAAAGAAGGCGTCTTTAGCTTTGCCACCAAGTACCCATGGGCTTTAGGGATTCGAGACACCTTAGTTAGGGGCAGTTGTAGCACCCTCACCTATCTCGACGTACATAATGAATGGGAGATGCTATAAGAACACTTCCTCAACTCGTAAAGCTTTTTTCATTTAAGAAAAATCATTTTAAAGCTTAATAAATTTTATTTAAAATCATTTTTAACATTTAGAAAGGTCGAATACATTTTTAAAATCATTTTGGAAAATTTCTTAAGGGTTTTGACATATCCAAAACGAGGGCTCAAAACACTCAAAAATTAAGTTGTACAAGTGCAGGGGTTGAAAGTCTCGATACCTATGCATCAAGTATCGAGACTTAGGCCTTAAGTCTTGAAACTTAAGTACTGCACTGTATATTTTTAGCTTCGATGTATATTTTCAGCTTTGAGACTTTGGACCATTGGAGCAAAAATTGACTGAAAAACACTTCATATCAACTCTAAATATCATCAAAACATTCCAATAAGTTCCAAATTCATTTAAAATCCATACGAAACTCATTTAAAAAAAAAATCTAATCATACACATACTCAAATAGAGCTTCGAAACAAAAGCTTAAAAAAGAGATATAAAAAAGGTAAACTTTTTAATTAACCTTACATTTTCAATTTTAATAAATGTATTTGCGTACATGCCAAGATTTCAAATCAATTATAACTAAGTTAAAGAATTATAACCTTAAACTCAAGCGACGATGCTATGCTCCCAAATTGGAGACACCATCTTCTCGAAAGTCTCCTATCTGTTTCAAACATGAGAAAACATGACATATTGTAAATGTGGATTGATATGTGTTTTGGAATAGTTTCCATGCCCAAAAGAGTTATTTTGTATGTTATAGGAGTGATAATATGTTTTTATTTTGTAGACAATAATTGTGACTATGGAAATAAATAGAAAAACTCTAAATATGTCATGATATAACCTTGCATAGAAGTGTATGATTGACCATGAAAACGAGCTGTGGTGATCTTTGGTTTTATGAATTTGCACGACCCCTTTTCATGAATATGAAAAATTTTTTTTCACTTTTGGTTTTGCTCTGTAAGGTTTAATATATGAAAAAAATTATAAATACATGTTTTGTTCGATAATTAGCCTTGAACATATGATGTAATTGTCATTCATGCCTATGTAAACTTGGTAGAAAGGTTAAGATACAATTGACATGCCAATTAGGGTCATATGCACATTTCTGTTTGGTTTGGAGTTGGATTGGAGTTTTGTTATGTAATATCATAGTTGGGCTTTCTATGCAAACCATTGGGTTTTCACTATCTCTTCGGAGACTTCTTGGTGTCTTAGGAGGTTTTCGCACTTACGTGTGTTTTCTATTGCCTTCAAGCTTTGCACTTGTAAGCATTCTAGTGTGTTTTGATGGATTATGCTCTCATGAGGTCCTTGGTGTGCTTTGGTGGATTCTCGTGTATTTGAATCCTATTTTACTAAGGTTACATTGAACGAAAACTTATAATATGACAAAGTGTTGATAATGAAGTTGAATATGACTATAAAGTAAGTGATCCTTTGCAATTCTTGTGTAGTTATCTTAACTCTGAAATTGTAAGAAAATTAATTATGGAACTAAATGTTAAGAATTAATTTGGATACAATCTGCTTTATGTGTATTGAAAACATGTATGGATTCTATTAAGTTTTTAGTACATTACTATACTTTAACCTTGCCATGTTATCTTCTTTATTCATTTGATAATTCTATTTAGTCAAACTAATTAGTATGCTCATCACAATGCAAGGTAATTATAGTGATTTTCATTTGAACTTACTAATCATTTTATGCTTACAGGTTGTTGTTTTTGTGTGTAGATTTGCTTTTAAATTCTTGAAGCCCAACTCAACCCCGGATCATCACATTATCGTCAAAACTACCAAGAGTATGAAATTTGCGCATATGTAATTATGGTATATACTTAGGGTGTCAAGTACTTGAAGATTCGGCTATGATTCATTGAATTTGGAGACTTAATTTGGATAATTTAAACTTGGGATGTATGAATATTTGATAAGCATGCATGGTTATAGCTCTTGTAACAGCCCAATTTGACCCTAATCGGAACAGTGGTTTAGGGACCACACATTCGAATTTGAAAAAAAATATATTTAATATTTTTATTCTGTGTTTATTATGTGTGAATTGACATGTGTGAAAGTTTCGTAAATTAATTTTATTGTTTGAGTGCTTAATTTGAGAAAAGGGTTTAATCGAGTAAAATGAAAATTTGATAGATAAATGTGTGATTGCCTAATTGAACTTGTCTTTATAATATGATGCACTTATGTTGAAATTATGCCATAGCTAATATTAGTGGACGGCTAAGGACAATGTTAACCTTAATATATATATATGTTATATTTATTTATATAAGGTTAAATTTGTAAATTAAAAATACATTATAATATATGTTAGATAAAAACATAAAAAAAAATAAAGGTTATTATCATCTTTCTTAGCCGAATGCATGCAAAAGAAAAAGAAAATAAGCCAAGCAATATTTGGCCTATTTGAAACTTAATTCAAGGTTAGTTTTTGTTCGGTTTTTGATAATTTTTACGTTTTTGAGATCGTTGCTTTGAATACTTCAAAACCCATGTCTTAATTTTGTGCATTGTTGATGATTTTGAGAAATGCTATTAATGAATGCTTGAGCTTTGTGATAGTTGATGATGAAATATGAAAGATATGTGAAAGATTAACATGCTTTGTCTTTGAATTTTTGATAAATTTGAGTAATTAGGGTTAAATTGTAAAAATAAATTTTTAAGGGACTAAAATGTGAAATGAATGAAATTTGTGGGCTTGTATGGACACTAGGAATATTCAGCCCTTAAGGAGTGTAGTCAAATTTTGTGTATTTTGTGTTTTGAGCAAAAATGGCTAAATTGTAAAAATGTGAAATATTAAGGGTAAAAATGTAATTTGCCTATTTATGTGTTCTTAGACTAAATTGAATGAAAATATGTTTAAATGAGATTTATTTGAATATGTTTAGATCAAGAAACCAAGAAATTGGATTTAGATCGGGGGAAATCGAAAGTAGTTGAGTAGCCGATCTATTAGTCGACGACATCCGAGGTAAGTTAATAAGTATATATATTTGTATCATTTTAAATCATCTTAGTATCTATGTAATTATGCTGAATTGAATGGTATATATAAATACAAGTAGTGATAAAATTATTGAAATAAGATGTATTGAGTTGTTGACTTTCGACACTAAGTGTGCGAGTATAAAAAAAATATAATAATGAGATTAGCACTAAATGTGCGAGTTTAATGGTAAAGCACTAAGTGTGCTAGTTTGATTATTAAGCACTAAGTGTGCGAACTTATTAAATATTTTCGAATAACTATTAGCATTGAGTATTTGACTTATTGAGAAATCATGATTAGTAAAATGAGTAAATACTTGGAGTTCTTGAGTAATAACCATTATGGTTGTATTTAAGGTTAAGCTTTGTAAGTATTAAACCTATGTGATGATTATATTTGGAATCATATATATAAGATGATTCTTTATATTACATGATGATGAAATTCATAATGTATTTGGCCTTGTATTTAAATTTGAAGAAATGCTTATGGTTGTGTAATTATATTGATTTTAGTTAAATCATAGTATTAAGTGAATAATTATCTTATGATATGGTAAGCTAAAGGTAAGATGATTTAGTAGTATGAATTGGTTAAATATTATTCGAGATATCAAGTTAAATTGTAAAGTTTATTTGCTTGTAACTTACTAAGCTAAATTAGCTTACAATGTGTTGGATAATTGTTTTGATGTATAGATTTTGGTGATCGTTACGTGTTCGGGGATCGTCAGCTAAGCCCATCACACTATCGACATTTTCTTTTGGTACTTTGCTAAATTGTTTTCAAATATATGGCATGTATAACATAGTTAAAATGTTGATTTTGGAACCAATGTGTATGTGTATTTAAAAGCCATGCAAAATGGCTTATCTCTTTTTGTTTGAATTTGACTTTGATACATATAGTCTAATGGACAATATGGAGTATATGCTTATGTATCATATGCATGGTTAATTAGATTTAGGTAATGTATATATTCGGCTGAGTCAAATATGTTTGATGGGTAAAGTTTAGTACTCTTGCTTTTGACATATTGGATTTAGATGATGCTTTGGTTAAGCTTATTTGGCTTAGAAATAGGTTCATGAATTGAATATTATTTCATAGTTGATGATGCAACTTGTATGGTTCATATATGTGAGTGATATTTATGGTTGAGATTTGTTGTATGTAGTTATGAGATTTATCACACGTTTGAAAGTGTATAGGTTTGTTTATGGATTAGATTATTAGGTTTAGGTTCGGATTATATCATTTTGGCTTTGAGGAACTAATTTGTGAATTATAGTTGCTATGGACATGTTTGTGTAAGATTCCGATTAAGTTGTATCATGAATGTGATATGGTTAATATGCTCTACTAAGGAATGTTTGTATTAAGCTAAGGCTTAAAAGAAAATATGAGTAAAGTGACGAGTTAATAGATAAGTTAATGGATGAGTAATCACCTATGCATGTTCGGCCTTATAGGTTGTTATAAGTCTAAGTGTAAAGAAATTATATTTTTGAACATGATATGTATTTAAATGGTTAAATAATGTTATATATATATACACGTGAATTGGATGAATATTAGGTTTGAATATGTTAAATGATATGATTAAATGTGTATAAATTACATGAAATTTGTTGGCTATTTAAGCATGACATATCTATCGTTTAATACTACATGCATTCGGTTATGACTCATATATTTGAGAAATTTAAATGTCATGGCAAATTATTTGATATAATAGCATGAATATGTGATGATTTGGTTGTTAATTGATAAGTTATTGGATTTTGTGAATAAATATATTTATTTGACATAACGTATTATATGTGGATGTTTTGCTTTTATTTATTTATTTGACTCAAATGAATTGCACATCTATATATGAATTTGGTAATAAGTTAAATTGTAAATTTATATGAAAGGTATATAAGTCCGAATATGCCATGAGTATTAGAATTCGGTTGTGATGGTAATACTTGCATCGTTAATTGTTTTGATGGTTTAGTATATTTCAGTGAAGTTAACTATTAAGTATGGAATAAATGATAAATTTTATTAGTGCTGATTTGTAATTGAATCTATTTGTGATTAGTTATGTCTATCAAAGTAATAAAAGTAACTTCATGATTAAGTGATTAAGAGTGTTCCATGATTATGTTTTATATCCTGTTAGGTCTGGTATTGCCTCATAACCCTAATTCGGCGACGGACACGGGTTAGGGGTGTCACAGCTCTCTTTTGATATGGGCTATACTTAAATGAAGATTAAACTTGTTTTGAATGAATTCATGTAGCCTTAACATGTTTCAATATCATTTCCATGATTTCATGTTTTAATGTATAGTTAAACATGCTTTGGGTATGATTTTTACATATATTTGGATAATATTTAAGCGTGTTTTAGGTATACCATTTTTGGAAGTGAATTGGGGATGGTTTGGAGTGTTTTTGGGCTACTTACTACGACATCGCGACCTTGCCCTTTTCAACGTCTCGAGATTGTAACTTAGAGGGTGATGTCATGACCTTGCCTTTTGCAACATTGCAACATTCACCTATGACATTGCAACGTTGTTCCTTGTAACGTCATAACTTTGCCTAGTGACATTGTGACTTCGTGCACTATCCCAACATTATGCACAACCTTGTCCCCATTGTACTGTTTTGTCCATTTTGAGTCCCGAACACCTTCGATCTTTCCCAAACTACTCTTAAATGATTTTAAATTGATTCAAAATCCTCTAAATTTTCTTTAACTCAATTTATTCACTTTATAAAATTGTTTTAAGTTAAAAAAAAATCAATATTTCTTGTTCATATTTGTTTCGGTAGCCTCTCTCATCCGTACCGGACATCGAGATGGGTGAGAGCTATTACAATCAACCCCATAGGGTTGAGTGGAGGTAAAACATGACTTGTTTATGAATCAAGATATTTCATAAAATTAAGAAAAAAAATTATAAACTTTTGAAAATTTTAAGATTTTATATATATTTTTAAAATGTTTGAGATTTTAATTTTCTTTTAAATTTTAATAATTTTTCCTTTTAATTTTATTTAATTTCTTTGAAAATTTATAAATATTTTTGAAAGTTTTAATTTTAAAGCTTTTTAAAATGAATGATTATTTTAAAATTTTAATGCATATTTTAAAATTTTATAAATAGATAAATACGACATTTGTCACCGTTTCAATTTTTATGAGGAAAATTTTACTTTCTATTCACAATCTATACTATAATAAAATTTTTATTTTAAATTTTTTAAATTATTTATTATTTTATATGAGATTTTAAAAAAATTCATTTTGAAATTTCATTTTCACGTATACTTGATACAAAGCAGATGAAATCGAGTATGTTGCCTCATTTCAGCATATCATAGGTTAGCAAAATGAGACATCTTTATCAAGATATATTAAATAGGTAATTAAAGTAAGTTTTATTATATCATGTCAAGTTCATTACTTGGATGTATATAAAGATTTATTTAAAATTAAATAAAAGTAAGTGATAAGGTATTAATGGTATGATGGTTAAAGGTGTTTATTATTTTAAGTGTAGTTTGGGTTCGAGTTGCACTAATTACAATTATTGTTTGAGCTTTATCTTGTTATTGAAATTAAAAAAAAGAAGAAGCATTTATGAATAAATTTTATTATCTTCATGTTCAACTCTTAAACATTTGTTTTTTAAGTTTTTATTTTTAAACATAGTAAATAATAATACTATTATAATAATATTTTTGAAAAATAATTTTAAGTAATATTTTAAGCGGGTTGGTATTGTGTTAACCCCTCACTCAATAAGAGTTTTATTATAGTATAAATAAAGGTTTTACTAGTTTGTATTTCCATACGATACATGAGGCGATTATATATTAAATTTATAATATTTTTATAACATTAATTTTTGTTTAAAATTTTAATGAATTTCCTGACAAAATTATTAATAAATTGAAAAGGTAATATAATTACAAAATAGTTTTAAAAATATTTAACTAGTTTAGAATGAATTTTATTTATTTTAAAAATATTTAATATTAAAATAATGAAAAATTTTATCATAGTTCTAATATTAATATTAATATTAATATTAATATATTATAATTTAAAATATTATTAATAATTTCTTACATGTTATTTATTATTTTTTAAATTAATTATTTTAATGTCAAAATTATTAATATTTATTTATTCATTTTATATTTATATTTGCTATACTTTAATCTATGAATGTAATTAACTCTTATTGTATTTGAAAATATAAATTTAATTTGATAAATATTATTAATATGTGTTTTTTAAAACTATGTTTTAAACTTAACAATTTAATATTCATTAATTTTAATATTATAACATTAAAATTTAATTCAATTAAGTGTGATCTTAAAATAAAGATATTTAAAATAAACTTTATATAAAAATTTTAAACAAAAGACATTGAATAACTTAAAAAATTAAAAGGAAATAGTAAAAAGTAATTTACTCAAAATATTGTAAATAAATGCTTCAAATGAATAATGTCATATGTAAAAATTGTAATGTGAATATGACCATTTATTTCCTTTTATTATAATCTCGTATTACTATAGTATATATATATATATATATATATATATGATTAGATTATAACACACAAGTGAAATTCTTTTATACAAATACTTTATTTATAAATTTTTTATATAAAAAATTCAACAACCAAAAATTAAGGTTGTAGGTTTAAGTTGACCATGCATGATGTTTTCTTTCTACATTTATTGGGGATTTAATTCTTTTTATAAACTTTATATAAAAATACAAGAAGACGTTAATAGTAATTTTTATTATTTTGTTTACATTTTATATAAAAATATAAAATATCCTTATAATAATATTTTTACTTTTATATTTTTTTAGTTTTAATTAAATTGATCTCTAGTTAATTTGTAATTCTAAATAAAAAGGAAATATATTTTTCCCTTGAGCTAAGCAATTAAGTCAACAATAGTACATTTTAATCAAAAAAAAAAAGAGTCAACAATAGTACATGTGTTTTTCTTGGTATATTTTAATACTTGAATTTGATAATTAATTTCATTTTGATTCCTGAATTTAGTTCCATTAAAGTTTGTTGATGTAATCAATGTTCCTAGAAAATAACTGGATTGATGAGTTGAGCTGATTGAAACAAGAATTGATCGATATATTAGTTCAAACAAAAAGGTTACTTGAACAGATTGAATCGAAAATGCTCGAAACTATTAAAAATTGAAAACTGAGACAAAAACCGATAGTTAAACATGTTGAAGTGGTTTAATAATTTTTATGAATTTTTAGTTAATTGTTTATTATTTATTTAGTAATTGAACTGATCAAACTGGTTGAATCGAGAATCAATAGTCTAATCGGTTCAACCACTGTTATAATTATTTGAACACTATATGTGACATTATAAGATTGTGTCGCATTAACATCTAAAAATTTATATAATCTTTTTAATGTGGCATAATCTTAACATGTTACATCATCAAACTTTTATATATTTCAAATTTAAGAACTAAAAAATCTAATTTATCAAATTCAAATACTAAAATTAATAAAAAAATATAAATATCAGAACAAACTTAAAATAAAAAACACAATGTTAGAGGTGCCAAATTTAGAGACAAGATGGTGTATTCACCCTCATCCAAAATGATGACGTGTGTCACTACAAAGTACTGTGAGTATTCTGTGCTCAGTGGAGAGGTCCCCACGCCAGCAATGGCGCCATTAGCATGTCTGGTCAGTAAAGGCCCACGTGTCATTAATTTCTTTTATTAGACCTTTTAAAAAAAATAAATTTACAAGTTTCTGGAAAATTCTTGGGTTGCTGAGACAACACGACGCTGCATACGCTTTAATATATATTATATTAAGAGCACGTATCGATGTGAGAAAAAAAAAGTTAAGGATATAAATTTTAATTTTAATTATTTAACAAAATGTTTTTTGTACACAAAATGGTTTCTTATGACATATTAACTCCTTTACTTATATACACGAGTATTATTACTTTTATCCTTAAATTCTAAGGGTGCGTTTGGTTCGCTGTATTTGATTAGAGGTGTATTGGATTAGAGGTGTAATAGCAAATCAACTTTTTGGTTGAATGTACTGGAATAGAAGCGTAATAGTAATCTTGTGTTTGGTTGAATGGAATAGAGGTGTAATAGCATAATGGAAAAAACTAAAATGACTAGAATACCCTTTGTAATAAGGCCCAATCGGCCCAAGACAGTTCCTAGTCCAACATTACAAAATTAAACAGACAGCCCAAAACGGTCCCTGGCCTAACACTACAAAGTTAAGCAGAAAAAACCCTAAGCAATACGGAGCGCCAGATTCGCCTCGGTACAACAAGAATAAAGACTTGGCATGCTTAACGCCCGATCGCCTCACGTTTCAGCCTCCACGCGCGCCAAACTCTCCATGAACACCTGAAAAACGGACTGAAGGAGTCTAAAGAGAAAAAAAAGCAAGCAAGATTGTTTTTTCCCCTCGATTTATTTTATTTTTGGCCTATAAAAGGCCCTTTGAAATCTGTAAAAAGGAGGGACGGATTAACAGAGAAATAGACAAAGAAATTGAAAAGAAATTCTTTTTAAGGTGAAATCGAGTTTTTTTTTCTTCGGGCGTTTTTCTATTCTATTTATTTCTATTTTTATTTTTTTTTAAAAAAAAGGAATACAACGAAAGAAAAGGGAAGAGGCTTACCTGCGCGGTCTTGCCGATGAAACCCGAAGCTTGCTTCGTCTTGGACGACCGGGATTTGGATCGGCCGTTTGCTTGAGAACGGCGTCAGTGCGAGGAAGCTAGGGATAAAACCCTAGCAGAGCACCTGTTGAGTTTTTTTATTTTTTTTTATTTTTTTATTTTTTTTCTCATTCGGTTCCAAATGATTTTGAAAGGGAAAAAATTGTTTTAATTAACAATCAAAACGGCGCCGTTTTCATTAAAGCAGGCCCGCGCGGTGACCCGACCCGAAGGGAAGGATCCGCGTGATATTGCCTTGAACGGTATAATTGCGCAATTAACCCCTCCCTTTTGCGGCGCACTTCAACTGAACCTGTTTCGCTTCTTTTCAAATTGGGCCGCATCTTTTATTTTTATTTTAATTTGGCCCATGCTGCTGCACCGCGTTCTGAGAGAATGGGTTAATTTCTATCTGGGTCCTCCTCTTGTTGCGCGCGTTTTGATTCGGTCCCTTTTTGTGTTTTCTAACTTTAAATTCGGCCCTTGAACTCTTTTTATTTTATTTCTGATCCTTCATTTGTCATTTTTATTTTTTAAAATCTTGTTAATATTATCATTGTATCCTCATTATTATATTATGCATTATTTTTATTATCTTTATTATTTTCATGCACCTGCACGCATTTTTTATATATAATATATATACATACACTTTCTATAAATACATGCGCATTTTACATATATATATATATAGATACATTATTATTTTATTTTCATATTTTTTAATATATTATACTTATTTTATTTATATTTTATAAAGTACATGCATATATTTTATTATTATTTTCCTTTCATAATTTTTGCATACATGTATATATATACATTAACGCTTTTCGATACATATATAAATATACATACACATTTATATTTTATAACTCAAAAATTCATTTATACCTTTTCTATTATATACATACATTTTAGTTTTTTTTTGCTATTTCATGTATCCCATTACTCTATATACGTATTGTACATATATTTATGTATTTGAATACATACGATTTAAATTAAAATTTCATGTTATTATTAACCTTCATCACACTTTCAAAAACGTATATTTTGGTTTTGTCAAATTTTTTGTTTAAAACCATCATATTTTATAATTTTAAATATTTGGCATTCATGATTCTCGTGAAAGATCGTGTCCTAACTTACTGGATCGCAATTATTTTTCGATGAATTTCGAAAGCCAAGTATTTGTTTTGCAGCAAATTCACAAATTTTAAATAAAAGCTTATTCTCGGGAATTCAAAATGTTGGGTCCTAACTTACTGGTCGTGACATTTTCTTCTCGAAATAAGAATTTTCAAAAACAAAAGGCAGTATTCGGGTATTTTGAAGATTTAAAAACATTGTGTCCTAACTTACTGGGTGTGGTGTTTTATTTCTTTGAGATAAGAATTGTCTTATTATTTTAATCCATTCACGAAATAAAAAGTTTCTTTTTAAAATCTTTTCAAATTTTCGACACAAAGGCATTTTAAAAAATCAATTTGGTACCAATTTTGGGCGTTACGAGGGTGCTAATCCTTCCTCGTGCGTAACTGACTCCCGAACCTGTTTTCTCAAATTTCGCAGACCAAAACTAATTTTAAGGTGGGCCGATCACACCTTAATAAAGGATCGGTGGCGACTCCAGTTTTTATTTTTAAGTCAAAACTAAAATTTTTGTTTTCAAAAAACGGTTTCGACACCCTTAACATAAATTTGTTTTGGTAAATGATTATTGTTATTGTTATTTAAATTTTAATAAGATTATTATTATCAGTAATAAATATTTTAATCATATTTAAACATAATTATTATTAAATATATTTTAATTAAAATATATAATTTAATAAAATTCTTATAATTAGCGAAATTTGTTTTGGTAAATTATTATTGTTATTGTTATTTAAATTTTAATAAGATTATTAATATAAATAATAAATAATTTAATCATATTTAAACATAATTATTATTAAATATATTGTAATTAAAATATATAATTTAATAAAATTCTTAATAATTAATATTCTTATATGAATTTACTCAAATCATAATATATGATATTGTAAAATATAAATTAACATAATTATTATTAAATATATTATAATTAAAATATATAATTTAATAAAATTCTTAATAATTAATATTCTTATATGAATTTACTTAAATCATAATATATGATACTGTAAAATATAAATTAACATAATTATTATTAAATATATTATAATTAAAATATATAATTTAATAAAATTCTTAATAATTAATATTCTTATATGAATTTACTCAAATCATAATATATGATACTATAAATGAAAAATTGAAATAATTAATATTAAATATATTTTAATTAAAATATATGATTTAAAATAATTTAAAATAATTATAACTAATAAATTATATTTCATGAATTTGTATAATTTAAAATAATAATTATTACATATAATTTAATAATTAATATTAAATTTCATAAAATTCTTGATAATAAATTTTCTTATATGAATTATATTCGCATAAACATAATTAACTTATATTAAGAAAAGTTAGATGAAAATGAAATTGTACATCATAATCCATATGTTATATAGTTTTACAACATCAAAAGTTTGAACATTGATATTTAATGGTGAGAAAGAAATCTTGACCCATTCCAATCCAACATGCAAAGGTAAACTAAAGAAAACGATCATTTGATTTGGATGATCGAATTTTACTCAAAGTATCATACCGCGATCGTCGGTTAAACCTTCAATTGACCATAAGGTGAATATAAATTTGAAGCTTTCTCTTCCATCTTTTGATGTTCTTCGACTTCACCGAACTACCACCCTGGAGGCAATACTCCTCTCGATTTGATCGCCAACGGCCGGATTTTTCCCCAACAAAGTGGCGCCTCCTCAAATGAAGAATACACATTATCACGAGCATCGATTTCTTCTTTCTCTTGTTTGAAGATAAGGAACCCTCTTGGTCTCTATCTCCTCGTGGATCTGCATCGAAACATCCATGTCGTCTAAAGAGACGTCACCATGATCATAGAATGTGTTTCTCTCTTCATTCATATCTCAGTAGTAACGTTCATCCTCGGCATGTATTTCTTCAAGAACATCGTGATTGTTTGAGCGTCTTTCCGATCACCCGATCTCTTGCGATATCGCAAGAAGTCGTTGTAGTAAGGGAAAGAACGATGTCCGAATCGAGAGGCTTCTTTGTGACTCTAAAAAAATGAGGAAATCATATTAGTTATAAGTTTTGTAAAAAACAAATAAATACTTGAAATACATTTTACCTTTACATAGGATTCCCAAATCGCATCTTCAAAGAACAACGAAGTGCTTATGCTCGTCCCAACCAAAACCACTATTGTTTTGGCCATTAAGCATGTCGACGATGACCATTCCTTTTAGGCACCTAATCCGAGATTCAATATTTGGTTTCGCCTTCAAGATTGCTCTTGGTAAAGCCTTTTCTAGCATTTTCTAGCTCGTTCAAATAACCGGCTTTGAACCCGATATCAGCATTAAATGTCCCTACATTGTGCAAATCCACCATGCAAGAAACCAAGGCTGCATCCTCTTCTAGAACCCATTTTCTTTTGCTTCCTCGAGAAGCTTGAGAAGAAGCACCAAGGTGGAACACTTGACATATTGTTCTTAAGAAAAAAAACAAATTAACATTATTTACTATTTTGAATATCATGAATCAAAAGGTGAACAGTTTATAATATTATATCGGTAGTTCAATACTAAATTTAAATTTATAACACATGCTGAATGAAAAGATAATTAAATTATAATTCAACAAAGTTTAGTACAATACAACTCAATTTGTCCCTAAACCTAACTAATTTCTAGATGCTTGCCATTCATCGAACATTTGAGTGGCTAGTTCCATCCTCCAAGTAGCCCAAGCATCCGATGGATGCATATTTGTGATATTCGGTTCATCGTCATCCACCACATTAGTAGGTAATCCTTCTCCCACCTCTGCTTCAATGGGATCAATACTCATATGGGTTCGAATAAAATTATGGAGCAAACAACATGCTATAATAATTCTATTGTGCACCAGACAGATAAAACGATGGACTCCTAAGTATTCCCCATCTAAGTTTTAATAAGCCAAAGCATCTTTCAATGACATTACGTCTTGAGGCATGTTTCATATTAAAAACTCTTGGAGAACTTGGTGATAACCCCGACGCCACTCGTTTAGATGATATCATTGTCCTCTAAATGGTGCAAGAAATCCTCGTAATTTGTGTATCCAAGATCAACTAGATAATAACAACCTATAAAATAATTTTTTAAAAATGATTAATTCAAGAAACAAAGTTTGATCTTGATGAATAATTCAAATTCCTCTAACTATACAATCGTACCATGAGGAACTTTTAGTCCATGTCTTCTACTAATGGCATCTCAAGCACCCGTCCATCGGCAAGAATGAACCTTCCCAACCAGAAGAACATAAACAAATTGCATCTCAGGTGTACAAACACCTAGCATATTTGTTGCTATGTCACCTTTTCGGGTTCGATATCTAGGTTTATCAACTGTTGGCACCCTAATCTTGATGTGGGTTCCATCAAGAGCACCTAAGCAATTCTATTTCACATGATATAAAACCTTGAGTTAGAATACTAATTTAAATCTAAGTCAACTAAATGTTGTACAAGCTATATATAAAACTCAGTCTAATACCTTAAACCATTTCCACCTTGTGTCAGAAGACTCGGATGTAATTGGCTTCGGCTTTTTAAATAAGACATCTTGTAAGCGTATGACAGCATTTAAAACACTATGAAATGCTCTGCTTACAGTTTTCCCGGACCTTCTAAAGTGATGCTTGATAACTCGATTTTTAAGGTGATGGGAGATGATATGTAAAAACATTGCTACTTGCTCATCAACAAGCATGAACCTTGACGACTTCAATCCCCCTATCGATTCTAACATCTCACATAGTTTAAAAAAGGCAGTTCCATTCATCCTAACTTGTTCAATACAAGTCTCGTCACTAGCATATACAAGCCTCTTCACATAATCCCGTTGTGCATAAAAATCTACGGTATAGGACCTAATCCTTGGTCTATAAGTATGTAGGCTAAGGCTGGCACCCATTCTAAATAAGAACCAAATCGCGATTCTACAGATTTCCAACCAAATTGTCAATGCAGCACCGATTCTTTTACGCCTCACACTTTGTGCAATTAAGGGCAAACGAGCCATTACTGCACCATATTAAAATTAGAACTCAGTATCAATCCCCTCACACTTTAGAGATGCAAATTTATTAAAATAAATATCGTATAAGATATCTTTTCAATTAATAAAATAGATAATTCATTCAATTTTGTTGAGATATTGTTAATCTTCAAGAAGATTTTATCAATTGTTGAGATATTGTTGAGATATTGTTGAGATATTGTTATTTTATAATTTGATAATTTATTTGAAAATAATATTATAATCAATTTGAATTAAATAAGGAATTTGAATATTATTAATTTAATAACAATTATATAAGCATTGAAATTGGGCCGATCAATTCTACTATCGAATGTACACTGTAACAACGAAAGACCAAGGTTGCTATGCCAAAATTGGCCTCTGGTCAAATTGTCTGCCAAAAGTTAGTCGATGCACCAATGAGCATCAATTGGGTGGTTTTGTTTAAGGATTTGAGATTTGGTATTTGTATAAAAATTATTTAATATTACAATCTTATTTTAATAATAAAATTTAACATTGATCAATAAATGCTTTTTAAAAGTAATAAATGTTTTATAGTATAAAATATTAGTATTTTAATAATATAAATATAAGAATATATTTAACTATTACTTAGCTTCATTTATCTCCTCTAAGTTCAAGTGTATTACTATGCACTTTCATATATGTAATATATATATATTTTCAAATTAAGTTTTAATTACGCATTGATTATTATTAAATCTATATAAGATATTAGTTATTTAATAACTAATTAATATCTTACTATAAAATAAATTTTGAGAAAATAGTTATATAATATTTTGTAACAAATATAATTTATATTATATTTATTTCATGGAAAAACAACTTTCAAAAATTGCTTTAGGAAAATTTACCAATGAAAAATATTTTACCTAAAATCATTCTAATGTCGAAATTTTATATAAATTACATGATGCCATTTTATTAAAAATTTGAAAAATAAATCTAAAATAATATTATTTATAATAAAATAATATCATGATAATATAAAAAGAAGAAGATTTGATTAACTATTTTAGAAATATTCTATCCATAGCATATAGATGGGACCTATCGGGACTTTGTTCAACTTGGAATTTCTGGTTTCTATAATGAGAATCTTGCCTTAGTAGATTTTATCATATTTATGATAAAATAATATATTTAAAATAATAAAAAATATTATTATTATTAAAGTGACAAGAGCTTTTATATAAATTATCAATTCTTTGTCTCAATCAATTGGGCCATGATCCGAATTGAAAACCAATAAAGCACATATTTGAATCAACATGCAAGGCATCTATGCCAACACTTCATAACCACTCAACCACTCAACCATTTTGCTTATATCTAATGAAAATGCTAATCACCTCGAGACAATGGATTGAAAGAATAACATCATGAAAACAAATGCAAAACCAACCTTGCAAATCAAAAGGTCTTCGTCTTTAAAGAATTTTCCTTCTAGCTCCTCCCGAAAGGAAATAAGATAACTTTCTTACACTCCAGACCAGAAGGTAAACAGCAAGGAAATAAAATTAAGAGAAAAGCAACGTCTTAAAGACGAGTCATATAGCAATGAAGAGGCCCATAAGTGAAAGGGAGCAAAAGAGAAAAGGGATATTAAACACGAAGAAAGGCATGGAATTATTTTACATTCTTTCGGTCACAAATTATATTGCTAAAAATGCGAGAAAGTACAAGAATAAAGTATAAATTCAAAAGTTCCATTTATAAATGTGAAACCGAAACGCAATGATCAAGTAATCCTTTAATAGTATGTCTTTGTCATATTGTTTCCTAAGCTAGAAAGTTGAAACTATCCTCAATTGGCATTGAAAGAATATGGCTTCCCCAAGCATTTTGCTCAACTCAAAATTTGACAAGCTTGATCATTGAGGTTGCGTCAACATAAAGCATGTGGTATCCGACTCCATTATTAAATATTTGCGGCTCAAATGCTTGGAAGTAAGTGAATGCAAATGCATGCAGGAGATAATATCAATGGAGAAGCGATCAAGAAGCATTCTAAACCGGAGGATTAATTTGCTTCCCTCGATTGAACTCCCTCAAATTGAAAGATCTTCGAAACTCATTGGAATTTTCCATGAAGATTATATTGTTGACTTCCCACTTTAAAGATTCTTAAGATAGAAAACAGTCCAGGACTTTAAGGCATTCATCCATAAATCTATCGACAAAGATAACCCTCTGGTGGAGTTTTGTTCAACGAAAAGGTCTTTTTTAACGCAGTGAATTGTACCTTATTTCCATTTCTCTTGTTATAATTAACTCTTCTAATCATTTCTTCCACGTACATGAATATCGACATCAACTATATTACTTCATTAAATTCACCATCTCTAAACAACATAAATTCAAGGATTAACTAAACATAACAATAAAAAGAATTCAAAACCCCAAAAGAACAAATCTTGCGAGACCCAAAATTAAAAAAAGGAAACATGATTACATATGGCTTGTAAATTGAAGGTTTAGTTGACCTGTAATGAATATGGATTTCCTTTGAAATAAATTGAAGCCTTGAGTAGAGCCTGGAAAGAAGCAGAAATGGTGATAACTAGGCGCAGGCAAGGCAACCAAGAAGAGGAATAAATTAGGAGGAATGGAAAGCTTAAAAACCCAAAACACTAACCTATAAATGACCAAATCCGGGTACAGTGCGATGAAGAAGAAGCTGTAATTAGAAAAGGGGAAACCGATTACATGCAGAATCAGCAGAGTGAAACAAATCTGGAGGGGATTAACTTACCAACAAGGAAATCGGCAGAGGCTAGAAGGAACAGAAGAGAAACAGGGAAGCAGATGGGAGGGTATAACAGGGATGGTAAACCTATGCGGCGCCTAATCTGAGCAAATGGGGTGTATTAGAAATCGGTGGATTTCACCGATTAGGTTAGTATTGTATTACAGGCGTAATAGAAAAACCATGAACCAAACAACGGCATAGAGGCGTCTTAAGTGGGCCCCACTGATTAGGGGTGTATTGGCATACCAAACATGCCCTAAGTTTAATTGTTTTTTTATTTAATGTTGTTGCAGTTATTTCTTGTTAATTTTTAATATTTATTTTTTATTTTTAACTAATAAATATATTATTTTTAAATTTTTATTTATATTTTTAATTAATAACTCTTTTATTTTTATAAATAAAATAACAAATATGTAATTATATAATGAAAATATATTTGATATATTTCATTATGTTAAAAATCTTTTAATCAATAACTCATTTATTTATATAAACAAAATAATAAATATATAGTTATTTAATGAAAATATGTAACACCCAAACCCGCCTCGAAGTTTAAGCCAAACTTGGACGAGTTACATCAATGCATTGAAAACCGATTTCTTTTCGGGATTTTAATTTTGAAAACCAGAAATTCATTTTTGTCGATTTAGGTGATTTTATAGTTTCGTGTTAGAAATTGACTGATATGGACGAGATTATCAAAAGGAAAACAAGGCAAATCCAAGACAATTTACAAATCTAAAAGATCAATTCGTAGTTATTTTAGTGTAAAACAATTCGAGCTCCTGTACTCCACCCGATCCTAAATAAGATGTTTTCCTGAACAGATGAAGGTAACACAAAGGGTGCGTTACCAAGCACCGCGTATAACCAGACTCAAATACAAATAAGCAAAGCATACTATATAACTCGTAGTAACACAAAGAACTTAAGAGCAGTTGTATAACCAGTACGGGCAGCTCTAGAGTATCACAAAGATTTAATCAAAGGTAGTATAACAGAACAAAACAAAACAAAATAGAGCACAACAAAACCGAATGTTACAGAACAGAGTAGAGTAGAGTAGAACAGAGCATGTATATTTATGTAGATGCAGTATTTTCAAACAAATCGAATGCGATTTATCAAAACAGTCTTCCCAAACTCCGTTACACACCAAAATAGAGTTCTCCCGAACTCATCCATCCAAAACACAAGACAAAAGTCATCCCGGGTTGCTAGGCAACGATGACCCACCACCCCGGGTTGCCCGCAAGAACGATGGCTTATCAATATGTAGTTAAACCGCTAATCAAATATATGTGGTCAAACCACTAATTATGTGATACGACCCGCCGAGAACGCCCTTGGTTTAGCTTATCCAACGTCATTTGCACTCTTTGGCAAGCTGATCTAGCTTGTTTCAGCTCAATGAAGCTCAATTCGACTAGATGCTAGCTCATTGCGCTTGATTCTCTTTTATTTAATTTCATGCATTTTAAGTTGTTGGAATAAATTTAGCTATTTAATTAAGTTAGTTAATTTAGTTAAGTTCAGCTCAAATAATTAAATTGCATTTTAATGTGTCAAAATTCTGGACATCTTAATTAAGTTTAAATCTGTCTTAGTTAACACATAATTAGTAGCTATTTATTGTGTCCAGGACAAATTTATTTCATGTTGCTATTTAATATGTCCAGCCGAATTTAATGTGCAGGTATTATTATGTCTTTGACTGAATTTATTTGGTGTTTATAGGCAATTAATTCGGTTGAATCAGCTAGCTTAATGAGCAAAGGAAAGCATGCATGGGACGGCATTAATGGAGCTGTTGATTTCTCCTTTTCATGCATGGGGCGACATTAAAAGGAGTTGTTTTTTTCTCTTTTCTATGTGCCTTTTTCGATCATCACAAATGCCATAAATATGTCGTCCATTTGAGGGACTGTATGAGCGAATTTAGAAGAAGTCTTGCACCAATTAATGCCGCCATCTATCAAGGAGTCGAATTAAAGAACCAAGCTACTTGTTTGAGTTTCCTTAGGTGCCTTTTCGTGGAGATTAAAGGCCATGATCGCTACATTAATTCTGACTCATTCCTTTTCCCAAGTGACCGTCCCACTCTCCAACCAGCTATGAAAGCATTCACATTTGCTAGAAAATTCCATTCACATTGTGCCTATTCGTTATGAGTTTTCACAATAAAGGATCGCTCATATTCGCCTTTCACACCTTTTTGGCTATTGGAGTGTTCAAGAAGTCATTGAACTATTCAAGGTCGTTCAATTAACTAAGGCAACACAATTAAGTTGTTCCTTCCCTTTGGTCGAACCTCAAGTGACTAATCACTCAACCATTAATTCCATCACTAGGAAGCTTCCAAGGATGTTCTAGGAAACCAAGGAAATTTCACTTCTTTTAGCTATTAATTGTTGTCCATTCACTCACTAAATTTCCTATTCGACTAACTCATGTGTTGGCTATAAATACTTTGTAATCAGCTTTTTTAGGACTTTTGCCAAATTTGTTAAACGAAACTTAGTTTCGAGGTTAACTTCCTTTCCAATTTCGCATTTAGTCTTGATGACTTATCTCACGTGTTAGTGGAGTCAACCCGAATCAATTGGGCCATGATCCGAATTGAAAACCAATAAAGCACATATTTGAATCAACATGCAGTGGCATCTATGCCAACACTTCATAACCACTCAACCACTCAACCATTTTGCTTATATCTAATGAAAATGCTAATCAGCCTCGAGACAATGGATTGAAAGAATAACATCATGAAAACAAATGCAAAACCAACCTTGCAAATCAAAAGGTCTTCTGTCTTTAAAGAATTTTCCTTCTAGCTCCTCCTGAAAGGAAATAAGATAACTTTCTTACACTCCGCACTGTAAGGTAAACAAAGAAGGAAATAAAATTAAGAGAAAAGCAACGTCTTAAAGACGAGTCATATAGCAATGAAGAGGCCCATAAGTGAAAGGGAGCAAAAGAGAAAAAGGGGATATTAAACACAGAAGAAAGGCATGGAATTATTTTACATTCTTTCAACACAAATTATATTGCTAAAAAATGCAGTAGAAAGTACAGTAATAAAGTATAAATTCAAAAGTTCCATTTATAAATGTGAAACTGAAACCGCAATGATCAAGTAATCCTTTAATAGTATGCTGTGCAGATATTGTTTCCTAAGCTAGAGAAGTTGAAACTATCCTCAATTGGCATTGAAAGAATATGGCTTCCCCAAGCATTTTGCTCAACTCAAAATTTGACAAGCTTGATCATTGAGGGTTGCGTCAACATAAAGCATGTGGTATCCGACTCCATTATTAAATATTTGCAGCAGCTCAAATGCTTGGAAGTAAGTGAATGCAAATGCATGCAGGAGATAATATCAATGGAGAAGCAGATCGAAGAAGCATTCTAAACCAGAGGATTAATTTGCTTCCCTCGATTGAACTCCCTCAAATTGAAAGATCTTCAGAAACTCATTGGAATTTTCCATGAAGATTATACTGTTGACTTCCCAGCCTTAAAGATTCTTAAGATAGAAAACAGTCCAGACTTTAAGGCATTCATCCATAAATCTATCGACAAAGATAACCCTACTGGTGGAGTTTTGTTCAACGAAAAGGTACTGTTTTTAACGCAGTGAATTGTACCTTATTTCCATTTCTCTTGTTATAATTAACTCTTCTAATCATTTCTTCCACAGACATGAATACTGACATCAACTATATTACTTCTGTTAAATTCACCATCTCTAAACAACATAAATTCAAGGATTAACTAAACATAACAATAAAAAGAATTCAAAACCCCAAAAAGAACAAATCTTGCAGAGACCCAAAATTAAAAAAAAAGGAAACATGATTACATATGGCTTGTAAATTGAAGGTTTAGTTGACCTGTAATGAATATGGATTTCCTTTGAAATAAATTGAAGCCTTGAGTAGAGCCTGAAAGAAGCGAAATGGTGATAACTAGGCGCAGCAAGGCAACCAAGAAGAGGAATAAATTAGGAGGAATGGAAAGCTTAAAAACCCAAAACACTAACCTATAAATGACCAAATCCGGGTACAGTGCGATGAAGAAGAAGCTGTAATTAGAAAAGGGGAAACCGATTACATGCAGAATCAGCAGAGTGAAACAAATCTGGAGGGGATTAACTTACCAACAAGGAAATCGGCAGAGGCTAGAAGGAACAGAAGAGAAACAGGGAAGCAGATGGGAGGGTATAACAGGGATGGTAAACCTATGCGGCGCCTAATCTGAGCAAATGGGTGTATTAGAAATCGGTGATTTCACCGATTAGGTTAGTATTGTATTACAGCGTAATAGAAAACCATGAACCAAACAACGGCATAGAGGCGTCTTAAGTGGGCCCCATCGATTAGGGGTGTATTGGCATACCAAACATGCCCTAAGTTTAATTGTTTTTTATTTAATGTTGTTGCGCTTATTTCTTGTTAATTTTAATATTTATTTTTATTTTTAACTAATAAATATATTATTTTTAAATTTTTATTTATATTTTAATTAATAACTCTTTTATTTTTATAAATAAAATAACAAATATGTAATTATATAATGAAAATATATTTGATATATTTCATTATGTTAAAAATCTTTTAATCAATAACTCATTTATTTATATAAACAAAATAATAAATATATAGTTATTTAATGAAAATATGTAACACCCCAAACCCGCCCTGGAAGTTTAAGCCAAACTTGGACGAGTTACATCAATGCATTGAAAACTGATTTCTTTTCGGGATTTTAATTTTGAAAACCAGAAATTCATTTTTGTCGATTTAGGTGATTTTATAGTTTCGTGTTAGAAATTGACTGATATGGACGAGATTATCAAAAGGAAAACAAGGCAAATCCAAGACAATTTACAAATCTAAAAGATCAATTCAGTAGTTATTTTAGTGTAAAACAATTCGAGCTCCTGTACTCCACCCGATCCTAAATAAGATGTTTTCCTAATGATGAAGGTAACACAAAGGGTGCGTTACCAAGCACACAGATAACTGCACTCAAATACAAATAAGCAAAGCATACTATATAACTCGTAGTAACACAAAGAACTTAAGAGCAGTTGTATAACCAGTACGGGCAGCTCTAGAGTATCACAAAGATTTAATCAAAGGTAGTATAACAGAACAAAACAAAACAAAATAGAGCACAACAAAACCGAATGTTACAGAACAGAGTAGAGTAGAGTAGAACAGAGCATGTATATTTATGTAGATGCAGTATTTTTCAAACAAATCAGAATGCAGATTTATCAAAAACAGTCTTCCCAAACTCCGTTACACACCAAAATAGAGTTCTCCCCCGAACTCATCCATCCAAAACACAGCAGCAAAGTCATCCCGGGTTGCTAGGCAACGATGACCCACCACCCCGGGTTGCCCGGCAACGATGGCTTATCAATATGTAGTTAAACTGCCAATCAAATATATGTGGTCAAACCACTAATTATGTGATACGACCCCGCCCCGAGAACGCCCTTGGTTTAGCTTATCCAACGTCATTTGCACTCTTTGGCAAGCTGATCTAGCTTGTTTCAGCTCAATGAAGCTCAATTCGACTAGATGCTAGCTCATTGCGCTTGATTCTCTTTTATTTAATTTCATGCATTTTAAGTTGCTGGAATAAATTTAGCTATTTAATTAAGTTAGTTAATTTAGTTAAGTTCAGCTCAAATAATTAAATTGCATTTTAATGTGTCAAAATTCTGGACATCTTAATTAAGTTTAAATCTGTCTTAGTTAACACATAATTAGTAGCTATTTATTGTGTCCAGGACAAATTTATTTCATGTTGCTATTTAATATGTCCAAATTTAATTTAATGTGCGTGTATTATTATGTCTTTGACTGAATTTATTTGGTGTTTATAGGCAATTAATTCGGTTGAATCAGCTAGCTTAATGAGCAAAGGAAAGCATGCATGGGACGGCATTAATGGAGCTGTTGATTTCTCCTTTTCATGCATGGGGCGACATTAAAAGGAGTTGTTTTTTTCTCTTTTCTATGTGCCTTTTTCGATCATCACAAATGCCATAAATATGTCGTCCATTTGAGGGACTGTATGAGCAGAATTTAGAAGAAGTCTTGCACCAATTAATGCTGCCATCTATCAAGGAGTCGAATTAAAGAACCAAGCTACTGTTTTGAGTTTCCTTAGGTGCCTTTTCGTGGAGATTAAAGGCCATGACTGCTTACATTAATTCGGCAGCTCATTCCTTTTTCCCAAGCTGACCGTCCAGCTCTCCAACCAGCTATGAAAGCATTCACATTTGCTAGAAAATTCCATTCACATTGTGCCTATTCAGTTATGAGTTTTCACAATAAAGGACTGCTCATATTCGGCCTTTCACACCTTTTTGGCTATTGGAGTGTTCAAGAAGCTGCTGAACTATTCAAGGCTGTTCAATTAACTAAGGCAACACAATTAAGTTGTTCCTTCCCCTTTGGCCGAACCTCAAGTGACTAATCAGCTCAACCATTAATTCCATCAGCTAGGAAGCTTCCAAGGATGTTCTAGGAAACCAAGGAAATTTCAGCTTCTTTTAGCTATTAATTGTTGTCCATTCAGCTCACTAAATTTCCTATTCGACTAACTCATGTGTTGGCTATAAATACTTTGTAATCAGCTTTTTTTAGGGACTTTTTGCCAAATTTGTTAAACGAAACTTAGTTTCTGTGAGGTTAACTTCCTTTCCAATTTCGTACGAGTCTTGATGACTTATCTCACGTGTTAGTGGAGTCAACCCGAACTTGTTTCTGAACTTATCACCAGCCTTTGGTGTGGCGTTCAACTACCTTCTACCGAACCATCTTTCCACCTTAAACAATATAAGAACCGGGGTAACACTCGTTATAATATTGAATCGCTCTTGACGTTTAAGTTCGCTTGTTTCCATTTACTATTTCTATCTCACTATCTTGTTTATTAAACCGAGCCATCCACTTATCATCCCTATTTTCATTTTTTGATAGTCGTCCATACCTTATTATTCTAAATCTATTTTGAGCCTTATTCCATCCTATATCATAGACTTAGCCAAAACTACAAATATCTTAATAATCGAATGATACTTTCTCGAGACGATCGGGCAACTTAGGTGACTCGACTTAACATCACCGAGCCGATTCACATCATTATGTAGATCATTAACTGCCAATACAAAATCTTCTTCCTGTAACATCAACCCAAGTCCCATGCATTGTGACATGGTATGCATATACAGAATTAGAGTAATGAGCATGTAAGACATGCAATCTTTCAATAACAAAACCAGTAAACATGAGAATCCATGTTTTGTAAAACAGACTTTTCGAACCATAATAAATCATGTTAGATATGTCATGAAGTCACGTGCACGGTTATAAAACAAAATCAGTAACAATCGATCTAACATATTCAAATATCGCAATATTCTCCATCAACAGAATAATACAGAGGCGTACCAAAAAACTTAACAAATACACATCATACCTGGATAATTTACACACATTAGACAGTAGCATATTACGTTCTGGTAGATTCTATTCACATAGGTTCAAACATAAAAGACATACATGCATATTACATGCCCATGTCGTCTGCCTGTATGATTATAAATCATAAACAGTGAGTCATAGGGCCTGGGCACACGTACATATCCCTGGTCATGTGGTCCTAAATCATAAACAGTGAGTTACACGCCCTGGACATATGCTCATGTCCTTGCCTGTTTGGCTCACACGGCCTAGGCACACACCTATGTCCTTGGCAGTGTGGTCCTAAATCATAAACAGTGAGTTACACGACCTGAACACACGCCCATGTCCTTACCTGTGTTGCTCACACGGCCTGGGCACATGCCCATGTCCCTGGTCATGTGGTGTCAACAGCCACGTTTTTTGGCATCTAAAATTTACAAAAATAGGGGTTTTCGATACGCACTTGATACAGATTCGAAGTAGAAACAACAAGGATAAGGTCCTGTCCCGAGATGACAAGTAATTTCCCAACAAACGGTTAACTCACAGTCAAATCGCTAAAAACTAACATTCTAAATTCGAAGTTACGTCGAAAAACTTTCGACACCAAAACTTTAAATCAAACTTACCAGCTAATGAATTGAACTAGAAAGATAAGTCAGATCCCGTACAGAATCAACGCAATGTAATGTAACAAAAGAAAAGGTCACTTTGAAAGGAAGAAACCAAAACGAAGAACTAAATATTGAGAACGACTGACAGAAGAAACATAGTAGAAAAAGAAAGAACAAAAAATGAAAAGAAAAATCTGCTAGAGGTTTCTGAAAGGTTTTAAATAACTAACTGAAACTAACTACCATACAATGAAATTCAAAATAAAATATTTCTTATTGGTTTCGCAAGGGATTCAAACACAGGACTAAAGAGTATACAGAAGCTTAGCCATTAAACCAACAGGCTTATTCTTGACATCAATTGACAGGATTTAACTTATAAACCCAACATTCAAAGGTAAGAGTTTAAGCAAAATAAAAAAATTTCCAGAAATAGGATTCAAACCCTCACACATATACCTCGAACACTGAACCAGATCCATTTACTTGTCATAAATTTCCAAAATCTAAACTCAAAATCGAGGGATGACCACTCTTGGTTTCAAAACCCAATTTCTTCTAACCCGATTTTTGGGATGTTATAACTCTCTCTCCCTTAAAAGAATTTCATCCCTGAAATTCCTACAGTCTCATCAGTTCCTAAACCATAGAATCGATATTGTTCCTATTCACACAGACCACTACGCTGTCCTTGCGCAACTTAAGTTTAATACAAAAAAATAATATTTCTAATGACTTTTTATTCATTCACACAAATTATCACAGTAACACATCACAAAATCGCGAAGAATTCTTAGATCGTGGACTCCGATCAATGACTCTCATACTCTTCTTATAGTTTGAATTTGCTCAAACGCAGACTCTTGACCCACAGATTCGAGTTGGGTTTCATCGACCCATATTTCCTGACTATCGCCCTAGATTTGATCGTCCTTACAGATTCATATATTCTCAAATTGGGATCATTGCCCCAAGTAGAGGACTCGTCTCGAGTCATGCAGTATGTGTTCGCTTATTTTACATAGCTAAAGTAGATATACTTACAGGTCGACGTCGGAGTCTCGGATTCTCTGTTTATAGACTCGAAAATAATTAAAATCCAAATATAACTTTTTAGAAACCTCAAATTTTGAAGTCAGTCAGAAGTCTCATTTACTTAAAACATTTTTCAGGAAGAATTTTGAACTCGAAATCACAGCCCAATTTTTGCAAACCTGACTTTGATACCACTAAATGTAACACCCCAAACTTGGCCTAGAAGTTTAAGCCTAACTTGAATGAGTTATATCAATGCATGAAAACTAATTTCTTTTCGGGATTTTAATTTTGAAAACAAGAAATTCGTTTTTGTCAATTTAGGTGATTTTATAGTTTCATGTTAGAAATTGACTAATACGGATGAGATTATCAAAAGGAAAGCAAGACAAATCCAAGACAATTTACAAATCCAAAAGATCAATTCGTAGTTATTTCAGTGTAAAACAATCCGAGCTCTTGTACGTCGTCCAATCCTAAATCAGATGTTTTCCTGAACAGATGAATGTAAGATAAAGGGTGAGTTACCAAGCACCATGTATAACCAGACTCAAATACAAATAAGCAGAGAATAATATATAACTTGTAGTAACGCAAGGAACTTAAGAGCAGTTGTATAAACAATATAGACAGATCTAGAGTATCACAGAGATTTAATCAAAAGTAGTACAATAGAACAAAACAAAATATAATAGAGTAGAATAAAACGGAATGGTACAGGGCAGAGTAGAGCAGGGTAGAATAGAACAGAGCAGAATAGATCATGTATGTTTATGCAGATGTAATATTTTTCAAATAAATCAGAATGCAGATTTATCAGAAACAGTCTTCCCAAACTCCGTTACGCACCAAAATAGAGTTCTCCCCCAAACTTATCCATCAAAAACATACTAACAAAGTCGTCCCGGGTTGTCTGGCAATGATGACCCGCCACCCCAGGTTGCCTGATAATGATGGCTTATCAATATGCAGTTAAACTGCCAATCAAATATATGTGGTCAAACCACTAATTAAGCAAATCATTAATTGCCAGTACAAAATCTTCCTCCTTTAACATCAACCCAAGTCTCATGCATTGTGTCATGGCATGTTTATGCAAAATCAGAGTAATGAGCATGTAAGACATGCTATCTTTCAATAACAAAATCAGTAAACATGAGAATCCATGTTTTGTAAAATAGAGTTTTCGAACCATAACAAATCATATCAGATTTGTCATGAAGTAGCGTGCATGGTTATAAAACAGAATCAGTAACAATCGATCTAACATATTTAGATATCGCATATTCTTTATCAACATAATAATGCAAAGGCGTACCAACAAACTTAACAAATACACATCGTACGTGGATAATTCGCACACATTAGACAGTAGCACATTATGTTCTGACAGATTCTATACACTTAGGTTCAAACATAACAGACATACATGCATGTAGATCACACACTCGTATCTCTGCCTGTGTGATTCTAAATCATAAATAGTGAGTCACACAACCTAGGCACACGCCCATGTCCCTGATCGTGTGGTTCTAAATCATAAACAGTGAGTTACACGGCCTGGACACAGGCCTATGTCTTTGCCCATGTGGCTCACACAGCCTGGGCACACACCCATGTTCCTGGCTGTGTGGTCCTAAATCATAAACAGTGAGTTACATGACCTGGACACACGCCCATGTCCTTGCCCGTGTGGCTCACACGGTCTGGGCACACGTCCATGTCCCTAGCCATATGACGTTGACAGCCATGTTTTTCGACGTTTGAAATTTACAAAAATAGGGGTTTTCAGTACACATCTGATACAGATTCGAAGCAAAAACAACAAGGATGAGGTCTCGTCCCTAGATGACAAGCAATTGCCCAACAAATGATTAACTCACAGTCAAATTGCTAAAAACTAACATTCCAAATTTGAAGTTACATCGAAGAACTTTCGACTCCAAAACTTTAAATTGAACTTAGCAACCAACGAATTGAACTAGAAAGATAAGTCAGATCCCGTACAGAATTAGTGCAATGTAACGTAACAGAAGAAAAGGTCACTTTGAAAGGAATAAACCAAAATGAAGAACTAAATATCGAGAACAATTGACAGAAGAAGCATAGCAGAAAAAGAAAGAACAAAAATGAAAAGCAAAACCCGCTGGAGGTTTTTGGAAGGTTTTAAGTAACCAATCGAAACTAACTACCATACAATGAAATTCAAAATAAAATATTTCCTATTGCTTTCACCGGGATTTAAACACAAAACCAAAGAGTATACAGAAGCTTAGCAATTGAACCACCAGGCTCATTATTGATATCAATTGACAGAATTTAACTTATAAACCCAACATTCAAAGGTAATGGTTTAAGTAAAATAACAAAATTTTCAAAAATAAGATTTGAACCCAGAACCTCACACACATGCCCCCAAACAATTAACCACTGAACCAAATCAATTTACTTGTCATAAATTTTCAAATTCTAAACTCAAAATCGAGGGATAACCACTCTTGGTTTCAAAATCTAATTTCTTCTAACTCGGTTTTTGGGATGTTACAAAATATATTATATATCATTATGTTAAAAATATTTTATTTTTTTTAAAGAGTATCAATCAATTTTATTTTTTTATATATTTTTCTATGTCAAATATTTATTTTTTCACCTACATTGTGAGTATGTTAAATTCTAATATTATAAAGTCCAATAATTATTTCAAACATCATTATTATTTTTATATGTAAAATATTTCAAAATAATTGTTTCAAATATTATTTTATATGTGAAATATTTCATATATCATTACTTTTATATGTGAAATATTCAAATACACATACAAAAATATATAATACTAAAATTTACCAAACTCATGATATAGATTGAAAATTAAATATTTCACATATAAAATTATATTTACTAAAAATAATGATATTTGAAATAATTAATTAATTTTATAATATTAGAAATCACCATACCCACAGTATAGGTGCGAAAATAAATATTTGACATATAAAATTATATATAAAGAAAACATATAAAAATTAGTTGATGTTTTTAGAAAATAAAATATATTTAACATAATGATAAATATCAAAATAATATATATTTTTATTATTTAATTACATATTTATTAGTTTATTTATACAAATAAAAGAGTTATTAATTAAAAATAATTTTAACATAATTGTAGAGCCCAATTTTAGCTCGGGCCCAAAACCAAATAAATAAAACCCAAAGTAAAAAAATAATAAATAGTCCATAGCTCATAAATTACAAGCCCAAATGCCCAATAAACAAAAAAAACCCTAATAGCCGAAGACAACAAACCCAAATTACCAAACCCTAACCCAAATAACAAACTCAAATGACCCAAATCAGTAACCTAGCCCAGCAAAAATACACAGCAGCAAAAAACCCTAGGCAAAAATAACAACCAACCGCTGCCGCCTCCAGCCGTCCGCTACGTGTGCTGCCACATCACCACCGTACGGCTTTGTACTTGCAAAACAAACTAGAAGAATCTAGGAGCAAAAATCATTGTATTTTTGGCTATAAAAGCCACCAAAAAAGGATTGTAGATTTTTTACGGAGAGAATACGAATACAAAAAAAATCAGAGAAAGCAGTGAACCTTTTTTTTGCAAAGGTAGTCTCCGATTCATTTGGTTTTCCTTTTTCTTTCATGTTTGCTTGATCTTTTAAACAAAGAAGTAAGAGAAATAAAAATATAAAACCATATCGTTTATTCGCGCTTTGCACCGTCGAAAAGCCGAGGTTCATCGTTTCCGATGAAAATTGACGTTTTTAGGGTCGCCGAGTTGAAAAACCCCCCAAAAAATAGGCTTTTTGGTTTTTCGGCCACCGCGGACGGCACCGTCGTCACCGGCGACCGGCGACCGCCACGGTGGTCTGGCGACCTTAAGCTGGCCGAATTCTGGAAAGGGGGAGGACTTTGAGAGCTTTTTGAAAGTTTTTTTTTCTAAAATAAGGAATAAAATGAATTTTTGGTAAAAAATTTTGATTTATAAAGCTTTTCAAAACGGCGTCGTTTTGATTTAAAACACCAGGAGAAAAACGATGCCGTTTCAGGCCCTTGACTCGCGAGCGACCCAACCCGAAGGGGGGATCCGCGTGTTTTCAACAAAGGGTATATTTGCACAGCAAGTCCTTCCGCTTTTCCACTTGTTTTAATTAGATCCTTTTTGTTTATTTTTATTTCTTTTAATTCGGCCTGATAATTTTGTTTTCATCACATTTTAGTCCCTAGTGGAACTGTGCGTTTTGGAGGACAGATTATTTCCCATTTTAGTCCCTCCTTGTTATTCGCGCTTTACAACTTGGTCCCTCACCTTATTTTCATTCTCAATTTTAACCCAAATTTTAGATTAAACTTCAATTTAGTCCTTGTTGTACTTGTTTTATTATAATTTAATCCCAAAACTTATTTTTTATTTTCAATTCAATCCTTAGTCCATGTGATTTCGAAATTTTCATCATTTTAAACTACTTCACACATTGTTTTTAATTCATTTATTTAATTTTAATTTTCAATTAAATGTTTTAATGATGTTTATTTATTTACTTAATATTTCTTTTATTTATTTTTACATTCGATCTTTTTATTCTCTTTCGTGCCTTTTTATTTATTTATTCATTATTCAAAATTTAGATGTTATGACTATTATTACTTTTGTCATATTTTTCATTTATTTTATGTTACCGTTATTGTTGTAGTTGTTATTATTCATGATGTTAGTTATTTTATTTATTTGTTAGTTATTTTATTTATTTGCTTATTTATTTATTTTGATTGTTCATATTAGCATTAAAAGTTAGTATGTCATGTGATTATCGTAAATTGTTTTATTAGTGTATTTGTATTCCTGCTATTTATTAGCGCGACAACTTTATTCACAAATCATCGTTTTAAAGGAAAACACGAAAAATACATTTCGTTTAATTAATACACTTATTATTATTCAAAAATTCTCAAAACACGGCAATGTTCTGTATTTAGAAATTCAAGAAAGTCGTGCCCTAACTTACGGGGTTTCGATCTTTCTTGTTGGGTCTGAATATCAGAATATTTGATAGAGGATCGTGCGCGAACCAAGATCGAGTTGTCAAGTCACGGGAAAAGTCCTACGAAAACTATAGACACTTGGATCTGAAACGGAAACAGAAAATTAACATTAGCAGCAGAAGATTTATAAAGAAACACCCCAACATAAGAAAGAATCAGCCAAGAGTCAAACCACTTATTAGTAGGGTTTCTTGAAAGCAAAGAAACCGAAATTTAACTCAGAAAGACTCCCAAAAACTAAATGCTTATCGACGTTAAAGAATGTTGCAAAACAGACCCTTGAAGCTTGGAATGGCTGGAAACGCAACAAGAACAATTAAACCAAGTCAATCAACAATTCGACACAAACAAAAAATAAAAAAAACAGCAAAAAAGATGGATAAAGTCCTAAGAAGCCTTGAAATCAAGAAAGATTTCACAACTCCCTTCAAACGGCTCTAATCTTCCCTCCAATGTAAAAACACGGCAAGAAGAATGTTGAAGATGGCTCCCACAATCAAAAAGATAGTTAAAACTACTTCTAAAGAAAACTCAAGAGAGAATTCTTGGAGAAACTCAAAGAGAGTTTTCACTCCACAAAAAAAAAATCTGAATTCAATATATCATGTATAAGGGTGGCCGACCAAGCCATATATATAGGCCTCCTAACTACTTTCCTATCCCTACTAGGAAAACTAAAAAAAGACCCTAATTGTTGCCTTTCAAGGGAATTTCGTCCAAGGCCTTTAAATGGGCCTCTTGGACTGAATTCTTACATAGAAATTTATTCATAAGGTATAAAAATTAAAACTAAGTATTTAAAGAATTAAAATTTTACAAATTGGTCCACTTTGACAATTTGGCCTGATTTTCAACTAAGTCTAATTTAAACTTCTTGGTTGGGCTTGGAACATCTTATTGGGTCGTATCTTCAAGAACTTAGACTTGTAATCCGTTCTCTCCCGAAATTGGTTCGTTGATGCTCGTAACTGAGATCCAATGCGCCTTAGCTGTAAGATTCAGTTTCTTGGACCAAGATTTCCAAGATTTGAAATCTTGATTTTCTTGATTCTTGAAATCGCTCAAAACAGCAAAATTGGACCAAGATTCGGTTTCTTGATTTTCTTGAAAACAAGAAAGTGAATCTTGATTTTTGTTTTTCCTTTGTGTACGCATCTAAGGCCTTTCTAATGAAGTCTTGAACGGTTCCATTTAGTTTCATACGCATTTGCCTGGCCTTTGACCTCGTTATTGGGCCTTGTGGTAATTTGAGCCCATCACGTTCTTGAGCTTGAGTTGGGCCTTTGTGACTCGTATCAATATCCTTTTAAAATTAGAATACATGAGATTCCAAATAAAACAATAAAGGCAAACTTATTCTCAAGGATTCGAAGTGTCACGTTCTAACTCACGGGATGTGATATTTTATGCCTCGAGATAAGAGGGTCTTTAACATTCATTTCAATTTATTCAAGTGTTTTTTTTAAATTTAACATTAATAAAAAGGATTGTATTTTTAATTCTTTCCAAATTTTCAACATTCGACATTAAGACATTAATTAATCACTTAGGTACAAATTTTGGGTGTTACGAGGGTGCTAATCCTTCCTCGTAAGTAACCAACTCCCGAACCCATTTTTCTAAATTTTGTAGACCGAAATTGTTATTTTAAATAAATTAAATTGTTACGAGGTGACCCGATCACACCCCATAAAATGATCGGTGGCGGCTCCCGTGTTCATTTTCGTTTTCAAAATTAAAGTTGACGACCTTTTCAAAAAAAAAGGTTTCGACAGCTTGGCGAATCCACTAGGGATAACAGTTTTTGAAAGTCAAGCTATAAATTGGTTATTTTCTGTCTTTTTCGTTGAAAATTGAAAATTTGATTTAAAATTACGATCCTCTCATTGCATTTTAATGGTCTGCATCATGTTGATATGTTTTCTTTATTGGTTCGAGTCTTTTAATCTCTGCATATTGCATTGCATAACCGCTCGATTATACCCTTTTAAGTGGGAGTGAGAAGCTATTCATTCGTGAGGTCTTCACCTCCGTGCAGGATAGTGGATCGCTTTCGGGATACATCCGTACTTATGTCTTCGTGAGATTTTCATCTTCGTGCAACCATATGGAAATGTATTCCCCTGAACTGAATTCAGTCCATATGAGCCTCTAATGGGTGAGGATCGAGGAATCTGCAAGTTTAGGTACCCTTTCTTTAGAACCAAACCACATATAGTAAATCATAAAAGGCTACCCTAAGTAGAGTTGCACCAAACCATTAGTGGTCGACTGAGTAGGTGCCTTATTTATTGTTTCTTGTATATTTTAAATTTTAGTTTTGTATAAAATGTACTGACTTGCTTTGTTTATGTTTGCATGGCATTTTCATCATAAAAAAGGGTGTCGATTCACGTTCAATTACTAAATAGAGAGCTTTCCATGGAGAATGAATTTCTTGATAAAATAGAAGATAATGCGATTGTTCGAATATGGTCAGAGAAAATGTAACTAGAGAAAGGTGATAGTTTGACGAAAGGGTACACATCAGAATTATGGGACTGCGCTCGTATCAACATGACTCAGAACAATCTCCAAGATTTGAAAGAAATATAGGCCCAATGGGATGATGAACTCAATCAGTTATTTTACTATAATTATGGTGATCTGCCCTATCTACTTGATATCAAGGTGGACAAGCATTTGTTTAGAGCTTTCGTCCAATTTTCGAATTCTGCCTATAGTTGCTTTACCTTCGGGAAGGTAGACTTGGTACCTACCATAGAGGAGTATATAGCTTTTCTATGTTAACCGAGGATTCAAGCAGATAAAGTCTATTCTAGAGCTGTCAGTGTCTCGACTTTTGTAAAGAAGTTAATGAATATCACAGGAAAGAATGAGCAATGGGTCTCGGCACAGATCAAGCAGAAAGAAGAAAGCAAATGAATTCCCTGGAAAAGTTTACGTGATCTGATTTTAGCACACCCTGATACAAAGAAAAAGGTCGATGTTTTTGCTTTGAGTATTTATGGGCTAATTAATTTTCCTAAAGTACTGGGATACATAGACGAGGCAGTTTCAGATTTGTTTGATCGACTGGACAGGAGGGTCACGCCTGTCCCGATGATTTTGGCCGAGACATTTAGATCTTTGAATACGTCAGAGGACGGGTGAAGGAAGATTCATTGGTTGTGCACAGCTCATCTTAGCTTGGTTCCACAGTTACTTCTAGAAAGTGGATAAGGTTTCTTATCGAGTATTCTCCGATAATTGTTCTCCATTGAAAGAATTAGCAGCGAAACTAAGACGCGATGACATTATAGAAGAAAGATGGATGGTGATCCTTCAAAATCTCCAAGATGAGGATGTCGAATGGAGAGCTCCATGGATGGTCCCGGATGAAATTCTGTACCGATGCGGAAATTTTGACTGGGTCCCTTTACTTGGAATTTGGGGAGCTATCGGATATGCTTATTTGCTCGTATTAAGACAATACAGATCAAGATAGTTCATACCAACAACACAAGGGTTGGCTCAATCTGAATTTTCTTATAAAGGGGATAACTACAAGAAAAAGATTTGAGAAATGTCTAACACTTGGAATCAAACTCGCTGGATAAAAAGATTTACTATAGGACCGATGATAACTCCCGAATATTATGAGTGATGGAGTGAGAGGGCCAATGATAACATCCTCGGGTCGAGTTAATAAGGTGTTTAATCAATGGAGGAATATCTGCAAGTGGTTCCATCTGATATAGAAATTATAAAGCAAGATTTTTAAAAGAGAAATTCAGAGTTAGGAAAGAAGATAGAATAGTTGGAGGAGGAAAAATGCACTTGAGATTAGATGTTGATGTTCAGAAGCTAGAAACCGAGAAATTAAGAAAAGGGAAGAATAAGGCTGAGGAAGATTTGGATAGTTTGAAGATAGACTATAAGAAGTTGCGTTTATCGATGAGAACCGCTGGGTTAGGGAAAACTTCAGAACAGTGGCGTCAAGAGATTCGAGAGGAAAAGATCAAGGTCGATGGGTGGGAAAGAAAATTCCAAGAAGCTCAAACACGAAACGAAGCCTTAGAGAAGAGTTTGTTAGAAAGCCGAAAGGAAAAGGGAAAGCTTAAAGCTAGAGTGGTTGAACTTGAAAAATCTCTTCATCATTATCGAAATCGTAATTCTACGATGCAGCTAATAGCGAGCTTAAGCAAGATCGAGGAAATGAAAAGAAGAGTAGAAGAATTAGAGGTGACATTACAAAATTGTGAAATCCGGATTGAACTCATTGAAGCAAGTGGAAAGCGTTAGAAAGAACAGCTTCATTTTTTCAGAACCAAGTTAGAAACAGAGATCACATTATGGGAGCAACCGTGGCTCAGATTCGGGAGGCAGCCGATCACTTGCAAATTTTGGTGGTGCAGGCCGATGTATTGAGTGTAAAGTACGAACTGGAATCAGACTGGGGGCAAGAGTTAGCTTCACTGCTTAGGAAAATTAATGTTCTGAGCATTAGGGCAAAGTCATATATGTAACCTGTTTTATGTAAAGAACTTTGTTTTCTAGTAAAGTTTTCTAAATGGAATTGAATCAGAATCGACACCTTTTTGCATTTATTTCATGCATTTGCATTACATTACATCATATGCATTAAAGTCCACCAAAAGATCCTAATTGGTTAAAATCATTTCAGAGTTAATATGGAAACCGACAAAAACCTACCAACCAAACATCATTACGGTACCCAAGCAAAGACAAAAGACATGGACCAAAGATTAGAAAGACTTGAACAACTTCAAAGGGAGATGCAAGACCAACTACAAACGCAAATGCAAGAGTAGCTAGCTAAGATTCAACAAGACATGATGGAACAAATGCTAGAATCTCAAAGAAACTTGATGACTCAGTCGATCCAATTATTAACTGGAGGAGTATATAAGAGAAAGGGCCCCATGGCCAATCCTGGGGAAGATAATGAGGAGCCGCTGTATCCTCCGGGTTTTACTCCACCAAATGTACAGACCTAAACTGAAAAGTACCCGCATAGACCATCCGTCACAATTAGGCCTCAACAATTTCAGGCTGGTGCTTCGATGCCAATAAAGTTTTAAGCTGGATCAGGTTCAAACCCAAGAGATAACCCAACTAATACTGTTATCTCCGATTTTGATGAAGTGGCAAAAAAGGAGAAAGTAAAGGCGAAATTGCCAAAACAGCTAGAAGGTAGGTGTAAATGGCTGGAGGAAAAATTTAAAGCAATGGAAGCACTGATAGTCATCATGGAATTGACACTAAAGATCTGAGTTTGGTTCCAGACTTAGTACTTCCTTACAAGTTAAAAATGTAAGAATTTGAAAAGTACAATGGGACCAGTTGCCCCGAGGCTCAAATTACCATGTTTTGCAGACGGATGACTGGATATGTTAACAATGATCAACTCCTAATATACTGCTTCCAAGATAGTTTGGTGGAAGCAGCATCCAAATGGTACAACCGATTGAGCCGTACCAAGACCGGTTCGTCGAGGGACCTAGCACAAGAATTCATGAAGCTGTATAGTCATGTAACGGATATGACTCCTGATAGAATTACTTTACAGAACATGGAGAAAAACCGAATGAGAGTTTTAGACAATATGCACAGAGATGAAGGCAAGTTGCCATCCAAGTTCAGCCACCACTTCTAGAAAAAGAAACTACGATGCTCTTTATTAACACTTTAAAAGCCCCGTTCATCACACACATGTTAGGAAGCGTCACAAAAATTTTTTCAGATATAATCATGAATGGCGAAATGATCGAAAATGCCATAAGAAATGGAAAGATAGATGCAGGAGAACGACTAATTTTTAAAACCATAGGATTCCTTTTTGATTTTTTTATTCATGAAAACTATCTATAAAAATAATTATATAGAATAGTTTAGAGAGTAACAAAAGGTCAGCCTTAGGGAAAAAGAAAAACGAGGTGAACAACACAAGTACATATAATAAGGGTTGCTCAAAATCAATTACTGTAAATCAGCCAAGAAAGGTGGTTGCTGGTCAACAAAGTTCATCAAGACAAGAATCCGGCACAAAGCAAAACATTGAAAAGCCCTAATTTACGCCAATCCTGATGACATATAAAGAGTTGTATCAAATTTTATTCGATGCACATGTCTTTTCTCCTATTTACTTAAATCCAATACAACCCCGGTACCCCAAATGGTATGACGCAAACGCCCAATGCGAATCCCATGCAGGAATCACAGGACACTCGATAGAAAACTACACTGCTTTCAAAAAGCTAGTTGAAAGGCTCATCAACATGGGTATTGTCAAATTCAATGAACAATTTAATGCAGAAAATTTGTTACCCAAACATATTGATAATGGGGTAAATGCGATGAGTGAAGTTGTGGGGAGAAGAATCAAGGCAGACATTGCAGAAGTAAAAACTCTTTTGAGATAGGTATGGAAGGAGATAGTAAAAAGGGGTTCAATCATTTTGAATTCAGGAGAAAGTTACGAAAATATGAAGAACTACTGTGAGTTCCATTATGAAGTGGGGAACGAGGTCCAAGTGTGCGGAGAATTTAGAGCCTTGGTTCAAGACATAATGGACAATAAAGAGATGGGGTTCTGTGAAAAAGTTAAAGAAGACAGAAGTATATGCATGTCAGAATCAATGACGGAGGTTCTAAAAGTCAATTATCCTGTGGTCATCATTTCGCGACCTAAAAATAATGGAGTTGGAGTATAAGTGACACTAAAGATCATAATTCAGAAGCCTGCAGTCTTTGCTTATAAGGATAGTAACAGGGTTCCTTGGAATTATGATTGTAATGTGACAATCCTAGGAAAGGTAGATTTAGCTAGTGCTTGAAAAGAGGATCAAGATGCAAGTTCTCATATGCGTAGTGAGGGGCGCTACGATCCGATATATGCCTGAACAGAACCTGTAAAAGAAAAAATCCTGACGATGGAGCAAAAGAAGGGAAAAGCAACTGAATCTGAGCCGCCAATTAATGAGCTAGTAAAAGAGGAGGAAACCAAAGAATTTCTGAAGTTTTTGAAACACAACGAGTATAGTGTTGTGGAACAGCTGCATAAACAACAATCTCGCATATCTGTACTAGCTTTACTCTTGAGTTCAGAAGTACACCAAAATGTATTGATGAAAGTGCTAAATGAAACGTACGCGACCAATGATATTTTGGTCAACAAACTGGATCGGGTGGTTAATAACATAAGTGTTGATAACTTCATTTTCTTTAACGATGACAAAATACCACCAGGGGGTATGGGATCCACTAAAGCTCTGTACATCACTACCAGATGCAAAGGGTACACATTACTAGGGGTTCTGGTCGACAATGGATTGGCATTGAACGTATTGCCCCTATCCACACTTAATAGGTTACCTATGGATAGCTCACACATGAAGATATGCCAGAATATAGTAAAGGCGTTTGATGGTATAGAAAGGAGAGTCATGGGAAGAATTGAAATACTGCTGTTGATTGGCCCAACTACCTATGAGGTGGACTTCCTAGTAATGGATATTAAGCCTTCCTACAATTGTTTGTTAGGGAGACCTTGGATACATTCAGCAGAGGCGGTACCTTCATCGCTACATCAAAAGTTGAAGCTAGTGTCAGAAGGTCGGCTAGTGACGATAAATGCCGAAAAGGATATTATTGCGGCTGTAACCAGTGATGCGTCGTACTTGGAGAGAAATGATGAGGCGGTTGACTGTTCTTTTCAGTCTTTGGAGTTTGTGAATGCAATATTTATAACCGAGGAGAACATGATTCCTATACCAAAAATATCCAAGACCACAAGGATGGGTCTACAGTTGATGGTAGGAAGAGGAGCCTTACCAGGAAAAGGACTAAGGAAACATCTTCAGGAAAGAGTTAAGGGTCCAATGTTGAGGGACAAGCATGATCGTTTTGCCTTTGGGTACAGGTCGGATGCAAGACAAAGAAGGAAGGAGCAAGAAAAGAAACAGGAAAGAAGAATAGCACGTTTGAGCGAGGATGAGGTCAAATAGGAGCCTATACCTTTCCCCACATATCCAAAACTTTTGTATCGGGAGGGATTATTCATCCCGAGGGAAGAATGACAAGGGAAGAAAGTATTGAAGAAATGTTAGGAAACGTTTACATCAATGCCATATACGAAGAAGCAACTGAAGGAGGGACCTTGTTAGATATTCGTCCTTATGAACCAGGGAGTGTGCTAAACAATTGGACTACAGAAGAAATTCCTGTAGTTTTTAGAGCTTACTCAGGGTAATGTTCAGAACACACTTGTACATTTTATCCTAGAAGTGATACAAATCCCTCTGTGAAATAGGCTCATGTCCAAACATCATTATTTTAATGAAGTATATCTTTGCATTCATTTTGAACAAATATTCTTTCATTCTTTCCATACGAGTAATTATTCTTTTATGTTTTTAGGGATTTTCTTCCAAATCATTCTTTCATTACATTCATAATTATATTGTACAAACAATTATTCTTAAATTCATACATTCTTTGTATATTCTTTTGTACCTACAATAGGTCCCTGGATATCAATGATAAGAGTGACGCTGCTACAGACTTAGAATTTCCTTTTGAACAAGACATGTGTTTAGGGGGATCCCGTGACTTTGAAGATGGCGTAGACTGTGGCTTATCTCTGGACTTGTTGAGGATGGTAGAACAATAGGAGAAACAAATCTTATCTTACAAGGAATCAATAGAAATGGTGAGCTCAGAAGAGGGAAAAGAGGTGAAGATTGGAACTGACATTACCACAAAGACGAAGTGAAACCTCGTTGAGTTACTCCAAGAATTCGAAGATGCCTTCGCGTACTCATACCAAGATATGCATGGGTTAAGCACTAACATTGTAGTACATTGCCTTCCTACAAAAGAAGATTGCAAGCCAGTTCAGTAGAAACTCCAGAGGATGAGGTCTGATTTGTGCTAAAAATAAAGGAAGAAGTCAAATAACAATTTGATGCTGGGTTCTTACAAGCGGTCAAATATTTAGAATGGGTAGCCAACATCGTCCTAGTCCCTAAAAAAGATGAAAAAGTATGAATGTGTGTGGATTATAAGGACTTGAACAACGCCAGCCCAAAAGACAATTTCCCATTGCCTCACATTGACACTTTAGTGGATAATACGACAGACTACTCACTATTTTCCTTCGTGGACGGCTTCTCTGGATACAATCAGATAAAGATACATTCCGAAGACATGAGAAAGACTATATTTGTAACCTTATGGGGAACGTTTTGCTATAAAGTGATGTCATTCAGATTAAAAAATACGGGAGCAACGTATCAAAAAACCATGGTAACCTTGTTCCATGACATGATGTACAAGGAAATCGAGGTTTACGTCGACGATATGATTGCAAAATCCAGAATAGAAAAGGAACATGTGCAAGTCCTGAGAAAATTGTTCTTAAGACTGAGAAAGTTTCAGCTCAAGCTCAATCCAGCAAAATGCACTTTCGGAGCTAGGTCAGGAAGCTGTTACGCTTTATAGTCAGTGAAACAGGAATCGAGATCGACCCAGATAAAGTCAAGGTGATACGAGAATTACTTTCACCACATACTCAGAAGGAAGTTCGGGGTTTCCTAGGAAGACTGAATTACATTGCCTGTTTCATTTCACAACTAACCGAGAAATATGACCCCATATTCCGTCTTTTGAAGAAACATAATCTAGGTGTATGGGATGAAGAATGTCAGGAAGCTTTTGACAAGGTAAAATAGTACTTGTCCAATACTCCAGTACTGTCACCACCTAATTTGAATAGGCCACTGATATTGTATTTAACAGTGTTTGATAATTTCATGGGATGTGTGCTAGGCCAGCATGATGAAACAGGAAGGAAAAAAATGGCGATATATTATCTCAGTAAGAAATTCACTGATTGTGAAATGAGATACTCGCCTATTGAAAAATTATGTTGTGCTCTGATCTGGAAAACTCAGAGACTGAGGCAGTACATGTTGTACCATACGACTTGGCTAATTTTAAAATTAGACCCTTTAAAGTATATGATGAAGTCGACTGCTTTAAATGGGAGGATGGCCAGATGGCAGATTTTACTTTTCGAATTTGACATAGTTTATGTGAGCCAGAAGGCCGTGAAAGGGAGTGCAATAGCAGACTTTCTAGCTAGTAGAGTTTTAGAAGATTACGAGCCTTTGAATTTCGATTTCCCGAACGTGGACTTGATGTATGTGGCAACCACTGAAGAAAATTCCCAAGTTGGTCACATTTGGAAGCTAAAATTTGACGGAGCCTCAAACGCTGTGGGCAATGGAATTGGGGCAGTCTTTGTATCCCCAAGTGGAGATCATTATCCTTTTGTTAGCAAATTGGATTTTGATTGTACAAACAACATGACAGAATATGAAGCATGCATCATGGGCATCCGTGCAGCCATAGAACGTAAAATCAAAGTACTAGAGGTATATGGGGATTCAATATTAGTGATATACCAACTCAAAGGTGAATGGGAGACAAGTGATCCCAAATTAATCAGTTATCGAAAGCTGGTTCTCGGATTGATTGAAGAGTTTGATGACATTACTTTTTGTTATCTTTTACGAGATGAAAACCAGATGGCTGATGCGTTGGCTACTCTAGCCTCCATGATCAAAGTGAACAGACAAGAGAACATGAAGCCTATCCAGATGAGCATCTATGAAACCCCGGCTCATTGTTACAATATCAAAAAAAGAGAAAAGGTGACAGCCCTTGGTATCAAGATATATTACGATATGTGAAGAATCGTGAGAATCCTGACCAAGCAACCAAGATTGATAAGAGGACATTGAGAAGATTGGCTAGTGACTACATCTTAGATGGGGAGATCCTATACAAAAGGGGGCAGGATCAAGTACTATTAAGATATGTGGACGCTGTGGAGGCTAAGAAAATCTTGGAGGAAGTCCATAAGGGTATCTGTGAAACGCATGCAAATGGTTTCACAATGGCCAGACAGATTATGAGATTCGGGTACTTCTGGTCTACCATGGAGGGAGATTGCATCAATTATGCCAAGAAGTGCCATAAATGCCAAATTTATGGAGACAAAATACACGCACCTCCTTCACCTTTCCACGTTATGACTTCCCCATGGCCTTTCTCCATGTGGGGCATGGATGACATTGGGCCAATATCACCGAAGGCTTCTAATGGGCATCGTTTTAGCTTCGTGGTCATTGATTACTTCACTAAGTGGGTAGAATCTGCTTCATATGCCAATGTCACGAAGTCAACGGTCAATAAACTATTGAAAAAAGAGATCATATGTCGATATGGAATGCTAGAAAGAATCATATCTAACAATGCGTTAAATTTGAACAATAGCACAATAGCGGAAGTTTGCGGTCAATTCCAGATCAGACACCATAACTCGTCACCGTATTCCCCAAAAATGAATGGTGCGGTGGAGGCAGCTAATAAAAATATTAAAAAGATCATGGGAAAATGACTGAGACTTACAAAGACTGGCATGAGAAATTACCATTTGCCCTCTTTGCTTATCGAACATCTATCAGGACCTCCACCGAGGCAACGCCTTTCTCTCTGATTTATGGGATGGAGGCAGTTTTACCTATTGAAGTCGAAATTTCTTCTCTCCGACTATTGGCTGAGCTAAAGTTGGATGAAGTAGTGTGGATCCAATCTCGATATGATCAATTGAACCTATTTGAAGAAAAAAGGCTAAAAGCTATTCACCACGGTCAGATGTACCAAAAACAAATGATGCAAGCTTACAACAAAAAGATTTGTCCCAGAGAATTCCACGAGGATGACCTGGTATTGAAAAAGATCCTTCCCTTACAAAAGGATTTTAGAGGGAAATGGATGCCAAATTGGGAATGACCTTATGTGGTAAAAAAGACCTTTTTTGGAGGAGCATTGATTTTGATCGAGATGGACGGTAAAAACTTGTCTAAATGGCGCCTTGAGACCAAAGGGGATTTGAGTTGAAAACCCGAAAAGGGCGGCTCAAATTTTGATCAAAATGGGGCATGTGGTGATCTTGCTATACCTGAATCAACAAGAAAGGGGAATGCGACGTCTTGGGCATCGGTAAAGTACTCTAGATCTCTTAAAACATGTCAAATTCAAAACGATTTTTAGAAAGTTTGTACAGAGAAGTTCAAGCTGCGATATCTGGGGCACCTAGTCTTCATATTACTTATATTGAATTTGCTACTCTTGGAATACTTTATTCTTTTCAAGATACATATTCCCAATCAATTCTCTTTTTATTTTTTTACCATCCATGATAATTTATTCATTTCTAACTATGTTCCAAGTCAATTCTATTCTTATCCGGTGTTATGATATTTTGCAAGCATGTTGCATTGGAATAATGATTAATAGATTAAGAATACTTTAACAAAGGAAGTTTTGCATATTATTCTAGAAGTTTCTAAATGATACAAGAACCTGAAACGGGACTATTGTTTAAAACACACCAAGTTTAAAGGTTGGAAATATCTGAGAAGGAAGAGTCTAAATTAAAACTATCCCTTTGTATTTTGCTATCAAAATATTGATTGAAAAAATGATAAAATATTGTGTCGGTGATAAAGCTTCAATAAGCAAACAAGAAATGATCACCAAGCAATAAGAGGAAGTTATTCTTGGAGAAGAAAATTCTACATTTGTGCATAAACATCTGGTCACGACACACTGGGAATGGTGTAAAAGACCCAAGAGATTCACATCATGTACCCTTGAATTGCAGTAGGAAAGGATTGAGAAAGAGCCAGATCTTATAACCTTGAGTTATAGTGGGGGCAATCTGATTAAGTAGAATGTGGGTTTTTCTTTGGAGATACCAGCCGAACAGGATGGCGTTATAACATGTCAATGATAAAGGCTTAATGAACAACGAGCAATGACAACTCAAACATTAAGGAATCATTCTCATGACATTCTGCATTCATTCATACACATCTAGTTAGGAGATTTTGATTCATTCTGATCATGACATCCTAGGCATAAATAGGCTCATGAAATGGATCCTACAGGTCATGTTTCTCAAAGAACATATCAGTGGAGTTACAAATCCTATATCCCTGAAGTTACAATGGGATGGATTGAAGTCATTTATGGCGGATCTTATCCCCCTGAAGTTGTAGTGGAGCATATTAAAGCCACTAATTTTATTTCCCTGAAGTTGCAGTAGAGCAGACTGAAGACAGCGAATCTTATTTCCCTGGCATTGCAGTGGAATAGATTAAAGCTACAAATTATGCTAGATCTTATCTTCCTGAAGTGGCAGTAGAGCAGATTGAAGCCACCAGCCTTATCTCCCTGAAGTTGCAACGGAACAGACTGAAGACAGCGAATCTTATTTCTCTGGCGTTGCAGTGGAATAGATTAAAGCTACAAATTATAGCGGATCTTATCTTCCTAAAGTTGCTGTGGAGCATATTGAAGCCACCAGCCTTATCTCCCTGAAGTTGTGGTGGAGTAGATCGAAGTTACAAATCTCTTCTCCCTAAAATTACAGTGGAGTAGAACGAAGTCACAATCCTTATCTCCCTGAAGTTGCAGTGAAGTAGGATAAAAATATACAAACATTATCTCCCTAAAGTTGTAGTGGAGCAGGTTGAAATTATCAATTCTTATCTCCTTAAAATTGCAGCAGAGTAGATCAAAGCTACAAGTCTCTTCTCCCTGAAATTATGTTGGAGCGGATCAAAACACCAATTCCTATACCCCTGAAGATGCGGTGAAATGGAATGAGGCTATTTGAAATAAAGAAGCACCATAAAGTCAAGATTCAGTGAGACCGGACAAAATTGGTCCTCCTTGAAAGTCTTTGCTCTATTCTCGTTACACGATAACAAGCAAAGAGAGGGCAGCTGTAGAGCCTAATTTTAGCCCGGGCCCAAAACCAAATAAATAAAACCCAAAGTAAAAAATAATAAACAGTCCATGGCTCAAAAATTACAATCCTAAATGCCCAATAAACAAAAAAAACCCTAATAGCCCAATACAACAAACCCAAATTACCAAACTCTAACCCAAATAACAAACCCAAATGGCCCAAATCAATAACCTAGCCCAGCAAAAATACACAGCAACAAAACACCCTAGGCAAAAATAACAACCAGCTGTTGCCGCCTCTAGCCGTCAGCTACGTGTGCCGCCACGTCACCACCGTACGGCTTTGTACCTGCAAAACGAACTAGAAGAATCTAGGAGCAAAAATCATTGTATTTTTATAAAAAGCCACCAAAAACGGATTGTAGATTTTTTACGGAGAGAATACGAATACAAAAAAAAAATCAGAGAAAGCAGTGAACCTTTTTTTTTTTTTTTTGCAAATGTAGTCTCTGATTCATTTTATTTTCTTTTTTCTTTCGTATTTGGTTTCATCTTTTAAACAAAGAAGGAAGAGAAATAAAAATAAAAAAACATACCGTTTATTTGCGCTTTGCGCTGTCGGGAGGCCGAGGTTTGTCGTTTTCGATGAAAAATAATGTTTTTAGGGTCGCAGAGTTGAAAAACCCCAAAAAATTGGCTTTTTCGATTTTCCAGCCACCGTAGACGGCAGCATTGTCCCCGACGACCGGCACGGTGGTCCGGCGACCTTAAGCTGGTCAGATTCTAGGAATGGGGGAGGACTTTGAGAGGTTTTTGAAAGTTTTTTTCTGAAGTAAGGAATAAAATGCTTTTTTGGTAAAAACGTTTGATTTATAAAGCTTTTCAAAACGACGTCGTTTTGATTTAAAACACCCGGTGCAAAACGGCGCCGTTTCAGGCCCTTGACCCGCGAGCGACCCAACCCAAAGGGGGAAATCCGCGTGTTTTCAACAAAGGGTATATTTGCGCAGCAAGTCCTTCAGCTTTTTCCACCTATTTTAATTAGATCCTTTTGTTTATTTTTATTTCTTTTAATTCGGCCTGATAATTTTTTTTCATCACATTTTAGTCCCTAGTGGAACTGTGCGTTTTGGAGGACGGATTATTTCTCATTTTAGTCCATTCTTGTTATTCGCGCGTTATAACTTGGTCCCTCACCTTATTTTCATTCTCGATTTTAACCCAAATTTGATATTAAACTTCAATTTAGTCCTTGTTGTACTTTTTTATTATAATTTAATCCCAAAACTTATTTTTTATTTTCAATTCAATCCTTAGTCCATGTGATTTCGAAATTTTCATCATTTTAAACTACTTCACACATTGTTTCTAATTCATTTATTTAGTTTTAATTTTCAATTAAATGTTTTAATAATGTTTATTTATTTACTTAATATTTCTTTTATTTTATTTTTACATTCGATCTTTTTATTCTCTTTTAGGCTTTTTATTTATTTATTCATTATTCAAAAATTTAGATGTTATTACTATTATTATTTTTGTCATCTTTTTCATTTATTTTATGTTACCATTATTGTTGTAGTTGTTATTATTCATGATGTTAGTTAGTTTATTTAGTTGTTAGTTATTTTATTTATTTGCTTATTTATTTATTTTGATTGTTCATATTAGCATTAGAAGTTAGTATGTCATGTGATTGTCGTGAATTGTTTTAGTAGTGTATTTGTATTCCTGCTATTTATTAGCTCGACATTTTATTCACAAATCATCGTTTTAAAGGAAAACACGAAAAATACATTTCGTTTACTTAATACACTTATTATTATTTAAAAATTCTCAAAACAAGGCAATGTTCTGTATTTAGAAATTCAAGAAAGTCATGCCCTAACTTACGGGGTTTCGATCTTTCTCGTTGGGTCTAAATAACTGAATATCCTTTTAAAATTAGAATACATGAGACTCCAAATAAAAAAATAAAGGTAAACTTATTCTCAAGGATTCGAAGTGTCGCGTCCTAACTCACGGGATGTGATATTTTATGCCTCGAGATAAGAGGGTCTTTAACATTCATTTCAATTTATTCAAGTGTTATTTTTTAAAAAAAAATTAACATTAATAAAAAGAATCATATTTTTAATTCTTTCCAAATTTTCAAGATTCGATATTAAGACATTAATTAATCACTTAGGTACCAATTTTGGGCATTACGAGGGTGCTAATCCTTCTTTGTATGTAACTGACTCCCGAACCCGCTTTTCTGAATTTCGTAGACCGAAATTGTTATTTTAAATAAATTAAATCGTTACGAGGTGACCCGATCACACCCCATAAAAATGATCAGTGGCGACTCCCGTGTTCATTTTCGTTTTCAAAATTAAAGTCGACGACCTTTTCAAAAAAAGTAGTTTCGACAATAATGATATATATAATATATTTTATTATATAATTACATATTTATTATTTTATTATATAAATAAAAGATCTATTAATTAAAAAGATGAATTAAAAATATTTTTTTAAAAAAAATATGTTTATTAATTATTTTTAAAAAAAAACTTAAAACAATATGAAATAAAAGAAATAAAATGTGCGAGAGGAATCAAACTTGATACTTAAGGATGAAACTACTAATATTTTACGATATATCAAAAGAAAATGCATTATATAGAAAGGGTTTTTCCAAAAGCGCTTTTCTCATAACGTATTTTTGTGGGGTTTGTAACGACCTATTTTCCTAAATAATCAAAATTATGACCTATATCTCTATTTTTTTTCTTAAAATTGGCATATATTCCTAATTTTGTCTACTTATTCTACGTACAATTAATTTTATTTTAATACATAATAATTATTTACATTTATTTTTATTAGTTTATTAATAAGCTTTTATATAAATAATAAAATAAAAATATTTAAAAGATATCTAGAGTTAATCTAACGCAAGTTTTAAAAGTGTTTTTCAGGTAAAATAAACTTTTCAAATTAAAAATAATAGTAAACAGATGGCATAATAATTTATTTGGTCCTTCAATTTTATAAAAAGGTCATTTTAGCCATCATTTAATTTTTCGTCTTTTTTAACCCTTAAACTTGTATTGTTTGTCAAATAACCCAAAACGGATGGAAGAGTTAACGTTTGTTAGCTTTGCTGACATGGCATACATGTGGATGACATGTCAACAATTAATTCTTTTTAAATTTTAAAAAATTCAAAAATATAAAAATTATTATAATTTTTTAAAAAGTATATAAATTATTAAAAATATTTTTAAAAAATTAATTAATTGTTAACATGGCATACCACGTGCATGTGTTAGCAAAGTTAACAAGCCTAAACTTTTCCATCCAATTTAAAGTGATTTAACAAATAATACAAGGTCAATGGTTAAAAGAGACAGAAAATTAAATGGAGGACTAAAATACTTTTTTTTTGTAAAATTGAAGGGCCAAAAAAATCATTATACCTAAATAGATAGCTTTTGAATCAAACCAATGTTTCAATTTGGTTTTTCAAGCTAAACTGAAAAACTAAAATTCTAGAACTAATTCGAGTTTCAAATTATAAAAATTTTGCTCATTTATATTAATTATAAAGATAGAGTTAATTGCACCAAACATCCTTAAACTATGACCCTCATTTCAAATTGTTCCTTAAACTTTAAAACATTCTAATTATATCCTCAAACTATCAATGTTATATCAATAAGCTCCTTTCATTACTAAAATCGTTAATTTAACTGTTAAATGAGACATTAGATTTTATGTCATAATTTAAAATAAAAATTTAAAGAAAGATAAATATTGTAAAATGGATGTTGTAAAAATATTTGTTTTAGGTTTTGAAGCTTTACAAGAACCATCGTCCATTTTTTTAAAGTTTTACTTTATTTTTAGTTTTAATCCTAAAATTTATGCGAAACATTTTCCTTTACTTTAAAATTATATTTTAAATTATTTTACATCATATTTTACATGCCATTTAATGGTTAAATTAACGGTTTCGATAGTGGAAGGACTTGATTGATATAACATCGATATTTTGAGCCTAAAGATCAATTTATGATAAGGATAATAATTTATGGATGTCGGTGCAATTAAATCTAAAAGATAAATATGATTTATATATTCAAATAAATTTTACAAAAATTTATATTAATTACTTAAAAGTATTTAAAATTTATATTTCATATATCATCATATTAACAATGAGTTAAATAAAATTATTTATTATATTTGTACTATAATTTAAGTTGAATATTTGTTAATACTAAAAAATAATAATATGTATCGAAGTAGACCTCGTTGCCAAGTTCAAGGAGAAATTAAAATAACAAAATATAAAATATAAAAGTAAACTCCCTCATAAATCGGTGAATATTTCATCGTCAAACTCATTCGTGCCATCATCGTGCTCGTCTGAGACGACCCTCGCTGCATCCCCTCTTCATGTGGATGGACCCCATGAGATAGGCTGGTATGTGGAGCGAGTGGAGTGGCACCTATTGGGTTGAACCAGTACGAGGCCATCCAAAGTCAGATCGGCCTTCTTGATTGTCATGTTGGGCCATCCACTGTGGATGGTGCTCGACGTGGGATGCTTTGTGCCTGAACCAGTCTTTGCTTATTGGATCCCTTAGAACCCTCTGAGATCGGCGTACCCATGGTGGTATGGGTTTGGGTGCATTTTTTTAGTTTCAGGAGCCTATAGTCTCGTGTGTATTCCCCGTGGGCAGTTACTTGTTCATTTCTCTTTTCCACCTGATCAGTGCGTTGCTTACAGAATCGTGCATAAATGACATCGTTTAAAATGCCATTCAGTGGGTAGGTTGGTTCTTCAGGATCAATTACAGCACTAGCCCTCTGGCACATCTCCGCGATCAAGTGCGAGTATAGGAGTCCTCGTGTGCCCTTTGGCACACTGTCTCATGTTCACAAGGATCTAGTCTTCGCTGTTAATTTGTTAGCCCTACAAGATAACATATATAGGAAAAAGCACAATCATAGATAACTTCCGTGACGTGCTGAGTAGGAAATAATTTTTCACTAATAAAGTACATCCATATCTTGGCTATTAGGGTCATAATCAGTTGTCGGAATTGCAATAGCTTTTAGGTTAACTGCTTTCAAAACCCAATGGCCTCAACCCTCGGTTAAAAAGTTAATTATTTCATCAAAGTCCACCTTGTCCTCATTTAAATTTTTGTAAAAATCCGAGGCATAGCGAGGTGTCCTATAAATGGTCTCGATCGCGATTGGAAAGGTGACTATGTACACGCTTCTTATAAAGACTTTGTTGTCTTGGGCTTTAGGAAAATTCACTTAAAATTCTTGAACGATTGATATTACGTTTGGTTTAAGTGATTGTCGATAGAATGTGTACTATCGTAACCGATTGATCCTCGTGATAATTAGATCGTAAAAAGATTGCATGGAAAAATCGAAGCCATATTTCGGGATCATCGGTTTATCAAAATTGGCTATTTAGGCCGCAAAATTATCAAATACAAATTGTCTCCTCAGTTCATTCGGCATATCGTGTTCCTCAATTTGCTAAAAATGTCTGTTGTTTATGAGGGGCCATGAAAACCAATATAATTCTAATAATCAATCGGGTGAATTAAAATAATTTAAAAAATTAGGGTCTCTAATCTAATGCTCGAAATTCAACAATGAAATGTAAAGATTAGAAAAAGATGTCATCGAATTTTCGTTACTATCGAGTTGTTTGTTTCACCGTTGGCTGCTATGGATTCCTTGTCGGAAAGGGTTGTTTTTAAAAAGGGTTTTAGGTGACAAAAAGAAAAAATTGAAAGAGGATTGTTGAATACTTGAAAAGAACTAGCGGGGCAGAATTTCAGAGTTGTGGATGTTTAGAGTGTTGGTGGAAACGGAAGAAACGATGTTGAGAGGCTATTGAAATAGGGCACGTCATGACAAAGGCCTTAACCATCTCCTCATCATGACAAGAAGTTTCAGCTCATCACGATGTCACCTTGTCATTATAAGTTCCAAGGCTATTATGTCATGGCTCGTTATGACATTACTTTCCTCTCGTTGCGACCAGGGGCCTGACATTATGATGACACGACGCTTCTCATCGCAACGTCACTGTTTGTTTGTTTGCTCGTTAAGAAGGTTCATTACGATGTCATGAGGCCACGTTGGGACGTGGCTTGATCATTGGGAAGACATAATATTGCTCGTTAGGATGAGGTAGGCTCATCGTGACGACGCAAAACTGGTCATCACAATGTCACGGCTGTTTTGACCTCCCATTTACGTGAAACTCTGACTCCTCGACTTGTATGTTTTTCCCCGGTTCTAAGCTCAACAGCCACTATAAAACTAAATAAAAAAATTATCCTAATTAAATGTTAAACTAAATAATTAAAATATTTAAATAAAAATTTAAAATTATAAGAATTTTAAACAAAATGTCCTTTTCTGGGATCAGGAAAATTTGTATCGCCCCCGTAAAAGAACTTTCAGTTAGTCTTCGAGACTTTGATTCTTCTTTTGTTCCATTTTTGATAAATTTGAATCAGCACCCTCAATTGATTCTAATGATATTGCCCTATCTTCGACCGACGCGACATCCACATAATGAGCCACTTATTGCTGAACTCGAGCCAACCTCAAATTGTCTTTCGAGGTATTATTATCTCGAACTTCCTCCCCTCTATGTCACGAGAAGTTTTGGTTTCCCTATCTTTATCTTCATCGTCAAAGGAGAATGAAATGAACTTGTCAATTTCTTTCATTGACACCTCTTCGATTATGGCCAAAATGTGTATCTACTCATCTAAACTTTCATTCTGAATCGGTTGAAGCTCAATGTCAGTGGTTAGTTCTACCACAACGTCTACTACTACATCTACGTCTATATATACATCTATGTTAATTGGATCGGAGATAACTTCAGTTATATTCAATTCGTTCTCGTATCCGAAACCAAACTCTTGTTGACTTTCCAAATTTAATTTTGGATTGCCGTCGATGATATATTGGTCTCACAAATCAAAATTGGAGAACTCGCTTGGGAGTTTTGCCAAAAAAATTTTCTAACTGATCCAACTGTTGTTGGATTCACTTTGATTTAGCTTGGAATTCTGGCTCATGGCTTTTCAGCTCGGATGTATAGTCATACGAATTATAAGTAGTTTTGGTTAGATATTCGAATGTCCCTAAAGGTCACTAATGTATCTTTTCCATTGTTTCATCTCTTCGTTGAAGCAATTCTATCATAAGTGATCTTTCGTTCTCCATGATCTCCCATTGTTTGTATACTTTTCCTCATATACTTCGTCGTCATCCCATGGGTTCGTCGAATCTCCATCCCTCTCGGATGTATACTTGTTCGGCTTAAGTGAGAGTTCGTTTGAACACTCGGGCTGCTTGTCTGTAATCACGACTCCATTGGTTTGTCAAAGCTCCGTACAATCAACTCGATTTGGATAATTCATACACAGACCTATAAAAATCAACATTCATGATTAAATCTGCTAATCAACAAGGTAAGTAAAAATATTAATAATAAAAATATTTAATTAACTACAAAAATTCAAGAAAGAAATTTAATTATGTACAAAAGAATTCATTATCTAGCTTGTTCGTCTTTTGATTAATATTATTTTACAATAATCAATTTAATAAAAATTTCATCATCGCAATCCTCGGCAACGGTGCCAACAACTTGACCACCTATAAACGTGTTATCATTTATAGTAAATATATCACACCAAAAATGTAAGAAATGAAATCGGCAATGTCTGCAAGCGTACAAGTCAAATTGTAATATAGTAAAGTTTACAATAAAACACTAGTAAGTACTCTGAGGATCGTACCCAAGGGATTGTAGATTGGAGAAACTATTATTAAATTAATTACAGAAAAGAATTATTGATCTAATCGAGTCACGAATTAGTAGTGTGAATTCAAATTAATATTTTAATTAAACTAATTAAATTAATAGGCCTAAATTAACCTAATAGAATTTCTTATTCCTAGTGTTGATAAGGCGAGCCTCTAACCTATGATCAATTAAATGCCTAATTATTTAATTAAATAATTAATTATAGTCGATTGAGTTATTTATCACCCTTAGTAAGAATTAGAGGTGCTCATGGGCCGGGCCGGGTTGGGTTCGGCCGGCCCGAAAAAATTTCGACTGGGACCGGCCCGGCCCGAAATATGGGCCTAGAATTTTGCCCAGTTGCCCGGCCGAAAAAGTTTCATAAGCCGGGTCCGGCCCGGCCGTCCGTTTTTAAATAAATACCAAAATTTATTTTAAAATTAAAACAAAATTTAAAAAGTATTTTAAAATATTTTAAAATTAAAAAAATTAAAAAGTATTTTAAAAAATTTAAAATTTTAAAAATTTAAAAAAGTATTTTAAAAGTATTTTAAAATTAAAAAATAAAATATTTATTATATTCAGTAGGTAGGCAGGCCAGGCAAAAAGTGGTGCCCGAGGCTGCCTGCTTTTTAATTGGGCCTCGTTTTTTTGCCCAAGCCCATATTTCGGGCCTATATTTTTACCCAAACCCTCCCATATTTCGGGCGGCCCGGCTCGGCTCATGAGTACCTCTAGTAAGAATACCCTTCCAGTCTTATCTACACTAAGGATTACCACCTAAGTCACCCTTCTGATCTCTTCCTAGGCATACAAATACCCTCCCGGTCTCACCACTTGACACTCCCTAATATACTAAGTACTCTTGAATAAACAATCAATTTTAGATAAATAATTACTTAGCAAATAAATTAATTTATTAATTGAAACATGCAAGATATGAATAAAGCACAATAATCTATTCTAATATCCACACAAACATTAATTAGCCAGATCAACGAAAGGTAAATAAAAAAATAGAAGAGAAGAGATAATAGAATATTCATGAATACATATTGAAGCGCGATCTGGAGCAATCTTCGCTTGCAATTTTATTCACATCGAAATAGAAAAGTTCCGAATAAGCGAACATAAAAAGAAAAGAATAATGAATAGGAAAAAATTTCTTAAGTCTACACACAATTCTGATGACCCTAAGGTTGCTTATATAGGCAACAAGCTACTTGGTGACTACTCAACCCTAGATACACTTAGATACCAATAAATGTAATATTCTTATAAATGTTAAGGTCCAAATATGGAAATATCCCAAAAGTGTCGTCCAAAGAATCAACTTCATTTTAGCCTGCCATCATCGCGTCATTGTGACGTAGGGAGTCTCCTTGTCATGACATCGCCATCGTGAATTTTCTCCCATAATCATCGTGTTGTTGTGGCGAAGTCAAGTGTATTTCCAGCCTTGACAACTTTTTTGTTCTATCGGGCTTCCTTGTCTCTTGGTCCGATCATCATCCTTTATATTCTTGGACTTGAATTAGTATCCCACATACTTAATTAGCCCATTAGTCCTCACAAGGCTCGAACGGCCTTACGGGTCATCGAAATAGCATAAAATGCGTAAAAACGCTTATTTTTATTAAATTTTAGTTCCTAAGCTACTAATACTAAAAATGCAATAATTAATTATAAAATGCCAAGAAAATAAACTCGATAAGTGTAGAAATCACCTCAAATAACTACTACATTTGACGTTAGGTCAATTACCCGTAACCCCTTTTCAACCTTTAAATAGGAAGATAAAAATGTTTCAGCATACTCGAGCCTACATCCTCCTACATTGGTAATAATATTGATGCCAATCAAACTAAGACTCAATTGTCATAAATACTAATAAATTTATTTAAAAATAATTAAACAATCGTAACTATTATAAATAATAACTCTCGGATTTAAGATATTGGGTTTAAAGGTTTAGGTCTAAGATTTTGAGTTTAAGATCTTGAATTTTAGGTTTTATAATTTATTTATAATTAATTATTATTTAATTATGTTTAAACAAAATTATTAGCATTTACTTATAAAGTCTCCATTATTATTTTTATTTAATAACAATATCATGTTACTATTTATTGATGGCGATTAGACATAACCACCAACCTGCATATAATTTAATAATCACTTACCTCTTTAGATTGAATAAAAATGAAATGATAAAATATTTTTATTTAAAATTTTAATTTACACTAATTATGAATTCGACCAAAAAACTTTTGTCCTATATCTCTTATATAAAAAAAACTACAAATCAGTCATTATACCAAAATTCTAATATCATTCCAATTAAGAAAATAAAAGAAAATTGGATTAACAAGGAAAATAATTACTATAAAAATGCCCCAAAGGCCCAAACTTACAAAATCAACATCTCTCATCTCCATAAGAAACCCAGTATCACCCAACAAATATTAAACAAAAAAAGAAAAAAACTATTTACTAACTCTACCCTATACCCAGGGGCAGATCCACAAGGGCAGCAGTCCCTCCAACAATCTTGGTAATTATCTTACTCAAAAATTAATAAATACCTATTTTGACTCTCAGATTTTTATCATTTATTTTCTTTTATCTTGATTGTTAATATAAAATTTGCTTTCCCCCGTTGCCTATATCATTCCCTTTACGGACACCTAACACTTCTTCCAGGTCCTCCATAATAAAAATAATGTCCCCAAACCCCATTAACCCCACCTCTGATATCATAGCAATTGGGATGGTCAGCCAGCACTCGTAGATTTGGCAATGGGATTAGGTTATTATCCCAATCAACCACCTCTAAGTTTCGGAAATAAGAGGCTTTTCCGAACCCTTCGCCGGCAAAATGACCGCTGCCCATCGCGGTGGAGGTGTGGGAACCTCCGGGCCTTGTGTTCACAATCTCCCCACCAAATTGAACCATGGTTGCATGATCCCTTAAGTGAGTGAACAAAAATGATGGCCAGTATCCTACTAGAATCCCCGATCCGAATTCCAACCACCAATTCCCATGCTTTGGATCCTACACCATTTACAAGATGTATTTCAAAACTAGCATTAATTGATTTAATCGATTTAGTCCGGTTTTAAGGAAACTAAAAGGATTTTGGTTTATTTGTGATTTACCTTCCAAATCAAGAGGGTGATATCAAACTGTCCACCATGGTATGATGAGATTGGGGAGATTGCAGCTCCAATTGCAATTCTATTGTTTGTTTGAACAAATCCTGAGCACATCAAATTATAACACCCAGTTGCTTCATATGCGTCGTTCTGCCAAATATTTTCATTTATCTTAATTAATTAAGCAATGAGGAATTTAGTAACTATAATTAAATTGTTTCCAAATAAATTTTTTTTATTATACTTACGGTCCAATAAGTGAAGAATCTAGGATAATTGTCCCCGTATAGCTCCGGACTCACCTGCATAAAATTAAATGACAAAAAAAAGATTAATTAGTGCTTAAAGCCACTATAATCATATTTTTATGTAATGTATAAAAAATATTAAGTCTGTTTCTTTATATATAATAACGCAAGATCAATCGGATCAAGTTTAACAAGATTATATTATAAAAGTTATGGTACTCGAATTAGAATGTATTTAGACATGTTCATAGTTAAAGTACTCTGTCGAACCCAAGTTTAGGCAATTGGTTCGTTCCAATCCAAATTTAATTTAAATAACAACAAAAATTAAAATTAATTATAAAAATATATATAATTCTTCTCTATATTATTCCCCGAATCCCAAACATGAATGTACAACATGAAGAATTTAAAAAATAATATAAAATATCTTTTTATTAATATATGAAAAAGTGAGACCAGGCTTAATTCGAGCTTAAGATGGAAAAAGAGAGTATTTTCTAAAAAAAGAGAGTTAAAATGGAAAAAGACATGCCTGCCAACCAGCTTCAATGGTGTTGAGATCGTGGGCAAAAGAACCAGAGATGACCCAGAGTTGGGATAAGCTGAATTCATAGGGATTGGAGACGTGGGGTGCCCACACATTTATGCTGCCTTTGGCTCCGTAATATTCTCCTCCGCTCACATATCCAACTGCATGCTGTAACCATATACCTTTATTATTACCACCATCTTATTTCGGATTTCCAAATAAGCATAAAATATAATTACTTAATTGTTTTTAAAGTTTTTCCCTATATTTTTAAAAATTATGTTATAATATTAATGTTCAAATATGTGGGGATATAAGGTTTTTAAAGTAAACCTAGGATGTTAAAGAAGGAAAAAATTAACAAAAATCAGTTTTTACAATTCCATGCATTACATCAAAGAGGAAGAGAATTATATCGATTTGATCATATTTTTTTCAATCTAGAAAAGAGTTTTGCTAGTTTAAACCATCCTATTCTAGGCAGGGACCCCTTAACTTACAATGCGATTATTATATATAAAAGGACCCTTTGTGTAACAAAGAAATTAGGCGTAATCAAGATAGGAGCATAAAATTATATTATAGGAGCTTTAATAAATAGATTATGCAAAGTCCCGAAATACTTTTTAGGTTGTGCAAGTTGAAGAGAATGATGACTTTGAATTGGGGTTTATTTTTTGTCCCATAATCTAATCTTCTACTACTAGGATATTTCATATTTGTGTTTTATTTGATACAAATGTTCTTAAAAAAAGTTTATATGCTTTAAAGAAAGAAAAATGAGTTTACATTATATATATAAAGACACATCATTTATAAGTATATAACTATAATATGTCTTTATACGGTATCAATAAATTAAATATAAAATTGTAAAAAGAATATATTCTGTGAGTTAATTATGTGATGCAAGCACTCAAAGATTTTAATTATCTAAATTTATTTTAAAGGATTTTTACTAAAAATCTGTTAGCCTACCCCAAAGAAATGTATGTACAAAATACAAGGTTGTCTATGTTGGCATAAGAGACTGAAGTCTTTGGTAATAAAAATAAATAAGTAGGGCCGTTTTACAATCCACTTTTGACTACTTTCTTGATATTGGTTCCTTTCGATTTTGAACGCTATTCCAATTGCTTTTTCATTTTTTTCACCTACTTTTGTGGGACAAAAAGTTCATATTTTTCTAACAAAATAAAAACAGTACCTTATGAATAATTATTTTTTTTAAGAAAAAATGGAAACATTGCTTAGATAAAATTTGATATTTTTTTAGGCATGGCAGTTTTTGTTAAAAGTGTAATTTTGAAGACACCTACCTCATGGCCGTTGCTGGTTGAATCTCTTCTAACACGTCGTCTTGGTTTCCTTCCAAATCTTCTTACAGAACTAGCCCTTAACAAGTCTTGTTCCGTCGTTCTCCTGATGGGAATTGTTCCTTCCGGACATGTTTCACCTGACATTCTCCATAGCTGAACATGTTCTCCTTCTTCTTCTTCTTCTACTTCCGCCGTCATCATCACCCCATCTCTTTCATAAACCCTAGGTCCCTCCGGTGGATCCTGCACATATTTCAACAATAGAAAAAAAAAAAAAAACTGTTCAATTAGTATTTGTGGACCAATGGATGTTTTCCCTTTAATTACAATAAATAACGACGATAAACACTGTAACATAACCATGTACTGTAATATCGTGCAACTAAAATATTATTTAATTACCAATGGTCGTTGTCCTTTGAGTTGAGGAAGATCGAAGGCAGGCTGATGATGCGACAAAACACAATCTATAGTGTCACCATCAGGACTCTGCAACACCAAAACCATAAACAAAAACATGTTGGAGATCTTGGAAACCAATGTCTGATAAAAGATAAAAAGAAAAAAACTCAAGGCAAAAACTAGATTAAATTGCCTGAATTGTCTTTACTGCTGGCTTGTTGATCTTGTTGAGACGTTGTCTTATGAATTTCAACTTTTGTAGCTCTTTATCCGGTCGGAAAGTTCGATTTCTCGCATGGAGATTATGGGGTTCCGATGAGTAAACGGGAGAAATTGAAGAAGAACAAACAAGAAGAAAAATTACAAAAGCATGAATGATTGGTGAGGTTTTACGAGAGCAAGAAGCCATGCTTGAACATGGGTTGAGTCGTCTTATTCTGTGATCGAAATGGGGACATCTGATCCGACATAAGATCAACATTGTAAGAAAAGCTTTCTCGAGTGCTTCTATCCTTCACACCATTTTTCGAAGGTCTCGAAAACATCCAAGAATGGCAGAAAATAATAAATAAAACAATTCCCACTTCTTGTTATTCTCTTACAGATATTCTAATGTCTTGGTGTTGATGTCCCGACAGCTTGGCTTGTTAAAAAAGAAAGCAGAGAAATGGGGTTTTCTCAAAGTTCTGCTAATGTGGGTGTGGTGATATAAATAGTGAGGGTGAGTTTAGCAAAGCTGGCAGAAAATCGAGAAGATAAAGTTTAGAAATGTATGTTTTAATGAAGAATAATAAAGTCACTTTGTGTGAAACAACATTTTTAAACTTCAAAGATTCCATTTTCTTATTTTGCTTTTGAAATTATGATTTCAACTACAAAAGTTGTTTTTATCGCGGTGTTTTTTTTTTTTGGTATTTTGGTTACGCAATACTAACAAGCAACCATAACTATACAAATAAATCAAAATTTAAATTATTTTATATAAATAAAAAAACAATCTAAATATTTTTATATGATTACACGAGTTATCTAAAACTTTAGTTATTATTATTTCCATATCTGTGTTAAATTTACAGAGAAATATAGGTAGTGGTCTGTGTTATTCTTTTACTGTAGTTTGTATGCATAGGAATAAATGTGAAATACAGTTGGTTCTGGGTTTTCAAAGTTCTTTCTCACTTCCCAATATGTTCTTTGTGTCAGCTATATACTTTGTAACCATCAAGCTAAAAGTCTGCCCACTTTGAATTTCCTTTCATTATTTAAAGTTTAGCAAAACTTGGGAGTTATGGGGGACTAGATTTGTTAATTTGTATATTTGTTTTACATTTGTGTATGCTTTGTATTATAATTGCGATTAAAATCTTTTGTATTTTGATCGTACAATCGTATCTTGTTGGGGGTAGGAGTGAGTACATTTCCTGTCTGGTGGCGCATGCAGACACATCCATGCAATTGCATTATTGCAGTCTCCATCAATTACATTTCATTACAGTTCTCCACTCACTCATGCATGTCTTTGTAGTGCTTATATTTTGGGGCTCAACTTTGATTTCTTTTGTCTATTGTGCTAATTGGTGGCCATGGGGTTGGTGTATTTTTCTCCTAGGTTGTCTTGTAACTTGGGTTGGACTTGTTTTAGGTCGATTTGAGTAGCTTGAATCAGCGAGAGGTATATTATAGGCAAACTCACCTCTATTACAAGATTTGATATTATTTTTACATATAAATATTTTATTCATTTATTATTGGATAAATGTTCAAAATAGGATTCAACCTTTTGCACGACTCACGCGAAAGTTTTTATTTTCTTCAACCTAATTTGTAAAATTATGTAAATATTGACGTATTTAGAATAAAACAAAACACTTGAATCAGATATAACTTGAAAAGAACATAATTTGAAACTTAATATACGATATTTAAGAAGTTTTATTTCAACACTTTCAAAAAGATTTAACCCTTATTTGATTATTTTGAAAGATTTTATCTTCATTTAAATATATTTATATAACCATTTAATCTTTAATTGGTCTAATTTGAGCATTTACCATTACCCTTAATTATCCAAAGGGTTATTTTTCCGCATATTCCAAATCTTCCATGTATCAATTTGTTTCGTAAAAAGCTCAACTTTGGTGTTTTGTGGGGTTTGAAAGAAGGCAGTGATAGTGATGGTGTCTCCAAATCTAAGCCACAGCGATGAAAGGGAGTTTGGTCAAATGGAACTCAGCTTTTAGGTTGGACCCATCTGCCTACATGCACTTATCATCATCATTATTCAACATGATGTTTTCGATGGACCTACAAAACCACCGATTAAAGGGGCAATTTCAGATCAATATGAAAGGTACCATCTACTCCTTTAACATAATTATGTAAAATCGACGATTCAATTTAAAAACCTTAAAAGTTAATAAGTAATTTTCAAAAGATAATATTAAATATAATAAATAAGTAGATAATTATTTATTAATTTTATTTTAAAATTATTTTTTAAAATACAATTATTTATGTTTAACTTTTATCTAAAACTATAAGAAATATAAATAAACTTAAAAGGTAACACTACACCAAAAGAGGGCTTTAGCCGCGTTTTTTGTGGCGTTTGTCGATAAAACGCCGCTAGAAATCAGACATTAGCGGCGCTAACCGTAAAACGCCGGTAAAGATCCAGAAATAGCGGCGCTTTCAAGAAAACGCCGTAAATGGTCAGACCTATAGTGGCGTTTTATATATCAACGCCGCAAAAGAGCATCATTAGTGGCGTTTTTAGAAAAACGTCGTAGTAAATCTGACAAAACGCATCGTTTAATATTCAGGAATAGTGGCAGTAACGGCGTTTGTTTGTAAGCGCCGCAACAATGTTAAACAAAACGCAGCGTACAAGATTGAGGTATAGTAGAATTGGTGGCGTTTCTGTAAAAACACCGCTGAAGTGGATCATTAGCGGCGTTTGTTTGTAAGCGCCGCAAAAAATGTTAAACAAAACGCAGCGTACAAGATTGAGGTATAGTAGAATTGGTGGCGTTTCTGTAAAAACGCCGCTGAAGTGTATCATTAGCGCCGTTTTTTTATAAGCGCCGCAAAAAATGTTAAACAAAACGCAGCGTACAAGTTTGAGGTATAGCAGAATTGGTGGCGTTTCTGTAAAAACACTGCTAAAGTGGATCATTAGCGGCGTTTGTTTGTAAGCGCAGCAAAAAATGTTAAACAAAACGCAGCGTACAAGATTGAGGTATAGTAGAATTGGTGGCGTTTCTGTAAAAACGCCGCTGAAGTGTATCATTAGAGGCGTTTGTTTGTAAGCGCCGCAAAAAATGTTAAACAAAACGCAGCGTACAGGATTGAGGTATAGTAGAATTGGTGGCGTTTCCGTAAAAACGCCGCTGAAGTGGATCATTAGCAGCGTTTGCTTGTAAGCGCCGCAAAAAATGTTAAACAAAACGCAGCGTACAAGATTGAGGTATAGTAGAATTAGTGGCATTTCTGTAAAAACGCCGCTGAAGTGTATCATTAGCGGCGTTTGTTTGTAAGCGCCGCAAAAAATGTTAAACAAAACGCAACGTACAAGACTGAGGTATAGTTGAATTTGTGGCGTTTCTATAGAAACGCAGCTGAAGTGGATCATTAGCGGCGTTTGTTTGTAAGCGCCGCAAAAAAATGTTAAACAAAACGCAGCGTACAAGATTGAGGTATAGTAGAATTGGTGGCGTTTCTATAAAAACGCCGCTGAAGCACATTATTAGCGGCGCTAGGGAAAAGCGCTACAAAAGATCTGGACCAAAACGCACCGTTTGGAATTGAGGCATAGAGCCAATAGTGGCGCTTCAGGAAAACGCCGCTAGAGCCCGCTATTAGCGGCGCGTATCACAAAAACGCCGGAATATGTGAAGCCGAAACGCAACGTTTCGTCTTGAGCTATAAGCGCATTCTTGGCGCTTATCCGTAACGCCATTGAATATCGACTTTTAGTGGCGCTTATGTTTAAGCGCCGCAACATTTCTTAGGAAACGCATCGTTTCGACTACGTATAGATTCATTAGTGGCGCTTATTTGGAAACGCCACGATATCGACTTTTAGTGGCGCTTTTGATTAAAACGCCGCAAGAAACTTAATTTATTTTTCCATTATTTTAGGATTTATTTTTCCATTATTTTCGTTATAGGGTTTTAGGGTTTATGGTATACATACTATTTTTTATTTTGGGCTAGGGATTTAAGGTTTGATGTTCAAGGTTTAAAGATATATATATACTACTATTTGAAAACTAATTAAAGAATAACATTTTAATTTTACTGGGAATCATGCCACGTTGTAGCACACCTATATTAAATAATTAAATAATATAAAATATATGTTCTGTACTAAACTAACACATTGGCGACCCGAATTTGACTTGATATGGTTTATGACTTACGGTTTAGACTTTAGGGGTTTGGCCAACTTTAAGGTTTAGAATTTATGATTTGGTGGTTGTTGTTTGTGGTTTACGGGTTTAATATGTATGGTTAATTTAGGGTTTAAGATCTACAGTTAATGTTTGCGATATATTGTGGATTGCATTTTGTGGTTTGGTGGTTTGGTATTTTATGGTTAATTGATGGGTTTAGGGTTTAAGTTTTACGTGTTGGGATTTAGGGTTTAAGGTTAAAGGTTATATAGTTTAAGGTTTAGGATTTACGATTAATTAAGGCTTACATTATAGTGGTTTATAGTTTGGGGTATGATGGTTACGGATAAATAAAATGGTTGACGATTTTAGGGTTTTAACTTTAATTTAGGGATTGGGGCTTTTGGCTTTAATCTTGGATATTCTAGATTAATATAAATGAAAATTATATAAATATAAATTAATATTTAAAAAATATATCAAAATGGGTTAAATCCCAAAAGCGGAACCACGAACAATGTTTCTTGTTCAACTATTTTATACATTAACTTTTATTGTGTGTGATCCAGATAATCTTGTAAAATAGTAACATAATTATTGATATAATTAAAATAAATTTTTATTTATATTACATACATAAATATTTATATTTATTCAATATAAAAATGTACTAATGTATTTTCTTTTTAAAATGTGTAATTATTAGTTAAAATTTTCTCTCTAATTTAAAAGAAATTATTGAAATATTGGTTAATTGAATTGAAATGTTAGCAAAACATCACCGTTTTGTGCTTTACATTTAGTGGCGCTTTTTGTAAACGCCGCAATAATGTATTATGAGTTAAGAAACTGCGTCGTTTGGCATTGTCTTTAGTGGCGCTTTACCTGAAACGCCGCAAATGGTTTAAGTTTTATATATAAACGGTGCCGTTTTACTTATTTTATTTGTGGCGTTTAGGGTTGAAAACACCAGGAGTTTGATTTAACTTATGTCGAAATGACAGTGTTTGACTTGATATTTTGTGGCGCTTATGGATAAACGCCGCAACTGGGTTAAATAGGAATAAAACGGCGTTGTTTTTTTTCCATCCTTTTGACCGAAACAAAACCAAAAACCTCGATTAATTGATCACCCTCTTCCCAATCTGTCATCTCCCCCAAATCCCTAAATTCCCCTAATCCCTAACAGTTCCCTATACCCGACGTATCCCTGTAAGGCAGCGTCTGCTTTGCCACATCACAGTCCCCCTGCGTCTCCGGTGCCCCAACAATCGGTAAGTTCGGCATCTTCCCTTTTCTTTTTCATGCGTGGATGTTATCTGGCATACCGATTTTGAACAAAAAATCCATAAACATCAAACAATCTCTAAGAGAAAGCAGTACATGACTTCTCTCTAATTATAGAAAAAAATAAAGTGCATGGGTTCTATCATCAAGCTATTTTGACAAAATTTGATTATATATTTTTGGTGAAAGCCTTTCGACTATTAACAATTTGACTACTCTCAAGATCATAAATCTTTCTAATAACAATATAACAAGTATAATATCATTTCTTATAACAGTTGATATTATATAACAATGATTTAGAATAATGATTCCTATAATAGCGAGGAGTTTTTCAAGCTTTATTTGGTTATATTTTCATAATAATTCTTATTCGGGTTCCTTACATGTGTAAATCTTATATATCTTTTCACCAATAAAAAAAATAGTTTCAAAACTAGTCATCTCATTATAGGTCATCTACTATCTAGATGTTTGATAACATTTTTAAATTGCAATTATTAAGCTTCACACATAATCAAATTTCAGTAGAATTTCAAATAGCTTATTCAAGTGTAAAGAGTTGAAGTATTTATCATTGCATAACAACTCTTTGCAGGGAATTATACCTATAGAAATTGGAAACTTGACTCTGCCCCAATCTTTGTATTCTGGATACAACAAGCTCATTATCATGTGAGTTCTTACTAGTTTCTTTACTGTTCAACTCCTTAGTCCCTTTTCACCTAGAGTATATCTAGGGTCTAGCGACATTTTTGGGTTCCTAGTTGTCTATATGTGCAGATATATGTGTGTCTATATGTGCAGATATGTGTGTGTGTTAGTGTATTCCTTAGCAAAAAATTGTATCAATACAGCTCTTATCACTATTATAAATGTTTGGCTTAAAATGCACATGTGTTTTTGATAATTTGCGACGAGAAATAAATAGCATACAGTTTAGGGAAACATATTGTATGCAATAGTATCAGTTGTTTGACATTAGCTAATCACTGCTAACTAATAAAAGTTTCTAAAATATATATATATTTGTTCAGCTTTGATGATGTATCCTATATTTGAGCAAAACTATGCTTTCGCTTTCGTTTGGGCCCGGGGAATCCATTGCTTTTGGCTACGGTCTTTATTTACCTTTTCTGCACTTTTGTTTTTTTTTAAAACTATTAATTCACAAACACTCTTTGGAGCAATGCGCACGACGACAAGTTGTTTTATTTTCCTCATTGAATTCATTGGTCAATCATGCAGATTTCGTGGAAGCAAAAAACAACTTGGAATTTTCCTCATTAAAAAGTTTCTGAATTAAAGATTGGAATTTAACGAGATTTCGTGGAAGCAAAAACAACATGCTAATTTGGAACTTATCTTATTCTGGTGAGTTCTCATTTTCTTTAGCTCTATTATTACTTTTTGGTGTAGTGTTGATTTATTTGGGAATTCGAATACTGATCTTCTTATTAAGTATCCATGTACGCAAAATGGCTTCATGCGCAAGTTCTTTGTATTTGTTGTTTTCGATCATATTTATTGTTTACTACAACTATCATAAATTTTGCACACTCAATTGTTCTACCTAAGGAAATGTTTAAAAAGTTTGAAAGAAGGCATGTACATACTAAAGACAGTGCAATTGCTGTTAGTTTAGTCTGCTGAAGTTGGTTAGTAGTTAGTTCTTTTGATATGAAGCAGTTAATTTTGTAATGGTTAGTTTGGGGATATAAATAATTAGGTTCTTCTGTTATATAAATGTTCTTCCTAAGGTTTCTAAACTTTTGCATTGTTGAGGGAGATGGGTTTAGAGTTGTTTTAAGAAATTGTAATTTAGTTAAATACTCATCGCTTTCCTTGTTTTATTTTTTTTATTGTTTAATTGGTACTAATCAAAATTCGTTTTCCTTTTATTTTTGTTTTATGCAGTAGTTCGCTTCGAAGTCGAGGGAATTTGAGGTATTTATTCCTATGTTTCCCACCTTAGTTTGATTAAAAAAACACCTCCAAACGTTTAAATTTTGGATTTTGTTATATTTAAGCTTTATACTTTAATTATTATTTTTGAGTTTTAAAATGGAGTTTTAATTCAGATTTTTTTAAAAAATATTTTTTGTTATATTTAATAACTTTTTTTAAGGCTGTGGGTATCGATTTTATTTATCATTCTTGATAACCGTTTGTTGCTAGCTTAATTTGCATGTTACTTTGCAAAATTTTTCCACAACTGCAAGGTAAAAAGTATGATTCTAATTCTTGTACGTATTTTTAACCCAAGCAAAAACAATTACGCAAATGATTAAAATTCTTAAATCAGTTCGCAAAATTTCAATGGGTTTTGAACAAATTATGGCCGAATAGTTGATTCGTTTTAAAGTGAACAAATTATCGATTTTCAATTTTATGTCAATTAATAATTTATCGACGTTAAACAATTAATGTAATTTATTGAATGTTAATGTTTAAATAATCTATCATTATTTAATAAATTGATCGATTAATTGATTGAATGTCAATGAATTATCAAGTTTTGTAAGTTAATTGATTGGATGTTTAATAAATCGATTATATAATGAATTCTCAATGAATTATTAATTGATTGCATGTTAATAACTATCACATAAACCTATATATAAACTTAGGGTTTACATTACTTACATATTAACTTACATAAGTTATCTACAAGCTTATACATAAATTAAATTACTTACATAACTTGAATAAATTAAATAAGTTACATAACACATAACCTACATAAATTAAATAACTTACATAACTTACATAAATTAACCTACATAACTTACATAAACTTGCATAAATTAAATAACTTACATAACCTACATAAATTAAATAACTTACATAACTTACATAAATTAAGTAACTTACATAACTTACATAAACTTGCATAAATTAAATAACTTACATAACCTACATAAATTAAATAACTTACATAACTTACATAAATTAAGTAACCTACATAACTTACATAACCTTGCATAAATTAAATAACTTACATAACCTACATAAATTAAATAACGTACATAACTTACATAAATTAAGTAACCTACATAACTTACATAAACTTGCATAACTTACATAAAAATATATCATATCACAAATTCCCGTAATTCATTTATGGTTATAACTGGCGTTTTAACTTACCCGTGTAAATTATTGTCAACGTCAGACTTCAAGAATTAAGAAATGGACCGGTCTTGGATGAATTTGTCAAGGGTTAGCAACGATTATCGAAATGGAGTACAGTATTTTCTAAATTTTGCATTTCAATATGCAAGCCAAGAGAACATGATTTTGTGCCCCTGTAAGAAGTGTGTCAACATAAACTGGCATTATCGTGAGGTTGTGTACGAGCATCTAATTGTTGATGGGTTTGTTCGGGGTTATAAACAATGGTTATTTCATGGAGAATGCCTGCCTAGTACTTCATCTTCAAGAATGGATTTATCTAATTCTAGTACTGCTTACCATCAGTCTGATAGAGGGGATGACATGGAAGGTATGTTGCGGGATGTATTTAATATGTACAATCATGGTGTCCAGTTGTTCCCAGCGGACTTTGTGGCTTCCGATGATTGTAATATTGGGAGAAATGCTTTTACCGAACCAGGAAGTAGTGTACCTCATGAAGAGCCGAATGAAGAAGCGGCGAAGTTCTACGCTACTTAATGACATGAACGAAGAAGCGTATGAGGGATCAAAATTTTCAAAATGTCTTTCTCTGTTAGTCTTTTTCGTTAAAATGTTTGGTAGGGTGGACCGGAAACTCGTTGACAATGCTATTAGAGTTTTTAAGAGAAATATTTCCGTTTGCAAAAATCCCTCAGTCATGCAAAGATATGAAGAAAATGATAAAAGATTTAGGCCTTGGGTACAACAAAATCCATAGTTGCCCAAATGACTGCATGTTGTATTGGGGCGATCGAAAAAACCAACAGTGCTGTCATGTATGCGGCCAATCCTGTTGGATAAATAGAAACACAGAAGATGGGAATGACGATGAAAATGATGCACAGTCGAGGAAGAATCCAGTTAAGATTTTGCGGTATTTTCCGTTGATACCAAGGCTTCAAAGGCTTTTCATGTCATCAAAGACGGCGGAGTCAATGATGTGGCACCATGAGGGACGAACCGATGATGGATTACTAAGGCATCCGGCAGATTCTTTAGCTTGGAAAGCATTTGACAATAAATTTCCAAGCTTTGCAAGCGATCCTAGGAGTGTGAGGCTTGGGCTAGCATCTGATGGATTTAATCCTTTCAAGATCATGAGCACTGCCTATAGTACTTGGCCAGTAGTGCTTGTTCCTTACAATCTGCCTCCACGGATTTGCATGAAGCAATCTTCCCTTATCTTATCTATGATTATCCCTGGAGAGAAAGGGCCCGGGAATGATATCGACATTTATTTACAGCCACTTATTGAAGAGTTAAAATAATTATGGGCTGGTGTCGAGACATACGATGTTCTGAGAAAGGAGAACTTTAATTTACGTGCAGCTTTGATGTGGACCATTAATGACTTTCCCGCTTATGCCAATTTATCCGGTTGGAGTACTAAGGGTCGTTATGCGTGTCCTTGTTGTGTTGCACAAACATGCTCGCAATGGTTGTACAATGGGAAGAAGTTCTCTTACATGGGGCATCGTCGGTGGTTACCGGAAAATCATAGATTTAGATATCGAGTTACATGTTGGAGATCTTGAAGAGTTCAGAGAAGCTCCTTCCCAGACCAGTGGCTCTGAAATCTTGTTCATGTTGGAAGATATGAATTTCATTTATGGGAAGATGAACCAACCGCCAAACACGCAGAGAAACAGAAGATCAAATGATGAAGCCGATGAAAGCTCTGACGAAGAGGACGATCCAAATGAGGCAGACTTGTGGAAAAAAAGAAGTATTTTTTTTGAGTTGCCTTATTGGGAGCATCACCTTTTACGACACAATCTTGATGTTATGCACATTGAGAAAAATGTCTGCGAGAACATTGTGGGTACAATTTTAAACGTCGACGGAAAATCAAAATACAATCTTCAGAGTTGACTTGATTTAGTCCAAATGGAAATTTGACCTGATCTTCATCCCAATCCACTTCCGAATGGGAAATATCGGTTGTCGCCTTCTATTTTCTCAATGTCCAAGACAGAGAAAGAACTGTTTTGCATGGTCTTGAAGGATATAAAGGTTCCGGATGCGTATGCATCAAATATATCTCGATGTGTTAGTGTTAAAGATCGAAGATTATATTCGCTAAAATCACATGACTATCACATCTTGATGCAAGATTTAATGCCAGTTGCTCTACGATGTTGTATGTCCAAGAAGGTGACGTCTTGTATCATTGAACTGTCCAACATAATGAAAGCCATTTGTGGCAAAGTTTTGGATGTTCAAGAACTTCAGAAGGTACAGGATCGAGCCGCTTTGACTTTATGGAACATGGAGAAAATCTTCCCACCTTCCTTCTTCACCATTATGGTTCACTTGATAATTCATCTCCCGTACGAAGCAATTCTTGGCGAACCCGTTTTCTATCGATGGATGTATCTCATAGAAAGGTGTTAAAGAAGTATTTTTAAAATTTTCCTTCATTCACCTCTATGTCTTTAGTTACAACTTTTGATAATGTTGTATATTGTGTTTAGGTTTCTATCCAAATTAAAGTTTACTGCCACAACAAGCGATATCCAGAAGGATCGATTGCTGAAGGCTACTTGGCAGAGGAATGTATGACCTTCTGCTCAAGATATTTGGAAGATGTCGAAACAAGGTTGAACAGACCAAATATGAATGCTGGACTCACGGACTATAACTTAGCCGATACTTATTTGTTCCAAAGTTTTGGACAACCAATCGGCAAACTTGAAATTGTGGAATTAGATAATCTATTGTGGGTACAAGCACATCGATATGTTCAGTTTCACCACGAATCATTGGAACCTTTACGAAAGTAAGTTCTACAAATTTTATAAATATTTATCAAACTAAAATTTTTTTATCTTCTAACAAAGATCACATTTTGTTTAACATAGTGAGTACAAAAAAATATTGAGATCTCGTTCGCGCAACCGAAGAACACAACATCGAGATATCAATAAGTTGTTTACAGAATCTTTTTATGAATAGTTAAGCCAAACGGTATGTAGTTGGAGCTTTCGCTTACAAATTATAATGCTTTCTCATAACATTTTTAATTACTTAGTTTACTTTCCATTCAATAGGTTTGGAATGGGAAGAGCGTAAGCGATGAAGTTAAATGGCTCTCCCAAGGTCCAAATCGAATGGTTAAAAGATATAGTGCGTTCCTCATCAACGGATTCAGATTTCATACGAAATATCGCGAGAGGTTGAGGAGAACGCAAAACTGTGGAATAGTTGTTAATTCTGCAATTACAAGTTATGCTAGCGCTAGGGACAATAACCCTATCGAGGGAAATGTGGAATATTTCGGACAGCTTACTGACATTATTGAGTTGGATTACTACAGCAAATGGAAAGTTGTCTTATTTCGAGGTGATTGGGCCGATGTTAATACAACTCGTGGAATCAAGCAAGATCAATATGGTTTTACAATGGTGAACTTTGACCGATTGATTCACACAGGACAACAACTGATAGATGTGCCGTATGTATTCTCAAGTCAAGTCAAACAAGTTTTTTACTCAAAAGATCCAACTGATGAGGGTTGGTACGTTGTAATCCGTAACATCCCTAGAGACTTGTTTGACATGGGCAGTGGAATCAGTAGAGATAACATCGACGACAGATCAGAAACTTTGCCATTTCCAGAACAAAACTTAAACGATAATATCCCTAGTACTAGTGCACAATTTCAATGGGTTCGTCATGATACGGATGAAGATATTTACGAATAATGATGTAGTAAGATTTTACGATTGTTTAATTATATGTAACTTACATTAGTATTAAATCTTGGTCTTATTATATAACTCAATTATTTTATATATGTTGTTATTGTTGTAATTAGTTATTAAGTTTAATTACATTTTATGTGTATTGCAGATAAAATGCCTAGAAGAAAAATTATAAGGGAAAGCATTGTTCAAAATGATCCAAACTTGACAAGGACAAATAGGACTGAACAACAGACAGCAATTGGATCTTCGAATGTTCCGATTACACACGAGGATCCTACGGAAGTTCAAAGTAACTTACATTAATTCCATGCGTGTTGACTTATAATTGATTTATTTTTCAAATTCTTATATTATAATATACCATTTGTAGCTGAAAATGGTGGGACGCGTAGAGGTCGAGGACGTCGATACTTAGAGAGTTATACGAGTTAGATCCATCGGCGTGTCAAGGTATCGAAAGCTTTTTGGTCACTGTTGGATCAGAAGCTCGACTTTTAGCAGGATACATGGGCATTTTAGCACGAAATGGGAATATGTTGCCTATCAACTACGAGTCATGGCGTCAAATGCCCGATAGCAACAAAAACCAAGCCCTCGATAATATTAAGGTAACAAAATGTTAATGTCATCTGTAATGCTTGGGAAATAGTTTCATTTATATTTACTTTATTAACTTGTGTTTTTTGTAGGCGAGGTTTGCTTTAGAGGTCTCCGATGCTTATGTAAAGAAGGCATTGGGAAAAAGATGGAGAGACAATAAAAGTACTTTGAAGAAAAATTATTATAAGACAAAAACAACCCTCGATGAGAAATTGCAAAATGTCCCGCCGGGTATGTTGAGGTACCAATGGGAAGATGCAGTTAGATTTTGGCATTCTCAGAAAGGCGAGCTACGACGCGTACTTCAAACTATTGTAATTATTTTGGTTTATAATATTTACTATTTACGTACTAAAAATTTTATAACGTAGGATCGTGAACGAGTTGGAAAAAGCAATAAAAACAACAAAAATTCACTCACACAAATGTCGATTAGAAGTTTTGCATGTGTAGTGAGGCGGAGGTATTTTAATTTTTAATTCTCAAATATGTATAACTTTCTATTAAATAATATTTTACTATTGTATTGTAGGAACAGTCGTCCGGTCAAAAAGTTGGACGCCTACAACTTTTGAAATTACACATAAGAGGAAAGATGGATCTGCTATGACTCAAGTCGGTGAAATTATGGTACGTTTTCTTATCGATTTCACTTGTTTTAGTTATTTATAGTGTTTATTTTCTAATGGTTTAATTCATTGCATGTAATGCGACTATTGTTATATTGCATTTGTTTTTTACTATATATTATGCTTCCTAACTATGTGATTTATTTATTAGGAAAAACTAAAGGAAAAAAAAGGCAGTCTGAAGCGATTGCTTCTAGTGATAGTTCGGTTTATCTTGAAGACATTGATAACCGGATTATTCTTGAAGTTTTGGGTCTGAAAAGTATGGTCGGGTTCGATTTCAAGGATCTTTTATCATTAACCCAATATTTTGGATCCAACGCACCAATACATGGCTTGGGAGTCAATCTCAAGTCAAGTTCGAGGTTAAAAACCGGATGGCTCGGATGCAAGCGACCACATCGAGGTTCAAAGGAAATATGAAGAACTTCAAGAACAACTTAAAGCAGAGCGACAATGAGGGAAGCGAGGCTACAATGAGAGAAGCGAGGTCGCGGCGAGAGAAGCGGCGATAGAAGCGAGAGGTTCAAAAGAAATATGAAGAACTACAGCTACGACTTCAAAAAGATACAGCATCGAGAGAAGCAGAGCAGAGCAAAAAGTACGACGAACTTCAACAGCAACTTCAGATTATGATGAAGATGTTTCAGCTGTCGCAACTTCCGCCGTCATAGTGTATGTTGCATAAATACTTTTAACGCTTTTGTAAAGAAAAGTCTGAAATTCACTTTTATTTATATCAATTAATATTATTTTATTCATTTAATTTGAAATATTATATAAATTTATTGTTTTTGGTTAGTTTAGATCTAGTTGCTTTTGATTTGTTGTTGCAGGAGGGCTGAAAAAAACAAAAAATTTTATTTTAAAAAAATCCCAAAATTAGTGGCATTTTTTTAAAAAGCGCCGCTAAAAGTCATATCAAAACAGTGGCGTTTGTGAAATAAGCGCCGCTAAAGAACACTACTTTTAGCGGCGTTTTTAAACAAGCGCCGCTATAGAACATTACTTTTAGAGGCGTTTTCCTCCAAAGCGCCGCTAAAGAACATGATCTTTAGCGGCGTTTTTTTTCCAAAGCGCCGCTAAAGAACATGATCTTTAGCGGCGTTTTTTCCTAAGCGCCACTAAATAACATGATCTTTAGCGGCGTTTGTCTCTAAGCGCCGCTAAAGAACATGATCTTTAGCGGCGTTTTTTTATAAGCGCCGCTAAAGAACATGATCTTTAGCGGCGTTTTTTTATAAGCGCCGCTATAGAACATGATCTTTAGCGGCGTTTTTTTCTAAGCGCCGCTATAGAACATGATCTTTAGCGGCGTTTTTTTTCTAAGCGCCGCTAAAGAACATGATCTTTAGCGGCGTTTTTTTATGTAAGCGCCGCAAAAGTTAGCGACGTTGTCGTCAGCGGCATTTTTTGTGGCGCTTCTACAAGCGCCGGAAATTGAGTTAGTGGCGTTAAAAAGCGCCACTAAAGACCTAAAAAAACGCCGCTAAAAACATGTTCTGCGTGTAAGAAATAAATTAATTTCAAAAAATATATTTACTTTTATCAAATAATATAATTTCTCTCATAGCTTAATTTTTATTAATATTTCAAACAACTTTCTAATACAATTTTGCACTTGCAAAATTTAATAATAAAAATACAACACTGATGACTTGTTTGGTTACTCAAGTAATAAAATAAGACAAAAACTTATTTATCACAAATGTATTATAATAAAGAATAATTAGTGCAAAGAATAAAAATTAATGTAAAAAATAAGACATCTTTAAAATAAACAACAAATATTCCTTCTCTTTTCCCAAAAATAAATTATGTGAGTGACTAAAATTATAATTGAAATTAATTTATTATTAACTCATATACTAAAACGTGATGAAAGAAATAATATTCTTATAAAATAACATTAAATTTTCAAAATTTCAAATTATTGTCTAATAATATTTACTAAATTAAATATTTCCGGAAATGAAAAACTAAATGAGAAACGAGAATAATTGAAAAGTGAAGAACAGTAAAGGTAAATACCAATTAAGACTCCCACATGAAAAGAAGAGAATTGAATCATGAGGAAGAGTTGTTTAAAGCTTGTAAATTCATCAATTCCAAAACACTGTATCTAGATTCACCACTTTCTTTATTTCTATTCTTGTATGTTTTATATTTCTTTTAATATTTTAACATTTTTATCATATTTGGATTTTCATTGGTCCGTTAGATCACTTGATTCTGTGGACATCTAAATGTGTGTAATCCTATTTTATAAATAAATACATAAAAAGCAGGTATTGAAGGGGGGGGGGGTAAAAAAGGTGGGCTTTTAAAGCATGGAACCTTGATGTTGAGCAATGATTTTGTCGGAGAAAGCATGGGTTACATTAAGTATTAGCTTAGCTAAATCAAAGGTAGAAATAAAATGAAAAAAGAGTTTACAAATTGACATTCTCTTTGAAACATGTCGCTGACCAAACATCCCCCATCTTGTCCAAAACATGTTAATTTTGCCTCAACTCTTATCATGATTTCCAAAGGGTTTCATTTCTTTAGTTATGATACGAGCCCCGCTTTAAGATCGGCGCCAAGCGAGGGACAAGCTGCGGTCGGACTAGAAGTGATTATGAGTTTTTATATATGGTATTAATATTATAAGCTTAATTTAATTTAAATAATTTAGTTCAAAATTATTTTTTTATTTCATGTTATCCACGGATTAATTTGTATTTATAAATTTTAATATTTTACATTTGTTTATTAAAATTTGTACTTCACTAGTATTATAACTGAGAAAACAAAAAAGGAATTAATTTTTACAATTATTATAGTTTGTATTATGACAAAAATAATTAAGAACATAAAAATTGAATGTTTAAACTAAATAATATAAATGTCTAAATGTAAAATAAATGTGTTGAAAATTTAAAAAAAACATGGGAAAATATTTTGTACACCGACTCCCCAAGCGGTGTCAAGGGGTTGGTAAATGTTTTATAGGAAATATAGTAAAATATTAAAAATATACATGTCGATGTTTTAAGACTACATGTAGAATAAAAAAGCTACTAATGTACCAAATACTCACCCAATAAATATATTGTAATATTGATAATTATGGATTAACATCGAAATAGATGGATTACATTGTTTTTATGTAAGTGTAAAATTTAAAATTGTGTTTATAGAAATGATTGAAATAGTTAGATTATAGTGTTTATTTTTAAAAAATATAAAATTTTGTTTATATAGTTTTTAATATTGAAATAGGTGTTTTCATTTAATTGTAAATTGTAAATTTAGTGTTTGTAGTTATATTCATATAAATTATGAAAAACAATTAAAATGTTTTAAAATAAAATTTTGAATCATTGAAAATATTTTATTTATAAGGACTATAAAGGTAAATTTAAAATGCAAAACACGGTAGAAACAAATAAAAAATGGAGGATCTTATAATGCAAATTTCCCATCTAATAATCCTATAAATTATCCATATGAATTTTGAATTAAATTAATTTGAGCATAATTTTTTACACAAATTAGGGAATTCATGATACGAAATAGCTTGTGGATGATGCTAGCATGGGTGAATCTATTTAAGAATTACACATGCTAATTATATCAATCACATAACAAATTGAGAAACATTTAAGTCACGACGAAGAGGATAATTCGATTCAACGCAAAAATCCATTTCCGGTCCAACAAAACCCTTGCATTATATGGGCACACTCCACTAGATTGAGTCTTCGTTCCAATTTTGCAACAAGTTTAATTATCTTATTATTTTTAATTAATTTTTTATTGGGCTTTTGTTTACTAAGTTAGACTTGTATTCCTTCTAGTCTTAAATCTTGTTAGTTTTCATAGAGCCACCTTTTGTAAAACAATCTTGAATATTGAATGAAATATTTTTGAGAATCTTTTTCATCTTATTTCTCTATAAGCAGCAAGTCAATATTCCGTTGAATTAATATTATTGATTCTTACTTCTCTATAAGCAATGGGTCATTGATCCTTGTTATTGGAAACCTCCTTTTGGACAATTTTGGATTTTATTCCAATCATTATTGAGGTTTGCAATCATTTGGTATTCAGAGTTTTGGTTTTGTTTCAAATCAAGTTAATTTGTTCATTTTAGTTCTCATGTATTTTCTTTTCTTTTTTTTGTGTCAATTGTATTTCTGTTCTTTAAACTAGTCTTCCTTGTTTGCTTTTTCATTGAGTTTATTGTGTTCTTGTTGATTTTCAATGTTTGTTTTAAAAGATAGTAGAATAAATAAAGAAAAAATCAAGAAAACAGTGAAAATCCAAAAATGAAATTAAAAAAGGTTAAAAATCATTTTGAAAAACAATGTGAAAAAGAAAATTCGAAAAATGTTTTCCAGAGAGAAATTTATTTGAGGCTTAATTTTGTTCTTTTAATCATTTCCTTTTAGATTTTGCAATGTCTTTTAGTAAAGCAGAAGTACAAGTTCTTAAGACGATTCAAAAACAAATGGAAAGATTTAATGACATATTGGAGAAACTTGATGAATCTTCAAAGAAATCCAATGATCATTCTCCCGAAAGCACCAAAGGATTATCAACAACATTTGGACAATCCATTGTATTAACAATATTTGAATATTGAAAGCAATTTATATAGCTTAAGAAACCAGAAGAAGTCAAAAACACAAAAGGTAAAATCTCTGGAAAACAAACAAAAAAATTCTGTGAGGAAGTCGAAAAAGAAACTTGAGAGATAGGAAAACATGAGAGTTCGATTATTGTGATTGAAAGAAAAAAGTGAGTATGATTCCATGTCTAATTTAGAGCTTAATATTGTGTTGAACTGTTGGAAAATATGGACATCACATATATAATAAGGGTAATTCACTACACCAAAAGAGGCCTTTAGCGGCGCATTTAGCGGCGTTTAAAATTCAAACGCCACAAAAAACCGAGCAATAGCGGCGAGTGTTAAAAAATGCCACAAATTACAAGCAACAGCGGCGATTACCCACAAGCGCCGCAACTGAGTTAGGTAAACGGTACCGTTTTCATAGTCAGATTCAAAGACATTAGTGGCGCTTCAATGGAAACGCCACAAAAGACAAACATTAGCGGCGCTTTATCAAGAAGCGCCGCAAAAGTGGTTAACAGACGACACCGTATTGATTTACGTTTGATGACATTAGTGGCGTTTATAAGTGAACGCCGCAAAATATCCTGTATTCACGGTGCGTTCACAAAAGCGCGACAAAGTTTTCCAGCGAACGACGCCGTTTTCTATTAAAATTTATAGAGAAATAGTGGCGTTTTAAATGAAGCGTCGCTGAAGCCATTCATTAGCGGCGCTTTACTGGAACACCACAAAAGATTTTACCGAACGACGCCGTTTTCGTGATGAGTTTTATACACTATGGTGGCACTTATAATAAATCGCCACTGAAGTAAACCATTAGCGGCGCTTCTAATTAAGCGCCGCAATAAGTTTTATGCATATGCCGTCGTTTTGTGTTGTGCTTAGGAACATTAGTGGCGGTTTGTTAAAAACGCCGCAAGTGTCAAGCATTAGCTTAGCTGCTTTGTTGAATAATTTTAATTAAAACGACGTCGTTTTGTTGTATAGGTTTAGGTACATTAGCGGCGCTTTGTTGTAAGCGCCGCAAAAAGATTTAAGCAAACGGCGTCGTTTTGCGGTGGAGGTTTAGAGACATTAGTGGCGCGTTTTGGGGAAGCACCGCAAATTGTTAAGCAAAACAATATTTTTTTTGTTGAGCTTTCAATGCATTGCCTGTTTAGGCCTTACGGTTTATTGTTTATTGTTTAAGGGTTGAGGTTTAAGATTTAAGGTTTATAGTTTATATATGTTTTATGATTTAGGGTTTAGGATTTAAGTAGGTTTATATGTTCTATGATTCAGGGTTTAAGGTTTAGGCTGAGTTAAGGGTTTAGGGATTATGGTGCAATGGTTGGGGTTTAAAGTTTAAGTGTTTAGGGTTAAAGGTTAGGGGTTAGGGGTTTATAGTTAATGTTTTATGATTGAAGGTTTAGGGGATATGGTTAAGGGTTATGTATTGTGGTTTGTGGTTTATCATTTGAGGTCAGGGCTTAGGGTGTAGGTGTTAAGGGGTTAAGGGTCATGGTTTATGAATTATAGGATTAAGATTTAGGGTTGAAGGGATAAAAGGGTCTAGGTCAATTTAGGATCAAGGGTTAAGGGTTTAGTGTTTAGGGTTAAAGGTTTAGGGTTATACGTACCCTAAACTAGATTAGGGTTTAAGGTCTAAGGAATAGAGTTTATAGTTTAGGGTTTAGGGGATAAGGGTTGTGGTTTAGGCGATAAGGGTTGTGGTTTAGGGTCTAGGTTAATTAGTATTTTTGAAGATTACAACTTGACTTTACCGAATTTAATTTTTAATTTGATGTTTTAGAAAAATACAAACACTATCTACGGATTAAGTTCCTACCTTAAATTTTAATAAAAAACCATCACTAAAAATCAAATTTCCCATTTAATAGAATTAAAAATAATATTGTCATATTGTTGTATGATATTTTAATTTTTTTAAATTATTAAATAATTGGAAATTATTTACTCTAGTGGCGTTTTGGCCAGAAACGCCGCAAAAATGTGTTTAAAATTACGTAAAACGGCGCCGTTTGGCTAAAGGAATTTGAATTTTAGTGGCATTTTTAATAAAAACGTCACTGAAGGTATGCTATAGTGGCGTTTTATATTGAAACGCCGCAAATACATAAATGTTTCTCTGTACGAAAACGGCGTCGTTTTCTTAAATGATTTGAACTCCTTCTGGCATTTTTATTTAAAAGCGCAAAAATGTTATCTTTAGCGGCGTTTGGTATAAAACGCATACAAATGTGTATTACAAAATGTTGAACGTCACTTGTTTACGTTACATGAATTTGAAATTTAGTGGCGTTTGTATGAAAAATGCCACGAAGGTATCTGATGAGTGGCGTTTTATAGAAACGCCGCAAATCCGTATATGTTTTGTGAACAGCGGCGTCGTTTTCTTGAATGATTTGAACTCTTTAGTGGCGTTTGTATTTAAAACGCCGCAATCATAAGCTTTAGCGGCGTTTAGTATAAAATACAAATGTGTATTAAAAATTTTGAACGTCGCCGTTTGGTTGAGAACGATTACATTATTGAAACGTCGTCGTTCTGCTTGGCGTCACATATTTTGACCCCTTTCGAACCCTAAAACCCGTACCCAGCCCCTAAACTCAGCTTCCTTCCCCTTCCCTTCCAAATCCCTAATTTCCTTAGCCGATATCTCCTCCACTCCCCTAATTTGAGACATTGACGGAGTTATTTAGTCTATTCAGTTCTTCATTTCGTCAGTATAGTGCGTTCAAATATCCTCACAGCATTTAGAGGAAGACGAACAGTGGAATAGTTTTTGGGGTAAGCACAAACCGGTTTTATTCCCTCTTTTTTTTCGTGTTTAGGGTTCAATATCGTTAACAATCCATTTCGTCCATGGATTTAGGGTTGCCGAACACATAAAACAGTGGAATTTTTTAGTACGGTTGAATCACATCCGGCCCGATTTCCAGAACTCTTCGTCTTCGTTTAGGTATGAAATTCGCATCTCTTAAATGTAGCTTTACGAATTTATTTGTTTAGGGTTTTGAGGATTTGTTAACAAATCTGACTAAGAGAAGAAAAATAAAATTGTTCAGAAGGGAAGAATACACTTGTTGCTGTTGTTTAAGGAATAGGTTCAGTCAAGATGTAATTGGGGAATATAGTTGTTAGTGTTTACCAAAATTCTTGTATGCTACACACACAAGGCTGCACATACATAATTTTCCGAATACACTCTTAGCAAAACCCTATGAAAATTTAATGCAGCAAACATCATCCCTAACTCTGCAACCACCATACATGAATAAAGCGTTTAATTCACAATCTTTTCTTTACGTTAGGTTTTTACCCACTTTATTTATTATTTTATGTTACCCACGTTATTTTATGTAATCTGTATTACATTTTGATGAGAGGAATGGTATGCTTTCGAATGCATAAGTAATTTTGTATGTATATATTTTGTAATTTGTTTGTGGTTAAAGTTAATTGATTAATTAAAATGATTTTGCAGCATATTGTAAACCTTGTTTTGTATTTCTAATTGTTTTTGTTTAAAGTCTTTCTACTTAGGTTTAATCGGTATAAAATTTAGGTTTAATCAAGATTAAATTTAAGAAAATTTTATATATAAAATACGCTATTATAATATTTTGATTTAGATAATTTGATGATTGATTTTTCATTTAAGTTCATGTAAATTTGTTTTAGTTATGAAGTTGAACAAGTTTAGTTTTTCCTTAGTTAATTTTTTCTTTCCTTTGGTTGCGACATTTTAGTTTTGGCAATCTAGTCGCAAATTTGGTACCTCTCACCGGTTTGAAGCAATACATAGAAAGGTAAGTTGATCCTTTATTTTAACTTGTTTTTCGTTTTATAATTTGACATGTGATTTTGAATTGTTTTTATAATTGGTATCTTTGTATTTGGGGCTGTTATAATTTGGTATTTGGTTAATGTGGCTGCAAGTTCTTTTTTGCTGGAAGTTCTGCTTAATGTTGCTGATTAATGTTAGGGATTAAAATCAATTTAGTTCTTTTTTTGTTGCACGTTGTGGTTAATGTTGCTGCTTATTGTATTTATTTCTGGTTATTGTTACGGTCTTGAAGATGTTTTTGCTCCATCTTTCTACTAAGTGTTTGAATTAATTTACATTATGGAATATAATTGCAACTATTATCTGATATTCCATGGTTTGTAAAGATCCAAATTGAAATCAAATATAATTGCAATTGTGAACTGAATTGATTTAAAGTTTTAATTCATGTAATTTTGTTTGAGTTGATTCGATTTGGGTTCTTTGTAATGTTATATTTCAAATGATTAAATAATGCATAAGTTTAGAAAAATTCTTGAGTTTTGTAATTTAAATGGTTTTGGATTTAGGATATAAAGGATTTTAATTGGCTTTTGTAGCTAATTAGATTGTACCTTCTCATCTGTTTTTGCTGCTAAGATGGTACATTTTATTATTTTTTGCTGCTAAATCAACCATCTACGGATACCGAATTTAGTGCGCAACCTTTCGTGCAAAAAACACAACCATTTTGGGACACAAATATTACTCATATATTATAAGACAAAATTTTTTTAATATATAACATATATTAATATGGACATATAACCTATATTCCAATTTTATTAATAATAAATTTTATAATTTATCGAATAAATGTCCTTTGGATATATAACCTATATTTCAAATTTATTAGTAAACAATTTTAAATTACATAACAATTTTAAATTATATAACTTACATAACTTATAAATATTTTTATACATTTTAATATAAATTTTAAAATCTATATTTTTTCAAAATTTATCAATCATAGCATAACTTAAATTTATCAATCATATCATAACTTATATATAAACTTACCTAATACATGCATATCTTAAATAACATACAATACATAAACATGCATATAAACTTGCATAACAATTTTTAAATTACATAACAATTTTAAATTATATAACTTACATAACTTATAAATATTTATATACATTTTAATATATATTTTAAAATCTATATTTTTTCAAAATTTATCAATCATAGCATAACTTAAATTTATCAATCATATCATAACTTATATATAAACTTACATAATACATGCATATCTTAAATAACATACAATACATAAACTTACATATAAACTTGCATAACAATTTTAAATTACATAACAATTTTAAAGTATATAACTTACATAACTTACATACCTTACATAAATTAAATAATTTACATAACTTACATAACTTAAATAACTTACATAATACATAACCTACATAACTTAAATTATTTACATAATACATAACTTAGTACATAATTTACATAATACATAACTTTAGTACATAACTTTTTACATAATACATAACTTTAGTACATAACTTACATTATTTTTTTCTAAATTGCTTACATAAATTAAATAACTTACATAACTTACATAAATTAAATAACACATAACACATAACACATAACTTAAATAACTTACATTACTTACATAAATTACATAACTTACATAACTTACATAATACATAACCTACCTAACTTAAATTATTTACATAATACATAACTTAGTACATAATTTACATAATACATAACTTAGTACATAACTTACATACCATCTTTCTATTAATTGCTTACATAAATTAAATAACTTACATAACTTACATAAATTAAATAACTTACATAACACATAACTTACATAACTTAAATAACACATTAACTTACATAACACATATCTTACATAACTTACATAAATTAAATAACTTACATAACTTACATAACTTACATAACTTACATAATACATAACCTTCCTAACTTACATTATTGTCTAATACATAACTTAGTACATAACTTACATAACTCATTTATAGTTATAGCTGGCGTTTTGACTAACCCGTGCAAATTATTGTCAACGTCAGACTTCAAGAATTAAGAAATGGACCGGTCTTGGATGAATTTGTCAAGGGTTAGCAACGGTTATCGAAATGGGGTGCAGAGTTTTCTAAATTTTGCATTTCAATATGCAAGCCAAGAGAACATGATTCTTTGCCCATGTAAGAAGTGTGTCAACATAAACTGGCATTATCGTGAGGTTGTATACGAGCATCTAATTGTTGATGGGTTTGTTAAGGGTTATAAGCAATGGCTTTTTCATGGAGAATGCCCGCCTAGTACTTCCTCTTCAACGATGGATGTATCTTATCCTGGTACTGCTTACCATCAGTCTGATAGAGGGGATGGCATTGAAGGTATGTTGCGGGATGCATTTAATATACACAATAATGGTGTGCAATCGTTCCCAGGGGATTTTATGGCATCTGATGATTGTAATATTGGTGGAACTGCTTTTAGCGAACCGGGAAGTAGTGTACCTCATGAAGAGCCAAATGGAGAAGCGGCAAAGTTCTACGCTCTACTTAATGACATGAACGAAGAATTGTACGAGGGATCAAAATTTTCAAAAATGTCCTTCTGTGTTCGTCTTTTTCAGTTAACATGTTTGGGAGGGTGGACCGGAACTCGTTGATAATGCTATTAGAGTTTTTGAGAGAAATGTTTCCGTTTGCAAAAATCTCTTAGTCATGCAAAGATATGAAGAAAATGATAAAAGATTTAGGCCTTAGGTACAACAAAATCCATAGTTGCCCAAATGACTACATGTTGTATTGGGGCGATCGCAAAAACCAATAGTGCTGTCATGTATGCGGTCAATCCCGTTGGATAAATAGAAACACAGAAGATAGTAACACGATGAAAATGATGCACAATCGAGGAAGAAGCCAGTTAAGATTTTGCGGTATTTTTCGTTGATACCAAGGCTTCAAAGGCTTTTCATGTCGTCGAAGACGGCGGAGTCAATGATGTGGCACCATGATGGACGAACCGATGATGGATTACTAAGGCATCCGGCAGATTCTTTAGCTTGGAAAGCATTTGACAATAAATTTCCAAGCTTTGCAAGCGACCTTAGGAGTGTGAGGCTTGGGCTAGCATCTGATGGATTTAATCCTTTCAAGATCATGAGCACGTCCTACAGTACTTGGCCAGTAGTCTTGTTCCTTACAATCTGCCTCCGTGGATTTGCATGAAGCAATCTTCCCTTATCTTATCTATGATTATCCCTGGAGAGAAAGGGCCCGGGAATGATATCGACATTTATTTACAGCCACTTATTGAAGAGTTAAAACAATTATGGGCTGGTGTCGAGACATACGATGTCTTTGAGAAATGAGAACTTTAATTTACGTGCGACTTTGATGTGGACCATTAATGACTTTCCGCTTATGCCAATTTATCCGGTTGGAGTACTAAGGTCGTTATCGTGTCCTTGTTGTCTGCACAAACATGCTCGCAATGGTTGTACAATGGGAAGAAGTTCTCTTACATGGGGCATCGTCGGTGGTTACCGGAAAGTCATAGATTTAGATATCAGAGTTCTGTATTTGACGGCACTGAAGAGTTCAGAGAAGCTCCTTCCCAGACCAGTGGCTCTGAAATCTTGTTCATGTTAGAAGATATGAATTTCATTTATGGGAAGATGAACCAACCGCCAAACACGCAGAGAAAAAGAAGATCAAATGATGAAACCGATGAAAGCTCCGACGAAGAGGACGATCCTAATGAGGCGGACTTGTGGAAAAAAAAGAAGTATTTTTTTTGAGTTGCCTTATTGGGAGCATCACCTTTTACGACACAATCTTGATGTTATGTACATTGAGAAAAATGTCTGCGAGAACATTGTGGGTACAATTTTGAACGTCGATGGAAAATCAAAAGACAATCTTGAGTCGACTTGATTTAGTCCAAATAGAATTCGACGATCTTCATCCCAATCCACTTCGAATGGGAAATATCGGTTGCCGCCTTCTATTTTCTCAATGTCCAAGACGGAGAAAGAACTGTTTGCATGGTGTTGAAGGATATAAAGGTTCGGATGCGTATGCATCAAATATATCTCGATGTGTTAGTGTTAAAGATCGAAGATTATATTCGCTAAAATCACATGACTATCACATATTGATGCAAGATTTAATGCCAGTTGCTCTATGATGTTGTATGTCCAAGAAGGTGACGTCTTGTATCATTGAACTATCCAACATAATGAAAGCCATTTGTGGCAAAGTTTTGGATGTTCAAGAACTTTAGAAGGTACAGGATCGAGCCGCTTTGACTTTATGCAACATGGAGAAAATCTTCCCACCTTCCTTCTTCACCATTATGGTTCACTTGATAATTCATCTCCAATATGAAGCAATTCTTGGCGGACCCGTTTTCTATCGATGGATGTATCCCATAGAAAGGTGTTAAAGAGTATTTTTAATATTTTCCTTCGTTCACCTCTATGCCTTTAGTTACAACTCTTGATAATGTTGTATATTGTGTTTAGGTTCCTATCCAAATTAAAGTCTTACTGCCGCAACAAGCGATATCCAGAAGGATCAATTGCTGAAGGCTACTTGGCAGAGGAATGTATGACCTTCTGCTGGACTATAATAGGAATGCTGGACTCACGGACTATAACTTAGCCGATACTTATTTGTTCCAAAGTTTTGGACAACCAATCGGCAAAGTTGAAATTACGGAATTAGATAATTTATCGTGGGTACAAGCACATCGATATGTTTTGTTTCACCACGAATCATTGGAACCTTTACGGAAGTAAGTTCTACAAATTTTATAAATATTTATCAAACTAAAAATTGTTTATCTTCTAACAAAGATCACATTTTTTTTAACATAGTGAGTACAAACAAATATTGAGATCTCGTTTGTGCAACCGAAGAACACAACATCGAGATATCAATAAGTTGTTTACAGAATCTTTTTATGAATGGTTAAGCCAAACGGTATGTAGTTGGAGCTTTTGCTTACAAATTATAATGCTTTCTCATAACATTTTTAATTACTTAGTTTACTTTCCATTCAATAGGTTTGGAATGGGAAGAGCGTAAACGACGAAGTTAAATGGCTCTCCCAAGGTCCAAATCGAGTGGTTAAAAGATATATTGCGTTCCTCATCAACGGATTCAGATTTCATACAAAATATCACGAGAGTTTGAGGAGAACGCAAAATTGTGGAATAGTTGTTAATTCTGCAATTACAAGTTATGCTAGCGCTAGGGACAATAATCTGTCGAGGAAATGTGGAATATTTTGGACGACTTCTTGACATAATTGAGTTGGATTACTACGGCAAATGGAAAGTTGTCTTATTTCGAGGTGATTGGGCGATGTTAATACATTTCGTGGAATCAAGCAAGATCAATTTGGTTTTACAATGGTGAACTTTGACCGATTGATTCACACAGGACAACAAGCGATAGATGAGTAGTATATATTCTCAAGTCAAGTCAAACAAGTTTTTACTCAAAAGATCCAAGCGATGAGGGTTGGTACGTTGTACTCGTAACATCCCTAGAGACTTGTTTGACATGGGCAGTGGAAGTAGAGATAACATCGACGACAGATTAGAAACTTTGCCATTTCCAAAACAAAACTTAAACGATAATATCCCTAGTACTAGTGCACAATTTCAATGGGTTCGTCACGATACGGATGAAGATATTTACGAATAATGATGTAGTAAGATTTTACGATTGTTTAATTATATGTAACTTACATTAGTATTAAATCTTGGTCTTATTATATAACTCAATTATTTTATATATGTTGTTATTGTTGTAATTAGTTATTAAGTTTAATTACATTTTATGTGTATTGCAGATAAAATGCCTAGAAGAAAAATTATAAGGGAAATCATTGTTCAAAATAATCCAAACTCGACAGAAACAAATAGTACTGAACAACAGACAGCAATTGGATCTTCGAATGTTCCAATTACACACGAGGATCCTACGGAAGTTCAAAGTAACTTACATTAATTACATGCGTGTTGACTTATAATTGATTTATTTTTTCAAATTCTTATATTATAATATACGTCTTGTAGCTGAAAATGGTAGGACACGTAGAGGTCGAGGACGTACGATACTTAGAAAGTTATACGAGTTAGATCCAGTCGAGCGTGTAAAGGTATGCAGAAACAGTTTTGGTCAGCCTGTTGGATCAGAAGCTCAACTTTTAGCAGGATACATGGGCATTTTAGCACGAAATGCGAATATGTTGCCTATCAACTATGAGTCATGGCATCAAATGCCCGATAGCAACAAAAACCAAGCCCTCGATAATATTAAGGTAACAAAATGTTAATGTCATCTGTAATGCTTGGGCCGATGTTTCACCTGTATTTACTTTATTAACTTGTGTTTTATGTAGGCGAGGTTTGCTTTAGAGGTCTCGGATGCTTATGTAAAGAAGGCATTGGGAAAAAGATGGAGAGACAATAAAAGTACTTTGAAGAAAAATTATTATAAGACAAAAATAACCCTCGATGAGAAATTGCAAAATGTCCCGCCGGGTATGTTGAGGTACTAATGGGAAGATGCGGTTAGATTTTGGCATTCCCGGAAAAAGCGAGTCTGACGTACTTCAAACTATTGTAATTATTTTGGTTTATAGTATTTACTATTTACGTACTAAAATTTTTATAATGTAGGATCGTGAACGAGTTGGAAAAAGCGGTAAATGACAACAAAAATTCACTCACACAGCCGGGTCGAGAAGTTTTGCATGTGTAGCTAAGGCGGAGGTATTTTTAATTTTTTAATTCTCAAATATGTATAACTTTCTATTAAATAATATTTTTATTACTATATTGTAGGAACGGTCGTCCGGTCAAAAAGTTGGACGCCTTCAACTTTTTGAAATTACACATAAGAAGAAAGATGGATCTGCTATGACTCCTGAAGCTGGTGAAATTATAGTACGTTTACTTAACACGATTTCACTTGTTTTAGTTATTTATAGTGTTTATTTTTTAATGGTTTAATTCATTGCTTGTAATGCGACTATTGTTATATTGCATTTGTTTTTTTTACTATATATTGCGTTCCTAACTATGTGATTTATTTATTAGGAAAAACTAAAGGAAAAAAAGACAGAGTACGAAGCGATTGCTTCTAGTGATAGTTCTGTTCATCTTGAAGACATTGATAACCGGATTATTCTGAAGTTTTGGGTCTGAAAAGTATGGTCGGGTTCGATTTCAAGGATCTTTTATCATTAACCCAATATTTTGGATCCATTTCGCACCAATACATGGCTTCGGGGAGTCAATCTCAAGCTGAAGTTCAAAGGTTAAAAGACCAGATGGCTCAGATGCAAGCGACCACATTTGAGGTTCAAAGGAAATATGAAGAACTTTAGCAACAACTTAAATCGTCGCGGCGGGAAGGAAGCGAATCTTGCAAGAGAAGCAGCGATAGAAGCAGAGGTTCAAAAGAAATGTGAAGAACTATAGCTACGATTTCAAAAAGATGCGGCATCGAGAGAAGCAGAGCAGAGCAAAAAGTACGACGAACTTCAACAGCAGCTTCAGATTATGATGAAGATGTTTCAGCAGTCGCAACTTCCGCCGTCATAGTGTATGTTGCATAAATACTTTTAACCTTTTTTTAAAGAAAAGTCTGAAATTCACTTTTATTTATGTCAATTAATATTATTTTATTCATTTAATTTTAAATATTATATAAATTTATTGTTTTTGGTTAGTTTAGATCTGGTTGCTTTTGATTTGTTGTTGCAGGAGTGCTGAAAAAAACAAAAAATTTTATTTTAAAAAAATCTCAAAATTAGTGGCGTTTTTTAAAAAAGCGCCGCTAAAAGTCATATCAAACCAGTGGCGTTTGTGAAACAAGCGCCGCTAAAGAACACTACTTTTAGCGGCGTTTTTGAACAAGCGTCGCTATAGAACATTACTTTTAGAGGCGTTTTCTGCCAAAGCGCCGCTAAAAAACATGATCTTTAGCGGCGTTTTTTCCTAAGCGCCACTAAAGAACATGATCTTTTGCGGCGTTTTTTTCTAAGCGCCGCTAAAGAACATGATCTTTTGCGGCGTTTTTTCCTAAGCGCCGCTAAAAAACATGATCTTTAGCGGCGTTTTTTCCTAAGCGCCGCTAAAGAACATGATCTTTAGCGGCGTTTTTTTTCTGTAAGCGCCGCAAACGTTAGCGACGTTGTCGTTAGTGGCATTTTTTGTGGCGCTTCTTCAAGCGCCGAAAATGGATTTAGTGGCGTTAAAAAGCGCCGCTAAAGGCCTAAAAAAACGCCGCTAAAAACTTGTTCTGGTGTAGTGATTACATGTTATTATTTACTATCATGATAGATTAGCCCCAATTAAAAGTGATCTAATTTGGTTAAAATTTTATTGGGCTTTAATTATTAAATAAATTATGAGTCAAATATGTGTAGATACTCTAGTAATTAAGTTCTAATTAATTTCTAATTAATGATGGGCTAATTAGGAATTAGGGCTAATGTGTCAAAGTTATATATATTAGGGTTATGGTCCCTAAATTACACAAGATATATTTTCTAATATCCCATCCTTAGGAAAAAGAGAGTAAATATTCTATGAATTTCTTGTGTGCTAATTTGGACAATTAAATCCCCAAGATCTGTAGATTTTAAAGAACTCATGGATTCAGGTATGCTTCCGCATCTAGTTTTGTTCTTGATTTATTCTTAATGATTTGACATGATAGATCCTGGTTTATTAAGTTTTATTTTAGATTTATTTTACAATTCTATCAAGTGGCATCTGAGCTTCGTCATGTTGAATCATTGAGAATGAATTGATTCTTTATTATTTTTGGATTGATTCGTTTTTCCTTTTTAATTTTATGGATTTGATATTTTAATTATATATTATGTTGAATCTTTGACATTCTTGATAAAATTTTTGGGTTTTGATTCTTTAAATAAAGTTTTAGGGTTTTATAAATATAATCTAGTTTAATATTTGCATATGCAATTCAAAAGATGAAGATTTATTATTTATTTATTTATTTATTTATAATCAATTGATAAAAATTGATTTGTGAGATTTTTCTCTTCTTTTGCACAATTATTTTATAAATTTTGTTAAAGTCATCATTAGATTAAAGTTATAGACTTACAACTTTTGCAATTGAAGAATTTCAATTGGATTGTATAATTAGTTTTGAAAGTTAATTCTCTTAATAATCGAATAAATGAATGTTGTTAAGATGTTTTTTTAGCACTATTTGTTTTAAATTTTACATTTGTGGTTAAATGTCTATGGAATTATCATCTTTTGTCTTTATTCATGATGAATTATATTCACCATTGAATTCAATTCATATATATGAATGATTACTTTTGGTTTCTACTATAATTATGTTATATAAGTTTTAGTCCTTATGGAACCCGACTAAAATTAAAATATTTGAATTTTTTTTAATATGGTGACTATGAATTTTCATAAGTGGTTAGCATATGAAGGCTTTTATACAATTTTGGATTCTTTTTATATTTGATGGTTATGGATTTTTTTAAAGTATTTGTGCATATAAAGAAGTTTTATGATAATGTCTTTAGTCATGAATATAAATTTGAGTTTACAAAAATATGTAAAGCAAGCCAAGATTATTTTTCTATTATTATAATTGTGTTTATATTGTGCGTATATATATTATATGCATATCAATGATTTTGAGGATTAATGCATTATTATAGTTGGCATGAATAGGTGTTTATAACCATTATTCAATAAGATATCTTTTATAGTTTAATTGATGAAATTAAGTTTTGATGAATATCGTTGAAGTTGTTAAATTTTTTTTTGGTTATGGTTATATATTCAATTTAATGGGTGTTTTGGTGCAAGATAAATTAATCTTTCATGTTTAATGTTTTGCATCATAGTTTCGTTGAATTGTACCAATTTTTGCCGCCTATTTTGATTCCTTTTCTTGGTACATAATTGCTTATTTTAAAGTTATTAATATTAGTCGATGAATTTCACTTATTTATCTTGCCAAGATATAAACATATATATATTTTAGTTTTAAGTTTGGTCAAATAATATTTGGGTTTGACATATTATTATTTCTAATATTCGGTTAAATTATATTGATATAGTCTACGGTATGAATTATGGGGTATGTCAACTATTATATTTTATTTACGAGATATATTGACTTGAAATTTTTCCTTCAAGTATTCATGTGAATATCTGTTTAATCATAAATATAACTTTAGATTTACATGGTATATTCAATGCAAGTTTTTCTATTTGATCATGAATACATGTATATGCGTGAATTGCTTTGGTGTTTTTGTCCATGCCAAAATTATGAATAAATGTGCTTGTTAATTATTTGGCTTTGAACCACTACATTATTTCTATTTGGTTTTGATATATATGGCAAAAAAAAAATAGAGTCAAAGATTCAGGTTTTCGGTTTTTTATTGCATTATTAAGACAACCTTATTTTGGGTTATTTCGGGGTCTATAAAGCAATAAAAAAATAGTTTTGACATTTGACTATTGGGTAAATTTTAAATTAAAATATTGGTATGTTTATATATATATATATATTTAAAAATAACTTAATTGAAGCAATAAGTCACCAAAGTGATTTTTTTTTATAAATTATTTTGTTTTAAAATATAAAAGTTTGTGTGCATGTAACTTAAGTTATGTTGATTATGAAGACAAACTAATTGTAGTCTGCCTTCTCTGGCACGTCTCTGTCTGCCTTCTCTGGTAGGTTTTAGGTTTTTATTGTTTTAAGTCTATTAGTTTAGTGGTGGCAGCTAGTTTTTTAGTTTTACTTTTGCTTTTGAGATTTGGTGTTTTGGATCGCATACGTCTACAATTATGGAGACAGAGTTTGCTGGGCTGACGATCAATGAGGAGGAAGAAGAAATCTTACAGTTTCAATTTGAGACAAAAACAGGAACAGAGGTAGAGACTTTTAAATTAGTGGGATGCTTTTTAACTGCTACTATTATTCACTTTCCAGCGATGAAATGCACAATGGCCAATTTATGGCATCCAGTTCGGGGGGTACAAATTCAAGATCTAGGAGGGAAAAGATATTTATTTCAGTTTTTTCATGTTATGGACATGGAGAGGGTGTTAAAGGGTTCCCAGTGGACATTCAATAATCATTTACTGCTTTTACATAAGTTGCAATTGACGGAGGATCCATTAATTGTTCCTTTGATCTATACTCCTTTTTGGGTACAGATTCATGATATTCTTGCAGGTTTTTTTCAGAAAGACTGGCAATTCAATTGGGAAATTTTATAGGCACTTAAATGGAGTACGATGGGTCAAATCTGGGGAAAGAAAATCAAAATTTTATGAGAATCAGAGTCCAAATTGATGTACGATACCCTCTGAAAAGGAAGAAACAGATCTTATTTTTTGGCAAATGTTCATATGTCAGATTTAGATACGAACGATTATCTCTCTTTTGTTTTTACTGTGGGCGATTGGGACATAGCGATTCTTTTTGTGAAGTGAATATGGCGTTAGGAGTGGAAGTTGAGGAGATGGGATGAGATCTATCTTTAAGAGCTCAAACTCGAAGAGCTCTAGCGATGAATAGCGTTTGGCTGCTAGAAGAGGAAGAAGATTGGGGCGGAAACAAAGAGGAGATGTAAGTATTAGGGCCTAGTACGAGAAATTCAGGGAGAAGATTGGGACAAAACAGAAATATAGATCCAATATTAGGATTTAACCTGGAAGGACAATCATCGATCTTCAAAAAGGGTGACACTTTTTATACTTTGATGGACTATGATCTAAAGGGTAGGGTGTTAACCGTGGAGGAAGGAAAGAAGAGAGCAAGGGGGAGAGTGAAGACATTCTTGCCAAGGACGAGAATAATACTTTGGCACTAAGGAACTGAAGAGTAGGAGATGCTAATATAGTTATATCGGCGGCTGCCAAGAGGCAAGCTGACCGGTCATAATGAAAATCTTAAGCTGGAACGTCCGGGGTTTGGGGAGCCAATGGACAGTTCAAAGACTTTGGCACTGGCTGAGGTTATACAATCCCCATATGGTCTTCTTTATGGAGACAAAAATTGACAAAAGGAGGATGGAGTGAATTCGAAGAAGGTGTGGCTTTCTCAATGGAATTGAAGTGGACGCAACAGGATCTTAAGGTGGATTATGTTTGGCTTGGCGTGGGGATATCAGTATCAGACTTCAAAGATATTCAAAAATTCATATTGATGTGTAAATTGAGGACGCAGAGGGGGGAAAGAATTGGAGATTTACTGGTTTCTACGATTTTCCCTATTCGAATAAAGAAGAATCATGGAATTTGCTGAGACTCTTACGTAATGTAGGGGAATTGCCTTGGATGGTTTGTGGTGATTTTAATGAAATTTTGTATGGCTTTGAAAAAATGGAGGTTTACCTCGAGAAGAGGGGAGAATGGAAGCATTTAGAACGGTTTTAGAGGATTGCGATCTAAGGGACATGGGTTTCTCTAGAAGATGGTTCACTTGGGAAAGAGGAAATCTACCAGAAATAAATATCCGAGAACATTTGGATAGGGGAGTGGCTACGAAAGAATGGATATCTTTATTCCTAGAATTTCAAATTTGACATATGTCTCACTCTTTTTCAGATCATTGTCCGTTGCTCATTACTACTAAGCAAGAGGATAAGAGAAGAACTAATAGAGGTTTTAAATTTGAAGCATGGTGGGTTTTGGAGGAAAGATTTTATTCTGAAGTTAAAGGTATTTGGATGATTGCCAAAGGTGATTTGCTGAGTAAGATGGAAAGTCTGAAGAGATAGCTTAAGAAATGGGCTGATAAGATACAAAAAAAGCAGGAAAGGGAAGAAAATGGCGTTACTTTCAAAACTGGAGAATCTAGAGGAGAATGAAAGAAATGATGAAAATTTGATAGAGCTCATTGACACAAAAATTCAACTTAATTTTGAGATTGAAAAAGATGAGTGCTACTGGGAACAAAGGGTGCGGGTTAATTAGCTAAAATTTGGAGACAAAAATACAGCGTTATTTCATAAACAAGCATCCCAGAAACGTCAAAGAAATTTTATTAACAGAATGCAATCAGATGATAGTAAGGAAACAAAAGATTTTTCAGAAATGGAGGATATCACCAGGTTGTATTTCCAAAAGTTATTCTCAGCTGGGAGGAGGGGGAATTATGACAGAATTTTGGAAGGAATTAAGCAATGCATTTTCGATGAGGATAATCTGAAAATGAAGGCAAGATACATGAAAGAAGATATCTGTGAGGCACTTACATAATTAGGCCCAACAAAAGCACTAAGGGAGGATGGATTTCTGGCACTATTTTACCAAAAATGCTGGTCAATCATCGGAGATGAAGTTACATCGTTTTGTCTTAATCTACTGAATAGAGGTATGGATGCCAGTTCAATAAACAAAACGAATATAATTTTAATTCCTAAACCTTTGAATATCACCAATTTTAGACAAATCAGTTTATGTAATATGCTTTATAAATTGTTGGCCAAAGTTATTGCAAATCGTCTCCGTCTTGTGATGAATAGATGTATTGACTTAGCTCAAAGTGCTTTTGTTCCTGGGAGACTAATTAGCGATAACGTTCTACTAGCCTATGAAGTTCTTCACTCTTTGAAGAATAAAAGATTAGGGAAAAAAGGGCTTATGGCAGTAAAACTAGACATGAGTAAGGCATATGATAGGGTTGAATGGGGCTTTGTTGAAAAAATAATGAAGAAATTAGGGTTTGATTCAGAGTGGGTTGACATGTTGATGAAATGTGTTTCAACAGTATCATATTCAGTGGTTCTTAATGGTGTCATTGGAGAAAGATTTTTCCCGTCTAAAGGCCTTAGACAAGGAGATCCTTTGAGCCCATTTTTATTTATGTTTTGTGGAGAAGGACTTTTTAGTCTTCTAAGGCAAGCAACGGAAGGAAATTTCATTCGATGAGTGAAGGTTAGTAGAAAAGGTCTGCAGATTTCACATTTGTTATTTGCGGATGATTGCATTCTATTTGGAGAAGCCACAGAGAGAGGAGCTACTGCGTTGAAGAGTATTTTAAAGGAATATGAGCTAAGTTCGGGTCAATGCGTTAATTATAACAAATCCATAATTTTTTTAGTATAAATACGTAAGAAGAAGAAAAAAGGGTAATTGTTCAGATGCTTGGTGTTCGTAGCTCGAATAATCCAGAAAGGTACTTAAGACTTCCAAATTTAGTGGGTAAAGGAAAGAAAGCAGCTTTTCAAAGTCTGAAGGACAGATTAAAACAAAGAATTGACAATTAGAGTGTTAAGTACCTTTCTCAAGGTGGAAAAGAGGTTTTCATTAAGGCAGTATTACAGTCCATTCCAACCTATTCTATGGCGTGTTTTCTACTTCCTAAGCCCCTATGTAACGAGTTGGAAGGTATAAAAGCCAGATTCTGGAGGGGGAAAATCAGGGAAAGAAGGGGATTCATTGGTATGCGTGGAAGGATGTGTGTGTCTTGAAAGAAGCAGGTGGCCTTGGTTTTAGAAAACTTGATAAATTTAATATTGCATTATTAGCTAAACAGGGTTGGCATCTTATTAATTTTTGAAATTCTTTGTTAGCCCGAGTATTGAAAGCTAAATACTATCCGAATGCGTTTTTTCTAACAGCTCAATTAGGAAATTTACCTTCGCTTACCTGGAAGAGTATCTGGTCGGCAAAAGGTATTCTGGAAGAAGGACTTTGTTGGAGGGTTGGCAAAGGGGATCGTATTTCTGTTTGGGAGGACCTCTGGATTTCAGGCAATGAAGAAGACAGATTGCAAAATCATCAGGGAAATGGAAATACTACATTAGTTTCGGATTTGATTGATGCAGATAGTAGAGAGTGGAAAGATGATATTATTTCTAATACCTTCAATGTGGAAGTTGCTAAAAAGATCTTGCAGATTCCATTGGCAACGTCAGCAAATGAAGATTTTCAAGTCTGGAGAGGAGAACCTTCTGGCAATTTTTCGGTTCGAAGTGCCTACAAACTATTACAGGAGGGTACTCAAAATCGTATTAATTTACAAACCAAGACTAAAGCTTTTTACAAAAAATTATGGAATTTACAAATTCCCCCGAAAATCAAAATTACAATATGGAGAATCTCTTGGAATTACATTCCTAGTTTTGCTAATCTGAAGATCAAACGAACAGTTGCTGATGCTCGATGTCCCCGATGCAACTTGGAAGAGGAGGACTGTAACCATAATTTTCGTGGATGTCCTACAACAAAAGAAGTCTGGAGACTCACACAGTTATCTTGGATACTCAATAATACTCAAGATACTTTATGGAACTGGCTTACATGGGTTTTTTGTCGCGGATCAAATGAACAATGCCGACTTTTCTGTTGCGGGCTTTGGATCATCTGGACAAGCAGGAACAAATTTGTTTATGAAAACAGACAATCAACAAGCAGGGACATTTTTATTAAAATTTTAGATTTTTCTTCGAACTAAGAGGAATTGAGGAGAAGAAACTCATCTTGGCTGGAAATGGTGGTCCGAGAACTGAAGAGAGAAGAACGAGCACATTAGTCTACTTTGATGCGACCTTTGATCAGCAACATGCAAGATCTGCTTCGGGATTGATTGTTCGAGGCGAGGGAGGGGAGATTTTGGCCTCAAAGTCAGTAATTCATACCAACATAGCAACTTCATTCGCGGCAGAGGCACATGCAGGGTTACAAGCCTTAGAGTTAGGAAGGTCTATGGGGTTTAAAGATTTACAAATAATAGGAGATTCGAAAATGATTATCAAAAAGTGTCAAAGTTTAGAACAAGATAGATCGATCATCGGAGCAATCATCAAAGATATTCAAGAGATTAAAACCAATTTTAACAGTATCAGTTTTTGTTATATTCTTAGAACAGAAAATATTTATGCCCATTTGGTTGCAACAGAAGCATTAAAGAAGGGAGAAGGACATTACCTGGCTGGGGCGATTCTGATTACCATCCGACGAGCAGCAGAGAGTGTGAGTCCAAGATATCAAGATTGAGAGAAAAGAGGTGACTGCTGGAAATAGTAGCAGAAGGAAAAAAGATTTGGGGATATCTGCTAATATTAAAGGCTGTGTCGGTGATGGAAAATGAAAAGATAATGGGGGGCAGCTGTTTCCTGTTCAACTGAGATTTCTAGAAGCATTCTTTTTCTTTATCATTATTTTCTTATTTTCTTAGGGCCAACTTATCAGGTTTCTTTTGAGTTTTGGGCCAATACGTTGAAGGCATGTTCTGTTTAATTTCTTAGTTTTGTTTTAAGTTTGCCAAACTGGACTATTAAGCCTATTTGGCTCTTTTTATTTTATTTTATCTCAATTGAAATTTCAAAAAAAAAAACTTAAGTTATGTTTATATTGATTGGCCCAAATGAAGGTTAATAATATTACATGTGCAACTATGGCGATAAACATGTAACGAGTATTCGGTTTTACATGTGAGTAATAAATCGGCCCAAAGGAAGATTTATTGTTCGACATGTTTTTATTGTCAATGTTTGATTACTACACCAAGATATTACTTACAAGTTAATATTTTGTCCAAAGATGAAATATGAGGTTTTCCTTTATTCAAATTATTTTGGTTTAAATTTAAAGTCTTATCTAAGGTTATTTTGATTTATTCACTATTATTATATTTTCCAACATCACTGTATGTTGTTTTGGGATAAATATATATACATATATATACTATTATCTATTAATTTGATTGAAAGATGAAATTAAGAGAAATATTTTGAAACAAATAAATTCAAATTTTGGCTTTAGGTTTTAATTAAGGATGTCTAATATTTTAAATAGATTAGTTGAAACAAAATCTTTAACCGACCTCTTTTGTGTATATTAGTTTATTTGAAATATCAAGATGATTATATGTTTTTGTGATTCATGCGTTTATTAATTGACCCAAAGGTAAATTAATATTTGGCAGAATTTTAACGACATCTGTGGTGATAAATGTGTGACAATCATAAGGTATTTTATGTGAGCAATAAGTTAGTCCAAAGATTAATTAATTGTTTTACATAATTTATTGTCAATGTTTGATTGCTACAACAAGAGTATTGATACGATCATGACTCAAGAGATTAAGGATGTCAAAGAACCTTTGGAACGACCAACGGGGATGATCACTCGTGCGCGAGCTAAGAGGTTCAAGGAGGTTGTTGCAGGTCTTATCGATCAAGTTTGGGGTGAAACCGTTGCTGGACTTATCGATCACTCATGGAATTACAATTTGAGCGTGCCATGCAACCTTCTCCAAGCTCAATTCTAGCTCAATTTTAGTTTGTTTTAGCTCAAAGTTTATTTGCTGGAATAAAAGAGTTAATTCAATTTTAGCTAGATAATTAAGTTAATTAAATTAGTTAAGGTTCATAAATTTGTCATGGTTTTAATGAATCCAGTTGATGACATAGCACAATATTAGTTTTTTATATAATTTATTTTATTTTTTAGATTATATATTTTAAATTTTTAGTTGATGATATAGTACAATATTAAAGTTTCATGTCATCATACTTTAACAAAATTCAAATTTAAATATTAAATTGTAAAAATTACTAAATTTCAAGGTTAGTTAAAAAAAAAAACAAATTCAATGGCTAAATGTTACTTTACCTCTTACAAATATGACGTGTTTAACAAATATCTTATAACTAATAGTACTCATATATCATATTCGTATTTTGCGGATAAAATGTTATAACAAATATGACGTGTTTAACAAATATGCTATAACTTACGGTGAAGTTGAAGAGAACTCGAAGGTAGTGATCAACGGGAGATAACCTTGCTCAACATCTATATGTGTATATATATCATTCATATGCTCACCCTTTTGGTTCTCTTTGTGGTGCCAATGAAAATTGCGAATTGGGAAAGAGGATGAGTGAGACGCTCACTAGACTCAAAAGTGTCAGCCCAAAAGTGTTGGCATAGTACTGAACAAAGCCGAATCTTATTTAACCGTTGCCTTAGGCATGCATATCTCAACCTTTATACAAAGAGTTGGGCAAAGCGTGTGTTGGCAAGTCTATCCCAACATTTAGGAAAGTGTCGACCCAAAAGTGTCGGCATAGTACTGGGCAAAGCCGACTCTTATTTAACCGTTGCCTTAGGCATGCATATCTCAACCCTTATACAAAGAGTTGGACAAAGCGTGTGTTGGCAAGTCTATCCCAACACTTAGAAAAGTGTTTGCCCAAAAATGTCGTCTTAGGACTATTTTGTTGTAGTGACATGGGGTGGGTTGGGGAGGACAATGGTGGGGGAGGTCTAGTGGGGAGGGAAGAGGACGGGGGTGGGGTGGGGGTGGAGGAAAGGGAGGGTTTAATTTGAATATAATTATTTTTATTCAATATTAATACTAAAATAAAGTCTAAATTTGTTAGTATATTTTAAAATATTTATGTATTTTTATTTATTTTAAATTTCATATATTACTAGTATTTTGTTAACAATAAATTTTTTATTTTATATTTTAAAATTTATTATTATATATTTTAAAAATATTTATGTATTTTATATATTTCGTTGAATCTTTTAGGATTAAGATAAAATTGAGAACATTTGTAAATTTTGAGGGTTAATTTTTTAAAATTATGATTAAATTGATATAATATATAAAAGTTGAGGGATAAATTTGTTATTATACTGATTTTTAACTGTCATGTTAGTTTACCATTTATGATTTTAGCGAGAGTGACCAAAATGACTGAACCATGTAACATAGATGCTTAAACTGCAACCTTTTACTTTGAGTGCCTAAAATAAAAATTGTTGACAGTTGGATGACTATCTATGCAATTTATCCTTTTCTTTTTAAGTCGGAGTGTAGGCCATTGGGCTCACTGATGGGTACATGGTGACTAACTATCCATATTGAGTAGGAGGTTGGACTCTTGGGGTCAACATGAATCCAATCCAGACCCATGGATCTCTTTTTTTACCAGTTGACCCATGGATCTTTAATTGACTCACTGGAGGGGCTGTTTTTTTTTTTTTTTTTTGTTTAGGCCATGTGTGGTTAGGATCAATGACCATGGTTTTTGGGCCAGCATTTCAATGCCATTGCTTCTTCACCTGTTGGTACATATGGGGCTACCTTCGAGATGGAGCAGCCACTAATAAAATTTGCCTATGATTAGGAATGCCAATTGCCAATAAAGAGAGACGAGGTGGGTTGAAAAATTTGCATTTGAATTTGTCTTTCCTTCACTAAAATTGGTATACTTTGAAGCCATGCGCGTGCAGTCAGGGAGTTTCTATGGAAAAGAAGGGTTATTGGCAAGGTGACCGAATGAAATTTTAATTTTTTTATAGTCTATATCTTTATAATTTTTAAAAGATTAAATCGAATTTTTATAATTTTAATAGGATCAAAATATAATTTTACCTTTACTAATTTAAAAATTTTAAAATATTTAAAAACTTAAATAATAATTTTATATTTTAGGGGGCCGGCCCATGCCAGCCCCCTCTAGATTCACCACTGGTTATTGGACGGTGCACGCCCCACCCCATTTCCCACCATTTAAACCCTTTTCTATAAATGCCTTTCCAATTCCCACATGCATTGAAACAAAAAAAAAAAAAAAAGGGACTTTTGCAAATGCATGTTGGGGTTTATTTTTTTGATATTTAAGATTCCCTTAGCCAGTTGTTATTCCCACTAGGGTAAGAGAATTATGGTTTTGTCACCTTTTCATCAAATTGTTTTTTATAAAGAATGTCACGGTATGAGAACAGGGAAGAATCTCAAACTTCGCTAAAATTATCACAAAACTTGCCCTAATTTATTTTGGATTTTATTTTTAATTAAGAAATAAATAAATTAATCATATATGTTGAATGAATGAGTAAAACAATCTTCTATTGGATTATATTTTGATTCCTCGAATTTTATTTATAAATTCTATGATTTTTAAAATAAAATTTAAATTTTAAAAGAGTTTAATTAATTTTTAAATAAAACATATGGATAGTTTTACTTACTCATCTAACATATATGGATTAATTTATTATTATTTTTAAGTAAAAATTGAAGAAATTTGTTCACTTTACAAACAAAACAGATAGATTACATTACATTGGAAAGCAAAGTAAACTTCTACAAAAAGCCTCACCTTCTCACACTCAAAAATTTAGCAGAAGGGAAGCTTCCAAGCAACATACAGAGTCAGCAAAACACACATACATTCGAACCAAATCCCTATTTCAAAGTATCAAAAACAAACATGCTCCCGAGATCGAGCTATTCTCTTAACGGAACCACCATCCCTTCTCACGCAAGAGTCGATGCTCGAAGGATACAAAGGTCCCTGCGATTTCCCGTAAGAGTTCCAACACATTGCCTCATCCAAACCTCGATATTTAAAAGACGGTTTCAATTGAATATCGGTTAGATCAACATCGGTGCATGGTATTCCATTGCTACACGCAAGGTGAACCGGTCGCGACGTGTAAGTCCCGACGATTTGGTCGTATTTAACACCTGAAATTGCCACCGCCATCGTTTGGTTCTTGCATATGTCCTTGTCGCAGTAGTATTGGTCGATTATTATAGGAACTTTTACGTCAGAGACTTGAATATTGGAAAATGAGACGTTCTTCACAGACCCCATACCTCCCTGTTTCATAAGGGACAAAAAAAAAAGGGGTTAAGTAAGCCTGATAAAAGCTGAATTTTAATCTCTAAATAAATCAGATTACAGTTTAATTTGCTTGTACCTGCCAGGTCTTGATTCTAACTCCAGCTAGTGTATTGAAGACTGAGACTTTCTCAACAACTATATTGGATACACATGCAACACTCTTGTCTTTCCCCAGCCCTCCCAAACTGTGTTCATAAGCAAGTATATGTCAGTTTTCATTACATCATGAATATGGTAATTACAATCTTGTCTTGTCACACAACCAAATAATAACTTTTAATTTAATAATGTTAAATGGTATATATATTATAACATAATTATATATTTATAATACACAATACACATTGTTTAGCTTTTAATACATGAAAGTTGAATTTACCTAATACCGTGACCAGGGCCGCAATTAATATGGTGTATATGAACGTTGGAGCAACCTGTTTGAATGGATACACAGTCATCTCCTACGAAAAAGATAACCCTAATTAATTAATCAAATTATATAATTAGTATATTAAACAATTCGACATAAAATAATAAATAATATCTAAGAGGCCCCCCAACTGGGGTGGAGTGTACTTTTTGTTCATGCTTGTGAGTTCGGTGTCGACAGTTATTATACCGTTTAAAAGGGTCTTCAAACCAATCATATTTCTTCACTATATCATCACTTTTTTAGGCACTTACAAATGCCCTAATGTGCCATGCACTATCCCAAACTTGTCATTATTTCTTTTTACCTCCTATATGTAATAGAATATAACTTTGTTTCTCATAAAATTTTCATTGCTTACCACATCCGATATTGGAATGTTGGATTTCGACATCTCGGGTGTTTTGCAGATGAATTCCATCGGTATTAGGGCTAGTCTCTGGCGAAGAAATCGTAATGTTATCGACTTGGATTCCACCGGAGCTGTCAAATTTAAGGTGGCATTGAGGGCTGTTTATGATTTTGATGTCGCGAACTGTCACATTGAAGCTCGAGTAGAATCTTAAAGCCTGTCAGTGGTGGAAAAAGAAAGAATCAGAATCAATGTAATTTAGCAATAACATGTTGAAAAACTAAAGAAGATAAAAGGAATTAATCAACTCTTACAGTTGGTTTCCAGTTCGGAACATGTTTCAAGTACTTCTGCAATAGAAGATGAGTTAATTTAGTAACTTAAACACGAGTTTTGATTCAAGAATTATCGGACTATGCCTGTTACGAGATATATGATTAACCTGAATAAGATAAATTTGATTAGATGGAGTCCACCATTGAGAGCCTTGACCATCGACCACACCAGAACCTTGAATGGTAAAATTATGGATCCATTTGAAGTTTATCCATTGAAACAAGCTGGATTTCGGCCATGAACCCACTTTTGGAGGGGCTAAAAGAGCTCCATTGATCTGTTTCCAAGTCATTAGCTTCAATCTTTGAGCATTTTGGATAAAAAAATGACAAAAAAAAAATATACTTGTTCCCATTACTTATTTTACCTGCAAAACAAGGTTAGGCATGCATGGACCTTGGAGAGTTATGGGCTTGATTAAGAACTTGAATCCCGATGGAATTTCCACAGTAGCACCAGAGATCTTACAGGCAGCTTTCCATGCCGTTAGAAACGCCTGTTTTGTTGAATTACAACAATATTGTAAGTTATTGTCTCACTCTCTGAAAGAAATTATACCATTAATGTTATCTTTTTTTTTTTTTTTTTTTTTTTTACCTTTGAATCATCAGAAACTCCATTACCCTTTGCTCCAAAGGACAGAACGTCAAATGTTTTGGAACCTGTTGGATAAGAGGCATGACCAGGAATAGTAGGCGGTGATGCAGGGCTTGAGCCTGGAACAGTACAATTGTCGCTGTTGTTCTTCTTCTTGTCTTTTTTATGCTTATGATGATGGTGCTTTCTTCCTTCGACTGAGGTTATGGAAGATGTGATTATTACAAGAAACATTAAAGCTACAAGACATAAACTCCTATGTAACTTCATGGTGTCTCTAGGAATAGGATACTTGAGAAGTGATGAAAGGGAGCTCAGGTTGTTATTGAAACGAGGAAAGGTCGTTAAAAAAAGACAGCTTATATAAATCAACTTCCACAAAAATGGCCTTGTTTCGGTTCTAATTTGCAAGGGTACCCCTAAATATGAAGTCGTTAATTATTCAAAGATTTTTTTATATAGCAGGCCCGAGTTTGATGCTGTATGGAGCTTGATTTGAAATTCCAAGTTTGATTACAATTGAGTTGAATTTTGGTGGTTATTATTTGTACTTGATTCGAGAAAAAGGTTAAACTAGATTGAATTAAATTTGAATACTCATGTTACAGAGTAATTAATTTGTGACTAAATGTGTTTTGTTATACTCTTTGTCTTAATTAACAATGATAATTTTAGTTTAGTTTTGACTGTTGTTGTTATAGTAATTAAGAAGATATGGGTTTAAATATGCTTAAGTATGTTTTCCTTAAATTAGTGATTGAAGAGAGATTAAGAATAAAAATAGGTATGCGTATGAACATTATGTCAAAAGAATAAATATGATTACAAGTTATAATTAGATTGTTAAAAAAGAAAATAAAAGTAGATATTTTACAAAGGGAAAAAAGAATGCTAACCTATGCAGCAAAAAACTCGTTAAGATGATATTAATTAACAAAACATGCAATTAATAAAGGTTAATATTTTGAACTATTGATTGGGTCGTGTAGAAATATGCCTTTATCTTGTATTGGAATCCATAACTAAATGTGTCTTTGCTTCAACCACCGTGTAAGCCCCATACAAAGGATAGGCTGGTTCGCTTGAAGAGAATATTTTTTATAATCAGACGATGTTGTGTATAAATAAATCTTAGTGGAATAAGTGATTTGGCATAATCTAAATTGATATTGATGTTATGGAAGTGCATAATTTTGTATAATCTTATACTTTGTCCATGAATCAAATTACATACCACTAATTCTTAAAAGTAAATTACTTATTTTCTTCGCTAAAATGTTCAACTATAAACTAATTTTCTCTAAAGATACATAAAAATTATTAAATACGAAAACCAAATCACCACTAAACAATCTTTAACCAATGCCTATGATGAATCAAACCCTAAAAATAAATAGTGGAAGCTGTAGGCCAAATTTAGTATTTATTATATGTGCAATTTAGTATAATTGATATTTTATATATATTTTCTTTCATATAGTTGATAATGTAGATATATAGCATTAAGGTTTAAAAAGTCCTTTTTATACGCTATTAGCTGGGAAAATAAGCCAATAAAGAATCAGTAATCTTGCATACATAAATAAGGGCGCCTAAAGGAAGTTTGGATAAAGAAACCTCTTTTATATTGTTCTTATTCGAGATTTCATTAAATATAATGGTTAACATAGAATTCATCTACTAAAAGAAGGGATAAATAATATTTTGAATGGTAATAAACTTCACCTTATATTCAACTCCAACTCTTCACTATCATTTGGTAGAGGTTAATGTCACGCTGTAGTCTATTTTATCTCCTTTAGACTTTTCGATGTTGAGTATATCCTGCCCAGCTTAAAGGTCTACCTGAAAAATGGAAGGCTTCGGATAAAATTATAAGTTCAAAAAATTACCTCGGGTAAATTTTTTTAACCCGGCCCGACTCAAATTTGCAATCAAAAAATAAAACTGCTATTGTTTTTTTACTTTTTTTATTGTTTTGCTATCATTTCGCTATTATATTGTTATTATTTAATTGCTATTGTTTGGATATTACATAACTCTTATTTTATTATTAATTTTGATACTAATGTAGAAATAGTTGCTTGCTGAATTGCACTTATCTTAGTGTTATTTAAGTATATATTTTTTTTAATTTTTCTCATTTGTTGGGAAATATTTATTTTAATATTTTTAGTGTATCTGATATATTATATTTTAAAATTTATTTTATATAAAAAATAATATAAAATTTTTTAATACGGACAGACCAAATTGGATCTGAGCCTAGAAATCGAGTTTAAATTTTTTACTTGGCCCAATTCGAACCCGAACCCGACTTGACCCAAACCATATACAACTCTAATCTCCATCAACATGATGAGATTTGTTAAAGTTATGTTAGATTAATATGTGTTCCAGTTGAATATGTCTGCCTTCTAGCAATTGAGTTTAACATGGGTTAAATTACAATTTGAGATTTGAACTTAACAAAAATTTTCACAATGGGATAAAAATTGTTTTCAGTTCAGTTTAGGCATTGAATTTAATAATTATTCCCGGATTGAAGCTTGAATTGGACAATTGTTTCTACATTGGGACTTGAGCTTTTTCTATTGTCCAAGTTAAGCCTTGAACTTTGCAATTGTTTCTACGTTAGAGGCTGAACTTTAAGATTTTCAAGAATTAACTTGCAAAAAAAATCAATCCCAATGTAAAAAAATTTGTCAAATTCAAAACTTGAATTAAAAGAAATTCACAACTCAATATAAAAACAATTCCCAAAACTTAAATTTAAAAAAAAAAAAAGAAAAATTGCGAAGTTGAAGCTACATTTAACTCATAAACATATGCAACTCCTGTTATCTATCCCGAAATTGAGACTTTCTTGAAATAGAAAAAAAAGTTTTGAACGGGTAACTTTCTTAATCCCTCTTGTATATTATTGGATAATTTGTAGTGGATAATGACCTGGACACCCCTAGATACTTATATAATGGAGGAACCCTAACATTGAAATGATAATGCTATACTACTTTTCATTCTATTTAAAAGATGGTTAAATTACAAGAGAGTTCATGAATTTGATATAAAATATTATTTTTTTTCTTAACAGACGACAAGAATCTAAAATTTATTAAAATGAAAAAAAAACATTTAAAAAGAAAAGAAAGGTGTACACCTCAGAAATGCCTTTTTCTTGTTCTACTTGAGCTAACATACAGCAAAAATGGAGGTTTGGTCGACATCTTCGTCGTCGTCCTAGGTTATTAAGTTGCAGACAAATGAAAGTTGGCCACTTTAGCAATCACTCTGAGAGCCACCAACATTCTGTTTGTTTAATGGAAAAAAAAAAGAAAGAAAATAAATATTATATTATTTTAAGTTTTCCAGGAAAAAGCCTGTGTTAGTGCTTGTTTAAAATAATTTAAAAATATCCTAAAAGGTATTACCCAAAAATTAATTAAACTCAGAGTTCATATTATTTATTTATTTATTGTTTAGAATATATTATTTTGTTGAGACTAAACCTGTTTTAAATATAATTTTATTTCATTTTTAAAAATATATAAATATTCATATAAATTTATATTTTATTATTTCATTTAAAAAAGGAGTTATTTGAATGAGTCTAACTCATGATTTGACCTACTTCACTCATAATACCTTGTGGATTGTAAATGAGATCATTTCTATGAAATCAATTGTAAATTAAGAAAATTGAAAAGAAAAGAAAAAGCAAACATGTACAATGTTTTAAAAAATCTGATTTTCGTTAATTAGGTAAGTTAATCCCCGTTGGCTAAGTTTTATTTATTTATTTGTTTTATAATTTATATTCAAGTTTATAATTGTTTTATTAATAATATTTTTTAAAATTGAATTTACATTTGAATAAGAAAATTTACACAACTCAATTTATTTTGATTTAATTGTAAAATTATATAAATATTAAACATATTTTTTAATTAAATATGTTATGAATAATGATATAAACTTATGAATAGATTTAATCTGGTTTGAATTAAACTTAAATAAAAAGTTTTAAAATTTGTTGAGTAACATCTATACTCTCAATTCCATTAATTTGGATTAAATTTAATTTCCATATGCATGGAAAACATTTAAGAGAGATATAAATATGAAATGTTTTTAGAAAAATAAGTTACTTGATCTTTCAACTTTACAAAAAAATATTTTATTTGACCTTTTAATTTTATAAAAAATGCATATAAAAGATTAAATGTCTTTTTTAATAAAGTTAGAAGGTCAAATAAGACATTTAATCATTCATTTAATTTTCATCCTTTTAATATTTAAATTTGTATTATTTATCAAATCACTTCAAAATGGATAAAAATGTTAACATTTGTTAATTTTACTAGCGTGGCCAAGTAGATTATCATGTAAATAATTAATTTTTAAAATTAAAAAATTTTTAAAAATAAAAAAATTATTAAAATTATTATCAAATTATAAAAATAAAACATATTTTTTCAGTTTTAAAATTAATTAACTATTGACGTGATACGCTACAAACATTACCTTTTTCATTTATTTTGAGATAATTTAATAAATAAGGTTAAAAAGTTAAAAAAATGATAAATTAAATTAAATGTTAAAATATTTTTTTTTTTAAAAATTGAATGGCAAAGTTAGGGCAGCTTAGTTAATAGAGGAGGGACCCCTAAAATTAGGGTTTGACGAGGCAGGCCACACAGGGATAGTGGTCTTCACGTTCATGAGTCGTTGGGATGAGTGATAATATACAGCAGGACAAAGACCCATTTCTTTTTTCCTTTCTTTATTTGGTGGAATGAGTTCCATAATGTTTGAGCTCTCCATATTATTGCTAGTTTAGGGGTGAGTAAAACTCGATTCGATTTGAAAAAATTAAAAAAAAAATTAAATTTCGAGTTAAACGAATTGAGTTATTCGAATCAACTCGAATTTTTTTTCGAATTTCGAGTTCGAATTGAGTTGAGTTTTCGAATTCGAATAACTCGAATAATTCGAATATCAAACTATAATATTTTACATTTTTACCCCAAACTCCCAAACCTTTTTACTTTTCCCTCAAAACTTTTACTCCTTCCTACTTTCCCCCCAAAACTTTTATTCCTCCTCCCAACCCCAATCTACCCAAAATCCATTTCCACCAAAATTTACTCTCCCATTTATTTTTTCTCAAAATTTTACTCCCAAAAACCCTCAAAACATTTTATTTTCCCCCAAAATTTTTACTTCCTCCCACTTTTCCCCTAAAACTTTTATTTCCTTCTCATCCCACCTCCCATCTATCCCAAACCCTCCCCCCTCCAATTTTTTTTAAATATTTTCCCTCCAAACTATTTACTTTCCCTCAAACTTTTATTCTCCAAAACTTTTTATTTTTCCCCTAAATTTTTACTTCTCACCCTTTACTCTCAAATAAAAAATCAAAATTATCCAAAAAAATCACTAAACATAAATAGTAATAATTTTATTTATATCTACTATTTATATTATTAAATTAAATTTCACATTTTATATTATTTATATTATTAAATTGTTTAGTCATATTGAATATTTATATTAAAATTGAATTATTAATTATGCCATAAAATATTCGTGTTAAAATTTTATATTGGTATCAATTTCACATTTTATTTTAAAATAACTTTTATTAAAAATCATTTTTACATTTAATATATTTTTAATTCTAAAATACATAGTGACAAGAATCAAGATAATTGAAATATTAAGCAAGCAAAGAAGCTAATCAATATATAAAAATTAATAAATAAATTATGAAGTGATGAAAGTTAATAAAAATTTTGATTAAGGTGGACAAATTTTATTACGATGGGTGACAATGGTTACAAGGACCCAAAATTATTTTTTAAAATTTAACTCGAACAAATATATTCGATTCGATTCGATTCGAATTTCATCTCACTCGACTCGATTCGATAAAACTTCAAATAAAGTTAAGATGATAAAATGATATTCGAAAACTCGATTAACTCAAAAATTTTTGATTCGATTCGATTCGATTCGATCGAATGCTCACCCCTAGCTAACTTAGAAGGGTTTTTTCTGCCCACTAAACCAAAACTTGTTGACGTAATTTCTTTTATTATATTTATGTACTTTTAGATATTATATTTTATTAATATTTAATAATTTACATTATATAAATTTTGATGTATTTATTTATTCATTTAATATTCTTCATATTTTATTAAAATTAATTTATTTTTGGTATTATATTCATGGCATGTACTCCTGTCATGTTTAAATTTATTTTGTCAAATCATTGAAGTTGACTACGATTAGATTTATCCAAAATCGAGTTATTTATTTAAATTGTACTTTGGATAAAGTTACATTTAGGTTTAATTGGCTTGACTTAACTTAAATTATGATTTTAGTAATAAAATAATATCTTGACTTCTTGATAATGCACTTAATCAACATATTTTTATTATTTATTTTAATTAATTTTGAATATGAGTTTTATCTAATATAGTACTTAATTAATCATTGTTTATGTAGGTACAATTATTGTCCAATGTATCATAAAATGAGCAGATATCTGAATTGTACGAGAGCTTGAGTTCACGCACAAAAAAAAGAAGGATTATTTTATGAAGAATTCTTGTATTTTGAACTTATCTATTTTAGAGTTTTATTAATTAATATTATTATTATTTAAAAATAGTAAAGGGAAGAGGCACTTAGAACCACCCCTCATTCAATTAGGTTTCATTTATAATAATTATTATATTATATACATAGAGAAGAGAATAGGGTTGAAAGGCAGAGGCGTAGCTAGGGGGATGGCAGGGGCCCCGACCCCCAATAAAATGAAAAATTATTATTTAGGCTTTTTAAATTTTTTTAAAATTTTAAATTAATAAAGGTAAAATTGTACTTTGGTCCCTAAATTTATAAAAATTTGATTTAATCCTTTAAAAAATAAAGATATAACTATAAAAAGTTAAAATTTCATTTGGTCGCCTCTAAAAAATTGTTCTGGCTTCGCCCCTGATTGAAAGGGGAGGGCGTATATGCGCATTCAACAGCTACACTCTAAAATTTCTTCTTTTCCTTTAATAAATTTCTTTTTGATTATTTTTATTTTATTGTTATTGAATTTTATGAATTAGTTTGATATAGCTTTAGGTTGATATTTTTATCTATTTTTTGAAATTATGCAACTCAAAACTCGTACTTAAAAACCTTTATACCAATAATTGTTATTTCTTTGGTTAAGGAGATAGACACTATCATCTAATAAAGTCGTATTGACATCAAGTCAAAAAGGATCCATTGATTCAGTGTTATGCGGCATAAAGTTGGAAGAACTGATATGATCAATTGTTTTATTTGGTCCACTGAGGAACACATTGGCATGTCCAATTGTGTGGTTGGTTGGATTCGTCAAGGGAAACAAAAAATAGATTTAAACGACCCACACAATTGAGGTCGTTGATTTGAGTTGGACCCTTCTAGCTTGCAAGGCTATCGAAGAGTTAAGTCGTGGACGCATGTTTCATGGTTGTTCGTTCGGTAAAGGTTAATCATTGGGTGTTCCTACAATTAATTTGCACATGAAACATGCGGTGGTTTGAGGTGTCCTCAATCATTATAACTAATTTGGAGGACTAAATTCATTGTCTAGGATCTATTCGAATTTGGAGCCTAAATCATGCCTAAAGCTAAAGCGTTGTCCATTTGGTTTATTTGGTTTTAGTTTATTTTACTACAATTTTGATTTTTATTTATTTCTATTATTTTTATTTTTAATTGGATTTAATCCTCCTAGTAATTTTCATATAGGTTGTCACACGTCATGGGCAAGGTAGCCGTTTGACTACGCAACCTGGTTAAATTGAATGACAAATTTAGATAACCCAATTGCTGTGGGATTGACCTTACTACTATTTATATATTGTTTAGGCGTAAGAATTTTATTTTTGGTGGACTTGACACCTATCAAATTTTGGCGTCGTTGTCGGGGACTAGTGCTAACTAATTTTGTGTCTTCTTTTTTACCAGGTATAGATGTACCGAATGCTTGAGCACGATCTAGAAGTAGAGAAGACTGCTCATGTGAAAAGAAAATAAAAAATAAAAACAATAAAAAATTGATGAACGATCAAATGTATTCAGCTATGACTGTGAATTATCAACCATTTGGGCTTATGTTAGATTACCCAACAAGAACACAAATGGTGAATGTATCTTCCATGACAAGTAAACTTAGTGATATTGCTAACACTGTTCATCATATTGGCACAGGAAATATGACGCTGGTCATGGTGTGTGGTATATGTACTGCACCCAACCATGCGATAAAAGCATGTCCTGTCTGGGAGAACGATTATCCAAGATAATTTAACACCGTTGGAAATTTCTATGGACAACCTAAAGGGCGATACAACCATTCTTTGAGACATACAATTATGGGTGGAGATACCACTCCAATTTGGGCTATGGAATGAGACCCAAATTTGATCCATATTATCATCCTAGTCCATCAAAGTTGCAACCATAGTCTTTAGGTATGTCTTTAGAAGAACTCGTCAATGCCTTAGCCTCTAACACTCTTGAATTCCATCAGGAAAGAAAGGCAAGTATGGTAAAACTAGAAATCCTAATGTGTTAACTCGCCATCTCAAAAGGTGAATTGGACTCCCAAAAGAAGTTGTCAATCCAAATAAAGCTTAACTCGAGCCAAAATGTAATTTTGATGACTTATAGAAGCGGACCAATTCCAAAGCCCCGTTTAAATAACAACTGTAGGAAAAACTTATGCAAGGAAAACCAATTTGACTAGCCACAAGCAAAAGTAGAACCAATACCGCATATACCGATCATGATTCCACCTCTATTTCTTCAAAGGCTAGTGGGAAACTAATCTGTCATAATTTGATATGTTAAATTAGGCTTCCCTGTTATACTTAAGGAGCTTGTTTTTGGGTAATTTCATGTCTTTTTTTTTATAGTTTTTAGGTTTTCAATTGAATAAGTGTAAATGTCTTGTCTTATTGTTGAAACCAAAACTGGCCAATTGTGTCATTGGGGGCCCTAACGTTCGATTAAGTGTAGTAGATACTTGCTGAAGTCCCGAAATCGTGCAAAAACATTACCAAATAAGGGGTATCATGACATTGAAGCATCAGAATCATGATACCTCAATCAATCCCGGGATTAAGGCATGATACAGTAGTTTTATGATATCCAGGTGACAAGGAGACAGCCCATTTCAAGATTGACAACGATATTGTGATATCTAACCCTGGGTATCGCGATATCATTGTCGTGAAGGGACAAAAAATGATGCCAGGGGTAATGTTTGTCCAACCAAAACACCTATCAGGGGAGGCCTGTTCAAAGGAATTTTGGTTAATTTGGGTAAGGATTTGTTACTAAATAAACCAAATTTGGCTGAGGAGAGAGGAGGCTACACTAGTTTAGTTTTTTTTTTTTCTTTAGTTTTCCTTTAGCTTTCTCTTAGGCTTTCTTCCCCATTTTCTATGGTTTCTTCTTCTTATCTTTTTCCTTTGTGTAAGTGTTTATTTTTCCTGTATTTTGTTCTTATTGTTAGTTAAGTTAGTTATTACTGTAGCTAGGGTTAAATTGCACTTTTAGTCCATTTCTTTACTTGTATTGACATTTTTATCTTTGTTTAATGTATTTTCAGTCTTCTAGTTTTAGTTGTTAAAGCTTTTACCTTTAATGTTATTTGCTTTTTATTTTACTGTTAGATGTTTATATTCACTTTGCTTTTAAGTTTTCCTCATTAAAAATCTCAACTTTCATATTTTTCTTAAGCTTTTCTTTAATGGCTCCCATGGTCATTATTTTTATGTTTGATCATTTAGTTTTTAGCATGAGTAACTAAACTTCTAAGGGGGTTGGTTGGTGGAGATGTGGGTATGCTGATTTTAGGTTAAGGGACTAAATTGCAACAAATTGGACTAAATTGAATGAACATAAAAACTTAGGATTGACGAACCTAAGGGAAGATTTAGGCAAGTGACACTGATAGGTATTCCTATTGAGCACCAATTCTTTAGTCCCAGGTTAGCTAGTAAGATCGAGAGATAAACCGAACTAATTTGTCTAATTTGGTAAAGTTGAGACTGAAAGGTAAAACGGAATCACTTTAGGAGTTTAATCAATTTGGAACCTTAATTAAATGATTAGTGAACCACATTAAAGTCAACCAACCACAGTTTGTTAGTTATTTGTGAATTTCATAACTTTGCATATTTTACAATTTAGTCCTGTAGGTAGTTAATAGATAATTAGCTTAATCACTCTTCAATTTATGATTTGCCATAATATAACTTTTAGCGGTTAGTTGTTTAGACTCCTTTTTTTGCATACTCTTAGCCAAGAATTGCTCAATCGCCTCCTCCATCGGGTTCGACCCCTTGGAACACTCTGTGTTCCTTCAGAACTATAAATATTACAACTGACACTGTATGCTTGTAGTTAAAACCACTTTTCAAAAATAGTTTTTCCAAAATAATTTGTTTTAACGTGCACACGCCAAAGCGATAAAAAACTAATGAGAAAAAGGCGATATAGAGTTCTTTGAAATTTTCTACAAAGATGAGGTAAATATTTCACCACTGGATGCTATGATAAATACATCTTGTTTTATGAAACTTCTGAAGGAATTTTGTACCAACAATAAGAATCCCACCGGTTTCGAAAGGGTAAGTATGGGGGAGAATGCGTTCGCTCTTATTTAGAATAAGATACCCCCTATATCCGAGGACTCAAACATGATTTCAATTTTATGTAAAATAGGTAATGTAGGCATTAAAAGAGCTATGTGCGATGTGGGTTCATCTATTAACATGATGTTGTTATTTGTTTACGAATCAGTTAATGTCTATCCTTTGAAAGATACAAAGATTAGCCTTTGATAGATAGACAAGTCCATAGTCTACCTAAATGGAGTGTTGGAAAATGTTTTAGTTAAAGTTGACGACTTAGTATTTCATGTTGATTTCTATGTATATAAGGAGGAGGATGACTCTTTGGGTGCTTTCGATATTCTATTAGGGTGATCAGTCCTTAGCACTAGAAGAACCAAAATGGATGCCTGTAACGATACATTTACTATGGAGTTTTATGGTAAGGTTGTTGAATTCAATATTTATTGTAACATCCCTCGCCTGACTTGATCTCCAAGTCTGAGCTACAGGAGGCTACAGTCGAAAATGAAACGGTATAGACACTTAACGAGCAATCAAATAAAAAACCACTAATTTCAATCATTACAGCCTTTCAGTACAAATTTAAAACTTTTCCGAGTCTTAAACAAGCTTACGTGAGCTCTAAGATTAACCCGAGATTGAACGAGGATCAAATTATAAATTTTCCAAATCTTTTGAAAAGGTATCGATACCCAAGCTTGGTATTGATACCGTTTTTAGCTTCAAACATCTAAAAATACGATTAAAAATCACAGGTATCGATATTGGTCGTAAAGTACTGATGCCCTTGGGTAAAGTATCAATACTTAAAATGGTATCGACACCAAATCGAGATTTTTCCAATTTAGAAAACAAATAAATTTATTGAAGTATCAATATTAAATTTCAAAGTACCGATACCTTTTTAGAAAATTTGCAAAAACAACCTTTTGGTAACCATTTCATGTTAATGCAATTTAAACACTCAATAATGAAAAACTTCACACTTCTAACCTAAATAAAAACATGATAAGTCAAACTAATTTTTCACATACAAACAATTCAACCAGAACAATTCCAATATGCCACCAATTGTCACCACAACAACTATTAACCATTTACCAAAACTTCTATTTAACAATTCAAACATGCATTTCCATTCCATTGCATTATTTTAGTTCAACTATTTCACTATAAAAAATTTTCATTCATATGCATCATTTAAGGCTTACCATAATACCAACATATACATTGATATACATAACATATAACCATCCCAATTTCAACATCATATAGGGACCAGATCAACTAGCATTCATAGTAAACACATAAATAACAATAACTAGGTACATGCCACATAGCCAAACTTTAAAATGATTAAAAAACTACAAAACCAAATGCGGGATAGTGTGAGCTTCTTGAAAATTCTATCAACATGTTTCGCAAGCTAGCAATATATAGGAGAATGGAAAATAACAAGTAAGCATAACAAATACTTAGTAAGCCCATATGAAATTTACTTAACCTACCTTGATAGTACAACGATTAAACAATTAAAACATATTGGAATTATCATGGCAATCTTTTGGCATCTTATTACTTTCATATACACATCCACAAATACATTTAAAGGTTAGTTCATTTACATGATATGAACTTGTAACATAATCATATACATATTCAACAATTCATCTTATAACATGTAATAACCAAATCATAAACCATTTGTAAACACATATAATCCATTCATATACCATCATTTCAACCATTTCATTTTCATTTAATTACCTTGCTTATTTTTTTGCTCGGAGAACTAAAGTAAATTCAACTCGGATATAAAGGACTAATTTGCTTGCATAATTTGACATATTCAAATTTGCTCCCATAAGCCGTTATATTTGGGCTACTCACATAAGCTGTAGGTCAGGTTTACTTTTGCAAACCTTATTTGATGCTGCTCACTCAAGCTATCGAGAATCGATCTCAACCATTGATAAAGAAACCCCTGACCAACACCTAATTTCTTTTTGAACCCTAATGGAATGTCATCCGTATCCTAATAGTTGACTAAGTTCACATGGGCTCTATTACCAGTTCTATACCATTTCAAACCTTGAAACCGTATACTCACTTTTCATATTTCAAATAACAATCCATATATATTTTTAAACCTATAAAATCATTATATACATTTCATCCAATCATATAACAATTTCACATCATTCAGTACCATGTATCTATTCATATATATCATATATTTCATGTTTACGATCAGTCATTTTAATGCCAAAACATTATTTACCTGAAAATTCGAATAAAAAAGTGAAAAAATATAATAAAAACATAACAAAAATTAATAAGTAAGTCCCATATGAACTTACTTGGAAAAACAACAAGCAAGCGAGGTGTCAGGGGCTAATTTGTAATTTCTCATTTTTCTCGATTATACTCCGATTGATTCAAATCTCGATCTATAGTAATTCATTTCAATCTATAAATACTAAACATCTTTTAACAACCTATTATAAACATATATCTATTCAATTTCATTTTTTGAATGTCCCCAAAAGTTCTACATTTTATTCAGTTTAATCCCTAAAATTGAAATTGTTATAACATTCAAAATTGAGCCTCAATTTCAAAAGCGATCTCAATTTCAACCTTCTATATCTCTCTGTTATCAATAATTACAATAGTTCAACATAAATTTCACAATATTTACACTTTAGTCCCTAAGCTCAAAACTATCAATTTTCAATTTACAAATTAGTCATTTTCATATCTAAGCATCAAATCTAACAAATTAACACTAAATTCATCAAGTATTCAATAATGGAAACTTTTATAAACTTTATCAATTTTGTAAAATAACACTCGGGTTAGCTAAACCGAGCTTTAACGGTCTCAAAAACATAAAAATTACAAGAAACAAACTTAGAAATCATACCAAATTGAGGGACCGATTGCATGAAAGCTTTAAACCATCTTTTTCCTCTTTATCTTTGATATGAAGAAGAATATGAGCAATTTTTTTTATTTTTCTATTATTATTTAGCTTTTATACTTAGTTTAGTTTAAATAAATTATAATTAACCTTAATTAAACATTAATTATTAATACTTAAGCATGTTTAGCAAAATTAGTGGATTACAATCAACAACCACCACCGTTTATCATATTAGGAAGGGGCTAATTGTTCATTCTTTCCTTTAGTTAATTAAAAATCCGTAGCGATTAACTGTTGCCATTTTTACAATTTAGTCCTTGTACCTTAATTAGTCACTTATTTTGTAAAATTACCTATCCGAAATTCAATTCACCTATACAAAAACTCTGTAAATATTTAATAAAAGTATTTACAGGCTCAGTTTATAGAAACGAGGTCTCAATACTTTATTTTTTAACACTATTGACTTTAAGGTCACTACACTTGTACCTTGGTTAACTATCCATTTAACAAAATTTAAGGGCCAAAATCTAATTAGAATTTATACTAACCTCATAAATATTAAGTACTAATATTTACAGACTCGATCATTGAAAATTAGGTTTTAAAACCATCATTTTTGACGCAATTGAAAAACGAGCTGTTATATTTTTGATTCGATAAAACATTCTAATGAAGTGTTTGAGGTATGCAATGAGGATACAATTGATTATGTGACACCTGATTCTTTGGACTTATAGGATGAAACTGAATTGATTCTATTGTGTTGCAGTAATGTAGAAGAGGAAAAATTGAGTCAACTTGGAGAACATCTGGTAGTTAAAGAAGAATTATTGGATTCAATGCACAAGACAGAGGTACTAAAGCCTCTAGAAGTTGGTGTTGATAACGCAAAATTACCGCCCACTTATTATGAACTTTGGCCGCCTAGTCTGCAAGCTCTGACGTAGGAGTTGTAACTGCTATTTGATTTTCTTAGTCTACTTAACTACCTCCTATTGGGAGACCATCGAAAGCTTCTGCCTCAAGATGTGAAAGAAATTCAGATTAGATATTTGACTGAAGCCGGGTAATGAAAAATGTTAGGTCGACAACATTAAACGAAAGCGTTTGCTAGGAAGTAACTTAATTTTATTTTATTTATTTTCCATTTATTTGAGTAATTTTCCTTTATTTTTATTTTTATTGTTAGTCATTTTTAATTTTGTTTCTCTTATGTAGGATTGAGCTTCCCCTACTCGTGATTGCGATTTTAGATTGATCAAAAGTTTGGTGGAAGCAAACCTTAAATGAGTACATGGATAGATTTTTTTGGGGTGATCACACAATTCAATGCACACCAGAACAATTAACATAACCACCTCCAAGTAAGTCCTACCTCTTAATTCATTCATTTGATTTTATCGTGATACATTGAGGAAAATGTATGGATTAAGTGGGAGGCGGGAAGATTGAATTGAATCATAATTTGGTATATCCTAATTGTCTGCGGTGAAAATTGGTCTATTGCTTGCTTAATCATTGAATATAACTTGTATTTTTTGCCTATTTGTATACTATTTTCATTCGGGAAGTTTGAAAATTATTTTATCAATTCTTTAAAGCATTTAGATGTTAGGAAATTTTGACCTTATGACTTGATTCTGATAAGAAAACACGTAGATTCATTTAATTATTTGAGAAAAATGTGTGTGCGAAATTGAATGCTCTGTTATGTTAATTTTGTGTTAAACTGATCGAAATGCTTTATTTGGATGAATCTTTTTTTCGTAAGTTAAATTTTGTTTTATCTTGTGTTAAAAAAAAGTGAAAAAAGAAATTGTTCAATAAATACTTCGCTAATTGTTTAGATAATGAGTAAAGCCTTTGAATTGTGATCGATTAAGTAACCAGAGTTATGTTCTTGGGTTGTCTTTTATCTTTGTGTCAAAAGATCGAGTGACGTTCTAAGCTATTCACTTACTCCACTAATCTTACTAATTATGAGTAGAGTTAGTAGCCATCTAGAGATATGATGAATTGAGTAATCAGGGTGGGGTGCTTGGGTTGTCATATTTGTTCGTGCAAAAATATTTAGTGACACTCTAGATAAGTTTTTCTTAATTTTTGAAAAAGAACTGAACACAAGAAATGAGACAATTGGTTGTTTATGGTTGCAAATATTTGTTAAGTTTAGAGTCTTAGGTATTTTAGCATGAATCAATATTGTTGAGCCTAATTATGATAATTATTGATAATTGTGTGCTTAATTGACTTACGAATCGATGTGTTAGCTTGAGGGAGAAGGTTGCAAGATCAGAATTTTACTCATGCCTATTTGCTTGATTGAATTAAGGATTGTGCTGATTAAACTAATTGGATGATTGTGGTGTGCTTAGATTGATAAAAGCATGAAATGCTTGAGGGCAAGCATTGGTTAAGGTTGGGGTGATTTGATAATACACTTAATTTACATATTTTTATCATTTATTTTAATTAATTTTGGACATGAGTTTTTACCTATTTTGGCATTTAATTGATCATTTTTTATGTAGGTACAATTATTGTCCGTGTCGGGAAATGAACGAATATGCAGATTGCATAAGAGATTTGACACAATAGCTCAAGTTGTTGTAGAAGATGAAGATTTTAAGGTTTGATTAAGACTTCTTATATTTTTAAGCTTGTCTCTTTTAGAGTTTTATTAATTAGTGTTATTATTATTTAAGAATAGTAGTGGAAGAGACACTTACGGCCACCCCTATTTCAATTAGGTTTTATTTATAATTATTATACTATATATAGCGAAGAGAATGGCGTTGAAAGGGGTAGGTTGCATATGCACATTCGACATCCACCAATGATAAGGAAAAAAATTATCACTATCATCTTTTTCGGCTTCACAAAGTTCATCACCACAAAGCTCTTTTCCAATGGAGAAAAAGTCAACAAAAGGTATGAAATCATACTTACTTTTTTCTTTAGTTGGATATTGAATTGGACATTGAAAACCCTCATAATCTTTTGAACTACACCAATAACATTTCACAACAGGCGAGAGATTAATTGTACCCCTCCTTTCATTTGGCCATCTCCCCTTGACTTGACATACTAATTTATGTCCAACTTTCTCATCACAATAAGCCTTTGGATAATTTTTTCCATGAAATTATGGAATAGAGAATTTTGGTTTAGCCAAAGAAGAAAACCCACGATCATTATTAACCAAAGTCTCATCATTAGCACGAGGGACGTTTCTAGCATTATTTCTACGAGCACGAGGCTGTTCAACCTCAACACTATCATCATCGCCCCAATTGTGAGTCAAACACTAACTTTTTGAGCTAAATTTATTCTAATTGTGTCTAGAATAGTACCCGTTGTTGATCTTGAGCATCCTGAACCTCTTGATCCATTTGCAACTTTCCGATTGTAGTATCACAAATCATTGTGAATGCCTTAAAAGAACACAACACTCAAGAAAGAAAAATAAGCCAACCTCACCATTATGCACTTAGAAATAAAATCAAACTCTCAATGAGGTAAGAACTAATCTTGTGAGTTTATTAGAAGTGTTTATATCAACTAAGAAAAATATGTGAATCGAACTAGCAAAGTAAACCTAATGACACTAGGAGTCCAAAATCGGTTAGACACCAAAGAATTGTGTTGCACAGAGAAAGGAATGTGCAACATGCTTAAACCTATTAATTCAAGAAATAGTAAAAGCGTTATAATGCATAAGGGAATAATAAAATGAAAAACTAAAGCTAAGAGTCAATGAAAATCTTTGAAACTCGAAAAGCCAAAAAATTGTGGAGCAACTTGATAGGCTTCGTTTGAGGTGTTCCTGATTTCAAAAAAATCACAAAATTTAAATTGGAGCATCCTTAAATAATGTAGATTTGATCTGGAAAGTTTTGACACAAAATTCAACCCACAAAGTTTTTTTTTTTACTTTTTCTTTCCTTTTTTTTATTTTTCTATATTTTCACTTTTTTGATCACTTTTTTGTGGGAATTTTTTTAATATTCTAAGAGAGTTCCAAGAATTATTATGTAAAATTTAAAATCATTTGGAAAAATATTTACCAACTGAGAAATAATTTTTTCTAAAAATTTTGGGTAAAAAAAAAACTGTTGAGGCTGGTATGCTGGAAATCAGTTTATAAAAACACAAAGAACACCCAAACCACCCAAGAAACTGATATAAAATGATAAAAATCCTACGGAACATGATTGTAAGTTTTTTCCAAGACACGGGTTTGACCTAAGGCTCTAGAAAAATGAAGGTGAGCTCGAAGTTTGACACAACTTGAAACACGAACAAATCCAAGTCAGATTTAAGAATTAAAAGACTAGCAATTAAAATAAATAATTAAGAGAGAAAAAGAGAACAAGAAATTAAAATAAAATATTAGAAACAATTAAACAAAAATAGAACAAAATAAAAAAGAAACGAAACAAGATAGATGGAAAAGATAGAAAGTGGATTGTTGATACGATCTCGTTTCGTGATTGATTCGAGTTGTTTTTTTCCCGATCGTGAATTTGAGTAAGGCTAAGTTCGTTTCTACAAAATAGAAGAAAGGCTACAAACAAAAGTTTAAAAGGGAAATAGGTTTAACAACGAATGGAAAATTTGGCTAAGGGTAGAGAATGAACCAACAATAGAGATTGTTGGCCTGAGTCTCAAAGTAGCTCTTAGGTGAATGGCGGTATAGGAAAACAACAAAGAAAAGACCTCGACCCACTATCAAGAATGATAGGAACCTTGGTATATGATGAACCTCGACCCACTATCAAGGATGATAGGAACCTTGGTATATGATGGACGCCACACTATGAAAGTGATAAGTTCGAAAACAAGAAATGGATAGACGCCACAAGCTAAGCTTGATAAGTCAAATCAATTCCGTAAGAACAAAGAGAATTGCATAACTCACAATTCAAAGATTTCATATATATTCAGCAAAAAGTCCTTTTTCTAAGGCTGATTACATCTATTTATAGTGCTAGAACAAGCTAGCCGAATAGTCAAAAACATCCAACTTAATGTGCCATAAAAACTCAAGTTTTTTCGTATGCTTGAACCAAATAACTCCTTCCTTGAAGTCACTTCAATTCAGCTGATTTGAAGATCTTTAATTGCTTGAAAATGACTCTTGAGTTGTCCTTGGCCAGCTGAAGAGACACCAACCTATTAACCAACTCCTTAATGATATTTTAAAGGCTTGATTAATTCTCTTGAAAGGTCAAAAACTGCTAGTAGAAGAAAGGTTGCTGCTGAATTTTAAAGGGCATAAAAAAGCTCTTAAAAACTCCTTAAATGATGTTTAAGCCTTCTTTATAACAACCCTTTTAATTTGTAACTGAAAATAACTTGAACAACCATTTAATTCAATTTATAACAGCCTTGAGTTCTTAAGTTATGAGCTGAAAAGTCACCTGCAATTAACACATTAAAATGAGTTAATTAAACACATGAAAACACTTATTAAACATAACACACATTAATACTTACTTAAATAAATGAACTAAAACTTATGCAACATTTATTCCAAGAACTAGTTTAATTAAATAAACATAATTAAATGAACTTAACTCATGCATCAATAAGTAATCCTAGGAACTAGATTAATTAAGAACAACACTTATTAATTAAACTAAGATGAGTTGAATAAATGTCCAAGAACTCATTTATTAAACTAAGATGCTTTAAATGCATGCAAACTAAATGAACAAATGAGTTACTTAATGCAAGACTTAATTTAATGATGCAGACTTAAACTAACATGGGAGTTACTTAATGCATGACTTTATTAAATTCAAAACACATATTAATGATGTGTAAACTATGACATAAGTAAAACACAAACTAAAATAACTAAAAATTAATGAATCAAAGTCATTATTTTTTAGCAGCTAAATTGACAAACTGAAATTAGAAGCTTCATTTTGCACTTGGGCCCCTCGAGTTTGGGCCAATCTCGGTGGCATCGAGTTGTGCCTTAACATGATGCAGTTGGGATCGCATCACTTGTAGAAGTTCTAAGGAGCCTTGGAAACTAAATGAATCCACAACAACATTCAAATGACTCTAATTTCCCCTCCAAGAAAGTAAACTTGGCAAGAAAAAACATGAAGATGATCCCCTCAATTTGAAACAATTGTTAAAGCTCCTCTAAAATAAAATTCAAGAGAAATTCTTGAAAATAAAAACTCAAAGAATTTTATAAAACTCAAAAGAGAAAAGTGGTTGAATGAATAATAAATTGTGTACAATGAAGAGGCCTTTATGTAGGCTAGATAACTACATCCAAATAAAACTCTCAAGTATATTGAAACTCTAATTAACCTAAACAAGAAGTTTTAAACTATATTTTCTTGTGGACATAAAACTCCTAAATAACTTAAATTACTTTAGAATATCCAAAATTTGGAATAAATAAATAATGAAATGATAAGACCTAATAAATATAATATTGGTCTCATATATAAAAATTAAACCTAAAAATCAAACCCAATATGATTTAAACTCGAATTAAAAGCTCAAAACTCGTAATTTCTGTAATAATCTAGTCTAGAAATTCTGTTCTCACAATCTTCACTAAAACTGATACGATCTCGGTTTAGTAGTTGAACCCGAGTCGTTTAGTTCCCGATCGTAAACGAAGAAGTATATTAGACAAGAAGAAGAAAGAATATATTTGTGTTCAAAGAAGTAAAATAAGTTCGATCAAAATAAGATGTGGATTTGGCTTAAGTCAAATGGTATGATTAGTATGGTCGAATTCAGTTTAGGAATAAACAAGAAATGGTATATGGTTTAGGTACGATTTGGTATTTAGGAATTGGTACGAAATGGTATGGAAGTTGGTACGAAATGGTATGGTATTTGGTACGAATTGGTAATGGTTCAAAAAGGTCAAGAGTGAACCAACACTAAAGAAGAGTGCTGACCCGAAACTTATAGGACCAAATTGAGTTGGAAATGGTGGATAAGGACCTTGACCCAATACTTAGTAAAGTATGAACCAAAGGTATCAAAGGTGAATGCCACACTCGGGTTTAGGGAGTGATAAGTTCGAAAGAAAGACTCGGAAAGACGCCACTAGAAGCTAGATAAGTCTTACGGGTCTCAAACGAAATTTGAGAGAAAATGCCTCACAAATTTGGCAGCAATTCGTTACTTAAAATGTCAAAAGTCCTTTACAAATTGAATTTAACAACTATTTATAGACAAAGACTAGGCTAGCCGAATAGTCATATGAATGCTTAAGAATTAAGCAAATGAATTCCTTTAATGTGCTTAACTAAATTCGGCTGAATGGAGCTCCAATGGTCATCTTCTAGAATGAGCAATGAACTTAGAAGCTTGGAAAGATGCATGGCAGCAGCTAGGTTCGGTTAATGGACTTAAACAAGCTCAATTAATTGGCAACTTTTGTTGAAAAGTGATCAAGAATTAAAGAGGTAATGAGCACCCATCAAGGTGTGAAAACTCACTTTGAAGGGTCTTGGAATGTGAACACATGGAACCGAATAGCCAAAATGAATCCAAAGAATGTGAAAAGAATTAAAAGTCGGCTGAATGGTCAACTTGGGAGTAGAAAACAATAGCTTCTTTGGCCGAATGGACACCTAGGAAGCTTCAATCAGTGACCAATTTAATTTGCCAAACATGCATGTACCGTCCATTGCATGTACCGAAATTAAATACATGTAGCTAATTAATTAAATGAGAACACATTAAAATCAAGCAACAAACAACAACAAATTAATCATCATAGATTCTACTGCACCTTGACACATTAAAGATGTAATATAACTAGACAAATTAATTAACTAAGTATTAAATTCACTAAACAAGACAAATTAAATTGATGTCCGAATTTAAGTCGAAATAATTAGGAACAAGACACATTAAAATTATGTAATAACATAAAACATATTAATTTAGAATTATCACCTAATTTAATTCATGTGCATGTCAGTAACTAACTAAACTAATTTATTTAAAGACAAATTAAATTAATTCCAAAGAACTAAGAATGCATAGTCTCAAATTTTGAAATTGAGCTCAAATGAGTGAAATGAGTTCATGAAGTCGAAATGAGCTAATTGGAGCTCAATGAAATGGAAATGAGCTAATTCAGCTCGCATGCAATTGCAAACAAGGCTGAGAGAGCTGGTCTGAAAGTATGCCCGGGGCATGGTCATATCAAAAACTATGATAACTTGATTTCTCAAACATGAAATTAAGTGATTCAAAGTGCATTTCAAAAATAAGAGATAGATTTTAGAGTGCTATGCAGACATCTCAACTCAGAAATGTTCAGATTCCATCAAAAAAGTTGTTGCAAGTCAATTGATTTTCCAAACTTGAAAATTGGTACCTTCTGTGAATTGATTTTATTAAATTTCACCCCATCCATACATGTATCAACCAAACTATGATTTTTTATTTAATATTACTTTGGATTATTTTTATTTTTTTGTTCAATTTTATGAATTAGTTTAATCTAACTTTAGGTTGACTTTTTATCCAATTTTTGCATTTGTGAGACTCAAAACCCATACCTAAAAACTTTCATACCTGTATTTGTTAGTTTTTCGATTAAGGAGATAGACACTGTCATCTCATAAATTTGTATTGACATCAAGTAAAAATGACCGATTGATTTAGCATTCTACGACATACTGTTGAAAGAACTAATACAATTGATAGTTGTATTCTGTCTACTGAGGAACACAATAGCATGTCCAATTGATTGATTGGTTAGATATGTCAAGAGATATAGAAATCGGATGTAAACAACCTGCGCAGTTGAGGTCATTGATCTAAGTTTGGCACTTGTAGTTCGCAAGGCTGCTAAAGAGCTAACCCAATCACTATAAGATCAACCCTACTCCTTATACTGCTATTTATATAGTATTTAGGTGTAGGAAATTTATTTTTGGTGGATAAACAACAAGTAACTTATATAACATGCATTAGATTTATTTATTGGAAGTTTTTGACTATTTTACTATCATTATGATATATAGGTTTTATAGACAAGAAAGCTTAGGATAATTAAATTTACTTTAAAAAGAAAACTTCCCATTCTAAAAGGAAAATTTATAGCTTTTGAAGTTTTAGTCCAAACATGAGTCTTGAAAATCAAGATAGATATTTCAATTTCAATTTCAAATATACTAAGTAGCATTTTCTCTCACTTTACATGAAGTATTTTAAGCTTCAAATTGGATGACTTCAAAGCCCATATATAGAAGTTTTTTCCTAAGGAAAAGTATAGGATTTAGAGAGCACATATGTCTATTGTAAGGAATTGCTTTTGAGTGTAGTTGTCCTTTTACACCTTTAAGTATTTAGCTTGTTTACCTACAATTGGTAATGTGAGTACTAGGAGTGAGTTGACTTTAAATGTACAAAGGTGAGGTCACAATGAGCAATTGTGAGGTTAGGTTTAAGTCATTGCTTTGTACTGTGGAGTATTTAGTGGATTCATCTCTAGGCAAGCCCACACAAATGTAATATTAAGTTTGAATTGTTGGAAGTTTTATGTATCTCAAATAATTACCGAATCCCACATCCTTTAAAGAAACCTTTTAAGATGATGTTTATATATCAATGTTTTTCATTGTGCCTATAGGAGCCAAAATAAGATGATGAACATGTGCGCACGAAGATTGAGCTCGAAAGCTTTGTTTAGTTTAATTAAACCTTTTCTCCCCTTGTGCGTGATATTAGGCCCGAGTTCGAGTTTGCTTTTTCCATTTTTATTTTATTTCTATTTAAGCCAAACAAAGTTACTTGATTTTCCAACAGAATCAAATTTCTTAACGTTATTAAGATTTTCTGTTCCAACATTATTATTTTCCCAACATTATGTTTTTCATATTTTTGGCATGCATGGTACCTATAAATACATGCATGACTGCACTTTAAAATTACTCAACCTATGAATTGTTTACCTTCTCTTACAAATGCACTTTGCTTTCTCACTTTCTTTAAGCTTTCTTCTCCAATTTTAGTTGAGTGTTTAATTGGTTTGTTCTTCCTTATTCCTTGTTATCCTTCAATTAGTAGAATTTATTGTTGAATCCTGGGGGATACGCAAATCTGTGAAATATCCTTAAGGACAATGATCTTTACGCCTTAAGAAACAACTATTTGTTTTTAACCCTCAATTTTACAATAATCTTAAGGATATTTCGTACTTGGATGTTGTTTGCATCGTTGATTATCATATTTGTTATTGCTATTATTGTCGTGATGCTACTTGTTCCATGTTTCCATGAAGGTATCATGTGTCTTTTTTTACTATTTGCTTGTTGCACTATCCCAATGATATCATTATTTCTATTGTTTGAGATTTCCACACATCAATAACATGTATAAAATGGGGTAAGATCTAAATATTTCTAAAAAAAAATAAAATTGATTTAATTTTGGAAAATAAAATATTGATCACATATAAAATAAGTTATTTCTACGATTAATTGTTTGATTTTATGTTGCATAAATTTATTTATTACTATTGAACACTAATGGGCCTTAAATTGAAGTTTAAGAAAGTGAAATTCTTAATATAATAATAATGTGAATCTATTATGGACTTGGATAATTTTAATTTTACCTTTAATATGGGTTGGACCAAACCTTGGATTTTAAAAGAAAACTGAAGTTTTAATAATAAGATATTAAATCGTAACTATGATAATAAATTTTTTACCATGCTATCGTATTTGATTGAGTATGCAAATTTAATGCATTTACTTTGAATTGCATGTTTGTGTGTGTGTGTGTGTGTGTGTGTGTGTGTGTGTGAATATATATATATATATATATATATATATGAGTTGAATTTATTTTAAACATGATTTATGATGAATATATGGTTACAAGCCTAAAATAAAATTTTGAGGAAATAAAGAAAGAAGGAAATTCATTTGTGTTACAAATCCCTAGTTGGTTGCTGGAAATAAGTGTGATAGTGTGAAAGTGCATGTCTAGAAACAATTCTAGCTAGTAAAGACTTGGTACTTAAGAGTGTCATGTACACCACCTCTCTTTCCTAGGAACCTACTTGGTGCTTCATTCATCAACTATGCTTGCTATTCTAGTATCCAAATGTGATGACAAACTGAGCCACTATATAGCTCTCTACAAAAATCAATAATAGATAAATGATGATCCTGTTAAGCTAAATGTCAATTTGGTCGAAGCAAATGATGTAATTGTGTGATCATTTCTCAGGTCAATATTTTAACTAATGTGAAAGAGTAGGGGATAGATAGTGGTGCCACTCAGCTAATTAATGGTAATCAAAATACTTTCGTGACATTCTCCCAAGTGGAAAAAGGAGAAGAGGTTGGTTGTTTATCTTAGAAACTCTTGAGATTGCACATTTTGCTCGAAAAAGACAAGGTTTTATTCAAACTTACATCTAGAAAGATCTTATCCTAAGTGAGGTGCTTCATATTCTAATATTTAAAACCAATTTGGTTTCCGTTGGATTATTAGGAAAAGTTGAAGTGAAAGTTTCCTTTGATTGTGGCAAAGTCATGATGACTAAAAATATACTTTTGTGAGAAAAGACTTTTATAACTATATACTATTTGTTGTTTGATTTAGAAATTATTAATGATAATATTTGTTTGTCTACTTGTCTTATTGGTATATCTTGATCTATGTGGCATGTTAATAATGAAATTTGTGAACATATGGAGTGGTGTAATTGAAATAAAATTAGGGCATTAAAATAATTACTAAAATGGGTGATTATTAATTCAAATATACTTAAAAATTATTTGCATATTATTTGTGTTTTAGATTCCTTATATGAAAATAATGAGACACTTGTTTTGAAGATTATTGTTTCTAACTTAAAATGTATGAAAATGTGGAAGTGTCTAAAGATTATGTCTTTTGATCTTAAGAAAAGAATATGAATTTGATTGCAAGTTCATTGACTATCTTTGAACATAGTGTTGCATATATATTTCTTGATGTAAATAGTAATTGTTAATTGCATAAAATTAGTTAATTATGTTGCTGGAAGTTGATAATTAAATGGAATTATTATTTTTATATCAAGAAATAAATTGATCAGGCTTTAAACGCGAAAAGGCTAAAGTAATGGATTGATCGTTGTCTTGATTTTGACTTCGTTTTTTTATCAGGTAAGTTCATTTAATATGAAATCAATTATATTTCTAATTGTTTATGAATGTTAGAGCTTAAATGATATAAAATTACTAATATTAAATTGATTTTTTGATTGAACTGGAATTATAAAAAAGTTACGAAAATGATAATTCCTGATATCAATGGAGATAGGCTGCACTTGTACTTAAGTCCATAGCGAGGCTAAGGCAACTATTCAGGTGTAAGATCATGGTTGGACCATGGCAGTGTATATGTAAGACTATAACTGGACTATGGCATCATGATGATAAGATCATAGCTGGATTATGGCATCTTGATGATAAGAGCATAGCTGAGCTATGACATTCTAATGATAAGACCATAACTAGGTTATGGCACTATGAACATAAGACTATGGCAGGGCCATGGCAATGCACATGTAAGACAATAGTTGGACTATGACACAATATGAAATGTGTACCGGAATTTCAATTGTGATTCCAGTATGCGTTGCATGGAAATACATGAGGATCTAAATGCGAGGTGTGAAATGGTAAACGGTTCATAGTATATATGTGTAAAGGTGGTAAATGTTGTATTATCATTATATGTTAAAGAGATTACGCATTGTGATAGTAAGAAATTTGAATGTATTGAAATATGGAAAATTAATTTGAACTAATGTTTGAACATTACTCACGTGTTGTGAGCTATGATTGACAGGAATTATGATAATAACCTTGTTGACAGGAACTCTGTTCATTTATCTTGTTATTTGAATTATTATATTTAATTAAGTAAGTTTTATCGTTTAATTGACGAACTTGCTACGCTTTATGAAAGCTTACTTGTGTCTTTGTCTTTTCCTTGTAGAACACGTTTTTTGGAAATCGGTGAATCAGATAAACTCGAAGTATTCACACTATCTAGGGATCTTTTGGTAGATTTTGAATTCTATTTGGTTTATATGGCATGTAATAGGGGAATTTGGTTATGGTCTGTAATAGTTCCTAAATACTTATATTGTATAGTTGTGTACATATGATGTTGCGGTTTGAATAACATTGTTAGGTATGCATGCTTAATTTTAAGCTTAAGCATAATGGATGAATGTAATATAATAAGATTGACTTGAGTTAAGTATCACATTTTGAAATTCATTATAAGTCATTAGAAGCATGTTTGTAGTTTGTATATGTAGTTAAGGAAATGAATTGTGTGAGTGTTGTATCGTGGTGCCATTGATGACACATTGGTTAAGTTTTAGGTTGATTGTCTTGACATGCTTCGAGTGTCATTCAAATCCATTTTTCAGGTCTTATACTCATTTGTTGAATGTTGGTTTAGGTACCAAAGCATTTGGATATGAAATGAGCAAGTTTTGGGTCATTTTTAGGCACACACGGCCTAGGACACGAGCTATCACACGACCATGTGCCACACACGGGGAACCCACACGGGCATGTGCCCTGAATGTATTAAGTGCAGATTTCATATGGGTTAACACACGGCTGTGTGTCTCAAAAAAGTTCCGAGCATAGTCTGACACACGACCTACGACACGACTGTGTGACCCAACATTGGCCTGCAATACGGTCCTTGATTGTTCTTAAACATTTTTAGGGCATTGAAAGCTCGATAAGACCCATAAGAGTATGTTTTATTTCGATCTTAATTATTTATGAAATTTTGTTAATTAATTTGGTAAACTTGATGCTATCTGTTATTGATTGTTCTAAATTGTACAGTAAGACTTTGTAACCATAATCTGACAACGAAAGTGGTTTTGGGTGTTACACACATCCATCAACCATGTTGCCTTGGGGTCCCATGATTAAGTAGTAAGAACATGGATTACATCCAATCAGTTCGTGAATTTTAATTTTTAAGACTCCACATGAACTAACAACTGTTTAACGTTTGACCATCATCTCTAGCTTAAATATCATTTCTTGGGAAACTATTTAATAAGAGATGATCTTGAGTGCGTAACCATTGACTCAACACCCATCATTATAATGCTTTCATTTGTATGTCATTTTGGGACAATCTCTCTGAAAGTCATCGATGACTAGTTGTCCTTAAAAGGAAATCTCATCTAGTGAACTCACATGACAAAGTTTACCTTGGGGTGCGCCAGGGTAGGGACCGGCTCGAAACTTTATCATACTATCACTTAAGGACCATCAATGGAGGTCGCAGGTCTTGTTTAATGACCTTCTCTTACTCAATATTTTAAAACCATGCAAGGTTTTTTTTTATCCCAAATTTCTAGAGTGATAATACAATAGTCCTAGTGGCATTCTTGCCTATTCTAAATGACATCCTTCCAATTTATGCATGGCATGCTGTGACAATTTTATAATATTTACATTCATTCACTAGAATCAATCAATCATAAAAATAAACAATTTTGATTCTACGTAGTTTTTCTTTTAAGGGAAAAATTGAAGAAGTGAATGCGAACTATGCACCAGGTAAGGTCCCAAGAAAGGGAGGTGAGTCAAAATTGGCTGCTTAAAAACCAAGCCTTTCCTAGCCAGAGCCAATCCTAGACATGCACCTTCTCATCACCACACTTCTTACAGTTATCGAATAACCTAAAGAAGTAAATATAATAATACAATACATGTATTTTCTCATTACCACAGTTTTTATTTTTAATCGATCAACTGTGGATCATCTCATATATATATCACAATTATAACATTACATAATATAAATATTATAAACAATTGTAAAATAGATATATAAGGAGATAGGTAATTAAAATAAAATTGTCAGCCATTGTTTCCATGGTTCTATTTTTAGAAAACAAATGAAAAAAATAAAATTACATAATTTTTCACCACAAGGCATTCCTTGGATCTTCAACTGCCATTGCATATTTTCCTCGTCATGGAATCCTTTTGGAAAAATTAGATTTAAGTCCTATGTCCGTTTCAGACTCACAAGAATTCTATGAATTTTAAAAAAACCTATATGGAGATGATAGTCCACGGTTTATTTCTTAAGAACCACTACCTCGTCATAAAACACTTATATAACAAGTATATAATATCGCATCCATTCCCATATACAACTCAAAACATGCATAAGATCTAATGAATGTCACTATTTATATAATCAAATCATTCAAGAAGAAGAGAATTTTATTTTGATTATTTGTTTATACTTATAGATAAAATACAACCTGGCTTTGATACAAATTGTTGGAAAAAACGGGTTTGGAAAACACAGCGAAAAATAAATTTAGGAAAAAACCAGAGTTTTAAAATTTTTTCCAAAACAAGATCTTGGTTGTGATGTCTAAAGTAATAAACATTTAATCAAAATTTTATCTTTTCGATTTGTCTAGGATGAGCATTTCGACGAGTAGTCTTCTCCGCTATCTTTAAGCTCACATCTGCCGAGTGTCGGCTCGATTTGAATCAGAAAATTTTTCACAAAAATTACCAGTGGGGTAATTTTGCAATTTCGCTAAACTTTTAGGTCAAGTTGTAAATTTTCTAGAATAATCTCTTTAGAGAATTTTCTCTCTACAACTTTCTATTGAATTCAAGTGTGTGTATATAATGACCCAAGACATTCTTTATATAAGGAGAGTTTAGAGAGTTCAACTATGATTAAACTTAATCACTTTAATATTAAATTAATATAATATTTATCAAGATAAATGTTAGATTAGATTTAATATTAAATCTTATTAAAATAATAGAATGTTTATCTATAAGATAAACATTAAATTAAATTTAATATTAAGATAATCACTTTAATGTTAAATTAATAAAATACTATTAAGATAAGTATTAAATTGAATTTAATATTAAACTATTAAAATAATATTATTTTTGGAATAATTAATCTGAAATCAAATTCTCCAGTAGAATTCCAGTAGGAGTGTAACTCTTCCATTGCTTAACCATCGATGAACAATTATTGCCAGCCACCAGGATGCCGTTGCCGCAGCCATCGGCACCGCTGTGTCTGGTGATATAGGTGCGACACCCTTACGGCACCCTGAGCCAGTTCGGCTGCTTCCAGTTTAGTTCGAGTCAATGATGACCCGACCGGTTCGGTTTAGCCACTGGTTGGACCGTCAACCCGGTTTCACATACCAGACCCGGTTTGACCAGTTTTTGGATCTCGACTCAGTTTTGGGCTCCCAGGCCCAATTTATGATCTCAAGTCCAATTTTCAAGTTCAATTACCCATTGGGTCAATTGTTTGACTTGAAAATTAACTTCCAAAAATATCATATTAATTTTAATTGACTTGTTTAATTTAATTTTACTTGATCAAAATTAAATTTTCCAAGAATCATTTAGATTTTCCAAATTAATTTTTCAAGAAAATTCTTTAATCAAATTCTCCAGTTGAATAATTCTTACAACCGCCTAATTTAATTCTACATCGAATAAATCGACTCAATTAAATTATTCCCAAAGTCGTAGAATTTTCTTCTGATTTAAATGCAGTCTGACTGAGCTTTTGTTGAGCTAGCGGAGGGACTTATCAGACATATACAATTAGGCTCTAGTGATTGCAATTATGTCTAGAAGCATCATTCTGATAATTCGCAATTACTTAATCATAGAGTCAATCCACAAGAAGTACAATGATTTAAAACTCTTTATTGTATACTCTTTACAAAAGCAACTCATCCAACTGCTTTGTCCAATGACCTCGTCATGTGTGTGTTACCCTCATACGATATCATTGATTTCTTTGAGTGAAACCTATTCACTAAATACAATCCTATTTTATCTCATTGTCACCATTGTGTCTTCTTAATAATTAATATGATCACTGTCAACAAATGACTGTAATAAATTGTTAATTCGAGAATAAGCAACCCGTGGCCACGTTTCATATTTATCAATCCACACAATGCCAATTAGAAGATATTATTAACTCTTCTAATTGAGCTATGAATTCCACTGTTGCTAGTAAAGCCATGTAATACACAAGCCATGTACCCAACATACCGACTATGGGCTCGATTATCTTTAGAGCATAAGCCTCCACTTATATCAAAGCACATGGGTTGCATACGCATGGTTAGTGACTAACTTAGGATTTAGGTAAATCACACCATGAACGTAACAAGTGAATTAATTCACAAATGGATTCAAAATTAATTCATCTTGGGTCCAGTCCAATGTATCATTCTACCAATGAATACATCTATGTCTTTACTCATGGAGTCAACTGCTTTGAAAGCCAAGATTAGCCATCTCCCTAATTGGAATTGTAGATGACATATAATCCTTCTTAGCATTTGAATCAAATGCTCACTTTGATTTTTTATGGGATTACGGACTCATTTAGATTATCTACTGAAGTAAATTGTCTTTCTCTCAATGTAAAAGTTCTTTACAATGCCACTTATCTTCAATTTGAACTTTAGACAATCAATGATCTAATATTTGCTTGTCACAATTTGGCTATGCATGCAAAATATAAAAGACAGAAAATATAAAAGACATAGTAGTGAAATGTGAAATTAACTTTATTTATTTATTCATCATTTAAATAAACAGAAAATAATTACATGTTTATTACAATATGGGCACATTTCCCAACATACTAGACCCTCTGAACTTCTTCCAAACTCTAAACGAGCATTTGATGTCCCCATCAAATATCTGAGAATCCATTTAACTGCTTGCCAGTGTAATTTACCGGGTCTAGCCATGTATCTACTTACAACACTAACAAAATATAAAATATTAGGACGAATGCAAACCATTGGATACATTAAGCTTCCGACTGTACTAGAGTAAAGAACCAATGACATATACTTTTCTTTGTCTTCGGTTTGTGGTGACTCTAAAGCCAAAAGTCTTAAGTGTGCATCTAAGGGAGTAACCGATTTTGAATTTCTCATTTCGAACTGCTCGAGGATCCTTTCGGTGTACCTTTGCTGTGACAAGAATATCTTTCTAGAGTATCTATCTCTAGAAATTTCCATTCCTAGAATTTTCTTAGCTACACCAAAATCTTTCATCTCAAACTTAGAAATAAGCATGGTTTTTAATTGGTCAATTTTAGATGAATCTTTAGCTGCAATTAACATATCATCGACATAGAGAAACAAGTATATAAGCAATCCATCATCAAGACGATACAAGTACACACAAGTATCATATTAACTTCGTACAAAACCAATGCTTTTCATAAATGAATGAAACTTCTTATACCATTGGCAAGGAGACTACTTCAGGCTGTACAAAGATTTATGTAGAAGGCAAACATCATCCTCCTTGCCTTCAGTCCTTAAGCCTTCAGGTTGCTGCATGTAAATCCCCTCCTTCAGATCACCATGAAGAAATGCAATCTTCACATCTAACTGCTCCAATTCAAGGGTTTTTAATGCAATAAGGGATTTTAATGCCCGAATGGACGTGTGTTTCACAACAGGAGAGAACACATCATGAAAATCAACTCCCTCCACTTGACTATAGCCTTTTGCAACAAACCTCGCCTTATATCTAGTCTCACTTGGACCCGATCCTTCTTTCTTTTTGAACACCCACTTGCAACCAACTATTTTTTTCCTGTGGGTGGTTTTATGAGTTCCTAAGCATCGCTCTTTTAAAGAGACTCCATCTCCTCTTCCATTTCCACGAGACATTTACTTGAATCAGGAGTTTGAACCGCCTCAAAATAATTGGAAGGATCGACTAAATCAATACTCTCTGTAACACTTACTACATATGCCACTAAATTTACGTGACAGTATCTTTATGGTGGCTTAATTTCTCGTCTTTTCCTATCCCAGGCTAACTTATAATTTTGTAGTTGAGATGTAGAAGGAGTTAGAGAGTCGGATGGAGCCTCTAATTGATTTAAAGTGACTTTAGTGCCCATCTACAGTTTCAAAACAACTTCAACCTTACATATATCGTGATTTCAGCCTGATGTTGTCACGTCGCAAAATCCCTCGTCACGACGTAGGCTCTGTTAGTCATGTTGTTGTGACATTACTGGTTTTTTCATCGTGACATCATTTTCTATTTTCAGCTCAGACTCCACCTTGTCTATGAAACTTTATTTTGTTTTGTCGTTAAGATCAGATGACTCCTTTCCTATATGAAACATTTCAGTTTCATCAAATATAACATCTCTACTAACATTTGTTTTATTTGTTTCTGGGCACCATAACTTAAAACCTTTAACACCGGTGGTAAAAACCAGAAAAATACATCTAACAACTCTTGGTTCAAGCTTTCCCTTATTGATTTGTGCATAAGCGCGACAACCAAATACTCTAAGGTTAGAGTAATTTGGAGGATTAGTCGACCATATCTTTTCAGGAACCTTTCCATCCAATGCTTGATGTGGAGACCTGTTCACCAAATATCCTGCCAGGTTAACGGCTTCTACCCAAAACCCCTTTTCTAAACCTATGTTGGAAAGCATGCATTGGGCACTCTCAAGTAGAGTTCTATTCATTCTTTCTACGATGTCATTCTGCTGTGGATCAATAGTCATTAAACTTAATTGAATAGAACTCGAGGCTATTATCCGTCCTTAATCATTTGACAGACTTCCTAGTTGTTTCTCCAGTAAGGTCTTCCACTACTTAAAGGTCCTGAAAACATCATTCTTGTGTTTTACAAAATAGACCCAGACCTTTCTAGAGTGGTCATGGATAAAAGTCAGAGGATATTTGCTGCCTCCTTTGGAAGTGACTTGAGTTGGACCTATTAAATTAGAGTGAATGTAGTCAATGGTGCCCTTCGTCTTGTGCTCCGTAGAACTAAAACTGACTCGAGTCTATTTCCTATAAACACAATGTTCGTAGAAATCTAATTTTGCAACTCCTGCTCCTGGAAGAAGACCTCTTTTATCCAAAATGGTCTCCCCCTTTTTTGTTCATATGGCCAAGTCCTATATGCCATAACTGGGTTAACACTGATTTTGAGTCTGCTGGAATTCGTCCCTATGTCATGACTTTCGTGTTTCCTCATCACGACGTGGCATTGATTTTGGCTCTATCTCTTTGATCTTTAAGGAAGTCGTTGTTGCTCTAGTCACAGTTGATCCTTGTAGAATATACAGGCTACCGACTTTTTAACCCCCTATCAAAATGAGAGCACCATGAGATACCTTAATGTTATTTGACTCGATGACGATCCTACAACCATTTGAGTCTAGAATACCCAAAGAGACAAGATTTTTCTTCAAGTCAGGCACGTGTCTGACATCTGACAGTGTTCTAATTATCCCGTCGTGCATTCTGATCTGATTTGTGCAAATGGCGATTATTTTTTAGGGTGAATTGTTCCCCATAAGCATAACTCCATCTTCAATTGAACTATATGTGCTAGTCATTGTTAGGACACATATGATAGGAACATCCTGAATCCAAAATCCACTTAGACGTAAGCTAAGACCTTTCAGTCGTAGACACTAATAATAAATAATCTTCTTTGTCCTCGGCTACACTAGTGTCAACTACCTTAGCTTTCTACTTCTGTTTCTTGTTGTTTTTGACAACCCTTCTATTTTTCTTTTGGAGTTTATAACATTCTGCGTTAATGTGACCTAACTTTTTGTAGTAGCTATAGGTCTTGTCTCGGTTCCTTGACCTCGATTTCAACCTAGATCTTATTTGGCCCGAATCTTTAGACTATTTCCTTCCTCTAGCAACCAAAATCGAGGGTCACCCATCTAGTTTGTTCTTCGAGCCTAACTCACTGTCAAGTTTATCCTTGCTCAATAAGTTTCCCTTCACGTCTTCAAATGAGAGCCTCTCTCTTCCATAAATCAGGGTTTCCTTGGAAGTTTTATATGAAGAGGGCAAAGAACACAACAATAGCATAGCCTAATCTTTATCATTTATAGTCTCGACATTCTTCAAGTCTTTCAGGAGAATAACAAATTCAATGATGTGAGCCCTAATAGACTCACCTTTGACTATATGAAATGTGTATAAGTGTTGTTTCAACATCAAACTATTTGCCAAAGACTTTGTCATGTAAAGGGCTTCTAATTTCTTCCAGAAGGCAGGAGTCATTTTCTTTGTGAGCACCACTTGCAACATGTTTGTAAGACATAGCTAAATTATAGATAGTGTCTTCTCATTAAACTCCTCCCATCCTATTTGATTGCTTTCGCGGGCTTTTGCTCTGTAACGACCTTCTTCAGACCGTTCTCAACTAGAATTGTCGTCATTTGAACTTGCTATAAACTAAAATTTGTGATCTCATCATACTTCTCGATATCATATTTCATTGTCGTGATCTCTAAATGAGTTGAATTCAAAATCCAAACCAAGCTTTGATACCAATTTTTTGGGGATAAACCTGAATTAAGCAACGAACAAGAATGAATAGAAAAAATTGAACACAAATATTTACGTGAAAAAACTCCTTTAAAAAGGATAAAAGATCATGGGAAAAGAAAACTTCACTAAAAGACAAATCAATGAAAGAGAGTACAAGATGGAAAAAAAATCAAAACGAGCCTTTAAATCCCAAAAAATACAAAGCTCTCTCGCTAAACAAAAAATTCCCTTAAACTCTCTTTTGTTGTGTTGTTACCTTGACTTTTCTAGGTTTGCTAAAAACCCTATTTGTAGGCTGAAATTTGTGGACTAATATGATTATAATATCCCTATAGTTATTAGAGTTTGACTGGGAAAAGATAGTAGAGTGTAACTAGGAGAAGAAACCTGGTTAAGTGGGAAACACATTACCATGTTGAGACGTCATATGTCGCGTCGTCGGGACGTCAGATGTCGCGTCGTCAGACGTCGATTTCTTCTCGGTAAGACATCGCGTGTCACGTTGTCGAGACGTTAACTCTTCCTCATGGCGACATCGACTCTGTTTTCGTCTAAAATGCGATGCACACTCCACAATAAATCAATAACTACATGGAATATTCTTAGAATTTAACATTTTAATTTATAATTAATTTTAATTTTTATAATATCAAAATAAATATTTTATATTTAAAATAGTAAAAAAACTTAAAATATTTTATATAAAAAATTACTTTTTCTAGAGAATGTTGTATAAAAATTATTGATTATTTTCTATTTACTTGCAAAGTTTTATAAAAACGACTTAAGTTTTACTATATAATGTCTAAAAGTCATATAATAAAAAGACCAAAAATCTAAAATTTAAAATTAGTGTAAAAAGAATAACTTAATGAACCTAGGTAGTTAATATCATACCAATAGATGCACCAAGAACTATTTTGGATCTATCGCAATTTTGAAAAATATTTTATATATGCATTTAAAACTATGTACAAATATCAAATAATGAGATTAAATAAATAATAAATATAAAATACTCACCAATTATATAAAGTAAGCAAAAATTATTGCATAAATTAAACAATAAAATTATCTCATACAATATATATAACAATTCATAATTTAATAAATTTAAAATAATGAATAAAGAATAAAAATTAAAATTAAAATAATTTTTGTACTATTTAATACATCATATTTTAATCAATACATGTAAAATCAACTAACACGCATTAATATAAAATAGAACTTGTTTCAAAACAAAACTTAAAATTTATTATTTCGATTTACTACTAAAACAGAATATTCTAATCGGTAGCAATGATACCGAAAGAATTGACTAAAATGAATCAAACCAATAAATTTAAAAAATTTAAAAGTTCTATCCAAATGAACCAAATTCACTCCTAGTAAACACTTCTGCTTCCTTCAGGCCACAGTACCGATGCTTTGTCTCTTGTTTTCTCCTTGCACGCGGGGTGGGCCACATGTTGGATACAGATCACATCTTGCCATATTGGTGCCATCTTTTGCTTTTCCCAGTTAAGACTTTTATTTTAATATATTACTAGAATGAATACCGGCATTTAGGGCCGGTAAACCGGTGGACTTGGGTGGATTGACTTCTAACTTATTTTGAATTGGAATTTTTTCGTAGAATTTTTTAAGTTTGAGATTTTTTTTATTCGGGTTTTGATCGAGTTGGGCGGACTCTAACAATTTTAAATAATTTTTAATTATATAAGTTATAAATATTTTAATTTTGAATGAAATAATTCATTTTACTTTTTTATATAATGACAATACATTTTAAATTTGTCTGAAAAAGTATGTAAATTTTATTATTCTATGATATTATACTAATTAATGAAAATATTTTTATTATTCATTGTTATATTATATTTACAATTGAATAATTTTTATCTTATTAAATTTATAAACTTAATATCGATATTTTAAAAGATTTATTTCAAATCTCAAATATATTATACTAAGCCCGAACCCAAATAACACACTCATTATTACCCAAACTCAAAATAAACTAATTATAACCCAAATCTCAAATCCAAAATAGAAAGATATTAAACCCTATAACCAGATACAATTTATAAAAGTTAAACAATCTAATTTAATAAAATAATATTTTATTAAGATAATAAATTTTGATAATATTCTATGTATTGCTAATTATAATTATAAACATGTATTTTAATATACTAAATTACACATAACTATTGATGCTATATCTTTTATTATAATCTATAATATAAAATAGTTATATATATTAATACTTATAAAATACTATATCACATATTATAATAGTAAAGTAGTACATAATATATTAATTATTATTATATTGGTTGAAATATGCTCTGAGTCCCTATACTTTTCATACATTTGAAATAAAGATTGATGAAGTTATTAAGATAATAACTTTTTGTACAAAGGGAGACGGAAGTGTTTGACGGAATAGTGGATGTAGTAAAAAAATCACATTTGAGAACAAACCTTCGGGATTTGTTTAGCCAAGACTCTTATAGCTAGAGAGTTCTTTGGGAAACATATGGAGGGCACAAGAATGCAAAACATGACTCATATACTTCACTAGGGCAAGTGGGAGACTTTTGGATATGATGCCCTAAGAGTAGTATTTTCGTTAATATACACTTGTCTATGTATGAAGCCTGAGTTCAAATAGATAAGGAATTGAAAGTTGGTGCTTTTGGTGTACGAGTTCTGTATGTAGCGTCATTCACAACAGTGAAATTCATAGCCCAAAACATGGGTAAATGATATCCTCTCATTGGCATTACATGGTTGATGAAAAGTAAATGTGGCATCCGTCATTGTGATGGATGATTTGATCACTATTTGATAGTGATTGACTTTCCAAAATGGGAGATGTAATGGTTACCATGAGATAAAACAAGATCATATTGGGAGAACATATATTATCCCAAAGATATCAAGGATATCCTATGAGGGTAACACACTTATGACAAGATTATTGGACGAGCACTAAGTAGTTGTTTTCGTAATGGTATGCCATTGATGAGAGCTCAATAACGATACTATAGTGGAATGACTTTGTGACTAAATGAGTTTATAATTAATAGGAGAAAAGTCGAAACTTAATCATAAATTAGTTGAACCTCAACCAAATATATCCAATTGGTCCCTCTACTAGCTCGTTGAAACCAGAAATAAATTGCGTGTTTGAATAAAAATAAATAGAATGAATAAAAAAAGAGAAATTGGAAACATTTAGGAATGATTATGGTTTTCTCCAAAATGGAGAAATGAAATAATTTGGAAATGAATGTAGGTTTCCAAAAATGAAAATGGAAACAAAAATGGAAACTTGCAATCTTATATAGGATTACTTAAAAAATTATGGAAGAATGAGTTTATGTTTTTGGATTGTTTTGAAGCCCGAAAATGAAAATAAATCATTCAGTCATAGTGAACATGTTGAGTTGTGACATATTGTTTGAATTTTCTTGAAATTTTACTGAGGGTAAAATTATCAAAATTTTACAGAGGTAAAATTAGGGTGAGAAAATTATTTAATATGTAGATATTAAATTTTATTTTTGGAAATAGAAAAACTGAATCGGGTTGGATCATATTATAGAGTACTAGGTCAAAAAAGTTCAGGAAGTACTCGTAATTGGACCTGATGTGAGAGTGGCCCAAAACCCCTCTTGTAAAGAGGTGGGACGACAAAACTTTAGTATCTTTAAATAGGGTTGCCGCCCTCTATATCCTAGATAAACTAGGATATTTTTTTTCTAGTGGAAATAAACTTCTACAACTTTATAAGGTTTCTAGCTTTTCTTTCTATAATAGATGTCACTAGTAAAGCTATTCATATAATTTTCGAGAGATTATTATTCTGGGAACTTACTTGGGGATGCCATTGTTTCATCGTAGGGTGACATCAAACACTTTCAAGTTTTTATTGGATAAAATTCAGGGAAAGCTAGATAGTTGGGATGCTAAAATGCTTTCTATTGCAAGTAGGGTGACACTTGTGAGGTCGTTTCTCATTTTGATCCCTAATTTCTTTATGCAAACCGTCAAAATCCCTCTTAGTACCTGTGTAGAAATTGAAAAGATTACACGAGGGTTTATTTAGGGTAAGGATAGAGGGAGGCATATTAAATGGGTTTAGGGTCAGATTACTGTCAACCACTCACTAATGGTGGACTTGGTCTTCGTTGTCTTAAAGAATAGAATGATTCCTTCCTTCTTAAGTTTGGGTTCAATCTTCTCACAAATAATCAAGCGTTGTGGGTGAAGCTTCTCCATGCCAAATATAAAGTTAAGGATGTCTGCCCTATGGATATTTCAAGGTGGTTCTGTTCATTTGTTTGAAGGTTTCTTTTGAAGGTTTGGCCAATTTTACGCCAAAGCCTTGCTTGGTCAGTTGGTAATGGTAGCCTTATCAAGGTTTAGACTGACAATCAAATTCCATAAATTAGACCTTTAATTAATTCTTGTTAAAATATCGAGCTTATTAATATGGAGACTACTTTAAGGGAGGTTACGTACGTAGATGGTAGTTGGAATTGGAATTGTTGGTGATGTATGGTTGATGGGAGTATTATTCCCTATATTGAAGGTATTTTGCCTCCAAGTCCTTTTATTGGGCAAGATGAACTGATTTCCAAATGGTCTAATAACGGGAAGTTTACTGTTAAATTTGCGTATAACTCTTTGTTGAAGAATCTTTTAAATCCAGTGGATAACAAATGGAAATTGGCTTGGTCCTTTGCTGGCCCTTAACATGTTAGACAGGTTCTTTGGTTGGGGCTCAAGGAACGCTTGTTGACGAATGCCAAATGGTTCAGATGAGGTATGGTCAGTAACCCTTCTTGTTTACTTTCTGGTAATGCTAAAGAATCTATCATCCATTGTGAGAGACTATGGTAAGGCTTGTTGTAGTGCAGAAACAAATTATCCCTAAGAGGGTGTCAATGTAATTTTTTTCGCCTCGTTGTTGGAGTGGATCTCAATGAATTTAAGGAATGATTTTGTTTTAGATTTTGCGGAGGTGGAGTGACAATCTCTTTTTGGTATTATTTGTTGGAAATTATGGAAATAGAGAAATTTGTGGATATTCCAAGGAGAAGCTTTTGATTTATGTCACATTATTCAATCTTCATGGTGCTTACGAAATCTATTAAGCAAAGTCCTATGTCCTCTGCTAGTAATATCACGAGACAGAGACAATATAGAGAATGGAAACCTCCACCTTTGGGGTACATTAAGTTAAACACGAATGGAACGAGACCTCAAATTGGGGGTTTGCTTCAACTGCAATAGTGACAAGAGATAATGTGGGTAGATGGCTTGGAGGAGTTGGGAGGAACATTGGTAGGTGTAGTGTTGAGCAGGCTAAACTTTGGGCAATTTATGATGGCCTTACTCTAGCTTGGGATGTGCAATGGGATAATATTATTGTTGAAACATATTGTGCTCAAGTTATCACTACAATTTCGGATAAGACTCGTGGACAGTCGAAGGGATTTGTAGGTGGTCATACAGAAGGTTTCAAGAAAAGATGCTATAGCTCATACTTTGGCTGGTGTAATGTGAAATCTCTCGTATGGTACAAAAATGTTTGAGGAGATTCTGACAGAAATCATTGAGTAACTTCAGATAGATAGGCAGCTTGTTTGTAATGAAATTGGTTTATCTTTATGATTGATATCTATTATTCCCTACCAAAAAAATATAAATAATGTAATTTGAAATTATGTCATACCCATTCTGATGGATTCACCTTTAATTACCTTAATTGACTCCTTTCTTCATTTAAATAAAGTAATTATTTACAAAATGAAGTAAATAAATAAATTCAATTACCATAAATTTATGGATTCACCTTTAATTACTTCGATGGAGTCTTTTCTTCTTTAGTGCATGTAGTATAAAAGAATTGATGAGATGCAGTTTTTCAAAAACCTAATGTAATCTGAGACTTACCGATTTTGGGTATATTCATTTTTAAATATTTTAATTCTTATTTCTCTATGTTTTATCTAAAGTTTTAGATTGTAAAGATTTTTTGTATATTTATTATTAAAAATTTAAGTCTTTCAACTTATAGGGTGGAAATTTCGAAAATTTTTGACAATAATTTTTATGAAATATTTAACAAAAATATAATATTTTTTGGAAAAGATTCATTAAAAAAATTATTTTAATAAATTTTCATTCGTTCTATAAATATTTTTGGAATATTGGACCCTAGTCATGGGAAGGGAATAGACCTGTCCATGGGTCAGGTGACCTGACCCAGCTCGAAGGTCTGCCTGAAAAGTGGGAGGGTTTGGGTAAAAATATAGGCCCGAAAATTGGGCTTGAGCCAAAAAAATAGGGCCTGTTTAGAAAACGGGTTGGGCCTCGGGTAAGGCTTTTTTGGCCCAAGGCCTAGCCCCGACCCGTGTAACACCCCTTACCCGAGACCGTTGCCAGAGTCGATCATGAGGCGTTATCTAACTTAACTTACTAGTTCGGAGCATAAAAAATTGCTTTTAGAATTAATTTCACTATTCACAACAAAACTGTCCACCTGCCCGACTATCACTAATTTAATTATAACTCTAGTTACGAAACTCAAAATTTAAATCTGTAAATTTTCCCATAGCCTCCTCTGTTTCCCATGTTGCCTCTTCCACTCCATGTCGTTGCCATAACACTTTCACTAAAGCAGTTTCTTTGTTTCTCAACTATTTCAATTCTTGTGCTAAGATTCGAATCGACTCTTCTTCGTATCAAATTTCCATTTCAGTCGGTGAAATCACATGCGATGGGTCTGATCGATATCGTCTCAACATAGAAACATGAAACACATTATGAATCTTTTCTAATTCCGGTGGTAAAGAGAATCGATAAGCCACTGGACCGATTCTTTCTATTACTTCATATGGACCAATAAATCTTGGACATAATTTACCTTATTGCCAAATCTCAAAATTTTCTTTCATGGAGACACTTTCAAAAATACTTTATCACCCACTTGAAATTTAATCTCTTTTCTTTTCAAGTTCGCATACGACTTTTGTCAATTTGATGTAGCTTTCAAACAATCACGAATTATCTTCACTTTTTCTTCTGTTTCTTTTACCAAATCGACTCCATGCAATCGATTTTCATTAAGTTCGGTCCAAAATAATGGAGTCCGACACTTTCATCCATACAACGCTTCATAAGGTGCCATTTTTATGCTCGATTGATAACTATTATTATATGCAAATTCCACCAAAGGTAGATATCTTTCCCAATTACCTTCAAATTCCAATACAGAACATCTCAACATGTCTTCGAGTACTTGAATTACTCTTTCAGACTGTCCATCGGTTTGGGGATGGAATGTTGTACTAAAGTTCAATTTAGTACCCAATTCCTCTTATAACTTCTTCCAAAACCTTGAAGTAAACCGTGGATCTCGATCAGATATAATAGACATAGGCACACCATGTAATCGGACTATCTCAGCAATATACAATTCAGCTAACTTGTCAAGTGAAAAATTCATCCACACAGGAATGAAATGAGCCAACTTAGTCAATCAATCAATTATCACCCAAATTGAGTCTTTCTTTTTCGGTGACATTGGCAATCCCGGTAACAAAATCCATAGTAATTCTATCCTACTTCCACTCGGGAACCATAATAGGTTGAAGCAAACCTGAAGGTATTTGATGTTCAGCTTTTACTCGTTGGTACACTAAACACTTTGCCACATTCTCGGAGATATTCCGTTCATACCCGACCACCAATATAATTTCTTCAAATCATTGTACATTTTTACACTACCGGGGTGAACTGCCAAACGACTATCATGCGCTTCTTGCAAAATTTTCTGAATTAAATCAACATTTTTTAGCACACATATTTTGTCACGAAACATTAAACACCCATATGAATCAATCCGAAAATCAGAATTATCATCCATTGCACACTGAGTCTTTTTTCTTTGCAACTCATTATCCACTTTTTGAGCCTCATAAATTTCTTGAAGAAACAATGATCCATCCTTAGACAATGTTAATCTCGTATTCAAAGCCCTCAAAGCAAAGAGAGACTTTCTACTCAAAGCATCAGCAACTATATTGGCTTTTCCCGGATGATAATCTATCACAAGTTCATAATCTTTCAACAATTCCAACCATCTTCGTTGTCGCAAGTTCAGATCTTTTTGTGTCATAACATATTTCAAACTTTTATGATCCCTATAAACACGACATTTCTCACCATATAAATAATGGTGCCAAATCTTCAAAGCAAAGACAATAGCAGCCAACTCTAAATCATGAGTAGGATAATTTCGTTCATGCAGTTTCAATTGTCGAGAAGCATACACTACCACTTTTCCTTCTTGCATCAATACACATCCAAGCCCATTCAACGACGCGTCACTATAAACAACAAATTCCTTTCCTGACTCGGGTTGCACTAAAACTGGTGCTTCAGTTAAACACTTCTTTAATTTCTCAAATCTTTTCTGACATTCATCGGTCCATTTAAACTTAACATCTTTTTGCAACAATTTTGTCATCGGTGAAGCTATCATCGAAAAACTTTCTACGAATCGACGATAATATCCGGCTAAGCCCAGAAAACTCCTAACTTCAAATACATTTTCTGGAGGCTTCCATTCAACTATTGCCGATATCTTATTCGGATCCACTCGGATGCCATCTCCCGAGACAATATGTCCCAAAAATCCAACTTCACTAAGCCAAAATTCACTCTTGCTAAATTTAGCAAACAATATCTTTTCTCGTAGAGTCTTTAGCACAATTCTTAAATGTTCGGCATGATCAGCTTCATTTCGGGAATACATAAGAATATCATCTATAAACACCATGACAAATTTATCCAAATAGGGCCGAAAAATCCGATTCATTAAATCCATAAAAATAGCTGGAGCATTAGTCAGACCGAAAGGCATTACAAGAAACTCATAGTGGCCATACCGAGTTCTGAAAGCAGTCTTTGGTACATATTACTCTTTAAACCTCAATTGTAATATCCGGATCTTAAATCAATTTTGGAAAACACTATGGCATCCTTTAACTGATCAAACAAGTCATCTATTCGGGGCAACAGATACTTATTCTTCACTGTCACTTTGTTAAGTTGACGATAATCAATACACAGTCTCAATGTTCCATCCTTTTTCTTCACAAGTAGCACGAGAGCACCCCACGAGGAGTAACTTGGCCTCACAAATCCTTTATCTGTCAACTCTTGTAATTGCACTTTTAACTCTTTCAGTTCAACTGGTGCCACTCTGTAGGGAGCAATCGATATTGGAGCGGTATCGGACATTACTTCAATACCAAATTCTACTTCTCTAATCGGAGGCATACTTGGCAACTCTTCTGGAAACACATCTAAATATTCACATACCACGGCACTGATTCAATCTTTATTTCTGAAACTTTTGTATTCAACACATAAGCAAGATATGCTTCACAACCATTTTTTAAACATTTCTGAGCAATCATGGCAGAAATCACAATTGGCATCACATTTGACTTATCTGTTTCAACCTGAAGAACTTTACCGCTACTACACTTCAACTCAAGAATTTTCTGGCTACAATCTATCTTGGCCTTATGTAATGTCAACCAATCCATTCCCAAAATAACATCAAATTCATCAAATGCCAGCAACATCAAGTTGGCAGGGAAACAATGACCTTGTATAAGGACAATTTTTGCATATTTTATCAACTATCACATGCTTGCCTAAAGGATTCGACACTTTCACCACGTACTCAATCAATTCAACACACAAATTCTTATCAGACACTAAATTCATGCATACATACGAGTGAGTAGAACCAGGATCAATCAATGCAAGAACATTAGTGTCGTAAAGAGAAAATATACCATTGATCACATCAGGGGAAGATGCTTCCTCTCTAGCTCGGATGGCATAAGCTCTCGCTTCGAATCTTTTGGTAGTGTCTGTTACAGCTTTACCACTAGTTCCAGTCCCCACATTTCTCGGTGGTCTTCCTCTAGTAGTCACACTGTACGATCTCACATTCTGAAACTTTTCTATCTCTTCTCTTTCTGGACAATCTTTCACAAAATGATCTTGAGATCCACATTTAAAACATGCTCGGCTGGTTAAATAACATTCTCCCAAATGTCGTTTCCCACAGTGTTGAGATTCCCGTCTAGTAGGTTTAACAATACCTACACTTGCCATAAAGGTCGCTTGAGCTTTAAAACTTGAATATTGTCTTCCTCGATCTCTTTGAAAATTCACACTAGAAACATTCGATTGAGTATTTATTTCTCTAGGCTTCTTTGCTTGAGACTGAAATGACTTGCCCATTGATCTTTTTCTTGCATCTCTTACTTCACTTTCCACTTTTATTTTCTCTTTGCTCAATTCTTCAGCCTTGATAGCTCTTTCAACTAGTATCACTAACTCTTTAATTTCAAGAATTCCCACTAGCAATCGGATATCCTCATTTAATCCATCTTCAAATCTCTTGCACAATATAACTTCATTAGATACACACTTTTGGGCATACTTGCTTAATTTGAAAAATTCTTATTCATATTCGGCTACTGTCATGCGCCATTGTTTCAATTCAAGAAAATCTTTTTTCTTTTGATCAATGAAACGCTGACTTACTTAATTCTTCCAGAATTCATCTTGAAAGAAATATCATGTAATTTTCTCTTTAGGCACCACTGACACTAAAGTTTTTCACCAATTATAAGCCGAATCCCTCAACAATCAGATAGCACATTTAAGACTTTCTTCTGGAGTACAAGATAATTCATCCAACACTCTGATGATATTTTCAAGCTAGAACTCTGCTCTTTCAAGATCATCATTTACATTAGCTCGGAACACTTCGGCTCCATACTTTCGAATTTTGTCCACTGGAGGCTTTGACAATCTTAACACTTCAGTTTGTTGAGGAGCTATGGGAACAACTTGAGGATAGGAGGGGGCGGAGGAGGTTGAGCATTAGGATTAGTTCTAACAAACTCAGTATACCAGTTGCTCATCATATGGAGAAAAGCTTCCCGAGCCTCATCTCTTGACCTTGAGTCTCGGGTCAACTTTCAACTGGCCCCGTCCCTTGCACGGAAATAGGTGCATTACTTTGAGCATCATCAGTTGTAACTCGATTAGAACCCAATACTATATAAAATAAAACATTTTAAGATGTCAGGAATCGTCACACTATCATTATTAAATTATGGCATATACAGATAGTCTATTACACTCGCTACGTTAGTCCGAGAATTGACTAAACCGTAGCTCTGATACCACTAAATGTAACACCCCTTACCCAAGACCATTTCTAGAGTCAAGCATGAGGCGTTATCTAACTTAACTTACTAGTTCGGAGCATAAAAATTTGCTTTTAGAATTAATTCACTATTCACAACAAAACTGTCCACCTGCGCGATTGTCACTAATTTGATTATAACTCCAGTTAAAAAACTCAAAATTTAAATCCGTAAATTTTCCCTCAAACTAGACTCATATATATTCTTACCATAAAAGTTTTAGAATTTTTGGTTTAGCCAATTAGTACAGTTTATGGATTGAAGACTCCCCTATTTCACTGTCTAATGGTTTTGACCACCACTCACTAAAAATCAATTATCACAATGTAAAGATTTCATATGGTGTTTCTGCTTGTTTCTATAGAAAATAGACTCACTAAGGAATCTATACATATAAATTATGACTCATAATTCTATCTGTACAATTTTTAATGATTTTCTAAAGTCAGAATAGAGGACTTCAAGAACCATTCTGACCCTGTTTCACTAAAATTCGAATATCTAAAAATATAAAATTCCTTTGTCTACTTCGTTTCTTTCATGTAAAAATATACTTGATAAGATTTAATCCTATATATCATTCACTCTCTAATTCCATTTCTGCTATTTTGGTGATTTTTCAAATTCACGTCACTGCTGCTGTCCAAAAACTGCTTCTTTGCAAAAATTTTACTCTTTTATAGTTTCTTTGTTTTCATTACCATTTAAGCATACATAACACCAAAACATATTCTTTACTAACCATTTCAATAGCTAATCTTTAGCCATATCATATGAACATACTCAAAATGAATAAGTCTCTATACATTCCATAACTTTAAACGTTTTGAAATCACAAGATACCGAGAAGTTTGTTGATAGTGTGATACGAGGTTCCGATGATCCCCAATTCGAGCAAGCTCAAAACACTATAAAACAAAGTAAAGAAAGAAAGGTGTAAGCTACTAATAGCTTAGTAAGTTACATGTAAACAATAAGTACTCATTTAATAATTAACATTTTTAGCATATAACTAATCAATACATTTCTTAGCAATTTCAATCACTTGCACATGCACAATCTTACCAATTCACTTGCACATACATTTATACACTTAACCTATATCACATATGCTCATTCTTTCAAATTTACCTGCATACACACTTCATTTCATGTTCACTTTAACTCATTATTAATCCCGTTGAACACACGGAATATACACGGATATGTAGAGAATTAGCACATAAGTGCCACACTGATATGTAGCCGCAGCTACCACTGATATGTAGGCGTAGCTACCACTAAAATGTAGCCGAAGCTACCACTGATATGTAGCCGTAGCTACCACTGAATTGTAGCCGAAGCTACCACTGATCAATAACACTCGAAATGTCCACGGGCCTGCTCATACAAGCTGTCAGGTATTTGCAACACATGCTAGATCACCCATCACCCAGGACTCACTGTAACACTGTAACATCGGTCTCTAGTGACATGTCACTTGTATCCACTTCTATTCCTAAGTTCAATCGGGAATTTACACTTAACACTTTATTTTAAACATTTTATCACTTGACTAATTCATGAACAATTTTCCTTCCACATTCAATATTAATTCACATATCAAATATAATTCACAATTTATAAAAATATATTGCTATTATTTACACGTAACTTACCTCGGATGCAAAATGACTATTTTCGTAAATTAGTCGATAACCTTCTCTTTTCCCCGATCACTTCCACTATTTCTTCTTTCTTGATCTATATTAACACAATTTAATATATTTTATCAACATTCCATTCAAATACAATTCATACATAATATTTTGGCAAACTTATATTTTTCCCATAACTTTTCAAAAATTACACTTTCGTCCCAAAGCTTGTAAAAATAAAATTCACTAAATTTCTTAAATTTCAAACCTCACTAAATCATATTTCATGCTCATAACAGCCCTCAATTTCACAAAATCACAACTTTATGCACACTTTACTATCTTTCACAATTTAGTCATTTTCAACATTTTTATCGAAATTCATCTAGTAAAACTCGTAATTAGCACTTCAAACATTCATTATCTATCATCACTCATCAAATTACAACTATATCATGAATGGGTCAATTTTTAAACTTTAATTCCATTTAAAATAAATGGTAGAAACATGAAATTCAAGCTTCAATAAGCATAAAAATACGAAAATAATTAAAAACGGGGCAAGAAATCACTTACAATTGAGCTTAGAAAAATCAAGAACCCTAGCTATTGGGACATGAAAGTTTTAGTAGCAAGCTCTTTAATTTTTGAAGAAGATGAACACTTGTTTTCATCTTATTTTGTCTTTTATTCAATTTTGACAAAAATGCCCTTGACCCACATACTTAGATATTTTTCTAGAATTACCCTTATGTGTCCATAACACTAATTTATGGTATATTTGTCACATAAACACTTCCAATTTCATGCAATAAATCAATTAAGTCCTTTAATCACTAATTAGTCACACTTTGCATTTTTCTCAATTTAGTCCTAAAAATTCAATTAGGCACTAAATCATTAAAATTTCCTATCCATATTTTCACACAATATTTCAATCAATCGGTAATTAATAAAAATTATAAAATTAAACTATTTCACTTTAGATTTGTGGTTATGAAACCATTGTTTCGATTAGGCCCTATTTCGAGCTATCACAACCCTAATATGCAAAAAAATATTGATGTTTTTCCTTGCTATTTTTACTCTTTTTTTATTTTTCACTATTTTATTACAATTTCACATTATGTTAGTACTATTTTGTTGCTATTGTTTGGATATTGTATAACTCTTATTTTATTGTTAATTTTTTACTATTTTAGAGGCATTTGCTTGTTAAATTGCACCTATCTTACTGTTATTTAAGTATACTTATATTTATTTATTTATTTATTTTCAGTTTGTTGGGAAACATTTATTTTAATGTTTTTAGTATTTTTAAAAAATATATATAATAAATAGCTGGACCAGACCTGAGTTTTAGCATTTTTATCCGGACCGAACTTGAATAAAATCTTAAGCCTATTTTTCGGGCTGGGCCTAATGAACAAGCCTAATATTTTAGTTGGGCCTCGTCTGACCCATGAATAGCTCTAGAAAAAATTATTTTACAGTAAAATATTGAAAGAATAAGTAGTTTGTAGGATGAGGAGGCCAATGACAGAAAGCTAAGAAAATATGCTTTTACATCAACCATTTTTTACCCTAAAGAATAATTATCTTTTAGTCCCTTTATTTTGAAACCTTCGCAATAAGTCACCTATTTTATTTTATTTTCTATTTCATTTTTAATTTTTAATTTTGATATGATATGCTCTAATAATTACATAAATTCTATTTCATGATATATTTTACTATACATTCTAATGGCATGTTTTATTGATTAATACTTTTATATTGTTTAATTTTATTTTTATTGGTTTATTAAGAAATTCAATATCTATATAAGAAAAAAATGCTAAACCGAACCAAGGCAAAATCAAAGAATCAAGTTACAAAATAGTTTAAATGAGAATCATAACAAAATAAAGTATTTAAGTCTGCATGTTTGATGGGCGTCGAAACCACTAAATATAAATTCCTACGACAAAATAATATTAAATAGTAGTATAAAGTAGTAGGGTCGATCCCACAGGGATTATGATTCCTATTTTTTCTATTTTTGTTGACCATATTTATGAGTTTAGGCAGCAGTTATGCCCTCAACTTGAATGTGCAGCTGTAATATAAATGAACAAAAGGGGGGAATTTAGTTGATAAAGAGAACAAAATAAAAAAATATAATAAAATAAAATAAAAATAGAATTATGTTTGTAAAATGAAATTAAGTGAATTAAATTAAATCGGTAAATTAAATATATTTTAGCTTAGCTTCAGCCTCGGTACAGTCCGAACTTGAATCGATCCTTGAAAAATATACTTTTCCTTTCAAGCGATAAGTTGGTTATAGCGATCAAGAACGTCCTAATCACCAATTCTTCATTTCGTGGTTGATTTCCAATATGACCTGCAAACCAACCCTTACCGATTATCTAACTGCGAAACACGCATTCGCAATTCAAGACCGTAACAGCATTGCATTCTGAAGAACCTAACTCGAATCAACGGCTTCAACCGCGTTGGCCGTTTTAATCTGATCATTATCTCCCTTGACGGAATCCAACTGGCTTTTTCCACCTGAACATTCCAATTTGTTCGCAGGATTTCAAATACAACACGGCCGACTTGACTTCCCAACTGTACGCCAAACAACTCCAACCCAACGCGCTCTTTTTGAATTGAAACTAAATTGGCTGTAAGAGAAAAATTTGTACTATCTAATATACCAGAGAGATAGCGAATACTGTGTTGAAAAGTTTTTTGCGCGAGTTCATATCTCACAATTGTATTGTCGAAGCAATAACTGGGCCAAAGCTAAAAGGGATTTAGTTGAGCATGAAATTAATCATGCTAGTTGGCGTATGAAAATGATTTTGAATGAAAATAGTGATAAGTGGAAAAGGGAAGGGAGTTGGGAAGCAATTTAGCCAAAGTGTTGATGTAACACCCCTTACCCGTATTCCTTACCGGAACAGAGTATGAGGTATTACTAAATTTTTAAAAAATTTCGACAGCATTCCTACTTATTTTTGCTTAAACCTCCTGCAAATTTAGAACACATTCCAATATACCAACCAATTTCATTTGTATAAACACACATATAGTTTAACTATTAATAAACACTACATTTAAAAGGGAACCATAACATATATTTACATGATGATCCCACATTACATAAAGTGTCTATACATGCCATAAAATTTGAACACTAGTAGTAAAATACCCCAAATGTGAAGGATAGTGTAGATGATTGTCCGACTTCGCTCCAATTTCCGAGTTGTTGGAAGTCACTATAACCAAGAGAAAAATAAAATCGAGTAAGCATATAGCTTAGTAAGTAAACACATGATAAATAAGTAATTACTCCCATAACTACACCAAAATATAAACTTATTCATGAATAACTTTATTGTTTAGGCAATTTCCAGCAAGCTGTTTTTCTGCGTCATAGTCGCTAATTTATTTTTATCTGGAGCTACAGGGCTCCAAATTGAGTTCCGTAAATTTTCCCTGAAACTAGACTCATATACCATTTCACCATAAAAATTTCAGAATTTTTAATCCAGCCAATTAGTACAGTTTATTCATTAAACCTTCCCCTGTTTCACTGCCCAACGGTTCTGACCCTTCCTCACTAAAATTCACTTAACTCTCTGTACAAAATTTGAAAAATGGTTTCGCTTATTTCTAATAAAAATAGACTCAATAAGGATTCCAGGGATATAAATTTCATGCCATAATTATTTTTTTAAAATTTTTGGTAATTTTCCAAAGTTAGAACAGGGGATCTCGAAATCAATCCATCCCTGTTTCAGTAAAATTCAGATATCTCCAAAAATACAACTCCTTTGCTTATTCTATTTCTTTCATATGAGAATAGATACATTCAACTTCAATTTCATATATTATTCAGCTTCCCATTCATTTTCCACCATTTATGATGATTTTTTCAAAGTTACCCAATTGCTGTTGTTCAACACAGTTTATAATTAAATCGTTCCTTTTGCGTTTTGATATTTTCTCCTCTCATACATGGGTCGATTTAGTATTCAACTCAATATTTACCCCATAAAATTTTCCACCATATGGCAATATTCATCTTCCACACTTTTTCGTTGAACACTGGAATGTTAGCCGTTATTGGTGGATCCCGACTTAGCACCACCACTGAATCGGGAATCAAGACTTAGCAACCCCTGGGGAATCAGACATAGCAACCCTTTTTATTTCAAAGATATGGTGGATATCGCACTTAGCACCACCAATGAAATCGGGAATCAAGACTTAGCAACCCCTGGGAATCAGACATAGCAACCCCTTTCACATTTCAAAGATATGGTGGATCACGCACATAGCACCACCCATAAATCGGGAATCAGACACAAGAACCCCTTTTATATACAACATACTACGGCTTATTCCGAGTGTTCAACCCATAACCCATATATTGCAACCCTTTATCACCTTTCCGATTTAACAACATTTTTAGGATATTGCCAAACATTTATTTTAATTCCAAATAAATCTCAACATATATCAAATAATATCAAAATAATACATTAAGTCACGTGTTTACTTACCTCGGTGCAAAATATCGTAATTTTGCACTTTACTCCACTATCTTTTCTTTTCCCGCTTGATATACTCTTCAAGTCTTTCTTGATTATGGAGCTTGAAAGCTTAAAACCCTAAATATGGCTTCCCCCTTGCTGATTTCGTTCACCATGAAGAAGATGAGCATATTTTGCCATCTTTTTCCCATTTAATTCTATTTAATAACCAAATGACTAAAATGCCCCCATTTAAAAAAAAATCTATTTCACCCATTTCTTATGTCTATTTTTGTCCATCAACTAACTAATGGTCTAATTACCACATAAAGACCTCCAATTTAAAATTTCATAACAATTAGACACCTCTAAGATGTAGAACTCAACTTTTGCACTATTTACAATTTAGTCCTTTTGACTAAATTGAGTGCCCAAACGTCGAAATTTTCGAACGAAATTTTTACGAAAATTTTCCGTGAAATTGTAGACCATAAAAATATAATAATAACCATATTTTCCTCGTCGGTTTGTGGTCCCGAAACCACTATTCGACTAGGCCCAAATCCAGTCATATAACTCTCCCCTTAGGGATTTTCGTCCCCGAAAATCTTACCGGAAAAGAGGTTTGGGTACTGTTTCCTCATAATTTCCTCCGGTTCCCACGTAGCCTCTTCCATTCCATGTTTTTGCCACAACACTTTCACTAAGGCTACACTTTTATTTCTTAACTGTTTGACCTCCCGAGCCAAAATCTTTATGGGTTCTTCTTCATAAGTCATATCTGGTCGAACCTCAATCTCTGTAGGAGAAACTATATGTGAAGGATCCGAACGATAACGTCGCAACATCGACACATGAAATACATTATGTATCTTTTCCAACTCTGGCGGTAAAGCTAACCGATATGCTACAGGGCCAACTCTCTCGGTAACTTCATATGGTCCAATAAAACGTGGACTTAGTTTGCCTTTACGACCAAATCTCAGAATCTTCTTCCATGGGGATACTTTCAAGAACACTTTATCACCCACTTGAAACTCAATTTCTTTTCTCTTTAAATCCAGATACGACTTTTGCCGATCCGAGGCGACTTTTAGGCAATCACGGATTATTTTCACCTTTTCTTCAGTTTCTTTCACCAGGTCGACTCCATGAATCTGATTCTCACCGAGTTCAGTCCAATATAAAGGGGTTCTACATTTACGCCCATATAATGCTTCATACGGTGCCATTTGTATACTTGACTGATAACTATTATCATAAGCAAATTCAACCAGTGGTAGATATTTCTCCCAACTGTCCTTCATTTCTAAAATACAACACCGGAGCATGTCTTCAAGAACTTGAATCACCCTTTCGATTGCCCGTCGGTTATGGATGAAATGCGATCTTGAAATTCAATTTCGTACCCAAAGCTTCACGTAACTTTATCCAAAACCTCGAAATAAATCTCGGATCTCTATCCGATATAATAGATTTAGGCACCCCATGTAGTCTCACTATTTCAAAGAACATATAATTCCGCCAACTTTGTCAAGTGAATAATCAATGCGTATCGGAATAAAATGAGTGACTTTGTCAATCTATCCACAATTACCCAAATAGCATCTTTCTTCTTTGGAGTTAAAGGCAATCATCACGAAATCCATCGTGATCTTGTCCCACTTCCATTCGGAATCGTTATCGGTTGAAGTAAACCCGATGGCACTTGATGCTCGACCTTCACTTGTTGATGATTAAACATTTTGTTACAAATTCGAGATATCCTTTTTCATGCCCTACCACCAATACAACTTCCTCAAATCATTGTACATTTTCACACTACCCGGATGGATGATAAATCACCACTGTGCCTCACCTAAAATAGTCCGAATTAGCTCATCATTTCTCGGTACACATATTACGTCCCGAACATCGTGCAATCATCCGAACCAATTTGAAAATCTGAGTCAACACCGCTTCACCGAGCTCTCTTGGCTTGCAATTTCATTGTCATTCTTTTGAGATTCCGAATTTGTTTGAAGAAATAACGGTCTAGCTCTCAATTCAACCAACATTGAGCCATCATCGATAAAGTTAACATCGTACCCATAGCTCTCAAAGCAAATAAAGATTTTACGCTCAAGGCATCAAGAACCACATTAGCTTTCCGGGTGATAATCAATCACTAGCTCATAGTCTTTGATTAGCTCGAGCCATCTTCGTTGCCGCAAATTCAAGTCTTTTGACTCATCAAATATTTCAAACTCTTATGATCGGTGAAGATTCGCACTTTTCACCATACAAATAATGACGCCAAATTTTAAAGCAAAAACAATGGCGCCAATTCTAAATCATCGTCGGATAATTCTTCTCATGCGGTTTCAACTGTCTCGAAGCATAAGCTATTACCTTGCCCTCTTGCATTAACACACACCCAAGGCCATTCAATGATGCATCACTATAAATTACAAACTCCTTCCCGGACTCAGGTTGCACCAACACTGGCTCCTCAGTCAATAATGCCTTCAACTTTTCAAAACTCTGTTGACATTTATCGGTCCATTCAAACTTGACATTCTTCTGCAGTAACTTAGTCATAGGAGAAGCAATCATCGAGAATCCCTTGACAAACCGTCTGTAATACCCAGCTAAGCCCAGGAAGCTTCTAACTTCAGTCACATTCTTTGGTGGCTCCCAATCAACAATTGCTGAAATTTTGCTTGGACCAACCCGAATACCTTCACTTGAAACTATATGTCCCAAGAATCCAACCTCACGAAGCCAAAACTCACTTTTGCTGAATTTAGAATACAATTTCTTTTCTCTCAGAATCTGCAACACAGTTCTCAAATGTTCTGCATGTTCCGATTCATCCCGAGAATAGATTAAAATATCATCTATGAACACCACCACGAACTTGTCTAAGTACAGCCGAAAAATTCGGTTCATCAAGTCCATAAAAATAGCTGGAGCATTAGTCAACCCAAAAGGCATTACCAGAAATTCATAGTGTCCATACCTCGTTCTAAAGGCGGTTTTCGCACATCGACTCTTTAACTCTCAACCGATAGTAACCGGACCTCGGATCGATCTTGGAGAACACTTGTTGCCCTTTTAATTGATCAAACAAATCATCAATTCTCGGCAAAGGATACTTGTTCTTTATGGTCACCTTATTGAGTGACGATAGTCAATACAAAGTCTCATAGAGCCGTCCTTCTTTTCACAAATAACACAGAGCACCCCAAGGAGAAAAACTCGGTCTCACAAATCCTTTATCATCAACTCTTGTAATCGAGCTTTTAATTCCTTCAACTCGATCGAGCCATTCGATACGGTGCAATAGAAATCGGTGCGATGCATGTAGCAGATCAATAGAAAACTCAACTTCTCTAATCGGAGGTAACCTGGCAATTCCTCCGAAATACATCCGAAATTCACAGACTACAAAGACCGATTCAAGCTTCACCCGCTTATATCAAGATTCAACACATAAGCAAGATAAACTTCACATCCCTTTCTCAAGTATTTACGGCGGACATATGCGAAATCACCATAGGCAACTTATTCGGCTCCTCTGTTTCAATCCGGAGAATTTCACCATTTTCACACTTTAATTCAAGAATTTTCATCTACAATTCACCTTGGCATCATGCAATATCAACCAATCCATCCCCAAAATAACATCGAACTCATCAAATGGTAACAACATCAAATTAGCCAGAAACAAGTGACCTTGAATCATCAGGGGGCAATTCTTGCAAATCTTATCAACTAAGACATACTTGCCTAATGGATTTGATACTTTAACTACATATTCAGTGTTTTCAACAGCAATTTCTTACTAGATACCAATTTCATGCATACATATGAATGAGTAGAGCCGGATCAATCAAAGCAATAACATCTATATCATGAAGAGAAATGTACCAAGAATCACATCGGAGATGAGGCATCCTCTCGAGCACATATGGCATAAGTCCCGGCAGCGCCTAATTTCGATCCTCCATTGCATCTTTCATCACACTTTTACCACTGACTTTGCTTCCCACATTTCTCGGCGGTCTCCCTCTACTAACAATATCACCCGATCCAGCTCTTGGCAAATTTTCTTCCTCTCTTCTCTCAGGGCAATCTCTTACATAATGCTCTTGGGAACCACACCTGAAACAAGCTCGTTTAAATCCCCAACACTCACCAATATGTCGCTTGCCACACTGTTGACATTCAGGACGGGTGTTTCCTACATTGCCCACACTTGCTACAGAGGTAGCTCGAGTTGTAGCTCCAGAATACGACCTCCCTCGGTCTCTGCGTGAATACCCAATCGAACCAGGTTGGTCGTGGATCCATCCCTTTAAACTTCTTCGAATGAGATTGAAATGTTCTGCCCATTGTCCTCTTCCTTACATCTCGAGATTCCATCTCTGCCCTTCTCTTTTCTCTACTCAGTTCTTCAGCTTTACAGGCCCGATCAACTAACACCACAAATTCTTTTAACTCTAAAATCCCAACATGCAATCTGATGTCTTCATTTAGCCCCTCTTCAAATCTTTTACACATAATAGCCTCCGTAGGCACACATCCTGGGCATATTTACTAAGCCGAACAAACTCCTGTTCATATTCTACTACGGACATTCGGCCCTGTTTCAACCCGAGAAACTCTTTGCGTTTTTGATCAATAAATCGTTGGCTTACATATTTCTTTCTAAATTCTTCCTGAAAGAAGTCCCAAGTAACTCTTTCTTTTGGAACCACCGATATCAATGTTTTCCACCAACGATATGCGAATCCTTCAATAAAGACACAAACATTTCAAACATTCTTGAGGGTGCAAGATAATTCATCAAATACCGAATAGTATTTTCAAGCCAAAACTCGCTTTTTCCGGATCATCATCAACATTGGCCTCAAATCTTCAAATTTATGCTTTGAATTCTATCAACAGTGGCTTACTTGATCTCACCAATTGGCACTCAGTGGAGCTACGGGGCCGGTTGAGGAATAGGAGGGTGGAGGAGGAGGAACATTCGGATTTACGGACATATTCTATATACCAATCACTCATCATTCGGAGGAAGGCTTCCGAGCCTCATCCCATCCATGTGTCTCATGTCTACTCTCTTCTGCGCGGTCCCTTCCATGAGAGCCAAGCGTTACTTTCAACATCATCGCCACACTTGATCAGATCCATTTACTATATAAAACAAAATTTTAAATTGTCGAAATCATCACACTATCACAATAATTTTATGGCATGTATAGATCGACTTCCACACGTATTTTATTGGTCCGAGAACCGACTAAACCGTAGCTCGATACCACTAAAATGTAACACCCTTACCCGTATTCCTTACCTAAGCAGTATGAGGTATTACTAAATTTTAAAAAATTTCGACAACATTCCTACTTATTTTGCTTAAACCTCCTGCAAATTTAGAACACATTCCAATATACCAACCAATTTCATTTGTATAAACACACATATAGTTTAACTATTAATAAACACTACATTTAAAAGGGAACCATAACATATATTTACATGATGATCCCACATTACATAAAGTGTCTATACATGCCATAAAATTTCGGAACACTAGTAGTAAAATACCCCAAATGTGAAGGATAGTGTAGATGATTGTCTGACTTCGTTCCAATTTCCGAGTTGTTGGAAGTCACTATAACCAAGAGAAAAATAAAATCGAGTAAGCATATAGCTTAGTAAGTAAACACATGATAAATAAGTAATTACTCCCATAACTACACCAAAATATAAACTTATTCATGAATAACTTTATTGTTTAGGCAATTTCCAGCAAGCTGTTTTTCTGCGTCATAGTCGCTAATTTATTTTTATCTGGAGCTACAGGGCTCCAAATTGAGTTCCGTAAATTTTCCTGAAACTAGACTCATATACCATTTCACCATAAAAATTTCAGAATTTTAACCCAGCCAATTAGTACATTTTATTCATTAAACCTTCCCCTGTTTCACTGCCCAACGGTTCTGACCCTTCCTCACTAAAATTCACTTAACTCTCTGTACAAAATTTGAAAAATGGTTTCGCTTATTTCTAATAAAATATACTCAATAAGGATTCCAGGGATATAAATTTCATGCCATAATTATTTTTTACAATTTTGGTAATTTTCCAAAGTTAGAACAGGGATCTCGAAATCAATCCAGCCCTGTTTCAGTAAAATTCAGATATCTCCAAAATACAACTCTTTTGCTTATTCTATTTCTTTCATATGAGAATAGATACATTCAACTTCAATTTCATATATTATTCAGCTTCCCATTCATTTTCCACCATTTATGGTGATTTTTTCAAAGTTACCCAATTGCTGTTGTTCAACACGGTTTATAATTAAATCGTTCCTTCTGCTTTTTGATATTTTCTCCCTCTCATACATGGGTCGATTTAGTATTCAACTCAATATTTACCCCATAAAATTTTCCACCATATGGCAATATTCATCTTCCACACTTTTCGTTGAACACTCGAATGTTAGCCGTTATTGGTGGATCCCGACTTAGCACCACCACCGAATCGGGAATCAAGATTTAGCAACCCCTGGGAATCAGCACATAGCAACCCTTTTATTTCAAAGATATGGTGGATATCGCACTTAGCACCACCAATGAAATCGGGAATCAAGACTTAGCAACCCCTGGGGAATCAAAGACATAGCAACCCCTTTCACATTTCAAAGATATGGTGGATCACGCACATAGCACCACCCATAAATCGGGAATCAGACACAAGAACCCTTTTATATACAACATACTACGGCTTATTCCGAGTGTTCAACCCATAACCCATATATTGCAACCCTTTATCACCTTTCCCGATTTAACAACATTTTTAGGATATTGCCAAACATTTATTTTAATTCCAAATAAATCTCAACATATATCAAATAATATCAAAATAATACATTAAGTCACGTGTTTACTTACCTCGGTGCAAAATATCGTAATTTTGCACTTTACTCCACTATCTTTTCTTTTCCCGCTTGATATACTCTTCACGTCTTTCTTGATTATGGAGCTTGAAAGCTTAAAAACCCTAAATATGGCTTCCCCCTTGCTGATTTCGTTCACCATGAAGAAGATGAGCATATTTTGCCATCTTTTTCCCATTTAATTCTATTTAATAACCAAATGACTAAAATGCCCCCATTTAAAAAAAATCTATTTCACCCATTTCTTATGTCTATTTTTGTCCATCAACTAACTAATGGTCTAATTACCACATAAAGACCTCCAATTTAAAATTTCATAACAATTAGACACCTCTAAGATGTAGAACTCAACTTTTGCACTATTTACAATTTAGTCCTTGTGACTAAATTGAGTGCCCAAACGTCGAAATTTTCGAACGAAATTTTTACGAAAATTTTCCGTGAAATTGTAGACCATAAAAATATAATAATAACCATATTTTCCCTCGTCGGATTTGTGGTCCCGAAACCACTATTCCGACTAGGCCCAGAATCGGGCTGTTACAGTTGAAATAGAGAAAAGAATGGCAGAATGCCAAAACTTCACAGACGCAGAAATGGAGAAATGAAATGAATTATTTTATTCCCCAGCCAAATGTGTATTCTAGTGTGTCCCTCAAAGGCCACCAACACTAAGTATTTATACACATTCCTCATATTAAATTTAGCAAGATTTCTCCTAAAAAATATTAATTAAAAATCAAATTTAAAAATCAAATGTAAACTATTTATAGAATTTTGACAATTTCAAAATTCTGATTTTAACCAGTCAACCTCTAATTCTTCAATTCTTCAATTTGGCCCTCCTCTTTGCTTTTTGTTCCAATTTAGCCCATTTTGTTTGATTTTGAATTTCGGCACTCCAATTTCAACCATGGTAAGAAAAACACAAGTTTAGTAGCATATTGTTCAAAAATTAGCCAAAAATAAATACATTAAAAGCACAAATTTAACTTTCTATCAAATTCCCCAGTACTTAGCTAATGCTTGTCCTCAAGCATGATGTCTACTAAAAATCATTCAATAATCCTTTTCGAAATAAAATCTCCTTCCTCAGTCAAGCGTAATGCAAACAATTAGGTGAATAAAAAAAAATAATTGCTAGGTTTAATCAATAAACATTTTATAAGATTTTGAACATTACGTCAAATTCAACTACTTCACTAAATTTAGGTTTAATCAAACATGCGAGACAATCGTACTCAATATATACTTTTTTTTACGTATTCGAGACCTAGTCAAACCTTTTTACGCGAAATGAGATGACAACCCAAGCACCTCACATTAGTTACTCAATTTGACATGTTTTTTTCCTCTTTCCCCCCCCCCTTTTTTAACATATTCGAGACATAGTCAAATCTTTTTACACAAAATAAGATGACAACTCGAGCACCTCACCCCGATTACTCAGTTTGACATATCCCTAATCAGTTTATTTCTCTATTCTTAAGGTAACTCGGTTAGCGGAGTGTTATAAGTTTCACTTCGTCACTCAAATCTTTTTACGCGAAATGAGATGACATCCCAAACACCTTATTTCGGTTACTCAAATTGGTCACATTTCCAAATCTTCACTCTTATCTAAGCCATTACCATATTTATTTATTTATACGAGTACTTAAACTAGGCAAGTTTAAAGAGCCACCTATCTTTATGAAGTGTTGACTTAGCCATAACATTTTCAACTCTACAAAATACTTTTCCATCAGAGTAAGCAGTAGTTATTCATGAATTATCTAATTTATTTAAATAAACTAAGTATAGGAATTGGAAGTGCATTTTCGAAATGAATTAAAGAATAATCTTAGTATACGAATGAACATATGCACAGAAGAAATAGCATGACATGTCCTATGAACCCCCTATTAGCCCACATTGCCCTCAGTGTGCAATTTTAAAACAATTGTAACATCTCGTTTTCAGTGAAATCAAAACAGTGATTTTGGGACCACAAATTTGACGAGTAAATTATTATTTTTTATTATTTTAATGTTTATGGAATTTTAGTAAGGTCGTATTAAAATTTTGTTAAGAAATTTTGACATTTGCATGCTTAATTATGTGGAAAGGACTAAATCATTAAAGGTGCAAAAGTAGAGTTCAATTAGTAAAAGGAGTCAAATTGCTATGAAATTTAAATGTTAGTGGATTTAGGTGGTAACTAGACCATTTTTTTTTTGTTAGTGGACAAAGATGGACATAATATTCAGTCATTTTAAGGTTTATAAAGAAGGCTAATTTTGTAGTTAGTAAAATTAACATAAAACAAAATAAAGAAAACAAAAGCTATCATCTTTTTAGTCCATCCCTCCATATAAAATAGGTTAAGAAAATGCCATTGAAGAGTGCTTGAAGGTTCGACTATGTCCAAGGGTTGCATGTAAGTAATTTTGATCCCGTTTTTAATGATTTTTATGTTTTGGGTTTATTGTAGTGTAATCTAGCTAACCCAGGGATTAAATTACAAAAAAATAAATATTTAGGGTTTTAAATGAATTTTATTGCATATTTTTGTAGTTTAATGGAAGAAAATGAATTCTTATTGATAAATAAACAAGTTTTGTAAAGTGATTTTTGATGAAAATGTCATTTAGGGACTTATTTGTAAAAGTAGTAAAATTTTGTGGTAAATTTGTGAAATGCTGATTTTTATGGGTTGATATAGGTCCCTAGTGAAATTGACTAGCATGAAATAAGGATGAAATTGCTTAGATTTCAATTTATGAGTTTAAGGACTAAATTGTAAAAAGGTTAAAATGTTAGGGGCAAAATAGTAATTTTGTAAAAATATGAAATGTGGACTGAATTGAATAATAGAAGTATTAAATAGATTTAATTTATCTATTTAGATCAAGATAGACCTCGTACAGATTTAGATCGGGGAAAAGCGAAAGCCTCGGATTGATCGACTACACTTTTACGCTTTGTTTGTCGAGGTAAGTTCGTATGATTAAATATTGTTTAATGCTTTTAATGGTCTATATGTTAATGTATTATTTTTATGTAACCATATAATGTATATCCAACGATGTCATGATGATTATCGAGCCCCATTTGAACATTAGGAATTTGTAGGATACAAATGACATATCATTAGGGTTTTCATATTTTGGGTGCTGGTCTTGAATGTCCTACCGATGGCTAAGGTCTTACATTTGTTGTGGATACCCCACAGCTCGTGTAAGCAGCATCGTGTAGCTTACATCCGACCTACAGCTCGCGTGAGTAGGTCTATTTCACAGCTTGTGTGAACAATGATGTAAAGGAAAAGGAAAGGTTACGATTATATGTTTAGCACACTTCGTGTGAGCTTTTTCACGTATCCGATGTTATTCGAAATGGTTCAACGAGCATGAAAAGGAAAGGAATAGTAAGTGTTCAAATAAACTATGTCATGAATCTATGAAAATGTTTGAAATGGAAATGTTCAATGAAAGTATATCTATGTTCATAAAAAGGATGAATTCAAAAGTAGTATGTTCATTTACACTTAACTTACCTTATGATAATTCAAGTGAATTATGTGTTAATACACTAACATGTGTTGTTGATGGTGCTTAGGCTTGTGCCAAGCTTATGATTGGATTATATCATGCTTAATTTTAATGTTTTGTATTGAAATGGTAAGTTATGTTCATGTTTTACGAACTTACTAAGCATTATATGCTTACGTAGTTTTCTTTCCTATGTTTTATAGACAATCGAAAGAACAATCGTCAGAGATTTATCACACTATCCAGCGATTATATCGGTAGTTTTTGATGTTTTGTCCAAGGTTATAATGACATGTATAGGTGGACTTGTGTTTAGTGTTTGGTTGAATGCTTAGATGTTGATTTTGCTATGTATATATGTTGGTTGTTTGGTACTATTTTGGTAATGGTTGAATTGTGTCATTTTAGTGATTGTGATGCATGGATGGCATGGTTCAAATGGTAAGTTTATGTTGAAATGGTATGGGTCAAGTTGTGGTATGTTTTGAGATGGAGATGAAATAGATGTGTATGAATAAAATATGGTCAAATATGCATATGTTTAGGTAAGTTGTACGTTTGCTTTTGAGGTTCCTTGTATGGCATATTGGTTGAATGAATTTGGTCTTTTGAATTGGTCATTTCATGCATGTGTTGGTATGGTTTTGAAGCTTTGAAGTTGTGTACACAATGTTTTTAGGTACATGTTTGGGTTGGTGATGGAAATGGCTTGATTTTGGTAAATTTCATGTCCACACGGCCTGAGACTTAGGCATGTGACTCAGCTGTGTGTGACACACGGTCAGGCGACACGGTCGTGTGTCTCCTGTAGGTTTTAAGGCATGCAAGTCAGGATATCACGCGGCCTAGCACTCAGCCTGGGACATGGGCGGGTGGAACCATTTCGAGAGTTACATGGCCTAGCACACGAGTGTGTGGCTTAGCTGTATGACTAAACTCGGAGAGTTACACGGGCATGGACACGGGTTGGGACACGTCCGTGTGTCCCTATTTCAAAAGCTACACATCCTGAGACACAGGCATGTGTCTCAACTATGTGAATCACACGGCCTGGCCACACGACTGTGTGACTTCTGCAGTTCAATTTTTCCAACTCTTTCCTAAATGTTCCAAATATTTTCAATTGAGTCCCGAATTATTTCTAAAGTATTTTTAAGGCCTTGAAGGCTCAATTAAGGGATGATATGCATGTAAATGAATGATTTATGCTATGTTTATGTTAGTGTATTAGATGTATGTTTTAAAGTTACATTTTTTCGTAATGCTTTGTAACCCTATTCTGGTAACAGATACAGGTTAGGGGTGTTACATTTAGTGGCATCAGAGCTACGATTTAGTTAGTTTTCAGACTGAACGTAGTATGAACGAGTCTAGAAATACATGCCATTATATAACCTATGATAGTGTGATAACTTCTGACTCGATTTGAATATGTTTTACGGTAATGCTCCGTAACCCTATTTCGACAACAAATACGAGTTAGGGGTGTTATAATAATAAATAGAATGGTCAAGTGAACTTCCCGTATTAATTGGCAGAAGGTGGTTTGGGCAGTTTGGGTTGGTTCTAATCGATTTGGTCCTGGGTGTATGTTTCAACAAATGCTAGCATTGAAATTTAACAAGGTGTACCCATGCCACAAAAGAAATTTGATTCTAATTTATTTTTGGATGAAAAAAGACAAACTCTACCTTCATTCTTGGAAAACTAAACATTAAAATAGATTAAATAATAATCTTATTGTTTTTATTTTTATTTTCAACATAAATTAAACTTAATTCAAAATTAAATAAATTAAAATAAATATGGGCTGCCTCTGAAAAAGTGTTTTTGTTTAACTTCGTTAGCTCGATGACCTGAGTGTTATTTGTTTGGTTCCTCGAGAATTAATTCTTCCATTACATGCAATTGGAAGTTCTCGTAGAAAGGTTTCAACCTTTTCCCATTGAATTTGAAGCATTTTCTAGATTTCTCCACCATCGATGGATTGAGGCATCTTTGAGCTTCTCCGTTCTAGTTTGCCTTTTCCTCTATCGGAATCCTTAAATGTTCTGATAATGATTTGAGCTCTAATTTTGAGGCTTCTATGTGAATGACAGTTTCATGTATTATTCTTTGATTGTCAATAATTCCTTCAGTTTATCCATAGTATCGAGATCTGAACTCCTGCAAAACACAGTTTCTAACTCATCATCTTCATGATATTCAAAATGTAACTTTGTTAATTGTTCAATAATATCGATATTAGAGACATTCAATATTTTACTGGGTTGGCCCATCGCCTTATAGACATTAAATTTTACCACTTCACTGTCAAACTCCATAGTAAGTGTTCCACTTTGAACATTAATTTCCATACGTACAGTGCTTAAAAATGGTCGTTCTAGTAGAATATCGGAAGAATTTTTTGAGTTGTCGTCCTCCATGTTGATGATGTAAAAGTTTGCAGGAAAAATTAGTTGATTTACCTTGACGAGGACATCCTCCAACATCCCTTTTGGATACATAACTGACCTATCTGATAACTGAATGATCACGCATTTTCTTTCAAAGGACCCATCGTGTTTAGCAATTTATAAATAGATACGTTAATAGATGCACCTAAATCACACATGATCTTTTTAATGCCAACATTACCTATTTTGCAAGATACAGAAAAAATACATTGGTCCTTACACTTAGGCAGAATTTTCTTTTGTAAAACCGCAAAAATGTTTTCTTCTACATTTACCACTCATTAACTTGGAGTTTTTTCTTGCTAGTGCACAATTCTTTTAAGAATTTCGCATAGCGTTAAACCTATTTGATGGCATCGAGCAAGGGGATATTAATTTTGTACCTTTTGAAATGTCTCTAGAATCTCTTTCTCTTCTCGCTCCCTTTTACATTGGGCGAGCCTTCCAAGGAATGTGGGTGGTACCACGAATGCTTTCAGCAGTATTGACTCTGTGGGAGCTACTGGTTTATTTTTTTCTTCCCTTTTAGTGTCGTTGTCATGACTCGTGTTAGGTACTAATTCCAAAATCATTCCACTTTTTAAGGTCATAGCACTTACATTTTATCATGGGTTCGATTAAGTTTAAGATGGCAATTTCCCTTGGAACTCCAAATGACTAACTGTAAGCACAAGCTTACTTATTTGTTGATCTATTTCTTGGAAGTGCGCTTTAGCCTTTTGGTGGAACTTTTAGGTGCTAACAGCTAACCTCTCTACTATGGTTTCAAGAGATGACTTTGGGGGTAGATACTATTGAGACAGAGGTTGTCTTGGTTGATACGGTTGATTGAATCGAGGGTTCAATCCATAGCTCAGATTTGGGTGATCCCTCCACCCTGCATTGTAAGTGTTCAAATTTGGAATATAATGCCTTTGAGGTGGCCCTAGGAAGTTCCCAACGGCATCTACTTATGCTTTTGTGTCCTCATGTAAAATCAGACACGAGCCGATTGGATGACTAGGCATAACACAAATTCCACATAATAGAGCTAGGTTCATTTTTCCTACAATTAATATTTTAACTACATTAGTCAGCTCGTCAATTTTATCCACTAAGGATGGAGTAGTTAACTCATGAACCCTTCTCGTAGGTTCTGTAGTTGGTCGAAATTGTTGGGAATTTACAGCCATCATCAAAATTAACTCTCTTGCCCTTTGAGGCGTCATATTTTCTAGTGCTCATCCACTAACAACATCTATCATCTTCATTTCCATTGGGAGTAACCCTTCATAGAAATAATACATAAGAGATTGTTCAGTCTGGCCATGTTGTGGACAACTTGTACACAACTTTTTTTACTGCTTCTAGTAATCATAGAGCGATTCAGTCTCCTTTTGTTGAATTCCTACAATGTCTCTTCTTAATTCAACTACTCGAGCTGCTGGAAAAAATCTGTAAAGAAATAAACGAGACATATCAGACCATGGATTAACTGAACCAGGAGGTAAATAAAATAGCCATTCTTTAGCAGAGTCGACTAACGAGAAAGGAAAAGCACGAAGTTTAATATAATCTTCGGTCACTCCCTGAGGTTTCATGCTTGTGCAAACCATGTGAAATTCTTTAAGATGAGTGTGGGGGTTCTCGTTTTTCAAACTGAAGAAAGTGGGTAATAAATGAATTAAGCCCAATTTTAATTCAAATGGTGTTACTCCCGTCAGATAAGTTATGCACAGCGGATGTTCCTTGTCCGGTGCTGCAACAAATTGTCGAATGGTTTGATTCACCATTTCTTCAGGTTCCCTAAGTGTATCGTCTATTGCTCTGTGTAAGATAGTGTTTCGTTTTCGTCCTCTCTCACTTGCTATTGTTTTCTGTGTCGAATAACTTCTTTCCATAGCGTTTGAGCTAATTTCTTAATTTCCAGTTCAAACTATAAGGTTCCTGGTTCTGACCTGGTCATAAGGAAAACAAACAAAAATTAGAATAAATATTTCCAATCTTCGTCAACGGTGCTAAAATTTGATGGTTTTTAAAACCGCCAAATATAAATTCCTACGACAAAATAATACTAAATAGTAGTATAAAGTAGTAAGGTCATCCCACAGGGATTGTGATTCCAAATTTTCCTATTTTTGGTGACCAAATTTCTAAGTCTAGGCAGCTGTCGTGCCCTCGAATTGAATGTGCAAAGCTGTACTATAAATGAACAAAAAGGGGGAATTTAGTTGATAGAGAGAACAAAATAAAAAATATATATAAAAAATAAAAATAAAAACAGAATTATATTTGTAAAATGAAATTCAGTGAATTAAATTAAATCGGTAAATTGAATATATTTAATCTTAGCTTCAGCCTCGGTACACTCCGAACTTGAATCGATCCTTGAAAAATGGATTCTCCCTTCCAAGTGATAAGTTGGTTATAGAGATCAAGAACGTTTCAACCGCCAATTCTTTCTTTCGTGGTTGACTCCAGGATGACTACAAACCAACCCTTACCAATTATCTAACTGCGAAACACGCGTTTGCAATTCAAGACCCCGGCAGCCTTACGTTTTGAAGAACCTAACTCGAATCAACGGCCTCAATCGCGTGGGTCATTTAAATCTGATCATTATCTCCCTTGACGGAAGCCAACTGGCTTTTTCCACCTGAACACGCTAATTTGTTTGCGGTAATTCGAATACAGCACGGCCGACTCGACTTCCCAACTGTACACCAAACAAGTCCAACTTTTGAATTGAAACTGAAATGACTTTAAGGGACGAATTTGTATTATCCCATATACCGGAGAGATAACGAATATCGTGTTGAAAACTTTTTAGTGTGAGTTCATATCTCACGATTGTATTGTCAAAGAGATAAGCGGGCCAAAGCTGAAAAGGATTTAATTAAGCACGAAATTAATCATGCTAGTTGGCGTATGAAAATGATTTTTAATGGAAATAGTGGTAAGTGGAAAGGGGAAAGGGACTAGGGAAGCAATTTAGTCAAAGTGTTGAAATGGAAAAAAGAATTATAGAAGGCTAAAACTTCACTAATGCAGAAATGGAGAAAAGAAATGAATTATTTTATTCCCCTACCAAATGCGTATTCAAGTGTGTCCCTCAAAGGCCATCAACACTAAGTATTTATACACATTCCTCATACTAAATTTAGCAAGATTTCTCCTAAAAAATATCAACTAAAAATCAAAATTAAAAATTAAATTTAAATTATTTATAGAATTTTGACAATTTTAAAAATCTGATTTTAACCATTCAACCACTAATTCTTCAATTCTTCAATTTGACCCTCCTCTTTGCTTTTCGTTCCAATTTAGCCCATTTTGTTTGATTTTGAATTTCGGCACTCCAATTTCATCCCTGATAAGAAAAACACAAGTTTAATAGCATTTTGTTCGAAAATTAGCCAAAAATAAATACATTAAAAGCATAAATTTAATTTGCTATCAATATTATAGAGAAGATGAAATAAAAAAAAATGTGAGAGTTACCAAGGAAATCCTTGGAAGGTTTTGATCTATCATCCAAAGCAAGAAAAAGAAATGAAGGTTTGGTTATCATAGTCAGAGGGAGAACCAGTTAAGAGTCCAAAAAAAGTAAATTGGACAAAGAAAATATCATAAACCTTATATGATTCTGATTTCCCTGCCAAAGTAGTTAGGGAACCAGTTTGAATTTTTTAGATAGACCGGCTCCACAAAGAACAATGAAGCTAACTCAAACTTACACTAGAGGCACAGAACATGTTCTTCAAATACGTTACTCTGACATTAATATCTGGAGTCACTCGTTCAGTAAATGCTAGATAATTAAAAAAATTATATACATAATCAAGCTACACATAGAAGTACCGAACTTTCCTTGTACATATATAAATAATGTTCTATTAAAAAAAATGTAATAAAAGTTTCCAGAAGCTTTGATTGTTTTCACATCTCTAAAGCTGTAAAATCAATACTCACTTTAAAACACTTTGGATAGCCAGCCAAAGCCAACCCCTTTCGTCTTCCCCAATACCCATTTCTTTATTCATATTTAAAAGGGTTAGCTTAATACCTTTATTTTCAAGTTTAATGGTGGTTGCTATGATCAGCTCAAAACCATCCTTTTTTTTTTTATTAATCTCTAGCTTTACTCATTTCATGGGTTACCTCTCTTGCCATGCAGAGTCCACCATTAAAGTTTCCGATCCTTGCAACTGGGATTATTATAGAAAAAACCTAAGAAAAACAAGCGTAGAAGAACCAGAAATGACGTTGGAATTCGACACTTTTGTTACCCCATTAAATGTTAGAGAGATGCCGTAGCTTCAATAGGATAGAGGGTATCACGAATGGTGAAGGGGGATGGACCACGAATGGGGAGAGTGCGTGTAATATTTGTTAACAATTTTATTTTATTTTAAATCTCATTACCTCTTTGCATACGAATCTAGATATCAATCCCTCAACATTTCTTTATGCAAAACTCAATGAAGAGAACAAGAGCCTTCATTACCAGATACGGGAGAATGAAATCCCAAGGGTGGTTTTTTCTTTTAACCCCTATATGTTAACACCTCAAATCCGATCAGAAAGTTTGACCAGATACGAAGGTCATAGTGATCATCGGAGCAATATGTTTAATTCTTCGTTAACTTAATACGCATTGAAATATAAATTTTATCCTTTCATCCAAAATTTTTGAAATAATTTATTTTACTACTACTATACAAATAATACATTATAAATTATTCAAAAATTTTCATCAAACTTATCTCGGTTCGATGTAAAATCTGATATTGAAATGTTTGGAGCATTACAATTCTCCTTCCTTTATAAAAATGTCACCATCAAAGCTTACTTAGTTTGTCCAAAACCTTTAAATAAAAAAAAAATAAGAGTTTTTAAACATATAATGATCTGCTTAGTAATATCATCAATTAAGAGTTTCTAAGGGTTCAAAACGTCTTGGAAATTTTATGAAAACAATGAATTCTAAAATCGTCACTTATCCAACTTCACATGTTCACAATCAAAATCAAAATCTCAAATCTATTAAGAAGTAAGGAAAAATAAGAGACTACACCAAAACAGGCTTTTAGCGGCGCTTTTTTAGGCCTTTAGCGGCGTTTTTTTGCGTCGCTAAAAGAATTTGCGGCGCTTTGAGAAGCGCCGCAAAAAACACCGCTAATGACAACGTCGCTAACTTTAGCGGCGCTTGTTTCTTAAAACGCCGCTAAAGGTCATGACCTTTAGCGGCGCTTTTACCACAAACGCCGCTAAAGACCATGACCTTTAGCGGCGCTTATCCCACAATCACCGCTAAAGACCATGATTTTTAGCGGCGCTTTTCCCACGAACGCCGCTAAAGACCATGACCTTTAGCGGCACTTTTCCCACAAACGCCGCTAAAAACCTTGACCTTTAGCGTCGCATTTCTAAAAAACGCCGCTAAAGTAAAACGCCGTTAAAGGCCACAACCTTTAGCGACACTTATACAACAAACACCACAATAAAGATGACTTTTAGCGACGCTTTTTAACAAACGCCGCTAAAAACATGACTTTCAAAAAAATATTTTAATTAAATAATATTTATTTGTATGATAATTATTATATTATGTTTTGTTTTGTTTTTAAGGATAAAAATATTAATTAAATTAAAATTTCTATTAAAATTTTAACTTTAAAGCTAAATATATATTTCCATGTAACAGGGATATAAATTCGTACCGATTTCAAATATTTCCTATAAAAACCTGTCACGACAGTGATATATATTGCATGCTTAATAATATATCAACCATCACAACCGCATATATTTCAAGATAATTCACAGTTCTTAAACACCCATTCTCACAGAAAAATTTGCTAAGTATGACAGGCTTCAGATTGTTGAGAAAAATCAATACAAAGATTTATAACCTCAAGCTATCAAACAATTCCATTCATCTAAAGACATCCTTCTTAGAACATTTATGAGCACTATGTCATACTCATTTAGCAGCTCTTAAAAAATTAACAGCATGTATGACCTTGCAATTCAATTAATCACCACATTTCGTCCAGCAAGCACTTTATTGGCTTTCTATAAAGTTTAAGATTCTTAGACTATCCCCAGAAATTATTTTCCAGTCCAAAAAGAATCCAACAGAAAATTATTAATAGCAATTGACTTGCATATTTAAAATGACAAGCAAGTTAGTTACTGACATCAAGGGGAGGATTTAGATATTCTATTCCATTGCTTATCTGACCATATGGCTCCATTAAATCAACCACATTTTGTAGATCATCTTTGGTCAAATTTAGTCCAAGGTGATTCACCAGCATTTGGCTAATTTGCTTGACAATTTTGGTTTTCCGCAGCCATTTTGGGATCATGCTGCTGAAAGTCTGCAAGCAGTACAAATTACAGTTAGATAATTTGATTAAAATTGATTAGTGCCTAAAACGTGAATTTACCACCAATTAAGATGGATTAGTTAAATATGAAACTCAAAGAAACAGAGGTAAACATGTAAACTGAATGAAAACACTTAAATAACTGATTCTTCGAATTTCAGGAAGAATAAAACAAGACATTAATGAGATTGGTAAGGTACTAACACCCACAACATAAGATCCAAGGGCAATAGAAATATTAGAGACGGTGAAGTATTAAACCATTCCAGGTACCATAAAATAGAAATAGGAGTCATTTCTTACCGCAAACCAGCTACAGTAGCTCATAAGTTCATCCGTATCAAGAAACTTGTTTCTAAATGCACTACCTTCCAAGGCACAGGAACAAGTTTAAGTTCTATAGGCCGCAGAAAAGCAGTCTTCTCAGCAACCTAAAGAAATAGAAGGATCATGATTTAAGAGTATATTGGCAGACACAACTTAAGTTTAAAATAAAAACCATTAACAACAACATAAATTCCGCAAGCAAATACATGCAGACAAACAAAATTATTCTGATGCAAACATTATACATGCCATATACCAAGCTAAATAAGTTAGCACTGGATTAATCATTGATGAAACATATAAGATACCTGGTCAAAGCCCACCAATAGGAGCTTGCCAACTCCTGATCTCAAAAGCATAGATGCAGCATGACTTCCAACACCTCCAAGACCAATGACCACAACATAGGACGATGTAACCTTCTGCTGAGAATCAAGGCCAAAGAACTGGATATTCCTAGCAACAAACAACAAAGACAAAGACAAATACATGTTCAATTATTCTCTCAAAATGTTAGAGAAGGATGGTTAGGTATGTCTAAACCTCACATTGGGCATATTATATGAATACTGGCCAATCCATGAGTGCACTTTAGCTCAGAACAATAGTCTAAGAAATTTAACAGTAAATCAAACATTCTCACCTATGTTCAAGCAAAGCTCACCTATATTCAAGCTTGGTTCATTGATTAAATGTGATTAAACTCATTTATTTAATTAGTAACCACACATAACAAGAAGTTAATTAGCAACCTATAACCAAGAAAATACCACATCAGAATCTTTTTTTAATCAAAATTTTATACATTTATTGTATAATTGTTTTCACCTATATTATGAGCGTGTCAAAATCTAATATACAATATATATATTTTTGTGTGAACTGTAAAATAAATAATTATATACATATATAATTTAGGTAAATTATACCAACAGTCTTTAAATTTTATATAAAATTATATTTTAATCATTCCACTTTAAAAATTAAGCACGTTTAAATTGGAGCAAAAATAAATAAATAAATACATGCCTTGAATAAGACGCAATGAGATATATATATAGAATAAATATGAAAAGGATTAACTGATAAAGGCTCTATGTATATACAGAAACCTTTTATATATCTAATATTCTATATAATAAGTCGGCCTATATCTATAAAATAAAACTAACAATCAATATATCTATAGATTTATAATATTCTATAAAGAAGAAAGATGGGGCAAGGCACATAGATGCATGCAAACATAAATGAACAATCACAATGCAGTTTAAAATGCTAAACAATTTAATTTTTTTTTTTTACCGAAACACACTTAAAAATTTGAAATTATAGCAATGTATATGCATAGCTTTAGCTCAAATCCAGCATCTATGAAAATCTATTTGGAAAGCGAAGGGATACCCTAAACTGCAATAATGAGAGACCACAGGCAAAGCTTTAATTCCACATTGAAAATGGTCCTTACCATTTTTGCCTTTGGTATTTCTTGATGCAGTGAAGGTAGTTCCTTCGGACGATAATGGTCCTTACCATTTTTGCACTATGGTAAGTACCGGTAAGAATACGGCCTCTAATAGAAACAGTGCCAGTAAATGGGCTTTTCTTATCAATATATGTTCCTGGACAACATTGAAATCCAATGTAAGTGTCAACAAATGCAATTGTAGAAAGGGTGAGGGTGAAGCAGACATGAAATAGTACAATGAAAATGAATCAACAAAGGGCTAGACATCCAAAAAAATTATGGATGCCCCATGGTTCTATGACATGAACTGTTTGAGTAAAGGTAAGATCTAAGAAACATGTTAGCCAAAAACATGGCCTCCACAGTGTAATCATATCGGTCAAATAAAACCCCAAGAGAAAGCATCTAACATGAAGTGCAATAAACTTACTATATCAATGCCCTAAAACAGTTCCAAGCAGAAAACACAGTAAAATGGTGATGAATGTTGTCCCGAAATCTCCAAAAAGAACAACATAGTTAGACTATCTAGTTTAACAATAAAAAAATATAGCAGAGAACAAGTAATTACCATTACACATATTCAGTGATGAACACAAGGAAGCATGGCTAAGAAACATGTATTCTAATTGCCAAATCAATTAACAATATGCAAGCAAAATAGTAATGATAAGGAAGAGCAAAGTAAAGCAAACCTTCAATGGCCTCTCTGGGTGTCTTAAAGCCTAACCCAATGCTTTTCCAGAAGCGATTCCCTCCCTTTCCAGGTCTCTTTCCTTTCCCAGTTTTTTTACAGCTGATAGAGGTATTAGAATGGTCTGAGTAAGATGAATTAGCAACAAAGTAAAACATATATAACAATGGAAGAAGCTAGTTGATTCAATAAAGATATCTCTGTTTCTGCCTATAGAAAATCACAAAACATCAGAGAGTACAGGCAGCATGAGAAAGACAAAAGGAGAAATAATCTACCAAATGGAACATACTATTTGTTTTGTCCGTCGGAGGTAATTGATGACATTCTGCAAACCAGAATCACCATGTGAATCTGGAGTAGAACTTTCAGCAAGTGCAGAACCACGGTCTTTCTCAGCAAACTGAATATGTATAGCTTCAATCCGGCTGTGTAATATCTTGTTCTGAAGAACATATGACAAAAGATCATATTAATAATCATAGAAAACTGCATTTTTCTACTCTTGCATTAAAATAAAACTACAAAATATATTATGGTTTGCAAACAAATCAAGACTGCAAAAATAAAATAAAATAAAACATACCCACTATCACCTAGAACAATTACAGAAAATGTAGAAATATAACTTAGATAAAAACCAACCATACTCTCGAGCAGGATAATTTGCAGAAGAGATTTCAGCAGTTCGTTTTAGATTGTCTGAATGGCATATAGCTATAGGCTTGTCATTTAATTTGTTTTTTCTTTTCTAGTTTTCCACGAAAAAAAATGATGGGTTATTTCCAAATTTTTTTTCTTTCACTGAAAATAATCTCAAAAAAAAAAGATACTGAAAGCAATAGAAATAAAAAAGAACACCTATTGAACAGGAGGAAGTGCGGCTCTTCTTAGTTTTTCTCTTGACATTTTCCCTTGATATCCTCTTTCACTTCTTGTTCTTCAATGGAAAGAAAGTACTGATTTTTCTTCTTCTTATTCAGAAGGATCTGATTTCTTTTTCCTTCTACTGATTTCTTATTCAATGGGAAGTTTCAGTCTTCTCTTTCACCTCCTCTTCCTCCGGTTTCTTGCCATCTAGGGTTTCCGTCGCCATAGAAATCACCAGTAAAATTAAAAGGAAACTATACATTCCCTTGAAAGCCTAAAATTAAAAGAAACCCTAACAGATTGAGAGAAAAGGAGTAGCGATGGTGAGTGAATTCAGTGCAGTGAAATGAAAAGGAAAAAGAAGGGTGATTGGCGTAGGTGTATTGACTTGGTGTTGCTGGAAATGGGAAAGTTGGGGGCAAATTTTGAGATAAAAAGGTAAAAAGAATTAAGTACAATCTTTTATTTGGGGGGCGCACGGAGATGAGAAGAAGAGGAGTAATGAGCGGGTAACCAAAATAATTTTTTCGGAATTGAGCGGGATTTTAATTAGTTTTTGCGGCGTTTTTATGTATTTGGGGGGCGCACGGAGATGAGAAGAAGAGGAGTAATGAGCGGGTAACCAAAATAATTTTTTCGGAATTGAGCGGGATTTTAATTAGTTTTTGCGGCGTTTTTCATAAAAACGCCGCTATTGTTTATCTTTTGTACCATCCGAAAAAAATAATCTTTTGTGGAATATTTTTTGTGGCGTTTTTAAAAAAAACGCCGCTATTGTTAATCTTTTGCGGCGTTTTTTAAAAACGCCACAAAAAATTATTTCATTCTAAATAAAACGACGTCATTTTGTTTTGTTAAAATTTTTTTATTTTATCAGCTAAAAATTATTAGTTAAGTAATTTTATAAAACATTTATTATTATGATTATTATTTATAAATTGATTTTTATAAAATAAAAAAACTAAGTACTCTCAAAATAAATATTTTATATTTTAATAAGAAAACAAATAATAAAATAACTGTAATTAATTATTAAGTTAAAATTATCCAATGTAAGCAATCACTCTCTCAAATATCAAATTTCTATTAAAGATTGAAACGTTAATCATGATTTTAAATTATTATTTTCCAATCTAATCTCCATTTTATTAGATATTTTTTTCTAACTAAAATATAATTACTATTATTTTGCTTTTATTTATTTATTTATTTATCAATATAATTACTATTAATACTAACTAAAATATAATTACTATTATTTTACTTTTATTTATTTATTTATCATTATTTTTAAATCTAATATTTAAATATATAAATTAAAAACACCAATTAATCTTAAACCCTAAATCGTAAAATATAGACTCTAAACCCCTAACCCTTATCTCCTAAACCCTAAATCATAAAACAGAAACTCTAAACCCCTAACCCCTATTTTACAATTATATAAGAACTTAATTGATATATAAATTAAAAAATACTAATTAATCTAAACCTTAACCCAACCCCCAATCTCTAAACCCTAAATCACTAACTCTTAACCTCTAACATCTAACCCCTAACCCCTAAACCTTATTTAATATATAAATTAAAAAATACTAATTAATTTAAACCTTAACCCATAAACCTTATTTAATATAAATTAAAACACATTAATTAATCTAAACCCTACATCCTAACCTAACATCGAATCTATAAACCCTAAATTAATCCCTAACTTTTAATCTCTAACCCCTAACCCCTAAATCACAACCCTTAAACAGAGTCCCTAATCCATAATCCCTAATTCCATAACCTATAAACCTTAAAATTGTAACTCTTAAACCGACCTTAAATATTAAATTAACCATATACCTTAAACCATATATATTAAACCCTAAACTATAATGATAATTAACTAAATATTTTAAAATTAATACTATCGTATCTTTTACAATTATATATGAAATTATTTAATAGATAAATTAAAAATCAATCAGTCATGTACCAAAAAATTTTAAAATTATTTTAAATAATAATATTTTAATTTTTCCATTTTAACAAATATTTTTCTATGTTTTTATTTCAAATTATTTATACGTGTCATTATTTCAAATTTATCCATTTTAACAAATATTCAATTAAAATAAATTGAATTTTAATTAATATAAGTAAACAAATTAAATAGTAAATACACAGATAAAATATTTTTGTGGCGCTTTTTCAAAAACGCCGCTAAATCCCAAGCATTAGCGGCTCTTTTCCAAAAACGCCGCTAAAACCCTGAAAGGTCAAAACGTTGGTCTTTGGTTTTTTGCGGCGCTTTTCCAAAAAACGCCGCTAACGCTCTGAGCATTAGCGGCACTTTTTCAAAAACGCCGCTAAAGCCCCGAAGGGTCGAAAACGATGTCGTTGGGCTTCGTTTTTTTGCGGCGCTTTTCAAAAAAATGCCGCTAAAGGTCTGAGCATTAGCGGCGCTTTGTTAAAAACGCCGCTAAATCCCTAAAAAGGCGAAAACGATGTAGTTGGGCGTAGGTTTTTTGCGGCGCTTTTCCAAAAACGCCGCTAAATCCCTGAAAGGTCAAAAAAACAATGTCGTCTTAGGTTTTTTGCGGCACTTTTCCAAAAAACGCCGCTAATACTTGTTTTTAGCGGCGTTTTGCAAAAAGCGCCGCTAATGCACGATCTTTAACGGCGTTTTTTAAAAAGCGCCGCTAATGCTTGATTTTCAGCGGCGTTTTTTCTTCAAACGCCGCTAAAAGTGCCGCTAAAAGCCTATTTTGGTGTAGTGAGAGTCTCATGCAATTTGAAAATTGCAGTTATGAATCCTAACTGACATGTACACTACCTTCTATCTATAGAAAACTTAATTTAGTCCTACAATTGATTAAGTCTCAAGCTTTGATACCACTAAATTGTAACACCCTAAACTCATCTCAGAATTAAAAATATAAATTTCTAAAATAATTTATAATATTATAGGAGGATTAAATTACAAGTTATTCAGAAATTTTCACTAAACTTATCTCGATTCAATGCAAAATTCGATACCAAATTTTTTGAGGCATTACATAATATCCTTGGACTAGTTGGCATGCACCCTCTGTTCTATAAAAATATTGGGACATGATAAAAGAAAATTTTACTTCATGTTCAGTGTCTAAGAATATTAATGAAACTCTCATCCTTTGATCCTAGAACTTAATGCCCTTACTTCCATTCACCAATTCCAACTTATCAATCTTTCCAATACAACTTACAAGATAATTATTAATTTTTTTGCTGAAAGACTATGACCCCTCCTCCCTAAGCTTGTTTTGTCTATCCAAAGGAGTTTTATTAAGGGTAGCCAAAATTGTGTTAATGATGTAATTGTGCAAGAAGTTGTACACTCTTTAACAAAGTAAAAGGTCGAATGGGTTCTATGATTGTCAAATTAGACATGAAGAATGCCTATGATTGCCTTGAACGGGACTTCGTTCACAAGGTTTTTCTTCTTTCACTTACTAGAGAAGTGGATACAACTTATTCTAAGTTGTATATCGTCTACATCAATGGATTTCCTTGTAAATAGTGGTAAGTTAGCAAGTTTGAAACCCTCTGGAGCAATTAGGAAAGGTGACCCATTGTCTCTTTATATCTTTGTCCTCTATATAGATTTTCTAAATTTGAAAAATATTGATGAAGTAAAAAAAAGGGACATAGAAAGGAATTCGTACATAGAGGTTTGATTGTCTCTCATATGTTTTTTTTTGTTTTTTTTTTTTGTGAATGATGTTATATTGTTTGCAAAGACCAATAACCAAACAATGGAGTCTATATTGCATATGTACTCGAGACATTCTCAGAGGAATCAGGACAAACGATCATGCAACAACCTAATTTTCAGTGGTGTAAAAAAAAGTGGTTTTGAAACTCCATTTTCGTTGTTCGAGTCCGTAAATATTAATATTTAATATTTATGAGGCTAGTATAGAAATATATATAAGTTTGGTCTAGTAATTTAGCCGAATTGATAGTTAATTAAGCTACAATAACTAAATTTTAAAATTATCGTTATAGATTTTTAAAAGTTGTCATTAAATAATTTCTTAAAGAAATTGATGTTAAATTGTTAGATTCTAAGCTTACATGTGAAAAGGACTAGATTGTAAATTTTAATTATTAGTTTTGTTAAAAGAACTAAAGTGTGTAAATTGAATATTTTATGTGCTTTTTTTGTAATTATTGATAATAGAAGGTCCTAAAAAGATGTAATTGAGATCGGTTTCGAACTCAAAGCTCAGAATTGGAATATATTGCTACTTTGATTTTAGAGACTAAATTGAATGAAATGTAAACCTGTAGGAGAATTTGAAAAAGGAAATTAAATTGATTGATGCATATTAAGGGATGGCATAAAAGTGTTTGATATTCTTAAATTGAATTGAATAATTGTATAGATCAGGAATTGACCCAAATCGTAGATAATTGGGGAAAAGATAAAATTGTCGATTAGTCCTTAAAGATTTGTTTGTTTGTTGTTTTGTAAGGTAATTTCATATGGAACTTACTAAATTATTTTTTAAATTGTATTTGTTTCAATTGTATGTTTATATTTAAGTGAATTTGTGGAAATCAACATATTTGGCTGATTATGGGCTGAATTGTAAAACGTGAAATGTTGACTATACTAAAGGGTACAAGGTACGGATACAGATGTTACATGTTTACGGGATTTTTTTGACATATGTATTCTAATATAAGGCTTGAAATATATTATTACAATAATTATGCCCGTGTGAACTTAGTAAAAGATTAGGATACGTATGGCATGTCATTAGGGTTAAATACGAAATTGATCAAGGCTTTCCATGATGATATAAGATCCAAAATTTGTTATAGATTCTTAGTTATATGTATCTTGGACTAGTAACCTCGATACGATGTCAGCTTGTGTGAGCAAAATAGTCTTGTGTATCCGAGTTCAAGTTACTATAGTTTTCTTGGGAGAAATCTTAACCTAATGAAATGGGAAATATTGAAATGATTTAGATAAGAATTGAATCATTTATTTTTCTAATTTGAGTTTTTATATTTATGATCATTGTTACAAGTTCATTTTATGAAAGTTTACTAACCGATTGGTTGTATATGATGCTATGCATTAGCTATCTCAACATGTGCCAAAGAGTGCCAAAGAATGCCAAATTGAATTGTTATCATGTCAAATGTTTAGTTTATTGAATTCATTATGTTTACCCTATTATTTTCCCTTCCCTTGTAGATTTTACCTTGCGAAACATATCAAGCGGATCGTTCAAAGCTCACACTATCCCATTTTTAAATCACTAGCATTTTAATCATTTTAAGTCTAGATTTGGGGCATGTATATAGGTGTTTTACTAATGCTACCTTTGAATGTTGTATATAGTTGAAACTTACCTAATGCAAGATTTTGGCAATGTTAGTGCCTTGTTGAAATGGTATGATTTAGTAAATGGTTTGAGATGTCTATGTGGTAATTGAATTGGCATATTTGGATATGAATTGGTAGTCAATTTGGTCTTGATTCTAAAAATTTAAAATGTAAATAAAAATAATTTTTAAAAAAATAAAAATAATTAAAATTTATAAAATATATAAAATATTCAAAAATTTAAATAATATATTTTTAAAAAAATTAAATATATTTAGAAGGGCACATTTGAAGGATGTCATCTTGAAGAACTTTAACAATCTAGATGTACCTTTAACAATCTGGATGTAGATGCATTAAATAGAAAAACACTAAAAATGAAAAGGAAATAAAGTCTTTCTACAAATTTTTGCTTCAACTCCATTTCTATTAAGTTTTTTATGGTATTTAAAATAAAATTTAGAGTAAAGTACACCAACAGTCACTCAACTTTGATTATAATAACAAAATAATCATTAAACTTTGAAAATTTACAACTCAATCACTAAACTTTAGAAAAATAACAAACCAGTCACCAGCAACCATCTTACTTGCCATGTTAACTGGGCACGTTGTCATCCCACGGTGGAAACGACCCCAATTTAAGAACCCTAGCTGGGTTGGGCAGTAGAAGAAAAAGAAAAGAAGAATAAAGAAGAAGAAAAATAGGAGGAGGAGGAGGAAGAGGAGGAAGAGGAGAACAATAAGAAGAAAAAGAAGAAAAAAGAAGAAATGGATATGCCGACCGTGATTCTGGTGTGCTACTGTGGAAACCCAGCCAATTTAAGGACTTCTTAGTCCAATGACAACCCAGTTAGGAGGTTTTTTCAGTGTAAGAAGTATGAAAGTGGGTTTCAAAATCCATGTCATTTTTTCGCCTGGTTTGATCCACCATTGACGCCATGTTCACGAATTGTGTTGTTGGGTGTTTTGAAAAAATTCAGGACATTGGGGGATGTAAGGAGGGAGAGAAAACCATGGTTGATGGTGTTGTTATTTATAATTTTGTTGTTGTTTAAATGAAAAACTAGTTTATATGACTGCTGGTTTTAGTGAATGCTAGTGTTGTTGTTGTTATTGAAATGGAAAACCAAGTAATCTTTTTTTGGCAAAAACAGTGTTAAATGGTTTTAATGACTGTTGGTATTATTGAGGAATCAGCTTATGTTCAAGAAGGAGGCAGTGTTTAATTTATGGAATCTTTGATTGGAAATTTTAAATCCCTAATTTTCTTTATGGAATGGGTTAGAAACAGGAACCATTTTTGTACATATGAAACAAAAGCATAAAATATTGCAAAATATTGCACTTCATTCATTAACTAAGGCCAAACTGTTTACAAAAAGAAGATCATACAACCAACCTTGTAAATACCTATATTTAGAAGGCCAAACTATTGTCAAATTTGCCTACAATTTAGTACAATTGAACTCAGTTGAATTTTAGGAAAATTTACAAAAAAAAAATAATAATCTACCTAAGTTAAGAAATCAGTAGCAATAATAGGCAAATTTACATAATAAGCTCAAAACAATTAACATAATAAACTTCCGAATTACAAGTTTGGTTCACAGTGTCATCGATGGGTCTAAGGCAGATGACTCTTGAATAGAAGGCATCCATCTAACAGTGATTGGTTGTCCAGCTGGTTTCCTCTTGAATGGAAGCTTTTATCTTGAGGTAACTTCTTGTTGAGTTAGGGTAACTTCTTGATAAGTTGGGGAGCCGCTTGGTTATGAACATCAACTTTGTGTCTCGTGACCTACATGAATGAGTCAAATCCATCAAACACATTGCATATGAAAAGTAAAGTAATGAAGCCAAGGACTATGACTTACTAGAAGGTTTTGGCTGACTTCCCCTCTACAACTCCTCTTATTGTGGCCAACTTTCTTGCATTTACTGCACTTCATTTCCCCCTCTCTTGGCCATCTTCAGTTTTATTGTTATTTTTTGTTCATCAAGTTCTTTCCTTCTCATCTTAGTAGGTTTGCCAAGTGGTCTTTTTAATGGAGGAGGCAGTATTGGCAGCATGTCCGGCACAGGCTCCTATTGCTTAAAACCCCTTATTAGTTTGATGAAGTTGGAGTAAATCGCAAGCTAGGTTTCCTTAGTGTACCAGGTTTCTACTTAAGTTTTAGTGTTCTTATCTTTTAGATGAATGACAGCCACCACATGATTGCAAGGGATACTAATGATCTCCTAATTCCTATAGGAGTAGGAATTCTCAACTAGGTCCACCACATTTTAACTGTCTAGACCACATTGAACCTGATATCTCTCCCCACCATCATGTGATGGAAAACACCTAAAAACATTTTAACATATCATACTCAGAGTAAAAGTAGCATGTGATGTGTCCCACCAGCATGTGATGGCAGAATAAAGGCATACATAGATTAAAAAAAGATCTATTTACCTCATTGAATATTTGATATTAGCATCCAACTTTTTCTTAATATTTGGACACAAGTTTCCTTTAATTTTTTTTAGCTTCTTCTTTCTTATTGACAATCAACAGAATAATATTGGTCCTAATTTTATCCATCATTATCAGAATGGGCTTCCCTCTTGCTTCCAATATTAGCTACTAGTAAGTAACAAAAATGAATATCAGACTTGATCTTTAATGAACTGCAAATAGAAAATAAATAGGGGTTTACCTTGTTAAAGCATTCACAAAGATTATTCACCAGCATGTTAGACTTACTCATTAATGAGAAGTGAAACCTTGACTAACGAGCAGGGTTCTTTCTCTTCAACCAATCATAAGCATCTTGATTGGTATTCTTCAGTTCATCCATGACATCCTCAAAATCCCTTGGAGTGCTTGCTCTGGCAAGTTTTCAACGAAAATCTTTCAATGTCTTCGTTTTGAAAGACGCTTTCGTGAAATTGGCATGTAGGTGTCTAACATAGTGTCTTATTTTTTTGCATTAGGAAACAACATGGATATTGGTTCCACAAGTCCCTGCAAACATAATAGAAATAGTTTAATTCTTTGGCATACATCCTAAATAAAAAAAGCAAGCAAAGAAAACAAATAGAGTTTTACCTTCTATTTGCCAAACATGAAAGGTATCTGATATGATCTCACAATTTTAAAGTTCAATGAGAGCTACTCCATGAATCAACACCATGATGCTTGGTTTTCACTTTCAACCGTAACATATGTAATAGGATAGATTTCATTATTTGCATCTATCCTAATAGTTGCTAGTAGGTAACCACCAAAGTAGCCCTTCAAGAATTATCCATCTAAATCTATTATCCTCCTACAACTAGCCGTATACTCAATTTTGCATGCCTGCAGACAGACATACATCCTTTGAAAAAACTTGTTATCTAGATAACAGATTGGTGTTATTCCAACATTTTGGGTCCTAACCTCCAACATGTACTCTTATATCTTATCATATTGTGCCTTACAACCTCCTTCAATTAATTCCATTGCCCTAAGTTTAGCCCTCCGACATTTGGTTAGTGAGACAATGCAAAGGAAATCTCCTTTGACATCTTGTTGCAATGATGTCAAAGAATAATCAGGATCAGCAATGAACTTCTCTTTATAATGTTGAACTAGCCAAGTTAAGGTTATATTCCTATTTTTAAAGATCTTAAAACAAGTATGGTTAGGGTTTAAACTCCTAATTTGCCAACTTTGGTCACTAGGGTCAAATGGGTTCAGTCTAAAGGCCCATATGTACCAAGAACAGTTTGACTTGCAAACTGCCTTTAACCTCTTTTAATCATATTTTGGGAACTTAATAAAATAACTATTCAACCTACCATACTGTCTGGCGGCTTCTTTTAAACTGTCTTTGTTCGAAAATAACAATCCAACCTCAAATTTTGGATTATTCCTGTCACTAACTAAGTTGAACTCAGGCCAATTTTTGTCATCTAAATTAGATTCATGTGCACTATTTAAGGTTTCTAAATCATCACTATCAGACAGTTCCCTTACTTTATATGATGCATGTTTAAGCCATTTAAATTAACCCTAACCCTATCACTAACATTTATTCCAATATTATTTAATGTTTCAGAATCATCACTATCAGACACATCAAAATCAGATAGTTCTTCTTCACTCTCATTAAATTTATCATCAAGTAAATCTGCCAAACAAATTTAACATCAATAAAGGTAGTGGGGTCTTTCACATACATAACCTAAGTAGTGACAGACAATAACCAAGCAAAGGTCATCACACAATACAATACATATTTCTATCATGCACATGACATACACTTTGACACAAACAAATTCATTTCTATCATGCACATGGCAAACAATAACCAAAGAAATCCAAACCTCCCACACACTTTCATAATCAAAGGAATCCAAACCTGCCATATAATTTGATACAAACAATAATCATATTTGAATCAACATTTAAAAAATGTTCTTAAACTCTAGATTCCTATTCACACTGCATATTCATATAATCTGATTCTTTCCAAGTTAACTAGGAAACAAATTAACCCAAATGAACTTTTTTCTAAACGTGTAAAAAAATCAATAGGGTTAACAAAATAAAGTAAAAGCTTGAAGTGGAATCTTAAAGGTAACAACCAAAACATAAGAAGCTTGACACTGTTAGTCATAAAAATAGGAACCAACCATCTCTTTCCTGACAACTAATAGTACTTTATAGGTAAGGTTATTTATTAATTTTTTTTTAAAATGAAGCAACCAAATTATAAAATGAAAATTCATTGATTTGCTACATTTCAAATTCTTAATCCATAAACAAATTTTCACACAATGATGCAATCACCAGACAGAATATGATGAAATAACCAAAGAAATTAATTTCTATCATGCACATGGCAGACAATAACTAAAGAAACCCAAACCTGCCATACACTTTAATAACCAAAGAAATCCAAACTTGTCATACACTTTAATACAAACAATAAACATACACAGTGCATAAGCCCCATGTGAATGCAACATATTTCAACAAAGAAATCCAAAAAACCATTATCCCAAGTCCCCCTAAACCCAAAAAATCATAAACCGACAAATAAACTTACACGTTACAATGGATGCAACAATTGGTTGCTTCTCGTCTATTAACCATTCTGGAAGTTTTCTCTTAAATCCTGATATCTTTTGTTGTTGATTTTCTCTTGGTCACTTTTCTCCAAAATTTGAATCCTTCAATTAATTCCAATTGCTCTCTTATTTTCTGCCTACCTGCCCGGCCCTTTTCCCCCCAAAATTAAGACCCTTCAGCTCCTCATGTCCAACTCATGTCCAACGTGGCAAGTTAAATGGCCACGTCACCTATTCCATTAGGCCTGTAACCAAAAATGTTAGTAGGTGACTGATTTATCACTTTCGATAACATTAGTGACTGGTTTGTTATTTTTCTTAAGTTTAGTGACTAAGTTGTAACTTTTCAATATTTAGTAATTGTTTTGTTATTATAATCAAAGTTGAGTGAGTGTCGATGTACTATACCCTAATATTTAATATGTATAAGCTTTTGTGAATAAGAAACTTATATATAAATTATTCAAAATAAGAAGTGAAGTGTTGAAATACTTTTCTCATCGCCTGTCTCAAGGTTTTGGAGGGTGGGGAGAATTTTAGTGTTGGGTAGAGACAATTGTCAGCAAAGTTTTTAGTGTGTATATATGTGTACTTTGAGCCTTTCAATGCTTATGGGATTCATGGCCGCGAGCGTTAGTCGGCGAAATTCAACATCTTGTAAACAACATAAAGCGCCCTCTGTCATATTAGTTCCAATACCCAATTTTCTCATAAATTACATTGTTTTTTTTTTCAATATAAATAAAGATATTATATTTCTGATTTGAAAAAGAAATGAACTTACTGGAGACGAAGTTGGGAGGGTTGAATTTGAAAGCGTCATCCATGGATTCAATTGGGAAATTCGAATGAATTCGAGATTTTATTGTAGAGATTATTGATATCGAAGAAGGAATTGACTGGGTCACCTGTTGAATGTTTTAGGGAAAGAGAAAAGATCGTTCATCATCCCTTTCCAGCTTTCGACGTCCACCGGTCAACTTTTCTCATTCCCTATTCATCGTCTACTGTTCGTATTTTAATAAATATTTTAATATATTTAAGTATATTTTATTTATAATTTTTGAATATTTTATTAATGATTTTTATGCATTTTATTTTAATTTTTTAAAAAATCTTTTTATTTATATTTTAAATTTTTAGAGTTGAGATTGAATTGACAAAATGTGTAAATATTAAAGGTTAAATTTGTTAAAATTTCAAAATCATGACTAAATTAACAAAATGAAGAAATATTGAAGGTTTAATTTGTTATTATATCATGTTACGTTAGTGTTCCATTTGGTGACCAAACACATTTTAATAGTAAAGTAACTAAATTGAAAAATTGACTTAACGAAGGTGACTAAATTAACAAAAATAATATCTTTACAAAATGGAGATACTTTAAAATTTAGGTGACTATCTGAGAAAGTTGCCCATTTTAATTTTTATTAATGAAATGTTCTGTTTTAGATAAAAATTGAAATATGTATTAAACCCATATGGAATATATTTTTATTAATAGATTTGATTTTTGTAAAGGTTTAAATGGAAATATGCCACTAAATTATAGCGCTTTTGTCATTTAAATATTTTTAAAAAATTATTCATAAAATAGCACATAAACTTTCATTTTATTAACATTTTTGTCCAACCATTTCATCCTATTAAATTTTATTCACAAATCATATTATTAGATCTGCTATATTTAAATAAATAAATAAAGTTTAAATTAAATATTATATAAAAATTAAAATAAATTTACATTTAATTTCTCTCTCCCCTTCTTTCTTTCTTTATTTATTTATTTCTCATCTCTCACTTCTCTACCATTACTTCCCAAGAGCTTATCATCTCTCAAAGTTGCTCAGGTTAATAGGCTTAAGATCCTCCCATGTATTACCAAAATACCATCAGGCTTCTAAATTTACATGGCTATGCGTATGAACTCATGATAATTATTATTTTTTATTTACACCATGAGATCCGGCATATCGTCTACATGAACCGGGGTACAACTTGGAATATGATAAAATTGACCTTTAAGGGTCTGTTTGATTGACGGAATTGATTTTCTGGAAAATCATTTCCAACTTTTCCAGCGTTTGATTGGCGGAAAATATTTTTCATTTGGAAAATGAACTCCAAAACAAGGGAAAATGGGTTACATTTTAGGGAAAATGTCTTACCCTTTCAATTTCCGTAAGACATTTTTCGTGCTCTCCTCTCTATCGCCTCCTTCATTCCTTCCTTCATTTCCGGTGAAAACGCTTACATTTATCGATTTTCCAAGAACTTGTTTTTTAATTATTCAATACTTGTTTTTTAACACAATTACAAATAATTTATTTGATATTAGTTTTTTCAATTTATAACGATTAATATTATAGCTTAATAATTGAGTATTATTATAAATAAATCATTGCAATATATGTAAAAATAATTTAAAATATAAAATTTATTAATATATATTAATATATGTAAAACAACTTTTCCGAAAATATTTTGAAATCATAAACAATGAAAATATTTTCTAGTAAATCATTTTACGAGTAAAACATTTTCCAGAAATCATTTTACGGAAAACATTTTACTGGCAATCAAACAGACCCTAAGTCTTAAAATTAAACTTCATATCATCAAACGAAAAAAAAAAAGTATATGGGTCATCCTTAAATCAAAACAAAAAAAAAGGTATGTAAAAAGGAAGGAGTGAATTGACCTACCGTCAAATTTAATAGTTAATTTGGGTCAATTTTGTAGTTAAAGAGCTTGTTTTCTATGCAATTTAGTATTTTATATTGCATTTTCGATATTTAGGCCTTAGGAATAAATATTAATAAAATAAGTGTTCTTTAACATAATTTGTAAATGTTGTGAACCCAATAGGTCGACATGGGTCTTAGGTAGTACTAATATGTTTAATTGATTGTGTAGGATGAAGATTTAAAGACCCAATTGACATGGAAGCAAAGGACGAGTGATGCACAAGCATCTCGGGATGTCAAAGCACAAAACGAACGATTAAGGCAGAAATATCATGTCCTATCGCGCTGTAGACATTGTGTGTCGCAAAACAGGTCGACATGCTACCCAAGAATACCGTGGCTATTTTCATCTACGCAATCAACTTTATACGAAGACCTATGACGTGTCGAATACTTAATTTGGGCTATCAACACTTCTATAAATAAGACATTAGGGGTTTGATGTAACTAAGTCATCCTAGACGCCTTCAAAAATACTAGTAGTTTAGGTGTAGGAGTTGATTAATTTTCTTTCAACTTTTCACAAACTAGTTGTTTTTCCTCTTGGAATCGATTTCAATCGAAGGATTTATTTATTTTATCAAAGTATTTCAGTTTATCTTTTCTTTGCATTTGCTTTATTTATTTATTCCAATAAAGCATTTGCTACTTCATCCCTATTCGATATTAAATTCACGATTATTCAAATCTTGTTTCTCTTTCAAATCAATCGTGTTATTCACATGATTTGTTCAATTGAGATTGAGATTATAAATAACATGAGTTGCTAAATCCCTTAGGAGAGATTAATAAGTGGATGGGGATGTAATTAATAGAGGATTTAGGGTTTTCCCGAGAGAGTTGTTGGTATAAATTACGTGTGCTTAAACTACTAGGATTGACAAACCTATGAAATTATCATAGGCTAGACAAGGCCGGGAGATAACTTGAACCAAGTAAATCATGATTTATCCTAGTTGAGAAAGTGAGGTCGAGAGATAAGCGAGTATCAACCAATCGATTAGTTAATTAGAGGCCGGGAGGTAATAATTGGTTGATCGGTAGCTAATCCACCCTAAAACCCTAATTCAAAGTTAACTACAAACCCAAAAGCAAGTTAATCTTCTTGATTGGTTTATTGATTTTTATTGTTTGTTTATTTTTCTTATTTATTTGTTTTTGTTATTTAATTTATCTCCTAAATCTATTTTATGGTTTATCATAATATAGGAATTAATTACTACTACTTAGACTTATTCTTGTAAAAACATTTTCATCATTTATTCCATCCTTCCTTAGGTACAATCTTTGGAATACTTTCAAGTATTTCGTTGTACTAAACTATAATACAATTTGACTCATGCACTTGCGAACACCGCCGTTCTAACGTCTTATTTTTTTGGTGTTATATTTTACTATAAACGATAACTCGTTTATAGACGATCAAGTTGTTGGAGTTGCTGCTGAGGGGAGGTTTCGACAATAAATTGTGAAATATATATTTACAATTAATAAGACAAGTAGGAAAGTTAATGCCTATAGATACATTTTTTTAATTTTTAATTTTTATTTTTATTCTCCTTTCAAGTTATTTATGACCTGAAGCTCCAACAGTCCAATTGAACCATACCTAGATCCGGAACAAATACTTAGATGCAATCGTCCTGCAATGAACACTAATCCACCCGAGGTAACTAGTTTACCTCAAGCAAACTTGTTATTTGAATATGCGGTGCATCTTCAGTTCTTTTCGTTCTCACTATGCTACAACGTGACTGATTGGTTAGATTCGCTAGAACTGGGTTCCATCACCACATGGGATGATCTTGCGGAAAATTTTCTCTATAAAATTTTCCCAATTAGTCGAACCATTTAGTTGAGGCGAGAAATGGCCAATTTTAAACAATATGAGGGAAAGCCCCTGTATGAGGTGTGAGAGCGTTTCAATACAATGCTAAGAAAGTGCCCACATCATGGACTGTAAGCGTGGATCCAAATTCAAATATTCTACAATAGTGTTGACAGACACATTAGGTCTAGCTTAGACGGAGCATCCAGTGGATCTCTCAAGTTCCCTACATAGGGGTGTTCAAATTTAAGTTAAAACTGAATTAACTGATCGAACCGATGTAATTTGGGTAATTGATCAGTTAACTGATCTAATTCGGTTGAAGGTCGGTTAATAATTTTTTGGAAGTTTAGTTATTGGTTAATTCAGTTTGAAATCGGGTAATTAATCGAATTAAGTAAATTAACAGAACTTAATAATTAATAATACATATTATATGTAGTTTTAATTCGATTAATTTGGATAATTCGATCAAATGAACATTATCATGTTTTTATATGTTTTATACTTGTTTTGACCATAAAAATAAAAACATATAAATTTCGGTTAGTTCAGTTAATCAATCGAATTAACCGAAATATTTCGGTTCACTTATATTTTTTGAAAAAAAATCAACTCAATTAATGGTTAAAAGATTAAAAAGTTTAGTTACTACCAGTTCGATTCGACTAACTGTTTGAACAACCCATCCATATGTACGAACAAGCCTATAAAATCATAGACGACATGGCCGTGAATTTGTACATGTGGCCCAATGAGAGGTTTATTGATAAAGCTAAGCCTCCAACGGTGAAAGTGGTGAACGAAGAAAACGATGATGGTCGATTCCAACAAATCCTAGAGAAGCTAAACTGTTTGGAGACAGTCACCAATCCGACGAGAGCGGAGCCACATTTGGAAAACCAATCGGAGGAGGTAAGCTACGTAGTTAAAAGGGGGCAAAACTTGTATTCAAATACCTACAATCCCAGTTTGAGGGATCATCCAAACTTCAAGTGGGGAGCGTAACACCCCAAATTTTTGAATTGCTGTTTGTTAATTTCTATCAATAGTTATGAATCTACTTTAGTGGTTAAATGTTTTATTCGTGTGTTGAGAGCAGGGGTTCAAGTCTTGCTTCTGGAAAATTTTGTTATTCTTTTGATTCAACCTTTACTTTGGATTTTGACTTAAGTTAAATTCTGTGTAAATCTATATCAAGAATGAGCCTGCTGGTTCAATGGTTAAGCTTCTGTATTACCTTTGGTCTTGTGATCGAATCTTTGCGTGAGTGAAGAGGAAATATTTTTAGTATTACTCCGTTAAGGGAAGTAGTTTTTTTAAAATTCTTAACTCTTTTTTCTTCCCCTTTAGTTCTGTTTATGTTTTTTTGTCTGCTTTTACTTTTTTTCTTCTTTTTTCCATTTTTATTTTTGTCGATTGTGGTTTTTCTCTGTGGTTCGTTTTGATTTTTTCTATTAAAATTTTGTTGCGATTTTGTCAAGGAAGCTATGTGTCTTATGGTAATTTGACCGATAGGTTAAATACAGAAGTTGTGGTAAATTCTATGAAAGTTCGTTTTCATTAGTTTTATTGAAATTGTGTATTTTTGCTTGAATTGCTAGAATTGATTGTTTAAGTGCGTGATCGGTCTTCTTTTAGGCAAAGTTCTCGAGGTTAACAACCCTTTAAGTCTGGGAATTTCTGCGTTGTGCGAAGGTAAGTGTTGATTATTTTACGGGTTCGAGGTTTGCATCGAAACTTTTTAACATAACTTGGCTTGGTGCATAAATTCTAGCGATTCATTGGAGAATGATAGTTTAATTTGCCATTGATTGTCATTTTTAGGTTTTGGATTCACCCCGGTTGCTTACCTATCAAAACGGTCTCAGATGAGTAACGAAAATCCAATTTTCTACCAGTTTTCAATGTCGAAAGACATGATTATCGATGCAACACAGCCGTGTGTGTCACACAGTTGTGTGTCAGGTCATGTAACTCACTGTTTGTGAATTAGTGTCACATGGGCCAAAGACACAGGTGTGTGTCTAGGCCTTGTGAGAGATATTTTGAGATTGGAGTCACATGGATGTGCACTTAGCCGTGTGTCAAACCGTGTAATTCACTGTTTTGAGCCACAGGCCATATGACAGATCATGCGAGACATTAAGAGGGCCACACGGGCAAGACACCCAGGTCGTTTGAATCCACACGTGTGTGTGGGGCCAATTACTAAATTTTTCCCTAGAGACTTAAGCTCTGTTCATATCAAATGTAGGCCATCCGTAGCGTCCGTATGATCTGAATTAGATCGTATAATTAGATGTCCAATAATATAAGGTTGAATAATTGATTATTTGTAAGTATAATTGATACGACAACTGAAATGTCAATGATCTGTATTATCTGATTATGAATTGTACTTAGATAATTGTATGTACATCCTTGATATTTGATATCTGTAATCTGCATCTGCATGGGGTGGGAATGTTATAAAGAAGAAAGTTTGGAAGTTAATGATCCACCAAATTGAGTGGCTAAGCAACAAATCTGTACTGATTTTGATGATTTATCATATACTGATCTGACAGCTTTCTGTACTTACTCTGAAATGTGTCGTACCAATACTAATTGTTGTGTAGGGCTGGATGGGTACTTGATACCCTATATAGTGTGTTTGGATGGTCGGAGATAGAGTGTAGCAGATGGGAGTAGGAAACTGCATCTGATCTTGATCTATTTTGTATATATTTTCATCTACTCTACATTTTATCTGAACTGCTTCGATAATACTGAGTATCAGCTGTTGTTGATTTTGTATCTGAACTTGAGAAAATTACTATTATATTTATATTGTTGTCTTATCATTATAACTATTACACACATTGAGTTATAAACTCATTCTATTTGTAACTGAATTACAGATAAACCACCGACTTAGGAAGGCTCGGCGTGCCAGGAGATCAGTTATATCTATTACTAGATATTTTACTGTTTGTTTAAACTTAAACTAACATATGTTTTATTTTGGGCTATGGTTTGTTAACTCGGATTTCATGTTGATTTATTTAGTTAAGTGTTTTTTATAAGACGAATTTTAAGATACTTAGAAGTTGGTTTTCCTTAAACATTTTGATGTAGCCTCCAGACTTGATCTTAGCATCTAGGCTGGGTGGTGTTACAGGGAGGTAACCAATGAGGCTCAAATCAAGCCCAAACTCGACATAATCCTCCTTACCAATCTCAATCGTTGAAGCAAAGAGTCATGGGGAACGACCATGTTGCATGTGGTCAAAGATTTGATCAACTAGAGGGAGAAATGCAAACATTGAAGATGGATATTCAACAAGTCCAAGCTACGTGTGGATGACTCTAATCTCGAATAGACAACCTCTGTGACAAAATGACCCAATTAATGACAATGTTTCAAAAATAAAATGGTCAAAGTCTCCCTAGTAATACGAAAAATAGTCCTCAGAGAGATAGGAAGAACACCATAAAAGTGAATGCCTTGCGATCAGGCGAGGAGTTGAAGTCACCAAGCCAATTGATCCATAAACAGGAGTAGATTCTGGAAGATGTCGATGAACCCAGAAAGGAAGAGGAGAAACCAAGCACCATGGACCGATTGATGAGGTAGCCGAACTGGTAATCTCAAATCAAAACATAACGAAAATACCCTCAAAATTAAAAGATTTGGGTAGCTTTGCGATTCTAATAGAGATAGGGGATCAATATTGTAGAAAAGTCCTTTGTGATTTGGGGGCTAGCATAAATTTAATGCCCCTATTGATTTATTAGAAACTCAGACTCGGGGATCTTAAAAGTACCACAATAACACTACAGTTTGCCAAGAGATCCTTGGTGCACTCAAAAGGTGTACTCTAGGACGTATTGTTCAAGTTATGGGGATTTATAATCCCTGTCGACTTTCTGGTTCTCGACTTTAAAGAAGATCAGGAAATCCCCATTTTGTTGGGTAGGCCATTTCTAGCCACTTCTAAATTGATGATTGATCTCGAACGAAACCTATTAATTATAAAAATCGATGACGAAATAGAAATGTTCAAATACGGTAGTGATTCCCAAAGTGGGAGATTATCTAGGAGGAATGTTATGTTTTATTTTATTTGATCCCTAACAAACTTGATTAAAGGCATTTTCTGAGTGGTCTAAGTATAGGTATTTTTAGTGTGAGAGAACAAGACAAATGGTGAGACACAGCTAGGAATGAGAACGATTGGAAGGTATATGATGATCATGAACGACAAATGAAGTCAATGGTGAAGTTTAGAGAATTGTCGGACACGTTCGGTAACACGGCATAGTATTAGCCATTAAACCTTAATAAACTTGTAAAATTTTGTAAATTAGTCTTAAATTTTCATTTATAGTCAGATTTTCAGATAATTATAGTGTAATTACATATTAGAATTAGGAGAATCCAGGTTTTTGGACGTAATAAGAAGAAAGGAAGCTAAATAGGGACAAAAACGGACGATTGGAGGGTATCGACACATCCTGAAGGGCTAAGAGCAACGTCGTGTCATGCCATGGTATGACATATGCACTCCGAAGAAAAAATGTCTGGTGTTAACGTGTCGTTTCACACCATGCACAAGCTATGGCACGGCACAAGCACTTTAAAGCTAAAATGGACATTGTTAGGGCATCGTGTCACGCCACACACAAGCTGTGGCATGACACACTCTAATTCTCAGCCAAAATCGAGTTCTTTCAGGCAGAAAGCCTGTCAAAATTCTATTTATAGTCACCAATTTTAGGCATAAAAACACATATATAAAACACACTAAAAGAGGAATACCCTCCTTGAGTTGTCGTATGTCTTCTCTACAATCAAGCTTCAATTTTCACATTCTCAACCTCTGATCCACATAAGCGTTCTTCTTCTCTTTTTGTTTCAAGTTCTCATGTTTTATTTTGTTACATTCCACATCAATCAAAAGTCAAGGTTCATTGACAACCACTGAGGTATTGTGTTCTAAACTTGATCTTTATCACTTATATCATTTTGGGTTTGTTGTTTTTTTACGTTATTTCAAAAATGGCATCAGGAAAATAATGTTCCACTCAGGCACTGAGTAATGTCGATGTCAATCGCTCCCAGAACCCAGAAGTTGAAAGGTTTTTCTTCAAATGAGTGGATGTTCATTTATACAAGAGCATGGGTTTGATCTCACCATGTCCGCTTGCAATGAGATATGGTAATTAGTACAATTCCATCATTGGAACAAATTTTACGCAACCTCAACCGAACCAACAGTTAAAACAGTAGTTAATGAATTCTATGTCTTGCTGAAAGATAGGAGGAATCGCAAGCAACGAGGTGTGACGATCACTCGCGTTATCATCTGGTGAAAAGAGGTGTCGATTGCAACTCGAGCGATTTGCCCATATTATGATGCCCCATATTATACCTATAACAATTTATCACTTGTTGATTTACTTATGTTCAAAGAATTTGACATGGAAGGTATAAACGATTATTTAATGAAGGGTCGAGGAGAGTGGACATGCCAAGCCAACTCCGAAGTACTCGTGAAATTTAACACGGCCATCATGTCCCCACTAGTAAAGATGTGGATGCAATTTACTTGCACCTGCCTAGAACAAACTCAAAATGCTTCTAACGTCACTACCTATCGAACGATTATTCTTTTTTCTATCTTACAGAGAAAGAAGATTTGTGTCGGCCACTATATCCATGAGGAAATGCTCAAGTGTATATGACATCGAAAGCAAAGTATGTACTTCACACATTTGATCATTGCCCTATGCTACCAAGCCAACGTTCCTATTTCCCTGGTTGAGCCATTCGCGAGACCCATAAGGAGCGTGATTGGGAACAACTTGTATGACCAGTTTCTTGAGCTCTAACACAAGAAAAATTGAGAAAATGAGCAAAAAACAAAACATATAAGTGACACCCAAAAGCTGATGAAAAGAAAGGGTAAAGCACACACGACAAAGATGACGGGACTCGCCGACATGCCTATTTTGAGTGTGAGATCCGATGGATGCAAGACATGGGAGACATTCTGATCACGCCACCAGAATATGAGCAAGTATTTAGACTAGAATACAAATCGACGAAGGGTGTGGTGATCCACGACTGGAGTTAGCACAACTCGGCCCAGACTTCAAGAAGTTGAGCTACAAAAGCATCGGCAAGGTGCGAGCGAGGCAAGGCTCTGATGATGGAGGAGTCAGAATTTGAGTCCGACTAGTTCTGAACATTTTTATTTTGTGCTCTATTTTTATTTGGGATGATTTTTAACTTTTGGTTTAGTGTTAATTAGTTAGGATTTAGTATTTTCTAAATATATTTGTGTATTTTAATTTTTCTTTTGTCGAAACCCCATGATTTTAACGGCATTACCATTGCGAGCTAAAACTGAAAGGAGGAGTAGTCCCACCAATAGAGTTGCACGTATCACGCCAATCAGGTAACCTCTTTCCTTTATCCTTTCAATTGCACATTAAGGACAATGTGTCAAATAAAGTGTGGGGGTAACTTAGGAAAAAATTTAAAATTTTATTTTATTTTTTTCGGTTTTAGTAGTTTTTTAATTTTAATTTCTACATGTTTTATATGTGCTTGAACTTGTAAAAATACAAGTTATCGATTACGAGCATATACCTAGGTTGTTTGTTCGAATTGTAAATTTAGCATGAAATTGAATAATTTAGGTTGTTTATTTTAGACTAATTAGTTCAATTTATTACATTGTAAATAGGAAAAGAGATTAAATATACCAAGTGATAATGGTAGATACGAATAGGTAATTATATTTGTAGAAGTGCCTAAGAAAAATCTCAATCGTATTGGCATGAATGAAAATAATCATAAGGGATTAAAAGGGGAAATGTTACTACATTATAGTTTAAAGCATGAACAAAAATAAATTGAGTAGGAAAAAAATCGAACTGATTATCCCCTATAAGCCTTAGGGATTTGATTATACGCCTTAGAGTTTAAAAAATATTCGAACTGAGTAGAAAAAATATTCGAACTGATTATATACCATATACTGCATTAGAGTTCAAAGCATTGACACTTCTATAAATAAGACATAAGGGGTTTGGTGTAGCTAAGTCGTCCTAGACGCCTTCAAAAACCCTAGTAGTTTAGGAGTACGGGTAGATTAATTTTCTTTCGACTTTTCATAAACTAGTTGTTTTTCCTCTTGGAATCAATTTCGATCCAAGGGGTTATTTATTTTATCGAAGTATTCCAGTTTATATTTTCTTTGCATTCAATTTATTTATTTATTTCAATCAAGCAATTTTCTACTTTGTTCTCCATTCGATATTAAATTCACGATTATGCAAATCTTGTTTCTCTTTCGAATCAATCATGTTCTTCACATGATTTGTTCAATTGAGTTTGAGATTATGAATAACATGAATGGCTAAGTCCTTTAGGGGAGATTTACGAGTGGATGGAGATGTGATTAATAGAGGATTTAGGGTTTCTCGAGAGAGTTAGTTGGTATACATTACGTGTGCTTAAACCATTGGGATTGGCAACCTTAGGAAATTATCATACGTTAGAAAAGGTAGGGAAATAAGTCAAACAAAATAAATCGTAATTTATCCTGGTTGAGAAAGTAAGGTTGGGTGATAAGCTAGTATCAACCAATCGATTAGTTAATTAGAAGTCGAGAGGTAATAATTAGTTGATCGATAGCTAATCCACCCTAAAACCCTAATATGAAGTTAATTACAAACCCTGAAGTGAGTTAATCTTCCTGATTGGTTTATTGATTTTTATCGTTTGTTTATTTTTCTTATTTATTTGTTATTGTTATTTAATTTATCTCCTTAATCTATTTTATGATTTATCGTAATATAGGAATCAATTACTACTACTTAGACTTATTATTGTAAAAATGTTTTCATCATTTATTCCATCCTCTCTTGGGTATGATCCTTGGAATATCACAAACCTTAGAAATTTGAAGGCTTAGAGAAGAAAAAAAACCAGAGAATAAGAAGAAGAAGAAGAAAAAGAAGAAGAAGTAAAGGAGGAGGAGGAGAAAAGAATTTACTTTTTAATTTAATTATTTGTTTATTTTAAATATTTTCACAAATTATAAAGAACATGTGGTTGATGATGTGTCTCAGTTCAATTAGCTTAGTATTTTTTAACGAGACTTAATCGTTAGACCAATATTGGTAATGTAATCAAAGCTTTTTTCTACTTTTAGATAACAAAATTTTAATTTATCCAAAAGTAGCTTTCTTCGCTACAAATAATAGTGCCTTTCCAAAGAAAACAACAAAACAATCCTATATAGCTACAAATCAGCTAATCCCTAGTTTATAAAAAGATGAATATTAATAGTATCCCTTCTATTAATTAGTTTCCTTACCAATCTTGTTTATACAATCTCTTTAATCTTGAACAAAATAGCAGCTTTCTTAAAGGATGACTTGCCAAAAACTCTACCATTTGTTTCTCTCATAATATATATATATATAAGCATTCTCAGCAAGCTTGGGTATAGCAACAATAAGAGAATGGCATTTTAATTGTGAAATAGCCCATAACAGTTCTTGATTCCAAAATCCAACAACTCTGTCAATTTTGCAAAGCTGCAAATTCATCTATCAGATTTTCTTAGAATAGCCACATTTAAAAAAGGTATGGTCCTTAGTCTTGTCAACCTTATTAGAAAACAAACATGTTACATCAGCATTGAGCCCTTGATAGATAAATCCATCTCTAGTTGGAAGCCTTTTTAACACAAACATCCAAGCAATGATCAAGTGTTTAGGGATATACAAGGTGAACCAAATCAACTTGTGCTAAGTAATTTTACTATTCATGACTCTAGTCTCCTCCAAAATCTTTGAAGTAGTGATATTACCAACAGGCAGCCTAGCAACACTTTCCTTTAGCTTAAGAAATATTTTCCAATTCTAGCTGCTTACAGAAGTACAAGTAGCATCCCAGTAGCTCATTCCTTTCAAAACATATACTCTAATACATTCAATCCAAAGGGAGCCTTCTTTAGCAAGAATGTCCCTGATCTTTTGTAATATACAAGTCTTGCTATAGTTAAAGCCTTCTTCTGTCTTTGGTGAACAAATTAATCACCGACAAACTCTAGCACCAGTAGAGACAAAATCCTTCCCTTCCAAGAGAACCTGATAGACATTTGAGTGCCTTTAAGTGGTCACAACTTTAGGCATTAAGAACTACTTACACCAAAAAAGATGACAGCTTTGATAAGTTGTAACCTACGAGCAGAGCTAAGATGTTTAGATACCCATCCGTTAAATTTTTCTTTAATTTTCTCCAAAAGGAGGCCACAATTATTGGTAGCCAATTTCTTACCTCATAGGCATGTTGGGACCTAATGCCTCTAGTGTAGTGGTTTTGTCTATATGTACTTGTAAATTTTTTTGAACAAATTGGTGCGTTGGGCATACGACTTCTGCATGATGTAGCATCATTCACAACAATGGAATTCATAGCCCAATAAATGGTAGATGATATCCTTTCATTAACATTACATGATAGATGGAAAGTAATGTGCTCACGGGTCATTTGTCTTAGTTATAAATGATTTAATTAATATTTATTAGTAATTGACTTTTCATGAAGGAAGGTGTAATTGATACCATGAGATAAAATAGGGTCATATTAGGAGAATAGATTTATCTCAAAAAGATTAAGGATATCTTATAAAGGGAACAGACTTATGACAAGATCATTGGACGAGCACTTATAGAGTAGCTTTTATAATGGTATATAATAAGGGGAGCTCAATCATGATCCTTTAATGAAATGAGTTCATGACTAAATAATATTTTTATTTATAGGCAAAGAGTTAAAACTTAATTACAAATTATTTGAGCACTAATTATACATGTCCAATCGGTCTTTCTACCAACTTGAGATAACTAGAAATGAATTGCATGTAGAAGCAATAATATGAAATAAATGAAAATGATGAGGTAAGAGAAATAGATCACTAAGTACAAAAGATAACTTAAAATTAATTTAAGTTCTTGAATTATTAATTAATTAATTAATTAAAATTAAATATTTGAAGTTTGAAGTGAGAATTAAATTAATTAGTCATCATAGATTTGTTAAATAAGGCAAATATATTTTCATCATAGATTCTAATACATAAAGTTGTCATGACTTCAATGAATTAGAATTGGGTTAAGAAATTAATTTAGTTAATTTAATTAATTTAATTAAATTGTTTAAATAAATAATATTTTGGGAAATAGAAAATAAATATTGAACTGGATAAATTATAAGTGTTGAAAAAAAGTCCAAATAACACATATAATTGGATGAATGCATGAAAGACCCAACTAGGATGTTGAAAAATATGATGTTGGTCATTGAGTGCTAGGGAAGTGCCCACTTCCCTTGCATTGGAGTTGTTTGAAGACAATTTTCGTATTTGAGGTGTTTGCAATTTATTGAATGGTATTTATGAGTTGTGCTGAGTATATGTATGATATCTAGCCTATCAATGAAGATCATGTCAGTTGGGGAAACATACATATTTTGGAGATTAGATCGAATCAGATCACCTATGTCAATAATTTGGATTATGGATATTTAATTAAATTGAAATTTTGATTGATTAGCTGTCAAGAGTCCATGTTTACATTACTTGTTATTATATTGTATTCAACTTATAATGTGGTTGATTTATAGGGATATGATAGGCCTTCTCTATGTTAGCAAGTGTTGAACAACTCTATATAATTGAGAGGCTTGTATAGGTTAATTATCTAAAATTGAGAGCATTAAATTTGTTTAAGTGAGGAACCATATTTGTGAGTGCATATTAATAGTAAGACCTGTGTGTTATGATTTTACTTGTTGAATTCATAGGGGTGAACTTAGTGGTGAGGGTTCTACTATTCAAAGATACAAGTGAAGAAATTCTCACGGGTCTGTGATAGATTTAAGATCTCTATGTAAGAGTTTGAAGATAGTGGATACTTCTCATTGAGCTAGGCTCCACAAATGTAGGGAAACTAAATTGCATAAACAAACTTTTTGTCCCCTATTTGTTTTATGTTTCACACTGTGTTGAAGGGGTTCTCACTCCCATGTCACTCCTTCTAAAAACCGGTATTGTTTTCTAAATAACTATTTCGAGTTCATATACGCCTTATGGAACACAAGGGGTGGCAAACCTTAGTGCATTATAGGGCATGATGCTGCCCCTTATACTTCTACTTAGAGTAGAAGTTGTATTTACTATTTAAATATTATTATTTTAAATTAAGCCTTATTCGAACAAAACTATTGTATTGATTCTCTATAAATAAAAACTATGTGTTGAACTATTTGCATATTTAGCATACGTTGTTATTCTATTAGAAAATAATGGTAATTTATTTTACAGAATAAATTTTATTTTATGAAAAAATGCATAGTTTCTGGTTATAAAGAGAATTAACTTTCTTACTAAAAGTTAATAAAATTTTCATTCTATGCAATTGGTTCGTGACACTTTGAGCCCACACTCAAAGCAGTTCGTGGTTCGAAAATAAAGAAAAAGGTCATTTAGTAGAAATTTGGGATCGACTTAACCACCTCATACAAAGCACATGTATAATTTTGGTTAAAGTTTATTACCATAAATATCACTGTGCCTAAAAGCACCGTTTTCTAAACCAATTTTTCCAACAAAGCAACCTTCCCGAATTTAATCCAGTGACCCTATGCACAATTGCCAAATCATCTTCAGACATGCTAGCAACAAAAATCTCAATCTTGGAAACATTGAGTTGTAAACCAAAGAAAAATAGAACTCTTTAAGAATACACCAAATTCCAACAACTAAATCAGCTATGCCCTTAGTAAAGATAAGGAGATCATCAACAAATGAAAGGTGAGTTAGTTGTATTCAAAGACATTTTGGAAAGAACTTGAACACTCCTTGCAATGCTGCCATATCCAAAAACCTTGAGAGAACATTCATAACAATAACAAAAGGTAGGAAGATAGAGGATCTCATTGCCTTATCCCATTTACACCCTTGAAATACCCAACAAGCCCTCCATTAATTGGAATAAAAAACTTGGGAGTGGTAATATAAGCCAAAATCGACTAAAAAATTTTACCAGGAAAACCCATGTTCCTAAATTTAAACATCATTTATGACAAAAAAATTAAGTACTTCAATGAAAAACTCTATAGCTTTTAATTTTTTTTCTAATGTTAAACTATTGTATTTAAAGTAATGGTTATCTAACATCATAAAATAACAAAGTTATGGAAAACCATTTTATTAATTATTTTTATTTTAATACTAAAATTGTCGATATTTAAAATGATTAATTATTTTATTAATTAGCATGCGAAACAAAAATCTCAATCACATGTTCTTAGTTTACATGGCTGATAAATTAACAAAGCATTGAAATTAGGGTCTATTAAGTGATTTTCAAAACATCTTGTCATCCAACTACAATTATTTCCTTTCCTAGGTCAGGTTGAGCGTAGCGGGGTCCAAACCCAATTCATTATTTAAAATAATATTAGAAATTAAAATAAATTATTTTTATAATTAGATTTAGGCAAAATTAGAGGTATATGTCAAATTTTTTATTTGGCCTTTTAGGTCATTTTTTAAAATTAGGGAAATAGGTCAAGTTTGGAGAGAGTGGTTGAAAGTGCATCCAACTAGGTGCGCTTTCTACATAGGTGGCAGGAAAGCATGCCCAGTTGGACGCGCTTTCACACTTTCTCTCCTTGATTTTTTTAATTTTGATAGGGTTATGGTTTTATTAATTTTTTTAGGGTTAGTGTTAAGGCATTTTAGGAATTAGGGTTAGGTTTTAGGAATAAAACTTCAAAAGTTTATAGGTAGAATTGAGGAGTCGGGGATGTGATAACGTGTCTCAGAACACATACATTTCATATGTCATGCCGAGATAAGACCATTACCTTAGAAACCCATCCTGTGGAAGTCAAGCTTCTGGGTGACAGTGCTTGATACGGTTACGGATCGAAATCTAAGTGAAGGTCTTAGTCGGCGGTTGTGATACGGTTACGAGTTCGAGTATAATTGAGGGCCAAATGATGGTCGTTATGTGTTCATGAGTTCAAGCTTTTTGGATACCCGCAAATGATGCCTTATATATATCATACATAAAATTGAGGCCATAATCATAGGAAAAACGAAGAGATTTCTAGTGTAATCAATGTAATTTTTTTTCTCTATTTTTGGGCAACCAGTACCTTTAACCTTTCATTCTTATCTGAAGGTTGACACTGAGGTGGACACAAGTGGGCTCTCAGGCAGAGTGTGGATGTTCCGTCGGAGTAGAGGTCAAACTTAGGTTGGCGCGGTAGTAGTTGTAGTTATAATGAGTTGTTTAATAATAACAACCATTGTCGCCCTGAAAGGAGCATCACCTTTACTCCAACATCACAATCATTGCCTACTTGAGAGTCCTTCTGCATCCATAGTAATGTCAGCCTTCAAATAAGTAGGAAGGTTAAAGATACAAAATGCGTGGAAATGGATAAAAAAATTATGATGATTATAGCGGGAAGCCCTACATTTTTTCTCTGTGATTATGCCCTCAAACTTCTATAAGGTATTTATAAGGAAACATCTGGAGGTATTTAAAATTTTGATCTCATTACCGTATAATGACAGTTAACTAGCTCCCCCATTATATTCTGATCCATGACCTCATAACAACTATCAACCGAGACCTTTACGTAGACTTTCACCCATGACCATATAAAGCAAAATCACCTCGGAACCTAACTTCCACAAGATAGGTTTCTGAGGTAATGGTCTTATCTCATCATGATATATGAAATATGTGCGTCTCAGAGCGATATCACATCACCGATGACTCAAGAATACCTCGAACCAAAAATTTTATTAGCGACGAAAATTTTTAATATTAAAGCGAGGAAGAAAATGGAGAGAGAAATATTGTAAAGTGGAGGGATGAAGATCGGGAAAGACGATGTTTTAAGGATGATAGAGCATGGAAGAGGAACCCCCTTTTATAGGCGTAGGAGAAGTGTGAGATTGTATTGAAAAAAATTCTAATGATCGAAATCACATTGTAGGACTAACATTTTAATCGAATATCTTCAAAATGTGCTTCAAATATAAAAAAAAAACTCCCAGGTCAAGGACTTTTTTTGCAGACTTTATGAAATTGTTAGTGAAAACTCGTCCAGATGGGTGACCTTCCCTGCTGGATGCATTTTCCCAAGGCTAGGTGCTCTTTCCTGCCATGTCAACAAGGAAGCTCGCCCATTTGGACAAGTTTTAACTAAAATTTTCATAAAGTCTACAAAAAAAAATCTGACCCCAGCATTCTCGGGTAAAATTTGAAACACGTTTTGAGGCACTTAATGCCCTCTGAAGCATGCATTTGATGAAATTATTTGATCTTTGAAACTTATTTTCAAGCATCGAAGAGTGTTTCATTATCATTATTCGATGAAAGTGCGTCTTCAGAAACGAATTTTGAAGCATACATTCCCTCTCTCCTTGTTCTATTTTGCTATTAAAGTACTGAAATATTCTGAGCTTAGGTACGTAGCAAATTCATATCAAACATCAAAGTGTTGAGTTTCAAGAGTCGTCTGCATTTCTGTGGATAATTGTCTGAAGATTTTTTTTGTTCTAAATATCCAATTTATTTTAAATTGAAATAAGTCGACGAGTGAAATCCATCATTTACTACGATGGTTAAATTTATAATACAAAAGTCGGGGTCATATTTGCAAGAGCCCAATCCATGGAATTGGCTTTCAATCGTACCATTCAATTGTGTGAGCTAAATACTAGAATTAGGAGGAAAGTAATTTCAAGCTTGAAATGTAGATTTTTGGCATCAATTGACCCCTTTAATTATGAGTTATTTGATGTGAAAGGCAAGCTCGAGCCGGAGGTGGTCATATCATAGCACTGCTTAAGTGAAAATGTTATGGTTGCGCTAATGACCGACATCAATAAAAAAATGACGCAGGGGGTGTTTGTGACACTATCGGTGAATAACCGTACGATGTCACAAAACTCAAATATGTCAGCATTAACCTAGGCATCGATATTAGAATCGATGTCAACACCAGTGTCGCCATCGATAATGGTACATACATTAGCATCTGACTCAACATTTGCGATGGCATCTGCGTCGACATGGGGCCATAGAATGCTGGGGACAGAGATGCCCCAAAAAATGTACATGCAAGAGGGCTAGAAGCAGGGTGCTACGGTGGTGCATAGTGTGGTGCTTGTGAAAAAAACACAAGGCTAGTGAAATGAACAGGAATAAGTGGAGTGAACTGACCGGGCTGTGGCGTAGACATTGGTGGCGCTTGTTGGGTCGGAGCCGGTGACGAACTTGCCGTGACACCTCGTCCAGACCTACACTGTTGGGGCGCTCATCCTGTCCTCTTCTAACGAATTTTCCTACTCCTCTCCTCCACCAATAACAAATATGGCTTGCCGACAACTCTGAACCAGGGCATGTACTCCAAACAAGTCGCCTTGTCCGATAAGAAAAAGGGTTCATCGATGGATAAAAATTTTATTCTACGATCTCAAATGTCGATGAACTCCTTATGGTAATCTTACCAATTCTCGTCGGTCTTCCCTCGCAGATCCAACTTGTACAGTGTTTCCATGTCTCGAGGTGGTGGCAGAATTTGTTGCCTTCACCCAAACTGATGCATCATTCAATCTGATTCGTGTAAACTATCAACAGCACCTTCGTGTCCCACATACTTAGAATGGCCATAAATTTTGACGGGACACATTTTATGATATCCAGCTTGGCATATAACATTCAATAAAACTGCAGTGTACAATTGTAATTTTTTTTATGTACAAAATTTTATTTTACAAATCATTACGTAATGATTATAGGTTTGAAAAAAATAAGTAACTAACCCCGGCTTCCAAGCGTTAATCTAACAACTGCCAGATATCTTTGAGTTGCTCTGGTAGTCCCACATAACTCGACCCATGATTCCACCTATTCAAGCGATGTGTTAGTTCAAACAGATAATAAATAAACATCATTTACCATACAAACTACATTTTTATTATCAAATGACTTTAACCTTGTCCCCAATGGGAACGCATATGGGGTCGTTCACTCAGGGATGTAGAAATGGTAGCCGCCACCTCGCCCATGACTGCAGCAGGAGCAAACAACCATTAATTGACATCTTATTTGATTCCGTCGCCAGACACAACTCCCATTATAATGTGGCCAACATGGCTGATCCTCAACTTAATCGTCCGCATTCTTTGAAGCCTACTAGGTGTAGTAGCCACCTTACGTGAACAAAATTTCAAAATTTATTGGGCATTAGAATGCCCTTAATTAACCTTAGGATGAATGCTCAGGCATATTGTTCTTTGACGACGTCCGACACATTCAGAGGAAGATATATGAAATTGATTTCCAACCACTTCATATCTATCCGGCCACCTTGAAACTTGTTAGGCACCTTCCCCAAAAATGTCTCATAAAGATCCTCTTTACCAGGAACGACCACTAACCCTGTGACAACTGCCACATCCACTTGTAAACTGAGTTGTAAAGCTACGTCCTCGAGTGTAATTGTACACTCGCCACATAGAAGATAGAAAGTGTGTGTCTCAGGTCTCCATCTTTCCACCAACACACTAATGAGTGTAGGATCGGGTTTGCATCCCCATAGCATATGAGACCCATGCAAGAATCCTGCATCTTGCAAATAACCACGAATTTTCGTATCTAGGCTCTTTGACAAGTTATGTATAAACCTCTCCAAAATATGATCATCCACCTATTTATATCGACAAAATAAATTAATTTAAAATATTTAAAAAAAAACTTTAAATTTAACTTCATTGAAAATAACAAAATTCAAAATTTCATGTTACCATTATAGTTTGAGCAGTGGAAATGTGTTTGTCGTTGAAACGAATCAGAGAGTTTGTCATTTGTGAAAATTTAATTGAATTGAATAATATACAAAATAATTAAATAAAACTATAATATTTTTAAACAAGCGTATCGAAAAATTTAGAACAAAACTTGAGAAAATTAAGAGAATTGAGAGAGTTGAGAGTTTAGAAAAAATTGAGAGAGTTGAATTCGAGTGAAAAGAATGAAAAATGACCTGATATTTATCGGAAAAAAATTGCCGTTGGGGCCTTTAAAAAAATTTACCGTTACTAACATTCAAAAAGTTGTTGGGAAATGACTGTTGGAGAAAAGCGCATTCAGCTGGACACATTTTCATACACTCTCTCAAAAAATAACCTATTTCCTTAATTAAAAAAAGCCTAAAAGGGTAATTAAAAAAACGATATATTTACCTTATTTAGCCTAAGATTTATATATTTTACAATTAAGTATAAACAAAAATATGTATAGTATTAAACATGGATTTTTTAAAACATTTATCAAACATGGGTTTGAGTTAATTGGATCCATTCAAATCCATAACCTTTCCCTAAGGTGTCGCCCGTATAAGTAGAGTCTACATGGCTACAAGGATAGCTTGCCATTGTATAGTTTTACATCAGAAATATCTGAGGTTAGAATTTCAATACTTTTATTTTGCTTTTCCTATTCGATTTTTTTCTAGTAAGAAATGAAAGTATATATATATATATATATATATATATATATAAGAGCTCTAATTTAGTTTAATTCAACCTCTACTAAAATTTACTGTTTAAAACTCGATCTGAGTTCCGCCAAATATCTATAATCTATTTATTTATAATATATATAAAAGTATAAGTCTACAAAGTATAAGTTTGGGAAACTTTTAAATTGAAAATAATATTTTTATTTTTGATCATATTATTAAATTCATATTTAAAAATAAAAAATTAAAATAAAATAGAAGTTGGGGTAATTAGATAATTATAATTTAATTTGCAATTTTAGTAAAAAATTTGTATTAATTTTAAAATAAAGTTATTCTTGAAAGGAACTCTAAATATAAAATACAGGAAAAGAAGTGATAATTATAATTGTAATTGTAGCTTATTAGTTAAAAACTTTTGAGGTAAAAAGAAATTTGCTAATTTTATTGATATAAAATAGAGTTATTACTTAATAGGATTCTAAACATCTTAATTATCACTTAATTAATATTAGAGCCAATTATGCTAATCAGTTATTATTTTGATAGTGTTGCTTTAATTAATCACATAAAAGAAAATAAAATTGTATGTTGAATATATTAAAATATTTTAATTATGATTTAAAAATTTATACAATAATATTTGAATTGATAAGTTAATATATTTGAATTATATTTAATAATTCAAATAAAAATATTATGTTAAAGTTAATTGTTTTAATTAAAATATAATATTAAAAATTAATTAAATATTAAACGTACGTATTATTATAAAAACTTGAGTTGAACTTAAAATAAAATCAAATTATTTAAACTCAAATTAATTTATTTCATTTTATATGATTTACATACAGTCTAAAATTAAATTCGATCACATTTCATATAATTTCAAATAACAAAGGTTACTGTAGAGGGTCTACCACAAATTCCAAGGAAGAATCCTAGGAAGTCAGCATTGGACAATCGTCGTAAATTTCTTTTTTGAAAGCAGGGAAAAGTCTTTAATGTTGAAAAATGGTACATGGAGAACTCTTTTTTGGAATGAACTGACGGGTAAGTCACTCGATGACTTGGAAATTGGAATTCCAACATCAGACGTTGACAAGACTTTTGTATATTCTTTTTATCTTGGTATTAAAACGTTTTATGTGTTGTTTACGGTTTATAAATATTTTAAATATTTTTATAATAAATTTGCATGCAAATACATATAAGCTTCTCAATCTGGCTTAAACGTTAGACTCGAATTCAAAAGATTATATTAATCATTAAAGCGGCCGAAAAAGTTATCGGAGTTTTTGAAAATGGTCCATTTTAAAACATTTGTTTGATTTGTTTAGAAAACTTAAGTGCTTAATTTATTAACCCTTAAGTTTTAATTTTTACTTAACAACGAAAAAGATGATAATTATTTTGATTTTAGTAAAACCGGGGTTCATTAGATAATAATTGTCTAGTAATCTAATTGAAATTTATAAGTGAATGTCATGCAAAATAAGAATTCAAAACAAAAACCCTAAGTTTCATGCCACGATTCATAAATAAATAATACAATCTTTTAAAGGATATAAGGAATAATAATAAAACTTTAAAATATTAAGAAAAGTGAAATTAAGTCGAGTCCCTTCGGATGTTGTGCTCGCGTCCTAACCTTGAAGATTATCTGAAAAGATGGAATTTAAAGGGGGTGAACTATGACGCTCAACGTAAGTTCATTTGCAATAAAACCAATACAAACAATTGTTATGATACATTAAATAACATCGCACATAATTATCATGGATAATAATTCAATTCAAAATATGGTATTTCAATGCTACCACTAGTTGAGCATTAGAAACCACAATCACAAATTTCAAAATAATAATTATTTAGAATTTCCCATAATAATCATATAGGATATACACACATTTATAAATATGTAATCATTCATATGCACAAAAATCTCATAATATAACTTTTAGGCATGTAGGCATATGATATCAAATATGCCATACAATTTTGGTTTTAATAGGATTTATCTTACCCCCACTACTACACACCACTTTGAGAGTTCCTCAAAACTCCAACCACCAACACTCCAAATTATGGATTAACCACCAATAGTTTGCAGTTTTACTGCCGATGGCTATGAACACACAGCAAAACGCCATAGATGGAATCTACCGATGACCGTTGAAACACAACATACTTGCAGATGATAGCTGTCAAAAGGTTGTGAAAGCACAGAAAACCGTCACAGGAGGAATTCACAGCAAGACCGTCACAGTTGGAATCTGCTATGGATGTGGGTATACAGTAAACGTTAATGCAGATATTTTGTCTGTTCTTCCTCTGATCATATTGTCCCAACCCATCCAATGCAGTCTAGCTAAATTCATACAATCATAATGGTAACATTTAATGTTCTAACACATGGCAAATCAGTAACAAAGTTCATGCTTTTCGTATTTTTATATAGTCAATAGTTTAGGGTGTGTCGACTTATACGGTCTCAAACATATATATATAAGGAACATATATTATTCTTAATTCATGCAAACATTCATAATGGCAAATAAACAACGTATTGATTCAATCATTCATATATTCTAGCATGCTTCGTATCATTAAGGACCTAATTGCATGTTTAAATTCACTAAAAATAGTTTGAAACCTATTCAGGGACTAAACTAATCAAAACATAAAATTTTAGGTTAAAACTATAATTTCTTATTTCTAGGGGACACACGACCATGTGACCAAACCATGTGGGGAGCTCTGGGTCGTGTGGAAGGGGTACACGGTCGTGTAGCTAAGCCGTGTAAGAGACTGAGGTCATGTGACATTTGAAATTTCAACCTACAAGGAAGACACGATCGTGTGGCAGGCCGTGTGGGAAGTCCTAAGCCGTGTGAGAAGCGAAAACCTAGGGTTTTAAGGGGGAACATGACTATGTGTGAGGCCGTGCAATCCACACTGGCAGGCCACACGCTCGTGTGGACTAGGCTGTTTTGATGTTTGTCTCAATTTTTTTCGTAAAAGAACACACACCTAACTTTTGAGGTCTCGTACGATGATCCTCACATCCAATTCTGATCCGGGTCACCTACACAAGTCTTTCGATTAACAAAAATGTAACATCCCAAAAACCAGGTTAGAAGAAATTGAATTAGTGAAACCAAGAGTGGTTACGTCTTGATTTTTGAGTTAATGTTTTGAAAATTTTGCAAAGTGATTTAAATTGGTTCAATGGTTAAGTTCTATAGATGTGTGTTTGAGGTCATCTGTTCAAATCATTTCTTTGAAATTTTTGTTTTTTTTTTGTCTTAACCTCTAACCTTGATCATAGGGCATAAATAATGTTTTCAATAAACTAATGTTAATGACTAGCCTAGTGGTTCAGTGGTAAGGTTTTAGTTTACCCTTTGGTCTTATGTTCGAGGCTCTACGAAAGTAATAAGAAAATGTTTTGTAAATTAGTTTTTTTAATTATATTATATTTTTTATTTATTCTTCAAAAACTCCCATGTTTCCCAATTTTTTTTTTCGTCTCTTCCGTTCTGCCTTTTCTTTTTTGCTTTTCTTCTTCTCAATTGATATTTTCCTTGCTTTTGGTTTTGTGATGTGGTGGTGTATTATTTATCAACTCCTCTTTTTTGCTTAGTTGATGAGTGCTCCTATCGGGTAAGTGATTTGGGTTTTTTTTGGTTAATGAGTTTGGGTTTGTTTTGGTTTCATGACATACCCTTTTTTAGGTTAAACATTAAGTGGTTTTGATTATCGATTTTCCTATTAGGTGAAGAACGATTACTTCAACAATTCTTCAGCGAATTAAGTTGGTTTGTTGCTATTTCTTGAAAGTAAGTGTAAGTTTTCGTTTGAGATTTTGTGTCAAAGTTCTTTGACGTAATTCCAGTTTTGGATGTTAGTTTAGCGATTTGATTGAGAATAAATCATCTAATTGGACGTTTGAATGTCGTTTTTAGGTTCTAGGATCATCATTGTTGATTTTATATCGAAATCGTATCAACTGTGTAATGAAAACTTGAGAAATCAGTGAACGACGAAAGTCAAAAATGGGGTTGTCACTGCCACACGGCCGTGTGCTAGGCCGTGTGTGACACACGGTCGTGTGATAGGCCGTGTGTGACACTGTATTGAGCAACACGACTGTGTGAGACACTGACTTGAGCCACATGGTTGTGTGCCAGGCCGTGTGAGGCACTGAGGTGAGCCACAAGGCTATGTAGGCCACACGGGCTAGCCATGTAGACCGTATGAAGCCACACAGGCATGTGGGCCAAAATTTCAAAATTTTCCTTAGGGTCGTAAACATCGTTTGGATCGAACGTAGGCCTTCCGGAGGGTCGTATGATTTGGATTGAGCTATAAATCTTGATATTTGGTGATCTTTTAGTGTATAATATGTATTTGTACTTATGTCTGATAGGATATAATCTAAGTAAGTATGATTTGTTAGTGTATAATGTGATTTTGTTAGGGATGTGTTTAAGGTATGTGATTTATTCAGGTCAGATCCATGTTTTGTTAATTTTGATGGTAAGTTTCTGTGTTACTTTGTCAGATGAGAACATGTGATATCCGAATATGTTGGTTTTTTTTATATTGATTTCGATATATAACCATGTATGTGACTTCATGGAAAATTTGATATGATTCGTTGAGATTTGATAAATCTATTCTACAAAGCGTGGATTCCCATACCTTTTGTTTTTGTTATTGTGTGACTGCATGTCATACATGCTTATAATTCTGATTCTGTATATGCATGCCATGACACATTCCATGGGGTTTGGGATAATGTTTAAGGAGGAAGTTTTTGATAGTTTAATGATTTGTAATATCTGGTGGTTTACCCACAATTCCGTCTATCAGCTTGTCTGCAACTATGGTGACTCGACCACATACATCTGTTCTGGTAGCTCGGCTGTAACATAGTGGCTTGACTACATATATCTAATCTGACAGTTTTAACTGCAATTTTGGTGGCACTATCCACAATTATTTGTTGATGTGATTTGGTTGGATGAGTTTTGGGGAACTCTATTTTGGTGTATAACGGAGTTGGGTAGGATGCTTTCTAAAAAAAAATCTGCTTTTGATTTTCTGAAAAATACCGCATTGGCATAGTTATGCATTCTCCATTCTGTTTATATGATCGTTATGAAAATCTCTGTAATACTCTGATTTGCTCTATTTCGGTTTTATGATTGTTAGAAAATTCTCTCTGTTACTCTGATTTGTATATTATGTTTCGTACTGTAACACCCCAAACCCGGTCTAAACGTTATGACTGAATCTGGTGATGTCACATTGTAACATCCCTTACCCGTATTCGACGCCGAAATAGGGTACGAGGCATTACTAGAAGACATACATTTGCATACGTATTAAACCAAGTTACAAAATTTCATCCGAATTAAAACTTTTAAATTATTAACGTGTTTTTATAATTCTTTACAGCATATCCTCGAAATATTATATTCATAACAAATAGGGCCTATGAGACCCGATATTTACTCATGTAATTCAAAGCTTCATTTCCATTTCATTCAATTCACAATTTCTCATGTTCACAATTCAAATCAATTTCTCAATGCAATATATATATTTCAATCATCTAAGAATATAATTCAAGTTACACGAACTTACCGGGCTAAATTGCGTAAATACCAAAATTTAGGGATATTTTGGTAATTTTCTATTTTCCTTCAATTTCCACTCAATCTTGATATAAATTAATATTTCATTCAATTTATTAATTTAAATAATAAAACAATTCATTTCACGCAATTTGATCACTTTTTGACATTTTTACAAATTTACCCTTAAAATATTACTTTTATTCAATTTAGTCCTGAACCTAAAAGATGCAAATTAGCCATTTTAATGAAAACTTATGCTAGTTGAATAATCATATATTTTCCTCCTCCTGCTCTCCGTTCCACATCCTTAATGTATATGACATACTTATATGTAACATTATCTATAATTTCACTATTTATTTATTTGTTCATTCAAAGCTGTACACCTGAGCCATTATCACAAAATTACTTATATCTTGAGCTATGTAACTCCGAATTGAGATCCGTTAATTTTATCTGAAACTAGACTCACATATTTTCTTCACTAAAAATTAATTATCTCCTCGTACAGGATTTTTATGATGTTTTCGTTTGTTTATCTTGAAAATAGACTCATTCAGGATTTTAAACATATAAATTTAAGCCCATAATTATTTTTCTCTAATTTTTGATGATTTTTCAAAGTCAGAACAGGGTAACCCGAATTCATTCTGATCTTGTCTCACATAATTTATTATATCTCATGATTTACAATTCCATTACGTACACCATTTCTTCTATGAGAAACTAGACTTAATAAGATTTAATTCCATATTTTTTTCATCCTACAATTCAATTTCCATAATTTATGTTGATTTTTCGAAGTTAGCCTCTCTGTCTTTCCAAAAACTGCTTTTAGTGCAAAATGTTGATTACTAAGTTTATAACTTCCTTATTCATTTTCTCTATAATATTTTCATCACTTTCTCTTATTTCCTTCACTAATATATCAAGAACATAAGGCTTCATTTAAGAAAACTCTACTATAACATGATTTCCATGCTTTTTCAATAATAACAAACTTAAAAATATATTGAAATCTTGATGTTCTTACCTTGTCCTATTGATTTCAATCTTTAACTTGATTTTCTCTCTCCTCCAACTTCTATTTCTTGAATCTAACTTGATATTCTAGCTCTCCATTGTCTCCTTGTTATCTTTCTCTCTTGATGGATATGAAAATTCTTTTGATTTCTAAGTGAAAATGGTGATTTTTTGGTGAAAGGACCAAATTGTAAAGAAAAGAAAGTTTCTTTCTTTCTTTTCTCTTCATACGTTGGATGCATGGGAAGAAGATGAAGATTCTTCATCTTTCCTTCCATATATATACTAAATAGAATAATAATAAAATAATAAAATATCATTTAAAATTAAATTAAAATATTAATAAACTAATATTTATTTAATTAGTTAATCTAAAATATCACCAACATCATCATTGCCTTCTAGATTTCTCTCTCTTCTAATTGACTATTTTTCCCTTTATAATCTTTAAAAATTTCATCCTTGAGTCATCACTTAATGTGGTAAAATTGTGATTTAGTCCTTCAAAATTCTTCACCTTTTCAAATTCATCCATTTTCCTTAGTTTCTAGATTATTCCACCCTTAAAATATTTATACTATTGGTCCTTCAAATTTTTCATATTTACATTTTAACCCCTCAAATTTCGAGTACTTACTCTTGGGCAACAAAACTTTTCTCACTTTTGCGATTTAATCCTTTCTTGAATTAATATGTCATAATATAATTCCCAATGTTGCCATAACTCAAAATTTCCCATTTTGTCACTTTATTTCCTTATTTTACTATCAAGGATACCTACTTTCTTACTGTAGTAATTTTCGGGGTATTACAGTAGTAATTTTCGGGATATTACACGTACGATCTCTGTCTGAGTTCAATTATACACTGAACTTTATAGCTCACCTCTTTGTTTTATCTTTGACTGTTTAGGTAACCCTCTGACTTAGGACCAGATGATGTGTGGGAGTTCGAATTGTTTTTGCACTTGATGTAAATACGGTAATTTTTGTAATTATTCATTTAGGACTTTTGGGTTCGTAATATGTTTACGAACTTGTTTTGGGTTTTTCGTTTAATACGTTGGTGATTGATATTTCCAAATGTGAAATTGCAAAATGACTTAGTTCGACAAAATGGATTTCGATTTTCAAAACTAAAACTTCGAAAAAGATTTTCCACAGCAATCTCTTAAGTGTTTTCTGTAAACCCCAAGTGACTTTTTAATGACTGTTTGCCATATTCGTATTTGCTAAATACTTATTGAAAATAGTTTTCCAAACGAGTTGATGTAAGTTCTCCAGATTCAGTCATAACTTTTAGGTCATGTTTGGGGGCTTACAAAAAATGCAAGAATTAATATCGATGTTTCAAAATTTATCAAACTTTAACAAGATTTTCGAGAAAACTCATTAAAGATTCGAATTTGATTTTGGAAAATTTATCAAGAACAATGTTATATCAGATTTCTAGGGTTCTAAAAATTAGAAACGTGATTGCTTATCGATCTTGGCACGATAGAACATAATTGATGGAGTTATGCTAAATCGATTCGAGGGAGGGATTGAACGTGTTTCGATATTAAGCTCGGGATCTAAATAAAATCTCCAGCAAAGAAGAGCAAATTTTCACAAAAGAAAATATGAAGAAGGAATGGAGAAGAAATAAAAGAAATTCTTGTTTAGATTGAAAAGAAAAACCATAATTCTAATATGATTAGGAAATGAGTTCAAAGGCTGGTTTTGGAAAATAATCCTTATGGCCGAAATTAAGAAAAAAAATAAAAGGGGAAAATGAGGTTAACATGGATAGAACTTAATACAAGGGGGAACTGTGCTAGGACCTTACCATTAAATCAACATTCTTGGTTAATTTTCACACATTTATTTCTTATAATAGCTTGGTTTTAATCCTTATTTGCTGAAAAATAAAAGAGAAAAAAATGAAAAGAATGGAGCTTGAGCATTAATTCTTTAAACAATCTACTAAGCTCTTAACCATTTAAACTAAAGCTTATTTCTAGTAAATTTTATTAATTCTTACTTTATGACTTTTGGGATGTTACAATACAAGCATGTATTTTGCAAATACCAATTTATAATGTCACATGCGTCTATGGGTGAATTTAGGGGCTGGTAAGGGCGTTGACCCTCTTAAATTTATAAAATTTTAATTAATATTTTTGAATTTTAAATTTTTTATCTTAACCTTATAATTAATACTTAAAAATAGGATAAATTTGGATTTATCCTCCCAAAGTTTTTCAAAGTTTCTTTTATAGAATTTATATATATTTTTATAATAAATTTAGTCACATTTTAGTTTAATTTGGTAAATTAAACAAAGTAGTATCTAAATATTAATTGGGTAAAAAAAAAGTTAAATAATTGCAATACCTAAGTATAAAATAGTATCTAAATATTAATTAGGTGAAAAATAAACTTAAACAATTATAATATCCACTACACCAAAACAGGCTTTTAGCGACGCTTTTTTAGGCCTTTAGCGGCGCTTACCAAAGTGCCAGAAAAAACGCCGCTAAAGACTGCGTCGCTAACTTTAGCGGCGATTTTAGAAAAAAACGCCGCTAAAGACCAGGACCTTTAGCGGCGCTTTTTCCACAAACGCCGCTAAAGACTAGGACCTTTAACGACACTTTTTCCACAAACGCAGCTAAAGACCAGGACCTTTAGCGACGCTTTTCTCACAAACGCCGCTAAAGACCGGGACCTTTAGCGGCACTTCTATTAAAAACGCCGCTATAACATTGACTTTTAGCGTCGCTTCTTCACAAACGCCACTAAAAGCATAACTTTTAAAAAAAATTAATTAAACAATATTTATTTCTATAATAAATATTTTATTTTATTTTATTTTATTTTTGAAATTTAAACTTTAAACTATATAATTTTAAGGATAAAAAATTAATTAAATTAAATTTTCTATTAAAATTTTAACTTTAAAGGTAAATATAAAAAATAATGAATTAAAATTTAGAATTAAAATATTATGTTTAAATAAATGAACAATCTACCTCATAGCTCATCTGATCTGTATTAACTCGGCCAAATATAAAAAAAGCTACAAAACACGTAATAATTAACAATCATGATTAAAAAAGCTAGTACACAAGGTAGTTACAAAACCCTGTTTCAATAACACCTGATTCAAGTTCGGACTAAGATAAACAACCATGGAATACAACATTAAATAACACTCTACTTGAAAAAGTGTTAAGCCTTGGCTTTTCTAGCTTGAAGAGATTAAATCCTCCACTACACCTTCAATATCTAAAGGATGCAAAACCAAATGATCAGATAAACCAACAAACTTGGTAAACAATAGAGATGTTAAAAATAAAAAATATATATAGCCATTAAGGCTCAAAAAAAAATATAACAAACAATTGTGTGCAGCTTTAGTTGCAGGTTGAACTATACTAACAAACAATCTCAATCATAGCTCTTCCATGTGTCACAAATAGGCATTCTTTCTAATGATTGTCTAAACTATTTAATTTTTTAACAAGGAACAATAGTATTAATTTGCAAAAAGCAGAACAGAAACATGCTAACTGCACTACCGTTGTTTAACGTTATATAGAAATGTCTTATATAGCATAAAAGAGAACTAAGGCACAGGAAAAAGAAGAACACTATAATAATTAAATTGATCATTGATATATTCAATTTTTCCAATACAGGTATATTCAATTTTTCCAAGTTTTTCCATGAATCTGAAGGGTCATAACTCTATACCCATCATGTCCAAACATGATTCAAACATGGGTGCTAGACTCAGGTATTTCAAGAAAAATAAAAAATCGCAGCAACATTGGCCAACAGAAGGGATAATGTATACCTTGGTCAAGCAGTATATCGACGCTCGTCTTGTCAGCCAACATAGCAAGTGGAGCTTGTGTGTTGCCTTCCTCATCAAAGACAACCCTTGTCCACACAGGCCTATGAACATTGATCTTCAGCTTTTTTTTCCTTCAAGATCCGTGTTGCTGACCTGAAAATAAGAAAACTAGCTCAAAAACTGATTTCAAGTACTGGACTACAAATAAAACAAATCATTAAGGTAAAACTACCCAGGGGCATACATAATTGACTAATGTAAAACGATCTACCTATTCCCAGAAAAAGAAAAACTAGAATCTGTGCAAGTTACCACGTAACAAGGTAAGCTTACGAGCCAGAGCAGCTATATAAAAGAATTTACCATTTAACCTACTAGTACATAAATGAAATTATTTTTTCATTATTGCAACTAATATAATCATAAATAATTTAAGAAAACAACTAAAAAACAACTCTTATCTACCTAAAGCATAAGAATTCAAAATCTTTTAGATTATTTGATAAATAAAATATTTTATCTTTCTTGCCAATAAAATAAAATAAAATAAAAACAAGAATCAAATTAGTTCAACCCCAAGTCCTTTGTCAAATTTAATTAAACCTCAAGTTGTTTGTCAAAAGAAAAGAATATATATAAAAACCAAGAAAACACATACCTAGAAGATGAAAAGAGATAGACCTTGAAGAGTTTTTGCAAGCAAATTGATTAAACTTCTTCTATGTTCGAATTTTTATATTTGATTCTTGTTTTTTATTTTATTTTATTTTATTTTATTGGTAAAATATTTTATTTTCATGTGGCATATTATTTTTGAAGTACAAAATGTTTTCAGGCAGTACAGAGAAACCCTTATCTACCTAAAGCATAAGAATTCAAACAAAGGAACTGAGCTTCACTGATTATGTATAATTTTTTCATAAATCAAAATTTAAGTTTATTATGTATTAATTTATAATTTCATTATTTCATTCTGTAGGTGAAAGAAACAGAATAAGCATGTCAAATCTTGGAACCTTTTGCTTGACACCGAACCTCTGCATAAACATACAAACAAGAAAATCAAGCATCTCTCTGCCAAATGGGCACAACTTGTATTAGCTAAAAGTACAAGAGATCATTTCAAGGAATTCAACTAGTACAAATTCTAACACACATTGTTCCCTAGACCATTTAATATCTACAACCATGAATTGATGATGATGCTAATTCCAGCATGGCTATAAGCTTTCATTACTTTCCCTTGACTGAAAGATTGTAGAGGAGGTTAAATCATAATCATCAACTCTAATATGAAAACAATATAATTTTTTCTTTTTAAGAAAATGAAATATGTCCCACATTAGAAAGAATTATGAAAAATGCTCAAATAACTCAATGTGAAAGTGAAAACTGAGAGCTAAAGCTAATCTTAGAAAACATATATATAATATATAAAGTTAAGAAAGAGAGTAATTTTGTACAAAAGAAAAGTTTGGATCAAAAAAGGAAAGAAACTTTGAGTAATTTAATTATATAAAATAATTAAAAACAAAGACTAAATTGGAAAAAGATTTGTTTTTCCACAATGAAAAGGAGCAAAACAATGTTCAAACTTCAAAGAAAATTAAGTGAAAAAGACTTAACAAAGACAATATTAATAAAATATTTTTTATTTCTTAGAAAATGGTAAGAAACACATACAAACTTTGAATCCAAAACTGGAATTTGGCAAATACATAACACATGCAGAATCAATCTTATGTTCAAAAGCAAATATGCTTACCCGCCGCCCCCCACACCTCCCCCAAAAAAACTATCAAAATAAATATTAAAAGTCAATGTTGTTAATAAAATAATTTTTAAAAAAAAAATTTGAATCTAAAAATGAAATTACAGGGAAGAAATTAGTTTAGAACTTTGAATGTGATGGGAAAAAGAAACAAAAGCAAATATCTTTACAAAGGGGGGAAAACAAAAATGTGAAATGAATATTAATGCAAACATTATAAGCAAAACCCAGAAAACATAACAAATTACAAACAAAAAAACACAGAAAAATAACAAATTACAAATAAACAAATTCCAGCACGGCTATAATGTAGACCTTTAGTTTGCATTGCAAGTGACACAGAAAAGTCGAGCAATTATGAAAATGCCTTATAGAAAGTTCATGGTTCCATTACAGGTCACCTGTTAACAAATATCCATGGTGGACAAGGGCAGCAGAAGCCATTAAATTACTTCAAAGACTTCATGAAATAATTATTCTAAAAAATATATGTTTGAAGCTTAAACTTGTTTATATATATAAAAACCTTATTAAGTGGTTGATTCATAACATTAAGCATTACAAAATTTTCGTTGAAGTTTTCAAATCACAAGCATATAACCTTCCACCAAAAATGGAACCTTTAATTATATGTTTTTCCCTAGTTCAACAAATATATATATATATATATATATATATATATATATATATACACATAAGCATGAGCATACATATCAGCAAGAAAACTAGGAAATATAGCACATTTAGTAGAAACCCAACAACACAAAAGGAACCTTTAAACCCGCCCAAAAAAAAAAAAAAAAACTAAATAATTGAACAGTCAATTATATGAAATTATGCAAACATCTAAGAAGCACAAATAAAACCCATGTCACCAACCAAACCCCAGTAAATTTAAAAAAAAAAAAAGGGCATAAAATTTAAAATTAAAAAAATAACATACATATCAGCAGATTCTTGAACCTCTTCTGCTGCAGAAAAGAAGGCATCTTTTTTCCACAAATCAAAATTATTTGCAACCGTCATCTTCTTCACCGTTCAACAGCTTAAAACCCAAAAATAATTCACTTTTTTTGAACGCGCGCGCACACACGCACGCACCAAAAAAAAAAAAACTAGCAAGAGATTTGAATTTTTTGGTGGGTTTTCATTTGTTTACTTTGATTTCTTTGCTTTCTCTTCTTTGCTAAGGAAATTATAGAGAAAGCAGAGACATGGCTAAGCTAAAGAAGAGAAAGAAAGACAGACAGAGAAGAGAAGAGACGTACAAACGATTCTTCTTTATTTTTTTAGTCAATATTGGAGTCATCAAAATCGTCTTCGAAGTTGTTGAAGAAATCAGCATAGGCGAGTTTGTTGTCGGAAGCGATGGCGCCTTCGCCGAAGATCTCCGGTGTGTCAACACCGTCGACTTCCATGGCTGAACCTTTGTCGTCTGTGTCCCTCACGAATTCCATCGGCGTCGGCCTCATCTTCGCCCCCTTTTCTTTAGGCTTCTAGGGATTTCTTTGGTTGATTTAATTATTTAATTATTTTTGTTGAAATATCTTTCCCCCCTCATCTTTCCCCCCTTTTCTTTACAATTGATTATGGATGTTGCGGTGTTTTTAGAAAAAACGCCACTAAAAAATTAAATTTCTGTAGCGAAACGGTACGTTTTGAAAAAATTCAATACATATTTGTGGCGTTTTTCATCCAAACGCCGCTAATGATTAATTTTTTTTACAATTTTATATTTAATTATTATATATAAATTTCTGTAGCGAAACAGCACGTTTTGAAAAAATTCAATACATATTTGCGGCGTTTTTTGTCCAAACGCCGCTATTGTTTACCTTTTGCGGCGTTTTTCTCATAAACACCGCTAATGATTACTTTTTTTCACAATTTTATATTTAATTATTATATAATTCATATCAATTTTAATAAATAAATTTTGAAATTTTAAGTAATATTTAAAAGAATTAGATAAATTTTAAAATTTTTATATAATTTTTATGTAAGAAAACAAAACAAAAAAATTAAAGCAAAGAGAAAAAAACATTAAAAACTATATTAATGATAATTTTAATAAATTAAAATTCATATTATCTCTTTCACAATTATATAATAAATTGTTTACTATATAAATTAAAAACCTAATCAGTCATATACCCAAAACACTTTAAAATTATTTTAAATAATATTATTTTAATTTTTCCCATTTTAACATATATTTTCTATGTTTTACTTTTAAATATTCTCTACGTGTCATTTAACAAATCTCAAGTAAATGTTAAATCTTAAACCATTTAATATATATAAAGTTTATCTATTATCTCTTAAATAATTTAAACTATAATCATAATTTTAATATATTAAAATTAATATTATCTCTTTACAATTATATAAAAATTATTTAATATATAAATTAAAAATACTAATTAATCTAAACTCTAAACCCCTAACCCCTATCTCCTAAACCCTAAATTATAAAACATAAACCCTAAACCCCTAACCCCTAACCCTTACACCTTAAACCCCAACCCTTAAACCATAAACCTTAATTCATAATCCCTAATTATTTAAATACTATAAGAATAAAATTTTAATTATTTAAAACAAAAGAAAATCAAGAATTGTATATTTAATGTTGATATTATAAATTCTTGGTAAATTCAAATAAAATCTATCTTATCTAAACATTTTAAAATATATATATATTGAAATTGTTAAATTTCAGTCCTATATAAATGAATCACCATCCTATTTCAACATTCGGCTTTCGAAATTTTAATGGAGTTTACAGAAAATATTTTGTTAGTTTATTAAATAATTGGGTGTTTTTGTGAGATAATAAGTAAGAATGGCATCGTTGAAGCATTTCATAAGGTTCATCCATATTTACAATCTAAAACTACACATACTGTAAAACAACTTCATCGAACTGGGTATCACTTTCAGCCTCCCATGAACTGGATTAATGGTAATGTTTTCTTTTATTTTTATTTTTATTTTTTGGAGGAGATGGAATTAAATTGTATATTTTAGGATAGTTAAAAATGTAATTTTACCATTTTAATTATATTTTTATAAGGATTAAATAAAATTTTTATCATTTGTATGGGATTAACATGTAATTTTACCATTATTAATTTAAAAGTGTATAAGTTATAAAACGCTTAGGTGAAAATTGTTTTCATTTCAGGGCCTTTGGCTTCAATGTTTAGTAAAGTTAATAAAGAATAAATTTTCCCATCTATTTTGAGCTGATTTAATAAATAATATAAATTTAAGGGTTAAAAAGATAAAAAATAAATAAAGGATTGTAATGATCATTTTCGGCGCTTTCCCAAAAACGCCGCTAAAGCCCTGATCATTAGCGGCGCTTTTCCAAAAATGCCGCTAAAGCCTTGATCATTAGCGGCGCTTTCCCAAAAACGCCGCTAAAGCCCTGATCATTAGCGGCACTTTCCCAAAAACGCCGCTAAAGCCCTGAGCATTAGTTGCGCTTTCCCAAAAAATGCCGCTAAAACCCCGAAAGCTCAGAAAACGGAGTAGTTGGGCATAGGTTTTTTGCGGCGCTTTTTGGAAAACGCCGCTAATGCTTATATTTAGCGGCGTTTTCCATAAAGCGCCGCTAATGCTCGATCTTTAGCGGCATTTTTTATACAAACGCCGCTAAAAGTGCCGCTAAAAGCCTATTTTGGTGTTGTGATCTCATACAAATTGAGAGTATTTAACTTATTTTATTTTTTTCTAAATGTTAATTTTGGTAATCAAAATTATCTCAAATTTAAAAATACATTGTTTAAAGTAGGCTTAGCTCATACGGGCTGGGCCTACTTGCTTTCAACATGTCTATTTTATATAAATATTTTGGAAACCCCTTATCAATAATTTAACTTATTTTATTTTTTTCTAAATGTTAATTTTGGTAATCAAAATTATCTCAAATTTAAAAATACATTGTTTAAAGTAGGCTTAGCTCATACGGGCTGGGCCTACTTGCTTTCAACATGTCTATTTTATATAAATATTTTGGAAACCCCTTATCAATATTTATGTCTTCGCCCCTATATCTTGTAACACCCCTAACCCGTCACCATTGTTGGTTATGGTTTCTAGAGTGTCATAAGAAAAATAACGAAACAATTGACAAATATAACATCATAAACATTACTTAAATTATAATAATCAATTTACTCAAAAAAACATGTCAAACATACACTTATAAACCTTCATTAGAGTTTAAAGAACCTAAATATGAATTTCAAGTACTCAATAAAATAAATTTTGAAAGTTTAAGTAATTAGATAGGCATACCAAAATGACCATAACCATAAGAGTTTTAGCATATACAAACCAATCTAAAACATATAAACTTATAATCATTTATGTTAGCTCAGAAAGATTAACTCGAGATCGTCGATAGGGAGGTTGAATTGGCCTTTGAGAAATTATGGTGGAAGCAATGAAAAATATGCAACAAAAAACACAAGGATTTGTAGTGGTTCGGCCCCAATTGCCTACTCCACAACCTTAGCTTACCACAAGTAAGGATTTCCTCAAATTCACTAATTTAGCAACCTTTGAGGACAAGGTTTAACCTTACAATCTCTCTTAAGATTTATGCCCCAAAATCTTAAGATACAATTCCCTTAAGGTTTCTACCCAAATCAAGATGTTTGCCAATGATGGTTGCCAATGAGCAAACAAAGAAATAATCCTTACAAAATCAAGATGTTTGCCAATGAAGTATAAACACAAAGAAGAACACTTGAGCTACATGAATACAATGAAAGCTCACAAGTGTTTACAAGAAAATGTATGAAAGAATTAAGGTTTAGGTTGTTTTGATTTATCTTTAAGATTTTCATATTACTCTTCTTATTGCTAGACCTTTGGAAGATGGTATTTATACCCTCTAATTGATTTCCAACCATTGAGGTTGTTATAGAAGTGAATGTAGTCGTTGAGGATGAAATACCAGGTCATTAACTGCACCTGTAGCAACAAAGTATCAATACCTACTAAAAGGGTATCAATATTTTTTGTAATTAATGCAAATTTCAGTGACCGTTTTCTTATGTATTTGTTACTAACCATTACATAACCAAATACATAAAAGGTTATTGATACCCACTAAAAGGTTATCGATATTAGTTACTAACCACTGTTTTAAAATGCTTGAATGATTTACAAATTAATCCCTATATGCACAATTCTTGAATGGTTTGCAGATTAATCCCTATATTAGTTACCCTATATGCACTGTTTTAAAATGCTTGAATGGTTTGCAAATTAACCCTCGGGCTACATAGTTCAAGCTAAAACAAGCTCAATAACATAAAAATCAATAACATACCATGCAAGGGAAAACACCATGACTGAACGCTTCTCACCCCTTTCTGATGGCTATTCAGTTTTGGAGAGTTTAATTGAAGAAAATGACCATGTTTGGTTAGTTTCTTTTAATTTTAATTTTTAACTTACCAATTTAACCTTTTAAATTAACAGAATTTATAATAAAACATATCCATGCATATCCACTAACGTTAAATGTGGTATATTTACCATATAAATCCATTAATTCACCTTTTTAAAGCTATTTAATCCACTTAACTAATAGAATTAAACTTTTGCACCTTTTTCAATTGTCTTTTTTAACTAATTAACCATCCAAACCTCAAAATTTCTTAATGAAACTTTAATACGACCCTAATATAACCCCATAGACTTTAAGTAATTATTAAAATTTTAACTCACTCCATTGTTTTCGTAAAGAGTATACAGTAAGGAATTTTCAATCATGCTACTTCATGTGGACTGACTCCATGATTCAGTAATTGCGAATTATCGGAATGATGCTTCTAGAAATAATTGCAGTTACTAGAGTCTAATTATATATGTCTGGTTGGTCCCTCCGCTAGTTCAATAAAAGCTCGGTCGGACTATATTTGAATTAGAATAAAATTCTACGACTTTGGAAATAATTTAATTGAGTTGATTTATTGGATGTGAGATTAAATTGGGTAATCGTAAAAATTGTTCAACTAGAGCATTTGATTAAAGAATTTTCTTGAAAAATTAATTTGGTAAATTTAAGTGAATTTTGCGAAAATTAGTTTTGATCAAGTAAAATTAAATTAATCAAATTAATTAAAATTAATATGATATTTTTGGAAATTAACTTTCAAGTCAGACAATTGGCCTAAAATTGAGACCAAGACCCAAAAACTGGTCGAACCGAACCTGGTTTGTGAAACCGAGCTAACAGTCCAACTCGGTTGGATCGAATCGGTCAGGCCATTACTGGCCTAGATCGAACCGATAGAAACTGAACCAGCTCAAGTTGCCAGCGGCTGTGACGACGGCTGACAAATGGTCGACAGCAGTGTTTCTTCGATGGTTAAGCAGTGGAAAAATTACACTCCTACTGGGACTCTATTAGAGAATTTGATATCAGATTAACTATTCCAAAAATAATATTATTTTAATAGATTTAATATCATATTAAATTTAATATTTATCTTAATAGTATTTTATTAATTTAATATTAAAGTTATTATATTAATATTAAATTTAATTTAATATTTATCTTGTAGATAATTATTCTATTAATTTAATAAGATTTAATATTAAATTTAATCTAACATTTATCTTGATAAGTATTATATTAATTTAATATTAAAGTGATTAATTTTATCATAGTTGAACTCTCTAAACTCTCCATATATAAAGAGAACCTTAGGTCATTATTTTTCACACACTTGAATTCAAGAGAGTTGCAAAGAGAAAATTATCTGTAGAAATTATTTCAAACAATTTCTAGAGATATTATTCTTATTTACAACTTGGCCCAAAATTTTAGAGAAATTGCAAAATTATCTCACTGGTAATTTTTGTGAAAAATTTTCTAATTCGAGACGAGTCCACACTCGACAGACGTGAGCTTGAGGATAGTGGAGAAGACTACTCGGTCGAAGCATTCATCCTTGAAAAATTGAAAATGTACAATTTTGATTAAGTGTTTGTTATTTTAGATATCACAGCGAAGTTCTAGTTTTGGAAAAAAATTTAAAACTCTAGTTGTAACATCCCAAAAATCGGGGGTTAGTAGAATCAGGTTTGTGAATCAAGAGAGAGTGGTCATGCCTTAATTTTTGAGATTATCTATGTATTTTTAGGAAATAAATGAGGTATTAGTTTGTTGGTTAAGTGTTAGTGAAACGTTTCTTGAAACTCAAGTTCAAATCTCTTCTCTCGCATCATTTTTATTATTTTGCAAATTTTGCCTTAAACCCTAGTATGTGGCATGCCTTGGTTTTAAAATAAATAATGAAAAATTATTTCAAGAATAGCCTAATGGTTAAAATCAATATGAGAAAGCATTGAAATTAAATGAGGTCCCAAGTTCGATTCCTTTCCCTTGTAAAATAATTAATTTTTGCAAAATCCCTTGTTTTTTTATTATGTGTACAATTCATACCCTTGAACCCTAAGTATAAATACAACTTTTTATCGTATTTTTTAGCCTTTAATTTGAATTCCCTACCCTATCCATTCACCCTCTTCCTCTCCTCTTTTCTCTTCAATTTTCTTTTTTTCTCCTATTGTTGTCGTCGCCTACACCTTTCATTTTACCATATGTTTATCCTTCTTTTTGCATCAAGATTGTGCATCATCTCCTTTACTCTATTGCTGCAATTTATCCTCATATAAATCAACCCCATATCTAAAATCTTGAACTCCAAGATTGATCCCGAACATTGCCAAGAAAGTGTCATTGCTTTTTCTCTCAACTAGCTTTGGTAAGATATCTTCTTTCTTCAATTTCTTGATTAATCTTGTCAATTAAAAAAAAATTATAGATATGGGATTTTTGGGATTTTAAATTATTTCAAAGGTATTTTTTCAAATTTTAATGAGATCTCAAACCGTTTTAAAATTTAGCCCCAATTTTGGCCAGCTTAGGTGGTGGTACGTGCGCCTATGTGCAAGAAAGAGGTTGTTTTGTTTCTTGGGTCTTGCCAATATTTTTCCAGCATTAAATTGTGTTCTTGAACCCTTCTAATTATCATTTAATTGTTTCAGCATTTGAAACTCACAGATCGGGAAGTGTAAGTGAAATTAAGCGTAAAATTAATTGTTATTTCGACATAGTTTTAGGGTAAAGGTTATGGATTCATTAAATGAAGGAATTTAATCATTATTAGCTTTTGATTTTTTAGTATATTACTGAATTATCTTCTGACCCAAATGCCCCAAATCATCCGTAAAGGTGAAGAACGATTTTACGTACGGTTCGCATCGATACAGTGTAAGGAATCTAACTAGTTTGGATTCATAATATAGTTATAATTTCAACGATTGGTTTGAACTCATAAGTGGGTGTTTGGGGCTGGTTTAATGGTAAATTTATTGAATTTATACTAAATTTTAGTTTAGGTCCGTTTAATAAATTATTAAGGAAAATTGAAAGATTCGTTAGTGTGCTGCGAGGAAGCGAAAAATAAGGTGTGGGTCTTAAACTCATAATTTTTTTTGAAAATGTTAAATATCATGTTATATTTGATACTTTAGCTTGCTGGTTGTATTGGCTTAATAGCCAAATTATTGATTTTGTGAGTGGTCGAACTAGGTATGTTTTGAGCCTTAAAAGATTGATATGTTGACAAAATTGCTAGTTTGATAGTATGAATGTTTGATTGAGTTTGTAATTACATATTTGAGTTATGAGATATGAGAATGTTTGATTTGAATGATATAATGTGTTGAGATATTATGCTTATGTGTGATTTAAACGTATGAGATATTTGTTATATTGTGTACTGAAAAGGGTGCTATTTATGCACAATGAAAATCCGTAAAGTATATGAAATTGAACGATATTGATTGATACCAACACAATTGTAATTTGAAAGATTGGAACATTGTTTCCATTTATTGAAAGTATGTGATTACTGAGGACATGCTGAGCATGTCAAATGGATGTGAAAAGTATTGAGATATGATTATGTATGAGATTGCATGACATATTACCATATGCATTGGGTTGGGATTTTGTGGTTGACGAAGGAGTTCTATAGAGTACCGGCGGCATATTAAGTCTGCATTATTCGTAGTCAGTGCACTGCACCTAGAGTACCAAGGAGAATGGTGATTTATTGCATTTTTACTGGCAAAATTTTCTGCATATAGTTATCGGTGGTTTTAACCACAACGAGCTTAAGCCCATAATGTTTTGAATTTCAGATGGCGAGTTCTGGGGAACTCGTGATGTGTAGCAGATGTATGGGTAGGAACCATTTTGCATTGCACCATGCTCACGACAAATTCGAATGTTATTGATTTATGCTACGTATTGTATTGTGTTGTATTGAATGGTATCGAAATTAATGATTGTTACTTAAATGAATGATGACCCATGTTCATTCACCATTTGACATCAATTTGATAATGGTTATGTATTGATGAGAAATTCCTATAATTGTTATGTTTTCTTCTGTTAAATCTAATTTGTTTCACTATTTTCAATATTTATATTTGTTTAAATAATTGTTCGACTCACACTGAGCTTTTCATAAGGTCAACCCCCAATAAAGTTTAACTTTTCAGGTAAACCTCAAAATTAGGACTGGACTTGGCATTCGGAGAATCACCTTCGATCGTGAATTTTTTTATAAGTATTAACCAATCTCTATTGGTTTTGGTTTGTAATTTTTAATGACTTCTGTTCTATGGCTTGGTAACTTTTATTCTGAGATTTTTCCATGCATGGATTACTCAAGCATAATAATAGGATAATACATGATATCGGGCTTAAGTAAAATTTGATATTGTTCCCTAATTTCCGCTGCATTGCAAAGTAACCATTTTTGAAAAACATATCGATAAGGCAACTAAGTTTCCGAAATGACTTAAAAAATGGTTTTTCCGCTACATTAGTTTAACATCGAATTTTTTTTATAGAAGAGCGACACACAAACGATTTTTCTAAAACAACACTATCAATAATAAAATGAATCCTAAGTATACATGACCTAATGAATGAATGCTTTTATGCTAACTCAAAGTACAACTACGGTTTTCTCTAAAATGAGCTTATTTAAGTTCTTCAAAAGTAACGTAAGTTAGCTTAGCCATTTTGGTGGCTAATGTAGTCTTCTCAATCTAGCCATAACGTCTAGGCCGGGTTAGGGAGGTTACATTGGTTTTTCCCTAAATTTATTTTTCGCTGCATTTTTCAAACTCGCTTTTCCAACTATTGGTATCAAAGTTAGGTTATGTTCTATCTATAAGTATAAACAAATAATCAAAATAAATTTCTCTTCTTCTTGAATGATTTAATTACATAGAAACTATCATTCTTTAGATCTTATGCATGTTTTGAGTTATATCTGAGAATGGATGTGATATTATATATTTGTTATATATATATATATGCCAAAGTTGTGGTTCTTAAGAAATAGACCGTGGACTATCATCTCCACATATGACTTTTTTTTAGTTCATAGGATTCTTATGAGCCAGAAATGTACATAGGACTTAAATGTAATTTTTCCAAAAGGATATGATGAGGAGAAGATAGAGCGATGGCAGTTGAAGACCTAAGGAATGCCTTGTGGTGAATAACTATGTAATTTTTTTTCATATATTTTCTAGAAATAGAACCAAGGAAACCTTGGCTGACAATTTTATTTTAATTACCTATCTCCTTATATATCTATTTATAATATTTTATAATATTTATATTATTTAATGTTATAATTGTGGTATATATATGAGATGATACACAGCTGATCGATTAAAACTAAGAAGTGTGGTAATCAAAAAATACATGTGGTGTATTGTTATATTCACTTCTTTAGATTATTTAATTATTGTGAGAAGTGTGATAATGAGAATGTTCATGTCTAGGATTGGCTCTGGCTAGGAAAGGCTTGGTTTTTAAGTGATCAATTTTGACTCACCTTCTTTTTTTGGGATCCTATCTGGTGCACCGTTCACATCACTTCTTCAGTTTTTTCCCTCAAAAGAAAAATTATGGAGAATCAAAATTATTTATTTTCATGATTGATTGATCCTTGTGTTTGAATAAATGTGAATATTATAAAATTGTCATAGCATGCCAAACATTTATTGGAAGCATGTCATATACATTAGGTAAGAATGTCACTAGGACTATTGTATGATCATTCATGAAATTTGGGAAAAAACCATTGCATTTTTTTAAAAATATTGTGTGTGAGAAGGTCCTTAAAAAAAGACCTACCGCCTCTATTGATAGTCCCTAAGTGATAGTATGTTAAAGTTTCAAGCCGGTTCCTACCCTGGCCGCGCCCTAAGGTAAACTTTATCATTTTGGTTCACTAGATGCAATTTCCTTTTAAGGAAAACTAGTCATGCATGACTTTTAGAGATATTGTCCCAAAATAACTCACAAATGAAAGCATGTTAATGATGGGTGTTGAGTTAATGTTACACACTCAAGATCGTCTCTTATTAAATAGTTCCCAAAGAAACGATATTTAAGTTAAAGATGATGGCCAAACATTAAACGGTCATTGGTTTGTGTGGAGTCCTGAGAATTAAGATTTAAAAACTAATTGGATGTAAGTTATTTTCTTGCTAGTTAATCATGGGTCCCTAAGGCAACGTGATTAATGGATGTGAGAATGATCGTAGCAACAGAAAAATGTTTTTTCAAAGTTTTAATACATGACGCATGCATCATACTGTATTCTTGATATGTTGCTAAAATGAAAATATTTGCTTAATACAAAGATAGTAATTAGTGAATCTTTATTTTTTTCAATTCAAATATGTCTTCTACTCCTCTTATTAGCATTCTTACCGAGATAAATTAAATGGGGATAAGTTTTGAGAATGGAAACAGAACTTGGTAATAGCTTTCAGCTGTGAGAAACACAAATTTATTCTTGACGGAATGTGCCCTTTTGAAGCTCAGCCCAAAGCGAGAAAACACTGGAGAGATTCTGACTTAATTGTTCGATGTTATATGTTAGCGAGCATGAGTAGTATGTTGCAAAAACAACATTAGAATTTTTGTACTGCCAAAGAGATCATGACAAATTTGGAGGATTTGCTCTGAGGCCAAGTCACATTGGCTCGATAATCCGCTATTACAAATTGGATGAACTTTCAGCAGAAACCTAACACTCCGGTCAAAGAACATATGCTTAAGCTTATGGGATTCTTTGCAGAAGCGGAGGACAATGGGGATGAACTAGACGTGAACATTTAGATTGAAATAGTGTTTAAATTCTTGACCAAGGAGTTTGCTAGCTTTAGGGTTGCTTACAACTTGGGGAACAAGGCGCTTACCTTAACTCAGCTCATGAAAGAATTACAATCCTATGAGTTTATGTTGAATGGTGGTAAGCTGGTGCAAGAGAAACCTGAGACAAACTTAGTTGTGGGCCTCTAAGAGGAAGCAAAAAGCTAAAGGAAAGAAGAAACCGACTAAGTATTCGATTCCACCTCATATAGATAGGAAAAAGGCTAAGTAGTCAAAAGATCCTAAAAAGATCAAATGTTTCTTCTACAGCAGGAAAGGACATTTTAGATCAAACTTTAAGGAGTATTTGGATTACCTAGCTGAAAAGGGCAAAGGTATGGAACTATTTGGGGTTGAAGCTTGCTTAGTGGAAGAATCAATTAACAACTGGGTTATTGATTCTGGAACCATTAACCATGTTTGTGTTTCTTTACAAGGGTTCAGCGAAACGAGAAGTCTGCGTGACAGGAGCCTCTCATTACGAACCAAAGATGGGAGCTATGTTTCAGCTAAAGTAGTGGAAGAAGTTATTTTACATTTTGGTAATTTTAGGAAGATTGTTTTAAAGAACGGTATTTTAGGTGCCTCATTTTAAGAGGAATTTAATTTTTGTAGCATGTTTATTTTATGACGGTTATACCGTGACATTCAATAAAGAGATTGATATTTACAGAAATCATTTTTTAATTTGTAATGGATGATGGAAAACAATCTTTACTTTATCAAACCAAATAACTACTCGATGTTTCAAACTAAAATAGTAAATAAAAAGCTTAAAACTTCTCACTCTAATTAGGGGTACCTATGACACTTAAGACTTGGTCATATTAACCAAGAAAGAATCACTAGACTCGTGAAAGATGATCCCTTAAGTATGCTTAAGGAAGTTAGTCTCTCACATTGTGAATGTTGCTTGGAAGGTAAAATGACTAAAGGTTTTTTAATACAAAATGTACAAGGGCTAACCAACCTTTAGACACTTATTAGATATACAGACTCAGACTTCGAAACTTGTAAATATTCAAGGAAATCGACATCGAGAAATGTATTCATCCTAAACCGTGGAGTTATAATATAGATAAGTGTAAAGCAAATTAGCATTGCTGACTCTACTATAGAGGTTGAGTATGTGGTTGCTTTTGGGGCAACAAAAGAAGCAAGATGGCTTCAAAAGTTCTTAACCGATCTTGAAGTCATTCTTGGTATGGGAAAAGCTATAACACTGTATTGTGTTAACAGTGCTGCAATAGCTAATACTAAGGAAATAAGAAGTCACAAGAGGACGAAGCACATTGATCGAAAGTATCACTTGATACGAGAGGCAGTAGTTGAAGGAAATGTATATGTGGTGAACGTAGCTTCTAAAGATAACCTTGTGCATTTGTTTACTAAGACTCTTGTAACTAAGAGTTTTAACAAACACGTCGAGGATATGAGAATGAGAAACATGAAATATTTACTTCACTAGGGCAAGTGGAAGATTATTGGGAAATGAGTCTATATTGTAGTAAATATGTAATTGTTTTTTATTTATTTAAATGATGAATAAATAAATAAAGTTAATTTCATATTACTGTCTTTCATATTTTACATACATAGCAAAATTGTGACAAACAAATGTTAGCTCATTGATTGTCTAAGTTCAAACTGATGATAAGTGGCATTGTAAAAACGTTTAAATTACGAGAAAGACAACTTACTTCAATAGATAAACTAAACAAGTTCGTAATCTTGTAAAAGAATCAAAGTCAGCAGTTGATTCAAATACTAAGAAGGATTATTATGTCGTCTACAATTCCAATTGAGCAGGTGACTAGTCTTGGCTATCGAAGCAGTTGCCTTCACAGGTAGAGGCCTAGATGTATTCATTGGCAAAAGGATACATTGGACTAGACCCAAGATAAATTAATTCTTAATCCATTTTTGAATTAATTCACTTGTTACGTTCATGGTGTGATTTACCTAAATCCTGAGTTAGTCACTAACCATGCGTATGTAACTCACGTGCTTTGATATAAGTGGAGGCTTATGCTCTAAAAATGATCGAGCCGATAGCCGGTATGTTGGGTACATGACTTGTGTATGGTATAGCTTTACTAGAAATAGTGGAATCCATAGCTCAATTAAAGAGTTAACGATATCCTCTCATTAGCATTGTGTGGATTGATAAATATAGAACGTGGACATGGGTTGCTTGCTCTCGAACGAGTAATTTATCACAGGCATTTGTTGATAGTGATCATATTAATCATTAAGAAGACATAATGATGACAATGAGAAAAAACAGGATTGTATTGAGTAAACAGATTTAACTCAAAGTAATCAAGGATATTTTATGAGGGTAACACACACACGACGAGGTCATTGGACAAAGCAGTTGGATGAATTATTTTTGTAAAGAGTATACAATAAGGAGTTTTCAATCATGGTACTTCATGTGGATTGACTCCACGATTAAGTAATTGCGAATTATCAAAACGATGCTTCTAGAAATAATTGCAATTACTAGAGCCTAATTGTATATGACGGGTTGGTCCCTCCACTAGTGCAATAAAAGCTTTGTTGGACTATATTTGAATTAAAATAAAATTCTATGATTTTCGAAATAATTTAATTGAGTCTATTTATTCGATGTAGAATTAAATTGGGTAGTTGTAAATTGGGCTCGAGAGCCTAAAACTGAGATCAAGACCCAAAAACTGGTCGAACTGGGCCTAGTATGTGAAATCGGGCCGACAGTCCAATCGATGGTTGGACCGGACCAAATCGGTAGAAATCGAACCAGATCGGGGTGCTAGTGGTTGCAACGGTGGCATTCTGGTGGCTAGAAAATGGTCGACGGCGGTGGTTCTTCGGTGGTTAAGTAGTGGAACAATTAAACTCTTATTGGGACTCTACTAGAGAATTTGATTTAAGATTAATTATTTTAAAAATAATATTATTTTAATATATTTAATATTTAATTAATTTTAATACTTAACTTAATAGTATTTTATTAATTTAATATTAAAGTAATTATCTTAATATTAAATTTAATTTAATGTTTATCTTGTAGATAAATCTTTGTATTAATTTAATAAAATTTAATATTAAATTTAATCTAATATTTATCTTGATAAGTATTATATTAATTTAATATTAAAGTGGTTAAGTTTAGTCTTAGTTGAACTCTCTAAACTCTCTATATATAAAGAGAGCCTTGGGTTATTATTTTTCACACACTTGAATTCAAGAGAAAGTTGTAGAAAGAAAATTCTTTGAAGAAATTATTTTAGAAAATTTCTAGAGATAATTTTCTTATTTACAAATTGGCAGAAAAGTTTAGAGAAATTCCAAAATTACCTCACTGGAAAGTTTTGTGAAATATTTTTTGATTCGAATCGAGCCCTCACTCGGTAGACATGAGCTTGACGATAGCGAAAAAGACTATTTGGTCGAAGCGTTAATCCTAGACAAATCGAAAAGGTACAATGTTGATTAAGTGTTCATTACTTGAGATTTCACAACCAAATTCTAGTTTTGGAAAAAAATTTAAAACTCTGGTTTTTCCCTAAATTTATTTTCCACTGCATTTTCCAAACCCGATTTTCCAACATGTTGTAGGTGTATTAAATGCTCTGGCTTTCACTATTATAGTATACCCAAAGGCCAATCATGAGATGATTGTAATTACATACTTGTTTTACCTTGTTTATTAATATAATGTATTGTCATTGTTATTTCTTTTTCTTTTTCTATGTATATAAATAAATTGAATTATAATAAAGTCCTAAGAAAAATATGATTATTCTTAAAAGGTCCTTAGTCAAGTATTATTGTAGGCTTGGACAATAATAATGCATTGAGACTAATATGTAGTTGATTGATGACAAAATGTTGTCATTGACATAGGGATGTCAAAATCAATACATGAGTATGTGCTAGAGAACAACTTATTGGACTGACCTGCTATGAGTATGTTTCTTGGATTATTATGTAATAGTCACAGAATTACTCATAGTGATAACTATGTATAAGATACTCAGACTTGAGATTATCATTATCCCAACATCGTGAGTCGTATACTTTGATACAGTCAAACGTCTTCCCTAACAGGTTTTACTGAAAAGACTGATGTTGGATATGCCACAATCTATGTAGTGGGGTATGGTTGATCAATATAGGATTTATCCCTCCTACACAACAGGAGCAACATCTTAGGCCACTTGATTAAGTAAGACTAGAAATACATGGCAATGCTCGAATAAGTTGATATGAGATATCATACTTATTTGTTTATTGTAGTTTACGATTAAGTAAGACTAGAAATACATGGCAATGCTTGAATAAGTTGATAAGATATCAGTCTTATTTGTTTATTATAGTTTACTCGAGATATCAAGAAACATGAGATTGGATTATGCAAGTGTGATTGTTCCATGACTTGTGTCCAATCTAGATATAAAGGACAAAATGATGTAATACATGAAAGGTTTATTACAAAAAGATTATGTCGAACTATGACTTCTTGTAACTTAGGTAGCAATGATGCATTGTTAGATGTCACTCATTGCTTGTATCATTAGAAATGTTCTAGTATTACTACTAACGTTACAAGAACCTATAAGGTCACACCTTATGGTTAAATGAACTAAATCCAAATACAGTTGGTATTGTGTTTAGCTGTCACATGAATTAGATTAATAATTGAATTAATTTAATTTGACAGTTAAATATTAAACGAATTGAATGTACAAGTGGTTGTACACAATTAGAGAACATAATTAAAATTAATATATGAATTTGATTCATCTAAAATTTTAACCGGATATAGTTTACCAAATTATTATAATTATGATTTTGATAACATGATTGTTATAATTCTTTTTGGAAAGAATATAGCATTTTTAATACGTTCCATATGTTCTCTATAGGATAATTCTATTTTCAATATATGGATACCAAAATCTCGAATTAGGGTTAAGTGTGTTCTAAAAGAAATTAAGAAAAAAAGGTTTTGCAATTGTTTGGGATATTTTTCTCTAGAAAAGTTTCAGGAGTGTTTTTTTCGTTCATTTTAATACCAGGTGGACTACGTAGAGGCCGGGACTTCATTGTGACTTGGAATCGACATCAAATCAGCATCATCCTTTGATCATTCTTCAGTTAAGAAGGTATATCTTCAACCTTATTTCAACTCGTTTCGTTCCTCGTACATGGATCAATGGCTGAGGATTGCCGAAATATTTTTCCTCTGCGCCACAGGGCATACTAACGGTCCCAACATTCATCCCCAACGGCTTTATTAACAACCACAACAACCTCAACAATTGGAAATCAATTAGGGGGTATAAATACCAACTTCTAAAGATCATACAACAATAAGAAAGCATATTCAAGCAAAAATCATCAATCAAACAACCTTTGTGTTCAATTCTTCCATGATTCTTTTGTACACACTTGTGAGCTTTTATTGTTATTCTTTTGCTCAAGTGTATTCTTGTCTATTTGTGCTTAATTGGCAAATTTTCTGATCTTTTTAGGATTATTTCTTTGTTTTCTTATTTGTAATTATTTAGAGGGTTTGCGTCTTAAGATTTTGATAGACATCTTAAGGGAGTTGTAAGGTTAAACCTTATCCTCAAAGGTTGTACAAATTAGTGAATTTGGGAAAATCCTTAGTTCTGGAAAGCTAAGGTAGTGGAGTAGTGAATTGGGGTCGAACCACTTTAAATTGTTGTGTTTATTGTTTTATCTTTTCTTTCTTGCTTTCTTAAATTTTTTAAAAGCCAATGCACCCCCTCTTGGTGATTTCAGTTTTATCAATCGAGCTAACACAAAGAATTCATAAACTACTCACTATCTTTAAAGGACTTGAATTCCTCAAACATTTTATCATTTGAGAAAAGTATTTGATTAAAGTCCCCGACTAATAACCATCTTTTTTAGTCCCCCATTAATAATCGTCTTTCTTTCTCAACTTTACAAGATAATTCACGTATTCTATCCCAAATCAATTTTGTCTTACACAACACTAGGTAACCATAAAGACAAGTTAAGAAGAAGAAATTATTAAACTTTTCATACACACCAAAATGCTAGACACTATTGTTACTATATATTGGGGAAAGAGTGATACTTTCATCCCACATTACATTCACACCCATCCCTTGACAATATATAGAATTCTTTCAAAAAAATTTAAACCCCATCAAGTAGATAGTTTACTTTACTCTATAATAAGGGATGTTAAAGTAGATCAAGAAAGGTGTTGAATAACTAGGGATGTCCTATACCTCTAGTGTTCCAGCTTAAAAGAATCATGGCTCTTAGGAAGGTTGTTGTGGGCCAATCTTCCTAAGCCCATTAGTCCTATTATTGGTCTTCTTTTGCATCAGATTCCATGCCCATCCCCTTAAGATTGGAAATCATTCTTTTGATTTGTTTCTTTCTATTAGATTCTTTATTTGAATATTTCTCTAGCCTCTTTTGTTTGCCAAAGTTGTCACTGTAGGTTCTTCCATCATCTCCTATAACAATCACTATGGCTTTTCCCTTGTTACTCTTATCTCTATCTTTATTACTACCTTCATTCCCTCTATATGTACATTCAACATTAATCCACTCTTGTTTAACACCTTCTATCTCCATTGGTATATACACAAGATCTAAAGTTTAGCCTATCATATTGGTAGCTACCTTTGGATGTTTATTTCCTCCAATGGGTCATTAACAAGGAGCATGAATCCTTTCTATATTAACTCTTTGCCTCCCTCAATCAACCCCAAACCATCTTATGCTCTCCACCATCGTTTACCTCTCCACTATCACAACACTAAACCAATACCTAGTGCCCCTTCAAGCTACTCCCATCACCACTTTTATAAGCTTCATTTCTTCAACTCTCTCTCGAACACCAACTCTCAACCTAACTGAACCTCCATCATTTTTTGATCATTGCCTAACCACCAACGTCCCCATGCCAAAACTATCTCGCTTAACCTTAACCCTTTTTGCACCAACCACCTTCAATCATTACTACCATAACAACACTCAACAAAAAGTAGCCAACAACCAAATAACAAAAAAAAAAAAACCTATTTCAACACACGAAAAATTGACCTAAAAAAAAAAGAGAAGTCAAGAAATATTAAAAAGAAAAAGAAAGAAAAAAAAAGAAAACAAACCAAAACTTAAACTTAAACAAACATAAGGGATTATTTTATAGTTTACCCTATATAAACATTACCAAGTATTAAGCTTGCACATAAAGAATTTTAAATCTCCCAACTTAACCACTCATCTATTTTAAATTTTGTTTTAAAATTATATTTTAAGCTATTTATTTTAATATATATATATATATATATATATAGTTATTGAAGACATAAATACTTTTATAATAAATTTTGTTGCTTTTAAAATTTTTATTTGTTTAACTTTTTTTCAATTGAGTTGATGTCTATTTAATTTGTGACACAAACTAAATAAAAAAACTTTATAACTACTATAGATAAATAATAGATCCCTACTTCCTTTAAAAAGAAAAAAAAGATCCCTACATTATTTTGTGATATGATTTAACAGATAAATTATAAAATGGCCACTAAATTAAGGTTAAAACTATTTTTGTCACTGAACTTTTTAAAATTATATAATAGTCACCAGCGTTATTAGGTTGTTACATTTTGATCACTTGTTTATGAAAATGATGATGTGACACATTAACTCAAATGATTGATAACTAATTTGGCCCTTGAATTATAATTAAAATATCAATTTGGTATTTTAGAATTAAAAAAAACACACGTAGAATTCTAAAATTATGAAAATAATAATTTATTTTTAAAAATGATAAAACATAAATTTTAAAATTATAATTATATAGGATTATTTTAATGTAAAATTATAAATTTCTTTAATTAAAATTAGTATTAGGTGAAATGTTTTATATAATATTTGTGAAAACCATTTTGATTGTTGCTATCATTAGACAAATCCTAAGTAGTAGGAGAAATATAAAAAAAAGGTTTAAGGGTGTAAAAAACCTCAAACTTTAAAAAGAAAAATAATTAAGGCTCTACTCTTTTTTTTGTACTCAATTAGGTACTTAAACTTTCAAAATGTATCAAAAAGGCCCTCAAACTTTTTCAAAAAAAGCAATTAAGCCCCTGCTTTTTATTTTTGGCACTCAATTGGGTACTTGAACTGCCAAAATGCATCAAAAAGACCCTCAAACTTTTTCAAAAAGTAATTAAGTCCCTGCTTTCTTTTGCACTCAATTGGGTACTTTAACAGTTGATTGTTAAAGTTAATTGCCCTAATTTTTTTCAGTTAAAGCCACACGTGTCACAACAATTGACTGTTAAAGTTAAATGCTCCTAATTTTTTCAGTTAAAGCCATCACATGTCACGACCACAGCGTGACATGTGGCAAAAAAAGTTATAAAAAAAAAATCAATAAAAGTTATAAAAGTTATTAAATTTTAATAAAAATATTAAAAATTAGAAAAAAATATAAAAATCGTAAAAAAATATAAAAGAGTGTAAAATTTTATATAAATAGTAATAAATTATAAAATATATAGAAATATAGAAAAAAAATTATAAAATTTTATAAAGTCGTAAGAAAATTATAAAATGTAAAAAATATATAAAATTTGTAAAAAAATTATAAAAATTATCGTACCAAAAGAATCATTTTATAATTTTTCTATAACTTTTATTGATCTTTATCTTTTATCATTTTCCACCACATGTCATGCTGTGTTGCGACACGTGATGACTTTAATTGAAAAAACTGGGAGTTGTTAACTTTAACGGTTAACAGTTAAAGTTAATGGTTAAAGGGAAATGTTTTTTATGTATTTTATAGTTTTTTATGATTTTTATAAAATTTTACAATTTTTTATATTTTGTTACGATTTTTATAATTTTTTTCTAATTTTTAAGAAAATTTAAATATTTTTATATTTGTATTAAAATTTAATAATTTTTATAACTTTTATTTATTTTTTATTTATTTTTTTCACCATGTCATGTCGCTGTTGTGACACGAAGTGGCTTTAACTGAAAAAATTAAGAGCAATTAACTTTAATGATCAACTGTTAAAGTACCCAATTAAGTGCAAAAAGAAAACAGGGGCTTAATTGCTTCTTTTTTTTTTTTTGAAAAGTTTAAGGGTATTTTTTACGCATTTTGAAAAGTTTGAAAGTCTTTTAAAAGTATTTAGCATGTGGGGATTTGGATGGGGTTAAGATTATAATCAGATTTTATTAGATTTTAATTAAATCAAAACTCTCCTACTTTTATTCCTTTTGTAACCACCCTAAACCCATCTTCTTGGCTTCACATTCTTTTTCTTTTGCTGCTATACTACCATTCCAAAATCTTTCTTTTGATTCCTTTTTTGTTCATCTCTGTTCTCTTGAGTATTAGAAAAATATTAATTTTTTCTTCACATGGATTAAATTTTGGCTGCAACGTAAGTGTTATTTTGTTATTTCCTTTTTTTGTTGTAAGTTTCTTTCAGTTTTGAATCAAGATGGTTGAATTGTTTGTTGTAAGTTTCTTTCGGTTTTGAATCAAGGTGGTTGAATTGTTTTCGAAGTATTTGATTAGTAATTCTTTGTGGTGTTCAATTAGACAAAAGGGGTGAGAATCCAACTCCTCCATCAGAGTAGGCTTCTAGTTGGTCGCTGTTTTCCGAGTGGTAAGTGTGCCAAAATTATTTTGGAGGCTGAGATTTTAAGATGTTAAGATTGTTAATTGGTTGGGTTTTGATGAATTGATTGGTGTGTTTTGTTTGAAATTCTAGGTTCGTAGGTTCCCGATAGTGGAATGGGTCAAATACGTAATCAAGTGGGTGAAAATAACCCAAAAATCCCTTAGAAACTCGACTAAAATTACAAAATAGAGGTTGTACGAAATTTCCTAGCTTCCACAAGGTCGTGTGGCCGGGCCATGTGAGACACACGGCCGTGTGGGATTTAAGCAGACCGTGTGTTGTGGTCGTATGTAGCACACGATCGTGTGGGATTGTGTAGCCTATGTGGCTAGGCTATGTGAGACACTCGGCGGTGTGAGTCATTATAGACCGTGCGTTGTGGTCGTGTGTAGCACACGGTTGTGTGGGATTGTGTAGCCCCCGTGATTGGGCTGTGTGAGTCATTACAAACCATGTTAGTGGTCCGTGAGGCTTTTGGCCCGTGTGGGCCTTTTGGGCCAATTTTAATTAAGGGTCGTCTAGAGGACTTGATATTTGGGTCTGAAGACATCGTAAGGGTCGAAAAACTGCAAGTTTAATACTTAGGTTTGTATGAGTAACTCTAAAAGCATGTCAAATATGTTAAGCTAAAATTGAATCATAAGTTCTAATATTTGTTAAACAAATTATGAATGTAAGCATGTCATGTAACATATGCTATATGTATATATGCCATCTGTTGTGATTAATATATGTGTATGATATTTATATGTATGGGGTGGGTTATGTATGATGGAGGGAGTGTATATGGCAGTACATACTGCAAATATGGCGGCTAGATTGCAACACTAAATGTATGGCAGCTTTGTTGCAATTTTATAGGTGGCATATCGCCACATACCGGTGTGATTGGATGGAGGGACTCATGAAGTCCAATATGGTGTGATTGACTGATTGGAGATGATGTGTAGCAGATAGGGGTAGGATTTGATATGTACATTATGGTATGATATTATATGTCTGATATGTTCGAGCATGTTATGCTACATTGTGATAAGTTATAATCTGATATGGTATGAATTATTTGAAGTAAATGAGTTAAGTGATGTTCTGATATATAATTGACGTGTAAGAAAAGTGTGATTTTGGAATTTGGCCCAATTCACATTGGGCTATTAGCTCACGTTCTTGTATGATTTGTTTCAGGTAATCCTCCAGCTTAGCATTGGACGGTGTCACTGGAGACTCGGGTTTCACATTTGATACAACATTTTATGGTTCTGACTCATTTGTTTTGGGACATTTCAGACTTTATTAAGGTTTATTAATTTTTGGATATTTTATAATTCGTTTAGATTGTTAGGACTTGAACGGTTTATCTCGCCTAAGCTTAAATGGTTAATAATTCGACATAAGGTAATTAAAATGAACTCCGATATTTCAAATGATAAGCTTTCAAGTAATCGCCACTGCAAACTAAAATTTAAGGATTTCACTAAAGATGATTTTGGTGTGTTTCAGAAATAGGGATTTTAGCTTGGTTTATTGAAATGATTGGAATGTTTTGTAAAAGAAAGAGACGATAGAAATTTTCAACCCGCGAGAAATTGGATTTCTTCAAAATAAACTATGGTTTTCTTTTGTTTAGTGATGTAACCTCCATAATCTGATCATAATGTTTAGGTCGGGTTTGGGGTGTTACAAAGTGTGTCTTTTATTGTGCGTTTTTTAGCCACATACAAATTCTATTTCCCTAAATACTAAAAAATGGCTTATATCTTTCTTTCTTTTTTCTGATATTGACATATACCATGATTTTTCCATTTAAGCCACTAACAAATTTGGTTTTTCAAAAAATTATAAATTTATTTAATTTAATACATATGATCCATAATAAAATAAAAACTTAACATTTAAAATATATATTTAATTTTAATATATTTTTAAAATTTTTATTTTTAAATATTTATAACTTATTAAAAATCTAATGGTGTCAATGAATACTTTTATATTGTTTGTTTGTAATATCAAAATTTAAAATTTTTTCTAAAACAATTATTTATCCAAAAAGCAATTGCAATTACTAGTATTTTGAGTAAAAGCGAATCCTCATTAGGGCCTAGGGTGTGTTGGCCTCTCCAAAGCTTTTGAAAATTTTAATTTTACTTTAGATTTTTTTGAAAATTTTAATTTATTATTAAACTTTTAAATCTAAAATTTTTAAATAGAATTTTTTTTAATTTTTATAAAACCTCTAAGTGTTGAAAATTCTTATTAAAACTCTCAAAATTTTTAAATGTTTAGTTAGACCAAGATATACCACTAATTTTGAATCAATGAAGATCATAAAATTTTAAAATTTCTCACCGTAAAAGGATTTAGGTAGTGAGTCATCGTGTAAGGGTGATGGTAGGTAAAGCTAGAGGTCAGGTCGTTAATAATTTGAATCAGAAAACAGATTTACGAGTCAACCTTGGGCAAAGAAAAATGAAACCTGGGCCGCGATTTTCCATTTCCCTTTTCTTTTTCTTTGTTTGCCTGAATGACTTTGGAATTCTTTTCTAGTAAAAAAGAGCAAAGGGACTCAGATTTCAAATCCTTACATGGACTTGTGCTCTACTTCTCTCCATCTTCTCTAATGAATTACTCATTCTCTTAGTATTACATTTCTATAAACTGCTGTCTGCTTCCTTTCGAATACGTTTGCTCCTCTTTCCTGCAACTCATCGAGTCTCGTCATGGTTGATATTCTAAGGTATGAATACCATCCTTTCCTTTTGCTGGGTTTTCGATTTTTGTTTCCCTTTCAGCTTCAGCTTCTGCCTCTGCCTCTTAATTGATTCCTATTTATGAGCTTTACTCTTCTTTTTTCCTTTTAAAAAACAAAGAAAGAATTGTTTGTAGTGTTGTAGGCATTACATGATATCTTGAAATTTATTTTTATTTTACTTTAATGGAAGGTGTTGCAAGCTCCTCCTCAGTTCTTCAAGGGAAATTAATAAACTCACACTTCTAACTTTGTTCTCATTAGAGATGACACCCAATTAAATCTATACTATTATTCCTACCAGATTTCAACTTAATTATAAAATTATCAAAATTTCTTTATTTCATAAAATAAATCTATTATTGTGAAGGTAATTTTCTCTTCTCATATAAAATCTTTAAAAAATTTTGCTTATGAACTCAAAACACTGTAATTTTTAATATATCGATAATTTTTCATTTACATCATTAATGTGCCATAATTTAATGCATACAATGTTTGCTTGATTGAATTAATGTCACGAGCTAACTTAACTCTAAATAAAATATTTAAAAATCTTTTTTTATAGAATAATGAATATTAATGCATACTATTTTATATGAAATGATTTAATAAAACAACTAAAAATAAAAGGGTTGAACTTGAGCCTAAATAGATCTCTTTTATATACTCTACCACATTGAATATTCAAATATGAATTTGTGCAGATGTTTTAAAATTTGAATCTATTTACTATTAATAATAGATTCCATTATTTTATTTGATTTTATTTAAATAACATTTATTAATGAGATATTTGAATATGTTAAATACGAGAAAGGATTGTATAAAATATAGACGCCACATCATCCTCTATCCCTTACCAATTATTTAATATCATTTCAACATATTTTTCCATGTCATTGACACATCATTTTGGTTTTTTTTAAAGCTTAAATCGTAGACCCTAAACCTTCATTTTTAAACCTCAGACCCTAGACCTTGGACCATGGACTCGGGATCCTAAAACCATAGACCATAGACCCTGGAATCTGAACCCTAAACCCTTGACCTTAAACCTTGGACCCTAAATATTAGACCACAGACCCTGAACAAGTGACAAATATGTCACATCATTTTGTATCATTTACCAATTATTTAATGCCATTTCAACATCTTTTTTCATGTCATTGACACATTATTTTGGTATTTTTTTAACCTGAACCCTAGACCCTAAACGTTAAACCTTGAACCTTAGACCATGGACCTTGGCCCTAGATCTTGAAACCCTAGACCATGGACTCTGGATCCTGAAACCTTAGACCATGGACCCTCGACCTTGAACTAGGGTCTAGGGTTCAAGTTTAGGGTTTAGGATCCACGGTTCAAGATTCAGGGTCTAGGGTCCAAGGTTCAGGGTCGAGAGTTTAGGATTCAGGTTAAAAAAACACCAAAATAATATGTCAATAACATGGAAAAATATGCTGAAATGACCAATATATTCAAATATTTGAATTGGAATTCATTATTTACAAATATCCAAAATTATTTGAAAGTATAAAATAAATTGGATAATTGAGGTTGGAGGTGTTTATAATTACATTTTCTCTGAATCCATTACGAATTCTATTCATAATATTTAAAATTTAATATTATTTGATTCATCAATATCTGAATCTAAAAAAAAAGCCTAATACATTTAAAAAAACCCTCAAACGACCATATTATGTTTAAAAACCCTTATACTTATTTTGTATTTAAATAAGCCCCTAATATGTTATTTTATCCATTAAAACCCTTAATTTTAATTTTACTTGTCATACTTTTATTAGTTACAAATATTTTTTTATTAAACACTCATATATGGGATTAAATATCTTTTAATGTATTAAAATAAAAAAATCAACTATATTAAAAGAGTTTTAATATCATACATTTGAGTCTTTAGTAATGAAACCTTTGTAACTCATAAACTCATGACATGTGTAAAAATAAAAGTAAAAGATAAAATTTTAACTAAATGAAAATTAAAAGCTTTAATAGGTAAAGATAATAGATTAGGGTTTATTTAATTAGAAAATAAGTATAAGAGTTTGTTTAAAGATAGCATAATTCTTTGAGGGTTTTTTTATATATATTAGCCAAATTAAAACATATATCTGTAAATTTTGAAATCTGCCCAACCCATTATTATCCTTCAACTAGTTTCTTTGTCGTATGATTCCCAGGTTCGCCTGTAATAATTAAAATATATTATTATAATTTCGTATGTAAAATATGTTTTTAGTTGTTTATTTAAAATATATTTTAATAAATTAAAATATAAAACTTTACGTAAATTTTGTTTTAAAAATAAAATAATTCAAAATTTAGATATTTGTAATATAATTAAGCAATAATAATCATTAAATTTATGTCAAAGGAGTAATATATATTTGGTGAATTATAAGAGGATGACAAAACCTTAACAAAGAATGCGACTCAAAACTAAACTATACTTAAAATGTGAATACCCTAACTATCATGCCAACACACGAGATTTAAGGAACAATATATTTTAAACAAAACATTAATAACCTAAAACTTTAATCCAAATAATTGAAATCCACATTAAACATTATGAAAATAGGTAATAAATAAATTAAACCAAAATTTATAATTCATTTAAAATTCAAAAATAATAAAATATTTATTTTATAGTCAAATATGCAGTAATTATTTTGAAAGTAAAAACGTAATCAATATTTTAAAAATTAGACTAGTAATTGAATTGATCATACCACACCCATTCAACTATCGATCTAACCTATTCAAATGCTAGATAATCAATATTATATTAAGGCAGACAAAACAGGAAAGAAAAAAATGACATTCATTTGAATAATTACAAAAGTCAACAAAATGAACCAGTTATTCCAATTTTATTATTTTATTAATAAAAATTAGTGGCTAATGATTATACATTAACTCTCTTTCCTTCAAGAATTACAAATTTTACCTTGAAATAAAACACAAATACAAATCAAGAAATAATAAAAATATTCGGTCACTATTCATAACTAGCTATTCTTCATTTTGGAGAATACTCATAGCCAAGGAATTAATCATTATGAATACCACAAAAAAAAAGAGTCAAAATCATTAATCACATTACAACTCATTTGGTCAAAATAAATAAAGAAAGCATTTATGTTCTTAAGTTCTTTAGTCTTTTGAAATAACAAAATGAAATAGAAAATAAAGCTTTGCAAAGTTTCTTCACCTGAAATAACTCAACGCTGATAGCGGCAGTGGCAGCGAGCTTCAGGGCGGCACAAAGCTAAGAAACTAATAAAGCAAATTGTTTTTTTTTTTCTTAGAAGTAGTGTAGATAGGGTACCCATTGGGGGGACTTTTATTATTATTCTTTCTTTCTTTTTCTTTTTGTGTTGGATACATAATGCTATTTTTTTTAGCTTTTGGGCCGGTAATCATGGACTTTTTTTGGTTTAGCTTAGTCCAATCTAGACTAGTATATGAAAAACTAGTTCAATTAATTTTTTCGATTGAGGTTTATGGTTCAACCGCAATTTTTGCTAGTTCACGGTTCAAATGGGGTTTTAACCTTCTTTGAATTAGTATATTGACTAGTTTCCGATCCAATTGATTTGTCTGATTTGATTTCAATATCATTGGACATAACCATAATTTTGAAAATACATTAAAAAGAGTCTATAGTTATAACAAAATGAGCTCATTTCATAACAACAAATAGAGTTACCAGGATAATTAATGTAAATTCTAAGAGATAAAGATGTATAGAATTTAAATCCATTAGGACTCTCATTTTGTAGATAGGCACAAATCTCAACCGTTGAAGTAATTCGATTTGAATTGTTGGATCTAGAGAAGTTTAACTATAAATGGATACCTTTTCCCCTCATTTGTAAGGACTCAATTGTAATCCTTTAAAGTAATAAAGATACTTAGAGAACATTTACTCAAACACCTTGTGTGTTGCTTTCTTATGGCATTTTTTGTTCTTACGTTGCTCTTTTGTCTTCGAGTTGCTTCCACTTTATTTTCGGTGCTTTGGAGAATTTTTATCAAGAATTCTTACTTTGTGAGAGTTAGGCTAACTTAGGTGAATTTGGAACCAAGAAATCGCCTAAGGCTGCATAGATTGCGAAATTGAAGTTCTAGCCCCGTGACATTTATAACTAGTTTTGACCATATAGCAATCATCTAAAAACATCACTAAAGGATATGATCGATATCCTCTAGCTCAGCCCCACATAGGTTGCATTTAAGGTCCCTTGTAAGATGCCTTTGTCACCACTTAGCATTAGTCATCAAGCTATCCTGGAAAATGAGCCTTAAGAAGGCTCACACTCTTTAGGGAGCTCAAACTTTCCAAACTATTTCACAAGCCTTGTCTGATACATTAGAAATAGTTCCTGGTACAACTTCATAAACACTCTTTATCGTAAATCTTTTGTTTTGATTCGATACCTAACTCAAAATATCATCAGGATCCAAAAATTTTGGGGGTTTAATTGTCGCAATCCAATACCTAATTTCAACAAGGATTAAATGAGCAAATTTTCCCCATGCACATTCTCCATCATACATTACCATGCGACTAACTAGAACATGCACACCTTTGGAAAGTGAAGGGCCTTGCCATAAAATTTTCAAAGGACCAAAACCAAGAACCCATTGTCCTTCCAAAAATCAATACAATTACCATTACCCAAATTCCACAAAATTCATGATCTAATAATATCCCACACCATTCAAACCTCCTTCCAAAGTCGAGTGTATCGAGAATTTCTAAGGGTGATTGGTAAAACCCCCTATTTATACTTGGAACGAATAACTTGAACCCAAAGATGGTCTTTTTAAAAAACCAAATTGAAAGTAATTTTCATAAAAAAAAATGCATGGCTATGTAGCTCCAAAGTCCTTAAGCCAAGGCCATTATCATTAACGGTCTTACAAACTTCATTCCATCGAACCAAGCTCAACCCTTTCTTCTCTATTGTACCACCCCAAATAAAGCTTCGTATCATCTTTTCTATTTCAAGACAAACTCCTTTATGAATAAAATTATATTGCATAACGTAACTCAAGATTGTTGCTAGGACAGACTTGGCCAGAGTGATACGACTAACCAATGATAAAGTTTTCACCTTCCAACCAGATAATCTTTATTTCATCTTCTCAATTAAGTAGTCAAAGGTAGTTTTGGTAACTCTAGTGTGAAGGATAGGTACTCCAAGATAATTGCCAAGATCCTCCACCACTTGAAACCTGAAACTTGAGCTTATATTGGCACGAATACGACTTGTAACATTCTTAGAAAAAAAGATTTGGATTTTTTGAATATTGATGTGATACCCCAAGGCTAGACAAAATTCCTTAAGAATTATATTAATTACATTTAGTTTCTCTAAAGATGCCTCAACAAAAAGCACTAAACCATTCCTTACTAACTTCATCGGCCACCAAGAACCCAACTCAACTTCTGTAGTAATAACTTGGGCAAGTCTTTCTATGCATAATACAAAATGGTAGGGAGAAAAATGATCTCCTTGTCAAATACCCCTCGTGGGAGTAAATTCTCTTGACAGGCCTTCGTTTCACAATAGTTGAAACAAAATGGATGCAACACACCATATAATAAGTTTGTGACATCCATCTGAAAAACTAATGTCACCCAAAGTGCAATTAATAATTTTTCATACAGTTTCTCAAGGTCAATCTTGATGGCCATCATACCATTTTTCTCATATTTCAACCTTAATGGGTGAATTATTTCCTATGCTATAATGATATTATCTACAATATTATGACCAATAAAAAAACTCACTTGATTCAAAAAGGCCCATTAAGGAAAGAGAGGTTTTGACCTATTCACCACCACCTTCATAACAATTTTATATAAAATAATGCAAAGGCTAATGTGCCAAAATTGACTTACCATTTCCAGGCATTGAGTTTTAAGAATCAAAATCAGTAAAGTCCTATTAAACCAACAAGGCATGACATTGCCAACAAAGACTCCTCTAACAAAATCATACACACTCTTGTCAACCACCCCAAATCCTTTGAAAAAAATATGGCGTTAATACCATCAATTCCCGACACCTTAAAGGGTTGCATATCCATTACCATGTTCTTAACCTTCTCGTCCCCTATTGACCGTCTCTAAACATACTAATATCCAGAGTGTGAATGTTGCAACTAAAGATATGGAATTGAGGTGGTGTCCGCAAGTATACTGGTCAAGTTGTAATATAGTTTTTACAACGAAGTAGATGAGTACTCCGAGGATCATAGCCAAAGGAGGCGAGTACTAAATTAAATTTAACCTAAACGCAAATAGAATTAATTAGTAATTAAATAAATTATATTACAACTGAACATAGAGAAGAGGTTTTTTACTTTTATAAATAAATAATAAAAAAATGCATAAATAAAGTGAACTTCAAATAACTAAAATCTAAACTCAATCAAATCTAAATATGGGTGATTAACTCGCTTCGGTGGTCATAACTAATTCCTATTTCCAGTTTCTATTCAATCAACTAGTCGTTACCTTAGCAAGATCTCTCAATCTTCCACTAAACTAATGAGTCAGCAATAACTACTTATCTTTCGACCTCACAATCAAGATCAATTCGGGGCTAAGGTGTTCACAAATAGACCATACAAATTTTGGGTTAATTCCCACCTAAATGACTTTCTAAGGTCTTCAAGCCTAGGGTTTAAGTTTTTCCTCTCCCAAACAACTGATTTGCTAAGAAAACCCTACATAGTAATTAGTCAATCACACATTCACTTGCTAATCCTCCATAAAAGGATTAGTTCCTCATGGAATCCATAAACATATTAAACTTGATGACAAATATATGCATGAAAAATAGATTAAGAATAAGGTTTAGATAATCCTAATGGCATTCAATTGATGAAATGTAGAAATCCTCAAACGTTTAATTGTGTTTACAAACCAATTCTTTGAAGAACACAAAGGAAAAGAACTAAAAAGAAATCTAAAGCCTAAAAGAAAAGAAAACTGAAAACTAAATTACAAGTGAAAACTAATAATAGGGACAACTATCCCTAAACAAGTGTTTGAAGAGCCTATTTATGGAGATAGGGTTGATCGTCATCCTCAAACCTAGGTTAGCTGAAGTTTTCATGTTAATTTCAATTGTACAGACCAAAATGCCCCTCACTTGTAATTGTTCCCATACAGGGCTGGTGTCACGACACCCTAGTGCCTATGTCGTGACACTGGAGGCAGCATGCCTAGTTCAAGTTTGGCTTCAAGGGTATGTCGCGACATCCTATTGCTGTGTCTCAACACCAGTGGCAGACTTGAAATTCTTGTATTATGCTCCCTATGTTGCGACATTAAACTTCTCATGTTGTAATACAACAACCAACCTTGAGTTCTTATGCCTTTGAATGGTATCCTGCACACTCACTAAGTACGTTAGCTCACTCTTACGCCTTATTCGGCCCCTAAGGTTATAAAAATATTCAAAATACACATTTTATTGAATTTAAAGCTAATATGAAAAACTTAACTAAAACATAATAAAAATTCTTATATTCAAGCTCCTCAAGTATGAAAACTAGTTTAATCTACTACACCGTATTACAGCAAATCACCTACCACACTATCCAATAGGACCTTCGCATCTCAACTAATTGGTTGGAAGTAACCTCATATCTCATAATTCCTCAAAGTAGCATCCCGAGTAAACAAATACGACAATAGTTGAAAGTCATTTCTTAAAGAACAGTGGGATCAACGTATCATTCATTGCAATTATCCTTTAATATACTAATGTGAGTGCCCCGTCGACACAACTAGTTGACATGTAAAAGAATTGAGTATTCCTATCACCATTTTGAATCTACTGAGCTCGAGATTTTTTAAACCATAAGCTTTCCTTCTGTTCAAGGACCAACTCAAGTTCAAATTTCAAATTTTGTTCAAGATCTTTTAAGAAGTGCAAGGGATGTCTTTCCAAAGCATGTTGAATACTTGCAATCCGAGACATCAACTTTTTTTTCTGCCAGTCGATATAACCAAACATGTCTTTTGATCAAATATTAACTTCATTAGTAAAACTTTCACTGTTGGTGTTGGATGTTTACCTCTGGGTTCCAAGTTTGCTTTAGGAAATCTTTGAAATTCAGGTGAGAGAGCCACACTGTCACAAATTTAAATGGTCGTTAGTGGCCTGAAATAAGAAGAAAGGGCTGATGATCACTACCCACCCGCTTTAAATGATGTATGGCCGAGCGCAAAAAATTCATTAACCATGCCCTATTACCAATAAACCTATCCAGAAGCTTTAGGAGATTGGCTCTTGACCAAGTAAAACCAAGTTCGGTATAACCTAAGTCTTCCAACCCAATATCAAACATGCAATCTCTGAACAGAGAACTCGCTTGGTCAATTGCCACACTTTCAAGATTATTTTCCTCCAAAAAACTAATCACATTAAAAATACCTTCGAAAACTCAAGACATGTTCAAAGGCCTCAAATGTAGCATTCGATCCCATAACCTATTTTGCTTTCTAGTGTTTCGGCTTGCATACACTGCTGCAAGAAAGTAAGCTTTTTTCTCCTTGGTACATAAGAATCTAGTGTGAAAAACTGATTATCAACTCAATTACATCAATATTAAAGTGGCTCAACCATGTAATTCAAATACTGCCAGAAAAGCCCTAAGCTTCCACTCTAAATGAATAATCAGACCTTATGTTCTTAATAACCTCATCTGATTTCCTCCCGCTAACAGTTGTTTCCATAAGAACAAGAACATGGGGCTAGTAAATCAACAACAAAGTCTTTAATATTCTTATAAACTTGACACTAGTGTCACGGGCCTAGATCTTTAGTCTAAAAGTCGCACCGTCTTAGGTGATTTCTTGGGTTCAAATCCTGCTTAAGTTAGCCTACTCTTGAAAACTGAGAATTCTAATAGAAATTCTCTAAGGCACCGAAGCAAAGCAAAAGCAAACTCGAAAAAAGAAAGAAGCTATGAATGAACAAAAAGTCACAGAAAAATAGTGCACACCAAGTGTTTGAGTAAATGCTCTCAATAGTTGAGCTCTATTTATAGCTGAGGCGAAAGACCTCTATTTATAGTTGAGCTCCCCCAAAACCAATGGTACAGATTGAGCTACTTCAACGGTTGAGATTAAAGCCTATCCATAATTGAGAGTCTTAAGGGTTTAAGCTTTATAAAATCTTATCCCTTTAGGATTTACACTATTTACCCTAGTAACTTTAGTTTTACTAGAGTGTTTCATTAGGCCACCAACGCTTCAAGTAGATGGGCTTCTCCATTGGTTCCACAAGTTAGACTAGTTCAAGCAGATCAAATGTGCCCCATTTCATAAGTTGATCTCTATGAAGTGCTTTGTGCACAATGGTCACAAGCTTTGATCCATGGCGCATGACATTCTCCCCTATCCATTCTCGCGACACCCTCGTCACATCCTCAGAATGGAATTGGTTAGACTCGTCTTGGAACAGTCTCGATGCTTCGACTGATTATCAACTAGTCTCTCTATCGGGTAGTTCTGCTCTTCGAAACATTTGCCTTGGTTTATGTCTCCGTCTTCGCCTAACTCGAATTGCATTTCTCTCATGTACATATTGATCATAAGAGGCCACCACTCTTACTTGCCCCTATTGTGACTTGCCTCAATCAAGATCTTCTTGATCCACACAAATAGGCTTAGGCATGCCTACATTGAACACCAGGTTTACCTTGAGTCTTGCCACTAACTTTGGAATGTAAGCCCCTCAGCTTACCCACTTCAGAACTTTGAAAGGCTCATTGTTTCTTTGCCAAGCCAATGGTAAGTCATAATGTAAAACACTAGATATGTGTTTGAGATGTACCTCGCTCGTAGCATTTACTCTATCCCACTGTCCAGTTTGTATCACCATTTTTCCCTCAAAGTCTAATGCACAACCCACTTTTTCCCCTAAGTGGTAGCCCCATTGATAACTCAATAGGTTTCATATCAATATTCTACCCTTATAGCATTTCCAATGGGGTCTTTGTAGCACTATCATATACCAAGTCAATATCCCCACCACAGGGAACATCCTTGGCTAGTTGGATTGCCAACAATACCTTGGTTCCACCCCTTGTGTCTCGACTTACTAGTACAATGTATTGTTGTTATCGAGTATCCAAGATGCAAATGTAGTCAGCAAAAGAAATCAGCAAAGCATCAATATTGTGAAGGTAATTCAAGCCAAACACGAAGTTGTAATCATCTAAGTGTACTACCTCAAAGTCTTCCTTGTCTTTCCATTGACGATATGTAGCTTAAGTTTTTGTTCTACTCTCACAATTGGGACCTCCTTGGAATTAACAATCTTGATCTTTTTAGTAGATTTTCTTATTGAGAGATGAAGTTTACCCATGACTTTTTCGGATATGAATAGATCTGATAGCTCTGTATTAATAAGAACACTTTTTCTTTGACCAGTTATGTTGATGTCCACATACATTAACCCTTTCTACTTTCGATCCCTATTTACCTTAGCAGATTTGAGTATCACGGACCCAAGCTTTAAAGTCTCAAATTCAACAGGCTCAGCTTCATTCTCTTTACTCATCCCAGACATCTTCTATCGCTCTAAATAGTCTCGCATCCTATGTGAATCACAACATAAAAAGCACTTCATTGGCTTCTTCTCATTCTTTCTGACCCTCTTGGCTTTTGACAAAACACACAATTAAACCAAGCCTCATTGATGCTCTATCTGGCTTGTCCCTTTCGACAAAAATCATAGATTTTTTTTGGACAATCCCTCACCATATACGAACCATCACAAATGAAGCATTTCACTAGTCCCTTCGGTTTATTGTTGGACTTCCACTTCCCATTATGTGATTTTTCGTTGCCACTATTCTTACCATTGCCACCATTGCCATTTCCATCTTCCTCATGGTCTCTCCCACCATTGCATGTTTCTTTAGGCTTAGAAGACTCGAATTTGTCTTTCCTCGGATCAAGCTCGATAAAAGATTCTACCTCAGCCATGGCTATAGTAAGCTTAGTGATACCTTCTCGACACAACTTTTGCTTCGCCCAAAGCTTCAACCCATCTTCAAACTAGTAGAAAGCTTCTTTCTCACTCAAGTCAGAGATTTAGAGCATCAACTCATTGAACTCTCGAACATACTCCCGAATAGTACCTTATTGCATAAGCCAGCACAACTTAACTTGAGCCTCATCGAAATACTTCAGGTAAAACTACATTTTTAGTTCCTTTTGGAACTCCTCCTCAGTCTTAATCGTGGTCCTAGCTCATCTCTCATCTATGGACCTACAACGTCACCATAAAAGAGTGATATTAGCAAAATAAACTGCATCAATGTTTACCTTAGTGGCATCATCCTCTATGCCTACCATACGGAAGTACTTTTCCACCCCCAAAGAAAATTCTCCACATCTCTCGCAAACCTTGTCCCATTGAACTCTTTCGATTTAAGTATATCCATCTTATGCTGCTTAAGAACTAAAGTCAACTTTCCTTTTCCTACAGCAGCTCTGTACAAAGCAAGCTCTCCTTCGAGCTCCTCAATTTTTTCTATCACGACCTTAGTTTCCTCCTTCAAAGTCACAATCGAAGCTTCAAGAACATCATTACTCTTAGTCAAATTCTTGGTCTATTCACCCATGGAGGCATTGAAGGCCTCTTTTAGCACATCTCGATTGGCACTAAGGGCCTCTGCCACATAGTCTCTAAGTTGCACTCTCATCGAGTCTAACCATCGGTGCGTCCCTCAACTACCTTGGGTGTTTCCTTCACATTACTCATGATTCTTCGAGATTGGTCACCTTACCTTTTAGAGCCAATAACATATCCCTCGATCTGTTATTTTTCCTAGACCTCCCACGGGTCTCCATCGAGACATTCTGCTCATTTCCTCTTTTTGCAATTGATGCCTTCGAACACTGGCTCTGATACTAACTATCATGGGGCTAGATCTTTAGTTTGAAAAACTATACGACCTTAGACAATTTCTTATGTTCAAATCTTGCCTAAGTTAACCTACTCTCAAAAAATGAGAATTCTAGAAAAAATTCTCTAAAGCACTAGAGCAAAACAGAAGCAAACTCTTAAAACAAAAGAAGCTATGGAAGAATAAAAAGCCACAGAAAATAACGCACACCAAGTGTTTGAGTAAGTGCTCTAAATAATATTCAATTACCTTGAAGGTTTACAACTGAGTGAATAAAAATGAGAGGGAAGACTTTTATTTATAGTTTAGCTCCCCAAAACCAACGATACATATTGAGTTACATCAATGGTTGAGATTAGAGCCTATCTACAATTGAGAGTCCTAATGGATTTAAACTCTATACAATTTTATCCCTTTAGGTTTTACATTATTTATCTTGATAACTCTAATTTTACTAGAGTGTTTCAATGGGCCACCAATGCTTCAAGTAGATAGATTTCTCCATGGGTTCCATGAGTCGAGCCAGTTCAAGTAGCTCAAATGAGCCCTATTTCATAAGTTGACCTCTATGGGGTGTTCTGTGCACAATGGTCATGGACTTTAACCTGTGGCCCGTGAGACTAGTAACACATTGGAAATTCTAAAACATGCACTTCATCATGAATAATAAATTAGATAAAATCAAACTTACATAGTTATGCTAACACTGGTATGAGCTTCAATTAGACAGTCTAAGTTCATTCGGGTCAGCCATGGCACTATCAAAATCCTCATCATTGGCCTTAGTTAACTCTATCTCACCACTAAGTGTACCAAGTTCCCTCAACATATTGTCCACCAATTTAAGGACTTGCAAGTTAATCGGTGTTTTGAGTTTTGGTTATTTTCAAACCTTGAAACCTTTCCTTGACGCATTTTTCATTAAGGCTAAAACTTTATCAATTTTCTCACTTAAACGCTCAATAATCTCATTGTTACCCAAGTCGTATCCTTCATTCCTTAAACTTCCATTCGGTCCCTCTACAATTCTAGCTACTTTGTTTGACTCCCTATTTAAAGAAACCTACTGCTCAGTAACCATATTTTGTTGACTTCCATTATTAACGTCAATAGGGTTAGCCAATGTGTTGTTAATCCATGCATAACAAACTTTTTCATATGTTGCAGTAATTAGGTTTACACCCCATTCCCTTTAACTCACATTATTGGGCTCATCCCATCTCTCCCAAAGCCTCCCATATCTTTGCTATTATACCATGTACTTGAGAATCTTCATTAGTTATAATTCCCTCCTGCAATTCCTTCTTTTATATAATATATTATTCCAACATCTTTTTGTTTGAAGGAATGGATATGTCTCTATGAAAATAACATTTCATTGTTATTAAAATAAATATTTGTTAAAACTAAATAGTTTTACATGTATCTTTTTTTTTTATAGTTTGCATTTGTCTAACTCAATGATATATCAAAACTTTGGCTGTTGTTTGTGAAAGTATTGGAATAAAGGGTCTAATTACCGATACTCAACCAAAAGGTATTGAATCGGGACTTAGAAGTATTGATACTCAAGCCTAGAAATGCAAAATTTAGGCTAAAATAGTGCAATTAAAAATACTAAAAAAAAACAAAATGTAGCAAACATAAACCTAAACCATAACCAACATATTTGGTATCCAATGTCTCATTCAAAACATGCTTATTAGGCGGCATACATCATAAAAATGAAAATTGGTAGCCTTGGGAAAATAGAAACCAAAACTATCAACTTTTGCTTGCTAAAAACTTCAACAAAATTTTATTTAAAACTTCTTTAGCAAACAAAACTTGTAACTCAAGATGATCTAATATAACCAACAACAATAGTAAAACTCAAACTGAAATGAAAATGGTATTAACAAATAAGATAATTTTAAGTACATGCCATGCTAAAACCAAAGCATAAGTCTTTATGGAAATAAAAAATAAATTTGTGAAGACTCGAGATAATGTTGCTTGACCAATGATCTCTTCAAATCTCTACATATGATCTGCACATGGAATGAACATTTGAACATTGAGCTTTCCTTAAAGCTCAGTGGTGCTCAACTAAGTTCTAAAATATCATGTAACCAAAGCTAAAAACAAATGCAAACTATTAATTTCACAACAACTAAAAAATTATACCTAAACAAAAATCAAAGGTTAAATTCTAATATGAGTGTAGTATACGAAAATTATGAATTTAATTCCTAGACTTTAATTTGGTCAGTTTTAGTCCCTCTACTATTCAAATTTTTAAATTTTAGTTCTCACCAAACAATAACTATTAATTTTATTAAGTTCCAGTATTTCCAAAGTCTGATGCAACAAATATATTATCATTTATGTAATGTCATGTTAACTTGTTATTTTCCACTACAGCAAAACAGGCTTTTAGTGGCGTCTTTTTAGGCCTATAACGGCGCTTTTAAGCATTGCTAAAAGTATTTGCGGCGCTTTCACAAGAGCCGCAAAAAAGTCGCTAAGTCGTTAATTTTGGCAGCGTTTTTTTCACATACACGCCGCTAAAGAACATGACCATTAGCGATGCTTTTATCACAAACGCCGCTAAAGATCATGACCTTTAGCAGCGCCTTTTTCACAAACGCCGCTAAAGAACATGACCTTTAGCGACGTTTTTTTCACAAACACCGCTAAAAGTACCGTTCTTTAGCGGCGTTTTACAAAAAAGCCACTAACTTTGGCAGATTTGTAGCATCCAATTTTCATCCATATGTAACCCTTCCTATAGCATGGAATCCAACCAAAAACAACAGATCTAAATGATACTTCAAATTCAACGAAAGATATATGATATAAATTGATAAATGAAGTATAATTCAAATTATTCTTACAATAATGTTAAATTTTAAAATGTTAAAAATATTCATACAATAGTCTAAGATGGCGGATGTTGCGACTGCTAAAACATCTTCATCATATTCTGAAGCTGTAGCTGGAGTGCGTCGTACTTTTTGCTCTACTTCTCTCGCTGTTGCCTTCGCTTTAAGTTGTAGCTGGAGTTCTTAATATTTTCTTTCAGCTTCTGCTTTAAGTTGAGCAATTCGCTCATCTGTGCTCGCTTGCATTTGTGCCATCTAGTCTCTTAATTTTTGAACTTCAACTTAAGCCTGACTCCCCGAAGGCATGTATTGCTGTGAGTTGGATCCAAAATATTGGGTTGGGTTAACAAAAGATCCTTGAAATCGAACCTGGTCATACCTTTTAGGACCCAAAACTTCAGTAATAATCCAATTATCTATGTCGTCAAGATGAACAGATCTATCACTCGAAGCAATCGCTTCATACTCCGCCTTTTTATCCTTTAGTTTCTCCTAATAAATCAATCAAAGAGTTAGAAACGTAATATATATTATAAAAACAAATGCAACATAACTTAACATTATTTACATTACAAACAAATAACTAAACCATTATAATTAAACACTATAAATATTTAAAATAATTCAAATTTTATTAAGTAAACATATCATAATTTCTGTAGCTTCAGAAGTCATAGGAGATTCATCTTTCTTCCTATGTGTAATGTCGAAAAGCTGAAGGCGTCCAACTTTTGACCGATTTACGTTCCTACAATATAGTAGTAAAAATATTATTTAATAGAAAGTAATAAATATTTGACACTATTAATAAATTCAAAATACCTCAGCCTCAGCTACATAAGCAAAGCTTTTCGACCCAGCTGTGTGAGTGAATTTCTGTTTTTGCCTGCTGCTTGTTCTAACTTGTTCACAATCCTACATTATGAAATTATTATTACGTATATCGTAAATACTTTAAACCGAAATAATTATAAGAGTTTGGAAGTATGTAATACCCTTCCTTTCTTTGAATTCCAAAATCTAATCGCATCTTTCCATTGGTACCTCAGCATTCCCGACGGGACATTTCGCATTTCTCTTCGAGGGTTATTTTTGTCTTAAAATATTCTTTCTTTAAAGTACTTTTATGGTCTCTCCATCTTTTTCCCAATGCCTTCTTGACATAATTATCCAGACCTCTAAAGCAAACCTCTCCTACAAAAAACACAAGTTTAGAAAAGTAAATATAAATGAAACTTAAACCAAAGTATTATAAATTACATTCACGTTTTGTTACATTAATATTTTAAAGAGCTTGATTTCTGTTACTATCAGGCATTTGATGCCATGACTCGTAGTTGATAGGCAACATATTGGCATTTCGTGCTATAATGCCCAAATATCCTACTAAAAGTCGAGCTTCTGATCCAACAGGCTGACCAAGATTGTTTCTAGATACTTTGACATGCTCAACAGGATTTAACTCGTATAAATCTTTAAGTAGCGTACGTCCTCGACCTCTACGCGTCCCATCACTTTCAGTTGAAAAATGGTATATTATAATATAATATTTTGAAAAAGAAATCAATAATAAAAGTCAACATGCATGTAAATTAATTTTAACATTATTTTTGAATTTCTTTAGGTTCGTCAGGTGTATTCAGAGCATTCGAAGATCCAATAGCAGTCTATTGTTTCTTCCGAATTTGGAGTATTTTGAACAATACTTAGAGCTCGCAATCTTCTTCTAGGCATTTTATCTGCAATACACATAAAATAGTTAAAATTTTAGTAACTAATTACAACAACAATAGTACATATAAAATAGTTGAAATATTTAATAATACCAAGATTTAAACCATGATATTACACATAATTAAAAAATCGTAAAATCTTACTACATCATAATTCGTAAATATCTTCATCAACATCCTGGCGAACCCATTGAAATTATGTACTAGTACTAGGGATATTTTCATTTAAGTTTTGTTCTAGAAAAGACAAAGTTTCTGATCTTTCGTCGATGTCATCTCTACTTCCGTTGCCCATGTCAAACAAGTCTCTAGGGATGTTATGGAGTACAACGTACCAACCCTCATCAGTTGGATCTTTCGAGTAAAAAACTTGTTTCACTTGAGAAGAAAATACATACAGCTCATCTATCAATTGTTGTCCAGTGTGAATCAATCGAGTGAAGTTCCCCATTTTAAAACCAAATTAATCTTGTTTAATTTCATGAGCAGTATTAACATCAGCCCAATCACCTCGAAATAAGACAACTTTCCATTTGTCATACTAATCCAACTCAATAATGTCAGTAAGAAGCCCGTAATACTCCACATTTCCCTTAATAGGATTACTATCCCTAGCACTAGCATAACTTGTAATTGAAAAATTAACAACTAGTCCACAATTTTTAGTTCTCCTCAATCTCTCGCGATATTTCGTATGAAATTTGAATCCATTGATGAGGAAGGCACTATATCTTTTTACTACTTTATTCGGACATTGGGAAAGCCATTTAACTTCATCATTAGTGTCCTTTCGACTCCAAACCTATTGAATCGAAAGTAAATTGAGTAATTATAAATGTTATGAGAAAATATTATTATTTGTTAGTGAAAGCTTCAATTGCATACCGTTTAGCTTAACCATCCATGAAAAGATTCTCTGAATAACTTATTAATCTCTCAATGTTGTAATCTTCGGGAGCGTGAATGAGATCTCAAGATTTGTTTTTACTCACTATGTTAAAAAGAGGTTTACTTTGTTAGAAGATAAACAAATTAAAAAGATGACTATTTATCAAATTCTAAAAATTAATTGCATAATGGTTCCATTGAATCGTGGTGAAAAAGAACATATCGATGTGCTTGTACCCACGAGCTATCATCTAATTCTACAATTTCAACTTTGCCAATTGGTTCTCCATAACTTTGAAATAAATAAGTTTCGATCAAGTTATGATCAGTGAGCCCAACATTTTTACTTGGTCTGTTCAGCCTTGTTTCAACATCTTCTAAATATCTAGAACAGAAAGTCATACACTCCTCTGCCAAGTAACCTTCTGCAATTGATCCTTCTGGATAACGCTTATTACGGCAATAAGACTTCAATTTGGGTAGGAACCTAAACACGATATACAACTTTATCAAAAGTTGTAACTAAAGACATAGAGGTGAATGAATTAATAATTTACAAATAAATTAGCACATTTCTAAAGGATACATCCATCGATAGAAAACGGGTCTACCAAGTATTGCTTCATGAGGGAGATGGATTAGCAAGTACACCATAATAGTGAATAAGGGAGGTAGGAAGATCTTCTCCAAATTGCATAAAGTCAAAGCGGCTCGATTTGGTACTTTGTCAAGTTCTTCAACATTCAAAACTTTGCCACAAATGGCTTTCATTATATTGGATAGTTCAATTATACAAGATGTCACCTTTTTTGACATAGAACACCGTAAAGCAACTGGCAGTAAATCTTGCATCAAGATGTGATAATCATGTAATTTTAAGGAATATAGTCTTTGATCTTTAAGACTCACACATCGAGATATATTTGATCCATACGCATCTGGAACCTTTATATCCTTCAACATCATACAAAACATTTCTTTCTCTTTCTTCGACATTGAAAAAATAGAAGGCGACAACCGATATTTCCCTTTCATAAGTACTTAAGGATGAAGATCACACTGAATTCCCATGTGAACTAAATCAAGTCGACTCTGAAGATTGTCTTTCGATTTTTCATCAATGTTCAAAATTGTCCCAATGATGTTCTCGCAAACAATTTTCTCAATATGCATGATATCAAGATTGTGTCGTAAAATGTGATGCTCTCAATAATGCAACTAAAAAAAATACTTCTTTTTTTCCACAAGTATGCCTCTTTAGGATCATCCTCTTCATCAGATTCATCATCAGATTCATCCATCGATCTTCTCTTTATTTGCGTGTTGGGCGGTTGATTTATCTTCCCATAACTGAAATTCATATATTTCAATATGAATAAGATTTCAGATCCAATTGTCTACGAAGGAGCTTCTCTGAACTCTTCAGTACCGTCAAATAGAGTACTCTAAAATCTATATCTATGATTTCCCGGTAACCATCGAAGATGCCCCATATAAGAGAACTTCTTCCCATTATATAACCATTTCGAACATGTTTGCGCAGCACAACAAGGACAAGCATAACGTCCCTTGGTACTCCAACCAGATAAATTGGCATAAGCCAGGAAGTCATTAATAGACCACAATAAAGCTGCACATAAATTAAAGTTCTCCTTTCTCAATACATCATATGTCTCAACACCTGCCCATAACTGTTTTAACTCTTCAATAAGTGGCTGCAAATAAATGTCAATATCATTTCTGGGACCATTCTCTCCAGGGATAATCATAGATAAGATAAAGGAAGATTGATTCATGCAAATCCATGGAGGCAAATTGTAAGGAACAAGGACTACAGGCCAAGTACTGTACGAAGTGCTCATGATTTTATAAGGATTAAATCCATCAGATGCTAGTCCAAGCCTCACACTCCGAGGATCGCTTGCAAAGCTTGGAAATTTACTGTCAAATGATTTCCAAGCTAAAGAATTCGCAAGATGCCTTAATAAACCATCATCGATTCGTCCATCATGGTGCCACATCATAGACTTGGCTGTCTTCGACGACATGAAAAGCCTTTGAAGCATTGGTATTAGCGGAAAATATCACAAAATCTTAATTGGCTTCTTCCTTGACTGTGCATGATTTTCATCATCATTCACATATTCTGTATTTCTATTCATCCAACGAGATTTACCGCATGCATGACAACACTGTTGGTTTTTCTGATCACCTTAATACAACATGCAGTCATTTGGGAAACTATGAATTTTGTTGTACCCAAGGCCTAAATATTTTATCAGTTTCTTCATATATTTGCATGAATGAGGGATTTTTGTAAACGAAAACATATATCTCAAAAACTCTAATAGCATTGTCAAAGAGTTTCCAGTCCACCCTCCCAAACATTTTAACTGAAAAAGACAGATACAGAAGGACATTTTTGAAAATTTTGATCCCTCGTAAAGTTCTTCATTCATTTCATTAAGTAACATGTAGAACTTCGCCGCTTCTCCATTTGGCTCTTCATCAGGTACACTTCTTCCCGTTCTAGTAAAAGTATTTCCACCAAGATTACAATCATCGGATGCAACAAAGTCGGGTGGAAACGATTGGAAACCATGATTGCGCATATTAAATGCATCTCGCAACGTACCTTCCATGTCATCTTCTCTAGCAAACCGATGGTAAGCACTATGAGGATAAGTCGGATTAATCGTTGAAGAGGTTCTACTAGGTGTGCATTCTTCATGGAAATCCATTTTTTATACCATCGAATAAACCAAACAACAATTAGATGTTCGTAAACAACTTCACGAAAATGCCAATTGATGTTGCCACACTTCTTACACGAGCAAAGAATCATATTCTCTTGGCTTGCATTTTGAAATGCAAAATTTAGAAAACTTTGTACTCTATTTCGATAGTTGTTGCTTACCCTTGATAAATTCATCCAAGACCGGTCCATTTCTTAATTCTTGAAGCCTAAAGTTGACAATAAATTACATGGGTAAGTTGTTTATTTATAAGTATAAATAAGTTATGTAAGTTATGATATGATATATATTTATGTATTATGTAAGTTATGTAAGTTATGTGAGTTATGTGAGTTATGTAAGTTATGATATGATATATATAAGTTATTGAGTTATGTAAGTTATGTGAGTTATGAAAGTTATGATATGATATATAGTTATGTAAGTTATGTAAGTTATGTGAGTAATGAATTTGAAATATAGGTTACATATCCATACTAATATAGGTTATATATTAAAATATAGGTTTTAATATTTAAAATATAATATTTATAATTATGTATAAAATTGAAAAATTTATTAGTAATGAATTTAAAATATAGGTAATATATCCATACTAATATAGGTTATATATTAAAATATAGGTTTTAATATTTAAAATATAAAATAAATAATTATGTTTAAAATTTAAAAGTTATTAGTAATGAATTTGAAATATAAGTTATATATCCATACTAATATAGGTTATATATTAAAAATATAGGTTTTAATATTTAAAATATAAAATAAATAATTATGTTTAAAATTTAAAAGTTATTAGTAATGAATTTGAAATATAAGTTATATATCCATACTAATATAGGTTATATATTAAAATATAGGTTTTAATATTTAAAATATAATATTTTTATTATTTTAAAATTTAAAAGTTATTAGTAATGAATTTGAAATATAGGTTATATATCCATACTTAATATAGGTTATATATTAAAATATAGGTTTTAATATTTAAAATATAATATATGTAATTATTTTTAAAATTGCATAGGAATAGTTAAAACCAGAATCTATCTATTTCCTGGTATTCCACTTGTTCAAATAATTCTCAAATTACTCATACGCTTTAGATCCAACTTTTCTAGTTACAACTTTCCTAGTCTGTAAATATTTTGCAACCCATGGAGTGAAATGGTAAAAAATTTGATATCTCCTAACTAAGGTTTTAGATTTGAGTTTATCATTATAAACGAAAAAACAATGCATGAACAGCTTGCCTCTTGAACAGTATCTGATCTAATTCGACTTTAGATTTAATGCAATCCTTGTGGTTAAAAGATTAAAATGTAGTCTTAAATTGTACACATAAAGTTCATAAATAGTTTTCAAGTAAATTTAGGGTTAAATGCTGAAATTAAATCCAACTTTTTAGGGATTGTTTATGTGAGGGTCAAACCTTTGAAATTGATCATATAAGGGTCTAATATTTACAAGAGTGTGAAAATAGGATTTTTCACGCGCTTCAGCCAGTTTAAGTAGAAATTTGTTTGTTAGATAAACAAAAAAATTTATGAAAAGCCAAGCAAAATGTAAAAAAGCATTACTTATTTAAACAAAACAGAGTCCTATAATACATGAAAGTCAGATACCAAGGTATACATACATAATACATACATACATACTTTGATGTTTCCGAAAACCTAAGGTCACTAGTCATATGTTTCAATAGCATGCTTCAAAGTTTACCCACATTATACTTACACAGGATTGAATTCAATTTGTTAAGCCAAGTTTCAGTATTGAATACTAAATTGATCAATAAAAATTTCAAGTAGTATCTAAACAGCCAAATATCTACCAAGCACAGAATAATTTCTTTCCTGGGAGCAGCACACAATCTTACATCAATCAACTCATAATCTAACCCATTTACTAAGAACTAGTTTACCATACCAAAATTAAATCTGACCCAAAAAAAGAAGAACTTAGCATAACAAAAAATACCAAACTTCATAATTCACTGATACGCATACATATGAGCAATTAAAATTCTGCTTACCTGATTGAAAAACAAACGTATCATGCTTTAGAAAAGAAAAATAAGTTTATTAATAAAGTAGTGTTGTCAAAACAAAACTAATAAAAACAAATACAACAAGCACCCTTATAGACCCAAAATTAAGATAAAATTTTAGCATCAAATTCATCTCAGTACAGTAGCAGACAACATAACAAGACAACCAAATTGCTAAATTACAACAGCAATTCCTAATAAGCCAACGTAACAAGCCATTTTTTTAAACTAACAGTACAGTGTGAATCAAAAAGGGATTCAAACTAAAACCCTAATCCAACACCAAAACTTGAATTAAGGGAAAAGAAAACAGTAACTTGAGGAAGATGAAGAGAAATGAAAGCACTTCGGAATGGATTCCACGAGTAAAAGGGTCAAATGATAATGTTTTTAGGGATCAAAAACCCTAAAACCAAAGACGATTTGACTACATTTCAAGGTCAACAACAAAATATAAACAAAAAAATCACAAAAACATGAAAAACCCAAAGTTGAAACATGCAAAAAAAAAAAAGAACCTGATTGAAGCTTGACCAAAAAACAGAATGGGAATGTTCTTTTCTTTCTTCGTCTTCTCTTTCTTCGTATGAATGTTGACAAGAAACCGAAACAAATCTTTTCTTTTTAAGTAAATAAACTAAATGAAGAATCGAAGAAACAAAAATCGAAGAACCGAAACAAGTCATCTCTGTGAATGACTGATTAGGGATTTGGAAGGGGAATTAGGGGTTGAGAGCGGGAATGTGGAAGAAAACTGATTTGTGGAAGAAAACGAGGCCGTTTAGTATTGCAACATTTGCGGCGCTTAAAAAAACGCCACTAATTTTATAACTTTTGCGGCGTTTCAGCAAAAACGCCATTAATAAATTAAATTCCTGCACCGAAACGGCATCGTTTTGTTTAATTTTTAATACATATTCACAGCGTTTTTAGTCCAAACGCCGCTATTGCTTACATTTTGCGATGTTTTTCAGAGAAACGCTGCTAATGATTGACTTTTTAAATATATATATATATGTCTAAAATAATATTATTTAAAATTTTCAAATTTTAATAGTTTTATAAAATTAAAATTTGATACATTAATATGACATTATTTTTAATTGTTAAAATTTTATAAATTTTATAAATCTTAGAGAGTGTATAATTTAAGTATTTTAAATATTCAAATTTATAAATTACTAATATTATTCAAATAATGTATTATAATTTTAAAATTATATTCTATTTTTAAGTGAAAAACAAAAGTAAATAACACAATTATCAAATGTCATCATAATATATATGCTACGATTCAATAAATTAAGCATTCATGTCACTTAGAACCTAAAATCTTGTGTATATATATATATATATATATTATAACATAAAAAGAAGTAAAAGACAAAAATTATTATTTTTTTGAATTTGGTATCACAAAAGTAATTAAATCCTAAAACCATAAAACCCTAAACCCTAAATCCTAAACCCATAAACCCTAAACCATAAACACTATACCTTAAACCATAAACACCAAACCCTAAAACCCTAAACTTCTAGGTCTTATGAGTCGTAAACACTAACCTCTTAACACTAAATCATAAACCCTAAACTTTAAACCCTAAACCCTAAACTTATACCCTAAACCCTAAACTCAAAACTTTAATACCAAAATAATAAACATTATATCATGAACCCTAAAACCCTAAACCATATACAATAAACCTTAAATACTAATCCCTAAACCTTAAAATAAATTTATTTTTACGGCATTTTTATCAAAAACGCCGTTAATGCCACTAAAGCTCAACAACAAACGACATCATTTTCTCAAATTTTTTGCGATGTTTCTAAAAACGTGCCGCTAATGCTTGATCTATTGCGGAGTTTGTTGAAAAAGTGCCGCTAATGCCACTAAAGCTCAACAAAAAACGAAGTCGTTTTGCTCAAATTTTTTGCGGCATTTTACAAAAAACGCCGCTAATTCTTGATCTATAGCGGCGCTTCTCAGAAAGCACCGCTAAAACTCGATCTATTGCGGCGTTTCTTAATTAGCGCCGCTAATGCTCAATCTATTATGGCGTTCTTTAAAAGGCGCCACTAAAGCCAATAAAGCTTAACAAAAAACAAAGTCGTTTTGCTCAACTTTTTTGCGGCGTTTTACATAAAGCGCCGCTAATTCTTGATCTATAGCGGCGTTTCTCAGAAAGAGCCGCTAAAGCTCGATCTATTGCGGCGTTTTTTAAAAAGCGCCACTAAAGCCAATAAAGCTCAACAAAAAATGAAGTCATTTTGCTCAACTTTTTTGCGGTGTTTTACATAAAGCGCCGCTAATTCTTGATCTATTGCGATGCTTGTCGAAAAGCACCGCTAATACTTGATCTTTTGCGGCGTTTTTTATTCAAACACCGCTATAAACGCCACTAAAAACCTATTTTGCTATAGTGTCCATATATTACTTACTAAAAATCCAGTTAATAGATCAATGGATGTCATGTGCATCAAGACTAAAGTTTCAAATTTCGAAATTGTTAGGAACTTAAAATAATCCAATTGGAGAATATGGACTAAATTTGCAACTGTATGTTAGTACGAGACTAGTAATTGAATTTAACTGAATAGAGTTAATAGCTACTATTTAGGTTAGGACTAGAATTTCAAATTTTAAAAAGTACAGGGATTAAAATTGATCAATTCAAAAATACATGACAAAATTTAATTAATTTAAAGTATAATGACTAAATCTATAACTTTAACAAAATACAAGGGTTAATAGTAAAATTTAACGAAATCAAACAACCCATACCATACTTAGTACAATTACTATGTCAATATCTCAACCACATTTATTTAAAATGTGAAGTTACTCAATTAAACATAGTCATAGGAATCAATCGATATTTAAACATCACCATATTCATGAACTCTTTTATACTTTTAACCCAAGTAATCACTTATGCTAGTAGCATCGAATACATGAGCTATTATATGATAAGACGTTAAATTTTTATAATACAGGACTTAGTTAATCAAACTCGTTAATGTGCAAACTCTCGAATGCAAAAGCTTACAACACTACAGTAGAACAAGTCTTTAGCGGCGTTTTTTTAGGTCTTTAGCGGCGCTTTTTAACGCCACTAACTCCATCTCCGACGCTTCTACAAGCGCCATAAAAAATGCCGCTAACGACAACGTCGCTAACTTTTGCGGCGCTTACATAAAGAAACGCCGCTAAAGATCATGTTCTTTAGCAGCGCTTAGAAAAAAACGCCGCTAAAGATCATGTTCTTTAGCGGCGCTTAGAAAAAAACGCCCCTAAAGATCATGTTCTTTAGCGGCGCTTAAGAAAAACGCCCCTAAAGATCATGTTCTTTAGCGGCGCTTAGAAGACAAACGCCGCTAAAGATCATGTTCTTCAGCGGCGCTTAAAAAAAACGCCACTAAAACTCATGTTCTTTTGTGGCGCTTTGGAAGAAAACGCCTCTAAAAGTAATGTTCTATAGCGGCACTTCTTCAAAAACGCCGCTAAAAGTGGTGTTCTTTAGCGGCGCTTATTTCACAAACGCCACTGTTTTGATATGACTTTTAGCGGCGCTTTTTTAAAAAACGCCACTAATTTTGGGATTTTTTTAAAATTAATTTTTTTTATTTTTTTCAGCCCTCCTGCAATAGCAAATCAAAAGCAACCAAATCTAAACTAACCAAAAACAATAAATTTATATAATATTTCAAATTAAATGACTAAAATAATATTAATTGATAAATAAAAGTGAATTCATACTTTTCTTTACAAAAGCGTTAAAAGTATTTATGCAACATACACTATGATGGCGGAAGTTATGATCATGAAACATCTTCATCATAATCAAGTCTTTGTTGAAGTTCGTCAGACTTTTTGCTCTCTTTCGCTTCTCTCGATGCCGCATCTTTTGAAGTTGTAGCTGTAGTTCTTCATATTTCTTTTGAACCTCTGCTTCTCTCGCATGCCTCTGCTTCTCTCATTGCTTCTCTCATTGCAGCATCTACTTCTCTCATTGTAGCCTCGCTTCTCTCACGCCGCCTCTGCTTTAAGTTCTTCTTTGAAGTTCTTCATATTTCCTTTGAACCTCAAATGTGGTCGCTTGCATCCGAGCCATCCGGTCTTTTAACCTCGAACTTCACTTTGAGATTGACTCAAGCCATGTATTGGTGTGAGTGGATCCAAAATATTGGGTTAATGATAAAAATCCTTGAAATCGAACCCACCATACTTTTCAGACCCAAAACTTCAAGAATAATCCGGTTATCAATGTCTTCAAGATGAACAGAACTATCACTAGAAGCAATCGCTTCAGACTCGATTTTTTTCCTTTAGTTTTTCCTAATAAATAAATCACATAGTTAGGAACGCAATATATAGTAAAAAACAAATGCAATATAACAATAGTCGCATTACATGCAATGAATTAAACCATTAGATAAAAACACTATAAATAACTAAAACAAGTGAAATCGTATTAAGTAAACGTACCATAATTTCACCAGCTTCAGGAGTCATAGCAGATCCATCTTTCTTCTTATGTGTAATTTCAAAAAGTTGTAGGCGTCCAACTTTTGACCGGACGACCGCTCCTATAATATAGTAGTAAAAATATTATTTAATAGAAAGTTATACATATTTGAGAATATTAAAAAGTAAAATACCTCCGCCTCATTACACATGCAAAACTTCTCGACCTTACTGTGTGAGTGAATTTTTGTTATCGCCACTTTTTTCCAACTCGCTCAATATCCTACGTTATAAAATTTTTAGTACGTAAATAGTAAATACTATAAACCAAAATAATTACAATAGTTTGGAAGTACGTCGTACCTCGCCTTTCTGAGAATGCCAAAATCTAACTGCATCTTCCCATTGGTACCTCAACATACCCAGCGGGACATTTTGCAATTTCTCATCGAGGGTGGTTTTTGTCTTATAATAATTTTTCTTCAAAGTACTTTTATTGTCTCTCCATCTTTTTCCCAATGCCTTCTTTACATAAGCATCGGAGACTTCTAAAGCAAACCTCGCCTACAAAAAACACAAGTTAATAAACTAAATATAAATGAAACTATTTCTCATAATTGTTTATGACATTAACATTTTGTTACCTTAATATTATCGAGGGCTTGGTTTTTGTTGCTATCGGGCATTTGACGCCATGACTCGTAGTTGATAGGCAACATATTCGGATTTCGTGCTAAAATGCCCATGTATCCTGCTAAAAGTCGAGCTTCTGATCCAACAGGCTGACCAAAACTATTTCTGCATACCTTGACACGCTCGACTGGATCTAACTCGTATAACTCTCTAAGTATCGTACGTCCTCGACCTCTACGCGTCCCACCATTTTCAGCTACAAATGGTATATTATAATATAAGAATTTGAAAAATAAATCAATTATAAGTCAACACGCATGGAATTAATTAAGTTACTTTGAACTTCCGTAGGATCCTCGTGTAATCGAACATTCAAGATCCAATTGTCATCATTGTTCAAGATTATTTGTTTCATCGATTTTGGATCATTTTGAACAATGCTTTCCTTATAATTTTTCTTCTAGGCATTTTATCTCAATACACATAAAATGTAATTAAACTTAATAACTAATTACAACAATAACAAAGACATATAAAATAGTTGAGTTATATAATAAGACCAAGATTTAATACTAATGTAAGTTACATATAATTAAACAATCGTAAAATCTTACTACATCATTATTCAGTATATCTTCATCCGTATCCCGACGAACCCATTGAAATTGTGCACTAGTACTAGGGATATTATCATTTAAGTTTTGTTCGAAATGGCAAAGTTTCGATCCGTCGTCGATGTTATCTCTACTTCCACCGCCCATGTCAAACAAGTCTCTAGGGATGTTACGAGTACAATGTACCAACCCTCATTAGTTGGATCTTTTGAGTAAAAACTTGTTTGACTTGACTTGAGAATACATACTACTCATCTATCGCTTGTTGTCCTGTGAATCAATCGGTCAAAGTTCACCATTGTAAAACCAAATTGATCTTGCTTGATTCCACGAAATGTATTAACATCGCCCAATCACTCGAAATAAGACAACTTTCCATTTGCCGTAGTAATCCAACTCAATTATGTCGAGAAGTCGTCCAAATATTCCACATTTCCTCGACAGATTATTGTCCCTAGCGCTAGCATAACTTGTAATTGCGTAATTAACAACTATTCCATAATTTTGCGTTCTCCTCAACCTCTCGCGATATTTTGTATGAAATCTGAATCCGTTGATGAGGAACGCACTATATCTTTTAACCACTCGATTTGGACCTTGGGAGAGCCATTTAACTTCGTCGTTTACGCTCTTCCCATTCCAAACCTATTGAATGGAAAGTAAACTAAATAATTAAAATGTTATGAGAAAGCATTATAATTTGTGTTTAAAGCTCCAACCACATACCGCTTGGCTTAACCATTCATAAAGATTCTCAGAACAACTTATTGATATCTCGATGTTGTGTTCTTCTGGGCGCCGCACGAGATCTCAATATTTGTTTGTACTCACTATGTTAAAAAAATGTGATCTTTGTTAGAAGATAAACAATTTTTAGTTTGATAAATATTTCTAAAATTTGTAGAACTTACTTCCGTAAAGGTTCCAATGATTCATGGTGAAACAGAACATATCGATGTGCTTGTACCCAAGATAAATTATCTAATTCTGCAATTTCAACTTTGCCGATTGGTTGTCCAAAACTTTGGAACAAATAAGTATCGGCTAAGTCATAGTCCGTGAGTCCAGCATTCCTATTTGGTCTGTTCAACCTTGTTTCGACATCTTCCAAATATCTCGAGCAGAAGGTCATACATTCCTCTGCCAAGTAGCCTTCAGCAATCGATCCTTCTGGATATCGCTTGTTGCGGCAATAAGACTTTAATTTGGATAGGAACCTAAACACAATATACAACATTATCAAAAGTTGTAACTAAAGGCATTGAGGTGAATGAAGGAAAATTTTTAAAATAATTCTTTAAGACCTTTCTATGGGATACATCCATCGATAGGAAATGGGTCCGCCAAGAATTGCTTCGTACGGGAGATGAATTATCAAGTGAACCATAATGGTGAAGAAGGAAGGTGGGAAGATTTTCTCCATGTTGCATAAAGTCAAAGCGGCTCGATCCTGTACCTTCTGAAGTTCTTGAACATCCAAAACTTTGCCACAAATGGCTTTCATTATGTTGGATAGTTCAATGATACAAGACGTCACCTTCTTGGACATACAACATCGTAGAGCAACTAGCATTAAATCTTGCATCAAGATGTGATAGTCATGTGATTTTAGCGAATATAATCTTCGATCTTTAACACTAACACATCGAGATATATTTGATGCATACGCATCCGGAACCTTTATATCCTTCAACACCATGCAAAACAGTTCTTTCTCCGTCTTGGACATTGAGAAAATAAAAGGCGGCAACCGATATTTCCCATTCGGAAGTGGATTGGGATGAAGATCAGGCCGAATTCCCATTTGGACTAAATCAAGTCGACTCTGAAGATTGTCTTTTGATTTTCCATCGACGTTCAAAATTGTACTCACAATGTTCTCACAGACATTTTTCTCAATTTGCATAACATCAAGATTGTGTCGTAGAAGGTGATGCTCCCAATAAGGCAACTCAAAAAATATAATTCTTTTTTTCCACAAGTCCGCCTCATTAGGATCGTCCTCTTCGTCGGAGCTTTCATCGGCTTCATCATTTGATCTTCTGTTTCTCTGCGTGTTTGGCGGTTGGTTCATCTTCCCATAAATGAAATTCATATCTTCCAACATGAACAAGATTTCGTGAGCCACCGTCCGGAAAGGAGCTTCTCGAACTCTTCAAAGTCTTGTCAAATCTGTAACTCAAATCTAAATCTATGATTTTTCGGTAACCACCGACGATGCCCCATGTAATGTAACTTCTTCCCATTGTACAACCATTGCGAGCATGTTTGTGCAAAGACAACAAGGACACGATAACGACCCTTAGTACTCCAACCGGATAAATTGGCATAAGCGGAAAGTCATTTATGGTCCACATCAACGCCGCACGTAAATTAAAGTTCTCCTTTCTCAAGACATCGTATGTCTCGACACCACCCATAATTGTTTTAACTCTTCAATAAGTGGTCAGTAAATAAATGTCGATATCATTCCGGGCCATTTCTCTCGTGGATAATCATAGATAAGATAAGGAAGATTGCTTCATGCAAATCCACGGAGGCGATTGTAAGGAACAAGCACTCATCGCCAAATCATCGTAGGCGGTGCTCATGATCTTGAAAGGATTAAATCCATCAGATGCTAGCCCAAGCCTCACACTCCTAGGATCGCTTGCAAAGTTTGGAAATTTATTGTCAAATGCTTTCCAAGCTAAAGAATCTGCCGGATGCCTTAGTAATCCATCATCGGTTCGTCCATCATGGTGCCACGTCATTGACTCTGCTGTCTTCGATGACATGAAAAGCCTTTGAAGCCTTGGTATCAACGGAAAATACCGCAAAATCTTAACTGGCTTCTTCCTCGACTGTGCATCATTTTCATCGTCGTTCCCGTCTTCTGTGTTTCTATTTATCCAACGGGATTGGCCGCATACATGACAGCACTGTTGGTTTTTCCGATCGCCCCAATACAACATGCAGCCATTTGGGCAACTATGGATTTTGTTGTACCTAATGCCTAAATCTTTTATCATTTTCTTCATATCCTTGCATGACTGAGGGATTTTTGCAAACGGGAACATCTCTCTCAAAAACTCTAATAGCATTGTCAACGAGTTTCCGGTCCACCCTCCCAAACATTTTAACTGAAAAAGACGAACACAGAAGGCCATTTTTGAAAATTTTGATCCCTCATACAGTTCTTCGTTCATGTCATTAAGTAGAGCGTAGAACTTTGCCGCTTCTCCATTTGGCTCTTCATGAGGTACACTACTTCCCGGTTCGGTAGAAGCAGTTCCACCAATATTACAATCATCAGATACCATAAAATCCCCTGGGAACGATTGCACACCATGATTGTGCATATTAAATGCATCCCGCAACATACCTTCCATGTCATCTCCTCTATCAGACTGATGGTAAGCAGTACCAGGATAAGATACCTCCATCGTTGAAGAGGAAGTACTTCTAGGGCATTCTCCATGAAAAAGCCATTGCTTATAACCCTTAACAAACCCATCAACAATTAGATGCTCGTATACAACCTCACGATAATGCCAGTTTATGTTGCCACACTTCTTACATGGGCAAAGAATCATGTTCTCTTGGCTTGCATATTGAAATGCAAAATTTAGAAAACTCTGCACCCCATTTCGATAACCGTTGCTAACCCTTGACAAATTCATCCAAGACCAGTCCATTTCTTAATTCTTGAAGTCTGACGTTGACGTAAATTTGCATGGGTTAGTCAAAACGCCAGTTATAACTATAAATGAGTTATGTAAGTTATGTACTAAGTTATGTATTAAACAATAATGTAAGTTAGGAAGGTTATGTATTATGTAAGTTATGTAAGTTATGTAAGTTTATATAAAAAAATTTATATGTATTATGTAAGTTTATATTAAAAATTTTTATAAGTTATGTATTATCTTCATCATAAAAGTAATGTATTATGTAAGTTTACATATATGTAAACTTGCTTAAATTTTAGTAAGTAATAATTTTAAGTAACATACTTAAATTTTACATATAAGTAAACTTACTTAAATTTTACATATAAGTAAACTTACTTAAAATTTAGTAAGTAATAATTTTAAGTAACATACTTAAATTTTACATATAAGTAAACTTACTTAAATTTTACATATAAGTAAACTTACTTAAAATTTAGTAAGTAATAATTTTAAGTAACATACTTAAATTTTACATATAAGTAAACTTACTTAAATTTTACATATAAGTAAACTTACTTAATTTTTAGTAAGTAATGTATTTAAGTAACATACTTAAATTTTACATATAAGTAAACTTACTTATGTAAGTTATGTAAGTAATGTATTTAAGTAACATATTTGAGTAATAAATTTAATATATATATATATATTAGTAATAAGTTAAATGAAATTGTAAAAATATATTAAAAATATAATAAATTTGAATTTTAACTTTAATTTATGTATGTTATGTGAATTTTAACTTCAAAACAAATAAAAATAACTTTGAAGTAACTTATATATGTTATGTTAGTTTTAACTAAATTTTGTAAGTTATCTAAAATTAAACTTAAAAAAAATTGAAAGTTTGAAAATTTTTCCATGATTCAAATTAAATAAAAGAAAACAAAACAAAGTAAATTTCCGTGATTAAAATAGCAACTAAAGGAAAAACCAAAATTTTGGAGGAAAACATATAAATATTTGCAAACTATATACAAGCTTTTAACCAAATGTTTATATTATTTAGACATAAATAACCTTCATTTTCAAATAATTTAGTTGCGATATGGAATAATCAGATACAACAAATAAGCATATTTGATATCAATGAAACTTAAATGTGAAAAGAAAGTGGATTAATTTGTTTTTAATGTAACGATAGTTAAGAAATTTCAATAATTTTAAAATAAACAAATTTAATCCAATTCCCAAAGACAATTTATTAAATTGTTCCTTAATTGCTCAACATATATAGCAATCGTTGATGGATGATAACAGAAAACATAAGTCGAAAAAGTACATGGCAAAAGTAAAATAAGTAAAATGAGTAAAATGAAACATAAGCTAAAGGAAAACATCCAAAACCAAATACATATATACAAAACAATAGTTCAGCCAAAACAAACATTTTTCCCTAAACATCATGATAAAACTATTACTGATTTAAGTTATGAACTAAAACATACCTTAATATTTCACTCAACTTTGTCTACTTCACTCTCACCAGCAAATAGAGACTGCAGTGAGAATTATTTATTTTGTTAACTGATTTGGGAGAATGCATATAAATAAGGGAAAAACTGTCAAATTTTAACATGTACCTGCCCAAACAATAGTTCAGCCAAAACACAGGCAGCAAACCAGATGTCAATGGTCAGATATGTATTAAGTTGCACCAAATATTAATTTTGCCTACAATAGATGAACCATGATCAGTTAGCAGCAAATATTTTTTCATTTTAGCTATCAAATATGTAAAAGTTTATCGATATCACAACCAAATATTACTTGGAAACATTAAATGGCAGCTTAAAACTTTACCAATTTTAAAAAAATTCAAATACTTAGAAAATATTGGGTTCCATCCACTGCAGCATTCTTACATTTTCATATTTTACCGATATCTACAGCATTCTTACATTTTCATATTTTACCATTCCTATTGGTAGAGATATTGCTTTATAACTAAAACTTATTATTGCAAACATTCTTACATTTTCATATTTTACCATCTACAAATTTAAAAAATTATTACGTAAACATATCTAAATTTGTATTATAATATTTAGGTAGATGATAAATTGAAATTGAGCGTAATGGTTATTGGATTAGATATTGATATTTATTAATAAAATTTAATATTTAAATAAACTTGTTATTATTGTTATTACTTGAAATACATTATATAGTACTATAAAAGAATGTTTAAAAACTATTTCCTCAACGTTAAATTAAAAAATATTAAAAAGATATTAAAAATTTATTTTGCAATTTAACATGCGGGACGAGAACTGAACCAAACAATGGATTGGCAATCACCATTTTCATGTCTCAGATAAACAATGGATTGGCTTCAACTCAACCAAACAAGTATTAAATCACTGACAGTCACCGGACCAAATAAGTGGATTCAAAACAGTAGCTTTATACCTTGGAAAGTGTATCGGCCAAAACTGAAGATGGAGTCCGAAAAGCTTCTGGGAAAGTTGAAGCTTCAAATCGTCGGTAGCTGAAAGAAAGGAGCCGCTTTAGCCTTCACTGGAAGCGGGACTAGAGGAAAGGGAAAAATAAAAATAAAAACAGTTAGTTGCTTAAAAGGACGAACTTACCGATGGTTGCAGCACCGAAGACGGACGGAGAATGTGATGCAGCATAGGAGACGGCAGAGTAGCAGGTGGTCGAGTTTGGGGAGCTGTTAGGGATTAGGGGAGATTTTAGGGATTTGGGGGGAGAAAGAATTTTGGGGGAAATCTGGGGGAGAAAGAATTTTGGGATAACAGATGAAAAAAAACGATCGGGTTCCAATTTTGGTCAGAATGATGGAAAAAAACGACGCCGTTTTCATCTAAAAAATTAACCATTTGCGGCGTTTATATTAAGCGCCACTAACTATAAGTCGAAACGCAGTTGTTTCATCAACAAATAGCGCACACCTGTGGCGTTTTTGAATAAACGCCACTAATAATACAGCGAAACGGCCTCGTATCGATAAATGTTAAAACATTTTTGCGGCGTTTTAAATAAAGCGCCACTAAATATAAATCAAAATGCAGTCACTTCATCAATACTTACCTCAAACTCGTGGCGTTAAAAAAAATCGCCACTAATAACATTTAAAAAACGGCAGCGTTTTTATAAATGTTAGAATAATGTTGCGGCGTTTTAAGTAAAGCGCCACTAAATATAAGATCAAACGATGTCGTTTCCCCAACATTTAACTCAATCTTGTGGCGTTTCCAAACAAACGCCACTAATACCATTGACAAAACGACAACACTTCGGTAAACATAAATACAATTTTGCGGCGTTTCATGTAAAGCGCCACTAAATATAAGATCAAACGATGTCGTTTCCCCAAAATTTAACTCAAGCTTGTGGCGTTTCCAAACAAACGCCACTAATACCATTGATAAAACGACAACATTTCGATAAACATAAATACAATTTTGCGGCGTTTAATGTAAAGCGCCACTAAATATAAGATAAAACGATGTCGTTTCCCCAACATTTAACGCAAACTTGTGGCGTTTCCAAACAAACGCCACTAAAATAAAACATATAAAACGTAACGTTTTGCAGTATCAGGCACAAATTTTGCGGCGCGTTTTAGAAAACGCCACTAATTTCTAACATTTTGCGGCGTGCGGTTGAAAACGCCACTGAGGACACTGATCAAAACGCAACGTTTTGCCATTTCTGAAACAAAGTTGCGGCGTTTTTATATAAACGCCACCATGAAAACGGAGTAAAACGGCATCATTTTTCATACTAATCCATATTTGTGGCATTTTTTACTAAAACGCCACTAATGCATAAACACTAAAATAAATTTAATTTCTATCCTTTTTTATTAACCTTAAACCCTTAGAACCATAAACAGTAAGACATTAACTATAAAAAACTAAACCCTAAACCGTAAACCCGAAATCTAAATAAAAAACATTAACCATTGACGGGGCAACACTAAACCCTAAACTGTAATATACCCTATAACACCCTAAACTTAATTTAAACCATAAATATATATTATAAGTTACAATTAAAAGTAATTAAAAAGAATCGATATTGCTTGTTTAAACCTTAAAAATAACTTTTCTTTATATTTTTTATCAAAATCCTTAACCCTACTTAAACCCTAATACCAATAACCTAACCCTAAAACCATAATTACACTCTAAGACTCTGACTATAAAAACTAAACTCCAAACAATAAACTTTAAAACACTAAATATCCCAAACCCAATATAACATGCCGGCCTAAACCTTAACCTACAATATATTAATATAGTACTAAACATTAAACCTTAAACCCTAAACCCCTTAAACTATAGCCCTTAAACCCTCTTAAACCCTAAACCCCAAAAATTTTTAATCAATATTAATTACTGCTTCCATAATTCTTTATAAACATATATGACCTTTTACATTAATATATATATATATATCTATATGTGTATATACATGTACATCAATATCCACATGAATTTTTTAGGGGTTTAGGGTTTTAAAGATTATGTTTTTAGAGTTCAGGGTTTTGAGAAAGCAATATGGCCGGCATCGATTTTAACAGCTTAATGGTAACTTAAATGAAAACTTCTAATTATAATTAATATAAATAAATCAATTAAATAACAAATAGAAAAATAATTATTCTGCGGCGCTTATCAATAAACGCCGCTAAATCACCCAAATACTAAGGAAAACGACCGCGTTGGGCTTATGTTATTGGCGGCGCTTACACAAAACGCTGCTAAAACCCCGAATACTCAGAGAACGATGTCGTTCGGCTTATATTTATTTGCGGCGCTTTAGTAGAAACGCCGCTAAAGTACTGAACATTAGCGGCGCTACCTCAAAAACGCCGCTAGGTTACCGAATGTTCAGAAAACGGCGTCGTTGGTCTTAGGTTTTTTTGCGGCGATTTATCAAAAACGCCGCTACATCCCCGAATGCCCGGAAAACGACGTCGTTGTGCCGAGGTTTTGCGGCGCTTTATATAAATCGCCGCTAATGCTTTTTCTTCAGCGGCGTTTTACGTTAAGCGCTGCTAATGATTGATCTGGAGCGGCATTTGTTATTCAAACGCCGCTAAAAACGCCGCTAAAATCCTGTTTTGGTGTAGTGCAAATACTAAATTCTAAACTCGAGTATCCAACTAACTTTCCAAACAAAGTTTTCAAGGATTATAATTTAATAAATAAATCCTTTTAGTCATTATCATTTAAACAACTTTTATTCCAATCAACATATTAAAAATTTTATTATCAACCTATAATCAAATCGTAAATCAACTATTAGCTTATTCGTTTCACTCCTTTAAGCACGTAAATTAGCGAAAAATACAAGCCGTTATTCCAAAGGTTCAATGCCTAGAAACAATCACTCCACAACTTTTGCCGTTTCTTCATATCAAATTAATAAGATTATATCGAAAAATGTAATCAATTAAATTGGATACAATGAAACCTCTCGCTTTCCAAAACCCCATCAAGACTCAACCTAATCTTCACTAAAATTTATTTTTAAAGATTTAATTCTGATTTAATTCTCATTAAACACCTAATTCCTCTCCAAAATTCATCAAGAAACACCAAAAATCATTTTCTTCCCGGGAATAGGAAGAAAATGACAAAGATTTCACTCAACCATGTAAAAGTTCTCTTGTAATCGTCGACAAAACATGAATATTCTCCTTTATCTTCTTTAATTGATAGATTTTGGCTCAAAGATTGAAGAAATGTTGAGAAAAATTTTCTTCCCTTGTTCTTTTCTTGGTTCGGCGTGAAAGAGAACATGAAAACAAACTTTCACTTCTATTTTCCTTCGAAAAAATATAACTAAAATAGCCCTTAGGTATAATTCCCACATAAACCCCTCAATCTTCTTTCCTTAATAAAATCTAAACCTTAGATTTGTTACTAGACAATTTGACTTTTCTTTCAAAAATTTTTTACCTCCAACCAATTTAATAATAAGTCTCGGTGAAAGTTCACTTTCATGGAATAATACGATATTAATTATTGGAAACCTCTTTGTTTAAATTCCGAAACATCATGTATTTCAACACTAAAATTTTTGAGGCATTATAAGAGGTAATCTTACATTTCTTACACCGAATGTCCTCTTAAAGTAATTTTGAACATATGGTGTAGTAAGTGCTACACCAATAGCATAGTCATTTTGTTAGGCCCAAAAATACTAAGGGTGTAAATTGGTATTTTAAAATTTTTTGTATACTTTTCTGAATGATAAGGAAAAGAATAAAAAGCTTAAACAATTTGATTTATAGTGGTTCGACCTCAATTGCCTGCCTCCACTCACTACCTTGATATATCTCAATTAAAGATTTTCCAATTCACTATACTTGAACTGTTACCTTTCAAGGAAAATGTATAACCTTTACAATCTCTATTTTTTTCACAAGGCTTAGATAGAACCTTTTCCCCTAATTTTTATGGCCAAAATAGAACAATTGGTGATGTGAAAGAGAGTAAACAAAGTGACCTCTACAAAGCATGTGTTTACAAAAATTAAGCTCCCATAGAAATGAAATGAGAGTGATAAAAGATCTAACAATAAACTCCTAGAGAATATTCACAAGAGAAATGAAAGAATAAAGATTTGAAGACTTTTCTCTTGATCTTGATGCTTGGATATCTCTTTCTTGAGTCTTGAAGTGTTCTTGAAATGTATTTATATTAAGGAACAAGTTTGTAGATTTTATAGTTATTGGGGATGAATCCTAATTGTTGGAAGCAAATTTTAGGCTTAAAAATTATCAATGCAATGTATGTCTCGAGACTTGGGAATATGTTTTAGGCTGTTGGAAGCAACTTTAACCCTTATAAATTATATATTATACAAAATGAGAACCAAGTTTTTGATGACCACAACATGTAAAGAGAAAATAATCGAAATGGCACTCGAAATAACATTGGGCTTATTTAATTACAGATTGATATCTAATACTTATATTCAAGTCCAATTAACATAAGATTTTTGTTTCTCTCCTCTATTTATGTGTGGCATAAATACGGATGTTTTCCAGGTTCATTGAAAAAATTCACAATTGATGGCACCAATTTCTTGAGCCTTAATAGAAGTTGAAGAAAATGGATAATAAAATAATTCAACACATTTTTGTGGTTCTTCTTGTGATGGAATCTCTCTCATTACATAAAAGAGTTGGAGGATTATCGAGAGCCGAAATAGTGAATATGACATGTACCAACGTAGTGGAGTATAACAAAACTTCGTTGGTTTCAAGTTTCATTGCTGTGATGCAGAAACTCAGTGAACAGATGCGTGAATCAGGTTTTGGAATAGCAGTTTCTGGTTCAGGGTTTGACACTACCCATGGCCTAGCTCAATGTTATGGGGATCTATCATTGGTCGACTGTACATTGTGCTATGCTGCGGGTCGTTCGATTCTTCCTCAATGCTTTCCGTTCAATGGTGCCCGAGTTTTCCTTGATGGGTGCTTTATGAGATCCGGGAATTATAGCTACTATGATGAGTACCTGGGACCTAACGACATGGTAGTCTGTGGGAATGCAAGCCGCAAGGGATTGAGTTTCCAGACATCGGTAAAAGAAGCAGTGTCACATGCGGTGGCTACTGCACTGAAAAACAAAGGCTATGGTAAAGCACAGGTTCCGGTTTCGGGAACAAATGAGACAGTCAATGTTCTGGTCGATTGCTGGCGGACGTTGAACCGAAGTTCTTGTAAAGCATGTTTCGAGAATGCATCGGCGGAGATGTTAAGGTGCTTGCCATGGTCTGAGGGACGGGCACTCTATACTGGTTGCTTCATGAGATACTCGAACATAGATTTCCTCAATAAAGAACTTGCAGATGGAATTTCAGAAGGTAAAAGAATATATAATCGAATCAGAAGTCTGATAGGTTTGAGTTATTTTGCTGGAACTATATGTGACAAAATTCATAAGCTAACTTGATATGTATTCATGAATTTGCAGGAACCGTTATAACTATAGTAATTTCTACTGTCAGTTCGCTTGTTGTTTTAGCTGTTGGTGTAGCTATTGGAGTTTATATCAGGAAACGCAGATACATACAAAAGAAAAGAGGTAAAAGGCTTATTTACTGAATCAAATGTTTAGCTCAGTTTGATCATGCAGTCACCTCAAAAGAATAAAGGAATGTTAGCCAATGTTATCTAAATTATTCAACTCCATTGAATTATTACAATATTGCTATCTGGAATAGTGGTGAGCCTCGTCTTTGTTGCTAAACTATTTCTGAATTCCAGGTTCAAATGATGCAGAAAAGTGGGTGAAAGTCCTTCGTGATAGTAACTTGAATTTCAAGTACTCTACCCTCGAGAAGGCTACCGGTTCATTTGACGAGGCAAACAAGCTTGGGCAAGGAGGATTCGGGACCGTTTATAAGGTAGTTGATGTGCTTTGCTTCTACATTTAACGGGTATTTTATGGTTAATCATTTATCTATCACCTGTAGGGAGCTCTGTCTGATGGAAGAGAGATTGCTGTCAAGAGACTTTTCATTAACAATCGACACCGAGCAGCAGATTTCTACAATGAAGTCAACATCATAAGCAGTGTGGAGCATAAAAACCTAGTGAGATTGTTGGGATGTAGTTGTTGCGGACCTGAAAGTCTTCTCGTTTATGAGTTCCTCCCTAACAAGAGTCTCGATCACTTCATCTTCGGTAAATTTTATTCATGTCGGATACTTTTGATAACGTGTCATCATCCAAGTCACTGTAAGTTATTTCTCCCTTTCAAAACATAAATAGATCACAGCAGAGGTAAAGAACTTAACTGGGAAAAGAGATTCAAAATCATCATGGGGACCGTAGAAGGTTTAGTTCATCTTCATGGCAACCCCACGAACAAAATCATTCATAGAGATATAAAAGCCAGCAATATTCTATTGGATTTAAAGTTCCGAGCCAAAATCGCTGACTTCGGCTTGGCGAGGAGTTTTGAGGAAGATCAGAGTCACATTAGCACTGCCATTGCTGGAACATTGTAAGCAAAAGCATCACCATTGTTTTTTTTTTCTTTCTATTTGTTCTAGGAATGATTTATTATTTAGCACAAAAAATAACTTTTGTTCGACCATCTACAGGGGATATATGGCTCCTGAATACTTAGCCAATGGGCGGTTAACGGAGAAGGCGGATATTTATAGTTTTGGAGTTCTTTTACTAGAGATTGTTACCGGGACGCAAAACAACAAGGGTCAATACACAGATTACTCATACAGCGTGGTTGCCATAGTAAGCTTCAAACATAAACTTTTTTCCTACACAAAGCACCACTTTGTGAGAAAAAAAACTAAAGGTTCCTTGATATTTTCGTGTTTTCATGTGTGGAAACAGGCATGGAAACACTTTCAATTAGGGACAATGGAGGAGATTTATGACCCAAATTTAATGTTAAGTGACGATAACCGAAGCAACAAGAGTGTGAAGAATGAGGTTTCGAGAGTAGTGCATATAGGACTACTTTGCACACAAGAGAGTCGATCACTAAGACCATCAATGTGGAAGGTACTAGAGATGCTAAAAAGGAAAGATGAAGAACTCCCTGCACCAACTCCTCCTCCTTTTATGGATGAAAATACCATGGAATTCAACGACCGCAGTGAGAACGAATGGCATCCCATTAATGCAGCCGGTACTGATTCGATTGCCACTATCACCCATAGTTCTTTTTACCCTAGATGATTTTTAAAGTCAGATCAGACGCAAGTGAAAGAGTATATTGGGGGAAATTAAACCTTCAAAATGATCCCACTAGGTAGAATAAATTATTATAAATGCAATATGATATTAAAATTACCTAAGCAAGCTAATTCCATTTCAGATGAGAATGGCTAAGCGAGACAACACTGTTCTGTAACTTACAATGAAAAATATTGTTGATTTATATTACTGGAATCTTTATTATTCATGAAATATCCATATTTGATATTCGTGTTTAACATAAATTTGAGCATAAAATATGATTTTAAAAATAATTAAGCATTCAAATATTATCTGAATTAAAGCCGAACAACAGATTGTTAGACAATTGCGCTGAGTTCGATTCCGTCTGGTTGCACCTTCAATTTTCATACTTAGTTTCCTTTGACTAATTATGTGTTTTTCAATTTTATTTTATAAATTTTTAATATTATTTGATAAGGTAGGAAAGTTTTTTTCATTTAAGTAAATAAAAATAATCAATAACTTTTATATAATCTTTTCGAAAAAAATAAATTGTCACTACACCAAAACAGGCTTTTAGCGGCGCTTTTTTAGGCCTTTAGCAGCACTTTTTAGCACCACTAAAAGTATTTGCGGCACACGTCGCTAACTTTTGCGGCGTTTTTAGAAATAAACGCCGCTAAAGGTCATGACCTTTAGCGGCACTTTTCCCACAAATGCCACTAAAGACCAGGACCTTTAGCGGCGCTGTCCTCACAAACGCCACTATAGACCATGACCTTTAGCGGCGCTTTTGTCACAAACGCCGCTATAGACCATGGACTTTAGCGGCGCTTTTCCCACAAACGCCGCTATAGACCATGGCCTTTAGCGGCGCTTTTGTCATAAACCACGCATACAGATTACACTTCATCTGCTGCTGAAACTTAACACAATTATTCTCCTGCAAAAGTCTAATTATATAATCAGTGTGCACCTTCAAGTTCAAATATGATTTTATTATTAATGCTATCATACCCCATTGAGCTGTTGGTTGCACCTTCGCCATAAGAGCTTGGCAGGTCACTAAGCAAGTATTCAGCTGGTTCCTTACTATAATATAGGATATCATCTCGTAAATGCCCTGCACCAGCACACCTTCACAAAGAAACAGAACAAACTCAGCACCATTTAAGGGTTAAAAAGCCAATAACTGGAATGTTAAATGGCAAAGGGCAAGGATAAAAAACTGGTTGCCTAAAATATGAAACAAAATAAAAGCCTTGAAATGAAAAAAATTAAAGAAGCAAAAGGTCGGCACGTTCAACTGAGTCCAGAAAGAAAAGAAAATAAAGAAATAAACTCAGTACAGTAATCCATCATTTTGCTCTCTGGACCACCTGAATCACGAATTTGATTATACATATTGCTGGTACAGTAAAAGAGTGAGAAGATAAACTTCATTCTGATTCTTTAATATCTAAATAAAGGGGGGAAAGAGAAAAAAGGAAATGAGACATACCTTTCAATAATAGTATCAACATTTGCTTTGCTTTTAGGACTATGAATGAGAACTCTTATAACTGTGACTGCAATTCGATATCAGAGTCATCAAAATTGTCCATTATAGTGATTACCTGAATCGTGATTACCTGAATAATACAAGCTTGAACAAGTCAGAATCAAAGAACAACCAAACCAGATCAAGTGAATCAAGCAATGCAGATGAAGCATATTCATATATAAACTGTATGTTCAGCCGTAGGCAAGTCCAATTAACTTAGAATGAATGAATTATTAAAAATTTTATTGAAAACAGTATATATATATATATATATATATAAACAAAAAAAAGAGTTTAAATGAACAGTTTGAATCAACAGAAAAGAAAAGCTATGATAATTTTGAAGACTTTCATGCCTAGATAAATTAAGTTGAAAAAATATAATTTCAAGGCAAAGTATTTCAAAGATTACTACAAAGCATATCCTGTAACAACAAATGCTTCATCTAAAACAGTAAATCAAAATAATAAAGCACCAAACTTGTATACTGCCCACCATTATAAGTCACTAAAAGCAAGAAAAACAAAAATGACTTAATTCACGGAATTCACGAATGTTAACATCAGACATGAGTTTAAAACTTTTCCTTCGGAAGGATGTTCAAAACTAGAATCCACAATAGATCGAAGCAGCTCTGGTTTCAGCAGAAAGCCCCTGAATCCCGAACTATGAATTCCAACATACCCCCTACACCACATAAAAAGAAATGAAACAAATTAAAATCAAATTGCTTTACACAAAAACTAGCAGATTATATTAGAACATTGTTTTCCTTAAAAATATGTATAAGTTAAAATGACTAACTTCTTAGCAGAATCAGCAGCCTTAATGGAGGCAGAGTCAAGGGCTTTTTCATCTTCTTCTTCGTAGTCGAGAAGCTCTTCCTCGTAGGCGTCGTTGTCCTTTATCTCCCCCATTCTAATCAACCAATAAAATGAAACAAAATAATAACAAATTCATAGTTGGGAAAGGGAAATAATTTCCATTAAATCTCCCTTCTCAACTTCTTGTTTATCTCCTTCAACCTCCTGTAATTTTCTTCCATTCCCTGCAAAAACACACACAAAAATGGAATAAAGAACAACAACAAACAGAACCCCACAAAGCTTAAAAACTAAATTGTAAACCTCATGGAGAGAAAAAGAAAAGGTTTAGGGATTTGAACGGTATTACGAGATGTTAGGGCAAAGGAACTCATGGAATTTTGAGATTAAAAGGGAAAAAGAATTAAGTACAAACCTTTATTTGGGGTATTTAGGGCGCGCGATGGAGATGAGAAGAAGAGGGAGTAACGAGCGGGTAACCAAAATTTTTTTTGTTGGGAGTGAGCGGGATTTTGAATATTTTTTGCGGCGTTTTTTATAAAAACGACGCTATTGCTTACCTTTTACGGTATTTTTTATAAAATCGCCGCAAAAAAATTATTTCATTTTGTACAAAACGACGCCGTTTTTCTATGCTAAAAATCTTATATTTTTTCTGCAAAAAATTATTTTAAAGTAAAATTATTTTTTGTGGCGTTTTTTATAAAAACGCCGCTATTACTTACCTTTTGCGGCATTTTTCATAAAAATGCCCCAAAAAATTATTTCATTTTAAATCAGTTAAATTCTTTTTTTAATTTAAACATCTAATTTTACGGTTAAAATTATCAATGTAGCAATTAGAAAATGATAAAATAATTTTATAGTCTTTAATGTTTGTAATTTTTATTAATTTGGTCTTTTCTTTAAAAGTATATAAATATTATAAAATAAAAGTTTAAAATCTTTTAAAATTTTTAAAAAATTTAAAATCTTTTAAAATTCATTTTAAAATTTTAAATCACGAAAAATATAAAACCTTTCAAAATTTTAAAAAAAATATGTTATTTACTCTTTAAATGATAATTAGAAATGTTCACTACCCATACAACCCACCTAGTCCAAAATATGGTTAGGCTTAGATTTATATTTTTTTTATTGTTTTTAAACAATGAAATGGGTGATTCGAGTAAAACGAGCTTGAAGTTGGAAAAGTTTTTAAAATTGGGCATTCGTAACACCTAATCCATAAACCTTAAAATGGTAATACTTAAACCTTAAACTCTAAACCATGCATTGTAACAGTCAAATCATTAACGCTAAACCGTAAACCATAAACATCAAGCCCTAAAACAGTAAATTTGATCATTATCTTATAAGCCGTAAACACTAACCTCATATTAACACTAAAATGTAAACTCTAAACCTTAAACTCCAATCACCAAGCCCTAAACCTAAACCCTAAACCCTGAACTCAAAACTATAATCCGAAAATAATAAACATTATGGTGATATTTATTCATCATTATCCACTAACCCAACCCAAATCCAAATGCAAACCCTACCCTACCCTACTCTGCTCATTTTGTTTTCCCAACCCTGGACCTCAGCACTCGCCACTCACCCACCCTAACGAAGTACCCAACGTAATTCGATTAATGATTGCAAATATAAGATATTTGCAATTTCTTTTGCAATTGGGCTATTCAGATAAATTAGACCTACTTGTCCACCACTACCACTATACTGCCTGAAGCAGCATTCGGCTCTAGACTCGAGACCCAGCTAACACTTTTTGTTATAAAAAAAAACAAATAGCTTTTTCTTTTCGGGAGCAAATCGTCCAACTAACCCCACCGACTCTACTAGATAAATTGAATCACAACTTCACTTAATTATTTTCTAAAATTCAATATTTAATAAATTTTATTCGAATTTCAATATTTATAATATTTTCCTATAACCCTTTCTCAGCCTAAAAAACCTAGTATTAATTTCTAGTGGGTATTAGACCAAGTAACAACAATTTAAGTTTTATGATATTTTATTTTACTCATAATTTAATATATTTTTCTAGTAAAGTAGTTTAAATAAACTGTGATTGAAAAATCATAATAAATAGTTAGGAGTTAGGACTTCTCTTTAATAAAAACATTTTGTATTAAACAATATTATTTGTTATCATTTAAATGTAAATTTGACCAATATATAATAAATACAATGAAATATTAATTTTTTCAACTTATAATAAAAAAATATAATTGAAACATTACTTGAGAATATATCAAAGAATGAGATAATTGAAATAGTTTTAGACTTTATTATTAGCGGCGCTTCTTCAAAAACGCCGCTAAAGGTACGAGCATTAGCGGCGCTTTTTCAAAAACGCCACTATAGACCCAAAAATGCTGAAAACGGCATCGTTGGGCTTAGGTTTTTTGTGGCGCTTTCTGAAAAACGCCGCTAATGCTTTTTTTTAGCGGCTTTTTCCAAAATGCGCCGCTAATGCTCGATCTTTAGCGGCGTTTTTGTAAAAGCGCCGCTAATGCTTGATTTTTAGTGGCGTTTTTTGTCCAAACACCGCTAAAAGCCTATTTTGGTGTAGTGTGTATATGATATTTTAAATTGTTTTATTGTTTTAAATATAAAATATTTTACATCATAAAAGTAAAATTAATTATAACTTAAATAAAAATAAAATTTAATTCGATAGAAGTAACTATGATTTTTAACTTATAAATAAATAAAAATTTCTACTTTTTGCTTAACCATATTAGACAATCCTAGTAAAAAGATTTGTTTCATTAATCGCTTGTTTTTTTAAATAATTATTTTATCAATTTATTGATTTCTTTTCAACACCCAAAAACAGTACCAATGGATTTAGGCACACAAAGGGTCGAATCTATGCTTTCCATTAAGTTTATTATTTGTTTTTGTCAAATTTTAAATAAAAATTTCAAGGTTAAATATGTTGTAAGTTTTATATACTTTTAGATTTGGAATTTAGTCCTTCTACTTTTATTTTTAACAATCATAGTTAAAATTCTTATATTAAATTCATGAGTGTGACATTTTGAAATAAAAAAATCACTTGATAATCATATATGTTTGCTTTAATGTCCCAAAATTTTGATATAACAATATTTAAAATAAATTTTATTTATATTATATTCCCTAAATTATTTAGTAAAAAGATAGCGAAAATTCAAACATTTTAAAAATGTTTTCAAAGACTTGCAAAACACTCAAAAACATATTTCAAATATGTTTTAACTTATCTTAATATTTTTAAAATCAATGTCAAAGTGTTTTAAAAAGTTTAAATTAATTTTATATAAGTCTAGAACTAGATTTCGATACATATTTTAATTTATCGGGATATAAAGAGTTAATAAGCCATTGACTTTAAAAGGGTATTGAAACGTATATATGTTCCTATACATCATGTTTTGGAACATAGGTTTTCCTTGTACAACAATTTTCTTATAGCCATTTTTTTATGAAATGTATCGATACATACTTGAGCTTCAAATTAATGCTTTGAACGACTCTAAAACATCCCTAATAATTATAAATGACTACAAATCACTTTCCTAATATAATTACTCATTAAGAACAAGTCAATATTCAAGAGTTGAACATCCAACAATCAAAGTCAAGAGAAAATCTTCAAGTTCTTCATTCTTTCTTTTCTCTTGTACAAATATCTTAGTAGCTTATTGTAATATCTTTTATCACTCTCACTTCATTTCGATTTGAGCTTAATTTTTGCAAACTCATACCTTGTAGATGGTTTTTTTTTTTTTTGTACTTTCTTTCATATCATCAATTGTAATTAGGAGGATTTTAGTTGAGCCACATAAACTAGGAAAGGTTTTAGTTTAAACATAAAATCTAGGAGAAAAGATTCTATCTAAGTCTTAAGAAAAATATAGTATTGTAAAGGTTATACCTTCTCCCTGAAAGGTTTCAATTCTTACAGTACATTGGAAAATCATTGTTTGAGGTATACCAAAAGTAGTGGAGATAGGCAATTAGGGCCGACCCACTATAAATCAATTTCTCCCAGCTATTCTCCCTTTCTCTTTTATTTTGGAATATTTTTTAGAAATTTTTAAAATACTAATTCACCCAATTGGTATTTTTGGGCCAAACAATATAATAATAATAACATTAAAAATATGGATGTGGATTTTTCTTAAAATAAAAAACACTTATTCGAATTCATCATGATAAAATATTTTTATGTTGGAATGTTGTCCTTAAGAAAAAAAATGAAGAAATCGTTTACGATATCAACTCTTTAGACCAACTAATGACATTATAAATGGATACGAACCAAATTATGTAAAAATTTTAAAGTATGATCTCCAAAATAAGCAACTCAATTTTGATTGAATCTTCACATTCCAAGGGTTGAATTAATTCACTCGAATCCAATCTAAACTTCAAAAGTCAAGGATTATTTCCATAGATGGACCATAGTACCTTCAGTGTAACAGCACATTAACTAGTCCAAAATTTTTCTTCATTAAATTGCCAATTCAAATAAGGTAAATAATTAAATTGCCTAAGTGACAGCCTGCAGTAGCCACTCAACTTCAATCAGCACAACTTGCCTCAACAGTACTTATCTATATAATTTGCACCATATGTTAACCAAATTATAACACATCGTCGTAAAATTTTATAACTAAATTCTTTTAACTTCATTTTTAATGATGTGTTATCATTTGGTTCATAGATGATGCCTAAGCGCCAAAGTTAAGTTCATGGGCCCTCTTTTAATAGATGTTGAAAAAACGTTGGGTAAATTTGGCGAATGAAAAAGCATCATTTAACATGTTGTGGCCAATAAAAAAGTACCACTCGGCATTCCTTTATAAAATATATCATTTTTCTTTGATAAAATATGTATAAATTATAAAAAATTGTAAAAAAAATGAAAATAAAATATAAAAATTTAGAAAAAAATATATACAATCTAAAATATATATGTCAATTATTAAAATTATAAAAATGGAAAGAAATAATATATATAAATAATCTGAAAAATATATGTGAAATAATTAAATATATATAAAAAATCAAAAAATATATAAAATCTACTCATATACATATAAATTATTAATGTTGACACCATTTTTTTTGATAAAACGGGGTCGACCTGGATTTTGAAAATGAAAATTAAAATGGGAGTTGTCACCGATCCTTTTTTATGAGGTGTGATCGGATCACCTCGAAAAGTAGTTGTTTTTAATAAACAATTTGATCTTATTAAAACAACGATTTTGGTCCACGAAATTTAGAAAAACGGGTTCGGGAGTCGGTTACGTACGAGGAAGGATTAGCACCCTCGTAACGCCCAAAAAATTGGTACCTAGTTGATTAGTTAATGTCTTGATGTCAAGAATTGAAAACTTTGAAGAATTTTAAAAATATGATCCTTGTATTAAAATGTTAAAAATTTTTGGGAAAAGAAGCATATTTCACGTTAATCGAGAAAAAAGCATCATATCGAGTAAGTTAGGACACAATGTCTCGAATTCCCAATACGCGAATGAATGTCAAATTTTAATTATTTAAAAGATATTTAGCTATCTCGGAAAAAAAAGGGATCACGACCAGTAAGTTAGGACACGATTTTTTTAATTCCCGAGATCGTTTAAAACTTGAGTTTGAAAATATTCACGTATTTAGATTTATTGTGAAAATCGAAACCCAGTAAGTTAGGGCACGACTTTCTCAAATCTAAATGCAAAATACTGCCTTTATTATTTTTTTTAGAAAAAAACCTCATCTAGGGAAAACAACGTGTCATATCCAATGCGTTAGGACACAACGTATTGAATTCCCGATAATGAGTTTTTTATTATATATATTTTTAAAAGAGTAATCTCGATTATTTAGATTCAACGAAGAAAATCGGAACTCAATACATTAGGGTTCGATTCTCTCGAAGATCCCAAATATCGAGTATTACTTATATTTTTTAAATTTTTTATTTTGAATCTGGGCAAAAATTGACGTAATGGAATGACAATTATGATGATGTAAGCAAAATAATACAAGCAAGGCCTACAAAATAAAATAAAGACAAAGACAAACTAATATAGTACACAATCGCAAGCATATAAGCTGATAGAGGGTTGCGCACGGACCAAGATCGAGTTGTCAAGTCACGGGAAACTCCTACAAAAACTCTAAACGTTTGGATCTGAAACGAAACAACAAAACTTAATTAGAATCAATTAGATCTGGAAACTAAAAATTCTCAAATCAATAAAGAACAACCAAGAATCAAAACACTTATGAATAGATGTTCTTGGAAGCCAAGAACATGAAATTAAGCCCCAAGATTAACTTCCAATCAGCCGAAACTATCAAAGAACACAAAACAGCAACTAAATTAAAAACAGATTGCGAAATCAATGGACACTAGTTCTAGGGATTGGACGGCAAGAAAAGGGGGATTTTTGTGAATAAAAAACGTTTCTTTATGTCCAAGGAAGTGCCGAATCAGATCTTAAAGTTTTGAATGGCTAAAACGAAACAAGAACAATTAATCCCAAATTATTCAACAAAACGGCACAAGCAGAATTTAATAAAGAAGAATGAACATCAAAAGAATAAAGAAAAGTCCTAAGAAGCCTTGAAATCGATAAAGATTTCACAACTCCCTTCAAACGGCTCTAATCTCCCCTCCAATGAAGAACAATGGCAAGAAGGCTGAAGATGGCTCCCACAATCAAAAATATTGTTAAAACTACTTCTAAAGAAAACTCAAGAGAAAATTCTTGAAGAACTCAAAAAGAATTTTCGCTCAAAACAAATCTGAAATTTTCAATGTAATTGTATTGTGTGTAACAAGGCTGGCCGGCCATGCCTATAAATAAGCCTTATAACTATTTCCTAATCTCATTAGGAAAACTTAAAAAAAAAACGTAATTAACAATTTAAGAGGGAAATTCGGCCAAGTCATTTTAATGGGCTGCTTGGGCCGAATTTTTATATATAATACTCCTAAAGTCTAAAAATTAAATTAAACAATTAAAATTTTTACAAATTGGGCCACTTTAACAATTTGACCTAATTTTCAACTAAGTATGGTTTGACTTTTTAGTTGGGCTTAGAATCCTCTTATTGGGCCTTGCCTTCAAGAACTTGGGCTTGTAGTCCATCTCCTACCGAAATTGGCTCGTTGATGCTCATAACAGAGATCCAATGCGCTTTGGCTGCAAGATTCAGTTTCTTGGACCGAGATTTCCAAGATTTGAAATCTTGATTTTCTTGATTCTTGAAATCGCTCCAAACAGCAAAATTGGGCCAAGATTCGATTTCTTGATTTTCTTGAAAATAAGAAAGTGAATCTTGATTTTCTCTTTCTTTCGTGTACGCATCTAAGGCCTTTGTGACTCGTATCATAAGCAATAAAATTAAAACATTCTTTCAAAACAAATAATGAAAATGTAAATAATGAAATAAACAAAGAAAATGTATAAAACTATAAAAATATAAAAGATATATATATGTGTATATACATAAAATTATGGAAATATGAAAAATATATGTATGTACATATTTTAAAATTATTATATAACATATATATATATAAGTAAGCATATACATATATACGTATGTAACTATCATAAAATATAAAAAGTATATATATAGGTATATATATGAATCATCAAATATAAAGAAAATATATAAAATACATATTTAAAAATATGAAGAATATGTAAGTATATATATATTTATGAAAACAAAATACATATATAGACATGTATATAGATATGTATAAAAATTATGAAATATAAAAATATATATAGGTACGTATATGTATATATAGATAGATTATAAAAATATGCATATTATATATATATTATATAAAAACACATGTATGTATATATAACGAAAATTTCAAATTTAAAAAATATAAATGAGCAAATAACAATAACAATAATTAATAATAATAGTAATAATATGAAATTTATTAAGAAAGTAAACAAATAACCAAAAGGACTAAATTAAACTTTAAAACGAAAGTCGGGGTTTAATATACAAATAAATAAGGGGAAAGGACTATTCTGAACACGCGCGAGACATGGAGGGACTAAAAAAGAATTTGTCCTTCTCCTTTAAAATGACGTGGTTTCAAAAGGGACTAAATTAAAAAATGAAAAAAATCGTAGGGAAAAATTAAAAAAAAAAACTAAAAGACTTGATTATAAAACCATTAAAAAGCGGAAGGGCTAAAAGTGCAATTAGCTCATCCCTTGAAAACACGCGGATCCCCTTGAAGCGGGTCGGGTCGGCCAATGGGTCAGCTCAAAACGGCACCGTTTTGGTGCCTGAGAAGGCTGCCCAAAACGACATTATTTTGGAAGCCTATTTAAGCTAAAAATTTTTCAAAAATTTCATTCTTCCCACTTTTTAGAAAAAAAATTCAAAAAAAACTCTCCCCCACTCCAGAAATCGGCCAAGGTCCGGCCAAGGAATCGGTAGTCGGTAGTCGGTCGTCGGTCACCGACGCCGCCATACACGGCGGCCGGAAAGCTAAAAAGCCTCCATTTTTCTTTCGACGCACTCCTTGGGGCCTCCGAACACTCCAGTGACGGCGAATAGAGGTAAACTCCTCGCTTTTCTTATTATTTCGAAATAAAAAAAAAGAAAATAAAAGCTAAAAAATCACCTTAAAAACTTTGGCTTTTTATTTCTTTTTTAATTTTTTCTTTTTTCCAAAATCTCCCCTTTACAGATGCAAAGATCGGTCTCTTTAAAACTGATTTCCCCCCTTTACAATCGGTTTTCAATCGGTTTTTATACCCTTTGTGCTGCGGTTTGCTTTCTTTTATTGTTTGCAGGTAATTGATGTTGATGGAGCAGGTGGGTGACGGTGACAGGCGGCGGCAATGTCAGAGGGCAGGGCAAGTGGACGTGCAGCGCTAGGCTAGGGTTTCAGAAAATTGAAACCCTAGTTTGACTATTGGGAATTTGGGTATTGGGCCTGGTTGGGCTTGGGTTTGGGTATTGTAATTGGGTTCTGGGTTTTGGGTATTGGGTTTGTTATTGGCCCTGGGTCAAAAATTGGGCCCTACATCTGCCCCTCTTTGCTCATTGTCGTGTAACGAGAATAGAGCAAAGACATCAAAAGGAACCATTTTTTGCCCGGTGTTGCTGAATCTTGACTTCTTCTAGCGCTTCTCTTCCTCAAGTAGTTTTACTCCAGTCCACTGTGTCGTGTTGCTTCAATCCACTCCACTGCACTTCAGAGAGATCTGACTTGTAGCTTCAATCTTCTTCACAGCAACTTCTGGGGGACGAGATTCGTGGTTTTAGTCTATTCCACTGCAACATCAGGGAGATAAGACTTGCTATGATAGATTTAATCTGACCTACTACAACTTCAGAGGTATAGGATTTATCATTTTAATCCACTCCACTGCAACTTCAGGGAGATAGGATTAATAGCTTAAATCTACTCCATTGCAAATTCAGGTAGATAAGGTTTGTTATCTTCAGTCTGCTCCACTACAACTTCAGGGAGATAAGACTTGTCATGGTGTGATCCACTCTACTGCAACTTTAGAGAGATAAGATCTGTCATTTTAATCCGCTTCACTGCAACTTTAGGGAGATAAGATTGGATGCGATCTGCTCTACTGTAACTTCAGATAGATAAGATCTGTGGTTTTAATCCACTCCACTGCAACTTCAGAGAGATAGGACTAGTAACTTTAATCTAATCCACTGCAACTTCAGGGAGATAAGATTGGATGCGATCTGCTCTACTGCAATTTCAGAGAGATAAGATCTGTGGTTTTAATCCACTCCACTGCAACTTCAGGGAGATAGGACTAGTAACTTCAATCTGCTCTACTGCAACTTCAGGGAGATAAGATTTGTTGGCTTTAATCTTCTCCACTGCAACTTTAGGGAGATAAGATTTGTCATATTCGATCTACTTTGCTGCCAATACAGGAAGACAAGATCTGATGCTTTCAGTCTTAACGCTAGGGAGATAAGATTCGTTGTTTTTCGATCTACTTCGCTGCCAGTACAGGAAGGCAAGATCTGCTATCTTCAGTTTGTTTTGCTGCAAACTATGGTGTCTTTAATCTGCTTCACTGTCAATACAGGAAGGCAAGATATGCTATCTTCAGTCTGCTCCGCTGTCAGTACAGTAAGGCAAGGCTGGTGTCTTCGATCTGTTTCGCTGCCGGTACATGAAGGCATGATCTGCTATCTTCAGTCTGCTCCGCTGTCAATATAGGAAGGCAAGGCTAGTGTCTTCGATCTGCTTCGCTGCCAGTACAGGAAGGCAAGATTTGCTATCTTCAGTCTGCTCCGCTGTCAGTACAGGAAGGCAAGGCTGATGTCTTCAATCTGCTTCGTTGTCAGTACAGGAAGGCAAGATCTGCTATCTTCAGTCTACTTTACTGCAAACTATGGTGTCTTCGATCTGCTTCACTGTCAGTACAGGAAAGCAATATCTGCTATCTTCGATCTACTTCGCTGCCAATACAAGAAGACAAGATCTGCTATCTTCGATCTACTTCGCTGCCAATACAGGAAAACAAGATATGTTATCTTCAGTCTGCTCCGCTGTCAGTACAGGAAGGCAAGGCTGGTATCTTCGATCACTTCGCTGCCAGTACAGGAAGGCAAGATCTGCAACTTCATTGATTTGTTCTCTGGGGAACATGACCTGTATGTTCTATTTTATGAACCTAATTGTGCCTAGTGATTAGGATGACATGATCAGAATGAATCAACTGCTCCTAACTAGATGTATATAAATGACATTTGAATGAATGCAGAATGTCATGAAGATGATTCCTTAATGTTTGAGTTGTTATTCCTCGTTCGTCATCAAGGTTTCATTACCAACACGTCAGAATGCTATCTTGCTCGGCTGGTAACACTCATTTCTTACTTAATCGGATTACCCCCACTGTAATCTCTAGAGTTCTATCCGCTATAATCTTCAAGGTTAAGTCCACTATAATTTTAGGACACAATCTTCCTCCCACTCAGTGATTACTGCTTGTTTGTTTATTGAAGCTTTGTCACCGACACGATATCTTGTCATTTTGTTCCTCAATGTTTGGACAACAAAATCCGAAAGGATAGTCTGAATTTAGACTTTTCCTTCTTAGACATTTCAACATTTGAACTTGGTGTATTCTAAACAATAGTCATGTTTCAGGTTCCTATATCATTTAAAAACTTCTAGAGTAAATATGCAAAACTTCCATTGTGAAAGTATTATTAGTCCATTAATCATTATTCCAATGCAACATGCTTGCAAAAGGATCATAACCATGGATAAAAATAAAATTGATTTGGAAGCACAGCTCGAAATGAACAAATTATCAAGAATAAAAGAGGAATTGACTGAGAACATGTATCTTGAGAAAGAAGTGTTCCAAAAACAATAAATTCAATAAATAGTATGAAGGTTATGTGCCCCAGATATCGCAGCTTGAACTTCTTTGTACAAACTTTCTGAAGACCTTTCTGAGTTTGACATGTGTTTAGGAGATCTACTGGACTTTGTCGATGCCCCAAGATGTTGCCTACCCTTTCCTGTTGATTCAGGTATAGCAAGATCATCATATGCCCCGATCTGATCAAAATTTGAGCTGCTCTGATCACATCATGCCCCAATTTGATCCAAAATTTGAGCCGCCCTTTTAGGGTTTTCAACTCAAATCCCCTTTGGTCTCGAAGCGCCCTTTGCGGGTTTTTACCTTGGCCTCTCCTTTTTCTTTTTTTCTTTTTTTCTTTTCTCTTTTTCTTTCTTTTTTCTTCTTTTTCTTTATTTTTCTTTATTTTTCCTTTTTTTCTTTTTTCTCTATTTTTTATATTTTTTTATTGAATTTGAACTCATAGGATTAGGCATGTCCTTGTTATCCCTTCTGATCAAGATTGGCGCTTTTCCAGATAAGGCCTTTTACATAAGGTTCTTCCCAGCTTGGCATGAAGCTCTTTTTGTATGGGAAGGATCTTCTTCAATACCAAGTCCTTTTCATGGAATTCTCTAGGGCGAACTTTTTTATGAGCTCGTATTATTTGCTTTTGGCGCATTTGACCATGATTGATAACTTTGAATATTCCTCTTCAATTAGGATTGGATCCAAAAACTCAGAGAGAAAGAATCTCATCTTCAATAAGCAAAATTATGATAGGCCCAAGAGAACAGCATTGCCCCGGAAGAGTTTTTTTTTGCCTCCAATGCTCTGTTCACTTTGGGGCAACATAGTGTTGATTTTGAATAGCCCGTAAACTTTTGATGCCGTGCTGTTGTTTCGGTTACAATGTCGGTGCTTAACCCAGGCATGACCATACAAAGATATCTTTGAACTCTTAAAGTAACTCAATGAGGTCTTTCTTCGTTCCTTCGGTTATGCATGTTCTAATTTTTACTATTTTTCCCTTCTCCAAGGTCACAATCTCCATTGTCTCTTCATGAGGTAAAATTTGTTTCTCTTCCTGTTTTACCATCCACAACAAGTCCGGAAATAGGCTACAATATATGTCATCTTTAAAATCATGAGATCCCTCTAAACACATGTCTCGCTCAAAAGGAGATTCTGAGTCTGTAGCAGCGTCACTCATGTCGTTGATATTCAGGGACCTATTGTAGGTACAAAAATATATATATGAAATTATGTACAATATGATTATGAATGAATGCAATAATGATTTGGAAGGAATCTAAAAGAATGAAAGAATCAACAATAATTATTCGTAAAGAATAAAAGAATATTGACTCAAAAATGATCGCAAAGATGCATTTCATTAAAATAACGACGTTCAGATATAAGTCTATTTCACAAAAGAGTTCTTATTGTCTCTAGGCTAAAAACAACAAGTTTGTTTTGAATATTACTCTAAGTAGGCTCTAAATATTATAGGGATTTCTTCTGCAGTCCAACTATTTAGAACACTCCCGGGTTTATAAAGGCGGATATCTAACAAGGTCCCCTTTCAATTGTCTTCATGTACGACACTTATGTGAAAGCTTCCCAACACTTCTTCCTACATCGCATTCACCCCATTATGACTGGGTAGTGGATTTTCTACACTGGATGGATCATCAAATTTGACAACACCCATACTGATAAGCCTTTCAACCACTTTTTTAAAGGCAATGCAATTTTCTATGGAATGCCCCGTAATTCCCACATGATAATCACAGTGTGCATTCGCGTCGTACCATTTGGGGTACGAAGGTTGTGAGGGTTTTGAGTAGAAAGGGGCAACAACATGCGCATCGAATAAGCTTTGATATAGCTCATTATACGACATCGGAATTGGCGTGAACTGAAGCTTCTCAGTATTTTGTCTTGTTCCGGATTCTTGTCTTGATGAAACTTGTTGGTTAGCGACCATTTTTCTTGGTTGATTCATCGTAATCGATTTTGAATAACCCTTGTTATATGTACTCGTGTTGTTCACCTCATTTTTCTTTTTCTTCCAGGTTGACCTTTTGTTATTCTCCTCAGCATCAATCTTTCCGCTCCTTATGGCACTTTCGATCATCTCACCATTCATGACTATGTCAGAAAAACTTTTTGTGGCACTTCCTAACATATGTGTGACGAACGGAGCTTTCAGTGTATTCATAAAGAGCACTGTCATTTCTCTTTCTAGGAGTGGTGGCTGAACTTGGATGGCAATCTCCCTCAACCTTTGTGCGTATTGCCTAAAACTTTCATTCGGTTTCTTTTCCAAATTTTGTAGGGTGATTCTATCAGGGACCATATCTGCCACATGACAGTACTGCTTTATAAATATTTGTGCTAAATCCCTCCAAGAACTAATCTGAGCATGGCTCAATTGATTGTACCACTTAGACGCTGCCCCTGTGAGGCTATCTTGAAAGCAGTGTATGAGTAGTTGATCATTATTAATATATCCAGTCATACGCCTACAGAACATGGTGATATGAGCTTCAGGGCAACTGGTCCCGTTGTATTTCTCGAATTTCGGCATTTTGAACTTGTGGGGGAGTACCAAATCCGGGACCAAACTCAAATCTTTAGTATCAATCCCCTGATAATTCTCCATACTTTCTATAGCCCTGAACTTTTCTTCGAGCCATTTACATTATTCCTCCAGTTGTTTTGGCAATTATTCATTTGTTTTCTCTTTTTCAGCCATTTCATCGAAATCGGGGACGATGAGATTGGTAGGGTTCTCTCCTGGGTTAGAACCTATTCTGGTTTGGAAGTTTATTGGCATTGAGGTGCCAGTTTGAAACTGCTGAGGTCTGATTGTAACGGAGGATTTGTGTGGGTACATCTCAGCTTAAGTTTGCACATGCGGAGGGGTAAACCCTAGAGGGTAGAGGGGTCCATCATTATTTCCTTCTTTAGCATTAACCACAGGGTCCTTTCCCTTGTCGTTTCCCCCGGCCAACAGCTGCGTTAACCGAGCCATCATGTTATTCTGGGACTCTAGCATCTTTTCTGTTATATCTTGCTAAATTTTTTCTAGCCGCTCTTGCATTTGGTCTTGCATCTCTTTTTGGAGCTGTTCGAGCCTTTCCATTCTTTGATCCATGTTTTTCGATTTTGCCCAAGTATCGTAAGGGTGTTGGTTTTCCAGGTTAACTGAAATAATTTTATTCAATTAGGGTCTTTTAATGGTCGTTAATGCATATGTTGTCATGTAATGCAAATGCATGAAATAAATGCAAAAAGAGACGTTGATTCTTGGTTCAATTCTATTAGAACAACTTTAGAAAACAAATCTCTTTACATAAAGCGGATATATATATGGCTTTACCCTCATAGGCGGAGACATTCAATCCCCTTCTTCATTCGAGCGTTAAGATAAATCTCACGAACTCTTCAAAAGGGACGTCTCTTCTATCTTCTTTTTGCTTGATCCGGGCCGTGACTCGTTACTCACTCATCCTTGTGATGCTTATTGGCTTCTCTTTAAGAAAGTTCAGCGACTCTCGAATAATCTTTGTCATCTTGAATCCTCGGGCAATGGAGCAATAGTCGTGTAGTCATCCATTAAACTATCACGTTTTCTTGGACCATATTTGGACAACCGTATTATCATTCACTTTATCAAGAACCCTATTTTCTTATGACAAGCTCTCTATTTAACAACTGAACGTGAATCAACACCTCTTTTTTTATGATGAAAATGCAATGCAATCATAACAAAAAAGAAAACAAGTTAATACAAAGCAAAAGCAAGCAAGAATAAATAGAACACCTATTCGGGTGACTACTAGGGGTTTGAAGTGGTTCTACCTAGGGTGGGCTCTTAAGGTCTTCTACATGTGGTTTGGTTCTAAAGCAAAGGTACCCGAACCAACAGATTCCTCGATTCTTACCCATTATAGGCTCATATGGACCGAGTTCGGTTCAGGGGAATACATTTCCCTATTGCTTCACGGAGATGAAAATCTCACGAAGACATAAGTACAGATGTATCCCGAAAGCGATCCACTATCCTACACGGAGGTGAAAACCTCACGAAGGAGTAGCTTCTCACTCCCACTTAAAAAGGTGTGACCAAAGGTCATGCAATGCAATGTCTAGAAAGATACCAAAAAATTAAAATACAAAACATGATGAAAACTATAATTCAAAACAAATGAAATGCAATGAGAGGACCATAAATTTAAACCATATTATCAACTTTTGACAAAAAGACAAGAAATAATCAACTCGTGGCTTGACTATCTTATTTTGGGTCCCCAGCGGAGTCGCCAAGTTGTTGACACCATTTTTTTGATAAAACGAGGTCGACCTGGATTTTGAAAACGAAAATTAAAATGGGAGTCGCCACTGATCCTTTTTGATGAGGTGTGATCGGATCACCTCGAAAAGTGGTTGTTTTCAATAAATGATTTGATCTTATTAAAACTACGATTTTGGTTTACGAAATTCAGAAAAAACAGATTCGGGAGTCGGTTAAGTACGAGGAAGGATTAGCACCCTCGTAACGCCCAAAAAATTGGTACCTAGTTGATTAGTTAATGTCTTGATGTCGAGAATTGAAAACTTTGAAGAATTTTAAAAATACGATCCTTATATTAAAATGTTGAAAATTTTTGGGAAAAGAAGCATATTTCACGTTAATCGAGAAAAAAACATCATATCCAGTAAGTTAGGACACAATGTCTCGAATTCTCGATACGCGAATGAATGTCAAAATTTACTTATTTCAAAGATATTTAGCTATCTCGGAAAAAATGGGATCACGACCAGTAAGTTAGGACACGATTTTTTTAATTCCCGAGATCGTTTAAAACTTGAGTTTGAAAATATTCACGTATTTAGATTTATTGTGAAAATCAAAACTCAGTAAGTTAGGGCGCAACTTTCTCAAATCTAAATGTAAAATATTGCCTTTATTATTTTTTTTTAGAAAAAATCCTCATCTCGGGAAAACAACGTGTCATATCCAATGCGTTAGGACACAGCGTATTGAATTCCCAATAATGAGTTTTTTATTATATATATTTTTAAAAGAGTAATCTCGATTATTTAGATTTAACGAAGAAAATCAGAACCCAATACGTTAGGGCTCGATTATCTCAAAGATCCCAAATATCAAGTATTACTTATATTTTTAAAATTTCTTTTTTATTTTTGAATCAGGTAAAATTGACGTAATGGAATGACAATTATGATGATGTAAGCAAAATAATACAAGCAAGGGCTACAAAATAAAATAAAGACAAAGACAAACTAATATAGTACACAATCGCAAGCATATAAGCAATAAAATTAAAACATTCTTTCAAAACAAATAATGAAAATGTAAATAATGAAATAAACAAAGAAAATGTATAAAACTATAAAAATATAAAAGATATATATATGTGTATATACATAAAATTATGGAAATATGAAAATATATGTATGTACATATTTTAAAATTATTATATAAAATATATATATAAGTAAGCATATACATATATACCTATGTAACTATCATAAAATATAAAAAGTATATATATAGGTGTATATATATGAATCATAAAATATAAAGAAAAATATATAAAATACATATTTAAAAATATGAAGAATATATAAGTATATATATATTTATGAAAATAAAATACATATATAGACATGTATATAGATATGTATAAAATTATGAAATATAAAAATATATATAGGTACGTATATGTATAAATAGATAGATTATAAAATATGCATATTATATATATTATATAAAACACATGTATGTATATATAATGAAAATTTCAAATTTAAAAATATAAATGAGCAAATAACAATAACAATAATTAATAATAACAGTAATAATATGAAATTTATTAAGAAAGTAAACAAATAACCAAAAGGACTAAATTAAACTTTAAAATGAAAGTCGGGGTTTAAATCTACAAATATATAAGGGGAAAGGACTATTCTGAACACGCGCGAGACATGGAGGGTCTAAAAAGGAATTTGCCCTTCTCCTTTAAAACGACGTGGTTTCAGAAGGGACTAAATTAAAAAACGAAAAAAATCGTAGGGAAAAATTAAAAAAAAACTAAAAGACTTGATTATAAAACCATTAAAAAGCGGAAGGGCTAAAAGTGCAATTAGCCCATCCCTTGAAAACACGCGAATCCCCCTGGAGCCGGTTAGGTCGGCCAACGGGTCAGGTCAAAACGGCGCCGTTTTGGTGCTTGAAAAGGCTACCCAAAACGACATCGTTTTGGAAGCCTATTTAAGCTAAAATTTTTTCAAAAATTTCATTCTATAATTTTTTCAAAAATTTCATTCTTCCCACTTTTTAGAAAAAAAAAATTCAAAAAACACTCTCCCCCACTCCAGAAATCGGCCAAGGTCCGGCCAAGGAATCGGTCGTCGGCCGCCGGTCATCGGTGCCACCATACACGGCGGCCGGAAAGCTAAAAAGCCTCCATTTTTCTTCCGACGCACTTCTTGGGGCCTCCGAACACTCCGGTGACGGCGAATAGAGGTAAACTCCTCCCTTTTCTTATTATTTTGAAATTAAAAAAAAAAGAAAATAAAAGCCAAAAAACCACCTTAAAAACTTCTGCTTTTTATTTCTTTTTTTAATTTTTTCTTTTTTCCAAAATCTCCCCTTTACAGATGCAAAGATCGGTCTCTTTAAAACCGATTTCCCCCTTTACAATCGGTTTTGAATCGGTTTTTATACCGAAAATAAAAAAACAAAATCCTATCCCCCCCTTTGTGCTGCGGTTTGCTTTCTTTTATTGTTTGCAGGTAACTGATGTTGATGGAGCAGGTGGGCGACGGTGACAGGCGGCGACAATGTCAGAGGGCAGGGCAAGTGGACGTGCGGCGCTAGGCTAGGGTTTCAGAAAACTGAAGCCCTAGTTTGACTATTGGGAATTTGGGTATTGGGCCTGATTGGGCTTGGGTTTGGGTTGTAATTGGGTTCTGGGTTTTGGGTATTGGGTTTGTAATTGGGCCCCGAGTCAAAAATTGGGCCCTACAATTAAAATGGAAAGAAAGTATAAAAAAGTTTATATAAACTCTAATTTATATATATAATAATTAAATATATAAAAATTTAGAAAAATATATAAAATCCAAATTGCATAAAATTATATATACAAGAAGATGAATATGATGAAGATGGGTTAAAGCATTAAAAGGATACCTCAATATAAGTTGGTCAAGTTTGAAATTCTGTAATGTTTTCACTTTAGTAGAACTATTCATGGCCTGGTTCGAAGGCTCGCACGAAAAATAAGAGAGTTTGGGTAAAAATATAGGCCCAAAAAATGGGCTAGAATAAAAAAATAAGGTCTATTTAGAGAAAAGGTCGAGCCTCAGGTAAGACTTTTTTTGCCCAAGCCTTGCCTGGTCGAGCCCGAATTTGTAAAAAAAATGTTGTTTTCTTTTGTTGTTTTTTACTATTTTGTTGCTATTTTCTTGTTGTTTTCTCACTATTTTGCTACAATTTCATTATTATGTTGTTACTATTTTATTGTTACTATTTGGATATTGTATAACTCTTATTTTATTGTTAATTTTGTTACTATTTTAGAGGTATTTGCTAGTTAAGTTGCACATATCTTTATGTTGTTTAAATATATATATTTTTAAATTTATTTTCAATTTGTTAGGAAACATTTATTTTAATATTTTTAATATTTTTGATGTACTATAATTTTTTTAAATAGTATAAAAATTAAGACAGACAGACTAAATCAAGTTTAAGTTTTAACATTTTTATCCGAATCGGATTTGGACAAAATTTTGTTGGAAACATTAAAAAAATTATTTTACACATGATTAATAAAATTAAAATGACTTCAATAAAATTAAAAGCTGAGAATAATCAACACCCTAAGCATCATTTGAATTTTGAAGCTTTGTCTTAATTTTATCAAGATGCATTCAATTAATAATAATTATTATTAATTGTTCCATGAGGAAAATAAATTAATTAATTTCAACAACGCCTTAAACATGGTGTATAATTTATATTAGAGGAAATAGCAGAAATTCTACAAAAGGCGAAGCTAACATTGGACGTTTGCAAAAGTCTAGAATGTTGAACGGTAGACGACTTATTTTAGCACGAAGTAGCGGGTAAAACTACTCCCACTAATTCCGTCCATTCAACTCTAGGCCATAGCTGGTGACCCTTCTACTATTTTATTTTAGGCTAAATTCCATAATAAGACACTCAATTTTTAGTAAATTATAAAAACTTTTATTTTCAATATTAACATTATCATGCATTTCTGTTTCGGTTGTCCTTCGATAAATCATTAACAAAGAATCATATTTTAATCCACTTAATTTTTAATATTTACACATTTTATTAAATTTGGCACAGATATAATGAATCACTAACACACTAACCCAAGTATTATATGTAGTTTATATTTAATTTAAAGTTGTAGATAAAGTTAAAACTTTTGATATTTCATATTTGAGTTTAATCACATATGTTTAGATTTTATTCTTAATTTAAATATTATTACGTGTAAATATATCCAAATATATTTTGACTTTCAATTTATATTTATTTGATTTTAGTTATAATTATTTAGAAATGTTTTTCTTTTTGTAGTTTTAAAGTGGTTAAGAAAAGGATGGAGTTAATATTTTGAAAAGATTATTTAGTTTTACATGATAATGAAATAAATTTACGACCAACTAATTAATTTGAAGAAGTTATAAATATTATTGATGGGTAAAATGAAAATGGGAAATGGCTGTATAGTTTTAACGTTTCTTCAATTTCTAATACATAAAATAAATTTATTTTAAGACAATCAATTTAAATTATACTAAAATGGATTTTTCAAAATTTTGATGTTGACAGCTGAAATATCTCATTTTGATAGTAAATCAGAACAAAAATTCTAGTTACTATTTTGGTATAAATTCCTATCAATATCGGTGCATTTTAGTCCATTTCAACTTGTACTAGTGCATATTGACCCGTATCAATTTGTACAAGATTTTAATATTTTATTATTATATTTAAAAATAAAATATAACCATTTAAGTAATTTATTAAACATAATTAATACTTTTAAAATTAATATTTTCATATAAATATATTTAAATGTATGTAATTGAGATATAATTACCTATGTATAACATATATGAAAATATTTAAAAATATTAATAAACTCAAAATGGTACACCAAAACATATTAGTATTGATATATTTATTATTATATTTAAAATAAAATATAATCACTTATTTCCATATAAATATATTTACTTATATATAAATATATATTTAAAATTTAAACTCAAAATAAAAGTGATTAGTATGATAGTATGTTGGTAAAGACTAGACCTGTCCATGGGTCGGGCGGCCCGGCCCGACGGTCCGCCCGAAATATGGGAGGGTTCGGGTAAAAATATAGGCCCAAAATATGGGCTTGGGCAAAAAAACGAGACCTGTTTAAAAAACGGGCCGGGCCACAGGCACCACTTTTTGGCCCGGCCCGGCCCGAATATAATAAATATATATTTTTTATTTTTATTTTTTAATTTTAAAATACTTTTAAAATAAACTTTTTTTTATTTTTTTATTTTTAAAATAATTTTTAATGTTTATTTTAAAAATGGGCCGGGCCGGGCTGAGCTCAGGATTATGATATTTTTTTCGGGCTGGGCCTGGGCAAAATTTTATGCCCATATTTCGAGCCCGGCCTGACCCATGGACAGGTCTAGTAAAGACCCCTGTTGGTGACTAAACTAAACAATGTGATTTGATTGATTTATTTAAAAAGAAAAAAGAAAGTGGGAGTGCTAATAGTTTATAGATTTGTGCACTTCTTTCAATTGGTATTTGGCTTTTCCACGAAGAAGAGATATTATATTTTGAAGCAAGTATCCAAAGAAATTGATAACTAATCAAATTGCTTTCTTACGAGTGCTATCATATTTCAAATACTTCAACCTTTTACTAGATATCTGGATCATATCCCCAAGACCCATTTATTGGGGAACCTTCAATGTTGAAAGCGAAATTTCTTGTTAAATGATTATAACTTTTTATATTTGTTGTCCATACCTACGGTTTGTGGGTTTTTAATTTCTCATAAATTTTATGCCTTCAATTATCCTGACAAATACTAATGAAGTATCATAGTTTTTGGTAGTGATAAATAAGATGTTAATACTAGTAAGTTATTTTAGTTTGATTTGAAAAAAAATTAAATTTAAATACGTAATTATCGAGTTAAATTTGAGTTTGATAATACTTAGACTCGAGTGGCTCATGAGCCTTATCAAGCTTTTCATATTTTTTATACTATTAAATTATATTTTTGCTCTAAATATATATATATATATATTATTAACCTTAAACTTCATTATTGAGCCAAGCTCGAGCTTAAAAATAGATGTTTGATCGAGCTTGAGCTGAGTATCGCGCTTCGGATTTCGAGTTGAGCTTGAGCTTGACTGTGTTCGGGCTTGACTCGGCTCAATTACACTTCTAGTCTTGCGATTTCAACACCCCTAAGTTTTGAGGTCTCATAGTTTTTTTTCTAATTTCTTGAATTTACTTTAATTCATTTAGTTTAGACTTAATAAATTTATTCAATAATTATATCAAATATATGAGAAAAGTTAATTAACTGTTATAAAATAAAAGACAGAGAGTAAAGAATAAAGAAAATAGGAAAGCAAAAGAGAGAGCATATTTCTATTGATCAATGGGGATATTTATAAAGCTTCTCCAAAGTCTCTATTCATAGGCATAAGGAGTATAAATAAAGTAGCAATCTACTTTTAATCACTATTAGAATTTAAAGTACATCAAAACTTATCTTGATCTTGAGGGGCATTCACTTAATAAGATATTCATAACACTCATTCTTGGATGTCCATTGGGAGATAATGTGCCTCATTAAAACCTTACTAATATAAAAACCCTATGGAAAAAAAGTTCTTAGTGAAGTAAAAAGAGTACACATATCTATAATATACATAATATGTTGCCTCATTAAAAACCTTACAAAAAAAACCTCGATTAAGGGAAAAAGAGTACAACGCGTATTTACTCCCCTCATGAAAACATCACATACTTTCTCATATTCTATGTTTTCAATCTTGAATACTAGCTTTTCAAATGACTATTTGAATGTATTTGCTAAGCATTTATATCACTATTCTTTTGAAAGTCTAAAGATTAGCAAGGGTTCCCTCGTTGTGATGAAAGGGTAGAGAAAGACTGCCAAGTTATATCTGTAGCAAGGTTCAACTGTTACTGGTGATGCAGTCGTCGCTTTCTCTTCCTTGTCAGATGATGATGTTACTAGACTTTGACATAGGCATCTAGCGCATATGAGTGAGAACGACATGGTAGAATTGAGCAAAAGAGGACTTCTTGATGGACAAGACATAAGTAAACTGAAGTTCTGTGCACACTGCGTTTTTGGGAAGCAAAAGAGAGTTTTCACCTGAGGAATCCATAACACGAAAGGAATGATGGATTATATTCATTCTAATCTTTGGGACCATCTAGAGTGTCTTCGAGGGGTGGAGCTAATTATATGCTGGCAATCATTGACAAATTTTTTAGAAAATTTTAGGTATTCTTCTTAAAGCAGAAAAGTGATATGTTGCCCACGTTTAAGAATTGAAAGACTATGATCGAGAAGCAGACAAGAAAATAGATAAATCACCTCCGAATAAATTATGGTTTGGAATTCTATTCTGATGAGTTTAATGAATTCTGCAAATAAGAAGGGATCATGAGACACTTAACAGTTCGCCATACTCCAGAAAAAAACGATGTTGCAGAACGAATGAATATAACAATCATGGAAAAGGTTCGATGCATGTTGTCGAATGTTCGCCTCTACAACGTGTTTTTAATTAACTAATCTTAGTCCATTACCATTGAGAAAAAGACTCCACAAGAAGTATGGTCTGCTACTCCTGCTGATTATTCTTATTTGAAGATTTTTGGGTGTCTCGCGTATGCTCATGTTAATAATGGGAAATTGGAACCTCGATCTATTAAATGTGTTTTTCTTGGTTATAAGGCTGGTGTTAAAGGGTATAAGTTATGATGTCCTGAAACGAGGAAAGTTGTAATTAGTAGAGATGCTATTTTTGATGAAATTGCTATGTTGCCTAACTCTTAAAGACTCTTTCAATAAAGACCAGCAAAGTTCAAACACACATGTGAAACATGTGGAGCTTCAAATTGATCCAAGATGTACAACAAAGTCTACTTCTCAAGTTAAAACATAAACTCAGAGTAGAGTTGCTTTTTCACCATATTCAGCACCACAATATATGTTGATTCAAGGAAGTGGTTGTTTGCCATGCAATAAGAGATGAAATCGCTCCATAAGAATAGAATATGGAACCTAGTGAAGCTTTCTAAGGGTAAAAAAGTTGTTCGTTGTAAATAGGTGTTCAAGAAGAAATAAAGGACTCCAATAGTTGAAGAACCCAGATATAAAGCAAGGCTGGTTGCAAAAGGTTACAGTCAGATTCCAGATGTAGACTTCATAGATGTGGTTTCTCTAGTTGTGAAACATAGTTCGATTTGAGCCTTGCTTGATATTGTGGCCATGTATGATTTGGAGCTTGAGCAGTTAGATGTAAAAATAACATTCTTACATGAAAAAATTAAAGAAGATATTTAAATGCAATGAACAGAGGGTTTTATAGTCTCAGAAAAAGAGGGCTATGTTTGATTGCTGAAAAAGTCCATTTATGGCCTGAAACAGTCACCAAGGCAATGGTAAAAAAGGTTTGATTCATTTATGACTACTCATGATTTCAAAAGAAGCAGTTTTGAAAGTTGTGTTTATTTTAAGAAAAACAGTAATGGTTCTTTTGTATATCTACTCCTTTATATTTATGACATGTTGATAGCAGCCAAAGATAAATGAAAGATAAGAAAGGTTAAAGCCCAAGTTAATGAAGAATTTTAGATGAAAGATTTAGGAGTAGCAAAGAAGATACTTGGGATGGATATTCTCAGAGATAGAAAAACATGTAAATTGTACCTAATAGAGAAAGGGTACATTGAGAAAGTTTTTTGCAGGTTCAATATGTAGAGTGCCAAGCCTGTTAATACTCTATTAGCAACCCACTTTAGGCTTTCATCGGCTTTGTCTCTACAATCAGATGATGAGATTAACTATATATCACGTGTTCCATATTCTAGTGCAGTGGGATCTCTCATGTTTGCTCATGTCCAAATTTATCATATGCAGTTAGGGCAGTTAGTAGATACATGGCGAATCCTGGTAAAGAACACTGGAAAATAGTTCAATAGATTTTCAGATACTTACGATGTACTACTGATGTCTGCTTACAGTTTGGAAGAACTAGAGATGGATTCATTGGATATGTTGATTATAATTTTGCTGGAGACCTTGATAAAAAAAGATCTCTCATAAGGTATGTCTTTACTATTGGAGGTTGCTCAATAAGTTGGAAAGTCACTTTGCATACTACAGTTGTTTTGTCAACTACTAAAGCTGAGTACATGACGATTACTGAGGCTTGTAAAAAAGCTATTTGGTTAAAAGGACTCTTTAGTGAACTCAGTAAAGACCTTCAGATTAATATAGTTTTTTGTGATAGCTTCCTTATGAAAGATCAAATGTTTCATGAGAGAACAAAGCACATTGATGTTCAATATCATTTTGTGCGTGATATTTTGCTCGTAGAGAAATTGTTGTGAGCAAAGTTAGTAATTATGAAAATCCTACAGATATGATGACTAAGTTACTTCCTATAACCATGTTTGAATATTGCTTGGACTTGATTGGTGTTCATTGTTGAAGAACACTCCTTAAGGGGTTTTGTGGAAGAGGTGGAGAACTTGTTCATTGAGAGTTTGTGGTGAATAACTTTTTCGTTGAGAATTTGTATCAAGGTGGAGAATTTTAGAGTTGAGTGACTCGAATCCTTGTTAAAATAAAATATAGTGGTAAAATAAAATAAAAATAAAATCCATATAGAACTATTCTTCTTTTATTTTACATTGATTAGAATAAGGTTTTTCAACCTATAAATAGATCTAGTTTAAACTCCTCTTGAATCATTCGAATATGACATTAGGAAATTTTCTTCTCTTCTGTCCGTGGTTTTTCCCGAAAGGATTTTTCACATAAAATTTGTGTGCTTTATTTTTATTTTTCTTATTGTTCTGTGATCGTTCTATACTGTCATTATCGATGTTAGTTAGACAAATATCAATAGAAAAGAAGAAATGGAACTAATCTTCAAGTTTAGATAAGAACCAAGATTGAATTAAGGAAAAAAAATGCATGTTCATGAAACGCTGCTTGTTTGTATGCACATCCACATTGAAGGGCAATAAAATTGAGTTTCTTATGTCGAAACCATCCAAAAGTTAATGGTGGAGCCTGTTATTATTAGAATATAGCTAATTAAACAACCAAGACAATTTCACATGAGAATCTAATTTCATCTAGTTTATGTATACTGCCAAAAAAGTTACTTATATGTGAAATGGTAGTTTCATCGAAATACTAAATGGTAATCGAATTTATAAGTTTACACAGTTTAGTGTATGTCTTTGAATGTGTCATTGATTACATTATTTATTGAAAGTTAATGATTAATTCTATTTATTATTTGCAATATGAAAGTTGAGTGACCCGAATCCCGTTTGATCCGGCCTGAAAAGTTCGAGATGCAACTTACTTGTTAAAGAAATAAAATAGAGAGGCAAAATTCGAGATCTGTGGGGGTAAAGGTTTAGGGTCGAACATCCACCACTAATCTTGATCGGGGGTGTGGGTCAGAGCCCCTACGGTACGAGCTTTATCGAACAAGTTAAATTCATATAGGACTATACTTTTTCTATTAGATGTTGATTAAGAAAAAAAAACAAAGGTTGTTTAACCCTTAAAAATTGCGCATAGCCAGAAACTTCTTGTATTCTTATTTTTTAACATTAGTGAATTTCTCCTCATCTACCTGTGGTTTTTCCCGATAAGGGTTTTCCACGTAAAATATTCGTGTTCTTATTTTTCTTTCCTATTACTTTGCAATAATTTCTACTGCCATTATCGACATATAGTATAACACGGACCAAATATCGGTTCTACTCCAGCCAAATCAAATGGTCCTACTTAGGCTCATGCCAGAAAGGTGTTGGGCAAAAGGAACCAAAATATATGTATCTATTGTTATAAACATATAAAAAGTGAAGGCATCACATATTTGAAGCAACTTTTAGCTGGAGTTTTGGGTAAAGTCAGGAATTGTTCTAAGGTCCATTTGGATGTGCAATGTCAAATGAAATAATTACTTGATTACATCAAATACAATCAGTTCAAACAGAGAAGAAAATACAGTTTTAGAAGCTGGAAAGGGCAACTTGTGAGATTTGCCAAGCTGACAAGCTGAACAAACAGAGACAACTTTATTCTTCTGAAAAGAAATATTACAAGTTTGAATAACATTTTGAAGCAATCTTTGACAAGGATATCCCAACCTTTTATGCTATAAATCAGCATCAGTACTGAAAGAGAACTCAACATTGTTCAACGATCTCATAGGGAGGCTACTGAAAGCACTTCTAGCAGCAAAGTGTTGTTGACAATCAGCTACAAATCTGTACAACCCTTTATGAATGTGCCCCATTAATAAAGTTTCCTTTGTCTATAAATCCTTCACAAAGCAATGGAATGGATAAAATTCAAAGAAAACATTGCTATCTTTTGCAAACTGAACAATTGACAAAAAATTTTTACACTGATTAAGAACATGAAGAACATGCTTGAGATGGATAGCTCTATTTCCAGACATAAGAGTTGAAAAACCTACATGATCAATAGGTAAACTAGCACCATTTCCCATAGTTAATCGACCAGTACTTGTATAAACTGCAGCATCAGTCAGATTGGAGATATCACTAGTTACATAATGAGTAGCTCCAGAATCTAGATACCAGACTTGTCCAGCACAAGCACCAGGACTTGCAACAACAATGTTACCTTCTGATTTTGAAGGAAATATTGTCTGAACCTGAGGCGAGGCACAACACTGATAATATGTTGGTTGAGAATGAAGGCATCCTCCACAAGACTGAGACACTTGCCTATCACCATGAAACTGATGACAGTTAGCATCCATTTGGAAAACTAACCCTGCATCTCCTAAAAAGTCTCATCAAAACGATAGTAGCACTTTTGCACCACATGACCAATATGTCTATAGAGTTGACATTGAGGACGATTATTAGAAAACTATTCTCTTGATCCTTATCCTCGAAAGAAACCTCTTTTACCTCTTAATTTGCCACCTCTATTAAAAACAGAACTAGAATCTTTAAACTGATCAAAACCACCTTCCCTCTTTTGAACTACATTGGCTTGCATAAGAAGGTTAGCTACAAAATCAAGTTTCCTGGACTCACAATTTACCAGCAACTCATCAAGGAAATCAAGTGAAACACTAGTAGTAGAAGCAACTGCTCGAACTAACTCATATTCTACTAGAGGACCAACAAGAATAATACTGACCTGTTCTTGATCAGAACACCATTACCAGCTGCAGCCAACACATCACACATCTACTTTATCTTAGACATGTAATCTTTAATAGACAATTGCTCCTTTTGAAAGTATAGCTTATGTTTTAAGCTAAATAGCTTAAAACTGGATCTAGTTGCAAACCTTCTCTCTACTGTTAGCCAAATATCCATACTCGTAGTAGCTCTTGTTAGATGCACAAGAATATCATCACATATAGCAGATAGTAACCATGAAGCCAAGAGTTTATCTTGTTGTTTATGAAGCAAGAACTCTGGATTGTCCATAAGAACACCATCTGGACCTATTGTATACTGAGAAATATCAAAGGAAGGACCCAACACATACCTTTTCAACCCATAACCTTCAATAATGAGCATAATCTAATGTTTCTATAAGAGAAAATTCTTCTCATTAAGCTTAACAGTATCATGCTTGGGGAACTGTTGAATCCGATTGTTTAATCCACTTAAACTAGGCATACTTGGTGACACAGGGAACCTTTCTTGCATTCATGTATCTATAGATGAATGACCATTCCCAAACACTACCTCTGGAACCATGAATGCCTAACCTTCAAAGCTACGAAAACCAAAAAATAAACTAGCACTGATACCATGAACAGATTAACAGTAATACCATAAACAAAAATTGAAGAAGAAATCAGTTTACTCACTTTATTAATTGAGTAAAACTTCAACAATACAAGGCTTCCATCCTCATATTTATACAATGAAATGAACTGAGCTAACAACTAACCTTAACCAACTTTAACTGCTAACAACTTCTTTAACTAACAACTAACTTCAACTGACTTAACTTTCCTTAATACAAAATAATCAATCCTTAAGATTGGTTTAAAGACTTCAGCCAAAGGACAATCAATTTCCATCATAGTGTGAGAATTGCGTACAAGTTGTTTGCTCCAAACCTATAATAGTGTTGGTTACTCAACTTTAAAAAATTACAAAATGGTCATCGAACTATTCGATAGTTTTGATTTAAGTAATTTGATTATTAAAATCATTGTTCTATGGCCTTCTCTTTTCACACCGCCTGTACCAATTAAAAGCTCTCTTTCTCATTCTCTTTTACAGTTCAGTTTTCTTCTCCTATCTCTGATATGACCGTCCGATTGACTTGGATCTAAAGTATATCCTTCTACTTGTTGATGGGTACTGACCCACTGTATTGATTGTTGAATTGTCACTTGAAGTTGTCTAGTTTGACACATTTTTTTTAAATCTTGACAGCTCAGTGATTTAAATGAATATTTTCAAACAGTTCAGTGATTATTTTATAACTTTTTGAAGTTTAGTGACTAAAACGTAAACTTACTAATAATTTAGTAACCTTGGATATAGTTTACTCCTCAAAAAATTTAAGCATTTACTCATTTTGTGTCTGTTCTTTTAATTGTTTTGAACGTTTCAAACGGATTAGTGAAGTTGGGAAGTAAATTCCTCCCCGAAACAACCTAATTTATCATGTTAAAGTCTAAGCCTGTAAAAATTGAAAACATAAAATCACATGCTTTATAGTTAATGTTTAAGAAAATATTTGGATTCAATCAGGATAAATAAAATGACACTAGATTAACCTACGATTAAGGATTTTTTTTTTTAATTTGATTGATAGTGATGTGCTTAGAGTCCAAGGGTAGGTAATAAATTGAAACACTGGGAACCGCGTTCCGATTTATTTTTCATTTTTTAATTGTTTAATTGCTGAGATTCTTTGTTTCAACGACTTCGTTCATCCTTCCTATTAACAAAGGAAGTGGCGCAGCCTTCCTTTGAAACTTTTACACAGATTTCCATTTCCATTCCTTACTTTGACTTTCTCTCCCCTTCTATCTTCTTCAATATTTATTCAGTCCATCTCTTTGTATTGCATTTTTTTCCTTTAAACCTGTTGCTTTTCTCTGTAATTCTTTTTCCGAAAGGGTTTTGTTCTTCGTTTCTGCAACTCAAATCGGTCGTCTTCTGATTCCATGGCAGATAAACTAAGGTATCAATAAGATCCTTTGTTTTTTTTCTTTTTCCTTTTACTTTCAACTCTGTTTAGTTTCTGGGTCTTAATAGATTTTGGAAGATAACAGGAAAAGAGAAGTGTAGTGATAAATTGAAGTTTCTTCAGATTTTCCCTCTTTTTTGTTTTGTGTGATTAAAGGGGCGAAAGCAAAAAAAATTTGAAAGATCAAAATATAATTTTACTATTCTATTAACTTAATACTTTTTCAATTTTAAGGGACTAAATCTGGAAGTATACCAATTTTTGGGATAAAGGACCCTGCATCTATAATTGAGCCTTATAGCTTTCATAAATTTTGTTGATTGATGCTTTAAAATTTAAAGGTTTACATATAAAAGTAAAATTAAGTTGATAAGTTTTATTTGCTTAATTTCATCAATGAAATTTTTTAGTAATCTAACGATTTACGACAGTTGATTCGAGCCTGCCGATCCAAACTCATTTTATCCAATTACTGAACCGATTGAACTCTAGATACACTTCAATGTAAACCTGCAATTAATACTGAAAATAATAATTTTATTTAAAAAAACTTTAATTTCGATTTTATTTTAATATTTCAATTATAATTTACTATATCTACGCATTAAATTGTTTCGATATTTTATTAAAATTAATTGTTTCGATTCAATAATAATCGGATTCCATTCATATTGTTGAACTGTTAGATATATATATATATATATATAATAGTCGTTCCTTTAATAATTTCCCAATATTAATTTCTTTAGAATAATTAATTAATTTCTCAATACATGTTCAAATGTGAAACCCTGAAAGTTCCTGTATTGTTGTTTACAACTGGGTTTGAACGCCAATTCAGGACATTGCCATTTTTGACTTTCGGTGATGTAGAACCTTTTATAAATGTTGACACGTTTTCAATCATAATCGCTTTCTTTTCTCATTTTCTACCCTCTTCCATGACTATCATCTCATATTTTTCTAGAAAATTTTAAAATAATTTCTCTTAGACGTCGGGTTATTTGCTAATGTTTAAATGTTGTCCAAAGTTTAAGAGAGTTTGGAAAAAGATATTAGACCTAAAAATAAGTTTAGGTAAAAATTAATCTCATTTAAAATATAAAATAAGTTCTGGCTTTAACATTTAAGATCCAAGCTCAACTTGACTTATTTTAAAGTTTATAATATTTTATATTATATTATTTTTATATATTATGTAATTTATAACATATTAAAATATTAATCTACACCAAATATATAATATTACTCTAATGTAAACATTAAAATAATGTTACAATGATTATATAAAATTTCAATAAATATAAAATATAAAATTATTAAATATAAAATAATACAATATAAATATTTTTAAAAAATTAAAAATAATATGAGCGAGCCTAAAATAAGATTGAGTTAATTTTTGTAAATATGATGAATTTGATTGTGAGCAAAATTTTAAACTCATATTTCAGGTTGGATCGAGTTTGGACAAGTATAAAGTATGTTAATATCATATTTAGGTTGGCCTCATAAGCACCTCTATTTATAGGATACTTATACTCTAATCCAATTAATTAAATATAAAATATTTGTTTTTTTTTTTAATATCAAGTGGGACAAGAAGATGGGAATTTGCATAATCAATTTTATTATCTTTTCCAGGTTTAATGTAACTTGAACCAATTTCTTGCAACAGAAGTTGGAAATAGTTTAGCCACTCCAGAATCGGCGTTCTGGTCCAAAAGAAAATGAATAGAAGGGCGCAATATGCTTTCATGGTTCTTATGATCGGATCTATAGCATCATTCCAAGGAGTTGTAGGCGATGCAAGAGCTCAAGTACTGAACATGACATGTAGCTCTCAAAACGAGAACAATAGAACCCTTTTTGTTCCCAATTTCATTTCTTTAATGGAAACCATCAGTGACCTTATGCGTCAATTTGGTTTCGGAACCGCGGTTTCTGGTTCAGGGCCTGATGCTAACTATGGTCTAGCTCAGTGCTATGGTGATCTATCTTTGCTTGACTGTCCATTGTGCTACGCCGAGGCACGTACGGTTCTTCCTCAATGCTATCCGTATAATGGTGGTCGAGTTTTCCTTGACGGCTGCTTCATGAGATCTGCGAATTATAGCTTCTATGACGAGTACTTGGGACCTACTGACATGGTTTTGTGCGGGAATGCAAGCCACAAGGGATCGAACTTTCAAGCATCAGCAAGACAAGCTGTGTCGCACGCGGTGGCTTCTGCATTGGGAAACAGAGGCTATGGTAAGGCTTCGGTGGCGGTTTCGGGAACAAATGAGACGGCTCATGTTCTGGTCGATTGCTGGAGGTCATTGAACCAGAGTTCTTGCCAAGCATGTTTCGATAATGCATCGGCAGCGATGTTAAGGTGCTTGCCATGGTCAGAGGGACGGGCACTCTACACTGGCTGCTTCATGAGATACTCCAACATAGATTTCATCAATAAAGAACCTTCAAATGGAATTTCAAGAGGTAAAAGAATTTCAGCTTCTTTATCATCTTCCGCACATTAAACCAAATTCGTTACGTGACTTGTTTTTGTATTCATGAATTTGCAGGAACCATTATTATTATAGTAATTTCTGCTGTCAGTTCCCTGGTTGTTTTAGCTGTTATTGTAGCTATTGGAGTTTATATCAGGAAGCGCAGATACATACAAAAGAAAAGAGGTAAAAAGCTTATTTACCAAATCAGATGTTTAGCTCGGTTTGTTCATGTAGTCACCTCGATCATAGGATCTGAATTCTGCCATCTGCAACTTCTTTATGTTGCCTAAAATGTTTCCAAATTCCAGGTTCAAATGATGCAGAAAAGTGGGTGAAAGTACTTCGTGATAGTAACTTAAATTTCAAGTACTCTACAGTAGAGAAGGCTACAGGATCGTTCAATGAGGCGAACAAGCTTGGACAAGGAGGATTCGGGACAGTTTATAAGGTAGTTTTCCCACTGATGTTTAGTGCTCTTGTTCAGCATTTAACCGGTATGAATTGGGCGATGATTCATTTTTCATCTGTAGGGTGCTCTACCTGATGGAAGAGAGATAGCTGTCAAGAGACTTTTCTATAACAATCGACACCGAGCTGCAGATTTCTACAATGAAGTCAACATAATAAGCAGTGTGGAGCATAAAAACCTGGTGAGATTGTTGGGATGTAGTTGTTCCGGACCCGAAAGTCTTCTCATCTACGAATTCCTCCCTAACAAGAGCCTTGATCATTTCATCTTTGGTAAACACTGATACTTCCAATATCAATATCAATGCTTCAATTGATACCGATATATCACTAACAGTTTTTTTCCCTTTCAAAAACATAAACAGATCCAAGCAGAGGTAAAGAACTTACCTGGGAAAAGAGATACCAAATTATCATCGGGACCGTAGAAGGTTTAGTCTATCTTCATGAAAACCCCACGAACAAAATCATTCATAGGGATATAAAAGCTAGCAATATCTTGTTGGATTTAAAGTTCCGCGCCAAAATCGCTGATTTCGGGTTGGCAAGATCTTTCGAGGAAGATAAGAGCCATATCAGCACTGCCATTGCCGGAACACTGTAAGCATCATCTTCTTTCTGTTCGTTCTAGACACGATTTGCTGTTTAGCATAACCGAAAGTTTCTTATATTCTACTTTTATGATGCACAGAGGATACATGGCACCAGAATACCTAGCCAATGGCCAGTTAACGGACAAGGCCGATGTCTATAGTTTCGGAGTGCTGTTACTAGAGATCATAACCGGAAAGCAAAACAACAGAAGCAAAGACACGGATTACTCAGACAGTATAATTGCAGTTGTAAGCTTTAGACAGTCCCTCTTTCTATAATTTTCCCAGACGAAACACCACTGATTTCTTTTTCTTTTTTTTTGTGTGTGTGTTGATCGAACAGGCATGGAATCACTTTCAATCAGGGACTGCGGAGGAGATTTATGATCCAAATATAATGTTAAATGAAAACAGCCAAAGTAGCAATACGAAGAATCAGGTTTACAGAGTATTGCATATCGCACTTCTTTGCACCCAAGAGGTTCGATCACTAAGACCATCAATGTCGAAGGTACTACAGATGCTAACAAAGAAAGAGGAAGACCTCCCTGCACCAACGCCTCCTCCTTTCATGGATGAAAAGACAATGGAATTCAACGATATGAGCGAGAATGAGTTTTATCCGCTGAATGCAGGTGGGACTGATTCAATCGCCACCGTGGCTCACAGTTCCTTTTACGCAAGATGAAGGTGGATTGGATTATACGGTAATATTGGTGAGGGAAAAGCTTTGAAAGAATTCCATGTAGTTAGGTGGAATGATAGAGTTATGGTCGAAATGCAGAATGACATCAAATTGTTGTATAATGTGTAAAATATATATAGACTTAAGTTTGAAAATTTTTTGTTGATCTTAGACCGCCGTTCTTTTTCTTTTATTCGCATTTATCCCAATAACTGTCATCAACGAAAGCAAATCCAGCACCAATTTCCACTTTCTATATCCCCATTAATGTAACGATGAAAATAAGAAATCCCGCACTTTATAACTTAGCTACATAACCTTGTTGATAACTCAAAATTCTGATTCCTCATCGTTTTTTTTTTAAATCCCTCAAACTTGTAAGAAAAAAAACAATTAAACTCTAGTACTTAAATTAACAAAATATATCAAAAAAGTTCTATGACCTTAACTTTAACAGTCAAGGTCTCTGTTTTTTTATTATTATTAATACCACATGTTTTAACATGTGACAGCAAAATAATAAATATTAATAACATTTATAAAATATAGAAAAATATTTAAATTTTACTAAAATTTAGAAAATTTTAAAATTTTAAAATTATAAAATTACGATAAAATATAGAAAATTTATTTAAAAATATAGAAAGATTATAAATTTTAAGTTTTATTTCTGCCACGTGTCACACCATTGTTGTGACACATGGTGTAAAATGATAAAATTTATTAAAATTAATAAAAATCATAAAAGTTATAAAATATATTACAAAATATAAAATATAGAAAATTATTTAAAATTATAAAAAATATGTAGAAATTAGTCTTAGTTTCACTTTGCTTCTCTTTTTATTTTATTTTTTTCAATTTTCACTTTTGCTGGCTTTGATATTTTATTCTCTTTGCCTTGCTTGTTGGTTTTAAATATTGATTGTTGATTTTCTCGTACATTTCCTTTTGTTTCAAAAGCAAGAAGCTTAGACCAAGGTTTGAGTTCGGGTGAGGTGAAGGTTACAGAGGTCTCTGAATGATAGAGAGGAGTGAGGATCAGTGTTGGTATTGGTTGAAAATGGTGAGTGGATTTGTGGGTGTTGGACCAGGCGAGGTTGAGTAGGTTTGTGCCTAAAGATCAAGTGGTGATAATTGTAACATCTCTAGCACCTCTAGAAGTCAGAAATTTTTTTTATATGGATCGGAATTAAATTGTAATTTTTACAATATTAAAAATGTAATTTCATTATTTTAATAGTATATATCTTTATAATATTTAAAAGATTAAATCAAATTTTTATTATTTTTAAGGAGAGTTAAAGTGTAATTTTATTAAAGGGTCTAAATAGAAAATTTTTCATTTTAAGGGGGGTCGGGGCCTTTGCCAACCCCCTAGCTATACCCCCGAACACCCCTTAAGATGAGAATACTGTTATTTCAAGATTTGCAATTGTTAGAACCTTCAAAATAAATAAAATAGAAATTATTAGTATTAGTAGAGAAGATAGTTGAATAACATAGGAAATTAAAAAGACTTTTGAATTGAGAGAAATTAATTTGAGGTATTGACTAAATCGTAATAGTGTGAAAAATGTTGGGACAAAAGTGTAAGAATTAAAAATAAGAATGATTAGATTGAAGTGAAGGGAAAAAGAGGTAGGATTAGAAGTGCAAGTTAACCAAGAGAATGTTATGAAGTGTGGATGAAATTGAAATATTTTTAATATTTAAATATTTAATTAAATAGATTTTTGTTATAGAAGGGTTTAGAAATTTCTTCCATCATCATCATCCATTTTCATGTCACCTTTCATCTCCATTTTTAGTCAATTTTTTATTTTGTTTCATTTTAGTCCTTTCCACCATTTCCAACCATGTAAAGCTTAAAAACTTCAAATTCTTCCTTAGATTTATAGTGAAATCAATAGAGTAACCTAATAGCAAACTGAGTTTCTTGTAAAGTTAACTAGTGTCCACATTGGAGGAGAGAGAAAAGTGACGTTAAGGATTTGGGTAAAGTTCAAGTTAAGGATGGTGGGGTTTCTTTAAGGATTTCATGTTTATTTTATTATAAGTGCATGAAAATGATATGTAAATATGGTTTTGATATTAAATCTTTTATATTTGTGACATGTTAATGAAAAGAAAGAGAAGAGAGGTGGCCAACAAGATCTTGATACGGGAAAAGAAGTAACAAAGGAGTGAATGAAGAAGAAAGAAGCTCATCCAAGCACTTGATTGTAAGTATTTCAAGAATTTTACTTTACCTAACTTAACCTAAGTGTAAGTCATATTAAAATGGTTATATGATTAATTTGTATGTGAATATGTCCATATATATATAAAGTTTATGTATGAAGTGAAAATATAAATTGGATTTTAATAACAAAATGAATATATTTGGCATATTGAAATAATAATAAGAAGGGACTAAATTGTAAAGTGTACAAAATCAGACATGTGAACTAAAGTATTGATAAACATAGTTTGAATGAAGTGTGATGTATTAGTGAATAGAAAAAAAGTAATATTATAGTGAAATTATAGAGTATAATAAAGACTAAGGGTGAGTTTGGATGGGCGGTGTGTTTACCGGCGGTTAGTGTAAAAACAGTGGTGGCGGTGAGATTAGATATTGTAGTGATACTATAGCGTGAGACAAAAAGTAAGCTAAATGCACCGCATTGCACCCAATCGCCCATCCAAACCCACCCTAAATTGTAAAAGGTAGTAAAGTTTAAACTATTTTTACTTATAGAGTAAATATAGTGAATTTAACATATAAATATACATGTAGACAATAGGTGAACTAGTAGGATATAAATTACATGCCATTAGAAAATTTTCGTGCGCGCTAGTGATAGTGCACTCTAGTGATTAATAAAATACATAGTTCACTAAGTAAAAGATCCGATAGGACTTAATTTGGTTTCCAAACTCATGAAAGATCGAGTTGCCATGGAATACTTCCAGACATTGTTAAGCATGATGAAAATAAATTGAGTTGATTAATAAAATTATCCTAGCCTATTTTATGTTGATTGTTTTTGTTTCTAAAGCCATTCATTCATACATTTAGATAATTTGCATTTAGATTAAAATTGTATAAGGGATCAATCTTTGCATCTAGTTAATTTCACTTAGTTTAAACACCATCATTCAAATTACTAAGTTTTTATATCAAATTGTGAATTTATAATTTTACAAAGAATTGATTAACATACATAGTCACTGTGGAGACGATAATTCGTTTTACTTACTTATTACTTGAACGACTGTGTACACTTACACAAACCATGTTGCACGTTCATTGTGTGACACGCCTAAATCTTAAGTGGATGACGGACTATGTATGTGTGACTCCTACACTTTGATGTAAGTAAAAGTTTGAGTTTGAATAGATAAGGAACCAAAAACTAATGTGTTATGTGTACAACTTCTATAGTATGTAACTGGAAATACAAAAATATATAGGGGGCGTTTGGTTGGGGGAATAGGCATGCATTCCCTCTATTCTGCGGGCCCACCACCAAACGGGCGTTTGGTTGCTATTACGGCCCGATTCGGTTAGGGGGCTATTACCTCCATTGGCTGTAATAGCCATTCCCCTCGTAAAGTGGCGATTAGGGATTCTGCCCTTGTTTCCTATTTTCTATTCCATTCTCTGCCCTTGAATTCTGCTTCCGTCCCATCGATTCTCCGACATTTCCCTTCCAGAGGTAATTTCCCTTTCCCTTCCATCGATTTCTGCTTCTTCTTCTCGTACGATTCTTTTCTTCTCGTTCGTTTCTTAAAATCGATTTTTTCCCTTCCATCGATTTCAGCTTTTTTTCTTCATTTTATCAAGAACGAAAAACCGATTTCCAGAGGTAATGTATTTTCACTCTTTGCTTAAAACCGATTTCCAGAGGTAATGTCGAGTTCTGTTTATTTGCATTTCTTGAATTTTTTTGGAGTTCATGTTTTGGTTTCTGTATTAAGTTGGATTGTTTAAAACCTTGCTGGCTTTCAGTATACTGCTCTTCTTTTGATAAGAACAAGTACCAATTGGCTCTGCAGAGGTTCGGGCTATTTTCAGCAATGGTAGTGGTCATGTTGCTGGATGTACGGTACAGAGGGAAAGATAGTGGATGGTTGTGGCATCCGTGTCATTCGAAATGGTCGCACAGTCCATGTCGGTGTTCTTGATTCATTGCGAAGGGTTAAGGAAATTGTTAAAGAGGTATACTATTGATTGATAGTACCGTTTTTTTTTCTTTGTTCACATTTCTATCATCAGCTCTCTTTAATATGAAATTTTAATGCATGTTGACTCTTCCAGTAAACTTTTTCATGTCTTTCTCATATGTATCTGCTGGCATATTGGCTACTACAGATAAGTATGTGAATATTATCTAATAATTGTGCTTGGGAGGATTTGATAGGTTTGATATACTGCCTAGTAATTTGACATAAAGATGAGAGAAAAAAAATCAAAATAATGGATAAAATTGCATATAAAGAGATCCACAACCAGAAGTTTCTGTGTTGAATATTTAGATGGGAGATCATTATATATTTGATTAATAATAAGTCAAGTTTAGCTAAGCAGTGGGATGAACAAAATATTGAATTCTTTGTACTTGTTTGCAACTTGGACTATATGAAGTGTGGTAAGGTTTGTTTTGTAAAGATAGCAACCTGCATTGACGATTTTCTTAGAAGCTGGGTGATCCTCAACTGAAATTTTGAATGATAGACTGAACTTATGTTCATCTTTGATTACCTTTGTGGTTGGAAGTGTTTTGCCTTCGAGTGTACTTTTGGATCCTTTCCCCAACCAAAAAAAGTGTTTTTTTTTTAAATTTATTTTAGTATGAATGGTATGATTGACAATTAGGAATTTTCTTAAATTTAAAAAGTGTTTTTTTAAATCTATTTTCTTTACTATACTTTCTATAATAATTAGGAATTTTCAGTTTCACGAGATGCCAAGGATAGATTTTGATTATAGTATATATATTGTAGCAACAATAGATGCATCTAATTGTAGTAGCCTTCTTCTGTTCATTTGTCTGATGAAATGGTTCTAATTCAATGCCTTGGAACATCTTTTGATCTTAGTATTTTACTTGTCAGTGACCCGATCTTTGTCCTGATTTTTGTAATGTAAGATCCAGTGGCATTGCTTTTAATGCCTTTGCCTTGGTTTTGTTAATCCTTTTCATTATGTTGAGAAATGTTTATGGAAGTTACTTCTGTTACAGGAAGTTTAATGTTTGGTAAAGTTGGATTGTGGTCTTGTACTTCTAGATCATGTTTGAAGATGTTTTTTCGAGAGAGACTAGGTCAATTATCATGCAAAATGGCTATATCAGCATCAATATCTTCAGCTTTCTTACTAAAATTGTATGGTTGATAATTTATGGGATGCGGGAATTCTCCTTGGTTTCATATTTAGTTGATAATTTTGTGGACAGGTAAATGCTGGTTTGGAGTGTGGTATGGGAGTGGAAGATTATGATCAATGGCAGGAAGGAGATATTCTTGAGGCTTTCAACATTTTTCAAAAGAAGCGAACACTTGAAGAGGCATCTGCTTCAATGGCAGCCGCACTGGAAGGAGTAGGAGTTGAGTTGTAGAATGACACTGGCTTCAAAACTCAGATCATTTGGTTTTCTTGATGGAATCAAAATTTTCATGAAAGGGGCAAACCACCATGTAGTGTGTCTACTGCTGCTTTGGCCATTGCTCAATGTGCATTGATATAAGAGATTTTGCCTCATGCAACTTATTTTGGAATGCAGCATGTTGAGGTTTGTGGACATGCAGATTTTTGCCATTGTTGTTTTATTTTTATTTAATGTATGTTGTATATATTAACATCTCATTCCAGCTTTGCATTTGGAAAGACTGGATAGTTAGTTACATATTCCACAGGATTCATTGTAGAAAATACCTTGAAACATTTAACCCAAAATGGGGAAAAAGGAATATAGTTGGATAAGTGTGGGATAATGTCTTGAAACTTGCTGGGACAATCTAATGCATTTTCTCATCCTGTGAATTTGTATCTGTAAGCAAGTTTAAAAAGAAAAGACAGGATTTAACCATCGGTCGTGAACTGGTGGCTCATCTAATTTTGGTACTATATCGATGGGTAAATATATTTTTTAGTCCCTATTTTTGGTTTTAACGTTCATTTTGGTACTTATGTTTTTTATGGTCGTATTTTGTTTCATTTTGGTTTCATCATTTCAACCATTCAAGGAGGATAGGCAGTTGGTTTGAGTATAAATTATTAAATTTAAAAGGTTTTCATTTTTGTTTAAAATTATATATTTACCTCCGATTAAATAGTTCAAACAAATAAAAAAGTTTCTACTCAAATGTATTTGTTTTGACTCAATATTTAAATCGAAAATGTTCTTACACCAACATTATAAAATTTTTAATATACATTTATTTGACAAATTAATTGCCAAAATATATTTTTATGAAACATGAAATCAGGTTGTTATCTTTTTAAAAATGTCGTATACCTTCTAAAAGAGTAAATTAATTTTAGAAATATTTCTTTTTGAATGAAATCTATTTTTCATCAATTTTAAAATATGCAAATAAAATAGACACTAAATTTTTAGATAATATGCTATTTTTATAAATATAAATATTTTTCTCACAAAATATAATTTTTATAAATTTTATTTTCATATAAAATTGAGTTTTTCCATAAAATGATTTTTTATTTTTTAAATTATATTTATAGTATTATATATTATGATTTTATTAAATTCATATAAGAATATTTAATATTAAGAATTTTATTAAATTACATATTTTTATTAAATTATATTTAATAATAATTATGTTAAAATATGATTAAATTATTCATTATTTATATTAATAATCTTATTAAAATTTAATAACAATAACAATAATCATCTACCTAAAAAAAATTCTACTAAGGGTATTCTAGTCATTTTAGTTTTTTTCCTTATGTTATTACAACATCATTCCATTCAACCAAACACAAGAATACTATTACAGTTCTATTCCATTCCATTCAACCAAACAATTGAATTACTGTTATGCCTCTATTCCATTACAGCTCTATTCCATTACAGTGAACCAAACGTGCTCATAGACTTTTTCAGCATTTTTTGAGCACTACTTCATGTCGTTTCTAAGTAATTTCTGTCAAATTTTATACTTTTATTATAAAATAATTAATTTGAATTTAATTTATAAAACTTTTTGAATTTTATTATCTTTATAATTATTTTTCATAATTTGGGTTTTTTTGGAAGTTTTGCACAAAAAGGTGAAAAATCAACTTGACAGTCACCTTGAAAAAATTAATCGACGAGGCACCTTAGGAGCTTAAGATGATGAATGAACAACCATGGAGGAATTAAATTTATGCTTTTCGACTTCCTCGAATCAATTGGTCCGATTTAATTTTTATCAAGAAAAGTGGACAGCTTGAAGTAGAGAAAATAGCCTGAATTAAGCAAATAAAGGAGGATGCACAAGCCCAATAGAGTAGCCCAAATCGTCTCATCTAGCTGACCTAATCAACTAATCTTGCCTGATTTTAACACTTACAAATCAGCCCTTGGTCTCTTCCTAAATGCTGTTCAAACCTCTCCTTTTGTGCATTTATTTTCTAGCCACAAGCTAAAAATAGCAAAACCAATTCAACCTCTCTTTCCACCTAACATGGCTGGCCATAAGGAAGGGGATTTGGTGCTATTTTTAGCTAATGCATGTTGCCATCTCCCACTATAAATACCTCTCTTCACCTCTTCATTTTTCATCAACTTATTCATCCACATATCTCGTCATTCATCTCCCTTTTTTACTCTCTTTGCCTTTCCAATTTTCTCTCTTCCCTTGTCGATTTCCCCTCTTGAAAATTTGCTAGCATGCCCCTTGGAGTAGCAGAAATCAAGTATTCGTGAAGGCTTTGGATCGATAGAACGAGTAGAAAAGAGGAGAAGCGCACTAGTCTGGCTTCGAAACATCACCAAAATTTGTTTTCTAGTTCCCTTCTCTTAATTTTTTTTTCAGTTTATGTTGGGATCAAGAATATGAATACTTGTTGTGTTGATGTTCTTAAATTAATTAAAATGACTTAAATTTCATTCGTGTTAGATTAATTGCATTTTGTCCACTTAATTTGTTAAAAGCATGTTTGTGTTGTTATAGGCATTGGAAGTTTGCTCAATTAAATAAAATCATGTTTATGTTATGCTTGCATTTTAATTGTAAGGTAACAAAAGAATTAATTATTAATCGGATTGAAATTATAATTAATTGACATAGTATTTAATTGGTGCATGTTTAACCTTCTAAGGTAGTTGAGGTTAAATTAGCGATGATATTAAATAATATTTTAAGCCTTGCACGACTTGTAAGATTATTGTGATTAAATTGTTTCAATATAGGAATATATTGTTACCTCATTTTATCTTATACTTGATTATGAAAATTAATTAATTGTTTGAATTGACATAAAAATATGTTTAAGAGATTAATTGATTTAGTAAGTATGTATGTGCATTAGTTAACAAAAGACCAAATTGCCATGAAATTATTCGTAACAACATGAATATAGTTTTAATAATTCTAAGTTAAAGAATGAAATTGATCTAACACATTTATGTCATATTGATTAAAACTATTTTGTAGAAATCGTGCATTTGGAATTTTATTTTCTTACTCAGTCACTTAGTTAATTTTCAGTTTTTATATATCACTTCTTTCAAATTAACATATTTTTCCTCCACCAAATTGTTTAATTTTACTTTTCATAAATATTTTCTTTCACAGTCTCTGTGGGTACGACAACTCGACATTCTTGTCACTTTATTACTTGCTACAATTGCGTACAATTGCACATTTCTGTTGTTCCAGTAACGTCATTCCCAACAGTGAAATTTATAGCCCAAGACATGGGTAAATGATATCCTTCATTGGCATTACATGGTTGATGAAAAGTACATGTGGCCACAAGTCATTCAACTTTGTGATAAATGACATGATTACTATTTGATAGTAATTGACTTTTCATGAAGGAAGATGTAATAGATACCAAGAGATAAAATAGGATCATATTGGGAGAACGGGTATTATTCCAAAGAGAGTAAGGATATCCTATAAGGGTAACACAATTATGACAATGATGCGAGCTCGTATTCGTTTGTTGATTTGAGTCGTAAGGGTTCCCGTTCGAAATTAAAAAGTATCGAGAGTAACGGACTAGGTATAGGTTGAATCGAAAATGGTAGGTTATGCAAAAGGGTGTTTTGGGTGGATGAAATGGATAGGATAAGTTTCGGTTTAAGGCTGAAGAATAAACCAATATTAAATGATAATATTGACCAAATTCTTATATCAACACTTAAGATGGTTATGGAAAAGATAACAAGACTGTGACCCATTATCTACCAAGATAGGAACTAATCGGTATAGGGTGAACGCCACACTTCGAAGAAGTGATAAGTTCAAAAAGAAATAGATTGACGCCACAAGGTTTACTTGATAAGTCAATTTGAGTCAAGAAAGAACAAAGAGAGTTGAACACTCACTATATTATAAAAATTCATCAAAGGTCTAGCCCTCAAATGTTTACAAAACAACTATTTATAAACACAAAGGTGACTACTCAAATTCGGCATCTAAGTGTTCACACCAACATTAAATTGTTCACAACTAAACATTAAAGATGGTTCTTGAATGCTTTCCCAAATCTGAATTGACACATTTCTTCCTTTATGACCGTGCATGTATTCTTAGCATGGAAGAAAGCTCAAATGCCTTGAATGGACATGTAACTTGCATGGATCATGCACCTTCAATTAATTGGGCGCATTAATGATAGGTTGGTTCATGAATTGCAGCATGTATCTTGTAAAATCGTCCTCCCCATTGTGCATACATGTTATTAATTCAATGTGCTAAATTTATGTGACAATTCCCCCCTTGGACGTTCATGAATTTATCCATTCAAGTATAGAAGTTGATTGCTGCATTAACTTGTCCGAAACATCCCTTGGGTGTGAACTTGGCAGCCAACCGTTTGGTCAATTGTGGACACACTAGATGCCTTAGCTTTTCACAAAAAAGGTGCTTGGAAGATTGTATTCAGCACCTTCCACATGCATGAACGTCCTAGTGCATGAACTCCTTAAATACGGTCCATTGAATATTAAATTATGCATGCATTAGAAGCAACCAATGTGAACAACCTAGTACACATTAAAAAACACGGTGAAATGCAACAATAAAACAAAGTTTAAACACACTTTAATTTTTATGAACTTAGACAAATATTAATTATGTTAGAATTAAAAACACATAATTAAAACACATATTAATGATATTCAAACTAAGACATAATTAAAGACACATATTAATGATGTTCAAGCTAAGACATAATTAAAGACTCATATTAATGATGTTCGCACTAATATAACTAAAAATGGATTAAAATCTTTATTAGAGCAGCCGAATTAATAAAGCTGAAATTAAAGCTTTGTTTAAAGCACATTGCATGGGACGCATGGAGTGAATACCCAAGCTTGATCAATTAGTCTCGTGATAGCTTCTACCCAAACTCGATCAATGAGACCCGTGATGGCTTCTTTGAACTTCTTGGCTAGTGCACGAGTGATTGGCCCTATTGGCAGCTCAATTGGATCACAAGCTGTTTTCGTTGAGTCCTTGTCCATGATTGCATCATCCCCTCCCCCTTCGAAGTGATTTGTCCCCAAATCATCCTCTATATCATAAGGAGAAAGATTAGAAACATTGAAGCTTGTGCTAACATTATACTCACCTGGGAGGTCTAGTTTGTATGAATTGTCATTAATCCTCTCCAACACTTGGAAAGGGCCACCGCCTCGAGGAAGTAACTTAGACCTTCTTTGAGCAGAAAATCTCTCCTTTAGCATGTGAATCCAAACCCAATCTCTGGGTTCAAAAACTACTCGTTTGCGTCCCTTGTTGGCTTTGTGTGCATGCTGCTTGATTCTCTTCTCTATATTTTCCCTCACTTTTTGATGTAGATGCTTCACGAACTCAGCCTTCCGTTTGCCATCTACATGCACAAATTGATTAGTAGGTAAGGGAATTAAATCTAAAGGAGTTAAAGGATTAAACCCGTAGACAACTTCAAATGGAGAATGTTTAGTGACCAAACGGACAGATCGATTGTAGGCAAATTCAATATGCGACAAGTATTCTTCTCATGTCTTTAGATTTTTCCTAATGATTGCTCTCAACAAGGTAGATAGGACTCGATTAACTACTTCGGTTTGGCCATCCGTTTGTGGGTGGCACGTTGTAGAAAACAACAGCTTGGTGCAAAGCTTGCCCCACAAAGTCCTCCAAAAATGGCTAAGGAATTTGGCATCTCGATCCAACAAAATAGTCCTTGGGACTCCATGTAATCACACTACTTCCCTGAAATACATATTTGCTACATTCAAAGCATTATCAGTTTTATGGCAAGCAATAAAGTGAGCCATTTTAGAAAAACGGTCAACAACTACAAAAATTGAATCCTTTCCACTCTTAGTTCTAGGAAGTCCTAGAACAAAGTCCATAGAAATATCAACCCAAGGTTCTTTAGGAATGGGTAAGGGAGTGTAAAATCTATGGGCTTTTATTCGTGACTTTGCCCTCTTACAAGCAACGCATCGGTCACACACTCTCTCCACATTACGTCTCATTTTGGGCCAAAAAAAGTGCTCGTGGAGCATAGCCAAAGTCTTGGTCACTCTAAAGTGCTCCAGAAGACCTCCACTATGCGCCTTATTCACAAGTACTTCCCGAATGGATCCTTGAGGGATACACAACTTACCTTCTTTAAAGAGGTATCTGTCTTGCTTATAGAACTTCTTGAAAGCCCCTTTTTCACAAGTCTTATAAACTTCACCGAAATCAACATCAATTTCATAAAGCTCTTTTAGATACGCAAAACCAAGTAATTTAGAATTTAAGTTATTAAGAAGTGCATACCTTCTTGACAAAGCATCAGCTACAACATTCTCTTTACCTTTCTTATACTTAATCATGTAGGGAAATGATTCAAGAAACTCCACCCACTTAGCATGTCTCTTGTTCAGTTTGTTTTTCCCCTTGAGATGTTTCAATGCCTTAAGATCTATGTGAATGACAAACTCCTTGGGCCAAGTTTCCAACGCTTGGATCAACACGTACATCTCTTTATCGTATGTTCGGTAGTTAAGGGTGGCCCCATTCAATTTCTCACTGAAGTAGGCCATGGGACGCCCATTTTGTGTAAGAATAGCTCCAATCCCTATTCCTGAAGCATCACACTCAATCTCGAAAGTTTTTGTAAAATCAGACAAAGATAATAAAGGTGCATTTTTCAAATAGTTTTTAATCATTGTAAAAGATTTCTCTTGTTCCTCACCCTATTGAAAGTTGGAACTTTTCTTGATAGTTTCTGTTAATGGAGTAGCTAAAGTACTAAAGTTAGGAACAAATCTTCAATAGAAACTCGCAAGACCATGAAAACTTCTTACTTGGCTAATGCTAGTAGGTCATGGCCACTCTCGTATTGCTTTTACCTTTTCTTGGTCGACTTCAAGACCTTCCAAACTAACCACGAAACCTAGAAAAACAAGCTTGTTAGTACAAAAAGAAAACTTTTTAAGATTTGCAAACAAAGTTTCTTTTCGCAACACTTCCAACACAGGTTTTAAATGATAAACATGTTCTTCCAAAGACTTACTATAAATCAATATATCATCAAAATAAACCACACAGAATTTACCAATGAAAGATCGAAGGACATGATTCATTAAACGCATAAAGGTACTTGGTGCGTTAGTTAGGCCGAAAGGCATAACCAACCACTCATACAAACCATGCTTGGTTTTGAATGTGGTTTTCCATTCATCTCCTTCTTTCATTCGGATCTGATGGTAACCACTCTTGAGGTCTATCTTGGAGAAAAGTTGAGCTCCACTTAGCTCGTCTAACATATCATCTAGGTGCGGGATCAGATGTTGATACTTGATAGTGATTTTGTTGATCGTTCAACAATCAATGCACATACACCAAAAACCATCCTTTTTAGGTACCAAAAGCACACGCACGACACATGGACTTAGACTTTCTCGAACATACCCCTTTTTTATTAACTCGGTCACTTGCCTTTGTAGCTCCTTGGTTTTCTCGGGGTTACTTTGGTAGGCTGGACGGTTCGGGATAGTGGATCTGGGTATAAAATCAATTTGGTGTTCGATACCCCTAATGGGTGGTAGACCACTCAGGATGTCCTCTGAAAACATGTCCTCAAATTCCTGCAACAAAGACACAATAGAAGAAGGGAGAATGCCATCTAAATTGTTAGTTCCAAATAAACTTTCCTTGTACATGTGTACAAGCATGGGATGTTTCAATAACAAGGATTTTCGAATTTCTTTCTATTTTGCATAAACACTCAATTTTCCAAACTCATTCTCTCCTTTTCTTTCTTTTTCCTCTCGTATTTTTATCTCACACTCTTTGTTTCTCTCTCTTGTTTGTGCCTCATTTTTTCCTTTCTTTTTTTCTATTTTCTTTTCTTTTTCTTTCTCATTTTTTCCACTTTTTCTTTTGCTCTCATTTTTTCAAAAGAATTCCTCAATTGAAGCTAATCTTGATAGACTTGCTTAGGAGTAAGCGTCACCAAAGTAACATTCTTTCCAAGATGTTTGAAGGTATATCGGTTGGTATGCCCATCATGTATGACTCGGCGGTCAAATTGCCATGGCTTCCCTAACAACAAATGACCAGCATGCATCGACACTACATCACAAACAACCTCATTGTTGTACTTGTCAATTGAGAAGGTAATAACGACTTACTTAGTAACCTTAAGCTCATCTATCATTGACCCATTGTAGCTTGACTACTCTCTATGTCACTAGGCTCATAGAGATCTTGATTTAGCCTAGGACGGCCTCGCTCCTTCCTTGGATTTTGAAGCATTCGATCCATCTCTCGAATGAGGGCTTGGTATGCTAAGTCAGGCACACCACCACCACCAGTAATGTTTTTTATGGGACTTTGAGACATGAAGTTTTCTCACCACAAACCTCACTAGTTCCCTCAAAAAGGAACAGAAATGTTGACTCCACTTCTGTTTACACTCGTTTGGGCTTTTATCCCCTCTAATGCTATCACACACTCTTTCATTTTACCACTCTTGCTCATTTCTCTAAGTTTTTAAGTGACTACCTTAGACTTCAGCAGGTACCCTTGTGGAATCAGCTTCAAAAGTGATGTAAAAGGTGGGAGTTTATGTTGGGTAATAGGGTAGGCTTAAAAGAAAACAAAGGTTAATATGAAGTGTGGTTGAATTCGTATGGTAAAGAAACTGGTACTTGGGAACATAAACACTTTCAGGCTAGCTTTTTTTTTAAATAGAATTTTGAATTTTTTTTTCTTTGTATTTTCATACTTGGATTGTAAATATGCTGAATTCTCTTCTTCTTTTTTTGTTCAAACTTTTTTTTCACTTTTTTCAAATACTAATCCTGGGAAAGATAAAAACGTGGATACTTAATTTAACTAACTTCGATACCAAATGATGCGAGCTTGTATTCATTTGTTGATTTGAGTCGCAAGGGTTCCTGATCGAAATTAAGAAGTATCGAAAGTAACAGACAAGGTATAGGTTGAATCGAAAATGGTAGGTTATGCAAAAAGGGTGCTTTAGGTGGATGAAATGGATAGGATAAGTTTCGATTTAACACTGAAGAATGAGCCAATATTAAAGGACAATATTGACCCAATTCTTATATCAACAAACAATTATGGCAAAGATAACAAGACCGTGACCCACTATCTATCAAGATAGGAACCAATTGGTATAGGGTGAATGCCACACTTCGAAGAAGTGATAAGTTCAAAAAGAAACAGATTGACGCCACAGGGTTTACTTGATAATTCAATTTGAGTCAAGAAAGAATAAAGAGAGTTGAACACTCACTATATTATAAAAATTCATCAAAGGTCTAGCCTTCAAATGTTTACAAAACAACTATTTGTAAACACAAAGATGACTACTCAAATTCGAAATCTATGTGTTCACACTAACATTAAATTGTTCACAATTAAACATTAAATACGGTTCTTGAATGCTTTCCCAAATTTGAATTGACACATTTCTTCCTTTATGACCATGCATGTATTCATAGCATGGAAGAAAGCTCAAATGCCTTGAATGGACATGTAACTTGCATGGATCATGCACCTTCAATTAATTGGACGCATTGGTTATGGGCTGGTTCATGAATTGCAGCATGTATCTTTTAAATTCGTCCTCCCCATTGTGCATGCATGTTATTAATTCAATGTGCTGAATTTATGTAACAATTCCCCCCTTGGACGTTCATGAATTTATCCATGCAAGTATAGAAGTTGATTGATGCATTAACTTGTCCAAAACATCCATTGGGTGTGAACTTGGTAGCCAACCGTTTGGTCAAGTGTGGACACACTAGATGCCTTGGCTTTTCATGAAAAGGTGCTTGGAAGATTGTATTCAGCACCTTCCACATGCATGAATGTCCTAGTGCATGAACTTCTTAAATACGGTCCATTGAACCTTCAATTATGCATGCATTAGAAGCAGCCAATGTGAACAACCTGGTATACATTAAAAAACACGGTTAAATGCAACAATAAAACAAAGTCTAAATACACTTTAATTTTTATGAACTTAGAAAAATATTAATTATGTTAGAATTAAAAACACATAATTAAAACACATATTAATGATATTAAAACTAAGACATATTTAAAGACACATATTAATGATGTTCAAACTAAGACATAATTAAATACTCATATTAATGATGTTCAAACTAAAATAACTAAAATAACTAAAAATGGATTAAAATCTTTATTCCAACAGTTGAATTAATCTAGCTGAAATTAAAGCTTTGTTTGAAGCGCATTGCATGGGACGCATGGAGTGCATGCCCAAGGTTGATCAATTAGTCCTGTAACAACTTCTGCCCAAACTCGATCAATGAGACCCGTGATGGCTTCCTTGAACTTCTTGGCCCGTGCACGAGTGATTGGCCCTATTGGCAGCTCAATTGTACCACAAGCTATTTTGGTTTAGTCCTTGCCCATGATCGCATCAGACAAGGTCATTGGAAAAGCACTAATCTAGTTGCTTTCATAATGGTATGTTGTTGGGGAGAGCTCAGTCATGATACTATAGTGGAATGACTTCATGACTAATTGAGGTTATAATTAATAGGTGAAAAGTTAGAACTTAATTATAAGTCATTTGAGCCTCAATTGCATATGTTTAATAGGTCCCTCCGCTAACTCGTTGAAACCATAACTGAATTGCGAGTTGAATCAAAATGAATAGAATGAATAGAAATATAGAAATGAAAAACATTCAAGAAATAATTATGGTTTTCTCCAAAACGAAAATGAAAATGGAAAAATTGAATCATTTGGAAATGAATGTGGTTTCTCAAAATGAAAATGAAAATAAAAATAAGAGATGAATTAATTTAGAAATGAACAATAAATTCTAAAAATGATCGGAAGATTGAGTTTATATTTTAAGATATTTTAAAGCCTGAAAATGAAAATAAATCATACGATTATATTGAACAAGTTGAATGGTGAAATATTAAATATATTTTCTCAAAAATTTTATTAAGGATAAGGTTATCATAATTTTATCGGGGTAAAATTGGGATGAGAAAATTATTTACCATAAATATTGAAGTTTATTTTTGGGAAATAGAAAAACAAAAATTGGGTTAGATAAAATTATAAATTATTGAGTTAAATGCCCGGAAAGTACTTGTAATTAGACTTGATCTAGAAGAGGCCCAAAATCCCCTTATGTAATAAGGGGGGACGATAAACCCTAGTATATTTAACTAGGGTTGCCGCCCCTACATCCTAGTAGAGCTAGGATTTCATTTTTCTAGTTGAAATAAACTTCACTATTCAATAAGGGTTCTACCTTCTCTCCCAATAAATAGCTGACACCTCTAGGGCTATTAACACACAACTTTTAAATATCGCCCAAAAATAGAGAGACTTTTATTCTCTAAGAATTAAATATATTTTTTGAAATAATGATTCTATCGGTTTCTATTTGAGAAGAGAACTTTTGTTTTCACTAAAAAAAAAGAAAATCATTTCTAGTTCTATGTTTTGATTCGATTTGATCGAGCCCTCACTCGAAGCAGTTCGTGGTACGAGAATAGTGGAGAAGATCTTTTGGTTGAAAGTTGGGAACAATAAAGCACATATACAATTTCGATATAGGGTTTATTGTTATAAATTTCACAAATCGGGTCGATTTTTAAATTTTTTATTTTTTGCTATACAAGAAAACCATTTTCAAACCGGATATTTTTAACATTTACATCAAAGTATATGAGTCACACATATATAATTCATCATCCACTCAGGATTAAGGTATGGCACACTATAAACGTCACAAGTAAATAAATTTATAAATGGATTCAAGATCTATTCTACTTAGGTCCTATCTGATATACTATTAGTTTAGACAATCACATCTATGTCTCTATCTTTGGGACTCATGTACTCCGATGCTCAAGACAAAGCATCCCCTCAATTGGACTTGAAAGTGACATATTAGTCTTTCAATTAGCTTGCTCATTTTCGATTAGACTAAGGACACCTTTAGGTTAATTTACTAATATAAGTTGTCTTTTCGTATTACGATTCAACCACATGAAGCTGCCTAGTATTAATTAAACATTAGATAACCAGTGAGCTAATATTTGCTTCTATTTTACTTTGCATGCAAAAACCACATGAGAACAATATACAAAGAATATTAATGTAATTCATGAATAATTTTGTTAAGCCAATCCGTTCAAAAAAATCGTAACTATACAAACGAATATATTATATTTAGAGCACAAGATTGAACAGATAAGACATTCATCCCTTATATAAATAGATAATGGGATAAGGATCTCATTGTCTAACACTTTTGACACCTAAAAAAAACCTTCGAACTCCCATTAATAGTATCTGCATCTTTTAATCCAGCCACTCAGGAAAACTTAACACTACCAAACTAGCAAAATAAATTTCCAGTTGAGAGAATCAAAAGCATTTCTAAAATCAATCTTTTTAAGGCACACCTAGGAGATAAATGTTTCCTCCCATAACCAAACACAATTTCTTGAGCAAGCAACACATTATCAACCAGATTCCTCTCAATAAAGCACTTTGACTGTCGATGATTATATCAGCCAGACAAACCTTCATCCGATTAATAATTATCTTGGTAATATATTTATAGATGGTGGAGCAACAAGAAATAGGCCTAAATTTAGTAGCCACACTTGGACTCTAAACCTTAGGGACCAAGGCTAGAATGTTTGAATTGGAGGCATTTAACAGTGTACCAGTGTTGAAAAAAAAATAGTACTGCTTCAATGACATCCTTTCCCACAATATTCTGGGATGTTTCAAAGAATTTAGAAGTGTACCCATTAGGCCTCAGAGCTTTGTCTCCATTCATTGCAAACACAGTGGCTTTGATCTCTTCAGCTGTTATCCGCCTTGTCAATCTATCCTTCAAGGAGTCGAAAATATTGACTCCTAAAAGTTCCTTCAAAAAGTCATCCGACGTTGATTTAACATTCAAATCTTAAACCCTAAAAGTAGACTGAAAATAATGAACCAGTTCATTCGCAATCTGATTATGAGTATTAAGAGATCTTCTAGAGCTATCATTTAATACCCTGATGCTAGCAGCAACAGCAAAAATTTTGTGAAAAAAGGCTGTGTTCTGATCACTAGCCTTCACACTTTGAATCTTAGATTTCTGTCTTACGTACTTTTCTTCAGCATTCATCAGTAGATACAATTCAATACTTGAAGGAGAATGCAAAAGTGATAGGTGGTTGTGCGCGGACCAAGATCGAGTTGCCAAGTCACGAAAAACTCCTATGAAAACGCTAGACACTCGGATCTGAAACGAAACAGAAAATTAAACTTAGAACTAACAGATCTGAAACGAAACACCCAAAACAAGAAAGAATCAGCCAAGAATCGAAACACTTATTAATAGCATTGATTGGAAACAAAGAAACAAAAATTTTGTTTCAAGAAAAGACTCCCCCAAGCCGAATCTGCAAAGGAGAACACAAAACAGAGAAATAAACTCAAAACCCAACAAACCAAATTGAATCAGAATTAGGAGGCTTGGGCGGCAAGATCTATTGAAGAGTATGACTAAGGGACGTTTCTTTAATGCCGAGAATGGTGCCGAACAGATTCTTGAAGATTGGAATGGCTGAAAACGCAACAAGAGAAATTAAATCAAGTTAATCAACCAATCGGCATAAACAGAAACAACTAAAGAAGAAAGAACAGCAAGAAAGATGAATAAAGTCCTAAGAATCCTTGAAATTGAGAAAGATTTCACAACTCCTTTCAAACGGCTTGAATCTCCCCTTCGATGTAGAACAACAGCAAGAAGAAAGCTGAAGATGGCTCTCACAATCAAAAAGATTGTTAAAACTACTTCTAAAAAAAACTCAAGAGAGAATTCTTGGAGAAAACTCAAAGAGAATTTTTCACTCAATAAAAAATCTGATTTCAATGTGTTGTGTCTATGGATGGCCGGCCAAGCCTTACATATATAGGCCTACTACTACTTTCCTAACCCTATTAGGAAAACTAAGAAAAAACCTAATTGTTTGACTTTTAAAGGAAAATTCGGCCAAGGCCTTTAAATGGGCCTCTTGGACTGAATGTTTACATAGAATTTAATTCATAAAGTCTAAAAATTAAAATAAGTATTTAAAGAATTAAAACTTAACAAATTGGGCCACTTTGACAATTTGGCCTGATTTTCAACTAAGTCTAGTTTGAACTTCTTGATTGGGCTTGGAACATCTTATTGGGCCGTGTCTTCAAGAACTTGGGCTTGTGATCCGTTCTCTCCCGAAATTGGTTCGTTGATGCTCGTAACTGAGATCCAATGCGCCTTAGCTGCAAGATTTGGTTTCTTGGACCAAGATTTCCAAGATTTGAAATCTTGATTTTCTTGATTCTTGAAATCGCTCAAAATAGCAAAATTGGACCAAGATTCGGTTTCTTGATTTTCTTGAAAACAAGAAAGTGAATCTTGATTTTCTTTTTCCTTTGTATACGCATCTAAGGCCTTACTAATGAAGTCTTGAGTGATTCCATTTAGTTTCATACGCATTTGTCTAGCCTTTGACCTCGTTATTAGGCCTTGTGGTAATTTGAGCCCATCACGTTCTTGAGCTTGAATTGGGCCTTTGTGACTCGTATCATTCCCCCTTGCTCAAAAAGAGTCATCCTCGAATCTGAAAAATTAAATGGATATAAGTCAGCCACATTGAAAGTAGAACTTACATTGTACTCATCGGGTAGATCAATTTTGTATGCATTATCATTGATCCGCTCGAGTACTTGGAAAGGCCTATCGCCTCTTGGATAAAACTTGGTCTTTCAGCAAATTGAATGAGCTCAAGACACAATGAATTCAGCAGCAAGACAAAGTAAAATTCGGCTGAATTTAGACATATTAAATAAAAAACAAGAGACATTAATTAGATGTAATGAAACAGACTTATTTATGCTATGTAATAACTAAAACATATTAAAAGCATGCATGAAACACTTTAAACACAAATAATTAAATTTGTCCAGATTTAAATAAATTAATTACTAACACTTATTTAAGCTGAAATACAATTAATTCTAACACTTATTTGAGCTGAACTAAATTTAATAAACTAACTCATTTAATTTATTCCAGCAAATTAAAAATGCATGAAATTAAATAAAAGCGAATTAAGCTCAACGAGCTAGAATCAGCTCGAATTGAACTCCATGGAGATGGAACAAGTTAATTCAGCTTGCGAAAGTTTTCGAATGGCGCTTGATGAACTGAACCAAAGGTGTTTTCGAGGCATGGTCGTATCATCCCCTCTTCTTCGAAGTGACTTGTTCTCAAGTCGATGCGTTGGTTCACTCGAACATAGCTCCTCTTACTCGACTTTCCTCGATCGAACGGGACTAATGGTAATTGAGTCCACTGAAAAGAATAGCCATGAGTTAGTAAATAGCAACGCAAAAAAACTTGATGTCCAATCATAAGCATAACAAAACAAGTATAACGCATGCGAATGGATAGATTCAGATTACCATGCAAACAAGCTAATTTACTTGCTAATGCCTCGTCAAATATTCGAAACAAAGATGGACATGTTTTAAGGCATTCAATCATCTCAAATTGTTTCCACAAACCATGAATAAATCACGAGTAATAAATCAAATGGTAAACGTAATCGTCACAAGTAGGTATTTGAAAAGGTTCACACAGTTCACAGAGTTGCACAATCATACCATGCATTAATCGACGGACTATAGATTCACTCACACATGCATCATAAAAATTATCAAAAACAATAATCTTTTTATCAACCATCAAAACAGATAGATCATCAATAAATAAAATAAGACAGTCAAGCAAGTTTCGATCTAAGTGTTTTACAAAAATTAAATCATCAACACGATCTTTGTCACTATCCGAGGAGTACAAAAGTGTTTCAAAAGTTTCAAGCATCTTACCTTTATAAGCAGAAGAATAAGGGTCGATTTTACCTTTTCCATTTAATACAAACCTTCGCTTATCGGGGGCATAGTGTAGTCGAAGCTCCGTTGTTGAGTTAACCTTTGTCAAATGGAACTCAAACTTCATGTACAACCACAGAAATTGTTTAAGGCACGAATATAAATTGAAAACAAATTTGGCAAATTTCGTTACCTTTTTCAAAAACCAAGTATCAAAACAATAGAAAGTATTTGCACACAATAGATGATGCTTGATTTTCCAACAAAATATACCAAAACAGATTTCGGGTTTAAAAACTTGATTTTGATTAGTCATGCCGAAGTGTAACAAAGATTTCATTAAACCAATCAAGTTAAACCATGAGGATTTTCGCATACATACCAACATACATTCAAAACTTTTTTTATTCTCCAAAACAGATTTGCACAAATTCGCGGATTTTACACAAGGAAAATCAAGAGAATAACAACTCAAGCTTCCTTTCGTAATGACTTTATCAACCACAATCGAAGAATAACAATTAATCGGATCAAAATGAGGGGATCTTTTAAGAACTAAGTCACCAAAAGTTTTATCAATAATTTTCAAATCTGCACGGGACTCGGTTGCTAAAATTTCCTTACCTCGCTTACCTTCGGGCTCATGTAGTGTGATTTCATCTTCAACCTTGCCTATGTTGATTGTATGAAAGCTTCTTTCATCGGAAAGGTATTGAAGTTGAAAGTTATCTTTCGGTCTTTCGGGAACCTGAAAAGTAGCAACACAACAAAAATTCATATCTTGGTTAGTGGAAACATTCCTCACTACCCGTTCCTCGTCTTTTTCTTTTGTTTCTTTTTCTAACTCATTTTCTCTTCTTTCTTCAATTTCTTTTTCAATTTTCTTGTCTGTTTCGCATTCCTTTTCACTCTCAATCTCTTTTTTCTCTTTTTCATTCTCTTTTTCTTTTTCGATTTCTTTTTCGATTTCTTTTTCTATCTTCCTTTCATTACAAGATAGAGATGTTACAAATGAATTCAGAACGAAAAGACTCTCGTTGGGTATGTACGGAATGACTTGCATACGAACAATGATCACCTTTTTGAAATTGATTCTCAGTGGACGAGTTCCTTGGGGCATACGAAAGATTACTTGTGATTTCTTGTTCGTCACCTTGGAAAACTTCACAGTCGAAACTTGCTTTGTATCGTCTTGAATTTCTCGTTGAATAGGAATCATGATATGAATCTCTTCTCGAATATTCGTTGGATGTTCGTCTTCTTGGCACTCTCATTTTTGCCCTTTCACTTGAATTAAGCTGTCCTCGTTGGGCTCTTTTATTCACTCGGTCCAATCGCATCTCATTGATAGTAGCACTCAATGTTCGAAGTATGGCATTTGTTTGTTTGAGTGCAGCAGTCTGCTCGTCTAACTGTTATTGAAACTCTATAAATTTATCATGGACCTCATTATGGTCATTATTCTCATCATCGACTTGACCCAGTCTATGCATCTTATTTTTTTCCTTTTGGAATACCTGAAAAACAAACACTCAACACTCCAAAAAAAAAAAAAACTAACAAACCTCACCGTTAATCACTCAAAAAGGAAAATCAAATTCTCAAAGAGGTAGAATTCAGTCTTGTGAGTTCTTTAGTAGAGTCTATATCAATAAATTAGAAAGTGTATGAACCGTAACTACCAAAGAATCCTAATTGCACTAGGAATCCAAAAAGTGACGAGACACCAATTGATTTGTGTTGCACCGAGGAAGAATTGTGCACACTTTTAAATCTTACTAACACAAGAAACAAGAAGGTTTTAGATAGTGTAAAGGAAGAATAAAACAAAACAAATGAAATCCTACAGCTAAGAATCAATAAAAATTGCTGATACCCGAAAACCCGAAAAAAACTACGGAGTAACTTGACAACTTCGTTCGAGGTGCTCCCGATCTCCAAAAATCATGAAATTTAAAATTGAATGTCCTCAAATATTGTATTTTTGATGTGGAAAGTTTCGGCACTAAAATCAGCCCGTTGAATAATTTTTTAATTTTTATTCGATTTCATATTTTTCTATTTTTTTGACTTTTTTTACTGATTTTTTTGCTGGAAATATTTTCTAATATTCTATCATAGTGCCACAAATATGCATATAAAATTTCAGACCAATCGTACAACGTTTACCCACTCAAATGATTTTTTTCAAAAATTTTTCTAGGTAAAAATTGCTATATGCAGTTTTTTTTAAAAAAAAAAGTTTAGAAGTCAACCAAGAACACCCAAAACGCCCAAAATCTGATACCAAATGATAGAGGATTGCGCGCGGACCAAGATCGAGTTGCCAAGTCACGGAAAACTCTTATGAAAACGCTAGACACTCGGATCTGAAACGAAATAGAAAATTAAACTTAGAACTAACAGATCTGAAACGAAACACCCAAAACAAGAAAGAATCAGCCAAGAATCGAAACACTTATTAATAGCGTTGATTGGAAACAAAGAAACAAAATTTTGTTTCAAGAAAAGACTCCCCCAAGCCGAATCTGCAAAGGAGAACACAAAACAGAGAAATAAACTCAAAACCCAGCAAACCGAATTGAATCAGAATTAGGAGGCTTGGGCGGCAAGATCTATTGAAGAGTATGACTAAGGGACGTTTCTTTAATGCCAAGAATGGTGCCGAACAGATTCTTGAAGATTGGAATGGCTGAAAACGCAACAAGAGAAATTAAATCAAGTTAATCAACCAATCGGCATAAATAGAAACAACTAAAGAAGAAAGAACAACAAGAAAGATGAATAAAGTCCTAAGAAGCCTTGAAATCAAGAAAGATTTCACAACTCCTTTCAAACGGCTCGAATCTCCCCTCCGATGTAGAACAACGACAAGAAGAAAGCTGAAGATAGCTCCCACAATCAAAAAGATTGTTAAAACTACTTCTAAAAAAAAACTCAAGAGAGAATTCTTGGAGAAAACTCAAAGAGAATTTTTCATTCAATAAAAAATCTGATTTCAATGTGTTGTGTCTATGGGTGGCCAGCCAAGCCTTATATATATAGGCCTACTACTACTTTCCTAACCCTATTAGGAAAACTAAGAAAACACATAATTGTTTGACTTTTAAAGGAAAATTCGGCCAAGGCCTTTAAATGGGCCTCTTGGACTGAATGTTTACATAGAATTTAATTCATAAAGTCTAAAAATTAAACTAAGTATTTAAAGAATTAAAACTTAAGAAATTGGGCCACTTTGACAATTTGGCCTGATTTTCAACTAAGTCTAGTTTGAACTTCTTGATTGGGCTTGGAACATCTTATTGGGCCGTGTCTTCAAGAACTTGGGCTTGTAATTCGTTCTCTCCCGAAATTGGTTCGTTGATGCTCGTAACTGAGATCCAATGCGCCTTAGCTGCAATATTCGGTTTCTTGGACCAAGATTTCCAATATTTGAAGTCTTGATTTTCTTGATTCTTGAAATCGCTCAAAACAGCAAAATTGGACCAATATTCGATTTCTTGATTTTCTTGAAAACAAGGAAGTGAATCTTGATTTTCTTTTTCCTTTGTATACGCATCTAAGGCCTTGCTAATGAAGTCTTGAATGATTCTATTTAGTTTCATACGCATTTGTCTAGCCTTTGACCTCATTATTGAGCCTTGTGGTAATTTGAGTCTATCACGTCCTTGAGCTTGAATTGAGCCTTTGTAACTCGTATCAAAAAGCTTTGGCTGAATTTCCTCCCAATTTTCCTGTTTCACCAAGCTTCCTTGCTAGTGACTCCTCGATCCTTTTATTACACCAGGTGGAAAAAAAAATGCTAGAAGAAAGATGATCAATGACCTCAATATCATATTGACAGTCAAGAAAGTCTTGTGACTCTCCAGAAATTTGCTAAGAACAATCAAATTATTTTTACCTAAATATTTTATGCAAATTTATTATATGTATTGATGAAATAAATTAATGTCTCGTTAAGTTGAATGTATTATTTAATTTAAAATGTTTAAAACAATAATACTGATTTTTCCTTTTCTGGAAGAAAATCGCACCATTCATAACATGACATAGAACAAATATCTTACACTATCACTGCATGGGAAATTCCATTCATGTCATAAACGTTAATATAAATATATGTTTTACAACATTAAATTGAAAGACCATTAGGAGGTGAACAATAAAACAAGATACGATAATCTAAAACAACATTTGGTATTTGAATTTGTTATTTTTTCTTAATTTGGTATTTTATCTAATTTGGTACTCAAATTTGACATTTTTTCTTAATTTAGTATCTAAAGTTGACGTTTTTTCTTAAGTTGATACATAATATTTTTGGAATTTAATTTGGTACCTAAATTTGACTCTTTTCTTAATTTGATATCTATTTTTTTCCGATTTAGTACTTAAACTTGTCAAACATTTTACAAATTACTCCAATATGCTAACAATGTTATTTTTGAGGTAGCAAAAATAAAATAAATGATATGATATTTTTTTATATGTTCAATTACTATAATTTTCTTTTAATTTGAATTTTAAAACTCTTTTTTTATTTAATATTAATTCATTAAACATAGCTTTATACCTATTCTTTTAACATAAATTTTCTCACAATATCTTTGTAGCATAACAAAATAAAATTTAACACTACTAGTATTTTGTGTAATTTGTAGGTACCAAATTGAACCTAATACAATTTTAGGTACCAAATTAGAAAAAAATGTCAAATTCAAATACTAAATTAAGCCCCAAAAGAGTTTAAATACTAAATTAGAAAAAAATGCCAAGTTCAGGTGCCAAATTAGGCAAAAAAAAGTTTAGAGGTACCAAATTAAAAGAAAAAAAGAAAAAGAAAAGAAATGCCAAGTTTTAAGTTTAAGTACCAAATGATACATTAAGCCAATCTAGAAACATTTATGTAAATGGATGTTTTTAAACATCCCGCTCCATTGCCGTCCCCGTCATATAAGCATAATTAAATCCCAGAATGTCAAAATATACGAAACAAAGCTAATTTAAAACAAGAACTAGAAACTGTTGATATACATATTGGGAGTGTATAATATGGTCATCACTCCTGATCTATAAAGAATCGTCCAGACAGTTCGTCCATTTGGAAGGTTTCAGATGGTTTCCAATGGCGCTTTCTTTGGTTAATAAACCAGTTGTTGATTTGCTTCGGGTCCAGTCCCGTCGTTTCAGCCAATGCCATCTTATCACCTTCCTTCAACCACCAACAAAGTAACAGCAGTATTGAGCAAAGAACCATTCATACGCGCTAACAAAGGATTGAATACGACTTCGTAATGTAAACAATTGCCCTTAACTTATTTTCCCACAAAATCGTGGGGATGAACCGGGACAGTTCAAACACAAAATCAAGCTGGGAGAAGTAAGAAGTTACCGTCGGATACGGCCATTTGCTGTGAACATTCCACCACTCTAACAATATTTGCCTTGCTTCTTTCGGAAGTTTTCCTTTCTTCTTCTTCTTTGAGAACTCCAGCTTCAAGGTGGTAATATGATTGCCAAATCTATGAAGCAGAAGATCTTTGAGACCTATGTCTTTGCTTCTTGGCTGCAGTTCTTCCACGTCATCCTCCCCAACACTAACATCTCCCTCCGATGATTCACCGCCTTCATCTGCCCAGGAACACCAAGAATGAAAACACACACGCATAGGAGGAACACAATTTCAGTCATCAGTCACATTCCTAAAATATAATGCTCGGACTCGGATATGTTCAATTTCTTTTACATTTTCCCATGAATCAAGAATCTCCTTAAAGTACCATATTCTTGCGTCCCAATACGCATTCAGTAAGGACGCTTCAAGAAAAATAACTATCTGGTCCAACAAAATCCAAACATACATTGTCCAAAAACTCAAGAAATGATTGTGTGAAAGGGTTAAACGTATAAGCAACATTCCAGAAGCACTATTTATTTCTTGGCTAGCCGTTCCGAGGACAAAAGGAAAGAAGCAAACCAAACACCCAAAACAGCCAGTTTCAGCATTGCAGCAGAGCTCGTGATCCATTTTGAAAAGAAACAAAAAACTTTGCAATGGTACATCTCTCATACATTCATTTCTAGCATTAATCTGATGTTCAAATTCTAAAATTCACATAACTACTTTTAAGACTTGACTTATTTTATTATTCACATTAAAATTAAGTATAACCATATGAATTCAATAACATCACAATTATCTAAGTATCTTTTGGCCAAAAAAATTATCTAAATATCAAAATCTAAACAACCCAAAAGATTTTGACTGAATTTGAATCTAAATTTTAGACTTAGATTGCAAAGTCAAATATCTAAAGTTATTATTATAAAAAAACGAATTCAAATAATAAAGATATGAAATATTAACATCAAGCACTCCACTCAAAATCTGCTATAAATATAATCATTTTAAATTATAGCAAAATTATGATGATTATGTAATAAATATATTATACAAAATCAATATATAACTTTGATTGAATAGTATAATACAAATACTGAAAACAATAGAAACTTGAATTCAAAGCTTATGATTTGTTTTTTTTTCTATGTAAAATATTTAAAAGAACTTTTTCAAATAATAAAATTTATTTTATAAAATAAAACATTTTATAATTATCCAATGAATTGGCAGCGTACTTGATGTTTAATATATAGTATTTTATTTAAATATTCTAGTGGAACATCTAAGTTTACACCATCTACAACTACTATCCTCATTAACTAGGCAGTTAAAAGGGTGAGATCTCAGTCAGCAACGGACCATTTTCCAACATAAGATAACGTCAACATCAAAACCGAAAGGCAAAGACATGATCATTTGGGCAAATAAAAAAGAACTCAGTGTCTGGTCATGTCTACTGCCAGTCACACTGAGTCCGACAGTCCGAGTCGAAATGACAGTACAGGCATCACCATCACCCAGAGAGAGAATGAGACTACACAACCCCACCACCCCCTAAAAATTTGAAAAAAGAAGGAAGCCTACGCCCTTTGTGTCGTCCTAGAAATGGCCCCATCCGTGGCTCATTGAAGTGCGATGGAGAGGGAAAAAAATGATCCAATTCCAGCCGAATGTTTTAATCAAATCAAATACCATCTTTTATCAATTTATAATATAAAATACTTTTTATGAATTACTTCATATTTAATTAACAAAAAAGAAGTTCAAAATATTAGAAAATCTTTCGAAAAATAGATAAATGAATCAATTCAATTTTGGGGATTATTAGAAAAAGAAAACACGGGAATTGTTTTGGGTATGAGCCGAAGCAACATAGATGGGGCCGGCGTAGGAGGCCTGGTCTGAGCGAGATACTTACACGTGTGGTATACATTAAAAAAGGCCGAGACATCGGAACCCACCCAATGGAAGGTGCGGCATGGGTACCAGAGAAGGAAGACCAGAGAGAAAGAGTGTTGAAGAATTGAATGATTTTGTCTGATTCTGATGGATCCACAGCGAAATCTGCGGGTGTCCATGTGATAACTTCCTAACCACCTGATTTTATTATTTTTTATTATACTGGGATCCGAAGGCCTCCCCGATTCTAGCATTCAATACCAGTATTACTCCATTTCTAATCCCTATCTATAAAAATATTCAACTGTGATCAATATTTGATGGCCCCAGAAAACTGTGATAAATATTCGAATAATAAATATCTATTATCTACTCCTAACATTCAAGACTAAATCAAATGACAGTGATAGCTTTTTTCTTTTTAATCATCAGCTATGTGCAGTATGAACTATGAACCGCATTATAGAACAGAAATAGGACATGTTATTTTCTAAAAATGTCCCATGTTATTCAAATATATATAAAAAAAAACAACAAACCTTAGCTCATGTCTAAATATACTTCACACTAGTACTCCAACCTAAAACAAAAGGACCGAAACTAAGACAGCATCGCGTGAACAATGTGCGAAGGAAAAACCTAGATTATGTTTCATATAAAAATTTTGAGCCTCACCATCAGAATTATGTTTAGAACTAAAACATCCATAGGAAGAACAAACGTCCAACAAAAAGCGTACAACACAGGCGCTTCTCTAGATATACTACAGAAAATTCCGCAAGGAAAAGGTGAACTATCTTAATATGGTCGGTTCAGATGATTATTCTGTTGATTCAAATAAAACCGAACACCGTTCACCTGCGGAAGTCGGAAGATAATCCAATAAGGGAAACACGATTTGATGATAATTAATACCACATGCAGAAAACAAATGGTTAAACATGAGGTTTTACAACTCTTAAGGAGCCTGCAAATTGGTTCTAACAAAATCCATGCGGGTCTCTATAAAAGACTACAATGGTTGCATGTGCAGTGAAAATAGCTTCTTTCTTTTCCAGTTACCCATAGATGAGTAAATTGTATAGAACACCATAGTTGAAAACTATCGACAAACCAGAATGCAGTCATTACTTTCTCAAGTCTGAACTCTAAGGCTGCTATAGGCATGCCAATTGCATAAGCCTCTTTTGTAGAGAAGGAAACATATGTTATCCGAAACAGTCATTCTCCCTAAAGTACCCATATTCAGCACATACTTGAATATAAATACTCATGTTGAACCTTGAGATTTGTTCAAACACACTAACATATCGGCCAATCCAATACCATACAATTCTAACTAAGGCATGTATAGATCTTCATAACTTCAAAAAATATGTAAAAAAAAGGCGCATATAATTTTAGATTACTACTACGGTACTGCTAGACCAAAACCTCTTTTGTATGCTTAATAAACTATCCCTAGTGGCCTTCTATGTTATCCAGATTCTTTATTTTCCCTAAAATATCTGCCTGACACAATCAAACATGAGTACGAAATATAATCCTCAAAATACATGATAAAAACTTCAAAAAATTGAGCTTACCTGTGCAAGACATATACCTATATCAGACACTCGCTTTCAAAAACCGGATAAACTAGATAGCACGAAATTGGGATCAACAAAATTAATAAGAAAAACAGTAAAAACATAGCTTATTTAGATCCAACACCCTGTTTTCAGTTCATGTAACAACGGTGCACATTATTTCCACACTACACAATGAAGCGACCAGAAAAGTGACAAAAGGAGAGAAGCCATGAACTCAGATTTTTTTAAAATCTCAGCAGAATTTAATATGGTCGACTCATGCAATCACATTTAAGATGTAATAACTACAAAACAATAAGCATGAGGTATGAATCGAGGCCTTTCTTATCTTTTTAAGGTGTAAATAAAATAGTTGTAATCATAAATTATTTAAGCTTGGCTTAAAAAAAGTATGAATTCGTTTGGTAATGGACCTCTAGGCCTCTTTTTAATAGTACCATTATTTCCACATATTTTAATAGGACCTCATGGCCTTTTTTGCTCTCTTTTTTTTTTTATTATAATGGACTTCTTGTTTAAGTAGACCGCATCAAACTTCAAAAGGGTGTGCATTTGATAGTCACCCTAGTAGTGCCAACTGAGCTGAGCTACCGTTGCAGCAACTAGGAGAACATGATTTCACTTGCGGTAAAATGCGTTTTATTGTCTGATTTAAGGGTTTGAGGGGTATGAGTAGTAGTAAGAATTGTATATTAAAAAAAAAAAATCAATCTACCAGTCTTTACTTCTAAACCAAACCATACATGCAGTTTCAAAGGAATATGAAACAATTATCAGCCAGATGAAAATAAGCTCATTAGTGTCCAAAAAATAAGGTTTAATGAGCATGCTATATCTATAGTACACAGCCTCAAATGTGAGTACGGATGTCTCCAGACGCACGTTCCTCATTTTTAAAGCTTTAAACATGTTAGAGGGGTCGAAGTACATAATCCGAACGTTCAATCAACTCAAGCAACTAGCCCTAGGCTTAGGTTTTTGCATCAACTAAGGCATTGCAAAAAAGAAATAGTTGAAGGCACTGGTGAGAATCAAACACGCAACTATTTCGCATGGCAATCACTGAGCTCTGAAACGTCAATTCAGAGTCTCAAAAAACCCAAAAAAGATGTTTACTTTCAGGCTTTCATTTTTCTCTGACAAACAGCAAATGAGAAATAATAATAATGAAACTAACACAAAAATGTGAAAGAAATGAACTAACAAACAAAGATGATAATCAGCAAATGCAAGACCCTGATGTCATTGACAGTGATGGAATTGGAGAAAGGTGACCAATCTCAATTCCACCTTAACTATGGAGAACTTAAGACGGGAATGGTGACTAAACAAGGACAAAGGGTCTATATTATCTTTAGGGTTTCTTGCGTTGTCTGCTAGTGATACCATCATTATTGAAATACTAGAAAGATCTATTTTTCGAGTACTATTATTGCCCTCCATTAATGAGTTCTTTAGCAGAAAATGATAGAGGAGGTCTAAGAATGATGATGACCAGGAAAAGAATGGTTACCGCCATCTTGAGGGTTCCATAATCCATATTATCATGCACCAAGAACCTACAAATCCCAAGTTTTGCCTGCCAGTTGCTGGGACTCATGCGAGGTTTAAAGAATAAAATAGAGCTTATTCAGCTCGTTTGGGGGTAAATTTTTTACCGTAGCTGGAGCAGATAATGAGACCATGGAAAAAGAAATAGAAGAAGATTCGAGAAAAGCACAAAAACCAAGAACCCAAATATTAAATTAATCCAAAAGAAACACTCTGACTAGTGAGGGCAAGGATACTGACCAGAAAGGCCTGTAATGGAGGCACCCGTGCAGAGATTTCGAAGCTGCATCTCGATCTTGTTTAGAAAAGTGGTCGCTTCATCAAAAGGCCTTGAAATATCAGACTTGTATTTCACCAACATATCGCAGTAAGTTTCCTAAACAAATTAAACCCCAGACCATCATACATATATACACACATACATATATATATGGTATGAAAATCGAAAACCAAAGTAAGCTTCAAAGCGAGCAAAGAGAAACCATGAACTCGTCGAGCTCAGGATCGGCTCCCAAGCAGGTTGGCAGGATATCCCGCTTGTTAACATCGGTCTCCATCAGAATTTCGTCTAATATCCTCGCTATCTCTGGAGGAGCTCCGACCTAAAATAGAAAGAGAAAGGTACAAAGAGCTTAGAACAGTACTCAACCAAAGTCCCAACAAATTGTACACGCCCTATTTGATGATATATTCCAGATAAAATTATGGGATTTGATCGAGTACGAAAGTTTCTTCAAGAGTAAGAAAAAGGTTGAATCTTGACTTGAAATTGAAGAAGAAAACAGTAGGAAGTGCGAACTATTTCGAGACTAAAATCTTTCGTAAACCCTCATTAATGGCGGAAACTTAAAATACAACTAACAAAGCCACTGTACTAAATCTTACCCTTGAAGTTCCTGCACACATTAACAGTAATGTTATACAACATCATATTTAATGAAGCTAAAGTGGGGAAAAAAAAAGAGGAAAAGACGATTGAAATACTTTTAAAAAACCTGCAGCTTTAAGTGTATTGTTTGCACCAGAAATAGCAAAAAATAATAATGATAATAGTAACACCCTTTTCGTAATTCTAGTTGGCTTCACCTTCTGGCAATCAATATAAGCTTCAAGCAGCCGAGGATAATAAGGGTGAGAAGCGATTTTGGCTTTGATCACGTTTGAAATGTCCACTTCTCCTTGAATTTGAGGGGTGACGTAAGCGGCTTCGGAGATGGCGGAGGCGACAGAGATTAACTCGTCGGATCCAAACGCCGGAACCCGATCGGAAGAACAAAGCCGAGGTTGGTAATCAGAAGGAAAGATCATGTTCTCCGGTGACATCAAGGCGTTGTCAACGTACTGATCTCCCATGGAGTAGAATCCGTATATTTCATCCATGAAAGCTAACGTCTCTCAGAAAATAACTACTAAAATGAGAAAAGCTTGAGTTTTCTTTTTTTTTTTTTGAAAAAAGAAGGTTGAAGATAATGGTTACAGTATGAAGTTCTGGATTTTTGGGTCAGAATTATTTATCAAGTATTAGTTATTATAAGCTTTATTTTTATTTAAACTTTAAAAAAAAAGTAAAATAAAACTGAAAGATTGAATATGATGGAATTGGAGTGGCAGAAAAGAACTGATAGTGGTGTTGGGAAGATCGTTTTTAGGAGGAAAATAAAAGCAATGACAAATGCTCTGAAGGAGAAGCATCCATATCTGGATCGGGTCGAAATTTTTAATATTCTATTTAAAATATTAAAGATATATATTTAATAGTTAAATTTTTAGGTTAAAGTGCGTGGGAAGTGGATTAGAATAATTTAGTTTATATTATTAAAAAATTAAATAAATTTAAATTGTAATAGAATATAAAAATGTCTTGATAATTATTATTTTTAATTTTAGTTTAATTCTAAATAAAATATTTCATTTACAAAATAATAAAAACTTTAAAAATATTAACTCTGTTAAATAGTAAATGATATTTTGTTAAATAGTAAACGCTAACTTTATTTCAATTTGGCCTTATTTGATCCCTTTTAATAGTATAATAGCCAAATCGATCCATTTAATAATAAAGAGACTAATTTGATCATCTCCTCTTAGGTACATTCACTGTTCGAACCTTAGAAACAACATTGTTGGGAGGGGCAACCTTGAACATAGACGAACATGAAGAATACAAAAAAATATATATATAAAAAGATTTAGTTTATAAATTACAAAATTAATACATTTTATGTCAATAAATTACAATTATAAACATTGACCATAAAGCGAATATGAAAAATATAAAAAATTAGAATTAAGATAAACTCAATTTAAAGTAAGGTAAGCTACATTAGTAGTGACCCAACTATCAATATTTTTTTGGTAACTCAACTATGAAAAGTTGGAAAACTATAATACAACTATTCATTTTTTTCTTTTTTAGTCGCTGTTATTATATGAATAATGAAAAGAGGGTGTGATAACTTTTAAAAAGGCATAATAATATATTGAGCCATCTACATTTACACATTGTGTTAATATAGTCTTAATTTTTAAAATTTAGCCATCAATATTTACACATTACCTAATTTTATCATATTTTTACATTAAAATATAATTTTATGCACACTGTAAATTAGGAAAAAAGAATTTTTTAAATTCCATTTATTATTAAACAAGACAATCATCAAATACATTACTTTCCTTATACTTCAAATTTCTAAGAATTTGATATATCTTACAAATAATTCATTTTTTGTTAACTTGAGCTACTGACCATTGCTGAAGCAAATCAAAGCTAAAAATAAATAATTTTTTAAGTTGTTCGACTTCCAACTAGATTGAATTAATGAAATGAGAATTTTTTCAAGCAATTGAATTAGTTATGTACCACCCTTATACCTGACTCAACTACCAAGTCAAATATAGGAATGTCAAATTTGAGTGCCAAAGTAGTCTTGGCTAAATTCAATCTTCCGAACCCTTTTTTCGATCATATTTCAAACTTATTAATGTGTATTTTTCATATTGCAGCTGTATCAGACCAAACCAGGTAAAATTTTTGATAAAAATTCATTTCAAAACCACATTTGTACAAAAAAAAGTATAGATATTGACACTAAAGAATCAGTACCTTGGCTTTTGTATCGATACCCCTATGTTGTATTGATACCGTTTTAAGCTTCAATGTTTGAAAAATTAAAGAAAATACCCTAAGTACCGATCCATAGGTTAATGTATCAATACTTCCTCTCTAGTATCAATATTTTACACTTGGTATCGATACCAAAATGAGATCCGATGTTTTATTTTTAACTAGGGATTGTTTACCAAATTGGTCCTTCATATTTTACCTATTTTAGCCCCTATTCAATTGGCAAATTAAACCAAACCAATCCATATAGCCTTCATCTCCAAGCATTCTTTAATCCCAATTTCAAGTACCAATTCATAAACATATAATTATCTCATATAATTTAAGTAATTATCATGTTTTACAATTAATTCCCTTTAACACATCAAATTTAAAACATACTTAGGTACATGCCATTTACTAAAATAAAGAAAGGAAACTTTACTCTTTTCATTGGGCCCATTGACGTGATGAGATGAGATGCCTTCGATCTTCAAAGATCCTTTTCTTCTACTCTTAACCTACTCATATGAAACACGCGTTAAGTTATTGTTAGCTTAGTAAGTACAACCAGAACTTTAGTTACATTTAACTATCATAAAACTTACCTTATTTATACAGAATCATTCAATGACATGTTATCTTTAATAATTTTATATTATACCAATCAATTATCACATCTTTCCATCTATTATTATTGATTGACAATTTAGTCCTTTTCAATACATTTAATCTTTTTACCTTTTCACTTAATAAATGCGATATTTTATTTAGAACCTGTATTCACAAATAACTTGTAACTCACCATTTACTTATCATGTCTTTTCATCTGATACTATTATTTATCAAGTACAATTTAATCTCAATTCAATACATTTAATTTACTTATAACTTCATTTTACAGATACAATATTTCAATCATTAACAAAAGTAATCGTTTACCTTGTATCAGAGGCCCAGTAGACTTAATAGAACACATTGGATATACGGAATAAGACGAGACACCGTCGAAGTGGGTAAACAGAGAGCACGCTAAATTTCTTTAATGGCATGCCATCTATATCCCCAATAGTTCTTATCTTGCCTACTTGAGCATTTATATCAGTATCAATTATATTTTCACATTTTAGAAAAAAATTCAAATACTTTTCATGTATTTCATTTTAGTCCTTGTAACATTAATTCATAAAATTGTATCTTCCACTTTCATTAATACATGTAACATGTCTCAATATTTAATAATCTTCCATAATTCACTATTAATCATCACCATACATTTCACATGTCACTTTTGCATACTTTATAATTTAGTCCTCTCTTTTCATACTTCATCAAATATACTCATAATATTGCTATATCATTTCACATATCAATCTTTTACATATCTCACTTCATGTATACACTTACTTGTAAAATTTACTATTTTATCAACATTTACATCTTTTATGATTTAGTTTTTTTTCTCACTTTTAATCTTTTCTCTTTATCATATACTTAATATATGAATCCACATCATCACTATCTTATTTTTAATCAAGATCATATCTTTTCTTCATTTTTATACATGTAAACTTATATTTAATATCATGTAAAGACTTTTTCTCATCTAATTAGACTCAAGAATTAACAATTTAATTAAAATAAGTAAGATTCTAGTTGTACTTACAATTCAAGACTTGAAATCAAGTTTCTTCTTCTTCTACCTTTGGACACCCCATTGCTTTATTTCTCCACTAGTCTCTTACTTTCCTTTACTTTTCTTCATTTTCCATATAACTTAATATAATTTTTACACATTAAATCACATTCACATATCCTAATTCATGTTTTTCAATCAAAAGTAGCATGTATTTCAAGAGAAGTTTATAATTCTTACCTCAATTGCTTATATTATCCACTAATCCTTATCTTCTATCTCCTCTAAAACATTCATGGATGCATTTCTTATGAAATTAAGGTGGCTACCACTATTCTCTATTGATTTCAATCACTAATCATGAAAGGAATTAGAGGGATTAAGCTTAATTGGCTTGGTTATCGTGGAAAGACCTATTTGTAAAGAAAACAAAAGATGAAAATAATGGAAAATGGGAGTGACGTGAATGGATTAAAAAGATGAATGATTTTTCTCCTTCTTTCTCCAATTTTCTACACATTTCTACATAAATATCCATTTTTCTCCTGGTAGCTAAGCATGCCAACCATTTATAAATTAAAAAAAAGTAGTCAACCCTTAAGACCCATATTTCATCATGATACAAAAGCCTTTAAGTTCTCATACTCTATTTCTTCCTTCAATCCACCAGTTCAGAGAGGTAAAAAAGCTTACTAGTTCTTCAATTTCTCTACTACCAGACTTCAATTCACGCGACTGCAATGACATGCAGAGTTTCCTTCAGCTGCATTCCTTTATTCTTCAAGATGATTGAAGAAGATGATACTATGAAGGGGAAAAAGATTCGTAAACAGAATTGAGAAAATTCTGTCTTCGCTCACACCTATATATACTCCTTAGGCAGGGTCTTCACTAGCCTCCCCAACCATCTATTCTTAATCATGTTGTCTCCAACTATGGAACTAGTCGGTTCCAATCTAATTAAACTGGAATTGGAATTCAACTAATCACAATTTAGCCACTAAAATTTTTGAATGTCCTAACGAGGTTTGACAATTTACTAGCCTTTTTAATTTAATCCTACTTTTTCCTAATTGTGGGTTAATAGCTGGTAATTGGGTGTTACACTATGTATCGACTACCGATAGTTAAATAAAGTGATTCATATTGATGATTTGATTGATCAGCTGAAAAGAACGACTGTATTTTCAAAAATTGATCTCCGATTGAATTATTATCAGCTCAAAGAGAAAGAACTAGATGTGTTGAAAATCACTTTTTGAGCTCGATACAGACATTATGAGTTTCTGGTAATGCCGTTTGGGCTTACTAATGCTCTAGCCGCTTTTATGGATTTGATTAACAAAATTTTCCAGTCATATCTGGATCAATTTGTAGTTGTATTTATTGATGACATACCGATTTATTCGAAAGATGAAAATGATCATGATCGATATTTGAGGACTATATTACAGACTTTTCGAGAAAAGCAATTATATGTAAAATTCAACAAATGTGAATTCTAGCTACAAAAAGTGTGATTTTTGGGCCACGTGATATCGGTTGAAGGTATCTGAGCTGATCTGAATAAAATCTCAGCAGTTATAAACTAGAAACCTCTAAAGAATATCATAGAAGTGCGAAGTTTTCTGGGATTAGCCAGATATTATCGATGGTTTGTTAAAGGATTCTCGATGATAGCCCTTCCATTAACAAAATTGTTACAGAAAAATGTCACATTTGTTTGGTCGGACAAATGCCAACAGAGTTTTGAATAGTTGAAAGTAATGTTATCAGAAGCTTCGTTTTTACTCCGCCTAAATTTGGGAAAGAATTGGTAGTGTTCAATGATGCTTCACTTAACGATTTAGATCATGTATTGATGCAAGAAGGAAAAATGATTGCTTATTCTTTTCGACAACTTAAGCCAAACGAGAAGATTTATCCTACACTGATCTAGAACCGGCTACAATTGTGTTTGCTCTAAAAATTTAAAGAAATCACTTGTACGGGGAGAAGTGCCATGTTTTCACTGATCATAAAAGTCTTCAATACTTACTGATGCAGAAAGTATTAAATTTGAGATGGTGCAGGTGGCTTGAATTGCTTAAAGATTATGATTTGATCATTGACTATCATCTAGGTAAAGCTAATATTGTAGTTGATGCCCTTATTCAGAAGTCTCTATTTGCTTTAAAGGCAATGAATGCTTGTTGGACTTTGGAGTGAGACAATTCTATTTTAGCCAAGTTGGGGGCTAAGCCTGTATTTCTTCAAAAAATCCAAGAATTGTAGAAAGATGGTTCTGAATTGTAAGCAAAACAGAAACTTGTTGAAAACGATCAGACTTTTGGGTTCAGTGTTGAAGATAACGATAATTTATATTTTCAAAACCGTTTGTGTGTACCGAAGAATTCAGAGTTGAAACACGACATTCTGCACAAAGCTCACAATAGTGCATATACAATATATCCGCGCAACAATAAAATGTATAACGACTTGAAACCGTTGTACTAGTGGCTGGGAATGAAAAGAGAGATATCTGATTTGTGGCAAAATGCTTGGTTTGTCAACAAGTTAAAGCTAAACATCAGGTCCTATCGTGTTTATTACAACCTATAATGATTCCGGAATGGAAATGGGAGTAGTCACTATGGATTTCATATCAGCATTATCATTAATGTCGAAAAAGAAAGATATAATTTGGGTAATAGTTGACAAATTGACCAAATCAACACATTTTATTCTTTTGAGGTATCACCTCGTAGGACCTTATTGCTGTTGCGGTGTCGCTCCATAGAGCATACTGATTGCCGTCGTGGTGTTGCTCTATGGAACCTAATAACCGTCATCATGCTGGGGTCTCGAAGAACCTATTTCACATTTCACCTTAATGCTCAAACACCAAAGTGTCCCATCCATAAGGTTCAGAGCTTCGCACATCACGTTTTGCTCCCAGCAACCTCAGATGGTAGAGCCTTAACAGAATTCCAATTTCTCTATTCCTTCGTCCATTGCTTCATTACACCATTCCTAAACTTGATGCTCGAACACCTCAGTGTCCCCTTCGCAAGGCTTAGAGCTTCACTAATTACATTCTACACTTAGCAGCAACGTATGTCGGTATCTAACTAAAATCACTCCTCTTTTCCCCAATCCTAACTTTGTTTATCCTGTTGATAAGTCCTTCCCATACCATGCATACAATAATCATGTATACCATACAAATTATTGCTATAAGTATAACATGCCAGATAACCATTCAACAACTATTTATTATTAAACAATCAGCACAGAACTGACAATATCACACAACAACGTCTATCAGTCAGAAGGCAGGGTGCAAAAACTCACCTTGTTTCCTTATCCTTGTCAATTTAGCTTGTCTGAACACCAGAGCCTTCTTCGTCCTGATAACTAAGCATTTCAACCATTTACCAATTAAACTAAAAGTGGTCAACCCTTAAGACCCATAATTTATCATGATACAAAAGCCTTTAAGTGCTCTGATCTACCATAATTTGGTGTAGCATATTAAACTAGTTTTTGCACTAGAGGAGCTTAAATAAAAGTACTTTTATTATATTTTAGTTTAAATTCAATAAAAATGTATTTTGAGTCTTTCATTGACCTTATGGGTTGAATGAGGCCTAAGGCAAGCTAATGTATTTAGTGAGTGTACAAGAGACCATATAAGGGCATAGGAACTCAACACTGGTCGTTGTGTTACAACATAGGAAATTCGAGGTCATAACATAGGGAGCAAAATGCAAGATTTACCATACTGCCTTTGGTGTCGTGACACAGCCATGGGATGTCGCGACACACCCCTGAAGCTACCTTAAACTTGAGCATATTGCCTTCAATGTTGCAACATAGACACTGGGATGTCGTGACGTCAGTCTTATATGGAAAATACTTATGAGCTAAGGGCGTTTTGGTCAGCACAGTCAATAGTTAAACATGAGAGTGTCAGCTAACCTAGGGTTGAGGATAACGACAACCCTAAACCTAGGGTTGAGGATGACAACAACCCTAACTCTATATATAACACCTCTAACTCGTATTCGTGGCCAGAATAGGGTTACGAAGCATTACCAGAGTTTACATTTCAAAACAAACACAAAAATTTTAAACATTTTAATTTATATCATTAAATATAGCAAAACCAAAAACTAACACCTTGAATGGTCTAATTACCATTTAAGTCCCTTTTCCGTTATTCAATTAACCATTTAATCACTCAAATCAAATAGTGATTAAATTTTACATCTTTTATAATTTAGTCCTTCTTAATTAATTAACCATCGAAACTTTAAAATTTTTCAATGAAACTTTAATACCACCTTAATGACACTCCATAAATATTTATAAAAATATTTACGGCTCGATTTATAGAAACGAGGTCCCGATACCTCATTTTGTAAAACCACTTGACCATAGGATTATACCATTTGAACTTAATAAATCGTTTATATAACATAAATTATCATATCAAAAACCTTTTAAAATCCATATTTTAATCGTAAATATTAAATATAATATTTACAAACTTACTCGTCAGATTTGGTGGCCTCAAAACCACTATTTCCAACACCACTGCAAAACGGGCTATTATAACTCTCTCCCCTTACGAAAATTTCGTCCTCAAAATTTCTCACCTGATAAGAGCCATCAAGTTGAGTCTTTCTGTCATCTTCTTAATGGTAATCCACATATATATCATTTATAATTTACCTCGATTCAAAACTTGTATCAGAACTCATAATAAGACTTGATACTATATCTAAACTTAACTAAACAGCTATGGTGTTCTCCAGTCATCACTTTATCATTAGTAGTATATCTACCGAGATATTCATAGTGATCGTATAACTAAGAAACCCAGATTATCAAACTCTGACGGATGCTTCTGACATGTTTGCATCTGTAACTTTCAACTGATATTTACTCCCTTTACATAGAAAGCGTCAAGCAATATCGTCTAACACAAGCGCGATAGCGTCAACTATTAAGACGACTTTAACCTATAATAACATTTCTCGATTAGAATTGATCTGATAGATATATTTCCGTATCATATCTTCTAGAATATGAATCCATCATTCTGATTATCTGTCTATTTACTCGTGAATGCACAAATTTTTTTCCCAGACCTGAAGATAAACTCAAATGCGTATAACTCAATTAATTTTTCAAATGAATAACCGACTCTGACAAAGACAACTGAGTTGGTCTTATCTATCAGATAGTAACATTTCAGAATAATCCTTTCTTATTGTTGTCAAGACAACCTAGACACACAATCTATCATAATCAACTCAGAATACCAATCAAAGATTTCTACAAACTGCATTAACTCAAACGAAACATAACATCTCATTTTAACTCGTTGACATAAATTGAGATTACTTGAGGGATGAGAACCAATTTACAAGTTTAAGTTCGATCTTCCACCGTCTATACTTTTGCCGATGCCTACCCCTTCATGAATGCTAGAAAGGGATATATAATAAAGCTATCTCAATTATTAACATCAAAGCTTTGAACCATACCGGAGCCACAATCATCAGATAGATTAAAACCATAGTGCTATAATAAGACCGACTTTTCAACCGTATAATTAGAATAATACCTCAATATCAATAGTGTATTCTGAAATAAAAGAGGAAAATTGAATGTAGTTTCAGTAACAACCAGTATAGGAACACAACCTCTAAAAACCTGAGATCTGTATAACCGTGCTTCGATGATTGAACCAGGAATTATAGTCGTAATGGATATAATTACCTTCGGCCAATGAATATCCTTTATAGATGGACCATGTTTGTAACACCCCTTACCCAAGACTGTTACTGGAGTCGAGCTCGAGCCATTACTTTACTTAACTTATTAGTTCGGGGCATAAAAATTTGCTTTTAAAATTTATCTCACTATTTATGATAAAGCTGTCCACTCGCGCAGCAGTCACTAAATCACTTATAACTTGAGCTACGGAACTCAAAATTTAAATCTATAAAATTTCCCTAAAACTAGACTCATATATATTCTTACCATAAAATTTTCAGAATTTTTGGTTTAGCCAATTAGTACAGTTTATTAGTTAAATTCTCCCCTGTTTCACCACTTGACTATTCTGACCGCTTGCCACTAAAAATAAGTTTTCTCATTGTAGGATTTTAATATGGTGTTCTCACTTGTTTCTACAGGAAATCAATAAGGAATCTATAAATATAAATTACAACTCATAATTATTTTTTTACAATTTTTAGTGATTTTCTAAACTCAGAACAGGGGACTCCAAAAATAATTCTGACCCTGTCTCACCAAAATTCACATATCTCAAAATATAAAATTCCTTTTGCTAAACCGTTATTTTTCCATGAAAATAGAATAAAGAAGATTTCATTCTATATATCATACACCCCCTAAATCACTTTATAGTATCCTAAGTGATTTTTCAAAATCACGTCACTGTTGCTGTTTGAAATCTGTTTCTTTGCAATTTATTACTCTTTCATGATTTATATGCATAATTTATCACATAGACATGTATAACAACAAACACCTTCATAATTATCCATTTTGACAACCATTCATCATTAGATATTTACACGTCATTGTTTAGAAAAATCATAATACAACATTCAAAATAAGTAAGTCCCTATATATGCCATAGTTCAAACATAGTTCATCATAAAATACCGAGTCGTTATGGTTGATAGTGTGGACGATCTCTGATGTTTTTAGGATCCTCGACTTTGATTAATAATGCTCTATAAAAGAAACTAAACAAAGTAAGCATAATGCTTAGTAAGTTTACAAGTAAATAAATAGCAACATTGAACACAAATAATAATACCAAGTAACATAATCTTTAACTTCCTCTTTACTTAATCTCTTACTCATTCACTTACTTGTATGCTTAGATAACTCATAATTATGACTTACTTTTCTCTTGCTGAAATGTTGATTCTCAATGGGTAACGTAATATACTCTTAACTCTTATAACTCACTTGAACTTGCCATTTATGCTTTTAACTGAACTTTCATGGACATAAGTTATTTACTAGCCCGTTGAGCCACATTGGAACAATAAGGATACTTGGGTCTCTTTCTGATAATGTGTGTAAAAGTCTATCTATACATGCCATAAATATATTGTGATAGTGATGATTTCTGACAATTTAAAATTTTGTTTTATATAGTAAATGGATCCTAACCGAAGTGTAGCAGATGATGTTGAGAGTAACGCGCCGGCTCCCGCGCAAGGGACCGCGCTTGAAGAAAGTAGACATGAGACACATAGTCAGAATATGGCTAGGGAAGCCTTCCTTCATATGATGAATAATTGGTATACAGAATTTGTTCGTGCAAATTCGAATGTTCAACCTCCTCCACCCCCTCCTATTCCTCAACCGATTCCCTTAGCTCCACAAAATGTTGACTTGGTAAGATCAAGTAAACCTCCCGTTGACAAAATTTGAAAGCTTGGGGCTGAAGATTTCAGGGCTAATATAGATGATGATCCGCAGAAGGCGGAGTTTTGGCTCGAAAATTCCATTCGAGTATTTGATGAATTATCTTGTACTCCCGAAGAATGTTTAAAGTGTGTAATATCTTTGTTAAAAAGCTCAGCGTATCGTTGGTGGAAAACATTGGTATATGTGGTTCCGAAAGAAAGGGTTACATGGGACTTCTTCCAGGATGAATTTAGAAAAAAATACATAAGCCAACGGTTCATCGATCAAAAACGCAAGGAATTTCTCTAGTTGAAGCAGGGCCGAATGTCTATGGCAGAGTGTGAAAGAGAGTTTGTTAGATTGATTATATATGCCCAAGAATGTGTACCCACAGAAGCTACTATGTGTAAAAGGTTTGAAGATGGTTTAAATGAAGACATTAGGATATTTGTTGGAATGTTGGAACTGAAGGAATTTGTGGTATTGGTTGATAGAGATTGTAAGGCTGAAGAATTGAATAAAGAAAAGAGAAAAGCTGCGATGGAGGCTCGAGATACAAGAAAGTAGCCCATGAGTAAACCATTTCAAACTCAGTCAAAGAATTCTAAAGAGATGAATCCTCGAGTGACTACTTCAACTGGATATCCACGTCGAGACCGGAGAAAATTGTATTTGGGTCCCGAAGCTTAAGCTACATCGGTATCAAGTATGGGTAGTGTGAAGCCTAGTAAACCAGAGTGTCAGCATTGTGGTAGGCAACATCCTGGTGAATGCTAGTTAATTAGCCGAGCTTGTTTCAAGTGTGGATCTCGACAACATTATATTAAAGATTGCCCTGAGAAAATTGAAGAAGAAAAATTTCAGAATGTTAGATCGAGTGATACTGTCAGCAGAGGTAGACCACCGAGAAACACCGGAACTAGAGATAGTGGTAAAAGTGTAATGAAGGGTACAGTTGCAAGACCAGAACCTCGAACACCTGCCAGAGCTTATGCCATATGTGCTCGTGAGGATGCATCATCACTTGATGTGATTACTGGTACATTCTCTCTCTATGATATTGATGTTGTTGCTTTGATTGACCCTGGGTCTACTCATTCATATGTATGTGTGAATTTAGTATCTAATAAAAATTTGCCTGTTGAAAACACTGAATATGTGGTAAAAGTATCAAACCCTTTAGGTAAAAATTGTATTTGGGTCTCGAAGCTCAAGCTACGTCGGTATCAAGTGTGGGTAGTGTGAAGCCTAGTAAACCAGAGTGTCAGCATTGTGGTAGGCAACATCCTGGTGAATGCTGGTTAATTAGCCGAGCTTGTTTCAAGTGTGGCTCTTGACAACATTATATTAAAGATTGCCTTGAGAAAATTGAAGAAGAAAAATTTCAGAATGTTAGATCGAGTGATACTGTCAGCAGAGGTAGACCACCGAGAAACACCTGAACTAGAGATAGTGGTAAAAATATAATGAAGGGTACAACTGCAAGACCAGAACCTCGAACACCTGCTAAAGCTTATGCCATACGTGCTCGTGAGGATGCATCATCTCCCGATGTGATTACTGGTACATTCTCTCTCTATGATATTGATGTTGTTGCTTTGATTGACCCTGGGTCTACTCATTCATATGTATGTGTGAATTTAGTATCTAAAAAAAATTGCTTGTTGAAAACACTGAATTTGTGGTAAAAGTATCAAACCCTTTAGGCAAATATGTTTTAGTCGATAAGGTTTTCAAGAATTGTCCTTTGATGATTCAAAGTCACCGTTTCCCAGCTAATTTGATGTTGTTACCATTTAATGAGTTTGATGTTATTTTGGGGATGGATTGGTTGATATTGCATGATGCCAAGGTAAATTGTAGACAGGAAATCCTTGAATTGAAGTGTGAAAATGGTGAAATTCTTCGGGTTGAAGCAGAGGAGTCTAATAAATTACCCATGGTGATCTCGTTCATGTTTGTTCAGAAGTACATGAGAAAATGATGTGAAACGTATCTTGCTTATGTGTTGAATACTGGTATAACTGGGTCGAAGCTTGAATCAGTGCCGGTAGTCTGTGAATTTCCAAACGTATTTCCAGAGGAACTGGCTGGTTACCTCCGATTAGAGAAGTTGAGTTTGCTATTGACTTGTTACCTGGTACTGCACCGATTTCTATTGCTCAGTATCGGATGGCTCCGGCTGAATTGAAAAAATTAAAAGCTCAGTTGCAAGAATTAACGGATAAAGGATTTGTGAGATTGAGTTTTTCTCCCTGGGGTGCTCCTGTATTATTTGTGAAGAAGAAAGATGGCTTTATGAGACTTTTTATTGATTATCGTCAGCGCAACAAAGTGACTATAAAGAACAAGTATCCTTTGCCGAGAATTGATGATTTGTTTGACCAACTAAAAAGAGCAACAGTGTTTTCAAAGATTGATCTGAGATCCAGTTACTATCAGTTGTTAGGGAGTCAGATGTGCCAAAGACTACTTTCAGAACGAGGTATGGACACTACGAATTTCTGGTAATGCCTTTTGGTTTAACTAATGCTCCGACTATTTTTATGGATTTAATGAACCAAATTTTCTGGCCGTATCTGGATAAGTTCGTGGTGGTGTTCATAGATGATATTTTAATTTATTCTCAGGATGAATTAGAGCATGCCGAACATTTGAGAACTGTGTTGCAGATTCTGAGAGAGAAGAAATTGTAAGCTAAATTCAGCAAAAGTGAGTTTTGGCTTCGTGAGGTCGGATTCTTGGGACATATAGTTTCAAGTGAGGGTATTCGGGTTGATCCAAGCAAAATCTCAGCAATTGTTGATTGGGAACCACCAAAGAATGTGTCCAAAGTTAGAAGCTTTCTGGGCTTAGCCGGGTATTACAGACGTTTTGTCAAGGGATTCTCGATGATTGCTTCTCCTATGACTAAGTTACTGCAAAAGAATGTCAAGTTTGAATGGACCGATAAATGTCAACAAAGTTTTGAGAAACTGAAGGCATTATTGACTGAAGCGCCAGTGTTGGTACAAGCTGAATCAGGGAAGGAGTTTATAATTTACAGTGATGCATCGTTGAATGGTCTGGGGTGTGTGTTAATGCAAGAGGGCAAAGTAATAGCTTATGCTTCGAGACAGGTGAAACCGCATGAGAAAAATTATCTGACGCATGATTTAGAATTGGCTACCATTGTTTTTGCTTTAAAAATTTGGCGTCATTATTTGTATGGTGAGAAATGCCGAATCTTCACTCATCATAAAAGTTTGAAGTATTTAATGAATCAAAAAGACCTGAACTTATGACAACGAAGGTGGCTCGAACTAATAAAAGACTATGAGCTAGTGATTGACTACCACCCCGGGAAAGCTAATGTGGTTGCTGATGTTTTGAGCAGAAACTCTTTATTTGCTTTGAGAGCTATGAGTTCAAGATTAACTTTATCTGATGATGGTTCAATTTTGGCTGAATTGAGGGCTAGACCGTTATTCCTTCAGCAAATTTGGGAAGCCCAAAAGAATGACAGTGTATTACAAGCTAGGAGAGCTCAGTGTGAATCAGGTGTTGATTCAGATTTTCGAATTAGATCAGATGATTGTCTGCTGTTTCGAGATAGAATATGTGTACCGAAAAATGATGAGTTGATTCGGAACATTTTATGTGAGGTACACATTGGTGATTTGTCAGTTCATCCAGGTAGTGTGAAAATGTATAATGATTTGAAGAAATTGTATTGGTGGCCGGGCATGAAAAAGGATATCTCGAAATTTGTATCAAAGTGTTTAATTTGCCAACAAGTGAAAGCTGAGCATCAAGTACCATCGGGTTTACTTCAACCAGTAAGGATTCCAGAATGGAAATGGGACAGCATCACGATGGATTTTGTGACGGGATTGCCTCTGACTCCAAGGAAGAAGGATGCTATTTGGGTAATCGTTGATAGATTGAAAAATTCGGCTCATTTTATACCGGTACGCATTGATTACTCACTTGACAAGTTGGCGGAGTTATATGTTGCTGAAATTGTGAGATTGCACGGGGTGCCTAAATCCATTGTATCGGATAGAGATCCGAGGTTCACTGTGAGGTTTTGGATAAAGTTGCAAGAGGCCCTGGGTACAAAATTGAACTTTAGTACTACGTTCCATCCGCAAACTGACGGGCATCTGAAAGAGTGATTCAAGTTCTTGAAGACATGCTCTGGTGTTGTATTTTAGAATTTGAAGGCAGTTGAGAGAAATATCTACCATTAGTTGAATTCGCTTACAACAATAGCTATCAGTCGAGTATACGAATGGAACCGTACAAAGCATTATATGGACGTAAGTGTAGAACACCTTTGTATTGGACTAAGCTCAGTGAGAACCAGATTCACGAAGTTGACTTGGTGAAAGAAACTGAAGAAAAGGTGAAAGTAATTCGTGACTGTTTAAGGCTGCTTCAGATCGAAAAAAGTCATATGCGGATTTAAAGAGAAAAGAAATTGAGGTTCAAGTGGGTGATAAAGTGTTTTTAAAAGTATCTCCATGGAAGAAGATTTTGAGATTTGGCCGTAAAGGCAAATTGAGTCCGCGTTTTATTGGACCGTATGAAGTTATTAAAAGGATTAGACCCGTAGCTTATCGGTTAGCCTTGCCAGCAGAGTTGGAAAGAATACATAATGCATTTCATGTATCGATGTTGCGACGCTATCGTTCGGATCCTTCACATATAGTTTCTCCTACAGAGATTGAAATTCGACCAGATATGACATATGAGGAAGAACCGATAAAGATTTTGGCTCGAGAGGTCAAACAATTAAGGAATAAGAGTGTAGCTTTAGTAAAAGTGTTGTGGCAAAAACATGGAATGGAAGAAGCTACGTGGGATCCGGAGGAAATTATGAGGAAATAGTACCCAAACCTCTTTTCCGGTAAGATTTTCGAGGACGAAAATCCCTAAACGGGGGAGAATTGTAACAACCCGATTCTGGGCCTAGTCGGAATAGTGGTTTAGAGGCCACAAATCTGACGAGGGAAAATATAATTATTATATTTTTATGGTCTACAATTTGACAAAAAAATTTCGTGAAAATTTCGTTCGAAAATTTTGACGTTTGGGCACTCAATTTAGTCAAAAGGACTAAATTGTAAAAAGTGCAAAAGTTGGGTTTATATGTTAGAGGTGTCCAATTGCTATGAAACTTTAAATTGGAGGTCCTTATGTGGTAATTAGACCATTAGTTAATTGATGGACAAAAATGGGCATAGAATTAGTGAAATAGATTTTTTTTAAGTAATGGCATTTTAGTCATTTGGTAATAAAAAGAAATAAAATGGGAAAAAGATGAAAAAATGGTGTCATCTTCTCCATGTGAACAAAATTAGCAAGGGGGAAGCCATATTTAGGGTTTTCAAGCTTCCAAGCTCCATAGTAAGTGATTCCAAGTCCCGTTTTTAATGTTCTTTACGTTTTTAGAGTCTCGGTAACTTAATTTAGCTTATTCTAGCAATAATTTAACCAAGGGTTCATATTTGGAAAAATACCCATAGGTGAAATGTGTTTATTTTGATGTTTTATGGTAGAATATGGAGCTTAAAATTATGTTAAATAACTTTTGCTAGCCGATTTTAAATGAAAACGGGTAAATCGACATAATCGGTAAAAATATTTAATGTTCATAAGTACATGTTAGAGTGAGAATTTGATATTTCCATAGAAGGAAAAAGTGTCCAGCATGTTGTAAAACATAAGAATAAGGAGTGAAATTTAATTTTCAAGCTTGGGGACAAAAATGTAATTATGCAAAAGTTTAGGGACAAAATCATAATTTTGACAAAAGTTGAGTCGAAGCTTGTTTTAATAAATGTGAATGTTAAACAAGCTCAATTTTCTGTTATAGATCAAGAAAGACGAGAAGTCAACCTTAATCGGGGAAAAGAGAAGATTGGGGATTAAATTCCAAAATCTTAACATTTTGTATCGAGGTAAGTTGTATGTAATTAAAACATTGTTATAATCATTTTTATTATATCTCGTGACAATATGTGCGAAAAGGTTGGATATGAAATAGTTATATTAAAGTTAGAAATTTGAAATTGATAGTTGATTTGTTTAAAATCAGCTTGGTTTATGGATATACTAACTGCAAGTAATGGTTGAAGTGATTTAAATCGAATTATTAAATTGGTTATGGAGTTGAGTGGAAAGATTGATATTATAATGTGCTATGGAGAAATTGTAAATTATTGGAAAGTAAGAATCTTTGTGGAATTGTCGGAATGGTAAATATTTGAATAAGGTATCGATGAACACGTGTGTAGTAACTATGTGAAGGCTACTACGTGTATCGATAAATAATGGTCACATGTGTAGTACTAAGTGAAGGCTACAATGTGTACCGAGAAGCTTTGTTCACGTGTGTAGTACTGTGTGAAGGCTACTACATGAATCGATAAATGATGGTCACATGTGTAGTACTAAGTGAAGGGTACAATGTGTACCGAGAAGCTTTAGTCACGTGTGTAGTACTGTGTGAAGGCTACTACGTGAATCGATAAATGATGGTCACATGCGTAGTACTAAGTGAAGGCTACTATGTGTACCGAAAAGCTTTGGTCACGTGTGTAGTACTATGTGAAGGCTACTACGTGAACCGTAAAACTTGATCACGTGTGTACTGTGTCAGAACCTTGTGATGAAGTTTTGGGTATTTTGCAACCAATACTTTGAAAAATGGTATGTATAGATGATTTAATGTAGTTTGGTATAAATTTATATATATATATATATGTATAAAATATTGTTTGGTTTAAAATGTTGGTGTGTATTAATTGATAAATTGTTTCCTTAAACTATTAACAAAGTAATTAGAATGTTGTGGATGGATAAATTGTGTCTGAACATATAATTGTATTTGGTTGAAATATTGAAGTTGTTTGAAATTGTATTTCAAGAATTTGCAGGAGGAATTGAATGTTTATAAAAAGGAATTATGTCAAAATTTTTGTAAAAATATATATATATTTCAGATCGTTTGATAACACTTCTTACTTTGTTTCGATGATGAATACGGGTAAGAGGTGTTACATCACACATGCTAGGTTTTAGGTTTATTTTAGTTCTTATTATTTGTGTTATTCGAAGAAGCTGATTTGTAGATTCAAACCAAATCTTGTGGATTCTGCGCTTACATCAATCAATGAAATTCAAGATTATCTAAACCTTACTCTTGATTTATTTTTTATGCATATATTGTTTGTCAAGTTTATTGTGTTTATGAGATCTATGAGGAACTAATCATCTTATGGAGGATTAACGAGTGGAGGTGTGATTAACTTATTACTATATAAGGTTTTCTTAACGGATCAGCTGTTTGGGAGAGGAAGAACTGAAACCCCATGCTTAACGGCCCTAGGAAGTCATTTAGGTGGGAATTAACCTAAAATTGGTATGACCTATCTGTGAATACCTTATCCCCAAATTGGTATGGACTATAAGGTTGAGAGATAAGTTGTTCTTTCTGACTCATTAGTTTAGTGGAAGATCGAGAGATCTTGCTAGGTTAATGACTAGTTGATTCAATAGAAAACCAAAAATAGAATTAGTTATGATCACGAAAGTAAACTAATCACCCATAGCTAGATTTGATAAAGTTTATAAATTAGTTTTCTGAAATTCTTTTTATTTTTGTAATTTTAATTATTTATTTATAAAACCCCCCAAAAAATTTTCCTTTATGTTCTTTCGTAATATAATTTATTCAAAGTACTAATTAGATCTATTTGTGTAGAATTAATTTAGTACTCGCATCCCTCAAGTACGATCCTCGGAGTACTTACCTACTTCGTTGTAACTATATTACAACCTGACCTATATGCTTGCAGACATAACTTTTTTTTATATCTTTTATGCAGTATTCTTACTTTGGATGTTAGAACGTCTGAAGGCAGTCAAGTTGTTGGCGCCGTTGTCGGGAAGGCACATCACTAGATTAATTTTTAGTCTTTGCAATTTAATAGAATAGTTAAGAGATTAATAAATTATGAATACGATTTTTAAATTTCAACTTTATTAACATTTCTTTTATTTTTATGCTCTTCTGATTCCATGATATATGGAAATATTCATAAAGTTACTTACGTATCCAAGAAGACTAACATCTAAGTTCTATTGGTGATATAGGAAACAATTTACAAGGGAAGTTGATGAAATAACATTTGCTTTCTATATTTTGATAATTAACCTTAAAATCATGATGCAAATGTTAGGAACATTTTTTTTGATGTGAACTGGGTGCAACTTAATATTACCTGTTCCGTTATTCATAATCCTCATTTTGAATTGAATCATTTGTTACTAACATGGATTTCTCATAATGTTTGGTTTAATAATTATAAAAAGAGGATCTCATAGCCTTTCTATGGTAGTTTGAACATATATGCAGCACTATCATGTATGCTGGTGTCCCGTCAGAAGCTGTTAAATTATTATTAATTCCATTCATGTTAGATGGAAAGTCAAAAGCCTGGTTAAATGCACTCCCACCCGATACAATCGCTACATGGATTGACTTTGTGCAGTTATTCCTTCGTTGGGTCCTACCTATGACTTAGATAATCAACACTTATGAGAAATTATATAAATTTAAACAACATGTTGTCAAAACATTAGGGCAAGCTTGGAAAAGATTTAAAGTAATTCTTAGATCAGTGTTGGGAGGAGGCATACATTTTACAGTTCAAATCCAACATTTCTATGATGGATTGGATAGTCAGAACAGGCGAAAGTTTGACATTATAACCAGGGGAAGTATTTGGAATAAAACGGGAAAGGAAGTCATGAAATATTGAAAAAATTCAGTGAGAATGAATTTACTTAGCGCATACACTAAGAATTGGAAGATGTAAAGCTGGTAAAATCTAAGTCAAAAGAGAAAGAGCACAATAAACTAGAGTCAATCACGACAGATTTGGCTGAGCACGATGAATACGAATCAGAAGAAGAGAATTTGGATAATACAGAGTAGAAAAACAAAAAAGATAGCTCTTCAACTTGACTGGTGGTGGCAAAGTAGAGAACAACTAGAACAAATAATTCCCAGTGCAACAAAAATGGTGCCCTCCATTGTTAAACCACCCAAATTAGAATTAAAATAATTACCAAAAAGTATGGGTATTTGGGGGAGCGAAACACTTTAGCTGTAATTATAGCTGCAAGATTAAGTTTTGAGCAAGAAGAGGCATTATTAAGTGTTTTAAAAACACACAAAAAGCCATTGGATGGACTACCGTTGATATTAAAGGAATTAATCATGCACTGTGTTAGTACAAGATCAAATTAGAAAAGGGGAAAAAGTCGATCGTAGATGCACAACATCTGCTAAATCCAATTATGAAAAAATTGGTAAAAAAAGAATTACTCAAATGGCTGGATGCAAGTATTGTTTATGCAATTTTTGGCAGTTAATGAGTTAGTCCTATACAATGTGTCTAGAAGAAAGGGGGATTAACAGTGGTTGAAAATGATAAGAATGAGTTAATTCCAACAAGGACAGTCACTGGTTAGAGAGCATGAATTGACTAAGGGAAACTAAACGATGCAACAAAAAAAAGGATCATTTTCCTATTCCTTTTATTGATCAAATGTTGGATAGATTGGTTGGAAAGGAGTATTATTGCTTATTTGATGGATACTCCGGATATCATCAAATTCCAATACCCTAATGATCAAGAAAAGACCACATTTACATGTATTTTTGGCACGTATGCTTTCAAACGAATTCCATTTGGATTATGTAATGCCCCAACGACATTTATGAGATACATGACTACCATTTTTACTGATATGTTAGAAGAGGGTTTGCATGCAGTGAAGGATGATTTCTTAGTATACAGAGACTCTTTTTGGGAATGTTTAGATAACCTTGAGAAAATCTTACAAAGATGCGAAGAAACCAATCTGGTACTTAACTGGGAAAAATGTCATTTTATGGTGAAAGAAGGATTGGTTCTAGAACATCAAATATCAAGAAAAGGTTTTGAAGTAGACAAAGCAAAGATTGTAGTTATCAAAAAACTTCCTAATCCTATAACAGTTCGGGGAGTGAGAAATTTTTTGGGACATGCTGGGTTCTACAGGCGGTTCATAAAAGACTTTGCTCACATTTCTAAACCATTGAATCAACTTCTTCAAAAGGATACACCTTTTATATTTGATCAAGACAACATCAAATCTTTTGAGGTAATAAAAGAAAAAAATTATCTTTGCACCTATAATTATTATTGCTAATTGGGTAGAACCCTTTATTATAATGTGCAATGCTAGTGATTATGCTGTAGGAGCAGTGTCAGGACAAAAGAGAAACAATGTATTTGCGCTATTCATTATGAAAGTAAGACACTCAACTCAGCGCAGTGCAATTATACTATCACTATAAAAGAAATGCTTGCTGTTGTATTTGCTTGTGAAAAAAATTGCCCTTATTTGATGACAAATAGAGTTTATATCTACACTGATCACTCTGCATTAAAATATGTATGAAAAAGAAAGAAACAAAAGCTAGACTAATGAGGTGGGTGTTATTACTTCAAAAATTCAATCTATTGATAATGGATAGAAAAGGAACGAAAAATCATGTCGCAAACCATTTGTCCAAAATAGAAAATGAATTGGAGGAGAAAAATTATGAAGAAATCAAAGAAACCTTCGATGATGAGCAATTATTTCAGGTAGACATATATCAGGTTGGGTACAGAAAAACACTATGGTATGCAGATTATGTGAACTACATTGTAACCTGCCGTAATTTATTGTAGTAGATTAAACTAGTTTTTACACTTGATGAGCTTACAAAAACTTTTGTTATGATTTAGTCAAGTTTTCATAATTTCATTTACATTCAATAAAAAGTTTAGTTTGAGTCTTTTATTGACCTTAGGGGCCAAATGAGGCCTAAGGGTGAGTTAATATACTTTGTAAGTATGCAAGAGAGCATTAGAAGGTGTGCTAACTCGATATTGGTTGTTGTGTTGCACACGGAGAGTTTGATGTCGCAACATAGGGAGTATAATAGAATAATTCCAAGACTACCTTCGGTGTCGTGACATACCTATGAAGATACCCTAAATATGAGCATACTGCCTTCGATGTTGCGACACATGCACTAAGGTGTCACGATATCGGTCCTGTACGGGAAGCATTGATGAATTAAGGGGTTTTGGTCTACACAATCAAATGTTTAATATGAGAATATGAGCTGACCTAGGATTAAGGACAACGATAACCCTAAATCTATAAATAGGCTCATTTAACACTTATTGTGGACAATTTTTGGATATTCTTTCTTTGTAATTTAATTTTTAGATTTTTCTTTCTCTTAAGGTTTATATTTATATTTAGTTTTTTTAATTCGTGTTCTTTAGAGAACTTGATTTGTAGATACAACCAAACGTTTGAGGATTTCTACTTTTCATCAATCGAATACAATCAGGATTCTTTAAACTTTATTCTTGATTTATTTTTCATGCATATATTTATCATCGATTTTACTATGTTTATGGATTCCGTGAGAAACTAATCCTCTTATGGGGGATTAGCGAGTAGAGGTGTGATTAACGATCTCGATTCGGATGATGTGACGAGTCATATTATGTTCCCGATCGAATTTAGGTAGTGTCGATTTAGTTCGAATTCAATAAGATGAGTTATATTGGTTTTAAATGATTTAGGAAGCAAAATGGGGATAAATGGTTTCCAATGAAACAAGAACGAACCCTTATTAGCAAATAAGGACCCGGGCTTAAAGGTTTCAAAGAAAAAGGAAAGAAATGGTAGATAAAACTGAGACCCTCTATTTAGCAAAATAGGAACCTTCGGTATAGTTGGAACACCACACCTTATGGTGATAAGTTCAAAAACAAAGTCAGATTGACGCCACTCGTAAAGATAAGTCAATTGAGCTTTGAAGAATAAAGAGAGTGAATTGCCTCACTAAAATGATATTTCATTCAGAAATTTGTCAAAAGTCCTTTTACAAGAAATTGAGCAACTATTTATAGTCTAATGTCTAGTAGCCGAATGGACATATTCTAGAATTAATTTCTAAGCAAAAATTGAACAAAAATTCAGCTTAAATTCATGTATATGCTTGCATCAAGGTTCGACTGAATAGAGACCAAGGAAGAGCTTTCAATGGACTTGGAAAAATGGCGTGACTACATTCGGCCAATGGAGTTTAATGAGGTCATTCATGAAGCAACTATTGATGAAAAATTACCAGCATTAATTGGCAACTTGAACACCATTTAGAAGTGTGAATGGACGGTTTTGAAGAGCCTTGAAGTGTGAACATGGCTGAACCGAATAGACATAGTGTGAACACTTTTATACGCCTTGGGAAGAGAATCGCCAAGCTTGAAAGGATGAAAAGCTTGATCACTCTTGGCCGAATAGTTGCCTTGAAGAACACCAAAATTAATCGCTTTTAATGCATTAATTTAGCACATGCATCTTCAAATTCATTGAATCTCCATGCATGAATCGCCCAATTCATCTCCAAATTAATTTGCACCTAAAATAAACATGAACTTAATTAATTTCAAGCAAATTCATCCGAACTAAATTAAAATATAATGTGAACATCCTAAATAACATTGAGACAACTTAAATATTAACAAATCATAACACATAAATTGACTAGACAAATTTAAAACATGTAATAATTTAGACAAACTAAATGACATCAAGACATCTTTAATTTAACTAAATCAAGACATATTAAACACTTAAATTAATTAAGACATATTTAAAAGTCAGTAATGAAACTTATTTAAATGTTTTTTAAATGGTCTAAATTCCAAATCAAATTAATTAGCTAGAACGAAATTCACTTCAAAGAAGTTGAATATGTTCAACTGCTTTTAAACTCCTTGCTATCATTTTCCTCAACCTGTTCCACCATTGCTAAAATAGCATCTTTGAATCGTTTAGCTCTAACTCGCGTTATTGGACCAATGGGCGACTTGATGGCTTCTTGTTCGTTCTCCATTTGGTTCGTAGGCAAGCTCACATCATTCCCTCCTTCTTGAGCGATTTGCCCTCAAATCGAAATCGCATCAAACGGAGACAAATCGAAACGTTAAAAGTCGCGCTAACATTATATTCACCGAGCAAGTCCAATTTATAGGAGTTATCGTTAATTCGCTCAAGGACTTGAAACGGTCCATCCCCTCTCGGAAGAAGTTTGGATCGCCTTTGCATAGGAAATCTCTCCTTGCGCATATGCAACCAAACCCAATCTCCCGGTTTGAACACAACTCGCTTACGACCTTTGTTAGCATGTTGCTCATAGTTCTTGGTCTTGGCCTCAATATTGTCTCGAACTCGTTGGTGCAATTGCTTGACGAAATCAGCTTTGCGCTTCCCATCTACATGAACAGGTTGATTAGAAGGCAATGGCAATAAATCAAGTGGAGTTAATGGATTGAAACCATAGACAATTTCAAAAGGAGAAAATTTGGTAGCTGAATGAACAGCTCGATTATACGCAAACTCCTCGATTATCGCAAACTCCACATGTGGTAAGCATTCTTCCCAAGGCTTCAAATTCTTCCGAATAATAGCTCGAAGCAATGTAGACAGAATCCGGTTGACCACTTCGGTTTGGCCGTCCGTTTGCGGATGGCAAGTGGTTGAAAACAGCAACTTCGTTCCAAGACGCCCCCATAGTGTCCTCCAAAAATGGCTAAGGAATTTTGCGTCTCGGTCGGACACGATCGTTCTAGGCATGCCATGCAACCTGACCACCTCTTTGAAAAATAAGTTAGCAATATTAACGGCATCATCAGTTTTATGACATGCTATAAAATGGGCCATTTTTGAGAACCTATCTACAACCACAAATATTGAATCTCGGCCATTCTTACTCCTTGGTAAACCTAGCACGAAATCCATTGAGATATCGGACCAAGGGGTTTCGGGGATGGGCAATGGTTTATACAACCTGTGGGGCTTTATTCGCGACTTAGCCCATTTGCACGCAATGCATCGATTACAAAATCGTTCGACATCTCGTCGCATCTTAGGCCAAAAGAAATGTTCGTGGAGTGTAGCTAATGTCTTAGCGACACCAAAGTGCCCCATTAATCCTCCGCTATGGGCTTCTCCGATCAACACTTCTCGTACGGAACCTTAGGGTATACAAAGCTTTCCTTCTCGGAATAAGTACCCATCATGTCGATAGTACTTCTCGTAGGCTCCCTTTGCACATAATCTAAAGAATTCACCAAAGTCAGCATCGTTGACATATAAATCTTTAAGAAATACAAACCCCATTAACTTAGCATCCAAAATATTTAGCAACACATAACTTCGAGATAGTGCATCACCACTACATTTTCCTTACCTTTCTTATATTTAATAACGTAGGGAAAAGATTCGAAATTCTACCCACTTAGCGTGCGCTTATTCAACTTGTGTTGCCCTTTAAATACTTCAAGGACTCATGATCGGTGTGTATGACGAATTCCTTGGGCCAAAGATAGTGTTGCCACGTTTCTAAGGCTCGGATCAATGAATAGAGCTCATTGTCATATGTTGGATAGTTTAAGACAAACACCATTGAGTTTCTCGCTAAAATAGGCAATAGGGCGACCATCTTGCATCAACACGCTCCAATGCCTAAACCTGATGCATCACATTCTAACTCGAAAGTTTTATCAAAGTTAGGCAAAGCTAATAACGGTGCATGAGTTAGACAATCTTTAATTTTCAAAAAGGATTTTTCTTGTTCCTCTCCCCAAATGAAGTTGGAATTCTTACGAATAACCCCGGTTAAAGGTGCGGCTAAGGTGCTGAAATTTGGCACGAATCGACGGTAAAAACTTGCTAGTCCATGGAAACTTCGAACTTGGGAGACATTCGTCGGACGGGGCCATTCTTGGATCGCCTTGATCTTCTCTTGATCGACTTCAAGACCCTCCGAGCTAACAACAAAACCTAAAAACACAACCTTGTTAGTGCAGAAATCACATTTCTTCAAATTAGCATACAAGGTTTCTTTTCTCAATACTTCCAAAAGCAGATTTTAAATGTAAAACATGTTCATCCAAATTTTTACTATAGATCAATATATCGTCGAAGTATACTACACAAAATCTACCAATAAAAGGTCTTAAAACGTGATTCATAAGCCTCATGAATGTGCTTGGGGCGTTCGTTAAGCCAAATGGCATAACGAGCCATTCGTAAAAAAACCATGCTTCGCTTTTGAATGCGATCTTCCACTCATCTCCCTCACGCATCCGTATTTGGTGATAACCGCTCTTAAGGTCGATTTTTGAAAATAAACTCGCGCCACTTAGCTCGTCAAGCATATCATCCAATCGTGGTATAGGATGACGATACTTGATAGTTATTTTGTTTATAGCACGGCAGTCCACGCACATCCTCCACGTTCCATCCTTCTTCGGAACTAGTAAAACAGGCACGGCGCATGGACTAAGGCTTTCACGCACATAGCCCTTTTCAAGGAGTTCATTTACTTGCTTTTGTAATTCTTTCGTCTCTTCAGGATTGCTCCGGTAAGCAGGTCGATTTGGAATTGCGGCTCCCGGCACAAGATCGATTTGGTGTTCAATTCCACGAATAGGTGGTAACCCACTCGGGATTTCTTCCGGGAATACGTCTTGAAATTCCTGCAACACAGACAAAACAGAAGAAGGCAATTTGTCATCAAATTCGTTAGTGCCAAGCAAGCTCTCCTTGTACAAAAGAACCAACAATGGTTGTTTCAATAGCATCGATTTTCGAACTTCCCTCTCTTTTACAAACAAATTCTTTTTTTCAATCTCATCACTCATTTCTTTTTCTTTTGAATCACTCTCTCTTTTTTTATCACTCATCTTTTTGTTTTTCTTCTTTTCTTCACTCTTTTCTTTATTCTTTTCATTTTTTTGCTCTCTCTCGATTTCTTTTGATTTTTCAATCGAACTCCTCATTTTGAGTTGATCTTCGTACACTTGTTTCGGTGATAACGGAGCTAGAGTCACCATTCGTCCCATACGTTTGAAAGAGAACCGATTGGTGTATCCATCATGGATTGCTCGCTTGTCGAATTGCCACGGGCGTCCCAAAAGAAGATGCCCCGCATGCATCGGCACAACGTCACACAATACTTCATCTTGATATTTTCCAATTGTGAACGAGATAAGGACTTGCTTTGTTACCTTCAATTCTCCACCATCGTTAAGCCATTGGAGTTTATACGGATGGGGATGTTTGGTGGTGGCCAATCCGAGTTTCTCCACCATCAATGTACTAGCCACATTTGTACAACTTCGCCCATCGATTATCACGCAACAAATCTTACCTTGCACTTGACATCGCGTATGGAAGATGTTTTCGCGTTGTTGATCATTTTCGACACCTTGCAAAGTAAGGCTTCTTTTCACAACCAAGATTTCTCCATTCTCGGCTTGTTTGATGTCTTCCTCTTCTTCGAGTTGTTCAACAGCCTCGTTCTCTTGTTCACTTTCGGATTCAATTTCACCATCATCTCGAACAAACATCGCATTCCGGTTCGGGCATTGGCTTGCGATGTGGCCCCTTCCAAGACATTTGAAGCATTTTATGTCTCGGGATCTATTTGGTTGAGCATCCATCTTTCCTTTACTCGATTCGGCAATCGGTTTGTTGAACTTGGTGGCACCACTTACTTCTTTTTTCCGACTTGGCATATCTCGTTTGTTGGTCCCTTGCCCCCACCTAGTCATCGAAGAAGTGTTAGGGAAAGAACGGGACGTACCTTTTCTTTTTAATTGTTTTTCAACCTTTATGGCCATATGGACCATATCAATGACTTCAACATAGTGGTGTAGCTCCACAATATTTGCGATTTCACGATTAAGGCCGATGAGAAATCGAGCCATGGTGGCTTCTCGATCTTCTTCCACATCGGCGCGAATCACGGCCACTTCCATTTCCTTGTAGTAATCCTCCACGCTTCGTTGGCCTTGAGTTAAACTTTGAAGCTTTTGATACAATTCCCGGTGGTAATAGGCAGGAATAAATCGCTTTCTCATAATCGCCTTCATTTCCGCCTATGTAGACACGGGACGTTCTCCATTGCGTCTTCGGCTCAACGAGAGTTGATCCCACCATATTATGGCATAGTCGGAGAATTCTATAGCAGCTAACTTCACTTTCTTGCTTTCCGAGTAATTGTGGCACTCGAAAACTAACTCCACCTTCTTCTCCCATTCAAGATAGGCCTCGGGATCCGACCTTCCTTGAAAAGCAGGAATCGCCATTTTAATGTTTTTTAAATCATCATCGGTCCTCTCTCGATCTCTTGGTCCCCGTGCTCGTTGGCCTTGTCGCCTTGCACTTTGTCGTGAAGCTCGATCACTTTCAACGTCACTTGCTTCATATAGATCATTTGCATGTTGCCATGGACGTTCTCGCTCTCTTCTCAGAACAGGAGGGGTGTTCGCACGTTGGCTTCGTTCCTCCATTTGTTCCATTCGTTCATGAAGGGAATCGAATTGAGGTTGGAACAAACGAGAAATTTCTCGCACGATTGCTTGAACTTGTAGATCGGGCACTCCGCCTCCGGGAACGTTTCTCCTTAGTTGAAGATTAACTCCTCCACCAGCGGCATTCGAGGCTCCTCCACTTGTAGCTCGTCGTTTCGGGCTCCTAGACATGATGATTAAAATTAAGATATTATCCTCACCACAAAAACCTCACAATTTCTCTCACAAGAAAAGAATTCACTCCTCTCGTGTTTCACTCTATTTCCGGCTCTTATCTTGATGTACTCTCTTGCCTTTTACCTCTCAAATCCAACTCTCGATATTCTGAAATGCTACTTAGATTTATCCACACTTGTGGGTCGACTTCAAGGGGTTTGCAAGGGAAAGTCGTATGGTTTAGGGTAGGCTCGAAAGAAAGAAAGGTTCAAAGATGTGGCGTATAAAATGGATTCACTAATTGGAAACGAATTTTTTTTTAATAACGTGAAATTTAACCAAGAGGGATATTAAGGAGTGTAGAATGTGATTTTGGAAAAATTTCTATTGAAGTGTCTCCAGACTCTTTTTTTTTACGGATCTTTCACGTCTTTTCGTCCGCACCTAGACCGTATGCAATTTTTTTTCAATTTTTTTTTTCGATTTTTTTTTCTTGATTTTTTTTTCGAAACTACAATTTACGTACCTAAATTAACCAGCTCTGATACCAACTGATACGAGCTCGATTCGGATGATGTGACGAGTCGTATTATGTTCCCGATCGAATTTAGGTAGTGTCGATTTAGTTCGAATTCAATAAGATGAGTTATATTGGTTTTAAATGATTTAGGAAGCAAAATGGGGATAAATGGTTTCCAATGAAACAAGAACGAACCCTTATTAGCAAATAAGGACTCGGGCTTAAAGGTTTCAAAGAAAAAAGGAAAGAAATGGTAGATAAAACCGAGACCCTCTATTTAGCAAAATAGGAACCTTCGGTATAGTTGGAACACCACCCCTTATGGTGATAAGTTTAAAAACAAAGTCAGATTGACGCCACTCGTAAAGATAAGTCAATTGAGCTTTGAAGAATAAAGAGAGTGAATTGCCTCACTAAAATGATATTTCATTCAGAAATTCGTCAAAAGTCCTTTTACAAGAAATTGAGCAACTATTTATAGTCTAATGTCTAGTAGCCGAATGGACATATTCTAGACTTAATTTCTAAGCAAAAATTGAACAAAAATTCAGCTTAAATTCATGTATATGCTTGCATCAAGGTTCGGCTGAATAGAGACCAAGGAAGAGCTTTCAATGGACTTGGAAAAATGGCGTGACTACATTCGCCAATGGAGTTTAATGAGGTCATTCATGAAGCAACTATTGATGAAAAATTACCAGCATTAATTGGCAACTTGAACGACCATTTAGAAGTGTGAATGGACGGTTTTGAAGAGCCTTGAAGTGTGAACATGGCTGAACCGAATAGACATAGTGTGAACGACTTTTATACGCCCTTGGGAAGAGAATCACCAAGCTTGAAAGGATGAAAAGCTTGATCACTCTTGGCCGAATAGTTGCCTTGAAGAACACCAAAATTAATCGACTTTTAATGCATTAATTCAGCTACACATGCATCTTCAAATTCATTGAATCACCATGCATGAATCGCCTAATTCATCTCCAAATTCAATTTGCACCTAAAAATAAACATGAACTTAATTAATTTCAAGCAAATTCATCCGAACTAAATTAAAATATAATGTGAACATCCTAAATAACATTGAGACAACTTAAATATTAACAAATCATAACACATAAATTGGCTAGACAAATTTAAAACATGTAATAATTTAGACAAACTAAATGACATCAAGACATCTTTAATTTAACTAAGTCAAGACATATTAAACACTTAAATTAATTAAGACATATTTAAAAGTCAGTAATGAAACTTATTTAAATGTTTTTTAAATGGTCTAAATTCCAAGATCAAATTAATTAGCTAGAACGAAATTCACTTCAAAGAAGTTGAATATGTTCACTCGTTTTAAACTCCTTGCTATCATTTTCCTCAACCTGCTTCCACCATTGCTAAAATAGCATCTTTGAATCGTTTAGCTCTAGCTCGCGTTATTGGACCAATGGGCAGCTTGATGTCTTCTTGTTCGTTCTCCATTTGGTTCGTAGGCAAGCTCACATCAGAACTTAAACCCTAGGCTTGACGACCATAAGAAGTCATTTAGGTGGGAATTAACCTAAAATTGGTATGGCCTATCCATGAACACCTTAGCCCTAAATCGGTCTGGACTGTGAAGTCGAGAGATAAGTAGTTCTTGTCGACTCATTAGGTTAGTGGAAAATCGAAAGATCCTGCTAGGGTAATGACTAGTTGATTGAATAGAAACTTGAAATATGAATTAGTTACAATCACCAAAGCGAGCTAATCACCCATGTCTAGATTTGATTAAGTTTATAAATTAAGTTTTCCGTAGTCTTCTTTATTTATGCATCTTTTATGTCGTCATTTATAAAAATCCAAAATTTCTTCTTTATGTTTCATTGCACTATAATTTATTTAAACTACTAATAAATTTTATTTGCGTTTAGGTTAACGTTAATTTAGTACTCGCCTCCCTTGGGTACGATCCTGGAAGTACTTACCTACTTTTTTGTAAAAAGTATATTTCAAACTGACCCGTATACTTGCGGACACTGCCTTAATTCTTTATCTTTTGTTGCAGTATTCATACTCTGGATGTTAGTACGTCCGGAGGCGATCATATTGTCAAAGGAGTTTTTCCTAAAAAAACATCATGGCAGTAAAAGAAGAGGATCATGCATGAATCAAAAAATTACATTTGGGAAGATCCGTATGTATTTTAGCAATGCGCAGATCAATCAGTTAGAAGATGTACAGCAGAAGAAGAAATAAATGATATTTTGCAGTGATGCCATACAACACCATGTGGGGTGACATTTCGGTGGAGAAAAAACAACTTAAAAAATATTGCAATCGGGATTTTATTAGCCAACTATGAACAGAGATGCTTATGAATTCGTACATGAATGCAATAGATGCCAAAGGACTGGAAGTATATAAAAAAGAGATGAAATGCCACAAACAATGATACTCGAAGTAGATGTATTTGATGTTTGGAGAATTGACTTAATGAGACCCTTTCCAAGTTCTTTTGGGAATCAATAGGTCTTTTTGGCTATTGATTTTGTCTCTAAATGGGTGGAAACAGTGACATTACCTACAAATGACACAAAAGTGGTAGCTAGATTCTTGAGAAAAAAACATCTTCTATAACAACCCGATTTTGGGCCTAGTAGAAATAGTGGTGTCGGGGCCACTAATCTGACGAGGAAAAAAATTAATATTCTTATATTTTTATGATCTAAAAATGTACAGAATGATTTTGTGAAAATTTCGTTCGAAAATTTTGACGTTTGGGCACTCAATTTAGTCGAAAGGACTAAATTGTAAAAAAGTGCAAAACTTAAGTTCTAGAAGCTAGAGGTGTCTAATTGTTATGAAATTTTAAATTAGAGGTCCTTAAAAGGTAATTATACCATTGGTTAATTTTTTGGACAAAAATGGACATGAAATAGGTGAAATAGAATATTTTTAAGTTAAGGGCATTTTAGTAATTTAGTGATTAAATGAATTAAAAGCCCAAATTAAAATCCAATTTTTGCTCATCTTGAACCCCTTGGCCAAATTTCACATGAGGAAGACATATCTAGGGTTTTTCAAGCTTCCAAGCTCGATTGTAAGTCTGTTTTAGCCCTGTTTTTAATGTTCTTTACTTGCATGTGTTTTGATGTTTTGTGGTAGAATATGAAAGTTTAAAATGTAATAAACAACTTTTACTAGGTGATTTTTAGTGAAATTGCATAAAATGACTTATTTGTAAAAGTTGTTAAATATGTGTAAAAAATTGAAAAAAAATGTGATTTAGTGAAAATTGTGAGCTTTTATAAGAGGGAATATGAATCGGCTAAGCTTGAGTAATGAGAAAAATGAGTACTTTTCATTTTACGAGCCTAGGGGTAAAATTGTAAATATGTGAAAAGATAAGGGCAAAAATGTAATTTTTGCCATAAGGTGTTTTTGGGGCTGAATTGAAAATGTGTGTATTAAATGAGTTAAATGTGTTATTATAGATCAAGAAAGACGAGGAATTGACCTTGACTAGGGAAAAGGCAAGGTTGTGGACTAAGACGCAAACATTTGATATTTTGGACCGAGGTAAGTTTGTATGTAAATAATGCATCATTTTTACTTACTCTTTCATATTTTGATATATTTTGTGAAATGTGGCTGAATATTTGATGTATTTGACAAAATATCGACAAGTGAGAAATTTCCCGGTTGAACCTTAAGAATAAAATAGGATACAAGTGAAGTGTCACTAGGAACCTATGTGAAAACTATGTGAAATTGTGACTCAGTGAATCCGAGTGTTGGTCTTATAAGTTCTACCAGTGATTGGGTAATCCGGCTTGTGTTGCGAATACCTGACAGCTTGTGTGAGCAGCACTGAGTAGTTACGAATGACCAATAGCTTGTGTGAGCAAACCCGCGAATGTGAATAGCTCGAGAACGAGCCTATGTGTGATAAGTGATGTGAAGTAGCTTTGGCTACAAGTGTGGCACTATGTGCAATATTTTGAGGTATCCGTTAATATTCTAATGTGTTCAACGGGAAATGACTAAGTGTAAATGATTATGATTATGTGATGAATGAGTGCAGGTAAATCTATATATATAAATTCATGAGCAATGTGCTCGATATGTGATCGAATTTTGGTAAGGTTGATGTAGAGTAAGTATGACTATGAAGACTTGTAAATATTTGATAATGAATAGCTATTGGAATGGCTACTTATGGACATGCTTGGTGTTATGTGTGTGTAAATGAAAGTTAATACAAAGAAAACATGAAAGAGTAAAATTTGTAATAAAACAATTTTTGAAAGTAGCCGTTGTATAACTTTGAAAAATCACCAAAAATTGTGAAAATTGAATTAGAGATTGAATAAGATATGAAATTAAAGCTTATTGAGTCTAATTTTACATATAAGAAACAATGTAAGCAAGAGACATTCATATTATGAGATATTTGAATTTTTATGAGATAGGGTAAGAGTGATTTGAATCCCTATTCTGAATTTGGAAACTCATTAAAATTTTATAAAAATAATTATGGGTTAGAATTTATATGTTTACAATTCTTAATGAGTCTATTTTCAATAGAAACAAATAAAAACATCATCCGAATCCTATACGAGGAGATAATTAATTTTTAGTGAAGAAGGGCTGAAACTGTTAGATAGCAGAACATGGATGGCTTTAAAGAATAAATTGTACTTATTGACTAAACCATAAATTCTAAAAATTTTATGGTAAGAATATATGTGAGTCTAGTTTCAGAAAAAAATAGTGGATCTTAATTTGGAGTTCCTTAGCTCAAGATATAAATAATTTATTGACTATGACGCGTATAGACAACTTGATATAAACATGAGTGAATAGTGAAACTATTTGCAACTATGATTGTATTATCTTGAGAACACATTATGAGGATTGATAAAAGCATGTTAATAAATTGTTTATTATTTACATAACAACTTACTAAGCTATACGCTTACTCCCTTTTCTTTCCCTTGTCTTATAGTGTTACAAAGCTAGCTCGGGGTACAGAGATCGTTGGAGATCCATCCACACTATCAACACTCTTTTGGTATTTTGAAAGCAATATTATGAATTATGGCATGTATAGAGGACTTGGTTATTTTGTTATGTGTCATAATTGATTTGTCCTAAAATGTTGGCCTATGTTATTTGATAGTTCATTTTGTATAAGGCCATTGATGTTGGCTATTATTGGTTAAGTTGTACGTTTATGATAATGTCATGTTGCGTGTTGATAAATTTGGTATAAGTGTGTAAATGTTTGGATGGAAAAAGGCTTGGTAAATAGCCTAACTTTCATCCACACGGCTGGCCACATGGCCATGTGCTCAGGGCGTGTGCCCTTGTTTTTCAAGAAATTTTTCAAAGTTTTCAAAAGTTCTCGGTTTGGTCCCGAACCACTTTCAAAGTATGTATTAGGTCTCGTAAGCCCATATTAGGGACTCTATGATGAAATATGAAAAGTTTTAATTTGGATGAAATTTCATGACTCAGTTTTGCATGATTGGTTATGTTTAAGTCCGGTAATGCCTCGTACCCTATCCCGGCGTCTGACACGAGTAATGGGTATTACATCTTCGCTAGATTTGGAACACCCCGTGAGTTGGTGATTGATGAAGGATCCTATTTTTGCAGTAAATAGTTTGAAGTAACTCTAGCCAAATACAGTGTGAGACACTAAAAGACAACAACATACCATCCACAAGCTAATGGCTAAACAAAGGTGACAAATCGAGAGATTAAGCAAATTTTGTAGAAAACAGTAAATCCAAGTAGGAAAGATTGAGCAGCAAGATTAGATGATGCATTGTGGTCTTATAGACCATCATACAAAACCCCTTCAGGCATGTCCCCTTAAAAACTAGTTGACGAGAAAAATTGTCATTTGCCAATTGAATTAGAGAAAAAAGCATACTAGGCAATAAAAGAATTAAACTTAGACCCAACGTTAGTCAAGAAAGAAAGATTATTTCAATTGTAAGAATTGGAAAATTTTCGTTTTATGGCTTACGAGAACACGAATTTGTATAAAGAGAAAAGTAGACTTCAGCATGATGCTAAAATACGAAATGAGAGTTTCTACCCGGACAAAAAGTCCTATTGTTTAATTCAAGGTTGAAATTATTTTCTAGAAAGTTAAAAGCAAGATGGACCAGCCCATACACTATAAATCAAATGACACCTAATGGGGCTATAGAACTTATTAGAAATGGAGGGCAACCTTTTCTCGTAAATGGACAGCGAGTCAAATTAGAAGTGAAGAAATCATGGGAAAGGATTGGGAAATGGTCGAAGAAAGTGAAACCAATAAGGTTCTTGAGGTGGGAAAAAAACATGGCAGAAACTACTCTCTATGTCACAACCGTATCCCTGTATGTCGTGACATTTAACAAAATTCAGCAAAGGTGGACTGCCTTCGATGTCAGAACAACCACAAGGGATGTCACGACACCCTTACGTAACCTACAGTTTGAATTTACTAACTTCTAACGTGTCTATAGTAGAATTTTAGTAGATTTAGAATTAATTAGTTCATCACTGATTATAAATAACATATCTAACATAAATTTAACTCTCATTCTTATTATCATCTCCCTTTAAGAAGTAATAAGCCACACTAATCTCTTCCTTCTCTTCTAATGTTATGAAAATAGCAAAATTTCTCCATCATTGATCAAGAAGTTCAAAAATTCCAAAACAAAATACTACAACAAATTCAAGTTTTAGTAATTACAAATTTTTGCATAACATCATGAATACATCTGTTGAATTCCAGAAAAACAACATAAACAAATACCTACAACAGTTGCAGCCCTATATATTCATCCAAGAATAGGAGTTTGACCCGTTAATAAGAATTTGTAAAGGAGTGTGGGGAATTACAACAGAACGAGAATGGACTAACTTCTGTCTGCCACCTGAAGAGCCAACAATAATACCTATCGTACATGAATTTTGTCTTACTGTAATGCCCCACTTAATTTATTTCTGTTTCTATAAATACCTGATACAAATGTGTATCTGCTTTAGTGGTTACGTGTTCTGGGTGTGTGTGAGACCTAATACAAATTTTGTTATTTTTCTAATCCTAGCCTTATCTTTGGTAGATTGGTTATAATCTATCTTTAATAAACTTATATCAGAATGAGCCTACTGGTTTGAGTGGTAAGGAGTTGGTGTGATGTGGGTCCTGTGTTCGAATCCCTGCGTGAGCGAGGGTGTTAATTTTTGATCGATTGTTTGATAGAGTTTTAGTAGAGCTAAAATTCAGGGGTTGTTGTGAGTTAGTAGGTTAGTAGGAGAAAAATAGGGGATATGTTGTCATATCTTTTATTTTTATTTTTTAATTAATTTCTCTTTCTTTCCAAAAATAATTTGACATTAGTTTCTCTGTGCCTTGCCATTTTCTTCTTCCTCTCCTTTCCTGCGATTTTGTTTCTCTTTATCTACTATCATATCTTTATTTCTCAATATTTAAGTGTTCTTCGTACGATTCTGGTAAGTGAGATTTTGGTTTCTGTAATCTTTGATTTACAAAACCCTGGTTAGAGCTATACCTTTTGTTTTAGTGAATTGGTGAGTAGTTCAGGGTTTGTTTTCTACAAATTTGTGGTGTAGGAGAAGGTTGTGAGCAAAGAAGTTTTACTCTGACAGCTTAAATCGCACTAGTGGCTGTTCGTGTTGTCGGTAAGTTCTGTGCGTTATTTCGGGTTATGTGTCGATTGATAAATTGATTGCTAATTTGTGAATGGGATACCGTTTCTTAGGTTTTGGAGGGCTCAGGATTGCTGTAGCATCTAAAATGAACCAGGTGTGTTCCCAAAATGCAAAAAATTGGGTTTCGACGAAAGTTGAAAAAGCATTTTATCGACGCCACACAGGTGTGTGCCTGGCTGTGTAGGAGACACGACTGTGTGTCTAATGAAGGTGCGACCGTGTGCAAGACACGACCGTGTGATGGTGTGAGTGTGGCCATGTGGGCTACACGGGCGTGTGGGCCTACACGGGTAAGCCACATAGGCATGTGGGCCCATAATTCTGAAATTTTCCCTAGGGTTGCACGGGTTTTTGCGATCGACTGTGGGCTAACTATAAGGCTGGTAAGGGCTAACAAGAACCTTAATTGTGTGGTCTGGTAATTTGATAGACTGCTCTTAGTAGGACATCATTCTGTTAAATATATATGTTATCTGTATACGAGCATGTTTAGCATGATGTTTTTGTATCTATATTATGTATATATGTTTAGGTGGGAATCGTATATGTGGAGGAAGAGATCTGTACGATGACCTTTCGCCTATATTCCGGCAGCTTGACTGCATATTATATGTGATGTGTCATATCAACACTATATAGTGTGTAGGGATGAGTAGGTGTTTTTAACCCCACATGGTGTGATGGGATGGTCAGAGCTGGTGTGTAGAGGATGGAGGTAAGATTCTGTATGTTCTGCTTATCTGATTCTGTTATATGTATCTGTAAAAGACTTAAGTCCGAATCTGAAACCGGCTATATATGTGTTTTCTTTATGTATAGCATGTCTATTGCTGTTGGGTTACACGCTGAGTTTACGAAAACTCACTTTTGTTTGTCTATTCTATACAGGTAATCTACAGACTTAGGCGGATTGGTGAAGTGGAGTCTCAAGGTGACCACAAGTTTGTAAACTATTTTTAATTAATGGTTTTGTTTAATTTTGGATTATTTCTGGGAGTTTTGTAATTAAGGAACTCTCCAGAATTTTTGGTTTGTTTTGGATTTGAATTTTCGATGTAACTCTTTATTGCGACGGTTGGCTAAAAAAAATGGTTTTTACTAAAACAAAGGTTTTTTTTTCTGAAAACATGAACGGGATTTTAAAATATAGCGATTTCTAGGACTTCCGCTGTAAATTATGTGTTGGTAAATAAATTAAAATAATATTTTCAGTAATAGTTATAAACATATATGGGTTATAAAGCTTGGATGATTTATCGAAATGACTTTGTTTTCTAAACCCTTCTTTATGACATCTCCAGGTTCAGCCCTAACGTCTAGGCCGGGTTTGGGGTGTTACACTAGCATTAAAAGAGAAAGAAGTGACAAAACCATACTATCAGATGCAAACATATGTCAAAATCAGAGGGGTTAATGTTTTGATCTTAAGCAATTTAAAAACATAGACATGGAAGAGGTTTTGAGGTTTTTAACAGAAGGGAAAGAAGAATGGACATATTAAATTGGAACATATATACCTTAGACATTCAATCAAATGCTAATGATTCCAAAAGAAAAATTATGGATGAAGTTCATATGTTCAAGAGTTTGGCCCATAACAGATATCTCCATATTAGCTTGGTACAAGCCATTCTATTATATGCAATCTTGAAAAAGAAGCAAATATGTATTGGTACTTTGATCTATTAGAATATAATTGAATGTGTAAGGAATCAATCAAAAGGAACATTCTTTCCACATATAATAATGGAATTATATAAAAATCACGAGTACCTATGGATTGACTAGACAAAGAGATGAAAATATATATGTTTGATTTTTTTTATGTTAGGAAAATTTATTGGTTTTTTAGGGTATTTTAATTGGTAAAATTTATAGAAGTATTAGAATTATACAAGTTTATGCATTTATAAATTTTTTTGTAAAATCCCTACATGAAAGAAACACTAAAAATTCGAGAGTTTAGTAAAGCATGGAAAGAAGCACCTACCAATAGAAATACGAAACTACCACGATCAATCGAATAACTTCTTTCCTTATGTTTTTTGGGCTACACATTGAGGACAATGTGTTATCTAAAGTGTAGGGGGTAACATAGAATTTTTTTTAATTTTTATGCTTTTCTTTAATTTTTATTGTTAATTGTGTGCTTGAGCTTGTAGAAACACAAGTGATTGGTTAGAAGCATGTATATATAGGTTGATTATATTTACTATAAATTTGGCATGATAGTAGATGATTTTAAATTTTTTATTATTAGAGCAATTGAATTTACCAAATGATATAGAGAATACAAGGAAATGATCATGCTAGTATGTATGATAGATTATTGAATTTGTGATTGTTTGATTAATTAAATTTGTGAATATTGAGATACCTAGGGAGGATGTAAGAAATTTTTTGGTATATTCCCAAAGCTAAAAAGCTAACCATGTTTATTGATCCTTAGTACATATATTTGAGCTAGAAAACACTTATTGATGAACCTTCATACAAAACCCGAGCCAAAAACCTTAATTTGTATTTACCCTTTTTTTCTTGGTCCTGAACTGCATGACTATAGACTTTTGACTATACATATTGAGGGTTAAGTAGATACATCAAGATGAATTTTGTAAAAATAGAGTGAATAGGAAGAAAGATGGTGATATAGTAATTATAGGTTAGTTGGTATGTACAAAAAAAGGGAAAAATCCGAAAAGAAAATCAAAACGAGTAAAAAAAACACTTGAAAAGTAAAAGCATTTGTGAATGAGATGTATTGAAAATGGAAACAATGTGACAAAGTCACAAAAGTAGAAAAACCTGCTTAGTAGTGCACAAAAACTCGTGAGATAGTTGTAATTGTTATATTATGCTGTGAATTCCTATGTGGAGAAATAAGGAAGGTGAGAGAAGGAGAAATAAGGTGTTGAACGGGTAAGGGTCACTAAGGGGGAGAATAGGGAACAATACGATGTGCCAAACTATTTTCGTGCTTGAAACTATTTAGATGCTTACTATTCTTTAATTCCATACCTGTCGTAAGCCTTAGAATGTTACAAGCTGAAAAGCCCTATGTGAGCTAGGTAGACTTATTCATGAATTAACATCATATTAAATAATTGCATTTACAGCCGTTTGTATTCTGCAAGGATAATCAAATTACCTATTGTAACATCCCGATTTTGGGCCTAGTCGGAACAGTAGTTTCGGGACCACAAATTTGATGAGCAAGAATTTATTTTTACTATATTTTTATGGCCTACAATTTCACGAAATGATTTCGTGAAAATTTCGTTCAAAACTTTCGACATTGGGGCACTCAATTTAGTCAAAAGGCCTAAATTGTAAAAAGTGCAAAAGTTGAGTTCTACATGTTAGAGGTGTCCAATTGTTATGAAATTTTAAATTTGAGGTCTTTATCTGGTAATTAGACCATTGGTTAAGGTATGGACAAAAATGGACATGAGATAAGTGAAATAGGAAATTTTTAAATTAGGGGCATTTTGGTAATTTGGTAATTAAAATGAATTAAAAGGGAAAAAGATGGAAAATTGTGCTCATCTTCTTCATTTGTCCTAAATTAGCAAGGGGGAAGCCATAGTTAGGGTTTTCAAGCTTCTAAGCTCCATAGTAAGTGATTCCAAGTCCCGTTTTTAATGTTCTTTACGTTTTTAAGCCCCGGTAACTTGATTTGGCTTATTCTAGCAATAATTTAACCCAAGGTTCATATTTGGAAAAATACCCATAGGTGAAATGTGTTTATTTTGATGTTTTATGGTAGAATATGAAGTCTTAAATTATGTTAAACGATTTGTGCTAAGCGATTATAAGTGAAAACGAGTAAAACGACATAATCAGTAAAAATACCTAATGTTCATAAGTATGTGTTAGAATGAGAATTTGATGTTACCATAGAAGGAAAAAAATGTTCAGCATGTTATAAAACATAAGACTATGGGATGAAGTTTAATTTCTGAGCTTTGGGGCAAAAGTGTAAATATATAAAAGTCTAGGGGCAAAATCATAATTTTGCCAAAGTTAGAGTCGAGGGCTGTTTTGATAAATGTGAGTATTAAATAAATTAAATTTGCTATTATAGATCAAGAAGAACGAAATCTGGGGTTATACCAAGGAAAGAAAAAGGTTGAAGACTAAGTTGATAGATTTGGCCATATTTTGTACTGAGGTAAGTTTACGGTAAATAAATGTAATATTTAAATAATTATTATTAATGCTACTATTTTCTAACAATTATGTATTTATTTTATGAAATTATTTAATGTTGACTCAAGTATGAGGCGATAGAGAATTAGTATTAAAAAGTCTCGTTGAAACATTAGGAATGTATTGGATACAATTGTCATGACATTTGGGTAAAGAGATCCCATGTAAGACCATGTCTGGGATATGGCATTGGCATCATTGAGATTATGAGGTCCCATGTAAGACCATGTCTGGGACATGGCGTTGGCACCGAGATGAGAACTCCCATGTAAGACCATATCTAGGATATGTCATTGGCAGTACAAGAAACATCCCATGTAAGACCATGTCTGGGACATGGTTTTGGCATGTTATTATCAGAAAAGAGACCCAAGTATCCTTATTATTCCAATGTGGCTCAACGGGCTAGTAAACAAATTATGTTCCATGAAAGTTCAGGTAAAAGCATAAATAGAAAATTCAGGTGAGTTATAAGAGTTAAGAAAATATTATGTTACCAATTGAGAACCAACATTTCAGCAAGAGAAGAGTAAGTTATAATCATGATTTATCTAAGTAAACAAGTAAGTGAATGAGTAAGAGATTAAGTAAAGAGGAAATTAGAGATCATGACACTTGAGTATATTTATTTTTGTTAAATGTTGTTATTTATTTGCTTGTAAACTTACTAAGATTTATGCTTACTTCCTTTATTTTCCTTCTTTTATAGTATTACAAGCAAAGTCGAAAATCTTAAAGACGTCGGAGAAAGCTCACACTATCAGCAACCACAACTCGGTATTTTATGATGATCAATGTTTAAGCTATGGCATGTATAGGGACTTAGTCATTTTGAATGTATGTCCTTATGATATTGCTAAAGGATGATGTGTAAATATGTGATAATTTTTAGCTATTAAAATGGCTAAGTAAGAATATGTTTGGTATTATGAATGCCTAGGTGATAGTTTATACCTAGAAATTATGAAAGAGTAAAAATTTGCAATGAAACAGTTTTAGAATAGCAAGAAGTGACGTGACTTTGAAAAATTACCAAGGATATTATAAAATGAATTAGAGAGTGACTAATATATAGAATTAAATCTTATCGAGTCTATTTTCATAGAAAAATAACGATGTGGGTAAAGGAATTTTATATTCTAAGATATTTGAATTTTGGTTAGATAGGGTCAACATGGTTTTTGGAGTCCCTATTCGAATTTAGAAAATCATTAAAAGTGTAAAAAATAATTAGGAGTTATAATTTATATATCTATATTACTTAGTGACTCTATTTTTTGTAGAAACAAGTCAGAACACCATATGAAAATCATACGATGAGAAAATTGATTTTTAGTGAATAAAGTTCAGAACCATTAGGCAGTGAAATAGGGGAGAATTTAATGAATAAACTGTACTAATTGGCTAAACCAAAAATTCTGAAAATTTTATGGTAAGATAATATATGAGTCTAGTTACAAGGAAAATTTACGGATCTAAATTTTAAGTTTTGAAAACTCGAGTTATAGTTAAATTAGTGACTACTGTGCAGGTGCACAGCATTATGGTGAATAGTGAAATAAATTTTAAAAGCAAATTTTTATGCCCCGAACTAATAAGTTAAGTCAAGTAACTCCCCATGCTCAACTCCGGAAATTGTCTTGGGTAAGGGGTGTTACACCTGTATAATTTATTGATAGATTTATGCATTTGAAAACCTTAATGCTTGTATACTTGGTAATAAAATAAACTTAGGTGTTTGATGTCAAAAGTGGTAGGTCAGTTATATATCATGTCAAGATTATGTGTAAATATGAAATGCCTAGTTTTGTACTCCGAAACCAATGTTTGTACTATACTTGCTCAAGGTTCATCTTTAAATTAGCTATTTTTGTTTGCTTCACTTGAGGGCAAGTAATGACTTAAGTGTGGGGGAGTTTGATCTACCGTATTTCGGTGTAGTAGATTAAACTAGTTTTCGCACTAGAGGAGCTTGAATACAAGTACTTTTATTATATTTTAGCTATGTTTTTATATTTTAGTTTAAATTGAATAAAAAGTGTATTTTGAGTCTTTTATTGACCTTAGGGGCTGAATGAAGCCTAAGGGCGAGCTAACATATTTAGTGAATGTGTAGAAGACCATACAAGGGCATAAGAACTCAATACTGGTCAATGTGTTACAACAAGGGGAATTCAAGGTCGTAACATACAGAGCAGAATGCAAGAATTTCCATACAGCCTTTGGTTTTGGGACACAGCCATGGGATGTCACGGCATACCTCTGAAGCTACCCTGAACCTGAGTATACTACCTTTGATTTCCTAAGATGGGCACTAGGGTGTCGCGATAGTGACCTTATATAGAAAGTACTTACGAGTAAGGGCCAGTTTGGTCTGCACAGTCAAAAGTTAAACATGAGAGCATCAGTTGAGCTAGTGTTGAAGACGATGACAACCCTAACTCTATAAATAGTCTCCAAAACACTTGTTAAAGGACAAATTTCTATATTTTAAGTTTTCTTTATACTTTTAGTTTTAAGTTTTTCCTTCTTTTAGGTTTTAAGTTTATTTTAGTTCTTATTATTCGTGTTATTCGGAGAAGCTGATTTTTAGATTCAAACCAAATCTTGTGGATTTTGTGCTTACATCAATCAATACAATTTAGGATTCTCTAAACCTTAATCTTGATTTATTCTTTATACATATATTATTTGTCAAGTTTATTGTGTTTATGAGATCCATGAGGAACTAATCCTCTTATAGGGGATTAGCAAGTAGAGGTGTGATTAACTTAACGGATTAGCTGTTTGGGAGATGAAGAATAGAAACCCTAGGCTTGACGACCCTAGGAAGTCATTTAGGTGGGAATTAAACCAAAATTGGTATGGCCTATCCGTGAACACCTTAGCCTCAAACTTGTCTAGACTATGAGGTTGAGAGTGAAATAGTTCTTTTCGACTCATTAGTTTAGTGGAAGATCGAGAGATCTTGCTAGGTTAATGACTAGTTGATTCAATAGAAACCCAAAAATAAGAATTAGTTATGATCACAAAAGTGAGCTAATCACCCATTGTTAGATTTGATAAGTTTTATAAATTAGTTTTCTGAAATTATTTTTATTTATGTTATTTTGATTATTTATTTATAGAACCCCCCAAAAAATATTCCTTTATGTTCTTTCATAATATAATTTATTCAAAGTATTAATTAGATCTATTTGTGTAGAATTAATTTAGTACTCACCTCCCTTGGATACGATCCTCGGATTACTTACCTACTTCGTTGTAACTATATTACAACCTGACCCGTATACTTGTGGACACCGTTTTTTATATCTTTTCTGCAGTATTCTTACCCTAGATGTTAGTATGTTCGAAGGCGGCCATGCTCCTACTCTACTTCTTCTTTCGATCCACCAGTATAGAGAGGTAAAGAAGCTTACAAATTCTTCAATTTCTCTATTACCAGACTTCAATTCACGCGACTACAGTGACATGCAGAGTTTCCTTTAGTTGCATTCTCTTGTTCTTAAGGATGACCAAAGAAGATGATACTATGAATGCGAAAAAGATTCATAAATAGAATTGACACAATTTTGTCAGCGCTCACACCTATATATACTCATTAGGCAAAGTCCTCACCGACCTTCCTAACCACCCATTCTTAATCATGTTGTCTCCCACTATGAAACCAGTCTGTTCCAATCTAACTAAAATGGAAGAATTTAACTAATCACAATTCAGGCAATAAAAATTTTGAATTTCCAAACGAGGTCCAACAATTCACTAGTCTTTTCAATTCAATCCTACATTTCCCTAATTTTAGGTCAATAACAGAAACTAGGTGTTACATTATGTATCGATTACCGGTAGTTGAATAATGTGACAATAAAGAACAAATATCCATTTTCTCGTATCGATGATTTGTTTGATCAGCTTAAAGGATCGACTGTATTTTCAAAAATTGATCTCCGATCGAGTTATTATCAACTCAGAGGAAAGAACCAAATGTGTCGAAAATCACTTTCCAAACTCGATACAGATGTTATGAGTTTCTTGTATTGGTGTTTGGGCTTACTAATGCTCAAGCTGCTTTTATGGATTTGATGAATAGAATTTTCCAACTGTATCTGGACCAGTTTGTAGTTGTATTTATTGATGACATACTAATTTATTTGAAAGATGAAAATGATCATGATCGACATTTGACGACCTTATTGCAGACTTTGTGAGAAAAGCAATTATATGCCAAATTCAAAAAATGTGAATTTTAGCTATGAGAAGTGTGTTTTTTGCGCCCGTGATATTGACTGAAGGTATCCAAGTTGATCCAAAAAAAAAATAGCACATTTCATAGCTTTATACAGTCGCAAATGCATAACTCTTCTGTGCTGGTCAAAGTTGAGTGAAAAAAAGCTAATAGGAACAAATTTGATAAGTGAGACAGAAGAAAAAGTACTAAGACTGCCTCATATCAATAGCAATTTTATGCTAATTTAAAAGGAAAGGGCATTGAATTTCAAATTGGCGTTAAGGTATTTATGAGAGTTTCATCGTGGAAAAAGTTTCTGCGTTTTGGAAAAAAAATAGAAGCTCGGTTCGAGATTTATATGTTTGTATGGAATCCTTAAAAGAATTGAACCTAAAGCATATATGTAACCTCCCCAACCTGGCCTAGACGTTATGGCCGAATTGTGAAGACTATGTTAGCCACCGATGTGACTAACTGACCCTACTGTTCCTTGAAAACCTTATCTAGTTTCTTTTAAAAAAACCACGATTTTTCTCTTTAGTTAATTCAGAAAATGTTCATTACTTAAGCCATCCATCCTTAAGTCATTTTCTGGTGATAGCGACGTTTTAGAAAACATATTGCTCGTCATTTCAGTTAGCAAAAATTTTATCATTTTTCATTGTAGCGGAAAACTCATTTTATGAAAGATTTTAATTAAGTCAAGTATCATGCATTGTCTGGTTTCAAAATACATATTTAAATTCAATCAACGTCAAGTATGTATGCATGAAAACCCCAAAATAAAGAAGAGCCCAAACCAAAGTCCAAATAATTTTACAGTTCAAAAACCAAATAAATCTTAAAAAAACTTTAGCAAAATAAATTTCCAATACAAAGTCCATCGTATGTCCGCATGTCAGGTCTGATCCTAGTCTCGACCATTACTAGAGATGTTTGAAACTATGGGGTGAGCTAAACTAGCCCAGTGTGAGTCTCTAACAGTGTAAATACACCATCAAAATTATAGATAACATTCATTAATTTAAAACAATCCACCAGTACAGAGAGGTAAAAAGCTTACAAATTCTTCAATTTCTCTATTACCAGACTTCAATTCATGCGGCTGCAGTGACATGCATAGTTTCCTTTAGTTGCATTCTCTTGTTCTTAAGGATGACTAAAGAAGAAGATGTTATGAATGGGAAAAAGATTCATAAATAGAATTGAGACAATTTTGTCACCACTCACACGTATATATACTCTTTAGGCAAGGTCCTCATCGGTCTTCCTAACCATCCATTCTTAATCATGTTGTCTCCCACTATGGAACCAGTCTCTTCCAATCTAACTAAATTGGAATTGGAATTTAACTAATCACAATTCAGGCACTAAAAAAATTGAATGTCCAAACGAGGTCTGACAATTTACTAGTCTTTTCAATTTAATCTTACATTTCCCTAATTTCAGGTCAATAACATAAACCAGATGTTACATTATGTATCGATTACCGGTAGTTGAATAATGTGACAATATAGAACAAATATACACTTTCTCTTATCGATGATTTGTTTGATCAGCTTAAAGGAGCGACTGTATTTTCAAAAATTGATCTTTGATCGAGTTATTATCAACTCAGAGTCAAAGAACCAAATGTGCCAAAAATCACTTTCCAAACTCGATACGGACATTATGAGTTTCTAGTATTGGTGTTTGGGCTTACTAATGATAAAGCCATTTTTATGGATTTGATGAATAGAATTTTCCAGCTGTATCTGGACTTGTTTGTAGTTGTATTTTTTGATGACATACTAATTTATTCGAAAGATGAAAATGATCATGATCGACATTTGAGGACCGTATTGCAGAATTTGCGAGAAAAACAATTATATGCCAAATTCAACAATGTGAAATCTAGCTATGAGAAGTGTTTTTTTTGGGCCACGTGATATCGACTGAAGATATCCAAGTTGATCCAAATAAAATCTCAGCAATTGTGAACTAGAAAACTCTAAAGAATATAACAGAAGTGCGAAGTTTTCTCGGATTAGCCAGATATAGTCAACAGTTTGTTAAAGGATTCTCGATGATAGCCTTTCCATGAACAAAATTGCTACATAAAAATTTCACCTTTATTTGGTCAGACAAATGCTAGTAGAGTTTGAATAGTTGAGAGCAATGTTAACATAAGAGTCATTTTGACTCAGCCTAAATCTGGGAAAAAATTGGTATTTTTCAGTGATGCTTCACTTAATGATTTGGTTTGTGTATTGATGCATGAAGGAAAAGTGCTTACTTATTTTTCTCGACAACTTAAGCCACACGAGAAGAATTATCCTACACTTGATCTAAAATTGGCTATATTTGTGTTTGCTCTAAACATTAATTTTATAGGGAGAAGTGTCACGTTTTCATTGATCATAATAGTCTTAAATACTTATCAGCACAGAAAGTTTTAAATTTGAGATAGTGTAGGTGGCTGGAATTGCTTAAAAATTATGATTTGATTATCGAAAATCATTTGGGTAAGGCTAATATTGTAGTTGATACCCTGATTCGAAAACCTCTATATGCTTTAAAGGAAATGAATGCTTGTTTGATTTTGGAGTGATATGGTTCTATTTTAGCCGAGTTGAGGGCTAAAATTGTATTTCTTCAAAAAATCCAGGAAATGTAGAAAGATGGTTCTGAATTGCAAGCAAAATAAAAACTTGTTAAAAACGATCAGACTTCTAGGTTCTTTGTTGAAGATAATAATAATTTATATTTTCAGAAATGTTTGTGTGTACCGAATAATTCAAAGTTGAAACAAGACATTCTGCATAAAGCTCACAATAGTGCATGTATGGTACATCCGAGTAGCAATAAGATGTATAACGACTTGAAACTGTTGTACTGGTAGCTCATAATGAAAAGAAAGATCTCTAAATTTGTGGTAAAATGTTTGTTTTGTAAACAAGTTAAAGCTGAACATAAGGTCCCATCAGGTTTATTACAACCTATAATGATTACAGAATGGAAATGGGAGCAAGTCATTATGGATTTTGTTTCAACATTGCCGTTAATGCCAAAAAAAAAGATGTAATCTGGGTAATAATTAACAGATTGACCAAATCAACATACTTCATTCTTGTTGGAACAAACTATTCATTCAAGAAACTAGCTGAAATTTACATCTCTGAGTTTTTGAGATTACATGACGTGCCATTGTCTATCATTTCAGACCAAGACTCGAGATTTACTTGCAGATTTTGGGGTAAGTTACACAAAGACTTGGGTAGAAAACTAAATTTCAGTACAACCCTTCATCCTTAGACTAACGGGTAATCAGAATGAGTGATTCAGATACTTGGAGATATGTTACGTTGTTGAGTATTTGAATTTAAAGACAGCTGGGAGAGATTCTTACCATTGCTAAATTTGCTTACAACAAAAGCTATTGGTCGAGCCTTAAAATAGCACATTACGTAGCTTTATACAGTCGTAAATGCATGACTCTTTTGTGCTGGTCAAAGTTGAGTGAAAAAAAGCTAACAGGAACAAAATTGATAAGTGAGAGAGAAGAAAATGTACGGCTTATTCAAGATTGTTTTAAAATTCCCTCAGATCAATATAAATCTTATGCTAATTTAAAAGGAAAAGGCATTGAATTTCAAATTGGCGGTAAGGTATTTATGAGAGTTTCATCATGGAAAAAGGTTCTGCGTTTTGGGAAAAAAAGAAGCTCGGACCGAGATTTATAGGTTTGTATGAAATCCTCAAAAGAATTGAACCTGAAGCGTATCTGTAACCTCCACAACCCGGCCTAGATGTTATGGCCGAATTATGAAGACTATGTTAGCCACCGATGTGACTAACTGACCCTATCCTTCCTTGAAAACCTTATCTACCTTCTTTTCAAAAAAACCACAATTTTTATCTTTAGTTAATTGGGAAAATGCTCATTACCTAAGCCATCCGTCTTTAAGTCATTTTCTGGTGATAGTGAGGTTTTAGAAAACATATTGCTCGTCATTTCATTCAACAAAAATTTTATCATTTTTCATTGCAGCGAAAAACTCATTTTTTGAAAGATTTTAGTTAAGTCAAGTATCATGCATTATCTGGTTTCAACATGCATATTTAATTCCGATCAACTTCAAGTATGTATGGATGAAAACCCTAAAACAAAGAAGAACCCAAACCAAAGTCCAAATAGTTTTACAGTCCAAAAACCAAATAAATTTTAACAAAACCTAAGCAAAATAAATGTCCAATCCGAAGTCTATCGTATGTCCGTATGTCGTGTCTGATCCTAGTCTCGAGCATTACTTGATATGTTTGAAACTATGGGGTGAGCTAAACTAGCCCAGTGTGAGTCTTTAACAGTGTAAACACACCATCAAACATACGGATAAGATTAATTAATTTAATACAATACGCAACATAAATCAATAACATTTGAGTATGACATGGCATGATACAATGCAAAAAAGATTTCGACCCATCCATCAGCTACACTCCACGAGTTCCCCTAAACCCTTTTTCTAATCTCCAAACATTGTGAGCAGAGCTCAATGTGGTTAAACCACTATTATAAACAAAGAGTTTAGACTGCCAATCAATATACGATAATAATTGCCATTCTCTTCAGTACTTCTAGTACAATGCACTGACAACATTAATGCGGACTTAATCTGCCGCTAGTGCTCCACGGAACTTCTCCGTCAATCACAGTAACCCACCCCATGCACATGCATTATGTCATACAAGGTACAAGAAAGTACATGCTTTCATTTCAATCTCATTTCAGTGGCATGTTTTACATGCTTTCAATATCTCATTTAATTCCATTCAACGGCATATTTATCATGCATTTGGTTTCACAATCAATTCAATGACATTTCATCATGTCCCGATATCATAATCATTTCAATGAAAATGTAACATGCTATAAAAGAATTTTTCAGTGTATGTATAACAAGCTTTCAATCAGTTCATTCCATAGCATTTCACTCAAGTATACAATTCAGGCATCCAATTATCATTCCATAAAAACATATGCTATACATACAACTAGTAACATTTAATATCAAAATAAAACATTACATATCATTCCAACACCAATTATACAGTTAATCAGTCTTCTATAAAAATTTTGCATTCGTGCTACTTAATTAGGCCTCGAAACGTACCTAATTCAGCCACCTTCAAATCACTTATCTAACAATTTAAATAAGCCAGCCAAAAAGCTTAATAAGTTAGACATTAAAAATATAATTTTAATGCTTAATTTAACAAGTTAGAAACCTCACCTTAAAATCGTAGAATTGCAGCACTACTTTGCAAAGTGCGCGCTTCCTCCCTTAGACGAAAATTGTACCTAAATAAAAATAAAATATTAATTGAGTTAGAATGCTATTAAACCAACCTTAAGACACCCTCTAAGGGTTCAACCAAATCAATGTTACCATATCTTAATTACGCAACCCAAATTGGTCACCTCACTTGCATTGATTTAGTACGAAGCGAGGGCACGAAGGGTGAACGTCTCACTACTGGTCTAGGGCATTTATATCAGTACCTAGCACAACATAATACTGAAAAATCAATAGCTTATCAACAAGAATAAAACCCAGTTTATTCAACCAACACCTTCCTTGTTAATGAAATCAAAACTACACATTAACCTGGAAATATCCACATTTACACATCCTAATTGACAAATCTGAGTTTCCGAACGATGGGGATCGATTATTCCTAAATATTTTTGAAAAAAGGGTGAAAAAAATAAGAAAAATCAGCAACTTAATGGTGGTTCAAGGGATGAGACACCACTCTTTTTGGCCATAAAGGGGGTTATCTGAAAATAACATTGATCTATTGTAATTCAGTGTAGTAGATTCAACTAGTTTTCGCACTTAAGGAGCTTGAACACAATCAATTTTATTATGTTTTAATTAAGTTTTCCTATTTTAGTTTGAATTCAATAAAAAAGTGTATTTTAGGACATTTATTGACCTTAGGGGCTAAATGAGGCCCAAAGGCTAGCTAACATACTCAATAAGTGTGCAGGAGACCATTCAAAGGCTTAGAAACTCAAAGCTGGTCACTGTGTTGTAACATGGGGAGTTTGATGTCGAACCATAAGGAGAAGAATACAAGAATTTCAAGTCTACCTTCGGTGTCACGACAAAGCAATGGAATGTTACGACACACCTCTGAAGCTAAGCATATTGCCTTTAATATCGTGACATAGACACTAGGATGTTGTAACACCAGCTCTGTAGGGGTTAATTATGAGTTAGGGGCATTTTTGTCCGCACAATGGAAATTAAATACGAGAACATCAACTAAGCTAGGGTTGAGGAAAACATCTACAGTAATTTAATAAATAGGCTCATTTAGTGTAACACCCCTTACCCGTATTCGATGCCGGAATAGGGTACGAGGTATTACGAGAACATATACACTTTTAACCGTAGTAAACCAAGTTGTAAAATTTCATCTAAATTAAAACTTTCAAGTTGTTATTCTCGAGTCGTTAATTAGGGTTTTCTTGGCTAAATATACTCACAATCTTTCACTTCCTCGTCGTATGAATTTATAAATTTTCACTTACTTGTTGAATTCATCCTGAGTACCTGAATTTATCCGTATCATTACATATTCTCATATCGTCAAATTTTCCTTTTTAACTAATGTAATATATCAATTACTCACTATCTAGTAAGCTAATTGTCACATATATATACATTATCCATTCATCTCCCATAAAGCTAACAAAATTAGCTACAAAGATAGTACAAATTTTCTCTATTCGATATAAACCAAAACCTCGTTATTTCTTTTCCAACAAACCTTACTAAATATACACTTTAGACTAGCCCAAGTGTTTAACCAATCACCCATGACATAAATATATTTTATCCATTATTGCCGAATATAGATATGCTTCACAAATCATAATTCACCTCACATAGTAACTGAATTAATTTTTATCATTTGTCAAATAGATTACAAAATAAGTTATATAACAAAATATAGATACATTTTAAACCACACAAATAAACAAATTTTCATGGCATTACATGATCATCACATATCAAAGACAAATGTTCTTGACATTTCTATCACATAAACCGAATTAATCAATGCAACCTCAATGATATAATCATCCATATATCATTATTTTCACACATATAAATATCATGACTAAATTTCTTAAACATTTGATCAATTGCTTTTCAATACCGCAATAGTCCTTCAAGATCAATACATATTAACCATTCAATTTAACATTTACCGATTATAATCGGGCATATGACCATTTATACACAATTCATTCATACATTTTATTATCCTCCTCCTCCTCTCCATTCCATATCCTTTATGTATAAAACATGCTTAATTAGCATTATACATAATTTCACTATTCACTTATATTTAAATTCAAAGCTGTCTATTTGAGTCAGAGTCACTAAATCATTTTTCTCTGAAGCTACAGAGCTCAAAATTAAGTTTCGTTAATTTTCCTCGAAACTAGACTCACATGTATTCTTACCATAAAATTTTCAGAATTTTTGACTTGGCCAGTTAGTACAATTTATTCTTTAAAAATTCCCCTATTTCACTACTCAACATCTCTGACCTCTCTTCACTAAAAATAAATTATCTCATTGTACAGATTTCGAATGATATTTCCGTTTGTTTCCTTTGAAAATAGACTCATTAATAATTCTAAGCATATAAATTATAACTCACAATTATTTTTTTACAATTTTTAATTATTTTCCAAAGTCAGAACAGGGGATTTTGAAATCAATCCGACCCTGCCCCACTAAAATTCAAATATCTCAAAATGTATAACTTTTTTGCTTGCTCTGTTTCTTTTATGTAAAAATAGACTCATTAAGCTTTAATTCCATATCTGACTCAACCACTAACTCAATTCTTATAATTTTTTGTGATTTTCAAACTAATGTCACTGTCACTATCCAAATCTGTTCTGTTTCAAATTCACTTATTCACATAACACTATAACAATCTATTTTGTAAGCACGATACAAAACTTCATCACTCCAGTGACTCTTTTTCAACTCATCACATTTCAATCACATATTCTTATTGGTTTGCAATTTCTCATATCCCATTAAACATGTTGGTATAATAGCGAACATTCGGTGGTTTGCACATAGTACCACTCATTTAACTATTATCATTCGATACACGTAGTAGCCTTCACATAGTACTACACATGCGACCTTTCATTCCGGTACACATAGTAGCCTACACATAGTACTACACACGTGACCATCACTTTCACTTTCACATAGTGACCTACACACAGTCCATGTCACACATGTGATCATTTCTATCACTTCATTCGTATCCCTTTTTATTCCGAATATTCAATCGGGAAATTTCTCACTTTTTTTCATTTTTTTTCTTTTTCACTAATCAAAGTCAATTCCTTGTCTTTCTTGACTTATAATAACACATTTAACTTATTTTACACTCAAATTATTCAATCCAGTCCAAAAATCACATTTTGGAAAATTACATTTTTGCCCCTAAAATTTCACAAAATTATGATTTTGCCCCTAGGCTCAGAAATTAAATTTTATTCCTTTTTCTTATGTTTTATGACATGCTGAACAATTTTTCCTTCTATAGCAATATCAAATTCTTGCTCTAAAGTGCACTTATGAACAATAATAATTTTTAACAATTATATTGTTTCACTCGTTTTCGCTGAAAACCGTTTAGCAAAAATCGTTTAACATAATTCTAAGCTTCATATTCTATCATGAAACATCAAAATTCACACTTTTCATCTATGGGTAATTTTTCAAACATAATTTGTAGCTCGAATTAATGATAGAAATAGCTTAAGCAAGTTACCAGGATTCTAAAAATTAAAGAACAAGAAAAATGGGGCTAGAATGGGCTTACCATGAAGCTTGAAAGAATGAACAAACCCTAGCCATGGAGTCCACATGATATTCGGCCAGCACTCATGGAGAAGATGATGATTTTGACCATATTTTGTCTTTTTAATTTGTTTTAATTACCAAATTACCAAAATACCCTTAACTTAAAAATATCCTATTTCACCTATTTCATGTCCATTTTTGTCCATAACATAACCAATGGTATAATTACCATTTAAGGACCTCAAATTTAAAATTTCATAGCAATTTGACACCTCTAGCTTCTAGAACTCAACTTTTGCACTTTTTACAATTTAGCCCTTTTGACTAAATTGAGTGCTCAAACGTCGAAATTTTCGAACGAAATTTTCACCAAATCTTTCCATGAAATTTTAGACCATAAAAATATAATAAGAAATAAATTTTTCCTCATCGGATTTGTGGTCCTGAAACCACTGTTTCGACTAGGCTTAAAATCGGGCTGTTACATTTAGCACTAGTTTAAGACAACTTTTTATATTCTAAGTTTTTCTCTGTAATTTTAGTTTTTAGTTTTGCTTTCTTTTAGGCCTTAGGGTTATTTTAAATTATTTTCTATTTTAAGTTCTTCGTGGAACATGATTTGTAAACACGATCAAGAACTAGTGGATTTTTTGCACTTCATCTATTAAATACAAACATGATTCTCTAAACTCTATTATTGATTTAATTTTTATGCATATCTTGCTTATCAAGTTTATGATGATTATGGATTCCACAAGAAACTAATCCTGAGTGCAGGTGTGGTTAACTTATTACTATGTAGGGTTTTCTTCACCGATGTGAGAGAAAGAACTGAAACCTTAGGCTTGACGACCCTAAGAAGTCATTTAGGTGGGAAGTAACCCAAAATTGGTTTGACCTATCCGTGAAAACCTTAGCCCCGAATCAGTTTGGACAGTGAGATCAAGAGATAAGTAGTTCTTGCTAACTCGTTAGTTTAGTGGAAGAGTAAGAGATGCGACTAAGGTAACGACTAGTTGATTGAATAGAAACCCGAAATAGGAATTAGTTATGACAACCGAAGCGAGCTAGTCACCCATGTCTAGATCTGATTTGGTTTATAAGTTAATTTTTTTGAAGTTTCTTTTATTTATGCTATTTTTATTATTTTTCTTATCAAAACCCCAAAAATTCTCTTTATGTTTTATCGTAATATAATTTATTTATATTACTAACTAATTCTATTTGCATTTAGGTTAACTTTAATTTAGTACTCGCCTCCCTTGGGTACGATCCTCGGAGTACTCACCTACTTCGTTGTAACTATATTACAACCTAACCCATATACTTGTGGACACCGTCTCATTCTCACATCTTTAGTTGCAGTATTCATAGTCTGGACGTTGGTACGTCCGGAGGCGGTTAAGTTATTGGCGCTGTTGCCAGAGAGGCAACTTTATTAAATTAATTTTAATTTTTACGTTTTAGTAGAATAAATAGGAAATATGTAAATTATAGATACTATCGTTATTTTAATTTTTTTACTAACATCTTTTATTTTTTGTTATTGTAGTGTATGACTCAAAATAGAAAGGTACCAATAGAACCAACCACCTATCCAAAGACTAAAAATTGGATTCTTATGGTAATACAGATTTTGAAAATCATGAAATGACTCACAAGAGAAGTTTATGAAATAATATTTGATTTACGTGATATGGTAGTTAATCTCTAACAAAATGATGAAGATACTAGGAACAATTCCTTTTGATATGAACTGGTTATGACCTAGTATTACTCGTCCTGTTGACCGCCTTCGGACGTACTAACGTCTAGCGTGTGAATATACCAATAAAAGATATATAAATGAGGTGATATTTACAACTATACAAGTCCAATTGTAATATAGTTACAACGGAGTAGGTGAGTACTCCGAGTATCGTACCCAAGGGAGGCTAGTGCTAGATCAAATTTTAAGGCTCAGGGTTAAGGCCTTCATGAATGGGCCATACGAATTTTGGGTTAATTCCCACCTTGATAACTTCCTAGGGTCATCAAGCATAAGGTTTGTTTCATATTCTTCCTTTCTCAAATAGTTGATCCGTTAACTAAAACCTACGAACAAGAGAAAAACTAAACTATATTTAAGAGGGAAATTCTAAGCTAAGGAATTGTTGTGTAAAACAGGTCCCAAAGGAGCCTATTTATAGATTTTAGGTGGTCATCGTCCTTAACCCTAGGTCAGTTGACGTTCCCGAGCTTTAAGTTGGATTGTGCTGACCAAAATGCCCCTGTCTTATAATTATTTTCTGTCGTTGATGTCAGGACACACCAGAACTTGTGTCATGGCATAGTAGTTAGTATGCTCTTCTTCGAGATGGCTTCAGGGGTTAGTCGTGACATCCTCAGTCTATGTCCCAACATCAAAGGTAGTCTTAGAATTTCTTCATTCTGCTCCTTATATTGCGACATCACATACTCTGTGTTGCGACATAGTGATTAGTATTGATGTAGCACGTCTTCTAATGGTCTCCTACTCTCTCACAAAGTATGTTAGCTCACCCTTTGGCCTCATTCAGCCCTTAAGGTCAATGAAAGACTCGATTTGCATATTTTATTTGACTCTAACAAAACTTGCTAAAACATAATTAAATCCTAATGATAATGCTTAATTTCAAGCTCCTACAGTGTGAAAACTAGTTTAATCTGCTACACTGAATTACGGCAGATCAAACTTCCCCACATTTAAGTCATTACTTGTCCTCAAGCAACACAAACAAAAACAAGAAATAGAAAAGACAACCCTTTAGCAAATATAATACAAGCATTGAATTCGGAGCACATGACTAAACTTTTCATCTTTACAAATAATCTTGACATGATGATTAAATGATTTACCACTTTTGACGTCAAACTTCTAGGTTCAGTACATTACAAAGTACATAAACATTAAGGGTCACGTATGTAGGATTCCATCAAAAAATCATACAAATAAATTGATTATCCTAGCAGAATACAAATAGCAGTTTATGTCTTATGCATAAGGAGACTTAGGTCACATAGGACTTTTTGGCCTGTAACGTTTTGAGGATTAGGACAAGCAGGGAATTCAAAAATAGTAAGCATAAAAAATGGTGACAAGCATGAAAATAGTTTAGCACATCGTATTGATCCCTATTCTTCCTTTTTAGAGACCCTTACCCGCTTAACTCCTTATTTCTCCTCTCACCTTTCTTGTTTCTCCACTTAGGAGATCAAAGCATGACATAGTAACTACGACTAGTCTACGAGTTTTTGTGCACTAATGAACGAGTTTTTCTTATTTTCGTGACTTTGTCTCTTTCTTTTTCAATTCATCTTACTTAGAAATGCTTTTTACTCTTCAAGAACTATTTCTACTCGTATTGATTTTTTTATTTTTTTATTTTGTTCTTCACTTTTTAAGCTAACCTATAGTTCCTATATCACACCAATCTTTCCTATTTCACTCTGTTTTTGCAAAATCCGTCGTGGTGTATCTACTTAACCCTCAATACGTATGGCCAGGTGTATATAGGCGTGCAATTCAGGACCAATGAAAGATGGAAAATTCAAATTAATGTCTGAGGCTCAGGTTTTGTAATAAGGTTCAACAATAAGCGTTTACAGGCTCAAAAATTGGTACAAAAGGTGAGTAAATATAGATCAGATTTTTTGCTCTGGATGTGTTCCAAACATGCCTTAGGTCATATCAAAGTATCTCAATAAGCACAAATTTAATCAATCAAACAAACTCAAATTCAGCGATTTATCATTCATACTAGCATGCTTATTTTCTTGTAATTTCTATATCATTTAGTACAACTAATTGCTTAATGTCTATTTACAGTGTAACATATAGAACTTAGCAGTCTAATAGTAAAAAATTTAAAATCACCTATTATCATGTTGAATTTATTCATAAACACATGCAACCTATGGTACATGCTCCTAACCAATCAGTTGTATTTCTAAAAGTTCAAGTACAGAATTGACAAGAAAAACCAAAAGGAAAACATAAAAATTTAGACAAATTTTCTATGTTACCCCTCACACTTTAGTTAACACATTGTCCCCAATGTGTAGCCCTAAAAATATAAGAAAAGAAGTTACCCAATTGATCGTGGTCGTTCTATTGGCTATTGGTGGGTGCTTCCTCCTGTACTCATTGATAGTTCAACTTGTTTGTGTCTCCTTTGTGTGGGGTTCCTATATAGAAAGCTTAAACAAACTACAAAACAACTAAAAATCTATATTTGTCCCTAATCCTAAAAACAAATTAAAATTATCCTAAAAAATTAATACAACCCTTATTAGAAACATAAAAGAAATATTCAATTCATTAAAAAAATACACATCCTTAATAATAAGAAACAAATATAATTTTCCTAAATTCATCTACTACTAAAAATTAAAATCCTTACTAAATGAACTATAAATATTATTCATCATCTTCTTGAAATCCTCTTTTTCTCCTTTCTTCCTTTTGCTTTATCTGTAGAAGGGTAAACAACTTGAATACGTCATCTCCAATCAAATTCCTTGGGGGATTCATGGTCTTATCCAACCGCTCGATAGGAACTCTTGCTCTTCTACATAATTCTGTAATTAAATGGGGGGAAAATATACTCTTTCCCAGATTTCTTGTACATTCTACCATATTCTTGTATATCCATGAGCCAATTCATATTTGTTTCTTTTGGAGTATCCCATATGTTATGATAGCATGGACTGGACTAATTTTGGAAATTTCTATTGTAGGCCATATTCTTGAACAAACGAATTTCATCCATATCTTGGCTTTTGGTGTCATTAATTCTTGATTGAATGTTTTAGGTATTGTTGTTCTTGTCCGATATGTCCACATCTACTTCCATTTCTTTAAGAATCTCAATATATCCTCCGTGTCTATATTTTTAAAATCCATCATATCTATTTTATAAAGATAGTCACGACAATAATGTGGCGTATCATAAAGTTGACAAATACTCATCTCAATTACTAGAACATTGACCCCTTTGACCTTCACAATAGATCGTATATCGTAGAATGGTCTGGTTGCTTCCCTTTGTTTCAATGCTAGATAAAATTCCTTCACTATAGGAATTATTGTAGGCTCTTCTAACCTCCCAAACCTAGCCTAGACATTATGGCTAGATTGAAAAGGCTACATTAGCCATCAAAATGGCTAAGCTAACTTACACTACTTTTAAAGACCTTAAATAAACTCATTTTAGAGAAAATCGTAGTTTTACTTTGAGTTAGCTTAAAAGCATTCATTCATTAGGTTGTGTATACTTAGAATTCATTTTATTGTTGACAGTGTTGTTTTAGAAAAACCATTTGCTTGTCCACATTCTTTTAAACAAAACTTGAAGTTAAACTAATGCAAAAAGATTCCTACCCATACCATCCGCTGCACACCACGAGTTCCCTAGAACTCGTCATCCAAACTCAAAAAAATTATGGGCTAAAGCCCATTGTGGTTAAAACCACTGATAACAATATGCAGAAAATTTTGCCAGAAAGAATGCAGACAAGCTGCCAGTAAAAATGCGATAAGTCGTCATTCCCCTCGGTACTCCAGGTGCAGTGCACTGACTACGAATAATGCAGACTTAATATGCCGCAAGTATTCCATGGAACTCCTCCGTCAACCAAAAAAATCCCAACCCAATGCATATGCAATATGTCACACAATCTCATACATAATCATATCTTAATACTTTTCACATTCATTTGACATACTCAGCATGTCCTCAATAATCACATACTTTCAGTAAATGGAAACAGTCTTCCAATCTTTCAAATAATCATTGTGTTGGTATTAGTCAATATCGTTCAATTTCACATACTTTATTGATTTTTATTGTGCATAAATAACAACCATTTTAGTACGCAATATAGAAAACCATCTCATGCATTTTAATTATACATAAGCTTAATATCTCAACACATTATACCATTCAGTCAAACATTCTCATATCTCATAACTCAAATATGCAATTACAAACTCAATCAAACATCCATACTATCAAACTAGGAATTTTGCCAACATGTCAATTTTTTAAGGCTCAAAACATACCTAGTTCGACCACTAAAAAAATCAATAATTTGGCTATTAAGACAATACAATAATCAAGCTAATTTATCATATATAACATGATATTTAACATTTTCAAACAATTTTATGAGTTTAGAATCCACACCTTATGTTTCGCTTAATCGCAACACACTAGGGAATCTTCCAATTTTCCTTAATAATTTCTTAAACAAACCTAAACCAAAATTCAGTATAAATTCAATAAATTTAACATTAAACCAGCTCCCAAACACCCACTTATGAGTTCAAACCAATCATTGAAATTAGAACTATTTTTTGAATCCAACTAGTTAGATTCCTTACACTGTATTGATGCAAACCGTACGTACAATCGTTCTTCGCCTTTACGGATGGTTTGAGGTGGTTGAGTCAGCACCTAATTCAATAATATACTGGAAAATCAGTAGCTAATTAATGATTAAATTACTTCATTTAATCAATTCATAACCTTTACCCAACAACTATGTCGAAATAACAAACTAGTTACCCTTAATTGCAGTTACGCTTCACGATTTGTGCGTTTTGAATGGCCAATCGATCAAGAACATTTTTACCTAATTGAAATGGGTTTAAAAGATTATTAGGAGGGTTCAAGAACTCAAATTAAATCTAGAAAAATATAGGCAAGAACCAAGAAACAAAACAAGCCCTATTCTTGCCCATAGGTGCATGCACCACCACCCATAGTGGCCAAAATTGGGGCTAAATTTTAAAACGGTTTGAGATCTCATTAAATTCTAGAAAAATACCTTTTAAATCATTAAAATTCCCTAGATTATAGATCTAGAAATTTAGGTTTTTAATGGATAAGATTAATTAAGAAATTGAAGAGACAAGAGACCTTACCCAAGCTAGTCGAGAGAAACGACAATGGAACTTTCTTGGCAATGTTTGGGATCGAATTTGGAGTTCAAGATTTAAGATTTGAGGCTGATTTTAATGAGGAAAAATGACAGCAATATGGTGGGAAATATGTTAACAAATCTTGTGGCAAAAAGAAAAAGTAAAAAGAAAGAGATGATAAAACTAGGCGTAGGCGACGACAACAATGGAGGAAAGGAACAAAAATTAAAATCAAAGAGAAGGTGAGGAGGAGAGGAACGACTAGGGAAATGAGGAGGAGGATTAAAGGCTGATTATTAGTGAAAATTTAATATTTATACCTAGGTTAACTAGGCTGGGATGGCCCACGCATTAAAACAAGGGGTTTTTGTCAAAAAAATTAAATTATTTGAATGGGAAAGGAATTGAAGTTATGACCTCAAGGATAAATTCACTAATGTTTAAACATCAAACCAATAACTCATTCTTGATATAATTTGAAATATTCATCTTAAAAAACAAGGCACGTCACATACTAGAGTTTAAGGCAAAATTTGCAAAATAAAAAAAAATGATGCGAGAGAAGAGATTTGAACATGGGTTTCAAGAAAGGTTACACTAACACTTAACTAAAAAACCAATGCCCCATTTATTTCCTAAAAATGAGTAGATAATTTTAAAAAAATTAAGGCATGATCACTCTCTCTCGATTCACAAACCCGATTCTACTAACTCTTGATTTTTGGGATGTTACAAATCTCCCCTCCTTAAAGAAATTTCATCTTCGAAATTTTCTTAGTCACAAAATCTATTACCCCTTTTCCTTCAAATCGGGCTACCAAGCTTTCACTGCGTAACTCTGATTCCTACACAATTCCAGATAATACATCTCCTTACATTCCCAACATATATCTTGCAAACCTAATTACAGAAACGTTACTAACAAATTCCTTTGCCCGAATTCTCAATTTTGATAGAAACTCTACTGGATTACGCTTGCCACAATATCTACAAATCAGAATCCTAGCTAAACTAACAGTTTCTCTAGTAATAACTACTACAATCTTTCGTTGAGGTCTGACTCATCTGGCCCACTTTAAAGGACACGAATTTGGTCTAGTGGAAGCAGACTTTTTCCTTTTCCGAACTTTATTCTTTTCCTTTCTTTTGAACTCTAAGCATTTACTCTCTCTCTCTCTCTCTCTCTCCATATTAGTCTTTTCAACCATAATCTTGAAACCCTTTTCTAAGACTCCCATTATCACTTGAGACACTGTATCATCCCCAACCTCCCAGTTTTCACCTCTTTCATGTATGCATGCATGCAGACTTACTTAAGTAGATTTAAAAACTCAGTCTGAATTTTTGAACCAAGGCTCTGATACCATTAAATGTAACCTCCCAAACTCGGCCTAGACATTATGGCTAAATTGATAATGCTACATTAGTCACTGAGATGGCTAACCGAACATACGTTACTTTTGAAGACCTTAAATAAACTCATTTTAGAGAAAATCGTAGTTGTACTTTGAGTTATCTTAAAAGCATTCATTCATTAGGTCGTGTATACTTAGGATTCATTTTATTGTTAATAGTGTTGTTCTAGAAAAACTGTTTGCTTGCCGCTCTTCTTTTAAAAAAAGCTCGAAGTTAAACTAATACAAAAAGGTTCCTACCCATACCATTCGTTACCACCACGAGTTCCCTAGAACTCGTCATCTGAACTCAAAAAAATTATGGGCTAAAACCCGTTGTGGTTAAAACCACTGATAACAATATGAAGAAAATTCTACCAGAAAGAATGCAGATAAGCTGCCAATAAAAATGCGATAAGTCGCAATTCCCCTCAGTACTCCAGGTGCAGTGCACTGACTACGAATAATGCAAACTTAATATACAGTCTGTACTCCATGGAACTCCTCCGTCAACCAAAAAAATCCCAACCCAATGCATATACAATATGTAACACAATCTCATACATAATCATATCTCAATACTTTTCACATTCATTTGACATGCTCAGCATGTCCTTAATAATCACATACTTTCAGTAGATGGAAACAACATTCCAATCTTTCAAATTACCATTGTGTTGGTATCAATCAATATCGTTCAATTTCACATACTTTATTGATTTTCATTGTGCATAAATAACACCCATTTCAGTACACAATATAAGAAATATCGCATGTGTTTGAATCATACATAAGCTTAATATATCAACACATTATATCATTCAGTCAAGCATTCTCATATCCCATAACTCAAATATGCAATTACAAACTCAATCAAACATCCATACTATCAAACTAGCAATTTTTCCAACATGTCAATCTTTTAAGGCTCGAAACATACCTGGTTCGGCCACTCAAAAAATTAATAATTTGGTTATTAAGACAATCCAATCAGTAGGCTAATTTATCATATATAACATGATATTGAACATTTTCAAACCATTTTATGAGTTTAGGATCAACACCTTATTTTTCGCTTCCTCGCAGCAGACTAGGGAATCTTTCAATTTTCCTTAATTATTCCTTAAACGAACCTAAACCAAAATTCAGTATAAATTCAATAAATTTAACATTAAACCAGCTCTCAAACACCCACTTATGAGTTCAAACTAATCGTTGAAATTATAACTACTTTTTGTTTCCAAACTAGTTAGATTCTTTACACTGTATTGATGCAAACAATACATACAATCGTTCTTCGCCTTTACGGATGATTTGGGGCAGTTGAGTCAGCACCTAATTCAATAATATACCAGAAAATTAGTAGCTAGTTAATGATTAAATTCCTTCATTTAATCAATCCATAACCTTCAACCAATAACTATGTCGAAATAATAAACTAGTTACCCTTAATTACACTTACGCTTCACGATTTTTGGGTTTCGAATGGCCAATCGATCAAGGAAATTTCCCCTAATTGAAATAGGTTTAAAATATTATTATGAGGGTTCAAGAACTAAAATTAATTTTGGAAAAATATAGGCAAGAACCAAGAAATAAAACAACCCCTTTTTTTACCTATAGGTGCAAGCACCACCACCCATGGTGGACAAAATTGGGGTTGAATTTTAAAATGGTTTGAGATCTCATTAAATTCTGGAAAAATACCTTTGAAATCATTTAAAATCCCCCAAATTCCAGATCTAGAAATTTATGTTCTTAATGGATAAGATTAATTAAGAAATTGAAGAGACAAGAGACCTTACCCAAGCTAGTCGAGAGAAACGACAATGGCACTTTCTTGGCAATGTTTGGAATCGACTTTGGAGTTCAAGATTTCAGATTTGGGGCTAATTTTAATGAGGAAAAATGACAGCAATATGGTGGGAAATATGTTAACAAATCTTGTGGCAAAAAGAAAAAGTAAAAGAAAGAGATGGTAAAACTAGGTGTAGGCGACGACAACAATGGAGGAAAGGAAAACAAATTAAAATCAAAGAGAAAGAGAGGAGGAGAGGAATGGCTAGGGTAATGAGGAGGAGGATTAAAGGCTTATTATTAGTGAAAATTTGATATTTATACCTAGGTTAACTTGGCTTGGATGGCCCACACATTAAAACATGGGTTTTTGTCAAAAAAATTACATTATTTGCATGGGAAGGGAATTGAAGTTATGACCTCAGGGATAAATTCACTATTATTTAAACATCAAACCAATAACTCATTCTTGATATAATTTGAAATATTTATCTTAAAAAACATGGCATGTCACATACTAGGGTTTAAGGTAAAATTTATAAAATAATAAAAATGATGCGAGAGAAGGGATTTCAACTTGGGTTTCAAGAAAGGTTACACTAACACTTAACCAACAAACCAATACCTCATTTATTTCCTAAAAAATGCATAGATAGTTTTTAAAAAAAAGTAAGGCATGATCACTCTCTCGATTCACAAATCTGATTCTACTAAGACCCGATTTTTGGGATGTTACAGCTCTTTAGATGGCAAACAAAATTTGGTCTATTCTTTTTCTGTTGCATTCTCCCATATTCCTTTAAAATTTCTCATTAAAGGATCACATCCCTACTCTTGGATAAAAGTATACGGCTGTAGTTGTTGCAAGTATTTATCCATGTCGCTTTCTTGGAATTCAATCGCTAGGCTTGAAGCGCTTACATTGAAATTGGCCATTTGATAATCTATTTTTGCTGAGGTCCCTTGTACGATATGCAAATTGATATCTCTCTCTTGGTGGTGGTACATAAGAGGATCCATGTGACCTATTTATGCATTAGAAGAAAAGAATAAACTATTTAAGAGTTATAACATATTTCTACTAAGCAGGAAGGTAAAAAACAAGAATTCTAGTATAATTAAACTAAAAAAAGGTTAGTAATAAATGTTAGTTAGGAAAATAGAGTTATGCAGTGGTGTCATGACAACACTTAGTGGTGTTGTGATGTTGAAAGCAGTTTCTAGGATCTGAATTTCGTCCGTTGCATGACATGGAAGCTAGATTATGCTTTATTTTAATTGTGTTGTGAAATCAACAATTTGGTTACTTTCTTTACCATCACACTTTTCTTTTCTTGATACCCCCTTGTTTCCTCCTAAATCCCATAGACCATTGCATTGCAAGAATTGTTTATCAACTACTATGTTTGTCATTTCTCCGAAATAATGTTTTACTATTAAGCCATTTACAAGAAAAAGCTTCTCACCTTTACTGATCAATTCTATTGTCCCATAAGGAGTTACCTGGTGTGTGGTATACAGACTTGTCCATCTTGATTTAAGCATGTCAGGAAATAATTTTAATCTTGAGTTGAACAATATAACTTTCTGTCTAGGCAGAAATTTGCATTTTTGGATTTTTGTATCGTGTCGAAGTCTACTCCTTTCCTTATACATTTCAGTGTTTTCGTAGGCCATAAAACAAAATTCTTTCGATTATTGTAGTTGAAATAGTCATTGTTTCTTAGCTAATTCTGGATCAAAATTTAATTCTTTGATTGCCCAGTATGCCTTCTTCTCCAATTCAATTAGTAAATGGTAGTTCTTACTGTAAACCAACTTATATGGGTGATCGCCTCTAGACGTACTAACGTCCAGAGTGTGAATACTATAGTGAAAGATATATCAATGAGGCAGTATTTGCAAGTATATGGGTCTAGTTGTAATATAGTTACAATGAAGGAGGTGGGTACTCCGAGGATCTTCGCTAGATTCCTACTCCTTTGCAGTCACTGTACAGAAGTAAATATATGTGAACCACAACCAATATCTAATACCCAAGAAGTAGACATTAGTAAATTAATATCAACAACATAAATACTTGAAGTGGACGCTCCGCTTTCCTTTGCCTTCGTGACATCTTCAAGATAGGTAGGGCAGTTCCTCTTGCAATATCAGGTCTTACTGCAATGGAAACATTTTCCTTCCTTAGAAATTCCTCCTTTAGCTTTCAATGCAGTCTTTCTTTTGTTAGGTTTGTCATTTTCCTTAGGCTTTGCCTTTGCATTAAGCTTTCCTTTGTCGTTGTCCTTGCGGACCATAAAAATGGGCTTAGGTCTAGCCCTTTTCATGTTAATTTCAACGGTTCACAACATGCTAAGTAACTGTGGAAAAGTCTTATTAATCTCGTTCATATTGAAATTAAGGACAAATTGCCTAAAATTATCTGAAAATGGTTGCAAGATGACATCAGTGCCAATTCCACACCTAGAGGGAATCCAAGTTCTTTAAGGCTTCCAATATAGCCTATCATCTTGAGAATGTGAATTCTCACAGGAGTTCCCTCCACCATCTTGCATCGAAATAGAGCTTTAGAGGTCTTTTATAATTCCTTGAGGTGTTGGATCATATCATATGCAACCATATCCTCATGTTGGTTTTGAAGATCAAGAGTCATGGTGGCAAGCATTAGACATCCTATGTCTAGCATATCATCAAGATGCTCTTATAAGCATCCTTATCAGCTCTAGAGGCATTTCTTGTTGGTTCATTAGGAATGGGTTCTTCAATGACTTATAATTTTCATTCTTGTTTGAGGACAATCCTCAAGTTACAGAACCAGTCACGGAAGTTCAAGTCGTTCAACTTGTCCTTCTCAAGGACAGATTACAATGATAAAGAGTTTGTGTTGTTTGCCATAATAAATCTACAATAATAAAACATGCTTATGAGTAAATTTACCAAGTTTATTATGAACATTTAAAAAGAATTTATTAAAAGATGCTCCCACTATTTTATTCAAAATTAATCTCTTAGATATTAATTTCGAAAAATCCTTTCTTTAAAATTTTCTAGTGGGCTAAGATCCATATTTCACCTCCTCTTAAGTTGGATTTGGCTTTTCTCTAAAGATTATGGTTATTTAGGTAAGCAACACTTGCTAATTACATCCTATGTAACCCTTTATTTGGTGAGCAACTTTTGTTCCAATCATCTCACGATCATCTAAATTTGTTGCCTCTAGGTTTCTAATCCTAGTAGAGTAACCTAGTTAAGTTATTAACCAATATTATAACTGACGAATATCACTTGCTTATTCTTCGCATTTGATTAAGATAGATACAAGTTACAATTTAATCAGATTCGTTGATTTTCACTTGCTAAATCTGCGAATAAATCATATTCAATTGATTTTCACTATCTTGGGTTGTTTTCTTATCATATTCGTTTTCCACCAACTTTTGATGCGAATAAAGCATATTCGTTTGCCAAAAAATTTATAGAGAAGATCTGTAAAACAATGTTCAATATGTTGCCACTAAAAACACCCGATGTAGATGATTATCATGAAAAGTTTTATCAAGCTCATTGGCACATTGAGGGAAATATTGTTTTTGAGTTTGTAAAGAATACATTTAATGGTGATAGCATGGATCCCAAGTTTAATAAGACTCTTCTTATCTTAATCCCAAAGGTCTTTGGTCTTGAAAATATCTACCAATTTTTCCCTAGAAGCTTATGTATGGTTCTTTACAAAGTCTTTACTAAGATGTTGGTCAATAGACTTTGGTCGATTATGCAAAAAATTATCAAACAGAATCAAGTGATCTTTATAGTAGAGAGGAACATCTTTAATAATATTGTGATTACTTAGGAGGCAATTTATATAATTAGGACATCTAAAAGCAATAAGTATTAGATGGCAATTAAACTTGACCATGAAAAGGCTTTTCTATGGTGACTGATTTGGGAAAGTACCTTGGTATGCTTGTTTTTCATAAGTGGGTTACTATGGACACTTTCCAATTCATCATCAATAAGGTGCATGCAAAATTGAATGAGATGCTCGTCGTTTATCCATGGCTGGTAGACTTACACTAGTAAAATTGGTGCTCTTGACTATCCCAATTTATTTCATGACTAAGGTTCACATCCCTATCATAGTGTGCAAAGAGATCGAAAAGTTAGTGCAGAATTTTCTTTAGGGTTTGACCTCGTCAAGTCGTAAAGTAGCTCTAGTTAGTTGGCCTAATTGTTGCCAACCGTCTAATGTGGGGGGCCTTGGTATTTTATGCATTACTAAGCATAACCAAGTCTTCCTTCTTAGGTTGGGCTACAAGATCTTAGCTAACACAAAGGAATTTTGGGTTCATATCTTATGTAATATATATATTTTTTATGGAATGATTTTGGAATCCATTGGCCGACGAAATTGCCCATTCATTTGGACATCCTTTTCAACTGTTTGGTGTGAGGTCATTGCAAATGCTGGTTAGGTCATTGGAGATGGATGTTTGATTAATTTTTTGAATGATAATTGGATTTTGAATGTTGGCCCAGTCAAAACTTTCAACTTTGGATGTGGTGTGAAGGATAAATTTATTCAAATAATTGATATGGTGACTAATGGTGGCGGATTGGATTAGTAGAAATGATACGGCCATGCCTTGAGTTCTACCTAGCTCAAACAAGGAACTTTTGGAGTTGCCCAAAGGTCCTATCACCCGATCATGAGCCAAGCAATTCAAGGAGGCTGTTTCGGCTTTAGTTGATAAAGTTTGGGGAGAAACCTTGGTTGGACACATCGAAGAAGCTTAGGCCAATTCTATGAGCTCTCCGAGCATTTTGTTGCTAGCTGAATTAAGCTCCATTTCAGCTCAATGAGCTCGAACCAGCTCAATTTCAGATCAAGTCACTTATGATTTAGCTCAATATCATTAAGACCTTATTATAGTAGCTGAAATAATTATTTGAGTCAATTAATTAGTTTATTACAGCTCAATCAATTTTCGTTGTTTACTTTGTTTAAAATCTGGACAAATTTAATTATGCATGTTAATTGAGTTATTATTACATGTTATTAATTTGTCTTAATTTCTACAGCTTATTAATATGTTTTTATGCATGTTTTTAATGTGTCAATTTTATTACATGTTTTAATTATGTCCTAAGACTGCCGAATTTAATGTGCAGAATTTTTGTGTCATTTGCTGCCAAATTAATGTGTCTAAAAATGTATTTGATTTATTGAATGAATTTTGATGCAGGTACATCACATTTGGACGTCCTTGGTGCATGAATGAATTAAAAGAAGATACATGTAAGGGGACAGCACATGCATGTTTGGGGAATTAAATTTGGCTGCTGTTTGAAGTCTCCTAGGTGACTATTCGGCCAAGGGAGCTGCTATTTCCTACTCCCAAGTTCTCCATTCAGCCGAAATTATTCTTTTCACATTGCTGGGCAATTGTTCACACATAGAGGCTGTTCGGTTCAAGGCTTTCACACCTTAAATGGCTGCTCATTACCTTCTTAATTGCTGGTCACTTTCAGCAAAAGTTGCAATTTAAATGAGATTATTTATGCTCACTGGCTGAACCTAGCTCATCCATGCACCATCCAAGTTGTTTGTTATTCATTCATCCATCTAGAAGTTGTTCATTGGAGCTCCCATTCAGCTGAATTTTATTAGCTCAATTAATTGGTTCATTTGCTTAATTTTTAAGGGATGTAAGTGACTATTCGGCTAGCTTAGGTGCTGCTTATAAATAGCTAAAATTTTCATTTTGAAAAGAACTTTTGGCATTTTCTTAATGAATTGCTGCCGAATTTGTGAGGCATTTTTCTCTCAAATTTCGTTCGAGACCCATAAGACTTATCTAGCTTCTAGTTGCGTCTTTCCGAGTCTTTCTGAACTTATCACTCCCTAAACTCGAGTGTGGCGTTCACCCTTAATACCTTTGGTTCATACTTTCCTAAGAATCGGGTCAAGGTTCCCAAATTACCAATTCTGACTTTTTAGGTCCTATAAGTTTTGGGTCAACACTCTTCTTTAGTGTTGGTTCATCCTTGACCTTTTGAGCCAAATTTGGTTTATTTCGTACCAAAAATTCCATACCATTTCGTACTAAAACCCCATACCATTTCGTACCAAAACCAACTCCATTTCTTAATTAAACCACCGAACTTAACCAACCTATTCACAACTTTCTAACCCAAACCAATTCCATATCCATATTTGATCGAACCTATTTGACTTCTTCAAATTCAATTATATTTTTCCTTTTTACTTGAATCGATATTTCCAAATATACTTCTTCGTTTACGATCGGGAACTAAACGAATCAGGTTCAACTACTAAACCGAGATCGTATCAAGAAACTTATATCCACTTTACTATGTCATAGTCTTATTGAAATTACGAAGTGAATGCCTCCTATGGCTGAGAGTGTTCAAAATCATTTCACTTGGAAATAGACGTCCAGTGGTCGTTTCCCTCTACTTCTACTTATAATCATTTGAGATCCCATATGAATGTCGATTATAGGAACAATAGTTTTAGTTTTTGGAAGGTAAGTGCTCCTTAACGTGTTTGACTCTTCCTATGGCTAACCTTTAGATTGAAGCTGCTCACCAATGAAGTTAGATGCTGGAGAGATAAGATCAGCGATAGTTCTTGTGTGAGATGTAAAACATCTTTGGAAATGACCTTGCATGTGGTAAGAGATTGTTCGTTTCCATTTGAAATATAAGAATTTATTTGTTGGGTCGAATTTGAGTTATACAACGAACACGAATGAAAACTGAGAAAATTGGACATAAATATTTTTGTGGAAAAACCCCTCTAAAGAGGATAAAAAACCACGAGCAAAGAAAACTTCACTAAAATCAGCAAAAAACCAAAAGGGGATTAGAAGATGGAGAAACAAACCTTGAACCTAAAATACAAAGGTTCCCCGAAATTCCCATAAACTCTCTCTTAATTTTGTTGTTGTTATCCTAAACTGTATAGGGTTGCTAAAAGGCCTATTTATAGGCTAAAATTAGTGTATAAATATAACTAAAACATCTCTAAAATAATTAGAGTTATACTAGGAAAATATAACAAAGTTTAACTAGGAGAAGAAACCTAGTTGAGTAAGGAACACGTCACCACATCGGGATGTGGTGAATCTTCTCATCGTGATGTTGGTATCGTGTTATCAGGATGTCAGCTCTTCCATGTCTCGATGTCAACCCTGTTTTGTCTGAAATACGGGGCACACTCGAAAAATCTCCACCTTGACTCATTTTTTCGGAGTGCCTTCTTTTTTGATCCCCGCTAAGGGCATAACTCAATCACTGTTGAATGCTTACCAAGTCTAAGCAATATTCAAACTTGGGAATTGGAAGACTATTTGTCATCATGCCTGCTAGATTGTTCTCTGTGCCGATTTTGTGAATATGAACATCTCCATGAGCGATCACCTCTCGAACTAAGTGGTACTGAATATTTATATGAATTTTTCTTTTGTGATGTATAATCAACTAGACCTTTTGAACATCTTTCAAATTCCAAACAAGTATTGGAAGTCCCTCTTAAATATATTAAAATCCACTTAACAGCTTGCTAGTGTAATTTTTCAGGTTTGGTCTTATATCTACTTACTACACTAACAACAAGGGAAATATTGGGATGGGTACAAACCATTGCTTATATTAGGATTCCGATTGCACTAGATTAGGGAATCGAGGACATGTACCTTTCTTCATTTTCAATTTGTAGTGAATCTGGAGTCAAAAGTATGAACTGAATAACTAAGGGAGTACTAACTAGTTTAGATTCTTGCATTCCAAACCGTTTGAGAATCCTTTCAATGTATCTCTATTGTGACAGAAATAGCTTTTCAAAGTGTAGATCTCTTGAAATTTCCATCCTTAAAATTTTCTTGGCTGCACCAAGATCCTTCATCTCAAACTTAGAGTTAAGCATGCTTTTAAGTCATTCAATTTCGGATGGATCCTTAGCCGTAATTAACATATCATCAACATAAAACAACAAATAAATAAATGATCCATCATCTAAAAGTTGTAGATAAACACAATTGTCATACTTACTTTGAACGAAACCAATACCTAACATGAAGGAATCAAACTTTTTGTACCACTTCTGAGGAGATTGGTTCAGGCCGAATAATGATTTTTGAAGAAGAAAAACGTGGTCTTCCTTTCCTTTAATCTTGAAACCTTTAGGTTGCTACATGTAAATGTCATCGTCCAAATGCCAATGAAGGAATGTAGTTTCCACATCTAACTGCTCTAACTCGAGATTGTTTGATGCAACAAGAGCTAACAGTGCCTGAATGGACTTGTGCCTTCACAACTTGAAGGAAAACATCATGAAAATAAACTTCCTCCACTTGAATATAGCCCTTTTCGTCCAACCTCGCCTTGTATCTAATGTTATCTTGATCCTACACTTCCTTCTTTTTGAACACCCACTTGCAACCAACTATCTTCTTTTTGGTGGTTGGTTTAACGAGCTATCGCGTCTCGCTATTTTAAAGAGACTCAATCCCTTCTTCCATGGAGACAAGCCACTTAACACTTAGAGTATATGCCACGAGATTTCATTCACAGTACTTTTGTGGTGGTTTGATATCTCGCCTTTTTCTGTCCAGGGCTAACTTGTAAGTTTGAAGGGTCTCTAGTTGGGATGAAGAAGCTTTAGAAACCTTCTGCTGCATTGAAGAGATGTCTGATTCAAAATTTCTACGAGATATAATGACGCGGCAGTTCTTCTCTTGAAGACATTGCCTCTATTTGTCGTGTTGTGCTCAGTGACGTCATAACATCACCATCTATTTTTGTTTTTGGCTCCACCTTGCTCGAAACGTTCGACTTTGCAATGTTATTTTGACCTGGTGATCCTTTTTATGATAGAATCATTTATGTTTCATCAAATGTAACATATCTACTAATGATGATCTTGCTCATTTTTGGGCACCATAACTTGTAACCTTTTATCTCGGCCGCAAAACCCAGATAAATACACTTCACCACCCTCGATTCAATCTTTCCCTAAATAACTCAGGCATAAGCTGGGCAACTGAATACTCTAAGGATGGAAGAGATAGGAGGATTACTTGACCAAATCTCTTTGGGAATCTTTCCATCCAAAGCTTGATGTGGAGACCAGTTCACCAAATAGGTTATGAGATTAACTGCTATAGCCCAAAACTCCTTTATTAAGTTTGGCGACATTATTTTGGTGCTGGGTACTAACAACTATGTACTGTCTTTCAATTCATGCCCATTTGCAGAAATCATTAAATTCGGTTAAATAGAACTTGAGCCCATTATCTGTTCTGAACCACTTTACAAACTTCCCAATATGTTTCTCTAGTAGGGTCTTCCACTGCATAAAAATCCTGAAGACTTCGCTTTTGTATTTTAGGAAATATACCCAAACTTTTCTGGAGCAGTCATCTATAAAATTTAAAAGAAATTTGCTACCTCCTTTGGAGACAACTGGAGCCAGACCCCATAAATCAAAACGAATGTAGTTGAGGGTCCCTTTAATCCTATGCATTACCGAATCAAAGCTAACTTGAGTCTACTTCCTATAAACACAATGCTTGTAGAAGTCTAACTTTTCAACTCCGGTGCCTGTAAGAAGACATTTTTTCTTAAAGTGGTCATGCCTTTTTCACTCATATGATCGAGTCGCATGTGCCATAGCTTGGTTGATTCAGAATTTGAAAACAAGGGATGTTGTCGTGTCATTGCAACAATAGAAGACTGCTCGTCAAGACATGGTGATGATCTCACCTTTACTTCCATAATTGTTGCTGAATTGGACATCGTTGTACCTTGTAGAATGTAAAGGCTGCTGACTTTCTGCCCTCTCATTAGAACAAGGGCTCAACGAGATACCTTTAAGCTGTTTGACTCAATGAAGATCTTACAACCATTCGAGTCTAGAATACCCAAAGAGACGAGATTCTTCTTTAAATGAGGCACATGCTTGACATCTAACAACATTCTGATTATCTTGTCATGCATCCTAATTTGAATGGTACCAATGCAGGTTATTTTGAAGGGTGAGTTATGTCCCATAAGTACAACTCTACCTTCATTCGAATTGTATGTGGAGAACTAGTCACTGTTGGAACACATATGATAGGAACACCCTGAATCCAAGATCTACTTAGATGTGAACTTAGACCTTTTGGTCATTGATACTAGCAATAAATCATCACCTCTGTCCTTGGATACATCAGCATCGGCTATGTTGTCTTTGTACTTTTCTTTCTCATCGTTTTCTGCGTCCCTATTAATTTTATTCTGAAGTTTATAACATTATGATTTCATGTGACCCTTCTTTTTGCAATAGCCACATTCCTTTTCATGATTTCTTGACTTAGATCTAGCCATTGATCTTCTCTGACCTGAATCCTTAGATTGTTTCCTTCTTCTAGCAACCAAAACTGAGGCTTACCCATTTGATTTGTTCTTCGCGCCTAACTCGTTGTCAAATTTATCCTTACTTCAAATATTTCCCTTCACATTCTAAAAAAAAGTCTCTCTCTACCATAAATCAAGGTTTCCCTAAAAATTTTGTATAAAGAACAAAGCAATAGCATAACAATATCATAGTCTCTTTCTATGATGGCCTCAACATTCGTTAGATCATTGAGAAGAGTGAAATATTCACTAATATGGGCCCTAATAGACTCACGTTCTCAAATTTATCCTTACTTCAAATATTTCCCTTCACGTTCTCAAAAAGGTCTCTCTACCATAAATCATGGTTTCCCTAAAAATTTTGTATGAAGAACAAAGCAATAACATAACAATAACATAGTCTCTTTCTGTAATGGCCTCAACATTTGATAGATCATTGAGAAGAGTGAAATATTCACTAATATGGGCCCTAATAGACTCACCTTCTTCCATATGAAACGTATATAATTGTTGTTTCAATACCAAGCGATTTTTGAGGGACTTTTTCATATAAAGGGCTTTAAATTTCCTCTATAAGGTTGTTGTCATCTTCTACGGAAGTACCTTCTGCAATACATTGTTAATGAGGCACAATTTAATTATTAACAGTGCCTTCTCATCAAGTTCTTACCACTCTGTCTGATTCACATTTGTAGGCTTTTGCCCTATAATGACCTTTTTTAGACCATTCTGAACCAAAATTGTCACCATCTGAATTTACCACAAGTTGAAATTTGTAATCCCATCAAACTTATCAATATCGTACCTCATTTTCATCTCTGAATGGGTTGAATGTGAAAATTGAACCAAGCTCTAATACCAAATTGTTAGGTTGAATCTGAGTTATGCAACGAACACAAATGAAAACTAAGAAAATTGGACACAAATATTTACGTGAAAAAATCCCTCCGAAGAGGATAAAAACCATGGGTAAAGAAAACATAACTAATATCGGTAAAAAGTCGAAAGGGGAGTACAAGATGGAGAAAAAATAAACTCTGAACCTAAAATAAGAAAAGTTCCCTTAATTCCCACAAACTCTCTCTTAATATTGTTGTTGCTATCCTAAACTATCTATGGTTGCTAATAGACTTATTTATAGGCTAAATTTCGTGTACAAATATGACTAAAACATCTCTAGAATAATGAAAGTTTATAACGCCCAAAAAATGTATATTTTTGTTTTTGTAAAAATATGACACAAATATCTATCTGCTTCAGTGGTTAAGTGTTCTAGATGTGTGTATGAAGTCCCAAGATCAAGGCATGGCTTTAGCGAAATTTTGGAATTTTTCTGAATAAAGCCTCACTCTTGTTCAGTAGGATTGTGTTTGTTTGGTTGTAAGAATATAATAGAATAGGACTACTGGTCTGGTGGTTAGGTGGAGTGCTAATATGCTGGTGGTCTTGAGTTTGAATCCCTGTGCATGTAAGGGAGTTTTTTTTGTTATTTGTGCCGTGTGGGAGTTTGAAGGGAAGTAAAATACTAAAATGTTTGAGTGCAGTTTGAATTCAGTTATTGAGGAAACGTGGTGGACAGTTTTTGGGGAGTTTAAAAGATAGTGGGAGTGTGGTGGACTGTTTTTAGGAGAAAAATAAGGGATTAAGGGTGGTTATCGGATATTCTGTCAGTCTTTTCTTTTATTTTTATTTTGCCAAAAAATAATCTGCACGTTTTCCCTTCCATTCTCCCTGCCGAAATCTCCTCTGTCGTTTTTATTTTATTTTTGTGTTAGCAAATCCCTTTTTCTTCCTTTTATTGTTTTGACCAAGACGTGTCTCCTTGTTCAGGATCTATTTGATCACTGCGTTTTTCCCTGTTTGGTAAGTGGCCTAAGTTATTGTAGTTTTGGCTTTCGGTTATCAACTGAAGGTTGTAATTTTTTTGTTTTAGACAGCAGACAATCGAGAAGAACGGAGTCTCTCTCGAGTCACCTCGTAATTGAAATCCCTAAGGCCACGTTTGGTTCGCTGTATTGGATTAGAGGTGTATTGGATTAGAGGTGTAATGGAATAGAGGTGTAATGGAAAAGCTGTGTAATAGCAAATCAACTGCTTGGTTGAATGTAATGGAATAGAGGCGTAATAGTAATCCGTGTTTGGTTGAGTGTAATAGAGGTGTAATAGCATAATGAAAAACTAAAATGACTAGAATACCCTTAGCGTAAATTTGTTTTGGTAAATGATTATTGTTATTGTTATTTAAATTTTAATAAGATTATTATTATCAATAATAAATAATTTAATCATATTTAAACATAATTATTATTAAATATATTTTAATTAAAATATATAATTTAATAAAATTCTTAATAATTAGCATAAATTTGTTTTGGTAAATTATTATTGTTATTGTTATTTAAATTTTAATAAGATTAATATCAATAATAAATAATTTAATCATATTTAAACATAATTATTATTAAATATATTATAATTAAAATATATAATTTAATAAAATTCTTAAAATTAATATTCTTATATGAATTTACTCAAATCATAATATATGATACTGTAAAATATAAATTAACATAATTATTATTAAATATATTATAATTAAAATATATAATTTAATAAAATTCTTAATAAATAAAATTCTTCTATGAATTTACTCAAATCATAATATATGATACTATAAAAGAAAATTTCAAATAATTAATATTAAATATGATTTAATTAAATATATGATTTAATAAAATTTAAAATTATTATAACTAATATGATTATAGTTTATGAATTTGTATAATTTAAAATAATAATTATTACATATAATTTAATAATAATATATAATTTCATAAAATTCTTGATAATAAAATTTTCTTATATGAATTTATACAATTTAAAATAATTAATATTAAATATAATTATATAGTGATATATAATTTCATAAAATTCTTAATAATAAAATGTTCTTATATGAATTTACTAAAATCAATATATAACTTGAGAATTATATTATGCATAAACATAATTAACTTATATTAAGAAAAGGTTAGATGAAAATGAAATTGTACATTAAAATCCATATGTTATATAGTTTTACAACATCAAAAGTTTGAACATTGATATTTAATGGTAAGAAAGAAATCTCCTAACCCATTCCAATCGGGCAACTGGAGGTAAACTAAAGAAAACGATCATTTGAGTTGGATGGTCGGGAATTTTACTCAATGCATCATACCGCTGATCGTCGGTTAAACCTTCAATTGACCATAAGGCTGAATATAAATTTGAAGCTCTCTCTTCCATATGTTGTTCGACTTCTACTGAACTACCACCTGAGGCAAAACTCCTCTCGATTTGATCGCCAACGGCCTGGATTTTCTCCCCGAACAAAGTGGCAGCCTCATTAAATGAAGAAAACACATTATCACGAGCATCAGATTTCTTCTTTCTCTTGTTTGAAGATGAGGAACCCCCTTGGTCTCGATCTCCTCGCGGATCCGTATCAGAAACATCCATGTCATCTAAAGAGACGTCAGCTTCGCAGTCATAGAATGTGTTTCTCTTCATTCATATCTCAGAGTACGTACATCATCAAGATGTATTTCTTCAAGAACATCAAGAATTGTTTGAGCATCTCTCCCGCTTGCTCGATCTCTTGCGTATATGGTAGTAAGTGGTCATAGTAAGGGAAAGTACGAAATCAATTGGGCGGCTTTTTGTGACTCTAAAAAATGAGGAAATCATATTAGTCGTAAGTTTGGTAAAAATAATATAATAAAGACTTGAAATAATCTTACCTTTAAATAGGACTCCCAAACCGCATCTTCAAACAACGAGTCGCTTATGCTCGTCCCAACCAAAACCGCTATTGTTTTGGCCATTAAGCATGTCGTGAGACGATTGACCACTCCTTTTAAGTAACCTAATCATTGATTCAATATTAGGTTTCGCCTTCAACATTGCATTTGGTAAAACCGTTTGTAGCATTCTTTCCAACTCGTTCAAATAACCGGCTTTGAACCCAGATCGCATTAAATGTTCCAACATTGTGCAGGTCCACCATGCCGAAACTAATGTCGCATCTTCCTCGAACCCATTTTCTTTTGCTTCCTCGAGAAGCTTGAGCATTTGATTCGAACACCGACATAATGATCTTAAGAACAAAAAAACAAATTATATTAATTACTATTTTAATATCATGATTCAAAAGGTCAACACTTTATAAAATCTAAGTAATTAAGTTGAATATCATGAATCAAAAGTTCCATAGCACAAAAAATTTAAAATTATAACACATGCTGAATTAGAAGAAATTATATTATAATTTCTGTAGTTTAGTACAATACAAAAATCAATACAAAAGTTTCACAAACTAATTTCTAGATGCTTGCCATTCATCGAACATTTGGTTGGCTAGTTCCATCCTCCAAGTAGCCCAAGCATCCGATGGATGAATATTTGTGATATTCGGTTCATCGTCATCCACCACATTAATTGTAGGTAATCTTTCTCCCACCTCCGCTTCAATGGGATCACTACTCATATGGGTTCGAATAAAATTATGGAGCAAACAACATGCAATAATAATTCTATTGTGCACCCTTACAGGATAGAACGATGGACTCCTAAGTATTCCCCATCTAAGTTTTAATAAGCCAAAGCATCTTTCAATGACATTACGTCTTTGAGGCATGTTTCATATTAAAAACTCTTGCGGAGAACTTGGTGATAACCCCGACGCCACTCGTTCAAATGATATCGTTGTCCTCTAAATGGTGCAAGAAATCCTCACAATTTGTGTATCCAAGATCAACTAGATAATAACAACCTATAAAATAAGTTTCATATTAAAAATGATTAATTCAAAGACACAAAGTTTGATCTTAATGAATAAATCAAAGTCCTCTAACTATACACTTTACGATGAGGAACTTTTAATCCATGTCTTCTACTAATGGCATCTTGAAGAACCCGTCCATCAGCAACTGAACCTTCCCAACCAGGAAGAACATAAACAAATTGCATCTCGGTGTACAAACACCTAGCATATTTGTTGCTATGTCACCTTTTCGTCCGATATCTAGGTTTATCAACTGTTGGAACCCTAATCTTGATGTGGGTTCCATCAAGAGCACCTAAGCAATTCTATATCACATGATATAAAACCTTGAGTTAGAATACTAATTTAAATCTAAATCAAGTAAATGTTGTTGAAGCTATATATAAAACTTAGTCCTATACCTTAAACCATTTCCACCTTGTGTCAGAAGAATCGGCTGTAATTGGCTCCGGCTTTTTAAATAACACATCTTGCAAGCGTATGACAGCATTTAAAACACTATGAAATGCTCTGCTAACAGTTTCCCCGGACCTTCTAAAGTGATGCTTGATAACTCGATTTTTCAGGTGATGGGAGATGATATGTAAAAACATTGCTACTTGCTCGTCAATAAGCATGAACCTTGTCGACTTCAATCCCCCTATCGATTCTAACATCTCACATAATTTAAAAAAGGTAGCTCTATTCATCCTAACTTGTTCAATACAGGTCTCGTCACTAGCATATACAAGCCTATTCATATAATCCCGTTTTGCATAAAAATCTACGGTATAGGACCTAATCATTGGTCTATGTAGGCTAAGGCTGGCACCCATTCTAAATAAGAACCAAATCGCGATTCTACAGATTTCCAACCATATTGTCACAAAGAATACTAATTCTTTTACGCCTCACACTTTGTGCAATTAAAGGCGATTTGCCATTATCGCAACATTTTAAAATTAGAACACACTATCAAAGAATTGAAGTTGCAATTACACATTATCAAATAAAATAAACAGACAAATTTAGAACACACGAAGCAAAAATTATCTACTAAATGATATCGTTGCAACTTTAATTTCATTTCTTTATCAATCACCCAAATAATAATGAAAGAGTATATTTAATTACTGATGATTAGTTTAATTAAGGTTTTCTTATTTCAAAATAAATAAAATGAAGAATGAGGATTTGGTTTAATAATGAAATTGAAGTTTTATAACTTTTATAACATTTTAAATGATAATTTCATTTTGTAAAAATATATATAACTTTGAAGAGGACTTATTTTTACAAGAATTGTTACTTATCTTTCTAGTATCAAGTTTAAAATACATGTTTAGCATTTGTTAATTGAGGTAAAATTAATTGAGGTAAAATTTGAAGGTTGGTATTTGTTAGATTATAACTAAACTCATTATAATTTGGACATTTAAATATATTGATTAGTTAATTAAAATCACCCAAATTAATTGACCTAAAATGATATATTATAAATATATTGATTAGTTACTTAAAGCATGTTCAAAGTTTGATCATTGAAAATTTTTTATTGATGATTAGTTTAGTTAAGGTTTTCTAATTTCAAAATAAATAAAATGAAGAATGAAGATTTAGTTTAATAATGAAATTGAAGTTTTAAAACTAGATAATAACATTTTAAATGGTAATATAATTTCATAAAAATATATAACTTTTATCTCATTTACATGTACAAATTTATTATTAATGATATTGTATTTACATGTACAAATAATTGTGATTTGAAGCCCATTATTTGTAGGCATAATGCTCTTTAAAAAAATGTTACCTAATAGTAAAAACATATAACTTGGTGATAAATTCAAAAGAACAATGGTCATGCAAAGAATAACCATAACCATACAAACAAAAGCTTTAATGAGCATTACAAACATACAAACAAAACCATATTCATTTGGGAAACAACAGAACACGCTACATCAATACAAACATGGAATCGGGAAAACATACAAACAAAACCATGAATACCAATGGAAAACTAACTCAGTAATGCTCAAATCAGGACGATTGCGATGTGGAAGTGTTGGAAAAATGTTACTGTAATGAGAAAAGTGCTCGGATCAACCTTTTTTTTTTTGGGGAAAATATTTATGCTATAGCTAAATATAGTATATCAAAGCACAGAACAACCATACACCAATCGTCATCCATGAGCCATATCAAACCTCTCACTATTCCCTCAAAAACATAAACACCAAATCCCAAGAGTAAAACACACAGAACAGTCAACAAGCAATCCATCAATTACAAACCACAAAATTCTAACTTTTACAGAGTACTTGATGACCCCACCCACACCTCAACCAAATTCCTAATTAAAAGTCCAACCATCTCTAGCAAATAGTCATCATGCCAGCATACATCAGGCCCGAAAACTCATGGACAGACACATAAACTCCATTCACAGACATCCATCCTTTCTAGACAGATAATGTTCCTTGGCGAAGATCGAAGAGATAATTAAAAGAGAAAGAAGCAACATTGTTAAACATTAAAAAGGGAATGGTCATAGGATAGGAGCTTTTAAATCCATAAGGAAAACTGTAGGTTCAAAAGAGAAAACAAGGAGAATGAAGAGAAACATCCTACATGTCACAGTTGGATGATCGGAAACATGCTTCTAATAATAACTTCCAAATTTAATTGTAGCAGTATAATTTAAAAGCAAAGCAGCAATTAAGAACACAAAAAGAGGGAACTATGAAACTATTAAATCCAATTGCATAGCTTTCAAAGGATTCACTGGATTTTCTTTGTTCTGTATGAAACCAGGCGACAAACCATTAAACCCAATTCCAAGTTCAATAACCTACACTGAACTGCCTCCTCATTTCCCTCATTATTTGTAATTAGTTCTCACCTCCCTTTTCTTCCTAATAAAAGCCCAAACCAAAGAAGTGTCCTCTTTTCATTACAATATGAGAAGACTAGATAATAATTTTTCTTTTGTTTTTCAAGAATGTTTGAAGCAGTCATGGGACAACCATAAAACCAACCATATTAAGTAAATTCAGTGCCTAACATCCTACATGTAGTAAGTTGCACTCGGCTAATACATAACAAACCATCGGCCTCTAATTCCCCACATTCATCCCCATTAGCAAACAACACAATGCGGCATATGTATCATCAACCGAGCAAAAAGATTCAAACTAACTTCAAAAGTGATTTGATGCTCATAATTTATCCATCAAACCTAATTTCAAAAGGAGACAACAACAATTGATAAGCTAATTTAGCCAATGATTTGGTGAAGAATGTAGGAGAAACATCATTTGCTTTAGATATGCAATCATCAAACATGACCAAAAATTTCTAGTTCATAGCATGAGCAATAGCATGCAATTATCTAGATTCTAGAGGTTCATAGTTAAGACAAAGCTTAGCATCGAACAAAGTAAGCTTCCAAAATTTAAGAACAAAATCAAAAGAGCGCTTCAAAACCAAGTAAATGACAAAGGTCGACACTAAAATGTATAATCACTTACGAGTAAATTAATTACTATTTTACAACCTTACCACAACCGAAAATATTAACCATAATATTAAACCGATATACAAGAAATTAAAAAAAACAACGCACCATAAACAATTAAACAACAAAGAAAACCACACGAATTTTCACTAATACAACAAAAGCTTCTCTTTGATTTTCATGGACTTCACCAGTTTTCACATATCTCGCTATGCAGTGTTTGTGAATTTGACAAATATAAACAAGATATCTACTCTCTAAATCATATTATGAATTATCGAACTTTAACAAAACATAAAAATATTGCACGGAATAATGTGCCATCTTTGGTCGCAATGAGGAAAATAGAAACTCAACTCATGAATGTAAAATTTGTCATACGAAAATGGAAATATGATTTATTGAAAGAAGTATATGCTTTAAACTTTTGATGTTGCTCTTTCAAAATCGATTTATAAATTACACCGCACATAATTTATATGAAATCACCATCGAAAGCAAGGGATATTAAACCGGAAAAACTTTCGTTAACTAAAACTACGTAAGAGTAAAAGATTCATAACCATGAAATCAGCATTAAACTCTTGAAGAATAAAAAGCCACAAGTGCAATTATACAATAATTCCAATGAAATCAAGAACAATTTCATAAAATAAAATAGCAATTTCAATGAAACTATCAAGACTAAAGATTCATAACCATGCAAAAATATTTGATAAAAGATTGTCGAACAAAAGAATTGGCGATTAATTTGGGTCCCAAATAAAACTCACCCGATATTGGATTAGAGGTGATGACCAAAACGCTTCACTCTTTTTTTCAATGGATTCACTATCGGTATTTCCAATTTTGTGAAAATATTGAAGAGCAAGAGAGAGTTGCGAGATAGGGTTGGGAGGAAATGGGAGGAGACAGAGACCAAGAAACGATGAGGATGAATAATAAACAAAACGGTGGGAGATGGAAGGAGAAATTTTGAGGACGAAATAGGAGAGGGTCGGGTAGGGAGGGAGGGTAAAAGCAGAGCGGGGGACGGAAGGCGGACGTAATAGGTATTACAGGATTTGGGAAGGGATTACAAAAGCAAAAAAAGGGATTAGGTCGGGATTGGTTTACGCCCGTAATGTCTATTACAGCGAACCAAACGTCGGATTAGAGGCGTCATGTAATACGCGCATATTCGACCTGTATTGTATTAGGTAATACACTGAACCAAACGCCTTGTAAGGGTGTTGGGGTAAGCATTGGTCATTTGATTAGCGCTATGGTCATTCGTATTTGCGTTTTAAAAACTCATTTAAAATTTGAATCTATGTTTAGGAATGCCAATTCTAGGTTCTGAGTGTCTTGAGAGTGTCTACACGTCAAACCGGAACCTGGTGTGTACCCAAAACGTAGAAATGGGATTCGTCGAAAAGCCGAAATTGTTTATTGCTTGGATAGTAGCAGTAGGCTAGCTTTGAAAAATCACCATAAATTGTGGAAATCAAATTAGAGGATTAACAAAATTGGAATTAAAGCTTATTGACTCTAGTTTTTCATAAAAGAAATGGTGTAAGTAATGAAATTGTAAATCGTGAGATATAATAAGTTTTGTGAGACAAGGTCAGAATGAATTCGAGTTCCCCTATTCTGACTTTGGAAAATCATAAAAATATGGAGGAAAATAATTAGGGGTTAAAATTTAAATTTTTAAATTATTAATGAGTCGATTTACAATAGAAACAAATGGTAACACCATCCAAATTTTGTACTAAGAGATAATTAATTTTTAGCAAAGTAAGGTCGAAGCTGTCAGACTGCAGAATAGAGGTAAGATTGAATATTTTACTGTACTTATTGGCTGAACCCAAAATTTTGAAAATTTTATGGTAGAAAGGTATTTGACTCTAGTTTTAAAGACATCAAGCAGACCTTAATTTGGAGTTCTGTAGCTCAATATATAAATAATTTACTAACAGTGACTCAAGTAGGCAGCTTTGAAGGAAAATATAAGTAAATAGTGAAAGCATATATGAATATTTAGCTAGCACGAGTTAAATTAAAAATAGACCATGCGGCCAAGGCCAATTCGGGCCGAGTGGGCCACACGGGCATATGGGCCCACACGGATAGACCACATGGGCGTGTGAGCCCATTTTCACTAAGTTGATTACTAAAGTTGTACGGGTCACCCAAGTCGACTGTGAACCTATTGTAGGGTCGGTAAGCATCACTTAGACCTCTAATTGTACAAACTAATTGTTTGATTTATATATGTGTTGAGCATGATGACAGTATGCTTGTATACTAAACTGGTTATATATACTGATGTCCTGAGATAGCATGTCATGACTTGTATGTTGCATTGCATGGGGTTGGGTTAATTACATTTGGAGGAAGTGTACTGAAAGGCTCTTAAGCCTAACATACAGGCAGCTCAGCTGCAAATTACTGTTTTGTGCTGCATTCGGTACTACCTGGAGTGTAGGGTTCGACGGAGATAGTTACTAGAGGCTGGTTGGGTAGGACTTTGTTACTAAATACTGTATGATTGCTACTGATACTGTGATGGGCTAAGGCCCTACTGCATATTTGATACTGTATTGAGATGGGCTAAGGCCTAAACTATTACTGATACTGAAAAAGGGCTTAGGCTTAAGACTGCTTTAACTGTGCACTTTGATTTGCTATTGTTTGTTTTCTGTGGGATTACACACTGAGTTTTCGTAAACTCACCCATTTTGTTTAAATGTGCACAGGTAATCCCCAAATCTAGACAGATCAGTACGGCAGAGGGCTCGACGGTGGACTCGACGGTGACTGCGGTTTTAGACTTTCATGGTTTTGAACCCATATTTACGATAATTGGTTTTCTTTCTGTGCGGTTTTTACTAGCTAATTTTTTTGGTTGTAATTAGACTTTCAGACTTTAGTTTTGGATTTTAATTATCTTTACCTTATGGATTACAACTGCTGGTAGTAGGAAACCTCGGTTTTAAAAAATAAATGTTTTTCCTAAACGTACGATTGTTTAATCAGTTTTAAAAGCTTCCGCAAGCGAATAACGTTTTGAAACTATCGATTAATTGAGCAACACAATTTTGGAACTAATAAGATATTAAGATAAGGAATTCAATGGAAATGGTTTTAACGCGTCGACACGGTTTTCAAATACCCTATCATGTGACATCACTAGATTCGACCATAACGTCTAGGCCGAGTTTAAGGTGTTACATTTTATGGTATCAGAGCTAGGTTGCAAAACTTGGCTGTGGATTATGGGTTTTAGATTTGGTTTTTGAGTAATTTTTTTAAATGATTTGAAATATTTTTACTGAGTATGTGTTGCTCCGAGTCTCCGGCTCCAATCCTGTTAGTGTTCTGAAACTGATATATGTTATGATATTCTGAAATTACTGTAGGTAGTATACAGTGAAAACACTCTAGATAGTGTATATTGAGACTATAGCAAAACTAATAGAGACTGCGATTTACGAAAATCACTCTAAATTACTGAAACTATTTACATAAAACATCTGCTAGTAAATACTGAAACTAAAATTGATGCATAAAAATTTGTAATATAGATAAGTTCAAATAGACATGAGCGCACAAGGTATTTGTGGACGTGGTACTTAAGGCCGAGGTAGAGGCCGTAGGGGGGTTCGATTTGAGTCTTTTTCCTTGGGTAATATACCGAATTTAGATAGAAATGAGACGCCAGTGTCTCCTGTTACTGAGACTGAGTCTCATGAGCGCATGGCTGGGGACGACTCATTGTCCCAGGCTATGTTAAGGATATTGGAGAGGGTCGCTAGGCCTAATACTAGATTTGGGGGCCGTGGGTCAGTTACGAAACGACTCTGGTTCAATAGAGCTGAGCTCTTCAAGGGTGTCACTGGGGTCGCCCCTAATGTGGCCGAGTATTGGATTGAGGCCATGGAGAGGATCATGGATGACCTGGATTGCAACTCCAAGTAGAAATTTAAGGGTGCAGTCTCGTTGTTGCGTGATGAGGCTTATCATTGGTGGCTTACTGTTAAAGAGGGTAGTCAGCCCGAATGTCTGACCTGTGAGTTCTTTAAAACTGCCTTCCAGGGGAAGTATGTGGGAGGTAGTTATGTGGATGCTCGTAGGAGGGAGTTCCTGAATCTAACACAGTGAGATCGATTAGTGGCCGACTATGAGGCCGAATTCCTCCGACTGAGTCGTTATGCGAGATGTATGGTGGCGACTGAGTATGAGCATTGTGTCTGCTTTGAGGATGGCCTTATAGATAATTTAAGAGTCTTGATAGCTCCGTAGAGGGAGCCTAATTTTTCTTCACTGGTTGAGAAGGCGAAGATCACCGAGAAGGTTAGGTGCGTTGAGCGCCAAAATCTCGATAGGGAGAGAGGTAAGAACAAGAGGGATTCAGAGCGCTCGAGTTTTCTACAGAGGTCTAAGAAAAAGGCCAGAGCTAATGGGCCAGTAAGAGTTGGGCCCTATGTTATTGCCACTGGATTGCAGCTATGTGTCGACTATGGTAAACGCCATTAGGTCGAGTGTTGGAGAAGGACTGAGGCGTATCTGAGGTATGGATCATTGGATCATCACATTAGGGAGTGTCCATTGAGGGCCGATCAGATGGAAGCTCAGGGTACTGGTACTGCTAAACCATAGAGGGTTGCACAAAAGCCACCTAGAGGCCGTGGTTAGGCTAGGGGTGGTAATGGTATGGGACGTGGGCAGAGAGCACCGGGCAGAGGTGCTGGACAGGCTGAGGCGAGACAGCCGGCCTTAGTTTATGTTGCTCGTCGCTGAGGGGATAGAGATGCTCCAGACGTCATCACGGGTACTTTTTTTATTTTTGATGTGTCTTACACTGCATTGATAGATATAGGATCTACGCATTTTGATGTTGCCTGCTCTGTTCCCAAAAACCTAGGAATTCCGGTTGATAGTACTTCTAGTGAGGTGATAGTGCTGAGCCCGCTGGGGCAATCTGTTAAAGTTAGCAAACTATACAGGGATGTTCCTTTTGAGGTTCAAGGGATGGTATTTCTGGCTGATTTGATGGAGCTTCCATTTGGGGAGTTCGATATGATATTGGGGATAGACTAGTTGGTCAAGCATTGTGTCAGTTTGGACTGTGCGACTAAGAGGGTCGTATTGAGAACTGAAGAGGGTAATGAAGTAGTTGTGATTGGGGAACGTTAGAATTACTTGGCTAACGTGAGCTCTGTACTGGTAGCTGAGAAACTGATTCACAAGGGATGTGAGGCATATTTGGCCTACGTAAGTGTTTCCGCTTATGGGGACTCTACTTTAAATGACATCAGAACTATGAGGGATTTTTTAGACGTCATTCCTAAGGAGCTACTGGGTTTACCTCTGAATCAGGAAGTGGAGTTTGGGATTAATCTTTTCCCTGGTACAGCTCTGGTGTCTATCACTCCCTATCGAATGGCACCGAAAGAGCTTATGGAGCTCAAGGCTTAAATTCAGGAGTTATGGGATCGTGGGTTCATCCACCCTAGTGTGTCCCTGTGGGGAGTACCGATACTATTTGTTAAGAAAAAGGATGGATCCATGAGGATGTGTATCGACTACCGACAATTAAATAAGTTGATTATTAAGAATAAGTATCCACTTTTGAGGATTAATGATTTTTTTGACCAGTTCCAAGGGGCGTCTGTGTTCTCCAAAATTGACTTGCATTCTGGGTATTATTAATTGAGGGTTAAGGAGGCTGATGTGCATAAGACGGCATTTAGGACTCGTTATGGTCACCACGAGTTCCTAGTGATGCCATTTTGACTGACTTCATGGATCTGGTGAACCTAGTGTTTTATCCCTACCTGGATCGGTTTGTAGTGGTATTCATCGATGGCATATTAGTTTATTTGATGACTGAGGATGAGCATGACAAGCACCTTAGGATTGTTCTTCAGATTTTGAGGGAAAAGCAGCTCTATGCTAAGTTCGGCAAGTGCGAGTTCTGGTTACGTGAAGTAACATTTTTGGGTCATGTGGTGTCTGCTGAGGGGATTCGAGTCGATCCTCGAAAAATTGAGGTTGTATTGGATTGGAAGCAGCCTAAGAATGTGTTTGAGATTCGTAGTTTTTTGGGGTTATTACCGACAATTTTTGGAAGGATTTTCACTAATCGCAACACCCTTGACTAAGCTGTTACGTAAAGGTGTACCGTTTGACTAGACTGATGCATAACAAGAGAGCTTTGAGAAGTTTAAAACTGTATTGACTGAGGCTCCTGTTTTGGTATAGCCTGAACCTGGAAAGGAGTTCACGGTTTATAGTGATGTATCACATGTCGGTTTGGGATGTGTGTTGATGCAGAATGAAAAGGTGGTTACATATGCGTCTCGTCAGCTTAAGACACACGAGGCAAACTATCCAACACACGATTTGAAGTTGGATGCCGTAGTCTTTGCATTAAAAATCTAGAGGCATTATCTGTATGATGAGAAGTGTATCATCTACACTGATCACAAAAGCCTCAAGTATCTCCTTACTCAGAAGGAGCTAAATCTAAGACAGCGAAGATAGGTTGAGTTGCTTAAGGATTACGACTGTACCATTGAGTACCATCTTGGCAAGGCCAATGTGGTGGCCGATACGTTGAGCTGTAGGGATATGATCGATCTGAGAGTGATGTTCGCTCGACTTAGTCTTTTCGACGATGGAAGTCAGTTGGCAGAACTTCAGGTCAAACTGACATGGATTTAACAAATTCGAGGTATACAGTTGGGGGATAAGTCTCTTAGGTTGCGTTTTCGCCAGGTTGAGAATGGTTGCACTACTGACTTTGGGATAAATAGTGATGGGGTACTTTGTTTCCGCGGTCAGATTTGTGTACCGAATGATGAGGATTTAAGACAGTCGATTCTGAGAGAGGCGCATGGTAGTCCTTATGTTATGCATCCCTGTGAGAAAAGATGTACTGAGATCTTTGAAAATTGTACTAGCGGCCAGGGTTGAAGCGTGAGGTTACTGACTTCGTTGTTCGCTGCTTGACTTGTCAGTAAATTAAGGCTAAGCATCAGTTACCTTCGGGTTTGCTGCAGCCAGTTAAGATTCTGTTATGGAAATAGGAGCGAGTAACGATGGACTTCGTTAGTGGGTTGCCTCTAACACCCACTAAGAAGGATTCTGTCTCGGTCATCGTGGATCAATTAACCAAGTCTGCTGATTTCATCTCGGTAAGGACAGACTTTTCTCTTCAGAAATTAGCTAAGCTCTACATATCGAAAATAGTGAGACTGCATGGGGTACCTATCTCGATCATTTCTGATAGGGATTCTCGTTTCACGTCTCGGTTTTGGAAGCAGCTTCATGAGGCTCTGAGTTCAAGATTAGACTTCAGTACTGCTTTCCATCTTCAGATAGATGGTCAATCGGAGAGGGTGATTCAGATACTGGAGGACATGTTGAAGAGTTGTGTTGTTGATTTCTGAGGCAATTGGGAGGAGTACTTGTCGTTATCTAAGTTTACGTACAATAATAGCTTCCAGTCTAGCATCCAAATGGCACATTACGAGGCATTGTATGGTCATAAGTGTCACGCTTCTTTATGTTGGACTCAGTTGGGCGAGCGACGTGTTCTGGGTCCTGAGTTGGTCTCTGAGACAGAGGATAAGGATAGATTGATTCAGAATCATTTGAAAGCAGCTTCTGACAGGCAGAAATCTTATGCGGATTTGAAGAGGCATGAGATCGAGTATTCTGTGGGGGACTTCGTTTTTCTTAAGGTTTCACCATGGAAGAAGGTACTGAGGTTTGGTCATAAGGGCAAGTTGAGCCCTAGGTTTATTGGAACTTACCGTATTCTGAAGCGAGTGGGGCCAGTTGCTTATCAGTTGGAGCTACCTCCGTGGTTGGATAGTATCCATGATGTGTTCCATGTCTCTATGTTGAGGCTTACCGCTCTGATCCTACTCATATTGTCCCTGTGGAAGAGATTGAGGTTAGGCCAGACTTGACCTTTAAGGAGGAGCCTGTCCAGATTCTAGATCGTGACGTAAAGGTTCTAAGGAGGAAGTCTATTCCTTTGGTGAAGATTCTATGGTGTAATCATAGCACTGAGGAGGCCACGTGAGAGCCTGAGGATACTATGCGTCAGCAGTATCCTTAATTATTCTGATCAGGTAAATTTCGAGGTTGAAATTTTCTTTTAGGGGGTAGAGTTGTAATGCCCCAAAAATGTATATTTTTGTTTTTGTAAAAATAGACACAAATATCTGTCTTCTTCATCGGTTAAGTGTTCTAGGTGTGTGTATGAGGTCCCAAGTTCAAGCCATGCCTTTAGCGAAATTTTGGAAATTTTCTGAATAAAGCCTCACTCTTGTTCAATAGGCTTGTATTTTTTTGGTTGTAAGAATATAACAGAATGGGCTTGCTAGTCTGGTGGTTAAATGGAGTGCTAATATGTTGGTGGTCTTAAGTTCGAATCCCTGTGCATGCAAGGGAGTTATTTTTTTTGTTATATGTGCCGTGTAGGAGTTTGAAGGGAAGTAAAATAGTGAAGTGTTTGAGTGAAGTTTGAATTCGGTTGTTGAGGGAATATGGTGGACGGTTTTTTGGGAGTTTGAGAGGTAGTGGGAGTGTGGTAGACTGTTTTTAGGAGAAAAATAAGGGATTAAGGGTGGTTATCGGATATTCTGTTAGTCTTTTCTTTTTATTTTTTTCCCAAAAAAAATCTGCACGTTTTCCCTTCCATTCTCCCTGCCGAATTCTCCTCTGCCATTTTTCTTTTTCTTTTTTTGTTAGCAAATCCCTTTTTCTTCCTTTTATTGTTTTGACCAAGATGTGTCTCTTTATTCGGGATTCTATTTGATCTTTGCGTTTTTCCCCGTTTGGTAAGTGGCTTAAGTTATTGTAGTTTTGGCATTCAATTATCGACTAAAGGTTGTGGTTTTCTGTTTTGGACAGCAGACAATCGAGAAGAATGAAGCCTTCCTCGTGTCACCTCGTAATTAAAATCACTAAGGGTGTTAGGGTAAGCATTGGTCGCTTGATTAGAGCTATGGTCATTCGTATCCGCATTTTAAAAACTTATTTAAAATCTAAATCTATGTTTGGGAATGTCAATTCTAGGTTTTGAGTGTCTTGGGACTGTCTATACGTCAAACCAGAACCAGGTGTCTACCCGAAACGTAGAAAATGGGATTCGAAGAAAAGCCGAAATGGCTTGCTGTTTGGATAGAAACAGTAGGCTAAATTTTAAAATTCACCATAAATTGTGGAAATCAAATTAGAGGATGAAAAAATATGGAATTAAAGCTTATTGAGTCTAGTTTCTCATAGAAGAAACAGTGTAAGTAATGGAATTGTAAACCATTAGATATAATAAGTTTTGTGAGACAAGGTCAGAATGAATTTTGGTTCCCCTATTCTGACTTTAGAAAATCATCAAAAATTGGAGGAAAATAATTAGAGGTTAAAATTTACATGTTTAAATTATTAATGAGTCTACTTTCAATAAAACAAATGGTAACATCATCCAAATTTTATACTAAGAGATAATTAATTTTTAGCAAATAAAGGTTGAAGTTGTCAAATAGCAGAATAGGGGTAAGATTGAAGCTTTTACTGTATTTATTGGCTAAACCAAAAATTCTAAAAATTTTATGGTAGAAAGGTATTTGAGTCTAGTTTGAAAGACATCAAGCGAACCTTAATTTGGAATTTTTAGCTCAAGATATAAATAATTTAGTAACAGTGACTCAAGTAAACAACTTTGAAGGAACATATAAGTAAATAGTGAAAACATATATGAATATTTAGCTAGCATGAATTACATTAAAAATGGACCATGTGGCCAAGGCCAATTTGGGCCAAGTGGGCCACATGGGTGTGTGGGCCCATACGGGCAGACCACATGGGTGTGAGCCCATTTTTACTGAGTTGATTGCTAAGGTTGCACGGGTCACCCAAGTCGACTGTGAACCTACTGTAGCATCGGTATGCATCACTTAGACCCCTAATTATACGAGCTGAATGTTTGATTTATATATGTGTTGAGCATGATGATAGTATGCTTGTATACTGAACTGGTTTTATGTACTGATGTCATGAGATAGCATGTCATGACTTGTATGTTGCATTGCATGGTGTTAGGTTAATTATATTTGGAGGAAGTGTACTGAAAGGCTCTTAAGCCTAACATACTGGCAGCTCAGCTGCAAATTATTGTTTCATGCCGCATTCGATACTACCTGGAGTGTGGGGATGGGTGGGTTGATTTGATCCCCACATGGAGTGTAGGGTTAGACGAAGATGGTGTGTAGAGGCTGATTGGGTAGGACTTTGTTACTGAATACTGCATGACTGCTACTGATATTGGGATGGGCTAAGGCCCTAATGCATATTTGATATTATATTGAGATGGGATAAGGCCCAAACTGTTAATGATACTAAAAAAGGGCTTAGGCCCAAGACTGCTTTAACTGTGCACTATGATTTGCTATTATTTATTTTCTGTGGGATTACATACTAAGTTTTCATAAACTTACCCCTTTTGTTTAAATGTGCACAAGTAATCCTTAGATCTAGACGGATCGATATTTACATGGTTTTGGACTTTCATGGTTTTTAACCCATATTTACAATAATTGGTTTTATTTCTATTCTATTTTTACTGGCTAAGTTTTTAGGTTGTAATTGGACTTTCGGACTTTGGTTTTGGGTTTTAATTATATTTACCTTATGGATTACAACTGCTAGTAGTAGGAAACCTCGGTTTTCAAAAGAAACAAATGTTTTTCCTAAACGCATGATTGTTTAATCTATTTTTAAAGCTTCCGCAAACGAATAACATTTTGAAACTATTGATTAAATAAGCAACACAATTTTGGAACTAACAAGATATTAAGATAAAGAATTCAATGGAAATGGTTTTAACGCGTCGACATGATTTTCAAACACCCTATCATATGACATCGCTAGATTTGGCCATAACGTCTAGGCCGGGTTTGGGGTGTTACAAAGTTAGATTGGGAAAATATAAAAAAGTTTAACTAGAAGAAGAAACCCAATTGAGTGGGTAACACATCACTACGTTGGGACGCACTTCATTGGGATGTCGAGATGAGGCAATGATCTCTAAAGGTAGGAGCAAAAGCGACGTCACAAGGAGGAGGGTTGTGACACCGCGACGATATCTCACCTAATGTAGCCACATTTTAGACTCAAAGTAGGACTTCTTCTCCTAGTTGAACTTTGATAGTTCTGGGGATATTTTAGTATGATTAGAACTCTAATCTAAGCCTATTTAAAGGGGACATTGTATCTTTGTTTTGATATGCCAATTAGTAAGGGATTTTCTTTAAGGGAGATAAGATGTAGTTTTATATGAGTTTGGTTAGAGTTTTCATGGTAACTATGGAGAGAATTTTGTTCCCAAGTTAGGACTTTGTTTCTGGGGTTTGGGTTTGTACGTTTAGTACATTTAGGTTTATTTTCTTCATATTATACTCTCGTTTTGTTTACTCATTTAGTTAAAAGCTTAAGCCTCCTTTTCCCGTGGTTATTATCCTCTTCGAAAGAGCTTTCCACGTAAAATATTTGTGTTCGATCTTCTTCACTTTTCTTTTTCGTCATTTATACGGGTTGATCCCCAACACTATTTTTTCGAATCATGTGTGGCATCTTTTCTTTAACCTTTCGGAGCAGGACTGGCTAAGATGAAACGTTCTGAACACTGGCAACGTACAAGTGGGTTCTGAAGTTGAGTGCCAGACACATTTTTCTATAGTGTGCTGGCTTCTTTGGAAGTATAGAAACAATTTTGTGTTTGGATCAATATACAACCATAACGACAACAATAATTTGATTGGGAAAGGTTATGCGTGGTCTAGAAGATTTTTGATTGTTAAAACAAAATTAAACTTTGAATGTAGATCGCCTTTACGTATTTGTTGGCAGCCACCAGCAATAGGTTGGGTTAAACTAAATGTTGATGGTTCTTTCACTTCTCATCTATCTCGAGCAACGATAAGGGGCATATTTCGGGACCAATTAAACGAATGGTTATTGTGTTTCTCAAAGACAGTTGGAGGGTCTAATGTTTTTCAGATTGAGACTCGAGCATTATATGAGGGACTCAAATTAGCTTGGGCTAGGGGCTGCCGTTGTGTAGAAGTTGATTGTGATGATGCTATCTTGGTTAAGATCATTGGCAAAGGTTTAGTTGTTGATAATAGTATTCCAGAATTATGCATGGTACATTTCCTTTGTAAGAGGCCTTGCATGGTACATTCCGTTTGCAAGAGGTCTTGGTAGACAAACCTTTAGATATGTGTCGCAGGAGAGTAATTCAGTGGTTGATTTCTTGGCTAAATCTGTTATGGTTAACTTGGATCAGTATCAGATTTTTTTCAATCACATCACGGGTGTACTATAATTCTAGTACAGTATATATATGGATGAGTGTGCTATAAATCTAGTATGGTATATATATGGATAGAATTTATTTAAAAAATTAAGAGTGAAATTTAAAATTTTCATCAAATTTATTTGAATGATACAAGTTGTTATGGAGTATTGAAAATTGTTTTTAAAATACTACAATGAAAGATAGTACGGGTAAACTACCAAAAGAGTCACTATTGTTTATCACAGGTTACATTTTAGTTACTTATATTTGAAATGTCACGTTCTGGTTACTTACGTTAGCGTGTTGTCATATTTTAGTAATTGAGTCGTTAATTGTTGTTAACGGTGTAACGGTAAGTTGACATGGCACGTTAAATCATCATTTCAAAAAAAAACTAGGTTAAATTATACAATTGGTCCCCATATTTTTTCGTTTTGAACAATTTAATTTTTTTCTTTCGTGTTCTTTTAACTTTTTTTTTATTATTTTCCATTCTCTTCTACTTCTCCCGCTATTTTCCTCCCTTCTCCATCTATTTTAATGTAACTTTCAATGTTTTCCATTTGTTAATTTTTTTTATGTTTATGAAAAAAGAACAAGTGAAAGTTGAAACCAAAATAAGACTTGCTTCATATATTCTCACCCCACAATTACAAACACTTATCGTCCATCATTGCTTTAATGAACCAATTTGGATCTCTCAATGACCACCTTATCTTACCTATAACATTCTCACCCTGTTAACGACAATTAATGCTTAGTGACTAAATTGTTACAACACAATAACGTAAATAACTAAAACGTAATATTTCAAACTTATGTAACTAAAATATAACTTAAGAAAAATAAAAATAATTATTTTAATAGTTTACCCAAGATAGTACACTATTTGAATAAACATATATAACGGCAGTCCTTGAAATATAAACATTTTAATGTATAAAAAATGGAGGAACAAAAAATTTCACTATGAAGTTGACATGTCAAGGGTGATGGTCAGACTACCTGCACAGTTCGATATGTGTTTTTCATTTTCAACAGCAGTTGGGATGTGTCAAAAAAAAAAAAACTTATTGTTTTTAAATTAAACTATTTTTCCAAATATTACATGTGTAACACATATAATTTTGTGTGTTTTCATTTTACTTATTTATTATTTTATATAATTAATGTAAAATAATATTATTCAAATTCTTGAACATAAGTAATATATATTAATTGTTATCATAATTAAAATATTACAATAATAAACAAATTCAAATCATAATTAATTTTGAATGACAATAATATTTTACAGTCGTAAAGTTTAGTTCAATAATATTGATATATCAGTAAAATATAACTTCAAATATAATCATATAAATCATAGTGAGCACGTAATTTAATATGATACAAAGTGCAATTTGAGATTTAAATAAAATGTTTTAATATTCAAAATATAATCATAATAAAAAATTATTTCAATGTCAATGCACTATTATAATTAACAATAAAGATTATTTGTGTTGATGCAAATATTATTCGAACTCGTATTTATATATTTTATGATGTCACAAGAAATATGTATTTTGATCTATTTAATTTTTAATTCTTTAAATAATATGTTTTATTTTATAAAATAATATTATTTAAATGGTTAAATAATAGTACAAAATTTCAAATCAAAGAGTAAACTCTAAAAGAAATTAATATTAAAAGTTGAAGGTTTTAAAATAAATTTTAGCTAAAAATGCCTAAATGTTCTATTTTATAGAAGTAGTATTACCGATAATCGCGTAACTTAAAATTGAATTAGTAGAAAATTTTAATATTCAAAATTTAATAATATAAAATTTGTATTCTAATATTAATATAGTAATATAATAAACAATGAAAGGTAATTTTGGTAGTTTAAAACATTTTGTAAATTCTCGATTTTATATAAATGATTAGTCTCTATGAATCGTAAAATGAATATGAATATATATTGGTTCTACTAATAAATAAATATGAATTATATATTTATTTCTAAAAATATTTATTAATATATTCCTAGTATCTTTCTATTTTAATAATAAAATAAGTTGTCAATGAGGCCTTAACTTGGTAAAGGTAGAGGCTTTGGGTTCTGAGTACTTAGGTTTGAAACATACCATGTATAATTATATATGTAGGTTTCCGAATCTCATCATATATGTGAGTTTTAGTTCGATTAGTCTAATTTGTTGGCTTTAATTTGGATTGTACCACTTCTTACTCCGTTGTACTATAATGATTCGATTACTCGATGATTATTCAAGCAATCTGTTTATAATAGTTTAATACATTAAAATGATTTGATTTTACTTAATGATTAATCAAACAGTCTATTTATAATGATTTAATATTTATAAATACTCCAACTTTATAATTATATAAAAAATAATAAATTGAGTCATCCAAACCATTTCAAATTTAACTCAAATAAATTTCGATGCCAAATTAAAGTCGTATCCCCTCCGTGAACATATTGGCCCAAAGAATTCCAATTTTCATATTTGTTGTTCACTTCTAAATTCATCCTTCGAATCCTCCTTTTTCTAGTTTTTTTTTAAGAAAAAAAGAAAAAGAAAAACCTTCAATTTCTTCTGATTTTCTGTAATTTCAAATTTTAGTTAATATGTATGTGATAAATATTTTCAAAATATTTATATTTATAATGTATAGTTACAAGTGAAATATTATAATAAATCTAAAATTATAATTTAAAAATGATAAATAATGCCTCCTTAATTATTGTGAAATTTATAATAAATCCAAAAGTTATAATTGAAAAATGATACATTATGCCTCTTAATTAAGGAGACTTGTTTAATATATTAGTAATGGAAAATTTTAACTATACAATTAGAGCAAACGTGCTGACTTGGTACTGGAGCTCAAAAGGTTCAGCCTATTCATTGGCTTTTAGTGAAAGGGTAATTTTCATTTTTGCCTTCTTTCACTTTTTGTTCATTATTTAATATGAATATAATTTTAATTATTTAATTATTATATACATATTTTGATAAAAATCATACTGGTATAATAATAAAAGAAAAAGAAGCAAGTGGCTAACATAGAACACTAGCCCACCAGAAAAACCAAAGCAATACCCAACTAAAACAAAAGTTTAAAATGTTACCTAAAAAAAACAAACGAAAAGATAGAAAGAAGAAAATGACAACCAGTTTGATAATAGCTGGACTCCACTCAGCATTTCTGCATTTAATGCACTGATTTCAGTCCCCAGAAAAGTAATTTCCAATAAGCATTTCATTATTCTACTTTCTTTTTTTCCTTTCTACACTAAGACCCCTATCAAACAACTCCCAATCAAGTTCTCTTCTTCTCCGTCAATCCGTCTCCAATTTTTTTTGTTCAAGGATCCTTCGGATCATGTATGTTCTTGAATCTTCTTTCAACGCATTTCTAGCTAGGATGTGAGCCATATTGTTTGTGGGTCTATTTGTTTGCTGAAAGAATATATGTTGAAAAAATTGTTTTTGCTACTGAATATTTCGTATTATACCCCCTATCACCGATCTATCAGTCTTCTCTGAGTTACTCTTTTTTATCACTGTTGCTGAGTCTCCTTCGATGATAACTGATGTAAACCCCATTTTTTTTCCCATAATCATTGCTTAGAGGCATGCAAGTACCTCTGCTACGAATGGAGAAGCCACGTCCCTATGGATCTCTGTTTTGAAACTAAGTACCTCTCTCGATGCATCTCTGGCCACCACTCCTGTAATGGCCCAAATTTAAGGTTATCGGAATAGTGGTTTCGTAACCACAAATCTGATTTAAAGAGAAAATTATTATTAATTTTTAAAATTTATCAAGTGATTAGATATAAGTATTAGAGTATTGGTAAGAAATTTTATTGATTGCATGCCTAAATTGCCTATTATGACTTAATTGCAAAAGTGGGTAAATATGAATTTTAGATGATAAAGGATTTATTTGAAGTGCATAATCAAAGTAGAGGTCCTTAAGTAATAATTAGACCATAAATTTTTTATGGACAAAAATACGCATGTATAGATAAAAATAACTAAAGTTTTAATGAAGGGTATTTTAGTCATTAAATAATAAAAAGAATAAAAAGGGAAAAAATGACAAAAATATCATCTTCTCCAAAAAGCTTGCTGCCAAAATTTGAAGGACACCATAGCTATGGTTTTCACACTTTCTCAAGCTCATAGTAAGTGATTCCAAGCCCCGTTTTTAATATTCTTTACGTTTTTGAGATCCCGATAGCTTAATTTAGCTTATTCTAGCTATAATTTAACCTAGGATTTATATTTGAAAAAATACCCATAGGTGGAAAGTGTTTATTTTTATGTTTTAAGGTATAATATGAAGCTAGAAATTATGTTCAACAACTTTTGCTTGTCAATTTTAAGCGAAAACGAGTAAAACTCCACAATCGATAAAATACCTAATGTTCAAAAGTAGATGTTAGAGTGAGAATTTGATGTTGTCATAGAAGAGAAAAATGTTCAGCATGTTGTAAAACATAAGAATAAGAGATGAAGTTTAATTTTCGAGCTTTGGGGAAAAAGTGTAATTATGTAAAAGTTTAGGGGCAAAATTGTAATTTTTTCAAAGTTAGAGTCGAGGGATGTTTTAATGAATGTGAGTATTAAATAAGTTAAATTTTCTATTATAGATCAAGAAGAACAGAATTTGAGGTTAGATTGAGGAAAGAATAAGATTGAAGACTAAGTAGTAGATTTGGCTATATTTGGTACCGAGATAAGTTTATGGTAAATAAATGCAATATTTTAATAATTATTATTAATATTGTTATTTTCCAGAAATTATATAGTTATTTCATGAATTTATCTAATGTTGACTCAAGTATGAGATGACAGAGAATTAGTGATACAAGCCCCGTTGAAACATTAGGAATGTATTGGATACAAATGTCATGACATTTGGATAAAGAGATCCCATGTAAGACCATGTCTGGGACATGGCATTGGCATCCTTAAGATCATGAGAGGTCCCATGTAAGACATGGTCTGGGACATGGCATTGGCACCGAGACGAGAGGTCCCATGTAAGACCATGTCTGGGACATGGCGTTGGCACCAAGATGAGAGGTCCCCCGTAAGACCATGTCTGGGACATGGCATGAGCACCTATATGAGAACTCCCATGTAAGACCATTTCTGGGATATGGCATTGGCAGTACAAGAAACATCCCATGTAAGTCTATGTATGGGACATAGCTTTGGCATCTTATATTCAAACAGGAGACCCGAGTATCCTTAGTATTCCAAGTGATTCAACGGGCTAGTAAATAGATGATGTTACATGAAAGTTCAGGTAAAAGCCTAATAGACAAGTTCAGGTGAGTTAATAAGATTAAGAGTATCTCAGTTATCAGTTGAGAAAAGAAATTTCAGCAACGAATGAGTAAGTTAAGCAAGCAAGTAAGTAAACGAGTAAGAGAGTAAGTAAAGAAGAAAGTAAAGATCTTAATGCTTAATGAAAATTTATGAATATAATTGTTTATGATAAATGTTGTTATTTATTTACTTGTAAACTTACTAAGCTTTATGCTTACTTATTTTATTTCTTTTTCTTTCATATAGTATTATCAAGCATAGTCGGGATCTTGAAGACGTCGGAGAGCGTTCACACTATCAACCACCACAACTCGGTATTTTAAGACGATAAATGTTTTGAGCTATGGCATGTATAGGGACTTGGTCATTTCGATTGTATATTCTTAAGATATGACCAAAAGATGATATATAAATATTTGATGATGAATAGTTATTAAAATGGCTAAGTATGAAGGTGTTTGTTGTTATACATGTCTATGTGATAAATTATGCATAGAAATCATAAAAGAGTAATAATTTGCAAAGAAACAAATTTCAAATAGCAGCGGTGACGTGATTTTGAAAAATCACTTAGGATAGTATAAAATGAATTAGAGGGTGTATGATATATATAATTAAATCTTGTTGAGTTTATTTTCATGGAAAATAACGGTTTAGGAAAAGAAATTTTATATTTTGAGATATGTGAATTTTGATGAGACAAGGTCAGAACCGTTTTTTGAGTCCCCCTTTTCTGAGTTTAGAAAATCACTAAAACTTGTAAAAATATATTTATGAGTTGTAATTTATATGTATAGATTTCTTATTGAGTCTATTTTTTGTAGAAACAAGTGAGAACAGCATATGAAAATCCTACAATTAGAAAACTTATTTTTAGTGGCAAGAGGTCAGGACAGTCGAGTGGTAAAACAGGTGAGACTTTAACTAATAAACTGTACTAATTGGTTGAACCAAAAATTCTAAAAAAATTATGGTAAAAATATATATGAGTCTAGTTTCAGATAAAATTTATGGATCTAAATTTTCAGTTTCGTAGCTTGAGTTATAATTAATTTAGTAACTGCTGCGCAAGTGGACAGTTTTGTCATGAATAGTGAGATAAATTTTAAAAGTAAATTTTTATGCCCCGAACTTTTAAGTTAAGTCAAGTAACGCCTCATGCTTTACTCCAAAAATGGTCTCGGGTAAGGGGTGTTACATTTTATTGGTATCAGAGCAGGTTTAGCCGGTTCTCGGAATATTCAGTATGAATAAGAGTCTAGCTATACATGCCATACTTGTATTTTGATAGTGTGACGAATCCTGACGATTTTAAAATGTGTTCTTTTATATTATGGATCCCGAACGAGCTGGTGCAGATGATGTAGAGAGTAATGCACCGCTCCCATAGAAGGGACGGTGCCACAAAATGTTAGTGAAAGGCCCGTTACAGTTAGTTAGGGAGGAGGGGCTCGAGAAGCCTTCTTCCAAGCAATGAATGATTGGTTTGCCGAGTTTGTTCGTACGAATCCGGCTGTGAGACCTCCACCCCCTCATGATTTTTAGGTTCCCCATGTAGCTTTCCCAGCTGCAAGTATAGTTATTAGAGAGAGACCTCCAGTTGATAAGATTCGAAAACAAGGGGCTGAAGAGTTCCGGGCTACCAAAGATGATGATGCCGAGGAAGCTGAATTTTGGCTCGAAAATACTATCCGAGTTTTTGAAGAATTATCTTGTACACTGGAAGAATGCATGGAGTGTTATGTTTTACTTCTCAGAGATTCGACCTATCATTGGTGGAAGAGTCTCGTGTCTGTGGTATCGAGTGAGAGAGTTACCTGAGATTTCTTTCAGGAGGAGTTCCGAAAGAAGTATATCAGTCAGAGATTTATAGATCAGAAAAGGAAAGAGTTTCTTGAATTAAAACAAGGTAAGATGACTGTGACTGAATATGAACGCGAATTTGTCAGACTTAGTAAATATGCCCGGGAGTTTGTGTCAATCGAAGCTAACATGTGCAATAGATTTGAAGAAGGGCTTAATGATGATATTCGACTAGTAGTAGGTGTTTTAGAAATCAGAGAGTTTGTCCTTTTGGTGGAAAGAGCCTGTAAAGTAGAAGATTTGTTAAAAGAAAAAGAGAAGGGCAAAGCTGAAGTTGAAGTGCAAGATACAAAGAAGAGGCAAATGAGTAAATCATTTCAGTCTACTTCTAAGAGGCCTAGACAGCTCTCTAGTGGATCAAATTTTCCAACCAGATATTCTAGTCAAAACAGAGGCAGAATATTTGAGGGTTCTAAAGCTCAAACCACTATAGTTGCAAGTACGAGCAGTACTCGACCTCCTAGGCCAGAATGTCCTCAATGTGGTAGACGCCACCCTGGAGAGTGTAGAGCAAGTGAAAATGTTTGTTTTAGATGTGGTGCACCAGATCACTTTATTCGGGATTGTCCCGAAACAGCTAAGAGAGAAGTTATACCAAGTGCGAGATCAGGAAATGCTTCTACCAGAGGTAGACCGCAAAGAAACCCAGGAGTTGGAGTGGGTAATAGGGGTACGGCCAGAGGCTCAGTAGTTAGATCAAATGTTAGAGCACCCGCAAGAACATATGCTATTCGTGCTCGGGAAGAGGTATCCTCCCCTGATGTAATTACCGGTACATTTTCTCTCTATGATACTAATGTTACTGCATTAATTGATCCTGGATCTACACATTCATAAATATGCACAAAATTAGTATTTGTTAAAAATTTGTCTGTTGAACCTACTGAATTTATGGTTAAAGTCTCGAACCCCCTGGGCCAGTTTGTGATTGTGGATAAAGTTTGTAAAAATTGTCCACTGATGGTAAAAGGTATTTGTTTTCCGGTTGACTTGATGTTATTGCCTTTTGATGAGTTTGATGTGATATTGGGCGTGGATTGGTTAACTCAGCATGATGCAGTAGTAACTGTAAACAAAAATATATTGTGCTGAAGTGCCAGAATGGAGAATTACTTTGGGTTAAATCTGATCAGATAGAGGCATTATCCGATTGATTTCAGTTATGACAACTCAGAGGTGTGTCAGAAAAGGGTATGATGTTTATTTGGAATATGTGTTGGATACTAAGGTATATGAGTCAAAGATACAGGCAGTGCCAGTTGTATGTGAATTTTTTAATGTTGATAGAGGGTTGCGCGCGGACCAAGATCGAGTTGCCAAGTCACGAGAAAACTCCTACGAGGCTCTAAACAAACAGATCTGAAACGAAACAGAAATTAAAAGATTAGAACTTTGAATTTCCAGATCTGGAAACTAAAAATCCCCAAATCAATAAAGAACAGCCAAGAATCAAAACACTTATGACTAGATATTCTTGGAAGCCAAGAACACAAAATTAAGCCCCAAGATCAACTTCCAATCAGCCGAAACTATCAAAGAACACAAAACAACAACTAAATTAATAACAGATTTCGAAATCAATTGACACTAGTTCTAGGGATTGGACGGCAAGAAAGGGGGGATTTTTGTGAATCAAAAACGTTTCTTTATGTCAAGGAAGCGTCGAATCAGATCTTGAAGTTTGGAATGGTTGAAACGAAACAAGAACAATTAATCCCAAATTATTCAACAAAACGGCACAAGCAGAATTTAATAAAGAAGAATGAACATCAAAAGAATAAAGAAAATTCCTAAGAAGCCTTAAAATCGATAAAGATTTCACAACTCCCTTCAAACGGCTCTAATATCCCCTCCAATGAAGAACAATGGCAAGAAGAAGGCTGAAAATGGCTCCCACAATCAAAAAATTGTTAAAACAACTTCTAAAGAAAACTCAAGAGAGAATTCTTGGAGAAAAACTCAAGGAAATTCTGCACTTAAACAAATCTGAAATTTTTAATATAATTGAGAAGTGAATAACAAGGTGGCCGGCCAAGCCTTTATATAGGCCTCTCAAGTGTTTTCCTAATCTAATTAGAAAACTTAAAAAAAAACTCCTAATTATTTTAATATTTAAATGGAAATTCAGCCAAGGGCTTTTAATTGGGCCTCTTGGACTGAATATCTACATAAAAATTTAAACTAAGTATTTAAAAAATAAAACTTTACAAATTGGGCCACTTTGACAATTTGGCCTGATTTTCAAGCAAGTATGGTTTGTCTTCTTGTTTGGGCTTGGAATCATCTTATTGGGCCTTGCCTTCAAGAACTTGGGATTGTATTCCATCTTCTACCGAAATTGGTTCGTTGATGCTCGTAACAGAGATCCAATGCGCTTTGGCTGCAAGATTTGGTTTCTTGGACCAAGATTTCCAAGATTTGAAATCTTGATTTTCTTGATTCTTGAAATCGCTCCAAACAGCAAGATTGGGCCAAGATTCGGTTTCTTGATTTTCTTAAAAACAAGAAAGTGAATCTTGATTTTCTCTTTCTTTCATGTACGCATCTAAGGCCTTGCTAACAAACTCCTGAATGGTCTTATTTAGTTTGGAACCCATTTGTCGGGCCTTTGATCTCGTTATTGGGCCTTGTGGTAATTTGAGCCCATCACGTTCTTGGGCTTGGGTTGGGCCTTTGTGACTCGTATCAGATGTGTTTCCAGAGGAATTACTAGGGTTGCCACCAGAAAGAGAAGTGGAATTTTCTATAGATCTGATTTCGGGAACTACTCCAATCTCCATAGCTCCGTATTGTATGGCTCTTACGGAATTAAAGGAGTTAAAGACACAGTTGCAAGAACTTGTTGACAGGGGTTTTGTCCGACCAAGTGATTCACCTTGGGGTGCTCCGGTTTTATTTATGAAAAAGAAGGACGGGTCTTTAAGATTATGTATTGATTACCAATAGCTCAACAAAGTCACTATAAAGAATAAGTACCCACTGCCTCGGATTGATGATCTGTTTGACCAGTTGAAGGGTGCCACTATATTTTCAATGATTGATCTCCGATCGGGTCATTACCAGTTAGGGTAAAAGAGCCAGATGTGCCAAAGATAGCTTTCCGAACCAGGTATGGGCATTATGAATTTTTGGTTATGCCGTTTGGGATGACTAATGTACCTGCAGTATTTATGGATTTGATGAACCGAATATTCAGACCGTATTTAGACAGGATTGTAGTAGTTTTCATTGATGATATTTTAGTCTATTCTCGAGATGAAAATGAGCATGCAGAACATTTGAGAATAGTGTTGCAAATTTTGCGTGAAAAGAAGCTTTATGCTAAATTCAGTAAATGTGAATTTTGGCTCCGAGAGGTGGGTTTTCTCAGACATATTTTATCCGCAGAAGGCATCAGGGTAGATCCGAGTAAAATTTCAACTATTATTAATTGGAGTCTACCGAAAAATGTATTTGAAATTAGAAGTTTCTTGGGTTTAGCTGGCTATTATCAGAGATTTGTACAGGGGTTTTCTATGATAGCTTCTCTGATGACCCGTTTATTATAGAAAGATGTTAAATTCGAGTGGACAGATAAATGTCGGCAAAGTTTTGACCAATTGAAGAAATTGTTGATGGAAGCACCTGTGTTGGTACAGCCTGAATCGGGTAAAGAATTTATTATTTATAGTGATGCATCATTAAATGATTTAGGTTGTGTCTTGATGCAAGAAGGTAAGGTACTAGCCTATGCTTCAAGACAACTTAAGCCACATGAAAGAAATTACCCGGTACATGATCTTGAATTAGCTGCTATTGTATTTGCATTGAAAATATGACGATATTATTTGTATGGTGAAAAGTGACATATTTATACTGATCATAAAAGCTCGAAGTATTTGATGACACAGAAAGATTTGAATTTCAGACAACGCAGATGACTTGAATTGATAAAGGATTATGATTTGGTTATTGATTACCATCCGGGTAAGGCTAATGTTGTAGCTGATGCTTTGAGCCAGAAATCTTTGTTTGCTTTACGAGCTATAAATGCCCGGTTGTCACTGACTGATGATGGTTCAATCATAGCTGAAATGAGATCTAAATTGATATTTCATCAACAAATGTGTGAAGCTCAGAAAAATGATGAGAAGTTACAGGCTAAACGGGTACATTGTGAATCCGATAATGATTCAGAATTTCAAATTGGGACTGATGGTTGTTTATTATTCAGAGGTAGAGTATGTGTACCGAAGGATACAGAACTCATACAGAAGATTTTACACGAGGCCCATAGCGGTACTATGTCTGTACATCCGGGGAGTAATAAAATGTATAATGATATGAAAAAGATGTATTGGTGGCCGGGTATGAAACGTGATATCTCTGAGTTTGTATCAAAGTTTTTGGTATTTCAACAGGTTAAAGCAGAACATCAAGTGCCTTCGGGGTTACTTCAGCCAATCACTATACCGGAATGGAAATGGGAAAGAATCACTATGGATTTTGTATCTGGGTTATCGATGTCTCCAAAGAAGAAAGATGCCATTTGGGTAATTGTCGATCGATTGACAAAGTCCACACACTTTATTCCAGTATTTATGGATTATTCTTTAGATAGATTGGCTGAATTGTACATATCTGAGATTGTCAGACTACATGGAGTGCCTGTCTCCGTTATATCAGATAGAGATCCCCGATTTACGTCTCGGTTCTGGGACAAATTGCAAGAAGCTTTGGGTACTTAGTTGCATTTCAGTACTGCATTTCATCCTCAAACAGATGGTCAATCTGAGAGTGTAATTCAGGTATTGGAAGATATTCTCCGATGTTGTATATTGGAGTTTGAAGGTAGTTAGGAAAGGTATCTACCTTTGATTGAATTTTCTTGCAATAACAATTATCAGTCCAGTATTAAAATGGCTCCGTATGAAGTTTTGTACGGTAGAAAATGTAGAACACCGTTGTATTGGACAGAGCTCAGTGAAAAGAAAATTCATGGGGTTGATTTGATCCGAGAAATAAAAGAAAAAGTAAAACTGATTCGGGATAATCTAAAAGTAGCTTCCGATCGTCAGAAGTCATATGCCGATCTTAAATGAAAAGAGATTGAATTTCAGGTGGGTGATACAGTATTCCTAAAAGTGTCTCCTTGGAAGAAAGTACTCCGGTTCGGTCGAAAAGGTAATTTGAGTCCAAGATTTATCAGACCATATGAAATCATAGAAAGAATTGGACCGGTCACTTATTGATTAGCATTACCACTGAAACTCAACAGAATTCATAATGTTTTTCATGTATCTATGCTACGAAGGTATCGATCTGATCCTTCACATATTATTTCTCCGACAGAAGTGGAGATTCAGCCGGATATGACTTATAGTGAAGAACCGGTCAAGATATTAGCACGGGAAACAAAGGAGCTTAGAAATAAGAAGATAAATTTGGTAAAAGTATTATGGAAGAAACACAGAATTGAGGAAGCGACATGGGAACCGGAAGAGGCAATGAGGAAATAGTACCCAAACCTCTTTACTGGTAAGATTTTCGAGGACGAAAATCCTTAAAGGGGGGAGAGTTGTAATGGCCCAAATTTAAGGTTATCGAAATAGTGGTTTCGTAACCACACATCCAATTTAAAGAGAAAATTATTATTAATTTTTAAAATTTATCGAGTGATTAGATATAAGTATTAGAGTATTGATAAGAAATTTTATTGATTGCATGCCTAAATTGCCTATTAGGACTTAATTGCAAAAGTGGGTAAATATGAATTTTAAATGATAAAGGGTTTATTTGAAGTGCATAATCAAAGTAGAGGTCCTTAAATAGTAATTAGACCATAAAATTTCCATGGACAAAAATAGGCATGCATAGATAAAAATAACTAAAGTTTTAATGAAGGATATCTTAGTCATTGAATAATAAAAAGAATAAAAAGGGAAAAAGATGGCAAAAATATCATCTTCTCCAAAAAGCTTGCAGCCAAAATTTTAAGGACACCATAGCTAAGGTTTTCACACTTTCTCAAGCTCATAGTAAGTGATTCCAAGCCCCGTTTTTAATGTTTTTTTTACGTTTTTGAGATCCCGGTAGCTTAATTTAGCTTATTCTAGCAATAATTTAACCTAGGGTTAATATTTGGAAAAATACCCATAGGTGAAAAGTGTTTATTTTGATGTTTTAAGGTATAATATGAAGCTAGAAATTATGTTAAACAACCTTTGCTAATCAATTTTAAGCGAAAACTAGTAAAACTCTATAATCGGTAAAATACCTAATGTTCATAAGTAGATGTTAGGGTGAGAATTTGATATTGTCATAGAAGAGAAAAGTGTTCAGCATGTTGTAAAACACAAGAATAAGATATGAAGTTTAATTTCTGAGCTTTGGGGAAAATGTGTAATTATGTAAAAGTTTAGGGGCAAAATTATAATTTTTACAAAGTTAGAGTTCAGGGCTGTTTTAATGAATGTGAGTATTAAATAAGTTAAATTTTCTATTATAGATCAAGAAGAACAGAATTCGAGGTTAGACGAGGGAAGAATAAGATTGAAGACTAAGTGGTAGATTTGGCTATATTTGGTATCGAGGTAAGTTTACGGTAAATAAATGAAATATTTTAATAATTATTATTAATGTTGTTATTTTCCAAAAATTATGTATTTATTTCATGAATTTATCTAATGTTGACTCAAAGTATGAGATGAGAGAGAATTAGTGATACAAGCCCCGATGGAACATTAGGAATGTATTGGATACAAATGTAAAGAGATCCCATGTAAGACCATGTCTGGGACATGGCATTGGCATCCTTGAGATCATGAGAGGTCCCATGTAAGACCATGTTTGGGACATGGCATTGGCACCGAGACGAGAGGTCTCATGTAAGACCATGCCTGGGACATGGCGTTGGCAGCGAGATGAAAGGTCCCCCGTAACACCATGTCTGGGACATGGCATGGGCACCTACATGAGAACTCCCATGTAAGACCATATCTGGGATATGGCATTGGTGGTACAAGAAACATCTCATGTAAGACTATGTCTGGGACATAGCTTTGGCATGTTATATTCAGACAGGAGACTCGAGTATCCTTAGTATTCCAAGTGATTCAACGGGCTAGTAAATAGACGATGTTACATGAAAGTTCAGGTAAAAGCCTAATAGTCAAGTTCAGGTGAGTTAATAAGATTAAGAGTATCTCAGTTATCAGTTGAGAAAAGAAATTTCAGCAACGAAGGAGTAAGTTAAGCAAACAAGTAAGTAAACGAGTAAGAGAGTAAGTAAAGAAGAAAGTAAAGATCTTAATGCTTAATGAAAATTTATGAATATAATTGTTTATGATAAATGTTGTTATTTATTTACTTGTAAACTTACTAAGCTTTATTCTTAATTCTTTTATGTATTTTTCTTTCATATAGTATTATCAAGCATAGTCGGGATTTTGAAGACGTCGGAGAGCGTTCACACTATCAACCACCACAACTCGGTATTTTAAGACGATAAATGTTTTGAGCTATGGCATGTATAGGGACCTGGTCATTTCGATTTTATATTCTTAAGATATGACCAAAAGATGATATATAAATATTTGATGATGAATAGTTATTAAAATGGCTAAGTATGAAGGTGTTTGTTGTTATACATGTCTATGTGATAAATTATGCATAGAAATCATGAAAGAGTAATAATTTGCAAAAAAGATTTCAAACAAGAAATGAAGTGACATGATTTTGAAAAATAACTTAGGATAGTATAAAATGAATTAGAGGGTATATGATATGTAGAATGAAATCTTGTTGAGTCTATTTTCATGGAAAAATAACGGTTTAGGAAAAGGAATTTTATATTTTGATATATGTGAATTTTAGTGAGACAGGGTTAGAACCATTTTTTGAGTCACCTGTTATGAGTTTAGAAAATCACTAAAAATTGTAAAAAATATTTATGAGTTGTAATTTATATGTATAGATTTCTTATTGAGTCTATTTTCTGTAGAAACAAGTGAGGAGACCATATAAAAATCCTACAATGAGAAAACTTATTTTTAGTGGCAATAGATCAGGATAGTCGAGTGGTTAAATAGGGGAGAATTTAACTAATAAACTGTAGTAATTCTCTAAACCAAAAATTCTAAAAAATTTATTGTAAAATATATATGAGTCTAGTTTCAGGGAAAATTTACAGATCTAAATTTAAAGTTTTGTAGCTCAAGTTATAATTAATTTAGTAACTTCTACGCAGGTGGACAGCTTTATCATAAATAGTGAGATAAATTTTAAAAGTAAATTTTTATGTCCCGAACTTTTAAGTTAAGTCAAGTAACACCTCATGTTCGACTCTGGGAACGGTCTCGGGTAAGGGGTGTTACAACTCCTAAGACTGATTTTTTTCGAGAGGCATAAAAATTAACTTTGATAGTGGATACATTTGGTGGGCACCAACTTGCAGCCTCATGATTCATGGAATATTTCCGGATCTTACACCCCTCCAATTCCTTAATATATCTATTAATCCATGTAGCAACTTCGTAACAGTATTATTTTTTCCTTCATGTGATTCTTTGTTTATTGCTGACCAAATTGCCCACATAGAGTAGAGAAAAATTCGACACTAAGTGTTGGAACTGTTTTGGAACACCCAAGTAAGCCACTCCCAATGTAACAGAATTCGATCTGTTAATACCCACTCCAGTTTCAAACTAATCCATGCTTCTTGTGTCGTAGGGCATTCTCTGAAGATATGGTCGATGTTTTCATCAGCTACACCACATCTGGGACAGACTACCACCGAGAGCAATCTCTTACACTGTAGATTAGTAAAATGGGGAATAGAATTCCATGAAATTTTCTAGATTAGGATTTTTATTTTCGCTAGAATGTTAATATTCCTTAATTTTTTGTAAAATAAATTAGCCTTGGTCTGTAAATAATTAGGAAAGCGCTGTAATAGTTTATAAGCACTTCTCACTGAGAATTCACCTAAGGCTTCCCCCTTCTATGCCATGAAGTCCTCATAAGATTCCCTTGCTAGAGGGATTCGCACAATTCTATTAGCTTCTTCTCTAGAGAAGGTAGAAAAAACTAAATCAGACCTCCATTCTCTCTTTTGTTCATCAATAAGTTCTGCAACTTTGCTTAGTTCACTGGCATTTCAATAGATTCTACCTTGCAACTTTCAGTTTTAGGGAGCCACACATCATGAGTAATTGAAATATTCTGACCCTCTCCCACTCTCCAACAAATCCCATTCCTCAACAATCCTTTAGCAGCTCAAACACTTTTCCAAGTAAATGAAGGTAGTCTCCCTAACTCAGCATTAAGAAAATCCGTATTTGGAAAATACTTTACTTTAAGGACTTTTGTTAATAATGAATCTGGGTTATTAATAATGCGCCAATTTTGTTTAGCTAATAAGGAAATATTAAATTTGGATAAACTGCGAAAACCTATACCTTAATTCTCCTTAAGATCGCAAAGTCATTCCCAACTGCACCAATGGATCCCTTTTCTCCTCTGTACTTTTTGCCACCCAAATCGGACCATAATACAGTCCAATTCCACACATAACGATTTTGGAAGTAAAAAATAGGCAATAGTATAAATAGGTGTAGCCTGTAAAATAGCTTTGATGTAAACTTCCTTGCCTCCTTGAGAGAGGAATCTCACATTCCAATTCTCAATTTGTTGCCTCACTCGATCCTTTAAGAGATGAAACTGAGCTTTTTTGTTTTTCCTACAACATTCGGTAAACCAAGATATCTTTCCATATTATTTGAATTTCTCACCCCGAGAATATTGGAAACAACTCCCTTGGCTTCTTCTAAAGTGTTGCTACTATAGAAAACCATTGATTTTTCGTAATTGACACTGCCCCGAGCAACTTTCGTCTTCATTGATTTTTCGTAATTGACACTGCCCCGAGCAACTTTCATATTCCCTAAGGATTGTCTCAACACTTATGCACCCCTCTCACTTGCTTCTCCAAATAAAATACTATCATCCGCAAACAATAAATGAGAGATCGATGGTCCCCCTCTACTTACCTTAGCTCTCTTGATTGACCCTTCCCTTAAGGCCATCCTCGTAAGTGCCGAAAGTCCCTCACTGCAAATAAGAAACAAGAAGGGACTAAGAGGGTCCCCTTGTCTAATATCTCTTGTCGGTTTAAAAGTTTGACCACTCCTCCCATTAATTATTACTGAATATGTAGTTGACTTGACGCACTTCATTATATTGTTCACCCACAAAGTATGAAAACCCATCTTTAACATCAAAATTATTAGGAAATTCCACTCCACCCTATCATACGTTTTGCTCATGTCTAACTTGAGTGCCATAAGACCTTTCTTCCCAGCTCTTTTTTGTCTAAGTGTATGAAGAATCTCATATGCAATGAGCACATTACCTGAAATTAATCTATCCGGTACAAAGGCACTTTGGGCACCATCAATGCAATTGCCTATGATGCTCTTGAACCGATTCGCTATCATTTTGGCTACTATTTTATAGAGAACATTACAAAGACTAATGGGTCTGAAATTTCCTAAGTTCACTGGATTTGAGACTTTAGGTATAAGCACAATATTAGTAAAATTACAACGGTCCACAGGTATCCTCTATTTAAAATTCCCAAGCAAAAATTCGTAACCTCGTCTCCAAAAATATGCCAAAACTGTTCGAAGAACAACACCGAAAAGCCATCATCACCCGACGCCTTCATAGGACCCATCTCCTTAAGGGCTGCAACAACCTCCTCCTTCGTATAATTTTTTACCAACAACAAATTTTCATCATAAAAAATACGTCTTTCAATCCCAGCAAGAATATGCTCATTGTCCCCACCCCTCGCCATTTGATGAAAAGAGATTTTGGAAATATTTCCTTACAATTTCCTCCATCTCCTCTTCATTACCAGATTTTCTTCCATCATCATATCTTAAACTACGAATGGTATTCCTTCTTCTTCTTCTTCTTCTTTTGCGTAGCATAATTATGAAAGAAAGTCATATTTTTGTCCCCTAATTTCAACCAGTTCATCCTAGCCCTTAGCTCCCAATACATTTCATCTTTATCAATCTCTAAATTAAGATGTACTCCAGTATCAATCAAATCAGCCATAATTAGTTCTGTCATGATTTAAGAGAAATTTTATTTTTTCTATCTGCTTCTTCTTTTGCCCTTCCCTTTTTTGTCTAATTCTAGTAGCCCATCTTACGAGCCCAATTTGTAAAAATTTGAGCTTTTCAAAAATATCACCGTGATCAACTTGCCACAATCATCTGATCTCATCCACACAATTTTCTTCCTTCACCCACCATGCCTCAAATTGAAATATCTTACTATACATGTTCTTTGATTCAATATCAAGACCAAGCAGTATGGGATAGTGATAGGAAAAAAATTCGGTAAATGGTGAAAAACTGCTATTGGAAACATATCCCTCCACTCTAAGTTCGCCACACCCCTATCAAGCCTTTCATGTATATTAGTCTCCGGCAAATTCCCTCTTTCCCAAGCAAACCAAGTACCTAAGAAGCCAATATCTGTCAGTTGACATTCCTCCAAAACTTCCCTAAACTCCACCATCCTGCTCTCTTCTCTTGGTTCACCACCCACATTCTCGAAGGAATAAAGTATCACATTAAAAGCTCCACAAACCATCCAAGGTAGGCCTTGGAATCGATTTAGGTTTTTTAGTATGCCCCAAGTATTTCCTCTATTCTGCGCATAAGGGGAGCCATAAAAACCCTTAAACCTATGTATTTTTGTCCCCTAATTTCAACCAGTTTACCCTACCCTTTTACACCCAATAAATTTTGCCTTTATCAATCTCTAAATTAAGATGTACTCTAGTATCAACCAACTCAGCTATACTTTCATTAGTTCTGTCTTGATCTAAGAGAAATTTTATTTTTTCTGTCAGCTTCTTCTTTCGCCCTTCCTTTTTTCTTTTGTTTAATTCCAGTAGCCTATCTTACGAGCCGAATCTATAAAAATTTGAATTTTTCAAAAATATCACCGCGATCAACTTGCCATAATCTTCTGATCTCATCCACATAAATTCTTCCTTCACCCACCACGCCTCAAATTGAAATACCTTCCTATACATGTTCTTTGATTCAATATCAATATCAAGCAGTATGGGATAGTGATCGGAAAAAAATGCGGTAAATGGTGAAAAACTGCTGTCGGGAACGTATCCCTCCACTCTAAGTTTGCCACACCCCTATCAAGCCTTTCATGTATATTAGTCTCTGGCAAATTCCCTCTTTCCCAAGTAAACCAAGTACTTAAGAAGCTAATATCCGTCAGTTGACATTCCTCCAAAACTTCCCTAAACTCCGCCATCCTGCTCTCCTCTCTTGGCGCACCACCCACCTTCTCGAAGGAATAAAGAATCTCGTTAAAATCTTCACAAACTATCCAAGGTAAGCCTTGGATTTGATTTAGATTTTTTAGTATGCCCCAAGTATTTCATCTATTCTACACATAAAAGGGAGACATAAAAACCTGTAAACCTATGTATTTTTCCCCCTAATTTCAACCAGTTTACTTGAGCCCTTTGCTCCTAATAGATTTCGTCTTTATCAATCTCTAAATTAAGTTGTACTCTAGTATAATCCAAATCAGCCATACTTTCATCAGTTCTGTCTTGATCTAAGAGAAATTTTATTTTTTCTATCAGCTTCTTCTTTCACCCTTCCCTTTTTTATCTAATTCCAGTAGCCCATCTTATGAGCCCAATCTGTAAAAAAATGAATTTTTCAAAAATATCACTGTGATCAACTTGCCACAATCATCTGATCTCATCCACACAATTTTCTTCCTTCACACACCACACCTCAAATCGAAATACCTTCCTAGACATGTTCTTTGATTCAATATCAATATCAAGCAGTATGGGATAGTGATCGAAAAAGGAATGCAGTGAATGGTGAAAAACTGCTGTTGGTAACATATCCTTCCACTCTATGTTCGCCACACCCCTATCAAGTCTTTCATGTATATTAGTCTCTAGCAAATTCCCTCTTTCCCAAGTAAACCAAGTACCTAAGAAGCCAATATCCATCAATTGACATTCCTCCAAAATTTCCCTAAACTCCGTAATCCTGCTCTCCTCTCTTAGCGCACCACCCACCTTCTCGAAGGAATAAAGAATCTCGTTAAAGTCTCCATAAACCATCCAAGGTAAGCCTTGGATTCGATTTATATTTTTTAGTATGCCCCAAGTATTGCCTCTATTCTGATCATAAAGGGAGCCATAAAAACCCATAAACCTATGTACTTTTGTCCCCTAATTTCAACCAGTTTACCCGAGCCCTTTGCTCCCACTTCATTTCGTCTTTATTAATCTCTAAATTAAGATGTACTCTAGTATCAACCAAATCAACCATACTTTCATCAGTTCAGTCTTGATCTAAGAGAAATTTTATTTTTACTGTCAGCTTCTTCTTTCACCCTTCCCTTTTTTCTCTAATTCCAATAGCCCATCTTACGAGCCCAATCTATAAAAAATTGAATTTTTCAAAAATGCACCACGGTCAACTTGCCGCAATCGTCTGATCTCATCCACACAAATTTTTTCCTTCACCCACCATGCCTCAAATCGAAATACCTCCCTATACATGTTCTTTGATTCAATATCAATATCAAGTAGTATAGGATAGTAACCGGAAAAAGAATGCGGTAAATGGTGAAAAACTACTATTGGAAACATATCCGTCCACTCTAAGTTTGCCACACCCCTATCAAGCCTTTCTTGTACATTAGTCTCTGGAAAATTCCTTCTTTCCCAAGTAAACCAAGTACCTAAGAAGCCAATATCCGTCAGTTGACATTCCTCCAAAACTTTCCTAAACTCCGCCATCCTGCTCTGCTCTCTTGGCGCACCACCCACTTTCTCGAAGGGATAAATAATCTCGTTAAAATCTCTACAAACCATCCAAGGTAAGCCTTGGATTCGATTTAGATTTTTTAGTATGCCCCAAGTATTTCCTCTATTCTGCGCATAAGGGGAGCTATAAAAACTCGTAAACCTATGTATTTTTGTCCCCTAATTTCAACCAGTTTACTTGAGCCCTATTCTCCCAATACATTTCGTCTTTATAAATCTCTAAATTAAAATGTACTCTAGTGTCAATCAAATCAGCCATACTTTCATCAGTTTTGTCTTTATCTAAGAGAAATTTTATTTTTTCTATTAGCTTTTTTCGCCCTCCCTTTTTTTGTCTAATTCCAACAGCCCATCTTATGATCCCAATCTATAAAAATTTGAATTTTTCAAAAATATCACTGTGATCAACTTGCCACAATCGTTCTATCTCATCCACACAATTTTCTTCCTTCACCCACCACGCCTCAAATTGAAATACCTTCCTACACATGTCCTTTGATTCAATATTAATATCAAGCAGTATGGGATAGTGATCGGAAAAAGAATGCGGTAAATGGTGAAAATTATTGTTGGAAACATATCCGTCCACTTTAAGTTCGCCACACCTTTATCAAGCCTTTCATGTATTTTAGTCTCCGACAAATTCCCTCTTTCCCAAGTAAACCAAGTACCTAAGAAACAAATTTCCATCACTTGAAATTCCTCCAAAACTTCCCTAAACTCCTCCATCCTGCTTTGTTCTCTTGGCGCACCACCCACCTTCTCGAAGGAATAAAGAATATCGTTAAAATCTCTACAAACCATCAAAGTAAGCCTTGGATTCGATTTAGATTTTTTAGTATTCCCTAAGTATTTCCTCTATTCTGCGTAAAAGGGGAGTCATAAAAACCCATAAACCTTAATTCCTTTCCATCATTGTTTTCCTTCAAAGCAACATCAATGTGATAGGCCGAAAATTTTTTTAACCATATATTTTTAGTGCCCTTCCATGCCAAGCACAAACCTCCTCTCAAGCCCTCCGCTCCAATATCAATTTCGTTTAGAAAACCACACTTCCTCCTTACATTTTCCATTCGTCTCTTGCTTAGTTTAGTCTCTATAATGAAGAACACTAGGGGATTGTAAAGCTTCAGTATATACCAAAACCTTCTAATAGCCCGTGGACTCCCCAATCCATGGACATTACAGCTAAAGATTTTTATTGTGACCGGCCGGCTTGCCTTTTGGCAGTAGTCGATAAAAAATGACTTTTTTCCACTATTCTCCTATTCCTCACTACCAAGGAACACGACTCTTCCCCTTCCATAGATTTATTAGTCTCCACTCTAGGCTTCTATTTCCCATCTCCATTTTCTATCAAACATAGCACTGAATCTTGGTCCATGGCTACTCGTTCTTGTAAAGTTGATTGAACTACTTCTACATCCAGATTGTGATTTAGGTCTCATTCCAAGTTCATTCCCAATATGGGGTCGATTCAACCTCCCATCCCTCCTTCCGTCTCTTCCCCCCTTTTGCCTCTACCCAACTCAGTTCCTTCATAGCCATTCCCCAATCTTATCTCTCCCCCATCTTCCCTCAACCATACACTATTCGTCGCAAGGAATCTTCTAGACTTAAAGAACGGTCCCATCCTATCTCGTCTAGTTCGAACCCTAGATCCATCTTCACTTGACAAAAAGAATTACTATGACCTAGCCGGTCACAAAAGAAACAGAACAAAGTTAACCGTTCATATTTAAAATTGACATACGAAAAAATCCTGGATGAAACTAGAATGTTTTTTTCCACCTTAAGGGGCGTCTCACGTCCAATTGAATCCTCATTTGAAGGCAATTTTGCGCTTATCTACCTAGGTTTGAACCATCATATTCTAAAAATTTTCCAATAAAATTCCCCATCTATCTTGCCACTGCCTTCAAGAAATATACTGTTGGCACATCATGAATTTGGACCCAAAAATTTGCAAATATTAAAAGCACTCGCAGAGGATCCTTTCCCTCCCCAAAAGATGAACCAAAAATAAATTACTATTGAAAGTCCATGGAGATCCTTTCAGCACCCTTTCGAGATTTGAACCCCGTCTAAAATCTTTTCTCACCCAGGTCTAAAATTTGAACCCCGTCACTGGATGCCAAAGATTATCCAATGTACTTCTCATCGTTGGAAAGTGTATCATGCTTGTTGTTAAAACACACCTTACGAAACAAAAATTCTCTTCCAGACAAACCGGATCTGGCTCCCTCTGCACCTGAACAATTTCTTCTTCCTCATCATCCAATAATAGTGCAACAAACCCTCTTTCCATTCCCCTATAGCAGTTAACTAAAAATCCCCCAGTTTAAAGAAAAATAGTCTATTACTTTAAACGGCGCCGCCAAAATTTGTAAAGAACACAAAGAAACAAAACTTGAAAACCTAAAAAAAAAAAAATCATGCTAGACCCAATAGACAGAGACGTGCAAGAAGAGCAGACCTAGGGCACAAGAATTTCAATGTTCAAGTATTAAATTTTATAAAATTCTAAAATAATAAACCTTGACTTTTATTATTATATATTTTACTAATCAATATAAGTATAATTTTAATAATTAAAATTTAATGTAAATATAGCTTTAATATTTTGTAACTATTATTGAATATTTCTACTAGAAAAACTATTATTTGACATTAATATGATATTTATCGTAATTTTATTATTTAGTATAAATATAATCTTAATGTTTAAATATTTTAGTATATATAGCATTGATTTTAGTCTAATTTCTTTAATATTAATTTTTATTCTCATCTAATCATCATCATTGTGTTTTAATCTCATCGCTACGATAATTAATCTCACCAATACTATTATTTATAATCTCAACAGAGCTAATTACATTGTTCATTAAAAGGAAACCTCAAATAAATATCTATTGAATAGGTATTTTAATTGCTAAGCTATTCAAATAAAATCTATTTGAATAGTTGTGTCAATATGAATAGACATAAACTTTCTTAAAGGGTTTCGTTTGAAATGTCACATCAAAAATTCTAAAACAACATGTGTTTTTCCTCAATCTTCTAACATTCATAGATTATTCTATAAAAAATTATTTATGAAAAATGATATTTTTTAATATACTTCTCAAGGTTAAATTGATTGATTTCATTAGTACAGAACACAAAATCATTAGGCTTTTTGGTACCTGTAACACCCTGATTTTAGACATTTGATTTTCTGGAAAGTTAAACCGAAAGGTTTTTTTGACAATGGGCACGGTAGTGAAATACTAATTCATTAATTAGTTTATGTTTAATAATTTAAGATTTGTGGACTAGATTGTAGAAGTAGTGAAATTGTTGGGGTCAATGTGCGATAATTAGAAATTAGAATTTGAAGAGATGAGGTGACGTCTTTATTTTATAAATTACCCAAGCCCATTTTAGCAAATCTCCCTTTTTGAGAGTTTGGTTGAAGGGAACAGTTAAACATCTCCCACTTACACGATTGCTTCTTTAAAAATTACCAAAAATCCTCTCAAAATTTTCTTTTATTTTTAAAATCAATCTTTGATTTTCCTTGATCCAAATCAATTTGTAATTATGTTGTCCAATAAAATATTTCATTAAAACAATATTCTACAACTAAGATTTTGAACCTTTTCTTTTCTTTCTTCTGTTTCCACATTATTTTGAAGGAACAAAGGACTTAAGTTTTTTATTTCTTTATTAAATCTTTGAATTGTTTAAGCAAGTTAATATGATTCGTAACCTTTATCTATGATTTCTAAATATTAAAATATTTTTCCTGCATTTTCTATAGAGCATTTTTCAAGGTAGGGTGAGAAAGCTTTAGTCCAAAGGTTTCTTGTTGTTTTTAGCTATGTTCTTTTCTACTAGAGCATTTTTTAAGGTAGAGTGAAAAAGCTTTATTCTAAAGGTTTCTTGTTGTTTTTTTGCTAGGTTCTTGTTAGATTTAAGTTTAAAATCTTGTGGGAAGGTTAGATTTCACTTTAGAATAGAGTTTAGAGCTTGTTTTATTAAGTTTTCATTGCCAAGAGCTTGAAGAGTTTTAGAAAGAGTGTGTAAGAGCTTAAGTTCTTGGTGGTTTTTGAGTGTCTAAGAGTTTCTAAACTTAACACTGAAGTTAAATTATAGATTTTATTGGATTAGATTTGTAACAACCCGGTTTCGACCCTAATCGGAATAGTAGTTTTGGGACCACAAATCTGAATCAGAAAAATATTTTAATATTATTTTTAGTGTCTATTATATGTTAAGTTATAGGTATGAAAAATTCGTGTGGAAATTTAATCGTTTGAATGTTCAATTTGATAAAAAGGGTTTAATTGCGTAAAATGAAAATTTAGGGGTTAAATCTAAAAATACCTAATTGATGTTGTCTTTTAAAAATGGAGGTCTTAAATGTCAATTAGACCATTTGAAATGATAGTGGGTGGCTATGGACAATTATATCCTTATGTTATATGAAATATAAATTATTTATTAAAGGTTAATAAGGTAAATAAATAAAACAAACTAATATATGTTAATTAAAAACAAAGAAAAATTCAAGGTTATCATCTTCTTCACTAGCCGAAAGTAAAGAAAAGAAAAAGAAAGAAAACCTAGCTACATTCGGTCATATAAAAGCTTGATTGAGGTTAGTTCTTTGTTCGGTTTTTAATAATTTTCACGTTTTTGAGATCGTTGCTTTGTGTTCTTCAAAACCCATGTTTTAATTTTGTGAATTGTTGATGATTTTGAAATGTGCCATTGATGAATGCTTGGACTTTGTGATAGTTGATGATGAAAAATGAAAGATATGTGATAGATTACTATGTTTTGTATTGGAATATTTAGTGAAATTGAGTAAATAGGGCTAAATTATGAAATTAAATTTTTGGGGGACTAAAATGTGAAATAAATGTAATGTGTGGACTTGTATGAGAACCATGAATATTCGGCCCTTGTGTGGTATGGGCAAATTTTGTGTAAATTGTGTTTTATGCAATAGGGAGTAAATTGTAAAAAGTGTAAATATTAGGGGCAAAATAGTAATTTTCCAAATTATGTGTTTTTGGATAAAATTGAATGTGTTAATATATAAATTATCTTATTTTGAATATATTTAGATCGAGAACCAAAGAAATCGGAGTTAGATCGGGAAAAGCCAAATTAGTAGAATAATCGTCCGACTTGATTTTCCATCGTCCAAGTAAGCCTACTAGTTATTTAACGTATTTAAATCAGTATATATGTATGTATATCTATTTTATTTTGTTGATCTATAATTAAAAATAATTTGATTGAATAAGTTTGAAATATAAATGGTATATATGTATATACCATATTTGAATATATGAATATATGCCTATATAAGTCTTTGAATTAATTGTAAGGTATATAGAAAATATATATACATTGTTTGAATATTAAACATGTATCAATATGTTTATGTTATTGAAAATATTTGATGATATGAGGATTATAAATGTAAACACAAAATTGAATATTATGTACATTCATGTATAATCTTTGAGTTTGATTAAAAGTATGTCTATTTCATTTGCATAGATAATTTCAAATAAGTATATATATAAGTGTGAGTTGAAACATATACGTATATATGTTTGAATAGGTTTTGAACATATTTCAAGGTGTGAATGTTAAATATATATATATGGGTAGTCTTGCATATGTACGGATATACATGTAAAAGTTATTTTCGAATAGGTGGATATATATATATGTGTTAAGTTCTTGTATTGAATTTAGTGAAGTAATAATATATAAATATAAATGTGTGTTTATAAATTTATAAGTGTTTGAATTGAATTGAAGACATGATTTATAAACTTTTAATTGATTGGACATGAACTACAATGAACATGTGTTTGTTATAAAGAATTATTTGAGGAAATATTTTGTATATGTGAAATTGAAATTTGTGATCTGAATCAGGCTATAAGCCTAGCAGGCTAAGTACCGGTGATCTGAATCAGGCTATAAGCCTAGCAGGCTAAGTGCCGGTGATCTGAATCAAAGGAACGAAGTTATTAGCTTAGATTATTTTAATATGTTCGAATGTGAAATATATATTATTTAAGTATAATGGAAGTTAAATATTATGATGGTAGTAGTTGAATCTATAATATAAAGATATATATATATATATATATATAAATGTATTCGGTTGAATCATTGAATTATCAAGTTTGGAATTGGTGATCTGAATCAGGCTATAAGCCTAGCAGGCTAAGTGCCGGTGATCTGAATCAGGCTATAAGCCTAGCAGGCTAAGTGCCGGTGATCTGAATCAGGCTATAAGCCTAGTAGGCTAAATGCCGGTGATATGAATCAGGTTATAAACCTAGTAGGCTAAGTGTCGGTGTCTGAATATATTAAATTAAGTGATTATATGCATTTGATATATATATAAATATATAAATGATTTTGGTTTATTTTAACTTAATGATGGAATAAGTATAAGTATATATATATATATATATATGAATTTTTGCTCATGATTTACTAAGCTTAAATAGCTTAACGTGTGTTGTATTTGTTTACCTCTGTTTTATAGATTTTGAAGTCACGTTACAAGCTCGGGGATGTCAGCATAGTCTATCACACTATCGACCCTCTTTGGTATTTTATATATTTTGAATTCGAACCTATGGCATGTATAGTCTAGTTAATATGTTTAATTTTGGGATATGTGAATATGAGCCATGCGAAAATGGCTTACTTTGTTTTGACCTATTTTGGTGTCTATGCATATAGTTTTAAAGGTCATTAAAATGGAGATTTTAATTATAAATATTTGATTATAGTATAAGCTATGATAGATAAGTAAGTGTTATTTAATCTCTTGAACTCCATACTTTAAAATTTTATTTAGTTTGATGTTCATTCATTATTGCTTTCGATGTATATATAAAAAATTTGAAGTTAACTTACATGTTGTTCGGTTTGTACTTGCATGAGGGAGTTAAAGTTGAACTTAAGACAAGTTATTAGCTAATTAATATCTTGTTGTTATATTATGAAGCATTGATTTGCCCAAATTAGGGCATAATTATGGTATTTAGATAATTAATATGCTAAGGTTGTTATGTGAATCATTGGTTGTCCGATTTAAGACACTTATTGTATTTTAGTTGTTAAATGTTGCCGTTAGGAGGAGGATTATTGCTGTCCAAAAGTGGCATTGTTGTGTCTATTAATGTTTTAATATTTGGTCTAATTTTGTAAATAAATTGTTGACTAATTTTGGTAATAATAATTTTGGGTCGGATTTTGATTGGTAATGCCTCGTAACTCTAATCCGACGACGGACTCGGGTCGGGGTGTTACATTTTATTGGTATCAGAGCTACGGTTTAGTCTATTCTCAGACTAACGTAGCGTGTATGAGTCTAGCTATACATGCCATATTTTTATACTGAGATAGTGTGATGACTGCTGAAATCTAAAAATGTGTTTTCGTATAGTAATGGATCCAGAACGAGACGTAGTTGATGATGTTGAGAGTATAGCGCCTGCTCCCGTGCAAGGGACAGAACCGGTGGACTCTCGATCGACCTCGAGTAACCACGAGGAAGAGGCTAAACAAGCCTTTTACCAAATGATGAATGACTGGTTTACTCAATATGTCCGAACTAATCCGGTTTCACAACAACCTCCACTCCGACTAATCCATCTTTGGTTCCTGTTATATCTCAAGTAAGTGATCCGATGAGATTACTTAAACCTCCTATTGATAAAATTCGAAAACACGGGGCCGAAGAGTTCAGAGCTACTAATGATGATGATGCTGAGCGAGCTGAATTCTGGCTCGATAATACTATTCGAGTATTTGATGAGTTACCTTGCACCCTTGATGAGTGCTTGAAATGTGCCATATCTTTGCTACGGGACACTGCATATCACTGGTGGAATACACTAGTATCGGTGGTTCCGAAGAGCAAGTGACACAGGAATTCTTTCGATCGAGTTCGTAAGAATTACATCGATCGAGATTCATTTATCGAAACGTAAGGAATTTCTTGAATTGAAACAGGTCGGATAGCGGATGAAATATGAGCGGAAATTTGTGAGACTCGAGAGATATGCTCGAGAGTGTGTTTCATCTGAAGCTATTATGTGTAAAAGATTTGAAGATGGGCTGAATGAAGATATTAAACTGTTAGTTGGCATACTTGAGATAAAAGAGTTCGTAGTACTTGTTAAACGAGCTTGTAAAGCCAAGGAGCTCGGGAAAGAGAAGAGAAAAGCTGACTATGAAGCTCGAGATTCTCGTAAAAGATCATTTAGTAAATCGTTCCAGTCGGCCTCAAGGAAATCCAGAGAGGATCATAACCGATCTAAAGCTACTGCAGGGTTTCCTAAGCATGATCGAGATCGACCCCCTGTGAGTTCACGAGCTACTTCAGTTGCTAGCGTTGGTAGTGTTTGAAAAAATAGATCAGAGTGCAAGCATTGTGGGAAATGGCATCCTGGAGATTGTAGATTACATGATCGGTCTTGCTTTAAGTATGGTTCAAAGGATCATTTCATTCGAGAGTGTCCGATGGTAGCTGAGCAAAACACTATGCAGAATACCAGACCGAGTAATGTGTCAGTACGAGGTAGACCACCAAGGCATTTAGGTAATGTAAGTGGCAGTCAGAGAGGGACAAAAGACACGGCAGTTCGATCTGAGGCTCGTTCACCTGCCAGAGCATATGCCATTCGTGCTCGAGAGGAGGCTTATTCTCCAGATGTTATTACTGGTACTTTCACTCTTTATGATACTAATGTTATTGCGTTGATTGATCCTGGTTCGACACATTCTTATGTGTGTGAGACCTTAGTATTCAGTAAGACTCTACCTGTTAAGTCTACTGAGTTTGTAATTAAAGTATCAAACCCCCTGGGCCGGTGTGTGTTGGTTGACAAAGTGTGTAAGAATTGTCCGTTGATGATTCGAGATTTGTGTTTTATGGCTGATTTGATGTTGTTGCCATTTGACAAGTTCGATATAATTTTGGGTATGGACTGGTTGACTTTACACAATGCTGTGATTAAATGCAAAAGGAAGACTATTGATTTAAGATGCCTGAATGACGAGATTATTCGGATTGAATCTAATGATCTGAATGGTTTATCGGCAGTGATATCCTCTATGTTGGCTCAAAAGTATGTGAGAAAAGGTTGTGAAGCTTATCTTGCATATGTTCTTGATAGTAAAGTGATAGAAAAGAAGATTGAATCAGTACCTGTTGTATGTGAGTATCCAAATGTGTTCCCTGAAGAATTACTGGGTTGACCACCTATTCGAGAAGTAGAGTTTGATATTGAGTTAGTACCAGGGACGACTCCAATTTCGATAGCTCCGTACCGTATGGCACCGACCGAATTAAAAGAATTGAAAGCACAGTTGCAGGAGTTGACTGATAAAGGTTTTGCACGACCGAGTTTCTCTCCTTGGGGGGCACTAGTTCTATTTGTGAGAAAGAAAGATGGAACGATGAGAATGTGCATTGATTATCGACAACTCAATAAGGTGACTATAAAGAATAAGTATCCGCTACCCCGGATTGATGATTTGTTCGATCAGTTGAAAGGGGCTACAATGTTCTCGAAGATAGATTTGAGATCAGACTACTATCAATTACGAGTTAAAGACTCTGATGTGCCAAAGACTACTTTTCGAACAAGGTACGGACATTATGAGTTTCTTGTTATGCCTTTTGGACTTACTAATGCACCTACTATTTTCATGGATTTGATGAATCGGATCTTTAGACAGTATCTGGATCGGTTTGTGGTAGTATTTATAGATGACATTTTGATCTACTCTCGTGACGAAACTGAGCATGCCGAACATCTGAGACTTGTGTTACAAACTTTGCGAGATAAACAGTTGTATGCAAAGTTTAGTAAATGTGAGTTTTGGTTACGTGAAGTCAGTTTTCTGGGCCATGTTGTATCAGCATCGGGTATTCGGGTTGATCCGAGTAAAATTTCAGCTATACTTGATTGGAAACCTTCGAAAAATGTCTCAGAAGTTTGAAGCTTTCTGGGGCTCGCTGGTTATTATAAACGGTTCGTGAAAGGGTTCTCTATGATTGCGACCCCGATGACAAAGTTATTACAAAAAGACGTTAAGTTTGAGTGGTCAGAAAAGTGTCAAGAAAGCTTTGATCAGTTGAAAGTTCTTTTGACCGAAGCTCCAGTCTTAGTTCAACTAGAATCGGGTAAAGAGTTTGTTATCTATAGTGATGCATCCTTAAATGGTTTAGGGCTGTGTTTTGATGCAGGAAGGCAAAGTTGTAGCCTATGCCTCGAGCCAGTTAAAGCTGCACGAAAAGAACTATCCAACACACGATCTGGAATTGGCCGCTATTGTATTTGCATTGAAAATATGGCGCCACTATCTATTTGGTGAAAAATGTCATGTTTATTCCGATCACAAAAGCCTGAAGTATTGGATGACTCAGAAAGATCTGAATTTGAGACAGCGCCAATGGTTAGAATTGCTAAAAGATTACGAGCTTGTGATTGGCTATCATCCGGGAAAGGCTAATGTTGTTACTGATGCCCTAAGTCGAAAATCACTATTTGCTTTGCATGCAATGAACGCGCATATGGCTATGTCTGATGATGGTGCGATAGTAGCTGAGTTGAAAGCAAAACCGTTAATTGTTCAACAGATTTGTAAAGCTCAGAAAGTCGATAATGATTTAATTGCAAAATGAGCTCAGTGTGACTTAAATGTTGATTCAGAGTTTCTAGTTGATGCTGAGGATTGTTTGAGATTCAGAAACCGATTATGTGTTCCGAAAAATTCAGAGTTAATTCAAATAATTTTGAATGAAGCTCATAATAGTCGATTTTCTGTTCATCCGGATAGCACGGAAATGTATAACGATCTGAAACAGCACTATTGGTGGCATGGTATGAAACGAGACATTTCTAACTTTGTTTCGAAATGTTTAATATGTCAGCAAGTAAAAGTCGAGCGTCAAGTACCATCTGGATTGCTTCAGCCGATCATGATACCTGAATGGAAATGAGACCGAGTTACGATGGATTTTGTATCGGTTTACAATTGACACCGAGCAAGAAAGATGCAATCTGGGTTATTGTTGATAGGTTGACAAAATCGGCACACTTTATTCCGATTCACACGGATTTCCCACTCGATAAACTTGCTGAATTGTATGTTTCTCAAATTGTGAGATTGCATGGTGTGCCTATTTCTATTGTTTCAGACAGAGATCCGAGATTCACATCGCGATTTTGGAAGAAACTACAAAATGCTTTAGGTACGAAACTACATTTTAGCACAGCTTTCCATCCACAGATAGATGGTCAATCCGAATGAATCATTTAGATACTTGAGGATATGTTGAGATGTTGCATTCTCGAGTTTGAAGGTATGTGGGAACGATACTTACCTTTGATTGAATTTGCTTATAATAATAGCTTTCAATCTAGTATCCAAATGGCACCTTACGAGGCTTTGTACGATCGTAAATCTCGTACACCATTGTATTGGACCGAGCTCAGTGAAAATAAGATACATGGGGTTGATTTGATTAAAGAGACTAAACAAAAAGTGAAAGTGATTCGGGATAGTCTAAAATCAGCATTGGATCGTCAGAAATCTTATGCGGGTTTGAAAAGAAAGGATATAGAATTTCAGATCGGGGATAAAGTGTTTTTGAAAGTCTCACCGTGGAAGAAAATACTCAGATTCGGTTGTAAAGGCAAATTGAGTCCGAGATTCATTGGACCGTATGAGATTATAGAGCGTGTTGGACCAGTTGCTTATAGATTGATGTTACCGCCTGAGTTAGAAAAGATTCATAATGTATTCATTGTTTCGATGCTCCGTAGATACCGATCTGATCATTCACATGTAATTAGTCCGACGGAGATTGAAATTAACTCTGATATGTCATATGAAGAAGAACCGATTAGCATTCTGGCTCGTGAGATCAAAGAATTACGAAATAAGAAAATTTCGTTAGTTAAAGTATTGTGGCATAAACACGGAGTTGAAGAAGCAACTTGGGAGTCAGAAGATACTATGAAAGAGCATTATCCAAACCTATTCACCGTAAGAATTTTGGGAAGAAAATCCTAAAGGGGAGAGTTGTAACAACCCGATTTTGACCCTAATCGAATAGTGGTTTTGGGACCACAAATCAATTAAAAAATATTTTAATATTAGTTTTAGTGTCTATTATATGTTAAGTTATAGGTGTGAAAAATTAGTGTGGAAATTTAATCGTTTGAATGTTCAATTTGATAAAAGGGTTTAATTAAGTAAAATGAAAATTTAGGGTTAAATCTAAAATACCTAATTGATGTTGTCTTTTAAAATGGGGTCTTAAATGTCAATTAAACCATTTGAAATGATAGTGGGTGGCTATGGACAATTATATCCTTATGTTATATGAAATATAAATTATTTATTAAAGGTTAATAAGGTAAATAAATAAAACAAACTAATATATGTTAATTAAAAACAAAGAAAAATTCAAGGTTATCATCTTCTTCACTAGCCGAAAGTAAACAAAAGAAAAAGAAAGAAAACCTAGTTGCATTCGGTCATATAAAAGCTTGATTGAGGTTAGTTCTTTGTTCGGTTTTTAATAATTTTCACGTTTTTGAGATCGTTGCTTTGTGTTCTTCAAAATCCATGTTTTAATTTTGTGAATTGTTGATGATTTTGAAATGTGCCATTGATGAATGCTTGGACTTTGTGATAGTTGATGATGAAAAATGAAAGATATGTGATAGATTAATATGTTTTGTATTGGAATATTTAGTGAAATTGAGTAAATAGGGCTAAATTGTGAAATTAAATTTTTGGGGGACTAAAATGTGAAATAAATGCAATGTGTGGACTTGTATGAGAACCATGAATATTCGGCCCTTGTGTGGTATGGGCAAATTTTGTGTAAATTGTGTTTTATGCAATAGGGAGTAAATTGTAAAAAGTGTAAATATTAGGGGCAAAATAGTAATTTTCCAAATTATGTGTTTTTGGATAAAATTGAATGTGTTAATATATAAATTATCTTATTTTGAATATATTTAGATCGAGAACCAAAGAAATCGGAGTTAGATCGGGGAAAAGCCAAATTAGTCGAATAATCGTCCGAGGTAAGTCTACTAGTTATTTAACGTATTTAAATCAGTATATATGTATGTATATCTATTTTATTTTTGTTGATCTATAATTAAAAATAATTTGATTGAATAAGTTTGAAATATAAATGGTATATATGTATATACCATATTTGAATATATGAATATATGCCTATATAAGTCTTTGAATTAATTGTAAGTATGAATGGTATATAGAAAAATATATATACATTGTTTGAATATTAAACATGTATCAATATGTTTATGTTATTGAAAATATTTGATGATATGAGGATTATAAATGTAAACACAAAATTGAATATATATGTACATTCATGTATAATCTTTGAGTTTGATTAAAAGTATGTATATTGCATTTGCATAGATAATTTCGAATAAGTATATATATATAAGTGTGAGTTGAAACCTATACATATATATGTTTGAATAGGTTTTGAACATATTTCAAGGTGTGAATGTTAAATATATATATGGGTAGTACTTGCATATGTACGGATATACATGTAAAAGTTATTTTGAATAGGTGGATATATATATATATATATATATATGTTAAGTTCTTGTATTGAATTTAGTCAAGTAATAATATATAAATATATATGTGTGTTTATAAATTTATAAGTGTTTGAATTGAATTGAAGACATGATTTATAAACTTTTAATTGATTGGACATGAACTACAATGAACATGTGTTTGTTATAAAGAATTATTTGAGGAAATATTTTGTATATGTGAAATTGAAATTTGTGATCTGAATCAGGCTATAAGCCTAGCAGGCTAAGTGCCGGTGATCTGAATCAAAGGATCGAAGTTATTAGCTTAGATTATTTTAATATGTTCGAATGTGAAATATATATTATTTAAGTATAATGGAAGTTAAATATTATGATGGTAGTAGTTGAATCTATAATATAAAGATATATATATAATAAATGTCTTCGGTTAAATCATTGAATTATCAAGTTTGGAATTGGTGATCAATCGGGCTATAAGCCTAGCAGGCTAAGTGCCGGTGATCTGAATCAGGCTATAAGCCTAGCAGGCTAAGTGCCGGTGATCTGAATCAGGCTATAAGCCTAGTAGGCTAAATGCCGGTGATATGAATCAGGTTATAAACCTAGCAGGCTAAGTGCCGGTGATCTGAATATGTTAAATTAAGTGATTATATGCATTTGATATATATATAAATATATAAATGATTTTGGTTTATTTTAACTTAATGATGGAATAAGTATAAGTATATATATATATGAATTTTTTCTCATGATTTACTAAGCTTAAATAGCTTAACGTGTGTTGTATTTGTTTACCTCTGTTTTGTAGATTTTGAAGTCACGTTACGAGCTCGGGGATCGTCAGCATAGTCTATCACACTATCAACCGTCTTTGGTATTTTATATATTTTGAATTCGAACCTATGGCATGTATAGTCTAGTTAATATGTTTAATTTTGGGATATGTGAATATGAGCCATGCGAAAATGGCTTACTTTGTTTTGACCTATTTTGGTGTCTATGCATATAGTTTTAAAGGTCATTACAATGGAGATTTTAATTATACATATTTGATTATAGTATAAGCTATGATAGATAAGTAAGTGTTATTTAATCTGAACTCCATACTTTAAAATTTTATTTAGTTTGATGTCCATTCATTATTGATTTTGATGTATATATAAAAAAATTGAAGTTAACTTACATGTTGTTCGGTTTGTACTTGCATGAGGAGTTAAAGTTGAACTTAAGACAAGTTATTAGCTAATTAATATGTCTGTTGTTATATTATGAAGCATTGATTGTCCAAATTAGGGCATAATTATGGTATTTAGATAATTAATATGCTAAGGTTGTGATGTGAATCATTGGTTGTCCTATTTAAGACACTTATTGTATTTTAGTTGTTAAATGTTGCCGTTAGAAGGAGGATTATTTCTGTCCAAAAGTGGGATTGTTGTGTCTATTAATGTTTTAATATCTGGTCCAATTTTGTAAATAAATTGTTGACTAATTTTGGTAATAATAATTTTGGGTCGGATTTTGATTGGTAATGCCTCGTAACTCTAATCCGGCGACGGACTCGGGTCGGGGTGTTACAAGATTAGAGTTATCTTCAGTTGTTGATAAGAGCGAAAAAATGTTTTACTATATCAAAAATGTATCTAATTGATAGTTTTAGGTGGATTTAATGTTTGATTATTCTTCTCTAATATTGTTTTCTTGTTTTGATTATAGTTTGCAGTTAAGGAAATGGTTGAATCATCAAAAGCCAAGGGGGAAGGAAACGGTTGTTGAGGTGTGACAGTTTCAGTTTGTGCTAACTTAATTCATTTTCATATTATTGAATTTATTAAGTAATCTAGATTAGGACTTAATGATGATGCTTCATGGCTAGTTATATGTTTGATAATGTTTGATCTATGACTATATTGAATTAACGTTTTAAACTTTGCTTTTGTGGTGAATTCATGAGGAAGCATGTTATTTCCTTGTTAATGGTTTGTTATGAAAATATGAAATTGATATACAAGTTATAAGATGATAATTTGTGAAGTTTTACGTTTATGAGACATGCTTTAATAATAAGCGCCCTATTATATAATGTTGGAAATTATTCGGGTATAATTAACTTGTCATAGGGTTTGTTTATGATAGAGAAAGATTAACACTTGTGCACATTTATAATTGGTGCTTGTAACACCCCTTAAAACCACAATGATACAAGTGGTGCCATATTGAGCACAACATAGTAGATTTCTTGGTTTAATGAAATGTGATATATCAATGATAGTATAGAGGGGTGTTGGATACCGAAGGAAATTGAAATAAGTGATATATTGTAAGATATTAATCCAAAGCATAGACTAAATTGTATATAAGTGAAAAGTGAAAGGTTAAATAATAAATATTCAAAAGTTAAGAGATTAAAATGAAAATTTGGAAAAGTTGAAGAACCAAATTTTCAATTATACCAAAAGTGGGAATAACTCAATTATAAATATTAAAATTGTTAGGGAAAAATAATCATTTTTCAAGTGAGATAATTTTGGTAAATTTACCCAAATACCTTTAGACATTTGTGTTGGATTTGAGCCATTAGATTTGCTTTATGACGAAGGGTTTAATATATTTAATATGATTATTAATTCATGAAATGTTGGCACAATACGATCCCTTCCATTTTGATAGAAAATCAGATTGAATTATGAACATTAGATTGAAATGATTATAATTATAATAAGATATTTTATTCTTTTAATTAGATAACTATTAAAGGAAATGTGAAGATTCAACGTCCATGAAGAGAGAAGAGAGGAAAGTTTGCTTTTCATTCAATTAGTTCCTCTTCCATCTAACAAGCAAATTTCAAATCAAAACCTTTGATTTCTAAGCAAATTTCCAAGTGAAATCAATTGTCTAGAAATATCAAAAGCTTAATTTTCATGTTAGTGTTCATGAGTTCATGGATGGATGTGAAAGAAAGTGTGAAGAAATCAAGGTGACAAGGTAAGAATGCAAGTGATTTATATCTTGTTGAATTAGAAACAAGAGAAAGTGATTTTGGTACAAATCTTGATTATGTTCATGTTGTGTTCATGAAAAGAAAGAGAAAAAAAGAGATGAAAGTGTTGCGAACAAAGGAAAGGAATTGGCAAAAGTGTGAAAAGGAAAGATAGTGTAGCAAAGGAAGTGAAATCTAGCAAAAATAGTTAAGTACTCCTATTAATTATATTTATTTTTCAAAGGATTGAAGTGATATGATAAGTTTAGTGTAGCGGATGTGAATTAAATTTAAAACAATATTAGTATGAAATAATTCATGAGAAGTGATATTTGGAAATTTCAAGAATTAAAGTGAAGAAATTTATATAATATGCGATATGTTAAATGAAAGTGCAAACTATTGAATGTGAACATAAAGTGTTAAATAGAGGAACTAAAGTGAATAATATTCAAATGCATAATGAGATATGAAAATAAGTGTATTTGTATGTGGTAAAAATCATAGACTAAAGTGTTAGTGATTAATACTTAGTTGTGGAATTTGACAAAGAAAATTCTTTTAAGAATATGCAAATTGTTATGGGAAAATAGTTGCACTAGTCCAACTTTAAAATTTTCCAAAACTTTTATAAAGTAAATAAGAAAGAGATCTATATATGCTCGGAATGCTTAATGGGTCTCGTTTTATATGAAACAAACAGAATCATATTTAAAATTTTGTGTTGAGAGAAAATTAGAATTTAGTGAAGAAGACTGAACCTGCCATGCAACATCTCCTAGATTGACTTTAAAAAAAAACATTGGCATTAGCTTGTTTTGAGTTAAATTCCAAAAAATTTTATGGTAAAAAGGAAATTGATTCTAGTTATAAAAAAAAGGATGTATATTAATTTTGAATTTTAAGTCAATATATAAATTATTTAGTGAATGCAACCTTGTTTTGAAAGGCTGAAATTTTTAAATTACTCTACACATGAGTTCTAATTTAAAAAAAAGGTCTTTGTGAATGAATTGAACTTATAAAACACAACCCTTATTTCTGAAAATAAAATATTTGCATGGATGAATATGTTATAAAAGTGTAAAATGTGACGCTAATTAAAAGAAATGCTTACAAGTGATTTTGTGATAGAAATTATTATGTAACAAGTGACTACACTAATTAGTGAAGTGAAAATATTAAGTGACAAAAAGTAAGAATAAGTAAATATATAAGTAATAGTGAGTAAATTTCTTGAATAAGTATTAAAGTGTATAAGTGGATTTAAAGAGCAAATGTGATGAGAATATAAGAAATGTTTACAAGTGAATAAGAATGTGCAAAGGCCCTAGTAAACAAAATGGAACTAAAGGGATATAATTGGCATGTCATAGGAATCCCTTTATCGCACTTTTGTATTTAGCACTCCGATGCTCCTATACCTAATGTTATTTCGCATATACTTTTTGGTTCTCCAACGCTTACTAAGGGCTAACCGAAGTAAAAGTATTATGTGAAGTGAGTAAGTTCTTAAACTGAATTTAGTAAGTAAAATATGTGTTAAGTGAAAATTAGAATTATAATATGTCTCATGCATTAAGAGCTAATATATCATTAGTGAAATCTCTAAAATAAGACATAACATAATAAATATGTTTATGGTAAATTAATAGATTAATAAAATTTATATTAAATAATTTTTTAAGTAAAGAATTAATACAAGTACTTACTAAGCTTCTGTGAAGTTTAACACATTTGGTGTTTAAATCCATTGTAACAACCTGATTTTAGCCGATGTCAAAAAATGTGGTTTTGAAGTCGAATTTCATAAATCACGTTGAAATTATGAATAGAAGGATTTACATATTTAGTAAAAGATTATATTATTGGATTGTCGAGTAATTAAATCGAAAAAGTCATTAATTATAGTACAAGGACTAAATTGTAAAAGTGCAATCGCTATTGAGTTTTAATTTAGAAAATGAAAGTGGGCTTAGTTAGAAAATACACAAGGGACCTAATGGTTATTTACCTATTATTATCACTTGGTTAGTTGGATGAGAAGATCTCATCCATCCATTTCCACCTAGATGATAATTGTTAAATCAAGGTGATCCATTTTAATCTAATTATGCTTTAATTATATCACTATTCCTAGTATATATCTTAAGTAAGTGGGAGAGAGAAAATATCCATCGTCTTATTCATGTTATTTCCATTCATAGCTTAAGAAAGAAAAAAATTGAGAGTTTTCTAAGCCATTGCCGATCCAAAATTCTCAAGCTTAAGTTAGTGGTTTTTGTATCAGTCCGTTTTTTAGTGGTGTCAAAAATAGTGGTTTTGGGGTCACAAATCCAATGAGTAAGTTTTTAAATATTATTATTTAATATTTACGAGTCAAATATGGTTTTAAAAAGGTTTTTGATATGATAATTTATGTTATATGTATAATTAACTAGGTTAAGTGGTATGACCCTAAAGTCAAGTGATTTTAGAAAATGAGGTATTGGGACCTCATTTCTATAAACTGAGCCGTAAATATTTTAATAAATATTTATGGAGTGTTATTAAGGTTGTATTAAAGTTTCATTAAAAATTGTAATGTTTAGATAGTTAATTAATTGAAAAGGACTAAATTGTAAAAGCTATAAAAGTTAAATTTTATTAACTAAATGAGTCAAATAGATTTATGGAAGGATTTAAATTACAATTATGCCATGTTCTATTATGTTGGATGGTAAGCGAGTGATTTTAGTGATTTAAATTAAAAGTTTATAATTAAATTAATATAAATAATAATTAAACATAAAATAAGTAAAGAAAAAATACCATCTTTTTCATTTCTTCTCTACCACCGAATGTCACCGTGGAAATGGAAATTGAAAAGCTTCAAGCTTCGGTTTTATTTTGGATGATTTCATCCATTTTTTTATAATTTTTATGTTTTTGAGATCGTTGCCACTAAGTCCAACTAGCTCGTACATTCGTTTTTGAAACTGTTAAAGATTTTGAATGTTTCCATTGATAAATATATGTGACTTTAGATGTTAAATGATGAATTTTAAATATTATTTGTTATTTATAAGTATTTTGTTAAATGATTTTTGATAAATTTAACGATTAGGGACTAAATTGTTGAAATATCAATAGTTCAAGGACTTGATGTGAAATTTTTGAAAAATGGGCTGAAATGGAAGCTATGAATACTCGGATGGCATAATAAAAATGGTTAATTTGCATGTTTTAAGCTTAGGGACTAAATTGAAGAAATGTAAAATGTTGGGGAAATTTTGTAAAAAAGTAAAAATGAATAAATTGTATAAAATGAATTAGTTTTACTATCTAAATTAAGGAATTTAATAAAATTATTAATTTAGATCAAGAACGAGTGGAAAATCGAGGAAAAGGGAAAATTACCAAATAGCCCCTATAATTAGTCAATTCCGCAATTTAGCCAGTAAGTTCATATGAACTATAATCACTTAAATGTTGATTAAATTGAATGTTTATTGTGTTGTTCTAGTGTAAATGAATCAATATATATATATGTTATTCTGCAATTTATCATGTAAAGAAATTATGGAAATCCAACGATATTTCGACGATTATCGAACCTTGTTTGAACCTTAAGAACATATAGGATACAAATGACATGTTATTAGGGTTTTCATGTTTCGAGTGTTGAACCTGAATGTTCTACCAATGGCTAAGGCCCGACATTTGTTATGGATACTCATTAGCTTGTGTGAACGGCATCGTGTAGCTTACATTCCGACCGTCAGCTTGTGTGAATAGACCCAGGTTACCATGTTTTGGGTGTTAGTCCTGTCCTATCGATGACTGAGTTCTGACATTTGTTGCAGATACTCGTCAACTTGTGTGAGTGGCATAGGGGTGAGCATTCGATCGAATCGAATCGAATTGAATCGAAAATTTTCAAGTTAATCGAGTTTTCGAATCTCATTTTATCATCCTAACTTTATTTGAAGTTTTCTTGAATCTAGTCGAGTGAGATGGAATTTGAATCGAATCGAATCGAATCGAATATATTTGTTCGAGTTAAATTTTAAAAAATAATTTTGGGTCCTTGTAACCATTGTCACCCATCGTAATAAATTTTATCCACCTTAATCAAATTTTTATTAACTTTCATCACTTCATAATTTATTTATTAATTTTTATATATTGGTTAGCTTCTTTGCTTGCTTAGTTGTTTCAATTATCTTGATTCTTGTCACTGTGTATTTTAGAATTAAAAATGTATTAAATGTAAAATGTGATTTTTAATAAAAGTTATTTTAAAAATAAAATGTGAAATTGATGCCAATATAAAATTTTAACACGAATATTTTATGGCATAATTAATAATTCAATTTTAATATAAATATTCAATATGACTAAACAATTCAATAATATAAATAATATAAAATGTGAAATTTAATTTAATAATATAAATAGTATATATAAATAAAATTATTATTATTTATGTGTAGTGATTTTTTGGATAATTTTGATTTTTATTTGAGAGTAAAGGGTGAGAAGTAAAAGTTTAGGGAAAAATAAAAAGTTTTGGGGAATAAAAGTTTGAGGAAAGTAAATAGGGGAGTAAAATTTTGGAGGAAAATATTAAAAAATTTTGGAGGGAGGGTTTGGGATAGATGGGAGGTGGGATGGGAAGGAATAAAAGTTTTAGGGAAAAGTTGGAGGAGTAAAATTTGGGGAAAATAAAAGGTTTTGAGGGTTTTGGGGAGTAAAATTTTGAGAAAAAATAAATGGGAGAGTAAAATTTTGGTGGGAAATGATTTTGGGTAGATTGGGGGGTTGGGAGGGGAGGGGTGTAAAAGTTTTGGGGGGAAAGTGGGAAGGAGTAAAAGTTTTGAGGGAAAAGTAAAAAGGTTTGGGAGTTTGGGGTAGAAATGTAAAATATTATAGTTTGATATTCGAATTATTCAAATTATTCGAGTTATTCGAATTTGAAAACTCAACTCGATTCGAACTCGAAATTTGAAAAAAATTCAAGTTGATTCGAATAACTCGATTAACTCGAATAACTCGATTCGTTTAACTCGAAATTCAAATTTTTTTCTATTTTTTTGAGTCGAATCGAGTTTTGCTCACCCCTACTCGTCAACTTGTGTGAGTGGCATTGTGTAGCTACATTCTGACTGTCAGCTTGTGTGAGCAGACTCATTTATGGCTCGAGTGAGCAATGATGAAAATGAATATTTTGACCATATGTTTAGCACACTTTGTATGAGCTTTCCCGTGTATCCAATATTATTTCTAAGTGGTTGAACTGGCATGAAAAGGGAAGGAACGGATGTTAAATGAAAATAAATCTTTGTTCATAAAATTGATTTTTTCAAGAGAGATTATTCATGTTTAATGACTTATCTTATGTTAATTCAAGTGAATTGTGTATTGATGCACTAACATGTGTTGTCGATGATGCTTAGGCTTGTGCCAAGCTATTGGTTGGATTGTATAATGTTTAATTTTAAAGTTATGCATTGAAATGGCAATTGTCCAAATGAAAATATGCTTATGTTCACGAAAGGGTGGTAAGAATCAAAGTATGTATTTTCTAATGAAATGGTTTATCATGTGGTTGATGTTTATGCTTATCTCTTGTATTATGAAAATGAAACAAGAAGTTCAAATTTGAGATGTAATGTGATGAAAAAGGGATTGATGAGTTGAAAGATGTACTTATATATGATAAATTTAGTATGCTATGGATGAATTTACCTAGTTCATGAAAAATATAATAATTAGTGAGTTCATGTTGTTATTTAAGTTTATGTTAAGTAAATGAAATGGAAAGTAAGTAAATGGAATGGTAAGAAAGTAAATGAAGTGGTACAGTTTATGAAAAGGTTAATGATTGTGTAATATGTCTTATAAATCCTATGATGTTAGGAATGAAAATATATGTGATATTGATGGACTTGCTAATTTTTGAGTTGATGATTATGGTTTGATAAATCTTGTAGCATTAGTATAGGTTTATATTCACCTATAAAGTTTGTTATTGAATTGAAATGTTATGTTTAAGTTTATACGAGCTTACTAAGAATTCATTGCTTATGTAGTCATCTTTCTCTTACTTTACAGATTATCGGAAGCTTGATTGGTTTGGAAGCTTGTCGGAGACCTATCACACTATCCAATGAATATTGGTAGATTTTGATGTTTTGATCAAGGTTATAATGGCATGTATAGGTGGGCTTGTGGTTTATGTTAGTTGATGAGTCTGGCATGTATATGTCATTTTGGTTGATGTAACCTTGGTACTTTTGATGCCTTGTTCATGTGTGTTATTTTGACAATTTGTTAATGCATGTTTGAATGGCCAAGATGGTATGTGATGAATTGACTTCAACATGGTCAAGTTATGGTATGCTTTGGAAAGCTTTTGAATTGGATGTGCACATGATTGAAATATGGTATATATATATGTTGGTTGTTGGGTACCATTTGGAAATGGTTGGTTTATGTCACTTATATGATTTTGATGCATGTGAGTAATGGTCCAAATGGTAAGTTTATATTAACATGGTTTAGGTCAAGCAATGTATGTTTTGAAATGGTAGCAATGTGATTAAATATGTATTTTCTTAGACATGTTTGATGGTTGTGTTTGAGGCGCCTATATCGCATATTGGTTAGATGAATAAATAGCCTCTTGAATTGGTCTTATTTTGCATGTTTTGGATATGATTTAGGGCCTTGGTTATATGTGCAAATGTGTTGTAGGTTCATGCTTGAATTGGGTGAAAGAAATGACTTGATTTTGGCCTATTTCTAGTCTACACGGTCACAGACATGGGCATTTGTCTTAGCTGTGTGTGACACACGGCCATGCGACAGGCTGTATGTCCCCTGTAGGTTTTAAATAGATACAAGTCAGGCAATTACACGGCCTAGCACAAGGCCTGAGACACGGGTGTGTGAGGCCATTTCGAGAGTTACACGGCCTGGCACACGGGCGTGTGGCTTGGCCGTGTGACCCAATTCAGAGAGTTACATGGGCATGGACACGGGCTGGGACACGGTCATGTGTCCCTATTTCGAATGTTAGACAGCCTAAGACATGGGCTTGTGTCTCAGCTGTGTGAGGCACACGGCCGTGTGACCCCTTGTAGTGTGAATTTTTCCAACTTTTTCCTTAAGGTTTCATATGTTCTCGATTTAGTCTAGAATCATTTCTAAAGTTTTTCTAAGGCCTCGAGGGCTTGAATAAGGGACTATATGCATGTGTTTGAATGAATTATGCTATGATTTATCTAATGTTTGGAAATGATTGTTTTAATTTACGTTTTTACGGTAATGCTTCGTAACCCTATTTCGGTAACGGTTACGGGTTAAGGGTGTTACAATTTTGAAGTCGAATTTCATAAATCAAGTTAAAATTATGAATAGAAGGATTTATGTATTTAGTAAAAGATTATATTATTGGATTGTCGAGTCATTAAATCGAAAAAGTCATTAATTATAGTACAAGGACTAAATTGTAAAAGTGCAATCGCTATTGAGTTTTAATTTAGAAAATGAAAGTGGGCTTATTTAGAAAATACACAAGGAAACTAATGGTTTTTTAACCATTATTAGCACTTGGTTAGTTGGATGAGAAGATCTCATCCATCCATTTCCACCTAGATGATAATTGTTAAATCAAGGTGATCCATGTTAAGCTAATTATGCGTAATTATATTACCAATCCTGGTATATATCTTAAGTTAGTGGGAGAGAGAAAAGATTCATCGTCTTATTCATGTTATTGCCATTCATAGCTTAAGAAAGAAAGAAAAAATTGAGAGTTTTCTAAGCCATTGTAGATCCAAAATTCTCAAGCTTAAGTTAGTGGTTTTGAAGTCGGATTTCATAAATTAAGTTGAAATTATGAATAGAAGGATTTACGTATTTAGTAAAAGATTATATTATTGGATTGTCGAGTAATTAAATCGAAAATGTCATTAATTATAGTACAATTACTAAATTGTAAAAGTGTAATTGATATTGAGTTTTAATTTAGAAAATGCAAGTGGGCTTAGTTATCAAATAAACAAGGGACCTAATGGTTATTTAACCATTATTATCACTTGGTTAGTTGGATGAGAAGATCTCATCCATCCATTTCCACCTAGATGATAATTGTTAAATCAAGGTGATCCATTTTAAGCTAATTATGCTTTAATTATATCACCAATCCTAGTATATATCTTAAGTTAGTGGGAGAGTGAAAAGATTCATCGTCTTCTTCATGCAATTGAGAGTTTTCTAAGCCATTGTTAATCCAAAATTCTCAAGCTAAGGGCATTGTCGAGACTTCGTAGGATAGGGGAAAGACGAAGACCATAGATGAGTAACTCTATCTTGGTTTTTTCTTTCATCTGCAAGTATACAGGTTGAGTTGTAATATAGTTTTACAAAGAAGTAAGCGAGTACTCTGAGGATCGTACCCATGGGAGGCGAGTGCTAGATCTATTCTGACCTAAACACTAAAAGATCTAATTAGTATTTTTAAATAAATTTAATACAAGAGCAAAATAAGGGTTTTTTTTATGGATTTTATAAAAAATACTAAAATAACATTAAATAAATAAAACTTAAGTGATAAAGTAGTAGAGTAAATCAAATATCAATTATGGGTAATTAGCTCACTTCCGTAATCCCCATCAACTGTAACTTCAAGTTTCTCAACCATCAACTAGTCGCCACCTTAGTAGGATCTTCCGATCTTCCACTAACACAACGAGTAAGCAAGAACTACTTATCTTCCGACCTTACAGTCCAAACTGGCTTGGGGTGAAGGTGTTCACAAATGGGAAATACCAATTTTTGGTTAATTCCCACCTTGATGACTTCCTGGGGTTGTCAGGCCTAAGGTTTGTTTCACATTCTGCCTTTCCAAAATAGTTGATTCATTGAGTGACCCTACAAAACAATTAATAGATCATACCTCCACTCGCTAATCTCCCACAAAGGGATTAGTTCCTCATGACTTTCATAAACAACATAGAATTGATAGAAGAATTAGTCATAATGATTGAATTGAAGAGTTTAAGAAAGCCTGATTGATATTGATAATAATTTTGAATCCATAGAAGTTGATCTCCTTCACAATTCAGATTTCTTGAAACAAAACAAAGACAGATAAACTAAACTCTAGAAAACCAAAGAAAGCAAGAGAACAAAACTAAATCTAAAGAAAGAATCTAAGCTAATGGAATGGTGTTCATAACATGTGCCAAAAAAGCCTATTTATAGCCTCAAGTGGCCGTCGTCCTTAACCCTAGGTTAGCTGACATTCCTGAGCTTAAGTTTGATTGTATGGACTAAAATGCCCTTACTTCGTGGTTATTTTTTGTCTGAGAGTTGATGTCACGACACACCAGGACCTGTGTCGCGATAAAGAAGTCAATATGCTCCTCCTTGGGATGTCTTTAGGGGTATGTTGCGACACCCTCATTCTAATGGTCTCTAACTTTATCCATTTTGCTCTCTATGTTGCAACATCTCACCTCCCATGTTAAAATACCTTCTAATGGTCTCCTGCAGACTCACAAAGTACGTTAGCTCTCCCTTAGGTCTCATTCGGCCCTTGAGGTTAATAAAAGACTCAATTCACACATTTATTAAATATAAGTAAAAGTAAAGAATCTTAACTAGAATATAATAGATATGCTTGTATTCAGGCTCCTTAAATGCGAAAACTAGTTTCATATGCTGCACCAAATTACGACAGATCAAATTTCATGCCTTACAGAACGGATGAGTCAAATCCAATAATAACAAATTAGGTTTTCCATAATGTCACATGCAACGACATTACACATATACTGGAACATTCAGACTAAACATGCTCATTTATAAGGTTTTCAAACCAGAAACCTGCTAACTATATTATCAGATTAACAGATCACATACATATATAGTTCATGCAGAAAATATGCACACACAACAGAAAGAACAGATGACATTGACCGGACAATAAAAAATATCATTCATCAGAGTCTATGAAATCGCTAACCTCGAATACATAATCCAAAACTTGGCCCTAACTAAACCTACTAAAAATAGGTCCACACGCTTGTGTGGCCTACACACCCTACCTAGCACATCCCATGTGGTCCACACACCTTATCTAGCATAGCCCTTGTGGCCCACAAAACCTGGCACACGCTCGTGTGGCTCACATGGTCTGGCACAGGGCATGACACACGACCATGTGGATTAGACGGCCTGACACATAGCCGTGTGGCGTCGACAGTTTCAATTTTTCCCTATTTTACAAAGTTTCGAGTTAGAGCCACACACCTAATTAATCCTAAGATGTTAACACTACAACAACTCTAAAATCTGTAGTCAACATTTGCAACAGAATCAATTAATACAAAATATACTCGAAATTGAACTATGTATTCGACCCCTAAACAATCAGGGAATTAAACCAAATTCAACTGAGTAATTAGCCACTTACCCAAAGAAGAGTGGTTTACAGACTCTTAATCAACTGAAGATTTATTTTCCATACACATCTCACATAAACAGAAACACAAGGTGATCAAACTTCACAAACTTACACTGATCAACCAACGCAACAACTACCGCCTTTAAACATGAAATTAAAACGAATCAGCCACCCTTAAGAAATGTGGAAAGTACTTAAAAAAGGATGAAAACGTAGTGTTAAATCTCTTTTGATCGCAAACAGCCAACACTAAATCACAAAAATAGTCGCACAGAATCACATGGACGACAACAAGACGAAGAAAAGAACATCAAGGAGAAGAATTAGAAAGGTGTTAATTGCAATATGGGAGAATCAACGGAAGGAATGAAAAGAATAGAAGTCCAAGAAGGGAAACAAGTAAAATTTTGCAAAAGAGAAAACTATTATCACAAAAATGAACAAAAAGAAAAAGAAAGAACTTGAGCGTGGGAATTGAGGAAATAGGGGACAAAAAATTAGGGAGAAATTTTTGGAGAAAAACCCCTTTTTTAAATAAAAATAAAACCACCACTAATTCTTATCCTAATATTATCTAAATCAAGTTGTTGGAATTTGATTTTGACCCAAATTCTGAGCATGGCCGGCACATCAAAGAGAAGCAAAATTAAGTTTCCTTTTGCACATAACAAGATTTGAACTTGGAACCTAAGGGTAAGCTAAAAGCCTTACCATTAAACGAGCAGGCTCATTCTTGCTAACAACTCACCGAAAACAAAAGATAATTTAGATGGGGAAAGCTAGATATAGGGACAAAAATACTTAAAATTTAAGGGAAAGGAATCAAACTCAGAACCTCAAGCACACAATCTAGAACACTTAACCACTAAACGAGATCAATTAAATTAACACGATTCCTACAACATTTATTCAAAAATAGGACATGACCACTCTTGGCTCACTAACCCAATTTCAACCAACCCGGTTTTAGGATATGACATCTCTCTATATCTTGATACTCCTTAGATGGAGTGAGAAGGTTCCCTAATGAGCTTCTCTTAGCAAATCTTTCCTCAAACCATTTCCAGTTGGTACAAACTTTCTTTCCATGAATCTCAATTCACCATCCTTACCCAAATTGAAATTTGTTGCTTTGTCAGACATCATACTGTGCATCTTTCATCTACTTATCCAGAATTTAAGAAAGAAATATTGGTTTAATAGTTAATTCTACCAATATTGATCTGTCATTAACCATACCCACCCTTGCTCGTAGTGATGTTAATGCTGCCACTATTTTAGTACTTAAAGCATCAACCACAACATTTTCTTTACCAGGATGGTATTCAATATACAAATCATAGTCCTTAAACAATTCCATCCAATGCCTTTGACGTAGATTCAAATCTTTGTGAGTCATCAAGTACTTCAAAATTTTATGATCAGAGAACACGACACTTTTCACCATACAAATAATGCCTTCATATCTTCAATGCCAATACCACAAATGTCAATTCCAAATCATGAGTTGGATAATTCTTCTCAAGAGATTTAGTTGATGTAATGCATAACCTATAACCTTATTCCTCTCCATATGCACACATCCAAGCCCATTCAAAGATACACTCGTATAAATTGTATACTCTACACTAGACTCTAGTTGTGCTAAAACTAGAGCTTTAGTTAGAATTGCTTTCAACTTTTTGAAACTTTGCTGACACTCATTTGTCCATTTAAAATTTTATTTCTTTTTCAACAGTCGAGTAAGAAGTGTTGCAATCATTGAAAAACCCTTCATAAACCTTCTGTAATAGTCTACTAGCCCTAGAAAACTACTAACTCCAAATACATTTTTGGGCAGGTTCTATTCAAGTACTACTTTTACCTTATCAGGATCTACCTTAATACCTCAAGCAGAGATCACATGGCCTAGAAAATGTACTTCTCTCAGCCAAAATTCACATTTTCTAAATTTAACATGTAACTGGTTATCGCACAAGGTTCTCAACACAATTCTCAAATGTTCCTCATGATCAGTTCCGTTCTTAGAGTATACCAAAATATCATCAATAATGACCACCACAAACTGATCTAAATATGGTTGAAACACTATGTTCATTAAATCCATGAACACTATAGGCATATTAGTCAAACAAAAGGGCGTTACTAGAAATTCATAGTGACCATACATCGATTGAAAGGAAATCTTAGGCACATCAACACATTTAATTTTCACTTAGTAATAACTAGACCTCAAATCAATTTTAGAGAAAATTGTAACCCCACATTGCTGATCAAACAAATCCTCAATTCTAGACAAAGGATACTTATTCTTTATCGTTACCTTGTTCAACTAACAATAATCTATACACTGGCACATTGTTCCATCTTTCTTCTTTACAAATAGAATTGACGCACCCCATGGTGACATACTTGGTCTTATAAACCCTTTATCTAACAGATCTTTAAACTGTGCTTTTAGCTCTTTTAATTCTAATGGTCCCATTCTGTAGGGAGTATAATAGATAGGTGTTGTTCCAAGTTCCATTTTAATTGAAAACTCTACCTCTCTCTCAGGTGGCATTCTTGGAAACTCTCCTAGAAACACATTTGAAAATTCTTTGACCACAGGAACTTGAATAAATTTCTTTCTTGACTCAAATGAATCCATAATGTATTCCAAATAAGCGTATGTGCTCTTAACAATCAACTTTCTAGCGGATATAGCAGAAATTATTTTGTTCGCCAAACCAGTCTATATGTTAGGCATCAATACTTCATTACTCTCAACAGTTATTAGATGTACACCTCTAGCATGATAGTCTACCATAGCATTATGTTAGCCAGCCTAACCCCAATATAGCATCAAATTCAAGAAAACATAGTAACAACAAGTCTGCCAAAAATGTGTGCTTACAAAACACTAATGGACAATTATTTATCATTCTATTCACCATAGTACACTGACTGAGTGGATTAGTTACAACACATTCGTTTTTGAATATACCACTTCAAGACTTGGACCTTCTACGACCTTAGTACAAATATATGAGTGAGTGGACCCTAGATCTACTAAAGCATAAATATTGTTTCCAAGAAAAGAGAATTTACCCGTTATAACCTCTAGCAAATCAACATCCTCCTTTGTTTTTATTCTATATTTACTCAAGCTGACACTCTAGAACTTAAGTAACTAAAATTTTTCCTTAGGGCTCCTTGAACTAAACCATATTTTGTTGCAGTTCCAAATCTGGTTTCTTCCTAAAACTTCTGGGGTTTTCAAACAAAATGCTCTATGGTTGCTTCTGTCTTTGAAGGAAAATCTTTGCTTATATGATCCTTGGATCCACATCCAAAACATGCCCCTGAACACCTCTAACATTCACCCCCATAGTTCCTACCATAGTGTTCACATTAGAACTTGCCATTGAAATAGTTGGTCTATTAAATCCTTTACGCCTAAAACTTGCAGACTGTGAATCTCTCCTTGAAGTTGAAATTTTTTATCACTAGGTTTCTTAAAACTTGTTGGAGGTGGAAGACTAGTCATTCCCCTCTTCATCTTTTCTCTTTAAAAATTTCTGCTTCTGTCTTTAACAATGGTTTCCATCTTATGAGATTTAGCTGTCATGGCTGTTAAACTCTTACATTCTAAAGTTGCTACCAAGGCATGAATTTCATATCTCAGCCCCTATTCAAACTTATCACACATTTCTTTCCCTGTTTGAAACATGTTTTTAGCATAATGGCTAAGTCTAACAAATTCTCGCTCATACTTCATCAATGACATTCTTCCTTATTTCAAATACAAAAATTCTTTCTTCATTTTCTCAACATACATTTGATTCACATATCTTTCTCTAAACTTTTCCTAAAAGAAGTCTCAGTCAATTATCTATTCAGAGGTCACACTAATCAGCATTTCCCACCATTGATAAGCTCTCCTTCTAACAAATATATGACACACAAGAGGCTGTCTTCTGGTGTACACTTCAATTCTTTTATCTCTCTGTATACACGAGACAATCACTATTTAGCCACAATGATATCATCACTTTTATCTCCAAGAAATACTTTAGCACCTTTTTTTCATTTCTTTCAAAAGATCAACTCTAGATGAAGTTACAATAGGCACTAGTGGAGCAGGTTGTGCTGGGCGAACCACTTCAAGCTATGGTTGCTGAGGTTATTATGACTGGGGCACTTGAGCATTCCCCATAAACTGATCAAACATCTACGCCATTATTGTGAAGAAAACATTTTTGAAGGCATTTCCAGTAGTGCCCATACTATTTGTGAAATCTACTCTTCTACAATAAGAGGCATATGACTTTCTATTTCCTCTCCGTTGGCTTACCTTCATCCGTCTGACGTCTTTCTTGTATTACTACATAAAAATTTAAACTAGTTAAAATAATAAGGATTAAGCCAAAGGTGTATCATGTATGATGGGGTGTGACATAGTCTTTAACTTTTTGAGAATTAACTTAAACATGGGCTCTGATACCAAAACTTGTAACATGCCAAACTTGACCCTATATTAGGATCCAAGAATGGTGTATTACTACTTATAAACAAACTAACTTAAAATTATTTCAGCAGAAGCTTTGAATAATTCTTACAATTTATAGATGTAAAACATATTTTTACTACTATTTTTCTAAGTGAAAGAAATACCATCACTTTAAAATTAATATACAAGTCAAATGGTATATAAACTCAAATATGGTGGCTTTATAAAATTCTCATTTAACAGTGTCTTAATAAAAAGAATTTATTTATATACATCATTTTCAGAATACACTTAAGTGCTACCCCCATTAGACATACATGATACAGACACAAAATAGTTAGCTCACAATCCTAACAGCTCTCTGATATAGTCTTGAATAAAGTCTTCCTTCTATCAATAATTCTTGAGAATGAAAAATGAATAACAAAGAAACTTTATTTGAACTTACTGAGTTCCAAAGAAAAATCATACAATACAATACTTAGAACATTAACTAAAACGTTTTAAAGATCACTCACGTATTACACAGACTACACCCACTAGCGTATACAAAACACAGACAGACTTAGTTACACTAACTCATCTTACTTTGGCATATATTGTAGACAACTTAACATAACTCATACAAATCCATCTCTTCATGCCAGCCACGTACCTAAAATACAGAATAAAAAAATATCTTTTAGACTTGTTCACATTCATTCTACCCTAAACTATTTATGTAGTTTCATTTAGAACAATATGTTTTATCGTGATCTGCCCATCCGATTCATCGTATATCTACCCTACCAGAGGCAACAGAAACATATCTCTACTTCTCCTTCATCACATATCATATTGTATCATTTCATACATATCAGAAGCAGGTGGTAGTGGCTTAAGCATGAAAAATGACGCTTACTTCATATCTTAGACAAACTGCACTAAAACTGATGACTTCAGACAATCATTACTTATACAAATATTTTTCATCCATTACTCACTCACACACCTTTCATCATTTATAGAAGAAGAATACTTACACTACACGAAATATAAAATAAAGAAACTACAACACATGAAAGTAAGAAAGAACTCACCAAAAAATCTAACACAAATCTATAAAGCAGGTCCCTTACCCTTATCACTTGGACCCTCGTTATCTTCTTGCGAAATAATTTGGTGCAAACCTATAAGTTAGCTAGATACTGCGAACCTTACTTCTAAGAGATTTTCTGAACTTAAGTTTTCAAAGAGTTGTAGAGAAAAAAAATGAGATAGAAGAAGAAAATGTAAAGTTCATAGAAACCACTACTAACCTTATATAGTTAAGCTCACAGACAATGATTAGTGGAAAATCAGATAATTCCACTAACTCTCTTGATTCCTATGATTAAGTGCTCTTAATTTAATTTAGGTCTTATCATCTACAGTAGTTCAGTTCCATTCTAACTAAATCTCAATTTAACTAACCAAATTACCACTATACTTAGTCAAAACAAGCACGTTACTTACTCACATCTATCTTTATTTGACCAAAAACATATCAAATAGTAACCCAATACAGGGACTTCGTCAGGCGGGTTGTTACATGTATATATAACCTTGGTCAGGCTTTCATTATGACGATAATGGTTTAGCCCGGACGAGTAACCTGACACCTCTATATGTGATTAGCTTGGAAAAGCCTCTAATGTGAAATGTACATGTATTTTGAGTTCTTTTATGATGTTCATCGGGTAATATAAAAAATGTGTAATGTGAAATTGACAAGTTAAGAAATAAGGGGAAATGAGATAATTGCCTACTATAATGGAGTCTACACCAGTGAAAGGTATGGAAATGAATTTTGTTTGAAGTGTTATTGAATCATGTTGCATACTCGATATATTCTATGGGATGAAGTATACGCATTTGCCTTATTGACGAATTGTGTTGGCTGATAGGTAAATTGTGTTTATGAGTTAAATTATCCTATAATTATTGTGTGAGGTAAGTTAACTATCGAATTTGTATTAGCTTGCTAAGTATTCTTAATACTTATGACTAGATTACTTTAATATTGTAGATTTTCAATGTTCAGAGCTCGTTAGTCGGATCAGCAAGAATTTCACACTATCCACCCAAAGTTGTGGTAGATTCCTAATTTATTTAAGTCAATCTAAGTGGCCTATATATAGTCATTTGGTTATTTGTAAACAAACTTGTTCAACTTTGAAGGTGATTACTTTGAATTTTCATGATGTATGATAATAAAAATGAAATTCAGTTTCGTTATGTTTCGTGTTTTAAGTTCCGTGAGACCTATCATAGTATGGAGTATCCGCGGAACAGTCCATCATTTTTGGCTATCCGTAGGAGATATCCTAAATTAGATGTCCATCTTACTTTTTGCAATAGTTGTGTCTGCGAAATAATCTGCAGTTTATCCATCTAAATTTAAATGCATAGTTGATCGATCCACCACCTATTAGTACAAGGCATGGTCCATCATGTATGCTAAAGTATGCAAATGTTATGTGAGCTTCATGTGGTAACCTCTTGTAGATTAGGTCAAATGATCGAACCGGACAAGGGATGTTATATTTAATGCTATCAGAGCTAAATTTTAGTCGATTCTAGGACTGAAACATAGCGCGTATGACTCTAGAAATACATGCCACTTGTATCCAATGATAGTGTGATGGCTTCTGATCCGATCTGATTTTGGTTTTTAATATAGATAAAAGATGTCTTCTGAGTTTAATCATGCTGCACCTGATGAGGTAGATAGTAATGTACCAACTCCTGAGCAATGAGCTACTCTAGGTGTGCCCTCGACTCAAGGGCATGGAAGTGAGGCAAGTGGTTCCTTCTTCTAAATGTTGAATGAGTGGTATGCAAAGTTCTTGCGAACTCATCCAATGGTTGCGCAACCTCCACCCCTTAATGTGCCTCCCCCAACAACCACGTATCCTCCAAGTTTAAACTCGATAAATGTTCATAGACCTTCGATCGATAAAATTCAAAAATGTGAAGCTAAGAAATTTCAGGGGAAATGAGATGATGACCCAGCTAAAGATGAATATTGGCTAGAAAATACATAATGGGTTCTTGATGAGTTAATGTGTCCACCAAATGATTGTTTGAGTTGTACTATCTCGTTATTGAAATATAAGGCATATCAGTGGTGGACTACGCTAACCGTAGTGGTTCGAAAGGAGAGAGTAGACTGGGAATTCTTCCAGATTAAATTTAGGAAAAAAATATATCAGTTCGTGATATCTAGAAAAGAAGAATAGTTCCCACTGAAGCTAAAATTTGTTCGACTCAGTAAAAATGCTAGAAAAATAGTTCCCACTGAAGCTGAAATGTGCACTTGCTTTGATGGGGTTTGAAAGAAGAAATTCAAATGTTGGTTAGAGCTCTTGAAGTTACTTTAGTGGTTAGAGCATAGAAAATAGAGGATATATGTAGCACCAAAAGCGAGTTGAAATGAAACAATGGGATTCAAGCAAGACAAGTACGTATAGATCCTTCCCCCTCCACCAAAAAGGTTCATAGATGTTTCAAATAGGTTCACGCCTCCTTCGAGATATTCAAGGAGAGATCATTCTCGACATGAAAGTCCAAGACCCTAGGCCACATTAGTCGAGAGTGTTGTAACACCCATCACTCGACTCGATCATCTGGTTTGAGTTACGAGATGTTGCAATCATTGTGGGAGGAAATACAAACATTTAACATTAAAATTAAACATAAATCATACAATCATAGTAAATTCAATTCATAATCACCAAATACAACCTTTCTTGTGTCTAATTTGCAACAAGGAATAATTTGTAACATTTTCAAAATTTCAGATAAATTATATCATAAATAAATCCTTTAAATAATCAATCATGTCATAAACACTCAAATATTATGTTATACAATTAAATTCAAGTCTTCATCGAGCTTATGGAAGCTTTTTTGTTGACCCAAGCGTGAAATATGACTAAATTGTAAAGTTTTAAAAATCTAGAGTCGATGTCACATACTGTCCATCTGACGTTGCTATGAGGAAATGTGTTTTTCGGGACAAGGACTCTATTTTTGGTGAAAATCAAGACATTTGGTACCTATTTCAAGCCAACTATACCATTAACCAATTTGGTGCATAATTGAACATCCAAACCTGCACAAAATTGACCAAATTTCATCCCAAAACAATGCAATTAACCATTTCCACATCATTCAAACCAATACGTCACAGGTTGGCATCAAATCAAACCAAAACAACTTACTTCTATTCAACTTACTTTACATGCTTTTAAACCATCCCAACTAACACTTAACCATGCCATTTCAAATTCATCTTAGTAATATAATGGTCATATATCTAGTTTTTCACCTTACCATAACATATACATACTTATACACAACATTAATTTTCATATTCAAAATGGTCATTTATAATCACATACATATAAGGCTTATTATATGGCACAAACATACATTTATGCATATTAGACATTAACATCCTAAATAAACTTTAACCGAAGTTTAAACCAAAACCATCCATTAACAAAATGTCACATATATAACCACTTAGGTTCATGCCACAATACCGAGCTTAATTGAGCAAAATTCTATCGAGTTGATAAAGGGATAGTGTAACTCTGAGGTGATCCAATAGACACACTCCATAAGTCAACTATCTACAAGAGAAGGAAAATGTCGGTAAGCATTTCGAATGCTTAGTAAGTCCATATAAAATTTTGCTTAACTTACCTTGACCAATCAACAATTAAGACATAATGAGACTAACATGGAAGTCCTTTGGCATCCTGTTACTTTCACATGTACATCAATAAGTACATTTAGAGGTTAGTTCATTTACATTAACTGAATTTATAACATAATCAAATACATGTTTAACAACTCATTTCATAACATTTAATAGTAATTTCATAACTCATTTTCAAACACATACATGTATATTTATTTTATTCATGTGCCACTATTTCATCCATTTCTTTTTTCGTTTCACTTTCTATTTTTGCTCGGGGAACTAAAGTATATTGAACTCGAATATATGAGACTAATTTGCTCACACAGGTTGTATAACTCAGGTCTGCTCACACAAGCTGTAGGTCGAGATTCTTCATATAATTGTTATTCAATGCTGCTCACTCAAGTTATAGAGAATCCACAACATATGTTGGATCTCAGCCATCGATAACTAAATCCCTGACTAGTACCCGGTTTGTATCATTTGGGTTTGCTCTCACAATTGTACATCTAGTTTACTTATTCATAATTTGATTATGCTCACTCAAGCTGTCGGGAATTCGCAATACATGTTGGATCACAGTCATCGATAAAGAATAATTTAATGTTGCTCACTCAAGCTATCGAGAATCCACAACATATGTTGGATCCCAGCCATCGATAAAGAATAATTTCTATTCAAACAATCGATTTCTTTTTTAACCCTATTGGCTTGCCATTTCATATTTTAATCGTTTACTAAATTTCTTACATGACTTATTTTGTATTCATACCATTTAAATCTCTATAACTGTATACACTTTTCATATTTCAATACCAATCCTTATACCTTTTAGAAATTATAACATCTTCATGTACATATCATCCATTCAGATAACAATTTCACATTCATTCGATACTATGTATCTATTCAATTTCATATCTTTCGATTTATTCCTTTTGACGCCAAAAGCATTATATATATAAAAATTCAACTACTGAAGAAAAAATATAACACAACATATCACCAATTAATAAATTAAGTCTCATATGAACTTACGGTAAAAACAATGACAAACTAGATGTCAAAGACTAATCTACAATTTTCCTTTTCCTCGATTATCTTCCTATTGGTTCAAATCTCGATCTATAATAATTCATTGTAATTGATCAATTCTAAGCATATTTTAATAACCTATTTGATGCATATGAAAATTAAATTTCACTTTACAAAAGTTCCTAAAGTTTTTCATTTTATTCAATTTAGTCCCTAAAACCAAAATTGTTATAACTTTCAAATTTAAGATTCATTATACAATCAAAATTCAATTTCATCCTTCAAAACCCTCTATTATCAATAATTATAGAAATTTAATGTTAATTTTAAAATATTTTCACTTTAGTCCCTATCTTCAAAAACTAATAATTAAACTTTACAAACTAGTCCTTTTTAATTTTAAGCTAAAAATGAACAATTTATCACCAAAAGCTTCAAGATTCAATAATGGTAACATTTGAAAACTTTAATATTTTTACAAATTGGTACACATGCTAGCTAAAAGGATCGAATACTTAAGACCTTAAGAACCCTATTCTCTTTTTTATGTTCAGTTGGAGAAGAGGTGACATGAAGAATGGTTTACTTTTACATAATTTTTAAATTATATATTTAGTTTAATAATTAATTAATTAATTAATCTTAACTTAATTAACTAATAGTTAACTAATATTAACCTTGATTAATTAAATTGGTGGATAATAGTTGTCCACCATAACCGTTCATTACACTAAAAAGGGCCAATTTCCTCAATTGGTCCTTCAATTAATTAAAAATTCATAGCGATTAACTTTTACCACTTTTATGATTTAGTCCTTGAATCATAATTAATCACTAGTTCGGCAAAATTACCTATCCAAAATTAAATTCACCTATTCAATTACTCTATAAATATTTAAAAAATATATATTTACGAGCTCAGTTTACAGAAACGAGGTCCCGATATCTTATTTTCCAACACCACTGACTTTAGGGTCATTACACGTTACCTTAGTTAACTCTTCAATTAACAAAATTAAAGAGCCAAATTTTAGTTAAATTTCATACTAACCTCGTAACTATTGCATAATAATATTTATGGACTCGAACATAAAAAATGGGTTCCAAAACCATCTATTCTGACACCACTAAAAAATCGGGTTATTACAAGTGTGGGTCGTGTTCGCAACTCGAATAAGCCAGTATGTGATCATAAAGGTAAAAACCATTTTGGTGAATCTCAATTGAAGATTGGAGCCTGTTTTAATATGGATCGGCAGACCACTTTCTGAAAGATTATCTACATAAAATTGAAATTAGCTCTGAGTAGATCTTTAAAGCATCAACCACCTCTCAATGAGGTAGAAAATAGGCACATGGAAGTAACACGGGAATTAGTCGCAGTGCCACATGCGAGATGACTACGAAGTCTAAATGACGAGCACTGAACAGAGAAGAAGTTGTTTCCCCTTATGTGATTACTAGTTCATTCTAACTTTTTTATGTTATTGTTTATGCTTTAATTGATCCTAGATCAACACATTCATATATATATGCACAACATTAGTAACTGAGAAAAATATTCCAGTAAAATTGACTGAGTGTGATGTTAGAGTATCGAACCCTCTAAGATAGTGTGTCATAGTTAACAAGATATGTAGGAGTTGTCCTCTGAAAACACGGAGTTATGAATTTCCTGTGGATTTGACGTTATTACCATTTGATGAGTTAGATGTCATTCCTGGTATGGATTGGTTGACCATACAGGACACCATTGATTATTGTAGACAGAAGCGGATTGTGTTAAAATGTCTAAATGGTGAATTGGTTGATGTTGAAACTAAATGGGTGGATTGTGTTACCAATATTATAACAGCTTTGACGGGCCAAAATCTTGTCAGAAAAGGATATGAAGCATATAGTTTATGTGTTGCACAAGAGTGATAGGATCAACAATTGAGCAAGTCCCAATGATCGCCTCTAGGCGTACTAACATCCAGAGTGTGAATACTACTATAGAATGAAGAATTACAAGGCAGTATCTACAAGTATATGGGTCGAGTTCTAATATAGATTCTACAACGAAGTAGGTGAGTACGCTGAGGATCGTACCCAAGGGAAGCGAGTACTAAATCAATCTTAACCTAAACAATTAAATATCTAATTAATACTTTAAGTTAGTTATAGTATGAAAGTAAAATAAGAGATAATTTTAGGGTTTCTTAAACTATGGAAATAAAATAACATAAAAGAGTTAAATTGCAAAAGATGGAGAGAAATAAAGTGAATCAAACCTGAAGATGGGTGATTAGCTTGCTTCAGCAATCTAAATCAACTATTGTCTCAGGTTTTTCGTCAATCAACTAGTCATTACACTAGTAAGATCTTCCGATTTTCCACCAACATAATGAGTCAGCAAGAACTACTTATCTTCCGACCTCATAGTCCAGACTGGTTTGGGATCAAGGTTTTCACAAATGGGCAATACAAATTTTAGGTTAATTCCCACCTTGATAACTTCCTGGGGTTGTCAGGCCTACGGTTTATTTCACGTTCTTCTTTTCCCAAATAATTTATCCATTGAGTAACCCTATAAAATAGTTAAGAGATCATGCTTCCACTCTGTAATTCCCCATAGAAGTATTAGTTCCTCATGAATTTCATAAACAACATGGAATAAATGGAAGCATTAACCATTGGGAATTAGTTCCTCAGAAAAGCTTGATTGATATTGATAATAAGCACGAATTCACAGAAGTTGATCTCATTTACATTCAGATCTCTTGAAGAAAGCAAATAACTAAAACTAGGAAAAGATAAGAAGGAACGAAAACAAGACTAAATTTAATAGAAGAAAACTAGGTTAAAACTAAAATGTGTTTTACATGTGCTAAAGGGGCTTATTTATAGCCTTCAGGTGGTTGTCGTCCTTAACCCTAGGTTAGGTGACGTTCCCAACCTTAAATTTTGATTGTGCAAACCAAAATTCCCCTGCTTCGTATTTTATTCTCGTCATAGAGTCGATGTCACGACACACCTGGACCTGTGTCGAGACGTAGCAACTAACATGTTCTTTTGTAGCCATCTTCAGGGTTATGTAGTGACACCCTCGGCCTGTGTCACGACATTGAAGGCAGTTTCTCACTTTCTCTATTCTACTATCTATGTTGCACCATTGGATCCCCATGTTGCGACATAGCGTCCAGTATTGACCCAAAATTCCCTCTAATGGTCTCTTGCACACTCACAAAGTACGTTAGCTCTCCCTTAGGCCTCACTCGGCCCTTAAGGTTAATAAAAGACTTGATGTACACATTTTATTGAATATAAACAAAACTAAAGATACTAAATTAAAAACATAATGAAAATGCTTGTATTCAAGCACATTAATGTGAAAACTAGTTTAATCTACTGCAGTGAATTACGACAGACCAAACTCCTTCACACTTAAGTCATTACTTGTCCTCAAGAAACATAAACAAAATGAAAAATGACGACACTTGAGAAAGTATGGTTCAAGTATTGATTTCGAAACATATGACTTAGGCATTGCACGTTTACTAACAATTTCAACATGATGAGTAGTTGACTTACCACTTTTGATCACAAACTTCTCAGTTCAGTATGTTACAAAATATCCAAGTATTAAGGATTTCACCAATAGAAATCCATCAACAAATCATACAAGTACTTTGATTACCCAAGCATAATACAAATGGTAGTCTATGTGAATGTTCAATATGATGTCCATTCATGTATAAGGATATTTAAGTCACATAGGGCTTTTCAGCTTGTAACATTCTGAGGCTTAGGACAGGTATGGAATTCAAAAATAGTAAGCATCAAAAGGTTACAAACATGAAAATAGTTTGGCACACCATATTGATCCCTATTCTTCTCTCTTTAGTGACCCTTACCTACTCACCGCCTTATTTCTCCTTCTCTCACCTTCATTGTCTCTCATATATAGGAAATCATAGCATGACAGAGTACCTATGGCTAGCCTTACGATCTTTTGTGCACTAATGAACGGGTTTTTCTTTCTTTTGTGACTTTGTGACTTTTCTCTTTTTCAATACATCTCAGCCATGAATGATTTTTTGCTAGTTTAAGACTTTTTCTACTCGTACCAATTCTCTTCTTTTATTTGGATTTTTTTTCGCACATTAGGCTAAATTATATTTCCTATATCACACCAATCTTTCATATTTCACACTATTTTTACAAACTTCATCATTATGTATCTACTTAACCCTCAATACGTATGGCTAGACGTCTATAATCGTGAGGTAAAGGACCAAAGAAAAAGGGCATATACAAATTAACATTTTTAGGCTCGAGTTTTGTACTGCGGTTCATCAAGAAGTGTCAAAAGACTCAAAATTGGTACTAAAGGTGAAGTATAGATAGAACATCTTTTTTTCTCTAGATGTGTTCCAAACAATGCCTTAGGTCATCCCTAAATATCTCAACATGCATAAATTTAATCAACCAAACAAACACAAATTCAACCATTTATCATTCACACTAGCATGCTTGTTTCCTTGGTACAGATGATAGGTTAATACCTATTTACAATGTAACTTATAGAACTTTAGCAGTTTACTAATAAGAAATTTAAAATCTCCTATCATCATGCCAAATTTATTCATAAACACAAGCAACCTATGTACATACTGTAATGCTCGAGTTTGTGCAAGTGTACACAGTCGTTATCAGGTAATAAGTAAGTATCGAGTTATCGTCTCCACAAGGATTGTATTTGTGCTAAGTCACTTAACTTGTAAAATTATATTAACAATTTGAAAAAAGAAAAACACAATATAGTTGAGAAGTGGTGTCTAAATTAAATTAAATGCAGTGATCCCTAATGCAAGTTTTCCTAAGTATGCAGACTATATGAATGAAGTAGATTTTAGCAAAATTAAACACAACTTGCAACAATTATAACATAAATAAACTAGGACAATTACTTTAATTAAACTTAATTTATTATCATCATACTTAATAATATTCAGAAAAGCATTCCATGGCAACTCGATCTTTCATGAGTTTGAAAACCAAATTAGGTCCTTTCGGAATCCTTTACTTAGTAAATATGCATTTCATTGATCCTTATTTACAAAAGGTTTCTTAGCAATCATGTGAGGTAATAGGGACGTGTTAGGTTTGAAACACTTTAATCACACAAATCTAAAAACTATGCAAATAACAGAGCCTGGTTAGGGTTGTTATGCAACCTACAATTTAATCGGGTTAGGATCTAAATTGAGCATGCACATTTCAATTATGCGTCCATTAGCCATCATCTGGTTAGGATCGCTCAGCTAATTCAGGTGCATTTCAATCATGTATGAACAAAATACATACTTGATTTTAATTAAAAACATGATCGATTGAGGCACAAACATTATAAGCATGAATCAAATAAATATTATTTAATTAAAATAATCATCCTAGCTTAAATAAAATTAAGCTATCATTGTTGTAAACAAGAACAAAGAACTCATAGCAAACATCTTAAAATTAAATTAAAGAAGAGAAATTATTAAACCCAATTCAGAGTGGCTGTCACCCAAGACTTTGACTGACGAGGCTCCTTCGCTCCTTTGCTTTGCTCCTTTGCTGATGACTCTCTAAGATGGTCAACCAAGGGCTCTTTAAGAGGCTAATTTGCTGAAATCCTTTATGCAAGGATGATGATAGTCGTGAGAGCTAAGAGAGTTGAGAGAATTGAGAGAGGAAAGAATGATGAGAAGTGAGGGATGATAAGATGAGGGATGATTGAAGAATGAATGAGAGGGTATTATTTATAGGTGAGGAGAGGGGGATAGTTTACTAAAAATAGGGGTGTTCATCCTTTGAAGAATCTCCCATGGTTGGCCAGCCATAAATCAAGCAAATCAAGCTGATTTTTTCTTGATTTTTGGTCAGTTTGGATGCCACATAAATTCAGGACTGAGACTCGTTCAAGTGCAAATCTTCGGGTAAATCTCTAATTTCTACAACTCTTCGAGGACCTTGTATAATTAAACCAAAAGTTTCTTTATAATCAGCCATGTGCAGCCGAAAATTGGGTTGACTTGGTCCTAACTTGGACGGTTTTGCAATTAGAAGAAAATCCTTAGACCTGTCAAAAATAGCAGATAGTTTAGAGGACCAATAAATTAATTTAACAACTTCAATTAATCAATTTATTTAATTAATTAAACACAATTTTTTTAATGAAATATTTAAAATGAATTATTAAAATATAACATTATATTTTATTATTTAATTAATCATTCATGGCCCACTTCATAGCTTAAAATATAATATACTTAAATTAATATAAAATAAGTCATTTTATGTATGAAAACTATATAATAAAACATAAAAGCACATTTTAATAATTTTTATGTCCTAATTTCATATTTTCACATATTTCATTAATTTATTAAACAATTACTTGGTTTTAACAACAATTTTAAGTAAAAATGTGATGAATTATATAGGAAAAATCTTATATATTTTCCGTTTACATACTCCTAACCAATCACTTGTATTTATACAAGCTTAAGCACACAAAAGACAAGAAAAATCAAAAGAAAATGTAAAAATTTGAAGCAAATTTTTCTATGTTTGTAACACCCCTAACCCGTATCCGTCGCCTGAATAAGGTTACGGAGCATTACCGTATAAACATAACATAAAAACATACATCTCATACATCAATATAAGCATAATATAAATCATTCAATCACATGTCTATCATCCCTTATTCGAGCCTTCGAGGCCCTAAAAACACTTTAGAAACAATTCAGGACTAAATCGGAAACAATCAGAAATTTCATGAAAAAGTTAGAAAAATTTGAACCACAGGGGTCACACGGCCGTGTGGCCAGGTTGTATGCCTCACATGGTTGAGACACACGCCTGTGTCTCAGGCCATGTAACACTCAAAATAGGGACACACAATCGTGTCCAAGCCCGTGTCCGTGCCTGTGTAACTTTCGAAGTTGGGTTACATGGCTAAGCCACACGCCTATGTGCCAAGCCATGTAACTCTCAAAATGGCCTCACACGCCCATGTGTCAGGCCGCGTAACTACCTGACTTGTAAACCTTGAAACGTATAGGGGATACATGGTTGTGTGGCATGGCCGTGTGTGACACACGGCTAAGTCACACGCCCATGTCTCAGGGCGTATGAACATGAAATTGGCCAAAACCAAACCATTTCCATCACCAACCCAAACATGTACCTACAAGCATTTTGTGCACCACTTCAAGGCTTCAAAACCTTACCAAAACATGCATGAAATGACCAATCCAAAAGAACAAATCCATACAACCAATATACCCTACAAGGTACCACAAATGAATTCATTCATATTTTACCTAAACATGTAAACATACCACATTTCAATCATGCACATCATGTCCAATATCTTTCCAAAACATAACCTTTCTTGACTATTTTGCAACTATTCCATCATATAGCATATTAGCCATTAAAACATGCATCAAAACTTAGCCATATTAACACATTCCAACAGGGCATCATACCAAAAGTACATCAATCCAAAATAACATATACATGCCAAATTCATCAAATAACATTCAAACAAAATTCCACCTATACATGACATTATAACCTTGACCAACACATCAAAACTACTGATATAATCACTAGATAGTGTGATAGATCTCCGACAAGCTTCCAAACTGATCGAGCTTTCGATTATCTAAAAAACATAGGAAAGAAAACTGCGTAAGCCTATAATGCTTAGTAAGTTCGTATGAACTTTAAACATAACATTCCATTTCAATAATGAACTTTATAGGGTATACATAATCCTATACCAATGCCACAAGATTTATCAAACTATATAACCATCAACTCACAAATGAGTAAGTCCATCAACATCACATATATTTTTCATTCCTAACATAATAGGATTTATAAGACATATTGCACATTCATTAACCTTTTCATAAGACTATGAACATCTCCTTTTACTTACCATTCCATTTACTTAGCATAAGCTTAAATAACATTATCAATTCACCAATTAATGTGTTTATTCATGACATAGATAAATTCATCTATAGCATAAGTAAATTTCTCACATATAAGTAAGTCATTAACTCATCGATCCTTTTATATCATCATATTACATCTCAATTATGAACTTACCATTTCATTACCTTTTCTTACCCGTATCATTTGCATAATACTAGACATAAGCATAAACATCAACCAATTACACAAGCTTGACACAAACCTAAATATCATCATCAATAGACAGGTTAGTGCATTTGTACATATCTCTTTTTGGATCAACCACATGGTAAGCCATTTCATAAGAAAATATATCTTTTGACTCATACAACCTTTTCATAAACATAAGTATATTTACATTTGGTCACTTACCATTTCAATGTATATCGTTAAGAATAAGCATGATATAATCCAACCCTAGGCTTGGCACAAGCCTAAGCACCATCAACAACACATGTTAGTGCATCAACTCATAGTTCACTTGAATCAACAGTAAGTCATCATACATGAACAACTTCATTTGAAATTATCATTTTCATGAACATAGGTATACTTTTATTAAGCAGGTCCTTTACAATCATTTTCATAGCTTTCCTTTACAATCCTTTTCATAGTTTCATAACATAGTTTATTTGAACACTTATTGTTCCTTACCATTTCATTCCAATTAAACCACTTAGAATAACGTCGGATACGCAAGAAAGCTCACACAAAGTGTGCTAAACATATACCCTTTCCTTTTTTTTTCCTTTACATCATTGCTCATACGAGCCGTGAAATGGGCATGCTCCCACAAACTGACAGTCAGAATGTAAGCTACGCAATGCTGCTCACACAAGCTGTTGAGTATCCACAAAAAATGAAGGACCTCAGCCATCAGTAGTACATTTAAGACCAGTACCCAAAACATGGTAACCCTAATGACATGTCATTTGTATCCTACGAATTCCTAAGGTTCAACCAGAACTCGACATCCGTCAATTCATCATTGCCTCGTTACATTTGTATATTAATGGATTTAAATTAAAACAACACAATAAGCATTCAATTTAAATAACATTATACCGAGTATAGTTCATACGAACATGCTTGACTAAATTGCGACAATGACTAAGTACAGAGGCTATTTGGTAATTTTCTCTTCTCCTTGATTTTCCACTCGTTCTTGATCATGAAAACATATAACCATGGTCAAACCTTGAGTATGTTTCCATGGGGTTTGGTGATGCACAAAACAAATGAAGAAGAAAACATCATGTTTTCTTTTTTTTAACCTTATTACTTTATTTTAATAATAAAAAATAATATATAAACATATAAAATTAAAAGAATTTAAAGCTTACATCGTCCACCATCTTAAGAGTGAGTAATTTATCCATTAAGGCCATCCAATTATGTTTCTTTAATCAATTAACACCTTTAAACTAATAGCGATTGACTTTTTCAACTATTACGATTTAGACCCTTTTGTTTAATTAACTATCTAAACATTAAAATTTCTTAACGAAACTTTAATACAACCTTAATAACATTCGTAAATATTTATAAAAATATTTATGGCTCGGTTTATAGAAACTAGGTCCCGATACCTCATTTTCTAAAACTACTTTACTTTAGGGTTTTACCACCTAAACTTAATTATTCATTTGAATAACATAAACTGTCAATTCAAAATTTATTTTAATACCATATTTGACTCGTACATGTTAAATAGTAATATTTATGAACTTACTTGTCAAATTTGTGGCCCCGAAACCACTGTTTCTAATACCATTGAAGAACGGGCTGTTACAACACATCCGCCAGTTTGGAGATTCTTAGGGACTGACTGCTACATCGCGACTTGTTATTGTGATGTCACAAAAACGACTCTGTTTCGGCCCAAAACTCCATCTTAAGGATGTTCGATCTAAGTATAAACCTACAACAAGTAAAAGTTAAAATCGAAACTATGTGGTTAGTAAGTATACAGTAATTTACAAATATTATGTAGCCATTCACAAATTTTAAGCTATACTACCAGATTTATCCAGCAGTATTGTCAATTCACCCATGGATGATTTTTTTATTCTATCAATATTGGTCCACTGTCTGTCTTGCCATTCCACCCTTGCTCATTTTTCCCATTCCTTGAACCTATTTATTCTTTCTGTATTCATAAAAGGAAACATTCCCTTGATTTGGGAATGCTAGAAATAGATAAGTTTTTGCAATGCTCTCTTAATTTTTGCCTATTTTCCTCGTACAGCTGATAACCACACTTGAAGGTTTTAGTCTCACCATTATTTTTCATTGTCAACTCATTTTTCTCTAAATTAATGGTGGATCTAGAAGTGGCCAGGAAAGGTCTTCCTAGTAAGATTGGTATCTCACGATCTTCCTCAAAGTCAAGTACTACAAAATCGGTAGGAATAATAAAGCTTCGCACCTGGACTAACACATCTTCTAGTACCCCCTTCTAGTGTACTAAAGACCTATCAGCCAATTGTAATGTTATTTGAGTTGCTTTAAGATTCCCTAACCCGAGTTTTTCAAAAATTAACAAGGGCATTAAAATAATGCTAGCTCTTAAATCGCATAGGGTTCTATTAAAGTGAATACTCCCTATTTCTATGGGAATGGTAAAACTGTCTGGGTCTTTCACTTTTCATAGTACTAATCTAAAAATAATTACACTATAGGAAGCACTTAAATTAACCTGGTCTCCTACCTTGATTTTCTTATTCCTTGCCATCATCTCCTTTAAAAACTTGGCGTACTTGGGAACCTTATCAATTAACTCGATCAAGAGTAGGTAAACATTTAAGATTTTAAACAAATTTAAAAAACTTACAAATTTATCCTCGTCCTGCTTTATTCTTTCTTCTAATCTTGATGGAAGTGGGACGTTGGTGATTTCGACATCTTTAGGTGCCTCTTTTCCAGTCTTAGTCGTTAGTGCATTCTCCTCACCTAGTTCAGCACCATCTTTTACTTCTACAGAATTATCTTGGGGTTCATCAATATTATCCATAGTTACCTTTGAGATAGTTATTTTTGGGGTATTCAGTACCTTACCTGATAAGAGTGTTATAGCTTTCACATGCTCTTTACCTTCCCTCCATGATTTATCTTATGTGTTACTGGGAACGCTTAAGCCAATTTATCTTTTGATATCACCCATCATGCTCATCAATTGATTCATTTGATCCTCAAGCTTATTCAATGTTCTTATTGAGTTGGTGCATCCAGACTGCACCTGCTTGACATCTGTTCTCATTGACTGCATCTCTCCCTCAATTCTATTAAGGCGTTGACCACATGTCGTATGGTCACTTGGGTTGGTTCTGTCCTAAGGTTTCTACAAGTAAGGAGGCTGGTAATTAGTATTTTTAACTTGACTTGAATTGTTACCTCCTCATTGGTTTCCTCCCCATCTCAAGTTCGAATGACCTCTCCAGCTAGGATTGTATATGCTTGAATAAGGGTTTCAACCCCTATTCCCAATGTAATTTATATCCTTAACAGGATTATTGATATAATGGAAGAGTGGCTTGTCTCCTCCATGCATAGACGATGTAGAAGCAAATTCAATACAGTTGAGTCTAACCACTAGTTGCTAATATTTATCATCCTCTTGAATAGCTTTCATCGTAGTGGGTTTTTGGTAATATGTGAACCTTTCAGTTGGCCACTGACAAGATTTTAATGCCATATTTTCAATAATTTCATACAAATCCTCGTACATCCTATTCATAAGGGCCCTTACTGCTGCTCTATCTAATCCAAATATTGTGTTTGCATCCAACCCATTATACATATTTGCAATCTTCTCCAATCAGGAAATTCATTGTACGGGCATTTTTAAATCAACATTTTGAAGCATTCCCACACCTCATAGAAGTTTTTTCCTTCCATCTATCTAAAGATAGCAATCTCTCTTCTTAATTGGACTGATTTACTAATCAGGAAAAACTTCTGTAAGAATTTTCCAGCAAGTTCGCCCCAAGTCATGATTGATCCTGGAGCCTGCGAGTCTAACCAAGAAAAGGCGTTATCAATCAGGGAAACGGGGAACAACCGAAAATGAACAGTGTCATCAGTGACCCCGTTATACTTAAACCCATCACAAAGTTGAAGAAACCATTTCAAATATTGATTAGGATCCTTTTTCATACTTATAAGTTCGATTATTAGTTGTAATCGCCGGTGTCGTTATCCTTTCATGAACCATATCTAAACTTGGCATAGAATAGTCCCCTAAACTTCTCTCATTTCGAGCCATATACATGTTTACAAGTAACTATAGCTGTAACAGCCCAATTTTCAGTGGTATCGGAAACACATTTACCATTATGAGTTTTTGGTAATGCCTTTTGGTTTGACTAATGCTCCTACTGCTTTTATGGATTTAATAAATCGAATTTTTCAACCATATTTGGATATATTTGTAGTTGTGTTTATTGATGATATACTGATCTATTCTAAGAGAGAATCCGAGAATGCACAACATTTGAGAATTGTGTTACAGATTTTGAGGGAGAAACAATTATATGCAAAGTTTAATAAATGTGAATTCTAGCTACATGAGGTCAGATTTTTGGGTCATATTGTGTCAGCTGAAAGGATTCGAGTAGATCTGAGCAAAGTATCTTCAGTGGTGAATTGAAAAATTCTAAAGAATATAACAGAAGTGGGAAGTTTTCTAGGTTTAGTAGGATATTACCGTTGTTTTATCAAGAACTTTTCGATGATTGCATTGCTGATGACTCGACTACTACAGAAAAATGTTTAGTTTTTTTGTTCTGATGAGTGTCAACAGAGCTTTGATCAGTTGAAAAAGATGTTGACAGAGGCTCCAGTTTTGACTCAGCCAAACCGGGTGTACCGTATGTTGTTTATAGTGACGCATCTCTAAATGGTTTGGGTTGTGTATTGATGTAGTCAGGAAAATTTGTAGCTTATGCTTCTTGACAATTAAAACCACACGAGAAGAATTATCCTACACATGATCTTGAATTGGCTGCAATCATTTTTTCTTTAAAAATTTGGAGACATTAATTATACGGTGAGAAGTGTTATGTGTATACAGATCATAAGAGTTTAAAGCATTTGATGACTCAAAAAGAACTGAATTTAAGACAAAGACAGTGGTTAGAGTTACTAAAAGATTATGATCTGATTATTGACAACCACCTGAAGAAAGCTAATGTTGTTGCAGATGCACTTAGTCGAAAATCGTCATTATTTGCACTTCAAGCGATGAACGCTTATTTATCTCTTAATGAAGATGATTCTGTATTAGCAGAGTTAAAAGAAAAACCTGTATTCCTACAGCAGATTCAAGAGTTGCAAGATGAAGATCCGAAGTTAGTGTTGAAACGACAGATGGTACAAGACAATCTGAGTTCAGAGTTTAGCATTGATGATAGCGGTATGTTGTATTATCATAACAGAATTTGTGTTACAAATAATTCAGACTTGAAAAATGATATTCTTTCTGAAGCTCATAATAGCATGTCCTCCATTCATTCGGGTAGTACAAAAATTTATTGTGATTTGAAACGGATGTATTGGTGGCCAAGTATGAAACAGGAAATCTATGAATTTGTAACAAAAAGTCTGATTTGTCAACAAGTTAAAATGGAACATCAGGTACCAACGGGTTTGTTACAACCTGTTATGATTCCTTAGTGGAAATGAGAGCATGTCACGATGGATTTTGTATCTGGGTTACCTATGACTCCGAGAAAGAAAGATTCGATTTGGGTGATTGTGGATAGATTGACTAAGTCAGCATATTTTATTCCGATTAGAAAAGACTTTTCACTTGAGAAGTTAGCAGAATTATATATGTCTAAGATTGTAAGACTACATGGGGTTCCAAAATCTATTATTTCGGATCGAGATCCAAGGTTTACATTGAGGCTTTGGAGTAAACTACAAGAAACCCTAGGTACTAAACTAAATTTAAGCACAACATTTCATCCTCAGACTGACGGGCAATCAGAACGAGTGATTCAGATTCTAGAATACATGTTGAGATGTTGTATACTTGAGTTTGGAGATAGTTGGGAAAGGTATTTACCCCTGGCTGAATTTCCATATAATAACAGTTATCAGTCCAGCATAAAAAAATGGCACCATTTGAAGCTCTTTACGGAAGAAAATGTAAGACTCCATTGTATTGGTCCGAATTGAGTGAATCCAAGTTAGTGGGAGTTGATTTGATCTGAGAAACTGAAGAAAAAGTTTGAATTATCAGGGACAGTTTAAAAGTTGCTTCAGACCATCAGAAGTCATATGCAGATTTGAAAAGAAGAGATATAGAATTTTCGGTTGGCGATCGAGTGTTCTTAAAAGTGTCACCGTGGAAGAAAGTATTACAGTTTGGCAGAAAAGGGAAACTGAGTCCAAGATTTATTGGACCATATGAAATTGTTGAAAGAATTGGCCCTATGGCTTATCGGTTAGCTCTGCCTCCAGAACTTGAGAAGATTCATAACGTGTTTCATGTGTCTATGTTAAGACGGCACAGATCAGATCCTTCATACGTGACTCCTCATAGTTAAATTGAGATACGACCGGATATAATGTATTCAAAAGAACCGATGAAGATTTTAGCTCAAGAGGTTAAAGAGCTACGGACTAAATGGGTGCCATTAGTTAAAGTGTTATGGCATCATCATGGTTTGGAGGAGGCAACCTGGGAAACAGAAGAATCAATGAGATCACAGTATTCGAACTTATTCTCAGGTAACAAATTTCAAGGACGAAATTTCCTAAAGGGGGAGAGTTGTAACAACACAATTTTCGGCGGTATCAGAAACTGTGGTTAGAGACCACTAAATTCGACAAGTGAGCTTGAAATTTTTAATATTTAATTATTATTTATGAGTCAAGTATGACTTTAGGAAACTTTTAAATTAGTAAATTTGTGATTTAAAAGAATTTATTAGAAAAATTAGGTTGAAAACGAGGAATCGAGACCTCAATTTCATTAACTGAACCGTAAATATTTTTATAAAATTTGAAATTTTATGACTTAGGGGCAAAATGGTCATTTGGAAATTAAAGTAAAAATAAAAATAAGTGACCAAATTGAATTTGGACATTTCTTCATCAATCTTCAGCCAAAAACAGCCATAGGAGGTCCTCCAAAAGCTTGTTTTTCATATTTTTACTACATGTGAGCTCAATTCTTTCTCTTTTCTTGAATTTTTTTTATTTTTGAGACTTTTACAATTAGATCCAACTATTTAATTCATTAGTTTTTGATTTCATGGGTGATTTTGAAAGTTACCATTGATGAGTTCTGGAAGTTTATGATGAATTAACATGGATTTGAAGCTTTAAGTTTTATTATATGGTGAATTTATCAAGTGATTTCAATAGAAATTGATTATTAGGACCAAATTATGAAAAGATTGAATCTTAGGGTTTAGTATTAAATTGTGTTTATCAAAAGCTATGTAATAGCTTAGAATATTTAGATAAAGTGTTAATTGAGAAAATTAGCTTATTTGGTGGAAAAATTGATAATGGACTAAATTGTAAAAATTGTAAAAGTTAGGGTAAATGTGTAATTTTTAAAATTGAAGGGTATAAATTGTGAAGTGAATAAGAATTGAATTAGATGCTAATGAATGAATAATTTTATATTATAGATCAAGAACTCGAAGAAAATCATGAAAAGGGAAATTAGCTTAATAGTCCCTAAATTACAACAAATTCTACAAATTAGTCCGTAAGTTCATATGGTTGAAATTTCATGATTAATTTTTATTTTAGGAATGATATAATGTATTATTTCAAATTTTGTTATTGAAATATGATGATTGGAAATATATGAAAATTGAATTGAAAAGTTCAAATTAAGTGGAACGCAGGATTGAGTACGATCGTTCCGTGACACAAGATGAATTGAAGGATAAAACCATGGTTGGACCATGGAAATGTTTGAATGTAAGAACATAGCTGGGCTATGCCATTTTAATGAAAAGACCATAACTGGGTTATGGCACCTTGAACGTTATATCATTCCTAAAATAAAAATAAAAACAATTTTCAAGATGTTGAAGTTAAGCATCTCGAAGATCAATGTATTGTTTGTCTCACTCTACATGAGCACCCGAGTAGTGCTTCAACTGTTATCCATTAACTTTAAATGTGTCCCTCATTTTGATGTCCTTGACATCAATAGCTACATGTGGATCTACATGAGCTACCAAGCATTTTTCATCAGAATTGAATTGCTCCAACAAAGTGCACAAGGGTCTCCACTCAAATGAATCTTTATCACTATCAGAATTACTGAGGCAAAATCTTGTGAACTCTTCCTCCACTGTTGCTCCTATCAAGTCAATGGCACAACATTCTTCATTCTCATCGGCATATTTCAGTGCATTAAATACATTGAACGTGATCTATTGATCATTCATCCTCATTGTTAGTTCACCTTTCTGCACATCAATTAAAGTTCTACCTATAGCAAGAAAATGTTTTCCACGAATAATTGGCACTTTTTGATCAGCTTCAAATTCTAAAATAAGAAAATCAGCTGGAAAAATAAACTTATCTATTTTACCAGCACGTCTTTAATTTTACCTTCCGAATGGGCGTAGGATCAATCAGCCAATTGCAACGTAACTGTAATAGGTCTTGCTTTCCCAACTCCTAGCTTCCTGAAAATAGACATAGGCATTAGATTTATATTTGCTCCTAAATCACATAACACCTTACCAACATAATGATTTCCAATAGAACATGAGATAGTGAAAATCCTTGGGTCCTTCAACTTTGGAGGTGATTTATTCGTCAACATTATTGTGCACCCTTCAGTGAGAGCAACAGTCTCAAATTCTCTCAATCAGCGCTTCTTTGACAATATCTCTTTCATAAATTTCACATAATTGGGCATCTAATCCAAAGCTTCAACTAATGGTATGTTGATGTGGATTTGCTTCAAAACATCTAAAACCATTTTAAATTGAATATCATGTTTAGTATTATTGATTCACTGAGGAAACAGTAAAGGTGGTCATCCTTCAGGTTGTTGATATTGTTTTGCTGTGCCATTTGTGTTGGCAACATGATCTGATTTTGTCTCAACATTTCTCTGTGTACCATTTTCAAGTGTTGTCTGTCGTTCAATAGGTTCTAAGATCTTTTCCTGATTGCGGCTAGATTTGTCTTCCTCTGTCATGGCATCTTGAACAACTTCATCCAATTGAGTCCCACTTCTAAGAGTGATTGCCTTGCACACCTCCATCCCTTGGGTTCTCGAATTTTTAGTATCACTTGGCAATGCTCCTTGTGGCCTTGAATTTAGAGAGTTTGCTATTTGCCCCACTTGATTTTCAAGAGCTCAGAGAGACGCAGCTTGACTCTGAATCACAACATCATTTTTGGTCATATATACTCCTTCAACAAAGATTCAATGGAATTAGAAGATGATACCTGACCTTGTTGGGCATTTTACCACGGCATAGGATGATCATAATCGGGTGGTGCATTATGGATATTTTGACTTGCAACATTGTGTGAACTCTCTGCACCTTGATTATTCCAACCAAAGTGTGGATATTGCTTCCACCCTGGATTATAGGTGTTGGAATATAGATTATTATTCCAATTGGAATTACCCATGTAGCACACAAATGCTGGACTTGATGGGCATTCATCAAACACATGATCTTCACCGTAATAAACATACGATTCCTGAACTCTAAGTGGTCTCTTTATTGTTTTGATCATTAGCTAAAGAAGATACCTGGGTGATCAATGAAGTGATTACATCAAGCTCCATTGTATTATCAGCTTTCTTACCCAACCAAACTCTCATGGTAGGATATTGATCATCATTGTTGGCTATCTGTTCCAAAATCTCATATGCTTCATTATAGGATTTATCCATCAATGTACCATTGGCGGAGGCATCAACTACCATCCTCATATGCGCATTCATCCCATTATAGAATATTTCCATCTGAGCCCAGTGTTGACCATGCATCAGACACTTCTGAATTAAGTCTTTAAATCGCTCCCAAGCTTTATATAGCGTTTCATCCTCCAATTGCCGAAAATATGTGATGTCATTTCTATGCCAAGATGATTATACCGTATCAAAAACCTCTAGCAAAGATCATTCCATGATGCCACTATTTCGAATGACAAAGCATTCAACCATGCTCTCGCATGATCTCTTAAATAATATGGAAACAGTTGAAGTCTTAGGGTGTCTTCAGGCACACCCTGTTGTCTAAATGAGTCACAGACTTCTAGAAAAAGTCTTAAATGTAGTCTCAGAACTTCAGTAGGTAGTCCACCAAACTGTCTTACTATTTGCAACATTTGAAACATTACTGGTTTCAGTTCAAATTATTGACCCTATATGGTTGGTTTAACTATCCCTGGATTCAAATCATCCAAAATTGGAACAACATGCACTCGAATGGGTTTGTCTTGGTCATCTATCACCTGACGAATAAGAGGATTAACATTCTGACCATTTTGATTATTTTTTAGACTGGGTTTATTCCTGTTTCTAGCCATTTTTCTCAGTTTTTTTGCCTTCTTCACAAAGTTCACTCAATCTCTGGGTCAAAAGGTTACTCTTTATTAGCAGGAATGCCTATTCTCATACATTGTTGGCAAACCTGTAGAAATTAAATTAAACTAAGTTAAATAAAACAAATGAAATTAAGTAAAATAACCAAACCAAATTACACCAAATTTTCGATCCTTGGCAATGGCGCCAAAACCTTATCGCGTGTGAATATGATATGTGAATTGTGCAAGTATACACGTCGAATCAAGTAATAAAATGGTGAGTGAGTATCATTCCCATGAGGATCGGATTGAGGCACAAAAGTGGTCAAGTTATTATAATAAAATGTGATTAATGTTATGGTAAAGCTATGGTAAGTATGCAGTGGGAATTAAAGGAATAGTGATGTATGTGGAATTAATGATACTTGGAAATGCTATGGCAAAACGAGAGTATAAATGTAATGGCAATCATGAGAATTAGTACGGGAATTTTATGTACACAATCAAGTAAATAACTAAGACTGATACGGCAAAGATACGGCGACAAAGAATAAAGGATATATGACATTGATTTGGAAGGTTGGGATTACTAAGAATCTACCTTTACTGTCAAACATGCCTCAGCAAAATCATACTCAGTTCACTGCTCAAAAGAATTCTAAAATGGTCTACTTCTTTTGAGAGCAAAAACCTCAAGTTACCTTGCTCAAGTCGGGACTAAACCAGGTACCTAGAATTTTTTTTTGCAAAATCTCAAAATTTTCCATGGAACAGGGGACACACGCCCGTGTGACTAAGCTGTGTGGCTCACACGTCCAAGAGACACGTCCGTGTCTCAGGCTGTGTGGGCATTTGAAGTAGCACACACAACTATGTCCCAACCCGTGTTCATACTCGTGTAACTCTCTAACTTAGGTCAGATTGCCAAGTCACACACCTGTGTGCTAGGCCGTGTGAACATATTAATTTTAATTAAATAGGTGCAGGGGTTATATGGCCAAGCCACACACCCGTATGCCAGGCCGTGTGATCAATAAAAACAGGATTTGAATACTCACCTAATTGCGCCAAATAAGTTTGCTACCTTCAAGCTCTTCTAACTAAGGTTTCCATGCAAAATAATTTGGGAAAGATGATGAAAAGGATGATATTTTGTTTTTTAATCATTTATAATCTTTTATTATTTCTACTTTCCAATTTAGTCCTTTTCTTTATTAGATTTTCCCATGATGACTAATCATGTTTATCTACTAACTCCACTTAATGGTCTATTTGCCATATAAAGACCTCTAATTTTGAATTCTATAGCTATTTGATACCTATAGCTACTAGAATCCAACTTTTGTACTTTATGGAATTTGGTCCTTTCATTAAATTAAACATGTAATCGGTAAAATTTCTTTACTTAATTTTTCATATGATATTCCTATCATAATGTAGATCATGAAATAATATTAAATTAATTTTCCTTCCAGACTCAAATTTGTGGTCTCAAATTACTATTCTAATTTAACTGAAAACAGGTTGTTACAGGTCGAGTACTTGTTTATATCATTCAATATCGATCCAACTAATCTAACCTTTTCAGAATTAAATTAGTTTATAGGCATGGTGCATAGTCATCTATGTCTAGGGATTGCACGCATACAACTCAGAAATAAAACAATTGAATGAAACAGTAAATTGAATTAGATATATGCTTCGATTATTAAAGAAAACAAAGTTTCATCATTTAATCCCAACCCGATGAGATTTAGCTCATGGGTTGGCACACAAAATTCAAAACCAAAATAACATTCAACACCATTTTCATAATTCAGTTCACGGAAGAACAAAGTAAGAAATACAGTAGACTTCGTGAAGATAGCTTTCGTGTGTCCAGTTCACACTCTAGCAGCATAATGTCCTGCGATGGCTGAGAGGGACTACTTTCGTCTTCCTCTTTCCATCTCTACTCAGCTGCTACCCTCTATTTGTGCCTAAGGATCTCTTCTTTTTTTGTTCGTCCTTTAGGGTTTCCTCCTTTGGCTTTTTATAAGCTTTTTCCCTAAGGTAAACCCAACAACCCAAGTTTATCTTTTCCTTTTTAAAATTCTATTTTCTACAACCCAAGATTATCTTCTTCTCTTTTTAAATTATTTTTTCTAGGATAAAAACCAACAGCCCAAGATTATCTTCTCCTCTTTTTTAGGCAGATTTTTCTAGTACAAGTATAGTTGGGCTAAAACTGGTATGCGTTGACTATTGACTCAGTCTTCCTGGAATTGCCACATCATTCGTACTAACAAAATGTCCAAAATTTTTCCCCGGCAAACCTTCACTCCTTTATTTCTTGTTCATCAACCTGCACCTGCCAAACCACCAAACACAGCCCTACCAAAAGTAATTAAAAGTACCTAATATTTAAACACAGTCCAAGCTCCTAATGTAGTGATAAAAATGCTAATGAAATGCCTTAAAATGCTACTAAATGTACCTAAGTACAAGCAATTGACTAGGTCTAAAGGCATGAAATATAATTCTTTTTAAGAGTTATCACGTAGCAACCAGCATGTTTCTCTGCAGCCATCTTTAAGGGTATGTCACGACACCCTTGACCTGTGTCGCGACATTGAAGATAATTTCTCACTTTCTCTATTCTCCTCTCTATGTTACGACATTGGATCCCCCATGTTGCGACATAGCATCCAGTCTCACTTTCTCTATTCTGCTCTCTATGTTGCGACATTGGATCCCCCATGTTGCGACATAGCATCCAGTCTCACTTTCTCTATTCTACTCCCTATGTTGCGACATTGGATCCCCCATGTTGTGACATAGCATCCAGTATTGACCCAAAATGCCCTCTAATGGTCTCCTGCACACTTACAAAGTACGTTAGGTCTCCCTTAGGCCTCATTTGGCCCTTAAGGTTAATAAAAGACTCGATGTGCACATTTTATTGAATGTAAAAAAAACTAAAGAAATCGAAATAAAAACATAATGAAAATGCTTGTATTCAAGCTCCTTAAATGTGAAAACTAGTTTAATCTACTGCATTGAATTACGGTAGATCACCCGACTGTGCGTGAATTTGTAGATGTACTTTTAGAAAAATTACCGTGGTTGTCACCGAAAAGTGGAATTTGCAATTGAATTAATGCCTAGAACTGTTTCAATTTCAATTGCTCCATACAGATTGGCTTTGACTAAATTAAAAGAGTTGAAAGCTCAGTTGCAGGAATTGATCGATCACAGATTTATTATAGGCCAATTGTATTACATTGTGGTGCACCAATTTTATTTGTTAAAAAGAAAGATTCGTCAATGAGATTGTGTAGTAACTATCAACAGTTGAACAAGGTCGCCCTAAAAAAATAAATACGTATTATCGTGCATTGATGATTTGTTTTATAAATTGAAGGGAGCCAACATATTTTCAAAAATTGATCTCCGGTCAGGATATTATAGATGCGATTCAAAGAATAATATGTATCAAAAACTACTTTTCGAACTCGGTATAGACATTATGAAATTTTAGTAATGCCTTTTGGTTTGAATAACGCCCCTTATTATGTTTATGAATCTAATGAACAATGTATTTCAACCATACTCAGATCAATTTGTGGTTGTGTTTATTGATGACATTGCGAGAAGTTTAGTAAATGTGAATTTTCGCTCTGAGAAGTTTGATTCCTTGGTCATATAATCTTGGCGGGTGGTATCCATATTGATCCAAACAAACTTTGTGTATTTTTGAAATGCAAACCTCCAACGAATGTCCGTGAAGTGAGGCGCTTTCTGGGTTTAGTTGGATACTGTAGATGGTTTATCAAGGGATTTTCAATGATTGCATTGTCATTGACTAAGCTATTACAGAAGGAAGTTAATTTTGTTTGGTCTAAAAAGTGTCAATAAAGTTTTGACTAGCTAAAAATAGTGATGCTTCACTCAATGGTTTAAGTTCTGTTCTAATGCAAGAAGGCAAAGTACTAGCCTATGCCTTTCAAAAGTTGAAACCACACAAGAAAAATTATCCAACACATGATCTTGAGTTGGCATTTATTAACCACAAAACATTTTTGATGAGTCAGAAGGAGTTGGACTTGAGGCAACACCAGTGGCTTGATTTGTTGAAGGATTACAATCTAGTGATTGATTACCACCGGGGAAAAACAAATGTTGTAGTCGATGCCTTGAGTCAGAAGTCTTTATTTGCATTAAGGGAAATGAATGCTCAGATGAGTTTGAAACGGGATGGTTCTATTATCATTGAATTAAAGGTTAAATAATTGTTCCTTCAAAGAATTCAGGAGTTACAAAGGGATGATCCAAGTTTGATGACTAAACAAGAACAAATTCAGAATGGTCAGACCATAGATTTTAACATTGGTAGAGATGACAGATTGTATTATAGAAATTGAATATGTGTGTTGAATGACTCTAAAGTTAAAAGAAATATTCTACAGGAAGCTCATAGCAATACTTATTCGATTCATCCAAATAGTACAAAAATGTATTGTGATCTGAAACAAATGTATTGGTGGCAAAGAATGAAGCGTGAAATCTCTAAGTTCGTGGTCAAGTATGTCAGCAGGTAAAATCTGAACACCAAGTTCCATCTGGCTTGCTTCAACCAGAACGATTCCTAAATGCAAATGGGAACGTGTTACCATAAATATCGTATTAGGCTTACTCGTGACATCAAAAAGGAAAGATGTGATATTGGTAATTCTTGATAGATTAACCAAGTCCTCTCATTTCATTCCAGTCCAAACCGACTTCTTACTTGATAAGCCAGGTGAATTGTATATGGCTAAAATTGCTAGATTACATGGTGTACCATTGTCCATTATTTCATATCAGGATTCACGATTGACTTCCAGATTTTAGGATAAGTTACATGAAGCTTTGGGTTATGAAACTAAATTTTAGTGCAGCATTTCATCCACAGACATAAACAATCTGAGAGGGTGATACAGATACTTGAGGATATATTTTGCTGATATGTTATGGAATTTGAGGGCAACTGGGAGAAATACTTACTGCTAGTAGAATTCACAAACAACGACTATCAGTAGAGTATCAAAATGGAACCAAATGAAGCTTTGTATGGAAGAAAATGCATAAACCCATTAAATTGGTTCGAGTTAAGTGAAAAGAAGTTTATATGAACTAATTTAGTTTGTGAGACAAGAGAAAAAGTTAGAGTTATCTGTAACACCCTAAAATGAGGCCTAAGAGTTTTAGGTGTATTTTAGGAATTTTAGACTTAGAGTGTTCAGAATTTTGTGACATGGTTCATCGGTAATGTTTTTTACTATGGTTTTTAGAAAATTAAATCAATTTATGAAAAAAGTATTTTAGAAACCTTTAATTTTAGAAAAATGACTAATTTGTAATACAATCAAAATTGTGATATTTTAAGAGGCAATCAGACCAAATTTTAAAATTGAACCTAATAAACCCCCATTCCTAGTTTATTTTCACGTTATTTTCTTTTTCATTGTGTATGTTGTCGTCCCTTTGCTCTCCCAAATCCCTCATCTAATTTTCTTTGTTAAAGCTTCAATCTTTTGATTTCTATCATTTCCCAAGTCAATTACCTTTATAAATCTTCAAGAAAACACTCAAAGTTCCATAGACTTCATCATCTTGTTCATGTTTGGATTTTTTGAATAAAATCCATTAAAATGCATGTTTTGAATAAAAGCCAAAAATTGGCTCGTTAATGGTGGATTTCAAGATTTTGGGTAAAAACGTGGTTTCAAAGTGTTTTTTAATTAGTTTTGATGCAGTTAAAAGGTCTCTTAACTTAGTTTTACGTTTCATTAAATAATTCTTGAGTTTTAATGAATTTTTAGAAAATAGCCATAAAACATGTCGAAAAAGTTGATACTATGAATTGAGTATTATATTATAGTTTAAATATTGGAAATTAGTCATGGGTGAATTATAAGATGAACGGAATTGGTTTTAGGCGAAAATATTGAGTATAGACCGAGATATTTGAGTTTTAAGTTGGCTATGTTTAAGGTTTCAATTACGTGAGAACTTAGTTTAGCTTATGTTTTTTATTGCTTGTGGTAAGTTCTTAGCTGATTATTGAATGCATTGTTGTGTGAAGTGTTGTGTTGAAGTTTTGGATTCGATAGGACCTTCTACGAGTAGAGATAAAGGCAAGGAAACGCTAGTTTGAGCTTTCGACTTTTCAACGAAAGCGTAATTGGTGAGTGTTTGGAATAATTTCTTGTGGACATGATTCAATGCGTTATTAGGGAATTTAGTAGTAGCCTAAACCACTACTCTAAATTCCGAGTGTAAGCTTTCTCATACCTACGTTATCTTGTGAACTACGTGAATATGTGAATTGAGATTAGATGATATAACATGTGATATGTGGTTATGTTAACCATTGTGAAAGTTTAAATGTGTACATGTTATGTATATGTTAAATGTTAGTGCTAGTGTTTTGCTAAAAATGCAAGTATGCAATGATAGTGCATAGATAATCAGTAAGTTATATGTGTTTGATTTCAGATATTTTGACCTTGTGATCTTGAAATCGTTAGATATAGTTGGCATGCTATAGGACTGTCAGTACTCACCTATATCTATAGTGATTTTGGGCGTTGAGACCCTGAGACATGTTGGAGGGATAAGGGAATGTAAGCTAAGCTCTATTCAACGGGACATGTGAGGGGAAATAAGGAGAGTGTTAGCTTTATGCTTCACTTGTGGGACATGTTTGTCTCTATGAGTCTATGTGGTGTGTTGGAGATCTGTGTATCCGATGAGTGATAATAGAGCTCACTTTTATGTTTCATAGCTTAAGTGTCAAATTATCTTAAATTATGAATATGTGTGTATTGTGATATGTGTTTATATGACATGTAATCATTATGCAATTTATCTATAAACATGTTTCTGAGTATTGTGATATATGCTTGAATGTTATGTGATTAAATGAGTATTGTGATATATGCTTAAATGTTATGTGATTATATGTGTAATGTGATATATGCTTAAAAGTGAATGTGATTACCATTTAAATGAACTAATAAATAATGCATGAGTGAATATAATATGACACTAGAGTTTGAACTGTTGAAGTTGTGCTATATGGTTGTTTCGTTAATGCTTGATGAATTGTTAGCATGGTAGTTATTCTAGGCATTCACTAAGCTTGTTATGCTCACCCACTCCCTTTTTCAACCATTGCAGATTAGTAGTGTGTCGGTGTGAGCGGTGTGGTTCCAAGGGGTGATCCAAGCAAGTCCATTTCTGTGGTTCCGTAGGTGTTATCGTTATTTGTTTACGTTTTGACGATAATGCAATGTGGTAAATTTTACTAATATTTTCCATTATGTTTTGGATGCCTCCATAGATTATTTGTTCATAAGTTTATGATATTCGTTTCGTATTACGTTAATTATTGCTTGGACTTACTTCCGATGTTTGAGACTTGTATTACAATCGTTTTGACGTTTATTTGATGATGATATGATAGCTTGATGAACTGGTACCTGTTGGAATGACTTTTGTATGTTGTATTTTTCTAGTCTAAAGCAGAGGTATCGATATTCATGTTGTAAAAACGATACCTCTGTGATTTGAAATGTGTAAGAAGTAAGACTTGTAATTTGGTATCGATACCCTATCACGAGTATTGATACTCGAGGTAGAAATATCGAGACTTTGGCAAAGGTACCGATTATTTTTAAGGTTTGGGTTTTTTAGAGCGAGAAACAATAAGCAGTTTTTGTATCGATTTTCCAAGCGATATTGATACCACTTGAGATAATTATCGATACCTCTGTTACAGTATCGATACCTACGTGATTGTCTTAGAAATTTTGCTAAGTGATCCTTATGCATGTTCAATTATTACTATGAGTTTATTTAAAGCACGTTTGGCGTGTTCTAATGATGATTGATATATGTTTGACTAAATATTTATAAGATGACTGATAAAGAGTGTGATTTCTTAAAAATGTGACAATTTGCTATAAGTATGACATGAGACGGTGGTGTGGCATCCTGATATTCGGGCTTGGCAACCAGGCCGAGTATAGGGTGTTACATTGTCAGGGACTATTTGAAAGTTGTTTTCGATCAAAAAAAAAGCCATAAGAAAAAAGGAAAGATAACAAGTTCTAGATTGGTGACAAGGTATTTTTGAAGGTCTCACCTTGGAAAAAGCTATGTGGTTTGTTAGAAAAGAAAAGATTAGTCTGAGATTTATAGGACCGTATGAGATCCTTAACCGAATCAGACAAGTGGCATATAAATTAGATTTAACTTCAGAGCTTGAGAAAAATCATAATGTGTTCTATGTTTCAAGGCTACATCGGTATAGGTCAGATCCTTCTCATATAATTACTCCTGGTGAGATTGAGTTGCAACCTTATTTATCATATTCAAAAGAGCCGATAAAGATATTAGCACTAGAAGTAAAAGAACTTCGAAACAAAAGAGTAACGTAAGTGAATGTTTTGTGGCTAGACACGGTATCGAGGAAGCTATGTAGGAAACAGAAGATTCAATAAAATCTTAGTACCCAAACCTATTTTCAAGTAAGAAATTTTGAGGATGAAATTTTCTAAAGGTTGAGAGTTGTAACAACCTGTTTTTAGTGATATTGAAAATAGTGGTTTTAGAACCCCATTTAACAATGATTGAGTCCGTAAGTTTTAAAATTTAATAATTATTAGCCTATTATATTGTTATATGAAAACCTGGATTCGTAATCTGATTGATTAGAATGTTGATCGTTGTACAGGGATGAAATCGTAAAGGTGGTAGAAGTTACCATTATAGATTTCTTTTGCTAATGATAATAAGTTGATCGATTAAGGACTAAAACGATAATTTAGTTATTTTTATATATAGTGGTCAGACAGGTGTTGGCATTACTTATAATGATGTTAATATTAACTAATAATTAGATTAGACATGTGTATATATCGTATCATAGTGGATGGAAAGAGGCAGTTTGTTTTTTTTCCTTCATCCTCTCCATCGCCATTTTTCTTCTCCGTTGATCTAAGAAAGTCAGTCAAGCTTTGTGCTCTTGCATGGTAAATCTAGCTAACGTGGTGTTCATTTCATGAGATTACCATTTTCAATACTTGAAATTGTAGTGTTAAATGATTAGATTAGAAGTGAATCTATGAAAAAGGATAACTTGATAAAATGAATATTTGTTAGTTCTGAATATATAGGCTTAAGTATAGACATTTCAAAACTAGTTTGAGATTTCTATAAACTTTGTTATAAAAGAGTTCAATTGTATAACGCGTTCGGCTTAAGGGAATCTTGGGTGATAGAATTCAACTAACTTATATGTTTTATAATCTAATTAATGATGTTGGTTGATAAAAATTGAATTAAATTATGTAATACATCAGGATTTAAACCCATCAAGAAAATGTCGTGGGAAAGGAAAAGTTGTTTATTAGACTCTATTGTGGCAAGCTATCATTCTGCCAGGTAAGTTCATACAATATGTTCTTAAATTGTATAATTGAAAATTTGGTAAGTTAGATTTGGGCTATTAAATACATAGAGGAGAAATATTGAATTATGTTATGAAGGAATGTGAGTGAAATTACAAAAATGAAAGTGTCCTGATGAACTTAGTAACAGACTCATACACATGGTTACATGTTATTTCATGATGATTTAGAGATCCAGCATTTTTTGCGAACTCGAAAATACATTTGGCACAGATTTAGCCTTAACTGGTATCTGAAGTTGTTTTAAAGGTTTAACCTGGACAGTAACCTTACATGTATATATTGCATTAGTCAGGCTTTCATTGTGGCAATAAAGGTTTAGCTTAAATTGGTAACTGACCACCTATAAACGAGTTATCGTTTATAGTAAAATATAACACCAAAAATATATAAAACTAAATCGGCGGTGTCCGCAAGCATACGGGTCAAATTGTAATATAGTAAAGTTTACAACGAAACACTGGCAAGTATTTAGAGGATCGTACCCGAGAGATTGCATATTGGAGAAATTAATATTAAATTAACTAAAAATAATAATTACTAGTCTCATCGAGTCATGAATTAGCAGTGTGAATCCAAATTAATATTTTAATTAAACTAATTAAATTAAAAAACATAAAGTAACCTAATAGACTCTCTATTCCTAGTGTCAACAATGTGAACCTCTAGCCTATTATCGATTAAATCTCTAATTATCTAATTAAATAATTAATTATCCTAAATCAAATTATTTATCACCTTTACCTAGGACTACCCTCCTGGTTCATCTTCACTAAGGATTACCACTTAAGTCACCCTTCCAAACTCATCGTTCGGCATAAGTTATACACAATAGGATACCCTTCCAGTATCACTTGTCTCGATATTCTATCAGGGGCATCACTCCCTAATATACTAAGCACTATTGAATAAACATCCAAGTTCGAATACAGAATCCCTTAAGAAATAAAGTAGTTTATTATTAGAATCATGCAAAATATAAATAAAGCACAATAATCTATTCTTGTAACACCCTATACCCGACCTAATCACCAAATTCGGGTACCAGGGTGTTACTCTAACCCAACCAACTAAAATGGTACTTCTATTTCAGATTTAATTTCATACTTTAATAACTCATAATTTTGATAACCTAAATAATACAAAAACTCATGCACAACTGGTGGGTAATTCTTTCAATCCTAACTCCACCATTTAATTAAAATATTTGGTTCTACATCCGAAAATGGACCAAATTAACTTAAACCTGGAGGCAAGCCCTCGATAGGCACCCCATTATATATGTGAACAATTACGGTGCGCCACTTATCCTAGCAGACTTTGGCTCGATCCCTCCCTTTGAGGCCCATACCCTCACCCAATCCTGCATTCAAGCAACAATTTTATAAGTTCAAAAGAACTTATGCACATACAAGAATGGTGGTAGAAGCTTCAGCCAAAAGAGCTATTCTTTTGAAATCGTACAATGAAGCATATGAGACTCTTGAAAAGATTTCTAGCAGTAATTATTACTGTTCGACTAATCGAGTAGCCACAGGAAAAAGAGTGGTCGGAGTTCATGAAGTTGATGCACTTATGTCTTTAGTAGCCTAGGTATCTTCTATGACTTCCATTCTTAAGAATATTACTGCAAATGGTTTTACTGTTAACATGTCAAGTCAGCAATCAAGTTAGTTTGAGAGTATCTCCTGCGTATACTGTGGAGATGGTCATATGTTTGAAAATTGCCCACCAAACCCAGAATTCATCTACTACATAGCTAACCAAAATCAAAATATAAGTGGTTCAGAATCGCAATCAAATTACTACAGTCTTTCATGGTGAAATCATCTGAATTTCTCATAGAGCAATCAAGGGGTCGGTCCTAGCAACACCTATATACAATCCTGACCAAACCAATTGTCAAGGTTTCCTCAACAAATTTAGAAACCTCCACCCACTAAACCTTTGCAAAGCCTTTAGAATTTGCTTAAGGCATACATCGCAAAGAATGATGCCCTAATCCAAAGCCAAGCAGTGACATTGAAGATTTTGGAGAACCAAATGGGACAACTAGCCAACGAGCTCAAAAGTCGACCCTAAGGTGTTTTGCCAAGTGACACTGAAAATCCGATGAATATAGGAAAACAATAGTGTAAAGCTCTGATCTTGAGGAGTGGAAAGGCATTGGAACCCAAGGTTGTTGAAGTTGAAGATGGAACTATTAGTGCTTAAAATCAAGAGGAAGTTCAATCAGATGTTGCAATTCCCATAGTGTAGAAACTTGTCCCTGTGACCCCTACTAAAATACAAGCAAAGAAGAATAGTCCTAAAGGTTTAGCACCCATAGCAAAGACACCTCAGAAAAGTTGCTAGTTAAGGTTAAAAGTCCACCACTTCCTTATCCGCAAAGATTGTAGAAGAAAAATCAAGAGGTAAAGTTTAAGAAATTCTTTAGATGTGCTAAAATAGATACATATCAACATACCTTTTGTGGAAGCTCTGGAGAAAATGTCAAATTATGCCAAATTCATAAAGGACATCCTCTCCAAGAAGAGGAGGTTGGGGGAATTTGAGACAACCGCTTTGACAAAAGAATGTATCGCATTCTTGCAATACAAATTGTTGCCAAAAATGAAGGATACGGGGAGTTTTACCATCCCATGTTACATTGGAGGCTCTTATTGTGGATTGCCTTTATGCGATTTGGGAGAGAGTATAAACTTGACGTCCATGTCTATGTTTAAGCAATTGGGTATTGGTGAGGTTAGACCAACAACGGTTACACTACAACTGGCAGATAGATCGATAGCATATCCTGAAGGGAAAATTGAATATGTTCTAGTACGTGTTGAAAAATTTATTTTTATTGTTGATTTTCTTATTTGGGATTTTGAATTAGATAAAGGCGTCCCTATTAGCTTGGGAAGGCCTTTCTTGGCAACGGGAGAACATTGATAGATGTCCAGAAAGGGGAACTCACCATACGAGTACAAGATGATCAGGTAACCTTTAATGTATTCAAATCCATGAGGTTTCCTAATACAAGTGAGGAATATCTTGCTATGTCTGAGATAAAGTCATTGGTCTCTGCAGAATGGGACCTCAATTCAGTAAACGGTCCATTGCAGCGTATCTTAGCATCTGACCCGCTATGTGACAACAAGAGGATGAAAGTCTGGCCTTATTGGAAACTAATTCCCATTGGAGTTAGCATTTCTAGTTTTGATTGAAGTCTAGGAAATAGAGTTACCTGGGAATTTTGAAAAGGCACAAGAAAGGCATCGCGTGGAATATTGCATATATAATAGTCCTTTTTTTACACACAAGATATTTCTAGATGAAAAGGAGACCATTGAAGGGCAAAGGAGATTGACCCAATCTCGAGTATTTGATCTAGTCAAACTCAAGTCTCGGTTGTTAGGATCATTTACCACTACCAAATTAATTTCAATTATCGAGGCTTAGTGGAGATTAACCCAATCTCAGGTATTTGATCCAAGTAAATTTAAACTTCAATGGCCAAGACCTTCCACTATCAATCAAGTCTTCCCATATGGAGGTAAGTTTAGGGTAAACTGGCAATGTTTGAAACATATTTGGAGCAAAAAAGTAGAGTTGAATAATGCTTCGCTCAATTTGTTCGATCCATAAGAAGTTTTGGTGATAGATGACTATTAATTGTAATAAAAAAAATCTTATGAGCAGCCCGTAAATAAATAATAATTAAATAAAAATTTAATAAAAAGAATTTCCTAATTAATAGGAGGGTAAGTTAATTTTTAACCTAAGTAGAATTAGGGGTTTACTTTTATATTACTATTACATTTTTCCCTCTTTGTGCTTTTTGTTTTTATTTGTTTTTATTTTTTAACAGCCTGCTATCATCCCAACCTGTCCAACTGCCACCGTCCCTACCTTATCAAATCATCATCGTGCCTTTCTTTGAATCCCGAAACAAATGTCGCTACATGAGATCTACCACAATTCGTTGTGGCAAATTAAAGTCTTTTAGCACTTAACGAGCTTTTATGCAATTTTTAGAAATATGGTGACCTAATAGGCCAATACGGGCCTAGGGATGAACTAATGAACTACTCAAGCAAGCAAAACTCTAATTTCGGGCTGAAAATACAAAAGATGACGACAGTGTCGCGACACCAATCATGTGGTTTCGCGACATCGCGCAACGAATCAACATAATTTAATCAAGGGTGTTTTAATCTGCACAATAAATAATTATCAGTTTTGAAGGTTGTAATTAACCTAATTAGATCAGAAATTTTTTGCTATAACTAGGTGTGTTTAGTCTCACTTTAGGAGGCTTGGCGAAGTGAGCCACTTAGTTTAGGTTTAGGTTTTTATTTTTATTTTTTATTTTATTTCAATTTAGTCCTAAACAAATTTTGTTCTTTGTTTAACTTGGATTTGATTTCGATCCAAGACTTTAGTTAAGTAGTTTTTATTTATTTCTCTTTGGTTTTCAATTACAATCATGATTATATCCGTGATTGTTAAAGGAAATTCGGCTTTCGCGCACTAATCGTCATTGAAACGGATTTCTTCTCTAATAGCCCATTTTTTAGTGATGTCAGAAAATAATGGTTTTGGGACCACAACTCCAAATGTCAATCCATAAATATTAATTATTTAATATTTATGAGGTCATTAGTGTCATATTAAATTTTGGTTAATAAATTTTATCGTTTAGATAGTTAATTAAGTAAAAATGACTAAATCGTAAAAACTGATAAAGTTTATTGCTATAAATTAAAGTGGTCAAATAGTTATAAAGTGGTGAACTAAAGGTCTAGGATGGTAATTAAACCATTATTCTTCATAGTGGACGGTAAATGGCATATACTTGTTGATAATATAATGGAAATAATAAGGGTACAATAGTAATTAGGTTATAAATGAAATTAAAAACAAAATAAGGTAGAAATTTCTAGTCATCTTCTTCCATTCACACTTCCTAAATCGAAAACTATTGTTTAAGGAGAGCAGAGCTTCAACTGGTTAGGGTTCTTATATTCGGTTGGTATCTGATACTCATTTATAGTAATTTTTATGTTTCTGAGCTCGTATTAGCTTAATTTAACTAACCCGAGGACTAATTTGTAAAATTTTCAAACATTTTAGATTATTCCATTGATGTGTTTGGGTTGTTTTTAAAGTTTGATGGAAGATTATTGAGTTTGGTTGTTAGTTAAGACTATTTTGAAAGTATTTTTTTATGATTTTAACTTTTAAGGATTAAACTGTTAAAGTGATAAACTTTCAAGGACTTTGTAACCCTTGCAATTTCGATAGCAACCCTTGGTGTCTTGACACCACATGATCCACAACAGCAGCCCTTTGATGTCGCCCTTATTTTTGCATCACCGTTGTGCAGCCAACCAAGTCCGAAGCACACCGACGTGAGCACCATCGGACATCCCTTTTTTGTTTGCCATCACTTACCAGAACCTATATCTAGTGCATCCAACCAGTCAGCAACGTGGTGTAATAGGGTTTGTGTAAGTGTACACAACCGTTCAAGTAATATGTAAAATGAGTTATTGTCTCCACAGGGACTGTATAAGTGTAACACCCCTTACCCGTATTCCTTACCGGAACAGAGTATGAGGTATTACTAAATTTTTAAAAAATTTCGACAGCATTCCTACTTATTTTTGCTTAAACCTCCTGCAAATTTAGAACACATTCCAATATACCAACCAATTTCATTTGTATAAACACACATATAGTTTAACTATTAATAAACACTACATTTAAAAGGGAACCATAACATATATTTACATGATGATCCCACATTACATAAAGTGTCTATACATGCCATAAAATTTGAACACTAGTAGTAAAATACCCCAAATGTGAAGGATAGTGTAGATGATTGTCCGACTTCGCCCAATTTCCGAGTTGTTGGAAGTCACTATAACCAAGAGAAAAATAAAATCGAGTAAGCATATAGCTTAGTAAGTAAACACATGATAAATAAGTAATTACTCCCATAACTACACCAAAATATAAACTTATTCATGAATAACTTTATTGTTTAGGCAATTTCCAGCAAGCTGTTTTTCTGCGTCATAGTCGCTAATTTATTTTTATCTGGAGCTACAGGGCTCCAAATTGAGTTCCGTAAATTTTCCCTGAAACTAGACTCATATAACATTTCACCATAAAAATTTCAGAATTTTTAACCCAGCCAATTAGTACAGTTTATTCATTAAACCTTCCCCTGTTTCACTGCCCAACGGTTCTGACCCTTCCTCACTAAAATTTACTTAACTCTCTGTACAAAATTTGAAAAACGGTTTCACTTGTTTCTAATAAAAATAGACTCAATAAGGATTCCAGGGATATAAATTTCATGCCATAATTATTTTTTTACAATTTTTGGTAATTTTCCAAAGTTAGAACAGGGGATCTCGAAGTCAATCCAGCCCTGTTTCAGTAAAATTCAGATATCTCCAAAATACAACTCCTTTGCTTATTCTATTTCTTTCATATGAGAATAGATACATTCAACTTCAATTTCATATATTATTCAGCTTCCCATTCATTTTCCACCATTTATGGTGATTTTTCAAAGTTACCCAATTGCTGTTGTTCAACACAGTTTATAATTAAATCGTTCCTTTTATGCGTTTTGATATTTTCTCCCATCTCATACATGGGTCGATTTAGTATTCAACTCAATATTTACCCCATAAAATTTTCCACCATATGGCAATATTCATCTTCCACACTTTTTCGTTGAACACTGGAATGTTAGCCGTTATTGGTGGATCCCGACTTAGCACCACCACTGAATCGGGAATCAGACTTAGCAACCCCTGGGAATCAAAGACATAGCAACCCCTGTTTATTTCAAAGATATGGTGGATATCGCACTTAGCACCACCAATGAATCGGGAATCAAGACTTAGCAACCCCTGGGAATCAGCACATAGCAACCCCTTTCACATTTCAAAGATATGGTGGATCACGCACATAGCACCACCCATAAATCGGGAATCAGACACAAGAACCCCTTTTATATACAACATACTACGGCTTATTCCGAGTGTTCAACCCATAACCCATATATTACAACCCTTTATCACCTTTCCGATTTAACAACATTTTTAGGATATTGCCAAACATTTATTTTAATTCCAAATAAATCTCAACATATATCAAATAATATCAAAATATTACATTAAGTCACGTGTTTACTTACCTCGGTGCAAAATATCGTAATTTTGCACTTTACTCCACTATCTTTCCTTTTCCCGTTTGATATACTCTTCACGTCTTTCTTGATCTATAATAGCAAATTTAACTCGTTTAATATTCACATTTATTAAAATAATCCACCACCCAACTTTTTGAAAATTACAATTTTGCCCCAAACTTTTGCATAATTACACTTTTGTCCCTAAGCTCGGAAATTAAACTTCATCACTTATTCTTAAGTTTTATAACATGCTGAACATTTTTCCTTCTATGGCAACATCAAATTCCCACTCCAACACATACTTTTGAATATTAATTATTTTTACCGATTATGTCTATTTACCTGCTTTTGCTTAAAATTGCTTAGCAAAAGTTGTTTAACAAAATCTCTAGCTTCATATTCCACCATAAAACAGCAAAATAAACACATTTCACCTATGGATATTTTTCCAAATATGAACCCTAACACTAATTAATGGTAGAATAAGCTAAACCAAGTTACTGGACTCCAAAATACGAAGAACATTAAAAGCGGGCTTAGAATCACTTACTATGGAGCTTGAAAGCTTAAAACCCTAAATATGGCTTCCCCTTGCTGATTTCGTTCACCATGAAGAAGATGAGCATATTTTGCCATCTTTTTCCCATTTAATTCTATTTAATAACCAAATGACTAAAATGCCCCATTTAAAAAAAATCTATTTCACACATTTCTTATGTCTATTTTTGTCCATCAACTAACTAATGGTCTAATTACCACATAAAGACCTCCAATTTAAAATTTCATAACAATTAGACACCTCTAAGATGTAGAACTCAACTTTTGCACTATTTACAATTTAGTCCTTTTGACTAAATTGAGTGCCCAAACGTCGAAATTTTCGAACGAAATTTTTACGAAAATTTTCCGTGAAATTGTAGACATTAAAAATATAATAATAACCATATTTTCCCTCGTCGATTTGTGGTCCCGAAACCACTATTCCGACTAGGCCCAGAATCGGGCTGTTACAATAAGCTTAACCAAATATTTGTAGAATTATAATTTTACAATTTGATCTAAAAATTCAATAATTTGGATGGTGATGATTAAACTAAGTAAATTAACTAGATGCAAAGATTGATCCCCATGAAATTCTAATCTAGATGCAGTTTACCTAAATGTATGAATGAATGGCTTTAGCAACAAAAAAAATCAACATTAAATGGGCTAGGATAATTATATTAATCAATTCAATTTACTTTATCATGCTTAACAATGTTCGGAAATACTTCCACGGCAACTCGATCTTTCATGAGTTTGGAAACCAAATTAAGTCCTTTTAGAGTCTTTTACTAAATTAGATATGCATTTTACTGATCATATTAACTAAGGGTTCCTTAGCATTTATGTAAGGTCACAGGGACATTTACGTTTACAACAGTTTAATTGCATAAACCTAAAAACTATTCAAGGCAATAAAGCTAACTAAAGATATTACGAAGCTCAACTAAGTCGGGTTTAAGGATCTAAATTGAGTATTGCACTTTTCAATTATGTGTCTCCTAGTCGTCTGGCTAGGATCGCTCAACTAATCTAAGTGCAGCCAATCATGTATGAATGAAATGCATCATGATATTAATTGAAAACATGATTAACTGATACCTAAACATGTAAAACATGAATAAAATATATCTTATTGAATTAACATGATCATCCTAGCAAATAGGATTTAAAACTTCATAGTTGATGTCAAAAACAATAAAATAAAAAAAACATTATTAAAATACATAACATGAGAAAAGAGTAAACTCTATTCAATTCAGCAGCCTTCCGAATCTATTCTGACTGACTCAGTTTAGCAACCTTTCAGATCTATTCTGACTGAGGCACTCCTCCGTTCTAATTGATGCTTCATTTGCTAAGTGTTTAAGGCGTAGTCGGCTAAGGAGTCCCTTTGGCAAAGCTTTTGAGGCTAAAGAGTGGAGGAGGGATGAACAACTATGCAAGGGAAAAAGGGAAAAAGAATTGAAATGAAAACTAGTGAGAGTGAGAAAAGAATGTTGAGGGATGAATGAAAGATGGCAAGGTATTTATAACTGAAGGTAAGTGTTTGAGTTTACTAAAAATAGGTTTAAGCTTCCTTCCTTCCCTCTCTCATGTGGTCGGCCATGCTTCGAGGAACAAGGGATGACCAAGTCTTATCCATTTGAATTTCAAATTCAAGCTAAAAATAGCTATAGAGTGCATGGTTTCAATAGAGAAGTTGTTGGGTTGAATTTTGATTATTTTCCAACTATAAGTACCTTCAATTAATTATCCCAACACATATTTTGGGCAGCCACCTTTAAGTGTTGAATATGGGCTTTTAGTTCCCCTTGTTGGACGATTCTCCAGTCCAAAAACTTAATAGACATGTCCATCTTTCATCACATTCTTTATTGGGTCAAGTAGTCAACTTCATGCCCTAAATTGTATGGTCTTGCCATCCTCATGGATAACTTGTACATGTCCATATTTTATTTATTTAAATCATGTCTCCAATGGACCTCTTACATAGTGAAAAATACATACATTAATAAATTAACATAAATTAATATAAAATATGCATGAAAATCATGTAATTATGCATAATTTCACATATTCTAAATTCATGTCTAAAATTACTAAGCGATAAAAATATATAGAAAAACCCTATATAATTTCGAGTTTACACGTGGTCACATAAGAAAAATGGAAATAACAAAAGACGAACAGCATCATCAGTTACCCTGTTATATTTGAAAGTGTCACACAACTGGAGGAACTGCTTTAGGTGTTTATTTGGATCCTCCATCAAATTTCCTCAGAATTTCAAGGTATTTTGGATCATTGTTGTCTTGATCTCAAAATTATTGGCATTGATTATCAGTCGTTCAATACTACCTTGCACGCTATCTAGTGTTGGTAGTGTGTACTAATGCAACGTCCTTTGAGCCATCAGTAGCTCTCCACGAATTTATGCTTATGGTTCAAGTGGATCATCAAACAGTGGATTATCCTAAGGCAAATCAACTACCATGGGTGATCGTTTTGCATCAAGTGACGATTGCGTCTCAGAATTCGTTCCGGGTCAAGATATGGCCCGATTAGAATGCTTACACTTCGAGTCATAAACTGAAATCAGAGACAGAAAAGACAAAAATTAGTAACTAAAAAATGGAAAAGATAAAATAAAATAAAAATCATATCTATAATTTTTAATTTTCCTATTTATCCTACTAATTGCAGAAATTAAAATTAGGTTTAATATTGAAACATGCTCGGCAATGGCGCTAACAACTTGACCACCTCCAAATATGTGAACGTTTAGAATAAAAATCGTGCAAATAAAAATACATAAAATAAGTGTGTTCTCTGCAAGCGAAGATGTCAAATTGTAATATAGTTTAGTGTTACAACAAAATACCAGTAAGTATTTCGAGGATCGTACCCAAGAGAGGTCGAATTAAATCTAAATATATTATCTACACTAGCATGTCTAAACAGTAATCACAAAAAGTCATATTACAATAATTAAAATTAAGGATTAAGATTATAAAATAAAAACTAACTACTAAAAACAAAGTTAACAACCGAAAATCTCTCAATTAACAAGTAGAAGATTAACTCACTTCAGTTGTTGCAATTAACTCCAGAATTTGGGTTTTATGAGGAAATTAGTTGTTAATAATCAATATTACCTCCCGGCTTCTACTATTTAACTAATCGACCAGTACACGCTTATCTTTCGACCTCACTTTCCTGACTAGGATAAATTCACAATTTACTCGATAAACTTATCTCTCGACCTCATTTATCCTAGATTACTTTCTAGGATCGTCAGTCCTAGGGTTTAAACACACATAAATTTATACCAACTAACTTTATTGGAAAACCCTAATTCCTTCGTTAATCACTCCCACATCCACTCGTTAATCTCCCTAAGGATCTAGCCACTCATCGCCTTAACAATAATCTTTTCCACAGTTAGATTAATCATGCAATAACACAAATTAACGTAAAAGAGAAAGAGATATAAATTGTTCATTTGATGAACTTGATGCGCTCGGAATCATGAAATCCTTTAACAATGATTAAGATATCATCGATTGCAAACAAGAAACGAAAGAAAAATACTGAAATACTTAATAATGAAGAGTTGGATTCAAATCAAATCCAAGTTGAAGAACAAGAAAATAATTGTTTTTGAAAATAAACTACAACTAAATAAATAAAAAAACCTAAACTACTAACTAAAACTCTAAAATAGCTTGGCAAAAAGCTCTCTAAGTTTTGCCTCAACTTAACTATTTGTAGACAGATTTTAGCAGCCCTAATTAGGTCAAATACAAGCCTTAATCACATAAAATATGATTTTTGCAGGTGAAAACACCCTCGCTTAATTTCTACCCATCTTTACACTTGTGTCACGACACAGCCTTATGCGTGTTGCGACACACAACTTCGAATATAAAATATTGTGTTCATCCTATTGTGTTGCGACACCGAAAGCATGTGTTGCGACTCAGTTGTTGTTCCTAATGCTTTTGGGCCTCAAGATGAGTATCTTGCACACTCAATTAAAGTGTTAAAACCACCTTAAGGTCGATATTGGCCCAATGGTCAACTAACTCGAAATAATGCATAAAAATGCTTATTTTGCAATATTTTGAATATAAATTAAGAAATGAGGAAATACAATAAAATATATTAAAATGACTAAAAAAAGCTCGTTAAGTGTCAAAAAGTACTTAATTTGCCACTATGATTTGTGGCAGATCATACTCATTGGTTAGAAATATGGCCTCGAATAGTAGGTTCTTGCCTAGTAGATTCCAAACTGCAATAGGTATGTCAAAAGGTGCCGCAACAACCACAACAGCACCCAAAATACACTTGGGATAGTCAGGTGCTCAAGACAAAAGTCAAAGTGGTGGTGGGAAGCAATGATAGCCTTAGAAGAGACCCATTCGATTACTTCCATTAAGAGGTTGTTAGGGGGAACTCTGGCATTCATGCCACAAAGCATAGGCTCACTAGTATTTTATACTGGAAAGGACTTTCTAAGGATGTGAAAAGGTGGATGAAGAAGTGTCTGATTTGTTAGAAATGTAAAGGGGAACACTCAGCACACCCTAGACTCCTACAACCACTCCTAATACCAACTCGAGCTTGGTCAACAATCAGTCTAGATTTCATCGAGGGGCTACCAGCATCAAAGGGGAAAGACACTATTTTAATAGTGGTGGATAGATTAACAAAGTATGGTAATTTTATGGCATTGCCGCATCCCTTTACTGCCATTATAGTGAGCGAGGAGTACTTTGCCAATGTGTACAAGTTATATGGGACACCAGAGACTATTGTATCTTATCAAGATAAGGTATTCATAAGTATTTTTTGGCAGAAGCTATTCGAAAAATTAGGAACTCGCCTTCATCTTTCCACTGCCTACCATTTTGAGATTGATGGGCAGACATAGGTGCTCAATCGTTATTTGGAAGGGTATCTTTGCTATATGACTGGAGAAAGACCGAGTGATTGGGTTTTTTTAGCTTCCTTTGGCGAAATGGTGGTGCAACACTACTTATCATTCTACCATTCAAACCTCACCATATGAAGCTCTTTATGGCCAAGACCCTTCCATTCATCTGCCCATCTAGCAGGTTCTTCTAAGGTAGCTACTGTAGATTGAAGCCTGTAACACCATAAAGCAGAAAGGCAGCTTCTCAAATTCCACATGAAAAGGGCTCAAGACCAGACGAAGCAAGTGGTCAATCGTAAGAGATCTGAAAGGGAGTTCTAGGTAGGTGATCATGTGTACCTGAAACTCCAACCCTACAAGAAGCATTCTATGAGGAAATTCAAGAATCAAAAGTTGTCTTCTAAGTATTTTGGGTTATAAGCAGTGGAAGCCAAGATCAGGAAAATAGCTTATAGGCTGAAGCTACCTAAAGGCTCTTGAATCCATCCCACCTTCGACGTATCTCAGCTTAAGAGGCATATTGGTAAGGTTCCTAGTCAAACTGATCTGCCGCCTTTGGTGGGAACTGATGGGACTTTAGCCAAGGTACCAGTTAGGGTGTTGGAAAGATAATGGTACGCAAGGGGAACCAGGCTGCTACAGAGGTTTTGCTCGAGTGGGAAAACACCTTTCCAGAGAACTCCACCTGGGAAGACTTGCAGCAACTCCAACAACAATTTCCTACATTTGATCCTTGAGGACAATGATCATTTTAAAAAAGGGAGTAATTCTTATGGACTGAAGATGAAATAACAGTTGACTAGTTTGAATGTAGTTAATTCTGTTGTTTTGTTCTATTCCTTTTTATTGTAAAATGCAACATTTTATTTAATGTTTTAATGAAATGGTACGTCGAAAGGTCTGGGATGTATACAGACTCTCAAAACAACGCGTTTAGTACCGTTAATGAAATGATGAGTTTCAGGGATAGGTATTGTAGCTGGCCTAGATCGTTTTAATTTGTTATTTTCCTTTCTTTTTATTAGTCGCAATGGGAAAAAGGAAGTTAAGTATGAATACAGACTGATTTTCTTTCTCTTTTCTCTCTTCTCTTTTCAACTCAATTTCTCTATATTTCTTCCTCCTCATTGCGAGAATTCTATCTAGATATTACGTGTCATAGATCTGAAATTTTTAGATATTTTCTTTTAGATATAGTGATGGAGAACCTCGTGGTTAGGGTTTTACAACCTAAGGATGCCACTTCATCGGAGCCCTCATATTCCTTTCAAGAAAAAACAAAGAAAGGAAAAAGAAAAGCAAAAAAGAAACGAAATAAGAAAGAAACAAGAACGAAGAAATTGTTCTTTTTTTGTTATTTTGTTTATTTCTAAGTAGATCTAGATTTTGAGGAATCCATATGGTTTACGATTAAAAGTTCAATGAAACCACGTTCATTGAAGCCCCCTTTCCATTTATGGTATGTGCATGCAAACTTAAAATAAAAATAGTGAAGAAGAAAAAGAAACAATGGCTACTTTCCCTTTTTCGGTGATCTTTTATATTCTATTTTTTAAGGTTTCTAATAGAGTCTCTAATCTCTCTTAGTTTTTTTGCAGGGTCAGTAAAACCAAATTAGACTAACAAATTTTATGTTTAGTCTCTAATTCAATCTATTTTTTGTTCCAAACTCATTTCAAATTCCATTTATGCAAACTGTTATTTTTGCTGGAATGCAATTGGTTGAAATAATGATTTTGTTTCTAACAACGACAAAGGTGGACTCAATTTAGGCTTAGAAGTAAACCTAAAATCAATTTGGGCTTCAACCCAAATTCCTTAAACCAGACATGAGTTAATTTTGATAAAACCAAAACACTTGGGCCTCAACATAGGCCTATATATAAAAAAAAAGTAAAAGCATTTTAAAATAAATCCAAAATGACATTTATTTAAAACAAAGTTGTCTAAGGAACAATTTTTTAATAAAACCGAAATTTAAAAGAGATGATGATTTTATATTATTTTCTAAAAAATTACAAAAATAATTTTATTTTTTCAGAAAAAATGTGGATATCCAAATATTTTCTCCTCATGCCAAATCTTGAATCAAATTAAATGAAATTAGTATTGATTTAGAATTAGTCTCAAATCAATTGAAATTAAGAATAAATACAATTCTAATTTAATTCAATTTCCAAACAAAATTCGATTTAAATATCCTTAGATTTTGTGAAGGAATTCGATATGGTCCTTATTTCAACATTAAAATTTAATTTCAATTTCAAAATTAAATTAGTATTGATTTAACTTTGAAATCAAAATTTCAATTTCATATTTTCCTTTTTGTAATCGATTTTCACAAAACAAACATACCCTTCAATTCCCCAAGATTTCAATTCTTACAACACTACCTGTATAAAGAAACTACATACTAAATTTTCCTAAACATATTTTTTCAAAATTTCCTTGACCAAAGCTCAATCAAACTCGAACTCTTGCATGATTTTCCTTTTTTAATTTTTACAGATGAATACAAGCATTCAACAACTATCAACAGCAATCACATATTTTTCACATTTCAGAGCTCTGCAATAGAGTCGGGACCATAGTACTCAAGGCAAACATTATGTCACCTAGGACCAGAAAGCTCCATGGCTTCGAGCACAAGTGATGATTCTTCTATAAAATCCGAGTACCGTTGTGGAGGGTTATCGTTATCGCATGATCGGAGCTTCAGCGTCTTTATCATTTGTGATGCTTCCCATTTCTCAGCTAAACCATCACCTTCTAGCATCCTTAATACTTCAGACATCCTCGGACGGTGTAACGGATTGAATTGAGTGCACAATAGGGCAACTTGAACCATTTCTTCCAACTCAATCCTATCAAAATTTCCCTTTAGATCTTTATCCACCAGCAGGCTCAGTTTACCATCCTGATGTAGCTTCTTTACCTGCAAGAAAGGTCAGAAATTTTAACCTCAAATTTCATTGAAAGAAGAAAAATATCCCCTACATGGTTGAGGGCGACAAGTGTCGATATAGTAATCCAAAGACGCACATCATATGCAGTTAAATGAATCATCTGCACTAACATTTGCAACAATTCTTAACTGCCAAGTAATCTATGGAGGTTTATTCGATGTTGATTCATGTTTTCATGCTTTCCTCGGTTAACAGCACTCTGCAAGCACATAGAGGGGGAGAGAAAGAGAGAGTACCCAATCGAGCATTACACCCTTCTGATTTGCTGCTCGTCCGAAATCCAAGGCCTTCTGACCAGTGATTAGCTCGAGGAGCAGGATCCCGAACCCAAATACATCTGTCTTTTCTGATGACTGACCTGTTGATAAATACTCTGGAGCAATGTGACCAACTGTACCACGGACTGCAGTCGTTACATGAGAATCTCGGTGGTCTAAAAGCTTTGCCAACCCAAAATCTCCAACAACGGCCTCAAAGTCTTCGTCCAACAAGATGTTGGCAGCTTTGACATCCCGATGAATGATTTTTGGGTCACACTGTTCATGCAAGTATACAAGCCCCCTAGCAGTACCTAAGGCTATCCTCTTCCGCATTGTCCAGTCTAAAGCAGGCCGACCATGAATATTGTCTGATTGGGAAACCGAATATGAAAAGAAAAAGAAGTTTATAACTTCAAAAAGTAATTCTGATATTCATTTAATATCCAAATTGAATAACTCTTCCATAAATGCTGAAAGAAAATCGAATATGGTCCAAAATATTGACAACTACCAGAGAGATGATTAAAACACTGGATGGTTTTAAAATTCTATTCCCTGAGATCAAAGTTTAACATAGGATGATCAGGATGTTTAGTTACAGACACATTTTTGGTTGCCGAAAGATCAACTAAATAGTGATATAGGTGATATCTAAATATGATATCTAAATATTTAAGATATTTAAGATATGAGTGAAATCTAAATATATGGAAAAAATTGAGCATTTACGCATCCAATTCAAATGAAGATGACCTTAGATGTCACCCAAATCTATACGCTGCCCAAAGACGGACAGAGTGGCTTTCATGCATCATGTTGATATGACACGACACCTGTGGCTGTTATAGTGACTCAAAAACAGTAGTTCTGCCAGTAAAATTGATGCCCCATTGCTACCAGCCATAGCTTTCAATATAGTAGCATATACTAAGATCCTAATAAAAACAGGAATCGTAATTACTACAGGACTTCGGTAGACTAACCTCTTAGTCTAGATGCTACACTTCCATTTGGCATATAGGGGTAAACCAGGAGCCGTTCATTCTCAGTCGTGCAGAATCCAGAAAGTCTGAGAAGATTGCGATGCACAGCTAAACTTATTGTCTCTACTTCTGTCTGAAATTGAATCTCGCCGCCAGCTATATTGTAGTCCTTCAGCCTTTTAACGGCCACCAAAGTCCCGTCACTCAACAAACCCTTGTACACTATCCCGAATCCACCTCTCCCGAGAATATTTTTCGAGTTGAAATGGTCAGTTGCAGCCCTAAGCTCCTTAAATGTATACCTTTTCAAATGGCCCAAGCATACTTCCAGGACATATTGTTCTGCCATTCAACATGGAAGGGATAGGAATTAGAGGATAACATGGAAAGAAATCAAAGGAAAAACTTATTCGTTACACATCAATTGAGATACGACACAAAGTGCTCATTTGTGCTTAAAAAATTCATGTCTACCTCTTCTTTAACCATGTTTTTCGAACTCGGGTGTAAGTACCAGATACGGGTATATATCAAACACGGATATGATTTTCCCATATTTGGAAGGTCATGACTCATATCCCCATACCCATGTCCGAAAATGTGCCGGATGCATGAGTCACACATGGATACTTCAAATAAAAACAAAAGGCCGCAACAAATAAGTTCTTAAAATCATCTTTGTTTCATCTTACCATGTACATTCATCAAATTTAAATGATGAAACCTTTAACTTCATATATATTTGCAAATGATGCTTCTAGGACACAATGCACATCAAAAGCTTAGAAATAAAAGTAATTACTCAAATTTGTAAGCTTAACAAACATCAAAAACCATAATTTTATCTAAAAACATGTTTCATTGCAAACAATGCAAAGATTCATGACTACATGATTGGTTTTCGGAGAAAACATTGACAATGCATGGGAACATTTAAGCAAAGCTTTCCCTACTGTAAAACCTTTTCAAAGGAAGAAAATGCAACATGCCGAGAAACTTTTGTGTCCCTGCTGGCAGTGCTCGTAAAAATTGATGGCAGTGATCGTAGGAGATTGGAGCTTCATGGAAGCCGCATATACATGTGAATTACAACCCCTTGATGATGACGTTGTTTAACATAACATTGTAGGTTCCACAAGTTCCAATATTTATACGACAGTACAATAATAGGATTTGGAAAGTTTACGGAGCTAACCATTAACATCAAAGAAAATCTGCTGGTTGCGTCTATATCTCCACCAAACTAGTAACCCCAAAAACAGTATGATGAAAAAAGCCGCACCAAAGCTAGCACCAAAAGCAACAGCTACATGATGACCTTTCGATCCGGAGTCTGATTGAGCTAAGAAAAAGATCCATAAATTCACAAAACATTTAATCAAACAGTAACATGGGAAAACAATGTTGGAATATCAAAAGCAGTATTAGTCACCTTTTAGACCATCAGGTGGGAGAGAAAGAGGCTCGGGAAAGAAAGCAGAACAATTGTTGCTTGCTTTAGGTCCACAAATTAAAGGGTTTCCAACAACTCTGGAAGTAAAAACAGAACTGCAATTAAATACACCGCGCAATAACATGCATTATAAACATCTTATAACAAGAGAAGGAATTGCTCACTTGAAAGTCCTTGCCGATATTTTTGGAAGGGAACCACTCAGATTATTGTAAGATAGGTCCCTGTTACAGGTTTTATATTCAACCAAAAAGTGAGTTACATGCCGGATAATGTAACAAGATATCATATAGATTTTAAGGTTTTTCAAATAGCCAGTTCAAGTCCATCAAAAGATAAAATTCACAAGTTGAGGTGCATACACAAGAGTGAGACCTCCGATTTTTGACAAAGAATCGGGGCAGGCTCCAGTAAGGCTATTGTTGTTTAACCGCCTGAGCACATTCAAGAAGCATAAACATAAGAAACAGATCCACTAGAAAGAAACTCAGAGAGGAGCTTCGATATGCAATGCAGTAAAAGTTACAAAACCTACAAATAGTTTAAGTTTTTCAGGTCCCCCAAGGAGGCAGGTATTTCACCACTGAAAGTATTGTTGGAGAGATCGAGAGTTACAAGCTTCTCTAACTTCCCGATGGTAGCTGGAATGGAACCTGAAATAGCATTATTCTGAAGCAACCTACAATAACGTCAAACAAATAAACAATAACAGCATGAGCTTTCCATGAACTTTGGGTCGCGAAATGAGGAAAACCCGACAAACTACATGGATTAAAGCTTGATAGGTTATAAGCAAGTGTAGTTACCGAAGAGACAATAACTTACACTGATTGCAAGTAGCTAAGGTTACCTATCGATGTTGATAAGGACCCGGATAAGCTCTGACTAGGAAGTCCCCTGTTCAAGTAAGGAACAAAAAGGAGTTTACATTACTAACAACCACCAACAATCTCGGTTAATTTCAAGTTACTATGAAAAACTTACAAGGCAGAAACATATCCATCTGCAGTGCAAGTAACCATCCTCCAACTACATGGATCAACCGAATTCGAATCCCAATTTTCGAGAACATTATATGGATCGTGTAGATTCGATTTTATGGCCATTAAAGCAACCACTGATCAAGAAATTCATCATAAATGGAAGGAAAAATAGGTGAGCGAAACCTGGTTTCTTATCAAGCAAAATTGTGGTAAAACTAATGAAAACAAGGACACGAACTGAAAATGTGCTACTAAGTAGTTCATACATTCTTCAAGTCCATCAAAGCAAAAATTAAAAGAGCAAAGAAATTGGAAACTGTGAATCATTTCAAACAAGAAAACTCAGAACTGGTTGATGAATTCCACTACACTACTTGAGAAACAACAGAAATGATACCTCAAAAATTCAAGTTTAGAGGTAAGTGACAAAAAGAAAAGCTTTAAAAAGGAAACTAACCCTCATAATTTATACCAGTAGGAGAAAGAGTTGCAGAGGAAACCCCATTCAATGCCAAAATCAGTAACCCCAGTCTAAACAGCATCAAATTCTTTATTTCCATACTGTTAAAACTCTTACAGTCTCTCAGTTCATTCAAACTCTACTTTCTCTGAAAAAATCAATGCCCACTGATCAGCACAACAATGACCTGCCACCATCTTTCACATGAAGCTAAAGTCTTTTTTCTACCCTTATCCCAGCAAAAGGTGTCCCTTTCAGTACCACAAGAACTGAAACCACCATTACTTTTAAAGGAAATTCCTTGCCTTTTTAACCTTTTTCACTTGAAAAACAAAATCAAAACTTGTTGTTTTTGATCAATATCCAGATCCTAAAAATGATTTGTTTTCATACAAATATGAATCGAAAGGTAAGTAAAAGTAACAGAATGAAGAAGCGGATGAGCTAAGACAAAAGAGCTAAAAGAGAAAAAGAGAATTTTCTCGAGAAACAAGCAACAAGTTCCTGATTTATCCCCACTGAAATTCTGAGATCCTAGAGATCTGAAAATGCTAGTGTTTGATATTCTATATGTTTTGATTTATCCCCACAAATTGCAAGCGGTTTTTTACTCTCTGGTTTCTAGCTTTCCCATGCTCTTTTCACTTATTGATTCAAAAAAAGAAAAAAAAACCATTCTCTTTAAGCAATCCTTTTGCTTTCACTTTTCTCTTTCTTTAAAAATTGAATTTAAAAACACAAAGCATAAAAAGATCAATGAAACAAAGAAAGAACCAAACAAGCAAAGGCCAAAACAAAAGGCCAAAGTCGACACACTTTCAGATGCAGACACCTTATGAAAATAAAAAAAAACACTGTTTTCTTTTTGCCACTTTTAAAACGGTGAAATTCTACATAAAAGAAAAATATGAATTTTGGATTCTTTTTAGAGGGATTGATTGTTTAAAAATCGGTGATTGGACTGAATCACAGATCACGTGCTTGGATTGTCCTCAACTTTGTTGGTTTTCGGATTAAATTCATTTTTTTATTAATTTACTGTAATTTTTTTCTGTTAAAGTTCTGCACACATCGGCCACCTCGCTACAATGTGCAGAATGTTTTAAAAAGAATGTTCAATTTAATCGAAATTAGGGATTGTGTGAGTTTTTAGATTTTTTGTTGTTGTTGTTCAAATACCATTTTATTAATTTTCACAAGTAAAAATAAAATGTTTTCAATTAAGTTGTTCAAAACACAATTCAATTTTTTCTTTTATAAAATATTGGCAGAAGCGAGAGGGACATAATTTGAACTAGACATAAAAGTAAACTTAGCTTTTAATATTTATTTATTTTGTTATTTTGATTTTAATCTTCTTTTTTTATCATTTTGACTCCGCAGTTCACATGGTATTTTATGCATATTTCACTGATAATATGAATACATTTTTAAAATTTTTATAAATTTTTTAACTTTTTATTAATTTTTTGAATTATGCGTGAATTATCACACGAGTTGCCACATCAATGCCATTAAAATTTTAACAATTCAATAATTTTTCGTCTAAAACAAACAATTTAACTAAATTTTAAATACTGAAGGCCAAAATGACAAAAAAGAATAAGGGCTAAAATAATAAAAGTAAATAAATATTAAGAACTATATTTATTATTATGCCAAATAAATATTTTAGATTCATACTTAAAAATTTAACTAGCAAATTAAAAGAATTAAGGTACAAATTATGAAAATCAATTATTATAAATATTAATGTAAAACTTTATTTACGTCAGTAGAACACGAAGTTGAACTTCATTGGGATAAAGTGAAAAGTAAAATTGCGCCATAAAGTTTACTGTTGTTATTATAATATGAATGCCTTGAAGTAAGGTAAAAGTAAAAACCCAAAAGCATATTTGTCGCATTGGGAAAATTGAATATTCTCTCATTTAATTATTAGTATTTTTAGGAGAGTGAGAGTATGTGTTCACTAGAGCTACCTCTACCTTCGCAAAACCAATTTCATTCATTTAAAAAACTTTAATTAATTAACACTAGGCGTACGGTGAAAACTTTTCAATATTTATTATTTTATAAAACCGAGTATTTGGTTATTTCAAGTTAATTGATGGATCACACTTACTTAATCACTCCCTTAATACACAACTTTAAATATAATTATTAATATTTAAATATAGATAAAATTTTAAAAATATTCATACCAATTCAACATAATTTTAGTTGAAATGGTAAAATTAAAATATTTAACATTATAATGTTTTCAGTTTAAATTTTATTATGTGTAAGTATTTTTCAGATTTTATATAAAAGATAAAATTACTCTCAAAATAAACATATATAGTTTTGTTAAAATAACGAGCTTTTAGTAACTTTTCGATTAAGTAGGAATTGGTTGATGAGTAACACCAATTTCGTCAAAATCTTAAATATAATATAGGTAATATTTTTTAAATGTAAATTATTTATTTTTGGTGATATATAAATTGTTTATTTTAAGAGATAAAGTGACATTTATTCCTTGAATTTTGTAATTTTTTCATTCCTAGTCCCTAGATTTTTGGGTCCACATTTGTTTTAGAACGTGACAATTTTTTCTAAATTGATCCTTGTACTTGGATTTATTAAAGTGTGACGATTTGAATCATGTTATCACTTGAATTTTTTTAAATTTCTCTATAATTTTATATTTTCTAAATTTTACATAATTTTTAAAATTTTCAAGTGATGACATGGTACAATTCAGAGTGTCACATCATCACAATTTAATGGAATTCAAGTTTATGGATCAATTTTGAAAAAAAGTTACCTACTTTTGAAACTAATGTAGATAAAAATATTTAGGAATCAATTTGAAAAAGTTAATAAGTTTATAGGTTAAATATTGCTTTATTTCTTTATCAAACACACATACATATAAGCACTAATTTAGAAAAACTTTTGAACTGGTGAGAACGCTCTTTATTTTTATCTTATTATTAAATTCACATTTAAAAAAAACTTGAAGTGAGATAGAAGTTCTGAAAATTACACATTTAAAAATAATTATAATTTAATTTACAATTATTAGTTAAAATTATTTTACTAATTTAAAATAAAATTATTACTTAAATAGAACTCTAAGCATGAAATATAGAGAAAAATTGTCAATTATAATGTAATTATAATTTTAGTTAAAAATTTTGAAGGAAAAGAACTGCTAATTTTATTTTTTAAAATTTTGATAAATTTATTGATGTATTACTTCAATAGAATTATAACCATATTAACTATTACTAAATTAATATTAAAATCAATTATGTTAGTTAGTTATTATTTTGAATAATGTTACTTTGCATTAACTCCATAAAGTAAACATGTTTTAATTATGATTTAAAATTTTCTATCATAATATTTGATTTGATAAGTTAATATTTATTAATTTATATGTAATAATTTTAATAAAAAATATCATTTTACGTTAACTATTGTAATTAAAATATAATATTTAAAATATTAATTAAATATTAAACACTTAAAATCATGTATAACGATGCGATATTAGAAGTTAATAATATAAAAGAGTGAATGGAAATTTATATGGAAACATTGAGTTCTAAGTTAGTTTTTGAATTTCAAAATACTTCATTTTTTAGTTATATTTAAATTGAGTCCCATTTTAGAATTAAGTGTAAATAATAAACTATAGGATAAACTACCAAAATAGTCACTTTTGTTTCTCTGGTGTTACATTTTAGTCACTTTTGTTTCTCTGATGTTACATTTTAGTCACTTATGTTTGAAATGTTACATTTTAGTCACTTACGTTGTCATGTTGTAACATTTTAGTTACTGAATGTTAATTGCAATTAACGGTGTAACGATAAGCTGACGTGGCACGTTAAATCATCATTTCAAACAAAATTTTTAGGTTAAATTATACAATTGGTCCCTGTATTTTTTCACTTTGAGCAATTTAATTTTTTTTCTTTGACATTAAAAAGAGAAGGAGAATGAAGGAAAATAGAGGGAGAAGAAGAAGAGAATGGAAAAAAGAAAAGAAAAAAAGGAAATTTAAAAGAGCATAAAAGAAAAAATAAATTGCTCAAAACAAAAAAATATGGGGATCAATAATATAATTTAACCTAAAATTTTTGTTTGAAATAGTGATTTAATGTGCCACCTCAGCTTACCCTTACACTATTAACGACAATTAATGACCCAATAACTAAAATATTACAACATGTTAACGAAAGTGACTAAAACATAACACTTCAAACATAAGTGACTAAAATGTAACCTGAGGGAAACAAAAGTGACGATTTTGATAATTTACCTAAATTATATTAATTAATAAATATAATAATTTAAATATTATGTTAATTAAATTTATTTTTAAAAATCAAATATATTATTTTACTTCATTTTAGCTAAAATAATTAATTGTGTAATCATTGCTAAAATAAAATTTTGTACTTTTATTTTATTTTAATAATTTAAAATATTAAAAATAAAATTTATATTTATATTTTAAATAAATTTAAATAAAATATTTTGAAATTATTTAATTGAAATCGGAGTCGGGTTAAGAATAAAAATAATAATTAATACGTATTTAGTACACATTTATTTTAATTCTTTTCATATTTAATAAAATTGAAGCAATCAATCAAAAGAATAAACGAAAGAATGGCATCACATTGTTTATTTAACTTAAACTTTTATCTATTTCATGTCACAATATTATTTTTATCTTTTATGAATATATGATTATTAATTTTAAACTAATGAATAAAAGTTGATGTTATTAAATACTTTTAAGCGAAACGTTTTAATTTAAAATATATTTTAATTAATGCATGCTATATATGAATCCTTAAAAGGGTAAAATATATAATGAAGGCTTAAAGCCTACATGACATTTATCATGTTTTTTAAGTCGTTATAAGCAAAATGAAGAGATTTCAGTTTTATCTTTTATTTCCTCACAATGATTTAATTCGATATATTTTAATTTTTAATTTTATAATAATATTAATTAATTTAAATTATTTCAAAAATATATATAGCTACTAAATTTAAATATGGTAAAGAAATCATAATTAAAATTTAATATAAAGCAATCTATCGTGATTTGATTTAATAAAAAAGTTGATAATATTTTAAAAATATATAAATTGTTTTTATTTAAATTTTAGTTAGTAAATAAATAATTTTAATCATTATAATCATATAAATAAAAATATATTAAAACTTAATAAATATTTTATAAATAATTATAATATAATTAAAATTATATAGAAAAATTTACCCAACAAGTTCACGAGCAAAAGATTCTTATTTTATATAAAAGTAATATATATTTTTTAACCAAACATTTGATGGGAAAAGAAAGGCATTTTGGTCGCTTTTGGGGTTGGTCCCAACCCCAACTAACGTAGGCATCTACTACCTCACTTGTTCGGGTGACGTAGGAAACTCTTATATAAGATTAGATGGATCTCCAGCATACGTATATACACGAATCAAAAATCAGATTTAAGAGTGAAAAGTGATGCGAAAAAAAAAAAGTGATTTTAAAAATTTTGATAGTGTTTATCATTATCATAAAAGGGTGTTTTTAGAAGATAAAATAGTAATTTTAAAATGTTGTAAACTAAAAGATTTATAGTAGATTTAGATAGGTGATGCGTTTAATTACGATTAATGTAAAAATAGCGATAACGATGAAATTAAATATTGTAATGTGAAATAAAAATAAGTTAAACGTAACATACCACCCATCCAAACTAATACTTAATGAAGGTAAAAGGTAACTTCATTAGAAAGCACTTTTCCAAAAGTCAAAAGCTAAAAATTTTAATTTTTGGTTTTGGTTAAAATCTCAATTTAAAATTATGGTTTGGTTTGAAAAGTTAATTCTTTACCAAAATTTTTATTTGAAATCATGATTTGAGTTGAAAAGTGCTTTACAATCTTAATGGTAAACACATCCTTAATTTAATTGATTCAATTGATTTTATGGTTAATTTAATAATAAATAAATAAATAATTATTTATTTAAGAAGTTAAAAAATTATAGAACCAGTTCAACAATCAATTTTATTCTATTTGTTATTAGTTTGAACAATTCGCTCAAAGGTCAATCTAAATTTTATATTCAGATTAATATAACAACCGATTCTCGATTTAATCAATCTAATCCATCAATCTAATCAAATTCAAATAACATTGCATACATTTGTTTTAAAAAATATTGTTTAAATATAAAATATTTCTGCATTATTTTATAATTAAAATAAAATATGTTTATTAATTAATTTAAACCTAAGGTTGGATTGGTCAGAATTGAAAAATCTCTATCCAACTATCCAAAGTACGGCTCGTGTAAGATTTTCTTATTTTATTCAAATCACACATTTGAATGAGGATTGTGGGACAAATTTACTATTTAAAATAATAAGAATTATATTATAAGTTTTTATAGAGATTTTATAAAATATAAAGTTAAGTACTGAAATTTAAGTTATGAATTTAAATTATAAAATATTTTAATATATTCTTTAAAATTAAGTGTTGTTTGATAAATATAATTTTTAAAATTTAATAGTAAAGTATTCAAAGGATATTATTAAAAGAAACAAAATAAAAAATTTGAAAAAAAAAATACATTGAATGATAAAGTGCTCATTATTTACTTGTGATTTTTTTCTCACATTTCATTGAAAAAAATCTATCATTTATTTTTGGGTAAATGCTCAAATGGGGCTCAACCTTTTAAAGGTTGCTCACATAAAAGTCAAACATTTCAAAATGATCAAATAAGGGCCAAACATTTACAAAAGTGTTCAAATAAGAATTTTTCATGTACTTGAGCTCAATTTGTAGAAAAAAGTTAAGTAAATGCTAACGTGTTTAGAATAAAACATATAACGCTCAGATCAAATATTGCTTGAAAAGAAAAGAAAACAATCAGAACATAATTTGAAGCCTAATATATGATAATTAAGAAGTCATTATTTGAGCAATTTTGAAAAGTTTTGTCCCTTATTTGATCACTTTCAAAAATGTTAGGCCTTTATTTGAACATTTTGAAAAGGTTTGATCTTCATTAGAGAATTTTAATAAATGTTAGGCCCTTGTTTAACCATTTTGAAAGATTTGATCTTTACGTGAACAACCTTAAAAAAATTAGGCCCATTTTAAGCATTTAACCTTTACTTTTTTTTTTTATTATGAATTACCACACATGCTTAAAATTTTAAAGGGAAACTATCAAAATAGTCAATTTTGTTTACCTCAGATTACATTTTAGTCACTTATGTTTGAAATGTTATGTTTTAGTCACTTACATTATTGTGTTGTAACATTTTAGTCACCGAGCCATTAATTTTCATTAACAGTGTAACGGGAAGTTGACGTGGCATATTAAATCATAATTTCAAAAGAAAATTTTAGGTTAAATTATACAACTGGTCCCTATATTTTTCATTTTGAGCAATTTAATTTTTTTCTTTTATGTTATTTTAACTTTCCTTTTTTCTTCTTCTTTTTTCCATTCTCTTCTACTTCTCATTATGTTTTCCTCCCTTCAATTATTTATGTCAACAACTGGCAATGACTGGTTAGTTCAGAAAAGAAATAAACAATGATATAAAATAGCTTAAGATAGCATACTTAGGTGCATGATGCCGAAGGTTCCCAAAACACGAGTAGAATAAAGATGAGCAACCGTATCGGGAGTCTGGTTTGAGAGGTTAAAATCTACAATCTTTGCTTTGAAGTCTTCAAAAAGGCCATTGCTAGATCTGATATCTCTGTGGATAATCGAAACTTGAACCTTCTCGTGCAAATATTCCAAACCCCTTGCCACATCAACTGCAATTCTTACCCTCTGCATCCAGTCAAGAACCGAACCTGCCTGTGCCCCTTGAACTCCTTTCCTTTCTGTGATTCCCAAAAGCAAGAAACAAATTAAAAAGGTCAAACTAAAGAGTTTAGCCTATATGCAGGGATGTTTTAACAAATGAAAAATATAGAAAAATTACATTAAAAGAAATGGAGAAGGGAGGGAAACAGAAGGAGATGCAGAAGAGAATAAAAAAAAGAAGGGAAAGTTAAAATAACATAAAAGAAAAAAAATTAAATTTCTCAAAGTGAAAAAATATAGAGACCAATTGTATAATTTAACCTACAATTTTCATTTGAAATTATGATTTAACATGCCACGTTAACTTTCCGTTACATCGTTAACGGAAATTAATAGCTCAGTGATTAAAATGTTACAACACGATAATGTAAGTGACTAAAATGTAACATTTCAAATATAAGTGACTAAAATGTAATCTAAGGTAAATAAAAATGACTACTTTGGTAGTTTACCCAAATTTAAATCACTAAAAAAGTAATATTTACATTAAATTCAAATCTTTTCATTAGATTATGAAACAAAACATCATTATTATTAAATCATAATTTAGGGTGGTTAAGATTGATATGAAATAATGAAAAGCTTATCTAAGTTCGGGTGTCCTTTAACCCAAGCAGGGCTCAGGTTAGGCACAGGTTTGGTCGACAACTTATTTTACTATAATAATAGAGAGGAGCTAGATGGAATCAAATATTGGATATCTTTTGTTCAAGATATGAAATTGACCCTATTAGACTTGACACATAATCAAACTTCTCATGCCAACTAATAGTCTGACTTTTAAACACAACTTGCTGAGGATTACATTTACTGCTTTACAAAATTTTAATACCACTTCCACAATTATTACATATTTAGGGTGTGCTTAATATATTATTGAAAATAATTCAGTATTTAAATATATTTGATAACAATAATAAAATTTTCACTTGGTTTTAAATTTTCTAACGAAAATACATTGCTGAATAGAATAATTAACATTTAAGAGTTGTTTGATAGATTGAAAATTAAATATTAAATAATTTTTAAAATTTTAAAAGGTGAAGTATTTAAGGATAATGTTAAAAAATAAAATAAAAATAACTGAAAAGCTTCTCCATAAGTAGCTTTTTTATCTACTTACTATTTTCTACAATTTCTTTTGAAAAATTCCATCATTTGTTGTTTATTATGAATTATCATATGTACTTAAAAATAAGGTCAGTGAAAATATTAATTTTATTTTGAATAGATTATCAAATAAGACCATGTTGAAAAAAAGGTTAATTTTATTTTTAGAAAAAGATAGGATTAAAAAAATTATCCTCTTAATTCTTTCAATAAATGAAATATTCAAATTATTATATTTAATTTTTATCTAAATTATTCAAATATTTTGAAATATTCTCTATCCTTTTATGAAGCTCGTGGAAGCATCGAAATAAGAGAATATTCAGGGCATCTGTATATCGACAGTAGCTACACTGTCTTATGCCAAGCAATTAGCTGTGGGTTAATGTAAAGCTATGCATTCTATAGTAGTGAGGATCGCGATTGGACCAAGTCTAAGCCTCCAAATGGAATCTATATATACTCAACACTAATGGAGCGGTCCGAGGTAACACTGGCATTGCTTCCGTCAGGGGATTCATTCGTGATTGGAATGGTGAGTGGGTTTTGCTTAAAATTGGCGGAACTGATAGTTTACAAGCGGAGTTTTGAGCAGTTGGAGAGGGACTGTAGTTGGCTAAGGAGTTGGGAATAAATTATTGAGTTGAATGTGAAGATGATGGTTAAATGTCTAAATAACCCTTTAAGCACTATGACGAAGGACTATTATACGTTGATCAACGCGGGTTAGGTCGTACATGTACACGAAGGTAACAAGTGTGCCCATCATCTTCAAAACATGGAGAATTAGATTCTCGTTACTTACACCATGTTTAGTTGGACAATGAAATAGCATTCCCCCTTTATTTATTGAATGGTAAATTATTTTTTTGTTTGGTCGAATGTAATACTCATTTAATAGTATGATCATTATTTCCTATTATTTGTCTTCTCATAATAGCTATTTTTGGTATCACAATGATTATTCCATGCAACATTGTATAACAAAAAATTAATTTCCATATTAATCCTTAAAACTTGGACTTAAAAATATAAAAATACAATATTTTAAATATTTTAATATAAAATAATTATATTAAAATTTTTATTAAATTATATTTAATAATAATTATATTAAAATATGATTAAATTATTTTAATAATAATCCTATTAAAATTTAATAATAATAACAATAATCATTTACCTAAAATAAATTACATTAAGGGGTTATTTCAATTTTTTTTCTTCATTATTACAACATTATTCCATTCAACCAAACAATTGAATTATTGATTACAACTCTATTTCATTACAGTTCTATTATATTACAACTCTATTCCATTACATTTCAAAATCTTATCATTAAAAATATAATAATATTTAGTACTTAATTTTTATTAATATAATAATTAGTTTTATACAATAAACTTAACACTTATAAAATTTTATACTAAAAGTTCTGTACTTAAAATTTCAATTTATTTAATAAAAGTTTTAATTATAAGGACGTAAAGTGAAAAAGATTACAAATATAGTACACATTTACCTAAAAAAAGGTAAAAGATAAAAAGGAACAAAAAAAAAAAAGAAAAGAAACAGTAGTTATCATTTCAAAGGAAAATCATGAGATAACATTGCAATTATTCGAATGATATGATTGAAATAAGGCAGGGAGCAGAAGGGTCCTCCTACTTCCATATTTGTGGTTCTCTGTGTTTTTTCTTTCATTTTTCGAAAAAGAAAAAAGAAAAGGTGTTGGCCTTTTGAATTAGGTGCACATCACCGGATTGCTTGAGAATATCAACCATACATATATACCCAAAATGAGTGTAAAAACATTTATATAAAAAATTTAATAGAAAACCCAAATATAATTTTAGTTAAAATAGTGAAAAGCATGTTAAGTTAGGTTGAAATCCCATAATTTTTATTATGTGGATCTAATTTTTAAATTTATCAAAATATAAAAGATATAAATAATTTTAAAATAATATTTATTATTTTGTAAAAATAAAAAATACAAATTTTGGTAAATTTCTAATTGAGTTAGGACTCGGTTGATGGTTGACACCAACCCAATTAGCTCTTTATTATTTTCATTCTCGTGTGATGCACGAAATTATTGTATTTAAAAATTAAAATATATTAAATTAATTCTTCTTATTATTATTTTAAGTTTAACTAATTTACAAATAATATGAGGAATTAAAATAAAATTTGACAAAAATACATTCAAATATATGTAATATTAAAATAATTTTTAAATAGTATTAACATTAACTAAAATTTTATAGCACATGTATGTGTGTGGAAAACTACGTATTTAAAATATGGAGTTGTGTTTAAATATAACATATAATAAATAATGAAACATATGGTTTGAAATTAATTAATAATAACACATAAAATATGTAGGATATTAAAATGCAAAAAATAAATTGTGAGTAAAAAGAAATTTAAACACGCAAGTACATCATATTAAGAATACCTAATACATTATAATTGTTTATCATTGCGTTGTCATCAATCTTGAGTTAATGTAGAGTTAACTTGTGAAATCAATTCAATCAACAACATTGTCAATATATACCATTGATGAAAGTAATAAAGCATGCATAATACAATTAAAATGTAAAACATCATAATAGAAAAAAAAAACATTGATTTGGTGATTTTGAAAACTCCGTCAAGAGTTTAAATAATAGTATAGATACAAAAGGTTATTTTTATAATTTCTCTAACTGAATTTGTGTCTGATTGGCTTGGTCAATCATGGGTAAATAATAGTATAGCCATGTATTAATATTTTTTTTTTTGATAATTTGGCGTAGTGAATAGGATTGCTTGGGATTGAACTCAAGCTCTCATGCCTACAACATAATACTCTTGTCACTATGCCAAGAGGTTGTTGGTAGGTAGTTATACATTAATATTAAACTTATACACATAAGTTAAAACATAGAGTTAATAAGCAAATTATAAATGATGTTTGAGCTTTAGTTCAATTGGCATTGTTATTATTCTAACAATTAAAAGGATTTGGGCTCAAATGCGCTTGAGTGTGTAATTCCTTTGATTTAAGGGTTGAAAAAAAAATTAATTAAACCCTTTTGTTGGTGGAAACTATCAGTTGATTGGTTTAATCGTTAATAGTGATGATGCGGCAAACAACACTGATGCGGCATGCTACATCAACATTTTAAAAAATAAATATTAAAAAAATTAAATCAATAAAAATATATATACATTTAGAATAAACATGGACAATTAATTGTTTAAAGTCATTATAGATGAGTGTATAGCTATAAAATATTTAAAAATTATAAAAGTCATTTAAATTTATTAAAATTATAAAAAATTAAATATATAAAAAATTAAAAACACTAAAAATTTAATTTTATAAAATAATAATTTATTAAAACATAAAATTAATAAAAATATATAACAACCCTTTATTTTTAATAATTATGTTTGTTAATTTCAGCCACGGAATGTACATTTGTGACAATCCATCATATACTGTCACCAAAGAACTCGGTGAAATAAGATGCGTATCTGTTTGTTATTTAGTAATTAAATATTATTAAAAACATTAATTACTTATTTCCACTTATGTACGGATTAGAGGTGCTCATGGGCTGGGCGGCCCGGCCCGGCCCGACGGCTCGCCCGAAATATGGGAGGGTTTGGGTAAAAATATAGGCCCGAAATATGGGCTTGGACAAAAAAACCCGGCCCGATATAATAAATATATTTATTTTTTTAATTTTAAAATATTTTTTACATACTTTTTTAATTTTTTTAAATTTTAAAATATTTTTAAAATACTTTTTTAATTTTTTAATTTTAAAATATTTTTAAAATATTTTTAAAATACTTTTTTTAATTTTTTAATTTTAAAATATTTTAAAATATTTTTAAAATACTTTTTAATTTTTAAAATTTTAAAATAAAATGGGTCGGGCCGGGCCCGGCTTATGATTTTTTCGGGCGGCTGGGCAAAATCTTAGGCCCATATTCAAGGGAAGGCAGGCCGAGCCTAGGACCCGGCCGAATTTTTTGAGCCCGCCCAACCCGCCCGGCCCATGAGCACCTCTAGTACGGATGCATGTAAAATGTTTACAGGTAGGGTTAAATAATAGAAATCGAAAATAAACTTGAATGGAAGTATTTGAATGATTTTTAGAATGTAGGTTTAAAAAGTATAATTATTCAAATTGAATCAATTCTATTTTATTTAATATATAATTAATTTGAATTTTTATGATATAAAATTAAATATTTTATATTAAAAATAATTGAAAAATTATTATTTTTACAAACATTTATAAAAAAAAACTTAAAATTTTATCAAATAATATTCAAAATCCTTAAAATAAAATTTATTTCATCAAACTAAATCTAAAAACTTAAGATAAAAATACTGATATAAAAACCGAAAAACAAACCGAATCCAATCATAATTAAAGATTAAAAGTTAGAGAAAAAATCCAACTAAACGGATCCGATATCACTTTACTACTTGCAACTAAGAAGATGGTGGTTGATCGAAAAGCAAATGTTCCGCAAACGATGGAAAAACGCCGCAAAGGACAACGAATGTTGGGTCGATCCTGATCCTTACCAACAAATGATCTAACAAAAGCACTCATTATTTTTATTCATACACATCGAAGTAAACTTTCAAACATTGTGAATTTGTGAGAGGCAAAAACAAAACAACCAGGTCACCATATACAAAAACAAAAATGTTAAAAATTTGCCACAAGTTTTGTACTTTTTGAAAATTTAACCCTTCATATTCACAAATTCTGTACTTTTTTGAAAATTTAACCCTTCATATTTACAAATTCTATCAATTTGATCATCAAATACTTATAATTAAAGGATTATTATATTTCCTTAAAAAATATATAAGTAGTTATATTTTCTAGCTCATTTTTCTAGAACAAAATCTATATAACCCATTAAAGAATTGACCAGTGTTATGGTATATTCGATTGCCAACTCGAAGCCCGGATAGAACCCAGGCTACCGACCTGCGACCCAAGTTTAGACTCCACCATGTGGATACGTCAAGGGGCTTATGAGCTCACCTCGCGAGCTCAGTTCGTATGTCTCTAGGTGTTCGCAAGCACAAGGTACAAAACTAAACGAGTGAGCTGACGAACACCTGGACCAACGCACACGTGTTAAGTCTAGGATAGCATACATGTTGACATGCATGGAGCCTACCTAGAACGTCAATTCCATGAACAGTACCATGCCATATAAATACTTGATTCTTCCCACCAAAAAGATACAGTAAAAACACTCAACAATTTGGTGCGGTGAGCGTGGATAGACTTCCGATCAATAGATTTCCTTTCAGGGGTTACCATTTTCCTATGTCAAGAAGTGTCACAACAACAGTTCTTGGCTCTTCAAGAACAGATGAGGTTGATGAATGATCAAATGGCCTTACAAAATGCAAGATTTGAGCGACAACAAATTTTTTAACAGGAACTCTTAAAGCAGAACGAGGAGCTCAAGAGAAAGGTACAATCTGATAACTCCGATTTTCAAGATAATGTGGTCGTACAAAAAAAAGTACCAGCCATGCATAGAAAGGAATGACAACGTGAGATGGATGCATTGCGACGAGATGTGAGGGCTTTACATCCTAAGTCTTAAGACCTGTATTGGCTTTTTTTCTCTAACAATCCTCTAGCTCTAGAAGTAGCAGTAGTAGGTTTACTAGCTGATTTCAAGGTCCCGAAGGACATGTTTGAATAAAGGAGGGATCCTCGAGCTCATCTCATGCAGTATAATGATTACATGAATATGTTGGGTGCTTCAGATCCTTCAAAGTGTAAGGCTTTCTCTATGACGCTTAAGGGGAGTGCGAAGGATTGGTACTTGTCTCTCTCTAGGGATCTATTCGAAGTTTTTCTCATCTAGGTCAGATGTTTTTGGGACGGTTCAGAATGCATAGGACAATCATGAACAGTCTCATGAGTTTAATGTTTATGAAGTAGAGGGAAGGAGGGTCCTTGTAAGATTACGTAAAACGTTTCCACGTGGCAACGCTGAACACAAATAACCTTGAAGATTAGTGTGCCATTGATGTTTTTACAGAACGACACGTACAATTTGCCTTCACTGACAATAGACCTTAGAGTTTAGCAGATTTGTATAAGAGGGCCCACAAGTTCGCAGAGGCAGAAGAGATAAAAAGAGCGGCACATGGCATAGTGTAGAGGGAAGATAAATAGTTTAGAAATAGAGATGGGGCTCACAACAGACAGGGGCCACCTCATCAGTCTTTGCGTGTACACAATGAGAGGCAACAAAGATCGCAATCACAAAATGACCACATAGGGCATCTTAGAGAGCCCAACCAGAGCGCACAAGGAGGTACATCCCCTAGGGTAGGTTTGAAGTTTATACCCCCTAAATGCTACTTGATTCTAAATCAGGTAAAAAGTTTGGGTATCCTCCCTACCCTTTCCCCTATGAGGCAAAGCGCAAGACGATCAAAGTCAAGAGATAGATGTGCTTTCCATAATGATGGGGGACACAAAACTAAAGATTGTTTTTCTTTAAAGGACCCCATTGAAGAGACACTGAGAAATGGTGAGCTCATAGAATTTGTGGCTCAGGATACTACCCAGCAGGGCCAAAGTTCACGTGCTGACACCAAGGGCAAACAGAAGGTGTATGGTACAGTACATGTAATTATGGGTACATATGAGGATTGGGTGACCCCAACGCAAAGAAGAAGGCTCATATGAGGAGTGTAAAGTCAGTTAATGCATCCTGCGTAGACAATTTCCACCACTAAATGTAACAACCCTAACCCTTCTCTGTCGCCAGATTAGGGTTACGAGAACTTTACCAAACAATCGAAAATATTTAAACATCATAACATTTTAAATATATCATAAACCTTTCATTCTTATATATTTTGTCCCCAAATCAAGCCTTCGAGGCCCTAGAAATAGCTTAGAAGCAATTCGAGACTAATTTGACACAAAATGGAAAGTTAAGGAAAAAGTAGCAAAAATTGGAAACAGGGGTCATACGACTGTGTGGCCAAGCCGTGTAACTTTCGAACAAGGGACACACAGCCATGTCCCAGCTTGTGTCCTCACCCGTATAACTCACTGAGTAGGGTCACACGGCCATGTGCTAGGCCGTGTAACTCTTTGAGTTGCCCTACACGTCCGTGTGCCAATTCGTGTGCTAGGCCATGTAACTCACTAACTTGAACCCTAGGAATATCCTCAGATGACACACGACTGTATCACCAGACCGCGTGCCTCACATGGCAGTGTGACAGCCTGTGTCTCAGGCCGTGTGAACCCAAAATTCACCTAAAATCAAGCCATTTCATAACCAAACCATGCATAAACATTCAATACATTTGTGCACACTTTGAAGGGACCTAAACATCAACCAAACCCATGAAGATGTCATTTCAAGACCCTAACTCAACTAACCAATATGCCACTCAAAGGCACCACAATTATGTCAAAACAACAACTATCAAAACATGACAATATTGCCTTATTTTATGCATGACACCCTATTTCAACTAGGTACCAAAACATACCACATATAACCATTTTCAAACCATTCAAAGCATACCATAAAGAGCCTTATAAACATGCACAATAATGTAACCAAAATGACATAATTTGATAAGGCATCAAATGGTACCAAATCAACAAAACTTTCAAAACTTATACATGCCAAAACACCATTAACATTCACCAAAATATCATTTCAAAACACATTATACATGACATTATAAACATTGGCCAAAATACTCAAAGAATACCAAATTGACTGTTGGATAGTGTGATAGGTCTCCGAAGAGCTTCCAACCAAATCGAGCTTCCGATAATCTATAAAACAAAGGAAAACAACTACGTAAGCAACGAGTGCTTAGTAAGCTCATATAAACCAAAACATAACTTACCATTTCATTTATACAATTCATAGAATAAATATAAGTTAATACCAATACCATAAGTTTAGTATAAGCCTATACAACATCACCAGCTCACAAGTTAATATACTTTCCATGATACAAATAAATTCAACCATAAGATAAGTAGTTTCCATATGTAAACATATCATTTAACTCATCAATATCTTCATGAGATTATGATTCATTCCATTTGCACACTTACCATTTAATTTCCTTTTCTTACCCATTGACCCATCTAAAACTACATTGGATACTTGAGAAAGCTCACACATAGTGCGCCTTTACATATAATCATATCCTTTCCTTTACATTGATGCTCACATGAGCCGTGAAATGGGCATGCTCACACGAGTTGTGGGTCAAAATGTAAATTACACGATGCTGCTTACATGAGCTATGGAGAATCCACAGCAAATGTAGGATCTCAGCCATCGTTAGGACATTCAAGACCAGCACCCGAAACATGAAATCACTAATGACATGTCATTTGTATCCTAAGAATTCTTAAAGTTCAACTGGGACTTGATATCTGTCAGTTCATCAAAGCATTGATACATTGGTATATTGATTCATTTACATCAAAGCAACATAATAAACATTCAATTTAAACAACATTTAAGCGATTACAGTACATATGAACTTACCTCGATAATTAGGGTGTAGAAGTAAGATCGAGCTAATCTGAAGCTATAGCTTTTCTTCGATCTAAGTCCGAAAGTGGTTTATCTTGATCTATATAGATAGTTTCAATCAATTAAATACTTCTAGTATTCAATTTAATCTATATTTCATATTTATGCAAAATTACCAATTTCCCCTAACATTTTAACTTTTCACAATTTAGTCCTTAAGCTCATAATTTAAAATCTAACCATTTTAACCTAAATCCATGTTAACCATAGATGCAAAGGACCTTGAAAATATCCATATTTACCATCATTTCACAATAAAACCTATAAAGTTACACCTTTAACAATTTAATTCCTAATTCTAAAATTCATCAAAAATCACTTAACAAAACTTGTTTATTTTTCTACAAAGATAATCTATCAATTAACATAAAAAATCAATCCAAAGAATTCATGGTAAGTCCCTCAACCTTTAAAATTTTTGCAAATTAACCTTCGGGTTAGCTAGATTAAGCTAAAACGAGCTCAAAAACATAAAAATAATTAAAAACGGGGCTTGAATACACTTACATGCAAACTAAAGAGCTTGACTGGATGTCCTAGCTTGTTTCAATGGTGAAATTTTGGTGGATTTGTGAGAAATGAAGAAGATGAACATTAATTCTTTAGTTATTTTAACTTTGTTTACCAAATTACTATTTTAACCTTTAAAATCTATCATAATTTCATCAAAACCATATTCATAACTATCCACTAATTAAATAAATGGTATAATTACCATTTAAGTCCATTAGATTTCCTTTCCATAGTATTTTAGCCCTTTTAACTAATAGAACTCAACTTTTACATCTTTTATGATTTAGTCCTTTTTGCTTAAATAACTATGTAAACTTTAAAATTTCTTAACAAAATTTTAATACGACCTTAATATAATCTTTTAAACACTAAATAAATAATAAAATAATAACTTACTCATCGAAATTGTAATCCTGAAACCACTATTTCTGATATCACTAAAAATGGGTTGTGAAAGAAGTGGAGTGTTGAATTTAGCAACGAGGATGAAGAGTTGGGGTGTGATAAGGAAGGGAATATCCCATGGTTGTTTTTGTAGTAATTTCAAGTTTTGAGGTAAAAATTATAACACCCCTAACCCATGTTCGTCGCCAGATTGGGGTTACGAGGCATTACCAAACATAGCATAATTGAACACAATTAAATACAAAATCATAATTTACAAACAGTTTTAAATAAATAAATTTTTATACACTTATTTAAACATCTTGCATATAAACAATAAAACATATTCTATATTTTTCGAATTCAAAAATAATACAAGTACAACTTATAAATTTAATCTTATAAGTAACATCATGATATGTCATATACATATTTTAGTTATCACAATGCAATGCACAAAATGTTTTGATCACATTTAATATTTAAATGCACAATACAAAATTATATTATGTCAAATTTGCATTGTTTTACTTCAAATGCTAAATGCACATATTGAACCATTTCTATTAAAACAAGGTTGCATTACTTATTAACTCAACCAAATTTAATTGATCTAGATGTATTCGAATATATATATTCAAATTATAACTAAATCAAACAATTGCACATAACATTCATTTATATGACATAATTCACAAACCAAATACATGTGGTAATTAAATTATAAGCATATTTCAATTTATAAATTTGTAACTTATTCTTACCTAATTTCTAAATCATTACTTACCGTATATTTAATTTATATATCACTTAGTTAATAATACATAACCTATCCTTATTTATTATAACTCATACATTAAGCATATTTTCTCCATATACTTTGTTTGCTTAATCTTTTAAACAAAAACACCATCAAATGCATATTTATATATATATACCTTATAAGTACTATCCATTTAGGCTTAAATGATTAAAATATACTTAAACCATAATTCAATTAAAACCGAATATAGACAAGGAACTTAAGCCATTTTCGTATGGCTTTAATACAGACTCTTTCGAATTTTAAACTAAAACCAAGGCTACCTATACATGCCATCGTTTCAAAAGAAATTTCAGCTTAAAATATACTGTGATTATTTGATAGTGTGATGAGCTTTACTGACGATCCCCGAGCTTGTAACAACCTCAAAATCTATAAGACAACAAGAAATAGACACAAACACATACAGTAAGCCGTTGAGAGCTTAGTAAGTCAATAGCATAGATAAAATTTAACTAATAAAATAAAAGGACAATTAACTTATTTTATAAAGACAATATACATCTCTTGGTTATAATTTTAATTTCATATACTTTTCTATTAATCCAAACATACCTTAACACATATGTATATATAAAAGCCTTCATTATGGTAACTTAGTTATCAACTAAGCCGATTTACACCTATAAATAAACATGATAACTTACAATATTATAATCACTTATAATATTTCATCTCAAATAGCCAACTTACCTCATTTCCTTTCATTCATTTAACTAATACATACTTACAGATAAAATTCATTCACATGTCCAACTACATTTAATATTACATTGACAAGAACTTTTTAAACACATGTTTTGAACAAATTCACCGGCACATAGCCTGCTAGGCTTTAAGCCTGATCCAGTACACCAGCATTAAGCCTGTTAGACGGATAGTCTGAAATGTTTCACTGGCATTAAGCCTGCTAGGCACAAGCCTGAAAATCTCAGATACAAAGATGATTCTTTCGTATAGTTCTTTATATTTACATAAGTTTTACTCAATAACCGTATATCCACAATATTGAATTATATTCAATTCTTCATAGTAAACATGCATTCAAACCATATAGATATAACTCAAAAACATTAAATTCAGCTTAAAGTATTTTGTAACCTATGTTCGAACCTCCTTATGTATATAAAATTCATACATCACTTCTCCAACTCAAGAAATTGAATATATGTATATATGTATGTTCGAGCCACTTGCATATAAATATATGTAATTCATAATATTAAATTTTAGCTCAAGAACTTGTAATATACTTTCGAACCATATATTTATAACTCATAACTTTAAATTCAACCCAAAGAAATTAAGCCTTACATTGAATTACATGTCTATGTATATATATATTCTACTATTAATTTCATATCATTAAACTTAAAGCATCTGTAGCTAACATACATGTAATTTGTATCATTAAAATCAACCTACCAAGATCAATTCTATATTCGGCTATCAAATAGGAAAATTACAAAGTTTTATTCAATTTACATATTTTAAGTTCCAACTTACCATATGTATGATAAATATATATATTCAATTTAGATAGCATTTAATTGCTAATTGACTTACCTCGGGCATCGACGGACACGATCGACTACTCGATTACTTTCGTTTTTCCCCGATCCAATTCTGTTTTCTTCGTTTCTTAATCTAAACATATTCAAATTTAGCCTTTTTATTCATCAAATCATTCAATTAAATCCAAAAATACATAAATGGGAAAATTACCATTTTTCCCCTGACATTTTACACTTTTTGCAATTTAGTCCTTTTTGCACAAAACACAAAATACAAAAAATTTAAACACACCATGCTAGGGCCGAATGTTCCTAGTGTTTATACAAGTCCACACATTTCATTTATTTCACATTTTAGTCCTTCAAAAATTTATTTTCATAATTTAGCCCTAATTACTCAATTTCACCAAAAATTCAAAGACAAAACATGTTAATCTTTCACATATCTTTCATATTTCATCATCAACTATCAAAAATCTCAAACATTAATCAATGGAATATCTCAAAATCACCATCAAATTCTAAAATTAAAGCATGGGTCTTGTAGTACACAAAGCAACGATCTCAAAAAATGTAAAAATTATCAAAAACAGAAACAAAACTTACCTTGAATCAAGCTTGTAACTTGCCAAATCTTAAGTTTGTTTTAATGGTTTTCTCCCTAGCTAGTTTTGGCCTAATGAAGATGACAACCATTGAATTTTGCTTTGTTTTTTTTAATTAACACATATGAAGGTATTATTAGTTTACCTTTTTAACCTTTAAATAAATAGTTTATATTTCATATAACATAAGGATAAAGTTATCCATTGCCACCCACTCTCTTGAATTTTGGTCTTATTTAATCTTTAAACCTCCCATTTAAAAAGACAACAACAATTAGGTGATTTTAGATTTAACCCCTAAATTTTCATTTTTACACGATTAAGCCATTTTCTCAAATTAATCACTCAAAATGAAATTATTTCACGAAACTTTCACACATATAATTTCACACATAATTAACACAGAAAATAATATTGAAATATTTTTCAGACTTAGATTTGTGGTCCCGAAACCACTATGTCTGAGTAGGGTCGAAATTGGGCTGTGACAAAAATAATACTTGTAAACATTGGAAGTGTATTGAGGTACTGATATGGGAAGCATATCAAAAGTTAGGGCTAAATGTGCAAGCATTGAATAAGGCAAATCTGTTGTACGATTTTGCGAACCACCCTGTCGAGGTAAAGGGTTGCATTACTTTGCCAGTTACCTTAGGAGATGGTGATCATACTACGATGGAGTAAGTCTAACTTTTCGTAGTGGATCACCTTATGGCTTACAACGGTATCTTTGGGTGGCCCATTATGAGAATGACGAAGATGATGGTGGCAATTTTTTGTATAAAGATAAAATTCCCTACGTGAACGGGAGTAAGGTACATGTTGTCGGATCAAAGAATAGCTAGGTAGTGCCATATGTTGTCGGTGAAGAAAACACACGAGCAGGTTCAGCAAGGACAGAGTTCACAGCCAATAAGTACATATGGTAAGTTGCTGGATTGGGATAGTTTGGACAATAAATGTGAGGAGAGAGTAAAAAAAGTAGGAGGCTGTAGAGGTTTTGGCAACTTTACAATTATTTCATGAAAATGTAGATAGAGTGGTCAAGATTTTGTCCACATTGGCAGGTGAGGAAAAAGATAGTTTGATTTAGTGCTTAAGGGCAAACACTGATGTCTTCACTTGGTCAGCCGCAGATATGCCAGGAGTAGACCCTCAAGTGATTGTTCATAGGTTGAATGTTAAAGCCGTGAGACAAGACGTCAGTTTTAAAGAATTATTATTCAATTGCGGCATAATTGCTCACAGGATTCGACAAGGTACATGTAAAGCAACTTTTAAGGAGGGATAACACTCATTCAAATACTTTAACTAAGCTGGCATCCTTTATTGTCATTGAACAAAGAGGAAAAATTTTGTTAGAATATAGAGACACTCAAAGCTACAACATCTCACAAACTCTTAGCTTGGATCAAGAAAGACGTGGATGAATCCAATAATTCGCACGTTACAGGGAGAGGAAAGTCATATAGATAGGAAGTAGCTTGCAAAATTACAGCGCAAAGCTACGAGGAATGTCATCATTACACATTATGCATACTCAAATTAACTACAAATTGATGAGATAGATGGTTAAGTAAAATACAATCAAGTTATGCAATTATTCAATTATACAATAATTAAAACAATTTATTTTATTATACAACTACTAGGTATACCCTTGTAGAGGGTGTACTGTATAGAAAGGGGTATTCACATTCGTTAATGCGATGCCTAGCACCTTTTGAGGCTAAATATATGATGCGAGAAATTCATTTGGGTGGAAGGTTACTGGCACAAAAAGTCTCTAGACAGAAATATTATTGGCTGATAGTACAGAAGGATGTTTACCATTTGTCAGAGGTATGCTCAGATGCAATGGCAACCAGCAAAGCCTCTACAAATCATGTCGAGTCTTTGGTCATCTGTGACTTGGGGAATTGATATCCTTGGTCCATTCCCAAAAACTACAGCTTAGAAGAAGTTCATAGTGGTAGCTGTAGACTATTTCGCTAAGTGGATCGAAGCTGAAGCTGCAGCGACCATTACAGAGAGACAAATGGAATCTTTCCTTTGTAAATCAATAGTTTGCAGGTTTGGCATATCATGCTTAATCATAACGGATAATGACACATAATTTCAGGGAAAATTTAAGAATTTTTGCAAGGACTACAGATCGCCTTAGCTTAAAGTTCTACCAAAACCCCCACAAACAAACTTTAAAGTCGAGGTAATGAACAAAAATATTTTAATAGCCTTGAAAATGAAGGTGGACGAGGCTAAGGGTACTTGGTTGAAGGAACTGCCAGGAATTATGTGGGCTCTACGAACTTCACCTCATACAGTAACAAAGGAGACTACATTTTCTCTTGTTTATGGGCAGAGTTGGTAATTCCTACTGAATTTGGCATGTGATCACATGGAACATTACATTCTGATAAAGATTCCAACCAAGAGGCCCTAAGGTTTAACCTCGATCTAATTAATAAAGTTAGAGAAGAAGCAGAGGCTAGGAATGTAGCACATACTCAACATGTGGCTCGATCTACAATTCTAGAGTTAAGAATAAGCAATTCCGAGTCGGTGACCTGATCTTGAGAAATATTGAGGCAAGTTTCCTTGCATCATAACAAGGCAAGATGTCCCCCAATTGGGAGGGACCTTATAGAATTGTGCAAAAAATAGGGTATGGAGTGTACAAGTTGGCCAAAATGGAAGGCACTGTCTTGCCACGAACCTGGAATGCTCAACACATGAAAAAAATACTGTGTAATTTTGTACCCTTTAATGAAGAATGTTATTGACAAATATATGTACTTAAGTTATTTATTTTTCAACAAGGCTCGTGGGCCTACGTTCCCAGCTGATGTTTAAATGATAGATGAGTTATACTCACAACCTTAATTTATTTTAAGTAAGTTGAGCGAAGCTCGCTACTCGTAACAGCTCGTCTACCTATGCTCCCAACTGACAGCTAGCAGACCTAGGCTCCCAGCTGATAAACGTCAACAAAGATCGCAAACCTATGCTTCCAACAAAGATCGTAGACCTATGTTTATTGTTATATGAGTTATACTGACAACATTTTTTTGAGTAAGTCGAGCTAAGCTCGCTACTCCGGAACAGCTCGCATACCTACGTTCCCAACTGATGTTTAAAGGTTAGAGGAGTTATACTTACAACCTTCATTTATTTGAGTAACCTGAGTTAAGCTCACTACTCCAGAACAGCTTGCGGACCTACGCTCCCAGTTGATAGCTCACTGACCTATGTTACCAGCTGATGTTTAAAGGCCAGATGAGTTATACTCATAACCTTCACTTATTTAAGTAAGTTGAGTTAAGCTCACTATTCTAGAATAGCTCGCGAACATACGCTCCAACTGATAAACTTCAACATAGCTCGTGGACCTGCGCTCCTAACTAATGTTTAAAGGTTAGATAAATTATACTCACAACCTTCATTTATTTGAGTAAGCTGAGTTAAGCTCGCTACTCCAGAATAATATTTATTCCACCCCAACCAATGTTTAAAGGCTAATTGAGTTAAGCTCTCAACCTAAGTTACTTAAGTCTTTTTGAATTGAAATGGGTTAAGGATCGCATAACTAAAACCATTTGGATGCTTTAAGTCAATTGAAAGCTTATGAGCATCCAACTGGCTTTACTTATAAACTTTCTTTATCTTCTCTTTCAACTGCGACCTCCCCAGGTAATTTCTCTGCCTTGCCCTCAACGACCACCAAACGCTCAGCTAAGTCTTTATTTTTCTCGCACAAGTCTTGGTTTTCTTCCTTTAGTTTGGAATGAAGCTCGCAGGCTCTCTTTAGGGATCACAGAGCATTCTAGTAAGAGCCATCAAGCTCCCTCTTGCTAGCTTCAGCTTTACTTATGCCTTCCTTGAGACCAAAACCAGCCATATTAGCCTTAGCCAAGAGAACTTGTAGGGACAAAGCTAGTTCTTATAGAGAAGGTTTCTTCACACCACTAGACGAACTAGCTGAACACATGCGATCCTTAGCTGCTTCTGGAAAAGAGGTTATTAGATGGTTGGTGACATCATTGGAACTATAAGGGAACTCCATTGTGGTCAAGTGCTTATACCAAGGGAACAGTTCTCCAGTCTCACCACCTATCTTGACAAATTTTATGGGTGCACCAGCAACACCATGCTCTACGATAGTGCCAAAAACGCTTTCATTTGAAGGTCCCTCTATGGTTGGGGGATAAGAAGCAGGATACGTAGAGGGTGAGTTAGAAGGAACAACAGGTGATGAACTTAATGGGCAAACGCAGGTGAGCTCACATGAGTGACTGAGGTGGAGCTCACACAAGGGAAACAGAAGCGGCGACCACTTTTTCTAACGCTGTTATAATCTTGCACTATCTTCTACCACCTCGCTACTTACCACAACATTAGCAGCCTTTGTATTACTCCTGCGCTTCTTGCGCATGTCCAGAATAGAAGCTCGTACATCCATATATTCGCTGATTTTGCGTGACAAACTAGTAGTCTCCTCCAAACTGTCTTCATTGTCACAAGCTTGCCTGTTCCACCGATAATTCTAAGATCAGCAGTAGCAGTAAGCAAGTTAGGGTTCGCACGACTTTCCACATGTGGCGAAGGCAGTGAGAACCAAGGACAAGGCCTCATTCTACAATAACTATAGAATTAATTTTTTGGTTCTTCTTTATACCCTAACAGAACTAGTCCCAAGTTATCTTTGGCCGCATGTGGTCATGTGATCCTCTCAGACTGCCCTAAAAGATCTGATAGGAAGAAAGCTCAGAACACTTGTTCAAGTAACACGACTGCGAGAGGGATACCATTTAGAAATAGTGGTAATACGGGGAATAGTCGAAGTGGAATGAAAGATTCTACAGTTAGATCTAAGGCTCGGGGGCCAGCTAGGGCTTATGCAATTTAAGCTTGTGAGGAAGCTTCAGCACCTGATGTGATTATCGGTACATTTCTATCTTTGGTACGAATGTTAATACTTTGATTGACTCGGGGTCAACGCACTCATATATATGCACAACCTTAGCGTCAGATAAGAAAATATCTTATGAGTCAATTGAATTTGTGATCAAAGGAACGAATCCTTTAGGTCAGTATGTGTTAGTTGATAAAGTTTGTAGAAACTGTCCTCTAATGATTCGGGATTGTCAGCTAACTTACTGCTATTACCATTTGATGAGATCGATGTAATTCTTGGTATGGGCTGGTTGACTTTGCATGGTGGTGTTGTCAATTGTAGATGAAAGTAAAATTTGTTGAAATGTCAGAATGGTGAAATAGTCTGGGTTGAATCTGATAGTTTTGACAGTACGACTAATATTATTTCAGCTATATTAGCTCAGAATTATGTCAAAAAGGGTTGTGAGGCATATCTAGCCTATATATTTGATTCCAGAGCTTTAGAATTGAAGTTAGAGTCAGTTCCAACTATTTGTTTATTTTTGGATGTATTTCTAGAAGAGTTACCAGGGTTATCACCTGTAACACCCCTAACCCGTATTTGTCGCTGAAATAGGGTTACAAAGCATTACCGTAAAAACATAACTCAAATAATTCATTTCCAATCATTTCAGAAATCATAACATAATCCACCCAAACACATGCATATCGTCCCTTATTCGATCCCTCGAGGCCTTAGAATCACTTCAGAAACAAGTCAGGACGAAATTAGGAACATTTAAAACATTAAGGAAAATGTTAGAAAATTCAAAACTGTAGGGGTCACATGGCTGAGACACGCACCTGTGTCTCAGTCATGTAACAATCAAAATAGGGACACACGACCGTGTCCCAACCTGTGTCTATGCCAGTGTAACTCTTTGACTTGGGCCACACGGCCAAGCCACACGCCCGTGTGCCAGGCTGTGTGCTAGGCCATGTAACTTTCAAAAAGAAACCTTTAAATCCTATAGGGGATACACGACCGTGTCGTATGGTCGTGTGTCACACACGGCTGAGACACACGCCCGTGTCTTAGGCCGTGTGGACAAGAAATTGGCCAAAATCAAGCCATTTCTTTAACCCATTTCTAGCATGTACCTACAAGCCATTTGTATATTTAACCAAGGCATCAAAACATACCAAATATGCATAATAAGACCAATTCATTAAGCCATTATTCCATCCACCCAATATGCCATATAAGGCACCTCAAATGCAAACTTACAAACTTACTTAGAAATATGCACTTTATCACATTTGAATCATACACATATAGTACAATACCATTTCCAAAAGTTACCAAATCATGACCATAATGAGTTTAACTCATCACATACCAATTTAGCCATTCTAATATGCATCAAATCATTTCCACCTTTTCACAAACTAATAAGGCACCAAAAGTACCAAAATCATACCAACCAAAACCACTTATACATGCTAAACTCATCAACTAACTTTCAAACAATTTACATAACAAGTCCACCTATACATGCCATTATAACCTTGATCAAAATATCAAAAACTACCAAAATTTATGCTGGATAGTGTGATAGATCTCCGACGAACTTCCAAATCGATCGAGCTTCCGATAATCTATAAAGTAAAGGAAAATAACTACGTAAGCAATAAATGCTTAGTAAGATCATATAAAATTTAAACATAACATTCCATTTCAACAATGAACTTTATACGGTAAATATACACCTATACCAATGCCACAAGATTTATCAATTACATAACCATCAACTTATAAATGAGTAAGTCTATCACCATCATTAATCTTTGCATAAGAATATAAACTACTCCCTTTACTTACTTTCCATTCCATTTACTTAGCATAAACTTAAATAAAAACATCAATTCTCGAATTAGTGTATTTATTCATGACATAGGTAAATTCATCTATAACATATGTAAATATGTCACATATAAGTACGTCATTCAACTCATCAGTTCCTTTTTCATCATATTACATCATAATTATGAACTTACCATTTCATTACCTTTTCTTACCCATTTCTTTTGCATAATACAAGACATAAGCATAAACACCATCATTAATACACAAGTTAATGCATTTATACATAACTCTCTTTTGATTCATACAACCTCATGAGCATAAGCATTTTTACATTAGGACACTTACCATTTCAATGTATATTATTAAGATTAAGCATGATATAATCCAACCTTAAGCTTGGCACAAGCCTAAGCACCAACAACAACACATGTTAGCATATTCAAACATAATTCACATGAATTTAACATAGGTAAGTCATTACACATGAACTTAATTCTTTTGAATTCATCATTTTCCTTAAGATATCATACTTTTAATGAAACTTAGTTATACATACTTTGATCAATATCATTTCATACCTTTCCTTAATTTCATAACATAGTCAATTGGAACACTTACCGTTCCTTCTCTTTACATGCCCATTGAACCACTTAGAATAATATCGGATACGCAGGAAAGCTCACACAAAGTGTGCTAAACATACGATTGAAACCATTTCTTTTCCTTTTCTTTTACATCATTGCTCACTCGAGCCATAAATGGGTTTGCTCACACAAGCTGACGGTCGGAATGTAGCTACACGATGCTGCTCACACAAGCTGAGGAGTATCCGCAACAAATGTCGAAACTTAGCCATCGTTAAGACATTCAGGATCAGCACCTGAAACGTGGTAACACTAATGACATGTCATTTGTATCCTATACATTTCTAAGGTTCAAACGGGGCTTGATAGTCGTCGAAACGTTGTTGGATTTCCAACGTTTCTTTACATGGTAAATTTCATAATAACATATATATATATTGATTCATTTACATTATAAAAACACATTAAACATTCAATTTAATTAAAATTTAAGTGATTATAGTTCATACGAACTTACCTGACTAAATTGCAGAAATGACTAAGTACAGGGGCTATTTGGTAATTTTTTCTTCTTATCGATTTTTCCCTCTTTCTTGATCTAAATTAATAATTTCATTCAATTCATTAATTTATATAGTAAGAAAATTCATTTTATGCAATTTATTCATTTTTGACATTTTTATAAAATTATCCTCAACTTTTCATTTTTATTCAATTTAGTCCGTATGTCATTATCATGCAAATAAACCAATTTTATTGAAAATTCATACCTTTGAATGTTAATAGCATCCATTACAGCCACTTTTGTAAAAATTTCACACCAAGTCCTTGTATTTTTACTATTTTAACAATTTAATCCCTAATCGTTAAATTCATCAAAAATCACTTAACAAAATACTTATAAATAACAACTAATACCTCAAATTCATCATTTAACATCTAAAACAACAAGGATTCATCAATGGCAACATTAGAAATCTTTAACAGTTTGGAAAACAAAGGTACGAGCTAGTTAGACTTAGTTCCAATGATCCTAAAAACATAAAAATTACAAGAAATAAATGAAGAATGGACTTACATGAAATAAACAAAGCAAGACCGAAGCTTTAGACTCCTTAACAATGGGGTTCGGTTGAAGAAAGAAGAAAAATAAAAAGAATACTTTCATGTTTCCAATTTTAACATTATTATTTTATTTTAATAATAAAATAACATATAAAAATTAAAATTAAAAGAAATTAAAGCATCAAACTGTCCCACTATCTTAAGGATGGTTTATTTATCCATTAAGGCCCTCAAATTATAAATCTTTAATCAATTAACACCTTTAAACTAATAGCGATTGACTTTTCAACTTTTACAGTTTAGTCATTTTTGCTTAATTAACTATCCAAATATTAAAATTTATTAACGAAAATTTAATACAACCTTAATAACACCTCCGTAAATATTTATAAAAATATTTACGGTTTAGTTTATAAACGAGGTCTCAATACCTTAATTTCTAAAACCACTTAACTTTAGGGTTTTACCACTTGAACCTAATTAATCATTCATATAATATAAGTTACCATATCAAAAACATTTTTAAAACCATATTTGACTCGTAAATATTAAATAATAATGTTTACGAACGTACTTGCTGGATTTGTGGCCCTAAAACTACTATTTTTGAGACTTCTGAAAAGCACGTTGCTACACCACCGGTCAGAGAGTTTGAATTTCCAATTGAGTTAGTACCGAGAACTTCTTCAATGTCGATAGCTCTGTATAGAATGACACCCACAGAGTTGGAAGAGTTGAAAGTGTAGTTGTAAGAGTGAACAGATAGAGATTTTGTTCGGCCTAATTTTTCTCCCTAGGGTGCTCCTGTATTGTTTGTTAACAAAAATGATGGGTCAATGTGATTATGTATCGACTATAGGCAGCTTAACAAAGTCACAATAAAAAAAATCTTTTACCGCGTATTGATAATTTGTTTGATCAATTGAAAGGTGGGACAGTATTTTCAAAGATTGACCTCTATTTTGGATATTATCAGTTACGGGTTAGAGATTCGGATGTGCTGAAGACTGCTTTTAGAACCAGGTACATGCATTATGAATTTTTAGTTATGCCATTTGGTTTAACCAATGCACTTGCTGTGTTTATGGATTTGATGAACAGAATATTCGGATCGTATCTAGGCAGATTTGTAGTTGTATTAATTGATAATATTCTGATCTATTGCCAAGATGAAATTGAGCATGCATAGCATTTGAGAATAATTTTACAGGCTTTGCACGAGGAACAGTTGTTTGCTAAATTTAAGAAGTGTGAGTTCTGGCTCCGAGAAGTTGGATTTTTGGGAGACATTGTATTGCCAGGTGGTATTAGAGTGGATCCGAGTAAAATATCAGGTATAGTAGACTAGAAACCTCTGAGAAATGTTTAAGAGATAATAAGTTTCTTGGGTCTAGCCGAATATGATCAAAGATTTGTAAAAGAGTTTTCGATGATTTCTACACCGTTGGCAAAGCTACTCCAGAAAGAAGTCAAGTTTGAATGGTCTTAAAAGTGTCACAAAGCTTTAATCAGTTGAAAGTGTTATTAATCGAAGCCCCTGTGTTGATTCTAAACCCGAAAAAGAATTTGTGATTTATAGTGATGCTTCACTGAATGGTTTAGGCTGTGTTTTGATGCAAGAAGATAAAGTGGTGGCTTATGCTTCTCGTCAGTTGAAACCACACGAGAAATATTACTGACTCATGATTTAGAGCTTGCAGCTATTGTCTTTGCTTTAAAGATCTGGCGGCACTATTTATACGGAGAAAAATGTCATATCTTCACGGATCACAAAAGCCTGAAGTATTTGATGTCACAGAAATAATTAAGTTTGAGACAACGTAGATGGTTGGAGTTGCTAAAAGATTATGATTTGATCATCGATTATCATCCAAGAAAAGCTAATGTTGTTGTCGATGCTTTAAGTAGAAATTCCTTATTTGCTTTGCGAGCTTTGAACACTCGGTTGTCATTGATTGATGATGGTTCCATTTTAGCAGAATTAAAATCTAGATAGACATTGCTACAACAGATTTGTGAAGCTCAGAATAGTGACTCAGAGTTTATTACTAAGAAGGAGTAGATTGAAACGATAACTGATTCAAACTTTCATGCTAGTCCAGATGGTATTTTGTATTTCTTAAATAGAATATGTGTTTCGAGGAATTCTAATGTTATACAAAAGATTTTACAAGAAGCTCACAGCAGTAAGTTTTTGATACACCCTGGTAGTTATAAAATGTTCGGTGATTTGAAACATATGTATTGGTGATTTGAAACAGATGTACGGTGATTTGAAACAAATGTACTGGTAGTTAGAATTACCTTTGTCTCAATAAAAGAAAGATGCTATCTGGGCTTTTGTTGATCGCTTGACTAAATCTGCACATTTCATTCCAGTACGTACAGATTATTCACTTGAGAAGTTGGTAGAACTATACGTTTCTGAGATTGTTAGACTGCATGGTGTGCAAGTGTCTATTATCTCCGATAGAGATCCACGGTTCACTTCTCGATTTTGGAGTAAATTACATGAAGCTCTGGGTACTCGACTATATTTTAGTACAACATTTCATCCACAGATCGATGGTCTGTCTGAGCGAGTGATACAAGTACTCGAAGATATGCTCCATTGTTGTATTTAGTTCGAGGGTAGTTGGGATAAATTTCTTCCATTGGTTGACTTGACATATAATAATAGTTATCATGTGAGTATTAAAATGGCTCTTTATAAAGCTTTGTATGGTCAGAAATGTTGAACTAAATTATACTGGACTGAAGTGAGTGAGAAAAAGCTATTTGGTGTTGATTTGATTCGAGAAACTGAAGAAAAAGTCAAAGTAATACGTGATTGTTTGAAAGCTACTTCTGATCGTCAGAAATCATATGCGGATTTGAAAAGAAAAGACATTGAATTTCAAGTTGGCAACAGAGTGTTCTTAAAAGTATTGCCTTGGAGAAAATTTCACCATTTTGGTCAAAAAGGGAAGCTTAGTCCACAATTCATCGGGCTGTATGAAATCATCGAGAGAATTAGGCCGGTAGCTTACGGTTTAGCTTTATCATTGAAATTAGAGAAAATTCACAATGTGTTTTATGTATTGTTGTTACGACGTTATCGATCAGACCCTTCACACGTGGTTTCACCTGTTGATTTTGAGATTCAGCCAGATATGTCATACAACGAAGAATCGATCAGAATTTTAGCTTGAGAAATTAAAGAGTTAAGGAATTAACGTATAAATTTAGTTAAAGTTGTCTGGCAACGTCATGGAGCGATGAAACTACCATGGAGCCAGAAGAAGCTATGAAAGTGCAATACTCAAACCTATTTTTTGGTAAGATTTTTAGGGATGAAAATCCTTTAGGGAGAGCTGTAATAGCCCAATTTTAGTGGTGTCAGAAAGAGTGGTTTCGAGACCATGATTTTGATGAGCGAGTTATTATTTTATTATTTATTTAATACCTAAGGGATTATATTAGGATCGTATAAAAGTTTTGTTAAGAAATTTTAAAGTTTAAATGATTAGTTAAGTAAAAAGAACTAAATCGTAAAGGTTGCAAAAGTGGGTATCTAATAGTTAAAAAGGTTAAATAGCTATGAAAAGGTAAATTGAAGGATGTTGTTGGTAAATATACCATATTGCATGCTAGTGGATGTGCATGGATAGGTTTTAATGAAATTTTAATAGTTTTTAAAGGTTGAATGTGTAATTGAATAAATAAACATTTAATTAATATAATCAAAAAGTATCATCTTCATCACTGAGTTTCTTCATCAGTTTTGAAGGCAAGAAAATAGCCATTTTTAAGCTTTGGGGTTTGACTAAGTGAAGGGCTTGCATGTAAGTGATTTTAGTTTCGTTTTTAGTTATTTTTATGTTTTTGTTATCACTTTATCTTAATCTAGCTATCCCAGGGGTTAATTTGCAAAATTGTTAAAGGTTGAGAGACTTACCATGGTTGAGTTTGAATATATTTCAAAGTTATTTGATAGATTATTAATATTGGTTGTTAAACAAACTTGTTTTGTTAAGTGATTTTTGATGAATTTTGAAATAGGGATTAAATTGTTAAAAGTGTAAATCCATGGGTTTTGTTGTGAAATGTTGGTAATTATGGGCTGTTTCAAGGTCCCTCGTAGCATTGGTTAATATGGATTTAGGTTAAGATGAGTTATATTCAAGTTATGGGCTTAAGGGCTAATATTTAAAAAAGTTAAAGTATTAGGGGTAATTTCATAATTTTATATAAACATGAATTATGGATTGAATTGAATACTTGAGTACTTAATTGAATGAAATTATCTATTTAGATCAAGGTAAACAAAAATCGTACTTAAATCGAGAAAAGGCGAAAGCTTCAGATTAGTTTCAAATTCTACTTCCACGACCATAGTTATCGAGGTAAGTTCGTAGGAATTATGATCGTATTAATGATAGCTAAATTGATTATTTGTTATGTTGTGTTAATATAAACAGACTCAAAATTTTATTGTATCGACGTTTTAGTAATTGACAAATAACAAATCCCGTTTGAACCTTAAGAATTCATAGGATACGAATGATATGTCATTAGGGATTTCATGTATCGGGTGCTAGTCTTGAATGACCTTCCGATGGCTGAGGTCCTGCATTTGTTACAGATTTTCCATAGCTTGTGTGAGTAGCATCGTGTAGCTAACATTTTGACCCACAACTCGTGTGAGCAGGTCGATTTCACAGCTCCTGTGAACACTATTGAAAATAAAAGGTTATGGTTATATGGAAAGGCACACTATGTGTGAACATTCCCCAGTGTCCGATGTAATTCTAGATGGTTCAATAGGTATGTAATAACCTAATTTTGCCTGGCCCATATCAAATAAATAAACAAAAAAATATATAAAAAATAAAAATAAAAACAAAATTATTAAAAGTCCATCAATCCAGCAAACCCAAAATACAAGCTAAGTCCATTTACAGATAGCCCAATAACCCAAACAGATCCCAAATACCCACTTAACCTAGCCCAAACCAAAACCCAATTAACCTAGCCCAGCTAATGTGGAAACAGAAAACCCTAATAAAGATCCAAATATAATAGCCACGAGTGCTGCCTTCACCCACGCGCGTCGCCATGCACCGCCACGCGTGCCTCCGTACGACCACCTCCGTACCTCCACGTAGGTCCCCGTACGCCGTACCTATAAGAAGGACACACAAACAAGCAACAAAACGAAGAGAAAAAACAAAAGGGAGCAAAAAACAGAAAATAGGAAAAGATGGCAGAGAAAAAATAGATGTATTTTGATTTATTTTTTTCTTTTCTTTTCGATTCGGCTATATAAGGTTTTTTTAATGGTTGTAAGGGTTACATACATACAAAATCAATACAAAGAAATCAAAAAAGGAAAAGATAAGTTTTTTTTAAGGTGGTTCTCTTTTCTTTTTCTTTCTCTTTCTCTGCGTTTCTTTACTGTTTTCTTTGTTTCTTTCTCTTTTCTATACGAAAAAGAGGGAAGAAAAGAGGGGATCTTACCTTGTTGTCGGCGCCGATGAAGTCCTCTTCCCTTTCGCATGAATTGGGGTCGGACGGACGAAGGCTTGGTTCCTGAAACGGCTAAGAGAGGGCTTAGTTTTTTTAAACTGCTGAAACTATTTAGAATGCTGCCAGTTTAGGGTTTTGTTTTGGCCCTCATATGACGCACGAAACGGCACCGTTTGGAGTCTGATTAGTGGCTCCAAAACGGTGCCGTATTGACCATTGCCCAGCAACCCGATGACCCGATCCAACCGCGGCTAGATCCGCGCGTTTTGGTATGGGGAGGGATATTTTCGCACCAAGCCCTTCTTGTTTTGCGCTGTGTTTCAATTCGATCCCTGAAATTTCTTTAATTTTGGGCAGCATAATTTGTCGTTGGTTTCATTTTGGTCCATGCCGAACGCAGCGTTTTGGAGCTGAGGATATTTTCCTCTTTAGCCCCCACGTTATTCGCGCGTGCCCTTTTTGGTCCTCAATTCTGCTTTATTTTCGTCTTTTCCTTCTTATTTCGAATTTAATACAATTTCGTCCAATAAAACCTAACTCTCTTTCTTATTTAAGTTTAATATATTTTTAATTTCATTATCAATACTATTTCAATATTATAATATATTATTATTTTGAATCGACATTAATATTATATAAATTTACCATGTTTTATTATTCAAAATTTATTATGTATCATTATTTAAATTTCCACATTTTTATATATATATTTTCATGTAAATTTGATATGTTTTATATACATTTTAATATATTTTATTCTATAATATATTTCCTCTAAATTCACTCATTACATATTTTCGGACTTGTAAATATATTTTTATATAATGCTATTATATAATAATATTATATGCATACATATTTCATATTAAATTATTTTCATTATCCAAACATACATAATCTAATTTTAATTTCATATTATTGTATAGATATTTTATCTCTTTCCAATATTTTAACATTTTAATTTATCTCAACTTATTTCAACATTGTTAATTTATTCAAATTTATTTTAACCTTTTAATTTATACATATTATATTTATTTCTTAAATTATGTTTAAATTTGTATATTTCATTAGTGTTATTTTTGCTTGATTTTCAATTAGTTTCCTCTTATTAGCCAATGTTGATATTTACATAATGTACGAAATTATTATTGCTATGCTCATTTAAATTTATTTATTGATTGTTTGTATTCATTAGTGTATATTTAAATTTACGAATGAACAATTCATGTTGTACATTATCATTCAATCGCATTTTATTTGCTTAAAGGGTTGCGTTTCATATTATTTAAATATCAAAATCATTTTATACAAAAGCCTTTCAAAATAACACATATACTCGACATTTGGAATCCTTGAGAGAATTGAGCCCTAATATATTGGGTTCCAATTTTCCTCATTGAATCTAAATAATCAAAAGTTTTCTTTAATCAAAATACATAAATTAAAACTCATTCTCGGGAATTCGATAAGTCGTGTCCTAATGTATTGGATGTGACATGTCGTTTCCTCGAAATGAGGATTTAAAAAAAAATAAGGGCAATATTCAATGCTCGGAATTTTGAGAAATCGTGCCCTAACGTATTGGGTTTCGATTTTTCATCTGACTTAAAGCAATTGAATATCCTTTTTAAACTTCACCACGCAAGTTTTGAAAATCAAAAGACAAACTTATTCTCGAGGACTAAAAATGTCGTGCCCTAATGTATTGGGTGTGTCATTTTATTACTCTGAGACAAGGAGTTCTTTGGTATCCGCATCGATTTATCCACGCATCTTTTATAAAATTAACATTAATAAAAAAGGGAAGGATCGTATTTTAAAATCTCTTCAAATTCTCAACACTAAGACATTAAACAATCAACTCGGTACCAATTTTGGGCGTTACGAGGGTGCTAACCCTTCCTCGTACGTAACCGCCTCCCAAACCTTTTTCTCAAAATTTGTAGACCTAAAACCCGATCACACCTCTTTAAAAGATCGGTGGCGACTCCCAAATTTTTCATTTTTTGTCGAGAACTAAAATTTTTGTTTTTCAATAAAAAATGGTTTCGATAGCTTGCCGACTCCGCTGGGGACATTTAGAGAGTCAAGCCGCAAAATTGATTGTCTTTTGTCTTATTGACAAAAATTGAAAATTTGATTTGAAAAATTACGATCCTCTTTGCATTTGTTTGTATGATTACTGTAAATTGAGTTTTAATATCTTTGCATCATATTGCATAAAGGCTATTCTGGTCTTACCCCTTGAAGTGGGAGTGAGAAGCTATTCCTTCGTGAGGTTTTCACCTCCGTGCAGGATAGTGGATCGCTTCTGGGATACATCCGTACCTATGTCTTCGTGAGATTTTCATCTCCGTGCAGCTATAGGGAAATGTATTCCCCTGAACCAAACTCGAGCCGTATGAGCCTATAATGGGCGAGGATCGAGGAATCTGCTAGTTTGGGTACCTCAACTTTAGAACCGAGTTGCATGTAGAAAAACCTAGGAGCCCATCCTTGATCGTACTGCGGAAACCCTAGCGATTGCCCCGATAGGTGTTTGATTCTTTTTTACTTACTTAAAGTTACGTTTTTTGTTGAACTAAGTTATGGTGTTTTTGTTATGTTTGCATGTCATTTCATATTCAAAAGAGTGTCGATTCAAGTTCGATTACTAAATTAGAAAGCTTGGCATGGAGAACGGATTTCTTGATAAAGTAGAGGACAATTGTGCTGTCTGTGTGTGGTCAGAGAAAACACAATCAGGGAAAGGAGATATTCTAGCCGAGGGGTACACGTCGGAGTTATGGGACTACACCCGTATCAGTGTAACGCAAAATAGCCTTCAGGAATTAAAGGTAATATGAGACCATTGGAATGACGAAACTAAGCAATTGTTCAACTCTAGTTATGGGGATTTACCGTATCTACTCGACATTAAGGTAGACGTATATTTGTTCCGGGCAATCACTCATTTTTGGAACCCCGCGTATGATTCTTTTACCTGTGGAAGGGTTGATTTGGTGCCCACTATAGAAGAATATATAGCTTTGCTACGTTGCCCAAAGATCCAAGTTGATAAAGTCTACTCTAGAGCTGTTAATGTCCCAACCTTTATAAAGAAGTTTATGAACATCACTGGAATGAGTGAGTAGTGGGTCACAGCACGGATCAAGCAGAAGGGGGAAAGCAAATGTATCCCTTGGAAAAGCCTACAAGGCTGATTTTGGAGCACCCTGATAAGAGGAAAAGGGTCGATGCCTTTGCTCTGAGCATTTATGGGCTAGTAATTTTCCCTAAGGCACGAGGGCACGTAGATGAGGTGACCTCAGATCTCTTTGACCGACTTGATAAGAGGGTTACACCAGTTCTAGCAATTTTGGCAGAAACCTTCAGGTCATTGAATGCATGTCGAAGGGCGGGTGAAGGCAGATTCATCGGGTGTGTGCAGCTTCTACTTGCATGGTTCCACAGTCATTTTTGGAAAATTGATAAGGTTTCGCATCGAGTCTTCTCTGAAAATTATTCACCGTTAAATGAGATAGCAGCTACACTAATGAGAGATGACTTATCGGAAGAGAAATGGTTGGTCATTCTTCAAAATCTTCATGAGGAGGACGTCGAGTGGAGAGCCCCATGGTTGCTTCTGGATGAGATCTTGTACCGATGTGGTAATTTTGATTGGGTCCCGTTACTTGGAATCTGGGGAGCTGTTGGTTATGCCCCATTGATGGTGCTAAGACAGTACAGGTCAAGGCAGTTTATACCTGCAACCCAAGGCTTAGTTGAGTTCGAATTCTCGTATAAATAAAATGGCTATAAAAAGAAGATTCAAGAGATAACTAGTGCATGGGACCAAACTCGACAGATGAAGAGATTAGCCGGAGGCCCCACAATGACTCCTGAATATAATGAATGGTGGGTTAGAAGAATCAATGATAACATCCCAAGGCCAAGTCAAGGAGATAGTCAATCAATAGAAGAACATTTGAGGGTTGTTCCCTCCGAATTGGAAATTATGAAGCAAGATTTTAAGAAGAGGAATACAGAGTTTGAAAAGAAGATCGAGAAGCTGGAAGAAGAAAAGATGCACTTGGGATTAGATGTGGATCTTCAAAAGTTAGAGACTGAGAAATTAAGAAAAGGAAAGAACAAGGATGAGGAAGACTTGGACAGTTTGAAGACAGACTACAAGAAGTTGAGGTTATCAATAAGAACTGTTGGGCTAGGGAAAATTCCAGAATAATGGCGTCAAGAGATTCGAGAAGAAAATATCAAGGCTGATGGATGAGAAAGATATTTCGAGAGGTTCAGACGTGAAATCGAGCTTTAGAAAAGAGTTTGTCAGAAACCCAAAAGGAAAAATGCGAACTAAAAGATAGAGTGGCTGAGTTAGAAAGATCTCTTCATTAGTATCAAAGTCGAAATTCTGCGATGGAATTGAGGGCAAGCTTGGGCAAGATCGAAGAAATGAAAGGAAGAATAGAAGAGTTGGAATCAGCATTGCGAAGTTGTGAGATCCGAACTGAGTACTTGGAAACCAATGAAAGTCGTTAGAGTGAGCAACTTTACCATCTTCAGAATCAAGTTGAAAATAGAGATCGTATCATGGGAGAAGCCGTGGTTCAAATCCGGGAGGTAGCTGATCACCTACAGACTTTGGCGGTACAAGCCGTTGCACTGAGCGTAAAGTGTGATCTGGAATCAAGTCAATGACAGGAATTAGCTTCATTACTTAAGAAAATTAAAGTTTTGAGCATTAGGGCAAGAGCATATATGTAACCTATTTTATGTAAAGAATTTTGTTTTCTAGTAAAGTTTTCTAAATGAAATTGAATCAGAATCGACGCCTTTTTGCATTCATGCATTGCATTACATTGCATCATATGCATTAAAGTCCATCGAAAGACCCTAATTGGTTAAAATCATTACAGTTAATATGGAAACCAACAAAAACTCATCAACCAAGCACCACTACGGTACCCGTGCAAAGTAAAAAATTATGGATCAAAGATTGGAAAAGTTGGAGCGACTTCAAAAAGAAATGCAGGATCAGTTACAGGTGCAAATGAAGGAGCAATTGGAAAAAATTCAACATGACATGACAAAAAGGATGCTAGAGTCTCAAAAGGACATGATGACTGAGCTGACGCAATTGCTGACTAAAGGAATAAATAAGGGGAAAAGTCCTATGATTAATGATGACGAAGAAGACAAGAATGGACCCACCTATCCTCCAGGCTTTATGCCTCCACATGCACAGGTTCCGACTGAGGCGCATCCGCGTAGATCCTCTGTTTCAATAAGGCCTCAGCGGTTTCAAATTGATATTCTAATACCGATGAACTCCCAAGCTGGATCAGGTTCTAACCCTGGCGAGAACCCGGTTAATCTTGCTGTCCCGGATTTTGATGAAGTAGCTAAGAAGGATAAAGAAAAGGAAGAATTACCGAAACAGTTTGAGGAGAAATGGAAATGGATTGAAGTGAAGTTTAAGGCAATAGAAAACATTGAAAGTTATCGTGGAATAGATGCAAAAGATCTGAGTCTGGTCTTGGATTTAGTGCTTCCATATAAGTTCAAAATGCTAGAATTTGAGAAGTCTAGTGGGACCAGTTGCCCTGAAGCCCATATTACAATGTTCTGTAGGAGAATGATTGGGTACATTAAGAATGACCAGCTATTAATACATTATTTTCAGGATAACCTCATTGGGGCGGCATCTAAATGGTATAGCCAATTGAGCCGAACCAAAATCAGCACTTGGAGGGATTTGGCGCAGGCTTTTATGAGATAGTATAGTCATGTATCTGAAATAATGCCTGATAGAATCACTTTGTAGAACTTGGAAAAGAAATTAAACGAAAGTTTTAGACAGTATGCACAGAGGTGGAGAGAGATTGCAGTTCAAGTTCAACCACCACTTTTGGAAAAAGAAATGACGATGCTTTTCATCAACACATTGAGGGCGCCGTTTATCATGCACATGTTAGGAGGTGCCTCAAAGAGTTTCTCGGATATAATCATGAATGGAGAAATGATTGAACATGCTATTAAAAGTGGAAAAATAGATGGTGGGGAGAATAATCGAAGGCCAGTTCCAAAGAAAAGAGAAAGTGAAGTAAACAATGTGAATGCATACAACAAATCAATTACAGTGATTCAACCAAGGAAGATGGTTGCTAATCAACAAGGCTCATCGAAGCAAGAATGAGGAATGAGGAATGAGGTAAAATACTGAGAAGCCCCAGTTCACGCCCATTCCAATGATATATAAAGAGTTGTACCAGAATTTATTTAATGCACATGTTGTTGCTCCTTGTTACTTGAATCCTCTACAACCCCCGTATCCAAAATGGTGTGACACGAACGCGCATTGTGACTATCATGCGGGAATTTCAGGACACTCAATAGAAAATTATACTGCTTTCAAGAAGGTAGTGGAAGGACTTATCAAATTGGGTGTTGTCAAATTTGATGACTCACCCAACACAGAAAGTCCGTTGCTCAATCATAATGATAAGGGAGTGAATATGTTGAGCGAAGGTATGGGGGAAGAAGTCAAGACTGACATTGCTGAAGTAAAAACTCCATTGAAACAGGTCTGGAAAGAGATGGCAAAAAGAGGGTTAGTTATTTCAGATTTTGAGGAAGGGTATGAGATGAGAAATTATTGTGAATTCCACCATAAAACAGGGCACGAAATCCAAGAATGTGAAAGATTCAGGGCTTTAGTTCAAAGCATGATGGATAACAAGGAGAGGAGGTTCTATGAAGATACAGAAGAAAGGATGAGCATATGTGCGACAAAGTTGGGAACAGGGACTCCGAAAATAAATCATCCTGTGGTCATTATCTCACGCCCTAAGAGTAATGAGGCTAGGTTTCAGGTAACACCAAAAATTGTAATCACGAAACCGTCAAGTTTCACATATAAGGATGACAAAATGGTCCCGTGGAATTACGGATGCAATGTGACAATCTCAGGAAAAAAAGTTGAGGGCAATATGGCAAAAGAATATCAGGAAAGGGGTTTTTATACACGTAATGGTAAGAGTTATGACACTCAAGCAGAATTGCCAGGAGAAAAGACTTTGATGGTAGAACAAAGGAAAGGGAAGGCAGTGAAATCTGAGCCATTGGTTAATGAACCAATAAAAGAAGAAGAAGCAAATGAATTCTTGAAGTTCTTGAAACATAGCGAATACAGTGTTGTGGAGCAACTGTACAAACAGCCAGCCCGTATTTCAGTATTATCTTTGCTCTTAAGCTCAGAAGTACATCGAAATGCACTGATGAAGGTACTAAATGAAACATATGTGGCCAATGACATTTCAGTCAATAAGTTGGATCGGTTGATCAATAATATAAGTGCTGACAATTTTATTTTCTTCAATGATGATGAAATACCGTCTGGAGGTAGGGGTTCTACTAAAGCTCTACACATTACTACCCGATGTCGGGGGGACACATTACCGGGGGTTTTGATCGATAATTGATCCGCATTGAACGTATTGCCTTTGTCCACTCTTAATCGACTACCTGTGGACAGTTCACATATGAAAGCCTACCAAAATATAGTAAGGGCATTTGATGGAACGGAAAGAGGGGTTATAGGAAGAATTGAAATACCATGAAGGATTGTCCCAACTACTTATGAAGTGGACTTTCTAGTAATGGATATTAAGCCTTCCTACAACTGTTTATTGGGGGGACCATGGATACATTCGGCAGGGGCAGTACCTTCATCATTACATCAGAAGGTGAAGCTAATATCAGAGGGCCGATTGGTAACAATAAGTGCGGAGGAGGATATCATTGCGATGGTAATGGGTGATACACCTTATGTAGAGACCAATGATGAGGCAGTGAAATGTTCTTTCCGATCTTTGGAATTTGTGAACGTAACGTTTATCACTAAAGGAAACAGAATTCCGGTACCAAAGATATCCAAGACTACCGAGATGGGTCTACAGTTGATGGTAGGAAGAGGAGTTTCGCCAGGGAAAGGATTGGGAAAATACCTTCAATGAAGGATTGAAGCACCCATGCTGAAGGAAAAGTTTGATCGTTTTGGCCTGGGTTACAAGCCAGATATGAAACAAAAGAGGAAAGAAGCAGAGAAAAGACAGGAGAGAAGAAGGGCACGTTTGAGCGAAGAGGAAGTCAATGGGAGCCTTTGACCTTTCCTCACATATCTAAATCCTTTGTGTCGGGTGAGTTTATTTACCCTGAGCAAGGGGTGTCCAGAAGGGAAAGCATTAAAGAAATGTTGGAAAATGTTCACATCAATGCTATAGAGACAATGGAAAGAAGGACCTTGCTGGAGATTTGCCCTTACGATCCTGGGAGTGAGCTAAATAATTGGACTGTGGAAGAAATACCTGTAGTCTTTAGAGCTTATTCAGAGTAATGTTTAAAACATTCTTGTTGTTTTTAGCCTAAGAATGATAAAAAATCCTTTGTGAAATAGGCTTAAGTCTGAATATCATTATTGTAATAAAATACATCTTTACATTCATTTCGAGCAATTATTTTTTTATTCTTTCCAGGCAAGTAAATATTTTCCAAATGATTTTTTCATTATATTTAAAACCTGATTCTACAAATAATTATTCATAAATTTATATATTTTTGTATATTATTTGGTGTATCCCCATAGGTCCTTAGATATCAATGACATGAGTGATGTTGTTTCAAACACGGAGTCTCTTTTTGAGCAAGACATGTGTTTGGAAGGATCTCATGACTTTGAAAATGACGAAGACTGTGGTGTATCTCCAGACTTGTTGAGAATGGTGGAACAAGAGGATAAACAAATCCTACCTCATAAGGAATCATTAGAAATTGTGAGCCTAGAGGAAGGAAAAGAGGTGAAAATTGGAACTGATATTACCGTAAAGACAAAACATGACCTCATCGAGTTACTCCGTGAGTTCAAAGATGTTTTCGCATGGTCATACCAGGATATGCCAGGGCTAAATACTAGCATTGTGGTACATCGTTTACCTATAAAAGAAGATTGTAAACCAGTTCAGCAGAAGCTCAAAAGAATGAGACCTGATATTGTGTTGAAAATAAAAGAGTAGGTCAAAAGCAGTTCGATGCTGGATTCTTACAAGAGGTCAAGTATTCAGAATGGGTAGAAAACATCGTCCCTGTTCCCAAAAAGGATGGAAAGGTACGAATGTGCGTGGATTATCAGGACTTAACAAGGCCAGTCCAAAAGACAATTTTCCGTTGCTACATATTGATACTTTTGTAGATAACACAGCTGGCTACTCATTATTTTCTTTCATGGACGACTTTTCTGGATACAATCAAATAAAGATACATCCTGAAGATATGGGGAAAACCACATTCATTACCCTATGGGGAACATTTTGTTACAAAGTAATGCCCTTTGGATTGAAGAATGCAGGAGCAACGTATCAAAGGGCAATGGTCACCCTGTTTCATGACATTATGCATAAAGAAATTGAGATCTATGTTGATGATATGATTGCAAAATCTAGAACTGAAGAAGATCATCTCCGAGTCTTGAGGAAATTATTCTTAAGATTTAGAAAATTTCAGCTCAAGCTCAACCTAGCAAAATGCATATTTGGAGCCAGATCAGGAAAGTTGTTGGGCTTCATAGTCAGTAGGAAGGGGACTGAGATTGACCCGGATAAAGTTAAAGCAATACATGATCTGCTTCCTCCAAGAACTTAGCAAGAGGTCCGAGGTTTCCTAGGAAGGTTGAACTACATTGCTCGGTTCATTTCACAATTGACTGAAAAATTCGATCCAGTATTTCTTCTTCTGAAGAAACATAATCCGGAAGAATGGGATGAGGAATGTCAGAAAGCTTTTGACAAGATAAAGCAATACTTGGCTAATGCTCCAATACTATCACCGCCTAGTCCAGATAGGCCATTGATATTGTATCTAACGGTGTTTGACAATTCCATGGGATGCGTCTTGGGCCAACATGACGAAACAAGAAAGAAAGAAAGAGCAATATACTATCTCAGCAAGAAATTCACTGATTGTGAAATGAGGTACTCGTCCATTGAAAAGTTGTGTTGTGCTTTAATTTGGACAACTCGAAGACTAAGGCAATACATGTTGTATCATACGACTTGGTTGATTTCAAATTTGGATCCTTTAAAGTACATGATAGAATCAACTGCTTTAAATGGGAGAATGACTAGATGGCAAATTCTGCTCTCTGAATTTGACATAGTATATGTAAGTCAGAAGGCTATAAAAGGAAGTGCAATAGCTGATTTTCTAGCCAGCAGAGCCTTGGAGGACTATGAGTCTTTGAACTTCAATTTTCCAAATGAGGACTTAATGTATGTGGCAAACACTGAAGAAAACCCTCGAATAGACCACATATGGAAGTTAAATTTCGATGGCGCTTCAAATGCTATAGGTAATGGAATTGGGGCAGTCTTGGTATTCGTGCAGCCATTGAACGTAAAATCAAAGTGCTAAAAGTGTATGGAGATTGCGTATTGGTGATATACCAACTTAAAGGAGAATGGGAAACCAGAGACCCTAAATTGATCAGTTATAAAGAGCTGGTTCTTGAATTGATTGATGAGTTTGATGACATCACTTTCTGTTATCTCCCACGAGATGAAAACCAGATGGCTGACGCACTGGCTACTCTAGCCTCGATGATTAAGGTGAACAAACTAGAAATCATGAAGCCTATTCAGATGAGCATATATGAAGTTTTGGCTCATTGCTACAATATTGAAGATGAGGGAAAAGATGATCACCCTTGGTATCAGAGTATACTACAATATGTGAAGAATCGAAAATACCCTGATCAAGCGACAGAAAATGACAAGAGAACACTGAGAAGAATAGCCTTTGAATATGTCTTAGATGGGGAAGTGTTGTACAAGAGAGGGAAATATCAAGTGCTGTTAAGATGTGCAGATGCCGTGGAGGCTAGAAAGATCCTGGAAGAAGTCCATGAGGGCATTTGCGAAACCCATGCAAATGGTTTTACAATGGCCAGACAGATCATGAGATTTGGATACTATTGGTCTACTATGGAAGGAGATTGCATTAGCTATGCCAAGAAGTGTCATAAATGTCAAATTTGTGGAGATAAGATACGTGTACCTCCCTCACCTCTACACGTCATGACTGCTCCGTAGCCATTCTCCATGTGGGGCATGGATGTTATTGGGCCAATATCACCGAAGGCTTTGAATGGGCATCGTTTCATCTTTGTGGTCATCGATTACTTTACCAAATGGGTGGAAACTGCTTCATATGCAAATGTCACGAAATCGGCGGTTAGTAAATTCTTGAAAAAGGGGATCATTTGTCGATATGGAATGCCTGAAAAAATCATATCCGACAATGCATTGAATTTGAATAATAGCACAATAGCGGAAGTTTGTAGTCAGTTCAAGATCAGTCACCATAACTCGTCGCCATATCGCCCAAAAATGAATGGTGTAGTGGAGGCGGCCAATAAGAATATTAAGAGAATTGTGGGGAAAATGACTGAAACCTACAAGGATTGGCATGAAAAGCTATCATTTGCTCTCTTAGCTTACCGAACATCTGTTAGGACCTCTACTGGGGCAACTCCCTCTTCTTTAGTTTATGGGATGGAAGCTGTTTTACCCATTGAAGTGGAGATTCCTTCTCTTCGGGTATTAGCTGAATTGAAATTGGATGAAGCAGAATGGGTTCAGTCTCTATACGACCAGTTGAACTTAATAGAAGGGAAAAGGTTAAAAGCCTACATGGTCATAACAAAAGGTTCGTCCCAGAGAATTCCACGAAGGGGATCTGGTGTTGAAGAAAATTCTTCCTATACAAAAGGACTTTAGAGGAAAATGGATGCCAAATTGGGAGGGTCCTTATGTTGTAAAGAAGGCCTTTTCTGGTGGAGCTTTAAGTCTAAGTGAGATGGATGGAAAAAACTTGCCAAATCTTGTAAACTCAGACTCAGTCAAGAAATACTTCACTTGAAGGAAAGGGACCAAAGTGAAAACCCGCAAAGGGCGCTTTGATTCCTAAAAAAATGAAAAATAAAAAAGTAAAAATGGAGAGGCTAAGGAGAAAACCCGCAAAGGGCACCTTAGGCCAAAGGGGATTTGAGTTGAAAACCCAAAAAGGGCTGCTCAAATATTGATCAGATTGGGGCATGAAGCGATCAGAGCAACTCGAATCTTTGGGCATGTAGTAATCTTGTTATACCTGAATCAACAGGGAAGGGTAGGCAACATCTTGGGGCATCGACAAAGCACTGTAGATCTCCTAAACACATGTCAAAATCAAAATGGTCTTCAGAAAGTTTGTTCAGAGAAGTTGAAGCTGCGATAGCCGGGGCACCCAATTCTCCTATTATTTATATTGAATTTGTTGTTCTTGGAATACTTTTTTTTTTCTTTTCCAAGATATACATTCCCAATCAATTTCTTTATTATCCTTCTTTACTATTTGTGATAATTTATTCATTTTGAGCTATGCCCACAACCAACTTTATTCTTATCCTTTATTATGACCATTTTTTGCAAGCATGTTGCATTGGAATAGTGATTAATGGACTAATAAAACTTTCATAAAGGAAGTTTTGCATATTACTCTGAAAAGTTTCTAAATAATATAGGAACCTGAAACAGGACTATTGTTTAGAACACACCAAATTTAAAGGTTGGAAATTTGAGAAGGAATAGTCTAAATTTGGACTTTCTCTTTGGATTTTGTTGTCAAATGCATTGATTGAACAAAATGATAGGATGTCGGTTAATGACAAAGCTTAAATAAACAAGCAAACAATAATCATCTGGCAAGAGAAAGAGGTTACCTCGGAGAAGAGAGCCTTCATTTGCACATAAGTTTTTGGTACGACACCCTGGGAATGGTGTAGGGAACCAAAACAATTTTAGATCCTATATCCTTGATTTGTGATAAGAGAGGATTGTGATAAAAACCACATATATTTCTACCCTCAGGTTGCAGTGCAAGAATGATGGTACAATTTTTGCGCCCTAATGGATTAAACTTTGAGATTTACAGTGGAGGGGCAACCTGGCTAGATGTTTCTTCAGAAAAGCTGGTTAAGCAAGAAGGCGTTGTAAGCACGTCAGTGTTAAACCCTTAATAAACCTCAAGTAATGACAAAGCGGAATCATTCTCAGAAAAATAAAATTCTGCATTAATGCAAACACCATTCACACATGTCTAGTTAGGAGCATTTGATTCATTTTGATCATGCCATCCTAATCATTAAGCATAATTAGGGTCATTATACAGGTCATGTTCCCCAGAGAACAGATCAGAGAATTCCAGATCTTATTTCCCTAAGCAATAGTGAAGCTAATAAAAAATGGTGAATCTGATCTCCCTGAGATTACAGCGGAGCAGATTGAAGCCAGTAATCCTATTTCCCTGAGATTACAGTGGAACGGATTAAAATAAAGGATCTTATCTCTCTGAAGTTACAGTAGAGTAGATCGCATCAGGTCTTATCTCCCTGAGATTACAGTGGAATAGACCGAAGAATTACAGATCTTATCTCCCTAAAATTACAGCGGAGCAGATTGAAGCCAATGATCCTATTTCCCTGAGATTACAGTGGAACGGATTAAAATAAATGATCTTATCTCTCTGAAGTTACAGTAGAGTAGATCACATCAGGTCTTATCTCCCTGAGATTACAGTGGAATAGACCGAAGAATTACAGATCTTTTCTCACTGAGATTACAGCTGAGGAGATTGATGCCAGTAATCTTATTTCCCTGAGATTACAGTGGAACGGATTAAAATAAAGGATCTTATCTCTCTAAAGTTACAGTAGAGTAGATCGCATCAGGTCTTATCTTCTTGAGATTACAGTGGAATAGACCGAAGAATTACAGATCTTACAGTGCAGCAGATCGAAGCCAGTTATCCTATTTCCCTGAGATTACAGTGAAGCGGATCAAAATAAAGGATCTTATCTCTCTGAATTTACAATAGAGTAGATCGCATCAGGTCTTATCTCCCTGAGATTACAGTGGAATAGACCGAAGAAATTACAGAACTTATCTCCCAAGCGGTGTAGTGGAGAAGATTAAAGCCACAAGGGCGGATCTTGCTTCCCCAACATTGCAGTTAGAAAGATTGAAGCTGCAATAATGAATCTTACTGCCAAGTCGGTGCAGTGGAACATATTGAAGCTACAACAACGAATCTTGCTTCCCCGACATTGCAGTTAAACAGTTTAAAGTTCGAGTTACAAATCCTATCTCTCTGACGTTACGATGGAGTGTATCAAAGCACCAATTCCTATACCTCTGAAGATGCAGTAGGTTGGAATGAAACTACCAAGGTCTAGCACGACCAGACAAATTGGTCATTCTTAGTCTTTGCTCCGTTCCCGTTACACAACAACGAGCAATGAGGGGTAGCTGTAATACCCTAATTTTGCCCGGCCCAAATCAAAAAATAAACAAAAAATATATAAAAAATAAAAATAAAAACAAAATTATTAAAAGTCCATCAGTCCAGCAAACCCAAAATACAAGCTAAGTCCATTTACAGATAGCCCAATAACCCAAACAGATCCCAAATACCCATTTAACCTAGCCCAAAACAAAACCCAATTAACCTAGCCGAACTAATGTGGAAACAGAAAACCCTAACAGTATCCAGCGCCGCATTAGCCACGAGTGCTGCCTTCACCCATACGCGTCGCCATGCACCGCCACGCGTGCCTCCGTACGGCCACCTCTGTACCTCCACGTAGGCCCCCGTACGCCGTACCTGTAAGAAGGACACACAAACAAGCAGCAAAACGAAGAGAAAAAAACAAAAGGGAGCAAAAAACAGAAAATAGGAAAAGATGGCAGAGAAAAAATATATGTATTTTGATTTATTTTTTCCTTTTCTTTTCGATTCGGCTAGATAAGGTTTTTTTAACGTTTGTAAAGGTTACATACATACATGATCAATACAAGGAAATCAGAAAAAAGGAAAAGATCAGTTTTTTTTAAGGTGGTTCTCTTTTCTTTTCTTTTTTCTCTTTCTCTGCGTTTCTTTACTATTTTTCTTGTTTCTTTCTATTTTCTATACGAAAAAGAGGGAAGAAAAGAGGGGATCTTACCTTGTCATCGGCGCCGATGAAGTTCTCTTCCCTTTTGCATGAATCGGGGTCGGACAGACGGAGGCTTGGTTCCTAAAACGGCTAAGGGAGGGCTTAGTTGTTTTAAATTGCTGAAACTGTTTAGAATGCTGCCAGTTTAAGGTTTTGTTTTGGCCCTCATATGACGCACGAAACGACACTGTTTAGAGCCTGATCAGTGGCTCCAAAATGGTGCCGTATTGACCATTGCCCAGCAACCCGATGACCCAATCCAACCGCGGCTAGATCCGCGCGTTTTGGTATGGGGAGGGATATTTTCGCGCCAAGCCCTTCTTGTTTTGCGCTGTGTTTCAATTCGATCCCTTAAATTTCTTTAATTTTGGGCAGCATAATTGGTAGTTGGTTTCATTTTGGTCCATGCCGAACGCAACATTTTGGAGCTGAGGATATTTTCCTCTTTAGCCCCCATGTTATTCCCGCGTGCCCTTTTTGGTCATCAATTCTGCTTTATTTTCATCTTTTCCTTCTTATTTCGAATTTAATGCAATTTTGTCCAATAAAACCTAACTCTCTTTCTTATTTAAGTTTAATATATTTTTTAATTTCATTATCAATACTATTTCAATATTATAATATATTATTATTTTGAATCTGACATTAATATTATATAAATTTACCATGTTTTATTATTCAAAATTTATTATGTATCATTATTTAAATTTTCACATATATATATATTTTCATGTAAATTTGATATGTTTTATATACATTTTAATATATTTTATTCTATAATATATTTCCTCTAAATTCACTCATTACATATTTTTAGACTTGTAAATATTTTTTATATAATGCTATTATATAATAATATTATATCGTATATATTTCATATTAAATTATTTTCATTATCCAAACATACATAACCTAATGTTAATTTCATATTATTATATAGATATTTTATCTCTTTCCAATATTTTAACATTTTAATTTATCTCAACTTATTTCAACATTGTTAATTTATTCAAATTTATTTTAACCTTTTAATTTATACATATTATATTTATTTCTTAAATTATGTTTAAATTTGTATATTTCATTAGTGTTATTTTGCTTGATTTTCAATTAGTTTCCTCTTATTAGCCAAGGTTGATATTTACATAATGTATGAAATTATTATTGCTACGCTCATTTAAATTTATTCTTGATTGTTTGTATTCATTAGTGTGTATTTAAATTTACGAATGATCAATTCACGTTGTACATTATCATTCAATCGCATTTTATTTGCTTAAAGGGTTACATTTCATATTATTTAAATATCAAAATCATTTTATACAAAAGCCTTTCAAAATAACACATATACTCGACATTTGGAATCCTCGAGAGAATTGAGCCCAAATGTATTGGGTTCCAATTTTCCTCGTTGAATCTAAATAATCAAAAGTTTTCTTTAATCAAAATACATAAATTAAAAATCATTCTCGGGAATTCGGTAAGTCGTGTTCTAATGTATTGGATGTGACATGTCGTTTCCTCGAAATGAGGATTTAAAAAAAATAAGGGCAATATTCAATGCTCGGAATTTTGAGAAATCGTACCCTAACGTATTGGGTTTCGATTTTTCATCTAACTTAAAGCAATTGATTATCCTTTTTAAACTTCACCACACAAGTTTTGAAAATCAAAAGACAAACTTATTCTCGAGGACTAAAAATGTCGTGCCCTAATGTATTGGGTGTGTCATTTTATTACTCTGAGACAAGGAGGTCTTTGGTAGCTGCATCGATTTATCCACGCATCTTTTATAAAATTAACATTAATAAAAAAGGAAAGGATCGTATTTTAAAATCTCTTCAAATTCTCAACACTAAGACATTAAACAATCAACTCGGTACCAATTTTGGGCGTTACGAGGGTGCTAACCCTTCCTCGTACGTAACCGACTCCTGAACCTTTTTCTCAAAATTTGTAGACCTAAAACAGTTTTCAAGGTGACCCGATCACACCTCTTTAAAAGATCAGTGGCGACTCCCAAATTTTTCGTTTTTTATCGACAACTAAAATTTTTGTTTTTCAATAAAAAAATGGTTTCGATAAGGTAAGTAAAGGAAATGACATGGTAAGTATACAATTGAAATGGTTCATGGTAAGTTAAATGATGTATATATGGAATCTACTTACTATATGATTGGATTCATATATATCATTGATTAACTTACTAACTTAGAAGTTGATGATGCTTGTATAGGCTTTTACTAAGCTTGTGGTGTTGCTAATGATATTATGCTTATTCTATAAATTGTGATAATAAAATGGTAAGTTATGTTTGAGTTCATACGAGCTTATTAAGCACTAGTTGCTTACGTAATTACTTTCTTTTGTTTTGTAGATTATCAGAAGCTCGATCGGTTGGACGCCTGTCGGGGATCAATCACACTATCCAACAACCATTTCGGTAGTTTTTGAGCGTTTGCCAAGGTTATAAATGACATGTATAGGATCTTTTGTAATGCTAGTTCATGAATGTGTTAATGGTTGATTTGGTATGTATATCCTTTTGAAGTTTATGTTTGGTTTGATGGACTTTTAATGCTTTGTCAAGTTTGGTCATTTTGGCCATTCTTAAGTGCTTGTATATAGGACTCTTTTGGTATGTTTGTGATGGCTTGGAAATGGTCATTTGTGATATCATGTGGTAGATAATTCAACTAGGTTTTGTTCTTGAAATATAGTCATATTAATTTGTTGGTTAATGATGTTTTGATATACATATGTGGTGCCTTTGAATGGCATATTGGTTAGGTGAAATTGGATGTTTGAAATGGTATGTTTATAAGTGTTTGAGTGATGTTTAAGTCTCTTAAATGTGTGTAGAAATGGAATGGTTGGTTAGATGTAGTGTGGCCTTGAAATGGCTTGAATTTGGGGTCAATTTATGGATCACATGGCCTAGGAGTCGGGCTGTCACATAGCCTAGGACACAGGTTTTCACACAGTCGTGTGACATACACGGCCTGGCGACACGGCAGTGTGTCATTTGTAAATTCCTAGAATATTAAGTCAGTGAGTTACACGACCTTGCACATGGCTGTGTGTCGCAAGTTAGAGAGTTGCACAGTCTGGCACATGGCCTGCGACATGGTCGTGTGACCCAACTTAGTGATTTACACGGGTGGAGACACTGGCTGTGACATGGCCTTGTGTCCCTTTGTTCAATTGTTTCATGGCCTAGGCTATGTCACACGGCCGTGTGACCCCGAACACCTTGACCAACGAATATGTGTTAAGTCTAGGATAACATACGTGTCGACATGCATGGAGTCTACCTAGAACATCAATTCCATGAACAGTAACCGTGCCATATAAATAATCGATTCTCCCCACCAAAAGGACACAACAAAAACACTCAACAACCAAGAACCCAGATTTTATCATTAAAAGCCCACCTAAAATCACAGAAAAGGATCCACAAACAAAAAATTCACCTTCCAATTCTTGACTCCAAATCAAAATCTAAAATGTGCCCATCCACAAATTAATTCAAAGCTCCAATCTCTAACCAAAGTAATTAAAACTTTGCACTTTAAAAGAACCAAAATCTATAATCCATTAACCCCATAAATAAACAAAAAGGTTAAACCTACTTTAAAATGAACCCCACAAAACTATATAAGAGAATATATTATGCAAAAATAAAGAAATAAATAAAAGGTATCAATAAAATGAAATGAAACTTCCATACTACGACTTGGAGACTTGGAGACTTGGAGACGTACAAAGAAGGGAAATTTATGGGCTCTCATGTGAAAGTGTATTATTAAAAGCCCTAATATTTGATAATCAAAGGAAAAAATATTTTAATAAAAACAAGTTTCAAAATTTGAGTAAATGAAACCATATAAATAATATAATATTTCCTTAAAATATACACAAATAATATTATAAATTTTATTTTTCATAATATATAATAATTTAATTATATATGTTTAAGGATCAAATTGATAGAAGTTGTAAATGTGAAGGGTTAAATTTATTGAACTATTTAGAATTAGGATTAAATTGATAGAATGTGTAAGTACCGATGACTAAATGTGTTATTATACCGATTAGAAAATGCCACATCATCATTTCCATTAATCATTTAATAGAGAGTGACTAAAACAAAATGATCTAAAACATTAGTAGTAAAATTGATTTTTTAAAATAATTTGGTGACCAAAATAGAAACACGTTACTAGTTGGATGGTTAATGGTACAATTTACGCAATTTTTTTATAATTTTTGTGATCATTATAGGACAAACATACATGATATCTTTTTCTTTTTCAATACCAAAGGCTTTTACTATTATATATTGATATAAAACATTTAAAAATAGAATGATTGATGGGTGTCGAATCCACCAATATAAACCTACACCTTAAATTGCAAATTATGCAGTATAGCGAGTAGGGTCGATCCCTCAGAGACTGGTTTACAGTAAATTGTTGCTCTCTTGACCAGATTTATGTCGGGGCAGCTGTCGTGCCCAAGAAATTCGGGGGGATAAAAATTGAAGTCCTGAAAATAAATAAATAAAATGCGTGAAAAGAAAAATTGAAAACAGAATAATAAAAATAGTGAAATAAATATTAAAAAAAATTAATTAGAATAAGCTCAGCTTTAGGCACGAATTTTCCTCGTCTTTAGATGAACTCCTTTTTTCCAATAAGCTAGTTATAGCTACCAAGGACGCCTCGGACGCCAACTCTTCCTTGTGTAAATTAGTTATGGAATGTCCAATAACTAACCCTTACCGATCGAACAACCACGAAACGTTCGTGATTTAGAACTCCTGCAGCTTTGCGTTCTAGAAGAGCCTAGCTCGAACTAATGCCCTCAACCGCATGGGACATTTAAATCCGGTTACTACTTCCCTTGACGGAACCAAACAACAATCTCCACTTGGCACGCCAATGTGTTCACAGAAAACCGATTGGAAACGTTCCTTTCGGAATTCCAACTGTACCTCCAATCACACTAAATCAAACGACGTCTTTTTTTGACTTAGTGTTGATCTGACTTTGTGAGTTGACAAAATCATACTCTTAATCCGGAGAAGTAATAAGTGCTGAAATTTTAGGAGTTAAATGGCTCGGGTTCGTAACTCACGGGTTTTGACGAGGCTAATTTCGGCCTAAAGCTAAAAATGAGTTTAGTTGGCTAAGGTTTGGGGCATGTTGGTATTGGAATAATTAAATAAGATTGAATAAATGAAAAAAATGAAAGTGAGTGGTGAAGGTGACGCAAGGTTGGAAATTAATTGCTACCAAAAGAAAAGAAAGAAAAGATTGAATTGCAAGAGATAACAACTTAATTTAAAAACGAAATGATTAAAAACTTGATGGAAAATTTTATGAAAAGACTTGATGAAAAACTTAAAAAGTACTTGCTACAAAACTTGATAGAAAAGTTGGTAATTAAAAATTGATAAAAGAACTAAATGAAAAATACTTGAAGAAAGAAAAACACTTAATGAAAGACTTAATTGAAAGCTTGATTTATGAATTGATGATTAAAATGAACAATGTAACCTCTATTTATACTTGTGGCCTTGCTAAATTAAGAGCCAACTAGTATAGAAAATCAAGGAAAATATTCCATAATATAAAAAATATCCCAAAATAATCTCACACTAAGTCAACAATTTCAGCTAATTAATCTTGAAAAAATTCTTCTTTGGCCCTCCTTCTTTGCTTCTTTCTTCAATCTAGCCCAATTGTTTCCTTTTTCTTCTACTTAGCCCCAAATTGCATTCCTGCACAAAATTCAATAAATATGGCAAAATTAGTGGTGCATTCTCATAAATTAACCAATTTAATTACATAAAATATGTAACTTTAGCATTTAATCAAATCCCCCCTATTTAGCTTATGCTAGTCCTCGAGCATTTTGTATGTATCTGCAAAAAAAAAATTTCTCCAAAATAGGACTTGACCCCCATTGTTTGCACAATTCAACAATTTAATCCTAGCACATTAACATCTCAAATAGCCTAGCCTAAGAAGTAAGTAAATATATTTTGGAATTTATTAGAGCTTGATAGACTTACCCTTCATTTTATTATTTTTGCACTTAGGGCATTTTCGAATTTTTTGACGTGAGACATGATGACAACCCAAGCACCATGTTCCGGTTACTCAATTCGGACGTCTCTAAGTGGGTTATTTCGCCCTACTCATGATAACTTGTTAGCGGAGTGAGTGCAAAGAAATTGGGCAGCCACACTAACCTTTTTACGTGAGATGTGATGACAACCCAAGCACCACGTTCCGATTACTCAGCCCGATGTACAATCCCAATTTTTCACTCTTAACATTCGTATCAGAGGAGTTTTTTTATATTTATTTTTTCTTTTTCTTATTTTTTTGTTTTTTTTGTTGAAAAGATTTGACATATGATAAAAGGTAAGCATTCAAGCAAACTCATAATTCCCAAAAATTTCCTACCCACTAAGTCTAGGTTATTAAAAATTTTCATGTGGAAAAATTAAATAGCTAAATAGCTCAAACCATAAGTGTACCATCAAAAGAAAAATTTTACCTTTTACCGAAAATATGCAAAAAAAGCGATGACAGATAAGCAAATTAGAACCAATTTATATTTCCCTCCCCCTACTTATTTTACATTGTCCCAATGTAATTTAAAGAATAAAAGTAAAGATAAGTAGGAGAAAGAGAGAAAAAGAAACTCCCCATGTATTTCAACGTCGTGGAGGGTGGTCTCGTAGGTAGAGTGGCCTTGGCTGAAATAAAAAGAATTTTGTGGGTTGACATGTGGAATTTAATTTTGTCTTGGAATGTTTTCCTGCAAAAATAAAAATGAAAATAAAATAAAATAGGAAAAATAAATAATAATAATAGGAAAAATAATTTTTTTAAAAATTTATTAGCCAAGCTATAAACTCGAGATATAAATTATTAAAAACTAAGATTACGAGATTTGGTAAAATAGTCGTGATAAATGCGCCAAGTAAGTTCCCAAGAAAGAGAGGTGAGTCACAATGGACATACTTAAGTACCAAGTCTTTCCTTAGACAGAACTAATCTTCGACATGCATTTTCATTTTCCATTTTACCAAAAAATTTATTTGCATAAAGGGAGAAAAAAATTTGGGTTGCCTCCCAACAGCGCTTTGTTTAACGTCATTTAGCTTGACGACCTGTTATTCAAGCTCTGAGCTCCTCGAGAATAATCTCCCCAACTGTGTGTGTTTAAAATTCTCGTAAAAGGGTTTCAATCGTTGACCATTGACCTTAAAGCACTTTCAGGTTTCTTCGCTTTGAATTTCCGCTGCTAATCGCTTGAGCATTTGATCGATGAAGGGAAGTGGAAAATGGTCTTTTCGGGTAGTTGCATTCAACTTTCTGTAATCGATGCAAACCCTCCATCCATTCTGGACTCGGGTAGGAACTAGCTCTTCTGACGAATTTTTCACCACTGTCACGCTAGTTTTCTTGGGCTTGACATGAACTGGGCTAACCCAATCACTGTTGGAGATCAGGTATATCATTCCAGCATCCAATAGTTTCTGGATCTCCTTCTTCACTACCTCCATCATGGGTGGATTAAGGCGTCTCTGAGCATCTATTTTTGGTTTTGTGTTATCTTCGATGAAAATTTTATGCATACAAGTGGATGGAATTATCCCTTTTATGTCGGCTATTGTCCAACCAATAGCCTCCTTATAATTCCTTAGAACTCGAACTAGACTTTCCTCCTCGTCTCTGGTTAGTTTGTTTGACACTATTACCAGTAAGGTGTCTTTTTCTCCCAAAAAGACGTACTTGAGGTGGTTTGGTAATGCTTTAAGCTCCAAGATTGGTTGCTGCAAAATCAAAGGCAACATTGTAGTTTGGGAAGGTAATAGTTCAAATTGTTTACCTCGATTCGTCAATGATGGTTGCGTCTCCAAGTGTTTGATAATTTCTCGCAACGGATCTCCAAGTGTTTACCTCTAGACGACTTAAAACATCCATGTCAATGCTTCTGTAAAGGATAGTTTCCAACTCAACAAAGTCATGATACTCAGAATAGGATTCAGTTAAACAATCTATAATATCAATGCTAGAAATATTTGATAGTGAGTTAGGATGACCCATAGCTTCGTAGACATTGAATTTCACGATTTCTCTATCAAACTCCATTGTCAGTGTCCTACTCCGAACGTCAATTTTTGTGCTTGCGGTACTTAAGAATGATCTTCCAAGTAAAATGTCAGATGAATTAGTTGAGTTATCGTCCTCCATATTAATAATGTAGAAATTTGCAGGGAAAACTAATTCGTTAACTTTAGCTAGGACGTCTTCAAGCAATCCTTCGGGATAGACGACTGACCTGCCCGCCAACTGGATTATTACTCCTGTCTTTTTTATAGAACCCGCGTTAATCAACTTATAAATAGGATAAGGCATAACATTAATGGAAGCCCCTAAATCACACATGGCTTTCTTAATGCCTAGATTACCTATCTCACAAGAAATAGCAAACATACCTTGATCCTTGTATTTGGGCGAAACTTTCTTTTGCAGTACTGCCGAGACATTTTCTCCTACATGTACTCTTTCGTTACCTATTAACCTCCTCTTGCTAGTACACAGTTCCTTGAGGAATTTTGCATAGCGAGGGATTTGTTTGATAGCGTCGAGCAAAAGGATATTTAACTCCACCTTTCTGAACATTTCGAGGATTTCTTTTTCCTCTTTTTCTTTATTATCCTTTGCGAGCCTCCCTAGAAAAGGAGGTGGCATCACAACTGGTTTCTAAATTTTTAATTTCGGGCTGGTTTTTGGATCAAAGATCTGCCTTTCCCGTTTCTTGTCTTGCCCATGACTTTTGTCGGGAACTGGTTCCATAATTTTTTTGCTACGAAGAGTTATTGTACTTACATTCTGCCTAGGATTCGGCTCTGTCTGGGAAGGTAATTTACCTTGAGACTCTAAACGATTAACTGCCATCGAGAGTTTACTAACTTGATTAGTTAACTCCTGTATTGATGCATCTGTCCTCTGTTGATATTTTGCAGCATCGACGGCAAGTCTTTCCACAATAGCTTCTAGAGATGTGCTCGGCTTGGGTGGCGGTTGCGTTGGTTGCAAAGGTCTCGGTTGGTATGACTGATTATATCGGGGATTAGCTCCATAATTCAAGCTGGGATGATCCTTCCACCCAGGATTGTAGGTGTTAGAGAAAGGATCATAGCGTCTTTGTGGAGGTCCCTGAAAGCCTTTGACAGCGTCAACATGTGCCGTTGAATTTTCGTTAAGGATTGGGCACAAATCCATCGGATGTTCAGATGTAGTACAAATTCCACACAGTTGGGTCAGATTCTTCTTTTCTGTAAGCATAGATTGAACAATACTAGTAAGCTTATCCAATTTATCTTCTAAGGATGAAACGTTTACCCCATTAACCCGTCTCGTGGGTTTTGAATTTGGCCGATACTATTGAGAATTTGCCGCCATGGTGGATATCAGTTCTCTTGCCCTTTGAGGAGTCATATTGACAACTGCCCCTCCACTAGCAGCGTCAATCATCTTCATTTCCATAGGGAGGAAACCCTCGTAGAAATATTGAAGAAGTGATTGTTTGGTCAAACCGTGTTGAGGACAACTTGCACACAGTTTTTTGTACCGTTCCTAATAGTCGTAGAGCGATTCACTCTCCATTTGGCGAATTCCCACTATGTCTCTCCTAAGTTCAGCTACTCGCGATGCTGGGAAAAATCTATTAAGAAAAACACGAGATAAGTCATCCCACGTTGTAATAGAACCGAGGGGTAAGTAAAATAACCATTCTCTTGTTGTATCAACTAAAGAAAAAGGAAAGGCCCGAAGTTTAATTTCTCATCTTCGGTTACTCCCTGAGGTTTCATGCTCGAGCAGACCATGTGGAATTATCTCAAGTGAGTGTGTGGATTTTCATTCTTCAAGCCTTGAAAAGTGTACAAAATATGAATTAGGCCTGACTTCAACTCGAATAGGGTTTCTCCGATTGGATAGTTGATGCATAACGGTGTTTGCTCGTTGGGAGCAGCGGCTTGTTGACAATGGTTAGGTTAACCATCCTTTCTGGTTCACCGAGGTTGTCTTCTGCTTCTTTTGTTTCAGGAAGTGGTTCGGTCTCAGGTTCAACCACTTTGACTTGTTTCCCACGTCGAATTGCCTCTGCAGGAATTGCTAGTCTCAACTTTTCAACGTCGGTTTCTAAGAGCCCTTGTCCTAGCTCAACTTCTGCTTTACTTGCACGTTTAAGAGCTTCTGTCTCATTTCGTCGTGCTCGTGCTGATTTTTCGATCTCTGGGTCGTATTCGAGATCTCTGGATGAAGATCTGGTCATGAAGATAATTTAAACAATTGTGAGTGTTGCCAGTCCCCGGAAATGGCGCCAAAATTGATGGGTGTCGAATCCACCAATATAAACCTACGCCTTAAATTGCAAATTATGCAGTATAGGGAGTAGGGTCAATCCCTCAGAAACTGGTTTACTGTAAATTGTTACTCTCTTGACCAGATTTATGTCGGGGCAGCTGTCGTGCCCAAGAAATTTGGGGGGATAAAATTTGAAGTCCTGAAAATAAATAAATAAAATGGGTGAAAAGAAAAAGTTGAAAAGAGAATAATAAAAACAGTGAAATAAATATTAAGAAAAAATTAATTAGAATAAACTCAGCTTTAGGCACGAATTTTTCTCGTCTTTGAACTGATCCTCAAAAATAGATGAACTCCTCTTTTCCAATAAGCTAGTTATAGCTACCAAGGACGCCTCGGACACCAACTCTTCCTTGTGTAAATTAGTTATGGGACGTCTAATAACTAACCCTTACCGATCGAACAACTATGAAACGTTCGTGATTTAGAACTCTTGCAGCTTTGCGTTCTAGAAGAGCCTAGCTCGAACCAATACCCTCAACCGCGTAGGACATTTAAATTCGATTACTACTTCCCTTGACGGAACCAAACAACAATCTCCACTTGGCACGCCAATGTGTTCACAGAAAACTGATTGGAAACGTTCCTTTCGGAATTCCAACTGTACCTCCAATCACACTAAATCAAACGACGTCTTTTTTGACTTAGTGTTGATCTGACTTTGTGAGTTGACAAAATCATACTCTTAATCCGGAGAAGTAATAAGTACTAAAATTTTAGGATTTAAATGGCTCGGGTTCGTAACTCACGGGTTTTGATGAGGCTAATTTCGGCCTAAAGCTGAAAATGGGTTTAGTTGGCTAAGGTTTGGGGCATGTTGGTATTGGAATAATTAAATAAGACTGAATAAATGAAAAAAAATGAAAGTGAGTGGTGAAGGTGACGCAAGGTTGGAAATTAATTGCTACCAAAAAAAAAGAAAGAAAGATTGAATTGCAAGAGATAAAAGCTTAATTTTAAAAATGAAATGATTAAAAACTTGATGGAAAATTTTATGAAAAGGCTTGATGAAAAACTTAAAAAGAACTTGCTACAAAACTTGATAGAAAACTTGGTAATTAAAAACTTGATAAATGAACTAAATGAAAAATACTTGAAGAAAGAAAAACACTTAATGAAAGACTTAATTGAAAGCTTGATTTATGAATTGATGAATAAAATGAACAATGTAGCCTCTATTTATACTAGTGGCATTGCTAAATTAAGAGCCAACTAGTATAGAAAATCAAGGAAAATATTCCATAATATAAAAAATATCCTAAAATAATCTCCCACTATGTCAACAATTTCAGCTAATTAATCTTGGAAAAATTCTTCTTTGGCGCTCCTTCTTTGCTTCTTTCTTCAATGTAGCCCAATTGTTTCCTTTTTCTTCTATTTAGTCCCAAATTGCATTCCTGCACAAAATTCAATAAATATGGCAAAATTAGTGGTGCATTCTCATAAATTAACCAATTTAATTACATAAAATATGTAACTTTATCATTTAATCAATGATTATATTCACATAAGTTGAAAACATATAAATTAAATAATATTTTAGAAAACTTGGTAATTAAAAGTACTTATTTTTTTTAAAGTATTAGCATAAGTGTTCTTTCAAGAGTGTTGTTGGAGTTTATGGGCCAATTTAGGATAAAATTTTAAATATATTTACTTAAAATGCAATTTAATATATCAAAAGAAAATTAATAAGTGTTATCAAATAAATTACAAAGAAAGTAAAAAAAAACTAGAGAAATTGGAGAAAAAGAGATTGTGTTTTATTCATCAATAAGGATGTTTTACAATACTTCTCCAAGGTCTATATTTATAGACACAATAACTATAAATATAATAAAAGTCTACTTCTAATGAATATTAGATTCCTAAAGTACGTCAAACTTATCTTGATGGGCATCTACTTAATAATAAAATATTTATAACATTCCCCCTTGGATGACCATTGGTAGATAATATGCTTCTTTGAAACCTTAATAAGATAAAAACCTCGTGGGAAAAAAATTCTTAGTGAAGAAAAAAGAGTACACTTATCTATAATACACATAACATGCTGTCTCATTAAAAATCTTATCAGGAAAGCCTAGTTGGACAAAACCTCATTTAAGGGAAAAATAGTACATGTAACACCCCTTTCCTGACCAGATCGCTAGGTCCAAGCTAATGGATGTTACATTTGTTGCCGGAGCAACTATAACAAATTTCAATACATTTTAATCATTTCAACATGCTTTCAGGTATAAAGCACATTTTAAAAAGATGTAAAATCATTTTGGGGTCTTATTCGAGCTTACAAAAGCTCTATTACTAAATAAAGGTCAGTTATTTACTTAATTGAAAAGTTTTCAAAACTTGCGAGTTGATGTTGCGACATCAGAGTTCTCTCGTCATGACATTATCCCTCAGTGACTTATGTCGCGACTTTAAAGTCTTGACATCCACTCATCGTTGACCTATGCGTAACGTTGGGGATAGGTAGTCGCGATGTCACCCCTGCTTTCATAAGAATCTCATGTTGTACAATTTTCATGTGTCCAACAAATACATCCCATTTCACTTATGCAAATGCCAATGTTACCAATTCAAAATCATGCCAATTCAGGCCAAATCAAGTCAATATCACCTTTGGAAAAGATCATTCTAATAGAATAAAGTTCATGACCAAAACATAACCATTTTGAAGCCATTTGCTAACCTAACTTACTAAAAAAATTCACTATGCAATCCATAATATATCCAAATTATGCAAGCCTCAACCATCACATTTAATGGCACCAAACATGACCCAAAACCATACATCAAACTTATCAAACAAGTTCGATGTTAACCACAGTTACATCTTTATCACACACATCAAATTGACCAATTCATTTCCATAACATAATGACCCTATATTCATGCCACAACCTTTAGAACCAAAATGAACATATTTGTACTATTTCGTTGATAGTGTGACATACGCAAATATCTGAATTTGAGAGTCCGTAAATTGAAGATCTACAAGTAGGAGAAACAACTAAAGTACGCATGTAAATGCTTAGTAAGTTTAAATGGAAAATACATGGCTTACTTTGATCATATATAAGCAAATTAGCTACCATAATTTTGGTATACATTTGGTTAACCTTGGCACATAATGTCATAACTAGACAGATGACAACATTGACATCCAAATAGGTTAGACATTATAACATATCAAGAATATCATTAATTCAGACAAAATCATGCTATTCCATCTCACTTATATATATCTTTATCAAATTACAAAATCATGCCATTTCAATTTAAATCACAATCATAGTAACATATCAAATTAGTTCATTTCCCTTTTTCGAATGCAATATCCAAATTAAGAATTTCGCTCAATAGAACCCTAATTAAATGGATTCGGATACATGGGTGAACTACACCATACTAGATAGCTCATAGGAGCTCAAGCTACACTACACCAAGGTATCAAATGTATAAACATTTCTAAATAAATTCTTCCACCACACAAAAGTCTAGAGACAATTAATACTCAATGATTTGCAACAGATGTTGGATCTCAATATAACTTGTAGTAATATTCGTATAGTCACATATTCCATACAAGTGAACATAAGACCCTATTGGCTTGCCAATTGTATCCTAACCTTTTACTAAGTTCACATAGGCATCAACTATGTGTATTTGCAAATTCAACCCTATAATCATTCATAGTTACACATCATACCTTGTAATCATTCTCAATTACATATCATGCCCTATAATCATTTTCAATTACATATCATACCTCAGAACCATTTGAAATTACATATCATACCTCGTACAATGTGTTATAACATAGTAAGCATATCTCACTTCTTTTCAAAATTCCAATTCATTCAATAGTCTTGTATGCCAATTTCCATTAACATATCAAATTGTATTCAAGCATAAGTAATAATTAAATTAATGTTGGATATGATGCCCTAAGTGTAGTATTTTCGTCTAAGAACACTTGTAATTTTTTGAACAGATTGGTTAATAAAATTATTCATGAATTACATTAATACTTTATATTATTGTCCTCAAATGGTTTTTTGCATGCAAAGCAAAATGGAAGCAAATGTTGCTTGCTAGTTGGCTAATGTTTAACTAATACTAAGAGGTATTACATGGTCGGATTGTAATATAGAAAGACAACTTGTATTAGTAGACGAACTTAAACATATCCTTAGTCTAATTAGAAATGAGCAAACCAATTTAAAGACTAATATGTTGTCTATCAAGTATGGTGCTCAACGAGTATGTATCATACCAGGGAAACTATCGGCCTTATCGTGGTGGACTTTGGTGGCCATTTTCATTGATTGTTGCATGCACAATGAGTCATCGATGTTGGGCGTATTGCAGAAGTTTTATTAGTTGAAAGTAAAAAGACAAGATACTTCAATTGGTAATGCCCACTATAGCATATGCAAGGGTGTGAGCCCATAATCCAAAATTGGAGTTTGAATCTTTATCTGAAGAAAGACAAATATGTGAGAGTTATCTACAAGCTTGATACTGGGTTCGACTTTCGTACATGTTGGTTCCTTACTTGGGAAAGCATCTGCGCACAAAGTCAGCCAGTCGATTCCCAAGTTGCCTAGGAACAATACGAATGACTGAGGAGGGGGCATATACTAGAGTTGGTAGAAATTGTCTCAGTTATAAATGTCTTTCGATATTGCTTACAAGATTTGAGTCCAAATGGTCGTCGGGAAAATGACCTCTTGAATTAGTTGAATGATTTTAAAGCTCATTCTGCTTCAGTGGCCTGACCTCATAATGCAAGTGTTGATTTGACAAAAATTCTAGTAGGGTGAGTAAGGGAACTTCCTTTCTTCTTTTACGAAATTTGTGGACTATGCCCACGACACTGGAATATTATAAATCATGGTACACCTTCTAATGGTACAAGCCAATGTGATGTTGAGTCTGAGTCAAGATTTGGATGCTAATTATGTATTGTTTTGTTTTATAGTTAAATACATTTGATGAATCAAGAGATGCTATTGAGGAAGAAGTAAACAGTAGCAGTCACTTCATTGAGTGAGAGAATCAAATAGAGATCGAGGCACAATGTGTTGATTTGGCCAGTACTAGACTCAAAAACAAGTCTAGTAGACCTCGCCAGGAGGTTTGAGGTATTGAGGATTTCCTTTGCACAATAGGGAATGTGCTCTCGCAAGCTACACCAATAGCTTCAATATGCTAAGCCCTGATAAAAGAGTTGTAAAAACATAGAGCACTTGAACTTAAGGGATTGAAAGGCATTCACGTTTACTTTACTAGGAATTGGTTGGAGTCAAAAGGGTGAGTTCTATAGTAGTTAAAATGTTCACCGCCTAAGTGTGTCACCTACACAATATCTCTTTTAAATGAAGAGGCATATCAATGGTGGCTAACTATCACCTGACATGTGCTAGCTAACCAGATTACTGGAACATTCTTTCAGTCCGAGTTTAAAAAGAAATACGTTAGTGAACTGTATCTGAAAGCTCAAAAGTAGGAATTTATGATGTTGAAATAAGGAGATACGTCGGTAGCCGATTATAAATGAGAGATCTTGTGACTTAGCAAGTATGTTGTCAAACTGGTACCAACTAAAGAAGAAAGTTGCAAGCGATTCCTTTGAGAAATGAGAGATGAGCTTCTAGTTCAACTAGTTTCACATACACTTAAATTATTTGTTGATCTAGTTGAATGAGCAAAGATGGTTGAGCAAGCTATGAGCTTGGATAAGAAAGTTGAGAGTTTTCGTGAATTCAGAAAAAAATGTTGGGACCATTAGTTCGCAACTTCTGCCTAAGCGAGCTAGGGAGTCTCGAGGGTCTTAGAGATCAACTCCACAGAATGTCGGCTTAGAGAAAGACCGGGTTAGACAACCATTAGTATCAGTGAGCAGTACTGAGGGTCCAGTAAGAGATGCCAATATCCCAAACTGTGAGCATTGAAGTAAGAGGCACAAAAATGGATGCTTGAAAAAGATAGGAGCATGTTTTCGATGCGAATCCCTAGAGAATTTAGCTCGAAATTGCTTTAGAAATGTTAATGATATTCTTGCTACAACTTAGAGATCTGCCCCTGCGACTAGAGCTCGGGGAAATTCCTATGTTGACTTAGTTGTGAGGGGTAGTAAAAGAAAAGAAATTGATTCTGTAGCACAACATTCCAAAGTTAGAGCTCATGCTCTAGCCTATGTGGTCTAAACCAGAGATGAGGTTGGTGTTATTGATGATGTTGTAGCAAGTGTATTTCTTTTATGTTCTACAATCGTTCATACTTTAATTAACCTAGGCTCTACACATTCATATGTTAATTTTAGTTTCTTGAAATCAAGAAATTTGAAATTTGAATTGTCAAGTGTAACAATAGTTTTCCCAAGTCCCTTAGGACAACTTGTGCTCGTTAACCAAGTGTGTAGGCGTTGTCCATTAGAGGTTCAGAATAAGTCATTCTTGATTGATCTGTTAATCATGTCTTTTGTTGATTTTGATGTAATTCTGGGAATGGATTAGTTGACCGAGCATAATGTAAACTTGGATTTATGTGAGAATAAGTTTTCTATTTTGATCCATAAAGGTGAAATTATTGAAGTTAAAGGCGTAAAATCAAGTGATTCTACTCGTATCATTTCATCGATCTGAGCTAATAGACTTTTGAATTATGGTTGTAATGCATATTTGACCTATGTTATTAACTCAAATTCGAATGAAAGCAAGACAGTTAAGATTAGAATAGCATGCGAGTTTCCAAAAAAATTGTCAAGATTATCTCCTGATAATAAGGTTGAATTTGCAATTGAAGTTTACCTGAGTACAACTCTAGCTCTATTGCTCCTTATCATATGGCGCCAAGAGTGCTCAAAGAGCTAAAATTTCAATTACAAGATCTTCTAGGTTAAGGCTTTATATGTCCCAATATATCACCTTGGGGAGCTCCAATATTATTTGTAAAAAAGAAATGTAATAGCCCACCTAGTGAAGTCTCTGTATTTGGTTACTGTTTGATATGTTTTTTGGTAAAATGGGGATACATGTGAGTAAGTAAAGCATTTTTTTATTAAGTGTACAACTCTGTGTGTATTCACCGTATGGGAAACATTTTGTTTTGGCGTAATCTGTAGTTTGGCGGACTCTTCTGTTTAGTATTTGCCCATTTTAGATGGTTTTGGCGAACTTAGTAAGTTCGCAGCTGTTTAGATTTGATTATTATTTAAGTATGGTAAATAGTTAGTTGAGTTGAGACTTAGTTAAAATGGAACTAGACGACTGTAGATGATAAGACCCAAATTAAATTAAGAGCACTTAATTATGGGAATCAAGAGAATTAATGGAATTATTTGATTTTTCCACTAATCCTTGTCTTTGAGCTTAGGTATATAAGGTTAGCCGTTTGGTTTAAACCTTTAAATTGACATCAAGTTACTTGCCTGAGCTAAACTTATGTCACAGGTATCTTCGATACAACAATTTATCATTGAAGCTAAAAATAGATATGTATAATTGTGTCATGTTACCTGTCTAGGCTAAACCTTTAAATTGACATCAGGTTACTCGTGTAACATCCCGATTTTGACCCTAATCAGACAAAGTGGTTTTGGGACAACAAATTCGAGTCAAAAAATATTTTAAAATTATTTATGGTATTTTCTGTATGTGAATTACTATGTGTAAAAATTTCGTATGAAAATTTGATCGTTTGAGTGCTCAATTTAATAAAAAGGACTTAATCGCGCAAAATAAAAATTTAGGGTTTTAATTTAAAAGCATCTATTTGTGGTTGTCTTTTTAATTAGGAGGCTTAAAAGTGAAATTAACCCACTATATAGATAGTGGATGGTTATGGACTAAATTAACCTTAATGTTTATATATTATATTTTTAGAAACCAAGGTTAATTAAGTAAATGGCTAAATATTAATATATATGTTAATTAAAACATAAAAAATACATTAGCCTTCATCTTCTTTAGCTGAAAGTAGGAGAAGAAAAAGCCATATAAGCTTTGAAAGGCTCGGCTATGTTCTCCAAAATTAGAGGTTCGTTTTTGTTCGGTTTTTGAAATTTTTTACGTTTTTGAGATTGTTGCTTTGTGTACTACAAGACCCATGCTTTAATTTTAGAATTTGGTGTTGATTTTGTGTTATGCCATTGATGAATGCTTGAGATTTTTGTTATTTAATGATGAAATATGAAAGATATGTGAAAGATTAACATGTTTTGTCTTTGAATTTTTGGTGAAATTGAGTAATTAGGACTAAATTGTGAAATTAAATTTTTGGGGGACTAAAATGTGAAATAAATGAAATGTGTGGACTTGTAGGAGTACTAGGAATATTCGGCCCTTATATACTGTGGGCAAATTTTGTGTATTTTGTGTTTTATGTAATGGGGACTAAATTGCAAAAAGTGTAAATATTAGGGGAAAATGGTAATTTTCCCATTTATGTGTTTCTGGACTAAATTGAATGTAATAATATTTAAACTAGTACATTTTGAATATATTTAGATCAAGAACCAAAGAAATCGAAATTGAATTGGGGAAAAGCTAAAGTCGTCGACTAATTGTCCGGTTTCAATTTTTCACCGTCCGAGGTAAGTCTATTAGTTATTTAATGTTATTAAATAAGTATGTATGTATGTATGTATGTATGTATGTATGTATGTATGTATGTATGTATGTATGTATGTATGTATGTATGTATGTATGTATGTATGTATGTATGTATGTTTATTGTATTTTTGTTGAGCTATAAATAAAAGTAATTTGATTGAATAAATTGAAGTATAAATGGTATATATGTATATAAAATGTTTGAATATATAGGTATATACTTATATAAATCTTTGAATTAAGTTAAAGTATGAATGGTATATATATATATATATATATAATGTTCAATATTATATAGGTATCTATATGTATATATTCTTAAATTTAGTTGATTGTGTGAGGGTTATATATGTATACACAAGGTTCGAATACATATATGTATATACATGTATAAATTCTTGGTTTAATTAAAGGTATGTATATTGTAATTGTATAGGTAATTTTGAATAAGTATGTATATGTGGGTTGGAATGTATATGAAAATACTTGAATAAATCTTGAATATATTTTAGGGTATGAATGTTAAGTATGCAAGTAGAGTTTTTAATATTTATGAATATACATGTATATGTTTTTATATTGAACTTAGGTATGAAATTAAATATATATATGTTATTTTCGAATAAGCGTGTATATATACATGTAAATTTCTTGTATTGAATTTAGTTAAGTAATTATATATATATATATACATGAATAAATTATGAACTTAGATAAAGACAAGAATGTGTATATATATATATACATATAGATTCGAATATAAATGTACATACATGTATGAGTTTATGATTTTAGCTAAAGGTATAAATGTTAAATACGTACATGGGAGTTCAGTATATCTATATGTATATTAGTATATAGGTTCTTGGATTGAATTAAAGATATAAAATCTTATATTTTTATATGTGAGGTTTGATTATATATATATATATATATATATATATATATATGTTTATAAATTTATAAATACTTGAATTGAATTGAAAGTATGATTTGTAAACTCTTTTAAGATTGAACATGTATTACAACGAACATGTGTTTGCTAATAATAAGTTTTCAAGGAATTATTTTGTGTATGTGAAATTGAGATTTCAGGCTTAGCGCCTAGCAGGCTTATTGCCAGTGAAACAATATCAGACTTTACGTCTAGCAGGCTTAATGCCGGTGAAACATTTTAGACTATATGTCTAGCAGGCTAAGTACCAGTGTACTGAATCAAGCTTTAAGCCTAGCAGGCTAAGTGCCAGTGAATCAGTTTAAAGTATGTGATTAAGTGTACAGTTATATGATTTTGGTTATCTTTAATTGATGGGCATATATACATTCGGTTAAGTGTGTTTAATGAATATGTATATATTCGATCTATGCATTTGTAAAATATACATATATGCTTTCAGTTTATGCAGTTGATAAATGTATACGTATAAATATTCGGTATATGTATTTGATAAGTATCTACATATGAAATTGAGATGTATATACCTTTGCTTATAAGTATTTGATGAAGATGAATGCATTCGATCATATGTATTAGATTTGTATTTGGTTATAAGTTTATCATGAGTATTCGTACACAACTGGATATGATATGTATTTAACATATATATATATATATGCTCGGTTATATACATTTGGTTGTAATGTTGTTTGGTATAAATATACATATATTTAGTTGAACGCATTCGACAGTACACATATTTGACTATAAATAAAATGGTCTGAGTACAGCAAATGTATGAATATTAGTTATATGTGTTAATTACAATCTCAGTGAATTAAATTTAAAAGTTATATTATATATATGTTTAGTTATGCTATAGACTTACTAAGCTATAAAAGCTTACTTTGTTTGTTTATGTCTTTCCATTTTATAGACTTAAAGATCAAGCTTCAAGCTCGGGGATCTTCAGCAATATCGTCTCTCTATCTACTATCTCGGTATTAAAATGTTTAAATTCTAACTATGGCATGTACAGACTAGATAAATGTTTTGAAGGTCGTAATTTGTTATATTGTATATGAATTTAATAGCCATACGAAAATGGTTTATTTCCTTATGGATTTGCTAGTTTGTAATGTCTTTGTTTTGTTTTAAATGGTCAAAAGAGAAGCTTAAAATTTTGCATGTTTAATATTAGACCTAGCTTATCATATGTAACTGTTATAATTATTGTTAATGAATGTCTATTCTGAGTTGTGTTTTGATTAGTAATGCCTCTTAACCCTAATTTCGCGACGGATACGGGTTAGGGGTGTTACAACTCGTCCAAGCTAAACCTGTGTCACAAAAATCTTTGGCATACCAAATGCTCATTTGAGCTGAACATATATTTGTGTCAGTTTACCCATCTAGGCTAAACTTTTAGTGACACATTTGATTGCTTAGCCAAGCTGAAAATGCACATGTAAGGTTACCTGTTCGGGCTAAACCTTTAAAACGACATTAGGTTACTCATCCAAGCTAAACTTGTGTCACATGTGGCTTTGAGTCTGCAAGAAATGTTGGATCTCGGTAATCATCGGTAATTAATCCATATCAGTGTGCACAAGACCTTTACTAAGTTCATCAGGGCAATTTCAACATATAAGTTCATATACATTTCTTTACAATTTAGTCTAGATCTCAAATTTTGTACCAAATCGCAGATAATCCAAATTCCAATTAAACATACATATATTTATAATTCAAATACACAAAATTTAAACAAAATTATACCATATGAAATTATACATACACAAAAATCGATAAAATTTTCCTTTTCCTCTATTACCCTCGATCTATATAATAATTCAATTCTCTATCTATATAATAATTCAATTCCATTTATCAATTCCAAAATCTTATAACATCATATTAGATGCATTTATCAGTTCAATTTCATTTTTGAGTGCCCTAAGTTTTATATTTTATTCAATTTAGTCCCTAAAACCAAAATTGTCATAACTTTCAAATTTGAGCTTCGATGTTGAAATCGATCTCAATTAAATCCTTATAGGACCTTCTAGTATAAATAATTATAGGAAATTTTCATCAATTTTAAAATTTATACACTTTAGTCCCTATGTTCAAAAACTAGTAATTAAACTTTACAAAGTAGCCTTTTTTTTCACTGCTAAGCTTAAAATCTAATAGTTTAATACCAATTTCATCAAGAAATCATCATTGGAAACTTTTAGAAACTTCAAATTTTTTTCAAATTGGCACATGAGCTTGCTAAATCGAGCTTCTATGACCTCAAAAATATAAAAATTACAAGAAAATAACTTAAAATTGCTTACCAATTAGGGGTATATAGTAAAAGCTTGAAAACCCTATTCTTTTGTTTTCTTTTAAGTGAAAAAGATGAGTGGAAAGGAAGAAAATGGTTTCTTTTTCTTTTAATTTTACTTTTATACTTAGTTTAATTATTAATTAATCAAAATTAACTTAATTAAATAGAATTTGTCTAACGTTAAGTATAATTAACAAAGTTGGTGGATGCTAAATGTCATTCATCACCATTTGGCCATGTGCAAATGGTCTAATTGTCCATTTGGTCCTTCGACTAATTAAAAATCTATAGTTGTAAACTTTTACAACTTTTACAATTTAGCCCTTATACCTTATTTAACTATCAATTTAACAAAATTAAGGGATCAAACATTAATAAACATTAATAATAATCTTGAAAATATTAAATTTTAATATTTGCAGACTTAAACATTGAAAATAAGGTTCCAAAACTGTTATTTTTGACACCACAAAAAATGGACTATTACAAGGATAAAGTTCTTCATTCAAACTAATGACTACCATGTATGGAGGATCATCTTAAATGGAGACTTAAAGATGCTCCATGATGAATATGAGTGGGAAAAAGGTGATAAGAACAAGGCTTAACTCAATGCTAAGATTATGCACATCTCTTTTGTGCATTAGGACCTAATGAGTAAAATAGAGTGTCCTAATGTCAATGTTCGAAAGAGATTTGGGATAATCTTGTCACCATTCATGAAGAAACAAGCCAACTCAAGGAATCTAAGATTGGCCTTCTCACACTTGACTATGAGCTTTTCCAGATGAAGTTAGGAGAGAGCATCAAAGAAATGTTTGATAAATTTGCCTACATCATCAATAGTTAAGAACCACTTAGGAAATCTTATGCAAATAAAGAAATGGTAGAAAATTTACACAATAGCCTACCAAAGGAATGGGATGCTAAAATGTCAGTTGTTGAGGAAATCAAGGATTTGGATATACATTCTTTGGATGAGCTCATAGGTTCACTTCCCCCCATGAGATGAAGTTGGACCACGGAAAAGAAAAACCAAGATGATTTGGAGTAGCACTAAATTCATCCATCCATGAAGAAAGAAATAATGAAGTTGATGATAAGGATGAGGATATGTAACACCCTATACCTAACCCGATTTACTGGATCCGAATATAGAATGTTACCAATACTTAAAACACTTAACAAAAATTTTATAACGGGTAAAGATTTTACTGAACATACTTCCTACTTATATATTTTTATTATAAGTTAATGATTTGGAAGGTAAACATTTATTTGAATACAGCTGATTCTCAATGATAGTATAAGACAATACCCCTTAAAAATTTATTAAAACAGACCTAAAATTGGTGTATATTAATATTTTTCATTTGAAAATATGTTTCTAAAAGTGTACCTCTGTATGCATAATATTTCCATCAATTTGCCACTATGGTGCATTCCTGGCTTGGTCCTTTCTGACGCACTGGTTCAATTTTTAAAACCTGCATACCAAAAGACAAATATAAGTTCAAAAGAACTTAGTGAGCCTTATTCGTTATTATCTTTAAGTGTGGTTTTAGAATTTCTCGACTCAAGGGTTTTGGATTTCCTTTCAGACCTTGGCAGATAGTTTTCTAATTCCTGGTTGGCAAATAACCATACGTCAATCTTTAAACTTAACCGTCTTATATGCATTTCACTCAACTAGTGGATCTCAGACTGCACACCATATTTTGAATCCCATTACACAATTTCTTTACAGATAGTAGTTGGATACGCTTCCTCGAACGAAACTCAATGGATACTACTCTTGACAGATTCCTTTACAATGCCCAACAATTATCAGAACACCAGTTACATCGTATCTTCAAATCAATCCAGACAAACATACTTGCTTAGAAGAATACAACGTTTAAATTCAAGTAGTATAATCCTATATGACTTCAATACATAACCTAAGAAATTCCACGTTTGGTGGATACTTGCACCTCCAATCATTAAACGGGTACACTACCAAGAACTCTTTCAGATAGTGCCTCATAGACATGCCCAGGTCTGGCCACAATGGTAGAATATCAACTAGTCATTTAGACATTATAGAATTCACAATATAGACCTTCCAGAAAACTTGCCACAAGTATTCCCTAGATTACCCCGCCATTGGGGCTTTCTGAATAATACGCCAAGAATATTTTATAGAGAGATCACCACAAAGGCTTTTCAGGTAACCCGTGTTCACTGTCCCGGTGGACCATCTCTATGAATTCTATGGGGCTTCTACCAAATGGTTTTATACCTTCACGCCCTCTTGGCGTATTATCATATGATGCCATGACCATGGACTTTTCGCAATTTTAACCCGTGATCTGCCAGTCCAGTTAGCATTATAGCTGCCCTACCAGAGGCTACATAATAAATCTCCATTTTCACAGTGATATGCCTGTCTGGTTAGCAATATACCTGCCCTATCGGAGGCTACACAATATATCTCTTCTTAACATTTCTACATACAATAAACTCTCTTGTACTGGATTCGTACCACAAAAAAGGTCTTTTTATTTGGACTTTGACTATACATGTAACACCCCTAACCCATCTTCGACACTAAATTAGGGTTACGAAACATTATAGAACAAAAAAAAAACCCTTAACTTTAAATAAGAACAAATAATTCAGCTAAAATAAAATATCAATAATTCATTCAACTCATAACAAATATATACATTTGGGCTTTAACTCGAGCTTTCAGGCCTAAAATACACTTTAAAAGCAATCAGGGATCAATTTGAATAAATAAAAAATCTTTGGAAAAACACGAAAATTTTGTTAAACAGGGGTTACATGGTCGTGTGACATGGCCTAGATCATGTGCGTATTCGAAGTAGGGACACACGACTGTGTCCCAGCCCGTATGTCTGTCCGTTTGTATTCGAGAAAAGGGTCACACAATCGTGTCGCAGGTCATGTTCGAAACTGTTTTGGGAGACACGGCCATATGGTAGACCATGTGTAACCTGCACATAAAATTTTAAGACACGCGACCGTGTGGGTTAGCCATGTGCCGTGTGACAGCCCATGTCCTAGGTCGTGTGCTCCATAATTAGCCCCTAAAATAATCCATTTCGAAGACAAACCTTGCCTAACAAGCTACTCCGTTTGTACATACATTCAATAGACAAAAACACACTTCAAACATTCATAAACATACTAATTCAATCAACCTAAATCTTTTAACCAATATGCCGTACAAAGGTACCTCATTTCATATCAAAACAATTAAGCACAAGCTATAAAGCCACATCTCAATCACAAAACATAGGTATAAAAGCAACCTAATCTCAAACATCATCAACCCATTTCACCATTCAAAATAAGCATACCAAAATGACCATTTTCACATAGTTTTTAACATGTACAAGCCAACTATACATTATATGTATATAACCATTTACAAAAGTAACCAAAACACAAAAAAAGTATAAATGACATTAAACCCTATACATGCCATTTATAATCATAGTTCAAATTAACCAAAACTACCAAAGTGATCAAGGGATAGTGTGATAGGTTTTTGACAAATTTCCAACCAATCGAGCTTCTGATGATCTCAAAATAATGGAAAACAACTACGTAAGAAACGAGTGCTTAGTAAGTTTGTATAATAGAATTTAAACTTACCATATACATTAGATAAAACAAGTGAAGATAAATTCATTTCATTGTGAGCCAAATGCCTTTCCTATACACAACAACTCATAGAGTTTGTTGGTGAAACATTGCAATTATAAACTTCACTAAAACATGGCATGAAACATATCAAAGTTTCAACTTCCTTATCCATATTTACTGTATACTATGCACTTGAATTTGCATTACATTTCACACTTCATCTTCATATATTTTATTTCTCTTATAGCATAGCTAATAAGATATATATTTTGTTTCAACATTAATTACTGTTGAACCAAATGAAATAACTTCATTAATTAGAAAATACTCATATCACCATTTGATTCTCTAAACACACTACAATAATAACTAGAAAACATATTTATAGACATACGATACATATAATCATTCCATAGTATTAAGATTCATTATCAAACCATACTAAATCAAAACATACTTCTCATATTCAAACTTATATTAAATTTCACACCGAAAAATGTTACCTGAATAGCGATTGGTTGAATAATGAAATACCGACATTTTCTTTGATATCTTCTTTGTATATTATCCTTTTCAACCTTTTAATTTGATATCCTTTTGGATATCGTCCTTTTCAACCTGTTATTGGCACTGGGTGCCTAACGAATAAACCGTAGCAATGTTTTGCTCCCAGCGCTAGTCGGATAAATTGACAATAGGTGTGCCCAGCACTGGTCGGGTAAACCGACAATGTTTTATGGCCAGTGCTAGTCAAATAAACTGACGATATTAAATCTGTGCCCAGCACTAGTAGGATAAACCAATATTGTTTTGCGTTCAGCGCTAGTTGGATAAATCGACAATAGATGTGCCCAGCACTGGTCGAGTAAATCGACAATGTTTTGCACCCAACGCAAGTCGGATAATTGATTATATTAAATGTGTGCCCAACACTAGTCGGATAAATTGATATTGCTTTGCACCCAGTGCTAGTCGGATAAACTGATGATATTAAATGTGTGCCCAGCACAAGTTGGTTAGACCAATAATTATCTGTATATATACGTCTTGCACTTCCAACACAAGATCAGATAATCTCTATTCCCTCATATCTTAACTAAACTTCTTAAGTTTACCAATATTGCTCATCATTAACTTATTCAATTCAATGTACAACTCATAAATATACATATAAATCATTTATCCATAACCAACCATTTGGAACTATTTTCTTAATCATTCAATTAGTCTAATTCACCCTCGATCATACTTTCATGGTCTATTTCATATAGAATTATCATATATATTAAAAAGTTTGTAAGTAATGAAAATTGAATAGTTTGAGTCAAAGAGATACGAACTTACGAAGGGTAAACTGCAGTAAAGACAGAAGTCTAGGGACTATTCTGAAATCTTTATTTTTCCATGGTTGTCAACTTGTTATTGATCTATAAATATAATTTTATTTCAATTCTTAGCGCCAATTTCACATATACTGTTCAATTTAATATCTATGACTTCTTATTTACAATTTTACACAATTGCCCAAAATTTTTTCATTTATTTCAATTTAATATTTAAACCCAAAATATATAATTTAACCATATTTTAACACAATCCTTGCTAGCCGATTATCAAAGGTCTCCATAAAGCACTCTAAAATTATAATTACACAATAAAACCTTGGGATTTTACCATTCCAACAATTTAGTCCTTAAATATTAAAATCAACAAAAACTAATGTACAAAATAGTCCTATTTAACAAAAAAGCTTAATAATATATCAAATTCTTTCACAAGCACCTCAAACCCATCCATGGTACATTCTAAAACATTTAAAAATTTTAAAAACGAAGGTACGATTTATGTGGACCTATTTGTAATGGTCTCAAAAACATAAAAATTCATGAAAAATTAATCAAGAAACACTTACATGCAAGCTTGATTTCAAACCAAAGCTTCCCCTACTCTTTCAATGGAGGTTCGGCCAACACAAAAGAAAAATGGAGAAGACAACACTATTCTTTACAATTTCTTTTACTTAATTTTACATTAATTAGAAATGCCATTATTTCATATTTTAATTTTACTGTCCACTGCATATGAAAATGGTTTAATTTCCATAATAAACCATCCTAAATTATTTAAATATCCGATTGGCACTAAAACGCTAATAACAATTGAATTTTACACTCTTTTACGATTTAGTCCTTATTCTTTAATTAACTATCTATACGTTAAAATTTTTAACCAAATTTTAATATACATATATAATCACTCTGTAAATATTTAATAAAAATATTTACATTTCGATTCTATAAACGAGGTCCAGTACTTCATTTTCTAAAACCACTTGACTTTAGAAAACCCACTTGAACATAACTAATAATTCATTTAACTAAAATTATCAATTCAAAATTTACTATAATACTATATTTGACTTGTAAATATTAAATAATAATATTTAATATTATTAAATGAGTTGGATTTGTTGTCCTGAAACCACTATTTCCAACACCACTGGAAAAATGAGTTGTTACAATACACACATATAACACTAAATATTATCACCCACACATTTCAGAGATGTCATACCAAAGAGTTTTATCATGCAACTTCGTATTCAAACACACAACAATACTCTTCCTTTACATCTATACAGATATCTTCTCAAGGAGACATACTTATTTATAGAGGCACCTACCATTTATTCGAGTTAGAATGATATATAGAAGTCGATTTTAGAGGCTCACCAAAAAACTACCTTAACCTTGACTTGGAACTTCTATTTCAAATGTTTCTCCCAACCAACATTAGCAATTGCTCAGAATATCATAAGATTTCCATTAGCATCCCCATTACAAACATTTTAACTACATGTGACCCCTAAGCAGGGCCTTCCTGTAATACCTTTCCCTTCTACAACCGTAACGTGCAAAGTTAGAAGACTTACCAGAAGGCTGAATCATCTACTCGTTAAGCGAGATCTAAATTTGATCTTAACAAAGAAGAAGAAGAAGAAGAAGGAGAAGAAGAAGAAGAAGAAGAAGAAGAAGAAGAAGAAAGAAGAGGAAGAAGAGGAAGAAGAAGAAGAAGAAGAAGAAGAAGAAGAAGAAGAAGAAGAAGAAGAAGAAGAAGAAGAAGAAGAAGAAGAAGAAGAAGAAGAAGAAGAAGAAGAAGAAGAAGAATAGAATGTTCAGGTTAGAAAGAAGAATCTAGACATTAAGTAGAAGGAAAACCCATCTAAAATGTTCCCTTCCTATAAATATACTCCTAGTCCCTCTTGATTTCCTACCAAATCCAAAGTAGGTAAAAGAAAATCTGGCGAAGGTTTACCTTACTGTTGACCAGTCATGGGGAAGGTCAAATCAATCCACCTGACTCCTGTTGAGATGTGGCCAACCATGCTGCTGTGATGATTTGTTTAGTTGGCTTGTTTTAGTGTATAAGAAATCTTTCATACATCTTGCTACTCTACTCTTTACTCTGATCTCTGCTTTTGTTGATGCAGAATCCCAACTAAACTTCATACAAGATCCACTTGAACAATATTCAAGAAAATCGAGCATACTCTTGCTTAGGCATACCCTTTCTTGAGCGAAGTCTTTCTTCAATTGAAAACACCTTGCAATTAAATCGTTAGGTACTGTCAACAGACGAATTCTTTTTTTGTATGTGCCAAAACTCTATCTCACCAACCGACCAGCCAAGTGGTGGATCATGATATCATAGTGCACCAAAACAAAATTAGCATGCATTATCTCACTTTTAATTAGATTCACAAATTCTGGGTGGGGTGTGACAGGATGATAAAGAGGTGATCATACTTGTTAACAAGTTCAATAGGTTCATGAAGATGGACAGAGGCAAAATACTTCAAAAGGAAAAGAAAATTATTTTTTTTATATTTGCAAGAAGCCAAGACACAACAAGTATGATTATCTTGTGACGAAGAAGCAAAAAGAGAAATAATAAAGCCATGGTAGCCACTTGGAGAGATAGTGACAGTTCTAATGATGATGACTCCAATGATGAGGGTTTTGACAAACTTTGCTTCATATCTCTTGAAAAGCAAGATGTATCTTTTAACTCATGTAATTTTAATTATTATACTTTTAATGAGTTACAAGATGTTTTTGATGAGTTAGCTATGGAATTTGAGAGTATAAATTCCAAGCATAAGAAAATAATTTCTAAACTCCATTTTGAGGCAAACTTGGCCTAAAGACACAAACCCTGAAGTTAGATCTAATTGGAAGATCTTAATAAGCTTGAAAGAGTTAAGGTATTCGAAGTGAGCAACCTAAATGTACATTAGATCGAATACCATCCCATTTGTAGCTTATTTAGTTCATTTAAGATTTAGTGTTAATAACATTGTTGATTTAACCCATTTTCAATACTCGTGAGAAGTGTTTGAATCTACTATGCTTATACTTAGTTTTCTTTCAAGTATTTTAATTACTTAGGATGTAAGAGTTTTAAATAATTTTGAACTCTTATGGATAGGTGACGCTCTTATCCATAGGACTTGGAGCCCATCTAGGACTCTTAGCCCTATAATCTTTAAGTAAGGTCGACCATTCCTCTTTTACTTAACTCTCTGAATTTTGTTTCAATGAAAACACTCTTAAGAGTTCTATTTTTTTCAAGAATACTTTTCTTGTGATTTTTAAAAGGGATCTCAATGTCATAGCTTTGACATTGCTGGTAGGAATTCTTCACTTTTCAATTTTCCAAGGAATTTTTTTGGAAGATTGGCTTGTTCATCTTGATTTGGTAAAATTAAGTTCCATATTTCAAGGGAGTCATGGTTTTGATTTGAAGATTAAAGAAATGCTAAGTTTTGAGATCTCGTGGATGTTGCAGACACTCAAATCAACTTCTAACCAAACTTCAATCTTGCGCACGATAATAAACAAAACCACATGTTGAGTAATGAAACCTAGTGGTGCTAACAAAATCAATATTTGGTAATATAAGGATATTAATCAAGTAAAATTACTAGAGTAACTAATCATGTTTCACTATTATGCTTTCTAAATATTTATAAAATCACCAACTTCATAATATTTTCACATGCTCACATTCCAAGCATAATTATAATTCCATTAATCCACATATTGTCATTAAAAGGTTCCAGCTCCATTAACCAAATGGATCCAAGAATGGATATACGGAAAAAATCCCCAACACTCCATAATTTTGAGCACAAGCACCAAAGAGTAAGAAAACTCACTACGTGTGAAGACGTATACCCCTAACACTCTAGTAGAGTTCACAAAAGTTGTAACACCCAATACTTGATCTAGTCACCAGACCAAGCTATAAGATGCTATAATAGTAAACTGGAACATTCACAAACAATTTGTTCAATACTCAATAATTACAAGATAATTCCATGTTAAACATGCATTACAATCAAAATCGAATCTTAGTCGGGCTTACAAAAACCTTTGAACAAGTTCAGAACTAAATCAGGACGAATCTAAAACATTTAAAAAATAACAGGTAAAATACAAAAAAGGGTTTCTAAGTACCCAAATAGAGCCAAAAAGATCAATTCATAATTAATTACAATCATTTCCATGTTATTCAATCATTTTAGGACTTAAATTGAACATACGAAACTTTTAAAACAAATTGGGAATGAATCTGGATTAAAACAAAACTTTTACAAAATATAGGCAAATAATGAAAATAGGGGTCACACAGCCATAAGGGTAGGCCGTGCGACATGGTAGAGACCGTTTGGTGCAGGGACATGACCGTGTGGCTAAACCGTGTGACAGAGCTCAAACCGTGTAAAATGAGACACACAGGCGTGTCTATAGACCATGTATCTAAAATTTCAAATTTTAAACAAAGTACACAGCCGTGTTACCAATAGTGTACACAACCGTGTGGGGTACACGACCGTGTGATAGATTGTGTCACAGGCCCTGTGTAACCAAAACACTTTCAAACTCAAGCAATGACATCCATCTTTTCTTAAAAATCAAGTTATAACTTTTACATATATTTATACCAATTCAAAACTCACTAAAACATGTCGAAACATACTAATTAAACATTCAATCTAAGTTTAAACAATATTGATTTGAATCAATAACCATTCATGCAAAGATTTTTCATGCCAAAACATACTTATTCAATCATCATTACTATAACTAAGATATCAATAAGCAAAGTTCAATATATGACCTAAAACACAAGAATCTATTTTCACAATTTAAGCATACCTTGTTAAACCATGCCTTTAACCATTTTATACCATTCAAGTCATTCACTCCAAACATCAACAATTACCAACATTAAACATCAAGTCATACTATTACCTAAACTTGCACATAATGTTGTTCAAATATTGGCTAACATCATCAACTTACTAAATGTCAATTAGATACCAAGCAATTAATATCTCAAAATTACTTATGATCATATTCATAAGCAAATTACTAAAACATGATCATTAACTTGCAAAATAGACATCCTCTATATATGCCACAAGTAACCAACATTCCAATTTCAAATTTCAACTAAATCAAATAACAGTAGATGTGAGCTTCTCGCTGATTCGATCAACACGTTTATGACGTCCAAAATCTACAGAAAAGTAATATCCCAAGTAAGTATATATAATACTTAGTAAGCTCGTACATTATAATCAAATAGCTTACCTTAACCATTCAAAAATTACATGAACAAATATGAAACAAATTCACCTATCATAACATTCAAAACATCAAGCATATGAGATTTAGTTCAGACCACATTTATAGTTTCAAATGGTAAAATACCAACTTTAACTCAAAATTCATCATGAATCCATTTTTCAATTTATCGCTTTGCACCACTTTCATCATTAAAATTACATCGCATATCATTGTCATATTTATTTAGATCAGGACATAGTTCAACAATTCTAGGTCAATAAGTAATGGATATACAAATATCCAAAATTTGTATACCATCCACATTAACAATACAATTTCATAATGTATATCATTTGATTTTTCTGATGGAACTTTGTAAAAGAACTCAATACACGAGTATAGGAAACAGATGATGCTCGTCTGAGCTAATCAGATACAAAAATATGTGTCATGTTACTCGTCTGGGCTAAACCAGTGACAACACAAAATAATAGTCTGGCCAGGGCTATATAGACATGTAAGGTTACCAATCCAGGCTAAACCTTTAAAACAATAATAGATTACCAGTCCAGACTAAATTTGTGTCACATGCATATTCGAGTCCACAACAAATGTTGGAGCTTGGTCCAGAACATAAATTATTTAAAAATCTCATGTATGAAACTTTTACTCGGTTCATCAAAAGTATTTCAGAATTTAATTTATTTCACATAGTCCAATTTAAATTTTAGCAGTTTATATATATAATTAACTGTTTCAGACACCACTGAAAAATGATCTGTTACAAAATTTCCATAATTAAGAATGTGTACGCACAAAATCGAAAGTTGTCAACAATTGGTGATCTTCTCCTTCCCTAGCCTTGGACGATCCAGCCACCTTCTTGACTACATTCAATATCCAAGCATCAAAACTAAATTAGAAACATGAAATTTGAACAAAAAAGTCATTAGATTCAACTGTGATATATGACACGACATGATTTGACATATATATTTGAGGTCCTTTCACTTACATTTTAGCATTTTTTTTAGTAAAACTGAGTTTTTTTAGTGTTAATTTGTGTTTTAGGTGTTTAAAAAGTAAATGGGATTTTTCAAGTCATTTTTAGCCTCTTTTGTGTTATTTTATGATTTTAATAGTTATTGTTACTTAATGAAAGCTATATATGGTTGTATAAGATGAATCGGGAGCTTAAAATGCAACTTTTGGTTGGACAGTGAACTGTTGGTTGTGACTAAAAGCTGATGAGGTCGAAATAGACAATCACGTTGCGACAAGGACTAGCCCAACATCATAATGTCATGCCATCAATTCGCGTTGTTGCTTTTGTAGAATCTAGATTTGAAGTGATTTTCGAAGGCATTTAAGTGTCATTTTTTGCCCCCGGCCTTTGTTGAGTATAATTTTAGTATGGGCATTATTGTCTTTCGATTCATTACTATATAAACTATTTATTAGCACAATTCTATTTCACTTTTTAAGCTTGAATAGATTTGTGGAGATTGTTCATACTTTTTCTTAGTAGATTAGAGTTTACTATATTTTGCCTTTAGCTTAGATTTTATTTTTGTTGTAGATTTTCTCCACTTTTGTTGGAAACTCTATAAATAGAGATGAATTAATCTTTTGTACTCCATTGGATCCACATCTAGAAATGAGCACTTCTCAACCCTTACTTTTATCTTGTGTTTTCAATTTTTTCATGAAATGCTTATTTGGTTGTTGAGCTTTATTATGTGTTAATTTTGTGATGTGAGTCTCAAGACCCAATTTCAGGCTCATGGATGTGATGGGCTTACACTACCTCAAAGCCCAACAATAAGGTGAAAGGTCAACCTAATTAAACCAAGATTTGATCAAATTTAGTATGTGAGAATGAATCTTTTCAAGAAAACGAGGAATGATACATGCACGGAATGGGTGAAAAGTATTAAAGTTAATTCAACCAAGCTATCAATTTTCAACCTAAAAATGTTAGTCAACTTGCGACAAATTTTTGGATGGAATTCATGCATTTCTAGATTAAGATGTCTACATAGAATTCAAATATTTATCTCTTATCTTCGAAACGCACTTACAATCACTCAATTTCAAGTTTGGGAACTCAAGATATGACCGTTTTAGTGAAGACTATGCGAGCAGAATTTCTAGACCGGATTATTTCAGAAATTACGAGTTTTGGGCTTTTAATTCGAGTTTAAATCATATTGGGTTCAGTTTTTAGGCTTAATTTTTATTGTATATGAGCCCAATATTGTATTTATCAGCTCTTATTATTTTATTATTTTTTATAATTGTTAAGTATTTTAAGTTATTTAGAAGTTTTATGTCAATAAGAAAGTTTAGTTTAAAATTACTTCTTGTTTAGGTTAATTAGAGTTCTAGTATACTTAAAAGTTTTATTTAGATTTATTTAGCTAGCCTGTACAAAGGCCTTTGCACTGTACAACAATAAATTCATTATTATTGAACAAGTTCTCTTTTGGGTTAATAAATTCTCTTTGAGTTTTTCTTTTCAAGAATTTTTCTTTAGTTTTCTTTTAGAAGAGTTTTAACAATCTTTTCAAATTGTGGAGATCATCTTCAAACTTTTTCTTGTCAAGTTTTCTTTCTTTGAGGAGAAATTAGAGCTGTTTGAAGGGAGTTGTGGATTCTTCTTGTTTTCAAGGCTCCTCAGGACTTTTACATGCCACGTTCCATCTTTTCCATATATCTTCTTTATTGTTCTAATATTTGATTTATTGTTTTATTTTATTTATCTTAGTTACTTATTTTAATTGTATCTTTAATTTTTTTTATTTGACTTGGAATCATTTATGTTTCAGATTGTGTCAAAGTCCAAGTTTCTTTCCAAACGTCTAGAGCCCTAAGTCAAATCCGCAACTGAGACAAACTTATGATCCGTTTCCGCATTCATCTGTATCATTTGGTATCATATTCTTGGGAGTTTTAGGTGTTTTATGTGTTCCTATAAATTAATTTCTAGCAAACAGTCTCAAAACATTTTTTTTACCCAGAAAGTTATAGGGAGAAAAAAGTATTCAATGGGTAAACTAATTTCAGACGATCTAAAATTTTACATATTGATTCCTAGAACTATTTTATAATATTAAAACATATTTCCCACAAAAAATGATCAAAAAATTGGAAAAAATAGAAAATATGAAAAATAAAGAAAAATTAAAAAAATATTATGTTGGTTGAATTTTGTGCCGAAATTTTCAAGTTCATATTAAAATTATTTAAGGAGGATCCAGTTTAAATTTTGATTTTTTTTGAAACTGGGAACACCTCAAACAAAGTTTGTCAAGTTGCTTCACAATTTTTTGGGTTTTCAGGTTTCAATGATTTTTATTAACTATTAGCTTTAGGTTTTCATTTGTTTTTGTTTTTTATTATTTCTTTATGCATTCTAACACTTTATTATTTCTTGTGTTAGTAGGTTTAAGCACATTGCACATTCCTACCTTCATGAAACACAATTCTTTGGTGTCTAGTAGATTTTGGACTCCTAGTGCTACTAGGTTTGCTTTGCTAGTTTGTTTTTAATACATTCTTATTAGTTGATATAAACACTTTTAAAAGACTCACAAGATTAATTCTTACATCATTAAGAATTTGGTTTTTATTTCTGAGTGTATAACAATGAGGTTTGCTTAATTTTTCTTTTCTTGAGTATTGTGTTTTTTTAGGCTTTCATAACGATTCGCGATACTATGATTAGAAAGTTACAAAGGGATCAAGAGGTTCAAGATGCTCAACATAAAAAATGAGAAACTATTTTAGACACGATCAAAAAAAATTTGGAATGTCTAAGTACCCAAATTAAGCATCAAAATCGTAATTTGGGAGATAAGGTTGATCAGCCTCGTCTTCATACAAATAATTTTAGACGTGCACCTTACATGAATGATGAGACTTTCATCAATAATGGTCGTGAACAACCTTTTTTTGGATAAACCAAAGTTCTCAATTCCACAATCTTGTGGAAAGAATGATCCTGAAGCATATTGTGAGTGGGAATAAAAAATTAAAGTTATGTTTTATTACTATAAATGTCAGGAAGTGGAAAAAGTCTCATTAGGGACCCTTGAATTTTTGGATTATGTGTTGAGTTGGTAGACTCAACTTGGAATTAATCGTTAAAGAAACTAGAAAAGGGAAATTGAAACATGGGATGAGTTGAAGCAAGTGATGCAAAAGCATTTTGTTCTTTCTCATTATTACAAAGAGGTCAAACTGAAATGTCGATTCCATGTTCAAGTTAATCGATTAGTGGACGAGTACTTCAACAAGAGATGGCCAAATGAAAGGAGGAGTACAACTAATCTGTAACACCCTAGACTCGATCCGATTGAATAGATCTGAATCTTCGATATTACCACACGAATACAGACACAAGCTTAATCTACTTATACAATTTATAAATAATTACAACTTAATTACAAAATTTCAAACTAAAATACATAAGTAAATACAATGAATGAATACAACTTCAACTTGAAGTAATTATATTGCAACAATATCTAATTTAAAAATCTAATCTATGATAGATACCCCAAGCATGGTGATACAAACTCGTCTCAGTGATGATTTGAGTCGTTTAGATTGCCCGATCGTAAAATTGAGAAGTATCGTTCAACTCGGAGCTTAGTTGAGTTTAGCTAAGTATAAGCTTAAGCAAAAAGGGTTTCATAAGTTTTAAGGTAGGATAAGGATAGATTCGGTTAAATAATGAAATAAGAGAACTTGAAAATGGCTAATACGGACGGAAGGGATAGGCTTAAGGCCAAGGAAGAACCAATACTAAGGTGAGTATTGAGCCGAACCTTATACAACACTTAAGATGGACGAAAGGTAGAAGATAGGATCTTGACCCGCTATCTAGGAAGATAGGAACTAAAGGTATCAATAGAGTCAATGCCACACTCGGATTGAGTGATAAGTTTAAAGAAACAGAATGATGCCACTAGTAAGCTAGATAAGTCAAGCTGAGTCTAAAACAAAATAAGAGAGTTGAAAAACTCACAAATGTTATAAAACATTCAACAATGAGCCAAAAGTTCTTTTACAACCAGAAATTAGCTAAGTATTTATAGTAGAATTCCTAAGCTAGTCGAATAGGCACTTTGGGTAGCCAAATGGACAGCATGTAGCAGCTTAATGGAGCTGGAAGCTTCCTTGAACTTTCCTAGCATTGGAGACACCAATGGACAGCTTCTAGATGATGCATATTCAGCTGGAATTGATTTGGAATGAAGGGAAGCTGACTAGACTTGTCTATGTTCAGCCAAGGAGTTTAATGAGCTGGAATTAAGTTGTCTTGATTAGCTAAAGCTTGTGTGTAATTAGTGGTTAGCTTGAGTATTGCAATGGACATATAGTGTGAAACTGAATACAAATAGCCCTCCATGTATGAACACACAAAACCGAATGGGCACTCAATGTGAATGGAATGTCCAGCTGGTGTGAAAACTCTTTAAGGCTGCTTGGTAAACTAAATGGTGAACTTGGGAAGAAGAAACAGTAGCACTCCTTTGTCCCTTGCTGTTCACGAAAGAGTGCTTGGAAGAGCTGAACCATCAACTCCTTGCATTTATGCCGTCCCAAGCATGTACCTGCATCAAATTAATTCAACATTTAATTAAGCTTAAGACACATTAATTCGATAGCAGCTAAGACATCTTAAAATCATGCATTAAGCTAGGGCATATTAAACATGTATTTAAGCTAAGACCCCAATTAAATTCAGCTGTAGCTAGACATATTAAAAACATATAATAACTAGAACACAAATTAAATTTGGTTGTACCTAGGACACATTAAAAATATGTATTAGACTAGGACACATTTAACACTCTAATTTAACATGTTCAGATTAAAGACATATTTATTAACAATTATTTATTAACTTAAACTAACTAGTTGAATTAACTAAATGCATTTATTTTATTCTAGCAACTAAAATTGTAAGAATTAAAAATAAACTCAAAACGAGCAAACGAGCTCAATAAGCTAGGATTGAGCTGAAATGAGCTAGATCAGGTTCAATGAGCTAAAATTTGAGCTGAATCAAGCTAAATAGGCTGGGATCGAGTTGATCAGCTTGCAAAAGATTGTAAGGGACGCCTAGGGAGCTTGACCAAGGGCGGTCTCAGGGCGTGGCCGTATCACATGGATTGCTAAGTAGCAATTTAAAATTTAAATACGTCGCTAACTTACTCTGTATGCATAATGACTTGATACATCACTTCTTGGGGTAATCCTGACATCGTCCCTCCTAACGTAGACTCACATTAATTTATCTGTAACATATCACACACAAAGGTAAGTTCATAAGAACTTAGTGAAGAAAACATCTTTTACATGCACAATGCTAGCACATTATTATTGAAGATTTGTTATGGCATTCTTATTATTCTAGTCTTTCAACTTGTTTTTGGCGAATACGTTTTTAGAATTTCATTCTTCATTCTCTATGGATGTCACGCCCTACTCTGAAGTCATTACTTACTCATCAACATTTTTGATATGCCACTTACCTCTCTCAGTCTGATCTTTCATACTTTAAGCCATGATTTCACCATAATTCAAGTTTGATTGTAACACCTCAAAATAACGCTTAAGAGTTTTAGGGGTAATTTAGGAATTTCAGCCTTAGAGTGTTCGAAATTTTGCGACATTGTGTATCGGTAATTCTTTTACTATGGTTTTTAAAAAATTAAATCAATTTCTAAAAATGAGTTTTAAATACCTTTAATTTTGAAAATAGGGTTGATTTGTAAAAGAGTCAAAACTTAGAGTTTTTAAGAGGTAATTAGACCAAATTTTAAAATTCAACCTATTAAACCCCCACCTACAGCTTGTTTTCATGTTAGCTTTCTTCATTCAATTGTTTTATCGTCCCACACTTTCCCAAGACTCTCCCAATCAATTTTCGACTTCTAAACTATAATATCTTGATTTTCATCAACATTCAAGTCTTAAACCTCCATTAGATACCAAGAAAAACACCCAAAATTACCATTGATTTCTCCATTGTCAAGCTTGTGAGTTTTTTGGGTTTTCGATCAAATGCTCGACTTTTCATCAACTAAGGTAATGATTTATCTTCATCTTCCCATTAGTTTTAAATGTTATTTAGTATTTAAAGGCTTTTAGCCATTAAATCGCATGTTTTAACTAAAAGCAGAAAATTGGGTTGTTAATGGCGGATTTCGAGATTTTGGGTAAAAATATGGTTTTAAAGTATTTTTCAACTTGTTTTAACATGATTAGAAGGTTTCTAAACTTACTCTAAAGTTTCATTAAGGATTTCCAAGAATTTAATGAATTTTCGTGAAAATAGCCATAAACATTTTGAAATTTTTGATACCATGAATTGAGTAGTTTAATGTAGTTTAAAGGTTGAGAATTAGCCATAGGTGGATAATTAGATGAATAGAATCAGTTTTAGGTGAAAAGATTAAGTATAGAGGAAGATATTTGAGTTTCAAGTTTGTTAGTCGAAATTTCAGTTTCATGAGGAATATAGCTTAAACCTGTGTTTTTGGTTGGTTTAAGTGAGTCTTTGGCTGAATATTGATTGTGTAAATTGTGTGGTTATTATGTGTGAAGCTTCGGAGCTGTTAGAACTTTCTTTGAGCAAGGTGAAAGGCGAGGAGAAGCTAGTTTAAGCTTTCAACTTTTCGGTGAAAGCGTAATCGGTGAGTGTTTGGAATCGCTACTAGTAGACACAATTCATAGTGTTAATTGGGAGCTTAGGAATAGCCTAAACCCCTATCCTAAATTCTGAGTGTAAGCTTTTTGTTTCCCTTGTCTTATTTTTGCAAATTATGTGATTATGTGAATAATTGTGGATTGATTATTATGATGAGATATTGTGTTATGAGACATGTTTGATGACTATTGTGAACTGTATTGTGGGCATGATATACATGTCAAATGACAATGGTAATGATATTGTAATAGCCTATTTTCAGTGATGTCAGAAACAGTGGTTTCGGAACCACAATTCTAATGAGTAAATTATTATTTTATTATTTATTTGATGTTTACAAGATGATATTAAGGTCGTATTAAAATTTTGTTAAGAAATTTTGATGTTTAAGTAATTAATTAAGTGAAAGGGACTAGATCGTACAAAGTGTAAAAGTTGAGTTCTATTAGTTAAAAGGGTCAAATGGCTATGGAAATGAAAGCTAAGGACTTGAAGGGTAAATATACCATTTAATGAGTTAGTGGATAGTTATGGTTAGGTTTTATTGAAAATTTAATGGTTTTAAAAGGTTAATTAAGTAAATTAATAATTAAGTTAAGATATTAGTTAATTAAAAGATGAGAAAAACTATCATCTTTCTCATTTTATCTTTTCTAACCTAAAACATCATTAAAGAAAGCTTGGAGTATTCATTTGGCTTTGTCCTAGTGCATGGTATGTGTTTTTCATCCCGTTTTTAATGATTTTTATGTTTTGAGTCTGTTTTAGTTTAATCTAGCTATCCTGGGGGTTAGTTTGTAAAACTGCTAAAGGTTAAGGGACTTACCATGAATGCTTTTGCATGATTTTTGATGTTAATTGATAGATTATGAATCCTTATTGAAAAATAAACAAGTTTTATTACGTGATTTTTGATGAATTTTGGAATTAGGGATTAAATTGTTAAAGATGTAAAACTATAGGTTTTAGTGAAATGATGGTAAATATAAGCTGTTTCAAGGTCTCTTGAAACATAGGTTAGATTGGATCTAAATTAAAATGGTTAGATTTTAAGTTATAAGCTTAAGGACTAAATTGTGAAAACTTAAAATGTTAGGGGCAAATTGGAATTTTGTATAAATATGAACTATGGATTTAATTGAATTCTAGAAGTATTTAATTGATTAAAATTATCTATTTAGATCAAGATAAACCACGTTCACTTAGATCGAGAAAAAGCAAAAGCTTTGGATTAATTTGATTAAACTACAACGCCCCTAATTATCGATGTAAGTTTGTATGAACTGTAATCGCTTAAATTTTGTTTAAATTGAATGTTTATTATGTTGTTTAGATGTAAATGAATAAATATACAAATGTATCAATTCTATGATGAATTGACGGATATTGAGTCCCGGTTTAACCTTAGGAATTCTTAGGATAGAAATGACATGTCATTAGGGATTTCATGTTTCGTGTGCTAGTCTTGAATGTCCTATCGATGGCTGAGGTCATGCATTTGCTGCGGGTACTCTAAAGCTCATGTGAGCAGCATCGTGTGACTTACGTTCCAACCCACAACTCGTGTAATCATCGATGTAAAGGAAAGGTTACGGTTATATGTAACGGCATACTATGTGTGAGCTTTCCAGAGTATCTAATGTAATTCTAGATGGTTCAACGAGTAAGAAAAGAAAATGAAATAATAAGTATTCAAATGGAATGAATCATGATCGTATGAAAAGGATTTATGGACTAAATGATGTATTTACATATGGAAATCTACTTATCTTATGGTTAAATTCATTTGCATCATGGACAAGTGTACTAACTTGTGAGTTTGATGATGTTGTATAGGCTTTTACTAAGCTTTTGGCATTGGTAATGGTTTATACTTATTCTATGAATTGTGTTATTGAAATGGTAAGTTATGTTTTAAGTTTATACAAGCTTACTAAGCACTCGTTACTTACGTAGTTATTTTTCTTTGCTTTATAGATTATTAGAAGCTCGATTTGGTTGAAAGCTCGTCGGAGACCTATCACACTATCCAGCAATCAATTCAGTAGATTTTGATTATTTTGGCCAGGGTTTATAATGGCATGTATAGGATGTTTTGTAATGGTGATTTGGTGTGTTTATGCTTTGAATATTATGTTTAGTTTGGTGCACTTTAATGTCTTACCAAGTTATGTCATCTTGGTCACTTTCAAATGGTTGTATATAAGGTTCTTGTGGTATGTTTATAATGGCTTGATAATGGTTATTTGTGATATGCTTTGGTAGGTATTTTAACTAGATTTTATGCATGAAATAAGGTAATGTTGGCATGTTTAGGTGAATGATGTTTGGATACAATTGTGGTGCCTTTGAATGGCATATTGATTAGGAGAATTAGGATGTTTGAAATGGCATGTTTATGTATGTTTGAATGGTGTTTGAACCTCTTGAATGTGTTCTTAAATGGCCTGAATAGTTATGCAAGAATTGTGTGTGAAATGGTTTGATTGTAGGTAAATTTTGGGTCACACGGCCATGTGTCATTTGAGAGTTTCTTTGGCGCCCAAGTCAGTGAGTTACATGGCCCAGCACACGAGCGTGTGACTCTACTCAGTGAGTTACACGAGTAGGGACACGGCCGTGTGTCCCTTGCTCGAAAGTTACATGGCCTGGGTGATTTCACACGGCCGTGTGACCCTTGTTTCCAATTTTTGTAACTTTTTCCTAAACTTCCTATTTTGTTGTGAACGTGTTGTAGTATGCTCTTGTTTAACCTTTGATATTGTGTGTACATTACGGTTATCCTGAGCATTCACTGAGCTTGTTAAGCTCACCCACTCCTTTTAAACCATTGTAGATTAGTTGTGTGCCGGTGTGAGTGGTGTGGTTTCTAAGGGGTGATTAAAGCAATTCCTTTTTCATTATTTCGTAGGTGTTATTGTTATTTGTTTTTGTTTTTGGAATAAGGCAATGTGGTAGACTTTTAATGATATTTGTCATGATGTTTTGGAAGTTCCATAACTTAATTGCTCTTAGGATTTTGAGAATTGAATTGTATTATGCCTAGTATCATTAGAACTTATTCTCAATGTTTGAAACTATTATTATAGTCATTTTAATACTTACTTGATGATGATATGATAGCATGATGAGTTGGTACAAGTTGGTATGATTTATGTGCTTATTTATGTTGTATTTTTCTGGTCTGAAACAAAGGTATCAATATTCGTGTTGTAAAAACGATACCTCTATGTTTTGAGATGTATAGGGAAGTCAGTATAGAGATTTGGTATCGATACCTTTTCTTGAGTATCAATTCTCGAGGTAAATATATCGATACTCTATGCCAGGTATCGATAATTTTGGACAGAATGATTTTTGTGCGAGAAACAGAATGCAAGTTTGGTATCAATTTTCCATACGGTAGCGATACCGTGTGTCGAAATTACCGATACCCTAGGGTTAGTAATGATACCTACGTGATTGTCTTGAAAATTTTGCTGAGTGATCTTAATCCATGTTCAACTATTACTATAAGTTTATTTAAAGTATGTTTGGCATGTTATAATAATAATTGATAAATCTTTGACTACAAATTTATAAGATCACTGATAAAGATGATGATTTCTTAATAATTTGACAATTTACTATGAGTATGACTTAAGACAATGGTGTGCCATCTTTATATTCAGGCTTGGCGACCAAGCCGGGTATAAGATGTTACATTGATCACATATACAGATAATAGGTACCTTCCTTTAGATATAAAATTAGAAAAAATCCTTATTAAGAATACATTTCTTTTATGTTTATTCATCACCTCTTCTACATCTCATCACTTCATTATTCTCAATCGAATTATGGTCTTGGATAACACTTTACCGCAACTCATGAAGACACTATGCCTTTCTGATCTTTTTAATCACACTTACAAGCCATACTAATCATGCCAAAATAGTTTAATACATAATCATGCCAAAATATTTTAATACATAATCACACTTACAAGCCATACTAATCATTCCTTTAGGGTACGCCATTGAGAGCCTTTCTAAGACACTCAACATGGGCATTGCTTTCAGACTTCACCATGTAAGTCGTTCTTTCAGGTTTTAATCACAGAGACTTTTCTTTCATATTTCACCATAAAGACTTTTCTTTCTTGATGTGTTTACGATATGGATTCACCTAGACTCACGTTACGTAAGGTTTGCCCATCATTGCTTTAGGGCATGCAGGGAACCCCATTGGTTAATTACCTTCTTTTAGTTCCTCTTCAGACCACTTTAGACTTCACAATGATGAACAAACATAGACTGACTGAACAGACTCATCATACACCAACATCATTAAGACTCAACACTTCATACGTTAACCATACACCCAAACTATTTCACATCTCTTTGCATATTTACCATATATACTCACACAACCATGCTTCAACACTGGAATTCTTAACACTTACTTAAACTTGGCAGATTTTATATAAACTATACATGTTATTCTCAACAAACAGTCTTACTATATTTTTCTAATTTTAGTTTCATAGTTCAAATAATTCCCACAAAAGTATCTCATGTGAACAATACACATGCAATAGTCAATTTAAGGACTCACATAATTCTCACCTACTGTAGCTCAAAACTTCAGATTTAGACTTCCATTGTGCAAATCAGTAGCAACTACTGCTATAGAACATGTAAACTCATCAAGATCTATTCATATACCATTTTTTCCCATCATTTCTAACATTAGAATTCCCCAAGCAAGACCTTATATCTTCATCTTACTGATTTACCATATTCTACAGATTTACTCTTTCATAATATAACAGGAAAAGTCATAAATCTTATCTTGACATGGAGTAATCATTGGTGAAGATCCAGATCTACAACTCCAACTTGAAGGAGAGAGAGATATTGTAAGTTCTTTAAGGTTCAGGTAAAAATAATTCTTGATGAAGGAAGGAGAAAAACTCTCCCCTTTTTTTTAACCTGGATATTTATATAAATAACCTAAGCCCTTATTGGAACTTGAAACGTATCTTAAACTTTCAAGACTGACTTTATAAAATAAAAATATAGTTTATAACTGTAAATGGAAATTTAATATTTTATTTTTTCTAGTCCAACCCTTCATTTCATCCTAACTACCTCGTTAGTACGTAACTAACTTGATAACCCAATAAACTAGCCGTACAATACATTTGGCGAACCCAATTCACCAAAAAATCCTCAGTATTCTTACAAATCTCTTCTTCTTTACAACTCAACACATTCAGAGAACAATCCTTGCATAATACTCTAATGTCAACTATGCATCTGACCTATACACCGAAAGCATCAATTGGACGGATAGGACTTCGCTACTCAAACTACTTTTGAGTTACCCACCTAACTCAAGACCTGCCAAAACTGGGTTTTACATAATCTCTCACTTGTTGTGAAATGTTATTGGTGTAGTTCAAAAGGTCATGAGGGTTTCTGATGTCCAATTAAATATCCAAATAAAGAGAATACGATTGAGCTACCACTTTTTCTGCAATGTTATTGGTGCAGTTCAAAAGATCATAAGGGTTTCTAATGTCCAATTAAATTATCCAACTAGAGAATAAAGTAACTACGACTTTGTACCTTTCGTTGACTCGTACTCTAGTGGAAAAGAGATTTGTGATTGTGAACTTTGTGAATCGGAAAAATATGGTAGTAAGAATTTTTTTTCCTCCAGTCTATGGAGTTAGATGAGATAGAAACATCAAGTTCCACTACTAAGATGTATTGTACTGAATTGAATATTCTTAATACTTGTGAGGGGGATATGAGATGTAAGGAAGAATCATGTGAAAAGACATTGAGAAAAAAGACCTTGAGTGATAGAAGTCTACTTGATGGTCCAAATTTGGTGAGTGAAAATCCATATAAGGTAAAATTGGAGAGTTCTCAAGTGAAAAAAAAAAAGAAAAGCAAGAAAATACCCATACAAAAGTGAAGAATGATTATGTTTTAACTAACTCTAACTCAAATTTGTTCAGTGGTATTTCTTTGTTACAAGATTTCAAGGATCCATTGACGGACTCTCAATTATATTACTCTACCATCGATAGACGATTTTACTTGTGGTAAAGAGGTAAGTTGAACATTGATAATTCTCCACAAGTGCTAGAAGGTAAGAAAAGTAATGATACATTGGAAATTGAAATATGTAGGCATGCCTTGAATGGTTTTTATAAGTATGTTACTATTTTTATTTTTCCTTACGACATGATTTCTCATTGGTCAAGTTTTAATAAACAATGTTCTTAAAGTTCAATTGATTTTATGGGTTTATCTAGGTATGTAAAGGTTACTTCTGTTGCATTTAATAGGTTTATTAAAGAACCTTATGCATTTGATATTGCAATGAATTTTCTACCTTAGATTTTAAATATGAATTTTACATAATAATATTAAACTTCTAGGTTTTGATTATTATGTGAAATTATTAACTAATCTTTGGAAATTCTTATGGATGAATATGCATATTCAAAGAAAGTTAAAGGTTATTTTTTACTTGAACACTCTTGTGCCTAATATTTCTTTGTTTAGTGTTGATGGTTTGTTTACGAAGAGGTAATTGATCTCTGCTTATTTGGGGGATCAAAATCATATCTTTGATCTTGGAGATAGTTTTGGTGCACAAGAAAGTTTAGGTAAGTATTTTTTTGCTTTTATTGTTGTTAAATCTAATCCCTTTTCTTTTTCTACAGCTAAAGATTCGAGGACGAATCTTCTTAAGGAATGGGAGAATGATACAAGTCTCAAGATCCAATTTCAGGCCCATGGATGTGATGGGCTTACACTACCTCAAGGCCCAACAACAAGGTCAAAGGTCAACCAAATCAAACCAAGATTTGATCAAAGTTAGTATGTGAAGATAAATCTTTTCAAGGAAACGAGGAATGATACATGCATGGAATGGGTGAAATACATTAAAGTCAATTCAACCAAGCTATCAATTTTCAACTTGAAAAGATTAGTCAACTTGCGACAAATTTTTGGATGAGATCCATGCATTTATGGATTAAGATGTCTTCATAGTGTCCGAATATCTATCTCTTAGCTTCGAAACGCACTGAGAATCACTCGATTTCAGGTTTGAGAACTCAAGTTATGATCATTTTGGTGAAGATTGCACAAGTAGAATTTTTGGACAGGATTATTACAGAAATTACGATTAGGCTTAATTTTTACTATATATGGGTCTAATATTGTATTTAACAGCTCTTATTATTTTATTATTTTTGTATTACGAATTTTTGGTAATTTTTAAGTATTTTAAGTTATTTAGGAGTTTTATGTCAACAAGAAAGTTTAGTTTAAAACTACTTATTGTTTAGGTTAATTAAAGTTCTAGTATATTTAAGAGTTTTATTTAGATTTATTTAGCTAGACTATATAAAGGCATTTGCATTGTACAACAATAAATTCGTTATTATTCAACAACTTTTCTTTTGAGTTAATAAATTCTCTTTGAGTTTTTCGTTTTAAGAATTTTTCTTGAGTTTTCTTTTAGAAAAGTTTCAACAATATTTTTAGATTGTGGGGATCATCTTCAAACTTTTTCTTGCCAAGTTTTCTTTCTTGGAGGGGAAATTAGAGCCGCTTGAAGGGGGTTGTGGATTCTTCTTGTTTCCAAGGCTCCTTAGGACTTCTACATGCCACGATCCATCTTTTCCATCTATCTTATTTATTATTCTAACTCTTTGATTTATTGTTCTATTTTATTTATCTTAGTTATTTAATTTAATTTTTTTCTTTAATTTTTTTATTTGACTTAGATTCGTTTGCGTTTCAGGTTGTGTTAAAATTTAAGTTTCTTTTCGAACGTATAAAACCCTAAGTCAAATCCGCGACTTGGAAAAACTTACGATCATGTTTCCACTATCATCAGTATCATTTTCCTTGATGGTTGATTGTGAGTTTATGTTGATTTTTATGCTTGATTATTTGTTTGTTCAATTATATCAAAATACTTAATACACTATAATTGACGCCTCGAATGGAAGATCAGATAAATGAGACTAAGAGGAGAGTTTATCGAGGGAGATTTTGATATAATTGTGTCGGATAGAGAGACTGAGAGGTGATCTACGTGCCTAGGTGAGACCAAAAGGAGAGCTTAAGTGGTAATTTCTACTTTAGGATGGGACTGAGAGGAGATTTCTAAATAGGGGTAACAAATGATCTAATTGAGATAGGTGTATTAGCTTAATGAGAAATTAATGAATCAATCAACCCTTACCTTGATCATTTACATCGACTAAGACAAGAGGAAGGAAAATTAGGTTAATACACTTGTTTGGGAAGTTATGATTAGTGTCAAATGATTTCTATTTGGTTGCACATTAATAATTCATGAGTTAATAAGATAAATACTTGCTGAAGTAGTAATTCACTTAACGATCGCATTTTCCCTTCAATATTTTAGGTTCGATCCTCTTAATACTTTCATGTTCCGTTGTAAGATAAATTATGTTACAACTTGATCTATATACTTGCAGTACACCACACTTTAATTTGCTCAATATATTTCTTGTTTTTAATGCACATAGTCTAACGATCAATATGCACCTATTTTAAACTCCAACTCCCTAGAACTCTATGAAGCGAAATTCATGTGACTTAAAATCCACCTGTTCAAAAATGATTTTCTTAATGGAAATACATTCTAGGGACCCTAACCTATCCAAAACTCACTTAAAACCTAAAACCTAACATCATCTTCCTCCTCAACTTCCCAAATGCTTAACTACGGCAAAATCCCCGATCAATACCGAAACTTCATCCTAACATGATTTTTGTTTAACCCATTACATTCCAAACTTAGTATCATCAATGATCTAGTCTAAAAACAATTTTAAAAGTGCAAATTAGAGCCTTTTTCCCTGACAACAAAAAATCACTCAAAAATATGAAAAATAGGAAATCTTCTAAAAATTCATGTTTAGTGATTGAAAATCACAGCTTAATTATAGAAACCACTTACCAATGTTGAAATCTTGTTTGGAGAATCAAAAGTTTGCTGAAAAATATTTTGAGAGAAACTATAAAATTTTGAAAGAGTATTGTAAGAATGAAGGGAACTCGTTCCCTCTTTTCACATTTGTAAAAATATAAATTTTGTAAGACAACCTTGGCATAATTACCACATAAGGACTCTTATAGTTCAAAATCATTTTTTTGGAAATCCCACATTGACCTTACTAATTTTTCTTAAGTTTACAATTTAGTCCTAAAGTCTCAACTACTAACCCTATGAAATACTCTCTTAAATTTTAATTATGAACTAATTACTCGCTAATAATCTCTAAGCTATCATTGAACACATACTTGAAATTCTCAGTTTAAGAATCTGACCCAAAACTGAATTTTTGGACTTGACCAAAATTTGGGTCGTTACATTAACACATTTTTTTTAAAGTGTTTATTCAAATAAAAATCAAAAGGATAGAGATTTATTTAGGTACAATAAAAATATAAAAACTTATTTAACAAAATCAAAATGGTTTAAAGGCCTTTTATACAGGCTTAAGGGTGTAAAAAGCTTAAGTCCTCTTTTTTTTTCACTCAATTGAGTACTTAAACTGACAAAATACATCGAAAAGTCCCTTTGATCACAACTCCTGTTTTTCTTTTTTCTTATTTTTTTCCCTTTTTAGTTATCCTTACCACGTGTCGCACTATGCTTGTGATACGTGATGAAAATGATAAAATTGATTTTAATCCATAAATTTTATAAAAATTATAAAATAAGTAAAATTCATAATTTTTCTGAAAATTAGAAATTTTATAAAAACATAATAATAACTTATAATTTTTTTAAAAAAATAGAAACTTCAAAAAATACTAGTTAGAATTATAGAAAATTATAAAAAGTATAATCTTTTTTTAAAAAAATGTTATAAAAATAAAAAAAGCATACAAAATTTTAAAATTATATTAAAAATTATAAAATTATATAGAATTACAAAAATCTAGAAATTATGAAAATTAAAATTTAACCAACGGCAGCAGTTACGCTATCACCAAACTAGTTGGTTTATTCTGCCTAAATTGCAACCCCGTTTTAGCTCCATCTCTAGTCTACTCTTCATTCGTTATAGGAAGAGAGAAGTTCAATCTTAAGACAAATGTTGTCATACCGGTCAATGATGCCATTCTTGACAAGCAGCTGAAAAAAGACCTAAAATTTGTTGGTCTCAAAGAAGAAGTTAGAAACAATTATCGTGATAGCTAGAGTGAAGCTTATCAAGCCTTCCCATTGTTGAATAATACCTTAAAAAATGATCGCATGGGAGTACTCCCGGGCCATTTAGACGATGTCACTGCTTTGAAGCTTGAGATTATTATGTTATAATTTTTATATCTCGTATAATTTTTATGATTATTATGTTTATTTTAAATTTTTATTTATTTTTAAATAGTTAACCATTTCCAATATTTCTATATTTTTTAATTTTTATAACATTTTTAAATTTTTATAAATTTAAAATATTTTTTTTCTATATTTTAGATTTTCTAATAAATTTTCTTTTATAAATTTTATATTTCATATATTTTTATAATTTTTAATATTTTTATTGATTAAAATAAAAATTTGTCCTTTGTTTTTCCATGTGTCACAACCATGATGTGACAGTGATGAAAATAACTCAAAGAAAAAAGGACTATTAACGATGGTAATTGATTCCGCATTAGTTCGGGTTGTACCAATCGGTGCGCATTGATCTAGTACTAATGTGAAACAAGTAACACCCTTTTCTGTAAAATTTAGTTCATTTCGATCAATTCCAATCACATTAACAGAAACATGGTGCATCCATACCGACTACTTACCATTAACTTTAATGGTGAAGATTAATGAATTTATATATGTACATTTTTAGAACGTTTAAATACACAATTCATAATTGAATGCAAAAGAGAGATAAGAGAAGACTGCTTTTCTAATAAGGACTTTTTATGCGACTTAAGTGTTATATATATATTGGTTTAGTAACCTTAGCAAATAGAATTCAATATCATTGTTTACCAACCTTAAGAGAAAAAACTTAAAAGCTAAGTTTGAAAAAAGTTAAAACCACAACTTGGGTTTAAAGAGTTTAACAAAACTATGGTTTAGTTTTTTCTTTAATAATTGGTATTTTATAATTAAAAAAGTGCGGTTCATTACCTCAAAAATTATACTACCTTTGAAATTATGAAGCAATTTAATTGGACTAAAATAGTAAGATGGCTTTTGAGCTTTACTGATTTATTTAAATAAGCCCTTTACATATAAATTATCCTCTTCCCAACTTAAAAATAAAGCTCTGACATGTTGGTTTGAGTTTATTCAAAAGTTAAAAAGTGCTCATTAGAGTTTATTTAGGTGTACAAAAGTATGAGAATTTATTTAAATAAAATGGTAAATTTTAAGGGTATTTTTATTAGGTCGAATTGAGTAAAAAGTTTTGACTTAATCGAATTGACGAGTCATATTTTATCAATTTAATTCGATTTAAAAAATTTTTGAATCGAATCAAGTGAAATTAACAAATTAAACATGTCAAATTAAAATCTTGTTACAATATAACTACTTCCATATTAGAACACAAATTTGAAACCATATGCTTGAAAACCTTTTCAAAGCAAAGTAATAAAATATAGATACTTTAGTATGATAAACTTGAATCATTAACTAACTTATTTAGCTCCCAAAATTATTATTTTAGAAAATTTTAAAATTTTAACTTTTTATATATTCTTTAGCAATTTTATTTTTAAAAAAATATAAATTTTAGAATTTTATAAATATTTTGAGTTTTAGAAATTATTTTGAATTTTTGAAAATTATTTTGATTCTTTTTTGTAATATTTGTTGAGAGAGACCAATTTGCTCATGTTCAAAATTGACAATGACTAAAGGGGTATTTACACCAAATTGTTATTCTAATTATTCGAGTTATTCGAATTGTAAAATTCAACTCGATTTGAACTCAAAACTAGAATTACTCATTCGAGTCTCGAACAACTTGATTCGATTAACTCAAAATTTAAAAAAAAATTTAAATCGAATTGAGTTTTACTTACCCTTAATTCGAGTCATTTATTTTTAAAGGCTATTTAAAAAAAAATATTAGTTGAGAGGAGTATGGATGTGAAAGGTTTGATCCTAAACTTAAGTGTTGACCGAAAGTAAGAGGGGATAAAGACATTTTTTATTACTCAAGTCTTTTATTATTATTATTATATCAATGACTTAGTTAATTAATTTTAAAAAAATGTTTAAAGTTTAACGAAAAGAAATGTGGTATGAAAAGTGGGTTATTACAACGTTTACTGTCAGTGGAAAAGAAAACTTCGAAATAAATCTAAGATTATGCGATATGTTTTAAGATGTAATAAAATAATAAAAATAACATTTAAATGGTATTTTGTTTCGCTTCACTAACAGTGGATATAGTAATTATCTAAATTGATGTACAAAAATATAAGGCTTAACTCATAAGTTACCTCCAACATTGTACTCATTCATTTTTTTTTTGTACTTTACGGCTTGTTTTCCGTATAAATAGTTAACAAAGCAATTCAGAAAAATCTATTTAAAAAACAGAAAATTATAAATGATAAAAATTTTCAAAAATTATAAAAACAAATGGGCAATTTATCAATAAAAGCTTTTTTTTCAAAAATTATCGAAATAGGCCTATTATTTAATTATTTACCGGAATGGTCCATTTTTCGCGAAATCGCGTCCACGTCAGCGCGATGTCAAGGTACGCGTTAGGAAATCGCGTCCACGTCAGCCCGAGTTGCTGACATGGCAACAAATCGCGCCCTCAAGGACGCGATTTGACCCGCGCGTGAACAGTGCTCCAACGGTCAAAAATTTGACCGTTGCCCCCCCAACGGTAAAAAAAAACTATAAATACCCCCACCCCTTTTTTTTCACAAACTAATCCTCTCTCAAATTTCCTCTCAATTTCCTCTTAATTTCCTCTCAAGTTCCTTCAAAAATTCTCTTAAGTTTTTCTTAAGTTCCTCTTAAGTTTCTCTTAACTCTATTTTTTTAAATAATTTTAAAAATATTTTTTAAAATTTTTCTAAACCGTAAAAAATTTGTACGATTTCAGCAATGGTCGGAGATTTGACTCGTCTTGATGAGCATCACATATCGGTGGAACAAATGAAAATGGTAAGTATTAAATTTATTTTTTAAATATTATTTAAGAATTTTATATTTATGCATTTTTAGATAATTATTAATTTTTTATTTGTTATAAAAGTCTGTAGATCAGGTATTGGAATGCAATATCCGGAATATGCATGTTCCTCCATCACTGTTGGTAGAGAACTACCTGCGGGAAGCGGGTTTTTGGCACGTGGCGACGGTAGGCCGGGGATGAAAGGTGGACCCAAAACTAATCAGTGCGTTGACCGAGAGGTGGAGACCTGAGACGCTCACATTCCATCTTCCATGTGGAGAGTGCACTATCACTCTAGAAGATGTCAGTCTGCAATTGGGATTGCTGGTGGACGGGAGCCCAGTCACTGGGTCTGCCCAATCTAGCGATTGGGGGGCGGTGTGGTACGAGCTTTTGGGCGCTATTCCGAAGAAAATAGAGGAAGGTAAGATCGAGATGGGCTGGTTACGTGACACATTCCCTGATCCGGATGAAGATTCAACCGAAATTGAAAGAATCCGATATGCTCGGGCATGCATTCTTCAATTACTTGGAGGTTATCTGATGCCCAACACGTCACGGAGCCGCGTACATCTAAGATGGCTGCTGAAACTCGTTGATTTTAGAGCAGCCATTGAAATGAGTTGAGGGTCTGTCGTCTTGGCAATGTTATATCGGGAGATGTGCGGGGCGACGCGACCGAGGAGAGCAAAAATCAGATGTTGTCTATCACTACTACAGTCGTGGGCACGGTTTCGCTTTCCATTTCTACGTCCTCGAGTGGACCACCCATATACATTCCCACTCATAACGATGTAAATTTTATATTAGATTTTACAATTATTATGTAGATTTTTAAAAATAAAAGTATGCTCAAAATTTTATTTAATTAGGTGGAACCATCCAGCAAGTCATGCTCATTACCGTCCTCTCTTGAAGATATATGGCTTCTATTGGACCAATAGTCGGAAGCACAAATAAGTTTTAAATAAAATAGATATTTCCATACATTCGCTAGTCGATTGATATTTAGTATTTAGTATTTAGTATTATGTATATAACTAATATTTCTATCATGTTCATATAGTTTCAATGGATACCATACAAGGATCCGGCAATTTGGGCAGTAATCCCGGAAGAGTTTTTACAAAATCCACAAGCTTGGCACATGAAAATCGTGTTGATCAACTACGCAACCGTAGAGCCGCACCAGACAGACAGAGTGCTACGACAGTTTGGATGTAGACAATAGATTTCGGTGGATCCTGAGGTGTTTGACGATCAATACAAAGTCGACCTTCGGTAATTGAATACGGATTGGACGAGATACTGGTCTGAGTACATGGAAATGTGGGAAGATCGGTATGAATATCTACCTACTCGGGAACCAATCATCGTTCTGGAGTTAGCGTGCGTTCCAGAATACATGCCATCGTTTAAGATCCATGGTAAGCCGTATTTACTGACGCTAGAGGAGAGGCAGCGGCAAATACGTGTCGAAAGGGAAAGGCGCGGGGCTCTAAATCCTAGACGACAAGACGACGAAGGCAGCCCCTCAACAAGGCCCAGATATTCACCCGGCTCATCATCAGCGGCCATGCAATCACCAGGCCCAACGAGAGCACTGATGCAGTCACCCGATGCAGCAGTTCAACCGATGATACCCACGCAACCGCCTTTTCAGATGATGCCAGGTGCGTTTCCTAGCCCTTATATATACCCTAACCTTTGTATGTATCCTTTTCCGAGTCCTATGGCAGGTTGGAGCCAAATGCCCGGTTCAGCTCCATTTCCTGTTATGCCGAGCGGACCGCCGATGTATAGGCCAGCGGCGCACGAGTGATCACAAGAGGGGTCGTTGGGGAGCTCTCCTTTTTACCAATCCCCACCAACGTATGGGTTTCAAACACCATCGCCGTTCCTAATGCAAACACCTCCACATACACTATTCTTTGAAGGTGGATCATCATCCCAAGTCTGACAACCAGATGCCGAACCGGAAGAACCAAAATCCCCAGTGGAAGAACAACAACCGCCAACGGCCGCCATGTGGCACTGAATCCCCCGGGCATAGACATTGATTACCGTATTTAAATTTATTTGTACAATTATTTTGAATATTTTGATATTATTTTATGTAAAAGAATAGAAATTTTTTGAGTTATTTTGATATTATTTGATGTAATAAAATAGAAGTTTATTTGATGTAATAAAATAGAAGTTTATTTGATGTAATAAAATAGAAGTCTATTTTATTTAATAAAACCCTAACTTAATTTAACCCTAAACCCTAACCTAATTTAATTAAAACCCTAACCCTAACCTAATTTAATTAAAACCCTAACCTTAACCTAATTTAATACGTAACCCTAACCTAATTTAATACAAAACCCTACCCTAATTGGATTAAAAACCCTAACCCTAACCTAATTTAATTAAAAATCCTAACCCTAACCTAATTTAATTAAAACCCTAACCCTAACCTAATTTAATTAAAATTCTAAACCTTAACTTAAAACCCTAAACCTTAACTTTAAAAACCCTAACCTAATTTAATACAAAACCCTAACCTAATTTAATACAAAACCCTACCCTAATTTAATTAAAAACCCTAACCCTACCCTAATTTAATTAAAACCCTAACCCTAACCTAATTTAATTAAAACCCTAAACCTTAACTTTAAAAACCCTAACATAATTTAACCCTAAACCCTAACCTAATTTAATTAAAACCCTAAACAAAGTTAATAATTTTACATTCACGTAATGTTAGATTTGGAAAAATGCTTTGACTGGTACTAACAATTAATAATTTTATATAATTTGATAATTTTACTAACCATTAATACAATTTTTTGAGTTCATACAATTTATCAATTAATAATTGCACAAAGTTAATTTTTTTACAATTACATTCAACTATTGCGATTAGGGCATGATCGACTTGTATGGCCTTGATTCCTACACCATCCGCACAACTTCGTTTGACTGGCTGTTTCTCGGATATCCATATTGTTACGTATTCTAGTCAAGCAAGGTCGACCCTTTGGTTTGCGACGTAATTCTCTATCCGGTAACAGCTTAAAAGGAGCAAGAGATACGGACGGCCACTTACGTTCATCTGGGACCGGTGGGAAAATGTGTCTCCAGACGTTGTACATGTTTTCTAATTTGTACACTTCGTCCACATAACTCATCGGATCCAGACGGAGTTTCTGACAAGTTACAATAACATGAGCGCATGGATAACGAAGTGCATCAAACATCCCACAGTCACAAGTTCTATTTCGCAAGTGTACACGATATTGCCCGCCAACAACACCTTGGTGCGGTCTGTCAAACTCTGTCACGCGAAACCATAAATTGTCTCGATCGTGACACACTGTGTGCATGGTGTTTGCCCTCGCCTTGGCCTTGTTAATTTCTTGAACTACCTTATCGCACCATACATGGCCTCCACAGATCGCCTCGCATAACTTGTGCTCGCTTTGGAAATAGCGCGTAAACGAAAATATGTCTCGTGATAACCGATGTTATCGGTAGATGGCGCGTTCCTTTAAGAACAGAATTTATGCATTCAGCTAGGTTCGACGTCATATGGCCATATCGTAGGCCGCCGTCGTATGCTTGTGCCACTATTCGAAACGTATGATACAAAGGTAGTCCGCCCCTTCTCCATTAATTGAACGTAAAATTGCCAACATCTCGTGAAAACGATATTTATTTATTTCATACCTTGCCAATATAAGATCATAGCGAATAATTTATACCACTTCTACCAATAAAACTAATTCAAATTGACAAATAAAATAACAAAGATATAGACTAAATACCCATGTTGGTCATTTGTCGTCGTTCACTCTTAGATGGATATTGCTTGTAGTAGTTCACAGCAACGTGTCTTAGGTAATATCTATGGTGTGTGTGCTGCCATAAGCTTCCCTCTCGATCAAATGCAGCTAGTATACCGGCGCCCCGATCAGAAATAACACAGATATCAGGTTGGGGGCACACATGCCTCCTTAACCTAGAGAGAAAGAAATCCATCATCGACGACTCCGGTGTTATTGCAAATGCAATTGGAAGAATTCTTCCACCGCCATCCCGTACATCGCAAGCAATAGACGATGAGTATACCTACCAATGAAAGGTACCGTCAATTTGTACCAACGGCTTGCGATGGAAATGCGTCTCGAATTGCTTAAAGGTCCAAAACAGCGCCCGAACACTTGGCATCCACGTAGCAATCAGCCGTTGTAATACGCATGTTCCGCTTCAAGGTCCGTGATGGCACCGGACGATCTCTCTAGCACCGACACCACCGCCATATTTCATTATATGAGGCGCCTCACCCACTATGCATCTTCTCCAACGTTTTTTGCTTAGCTATCCAAGCCTTGCGGTAAGAGGGCGTGTACCCCATTTGGCTACGGATATTGGCAATTAACACCGGCACTGAAGTCCTAGGATCTGCTTTTATCGTGGGCAGTATCAAGCTAGCTAACATAGCTGAATCCATTTTGGGATGATCTTGTGAAACACCTATAAAGGGAGTACATTAAATAATGCAACATTGCATAATAAAAGTATTATTCAGATACCGTCAATATTGTATCTGCAGTACATGTATGTGGACCTTTGTACTTTTTTATCTCCCTCAACCCTGTCATTTTCCTTAACGAGGCGTAGATTTTCCATGAACATGTGCCGTCTTGCACCGCACACTTCACCTCAAACTTATCAGATTTTGATTTAACGACGTGGTAGTTAACACCGTTTTTGATGTTATGTTGTTTCAAAGCACGAATAAAACTATCCTTGTTGGTAAACTTATTACCAACTTCAAGTTCACCGAAATCTACCCCCCGAACTTGTACGATCACGCAACCGGTGTGGTAGATCTGGAAACTCTAACGCATCATCTACAGATAGATCGGCATTATGCATATCGGCTGGAGGTGAGTATGCTCCGAATCGTGGATTTTCTTCCTCATCTGAACTCCTTTCAACATCTTCAGCTTCTGTTGGAATAGGCTTCGATTCAGAAAATAAGCCAACTTCTGCACCATCTGGCCCGGGCTCTCGAGGTGGATCCATATCGGAGTCATCTTCTAACCTACAATCATCTGCAGTGTACGAGGTCCCCTCATCGGTTGACGTCGTAGGGAGTACATCATCCCTTCTTCTGGGCATTTGATAACGTCCCTAATTGGATGTAGATTGCCACCTGCTAGAATTGATGCCGCTCCCCAGTACGTATTTCTAGCATCAAACATCGAGCCACTGACGTACATGTCCCATCCACCGACAGAGTGTCTTGCAGGGGATGTGCATTCGACACCGCTACCGAACATTGGCTATTCCGTATTTTGTAACCCGCTGACCGAGTGTCGGCCAGGGGTGGTGTATACATCTCGAACACCGGTTGCTGGTACATCAGTTGGCGATGTAAATTGTACATATAACTCAATATAAGGTGCTCCACTAGCAAGATGAGTCTGCACCATTGCCTCCAAGCTACGAGCACCTTTTATGTCGAACGAGTCATATGTCACCGGATCAACAGAAGAACAAAATCGATACGTGATAGACAGAACTTTCATTGGTGTCGTTTCGAAAATTTTACGCCTAATCCTTTTACGAAGTTCTGTCAAATCTATATTCTGGTTAAAAACCAGTCGCACCGTATTCTCCGACAAAAAAACAACACCATTCTCGGTGTGGCAAACCTTACCATCGTAGTAAATAACAGCACTAATACGTTCACTCATATTTGAAACTCTAACCTTCTTAGCCTCTCTAAATTGTTTCTGCTGTGACTTATGCATTCTGAGAACATTTTCTACCTAATTTATAGCCTCAGACCAAACATGCTACTGTAGCAAAAGCACGTCCACGAGGGCGCGATTTCACAAATTCTTCTCAAATAGCATCCTGCTAGAAGTGATTTTATACTATTTGCTCAGAAACGTCAAAAAAATAATTATTTCTTCTGTGACTTACTGTAGCAAAAGTGCGTCCTCGAGGGCGCGATTTCACAATTTCTTCTCACATAGCATCCTGCTAGAAGCGATTTTATACTATTTGCTCAGAAACGTCAAAAAAATAATTATTTCTTCCGTGACCTACAGTAGCAAAAGCGCGTCCACGAGGGCGCGATTTCAAAAATTCTTCCCAAATAGCATCCTGCTAGAAGCGATTTTATACTATTTGATTAGAAACGTCAACTCGAAATTATTTCTTCCAGGACCTAAAAACCCTAAAAAGCCTGAACCCTAAACCCTAAAAGCCAAAAAAACCTAATGTGAGAAAAACGACAAAATCGCGTCCCCGGAACGCTTCATGTAACACCAGAATAAGCGTCCACGTCGGTAGCGAAGTTGTCGACGTGGCGATAAATCGCGTCCTTGAGGGCGCGATTTGTTGCCATGTCAAGAACTCATACCGACGTGACGTGATTTCTGACGCTGCACTCGACATCGCGTTGACGTGGACGCGATTTCGCGAAAAATGGACCATTCCGGTAAATAATTAAATAATGGGCTTATTTCGGTAATTTTTGAAAAAAAAGGCTTTTATTGGTAAATTGCCCAAAACAAACATTTCCTTTTATCTTTTTAAACATACAATTACAGAAAAGAGTCAAAATTAAAAAAGAATAGGAAAATCAGGAAAAATAGAAAAAAAAAACACACAAAATAATATGTATATAATATATTTTTTTATTAACCTTGAATGTTTTTCTAATTTTCTCCTTAGAATTTTTTGAGAATTTTTCTAATTTTTTTAATTTTCCCTTCTTTTCTTTTTCCATTTTTTTGAGTTTTATGTTTAAATAAAAGTTTATTTTTAATTTCTTTTTTTGTAATTTTATAATTTATTCTATTCTTTTTAAATTGAATTTTTTCCTAACCTTTTGCCGTTTTTGCAAATTTCCCAAAAAAGTTTGAGCGATTTAGCATGTTTGGAGCGCGTCACTTGGGTGTGTGTTTTTCTTCTTTACGAAACTTTGCTTTGCTGTAAAGGCTATGACCATGGTTCCAATAATCGATCAAAAATTATTTCAAAAAATATTAATCGATCAAAACTATCAATTTTTCTTAAATTTATCTCTTAAATGTTTAAAACTTAATTATAAATTTAGATTGTAAATGTATAATATAATATTAAATTTATTTTAGTTAAAATTTTAAAATTACCTCTTAATTTTTATAAGAAATTTATCTTTTAAATAGAAATAATTTATACTATTAATAAAATCTCTAATCGAGTTTGTGTCATGAGTCAACTGATATAAGTTAAGAAATTATAAAGATGACCTTTCATATTTAAAATAAGTTATATTATTTGAGGAATATTTATTTTTTAATTTAAAAACAATAAAAATATGTGTATTATAGGATTTGAACCAATGCTAATTATATTGAAAGAACTTTAAATTTACCACTCAACTAAAATTTTATTTTGATCTATTTATACATTTTAATTTTATTATGCATACATATGTATTCTAAATACGTGATTTTCATTTTTATTATTTATTCTATGTTATTTTTAAACAAATATTTGTGTTCTAAATTTGTGGTTTCCACATACATATGTGTGTGATAAGATTTCTAGTATTTATACAATTAATAAAATCCTGCTATAATTAGTGTCATGAGTCAACTGAGCACCAATTCGATTAAAAATTTTAAAAATTATCTTTCGATTTAAAATAAGTTATATTATTCGAGGGTACTTTAAGCTTTTTAATTTTAAAAATAAAATACCATATTGTGGGATTTGAAATCTTGGTAATTACATTGACAAAACTTTAAATTTACCATTCAAGCAAAACTTTATTTTGATTTTCTTATGTATTTTAATTTTTTATGCACACTATAACTTTCATCAATTTTAATATGTAGGTATCTCAGTATTCTAAATTTGTGATTTCCACGTGTAACAGGATAAAGTTTTAAAATGTAATGATAATTTGTTTTTAAAGATGTAATTTATCTTTCAAATGTATAAAAAACTCTTTGAGAAAGTAAAAGTTGTTGTTAGGTATCATTTAAAGAGGCTATTCAAGTTTCAATCAAATTAAAGAGGCTATCTGTAATTTATTATTTAATATATATAAGATTTTAGGAGGATCCATTAGTCATGCTAGTGTTCTTAATAGTCAAATTGGGTTATTTAATATATATAAGATTTTATAAGATTTTAATATATAAAAGATATAATTAAGTGATTTTATATTATTTCATAATATTAATATTTTAATAATCCAATCGTTATATTTTATGTTTTATTTTTATAGATCATGCATGTTAAGTTTGACATAAATTAAAATATTCAAATTATTTATTTTATGTAAAAAAGTAATCATTAAATATATATTAATATAGATAATATTTTAAATTGATATGATAAAATATTGGTTCAATTAAAAATTTACATGCATAATAAATTCAAAATTTTGAATTGCTACAAATATTAATAGTATAAATTTTTTATTTTTATAATTTTGAATTTTTAATAAATTTTTATAGTTTTCAAATAATTAATATAAAATTGAAATTTTTATACATTTTTATTTTCAAATGGTAATAATATTATTGTGACATCATTACTATTGTGAATACCACATTTTCAATTTAACGGTATTATAAAAGAGTACTAAAATAATGAATTAAAAATCAAATACCAAATTAAGATAGTAAAAAAAACTGTAAGTACCAAATTATGATTAGATTTCAAGTTGCAAAATTAACATTTAAACTTTTAAAACTGAAAATCTTGACGTCTTTAATATTAGATTTACGAAAAAACCTAACTTTTAAAATTATACCAATCATAATACTAAACTTATTTTATTATTATTGAAAACAACTTTTATTATTATTATTATTAGGTCTTTATTTTATTTTATTTCATATTACTTTTTAGTTGAGGACTTTTGATAGGTATGGGCCCAAATGAAAAGACATAAACTTATTTTATTATATTTAGGGAATGTAGGGGCCAATTTACAGGTCATGATTTTCCATGGTAGTGGACCAACTAAATTTAAATAAAATATTTTTAATTTGATTTGTTTCATGATTTTCCCCAACTAACAAGGGATATCACACACGCAGACACCGTTTGTTTGTTTGTAGTTTTATTAGTCTTTAAACGTGAATAATGGTTTTATTAGGCCCTGAGAGCAAGTTAGGCCTTGGACTAAAGCTATTTGCTTTGCTTGTTGGGTTTTAATATTTTGACCCGCAACTTCAACTTTAAATTTGGTTTTAAACCCATTTTATTAGGCTTCAAAACTATTATGTCAAAAGGTTTAAGTGTTTAGTAAAAAAAAATCAAAAAAATCGATTGATTTATTCTAAATAATTGCATTTAATTGAGTTCTTAGTAAAAAAATTTATACTTTTTCGTCAAAAGAATTTGTAGTTAATTTCTTTGACCATTAATAAATGTTGATATGAATTAAGAAAGTAACAAAAATTGACTTGTGACATGCCACGTCAATATATATTTAAAAATAAAAATCTTACAAATTATAAAAAGGTTTGACATATGTATTATAGAATGTAAAAAAATAAAAATTATATAAATAAAGAAAATAAAACCTCACTATGGCAAGATGAATAGGTGTTTTTTTTTTAAATTGTAACAAGTATAGTACAATTACAAATATAGACCGAATAATCATAAATATTAAACTATTATAAGCGAATTGTTCGAGTAACCACTAAGTACAATTAAACTCAAAACTAATGCAATCCATAAAGTCAACTAAATAGAATTAATTGGACTAAAACTTTCATATAAGATGGGACTCGAGAGACCTAAGTATATAACTATACATGATAAATTTTGAACTTGAATACTTAAAACTCAAAATCTCTACCTTTATCGATTAAATCAAAACCTCATTGATGAACACATAACATCTTCGTTAATTAGAACACTAGAAATACTTTATTTTTAATAAAAAATTGCAAGTAATTTAACCTTATTAGGATGCCTCAATTATCTATAGTTAATAATCTCTCTTTCAACATTTTCATCTATCAACATAATAAATTTAACCAAATATATATATATTTGAAAAAATAAATAGTTACGTAGTTGTAATGAAAATCATTAAGCACAAAGAAAACTCAATAAGCTTTTTAAACTTTAGAATATTTTAATAATTATGAGTAATTTTATAATATTTTAAATTATGTCTTGAATAAATCTAGATAAATAGATGTTTATATTCAAATGAACTTAGACATATGTATTTATTCAAATTCATTATAAACATTATTTTTATGTAATTTTTATAATTTTTTAAAAAATTTATTTTTAAATATATGTCACCACATTATGTTAAACAGTTAAATTGGCCAAGACCGATTTTCGATAAAAAGAGTCTAATTATTATTATTATTCTTATTATTATTATTATTATTATTATTATTATTTTGTAATTAAAGGTTCAATTAGGTGCACTTTTTTTCTAAAGGCTCAATTGATATTTTGGAAATTCCATAAATATGTTGAGACCCAATTGATAGGTGATATTGACTTTATCAAACTATTAAATAATAGTATAGCTAAATAACACCACACAACCATCACCACTACTGTAACGCCCAAACTCGACTTAGATGTTATGAGCAAATCTGAAGAGTTACAATAATCATTTTTGAAAATGTTGTTTTAGAATTACTTACAAACCAAATAGTTCAAAGTCGTTTAAACATATATAAGTAAATCATGTAAATTCGATCTTTAGAACAACAATCTGAAGAATTTGTAACAATATAAGTCCAGTTAAACTAGTAAAATAACCAAGCGAAAAGTGATCGAGCTCCAGCTACGCCGACTTGCCTAATTTTGAGGGTTGTCTGACATCCAAACATATAGATCAAGTGAGTTTACAACTCGGTGTGTAACATACATAAACAATTAAGCGGAAAAATATCAGACATACTTTCGGTCAATTATCAGAATCAGAAACAGAAACAAAGCAGAGTATAACAAGTACGGATGCAAAGCATATGAGATTCAGATGCAGAGTCCTAAACCCCATCCACTACACACCATCTCTGCCCATCCCTACACACCATATAGGGTATCAAGTACCCTTCCATCTCTACACACTGCACAGTGACTTTATGTCACGTTTCAGAATAATTGCAGACTAGTTGCCAAATGAGAGTGCGATAATCGCTAGAATTAGATATATATATATATATATATATATATATATATATATATATATATATATATATATATATATATATGTGGCTTAGCCACCAGTAATCGATAGATAATTAAATTGCCCACACTTCCTCCTTTAACACAACCCATCCCAATTCAAATGCAAAGCTAACAGATACCAAAGTCATATATGCAGTGATACAGATTCAGATCATATCTACTTAACAGATATCACATCAAATATATTTACAAATAACAGATTATACAATATCAGATCATCATACATCAAGTTTTATAGTTTATTTTAGATCATGCAGACCCTACGGAAGGCCTATGTTCGATCCGAACGAGCCCTGGGGAAAATTTTAGAATTTTGGCCCACACGTTCGTATGGATTCACACGACCTAAATAGCTGGCCCATGTGGCTCACACAGCTTGGTACACGGCTGTGTGGCTCATATCAGTGTCTCATATGAACTGTCACACGGCCTAGTACATGGTCGTATGACCTAAGTCAGAAAGTTACATGGTGTTACACACGTTTGTGTGACTCAAGTCAGAGAGTTACATGGTCTAGACACATGCCTATGTCATTCACGCATGTGACTCAAAATCAAAATAGTCTCTAACACGGCCTGGGCACACGGCCGTGTCACACGCTCGTGTGACTTAAGTTAGTGTCTTACATGACCTACCACACGGCCTGGTACACGGCCATGTGGCTTACACGACCTACCACACGGCCTTATGGCATCAACAACCATGAATTTTGACTTTTTCTGTTTGTAAAATTCTCGAGTTTTCATTACACACCTGAGACAGGTTTGACATAGAAGCAAAAGAGATGATATTGAAACCTAAAAACGTCATTACACTGACCAATCAGACGAATTAATTGAACCAATTCGCCAAACTAACAATCAAAATTGAAACTACGTCGAAACACTTCGACTCAAAGACTTGAAATGAAAACTAATGCTTACCCTTACACGAAAATAGCAGGATGAGACTTAAAACACTGGAGGATCTTGATTCTCAACCTTTTTGCCTAAGAGAGAGAACCAATTGAACACTTAAACGAAGAAATTGAATGAAACAGTAGAAAAACCCACTTTTGACAATTAACGAGCAAAAACAAACATTATAATAAATTCACGACAAAATTTACGCTATTAACCTTTCAATCGCACAAAAAACAACACAATTTTCTTGACAAATCAGCAGCAAGATCAATAGAGGAAGAAAAGTAAAATACTAGAAAAGAAAAAAAAAATTGTGGAAAGGAAGAAAAAAACGTGAAAGGAATTTTTTTAAAAAAAAAAGAAATTTAATTACCTTCAAATAGACTAATTTTATAAAATAACATAAAATACTTTCTCATAGCTTTCACAGATATTTGAACACAAGACCAAATGGTATATAGGCGCTTAACCACTAAGCTCATCGTTAGCACAAGTTTACATGGAATTAATCTTAAGTTGAAAGTTCAAGGGTAAGGGTTGATTCAAAAAAGTAGCAAAATTTCTAAAAGTGAGAATTGAACCCTAGACTTCAAGCACATAAATATGATACTTAACCACTGAAGTAGATACTTAATTAAGACAGAGTTTAACGAACTAAAGTCAAATTTTGGGGCGTTACAACTCACTCCCCCTAAGAGAAATTTCAAACTTGAAATTTACCTGATTTAAACAAATAAGGGTATTGTTGTCGAATTGAATCCTCAGGTTCCCAAGTTGCTTCCTTAGTGCCATGGTTCTGCCACAAGACCTTAACCAGAGGAACGATTTTCCTCTTCAAGACCTTAACATCTTGATCCAGAATTTGAACAGACTCCTCCTTGAAAGTCAGATCCGGTCTTACCTCTATCTCCTCAACGGGAACAACATGAGATGGGTCAAATTGGTACCGTCTCAACATAGAGACGTGGAACACATCGTGGATACAATCTAATTCTAAAGGTAGCTCTAACTGATAGGCGACAGGTCCAACACATTTTAGACTACAATAAGACCCAATGAACCTCGAGCTCGACTTGCCCTTACGTCTAAATCGGAGGATCTTTTTGCAATGAGATACCTTAAGAAAAACCTGATCACCCACAGAATACTCATATCTCGCCTCTTCATATTTGAATACGATTTATGTTGATTAAAAGCTGCTTTAAGACAACCCCGAATCAGTCTAACCTTATCTTCAGTATTAGAAACCAGCTCAAGACCCAAAACCCGACGGTCATCTAACTTGGTCCAACATAGAGGGGTACGACAATAAACTATTTAACCCGAATCTGGTCAATCCAAGTCAACTTGGTCCCCATCGCTATTTAGCCCAAAATCATGAGTTTCACCTACTTCAACCTGTCAAAATCGCAGAATCAGAGAATTATCAATCAACTATTTAACCCGAATCTGTCAATCCAAGTCAACTTAACTTGTAACTCAGCCAGCAGACTACCATCATTGAACAAACTTAGATGAGCAAACATCACCTTCAGATCAATCATTGCTCTATGAGTAAGAGCATCGACTATCATATTGGCCTTATCCAGATGGTAATTAATAGTACAGTTGTAGTCCTTAAGCAACTCAATCCATCTACGTTGCCTAAGATCTAACTCCTTTTGAGTCAATAGTTACTTGAGGTTCTTGTGATCGGTGTAAATGATATACTTGTCACCGTACAGATAATACCTCCAGATTTTCAGAGCGAAGACAACTGCAGCCAACTCAAGATCATGCGTGGGATAGTTTCCTTCGTGTGACTTAAGTTGTTGGGACGCATAAGCCACAAATTTACCATTCTGCATCAAAATGCAACCCAATCCGACGTGCGAAGCATCTCTGTAGATTACGAATTCTCTACCAGATTCAGACTGTACTAGAACAAGTGTCCGAGTCAAAACGGGCTTAAGCTTCTCAAAGTTCACTTGCTACTCATCAGACCACACAAAAGACATTTTTTTACATAAAAACTTAGTCAGATGAGCTGCGATAAGTGAAAAGCCCTCAACAAGTCTCCAGTAGCAACCCGCCAAAACAAGGAAGCTGCGGATCTCAAACGCATTCCTAGGTTGTTTTCACTCAATCACCTCTTCAATCTTTTTAGGATCAACTGAGATCCTTTCAGCAGAAACAACATGCCCCCAAAAGGTAACCTCTCACAACCAAAACTCGCATTTATTCAACTTAGCGTAGAGTTGTTTTTTATGGAGTATCTGCAGAACTATTTTAAGGTGTTCATCATGCTCATCCTTAGTTTTAGAATAAATTAAAATATCCTCGATAAAAACCACGATGAATTGATCCAAATACGACTAAAACACCAGATTCATCAGATCTAGAAATGCACCCGGAGAGTTCGTCAAAACGAATGGCATGACTAGGAACTCGTAATGGCTGTAACGAGTCCTAAAAACAATCTTATACATATCAGCCTCTTTAACCTTGTGGTAATGGTACCTAGAATGAAGGTCGATTTTAGAAAATACAGATGCCCCATGAAATTGATCAAATAGGTCGTCAATTCTCGGAAGTGGATACTTATTCTTTACCGTCAACTTATTCAGCTGATGATAATCTACACACATTCTCATCGTGCCATCCTTCTTTACAAACAGAACTAGTGCTTCCCATGGGGATACACTTGGCCTGATGAACCCTCGATCAAGAAGTTCTTAAAGTTAAGCCTTTAATTCTATAAGCTCTTTTGGTGCAATGCAATAAGGGGCAATGAACATAGGAGCTGTACTTGGCAGGAGTTCAATACCAAACTCATCCTCCTTGTTCGGAGGTAACCTCAGCAATTCTTTGGGAAAAACATCCGAGAAGTCTCTTACAATTCGAATATCCTTAAGAAAAGGTTCTGTAGAGTTCAAATTAAACACAAAGGTCAGATATGCCTCACAACCTTTCTGAACTAACCTTTCGGTTACCAGAGCGAATATCACATTAGAGAGGTAATCTCGATATTCACCGACCATAACAATCTCAACATCATTATTAGATCTTAGAATTACCCTCTTAGAGACACAGTCTAAATTGGCTCGATGTTCCACAAAACAGTGCATTCCCAGAATAAAATCAAATTCTCCAATGATAATTCCATCAGATTAGCAGAAAACATAACACCCTGAATCTCTAATAGAACCCTCTAATAAATTTTATTAACCCGAACTGACTGACCCAAGGGACTAATCACAGAAACCTCTCTAACAGTACTCTAAACAGATATTCCAAAATTCCTAGAAACAATATTAGCTACATCTAAATGTGTAGACCTAATGTCTATTAGAATAAAATACGAAACAAAATGGATAAGGAACGTACCTGTTATAACATTAGCATTTTCTCTGGCCTTATGATGCATCACCGCATATACTAGAGCAGACTATCGTGCCTTAGTTTGATTTGTACCTTTCCTTGGTGCTCTTTGACCCCTTACCAGAATTGTTACCAGCCCTGGCCAGACTACGACCCCTAGGTGGCTGTTAAACTGCCCTCGGAGGCAGAACTGGACCCGGAGTTGTAGCCTATGCAGGAGCTTGCACCTGATCAGAACAAAAATGACAATCCCTAATGTGGTGCTCCATCGACCCACATCGCATAATCTCCTCTAACACTTGCCTGGATGGCATCCACCACAATCGCTACAAATTTGAATCTTAGTCGATGCAACAGGTGCCTCAGACTGTAGAGGCCCATCAAACCTAGCCTATTTCTTAGAGCGTTTAACAGAACTACAGGGATCCGAATCCCTCTTATGCTTACTCTAACCCTTCTCTCGATTCCTTCTTACGCTTAGAATGCTTCACCTCCTCAGCTATTTTCGCATTGTCAACCAAGGCCTCGAACACTCACTCCCTCTGAAGAGCTATCAAAACCTTCAAATCGTATCTTAGTCCCTCCTTGAATCAAATACTCTTTTCATAATCATTCGAAACCAAACTGTGACCATATCTGCTCAACCTTAGAAACTCGGTTTCATACTCAACCACAACCTATCACTCTATGTTAGGCTTATAAACTCGTGTCTGTTAGCCTCCACATATGTAACACCCCTAACCCGTATCCGTCACCGGAATAGGGTAACAGAGTATTACTGTAAAAACATAACTCAAATCATTCATTCTCAACATTTCATAATCATTACAAAATTCAATCAAACACATGCATAATGTCTCTAATTCAAGCCCTTAAGGCCTTAGAAACACTTTAGAAATGATTCGGGACTAAATTAGGAACAATTAAAACTTCATGGAAAAATATGGAAAAATTCACACCGTAGAGGTCACACGGCCGTGTAGCTCACACAGCTGAGACACAAGTCCGTGTCTCAGGCCGTGTGGAAATTCGAAGTAGGGACACATGGCCATGTCCCATCTGTGCCCGTGCCCGTGTAACTCTCTGACTTGGGTCACAAGGCCAAACCACACGCCCGTGTGCTAGGCTATGTAACTCTCGAAATACAACTTTTAAAAATCTATAGGGGACACGCAATCGTGTCGCATTGTCATGTGTCACACACGGCTGAGACACACTCCAGTGTCTTAGGCCTTGTGGACAAGAAAAAGGCCAAATTTAAGCCATTTCTTTCACCCAATTCAAGCACACCTAAACAAGCCATTCGCACATATGACCAAGGTATCAAAACATGTTCAACCATGCATAACCAATTTCAAATGACCAAATTCCATTCAATCAATATGCCATAAAGGCAACTCAAACACATACATTAAACATACCTAAACATGTGCATATTTAACCATTTATCCATTAGGTTGTTTCCATATCAAAACATATCAAAATGACTTTACTATTTGGACCATTTCTCACATGCATCAAAACCATTTAAATCTTACGAATCTAGCCATTTCCAAATGGTTCCAACAACCAACATAGATACAAACCAAATTTATGTCCAAATGGTCATAATTTAACTAAACATATTTGATTTAAATTCTATATCAATAAATAATCATTTTGCAACCATGCCAACAATTATCACTTTGGTCATAAATCATACATCAATTTGATCTTATAAACACCAAGCATCAAGGCATCAAAATAACATTAGTTTCACAAATTCAATGCAACATTTCATGCCAATATCACACACAAGCATACCAATTTGGTCATTCCAAACATATCATCACTAAACCATTTCAACATTAGCCATTAAGCCCAAAAATGCCAAAATGTCATCAATCATAAAACCATATTTACAAGCCAAATATAATGGCCATATCATCAATCACAAACACTTATACATGCCATTATAACCATGACTCAAAAAATCAAAATCTACCAAAAAAATCAATAGATTGTGTGGTGGATCTCTAACAAGCTTCCAACTCGATCAAGCTTTCGGTAATTTGTAAAGTAAAGGAAAATAACTATGTAAGCAATGAATGCTTAGTAAGCTCGTATAAACTTTAAACATAGCATTCCATTTCAATAATAAACTTTATAGAATAAACATAAACCTACACCAATGCCATAAGATTCATAAATCTATACGATCATCAACTCACAAATGATTAAGTTCATTAATGTTGCATATTGGAAACACGAAAATATACACATTTTTTCATGCCCTTTTTAACTCAAATTCGTGTAGTTTCGGTAAAATTATTGTCGAAAATATATAATAACTATAAAATAATTAAATTACACTTAAATTTTTAACATGTTAAATTTTAATTAATTTTATATTAAATTTTGATTCATTATGATTTATTTTCGACAGATTTGCACAAAAGGCGAAAAACGGCTCGACAGACATTACAAGAAGCGCAACACCGAGAAGCGATTTTGAAGTATCGAGGCGAATTAACTTTTCAACCTAAGACAGTCCAAGTTATGAATATTAATTCATAATTTAATTAATTTTAATTTTAATCCAAATTATTTTGGGTTAAATAATTATTATTAATTAATTATGAAAAGAGGCCAAGTTGAGCTGAATCGAGAAAACCGATCCAACCGAACATTGGGCTCCCCAAAACCGTCCCACATACTGATCCAATCAGCTTGTTTGGCTGCTTATTTTTCTTTCAAAATAGCCCTTGAAGACTCCTTGAATTTGCATTCAAACCCCTCCACTTATCATGCCTTCCTAGATTTGCCCTTACCTTAAAATAGCAAGTTTGAAACCTTCAAACTTGCCACATGTGTGGTTGGCCATGGGAGGAGTCTATGGCTACTGATATTTTCTATTTTTTTTAGCCATCTCAACCTAGAAATACCCCATTGGCTGCTCATTTCAAACACACCTCAAAACCTCTTATCATTTCACTTTTCTCTCACTTTCTCTCTTCAAAACCCTTCTTTTATTCTTCATTTTCCTTCCCATTCCCTTGTCGATTTCACCTCTTGAAAAAGAGTCCTTCAACCACCATTTGAAGAAGCATTCAAGTGTTCATGAAATCCTCGGTTCAACAAGAACAAGTGGAGGAGTGGAGCTAGTCAAGCCTCGGAGAAACAGTAGATTTGATTCTTGTTCCTTATCCTTTAAATTTTATTGTTGTTGTTATGAGTATGTCTATGAATACTTGTGTTGTTGATATGTTTGATTTAATTAATATGACTTAAATTTAATTCGTGTTAGGTTGACTGCATCTCGTCCACTTGAGTTATTAAAATTATGTTTATGTTGTTATAGGTCTTGGTAAAATGTTTGATTAAGTAAAACCATGACTAAGTTATTCTTGCATTATAATTGTAAGGAGACTAATGAATTAATTATTTAAATGTGTTGAAATTGTAATTAATTGACACAATACTTAATCAGTGCATGTTTAATCTTCTAAGGTAGCTGAGGGTTAAATTAGCGACGGTATTAGACAATACATTAGCCTTGCATAACTTGCAAGATTATTGTGATTAAATTATTTTAAGGTAGGAATACATTTTTACCTCACTTAATCTTTTATGTGCTTATGAAGATTGATTAATTGTTTGAATTGACATTTGCAAATGTTCAAGAGATTAGTCAATTTAATAGGTATGTATGAGCGATAGTTAGCAAATTACCGAAGTTCTTGTGAATTTATTCGTAACAACATTAACATGAGTTTAATAATTATAAGTTAAGAAATGTAATTAATCTAATACAATTATGTCATATTGATTAAAATCATCTTTTGAAATTGTGCATTGGAACTTTTATTTTTATTTTATTTTAATTTTACTTAGTTAAACTTTAGTTTTTAATCACTTCCTCAAAATTAAAATATTTTTCTTCACCAAAGTATTTTAATTGCATTCATAAATAATTCTTTTCACAGTCCCTGTGGGTATGATAACTCGATATTTACTTGTCACTTTATTACTTGTTGCGATTGTATACACTTGCACATTTTCATTGTTCCATTTTTTTGGTGCCGTTGTTGGGGACTATTCTAAAAGTCATTATTTTTTAATTTGTTAATTTTGCATTTTGGTTTATTTTTCTGTTCAATTTTAACTTAATTAATTTTTCTGTGTTTGTTTCAGATGTTTATGAGTATTGATCAAATTATCAATTTACTCCCTGTAGACCCTGAGATTGAAAGTACATTTCAACAACGAAGAAGACAAATAGTTCAAAGCAAGACCAAAGAGATGAACTTCGAAAATTTGAATTAACGAAACAGAGCAAACCCTGTTCAAAATCCTATCCTTATTGCTGATGATAGGGATAGAGCTCTAAGACAGTATGTTGTGCCAGTATTTCATAATCTTAATTCAGGTATTAGGAGACTCAAAATCGAGGCACAGCAATTTGAGTTGAAGCTAGTCATGTTCGAGATGCTTCAAACAGTGGGCTAATTTAGTGGAATGCCTACCAAAGATCCTCACATTCACTTAAGACTCTTTATGGAGGTGAGCGATTCTTTCAAGCTAGCTAGAGTGCCAGAAGATGCACTACGATTAAAGCTGTTCCCATATTCGCTAAGGGACAGAGCTCGAGCCTAGTAGAGCTCATTGCCACCAAATTTCATTTCTACATGGCAAGAGTTAGTAGAAAAATTCCTTATGAAGTATTTCCCACCTAGCAAGAATGCTAAGTTGAGGAACGAGATCACTGCTTTCTAAAAAATGGATTATGAGTCGTTGTTTGAGTCATGGGAAAGGTACAAAGAATTATTATGGAAGTGCACTCATCACATAATCCCTTATTGCGTTTAACTTGAAATGTTCTATAATGGTGCACTCATTTCTAAGTCTTATAACGAGGTTTATAAAATCATTGAGAGGATTGCCAGCAACAATTATCAATGGTCAACCAATCACGTACTATCAGTAAGACGAGTCGCTCTCACTTCACTTGTATCTCAGGTATCTTCGATTTCCTCAATACTTACAAAATTTACCACTAGTAGCTTTAATAGTTTTGTAGCTTAGTCACCCAATCAATTTGAAAATATAGCCTGTGTTTATTGTGGGGAAGGACATTTGTTCAAAGAATGTCCATCAAACCCAGAATCCGTGTATTACATTGGGAACCAGAACCAAAACCGAGGAAGGTAAGAACTACAATCCAATTTCTACAACCCATCTTAGCGAAACCACCCTAATTTCTTTTGGAGTATCCAAGAGGCTGGACCTAGTAGCACTTGTGCCCAACCTAGACCGACCTAGCCACATGTTTTTACCTAACAAGTTTAGAAGCAACCTCAAGCTGAAACTTCCAATGGCTTAGAAAACTTGTTGAAGGCATACATAGCAAAAAATGATTCCTTAATCCAAAGTCAAGCAGCCACATTGAAACATCTGGAAAACCAAATGGGTTAGCTTACCAGTGAACTTAGAAATCATCCACAAGGTGCTTTGCTTAGTGATACAGAAAATTCGAGAAATCCAAGGAAGGAGCATTGTAAAGTATTGACATTGAAGAGCGGAAAGACATTAAAGCCCAACACTGTCGAAGTTGAAGAAGAGCCAGCTAAAGCTCAAGATCCAGTGGAAGTTCAACCGAGTGTTGAAATTCCAGTTTCACCAGAACCAGAATATGCAATATCTGATAAGGTAACTTCTGAACTAGTTAATTCTAATAAAATAACAAGTTTGTTAGATACAAAAGACGAATTAACCAGTTCAAGTAAAGAATCCTCCACCACCCTACCCTCAAAGACTTCAAAAGTAGAAATATGAAGTCCAGTTCAAGAAGTTTCTAGATGTACTCAAGCAACTTCATACCAACATTCCATTGGTAGAAGCACTTGAACAAATGTCGAATTAGATCAAATTCAAGAAGGATATCCTGTCCAAGAAACAAAGACTTGGAGGATTTGAGACGGTAGCCCTGACAAAGGAATGCAGTGCATATTTTCAAGATAAACTACCCCCAAAGTTGAAGGATCATGGATGTTTTACCATACCTTGCAACATTGGAGCAACGTATTATGGTAAGGCACTATGTGACTTGGGTGCGAGCACTAACCTGATGCCCATGTCCATATTTAGGAAATTTGGGATAAGTGAAGTTAGACCTACTACGGTTACACTTCAATTAGTAGATCGATCTTTAGCATGTCTAGAAGGAAAAATCGAGGATGTATTGGTATGTGTGGATAAATTTATTTTCCCTAATGACTTTGTTATTCTAGACTTTGAAGTAGATAAAGAGGTGTCAATCATCCTAGGAAGGCCTTTCCTAGCAATTGGAAGGACCCTTATTAATGTGCAGCAAGGCGAGCTTACTATGCGTGTTCAGGATGATCAGGTAACGTTTAATGTTTTCAAGTCTATGCGATTTCCTGACACAGTTGATGATTATTCTGTAGTATCTGATTTAGAGAAATTAATCATGGAAAAGAAACTCAACTATGTTGAGGACCCATTGGAGCAAATTTTGACATCAAACCCTCCAAGTGATGAAGAGGAAGAAGAATACTTAACTTTGCTAGAAGCTAATCAAAGGGGATTTAATCCAAAATCTCGCTTTGAATCTTTGAAGTTAAAAAGTAGAGATTACATCCTGTCGAAAGCGTCAATTGAGGAGCCACCTAAATTAGAGCTGAGGGTACTTCCCTCACACTTAAAATATGTTTATTTAGGTAACGCTTCTACTTTGCCTGTGATTGTTTTAGCACAATTGACCGAAGAGCAAGAAGAGAAACTCATCCTAGTGCTGAAACAATTCAAGAAGGCTATTAGATGGACCATAGTCGATATTCGTGGCATTAGTCTATGTGTATGCATGCACAAGATCATCCTGGAAGATGGCGAGAAAGGGATGATTGATGGACAACGAAGACTGAACCCCATCATGAAGGAAGTGGTAAAGAAAGAAATTATTAATTGGTTAGATGCATGTATAATTTATCCCATCTCATACAGTTCGTGGGTAAGTCTGATCCAGTGCGTGCCAAAGAAAGGAGGTATTACGATTGTTGAGAATAAGAATAATGAGTTGATACCAACTAAAACGGTTACGGGATGGAGAATTTGCATCGATTATCGAAAGTTGAACAAGACGACTAGGAAATATCACTTTCCTTTGCCGTTCTTGGACCAGATGTTGGATAGACTAGCGGGGTGAGACTATTACTATTTTCTCGATGGATACTCGGGGTATAATTAGATTATAGCAGCACCGGAGGATCAACATAAGACAAAATTCACATGCCCGTATGGTACATTTTCATTTAGACGCATGCCATTTGGTTTTTGTAATGCACCTGCTGCATTTCAATGATGTATGATGTCTATTTTTACTGACATGGATAAGAAGTATTTGGAAGTGTTTATGGATGAATTTTTAGTATTTGGAGATACATTTGATGATTGCTTAGCCAATCTAGCAAAGGTACTAAGGCGATGCGAAGAAAAAACCTCGTACTTAACTGGGAAAAGTGTCTTTTCATGGTACGAGAAGGTATTGTTCTAGGGCATCGGATAATGAGACATGGAATCAAGGTAGATAAAGCAAAGGTATATGTTATTGAGAAACTCCCACCTCCAACATCTGTAAAGGGTGTTAGGAGCTTTTTCGGCCATGCCAGTTTCTATCGGAGATTTATCAAGAACTTCTCCAAAATTGCTAAACCCTTATGCAAATTATTGAAGAAGGATAAGATATTCAAACCTGATGAGGAATGCTTAAGAGCTTTCAATGATTTGAAGAGTCCGTTAGTTTTAGGACCCATCATCGTCACACCAGACTGGGATTTACAATTTGAACTGATATGTGACGTAAGTGACTTTGCGATAGGAGCGGTTATGGGCTAGTGAAGGAACAAAGTTTTCCATCCTATCTACTATGCAAGTCAAACTTTGACGAGAGCACAATTGAATTATACGATAATAGAGAAAGAGTTACTTGTTATTGATTTTCCAGCAATTAAGTATTTACTTTCCAATAAAAACGCTAAGCTAAGATTGATTTGATGGGAACTTCTACTTCAAGAGTTCGATCTAGAAATTCTAGATCGAAAAGGGGTAAGAAATCAAGTAGCAAACCACTTGTCCATATTGGATCCGCAAGAAGGGAATTCTCCACTTATACCCATTCAGGAGACATTCCTAGATGAACACATACTAAAGGTAAATCATGTCCACAATAGCCCCTAGTTTGCTGATATTGCTAACTATTTAGTTTGTGGTTTGATGTCGATTAATAAGACGTATTATCAAAAGAAAAAGTTTTTTCACGATAAAAAGTACTATTTCTGGGAAGAACCATACTTGTTTAAAAAATGTGTAGATCAATTGATCAGGAGATGTGCACTAGAAGATGAAGTACATAAGATTTTATAGCACTGCCACACAGCTCTGAGTAGGGGACACTTCAGAGGTACACGTACTGCGGCCAAAGTATTGCAAGCTGAATTCTTTTGGCCAGTGCTATTCAAAGACGTGTATGCTTATGTAAAGAGTTGTGATCGATGCCAAAAGGTTGGAAATGTCACCAACAGAAATGAGATTCCCTGAATAAACATTATTGAGGTAGAATTATTTGATGTTTTGGGTATTGACTTCCTTGGTCCTTTCCCTCTGTCTTTCGGTCACAAGTACATATTGGTAGCAGTAGACTACGTGTCTAAGTGGGTTGAGGCTGAGGCATATCCGAAAAACGATGCTAAGGTTGTGATGAAGTTTTTGCAGAAGCATGTGTTCACAAGGTTTGGAACCCCTAGAGCTATCATCAGTGATGAAGAGTTCCATTTTGTGAACAAATGTTTGAAATGATTACTCGACAAGCATGGAGTAAAGCATAAGGTTGCCACAGCTTACCATCCGCAGACGAATAGGCAAGCTAAACTGGCAAACAAAGAGATCAAAGGCATACTCAAGAAGGTAGTTTTCTCGAACCGACGAGATTGGTCCAAAAGATTGGATGATGCTTTATGGGCCTACAGAACAGCATACAAGATACCTTTAGGGATGTCACCCTATAGGTTGGTTTTTGGGAAAGCCTGTCATCTGCCCTTGGAGTTAGAACACAAAGCTTACTGGGTTCTCTAACGACTCAACTTGGATATTAAGCTTGCTAAAGAGAAACGGATGCTTCAAGTCAACGGGTTAGAAGAATTCCAAGTGTTCTCATATGAGAATGCCAAACTATTCAAGGAAAGACTTAAAAGATGGCATGACAAGCACATTCGAGTTCGAGAATTTGAAATAGGTCAGTACGTCTTGTTATTCAATTCCAGATTAAGGTTCTTTCCAGCTAAGTTGGAATCACGTTAGTCTGGTCCATTTACAATTCACCAAGTTTTCTTATATGAAGTTGTCGAGCTTCAAGGTAAGGAAGGTAATTTTTGAGTCAATGATCAGTGCTTAAAACATTACTGGGGGCATAAAATTGAGTGGGATCATATCTCATTCATTTTATTAGATATTTAATTTTTCTTGTTTTTTTATTTTTAAATAAATTATTTGGGTATATTTTTGGGATTAGTGTATTTAAATAAATTCTATCTAGGAGATTAGAACTTCAGCGGGACCATTTGTGACCCCTCCAATCTTTAACGGGAATTGATTTTAAAATAATCCTCCAAGAAATTATTCCCTAAATGGCAAAATAAATTTTTAGTTTTTCAAATAAAAGGGTCAATTTTGATCCAAGTCTTAATTACAACTTAATTTCAAATTTTCTTTAAGTCTAGGTACTTAATTGAACTATTTTCAAAATTTGGTTGCTCTTTTGTAAATATTAAAAATTAGATGTCTCTTTTTGTAAATATTTTAAAGGCATCTAGAATAAATATTTTTAATTTAATGTAATAAATAAGATGATAATAAATAGTATATAATTATATTTGTTATAATATATATTAATTATTATCAACTTTATATAGAATTATGATTAGTTTAAATTTGATCATATTTTAATTAACAGTTTTTATTTCAATAAATTAATAGCAACAATAATTTAATATGCATCATATTAATTATTAATTGTTATTGACTTTGTGTGGAATTAGAACTTAGAATATTTTAATTATTAATTTGTTCTAAGAATTCTAATTGAACTCCTACCCTCTTCCTTATAAATTCCACCAACCTTCTCCATTATTCATCACTCATCAAACTAACCTCCATTCACTCGTTCCACCATCGATCTTAGCATCCAAAACTCATCAAGTGCTGTACCTCCTAACCAATAGCAATAGCACTGCCTAGCAACCCTATTTGACTCGCAGCTCACCCTACACGCACTTGGCGCACTTTGCCAAGCAGCTCACCTCGCACTAACCTGCCTCCATTGCACGTTGCTGCTGCCTTGTACATCCTGCTCCATGCGCATCGTATCACTCCCAGCTCTAGCTCATGTGCAGGAATGCTACTGCTCGCTCGATGTTTCTGCCTACTGCCTGCGCAACTGCTCACGCCAGGCCCTGCTGCTCCCTCGTACATTTGCCCGCACACCCAACATCTTTTCAACATTCGCGCGGCACACTAGCCTGGCTATTCACACCAACACCCCACACTTAGCCGATAACCCTTACAACCATCCTTCAATTACAATCTTTTACTTCTAATTTTATTTGAGTTCTTAATTTTTATATAGAAGGTGAAAGTTTTCTTCAAAATTTTAATTCGTTTTAATTATTTAAACTCTTCAATTTATTTTGAATTGTTAATATAGTATTTCTACTAATTAAATTTTTGAGAAAATATTTGTTTCTATCTTATGTTCAGGTTAATCATGCTTCGCAGGAGAACTCATGCCTCTATCCAAATGGAAAAATCACAAAACAAATTTCACTGTGAAGAAGCCAAAGCGATATATGAAAGCGTCGTCAAGATGCAACAAATGCACCCAAAAAAAGGCAACTATATCGATTTCATGGCGCGCATTCAACAAATTGCTGAAGCTCTCAATTAGGAATTGTTTTGTGAGAAGCGACCTAGTGCAGATGAGGAATTAGTTCGTGAATTTTATGCAAATTTGACCTTAAAGGAATTAACTGAAGTTTCTGTCCGAGGAATCAGGGTACCAATAACCTTAAATGCTATTAATGAATTCTTTGAATTACCTGATTTCGAAGATGATGAATATTCTTCCTTGATGTAAAATATTGAGACTGAAAATCTGCAAGAAATTCTCGAGGAATTTACAGTTCCAAGTTCTAAGTGGATTGTGTCAAAGCAAGGAATTCACACTTGTCGTAGAGAATATTTGACACCACTTGTGAATGTATGGTTCTATTTCATTCGATTTAGCCTTTTACCTATTTCACATGGGATTACAATTTCATTAGAGCGAATGGTCTTGTTATACTCAATTTTAACTGTAAAGACAATTGATGTGGGAAAAATCATTCTGAGCGAAATATGGAATTGTGCCGCTAGACGTTCTGGCCCAGCTTACTTTCCCTTTATGATAACAATTTTGTGCTTGAAAGCTAAAATTCTTGGAAATGTAAAAAAGACAGGTTATAGCCAGGGCACAATCACAGATTGGGGCCTCTACCAAATAGTCGGAGACTGTATTCTCCAGCAATAAGTTGAAGAGAGCGAGGATCCCGAAGAATAAGATGAAGATCCCACAGAGATTGAACCAATGCAGTCAACTGAAATCCCTGATAAGGCAGAACCAATGAAACTAGTAACCGAACCTGACATGACAACCTCAATGTTCAGAACTCAATTGCCTCACCCAGATCTTCGAGATGAGCTATGAAAGTTGATGAACATAATGAAACATATGCAATGGCAGCAACAAGCTTACTGGAGATATTCAACAATATAAGATGACTCAATAAGAGGCGCTTTTACGAAAATATACAATGACCCGTTTAATTTTGTGCCTGAGTTTCCATATTTCATATTTGAACCATGGAGTCTACTATCGAAGAGGGAGCGAAGCGATTCATGTAAGAACAAAGATGATGGAGCAAAAGATGTGTTGAATTCTGAGGGATCTGCAAATAAATAAAATGGGGATTTTTACCTTATGTTATTTTCTTTTTTAGGTTATTTTAGGATTAGGATCTATTAGGATTTTTATTTTCGCATAATAAAACAAGAGGTGGAAATCATAAATAAAACTGAACAAGATTTAAAATAAGAAGTGTGACAATAGATATGTACATGTCTAAGATTGGATCTAGAGAGAGCTTGGTACTTAAGCAATCGAATTAACTTACCTCCTCTTTTCTGGGATCCTAGCTGGCGTATAGTATCTATTCACTTTTAACAATGAAGACATTGTTCATGTTAAGTAGGAGGGACCGAAAAAATGAAATTATTCCCTCTCAAAATAAAATTTTCTTTTAATTATGATTAGGATATATTTTGTTCAAAAATTTGAAATTTTGTTACGTATGCTAAACTTCAGTATGAATAAAATTCTACTATTTCAATAATTGTGATGTTGGCTAAATTATGACATAAATGTATTCTTAATAAATCATGCAAATCATACCATAAAATTTTTAGTTTCTTAAGAAAATTAGGCATGCATGAAAGTTTAAGTCTCTAGAATTGACTTAGTAGTTTCTTGAGGCGAAATCCTAGGATGCATGGAATGTTGAAAATGATTTAGACAACTTTTGTTTGGACCGTTTGAGCCTTTCAAGCCATCCTTGATGAATTTTTATCCTTTGAAACCCAACTTTGAGACTATATGACCTAATTTTATTTGAACCTTTTCAATATTTGGCCATCACTCTTCTCTTAATTATCTTTAAATTGTCATTAACACTAGACTCAATACTATTCAGAATATTCTTTGAAAATAAGTTTGGGGGAGTTGAAAAGAAGTATCAAATGCTCAGAAAAATTGTAGTACATATAGTAAAATGCTCATGAACAAAAAAAGAAAAAAAGAGAGAGCATATGTACTTGAAAGAAAAAAGATGTACAAAAGAGAATGTGAAAACAAAATGAGTTGGTGTATTAAAGGTAATTATTTCGAAGGTCCGATTCAAGTCGAGTCTAGGGTTTTTAGCCTAAATTTATCTATCTTTTACCTACACCTAGCCTAGCCACGTTACAACCTATTTAAAAGACCTATTGATTCAAGTTTTTATGCTACCTACACTAGTGGAGAGAAATTTCTATGTTCAACTTATGAAAGCATAAGTTAAACTTAATTATTGCAGCTTAATCTTAAATAAGGGAATAAAATCAATTTGGTAGGGATTTAACAAGTCTTTATTGAGTAAGCATTTAGTCTATTTTTTCTATCATAATAGTTATTGAGATTAACTTGAATGATATGTATACTTAAGTAGCATAATTATCAAAATTTTTGTTCTTAAGCATAAGTATACTAAATTCATAATTTTGAGAAGAACGTTGTTTTGAAGGAATTTTTCAAAGGTGTTTCTGAGAAATTATTTTAAATTTGTGCATTATTCGGGACAAGTAATGAATTAAGTTTAGGGGTGTGGAAACACGAAAATACACTCTTTTTCATGCCCTTTTTAACTCAAATTCATGCAGTTTCGATAAAATTCTTGTCAAAAAATATATAATAATTATAAAATAGTTAAATTACACTTAAATTTTTGACTTGTTGAATTTTAATTAATTTTATATTAAATTTGATTTATTTTCAACAGATTCGCACAAATGGTGAAAAACGGCTCGGCAGACACTACTAGAAGTGCAAAACTGAAAAGCGATTTTGAAATATCGAGATGAATTAATTTTTCAGCCTAAGAAGATCCAAATTATGAATATTAATTTATAATGTAATTAATTTTAATTTTAATCCAAATTATTTTGGGTTAAATAATTATTATTAATTAATTATGAAAAGAGGCCCAGTTGTGTTGAACTGAGAAAATCGATCCAACCGAACACTGGGCTACCTAAAACCGTCACACATGCTGACCCAATCGGCTTGTTTGGATAATTATTTGGCTTGCAAAATAGCCCTTGAAGACTCCTTGAATTTGCATTCAAACCCCTCTACTTATCATGCTTCCTAAATTTGCCCCTACCTTAAAATATCAAGTTTGAAACCTTCAAACGTGCCACATGTGTGGCCAGCCATGGGGGGAGTCTATGGATGCTGATTTTTGCTATTTTTTGCAGCCATCTCAACCTATAAATACCCCCATTGGCTGCTCTTTTCAAACACACCTGAAAACCTCTCATCCTTTCACTTCTCTCTTCAAGACCCTTCCTTTGTTCTTCATTTTCCTTCCTATTCCCTTGCCGATTTCACCTCTTGGAAAAAAATCTTTCAACCACCGTTTGAAGAAGCATTCAAGTGTTCATGGAAGCCTTAGTTCAATAAGAACAAGCGGAGAAGGAGGAGCAAAGCTAGTCAAGCCTCGGAGAAACACCGGATTTGATTCTTATTCCTTATCCTTTAAATTTAATTGTTGTTGTTATGAATATGTCTATTAATACTTGTAATGTTGATATGCTTAATTTAATTAATATAACTTAAATTTAATTCGTATTAGGCTGATTGCATTTTGTCCACTTGAGTTATTAAAATTATGTTTGTGTTGTTATAAGTCTTGGTAAAATGTTTGATTAAGAAAAACCATGACTAAGTTATTCTTACATTATAATTGTAAGGTGACTAATGAATTAATTATTTAAACGTGTTGAAATTTTAATTAATTAAAACAATACTTAATCAGTGCATGTTTAATCTTCTAAGGTAGCCGAGGTTTAAATTAGCGACAATATTAGACAATACATTAGCGGTGCATAACTTGCAAGATTATTGTGATTAAACTGTTTCAAGGTAGGAATACATTGTTTACTCACTTAATCTTTTATGTGCTTATGAAGATTGATTAATTGTTTGAATTGGCATTGGAAAATGTTCAAGAGATTAGTCAATTTAATAGGTATGTATGAGTAGTAGTTAGCAAATTACCGAGTTGCCGTGAATTTATTCGTAACAACATGAACAAGAGTTTACTAATTCTAAGTTAAGAAATGTAATTAATCTAACACAATTATATCATATTGATTAAAATCATCTTTTGAAATTGTGCATTGAAACTTTTATTTTATTTTATTTTACTTAGTTAAACTTTCGCTTTTAATCACTTCCTCAAAATCAAAATATTTTTCTTCACCAAAGTGTTTTAATTGTATAACTTGACATTTACTTGTCACTTTCTTACTTGTTGCGATTGTGTACACTTGCACATTTCCATCGCTCCACATATACTAATCATTCATAACATTATAGGATTTTATGGGACTTAATAGATAATCATCAACCTTTCTATAAGATTATACACTTTTAAATCTATTTTCTTTTCATTTCATTCCCAATGCTTATTATAAGCCTAAACAACATTACCAATTACCAAATTAGTGTACTTATCCATGATATAGGTATATTCATCCATAGCATACGTAAATTTCTCACATATAGTACATTGTTCAAACTCATTACTCCCTCTTTTCATCAAATTTCATTTCAACTATGAATTTACCATTTCATTACCTTTCCTCACCGTTTCATATGCAGAACACACAAGATATACGCATAATATCAACCATGACTACAAACTAGTGCATTTAAACATAGCTCTTTTGAAATCAACTACATGATAAACCATTTCATAAGAAATTACATACTTTAATTTATACCACATTTTCATGTACCAAAGTATATTGCCAATTGAACACTTGCCGGTTCGATGTATTTCCTTAAGGCTAAGCATGATATAATCCAATTTTTAAGCTTGGCACAAGCCTAAGCACATCAACAACACAAGTTAGCATACTTGAACATAATTCACGTGAACTTAAAATAAATAACTATTATACTTGAGCATGATCCAATTGGATTTAACATCTTCTATAATGCATTATGTTTTCCATGCGTCACCATTTCAATCAGTTTCGTACATACATGTCTTGGTTCATATTGAACACTTACCATTTCCTTTGCATAACACATAACACATAAGGCATAAACATAACATTTACCATAGCCACAAGTTAGTGATTAAACACATGACTTAGCAATATCATCACATGGTAAGATAAATTTTATAAACATAATTCATATGAACTCATACTTTCCATAATTATGAATATACATACTTCATACCTTTCCATAATATCAAAGTGAATTTCATCGTACCTTTGCGAATGTTACACAAAGTGTGCTAAACAATGGTCATAACCATCCCTTTTCATATTTGATGGTTGTCACCATCCCTTTTCATATTCGATGGTTGGAACCATCCCTTTTCATTAATCGATGGTCGTCACCATCCCTTTTCATAGTTGATGGTCATCACCATCCCTTTTCATAGTCGATAGTCAAAACTATCCCTTTTCATATTCAATTGTCGTCACTATCCATTTTCATAGTTGATGGTTGTCACCATCCCTTTTCATAGTTGATAGTCGAAACTATCCCTTTTCATATTTGATGGTCGTCACCATTCCTTTTCATAGTTGATGGTCGTCCCCATCCCTTTTCATAGTTGATAGTCGAATTTATCCCTTTTCATATTCAATGCTCATCGATACTTTGTTGGATTTTTCTATTGAGGCATGATGTGATAACATAACATGATAGCATTTAAAACATTATTTAAGCATACGAAACTTACTTGTCTAAATTGCAGAAATGACAAAGTATAGGGGCATTTTGGTAACTTTCCATTCTCCTCGATTTTCCACTCGATCTTGATCATGCAAAGCTTCAACCATGGCCGAACATCAAAGCCTTTAACAATGGCTTTCTTTTCCCCAACTTCAGTGGAAGAAGAATTAGAAAAGATGATAGCTTTTATTTAATTTAATTTACCATTTTAACCTTGGTTAATAATTAAATAAAAAATTAAATTAATGTCCATTTTAGTCCACTAACTCCTTAAATGGTTTAATTACCATTTAAGTCCCTTTTCCTTTATTCAATAAACCATTTAATCACTCAAATAAAATAGTGATCAAATTTTATATTTTTACGATTTAGTCCTTTTATTTAATTAACTATCGAAACGTTAAAATTTCTTAACTAAACTTTAATGCCACCTTAATGACATTCCATAAATATTTATAAAAATATTTACAGCTCGGGTTATAGAAATAAGGTCCCGATACCTCATTTTCTAAAACCACTTGACCTTAGGTCTTACCACTTGAACTTAATAAATCACTTATATAACAAAAATCACTATATTGAAAACCTTTTTAAAACCTTGTTTGACTTGTAAATAATAAGTAATAATATTTACGAACTTACTTGTCAGGTTTGTGGCCCCAAAACTACTATTTTTGACACCATTGAAAAACGGGTTGTTACAACATAACTCGCCCCCACATATTTATTTTGGAAGGCGTTCCTGAAATACTCCCACGTAATTTGCTCAGGCTGAGTGCCCACCACAACAGTTAACCACCATTGATAAGCTTCATCTCGTAACAGAGACACTGCACTCCTCAAATTCTATGCAGGAGTGTAGTCAATATCATTCATAATGTGCTTGGTGGCCTCTAACTAGTACTCGACCACTGTCGGGGTGACTCTAGTGATTCCCTTGAACACCTTAGCACCATTCAACCACATTTGTTTAGTTTTTGACCCTCAGCCCCCAGATCCAGAATGGGTCCTAACGACCCCTCTAGCACACGTAGGATGGCTTGAGAAAATGCATCGTCCCCAACCGTCGATGTCTAAGACCCCGTCAAGCAGTATGAGTACCAATAATCTCGCTGGTGTCCATATTGCACATAATGCCTATAGAGGATAACTCAGTTCGAGCTCCTCCTCAACGTCCTCAGTGCCCTCGAGTGCCACGTCCATGATTATTGCCCGAACTCATAAATATCAATTTACCTACAAATGTCAGAAGTTTACAAATCAATTTGAAGTTCTTATCAGATGTCTTATAACAATTCATATTAAAATACCTTCCAGTGTTGCCACAGTCTTTAACAATTCATATTAAAACACTTTGGCTCAAAGACTCGAAACAAAAACTAATGCTTACCCTTACTCGAAAACAGCAACACGAGAGTTAGAACACTGGAGGATCTTGATTCGTAACCCTTTCACCTAAGAGAGAGAACCAATTGAACACTTAAACAAAGAAATTGAACGAAACAATAGAAAAACCCAATTTTTACAATTAATAAGCAAAAATGAACATTATAAAAAATTCACAACAGAACTTACGCTATTAACCCTTCAATCACATAAAAATAGCATAATTTCCTTAACAACTCAACAACAAGATCAACAGAGGAAGAAAAGTAAATTAAAAAAAATGAAAAAAAAAAGAAACAATGGAAATGAAAAAAAAAACATGAAATGAATTTTAATACAAATAAAGGAAATTTAATTACCTTAAAATAGACTAATTTTTATAAAATAGCATAAAATATTTTCTCATAACTTTCACAGAGAATTGAACACAAGACCAAATGGTATATAGATGCTTATCAAATGAACCACTAAGCTCATCATTGGCATAAGTTTAAGTAGAATTAATCTTAAGTCAAAAGTTCAAGAGTAAGGGTTGATTCAACACAAGTAGCATAATTTCCAAAAGTGGGACTTGAACCTTGGACTTCATTCACATAAATAGGACACTTAACCACTGAAGTTGATATTTAATTAAGACATAATTTAACGAACTAAAGTCAAATTTTGGGGCGTTACAACTACCTCCATCACCATCACCATCACCACCAACAACAATAACCACTACTACTACTACCATTACAAATTTATAACAATGTGAGTAAAAACAATTGTATAATAAATTTATAAAGTATTGACATAAAAATCAAATATAGCTTTAGTTAAAAGGATAAAGTTAAATGAGTGAATCTTATTGTATTTCAGGTTTAAATCCCATTATATGTATGTTTTTTTTAAAATTTTATATAAAAATATAAAAAATACAAAAATATACTCAAATAATGTTCGTTGCTTTGTACATGTGAGGTGTGCCTCGCATTTATCATAAGTTTTGCAAGCACTTAGGAAGATATTCAACACCTTACCAAAGAAAAGGTAAATTAGAGGTGATTCGTGACGATGCGATGAAACCCCAAATGAACGTGGTCACAAATATTTCTCCAAGTTATACAGTTGCGTTTTAAACTTCAAGCATGACTATTTCTCCCAGTTGGACTCTGACTATTCCAGGGATATTTTAGTATGATTAGAACTCTAATCTAAGCCTATTTAAAGGGGACATTATATCCCTATTTTGTTATGTCAATCAACAAGGGCTTTTCTTGAGGGCGACAAGATGTAGTCACATATGAATTTTGGTGAGAGTTTCATTGTAACTATGGAGAGAATTATGTTCTCGTATTAGGAATTTATTTTTGGAGTTTGGGATTGTACGTTTGGCCGCCTCCAAACGTGCGAACGTTTAGAGTAAAAATCGTGCAAATAGAAATAAATATTTAAGTGTGGTATCTGCAAGTGTATAGTTCAAATTGTAATATAAAAATGTTACAATAGAACACTGATAAGTATTTCGTGGATCATACCCAAGGGATTGTAGATTGGAGAAATTATTATTAAATTAATTACAGAAAATAATTACTAATCTAATTGAGTTACGAATTAGTAGTGTTAATCCAAATGAAAATATTAATTAAACTAATTAAATTAATTAACCTAACTAACCTAATGAAATTTTCTATTCCTAGTGTCAACGATACGAGCGTCTAGCCTATGATCGATTAAATCCTTAATTATCTAATTAAATAATTAATTATCCTCGATTTAGTTATTTATCACCCTTAGCTAAGAATACCCTTTCGGTCTCTTCTTCATTAAGGATTACCACCTAAGTCACCTTTTCGGTCTCTTTCTAGGCATACGAATATCCTCTCGGTCTCACCATTTGGCATAAGTTATATACGATAGGGTACCCTTTCAGTCCCACCTGTCTATATATTCTATTAGGGGCGTCACTCCCTAATATACTAATTATTTTTGAATAAATAATCAGTTAATAAATAAATCAGTTTAATAATCGAATCATGCAAGACATAAGTAAAGCACAATAATCTATTCTAATTCATACAAACATTAATTGGTCAGATTAATGAAAGATAAATAAAAGAAGAGATAAGAGGGTACTCATGAATAACTATATTGAACCGAAGGTTCTGAACGATCTCCGCTCACAAATGTCTTCACATCGAAATAGGATCTTCCGACTACGGAAGAATAAAAGAAAACTAAAACTAAAGCACTGAAGAAAGAATACTGTCTGTAGAAATCTCTGTGTTTGATGAATGGATGGATCCCCTAATTTGTGTATAAAATCCTCTTATTTGTATGCTAAAATATGTAAACTTTATGCTTGATATGCCCCCAGATACTAATAAATGCTCAATATCAAACGATATCTTTGACTACTTGCAAAATAAGGTTGTTGATGTCATCCCACGCATAAGCTGTAATCGTCACGTCGAGATGCCAAGGATTACCTTGTCGGGATGTTGCCTTGTCAGGACATGAAAGCCATTCTTGTGGACGTTGCGCGTAATTCAGACTCGGGATACTTCACTGCTATTATATCGCACCACAGGATGCTTGTGTTGCGCCACGACCTTCATTCCTTGTAGTCTTAGACCCGAAATGACTTCATGTACAATTAATTAACCTATTAGAACTTCTCAAGGCCTAAATCGGCATACCAAGTCATCGACACATAAAAATGCATAAAAATAGTTGTTTCATTAACTTTTACTACTAGTCTACTAACTACTAAAAATGTAATAATTAATATTAAAAGTGCTAGAAAACATGCTCTTTAAGTGTGTAAATATACTAAAATTACTACTACATTTGACGTCAAATCAGCATTTAGTAGTTTTAGGTTTATTTTCTCTAGATTGTACTCTCATTTGTTTACTTATTTAGTGAAAAGTTAGCCTCCATTGCTAGTGTATTTTATCCTCTCCAGAGGATCTTTGCACATAAATATTTGTGTTTAATCTTCTTTATTTTACTTGTTTGTTGCTTATACGGGTCGATCCCCAATAACTGGTTTCAGATCTTGGTTCGATTTCTACATTTAACCCGTTTCAAGATGGTAGTGACAAGATTTGATATTAATAAGTTTGACAGAATCGTAAACTTTAGTTTGTGACAAGTTTGGATGAAGACAATACTGGTTCAAAACTACTTGAAAAAGGTCGTTACAGTGAAGAAGCCTGCAAATATAGATTTGTCAAAATGGAAATTACTTTATGAAAAAGCTTTATATGCAATTCAACTATGACTCACGAATAATGTATTACAGGAGGTTCTGATGGAGAAAATAACGTTCGCTCTATGAAGGAAACTGGAAGCCTTATATATGACAAAATCTCTAGCCAACAAGTTAGTTCTAAAACAACATTTATACACATTCAGAATGGTCAAATGTCACACTCGATTATCTTTTATGCTCTAATATTTAATGAAAGCTAGGATTAAATAGAACGGATTGGTGAATTGTCGAGCTTCACTGGGAAATTCAAAAATTTTAGTGGATGAATTGTGATTAGTTAGATCTCAATTCTGGTTTATTTAGTTTGAGATCGACATCTCCTTAATGGGAGACAAAATAACTAGCAGTGAATGGATAAAATGGACTAAGGAGACCATGTAAACTTTAGGTATATATATGTGTGCGATGAGATGAAAGAATTCTCTTAGATTAACAGGTAATCTCACTCTCGTCTACAACTCCTTCCTCGGTTACTTCGAAAAGGAAGAAAAAAATTCAAGAAAGCTTTGCATGAGGAAGTAAACATGATATTCAAGTTCGGGAATAAGAGAATTGATAAGTTGGTAAGTCCTAAGCCTCTCTGTAATCATGGATTAGAAGAAAGAAAAGTGAAAACTCTTGAAAAGTTTCTATAAAATTATGGATTATGGGTTTTAAGGTTTGAAATACCTTTGAATTGACCAGTAAATGGTTATTATGCTTAGTTTCCAGGACGAAAGAGGCTCTAGCATTTGGAAAAGCTAAGTTTTCATGGATAAAGGAAGTAAGGTGAGTCTCTGTACTCAACTTTTGGGTGATCGTTGATGTTGTGTTGCTTGCTAGAACCACATGCATGTCTTCTCTGAGTTGTGTCTAAAACCATGATTGTGTATGAATATAGAGAATAAGTAAGTTGTATATGCATATTGTTGCATGTTTATTTGTCGAATCTATGGAGTGACACCACAACAACGGTATTAGACAGGTCTTTCGGGGCAACACCATGGAAATGATTATCAGGCCTTTTGGGGCTACACCTCGGAAGAGGTTTGGTGATTCCTCGAAATCTGAAGTTCATTAGGACATTAAACATGGGATTCACAATGTGTAAGATCATAGGTAGGCTATGGCATCAAAGGGAGTCCGCCATGACATTGAACATGGGTTCATATTATGTAAGACCATAGTTAGGCTATGGGGTCAGATAAAGTCTACCAAAATGTTGAAATAGAAAGCTAACAAGGCAAGGAAATGGAGATCGTTGTATGACTCAAACGGAGAGTGGCATGATCAGACAAAATTGGCGTGACTGAGAACCCAGGCAAACAAGATAGTCCAAGGATACGCCAAATTATATAGACAAGAAAGGCGGGTAAAAATGTCTAAAAATGCAGGTAAGCCTATTGATGAGGGATTCTGCCAAATTGTTACAATAAAGAAACTGGAATATGCAACTCTTGATAATGTAGAAGACATAGGAGGGATAACTATGTTGAGGTATGAAGTATCTATGGGTATGAGTCCGTTGGTTTTTGGCTAGTAAACCAGAATTTGGGGTGACAGTAAGATGATCAAGTGAAACCTAAGCCTAAGGGTCTGCGGGTAAAAGGCAGCCAAAGACAAGTAAGTCCGCCAAGGTTTAGTTAGACCTAATGGTCGCTTGAATGGACTGACTAGTATAGTTTACTAGAAATCTATAGAAAGGAAGGATGTTTGACCAAGACTATGTAATGTAGGATAGACCACAGGAGCTAACAGAAGAAGAAGTCCACCAAGGGCTAGCTTGGGTGGACAGTCTGCCGGAAAGTAACGAAGGGTATGGTTCATTAGGAACTAACTCTAAATTTCAATTTTTTTTAAAGATTGGAACAAGGTGAACTAATAACTTAGAGCTAGGTTGTCAAGTGCAAATCCGCCAAGATGATGAGACATTTATTCAGTTAGCTTATCATCCTGTTTAGAATTGTGAATTTGGACTGGAGGAAGCATTAAGGTGGAAAATCCTAAGTTTAATCTAGTATTGGATGAACGAATCAAGGTAAGGATCTGAATTTTAGGAGAATATAAGTAGAAGACAGTCAGTGGTAGGCAACAAACTTTATATCCAAGTGTAGGGTTAACTGTCAGAGTTAAGCTTGTTAATATATAAAGGAATCTAGGATGAGGTAGAATCAGGCCGGGACCATAGAGAACCACTATCATAAAGAAGGAACTTACGTCTAAGATAGAGAACAAGTCTGCCAGGGTGAGCTGTGAAAAAGGGCATGCCGTCGACCACGCCAGCTAAATCTGCGGAAAGGCCAAGGATAGATAGGGAGTTTGAAATCTTTGCTTTATATTTCATTTCTTGAAGATTACGAAATATTGTTTTTGCTCTATTTCACAGAATATCACTAAGTTTATTTGAACTTAGGAATTTATTGTCTGTTTGTAGGATAAATGTTTGATTTGGAAATCAAGTGGAGGGACCAAGCCAGGCACAACCAAATTTAAGGGTTAAGCGTGGAAGTCGTTCATGTGTATAGAGGGGATCCCTTAGAGGCCACACCTCAGGGATTAGGTTGAATGTAACCATTTTAAAATTTTAGTTTAGATTGTAAATACCACTAAGATTGTTAAGGAAATAAACTTTTAAAAGTTATATTTCCTAATATAACAGGGTCACAACACTTGAATAAATTATTCTAGAAATTTTTGTAGGTTATTAGGTCATTTGTGACATTCGATACCCATTTTTGGTGATCGGATCGGGTATAAGGTGTTACACCGAAGGTGAGTCCATTAAGGCTCATATCAACGAGTTTGTTACCCTTCTAAACGACTTAAATAATCTTGAAGTAGATAGCAGGGATGAGGATTAGACTATGTTGTTGTTATGTTATTTGCCTTCTTGCAAAACTTTAAGAGAAGTCTTGATTTGTGGGAGAGATAATCTCTCATTCGAAGACATGAACGGAAATCTACTGAGCAAGGATAAACTCAATAAAAATTTAGGCCTAAATAAAAAGTTAGATAGGTAAGCCTCGGTTCTAGTTGCAAGGGAAAACGACAATATAGAAAGTCAGATCGAAGCAAGTCCAAGGCAAGATCAAAATTCAAGAACCGCAACAAACAATGTGGTTATTGTAAGAAGATGAGCCGAGGACAAGAAAGGAAACCAGAAAGCCAAAGTTGCTAATGCTAGTGTAGTCGAGGACAGAGGTAATGATTTCTGGTTGGTGTTTATAAGTGAAAGCTCCAAGCTCACATCCAAATGGATCCTTGATTCAGGGTGTTCTTACCACATGTGTCCCAACAGGGACTGGTTCTCCACGTATAGTTTAATTGAAGGTAGAGTTGTGCTAATAGGGAATAACTTTCCATGTAAGATAATTGGGATCGGAACAGTACAAATCAGGATGCACGATGGAATTTTTGGACACTATTAGATGTTAGGCATGTGCCTAATTTAAAGAAAAATCTCATCTTATTTGAATCTTAGACTTGAATGGTTGCAGGATTATTATTGAGTCAAATGACTTAAAGGTTTCTTGTGGAGCTCTCGTTATGATGAGAGGATAGAAGAAGGGCAACCTATACATTCCGAAAGGGTCGATGGTGATTGGTGTGATTCCAATTATCAAACAAGAGCTGAAATTGTTGCCACATCACGATGAGAACCAACCTGATATCGTGACGACACAATGTGATTCTTTCTCAATAGATTTTGATTCAAGCAAACTTTCGCACATGCAATTTGGTCATATGAGCGAGAAAGGTATGACAAAATTGTGTAAAAGAGGTCTTCTAAAAGACACTGGAATTGGAAAGTTAAGTTTCTACGAGCACTACACTTACGAGAAGTAGACATGAGTAAGTTTTTATTTAGCAGTGCACAAACTAAAAGGGACTCTCGACTTTTAACATCTGAAAAGAAGGTAATAAATATTTTCTTACTTTTATTAATGACCACTCTAGAAAGGTTTGTGTTTATTTTTTGAAACAGAAGAACGAAGTCTTTGGAATCTTCAAGCAGTGGAAATGATGTGATCTCGTACTCATTAGGCGAATCGAGCCGCTTGTGTTCCCAATCGTAAAATTAAGTATGGGTTTAGTTCTTGGAAGAGTTGTAAATGAACAAAGTTGGCTTGAAACAAAGGGATTTTTAGTGGATAGAGATGGCAAAGATAAGTTCAGCTTAAGGCTAAAGAAAGAACCAATATTATATGGTAATATTGACCCAATTCTTATGGTAGCTATTTAAGTTAAAAATTGGAGTTGATAGCTTAACCGTAACCCACTATCTATAAGAGATAGGAACCAATCAGTATAGGTTGAATGCCACACTTCAAAGAACTGATAAGTTCAAGAAGAATCAGATTGACACCACAAGATAAACTTGATAAGTCAATTTGAGTCAAGAGAGAATAAAGAGAGTTGAACACTCACAATAGTTATAAAATTCATCAAAGGTTCAAAAGTTCTTTCAACATGATTTAAGCCTAGTATTTATAGGTTGTACAAGGTCCAGCCGAATGGACATGTTTTAATTAGCTTAATTGAGCTGAATGTCTATTGAATTGAACAATAATTTCCTTGAAGATTCTTAGGTGTGGAGGACTCCAACAGCATTGCCATATGCAATTCCCAAACAGTCAAACCATGTGGACTTTGAAGTTGAGCTGAATGTGGAAGTAGCTAATCGGTTAAGGAGGTGTGAACATGGATTGATGCCTTCTTGGGAAGCCGAATGTGCATCTATAATTTTAATGTTGCTTGTGGCACGTGAACAGCCTTCAAGTGTGAACAACCAGATTTGGATGGTCACTTTGGTGTGAACTTAGCAACCAGCTGATTAGTCAAATGTGAAAACACTTGTGTCCACTGCCTTCCACAAAAAATTGCTTGGGAAAGAGAAACCAACAGCTCCCCCATGCATGCACGTCCAAATCCATGTCTCTCCATTAAATGCCGTCCATTGAATATACTTGTTGGGTAGCCAATGTGAACAACCTACAAGACACATTTAAACTCGACTTAACTTCACTAATAAAACACAATTTAATTTGTATGAACTTTAGACACAATTAAGATGTCTGAACTAAGACTAAATTAAAACATATATTAATGCTGTACAAAATAGGACATAATTAATAGACTTATCACATATTAAAGATGTTCAAATTATGACATAGTTAAAACTCAAATTAATGATGTTCAAATTATGGCATAATTAAAGACTCAAACTTTAATAACAAAAATAAATAAAATGACTTAATCTATTTATTCCAACAATTGAAAATAGCAAGCTGAAAATTAAATATTGGCTTAAAGCAAACTGCATGGAACACATGAGGTGCATGTCCACGATTGATCAATGAGCCCAGCAATAGCTTCTCCCCAAATTCGATCAATGAGGCCCTAAATAGCTTCATTGAACCTCTTAGCTTGACCACGAGTGATTGGCCCCATTGGTAGCTCCATTTATTCATCAGCAGCCTTGGTTGAGTCCTTGGCCATGATCGTATCAGGAAAACTCTATTAGAAAAACAAACCAAAAAGTCCATAAAGCGGTTCAGAATAGACAATGATATTAAATTCTGTTCATCAGGTAATGATTACTGCAAACAAAAAGGAATAAAAAGACATCGCACCGTTGTAGGTTCGCAACAGAATGAAATTGTTGAAAGGATGAACAGAACTTTGTTCAAAAAGGTTTGATGTATGCTTTCTAACGCAGGTTTAGGTAAAGAGTTCTGGGCTGAAGTGATAAACTTGACAAGTCATTTGGTAAACTGATCTCCTCGTCGAGCAATGAATGGTAAAACTTCAGATGAGATATGGTCAGGTAATATTCCCAATTATTCTAACCTTAGATTTTTTGGTTGTCCTACTTATGCAAAACTTAGTCAGGGAAAGCTCGAACCGATAGTCATAAAGTGCATATTTCTAGGATTCTGTTTTGGTATGAAAGGCTTAAAGTTGTGGTGCTCGGAAACAAACAAAACTATTGTTAGAAGAGATGTTACGTTTGGTGAAAATGATATGTTTCATTTAGAAAAGGGTTTGCCTAGAACTATCTTCTTACAAGAGTCTTAAAAGCCAAATATTGCAATCATCGCCCCTTTGGATCTATTAAGCCCAAACCTTCTGTTTCTTAGGCTTGGGAAGGTATTCTCCAAGGAAGGGATATTTGCATCCAAGGGAAAGAAGTCCAAATTTGGGAAGATAGAAATTCATGGATCAACACAAACATAAATTTCCCCCTATTTGACACTCTCAATCCTTCTGATTTTGGTATCGAAGTCCAATCATGTCTATACCCTCATATTAATAACTAGGATTAGATGGAGTCATTAAATTTACTTGACCCCAATTGAGCCTCTAACCTTCTTAGGAGAACTCTCTCCATTCAGGTTAGTGAAGACAAAATTGTCTACAAATTTTGATTATAGTGGTATTTTTCTGTCAAGAATGCATACACCCTTATGTATTAGTTGGGTTCAAAGGCCCCCACACTGCTAGCCTTCCAAATTGCTTGGACCAATCTTTGGCAACTCAAACTTCTCTACAAAATGATCATTTTCCTTTGAAAAATTTGTAATAATTGTCTCTCTACTAAGACCTCATCTCAAGAAGATTATCTCTTAATGATAATCTATGTTCTTTCTACAAGACCCATAGGGAAACTATGGAACACCATTTCTTTTAGTACAATTTTTCTAGGGTTGTTTGGTTCGGTTCTCCTCTTCCTCTCCACTCTAATTCCCTCAATGTTTCTTCCTTATCCAAATAGTTTTTCCAATAGCTCATGATACTAGTTGCAAGGCCCAAAATCAAGCTCATGAACATGATGGGCTCAAATTTCCTCATGACCCAATAACGAGGTCAAAGGCCAAGAAAATTCAAATAAGATTGAACGAGACCATCTGAGACTCATTACTAAGGCCCTAGATGCACACACGATTGAAAAATAAAATCAAGATTCACTTTCTTGTTTTCAAGAAAATCAAGAAATCGAATCTTGGTCCAATTTTGCTGTTTCAAACAATTTAAAGAATCAAGAAAATCAAGATTTCAAATATTGAAAGTCTTGGTCCAAGAAACTAAATCTTGCAGCCAAGGCACATTAGATTTCATGTACGAGCTTGAACGAGCCAATTTCGAGAGCAAACAGATCACAGGACCAAGTTCTTGAAAAAATGGCCCATTAAAGATGTCTACAAACCCATCATGAAGTTTGGAAAATAATTTAATTGATCATCAGGCCAAATTATTAATGTGGCCCAAGTTGTAAAATATTTAAACTACAGGTCCAATTTTATTTTAATAGGTGGATCATTATGTAAAAATTCAGCCCAAGGAGCCCATTTAATTCCTTTGGCAGAATTTCCATTAAAAGTCCACACTTGGAATTATTATTTTTTATTTGATGAGTTGTCATGTTAGTTATTCCATTAGAGATAGGAAAACTTATTTTGGGGGCCTATAAGTAGCATGGTCATCCACCCTTACAGAGAAAACAATTGATTTTTGTTTTTAAGTTAATAATAATTCTTTTTGAGTTTTTTCTTCAAGAATTGCTCTTGAGTTTATTTTAGAAGTTTTTTTTAACAATCTTTTAGGTTATGGGAATCATCTTCAAGCTTTTTCTTGCCAAGATCTTTTTCTTGGAGCGGGAATTAAAGCCATTGAAAGGAGTTGTGGATTCTTAATGTTTCCAAGGCTTCTTAGGACGTCATCTTCTCTTTTCTAGCCTTAATTTACCGTTTCTTGTTTATTTTAATTTAATTCTTGTTGTTTTGGCTTGCTGATTTTATTGATTTTTGTTCTAGGTTAAAATTGCTTCAGGAGAGACATTCTCATATCTTGTTCTATCAAGAAACATACCAAAATTAGGAGTTTTAATCTTTTCATATTGTTTCAAATATTCTTATAGGAAACAATTTGCTTTTGTCTTTCAAATCACTTCTAAAAAAATTGTTTTGTTTTTTGTTTTCCAAACCTGGTTGAGGCATTTTCTTAAGATCCATGGACGGTTTCTTTCCATCCAAGAAACCCTAATTTGCTCTCTACTGGACTCCTTACCAGCCGGTTTATCTTTTTTTGTTTTAATTTCATTTGATTATCCTTTGTGACAACTAATTTATTTTTGTTGTTTCTCATTTCCTTTTACGTGCGTCTAGATATCTAGGATATATCCGCAACTTAGACAAGCTACGATTTTGTTCTGCACATGTGCCTTATCAGCTCCAATCTAATAATAATATTACTCATGACTTAAGGAGATTTTACACCATTGTGGCCTGTACTCTCAGAATCATCTGGGAGTCAAAGAATGAGCTCATTTTCTAAAAAGGTGATCCCAACCTAGTAGGTATTGTCAGAAGGATTTATGATCTCCACCAATATCTTCTAATCGCTTATCCCTTTGACACTTCTTAGGCCTCTCAATCAAGAGCCCAAACATCTATTATTGCTCGAGAATCACTCTCTTTTTGGACTCTTTTCTTATGCATTGCTCATGATAGCCAAAATGGCATTACTAGTGGAGTTGCAATTGCTTAGGATTCTAGAGGCTCTCAGCTTTTGTCCATCCCAAACTTTAAATTTGCAAAAAAAACTTTAGGCTAGACTTCTTATCCTACACTCTATACTTTGTCTCTTAAAGCTCATAGTATTGTTTCTTGTAAGCTTCTTAGCAATGACAAAAAATGGAAGAACATTATACTAATGTCACGGGGTTAGACTTTTCATCTCGTAATCCATGATGCCTTAGGCGATTTCTTCTCTTCAAATATGTCTAGGTCAACCTAATACTTGCAAAGTGAGAATTCTTGTAGAAATTCTCTACGGCACTGAAAAATGTAGTGGAAGCAACTTGAAACAAAAAGAGCAACAAGAGAGTTGAAAAGCCACAAGAAAATAATGCACACCAAGTGTTTGAATAAATGCTCTCAATATATTCTTAACTCAAGAATAACTTAATACAATGGGATGATTACAAATGAAAGGGGAGACCTCTATTTATAGTTGAGTTCTCCAAAACCAACGTTACAAATTGAGTTACATCGACGGTCAAGATTAGAGCTTATCTACAATTGAGAGTCTTAAGGGATTTAAACTCTATATAATCTTATCCTTTTAGGATTTACTATTTACCCCGATAACTCTAGTTTGACTAGAGTGTTTCATTGGGCCACCAAGGCTTCAAGTAGATGGGCTTCTCCATGAATTCCACGAGTCGGGTCAGTTTAAGCGGGTCAAATGAGCCCCATTTAATAAGTTGACCTTTATGGGACGTTCTGTGCGCAATGGCCACAGGCTTTGATCTGTGGCTTGTGACAGTAGGACTCACTAAGACAAGATGGAAGCACCAACAAGCATTTAAAAATGGCAGATAGCTCCTCCAATTTGTTACCATCCAACAACATCCACTGAACAATTGCTAACTATGCAACCAAGCAAAGCAATAGACAACATAGGCATCAAAATCTTTTATTAGCCATAATCCTTTCTGGCTTTGTACCAAAAGCAATAATAATAATTCAAAGTTAAAAAGGACGGACCTGGATTATTAAATTTTTTAACTAAAACTAATCAATACGAGAAATGTTAAAAAAGCATGTGAGTTGTTTTTATTGGGACTTAACTACCAAATAGACAATCAATAATAATTGTTAGTAAGAATGAATACTCCCAACCTATTATGTCTAATTTATATGTAGCATTTACTAATGTAGGATGCGGTTATTATTTTAATATTTTTTGGATATAAAAAGTTTTTTATATAAATAAAGATTTTCTATTCATTTACATTTTCGATTCCACTTGAATTGGAGTGCTGAATGGAACAGTTTTATTTCTAAAACTTAAACTCAAACCAAAATAATGTTATATCGTTGAATATTTCCTGAGTTAGATTCGACTTGTTTCGTTTTATTTAGTAAAATAAATTTAATTTTTATATTTAATTGTTCATTTTAAGTTTATATTTGAGTTTGAATTGAAATTTTAATTATTAAAATAAAAATTGTTTGAATTAAGTATTAAAATACTTAAATTTAACTCATCTTATTACTTGAGTTCAAATCAATTTGGTGGCAAAATACTTCTATTAATTTATAGTTTTGATTAGTATTACATTCAAGGATTGAATTTTTCTCTTACAAAGAGAATCAATAATAGCTTTCAAATTTGCTTTTTTTTTCTCTTGAATGACTTGTCACATATTATTGTTTACGCTTGGGGTGTTTGGTTGAACTCTCATATTTAAGGGTAATGCTAGATTTCGAAATAATATTAATCTTTCATTCTCAACAATGTTAAGATAGTGTTTGAAAAGTCACCTAGTAATTGTATTTGAGTATAATTGTTTGTAGGCTTAATTTACGATTTGCCCCCGAAGTATCCTCGCTTTCCCACTTTGGTACATAAACTTTTTTTCCCAATTTGGTACCTAAAGTATCATTCCATTGTAGTTTCCAGTCCATTTTTGTAAGACACATTGAAAAAATGATGGCCAATCAGATCATGCCAGCTGTCATTATTTTTTTCATTTTATAATATAATATAATTTAATTTTAATTTTTTATTAAAAATGTAAATTATATTATTAATTGATTTTCTTAATTATTAATTTCCCTAAACTATTATCAATTTTTTTCCTAAACCAGTCTTTCCTACTCACTGCAAACAACGAGCAAGGCAATTTGTTACGCTGTTACGGATGCATTTGTTGGACAAACCTATGAGGGTCGTTGGGTGCACGGAAGTTCATAGGGTGCACGGAAGTGGAACAGCAGAAGATGATGTTTAAGGGAATTATTATTTTTATGCTATTAGGAATGTTTTTATTATTATTTTATTTAGAAAGTATTAAAGATTTTAATTATGGATATTTCTTATTTTCTTAGAAGTCTTTCCTTAGTAGAATTACTTTCTTAGCAAGTTTTTTAATTCAAGTTGAACTGTGTAATCTCTATTTAAGAGAGATTTTGGAAGTGAATAGTCATATGAGATTAAACCATTTTTTATGAGATTTAAGATCTCTCTATTGAGTCTTAAGCTATGGAATCCCCTTCGACAAGTTCCACTTGTTCAACATAGGCCGTTCGCGAGGAAGAGGTAAAAATCAAGGAAAGAGCCCTGACAAGACAGATGGGTTGTATATGCATTGTTTGGTGATAAGATCCATCAGTTTGGACCGTAAGAACTTGGTATCAAATCTAGAAACAATGAGCTATTTTGTTACGAGAGAGGAGTTGGATCCATTTAAAGCAAGAATAGAGTTGAAGATCGATTAGTTCATGCTGCAAATGAGGGAATTGATGGTTTCCAATCAGAATTTTGATAAGGGAAAAGGGGTTGGTGGCAGTATTAGTAGTGTTGTCAAAAAGGAGGGTCTACTAGAGAAATAGGAAAATTGATTAGAGACGGTGATAAGATACGGTGTAGTTCCACGATCCAATAAGTTGGATTTTACGACTTCGGATGGGAAAAAAACCCCTCTAATTTGATTGCACCAATGCGAGAAGTTCGTTGCAATTTAGAGGACAACCAAAATAGACAAAGTGAGTCTAACTGCTTTTAACTTGATAGGAAGGCCACAATTGTGGTATTATCAAATGGAGCAGGAAGAACCTAATCTTTTGTTGAAGGCATTCAAAGAATACTATACTCCACAATTTGGACCACTACTATGTAAGAACCCTTTAGGGAGATTAGTAAAGTTGAATCAAACAGAACCGGTGGAAGCCCGTCTTTGCCAATTTCAAGAATTGTTAGCCCTCATAGATTCCGTGAGGTCAAACCAAAATATTAATTTGTTTACTGCAGGGTTATTAGATTCAATTTGAATAGAGGTGGAGATGTAGAAACCTGAAAACTTCGTTTAAGCGATGGATTTAGCAAGAACCTTTAAGACAAAATATCAACTGACTTAAGCAGCAAGATTGCGAAGGACTCCTTGGAAAATTTTGGGACCCAATTTGGGAATAGTATCAACTACAACTGTTACAAACGTTAACTTTGAAAGCAGCGTTGCACTGGAAAAGGGGCCCGATGACAGTAAAGTAGACCTACCAATTTTAAAAAGATTGAATCGCATGGAGATAGCTGAAAAAAGGTTTAAAAGTCTTTGTTATAATTGTGATGAACTTTATGGGATGGGACATCGATGTAAAAGGCTATTTTGATTAGAAGTAGAAGACGCAGGTGGACCTGATCTAAATCCAAAAAAAGACAAGGAACCGAAAATCTCGCTACATACGGTCACTGGTACTCAGAGTCTTCAAACTATACAATTACGAGTCATATTACAAGTTTGTCTCATATTGGAATTAGTTGATTCCGTTAGTACTCATAACTTTACCGGTGTCACTGTGGCCAAACACTTGGGACTGTCAATCCAAGCTCAATCTGGGTTGTGAGTAATAGTGGCAAATGGAGAAAAAGTCACCAGTTCAAGAATTTGCCCAGAGGTAACATTTACAATTGACAACAATCCTCTTGAGATTGAATTTGATGTCGTACTAGGAATAAAGAAGTTGCAGACTTTGGGGCCAGTAGTGTGAGATTTTTTGGCTCTTAATATGAAACTCACTGGATTTTATATACATTAGGTATAGGAGACCATAGATTCACGTCAAGAGTTGGATAAGTTCTTGAAAAAATTTTACGACCTATTCTGAAAGCCAACAAGACTACCACTTATCCATAATTGTAACCATAAGATCTGTTTAAAATTTGGAGCCCAACCCATGGTGGTTTGCCCTTATAGATATTTGCACCTAAATGAAGATGAGATAGAGCGACAATATGAACAGATGTTGCAACAAGGCATCATTCAACCTAGCTACTTGCATTTCTCTTCCCTAATGTTATTAGTTCGAAAGCTTGACAAAACATGGAGGTTTTATGTTGATTATTGTGAGCTCTTTACCAAAACAACCAAAGACAAATATCTGCTGCCAGTGGTAGATGAGTTATTAGATGAGTTACATAGGGTAAAATACTTCACCAAATTAGATTTTCAATCCAATTATCTTCAGATTCGCATGGATCCCAATGACATTGAGAAAAAGACATTTCTTATCCATCATAGTCACTTTGAATTCTCAGTAATGATGTTTGGATTGACTAATCCCCATAGACATTTTAGGCCCTTATGAATGCAGTATTTTGTAAGCATTTTTGCCACATCGTTCTTATATTCTTTGATGATATTTTGATTTATATTCAAACATGGCATGAACATTTTCATCATATCCGAGTTGTTTTTAAATTATTAATGATACGACCCCGGCCTCGTTGATGAATCCGAGTCGTTGATGTGCCCGATCGTGAATTGGAGTATTATTAAGGTTTGTCGAAAATAGGTTAAGAAAGAAGAGATAAAGGCTCAAATTGGTTCAAAAAGGGGTGACGGAATGTATTGAGGTTGATATGTGAATGAAATCCAAGTATTCAAGTTGAACCAACACAATATAAGTGTGTTAACCCGGCACTTATAGGAATACTTAGATAGGCCAAATGGTGTATGGATGGAAAATGAATAAAATAGAACCTTCGACCCACTATCAAAGATGATAGGAACCTCGGTATAATTTGAACGCCACACTTTGGGTGCAAAGTGATAAGTTCAGAATAGAAGACGGGTTGACGCCACAAGGGTTGCTTGATAAGTCAGACGAGTCTTTGGAGAACAATGAGAGTTGAAAATAAACTCACAAAGTAATCAGAATTCATATATAATTCAAAAGTATATTGTCTAACCCCAAAATGATTACAAAACAACTATTTATAATATAAATTCCTAAGGTAGCTGAATGGACTAATAAGATGCTGAATGGTCACCAAAATTAAAACAAAAGAGGTGGAAATTTCAAAGAACCTTCCTAGGACGTTTTGGGAAGCTTCATGCATGAAGAATTCAATTGGACAGACTTCTAGATGGAGTCCATTCAATTGGACATTAATGGAAGTATTGGTGAGTGAATAAGAGGTCTTGGTTCGCCAATGAAGTTGAATGCACCTTAATGAAGCCTCCTTGTGAGTCAATGACTTGCCCATTTTTAATGATGTTTTGGGGATCTCCAACAGCCCATGGTGTGAACATCAAATAGGAACGACCTTGTGTGTGTGAACTCATGAAACCGAATGGCCAAAAGATAGCAAAAATTTATTTATCACCAAGGTCCTCCAAGGTAATTAAAGAGTGAATTGAGTGCTTGGAAAGTGAAAAGAAACTCCCAAAAGGCCCTTGTTGTTCATGAAGGAATGCATGAAGGAGAGCAATCAGCAACAATTAAATGCCGTCCATGCCCAAATTCTGCACCAAATTAAAACACCTTTAATTCTTGTTTTAAGACAAAATAAATACATGCAATATGGCCCATAAATTCGGCAGAGCTTCTTTAATGAATTCCAACATGCTTTCTTCAACATCTCATTGAATGCTTGTCTTTGCTGCACATTAAATTCGGCAAGCATGCACCCATTAAATCTGTCCATTAAATGGCCACATGAAAAAGCACCAGCAACTAATTAATGCCGTTCCTTGCATGTAGAAAGCAACTTAAATGCATGTCTCCTTTGCCATTAAGTAGTTGTTTCCAGTTGAATTAATTACCTGCAGACACAAAATAAATTCGGTCAAGACATAAATTAAACCTCATTAAATTCGGTTGTAGCAAAACAACTTAAATAATGTAATGATAATTAAATTCAATTGGACACCTTAAAACATACATTAAATTCGCCAAACATGTAGTAGCAAAGATTAAATTGGCCCGCATATTTATAACATGTAGTGGCAAGATTAAATTGCCTAGACACATTTATAACATGTAGTGGCAGCATTAAATTTGACATATTAAATAGATGTAATAGCCTAGACATATTTATGCTATGTATGAAAATAGGACACATTAACAAAACATAAAAATAAAACATATTTAAAACACCTAATTAAAATGTCCAATTTTAATAAATTTAATACTAACACTTATTTGAGTGGAATAAATAAATAAACTAACTTATTCAATTTGTTTCAAAAATAAAATTATAAGAATTAAAATAAACTCAAATTGAGCAAAATGATCCCATTGAGCTGGAAACGAGCTAAACGAAGCTCAGTGAGATGCAATTGAGCTAATTTAGCTCGCATGGGTGTGCAAGCAATACTTATGGAGCTGGTCCAAAAATGTGCCCGGGGCGTGGTCGTATCAATTAAGAGCTCACTATTTTTGTTTAAAGAAATCTAAATGCTTTTTTGGGGAATCCCAAGTGGCATATCTAGGACATATTGTTTCTACTATATGTGTTTTGGTTAACACAAGAAAAGTTCAATCAATTGTTGTTTGGCCTTAACCACAATTTGTAACTGCTTCACAAGGTTTTCTCAGGCAAGCTGGGCATTACTACAAATTCATTCGAGAATATGACACAATTGCAACACCTCTCACATAGATGTTCAAACAAAATTCCTTTAAATGGATCTATGAAGCTTTGATTGCTTTCGACAACCTTAAAAAGGCTTTGGTTAGTGCTCAAGTATTGCAATTTCTAAATTTTGATGATGAATTTATGGTGGAATGTGACGTTTCAAGAATAGGTGTTAGGGTTGTCTTACAACAAAAGGGACATCTCATTTCCTTCTTCACTCATAAGATAGCCGACAAACATATAAAATTACTAGTATATGAGCGGGTGTTGATTGGTTTGGCAAAGACAATGCAACATTGGAGCCATATGTATAGGGGCAACACTTCTTGATTAGAACTGTACATTACAGCCTCAAGTACTTATTAGAACAAAGGCTAACAACATAATTGCAGTAGCATTGGATTAGTAAGTCACTTGGCTTTGATTTTCGAGTGGAATATAAAGTAGGGAGCTTTAACAAAGATTTGGATGCATTATCTCGTCACGAAGAGGTTGAGGGCATGTTGTGTGCAATTAGCCAACCATGAGTAGCACTCTTGGATATAATCTGACAAGAAATCCAAGACAATTCCACTTTATGACAGTTACGTGAATGCATTGAAGGTGGGAAAGTGTACGAGTCATGGTTAGTGCATGACAGGCTGATTCTTTATAAAGATTGAGTTTTTTTATTACCAACTTCTCCTTTGGTTTCTTCAGTCTTAGTAGGTTTTTTATGATATGACACATGAAGGCATAAAGAAAACTTTACAATGAGTGCACAAAGAATTCTATTAGAAAGGAATAAAATTGGCTATTAGTGATTATAGTAGCTTGCTTGATGTGTCAACGAGCATTTAAGCCCAGCAGGTTTGTTACAGTCATTACAATTACCGACTAAAATATGGGTTGATGTCTCCATGGACTTTATTAAAGGGTTGCCCAAATCATAGGGTAAGACAATTTTATTGGTAGTAGTCGATCAATTCTCAAAGTATACACATTTCATACCCATGGCACATCCATACAGGGCAACGAGTGTGGCAAGCTTATTTTTTGCACAAATCATGCGATTACATGAGATATCAGAATCAATTTTATGATATCGACATGTAGTGTTTACCAGTAAGTTTTGGAAAGAGCTTTTCCAATTGCAATGGACCAACTTAACATTCTCTTCAGCCTATCATCCTTAAACCAATGGTCAAACTGAAGTCATTAATTGAACTGTTGAGATGTATTTGATGTGTTTGGTGTGGGATCAACCAAAGTAATAGATGGATTGGATTCCAGGGGTCAGATATTGTTATAACACTTCATTTCATATGACATTAGGTACTTCCCCTTACAATTTATTTTATGGTCATAAGTCGCCTCGCTTGTTGTCTTATGAAATCGATACCCCAAAATTTAATGACATCAATCAAGCCCTATTGGACCGTGATGAGGCCTTACAAGTAATATGATTGCATCTTCAACAATCACAACATCATATAAAAATTTATTATGATAAAGGGCATCGCGACATTGAATATGTACCTGGTTCTTTGGTGTGGTTACATTTGCACCTACATCCACAGAAATCAATTTTAGGTAAACTTTGACACAAGCTTGATTCTAAGTTCTATAGGTCATTTCGAGTACTATACAAGATTAGGACAGTTGTTTTTCAATTGTACTTGTCGACTGATTCTAAAATCCATAATGTATTCTAGGTCTCCCTACTCACACCTTTTTATGAAGAACCAACAACAACCATGACCAGCTTACCTCCTACACTAGGTGAACAAGTTCTTCCAACTCCTACCACAATTCTTTATGCTCGACTCAATCGTGGCAAATGGGAAGTTTTAGTGCAATAGATTTGTCTAGTTGACACTGACACCACTTGGAAGAATGCACAAGAATTTTAAAACTCCTATCTGACTATCGAGCTTGAGGACAAGCTCTTTTTCCACAGAGGGGTAATGTGACAGATGCATTTTTCAGACAAACCTATGTCATCGTAGGGTGCACGAAAGTGGAATGACAACAAATGATGTTTAAAGGAATTAGTATTTTTATTCTATTAGCAATTAGTTTTATTATTATTTTATTAGGAAAGTATTAAATTATTTTTTTAGAAGTCTTTCCTTAGTAGAATTACTTTCTTAATAAGTCTTTTAATTTCAATTGAAGTTTGCAATCTCTATTTAAAAGAGATTTGGGAAGTGAATAATATAGAGGAGATTAACAAGATTCAATACTTTCAAACAAGTCTTAAGGTTTGGAATTCCCTTCGAAAATTTCCCCTTATTCAATATAAGTCATTCGTGAGGAAGAGATTAAAATCAGGGAAACCATCACTCTAGTGATCTCCTCCGAAAAATATCGCCACCAAACTCTTCCCTTGTCTCTCCTCTACTCAAATATCCATTTGATTTTCTTACTAAACCCAATAAAATCCATGGATTTACTAAATTTACTTACGAAGTTCGAATGCTTCGATCTCTTACATTGATTATTGGATGGGTTTAGGATGCCGATAGTATTCTCCCCTCGCTAGTCTATTTTTTTACCATTTGGATTCTTAAACGAAGACTTAGAGCCCACTAAACTTGAAAACCCAAACCCAAATAAGATAGGTTTTCTTCTTTGTGTTGATTTTTTCCTTTTTGAATTTTCTTGTTTCAGCAATAAGAGGGTGTTAGCTAACATTAACAATTGAGGATTTGGAAAAAATAAAGCATATGGAAAATTTGATTATACTTTATTCTTCTAATGAAAACCTTCTTCTTCAAGGTGTAACCTAATTTTTTTTTATTTTTTGAATTAAAAACTTAATTATTTAATGGAATTAGTGGACTTTTATCTTTTGGTGTTAGGATGATGATAAAGGAGAAAGATTTGATATTGAAATTTACCCAAATGCACATGAAGAATTTATCAGATGAGATGAATTCTGATGTTGAAGAAAAAGATAAAAGATAAAGAATTACCCAAATGATTCTTATTTTTCTGTTAAAAATATTTAATTTTTTAATAATTTTTTAGATTTTCATGATTTTTTAGATTTTTAGGGCACGTTTGGTTCGCTGTATTGGATTAGAGGTGTAATGGAATAGAGGTGTAATAGCAAATCAACTGTTTGGTTGAATGTAATGGAATAGAGGCGTAATAGTAATATTGTGTTTGGTTGAATGGAATAGAGGTGTAATAGCATAATGGAAAAAACTAAAATGACTAGAATACCTTTAGCATAAATTTGCTTGGGTAAATGATTATTGTTATTGTTATTTAAAATTTAATAAGATTATTAATATCAATAATAAATAATTTAATCATATTTAAACATAATTATTATTAAATATATTATAATTAAAATATACAATTTAATAAAATTCTTAATAATTAATATTCTTATATGAATTTACTCAAATCATAATATAGATAATTTAACATAATTATTATTAAATATATTATAATTAAAATATATAATTTAATAAAATTCTTAATAATCAATATACTTATATGAATTTACTAAAATCATAATATATAATACTATAAAATATAATTTGAAATAATTAATATTAAATATATTTTAATTAAAATATATGATTTAATAAAATTTAAAATAATTATAACTAACAAATTTTTCTCATTCAAATGCATTGTACAAAATGCCGGTCACTCATTTCAACCTTCCACTACCACTAATATGTTTTCCAATTTTCTAGCCCACCCAAACTTTACAAAATGCTAGATAGCATATTAGTCACAATCATATTCACATCACTAACTATATCCAAAAATGAATGACCCGGGAAAAATTACAAATATTACATGGATTTCATTCAATCAATGTTGATGCGTACATCCTTGCCCTCTGTTGAAGTTGAGTCAATGACCTAATACAAGTGCCCTCTTCCCATGTCTTTAAGCGTGTAAGGCTGATTAGTTCCTAATAAAACTACCATTTCACAAGACTACTTTGCATTGGCAACTTGTCTTCGATCCCTTGCTTTTGTGTTCCCATATACGACCTCAAATTCTCTAGACTTCTCGGCAAATGTTCAGTAGTATCGAGTCGGGTGCCCGAGATGATTACTAGTCAGGTCACATTCATCATAGCAGATGCTAAAATTTTGCAATTCAGTCGATTCTCTATAAACAAAGATCTAGATATATTCAGCAGAATTAACGCTCATAATAATAGTCTGATGAATTAACGCTCATAAAATACATACCAAAAACAAAATTATGATAGTAAGGTTCCATCACCACCTATCCATATTGGCCTTACACGATGTTAATAATACCACGTATATTATGAATAAAAGTATAATCATTAATGTAATTCACAAAGGCTTTTACTTAAGAATATGGATCATGTATAAGAGTGTACTATAGGAATTCTCTTTTGTTTCAAAAAAAAAAAACTTTACATATCATTAGAAAAGAATGGCTAGAATTTGGTTGAAATTTACTCCTTGTTAAAATAAAAGTTTGAAAATGAAAAAATTGAGCAACAAAATTTATTCACACGTGCAGAGGTAGCAAGTGTACACCCCAACCATTTGCATGCACATACAAAAATAAACCCTAAAATATATAGGAAGAAATTTGCTGCAGTAGTGTGAGATAGCTCTGGTTAAAACTCATTTAAAAATTTGATAAATAATAACCACTAGAAAAACAAGCCAACAAAACTCATTCATACATGCAGAAGTAACAAATGTACACCAATCACTTTTGTCTATTCATTTCTTATCTCTCTCTTTTGAAATCATTGCTCATAAGTCATAAGCCTGCCACTCATTGCTTGAGCTTTAGACTGTTATTTTCAACCTCTTAAGCAATTAATAGAAAGAGCTAATTTGTGGTTAATCTCTACTTAAAATTTGATACACCATGGTAGTACATCAAAATCTTTGAAAGATAGATTCCATTAAAAGGATTCTACAATTTTTGGTGGAAAAGACAACAACAACAACATTCAGTAACAGTTAAGAGTAAGACTAATTACTCTAAACAATATAGAAAATAGAACTTGAGATCTCTCCAGTAGAAAATAAAACCTCACCTGCATTATGAAGGCATTAGGAGGAAGAAATTTGAAGCAAAGAAACCAAAGAAGTATTACAAACTGAATGATTGGCTTCAGCAAGAGCATTAGTGGATAAAGTACCTTTGGTAGGCAATGAGAGTGCTTTTGCCATTGTATCTGTGAATTAATTAAAAAAATTAAACAATAGATATTGATAGCCTAGTAATAATACCTTAGCCTAAAGATACTCCTCCAAACAGTACCATTGTGTGAATATGAAAAGATTCATTCTCTATAACAGCAGAGTGGGGTTCGGAACCTATCAAAACATTTAAATCCACATTCAATTAGTATATTTATTAATATAAGAAATTCTTAATATAGTCTATCTAAATTTAGAGTTCAAACAGAATAATCTTTTCAGATATGGTGCATAATGTAAAATTTAGGTTCACAAAATCTCCCATCATACAGAAAACATCTCTTTTATCATAATTACTATCATAATTTTATTCATCAATTAGTATCAACTACTTCAAATTTGAATAGTCTGAAAGTAATTAATGCTCGCATCCCCAAAGGATAACATCTCTTTTCCCAATAGAAACATAACGCTTATTTCTCCATTGAAAATTCTCCGGAAAATTCAACACCACCAAGGGAAAAAAAGGAAGCGTAAGGTAAGAGTTACGTAATAATCTCAAATATACATCATCTCAAATTTCCCCCCCAAGAACAGAAGAGTAAAAATACTCTACAACAACTATTATGAAACAGAGATATTTCAGAGCTATCACTTCAAAACGGTTATTACACAAGAGCATGACACGCCATCGAACATATTGATGAACTGATATTGCACAATGCACACGAGATGCCTAAAATAATACGATGGAATGGTACAAGATTAGCAAAAGATTTTAAAACCAACTAGCTATAGATCTTTCCGGGATTGCAAATTAAAGCACAATCACTTATCTTTTATTGCTTCAGCTTCCTTCCCATACTCCTTGAATTTATATTCATCTTGTTTAAAGTTAGGGGAACCTTACCTCACTGTAGCATTGATTACAAAGACTTAAAATGAGACTTTACTTTTTAGAGCGAGAACCAATAATTGGGTAACGGCAAACCGAAAGGCATATGGCGTTCATGACGATTCCTATCTCCGCTTTCTAACTTCGGAGAGTGGACAAAATACCAAAGCCCCAATCAGATCATTGAACATGATAAGGAACTCATTGAAAGATATCATTGAGGTATCTGCTTTCTCCATGAACTTCCAAAGATTTCACTAGCTCCATGAGAAGGGATAAATATAACCTCAACAATTTGATGTCTGAACTGCATCTACCTTTCTAATATGAGAACCACCTTCATTTACAGCCCTCAACAAAATATAAACAGATAAAAGAGTACCGAAAAAGAGAGAAAGAGGTGAAAGTAGCCATAGATTTGAGCGAAACAAAACAGCAGCCCTGAGAAGAGAAGATATGCGACGGACAAAGCTAAGGAAAATTGGAAATAAAAGATGAAGAACGGAAGAAGTAAGAGGAAAAAGAAGGAGAAGAAGATGAAAAACGGAAGAAGGAGTAGGAGGAAAAAATAAAAGAAGCGATCAGGAGGTTAAAACAGGGAGGCTAAACTTAAGCTGCACCTAAACTGGGCAAAAGGAGGGGATTAGAAATCGGTGGATTTCACCGATTAGGTCAGGAATGTATTAGGGGTGTATTACCAATACTATGAACCAAACAACAGAATAAAGGGAGATTAGATGGGGCCCACCAATTAGGGGTGTATTGGCATACCCAATACACCCAACCAAACATGATGTTATATTTTAAAAATTTTATATATATTTAATAAAAATTATATATTTTTTAATAAAATAAAGACATGTGGAAGCCACAGGATTAGGTGAGATGCAAAAGGTTTCTGTTACTTTAACCATTGTAATTAGTAGGTCCCACCAATTTGGGTGTATTTGGAACACACCAATTTGAATTTACAATTATTAGGGGAGGGTACACTCAAATCCAATTTTAAAAAATAATTTTAATACAAGTTATAAATACTATATTATAAGCATGAATAGGTATGAGAGTTGTTTGGGGTGATTATAGTCTAAATTTTCTTATATTATAAATCTTAAACATTTATATTATAAAATAATTTGTATATTTTATAAAGTTATAGCAAAAAGTTATATTATTTAGATCTTAAAAAATTCTAAAGTGATGGTAAAAAGTTTCTTATAAAAATAATTTACATATAATAAAAGTGTTATAATATATATTTTTATAAAATTTACGTTCTAGAAGTATTAACATAACTTATTCATGTGTCCATGCTATATTATAAAGTAACATACGTATTCATAAAAAATGTTATATTTTTTCTTATCATAACTTATTTATAAAAATAATTTTCTAAAGTTATGAAAAATTATGTTATATATAAAAAGTATTATGATAGTTATTGGACAATTTATGAAACCTTTTTTTATAAAGGTTATATATTATAAAAATAATATAACCTAGCATTTATCTTTCTCTCAATTAAGTTTATATAAGTTTTTTTTTTTTTTATAATTAAAGATACATATTTGGATTATGAATTCAAATATTATAATGTCAATACTAATTATTCAAAACAAAAAATTTCCTTACACCATATCATGGAGTATGATACCATTTGAGAGAATGGTGTCAGACACAAGCATCATAGACAGCTCACAAACTCTTTAATTTAAGGCTATGAAATGTAGTTGAGAAGACATTTGATGTTTTCAGAAAATATTTTCAGTATTAACAACATCACCTTAGTATAGCATAAAAAAACAATGATGGATCGTATTAGCATGTTGCATATTTCATAATTTGAATCATAGGTGGAATTGAAATGATACATACATCAAATAGTACATGGAAAAAGGGATTTTGATAATGTTAATGGTGCATATTCAAATTCAGTTGATAATGAACTTGGTCAAATACTAACAAATGATGATAAGGAACACATGTTAAATATTAAAGAAGGAATAACTAAACAAATATGCTCTAGAATAATTAGATAAAAATTACATATGATTTTTATTTTTCTTTTATTTTCTATTAGGTGATCGTATCATTAACTACCTTTTAGACTAACATGATATATACGATAATTTGATTTTAACTTTTGTTACTTGTTTAGAAATTATTTAACATACTAATAATTTTTATAATAATTAATATTTTTAAAATATAAACTATGTAACTGTATAATTACAATTTATAGTACTAAATATAACTTAAAAATTACAATCTAATTACTTGGATGGTAATTACAGTTTTTCAATTAAAATCTCAATTTTAGCAATCTTAAGTTACTTTGGTAATGCAAGATTTTTAACCATTTTTTCTTATTTTTAATCACTTTGATTAATTTTAGTTAACCTAAGATAAAATGATAATAATTAGTCAATCAAATATTTTTAGTTGTTTAATACATCCTTCAAGTAGAATTTTAATTATATCTTTATTATTATTTTATATTTGAGGAAATTAACAAATCCATCAACAATAACTGCAGTTGAACGCATGATAAAAAAAATACAAAAAAACTCACTGTAAAATTCCGTTATTAACAGTATTGAAACTCCCTTTCCCGGACTTCATAGCTTTTCGTAAATCACCCAAACTGACATCGGCGCACGTAAGCACCGCTCTCTCTGTCACCCTACCCCCGTCATTCACCGTCGATTTCTTCAAACTTCCCCACCGGGAAACCCTTCGGCGGCCGTCAATCTCACAAACCACCAATTCCTCTGGCTCTTCGGGGTTGTATATGCATAGAACATCACCCGTTAAACTTACTTTTATTGAGCTTAAACTTGCATGTTCCCCTTTCAGCTTTTCCACTAACTCTTTTGGCATCGCTCCGATTTCCTTAAATAACTCCAATGATTCACCCTTTAGTTCCCAGATTTTGATGTCTTTAACATTCTCCGAATTTCCGAGTAACCCCAACATGATCAAGTTGTCCCCGGATATTCCAATAACTGAAAAGTAAATGTTCGGATCATGTCGGAGATCGAACGGACCCAACCAGATCCTGGATATCGGGTCAAAGGAACACGTAATGCCTGAAGCTTGTTCCATAGCATATAATGTTTTTGTATTGGCGGCGATAGAGAGCCACATGGAAGCTGCAGTGTTCGAAGATTGCCGGCATTGACTCACAGGTGTCCCATTTGCGAGTTTCGAGGTCGTAGATTTCCACCGAGAGTGGATCATCTTCGAAATCGTAGGCGCCGCCAGCGACCACGATATGACGGCGGTCCAGCATAGCGACAACGGGGTCGGTCCGCCACACGAGGGGTGGGTCAGCTTGGTGCCAAGTCAAACGGAGAGGGTCGAAAGAGAAGGAGAATTTCGAGATAGACAACATGTAAAGCAGCGTGGAGTTGGATGAACGGAGATCCGAGACGTATTCGACGGGTGGGTGGTGGTTGATTCGGAGCCAAAGGTTGGAGCGCGGGTCGTAAGCGACGGAAGAGGCGGCGGTGGTGTAAGGAGGGCGTGAGGTCTGAGAGTGGACAATGAGCCATGGTTTGGGCTTGTTGAAGTGGCGGAGAGAGGAGAAGAGGGCGCGGTTCCATGATTTCGAAAGGTGGCAAACAGGAACCAGATGGATAAGCGGAACATGACAGAAAATCGATTCTAAGACATCTCCACGAATGATGTCGGATTCAGATTGAACTTCTTCATGTTCTTTGTTCATCGTTAGTGGCGACTTTCGAGGATTTAGGCAGTTTATTAATAAAGGATGGAGAAACTCAAAAGGGTTGTATTTATTTTGTTATTAACCATTGATGAACCTTTTTGGCAAAAAAAAAAAAACCAAGAAAAGAAGAAAAACACTAATGATTAACCTTTTAATTTATCATTAATTATTAATGAACCATGTTAATACTTATCCATAACATTAAAAAAGTCCCACACACCTTTTTTTTTGTTATTTAGTATACTCCAATAGCTCCATAACATAAATTAATACTAATTGGGCATCTTATTAAAAAAAAGACCCATTTTTAACATTATTTATAGAAATGGGCCATTTAAAAAATTGTTTATCGAAATGGGCCAAAAAACCTAAAATGCGCCTACGTGGAAGCGTTTTAAGGAGAAATTTCAGAAAATTGCCTTCTCGTAGGAGTGCTTTTGCCATGTCAGCAAAAATGCGCTGACGTGGAAGCGCTTTTGCTGACATGGCAAAAGCGCGCTTACTGGGCACATTTTAGCCTGTGTTTTTGCCTCAACTGTCATTTAAAAATTTGATCGTTGGGGCCAACGGTCATGAAAAGAAATTATCAAACCCCCTACCCATTTTTTTCACACAAAATTTCCTCCAAATTACATTTCTTCCAAATTTCTCTCTAAATTTCTCAAAAAAGCTCTCTAAGTTTTAATATTTTTTCTAAATTAGTATTATTTTTTTATAATTTTGAAGAAATTTGATCGTGTTAGCAATGGCCTAACAATTAATTTTTCTCGATAATAAACATATCTCCGTCGACCAAATGAAAATCGTAAGGGTTAATTTCAAATTTTTAATATGTTTTTTTTCATTTATGTAATTTAATTAATATTTTTATATAATTTTTTATACCAGTCAGTAGATCGGGTGTTACAATGTTATATTCGTAATATGTCTGGTCCTCTATCACCGTTGATAGAAAATTACTTTAGGGAAGTGGGTTTTTGGCACGTGGCCAATATAGGCCGAGGGTGCAAATTTGACCCAAAACTCATCTGCGCGTTCGTAGAGAGGTGGATACCCGAAACGCACACATTTCATCTTCCATACAGGGAGTGTACCATTAGTTTGGAGGACGTGCAGTTACAATTGGGGTTACCGGTGGATGGGTCCGTACTTATCGAGTCCGCTCAATATACTGATTGGGGAGCCATATGCTACGATCTTTTAGGTGCGATTTTGGATAATATTTACGGAGGTCGAATCGAGATGGGCTGGTTATGAGACACATTCTTGGAGCTAGGGGATGATTCGACTAAAGTAGAAAGAATACGATACACTCGGGCATACATCCTTGAGATCCTCGGAGGTATCTGATGCCGGACAAGTCACGAAATCTCGTACATCTGAGGTGGCTACTGAAACTCGTCGATTTTAGAGCAGCTAGCGAACTCAGTTGGGGGTCTACTTTGTTTTTGACAATGTACCAGGAGATGTGCCAAACGACACAACCAAATAAAATCAAAATTAGAGGTTGCCTCTCACTACTACAATCATGGGCTTGGTTTCACTTTCCATTTTTACATCCTCGAGTGAACCACCCGTATACATTCCCACTCTTAACTAGGTAAAATTTATATTAGATTTTACAATTATTACATAGATTTAAAATATAATTTTATACTAAAATATTATTTAAATAGGTGAAACCATTTGGCGAGTTACAAGGGAATACCTATTGCTCTTGAAGATATACAACTTCTATTAGACCAACGGTCGGAAGTGCATGTAAGTGTATATATGTCATTTTGAACTATATATACATAACATAGTCGATTTCGTGTTTAGTATTTAGTATTATGTATATAACTAATATTTTTATCATGTTCATATAGTTTCAATAGACATCATATGAGGATCTAGCAATTCGGGAATTAATTCCGGATGAATTCCTATAGAATCCGAACATCTAGCAAGTTAGGGTCCCATTGGTCAACTACGCTATCGTCGAGATGCACCAGACGGATAACATGTTGCAGCAATTTAGATTCTAACAACCGATTCCTGTGGCACCTGAGGTGCTCGATGAAGAGCACAAAATCGACTTACAGCAAGCGAATACACATTGGCCGGTCTTCTTCTTGGAATATATCAAAATGTGGGAAAATTGTTGTGATAATATACCTTCTTGCGAATCGATTATCGTTCCAGAGTTAGCGTGTGAGTCAGATTACATGCCATGATTTAGGATCTATGACAAGTCATATTTGCTCTCGGAAGAGCAAAGGCATTAGCAATTCCATGTCAAAAGGGGCGTCAGCAATCCTGAACATCCACAACCCCGGCCCGAAAGCTGAACCATTTTGCTACATTCAAGGCATCATCAGTTTTATAACAAGCAATAAAATGAGCCATTTTTGAAAAAATGATCAACAACTACAAAGATTGAGTCATTTCCACTCTTAGTTCTAGGAAGACCTAATACAAAATCCATGGAAATATCAACCCAAGGCTCTTCGAGAATGGGTAGGGTTTGTACAATCTATGGGTTTTGATGCGTGATTTGGCCTTCTTGTAAGAAACACATCGTTCACACACCCTTTCCACATTGCGTTTCATCTTTGGCCAAAAGAAGTGCTCATGGAGCATGACCAAGGTCTTGGTTACTCCAAAATGCCCCATGAGGCACTATGGCCTCATTCACAAGTATTTCCCTAACGGATCCTTGAGGTATGCACAACTTACCTTCTTAAAATAGATATCCATCATAACTATAAAACTTCTCGAAGGCTCCCTTTTCATAAGCCTTATACACTTCACCAAAATTAACATTAGTTTCATACAACTCTTTTAGATACGCAAAACCAAGTAATTTAGAGTCTAAATTATTAAGAAGCGCGTACCTTCTTAACAATGCATCAGCTACAACATTCTCCTTACCTTTCTTATACTTGATCACATAAGGGAATGATTCAAGAAACGCTACCCACTTGGCATGCCTCTTGTTTAGTTTATTTTTTCCCTTAAGGTGTTTCAAAGCCTCATGATCGGTGTGAATGACAAACTCATTGGGCCATAGGTAGTGTTGCCATGTTTTCAACGCTCGGATCAGCGCATACATTTCCTTGTCATACGTTGGGTAGTTTAGGGTAGCTCCATTTAGTTTCTCACTGAAATAGGCTATGGAACACCCATTTTGAGTTAACACAACTCCAATTCCTATTCCTGAGGCATCACATTCAATCTTGAAAGTTTTATTAAAATCAGGCAAGGTTAATAAAGGAGCATTCGTCACATAATCTTTAATCAACATGAAGGCCTTCTCTTGTTCCTTACTCCATTGAAAATTAGAGTTTTTCTTAATAATTCCAGTAAATGAAGCAGCCACAGTACTAAAATTAGGAACAAACCTTCTATAGAAACTAGCTAAGCCATGGAAACTTCTTACTTGGCTAATGCTTATGGGTCATGGCCACTCTCGAATTGCCATTACCTTTTCTTGTTCAACTTCAAGACCTTCCGAACTAACCACGAATCCTAGGAAAACAACTTTATTAGTACAAAATGTACACTTTTTAATATTAGCAAACAAAGTTTCCTTTCGCAACACTTCCAAACTAGGTTTGAAATGATGTACATGGTCTTCCAAAGACTTTCTATAAACCAAGATATCATCAAAATAAACTACACAGAATTTACCAATGAAAGATCGAAGGATATGATTCATTGAACGCATGAAGGTACTTGGTGCGTTAGTTAGGCTGAAAGGCATAACCAACCACTCGTACAAACCATGTTTGGTTTTGAACGCAGTTTTCCATTCATCTCCTTCTCTCATTCGGATCTTGTGATATCCACTCTTGAGGTCTATCTTGGAAAATAGTTGAGCTCCACTTAGCTCATCCAACATATCATCTAGACGCAGAATCGAATGTCGATATTTGATAGTGACTTGTTGATTGCTCGACAGTCCACACACATGTGCCAAGAGCCATCCTTTTTAGTCACCAAGAGTATGGGCACGTGGAGACACAGAAATTTACACATTTTTACAACCCTTTTTAACTTAAAATCATACAGTTTCGATAAAATTCTTGTCGAAAAAATAATTAATTTTTACAAAATAATTAAAGTGCACTTAAAATATGAACATGTTGAATTTTAGTTAATTTTATAATTAATTTTTATGAATTTTGGTTATTTTTGATAGATTTGCACAAATGACGAAAAATGGCTCGGCAGACACTACTAGAAGCACAAAATTGAGAAGCAATTTGAAGTATCGAAGCAAACTAAATTTCAGCCTAAGATGGTCCAAAATTATATGTATTAATTCATAATATAAATAATTTTAATTTATAACCAATTTAATTTGGGTTAATAAATTATTATTAATTAATTATGAAAAAGTGGTCCAGTTGAATTGAACCGAGTGAACCGAACCGACCAAGAAATGGACAGCCCAAAAACCGTCCCAAGATCTGACCCAAATCAGCTTATTAGCTTATTATTTAAGCTTGCAAAGAGGCCCTTGAAGACTTGTTCAAGTTGTATTCAAACCCTTTCATAATTGGTGGCTTTATAGATTTGCCCCAAGCCTAAATTAGCAAAGTTGACACTATCAACCTTGCCACATGTGTGGCCGGCCAAGGGAGGGCTCTTTGGCTGATAATTTTAGATATTTTTAGCAGCCCCCCTCAACTATAAAAACCTCCTTAGGCTAGTCATTTTAAAAACACACCTCAAGCATTCACATCTTTCCTCTCTTCTCTCCACGTTCTCTCTTCTTTTCCATTCCAAAATTCCCTTACTCTCTTGTCGATTTCTCCTCCTGGGAAAGGGGCATTCATCATCTATTTGGAGTAGCAATTAATTTTTCATAGCAGCCTTGGTCGACGAGGACAACGGAGAAGGAAGAATGGAGCAACTAATCAAGCCACGAAAAAACACCGGATTTGATTCTTGTTCCTTATCTCTTTAATTTTTTTTGTTGTTATGCTGAACATAGCTATGAATATTTATGTTGTTAGAATGGTTAATTTAATCAATTTAGCATGAATTTAATTCATGTTAGGTTGATTGCATTTCGTTTGTTAAAATTATTGAAATTGTGTTTATGTTGTTATAGACCTCGGTAAAATGCTTGATTAAGTAAAATCATGACTAAGTTATTCTTGCATTACAATTGTTAGGTAACTAATTAATTAATTATTTAAGTGGATTAAAATTGTAATTATGGACACAGTACTTAACCAGTGCATGCTTAATCATCTAAGGTAGCTGAGGGTTAGATTAGCAACAGTATCTGATGATACATTTGCCTTGCATAGCTTGCAAGATTATTGTGATTAAACTATTTCAAGGTAAAGATACTTTGTTACCACACATAGTCTTTTATGTGCTTATTAAATTGAGTTAATTGCTTGAGTTGACATAGGGATATGTACAAGAGATTATTTCGATTTAATAAGCATGTATGTGCAATAACATATTTGCCTATTAAGATTTGTTTAATCGGTTGAATTGACATAGGGATATAGTCAAGAGATAAATGGATTTTGGTAGGTGAGTATGTTCATAAGTTAGCAAATTACCGAGTTGTCGTGAACTTATTTGTAACAATATAAACATGAATTTAATAATTCTAAGTTAAGAAATGTAATTAATCTAACAAAATTATGTCATCTTGATTAAAATCGTATTTTGAAATCGTGCATTTGAGATTTATTTATTTAGTTTACTTAGTTTAAAATCTTTTTTTTTAATCTCCCTCTTCAAACAAAATATTTTTCTTCACCAAAGTGTTTTAAATAGCATTCATAAATAATTCTTTTCACAGTCCCTGTGGGTACGATAACTGTAACACGTAGGTTTGTGCAAGTGTACACAGTCGTTATCAAGTAATAAGTAAGTATCGAGTTATCATCTCCATAGGGATTGTATTTGTGCTAAGTCACTTAATTTGTAAAATTATATTAACAATTTGGTAAATAAAAACAAAATATAGTTGAGAAGTGGTGATTAAAATATATTAAACTAAAAGCAATGATCCCTAATGCAAATTATCCTAAGTATGCAAACTAAATGAATGAAATAGATTTTAGTAAAATTAAACACAATTTTGCAACAATTATAACATAAATAAACGAGGACAATTACTTTAATTAAACTCAATTTATTATCAACATGCTTAATAACATTCGGAAAAACATTCCATGGCAACTCGAGCTTTCATGAGTTTGGAAACCACATTAGGTCCTTTCGAAATCCTTTACTTAGTAAATATGCATTTTTGTAACGCCCTAAAATTCTTATTTTTGTTATTGTGAAAATGTGACACAATTGTGCATCGGCATTTGTGGTTAAATGCTCTAGGTGAGTCTGGAAGGTCTTGAGTTCAAGCCCTGACTTTGGCCAATTCTAGTATTTTTCTAACTTAACCCCTATTTCTGGCTAGTAGGCTTTTAATTAAAAGTCTGTAAGTACTTACTAGAATTGGCCTGCTAGTCTGGTGGTTAAGGGGATTATTGGTTGGCAGAGAATCAGGAGTTAAAATCCCTGCGTGAGTGTAAGGACAAATATATTTTTATTTGCTTGTCAGTTGGAGAGTTTGAGTTGTATTGGAAATCTGAGTAGTGGGAGTTCGGTAGAGAGAATTTAGAGGAGTGGATTTTGGGGTTATCAGATTTTCTGAGCATTATCGTTTCCTTTTTGTAAAATTTTAATTTTCCCAAAACTCTTCACCTTTCTGACGCCATCTCTTCTCTCTTTCTTCTTCACCTTTTGTTTTTTTTGTTGTCAAACCTGAATTTTTTTCGTTCCATTATTTTTTCTGTTTCCGTCTCTTTTGTTGGCTGCCACACCTTTGTTCCGTTGGGTCAATTTTCATCGCATGTTCTGGTAAGTAGAGTTTTCGCTCTTTTTAGCTTACGATTTTTTTTCCAACTTTGATTCAGGTTTTTGTGGCGTTTGGCAGCAACATCTCACATGGATTAAGGGTCTCATTGTGCTATTGCGTAACCAACTGTTTCGAGGTGTTTGGGTAAGCTTTTCATCGCTTAAGGGATGCATTTCTCGTTTTGAATTTAGTTTTAGTTTGATCGATTAGGTGATAAATTGAGTGGAATTGGTCAATTATAGGTTCTGGAGTGCTCGGGGGATTGTTGTAGCATCAATCGATACCAGGTGTGTACCTGAAATACAAAAATAAGGGATTCGGCAAAAAACCGATATTGCTTGCTGTTTGGACAACAACAGTAGGCTAATGTTAAAAAAAATCACCATAAATTGTGGAAATCGAGTTAGATGGTGAAAAAAAGAATGAGATTAAATATATTTGAGCCTAGTTTCTCATAGAAGAAACAAAGTAAGCAAAAGAATTTCATATTATGAGATAATGAAATTTTAGTGAGACAGGGTCAGAATGATTTCGAAATCCCCTGTCCTAACTTCCGAAAATTTTTAAAAATTGTATAAAAATAATTATGGGTTATATTTTATATGTTTATTATCCTAAATGAGTCTATTTTCAAGATATACAAACAGGAACATCGTCCAAACTCTGTACGAGAAGATAATTAATTTTTAGTACAGAAAGGTCGAAACTGCAAGATAGCAGAGTAGGAGAAACTTTAAAGAATAAATTGTACTTATTGGCTAAACCTAAAATTCTAAAAACTTTATGGTAATAAGATATGTTAGTCTAGTTTCAGGGAAAATTTGCGGATCTTAATTCGAAATTCTGTAGCTTAAGATACAAATAATTTAGAAATAGTGACTCAAGTAGACAGCTTTGAAGGATTACATAAGTAAAAAGTGGAAACACATATAAATAGTTATCTAGCATGGGTTACACTATAATGGATCACGAGGACAATGCCAATTTGGGTCATGTAGGCCACACGAGCCCGTGGGTCGACACGGGCGAACGTCATGTGCTTGTAGGCCCATTTTCACTGTTTGAGTAATAAGGTTACACGGGTCGCCCAAGTCGAATGTGAACCTACTGTAGCATTACATTGGGTTGGGAAATTATAATGTTCGGAGGAAGTGTACTGATAGGCCTCGAGCCTAAGTTACTGGCAGCTATACTGCAAACTATTGTTTAGTGCCGCATTGGGTACTTTTTGGAGTGTAGGGATGGGTGGGTTGATTATATCCCTACGTAGAGTGTAGGGTTGGACAGAGTTGGAGTGTAGAGGCTGGCTGGGTAGGATTTGATACTGTATATCTGTTATTGTACTGAATATTGATACTGTAATTTTGGCCAAGGCCCAAATGCATGACTGCTTCTGTATTGTAATGGGATAAGGCCCTAATTGAAATTGAAACTGTACTGAAATGGGCTTAAGGCCAGATTGCGATTGCCTTCTGACTGTTTTCTTTATATGGAATTACACACTGAGTTTCGTAAACTCACCTTCTGATTTAACTGTACAGGTAATCCCCAGACATAGGTGGATCGGTGTGACAAAGGACTCAGCAGTGGCCACACGACCTATTTAGTTCGACTTAGTATTTAATTATAATTTTGATTTTATTTTGGGGTATTTTACTTTAATAATGGCCTCTTTGGATTTTTTATTTTTAATTTGGGGTTTTTATTGTTTTGATTTACAATTGCTAGTAGTAGGGATAATCAAGTTTTCAAAACAGATCAAACATTTTAACAAAATTCGCACAAACATGCAAACTATTTTGAAAAGCTTTTGCAATAATTGACGTTTTGAAAATGAATAACGTTTTGCAAGAGAATAACTTTTGAATACGAATCACGTTGAAATTTATCGACACGTCTTGGAATTAGGCATAAGAGAGTGTAAAGAGGTGGTAAAGATCAGAGGTTTTTTACGACAACTCATTTTTTGAAAAAGACTACTATGTGACACCGCCAGATTCGGCCACAACGTCCAGGTTGGGTTGGGGGTGCTACAATTTACTGATCCTTATTTACTAAGAGTTTCTTAGCATTCGTGTGAGGTAACAGGGATGTGTCAAGTTTGAAACAATTTAATCACACAAATCTAAAAACTATATATATAACATAGCTTGGTCAGAGTTGTTATGCAACCTCTAATTTAATCGGGTCAGGATCTAAATTGAGCATGCACATTTCAATTATGTGTCCATTAGCCGTTGTCTGGTCAGGATCGCTCAACTAATTCAGGTGTATTTCAATCACGTATGAACGAAATACAAACTTGATTTTAATTGAAAACATGATCGGTTGAGGCACAAGCATTATAAGCATGAATCAAATAAATATTATTTAATCAAAGCAATCATCCTAGCTTAAATAAAATTAAGCTAACATTGTTGTAAACAAGAACAAAAAATACATAGAAAACATCTTTATATTAAACTAAAGAAAAGGAAGATTAAACCCAATTCAGATGGCTGTCACCCAAGACTCTGACTGACGAGGCTCCTTCGTTCCTTTGCTTTGCTCCTTTGCTGATGGCTCTCAAAGGTGGCCGACCAAGGGTTCTTTAAGAGGCTAATTTTTCCAAAAATCCTTTTGCAAGGATGATGATAGGTGTGAGGGGGAAAGATAGCTAAGAGAGTTGAGAGAGGACAGAATGATGAATGAGTGAGGGATGATTGAAAAAGTGAGAAATGAACTCTTATTTATAAGTGAGGCAAGGGAGCTAGTTTACTAAAAATAGGAGTGTCCATCTTTTGAAACTTCTTCCGAGGATAGCCGACCATGAATTGAGGAAATGTGGCTGATTTTGCTTGATTCTTAGTCAATTTAAGTGCCACCACAACTCAGGAGTAAGACTCGATCACCAACAAATCTTCGGGAAAATCTCTAACTTCTTTAACTCTTCAAGGACCTTGTGTAATTAAACCAAAAATTGATTTATGATCTGCCATGCGCAGCCAAAAATTGGGTTGACTTGGTCCCCAATTTGGACGGTTTTGCAATTAGAGGAAAACTCTCAGACCTGTCCAAAAATAGTAGACAGTTTAGAGGATCAAATAATATAATTTGAACCACTTCAATTAATTAATTTACTTAATTAATTAAAACCCAATTTATTAATGAAATATTTAAAATGAATTATTAAATATAATTTTATATTTTATTATTTAATTTAATCATGCATGGCCCACTTTATAGCTTAAAAATATAATATGCTCAAACTAATATAAAATAAGTCATTTTATGCATGAAAACTATATAATAAAGCATAAAATAACATTTTAATAATTTCTATGTCCTAATTTAATATTTTCACATATTTCAATAATTTATTAAACAATTACTTGGTTTTAACAACAAATTTAAGTAAAAAGATGATGAATGATATAGGAAAAATCCTATATATTTTTCAGTTTACAATAACTCGACATTTACTTGTCACTTTCTTACTTGTTGCGATTGTGTACACTTGCACATTTCCGTCGTTCCAAGTTTTTGGCGCCGTTACCGAGGACTGTGTTTTAAAAAAGTCATTATTTGTGAAGTTGTTAGTTTTGCATTTTGGTGTATTTTTCTGTTCAAATTTTAACTTAGTTAATTTTTCTGTAATTATTTCAGGTGTTTATGAGTATTGACTGAATCATCGATTTACTCCCTGTAGACCTTGAGGTTGAACGAACTTTTCGACAGCGAAGAAGACAAGTAAGTTAGAGAAGGACTGAAGAGATGAACTTCAAAAATCTGAATCAAGGAAACGGAGCAAACCTTGCTCAAAATCCTATCCTTATTACTGATGATAGGGATAGACCTTTGAGACAGTATGCCATGCTAGTATTTCATGATCTTAATCCGGGTATTAGAAGACCCGAAATTGAGGCACAATAGTTCGAGTTGAAGCCAGTCATGTTCCAGATGCTTCAGACAGTAGGCCAATTCAGTGGAATGCCTACCGAAAATCCTCACCTACACTTAAGACTGTTTATGGAGGTGAGCGATTCTTTCAAGTTAGCCAGAGTACCCGAAGATGCATTACGATTGAAGTTGTTCTCATATTCACTAAGGGACAGAGCTCGAGCTTGGTTGAACTCATTACCACCAAACTCAATTTCAACATGGCAAGAGTTAGCAGAAAAATTCCTTCTGAAGTATTTCCTGCCTAGCAAGAATGCTAAGTTGAGGAACGAGATCACTGCTTTCCAACCAATGGATGATGAGTCATTGTATAAGGTATGGGAAAGGTACAAAGAATTATTATGAAAGTGCCCTTATCACGAAATCCCACATTGTATATAACTTAAGACATTTTATAATGGCCTCAATGCTCACACGAGGATGGTAGTGGACACTTCTGCTAATGGTGCTCTCTTTTTCAAGTCTTATAATGAGGCTTATGGAATCATTGAGAGGATTGGCAGCAATAATTATCAATGGCCAACCAATCGAGCAGCGTCAGGAAGACAAGTCGCTGGAATACATGAAGTAGATGCTCTTACTTCACTCACATCTCAAGTATCATCAATATCCTCAATGTTAAAAAATCTTACTACTAATGGGTGTAATAGTTTTGCAGCACAACCACTGAATCAATTTGAAAATATAGCCTGTGTTTATTGTGGGGAAGGACATTTGTTCAAAGAATGTCCATCGAACCTAGAATCTATGTATTACATGGGTAACCAAAACCAAAATTGAGGAAGGCAAGGGCTGCAATCCAATTTCTATAACCCATCATGGCGAAACCACCCGAATTTTTCCTAGGGTGACCAAGGGGCAGGAACTAGTAACAATTATGTCCAATCTAGATCGACCCAGCCACCTAGTTTTTCCCAACAAGCTTAGAAACCAACCCAAACTGAACCATCCAATAGCCTAGAGAATCTATTGAAGGCATACATGGCGAAGAATGATGTCTCTCTAAGGAATTTGGAGAATCAAGTGGACCAGCTTGCAACTGAACTCAGAAACCGACCACAAGGTGCTTTACCTAGTGATACGGAGAATCCAAGGAATCTAAGGAAGGAGCATTGTATAGCGTTAACATTGAGGAGCGGAAAGACTTAGATCCTAATTCCATCGAAGTTGAGAATGAGCCAGCTGACACTCAAGACTCAGAGGAAGTTCAACAGAGTATTGAAATTCCAGTTTCACCGAAAATTGAATCTGAAAAATTCGACAACATAACTTCTGAACCAGCTAATTCTGATCAACTAATAACTCCGTTAGATGCAGAATTGCCACAGAAAACGAATCAACCAGTTCCAGTAAAGAAACTTCCACCACCCTACCCTCAAAGACTTCAAAAGCAGAAGCAGGATATTCAATTCAAGAAGTTCCTAGACGTACTCAAGCAACTTAATATCAATATCCCGTTGGTTGAAGCACTTGAACAAATGCCGAACTACGTCAAATTCATGAAAGATATCCTGTCTAAAAAACAAAAGCTTGGAGAATTTGAGATAGTAGCCCTAACAAAGGAATGTAGTGCATATCTTCAAGACAAACTACCCCCAAAATTGAAGGATCTTAGATGTTTTACCATACTTTGTAATATTGGAGCAACATATTCTAGTAAAGCACTATGTGACTTGGGTGCGAGTATCAACATAATGCACATGTCAATAAGTTGGGGATAGGTGAAGTTAAACCTACTACGGTTACACTTCAATTAGCAGATCGATCCTTAACAAATCCAGAAGGAAAAATTGAGGACGTATTGGTACGTGTAGACAAATTTATCTTTCCTGCTGACTTTGTGATTCTAGAATTTGAAGTAGACAAAGAGGTGTCAATCATCCTAGGAAGAACATTATTAGCAACCGGAAGGACCCTTATTGATGTGCTGAAGGGTGAGCTTACTATACGTGTTTAGGATGATCAGGTAACATTTAACGTTTTTAAGTCCATGTGATTTCCTGACACAATTGATGATTGTTCTGCAGTGTCTGATTTAGAGGATTTAATCGTGGAGAAGAACTCAATTATGTTGATAACCCATTGGAACAAATTTTGACATCAAATCCTCCAAATTATGAAGATGAGGATGAATACATAGCTTTGTTAGAAGCTAATCAAAAGGGATTTAATCGACAATCCCGCTTTAAACCTTTGGAGTTAGAGAAAAGGGATTATGCCCAACCAAAAACGTCAATCGAGGAGCCACCTAAATTAGAACTGAAGGTACTTCCCTCACATTTGAAATATGTTTATTTAGGTAACTCTTCTACTCTGGCTGTGATTGTTTTAGCAGAATTAACTACTGAGCAAGAAGAGAAACTCATCCTGGTGTTGAAACAATTCAAGAAGGCTATCAGATGGACCATAGCCGATATTCGCAGAATTAGTCCATCTATATGCATGCACAAGATTATCTTAGAAGATGGCGAAAAAGGGATGATTGATGGACAGCGAAGACTGAACCCCATTATGAAGAACGTAGTCAAGAAAAAAATCATCAAGTGGTTAGATGCGGGTATAATTTACCCCATCTCAGATAGTTCATGGGTAAGTCTAGTCCAGTGCGTGACAAAGAAAGGAGGTATCATGGTCATTAGAAACAAGAATAACGAGTTGATACTGACTAGAATGGAAGTTGAACAAGGCAACTAAGAATGAACACTTTTCTTTATCGTTTTTGGACTAGATGTTGGATAGACTCGCAGGGTGAGACTACTACTATTTTCTCGATGGATACTCGGGGTATAATCAGATTACAGTACCACCGAAAGATTAGCACAAGACAACATTTACCTGCTTGTATGGTACATTTGCATTTAGGCTCATGCCATTTGGTTTATGTAATGCACCTGCTACATTTCAAAGATGTATGATGTCTATTCTTACTGACATGGTTGAGAAATATTTGGAAGTTTTTATGGATGATTTTCCAGTATTCGGAGATACATATGATGATTGCCTAGCCAATCTAGCCAAGGTACTAAAGGCGTCTGAAGAAACAAACACAGTACTTAATCGGGAAAAGTGTCATTTCATGGTACGAGAAGGTATTGTTCTAGGGAATCGGATAACAAGACATGGAATCGAGGTAGATAAAGCAAAGGTAGATGTTCTTGAGAAACTCCCACCTCCAATATCTGTAAAGGGTGTTTGGAGCTTTTTGGGCCACGCCAGTTTCTATCGAAGATACATCAAGTACTTTTCCAAAGTTGCTAAACCCTTATGCAAATTATTGGAGAATGACACGGCATTTAAATTTGATGAGGAGTGCTTAAGAGCTTTCATGATTTGAAGAGTCGGTTAGTCTTGGTACTCAAAATAGTCACACCAGACTGGGATTTTTCATTTGAATTGATGTGTGACGCAAGTGGCTTCGCGATCGGAGCTGTCATGGGCCAGCGAAGGAACAAAGTTTTTCATCCCATCTACTATGCAAGTCAGACTCTGACAGGAGCTCAACTGAATTATACGGTAACAGAAAAAGAGTTACTTCCTATTGTGTTTGCTTTTGACAAGTTTCAATCTTATCTTATAGGTACCAAAGTGATTGTTTATATGGACCACTCGGCAATTAAGTATTTACTTGCCAAGAAAGACACTAAGCCGAGACTAATTCGATGGGTACTTCTACTTCAAGAGTTCGATCTAGAAATTCAAGATCGAAAAGGAGTGCAAAACCAAGTAGCAGACCACTTGTCCAGATTGGAGCCGCAAGAAAGGAACTCTCCTCTTATACCAATTCAAGAGACGTTTCCAGATGAACACATACTGAAGGTAAATCATGTCCATAATACCCCTTGGTTTGTTGATATTGGTAACTTTTTAGCTTGTGGTTTGATGCCGATTGATAAGACATATCATCAAAAGAAAAAGTTTCTTCACAATGTGAAGTACTATTTTTGGGAAGAATCATATTTGTTTTAAAAGTGTACAGATCAAATGATCAGGAGATGCGTGGAAAAAGATGAAGCACATAAGATTTTATGCCATTGTCACTCTGCTCTGAGTGGGGGACACTTCGGAGGTACACGTACTACAGCCAAGGTATTGCAAGCCAGATTCATTTGGCTAACACTATTCAAAGATTCATATACTTACGTAAAGAGTTGTGATCGATGTCAAAGGGTCAGAAATGTCACCAACAAAAATGAGATGCCCTCGAACAAACATCATTGAGGTAGAATTATTTGATGTTTGGGGTATTGACTTTCTCGATCTTTTCCCTCTGTCTTTTGGTCACAAGTACATATTAGTAGTAGTAGACTATGTGTCTAAGTGGGTTGACGCAGAGGCATATCTGACAAACGATGCTAAGGTTGTAATAATTTTTTTGCAAAAACATGTGTTCATAAGGTTTGGAACCCCAAGAGCCATCATCAGTGATGAAGGGTCCTATTTTGTGAACAAGTGGTTGAAATGGTTATTAAATTAACATGGAGTGAAACACAAGGTCGCTACAGCTTACCATCCGTAGACGAATGGGCAAGCTGAACTGGCAAACAAGGAGATCAAAGGCATACTTGAGAAGGTAGTTTGCCCGAACTGACGAAATTGGTCCAAAAGACTGGATGATGCTTTATGGGCTTACAGGACAGCATACAAGACACCTTTACGGATGTCACCTTATAAGTTAGTCTTTGGGAAAGCCTGCCATCTACCCTTGGAGTTAGAACACAAAGCTTACTTGGCTCTTCAATGACTCAACTTAGATCTCTTAAAAGTGCCAAAGTGAAACGGATGCTTCAACTTAACGAGTTAGAAGAATTCCAAATTTCTTCATATGAGAATGCCAAATTACTTAAGGAGAGACAAATGGTATGACAAGCACATTCGAGTTCAAGAATTTGAAGCAGGTAAGCAAGTCTTGTTATTCAATTCCAGATTAAAGTTCTTTCCAGGTAAGTTAAAATCATGTTGGTTCGGTCTACTTATGTTTCATCGAGTTTATCCATACGGAGTTGTTGAACTTCAAGGTAAGAGAGGTAATTTTTGAGTTAATGATCAAAGCTTGAAACATTACTGGGGAGATAAAATTGAACAAAATCAAATCTCGTTCATTTTATCAGATATTTAATTTTTCTTGTTCTTCTGTTTGAATAAATGATTTAGGGTATATTTTCAGGATTAGTATGTTTAAATAAACTCTGTCTAGGAGATTGGAACTTAAGCAGGACCGCTTGTGACCTCTCTAATCTTTCCTGGGAATTGATTTTAACATAATTTCCAAATAAATTATTCCCTAAATAACAAAACAAATTTTTAGTTTTTCAAATAAAAGGGTCAATTTTGATCCAAGTTTTATGTTGCAACTCAATTTTGAATTTTCATTAAGTTTAGGAGCTTAACTGAATTATTTTTAAAAATTTGGTTGCTCTTTTGTAAGTATTAAAATTAGATACCTTTCTTGTAAATATTTTCAAAAAGCATCTAGAATAAATGTTTTAGTTCTATAAAAAGAAAAATGATAATTATTAATATATAATTATATCCATTATAATATATATTAATTATTATCAACTTTATTTAGAGTTAGGATTAGTTTTAATTTAATCAGATTTTATTCAATAAGTTTTTATCTTAATAAATTAATAGCAAATAATAATTTAATATGCATTATATTAATTATTAATTGTTATTTACTTTGAGTAGAATTAGAGCTTAGAATTTTTAAGAATTCTACTCTAGCTCCTACTAACAATTCCCTAGCCACAGCATCGCCCAGCTGATCGGTCAGCAGCACACCGTGCACGCCCACACCAGGCCTTCTCAACGATCCACAACTATATTGCTCACATCCATCCCCTACTGCGTGCTGCTGCCTTGCATACGCAAGCAGCACATCACCCTTTCACCCATCCTTAGCCAAAAACCCCTCAACTCTTTTTTAATTTGCCATCTTTTGATTCAAAATTATTTTTCTTAAGAGCTCTTAATTTTTACAAAAATGGTGGTAAGAACAATTTTTCTCCTAAATTTTAATTTAATTATCTAATTTTTCAATTTATTGAATTATTAATATTTTATATTAATTAAATTTTTGAGAAAATAATTGTTACCATCTTATGATCAGGTTAACCATGCCTCACAAGAGAACTCGTGCATCTGCCCAAATTGACGAATCATAAAACAAGTTTCACTGTGAAGAAGCCAAACCAAGATACAAGAGTATCTTCAAGAATCAACAGATGCATCCAGAGAAAGGTTTCACATTGAAAGAAAGCAACTATATTGGTTTTATGGCGCGTATTCGTCAGGTTGCTGAAACTCTCAATTGGGAGTTGTTTTGTGATAAGAGACCTAGTGTGGATGAGGAGTTAGTACGCGAATTCTATGCGAATTTAACCTCAAGCGAGTTGACGGAAGTTCTAGTTCGTACAATCAAGGTACCAATAACTTCAAACACTATTAATGAGTTCTTTGAATTGCCTGATTTCGAAAACGACGAATATTCCTCCTTGATGAGCAATATAGAGTCTTAAAATTTGCAAGAAATTCTTGAGGAACTTACAGTTCCAGGTTCTAAGTGGACTATCTCAAAGCAAGGAATCCACACTTGTCAAAAGGAATATTTGACACCACTCACAAAGGTATGGTTCTACTTCATCCGATTCAACCTTATGCCTAGCTCACATAGGACTATAATCTCATTAGAGCGAATGGTCTTATTATACCGATTTTAACTGGTAAGATCATTGATGTGGGAAAAATCAACCTAAGGGAAATGCGAAATTGTGCCGTTAGACATTCACGTTCTGGCCCAGCTTATTTTCCCTTTACGATAACAATTCTGTGCTTGAAAGCTAAAATTCTTGCAAGCGTAAAGAAGACAAGCTATAGACAGGGAACAATCACAGATTGGGACTGCTATCGAATAGCTGGAGACTCCGTTCTACAGCAACGAGTTGAAGAAAGTGAGGATCCCGAAAAAGAAGAAGAAGAAGATCCCACAGAGATCGAGCCAGTGCAATAGGTTGAAGTCCCTGATAAGGCGGAACCAATGGAACCAAAAGCTAAACCTGATACCGAGACTTCAATGTTCAGAGCTCAACTGCCTCTCCCAGATCTTTGAGATGAGTTGTCAAAGTTAATGGACATAATGCAACATGTGCAGTGGCAGCAACAATCTTACTGGAAATACTCAAAAATAAGGGATAACTCAATGAGAAGTGCTGTTACAAAAATTTACAATAACCCATTTATTTTTGTGCCTGAGTTCCAGATTACATATTTTAACCATGGAGCCCATTATTGAAAAAGGAGCGAAGTGATTCATACAAAGACAATAGTGATGGAGCAAAAGATGAGTCGAATTCAAAAGGATCTGCAAATAAATAAAGGGGGGATCTCGACTTTTTTTTATTTATGTTCTTAGGTTATTTTAAGATAAAGTTAATTAGGAATTTTTGCATAATAAAACAAGAGATGGAAATCATTAATAAAATTGAACAAGTCGCGAAGTATAAAGAGTGGCAATAGATATATACATGTCTAGGATTGGATTTTGAAAGAGCTTGGTACTTAAGCAGTCAAATTGACTCACCTCCTCTTTTCTAAAATCCTACCTGGTGTATAATATCTATTCACTTTAAACAATGAGGACATTGTTCATTTTAAGTAAGGGGGACCAAAAAATTGAAATTATTTCCACTCAGAATAAACAGTTCTTTTAATTATGATTAGGATATATTTTGTTCAAAATTTGAAATTTTGTTAAGTATGCTAAACTTTAGTATAAATAAAGTTCTATTATTTTAATAAATTGTTATGTTAGCTGAATAATGGTATAAATGTATTTTTAATAAAGCATGCAAATCGTACCATAAAATTTTTAGTTCCTTAAGAAAAGGTAGGCATGCATGAATGTTTAAGTCTCTAGAATTGACTTAGTAGTTTCTTGAGGCGAAATCCTAGGAAGCATAGAATATTGAAAATGATTTAGGCAACTCTTGTTTGGACCATTTTAGCCTCTCAAGGCAACCTTGATGAAATTTTATCCTTTGAGACTATATGACCTAATTTTCATTTGAACCCTTGTAATATTTAGCCGTCACTTCTCTCTTAATTATCTTTAAATTGTCCCAAACACTAAACTCAGTACTATTTAGAATATTCTTTGAAAATAAGTTTGGAGGAGTTGAAAGAAGTATCAAATGCTCTAAAAATTGTAGTACATACAGTGAAATGCTCAAAAAAAAAAGAGCAAATGTACTTGAAAGAAAATAGATGTACATAGGAGCATGTGAAAGCAAAGTAAGTTGGTGTATTGAGGGAAATTATCCCAAAGGCCCGATTGAAGCTGAGTCTAAGGTTTAAAAGCCTAAATTTATCTATCTTTTACCTACCTCTAGCCTAACTACATTACAACCTTTTTAAAGACCTATTGATTCAAGTTTTCTATGCTACCTACATTAGTTGAGAGAAATTGCTATGTTCAACATATGAAGGCATAAGTTAAACTTAATAATTGCAGATTAATCTTGAATAAGGAAATAAAACCAAATTGGTAAGGGTTAACATGTCTTGTTAAGGAAGCATTTAGTCAAATTGTGTTATCATAATAGTTGTTGATATTAATTTGAACGATATGTATACTTAAGTACCATAACTATCAAATTTCTTGTTTTTGAGCATAAGTATATTAAATTCATAATTCGGGAAGAATGTTATTCTAAAGGAATTTTTCAAATGTGTTTTTGAGTAATTATTTTTAATTTGAGAATTACTCGGACGAGCAATAAATTAAGTTTGGGGTTGTGGAAACACAAAAATTTACACATTTTTACATACACTTTTTAACTTAAAATCATACAGTTTTGATAAAATTCTTGTTAAAAAAATAATTAATTTTACAAAATAAATAAATTGCACTTAAAATATGAACATGTTGAATTTTATTTAGTTTTATAATTAATTTTGATGAACTTTGGTTATTTTCGACAGATTTGTACAAAGGGAGAAAAATGGCTCGACAGACACTACTAGAAGCACAAAATAGAGAAGCAATTTGGAGTATCGAGGCAAACTAAATTTTAGCCTAAGACGGTCCAAAATTATATGTATTAATTCATAATATAATTAATTTTAATTTATATCAATTTAATTTGGGTTAATAAATTATTATTAATTAATTATGAAAAAGTGGTATAGTTGAACTGAACCGAGTGAACCGAATCGACCAAGAAATGGACAGCCCAAAAACCACCCCAAGAGCTTACCAAAATTAGCTTATTAGCTGATTATTTAAGCTTGCAAAGATGCCCTTGAAGACTTGTTCAAGTTGCATTCAAACCCTTCCACAATTGGTGGCTTTATAGATTTGCCCCAAGCCTAAATTAACAAAGTTGAAACTATCAACCTTGCCGCATGTGTGGCCAGCCAAGGGAGGGCTCTTTGGCTGATAATTTTAGCTATTTTTAGCAGCCTTTCTCAGCTATAAAAACCCCCTTAGGCTAGTCACACCTTAAGCATTCACATCTTTCCTCTCTTCTCTCAACTTTCTCTCTTCTTTTCCATTCCAAAATTCCCTTGCTTTCTTGCCGATTTCTCCTCTTGGGAAAGGGGCATTCATCAGGTATTTGGAGCAGAAATTAAGTGTTCATAGCAGCCTTGGTCGACGAGGACAACGGAGAAGGAAGAACGGAGCAACTAGTCAAGCCATGGAAAAACACTAGATTTGATTCTAGCTCCCTATCTCTTTAATTTTTGTTGTTGTTATGCTGAACATATCTATGAATATTTATGTTGTTGGAATGGTTAGTTTAATTAATTTATCTTGAATTTCATTTGTGTTAGGTTGATTGCATTTCGTTTTTTCTAAATTATTGAAATTGTGTTTATGTTGTTATAGGCCTCAGTAAGATGCTTGATTAAGTAAAATCATGACTAAGTTATTCTTGCATTTAAATTGTTAGGTAACTAATCAATTAATTATTTAAACGGATTGAAATTGTAATTAATGGACACAGTACTTAATCAGTGCATGCTTAATCATCTAAGGTAGTTGAGGGTTAGATTAGCAACGGTATTTGACAATACATTTGCCTTGCATAACTTGCAAGATTGTTGTAATTAAACTGTTTCAAGGTAAGGATACTTTGTTACCTCACATAGTCTTTTATGTGCTTATTAAATCGAGTTAATTGTTTGAATTAACATAGGGATATGTACAAGAGATTATTTCAATTTAATAAGTATGTATGTGCAATAGCATATTTGCCTATTAAGATTTGTTTAACCGGTTGAATTGACATAGGGATATAGTTAAGAGATAAATGGATTTTGGTAGGTGAGTATGTTCATAATTTAGCAAATTACCGAGTTGTCGTGAACTTATTCGTAACAATATAAATATGATTTTAATAATTCTAAGTTAAGAAATGTAATTAATCTAACACAATTATGTCATCTTGATTAAAATTGTATTTTGAAATCGTGCAGTTGAGATTTATTTATTTATTTAGTTTACTTAGTTTTTAATCACCCTCTTCAAACAAAATACTTTTCTTCACCAAAGTGTTTTAAATAGCATTCATAAATAATTCTTTCCACAGTCCCTGTGGGTACGTTAACTCGATATTTATTTGTAACTTTATAACTTGTTGCGATTGTGTACACTTGCACATTTCCGTCGTTCCAGTACAGCGCACAGACTTAGGCTCTTTCGTATGTGCCCCTTTTCCAACAATTCGATCACTTGCCTTTGTAGTTTCTTGGTTTCTTCGGGGTTACTTCGATAGGCTGGTTGGTTTGGAATGGCGGCTCCGGTTATAAAATTGATTTGATGTTCGATTCCTCAAATAGGTGGTAGACCACTTAGAATATCCTCCAGAAACACGTCTTCAAATTCCTGCAACAAGTTCACAATAGGAGAAGGGTGAGTGTCAACTAAATCGTTAGTACCAATCAAACTTTCCTTGTACATAAGTACAAGCATGGGCTGTTTCAACAACAAATATTTTTAGATTTCTCTCTCTTTTGCAAAGAAACTCAATTTTCCAGAATCACTCTCTCATTTTCTTTCCTTTTCTTCTTGTGTTTGTATCTCACAATCTTTGTTTTTCTCCCTCATTTTTACCTCATTCTTTCCTTCTTTTTTGATTTCTTTTCTTTTTCTTTCTCACTTTTTTTTTCTCTTGATCATTTGCTTTCAATTTTTCAATAGAGTTTTTCAATTTAAGCTAATCTTCGTACACTTTCTTAGGAGTAATGGAACTAAAGTCAAATTTTTTCTAAGATGTTTGAAGGTGTAAGGATTAGTATATCCGTCATGTATGACTCGGCGGCCGAATTGCCATGGCCTCCCTAACAACAAATGGCCAGCATGCATCGACACCACAACACACACAACTTCATCACTATACTTGCCAACGGAAAAGGCAACAATGGCTTGCTTGGTGAATTTGAGTTCTCCTCCATCGTTGAACCATTACAATTTGTAAGGATGCGGATGTTTGGTGGTTGCTAGGCCAAGTTTTTTCACCAACCTGCTGCTAGCAACGTTCGTGTAGCTACCTCCACCGATTATCATACTACAAACCTTGCCTTAGACATGGCATCACGTGTGGAAAATGTTTTCATGCTGCTGCTCATTTTCCGTGCTTTGGAGGCTCAAACACCTTGATGACTAATATTTTTTCTTCCACAGCATACTCTAATTCTTTCTCTTTATCGGTAGGTGCATCGGGCTCATCTTCTTGTTCTATTTCAGATTTGATCTCACCATTGTCCCTTAGAACCATCACACTCTGATTCAGACATTGGCTAGCAATATGACCCCTCCAAAGGCATTTGAAGCACTTGATGTATCGGGTTCGGTTTGGCACGGGCTCATTTTTTCCTTTGCTTGATTCTCCTCTCTGCTTGTTAGGTTTTGTGGCTCAAATGGTTTTCTTAGTTCGAAAGGGGGCTTCCATCTTATTGGCTCCTTGCCCCCACTTTGAGGCAGAAGTAGAGTTAGAATAGGGTCGGGTGGCGCCTTTTCTTTTTAATTGTTTTTCCACCTTAATCGTCATGTGCACCATGTCAATGATTTCAACGTATTGTTGTAATTCCACCACATTGGCAATGTCTCGATTTAGACCAGCAAGGAATCTTGCCATGGTAGCCTCTCGATCCTCTTCAACGTTGGCTTAGATCATGGCTATTTCCATTTCTTTGTAGTAATCTTCCACGCTCCGGTTTCCTTAGGTGAGATTTTGTAACTTTTGGTACAACTCGCAGTGGTAATAGGCTGGAATGAACCTTTTCCTCATTATGGCCTTCATTTCGACCCAAGTAGACACAGGTCGTTCATCATTTCTTCTCCGGCTTATAGTGAGTTGATCCCACCAAATGATGGCATAGTTGGAAAATTCTACAGCAGCAAACTTAAACTTTTAGCCTTCCGAGTAGGTGTGACATTCGAACACAAGTTCAATTTTCTTTTCCCACTCCAAATACACCTTGGTATTAGTTTTCCCTTAAAATGGAGGAATCGCCATCTTAATGTTTTTAAGGTCGTCATCCACTCGGTCTCGCTCCCTCGGCCCTCGGTTCCTTTGGCCTCGCCGCCTCTCACTTTGACTGGAGGTTTGATCACTCTCCACATCACTAGGCTTATAGAGATCGTCTTAATTTTCCCAAGGTCGGCCTCACTCCCTCATTGGATTTGGAGGAGTTCGTTCACGTTGGGTTCTTTCCTCGAGTTGGTCCAATTGCTCTTGCATCGGCTCTAGACGTCATTGTAGCAACTAGTCTAGTTCTCAAATAAAAGCTTGGTATGCCAAATCGGGCACACCACCACCACCAGCGACGTTCCTTACGGCCCAAACCACCACCATCAGTAACGTTTGGCACACTACCACCACCACCGGTGTTCCTTTCGGGACTACGTGACATAATGTTTTTCCTCACCACAAACCTCACTAACTCTCTCAAAAGGGAAAAGATGTTTGCTTCAGTCGTGTTTACACTTGTGTTGGCTTTTATCCTCTCTAATGCTCTCACACACTCTTGTCTTTTACTACTCTTGCTCGTTTCTCTAAGTTCTTTGGTGACTACCTTAGACTTAGCAGCAAATCTTTATGGAGTCGGCTTCAAAAGTGATATAGAGGTCGAAGATAATGTTGGGTAATAGGGTAGGCTTGGAAGAAAGCAATTTTAATTTAAGTGTGGCTGAAAATGTTTGGTGAGGAAAAATTTTGACCTCAGGAAAAACATAAACACTTTCAAGCTAGCTTTTTCTCTTCTTTTTTTTCTACATATAATTTCGAGTCTCCCTCTTATACTTTCAAACTTGAATTTTTTTTTGCAAATATGCTGAACTTTTTTTGTTGATTTTCTTTTCAAATACAATCCTAGGAGTGATAGAACGCTGATACTTACTTAATTCTTAACTAGCTCTGATACCAAATGATGCGATCTCGTACTCGTTGGTGATTCAAGTCGCTTGTATTCCCGATCGTAAAACTAAGTAGTATACGGTCTAGTTTGACAAAGGCTAAATTTGGACAAAAATAAGTTTAACAAGGGATTATTTAGTGGTTTAGCAAAGGGACGGATGAAGGATAGGCTTAAAAGCTGAAGACTGAACCAATATTAAAAAGGAATATTGACCCGATTCTTAATATGCTCTTAAGATAAAGTGATAAGTTCTAACAAGGAATTAGATTGACGCCACTAGATTACCTAGATAAGTCAATTTGAGTCACAAATAGATTAAAATTCATAAAAGGTTCAAAAGTCCTTTCTACATGTTTCAAGCCTAATATTTATAAGCTGTAAAAAGACCAACCGAATAGGCATATTACAATCAAATTTAATGGAGCTGAATGTCTATTGAATTGTCTAACAAAGGTATGGAAGTTGCCAGCAGCTTTGTCAATTGCAATTCCCAAGCAGTCAATTCATTAGACTTTGAAGTTGAGTTGAATATGCAAGGAGTTGATCGGTTAAGAATGGTGTGAACATAAGTTGATGCCACTTTGGGAAATCGAATGTGCATGCAGATCTTTAATGCTACTTGAGGCGCATGAAAAGTCTTCTAGTGTGAACAGCAAAATTTGGACATCCTTTTGGTGTGAACAAGGCAGCTGACTGATCGGTCAAGTGTGGACATAATTGATTCCATAGCTTTTCACGAAAAGCTACTTGGAAGAATGTAACCAACAGCTTCCATATGCATGAACGTCCTAGTGCATGTCACTTCATAAATTCGGTCCAATGTATCTTCAATTATACATGCATGTTCGGCAGCCAATGTGAACAACCTAAAAGACATATTAAAAACTCGGTTAAATGCAATATTAAGACAAGGTTTAAACTCAAATTAATTTGTATTAAACTTAGACACACAATTATGATGTCTGACTTAAGACCGAATTTAAAACACATATTAATGATGTCCAAACTAAGACTTGATTAAAGACAAAAATCAATGATGTTCAAACTAAGTAACTAAATTAACTAAAATAATTAAAGTCCTTATTCCAGTAGCCGAATTAAGCTTCGCTTGGAGCAAATTGCATGAGAGGCATGGAGTGCATGCCCAAGCTCGATCAATGAATCCCGCTAGAGCTTCTCCCCAAACTTGATCAACAAGACCCGAGATAGCTTCCTTGAACCTCTTGGCTCCTGCACGAGTGATTGGCCCCATTGGCAGCTCAATTGGATCACAAGTTGTTTTGGTTGAGTCCTTGACCATGATCACATCAGTTACTTTTCAGATGGTTATGACCAATTATATTTGGACTATGCTATTAGTGACAACGATAGTGATGTCAAGAGAAAGCAAAAACTTCCTGAATTTGACGTCGAAAGGGATATGAAGAATCCAAAATTTTTTGTAGGCATGATATTTAAATATCTTGATGAATTCAAAAATGTTTTTCGGCAATATTCATTAAGTTAATAAGCTTGGGAGCAATTTTAAGCATAATGATAAAGATAGAGTGGATGTTAGGTGCAAAACAAGTTGTTCTTTTCATATATGGGCTTCAAAAATGCTAGACAAAATGATTGTTCAAATCAAAAGCATTGAGAGTGAGCATAATGTAGTAAAATTTTTAAAAATAAATTTACATCAGTTGAATGGTTGGCACATCGGTTTTTAGATTTATTTCACAATGACCTTAAAGTGAAGGTGGATACATTTTTAACTAAAGTCAGAAAGGAATTAAATCTTGAAATAAAATGGATGAAGGGATATAAAACTAAAGTAAAAGCATTGGATATTATTAGGGGGAATGACGAAGACCAATACTCTAAATTTCCAAACTATTGTGGAGAGGTAAGAAAAAGAAATCTTGGATCTAACGTCGTTTTGCATTTAGAAAGATCATTATTTCAAAGGGTTTGCATATGTTTCAAGGCATTGAAGGATGACATTTTGGCTGGTTGTAGACCAATTATTTCGATAGATGGATGTTAGCTAAAGGGTAAATATGGTGGAGAGTTGCTTACAGCAATAGGTATAGATGCCAACGATTACATCTATCTGATAGCTTACACAGTTATTGAGAGAGAGAATAGTAACAATTAGGGTTGGTTTTTAGAGTTGCTAGCCAATGATTTAAACATTGAAAATTCCCATGCTTGGAGTTTTATGTTAGATAGGCAAAAGGTTAGCAAGTAGCATCTTTTAAGTATTTTTTTACCTTATTATATGTATCTTAATAGACTAATATGTTTATTTTATTTGTAGGGTCTCACTCCTATTGTACAATCACTATTTCCAAATTTTGAGGATTACTTTTGTGTTCGACATATGTATCAAGAAATTTTCAAGATTGATGCCCATAGAGGAAAGACCCTTAAAGACAATTTATGGGCAGTAGCACGAGCAAGCTACGTTGGTGAATTTAATTATTGGATGGAGAAGATTGAGAAGACATGTGATACTGCTTACAAGTGGTTGAAAGAGAAATTGACTTAAGAATGATCTAGATCGCATTTTAGAACTTTTCTTTCAAATGTGATATGCTTCTAAATAATATGTGCGAGAGTTTTAACAACTTACATTTAAATGTGAGAGACAAACCAATTCTTACAATACTTGAAGCAATCGGTTTAAAGTTAATGAGAAGATTTTATATACAAAGGGATGCAATGAGAAGATTTAATGGTCAAATTTTTCCTAAGATACAAAAGAAACTTGACAAGTTGAAATTGAATCTTTTAATTGAATACCAAATTGGCCAAAAAGGTCATACATTTCAAGTTAGATGTGCATTAACTCAATCATTGGTATATATGAATAAACGGACATGCTCTTGTAGGAGATCGTAGCTAAGTGGATTACCATGTTCACATGCAACTTTTTGCATCCTTAACCAAATAAAACATCTAAAGGAGCATGTGGATAATTGTTACAAGGTTGCAACATTTTTGAAAACCTATGCTTATATGATTAATCCAATTGTTGATGAAGACTAATGGGATTCTATCCAACATGGAAATGCAATTATTCAACTTGAGCTTCCTAAGCTTAAAAAAGAATATTGTTGAAATACTTGAAGAGAAAGAAAATAAAAGCAATTTGTCCAAGTTATCTAGAAAGGGACTAAAAATGACTCGTATATGTGGACAACAAGGACACTACAAACATTTTCATGGTGATAAAAAGCATTTACAAGTATAAAATTTTAATTTTTTTGAAACTAAATTGTAACACCCTTTAATTGTTGTATAAATTAAGTACTTATGAGCACCATTTTTATTGTAGGAAAGGACACAAGTTGATTCATCTGAAGTGTTTACCAATTCACGACAAGATCTTGTTGAAGATGTTTGACCAAGCAATATGCATGTTCCATATTTTCTTGCCTGTTTGGAACTTCAATATAATTGTTTTGTTTATTAGAATTGATACAAACTTAAAGCCATTTCTAATTTATGCTTTATAAGGTCAACAAGTAGTGAATTTGAGGTTAACGAATATACTATGTTTAAAGAGATTGTTTTGATAAAATCTTTACTTCATTTTTAAAATTGTTTTTAACTATTGCTTTATCTGCTTTAAAGAAAGAGTTCGAAGAAAGGAGTAAAAAAATAGTGGACGATCCAAGGAAAATCAATGGTCGGTTAGTTATTTCATTCAAACAATAAAAACTTCAATGATTTATGGTGCAGTAATGGTGGATGCATAACAAGAAAAATGGAAAAGTAAAGACCTCCCAAACAATAACATTGCCCTACCATTGATGGCATTCGTAGAGAAACTTCTAAAAGTTTAATTAATTTGACAGCATACAACTTTTAATCGAGGGGACCAAATTCGGACTTATTATTGATAGCCTTGTCAATATTGTGAAACCAAAAGTGATTTAAATCCAAACAAGCTAGCATGAATAGTTTGTTAGTAACATCACTAGTAGGCAAACTTTGCTATAATTTTTGTTTTGACAACATAATTTAAAAGATTAATCTAAAACAGGTTGTTGCGAAACCAACTATTAGGTGATCCATCTGCCTTACGAATACCCAAAGAGTTGTTGAACACATTATTTTATCTTTTTACCTTACATCCACAATAGAAACAAAATCTAGAGGTGAAATGCTTTCAAGTCCATCGCTATCACCATAATATTCAGGTTCAATCCATTTTTAGGGATGCTAGAGATAGCCATTGTAGTGATACTCCCTTATCGGTGTTCAAATGTCAATTCCTATTTCTATTGACACTTTGGCATAATTTGATTTGACTTACGTATTTAAAAGACAAATGACATTTTTATACACTAATGAAATCAACTTTAAACAACAAGAAACGGGCCAACCTTAAACAAGAAAGATATTAAAAGAAAAAGGAGAGAGCTTTACTATTAGGTTCCTTTAGTATCGCACTTGGGCATCGTTATGTTCTTTTTGGTTTGGTCTTGCATATGCAGAATTGGCTACAAAGGTGTTTCTCTTTTTCTTTTCTATAAAGGATGCAAATGTAGGGATTGATAATGGGGGAAAGAGAGACTCATAGCTACGACCAAGCCCACTAACCTTCCCTGTAAAGCAAATTGAGGACAGATTATATAGACACATGCTTCATCTACAAGTAAACTCTTTAAACTATGCATCAGTTATCATTGAATCATCAATTTTCCTCACGTTGAATGTTGATTTCAATATTTGTAAATATGGACTTCAATCTTTTACAATAAGTGAAAAAAGTGAAGCGCCTATTAATATATCATCCATCTAGGTTACATTAACATCATTTTTTTTCTTGAAAAAAAATTAAAAAGAATTATAGTTGCACAAAAATGAAGTGATGAATAGTCTAATCTAATATAAAAAAAATAGGTCCAAATTAAGGGAAGCCATTAAACCAACTCCTGGGAAAAGCATGAAGTAAGCTATTACTTGAAGTCTAAAATTGCAGCTCATGCTCTTACTCAGAAAATCAGCAGCAATTAAATCTAGTAAAGCAATATAAACTAGAATTCAAGCTGACAAAGAGTCCAGGATACCTTTCGTAAGTAAACCTGTCAAGCTATAAGGGTTGTTGGATGAATCAATGGGAGTTCCAATGTCTCGAGCAATATATCTAGTATAAACTCTATTTAAAAAAATTGAAAGAAATCAATCGACAAATCTATCAACTTGCATCAGTTGGGATATAGAAAGATTATTTTTTCTTTTCAGTTAACCAAATCCAAAATTTGAGAAAGATACAATTATTAAAATGCTAGTAAGATATTTGCCAAAAAAAATCGAATAAGATGACGTGTAAATATATATATATATATATATATATATATGTTGATTCAACTTTTCGTTAAATAATTTAATCAGTTGTTAGTACAAGTGACTTAATTTTGTAATTTTGATGTAATTTTAAATTAAAATTCTATGATTTAAATGAAAATAGGAGTTAAGCTTGGTGATTTAGTCTATTATATAGGATAAAATAACATTGCCTAAAGTCGAAATAAGGTAGACATGAGCAAGCATTTACTAGAAGTATTCCACTTCATTGCTTGACATCCTTTAAAAACTATAAAATTTGGATTGGATAGAGCAAAAATCTTTTTGAACGGTTCAATTTTTGCTATTTTTAATTTGGTTTTCGTTTAATTAAAAATTAGAAGTTTTACGTGAATAAATGAGATTTCATAAATATAAAATTTTAAGAATTATTTGACGCATTAAATCTAGAAAATGTGGTAATTTCATTTAGATTTTTTAGTGGTTGAACCAATTTTCTTGGGATTCATTGAACCCCTAGTTATTGATGGGATGGAAAAATTAGTTTTCAATTGAACCGCTTCAACTCACGTTCTAAATATCAAAGAAACATCCAATACGCTAGTTAATCTAAATGACATTTCTTTTTATTAATTTCATGTGAATTTCTAAATGATATACACATGCAATCATTTATTTTGATATAACTTGCCTTACAAGCATGGACTCATTAGCTTTCGTCTTCCAGAAATAATTAGTCCACAATCAATACCAGAAGACGTAAGATTTTAGTAATCTAACTGTTAGGTGCTAATATCACGTGGTAGAGGCCTCTGTTAGCCTCCCATCTCAACATCATTACCTTTTTTCTTCTTTTTTTCTTTTTTTTTTTATCTCAACTTTCTATACGAATCCCGGAATGTTCTTGACAAAGAGAAGTCCTTGAGTTTAACTATTAAAGCAAAGATCCCATAACATGGGATGAGCATTACTCCGATTCCCAAGTACCTGTTCAATCCGACATCATAAAATGGTGAGTTCATTAGAGGAAAGGAGTTCAATATGAGTATCAGATACAAGTATGTGTTTTTTTACAAATATGACTCGGTTCTTTTTGAAGTTTTTCCATGTATTTAGAATATCCTTTGATAGGTCATATTCACGTATATATGGATATGTGTCCGATATAAATACCAAATAAAAATGCTTCAAGATGAGTGAACACCCATACTAGACACATCTAGTTTCAGACACATACTCGCATCTGACATCATGAACATAAATCATAATGATATCTAACAAAAGATTAAATGTGTACCATAAGGGAGCATATGAGGATGACAAGTCAAGAAATGGATATGGCCACCTGCAACCAGAGGGGGTGTCACACTGTGAGAACAAAGCCATTCATCCATAATATATGTAAAACTGGTAGTTAAACAGTAAAACAGAACTGAAGCTTTACCAAAGGTTAACATAAGCATGGATGATCCATTGGAATATAACAAAAGCACCCGTCCATAAAATAAAATATGCAATTCGGAACAAAGGGAACCGCTGCAAGGCAAAGGTAATATTAGCTTATAAACTGATTGCAAGATACAAGAATTACTTCGACTCTTTTCTTTTCTTTTCTTTTTTAAGTATCCGTGTTCAAAATATGCTTGAACATGAGTTTGGTAATATGATCCTCCGAGGACACTTGAAATTTCGGAAAAAAAATTGAGCATACTCACATAGAACACGTATCTATGTTCAATACTTACATCGGAGTTTGAATAACATAGCCATTGGGACTATAAAGAAATGTAGAACTTACCATGCAATTCAAAATTGTGTCACCAATTAGGAAAACAGCATTGATTGAGTGCATACAGACAACAATCTGCAGTTGAAAGTATAGATAAAATATATGAGCAATTCAACACTTCTTACATGAGAAAAAACTAAAGGGAAATAGTGAAAACACAGTAGCGTTCTTCCATCGTTTATATCCCAAAATACCTAATAGTAAAACCAACAGATTGCGGTTATATTGCTTCTCTTCATTTTTGTTAAGTACTTATATCCAGAACTCATGTTCGACATCTTTTTGGACATGGTATGGGATACGACTCACCAAGCAAGGGCGTAGCTAGGGGGGCTGGCAGGGGCCTTGGCTCTCCCTAGATGGAATAGGCCCTTTAAAATTTTTAAAATTTTATATTAGTAAAGGTAAAATTGCGCTTTGCCCTCCCTTAAAATGATAAAAATTTGATTTAATCTTTTAAAAATTATTAAGATATAAGCAGAGGCAATTCTAGGGGACTGTCATGGGCCCCGGCCCCCCTAAAATAAAAAATTGCCATTTAAACTCTCTAAATTTTTTTTAAATTTTAAATTAGTAAATGTAAAATTATACTTTAGCCCCCTCTAAAATTATAAAAATTCGATTTAATCTTTTAAAAATTTTATAAAGATACTATAAAAAATTAAAATTTCATTCGGCCCCCCTAAAAAATTGTTCTGGCTTCGCCCTTGAATATAGGCTATTAAAATGGTGAAATTGCATTTTTACTATCGTAAAAATTATAATTTAATTTCAGCCCCAAAAAAAAATTTTGGCTTTGTCCCTGTCACCAAGTACCCTCCATATATACGAAAAAGACTTAAAAGAATTGAAGATACTCATGTCAGATACATGTATCCAACACCATAAGAATAAAGAAGTTAAAAGAACTACACAAAAACCCCTCGATCACTTTCCTAAGACTAAATTATAGTGTAATAGAGATATTTAGACAACAATTATCACCCTCAACGTTCAATGCACTGCTAAGCCAATGTATCTTTCCGTTTAGTTTTCAACTTAAAAGGAAACATTTTCTAAACAGTTTTCTTTTTCCAATCCAAGCTTTTTCTAACCTGAGTTTCCAATAGCAACTGTAAATTACTAAATTAGCCCTTAGACAGCTGAAGCTCTACATGTAGAGCATGTAGGACAGCCAACGAACTCACAACTCAGCAAGCTCAAACCTCAGAAGAAACCTGGTTTACACCTATAAAGACTAGAAGCCCCTAGCACAGCTCACAGACATGTCTAAATGGCCAAAGTAAAGGCTGGTTCATTGGTTTCCCAGTTTTTTTGGATATATACCGGACTGAACGAGCCAACAGTTCCATTTAAATCAGTTCAACCAGCCAGTTCGATCCTGATTTTTCATCACTGGTATGGCTAGAGTAAAGGCTGGCCTTGAGTAAGAGAAACAAAAAAAACTGAAACTCTATCATTATGTCTTTTCCCGATTATTCCTCTGAAACCTAATAACTTAGGAACCACAGCACGCCCCGGAAACATAACTCTCACTATACCTCCAAGAACTTACTCAGCTCAACCACCACAAAAGATGTCAACAAATCTTTCTTCATATTGACAGAAATACAATTCAGCCAATAGAGCAAAAGGATTTGATCATATAAACCGCAACATATGTTTCAAACAAAAGAAGCAGAAAAATCTCAGGAAAAATAGAGTTTGTAGCATCAAACTTACAAAATTCAAGCTGCGATATTTGGGCATTAGGAACGGAAAAATGATCAGCCAAAATACTGAATCAGTGAGCATTACTGCACCTGCACAAATCTATTGGGAGATACCAAAATAATAAAAGATAAGGTGAAAAGAAAATGAAAATAAGATCTCAATAATTAAAACCAACAGCAGATTGCTATGTTGCTTCGAATCTTATTTTTTAAAATAGTATCCATGTTTGGCACCTATGTCCGATGCTTATTTAGACATAAGTTGAAGATGTAACCCTCTAAGGATCCTCCAAATACATGAAAATTGAATATAACTATGTCAGATGCATACTCATAGCAGATAATCACAGCCAAGTCCAAGTAACAGAGGAAGAAATCACTAGATAACTGTTAAACTTTCTGTTCAAGCAATTATAGTCTGATTTCTTCAAGATATGTTGAAACGGTTTATTCCAAGAATTAGCTAAAGAAATAGAAGTACACATCCATGTTTCTTAGACTCAGGATTGTGGGAGTGTCGTATAAAGGAACATGGCGACACGGTATGCTCAATCGTTTTCTTCAATTTTCATATATTTGAAGAGTTTCTGGAAGATTATATCTCGATACCTATGTCTAGATAGGTCTAAATACAATTATCGAACATGGACATTTCAAGAAAAGTGAAACGTCAAAGAGTTATAGAACAAATGGCTACCAATGGAAGATGAAGAGGAAACCAGGAATCAGATAAACTGATTTTATGAGAGAACTTACCTGATAAATAATTTGAAACGCATAAGTCCATGGACCTGCAATAGAAGGATGATAAGGAGCTTCACGGGGATCAAAATGTTTGGACTGGTTGGATGATACATCTGCGATTTCATCAATCGTGGGAGGTACGTAGGTGCCTTGCTCAGAATCTAAACTAATGTGATTGGACCTATCGCCACAAGCTTTTCTGCAGTGCTTTCGATATCCATCTATGGAGACTGCCGATCCAAACTACAATTGTAGCTTATAATATCAGCAAGTTACACAAAAGGTTATCCCAGTTATTTGGAACAAAATAGAGATGATAAAAATGATACAAGAGACTTGTGTTACTACCAAGGAATAACAATTTAGACCGGAGGTTGAACCTATCAGATGTTTGGTTCTCAGTTCAACCGTCAAGAATAAATAAAAAACAGAAAAAAAAATTAAAAGAATTCATAAAAATAGTTCAAATAGGGAAATGTGTCCAAAAACATAAGGAAAAAGGCCAAATTAATTTAGAAAATAATAATCTAGTTTAATCCCTTTTTTAGTTCCTTATTTTATTAGTTTTGGTCAGTTCAACAAGTTTCCAAGTCAATCTACCATTTTCCAGTTTAACTGGTTGAGAAGGCCGGTCCAATTTGATTTTTTAACCAATGACCCAGACTCAGGATGAATGTCAGGTATGATGCCCTCGTTATGGATATGCCAGATACGGAAAATCAAAGTTCAGGTAACATAGCAAGAGACATACCCCAAAGTAGATTGTGACCAAAGTAAATGTCCACCTGTTCAGGAACAAAAACGAATCAGTTAAAAAAAATACATTTCAAACATTTAGCAACAGTAAAGATCAATGGGAATGAAATCACACAGATAGCATCTTGATTATATATAAATTATCTCAAACTTTTTTTGCTCATTTTTTTCGTAAATTCTCGTGACTAGAAAACTTGAAGCCTTCATGTAATCATGTGCTTCAAATCATCAAAAGCTTTTTGAAGAATTTATGTAGCTCCAACTCTTCATTTTCTCTTTTTGGAAGTATCCATGCCTGAAACTTATATCTAACCTCCAAGTACATTGAAAAATTTAGAAAAAAATCTGACCATACCTATTTTTGACACATATCCGTGTCCAACAATCCAAGTAACATAGAAAACCATTTACGAAAAAGTACAGTGTAGCATTATTGTGCATATAGGTTAAAACCATGCTGAGTGTTATACAGGGTGCTGCACAGTTAGATATTTTTAGTGTTTGTTGACTTTGACTATTTGTTTTTTGAATTACTTATGCCAGATATTTAATCACATTTGACACTCATAAACGAGTCCGAATAACATAGATTTTTAGCATGGTCTAACCTGGTTTTTGAATAAACCTACCGTAGAAAGAAAATTAACTAACAAAGATCAAATTTAGACAAATTATCTGCCGTATCCACTATGGTAAACTAGAATCAATGCAGAATATGAACGCAAGTACAACTATGTTATTCTGACTCACTTTTCTTGAAGTAAACATGTCCACCACCCATGTCCGACACATAGATATAGGGATATGACCTCCAAAGATTCTCCAAATACAAGTAAAAACTTGAAAAAAAGAATCTAATTATACCCAAGACAGACAAATACACATATCCAGCACTGACACCTGAGTCAGAGTAACATAGAGAAACAATATATAATGAACCCTCAGCAAGATGAAGAAAAGTCATTCAAGTTCATTAAATCAAGAAAATTGCATTCAATATAACCAAGAATAGGAAAGGTTAAGAGATATCACTTACTGAGTATAAAAGTAAAATATGCCACCTCCAGAAATGACAGCATTGGCCATAAGTAATGCCAAAAGCATTAAGAAAGCAAACACTCTGAAACCCAGCAACCAAGCAGGGTGAATGCCTTCAAGACATGTTTTCCAAGTTTCATCCTCATATAAGATCCCCGGAGATTCCTTCCTATTTTCTACCTCTCGATTTTCCGATCTTTTCCGACCTTCAAATTTCCAGATTATAATTGCTGCCACAACCATTGAGGTTAGGATGAACAATGCACAGAATGAGAACCTCCAGTTCAACCAGTAGCTTAAGGTCGTGGTATCGGCAGTCATGTTAGGCTGCCAAGTATGTTTAGAGGATCCTGTTAAGAAACTCAAGAAATCTATGTTACTCTGTAATGTTAAATCTTTCTCCCAGAAAGGTCCTTCAAAGCTTGTGTCTAACACGGGTATCAACACTAATACTTTAAGAAAGACAAAGTGGTGGAGTAACATACCGAGAAATTGCTACTACTTGTTCCATTGGTACTCATAATTTATTATTAACATTCCGAAGGGTAATTCTTAAAATCAATCAAAAACTAGAAGCTGGAAAGCAAAGTTACTATATTAAGCTCCCAAAAGAGTAATTTTTTGAGAATAAATGGGGTTATAGTATTTAATTGCTAGAAGACCATTTAATAAAAAGTCAGAAAAAAATGATTATTAAAGGACTAAAAAAATAAAAACAAAAATCTAGAGCCAAAATCCTTACTTTAGATGGGTTCTTCCCATAGAACTAAGTTCAACAGAAGGAAGCAGATACAGAGGAAGTAAAACAAGAAAACTAAACAACAAGACTAAACATAAATATAGAAATAATGGGCACATTAAATAAAGCTAAGATCACACTAAAAATGGAAGAGAGGAAAGTCGATAACTATGAAAAGAAAAATGGGTTTTAAGGCTCGTACAGTTTGCGAATAAGAATATTAAGAATTTGATCGAACAAGAGACTCCAGGTTGAAGCTAGAACAAGCTTTTGGTTTGTAATCGTAGTTTTGAGTGCAAAAAACAAAAGCAGAGTTTCAGTACTGTTTACCTTTATTGGAGTGTTCTTCCCTTTGGATCCTGATTTATTGGAATCGTTGTTACTGGAATTGGGAATTTCCAGAAGAAAAAAACCCAATCAATTTTGTCTTGGGAGTCAAATTTTTGTGTCAGTCAAGTCTGAGGAGGCAAATGAGACCCGAGCTAAGAGGTTTCTACCTTCTACTTACACATTCTTTAAAAACACGACACGTTTCCTAACAATCACAAAAACAAACGTGGGAACAAATTTAGTTGTTTTACGCGACGCTGAATTATTGTGATCACTGATGACGGCGTATTAAATATTTGGCTTAATGGTATTGTAGATCCTCGAAAATTTTCAAAAAATTCAATTAAGTCTTTTTCAATTTTTTGGTTATTTTACTAAAATAACTCCAAAAAATAATTAATTACGTAAATGACCTAAATTCGAAAAAAATCATCCAAATAACCTGAAATGAAAAATAAAATTAGGTTATGGGGACTAGATGGTCGGCACCACTATTTTTTCTATTAAAAAAATAATTTGAGGTTTTCGACACTAGATGGCCGGCACCCATATATTTTTTTCAAAAAAAAAAGTTTTTTTGGGTGCTGGCACACTAGTGGCCGGCACGACACCCCTTTATCTGGTTAAAAAAATTATTTTTTTGGGGTGTCAAGTGCCGGCCAACAAAGGCCAAACTCACCCAACAAAAGGGGATGGGATATATTGCAACATTGACTCCTCCTTGTTTTCCCATCTTTTTTATTTCCTAAGTTTGATTACATATTTTATATTTTAAAATGATATTGGACTCCTTGTCATGTTTGTTAATTATTATTATATCACTCACATTATTATTAAGTTTAAAAATTAATTTAAATTTAATATGTACAATTAAATTAGAATTTTTTTATAGATGAAAATCATTAAAGGAGGTTCTAATTTTATAAAAAAATCTAATTTAATCATGCATATTAAATTTAAATTAATTTTAAATTTAATAATAATGTGAGTGATGCAATAATAATTAACAAACATGATAAGGAGTCTAATATTATTTTAAAATATAAAATATGTAAGCAAACTTCGGAAATAAAAAAGATGGGAAAATAAGGAGGAGTTAATATTGCAATATTCTCATCCCCTTTTGTTGGGTGAGTTTGGGTCTTTGTTGGTCGGCACCTGATACCTCACCAAAATATTTTTTTTAATCAGTTAAAGGGGTGTCGGCCATCAGTGTGCCAACACCCTAAAAAAGAATTTGAAAAAAAAATACATGGGTGCCAGCCATCTAGTGTCCAAAACCCTAAAAATTATTTTTTTAATAGAAAAAATAGTGGTGTCAGCCATCTAGTCCTCATAACTCAATTTTATTGTTCATTTCAGGTAATTTAGGTGATTGTTTTTTAATTAAAGTCATTTATGTAATTAATTATTTTTTTGAGTTATTTAAGTAAAATAACCCAATTTTTTGGACTCAATTGAACCCTAAACTTATAAAATTAATCAAATCAACACTTTAACTAACTTTGACCATTAATTTCTAATTGAATCCATGATGTGTCCATTAACTCAGCCAATAGATGCTAACATGGCGATCCATGTCACTACCACATCATAAAATAAAATAAAAATTTAAGTTCAAGATGAACTTAGATATTGTGCTGCCATTTTTAAGATTTATTATAAAATTATAAAATTATTAAAATTTATCAAATTATAAATCTATAAAAAGTATTAAAAACTATAAAAAAAAGAAATAATTGAACTATAATCAAATTTAAAATCATAAAAGTATAAAAAATTATTAAAATATTTTTTCTCATGTCAAATTAAACCATAAAAATTTGAATTTGAATTTGAATTTGAATTTAAAATAATAATTTGATAAATTTACAATCGAGCTATAATTTTTTTAATATCAAATTGCATCTTTTTCATAATAGATTTGTTTACTCGAGATTTAATTTATTAAAAAATTATGATTTATTTTTATAATTTGTGTTTTTTTTATAATTTTTACTTTATTTTGATAATTTTTATAAAATTTTTTATGATTTTATAATCTCATAAATGAATATAATATTTTTATTTTTGTTGATGTGGAATCAATATATCAGCAATCGAGGCTGATGTGGTAATCATTAATGGCCACCGTAGAGATTTCTTTAGACACTAATTGTCAACATCAATTAAAAGGCTGATTTGGTCAATTTTATAAGTTTGAGGGTTCAATTGGGTGCAAGAAGTTAAGAGGGGCTTAATTGATTTTTTTTAATTTTTCAAGTGTCTTTTCATTTTTAAATATTTAATTTGAATTTGTTAAAATTTAGAGTAAACTACACAATTGATCACCTAACTTTCATAAGTTTTCACTTTGGACATCAAAAATAAAAAATTACAAAAAGAGCATTGTTGTTACAAACCGTTTTCATTTTGATCATCTCGTCCTTAATTTGGGGTTAGATAATGATATTATACACTCATTTTAGTAATTCAACTTTAACAAATTTCATTTTGATCACTCATTTCCATTTTAGAATTAACTTTATTTTTCAAAAAACTTGAATTTTTACGAGAAATTTATTTATTCAGGTTGTGGAGAAGAAACCAAGCTTTTCCTTATTACTCAATTCCTATAAAAGTAAAACTCAATTTTTTTCTTTAAAACCCAAGTTTTCCCTCAAAACCCCAAATTTCCTTTTTATTGAAAAAAGTAAAATTAATTCTAAAAGGACAATAAAATAAAGGAAATTAAAAGATAAATGGCTTTTATGTAAAAACCCAAGTTTTCACATATAAAAACCTAAATAATTTCTGTAAAACCCTATATTTTTCCTTTTAAAGGAAAAAATTAAAATTAATTCTAAAAAACATAATAAAGGAAATTAAAAGATCAAATGAATTTTCCATGTAAAAATTCAAAATTTTCTTATAAAACCAATGTTTTTCTTAATAAAGCTCAAGATTTTTTTTCCTTTGCTAGGAAAAAAACTAAAATTAATTCTAAAAAAAACGAAAAACAACAAAGGAAATTAAAAAGATAAAATGAGTGACTAAAAAAAACTTACTAAAGTAAATTGACTAAAATGAGTCTACAATAACATTGCCTTACCCCAAATTAACGATTATTGTAACAGTTATTGTAGACTTTTGAAGAGATCTGTCGAGCTCTACATTTCAGAGATAATGAGACTTCATGATTTAGTTCAAGGATAGTTGGGAAAAGCTTTTACCTCTAGTTGAGTTTACTTACAACAACAAGTATGAGTCGGGCATTAAGATGAAACCTTATGAAGCCTTGTATAGGAGAAAGTGTATAACTCCTTTGTTTTGGAAAAAGGTTGAGTGAGAATAAGTTGGATGGACCTGATTTGATACAAGAGATCAAGGTTAAAGTGAGAATCATCCAAGACCGTTTGAAAACCGCCTCTAATAGAAAAAAGTCTTATGTTGATTTAAAGAGAAAGGAAATTGAGTTCAATGTGGGGGACAAGGTCTTTCTGAAAGTGCCCCTTTGGAAAAAGGTTCTTCTGTCAGGAAGGAAAGACAAATTTAGTCCAAGGTTCATTAAACCTTATAAGATTTTTTATCATATTGGACTCATGGCTTATCGTTTAGCTTTGCCACCAAACTTGGAGAAGATTCATAATGTTTTTCATGACTCTATGTTAAGAAGATATATATCCTATCCATCTCATGTCATTACTCTAAAAGAAGTGGAGCTTCAACCCGACTTGACCTATGAGAAGGAACCTGTCAGAATTTTAGCTCATGGAACCAAAGAACTCTAGAATAAGATAGTACATTTAGTAAAAGTAATTTAGCATAATCATTAGGTTGAGGATGCTACATGGGAGAGTGAGGAATCGATGAGACAACAATATCCGTCGCTTTTCGATCCAAGTAAATTTCGAGGACAATTTTTTTGTTAGGAGGGGAGACTTGTAACATCAAATTCTTTTCAATTTATCATATGGTACTATTCTGAGAATTTTGTCTAGAATTTTGGTGTAATTTTTTATTTATTTATAAGAATTTGGGCATTTATGGAGTCATGAGTTATTATAATAATTTATCTATAAGGGTTTTTTTTATATATATTTTTCTCATTGATATATTAGAATATTTGGATTTATTAGGATATGTGGTGATGAGATGAATTTGGACCGTTAAATTCTATTTTACACCATAGACTATGCCACACAAATTAAAAATGCTTTGACCCTTTGACTTTCCTTGCATTTTCAAATACAAAAAAAAATGTTAGAAAAGGGGGAAGAATCCCTCCCCCTCAATTTCATTCTTGTTTGGCTGGCTATCTAGAGAACAATAATAATAATAAAAACTCTTATTTTCACTCCTTTGATTTTCTTCAAAATTTTTTAAATCATCAGCTTATTCCATTATCCTTTCTTGAAACTCACCTCAAATAGACTTTAATTTAGCCATTACTTTTATCATTTCCATCATCCATTCACCTAGGATTTGAGTGTCTAGATGAGAAAAATTGGTAGTGTGAGAAAAAGGTAACGTATTTAAGTTTTCATCATCTCATCATATTTATTTTACCATTATATGCTCATTTATTTGTTGAGTCATTGATAATTTATATTGTGTTATTATTATGCATTTAATAATGTGTTTTATGTATGGTAAAAAGAAAGAGCTTTTCCTAACTTAGGCGAGGAGAAAATCTTGGATTTAAAAAGTGAAGAGGAGCCTTCCTCCCTTATGTTATCTTGAAGGTAGGAACTTACCATGTATATACCTTGTTTAATATTAAATTTGTACTAATTGGTGGTAATTAAATTAAAAGAAATTAGTTATAAGTTTGTATGATAACATAGCATGATTTATTTGAAAAATGGGCATTTGGTAATGAGAAAATATGTGACAAAATGATGAAGTTTATTAGTTATTGAATAAAGAAAGGTAATTTTTCCTTATGATGTTTTGTGATGGCATATGATGTTTTGTGAACATAAAAAAATGTTAGCGGAATGTAGATTGTACCAAAACTTGAGATTAATTTTTTGTTGACAATGTGTTATGCCTAAAGGTAAGTCAATTTATTTATGAGATGGTAATTCTTGTATACATATGTGTGAGCATTCGAGATGTTGATTAAATGTGCAACTATCTTATGTATCGGGTTTGGGTTATGCGAATCAGACATATGAGCAAGATGGGCCTCATTGGCATTATGTATGAATTAGAAAACATGATTTGCTAATGACAAAATCATGTGTAATAATTGTTGGAAAAATTAGTTAAGAAAACTGTGTATGGTGCATAGCAGAAGTTTAAATTATTTTTCTTAAAACCAAGTCTTGTAGTATTTATAGTAATAAACCCTAAACTGAATCATCACATGTGCTTTATGCGAGGCAGTCTAAGTCGTTTCTTGGCTTTCTACCAAAAGATATTCTCCTCTATTCTCAAACCTTATTTTCCACTTTTGATGAACCTCTATTTTTGGGACTTTAAACTTAAAATTGAGTATGATACTTGTAAAAATAAAACGTTGATAATGACAATATATCGCAAAGAAAAGAGAAATAAAAATAAAGAACACACAGATTTTTATGTGGAAACCCTTTCGGGGAAAAAACCACGAGCAGAAGAGAAGAAAATTCACTATGTCAAATTCGAATGATTACAAGAGGAGTTTCGACTACATCTATTTATAGGTTGAAAAAACCTAATTCTAATCAAAGTCAAATATATTATGCTAATAAATGCTAAATATATTATACTCATAAATACTAAATCTTCTAGAAAAAAGATATATTTTGTTTAACTTGACTTGCAAGCAATCTCTTAGAATTTGGGTCACACAACTCTAACAATCTCCACCTTGACACGAATTCTCAATGAACAAGTTTTTCACCTCTTCCATAAAATCCCTTAAGGGTTTAACTTCAACAATGAACACCAACCAAGTCTAAGCAATGCTCAAACTTGGTTATAGGAAGTGACCTAGTCATCGTATCTGCAAGATTTTCATGAGTACTAATTTTGCTCAGAACAATATCACCACGAGCAATAATATCACGAACAAAATGATACCGAATATCAATATATTTTGTTCTCTCATGAAACATTTGATCTTTTGTAAAGAAGATGGCACTCTGACTATTTCAAAATACTGCACTGATTTGAAGGTCTTCATTGAGTTCACTAAAGAGTCTGTTCAACCAAATAACTTCTTTACAAGCCTTAGTAATCGTCATGTACTCAGCTTCAGTGGTAGACAAAGCATCTATAGTTTACAAAGTGGCTTTCCAATTGATTGCACAACCTCCAATTGTAAAGACATAACCTGTAAGAGATATTCTTCTATCAAGGTCTACAGTAAAATCAGCACCAACACACCCAATGACTCCATCTCTAGTTTTTCCAAACTGTAAGCAAACATCAGTAGTACCTCGTAAGTATCTTAAAATCCACTGAACTGCTTTCCAATGTTCTTTATCAGGATTCACCATGTATCTACTAACTGTACTGACTGCATATGATAAATCTGGACGTGAACAAACCATAGCATACATGAGAGATCCCATTGCACTAGAGTATGGAATATGTGACATGTACTCAATCTCATCATCTGATTGTGGAGACAAAGTCGATGAAAGTTTGATATGGGCTGCTAAAGGAGTACTAACAGGCTTAGCACTCTGCATATTAAGCTTGCAAAAAACTTTCTCAATGTACCCCTTCTAACTTAGGTACAATTTACTAGCTTTTCTATCTTTGAGAATCTTCATACCAAGTATCTTATTTGATAGTCTCAAATCTTTCATCTAAAATTCTTCACTTAGTTGGGCTTTGACCTTTCTTATCTCTCCTTTATCTTTTGCTGCTATCAACATGTCATCAACATAAAGGAGTAGATACACAAAAGAACCATCACTGTTTTTCTTAAAGTAAACACAATTGTCAAAATTATTTATTTTGAAATCATGAGAAGCCATAAAGGAATCAAACCTCTTGTACCACTGTCTTGGTGACTGTTTCAAACCGTAAAGGGACTTTTTCAGCAAGCAAACATAGTCCTCTTTGTCTGAGACTGTAAAACCCTCTGGTTGTTGCATGTAAATATCTTCATCAAGTTCTCCATGCAAAAGTACAGTTTTTACATCTAACTGCTCAAACTCCAAATCATGCATGACCACAATACCAAGTAAAGTTCGAATCGAACTATGCTTCACAACTGAGGAGAACACATCTGTGAAGTCCACTCTTGGAACTTAACTGTAACCTTTTGCAACAAGCCTTGCTTTATATCTGGGTTCTTCAACTCCTAGAGTCCCTTCTTTCTCTTTAAACATTCATTTACAACGAACAATCTTTTTACCTTTAGGAAGTTTCACAAGATCCCATGTTATATTTTTGTAGAGTGATTTTATCTCCTCTTGCATAGCAAACATCCATTTTTTTGAGTCTTCATAGCTAATCGCCTCAGAATAATTAGATGGCACTTGGTTTGCATCTATATCTTCAACCATATTTAAAGCATAAGCAACTAGATTAGCCTCGACATACTTCTTTGGAAGTTTAATTTCTCTTCTAGCTCTGTTTATGGTGATAGAGTATTATGGTAAAGAAGCAACTCTATTTTGAATTTTTGTACTGGCTTGAAGAGTCGACTCTGTTGTAGATTCTATATTAATCTGATACTCTATCTGCTTTTGATTTTCTTTATTGGAAGAGTCTTTAAGAGATAAGTTAGGTAGCATATTAGTTTCATTAAAAACAAAATCTCTACTAATCACAACTTTTTTATTTTCAGGACACCATAACTTATACCCTTTTACACCAGCTTTATAACCAAGAAAAACACATCTAATGGATATTGGTTCCAATTTTCCATTATCAACATGAGCATACGCAGGACACCCAAAGATCTTTAAATCAAAATAGTCAGTAGGATTACCAGACCATACCTCTTGTGGAGTCTTATTCTCAATGACAACATATGGAGATCGGTTGATAGAAAAACATGCAATAAAGGCTGCTTTGGCCCAAAATAACTTCAGTAAGTTGGCATTTGACAACATACATCGAACCTTCTCCATGATAATTCTATTCATTTGTTCTGCAATGTCGTTTTACTGTGGAGTATGACAAACTGTCAAGTGTCTCACGATCCATTCTGACTTGTACAGTTTATTAAGCTCATCAGAACAAAACTCTAAGTCATTGTCTGTGTGGAGGTATTTTATTTATTTTCCCTTTTGTTTTTCAATCATAGTTTTCCAAGACTTAAATGCGAAGAACACATCGCTTTTCTGCTTTAGAAGAATGCCCAAAATTTTTTGGAAAAGCCATCAATAAAAGTTAGCATATAATTAGCTCCACCTCTCGAAGGCACTTTGGACGGTCCCCATAGATTAGAATGAATATACTCCAACATTCCCTTCATGCTATGGATTCTTTTAGTGAATCGAACTCTCTTTTGCTTACCAAAAACGGAGTGCTCACAGAACTTTAGTTTGCAAATTCCTTGCCCATCAAGAAGTCCTCTTTTGCTCAATTCTGTAATGCCATTCTCACTCATATGCCCTAGGCGCATATGCCAAATTTTAGTAATATCATCATCTGACAAGGAAGAGGAATCGACAGCTGCATCACCAGTAACAGTAGAAACTTGTAAAATATATAACTTGGTAGTCTTTCTCTTCCCTTTCATCACAATGAGGAAACCTTTGGAAATCTTCAAAACCCCACTTTTAGTTGTGTATCTGTACCCTTTTGAATCAAGAGTACTAAACGAAACTAAATTTCTCTTCAATTCTGGAACATGTCGCACGTCACTAAGTGTTCTGACAACTCCGTCAAACATCTTAACTTTAATTGTTCCAACACCTGTAATTTTACACGAAAATTTATTTCCCATCTAAACAACACCTTCAAACATTGTTTCGTAAGTTGTAAACCAATCTCAATTGGGAATCATGTGGAAGGTGCAGTCTGAATCAAGGATTCACTCCTCGCTCACTTTAGAATTGTTGACAGAAGCGACTAGAAGTTCACCATCGATGTAGTCTTCTACAACATCAGCTTCACCGAAATTTACTAGTTGTTTTTTTCTTTTGATTCACAGCCTCCCTTTTGATATTGTTCTGTAGCTTATAGCACTCAGATTTAACGTGCCCTTTCTTCTTATAGAAGTTACAAGTTTTACCTCTATTTGAAAACTTCGATCTACCCTTAGATTTACCGCGAGGATTCTGTTCCTGTGTCCTTCCACGATCATCATCAACATTTCGTTCTTGTCTCCCACGAACAATGAGACTCTCTCCCTTAGAGTCGGGTTTAACCATAAGATGCTTCATCTTATCATACGAGGTCAAAAAATCATAAACCTTATCAATTGTGAGAGACTCGCAGCTATATAAAATCGTGTCTCTAAAGGTTGAATAAGACGGGGGCAATGAACAAAGTAGAATCAACCCTAGATCTTCCTTATCATACTAAACCTCTATGGCCTCCAAGTTTGAGAGAATTTCTTTGAACACTGTTAAGTGTTCATGCACAGACGCACCTTCCTCCAAATGATGAGCATAAAGACGTTGCTCCATATGTAACTTGCTAGTTAGAGTTTTCGACATACATATTTGTTCCAACCTCTTCCATAATGCAGTGGCGGTCTTCTCCTTCATCACATCCTGTAAAATTTCGTTAGAAAAATACGGATGTAATTGTGTTAATACCTTTCGATCCTTACACTTCTTCTCTTCATCTGTTAATGTCGAATGCATCTTATCTATCCCTAGCAGGGCATCCTCTAGATCCATCTACGCAAGAACTGCTTGTATCTTAATCTGCCACAACGTAAATCTAGTATTGCGATCCAATAGAGAAATTTTATACTTCAAAGATGTCATTACCGTGATCGAGATGCACAACCCAGATGCTCTGATAGTAATTTGTAAAAATAGAACATCGGTAATGATAATATATCGTAAAGAAAAGAGAAATAAAAATAAAGAACACGCAGATTTTTACGTGTAAACCTTTTCGGGAAAAAATTCACGGGCAAAGGAGAAGAAAATTTACTATGTCAAATTCGAATAATTACAAGAGGAGTTTCGACTACATCTATTTATAGGTTGAAAAAATATGATTCTAATCAAAGTCAAATATATTATGCTAATAAATGCTAAATATATTATACTCATAAATACTAAATCTTCTAGAAAGAAGATATATTTTGTTTAACTTGACTTGCAAGCAATCTCTTAGAATTTGGGTCACACAACTCTAGCAATACTCAACCATGTCTCTGTCTCATTTTTTTATTTCACTTAGTCATTGTTTTCTTTCATTTCATTTTATCGGTTTTACATACAATCCATTTTGGGTTACTTTGAGATAGCAGAGGAATTAATTGAACACATATAATTAGCGCTAAAATAATTTATAATTAAGTTCTAACCCTTCGTCTACTAATTACAACATTATTTAATCATGGAGACATTTGATCTGTCGTAATTTGATATGTTAAATTAAGCTCTTTAGGCACTTAAAGAGCTTGTTCTCAAGTTTTTATTAAGCTTTTTACTATTTTTTGTTAATCATTAGATTTTATGGTATATGTTAGTTTTATTGTATGTTTTATGCTTTTTAGATCCAAAATGAAAAAATTATGCCATTGGATGTTTAATGGTTGAATTGAGCTTGTGCAGGAATGTAGCTGAGGTGAAAATGTAAGGAAGGGCCTTCACTGTGGCCAAGGTCACGACACCAATCCCTCCATCACTACTTGAAGAGTTGGACTTCAACAAAATGCAATTCAAGTGGTCTACCTTTGAGGTCGTAACACTAAGAGATGGATGTCGCAACATAGACCTCCATAATCGCAACTCCAAGCCACCAATGTTGCAACTTCAAGCCCAGACAATAAATGAGGAAGCTAGGTCATTTGAGTACCAAGTCGCAACACCAAAAGCTCATGGTCACGACACTGAAGCTCTTAAGCATCCATCGAAGGCAATTGTTAAAGGTGTTACGACACCAAGGTTTGACGATTAAAATTTTGCATAGGCAACTTAATGTCCAACTTGATACGACCATACCCTGGGCACATTTTTGGACCAGCTCACTAAGCATTGTTTGCAATCTCTTGCAAGCTGACCTATCTCGATTCCAGCTCAAGGGAGCTCGATTCAGCTCGATTCCATCTTTTAATTTATTTATTTTAGTTGCTGGAATAATTCCATGCTTTAGCTAAGTTAATTAATTTAGTTTCAGCTCATAAATTAATATGTTTAGTTAATTTAGTTAGCTTAGCTTAAGTTAATAAAGAGTGTTAATAAATATGTCTTAATCTAAACATGTTAAATTAGAAGTGTTTAATGTGTCTAAAGTTGAGACAAATTAATTTCATGCTTTAATTAATTTGTCTTAGCTGTTGTTGAATTTAATTTGATTCTTAGTTATTATTCGTTTTTAATATGTTCTAGCTGAATGCATGTTTTCTGTTTTGTCTAATTGCTGCCAATTTTTAAGATGTCTTAAAATCCATTAATTTGTTTATTTTAATTGTGCAGCTACATACACTGGACGACATTTAAAGGTAGCCAGCAGCTGGACATTCATGCATCAACAGCAACCATGAGTACATGTATTTTCCAGGTTCATCAAGCTAATTAATGTGGAAGCATATGCATGTACGGTGGAATTTTTCAAGCTGGACATTTATGCATAAATTCGGTTGAACATACATGTAACAACCCGGTTTGACTCTAATCGGAATAGTGGTTTCAGGACCACAAATCCGAGTCAAAAAAATATTTTAATATTATTTTTCGTGTTTATTATATATAAATTTGATGTTGTGAAAATTTCGTGAATTAATTTTGTTGTTTATGTGTTTAATTTAACAAAAGTATCTAACTGCATAAAATGTGAAATTTGCATATTAATGTGTAAAGTGTTTATTTGATAATGGCTTTTTAATATGAGGTCCTTAAAGGGCAATTAGTCTATTTTAAAGGATAGTGGAAGGTAATGGTCAAAAGTGACCTTAAATTATATTGTTTTGTTTGTTTATTTTTAGGGTTATTTTAGTAAAAGGTTAATAAATTATTATATGCTAAAATTTTAACTAAAAGAAAGCCATGTTCATCTTTGTTATTGCCAAACTCAAAGAAAAGAAATAAGAAAAAAATTTAGGAACATTCGGTCACTTGGAAGCTCAAATTCAAGGTATGTTTTGGTTGGTTTTTGATAATTTTTATGTTTTTGAGATCGTTGCTTCGAGTACTATCTGACCCATGCTTGAATTTTTTATTTTGATGAATATTTTGAGCTATGCCATTGAGGAATAATTGTGTTTTGTGATGTTTGATAATGAATAATGAAATATATGTTTTAGATTAATATGTTTTGTATTGGAATTTTTGGTGAAATTGAGTAAATAGGGTGAAATTGCGAAAACAATATTTTTAGAGACTAAAATGTGAAATAAATGAAATGAGTGGACTTGTATGAAGACAATGAACATTCGGCCCTAGCTTAGTGTGGGCAAATTTTGTGTATTTTGTGTTTTGTGCAAAAAAGGACTAAATTGTAAAAAGTGTAAAATGTTAGGGGCAAAATAATAATTTTCTCATTTATGTATTTTTGGACTTAATTGAATATTTTGATGAATAAAAAGGTTAAATTTGATTATGTTTAGATCAAGAAACAAAGAGGGCGGATTTGGATCGGGGAAAAACGAAAGTAATCGAATAGTCGATCGTGTCCGTTGATATCCGAGGTAAGTCTATTAGCAATGAAAATTTATTAAGTTAATATTTATACATGTATACTAATTGTATTTTGTGTTGAGCTATAATTAAAAGTATATTGATTGAATAAATTTTGAAGTATGGATGATATTTACATATATAGCATGTTCGAATATACAAGTATAATCTTGTATAGATTTATGGGTTGAAATAAAGGTAAGAAATGTATAAGAGTATAATTTATATTCGAATAAGCATGTATATATATATGTATATATATAATGCTAGAATATATATACATATATATATATATATAAGTTATTGAAATTAGTTAAAATATGAATGTTGCATAGGTATAAATTCTTGATTTTAATCAAAGGAATGTATAATATATATATATAGTGCGAATATATATATGTAGGTATATATATGTATAAACTCTTGGATTTATTTAAAGTTATGTAACTCATGATTGTATGAGAAGTTTGAATAGATATGTATATGTGAATTGTAATTTATATGTATATGCTATATTTGAATAAGCATGCTTACATATATGTATATGTTCTTGTAATGAATTTTAAGTATGAGTGTTATATATATATATGCATAAATGAAGTTCGAATATGTACATACATATATATAAATGTACATCTATTGTATATTTGATGAGCTAAAATTAAAAGTATATGTAATGAAAATTAGTTATGTATGAATGTTATATATATGCATATGTGTGAGGTTCAATATATAGTTATGTATATATATATATATATATATATGTACAGTATAATTTCTTGTATTGAAATTAGGTATGGAATTATATATTGATATACATGGTTGAATGTATATGTATATATATGTTTAAGATTTGCATTGAATTAAAAGTATAAATTTTAAATGCTTGTATGATTCGAACATGGACTACAAATTTTCTTGGGATAGAGTTGAGATTGTGAATTATATATAAATGTTATGAACGTGTGTTGCTATTAAGAAATATACGAGAAATCATCCTTGTATCTGTGAAATTGAGATTTTCAGGCTAAGCGCCTAGCAAGCTTAATGCCGGTGAATTTTTCAGACTTTAAGTCTAGCAGGCTAATTGCCGGTGATCTGAATCAGGTTATAAACCTAGCAGGCTACGTGCCGGTGATTTGAATCAGGTTATAAACCTAGCAGGCTACGTGCCAGTGATCTAAATCAAGCTATAAGTCTAGCGGGCTATGTGTCGTTGAATCTGTTTTTAATTAAGTGATTGTATACATTGAATATATACGTATATGATTTGGTTATTTATATTAAATTAATATATGGACATCTGTTGCTATGTTTTTGATGAGCATATAAAAGCTCGAATCTTTGTGTCTGGTGAGTATATATATCTATGCGTTTGGCATATGTGAACTAAAGTATATATATATATATGTGTGCATTCGGCACATGTGGTTGATAAGTATAATTATTTACTATTGACATATGTATATGAAAGATCATAAACATGCATTCAATGAAATGCAATGATAAGTATATTTGGAATTTATATATGCGATTAATGATGATGTATATAACTTGATTTTTAGGTATATAATGATAATACAAATGATCGTTTATATGTATTTTGGATATGCTATAAACTTACTGAGCTATAGAAGCTTAATTTGATTATTTTTGTTTATTTGTTTCTAGATTTTGGAGACGCGTTACGGCTCGGGGATCGTCAGCATAGTCTATCACATTATCGACTTCTTTTGGTATTTTGTTAACAGTTTGAACTTGATCTTATGGCATGTATAGGTTTGAGTATGATTTTGGTTAGATTTGGATTGTATAAAATAATTAGCCATGTGAATATGGTTTAATTTCTATGTTTGTGATCAGTTTGGTTTTTTTTTTTTAAATGATTGTGTCTGTTCGGTAATGCCTCGTAACCCTAATTCGGCGACGGATATGGGTTAGGGGTGTTACAATACATGAATGTTCAGATTCATTGGGAGTTATTTAATTGAGGGACATTGCACCTGAATGTGCATGAATTGAAGCTGATTCCTACACTCCCCAAGCATTCCTTTGTGGCAACCAACAACCAAGAGTTGTCTTAATTACTTTCAGCAGCTGATTAATTTCAGTTCATACCTTTGTACTATCCAATTTCGTGAGTTCACACCATGGGAGCTATTCAAATTCATTTGTTCACATTTGGAAGCTGATGGAGTTCAAGTGTTCACACTTGAGGGGTTGCTCATATTCGGTTTCACACCTAATGTCTATTGGAGCACTCAAGACATCATTTAACACCTTCAAAACCATTCAGCTAATCAAAGCAGCTCATTAAAAGGCTGTTCACACCTTTGGATGAATTTGTTCAATTTGTTTCAGCTCCAAATTCATTTCAATCAATCAAGTTGGCCTAGGAAGCATCAAGGGACGTTTTGGATTAATCAAGGAAGTTTCCAACACCATTAAGCTGATTTGAGTTGTCCATTTAGTTTTTCTAAGTGTCTATTCGGCTGGAACATTTGAAGCCTATAAATAGCTATTTTGTAAAACATTTGAAGGTTACTTACTTACTTCACTTGATCAACTTTGGTATTTTATGATTTATAAACTTTGTGAGTTTTATTCAACTCTTATTATTCTTGGTGATTCGATCTGACTTATCTAGCATCGCTAGTGGTGTCATCCAATCTCCGTTCTTGAACTTATCACTTTCGAGTGTGGCGTTCATCCATACCGTAGGTTCCTATCTCCCTAGATAGTGGGTCTCGATTCTATCCAGCTATTCCGCCTCCACCTTAAGAAAGAATTTGGGCCCTAACTTCTGTTACGGGTTTGTTCTTGTTTTAAGTTCTTTATATCCATCTTTCCATAATTATATTTTACTAAATTTTCGTTGTTTAAACTATCTTCTTTGAAATATAAACCTCTTGTTAAACCAAAAACGAGAACTACTTAATTTGACGATCGAGCAATTTCTATGACTCAAATCATCACCGAGGTGAGTTCGTATCACAACTAAGCTTAAGTCATCTATCATTTAGGGACATTTTTTTCACTCTTAGGTTAATTTGTCAAAATATGTAAGCAACTTTATAACAAAAAGGAGATCACCCAATCATTTTTAAATTCTTTGGTACTTTTCCTTTCTAGGTTAAATTTTTAGAACTCTCTTACATTTATCTGCACTTTACTTCTTTTGGCCCAAAAGTAAAGAGATATCCTTGTACCTTTTGGGATTTACTTTAGAATTTCTATAAATTTTAAGTACTTTTATTATCCAAATATAGAAATTCGGTGATTGGGCTGTGGAATTTCAAGTTTATCATACTTTTCATCAATCAATTTAATGATTTCTCCAAAATTACTAAGCATTCTCAACTCTTATCTCTTTTATGTTATTTGATAGCCCAACTTAGCATGAAATCGATTAGGTTTTGTGTATCTATGATGGTTATGAACTAAATTTAATTGTGGTTGGTTAATTGAAGTGACATTTGATTAATTTGAGGTTTAAGAACTAGATCATAAAAATTAGATTAAATCAAATAGACTTAGAAACCTAGAATTGACGACTTTAGGGGAACAAATAGATAAGTGAGATCGAGAGGAGATCTTATCGAACATAAATTTTTTATCTCGATTTAATTTAGTGAGGTCAAAAGATAAATTAGACTAAATTGCTTAATTGGGTAAAATGGTGACCGAGCAGTAAAAATGGACCAATTAGGAATTTAGACAATTTAAATCCTTACTCCAAGAATTGATTGGTTGTCATGGATGTTAATCAACCACTTTCTTTTCCTGATTATTGAATATTTGAATTTGGTTTTATTGCATGTTAGTCCCTTAGGTTATAGTTTAGTTCAAATCCATCTCTTCTATAATTAGCGTACTATGTTGCTTGGCCTTTGGCTAGCTAGACTCCTTACTTGTATGCTTAATCTTTGTTATTTCATCGTATCACTTGATCTCTTTTGGTTCAATCCTTGGAATACTTCGTATTCCATTGTAACAATATAAATATTACAACCGACTTATCACACTTGTAGTAAAAGTTACTTCTAAGTTCTCTATATTCTGTACTTATTTCTTTGCTAAATGTTCGTACACTATGGTGTGGTCACCATTCCACTAAAGTACTATGATTGAACTTTCCCTTATTATATACCATTACGAAAACAACATAATAAAGGCTTGTCTAATGATCTTGTCATTACTGTGTTACCCTTATAGGATATCCTCAATCTCTTTGGGTTATATTTGTTCACCCAATATGATCATATTTTATCTTATAGTAACCATTACATCTTTCTTCATGAAAAGTCAATTACTAGAAAATAGTAATTAAATCATTTTTCCTAGAGAAATGACTCGTAGTCATGTTACTTTTCCATCTATCATGTAATTCCGATGAGATGTTATCATTTACCATTTTCTTGGCTATGAATTCCACTATTTTAAATAAAGTTATGTTATGTAGAAGTCGTATACCAAACATACTAGCTTTCAACTTTAGTTATTTGAATTAAGGATTTCAATACATCAAAATATATGAGTCATGCACACATCAGAGTATGAAATTAGCGTATTTGTATAGTGGCTTCTAATGGCATGTACTTAACGAGTTATTCTTGTATGTAATACATATTAGTTTCATCTTACCTTGATTCTTGTGTTAGATGTTAATAATGAGTATGTTTTAAGGATTATTCTAGTCGGCTAGAGTCATGGATGATTTATGGATATTTTGGTATGCATGCTTTATTCTTCTTTGATATCAAGACATGCTTGGATGGGTGTTTTTATTTGTTTTAGATGTGTATACTAATTTCTAAAAAGGTTCTAAGAGTATTGTGATGATACATTAGCATAACCTAAGTTAGAACACGTCTAAGAAAGAATTTGCATGATTCTCAAATGACCTTTGAGTGTGTTATGTAGTTATGTGATTATGAGGTGTTTTGGGATGATTTCTAATGTTTTAAACTTGAAATTTTTTTATCCTTTGCTTTAAGGTTTTGATACCTCCCCATTTGGTATCGAAGCATTGATGTCAATAGTTAAATTTTTGCTTTAGAGGTCCCAAATATCAATATCTGGCTTGGGTGTATCGATACATCCAAGTTAGTAGCTCAAAACCTACAATATCAGGGAGAGGTATCAGTACTTCTCCCAAAGGTATTGATACATTTACTTTAGACTGGGGCTATAACATTTTTTTTGGTTCTTTTTGAATCCTAAGAGCCCATATTTAGTTTCAAGCACCTCCAAATCACCTACAAATCAATTCTAAATTATATTAAAACATTTCTAAAGCCTCTAAATTATATTGAATTTCTTTAATTGTTTTAAAGAATAATATTTTGAGATTTGTAAGTGTGTTTGATGTGCCTTTGGCGTAGTAGCATCTCCTATGCATACTGATCGTTAACACTCAATCAACATTTAATATATTTTGTTAATTTTAATTTTAATTAGAAAATATTTTTTGAATATTTTTGAATTTTTCTAAGATAGTGTTTGGAAAGTCACTTAGTAATTGGATTTGAGTATGATTGTTTGTAACTACACATGGGTCACATGTTTGAGTAACAATTGTATTTGGTAGGTTCCACTAAATTAAGTGTAATTAGAGCAACCCAATTATTAATATATTATATAAAACTAGCTCCTAATGAAGCCATTAGGAGTTGTTAGGTATTTTAGGTAGTATAAAAAAATAATAAGGGTATTTTAGGTAGTATCAATAATCAATAAGGATAACTTAAGCATTAGAACATAATAAGGGAAATTTAAGTATTTTGAACAAAAAAGTTAATTAATTAATTTATAAATTTTAATTATTATATTTTAGTATTTTTATTTAATGTTTGCACTACACCAAAACAGGTTTTTAGCGGCGTTTTTTAGGCCTTTAGCAGCGCTTTTTAACGCCGCTAAAAGTATTTGCGGCGTTTTTGGAAGCACCGCAAAAAATGCCGCCATTGACAACGCCACTAACGTTTGTGGCGTTTTTAAAAATAAACGCCGCTAAAAGTCATGATCTTTAACGGCGCTTTTCTCACAAACGCCGCTAAAGATCATGAACTTTAGCGGCGCTTCTACCACAAACGCCGCTAAAGAACATGACCTTTAGCGACACTTATACCACAAACGCCACTGTAAATATGGCTTTTAGCAGCGCTTTTTAACAAACGCCGCTAAAAACATGACTTTTTAAAAAATATTTTAATTAAATAATATTTATTTCTATGATAAATATTATATTATGTTTTTTAAATTTAAACTTTAAATTATATACTTTTAAGGATAAAAGATATTAATTAAATTAAAATTTCTATTAAAATTTTAACTTTAAAGCTAAATATAAAAATTAATAAATTTAAATTTAGAATTAAAATATTATGTTTAAATAAATGAGCACCTAAAATTCCAATCAATCCTAACGAATAATAAATTCACATATCTACCATATTTTTTTAAATTCAAGTCAATATTATAAAATTAAAGAAACCAAATTGTACTAAATTAAAATCAAATGATAACAGAGGACTAAAACCATAATCGACTATAATAAAATCAATCATTCTTGCTCGAAATGATGAAAATATCCGAGTCAAACACATTTCTATCCAGTAGGAAATGAGAAAAGTAACTAATTAGAAGGATAATTCAAACAAATCCTAAATCCAAAGATTCAAAGTTAACATTGCAAACAGGTGCACCATTGTAAGAGGATCATCCAAATCTCTAAGTGCATCAATAAATATTGGATACCTAAAATACCAAACACATTTAGATTCTTGCACCAAGAAGAATGCGTCCTATGATCAACATTGTGATATTCACCGCACCTGCATTGCTATCTCCTCCTAGGAAGAAGCTGACTACACCAACAAGGATGCTAGCTCGACGTCCTTTGTTTCTAGTAACATAGAAGGCTCTAAATGTAGAAATAAGGCTTGCGAAGTAGAGCAAAGACTTAAAAAGTGTGAGGAGCTGGTTGTCATATTTGCAGTAGTCAGTTTTAGCACACACGTTTCTATCATAAGCACACACGTTTTAGCAATTTTACAAACAAGAAAAAAAATAGCTTTTCTTCTTAGCTCACACTTGCAGCACTAGAAACTGAGTAAAACAACATTGATAATAATTGTCATTAAGACTCCATTCTTATCATTTATAGTTAAAAGAAAACAAAAAAAAAACAAATAAGCATTGTTCATCTAAGTAGACCAGAAACATCCTTGCCAAGCAAAAGCATTTGTGAGTGCCGAGATAATTCTACATATGCCAAAAAGCCTGCAACTGGAGCTTATTGCTACATAGCAGAAAGCCTTTAATATCCATCACAGTGAGAGACAAAGATGGATCAAAATTTTTAAGAGTACATGGACTTACCTTATATTTGAACCCCAATATATATTTTGGTGGGGGGTTGAATCTTATAAAAAGACCAATACCTTATTGAAACTTCAAGATCCTCTACTGTCTTCAACATGTTTGCTGATTCAGCATTTAGATGCCACCATTCTCAGTCAATATGCACCATAAAAACATGAAATTAATAACCTGGGTATTTATATAATTTATATTTACATGAAATTAATCCAATAGGACAATAATGTTAAACCTTACCAATTTATTCATGACAATTAACAAAAACTAGCGATTCAAATTCATGTGTTTACTAACAAATGGAGGACAATCTATATAAAGTAAAGAGATGAAAATCATAAATAAATTTATAATTAATTGCATTAAGACATCAAAAACAAAAGACATGCTAACCTGCAGGTTTTGTTCAATTGGCTTATTGGTTTCATTATCCTTTGTATGCCGCCTATAACGTTTTATAGTTTGCTGCATACTAAATAAATGATATATCCAAATAGCAACACAAATCAATGCATGGAAAAGCTTGTAATTAAAAACCAAACAATGTTTTAATTGGGACAGAAGCTACATGTATATAGGCATAAATGCAATAAAAACCTCAAATAAAAAAAAATTATTAACTAAACAGTATCATTAAACATTTCCATAATGAATTTCAAAAGATGAAAGAAAATATCTATGTACATATAAAACATGACATAAACATTTTCAAACAATGATCAGAGTCATATACAAAGATGCGACACAAGAAATACATAAATGATAAAAGAGCACACTATATAAACAAGAGATTCATCATCATTCAGCAAAGGTAAACCTTTACAAACAGTTTTCTTGCTAAAAGCCACATTAACATAAGCCCGCAAAACGCAGCCTTCTTGTTGGCCATCATTGTCGCTTTGTACATCCCAAAGCCCCTGGAATACACAGCAACTTCAAGCACATATTAGAAACATTTCGGCTGAGCTAAAAGTGTAAAAAAAAAGATTATGCACAAAACAAGGAATATTTTAGAACAACTAAAACAGAACTATTTTTCATGAACTTCCACAATTTAGAAGTATTATTTAGCATCTTCTACTCTCCATGATATATACCCTGATAAGAAGAATACTAGAGGAGATTGATAGTAAAAAAATGCGCATTTAAGTTAGCTCAAAACCTTACATAAAAATCCCTAAAACATATATAATGGATCCACTAAAACCCTAGAGAGAACCAAAAAAAAAATAAGCTAATTCAAATCCGAACATAAGCAGATTGCAAAAGAAAACAAAAAGGAAAAGGAGATTTGAGAAAGAAGGAGAGATATCAGAGTGCAAACGAGCATGAAACATGTAAGTAGCACGGAAATAAAGCTTAAGAACAATCAACTTACATAAAAAAATAATAACTATTAACTAATAAATAGCACAGAAAAAGATCAGATTAAACAAGTAATTATCTAATAAATGCAGCCATTTTTATTTTATATCTTACTATTATTTCTGATTAACTTAAATCAAATCAGTACATAAAGATCCAAAACATCGATAATCGATCCATTAAAACCCTAGAGAGAACAAAAACCAAATAATAAGCTAATTTAAGCAGATTTTTTAAAAAATAAATCGAGAAAGGAGAGATATCAGAGTGCTTACAAGTATGAAACATGTCGGTAGCATGGAAATGAAGCTCAATAAATTCCTTGAAGCAGCTTCCATGGAGGAAGAGAGATTTTTGGATTTTGCTAAAAGTCCAGCGGGACTGTGATTGTTATATGTTTATGAATCGCGATCGGTTTTTTTAAAAGTTCTGCAGAGAAAGAAAAAAAATAGCTTTCCAAATTTGGGCGTTTAAGAATTGGGGTTGAGGAAGAAAAGATAGCAATGGGCATGGAGTTAAAAGTTTTAAAGGATGGTATGTTTGTAAAGTTGGGGGTTTCAAGGGGGGAAATTAGGGATTTTAGGGGGGAAAGTTGGGGATTTCGGGGGGAGGGGATTTTATAAAATGGTGCTATTTTTTAAAAGTAAAATTATTTTTTGCGGCGTTTTTCATAAAAACGCGGCAAAAAATTATTTCATTTGGAATAAAACGACACTGTTTTGCTATATAAAATGGCGCTATTTTTTAAAAGTAAAATTATTTTTTGTATTGCTTACCTTTTGCGGCGTTTTCCATAAAAACGCCACAAAAAATTATTTCATTTGGAATAAAATGACACTGTTTTGCTATATAAAATGGCACTATTTTTTTTAAAGTAAAATTATTTTTGTGGCGTTTTTTATAAAAACGCCGCTATTGCTTACCTTTTGCATAGTTTTTCATAAAAACGCCGGAAAAAATTATTTCATTTGGAATAAAACGACACTGTTTTGCTATGCTAAAAATATTTTATTTTGTCTGTTAAAAATTATTAGTTAAGTGATTTTATAAAACATTTATTAATATTTTTTATAAAATGAATTTTTATGAAAAATCAAGTACTCTCAAAATAAATATCGTATATTTTAATAAGAAAAAATGATTAAATGGTCGTAATTAATTATTAAGTTAGAATTATCCAACGTAAGCAATTAACCTCTCACATATCAAATTTCTATTAAAGATTGAGATGTTAATCATGATTTTATATTATTCATTTCGATCTAATCTCCATTTTATTAGAGATATTTCTTCCTAACTAAAATATAATTATTTTGCTAGATGTTCAATGTGGAATGATTTTAGTTTTTGTATTTTATTTTTATTTGTTATAATTTGGTCCTATATATCCAAAATAGATAGTTACCTATCAAGTATCAATTTGTTACATTTTTTTATGTTTTTATTAATTTTTTAAATCTAATTTTTAAATATATCATATGGTTTAGATTAAATATTTTTTAGTCATAAACACCGCTAATGTTACCTTTTCCGGCGTTTATGGAAGAAACACCACTAATAAATTAAACTCTTGTAATGAAAGGACACTGTTTTGGAAAATTCTAATACATATTAGCGGCGTTTTTGCTATAAATGCCGCCAGAGCTCGCATATTTGACAATTTTTTATATTCAATTATTGTATATTGCATATCAATTTTAAATTAATAATCTTTACAATTTATTATTATCTCTTTTACAATTATATAAGAACTTATTTAATATATAAAATAACAAATACTAATTAATCTAAACCTTAAACCTTAATCCGACCCCGAATCTCTAAACCCAAGATTACTAACTCTTAACCCCAAACCCTTAACCCTTAACCCCTAACCCCTAAACCTTATTTAATATATAAATTAAAAAATACTAATTAATCTAAACCCTAAACCCTAACCTGACCTCGAATCCCTAACCCCTAACCTCTAACCCCTAAACATTATTTAATATATAAATTAAAATACACTAACTAATCTAAACCATAAACCCTAACTTGACACCAAATCCATAAACCCTAAATTCCTAACTCTTAACCTCTAACCCCTAACCCCTAACCCCAAACATATAAACCTTAAATCACAACCCTTAAATCAGAATCTCTAATCCATAATCCCTAATTCCATAATCTATAAACCTTAAAATTGTAACTCTTAAACTGGCCCTAAATCCTAAATTAACCATATATATACCCTAAATCATATATATTAAACCCTAAACTATAATGATAATTAAATTAAATATTTTAAAATTAATACTATCGTATCTTTTATAATTATATTTGAAATTATTTAATATATAATTTAAAATTAATAAATCATGTACCCAAAAATTTTAAAATTATTTTAAATAATAGTATTTTAATTTCTCCATTTTAACAAATATTTTTCTATGTTTTTTTTATTTCAAATTATTTCTACGTCTCATTATTTCAAATTTATCCATTTTTAACAAATATTAAATTAAAAATAAATTGAATTTTAATTAATATAAATAAAAAAATTAAATAGTAAATAGACAGATAAAATGTTTTTGCGACGCTTCTTGAAAAACGTTGCTAAAGCCTCGAGCATTAGCGGCGCTTATTGATAAATGCCGCTATAGCCCCTAGCATTAGCGGCGCTTTATCAAAAACGCCGCTAAAGATCTGAGCACTAGCGGCGCTTTTTTAAAAACGCCGCTAAAGCCCCGAAAGGTAGCTCGATCTTTAGCGGCGATTTACGTAAGGCGCCGCTAATGCTCGATTTTTAGCGGCGTTTTTTGTCCAAACGCCGCTAAAAATACCGCTAAAAGCCTGTTTTGCTGTAGTGTTGTTTATATCTATGTAATATACAAAACCAACTCTTACAGAGTCATTAGGAGTTAATAGGGATAAAGTAGATATCATATAGAGTTTTTAGGGGTAGGTATTAACAAAAATAATAGGGACAATTTAGTTTTAAGATTTAATAAAACAATTTAAGTATTTTTTAAAAAAAATTAAAAGATAATTAGTTTTCTCATGATTTTAAAATTTATTATTTCATTTTGATTATTTAAAGTCTAAAATTTCATTTTGTCTAATTAATTTTTCTATAAAAATATATAAAATATAAAACCAGCTTCATTTGGGAATCATTGAAATTAAGAGGGTAATTTGGTTGTTTTAAAATGTTAGTAGGAACAATTTAGATGTTTTCTTAATTTATGCTTTTTGCTTTTATTATTTATTAGTTTTATTTATTTATTTATACCATGTATAAAATCATTTCCTAAAAGCCGAATAGAAATAATAATAAAAAAGGGTTAAAATTGACTTTAGCATTTATGATTTATAGAGGTAACATAAGATTATTGTTTTAAATAAAATGATAAAAATAAGTATTGCCTAACTTATATTATATTTTCTGTTAAAGGTGTTCTTCAAAATTATTTCTTCTATTTTTTTAAATATTTTAGAGAACATATACTATAATAATATTTTCAAATGAATATTTATTTTTATGTAATTTTAATTAGAATATTTTAAATATTTAAGCTTTAATTAATTTAATTTTATATTTTATATTTTAAAATAATATATATTATATTTTCAATTTCCTTCTTAGTCTCAAAATTAAATATGATTGAAGTTGTCTTTTAATTTACTTTTTATTATTTTTAATCTTTAAAAAATAGATTATAGTAATGTTTTTAATTTAATATTTAACTTCCATTTCAATGGATAATATATATTATATTTCTCATTCTTATATAAATTAGATAAAAATAATTAAACCTTTTGAAAAAATAATAATTTTAGGCAATATTATAATTTAAATATTTAATTTTATCTAATTAAATCATAATTAATCTTCTTTTAACCAAGTTAAAAATATTTTATCTAAAATGTCCATTTATGAACAATCAAATTTAGACTTCTTGAAATGTGGATATTTTAACCCTTAAATAGGAGGATAGTGCGCTTCAAGTGTACTCAAATTCACGTCATTCTATACTCGACAACAATATCGATATTAATTGAATTAAGGCTCAATTGGCAACATTATAATATTGTTAAACAACTTAAATATACATATTATAGTTTTTTAAGAAAATATGTTAGAAATTTGTATTTATTGATTGTTTTTTCAAGGGTAATACTCATAATTGCATCTTTGGTTTATATATAAAAAATCTTTATGTTTATTGAGTTTATGTTACATTTCATTTATAATATGGTGACTGATGTATCCATTTTACCAAATCCCTAACAAATTGATCATTTTCTTCATATCTAGGCTTAAACATTCAAGAAATTTTTTGGTTTTTAATTTTTGTGAAGATGCAACCTCCTTGAATTGTATATAAGCATGGATGTAAAATCTATGATATATATGTTGATTGAGTCTTAATTCGATTGGCATGAGTATTATTGTCAATGTAGGAGGACGTGGGCCCGAATGCGTTGAAACGAATTATACTCCTATTTATGAGTTGGGAAGAGACTATGGGTAGTTCTAGACATTATATCAAAAAAATAAAATATCATCAGAACATACAATGAGATTGAAAAAAAATATGGTATATATATCTATCTTTTAATGAAATAATTTTAAATTTGTACAAGTGTTCATAATTTATATTAGTATTTTCAATTTCTTATAAATAAATAGGTTATATATTTAAACAATTAGTTATGTAATTTTTCTATCATGTTATTTTTCTTTGGTTTCTGTAAATCATAAAAAATAATATCAACTATTTTATGTGGAATTGTATTTTGAAGTTGATTTATTCGTCTTGAATCGTATATGTAATATATGTATGTATTCTAATTCTAAGCAGCCTATTCATAAAATTGTTTAGAGATTCTCTTTTCAAACTTTTTCTTGAGCAAGATTAAACTTTTTTAATTAGTTTTTGAATAATAATAGAGTAAAATAGAAATGCTTAAATCTAATTTTTAGTACATAAAAGGTGTAGCTTAAGTTTTAAAAATAATTTGATTTTATCATTTATTTGCCAATTTCAATGTAAATTATAAATTGAGAAATTTATTATTAGAAAAAATATAATAACTCTAAAAGGAAATTACTTTTATTTATTTATTTCTCAATGTATCTACTAGAGTGAGCCCAATAATTAATCTTTAGCATTCTGTAGACCCATTAAAGAGGTAGATGCTGGCCACGAGTTTTAAAGTTGCTCCATATCTAAGACGAGGACTGAACTATCGACCACTGATTAAGAAATTATTTTTTCATTAATTAGGATAATGTTCTTTTTTATTATTCAATTTAAATAATTAATTAATTTTAAAAATAACCATTTAATTTTAATGATTATATGTGAAATGCTACTTATATTTTTTTAATTGTGATATTTAATCCTATTAATGTAGGAAGTTATTTTCCCCTTTCCTTGCATTTGGGATAATATATGTTATTAAAGTTGTTTCTGTTATGATTTTAAATATTCCAATATCAAGGTAAAATAGGAAATGATTATGTTCAATTCACTTAATTTTAGAAATAACATTTTCAACTCAATTTTTAAATAAGTAGGGTGATGCGAGTCTCAAGGCCCAAAATCAAACTCATGAAAGTGATAGGCTCAAATTTCCTCAAGGCCCAATAATGAAGTCGAAGACCAAGCAAATCCAAGCAAAATTGAACGAGGTCATCCAAGACTTCATTACCAAGGCCTAGATGCGCACACGATCGAAAAAGAAAATCAAGATTCACTTTCTTGTTTTTAAGAAAATCAAGAAACTGAATCTTGGTCAAATTTTGTTGTTTCAGACAATTTCAAGAATCAAGATTTCAAATCTTGGAAATCTTGGTCCAAGAAACTAAATCTTGTAGCTAAGGTGCATTGGATTTCATGTACAAGCTTGAACAAGCCAATTTCGAGATCAAACGGATCATAAAACCAAGTTCTTGAAAAATGGCCCATTAAAATGTCTATAAGCCCATCCTAAAGTTTGGAAAGTAATTTAATTGAATATCAGACCAAATTATCAAAGTGATCCAAATTGTAAAATATTTAAACTTTAGGTCCAATTTTATTTTAATAGGTGGACCATCGTGTAAGAATTCAGCCCAAGGAGCCTATTTAATTCCTTTGGCTGAATTCCCGTTAAAAGCCCACACTTAGAATTATTTTGTTTTTGTTATGAATATCTTATTAAGTGGATGTCCATCATGATCAAGATAAAGTTTTGATGTACTTTAAATTCTAATAGTTATTAGAATTAGATATCTACTTCTTTTATACTTCTTATGCCTATAAATAGAGACTCTGATGAAGCATTGTAAATCATCCCTTTGATTAATAAAGTACATTATTGCCTTCATATTTTCTTTGTTCTTTATTCTCTCCGTCTCTCTTTATTTTTATAACACGTTATCAACACGATGATTCTCTATTTTTTCAAAATCTTTCGAAATCATCCCACAAATCAAATTCATTTTCACCTTAAAATTTCTCCCTTACAACTTCATCTTCAGGATGTTGAAAGATTCAATCTCAGAATCGATTGTGGTTCTTATTCCCGATCTTTGATTTATAATTGTACAAGCATGGGTAAAGAATAGATTTGTCACGGTGATGACGATGTTGTTAAAGATCTTCAGGTATATTTTACTATATTTTATTTATTATATCATGTTTATTATAATTGGAACATGAATAGATAGATTCTAATTTAAAATTCACGCATGTTTGCGATAGTGATTATGAAATAAAATAAAGAATCTATTAAGAAGTTATAAGTTCGTCCTAGTAAATCTATTGCATTCCACAAGTGAATGAAAATATAAAGAAAATAAAAGATATATTCATGGACCACTAAAAGTGGGAATATAGTAATAAATAAGAGAACAATGAGAGTTCTCAAGATAACTTTTCAAATGGTAAAGTTAACTATGTTATCAATGTGATATAAAAGATTATTGACCATATAGTATGCCCAAATATTTTGTTTTTGTTAATATTCTTTGAGGAATGATACGAAAATGTAGTAATGAATTCTATCATTACAAATAGAAAATATTTATCTTATTTGATATTGAAACAAGTAAATATTATTCCAATATTTGATAGTACAAAATTAGTTGAAAGCTCTAGAAGAGCTAATATATCACTATCTAGAAAGCACAAAATTTGTGATGGTTAATACATTACTTTTAAAACTTATTTGTAATGGATCTCATATTGAGATTGTGAATGAAGAAAATATTATATTTCATATGAATAAAAAGAGGATTGGGTTATTAATTTATATTTATTTTATAATCTTTTTATATTCTTTTGTCATCATCCTATTAAAGGGTTGAAAACAAAATATTTGACTGTAAAAGATATACTTATGAGCAATAGAATATGATAATTCTATTTAAAGCTTATTATGGTTGGATGCACCTAAAGTTGTAATTTTTTTAAAATTGTGAGTATAACTCTCAAGATTCGAATAAGTTCTCAATTAAAATTACGTGGTAAAATATTACTTGATGAGAACTTGCAAGAGAAAACTTATGTATGAAAAGTCATTGGTTATGTACCTATTGTACATCTTGAAAATAAGATTCACTCTCAAAGTTTGTTATTAATAGATTTTTAGGCATTTGAAGATTTTGGCATATTCCTAAAGCGAATCTGCATATGATTATTCGAAATTATATTTATTGACTTGGTGGCATTATAGAATTCACATTGATTTAGACATTTCCAGTAGTAAATGTCACAATAGTACTTATATGTGGATACAAATTAAAAGGAATGATAATAAAATTATCAATTTGTTACAATTTAGTAACACATGTTAAAGTAAACCAGAAGTTTACTAATACAAATGTGTTTACTACTTGGCATGACCAGTTAGACCATCCTGGATCCTATATGATGCGAAAATTAATTGAGAATTCATATGGACATCCTTTTAAGAACCAGAAGATTCTTTAATTTAAAGAATTCTCATTTGTTGCTTGTTCTCAATAAAAATTGGTTCTTAGAAACTCACTAACTAAAGTTGAGATTTAATGTCTTGCATTTCTGAAATGAATATGGGCTCATTCATCCACCATGTGGATGATTTTGATATTATATGATTTTGGTAGATGTATCTACAAAATAATCATATGCGTTATCAACTCGCAACCTGTCGTTTGCGATATTGCTTGTTTAAATGATTAATTTCAGATTATGCAACTAAAACAATTCATCTTATTAATGTTGGTGAGTTTACATCCCAAGTTTTCAATGATTATTGCATGTCAATTGGGATAAAAGTTGAACATCCTGTAGCTCATGTTCACACACAAAATGATTTAGCTGAATTGTTTATAAAAATGCTTCCAACTAATAGCTAAATCATTACTTATGAGAAAAAAAAACTTTCTATTTCAGCATGAGATTGTATTGATTTACATGTTGTATGCATCAAGCCAATAAATTATAAATACTCCTTATTACAATTGATTTTTGGTCAAGAGCCAAATATTTCCCATCTTACAATTTTTTGGATGTACAGTATATGTTCCAACTGCTCCACCACAACGCACAAAGATGGGTCATTATAAGAGATTGAGAATCTATATTTATATGAGTCTCCTTATAATATTTTTGAGCTATTAATTCGATATTTAGTTATGACAAGAGTTGTCAATTTTCCCAACATTAGGGGGAGAGAATAAAAAGTTGTATTAATAAAGTATTTGAAATGAATTATCAATGTCTAAGATCCTCATACAAAGTAATGTGAACCAGAAGTTCAACATATAATTCATTTTACAAATCAACTGCCAAATGCATTAAATCTTACATACCAACTGAAAATGCTCCAATACAGATTGATGTCCTAATAGGGCAAACTTTTAATGCAAAAGAAAGTAATCCATGCATGAAGCGTGGAAGACCGGTCAGTTCCAAAGATAAAAATCCTCGTAAAAGTAAGGGAGCAAACATTCAAAATGGTCATATGGAGGCAGGGGTTCTTGAAGAGACCCATGACATAGCTAATTATAAAACTCATGATGAGATTCAAGTACCTAAAAGTAAAAATGGAAATGATGAATATAAAGAGATCTTGGTAAGTTATGTCAATACGAGAAAAAGATGGAACCGAAAAAAAAGTAGTTGTTGACAACAATTTTGCTTATAATATTGCTATTAAAATAATAAAAGAAAATGAAGATCTTGAGCTTAAATCTACTAAGGAATGTAAATATAGAAAAGATTGGCCAAAATGGAAAGATGCAATTCAAGCAGAACTGAGTTCACTTTCTAAACGTGAAGTTTTTGGACCTGTAGTCCAAACACCTAAAGGTGTAAAAGCTGGTAGGATATAAATGGGTATTTGTGTGAAAACAAAATGAAATTGATGAAGTCGTAAGATATAAAGCTCGCCTTGTAGCAAAGGATTTTCACAAAGGCCCGACATTGATTATAAAGTAACATATTCTCCTGTGGTGGATGCAATCACGTTTAGATATCTTATTAGTCTGGCAGTACATGAAGAACTTGACATGCATCTAATGGATGTTGTTACATCCTATTTATATGGTTCACTTGATAGTAAAATTTATATGAAAATCCCTGAAGGATTTAAAATCCTGAAAAGATATAAAGTTTCTTGAGAAAATTGCTTAATTAGATTAAAGAAAAGTTTATATGGAATAAAACAATCTAGACGCATGTGGTACAATCTTCTTAATGAATACTTGTTAAAAGTGTAACACCCCTAACCCGTATCCGTCGTCGAAATAGGGTTACGAAGCATTACCGGAATATACAGATCAAGTAAACAGATATTTCATCTTATATAGTATTCATGTCAGAAATCAAACATAAAGTCCCTTATATGAACCCTCTAGGTCCAAAACATTTATTAGAAACGAGTCGGGACAAAATTGAGTACTCAGAGAATTTTTCGCAAAATCTTAAAAATTTTCCTAGGTGCAGAGGTCACACGCCCGTATGGTCAGGCCGTGTGAATAGGGACACATTCGTGTCTCAGGTCGTGTAACTCTGTAACACCCTAAACTCGGCCTAGACGGTATGGCGGAATCTGGCATCGCCACATGGAAAGGTATTTGAAGATAAGATTGTCGAGTTTAAAAACTGTTATAGTAAGTTAGCTTTAATTTAATTCGAAAAAAAACTAGTTGATTTGCTTTAAAACTTGTCTCTTAGCGGAAGCTTTTGTAACCAATTAATTTAGAGAAAATTGTTTCTATTTACGAAAAACCTTAGTTTTTAGGAAAAAACCGTGTTTTGTGGAGTTGCAGTTTTTAAAAAAATCCATAAAAAACAATATAAAGTCCCAAATTTAAAGCCAATCAGTCCATAGTCCAGAAGATACATCAACAACCCCAAATAAGTAATAAATTTTAGGCATTAATGGAAAACAGTCTAAAATTTACGTGTGGCCACCATCGAGTCCTCCAATGCACCGACCCGTCAAGTCTGGGGATTACCTGTACAGATAAAACAGAGGAAGGGTGGGTTTTCGCAAACTCAGTGTGTAATCCTCACAGAAAACATGCATACAGATAATCAACAGAATTCAGTTAGATACAGTCTGGGGCCCGTGCCCATCACAGAATTAGTTTGGGCCTTAGCCCATTCAGATAAAGTCTCATAAATACATTAGGGCCTTGGCCCATATCAGATACAGAATGCAGATACAGTAAATTAGAATCCTACCCACCAGCCTCTACACACCATCTTGGTCCAACCCTACACACCATGTGGGGATTAAATCAACTCACCCATCCCTACACACCACGTTGTACCAAAATGTGGCACATAATTAGAAGGTTGCAACTGGGCTGCCAGATAATAGGCTTAATAGCCTTTCAGGCACTTCCTCCAAATATCATCAACCCACCCCGATGCAATGCAACATACAAAATATGTCATGCCATCATGAACTTAATAGTACATACATTCAGATATCATAAGTCATGCTCGGTATAGAAATTAGACAGACAGATCACACATGTAGGGGTCTAAGTAAAACTTACCGACCCTACAGTAGGTCCACAGTCGACTTGGGCGACCCGTGCAACCTTATAGAACTTTTCAAAAAAATGGGCTCACACGCCCATGTTGCCCACTCGGCCCAAATTGGCCTTGGCCACGTGATCCATAGTCTAGAAGATACATCAAAAACCCCAAATAAGTAATAAATTCTAGGCATTAACGAAAAATAGTCAAAAATTTACGTGTGGCCACCATCGAGTCCTTCGCTGCATCGACCCGTACAGATTAAGCAGAGAAAGGGTGAGTTTTCGTAAACTCAATGTGTAATCCCCACAGAAAACATGCATACAGATAATCAAAAAAATTTAGTTAGATACAGTCTGGGGCCCAAGCCCATCACAGATTCAGTTTGGGATTTAGCCCATTCAGATACAGTCTCAGAAATACATTAGGGCCTTGGCCCATATTAGATACAGAATGCAGATACAGTAAATCAGAACCTACCTACCAGCCTCTACACACCATCTCTGTCTAACCCTACACACCATGTGGGTATTAAATCAACTCACCCATCCCTACACACCATGCTGTACCAAAATGTGGCACATAATCAGAAGGTTGCAGTTGAGCTGCCAGATAACAGGCTTAATAGCCTTTTAGACAATTCCTCCAAATTTCATCAACCCACCCCGAAGCAATGCAACATACAAAATATGTCATGCCATTATGCAATTAATATTACATACATTCAGATATCATAAGTCATGCTCAGTATAGAAATCAGATAGACAGATCACACATATAGGGGTCTAAGTAAAGCTTACCGACCCTACAGTAGGTCCACAGTCGACTTGGGTGACCCGTGCAACCTTACAGAACTTTTTAGAAAAATGGGCTCATACGCCCATGTGGCCCACTCGGCCCAAATTGGTCGTGGCCACGTGATCCATTTTTAATGTAACTCGTGCTAGTTAATTATTCATATATGTTTTCACTATTTACTTATATGTTCCTTCAAAGTTGTATACTTGAGTCACTGTTACTAAATTATTTATATAAAGAGCTAAAGAATACCAAATTAAGATCTGCTTGATGTATTTGAAACTATACTCAAATACCTTTCTACCATAAAATTTTCAGAATTTTTGGTTCAGCCAATAAGTACAGTAAAATCTTCAAACCTACCCCTGTTTTGTTGTCTGACAGCTCCGTCCCTTCTTTGCTAAAAATTAATTATCTATTAGAAAAAAAATTTGATGATGTTTCTATTTGTTTCTATTGAAAATAGACTTATTAATAATTTAAACATGTAAATTTTAACCCCTAATTATTTTTCTCCAATTTTTTATGATTTTCCAAAGTTAGAACAGGGGAACCCAAATTCAATCTGACCTAGTCTCACAAATTTTATTATACCTCACGATTTACAATTCCATTACTTACACCATTTCTTCTATGAGAAACTAGACTCAATAAGATTTAATTCCATATTTTATTCATCGTCTAATTTTATTTCCATAATTTATGACGATTTTTTCAAAATTAGCCTTCTGCTGCTGTCCAAACAACAAGTAATTTCGGCTTTTCGATGAGTCTTTTTTTTTTTTTGCGTTTCGGGTACACACCTGGTTTTGTTTGATGCTAAAACAGTCCCCGAGCACTCCAAAGCCTATAATCAAGATACTCAACATTAATTTGACTGATTTACAAGCGAATTGACAACCAAGAACGAATAAAAACCTAACTTACCACCAATGATAACCCTCTGTTTAACTATTATTAAGACGAGAAGACTGAATTCACCAGTCTGAGCCTCCCCTTACGTCTAAATCGGAGAGAAAAAATATTACCACTTCAGTCATTAGGAGATTCATGACAGAAATGAAGAGAAACACTTACCGAAACTAAACGAGCACTAACTGTGTGCGAAAACGAAGGAAAATAAATGGATTAGGGAAAAATCAAGAAGAAAAAGAAGAGAAAGAAGAGAAACATGGAAAAACTCAGAGAATTTTGACAAGAGGAGAGGGAGAAGAATAGACGGCAGAATTTTTTTTGGAAAAGAGAGTCAAAATTTGGTTACGAAAAAACATAAAATAAAATCCTGATAACCCCCAAAATCTCTTAATCTTCTCCCCTAATTTCCATTACACATCCACTACCCAGAATGCCCCTATTACACAACTCTATCCCGAAATCTGAGCAAAAAAAATACCCTTGCCTGCATAGGGATTCGAACACAAGACATCCACCATAATAACACACCATTTAACCACCAGACCAGCAGGCCCATTCTAATATAATTTACCCAACAAACAAATAAAAGCCTACTAAATAAGAGTAAGGCCTAATTCATTCAAAATACCAAAATTTGCCCAAGCGAAGGCTTGAACTTGGGACCTCCCAAACACTCCCAGAACACATAACCACTAAAGCTGACAGATATTTGTATCATATTTTCATAATAACGAAATTAGAAATTTTGGGGCGTTACAAACTCTCTGACTTGGGTCACACAGCCAAGACACAAGCTGATGCGATCTAGCCCGAATTAATCGAGTCATTTCACGTAGTTCGCCCGATCGTCGACGAGGAGTACTTGAGTTGTCAGAAATAGGATGAAATGAGGCTAAAGATGTGGAAGTTTTCAAATGGTTTTAAAGGACGACTAAGGTGATGGTAAGTTTATAGGTTCGACTTAAAAATAAAAATAAGGAAAAAGGAAGTTGGATAAATGAAGGCTCGGTTTTGTAAAAGATATTATAGATGGGTAAAATATAGGATATTCGGTGGGAATAGGTAATTGAACTTAACACTAGAAACGATTAAACACTAAGGAGTGTCACCCCAGTTTCTATTTGGTTAAGGTGGATTTACGGAATTGTAGAAGGGTTGAACGCCACAACAAAAAATAAGGTGATAGGTTCAAGGAGAGAACGATAGACGCCGCTAGCATGCTAGACAAGTCAGATCGAAACTCGTACGAATTTAGAGAGGAGAAAACTCACTCTTTGAACAAATTTCATTCAATAATTTGGCAAAAGTCCTTTTACAATGAAAATAATCAACTATTTATAGAAAATACAAGGGGTAGCCGAATAGGCCTTAAAGAGTAGTTGATTAACTAGCTGAAAATTCTAGAATTTTAAGGGAAGGTTCCTTGAAGATTCTTGGGCATGAAGAACGTCTTCGGCAACTTCAAGATGCCTTAATCCAGCTGAAAATTTAAAGGGAATGTTTGGGAGCTGAATGCATTAAGTTGGTTCAGCCATGTGCTTGAATCTTCTTTAATTGGGCTGCTTGGTTTAGCCGAATGTTCTTGGTAATAATGGGGCTGCTTGGGACACTTCAATAGTCATGTGGTGTGAACAAAGAGAATTGAGTGGTCATGCAATGTGAATAAACAAAACTGAACATCCCCTAATGTGAAAGGCATAATTGGCTGGTGTGAACAGCCTTTAAAATGCATTGGGCAGCCAATTGGTCTTCTTGGAGAGATGGAGATTTTGGCTGAATAGGCACCTGAAAAAAAAAACAACAAAATCAGCACACCATTCATGTACTTTTTGCCATCCAAGGGAAATGCACTTGCAGCAAATAAATTCAGCAAATTAAACACCCTTGAATACATTAATTCGGCAGAATAAAACTCAATAAACTTGCACATTAAATTCAGTAAAACATATTAATTCTTTGTAATAGCTTAGGACATATTTAAACACTCATAATTAATTAAAAACATAATTAAACACTTAATTATTATGTCCAGATTATGAAAAAATTAATTATTTAAACTAAATAACTAATTTAACTAAAAACAAATTAAACACTAACAATTATTGAGCTAAATTTAACTAATTAAACTAACGCACTTAATTTATTCCAGCATCTATGTAAAAGCATAGATTAAAAATGAGCTGAATTTGAGCTTATTCGAGCTCATTGATCTAAGATTGAGCTGAATTAAGCTCAACCAGCTGGGATCGAACTACTTCAACTCGCAACAGATTGCGAGCAACACTTTGGAACTGGTCCAAGAACGTTCCCGGGGCGGGGTCGTATCACACGCCCGTGTGCTAGGTCGTGTGTAAATACATGAGCATTCTATTTTGAAATTTTAAAGATGTAGGGGACGACCAAGTCATATGCGCCTATGCTAGGCTGTGTGTCACCTACGGCTGAGACACACGCCCGTGTCTCTCCCCGTGTGGACGAAAATAGGCTATTTTCCAAGCCATACTTCTCACCCAATTTTGTCATCCTCCTACACCAACACTTTAACACATTCACAAGCTATTATTGGTCATTTAACCCAACTCAAAATCAAGTCCTATACATGATATAATACCTCATATAATCAAGTATACACACTTACTTAAATTACCAAGTTAACATATATGCATATCTTATCAAATATGCTAACTTAATTCAATCAACAATATGCCAATATAATTTCTATCAATCAACCATTTCAAACACATACCAAACATAACCATCACAAGCCATTCTAATGGCTAGTTACAATTAAAGCATTTATATGCCGATATTGGCCAATTAACTATACATGTCATTATAACCATAATTGATTTACCATATATATAAACCAAAATGGGCTGATGGATAGTGTGAGTGATCTTTGCCAAGCTTCCAATCCAACGAGCCTCCGAATTACTATAGAACAGAGGAAAATAAAACATAGTAAGCATGAAATGCTTAGTAAGTTTCTTGTAACATGGTAATTAACTTTCCACTCATTTAAATTTAATATAAACATGCAAGGCACATTCAATCAGTTTGATCACGAGCCCTAACATATATCCTCATCACCCTTGTTAGTCATATATTTCATATAAATATCAAGAAACATGTAAGGGCTCAACAATAATTAGATTTTCATGTACATATACTATCCACATCATGTATTCATATAACATATACAAATCATATCCTTGTATTTCAAGTACATTTTCATAATAATTTGTCTCGAGTTCAGATTATTTCATGTCAGAACTTTTCCCATTAAATCATTTGAAATGTCAGTGTCACACGGGTAATACACTCAATGTGTACAAATTTATAATCATAGATGAACATACTCATCAAACAAATTCCATGTTCATATATTATCATCTCGTATTTCCATATATCATGTATCATCATTTTCATGTATTTCAGGCAGATACGTGTATTAATTAATTTCATGTTCATATTTTCTCATGTCAAGATTTTGCCAGATGAATCATTGAAAACATCGATGGATGTCAATTCATATTCAGGAGTGCTCTTTAAAGCACATAATCAGGAAATCCTCTCTCAAGCCATATAAGCTCACAAAGATCCATTAATCAGGAAGCTCACAAAAGAGCTTATCAGGAAGCTTATCCGGGCTATATAACAGGAAGCTCATAAAAGCCAAAATCAGGAAGTTCACAAAGAACTTTTAATCAATAAGCTCACGAAGAGCCTTTAATCAGGAGCTCTGGATAGCCATATATCGGGAAGTTCAAGCGAGCCATATCAGGACGCTCACGAAGAGCTGCGTTTGTGTCAGCAATATATGCAGGATCACAACCGATCATATAACAAGATGCTCACAAAGAGCTACGGTAGTCCGCAACACATGCAAGATCACTATTAATTAGGATGCTCGTAGGAACCATATAATGGGAAGCTCGAGAGGCTTATAACAAGATGCTTGTAGGAGTTGTGGTGTGTCCGCAACACATGCAAGACCACAACCAATCAGGAAATCTTGTATCTATCGAATTCCATTATTCAAACGGGATTTAATATTTATCGGGTTTTGTCGGATATGTAACCAGTTTCATATATTTGGCATTTATACAATTCACATACACAACATTTAATTCAAGCATATAAATATACACAATTTATTTACACGAACTTACCTCGACAAATGTTTGTGTACGTAAAATCTACTAATCTGACAATTTCTCTTTTCCTCGTTCTAACTCTGAATTTGGTCTATTCGAAACTATATGAATGAATTTAACATTAATTCATGTTAATTTAAACTCAATCCACATCTTAGGCAAAATTACCATTTTGCCCCTAAACTTTTAATTAATGATGATTTCATCCCTAGGCTCGAAAAATGAAATTAATGCAATTTAATCCTTATTCCAAGCCTAGCCAATTTTTACATGTAAAATTTACAGCCCATGTATTTCATAAAATTTAAAATTTTTCCATGAATTTTACATCTTTTCAATTTAGCCCCTAAATCATAATTTCATCAAAATTCCCTTTACAAAATTCATGCATTGATGGATCTTGCAAACAACACAAGACCTAATATAGCTATCATTGTAAACTTGTTAGGAAGATTTAGTTCTTCTCCAACATGTAGGCATTGGAATGAAATTAAACATGTATTTAGATATTTCAAAGGGACCATTGATATGGGGTTATTTTATTCAAATGATTCAGAATCCCTATTAGTTGGCTATGCTGATGTTGGATACTTATTAGATCAACATAAAGGTTAATCTCAAACAGGATATTTATTTACATGTGGGGGTTCTACCATATCATGGTGTTAACAAAGCAAACATTACTTGCCACTTCTTCAATCATGCAAAAATAATTGCAATGCATGAGGCAAGTCGAAAGTGTGTTTAGCTAAGGTTATCGACCCAACATATCCAGAAGATATGTAATTTGCCTTTACAGGAAAATATGTCAACTATCTTATATGAAGATAATGCAGCATGTATAGTTCAATTAAAGGGTGGTTACATCAAAGGTGATAGAACGGAACAAATTTCACCCAAATTATTATTCACCTATGATCTTAAGAAAAGAGGTGATATAAATGTTCATCAAATTTGTTCTAGTGATAATTTAGCAAATCTTTTTACTAAGGCATTGCCCACTTCAACATTTGAAATACTACTACACAAGATTGGAATGCATCGATTCAAAGATGTAATGTAATGTTGCCATCAGGGGGAGTCTAAAAACAAGTTGTACTCTTTTCCTTTAACAAAGGTTTTGTCCCATTGGGGTTTCCTGGTAAAGGTTTTTAACGAGGCAGCTTGTAATAGAAGATTGTGTACTCTTTTCCTTTTATTAGGTTTTTTATCCCACAGGGTTTTTCCTAATAAGGTTTTAACGAGGCACATTATCTACCAATGGACATCTAAGGGGAAGTGTTATGAATATCTTATTAAGTGGATATCCATCATGATCAAGATAAAGTTTTGATGTACTTTAAATTCTAATAGTTATTAGAATTAGATATATACTTCTTTTATACTTCTTATGCTTATAAATAGAGACTCGATGAAGCATTGTAAATCATCCCTTTGATTAAAAAAGTACATTCTTTATTGCCTTCATATTTTTTTGTTCTTTATTCTCTCCATCTCTCTTTATTTTATAATAGTTTTTTATTTATTTGATGAGTTGTCATGTTAGTTATTCCATTAGGGTTAAGAAAACTTATTTTGGGACTTATAAGTAGCATGGACGTCCACCCTTATAGACACACAATTGATTTATTTATTTTGAGTCAATAATAATTCTCTTTGAGTTTTTCTTCAAGAATTGCTCTTAAGTTTCTTTTAGAAGCTGTTTTAACAATCTTTCAGGTTGTGGGAACCATCTTCAAGTTTTTTCTTGTCAAGATCTTTTTCTTGGAGGGGGAATTAGAGCCATTGAAAGGATTTGTGTATTCTTAATGTTTCCAAGACTTCTTAGGACATCATTTTCTCTTTTCTATCCTTAATTTATATTTATTGCTTATTTAAGTTAGTTCTTGCTATTTTGGCTTGTTGATTTTATTGATTTTCGTTCTAAGTTAAAGTTGTTTCAAGAAAGACGTTCTCCTATTTTGTTCCATCAAGAAACACATCAAAATAAGGAGTTTTAATCTCTTTTTTTTGTTCCAAACATTCTTGAATAAAATAGTTTGCTTTTGTCTTTAAAATCACTTCTGACAAAATTGTTTGTGTTTTGTTTTTCCAGATTTGGTTGGGGCATTTTCTTGAGGTCTAAGGACGGTTTCTTTCCATCCAAGAAATCCTAATTCGTTCTCTTTTGGAATATTTATCAGCTGGTTCATCTTTCTTTTATTTTAATTTTGTTTGACCCTCATTTGCGACAACTAATTTATTTTCATTATTTCTCATTTCAGTTTACATTCATATAAAGATCTAGGATAAATTTGTAATTTTGAAAAACATTACTTTACCTTCGCATTCATCCATATCTTTCTTTATCATAACAGAAATTGATATATTAAATTAAATATAAAACAAAAAATAATTTAATAAAATAGTAAATATTATTTATAGATGCTTAAAATGTTAATTACCATAATAATCACATACCAATAAAATATTATTAAGTAAGATTATTATAATCTTTTTAATGCGATTCATAAATATTTCTAACTAAATTAAAGAGTATGTAATATAAAAAATAACAATGTGCTTAAAAAATGATGCGTGCTCGTACTTGTGAATTCAATTACAAGACGTTGAGTTGCTCGATCGTCTAATGTTGGATCGTTTTGAAATTGGTTTTAAAGTGAAAGTGGAATTAATGGCTATTGATTCAATGGAAATGATGAAAATGGCGTGGATGGATAACTTGCACGAGATGAAATGAAAGATCATGACCCGATTTCTATAAAGTGAAATACGAACAAGTTTGTAGAAAGAAAACTGTGACACTCTATTTAGCAAAATAGGAACCAACAATATAGGGTTTGACGCCACAATTGAAACCTTGACAAGTTCAACTAAGTTCTTTCAAGAACAAAGAGATAGAATTCTCACAAATTATAAAAATGTTCATTAGTCAATAATGTGTTTTTACAGGTTATTTATAGGCCATAATATGACTATTCAAATTCCTATAAAGACCTTTCAAATTTGACATTTAACTAGCTATTAATACAATCATTTAAATTTTGTTTAACTTATGTTGGGCAGCCAATGAGTCATGTCTTTTCACTTGATTCGTGTGTATGAAAAGGCATGTCTCCTTCACTTGTTGATGATTTAATGTTCCTTAATGTGTTGTTTGGTGTCCCTTTATCTCCTTAAAATTAAATGTCAAAAGACTTGTGTAAAGACCTTTTAAATTGTCATCATAATAAGTTCTGAAGGCTCCAAAACTGATCAGATTTGAAGAGTTTTCCTTGATCCATTTGAACTGCCACCATAATGAGATTTGAAGGCTTGAAAGCTGTCCAAACTTGAAGAGCCATTAGTCCTATGAATAGTCACCTACAAGTTAGATAATTAAGCGTTAAAAAATTACTAAAGACACATATAAAAATTAGCATATTGAACACTCATACACACGATTAATGAACATGCAACTCAAACCCATACTTTATCAACATATGAGATACTTTAATGCATAACTTAATTAATATGCAGAACACTTAATGCAAGTCTTAAAAGATGCAGATATATAATGCAATACGTTAATTAAATATGCATATAATAAACAAGACATAATTAAAAGCTGTAGAATTAATTAAACTAAACAGATAGCCACATGCAAAACATTGCATAGACTTGGGACGTTATCTTGGGTCCAATAAGAGTTGGAATTCTCATATTCAGCTCAAACTTGCTGAATCAGGCCCATCATCCCCTCTTTAAGCTTCTTGGATCTAGCCCGAGTCATAGGTCCAATAGGAAATTCAATTGGATTCTCTCTTGAATTCTCATCATCTTTCAGTCCAAATGGTATAGGCATGGATAGCTTAGTATTTGGCCCAATCGAAATCACATTAGACATTCCCATACATGTATCAAAAAAAAATTGAAATTAATTGATAATATATTGATTTATATTTATATATAATATATTTTTAATTTCTAAAATCTAATTTGTATAATGATATTTTTTGTTCATTTTATCATCATTATATTCGTTTAATAAAATTTAAGTATTATTATTATATATATATACGCACTAACTAAAAAATGACATATCGATACAATCACAGTAAGCTTTGTAGTATAAAAATATACTAAAAGTTCAATCGAGATTATATTCTTGGGTATTTTACCAATAAAAGCCCTTTTTTTTCAAAATTTACCGAAATGGGCCAACTATTTAATTATTTACCGGAATGGTCCATTATCCGCGAAATCGCGTCCACATCAGCGCGACTTGCTGACGTGGACGGAAATCGCGCCCTAGAGGACGCGATTTGCTGACGTGGCATGAATAGTTTATGTTTTTTAGCTTGAAAAACTTTGAAAGGCCATAACTTTTGGCTCGGTTGTCCGATTGAGATGATTTTTTTATTTCGAATAACTTTTCGAGATCTACGTGCTGACAAACTGCTTAGAGATGAATAGGGACTAATTTGTAAAGTATAATTTGTTAGTTACGAGCATAGGGACTAAAGTGTAATTATTTCAAAATTAGCATGAAATTTTTGTATTTAAGAATATTTGAATGTTATGGAAGGATGAAATTGAATTTGAATTGAAAAGCGAAGCTTAGATTTGAAAATATGACTATTTAGGTTTTAGGGACTAAATTGAATAAAATGGAAAATTTTAGGAACTTCTCAAAAGTGGAATGAGTGACTTATACCTATAACGGGATGATATAAGACAATTACGTAAAAAATATCCGTGTTTACTTTAAATAAATAAGGAAAATAATGATTTGAATGTTTCAAAATTCAATTTTAAACCGAAAAATCGAAATTTAGGGGCAAAAAGGATCTTTTTGATTTAAAATCGTAACAAACCACCTTCGGCTGTTTGTTAGCACGTATATCTCGAAAATTTATTCGAAATCAAAAAAAAATCGTCTCAATTGGACAACCGAGCGAAAAGTTATGGCCTTTCAAAGTTTTCCAAGCTTAAAAATATAAACTGTTCATCCAAGTCAGCAAATCGCGTCCTCGTAGGCGCGATTTGTGTCCACGTAAGCAAATCGCGCTGACGTGGACGCGATGTTCTGACACGTACCCTGACATCGCCCTGACGTGGACGCGATTTCGCGGAAAATGGCCCATTCCGGTAAATAATCAAAAAATCAGCCCATTTTAGTAAATTTTGAAAAAAAAATGGCTTTTTTTGGTAAATTTCCCTAAATTCTTAGTATTTTCTAATTATCAGAAGAGAAAGTGAAAATGAGAGTAATTATATAAGTAATTACACCAAACTCAATTACCTTTTCAAACATTCCTATATGATTTAACTATAAAATGTTATTATTTTTATATAAGTTTAAATATATGAAAGTTATATTAAACATGAACATGTACGAGTGTTTGGAATGACTGTGATAAAATTTTTTAAAGTTATATTATAAATCCTAAAATTTATATCATAAAAATTAATTTATACGTACTTTTTAAAATTATTACCAAAAAGTATGGATATAACTTATTTACGTGTCCATACTATATATCATAAAAATAAAAATAACTTATTAATAAAAATATTATATTTTTTATCATAACTTATTTATAGAATAATAACTTTCTAAAATTATAGCAAAAATTTGTATTATTTATAAGAAGAGATATGAAAGTTATTGGGCTTTATAATCTTTTTTATAAAGGTTATATATTATAAATTTTATATTATTTTTACCTAACTTCAGTATTATAAAAATATTATTGTCGAAACCACTTTTTGAAAACAAAAATTAGTTGTCCACTTTAAAAACGAAAATTGGAGTCGCCACCAATCCTTTATTGAGGTGTGATCGGCTCACCTTAAAAACGATTTTGGTTTGCGAAATTTAAGAAAACAAGTTCGGGAGTCAGTTATGCACGAGGAAGGGTTAGCACCCTCGTAATGCCTAAAATTGGTACCGAATTGATTGTTTAATGTCTTAGTGTCGAAATTTTGAAAAGATTTTAAAATACGATCCTTTTAATTTGAATAAATTGAATTAAATAATAAAACACTCTTATTTCAAAGAAATAAAATGTCACACCCAGTGAGTTAGGGCGCAACATTTTTAATCTTCAAAATTAAGTTTATCTTTTGACTTTTAAAACCCATACATTTTGAGAAGGTTATTTGGTTATTTGGGTCGAATGAAAAATCAAAACCTAGTAAGTTAGGGTTCAATTTCCCAAAATTCCTAAATACCGAGTATTGCCTTTATTTTTAAAATCCTTAATTCGAGGTAGCAAAATGTCATATCCAATGAGTTAGGATCCAAAATTTTGAAATCCCGAAAAACTTTTATTTAAAATTTGTATGGTTTTATTGCAAAAGAAATACTTGGCTATCTAAATTCATCCAAAAATTGAAGCCCAGTAAGTTAGGGCACAATCTTCTCGAGAATCGTGAATACCGAGTATCTTGAAAATTTACGAAATAAGATGATTTTAATGCTTTAATGAAACATAATATTTAAAGCAAATGTAGTGTGATTGAACGGCAACATATTACGCGAAAGAATAATTCGAAGATAAAATGTACACTAATGAGTAATGAATAATCAATAAATAAATACAAATAAACATAACAACAATAATCTCAATTGTACATTATGCCAATATCAATATCAACATTCAAAAGCTAATAAAAAAATAAGCCAATTAATGCAAATGCAAACCAAATGTACAAGTTTTGAAATAAATAAATAAAACAAATGGCATGAAAGAAATGGAAATTGTAAATCAATAAATATATGTACAAAATTTAAAATAAATAATATACAAGAAATTTAAATAAGCAAAATTGAGTTAAAAATAAATACTATGTGAGACAATAATATTTAAACAAATTTTAAAATAAATATTGCATATGAGGAAAATCAAAATAAGCACTATACAAAATAATATACATATATTAATCTAATAAGTTATATGTATAAAGTGAAAACTCGATATAAATAATGATAGATGTAATAATATGTAAAAGTTGAAATATACAAAATATAGAAGAGGATATTTTAAAGAATAAAATTATATACATATAAGCAGCTTTAAAAAGTATAAAAATAACAATATATTCATAGAATAAAAAATAGAGATTAGATATATATATATATATATATATATATATATATATATATATATTGTATGAGAATACTATCATATAATTCTTTAAAATGTAAAAACATAAAAGAAAATTTTAAAAATAATACATTATAAAATAAGACTATTAAAATAAAATACATACCAATTATATTAAGCCTATATAAAAATATACACATAAAAATAATATTCGATAGATCTAAATAATGATACAATAAGTTTAAAATAATATGAAGTATAAATTTTAAAATAATATTAGATTGAAAATTAATTATATTTAAATAATAATGGGATAACAAATATTAAAAAAACCTAATAAGGGTTGAATTTTAACTTAAAGTAGAATTAAAGGTAACAAATGGAAATAAATCAAAATGTGATATGAGTCACAAAGGCCTTAGATGCGTATACGAAGGAAAAAGAAAATCAAGATTCACTTTCTTGTTTTCAAGAAAATCAAGAAACCGAATATTGGTCCAATTTTGCTGTTTTGAGCGATTTCAAGAATCAAGAAAATCAAGATTTCAAATCTTGGAAATCTTGGTCCAAGAAACCGAATCTTGCAACTAAGGTGCATTGGATCTCAGTTACGAGCATTAACAAGCCAATTTTGGGAGAGAACGGATTACAAGCCCAAGTTCTTGAAGACACGGCCCAATAAGATGTTCCAAGCCCAATCCTGAAATTTAAATCAGACTTAGTTGAAAATCAGGCCAAATTATTAAAGTGACCCAATTTGTAAAATTTTAATTCTTTAAATACTTAGTTTTAATTTTTAGACTTTATAAATAAATTTCTATATAAAAATTCAGCCCAAAGAGGCCCATTAAAGGCCTTGGACGAAATTCCCTTGAAAGTAACAAAAAATTAGGTTTTTTTTTTTTTTAGTTTTCCTATTAGGACTAGGAAAATAGTTAGAAGGCCTATATGTATGGCTTGGCCAGCCACCCTTATACACATTATACTACTCAAATACATTAAAATTTCAGATTTGTTAAGTGCAGAATTTTCTTTGAGGTTTTCTCCAAGAATTCTCTCTTGAGATTTCTTTAGAAGTTGTTTTAACAATCTTTTGATTGTGGGAGCCATCTTCAACCTTCTTCTTGCCATCGATATTCTTTGGAGGGGAGATTAGAGTTGTTTGAAAGGATTTGTGAAGTCTTTCGGGATTTCAAGGATCCTTAGGACTTTAATTTAATTCTTGCTATTCAAGTTCTTTTATTTATTTCTGATTGTGCCGAATCTTGATCTAATCTTTTTGTTGTTCTTTGTCGCGTTTCAGATTTGTTTAAACTCCAAGAACTCTTCGTTTAATCAATCTCTTGTTGGCAGCACATAATCGTTTCAAAATTCCCCAAGTTCTAGGGGTTTTGCCGATTGTTACTTCTTCTTTTTGGGTGAAATTCGGTTGCTGGAATTTGGGAATTATTGGCCGAATCAATTTGTTGGCAGATTCGCATCCTTTCTATACTTCCAAAATCGTTTGATTCATCTATTCTACTTCTTTTCTTCTTGCCGTCCCAATCCCTAATATTTTATTCCTGATTGTTTTCTTTTTGATTTGAAATCTGGTTTGTTTGTTTCTTCTTAATTGATAGGGCCGATTGTTGGGAATTCATTGCTTAATCACAATTCGACTCTTAGCTCTCAAGAATCACAATCTTTAAGGGTGTCTTGGTTTCTTGCTGTTTATTAATAGTTTATTTCAGATCTAATTGCATCTAATCTCAATTCTTCTGTTTCGTTCAGATCTGATCATTTAGAGCCGTTCGTAGGAGTTTCCCGTGACTTGACAACTCGATCTTGGTCCGCGGCTACCCCCTATCAAAATGCGGGGGCTGAAACAAAATGCACGAATAACGCGAGGATTAAAAGGGAAATATTCCCCTGCCTTCAAAACGCTGTGTTGCGGCATGGACTAAAATAAAACGAAAATCAAATTAAAGGGCGAAAATTAAAAAAGAAAAGAATTGATTTGAACACGCCACAAAAGAGAGAGGACCGTTTGCAAAAATCGATCCAATGATAAAAATACGCGGATCTCCTTCGGGTCGGGTTCAAGCGTGGGTCAAAGGCTGATAAACGGTGTCGTTTTGGCACTATGGACTTTAACGCAAAAAGGGCACCATATTACACTATTATTTAATCAACAATTTAAAAAAAAGTTGCGACCTATGTTTTTTTTAAAAAAAACTATTCTTGTTCTCTGCTAGGATTTCGCCCTAGTTTCTGCCGCCGTTCACAAGCCGAAGCGACAGCCCTTTCAACTCCGATTTTAATGGAGTGGACAAAGGCCGGCGACCAACTAACAGAGGTAAATCCCCCTTCTTATTTGTTTTTCTTTTTTAAAACAATAACCAAAACGTGAAAAAAAGAACAAAACAATTGGAAAAAGAAATAGTCAAAAGAAAACTCCGATCACCTTTTTTTGTAATTTTTTCATTGATTGTGTGCGTAACCCCGAATAATACAAAAATGGGGTTTTTATAACCCCAAAATACAATAATTTTCTCTATTTTCTTCCTTTTTTCCTTTTCTGTTACTGCTATTTTCTTTGCTGTAAATTTGTTATTCTTTTGTTTGTTGCAGGTATAGCTGGAGCAGTGAACAAAACGTGGCGCGCGTGGAGAGTTGGGCCAAAAGCGGCGTGTTGCGAGGCTGCTATGGCGGCTTAGGTTCTAGAAACCCTTAGGGTTTCTGAAAATGTAAAAAAATCTGGGCTGTTTGGGCTTGATGTATTCGGGTTTAGGTTAGTAATGTAATTGGGCTAGGATTGTAAATAGTTTTGGGTTGCTGTAATATGGACTGTTAATAATGGACTTTTAATTTTTATTTGTTTTTTGGTATTTATTGGGCCGGGCAAAATGGGTTATTACAATTATAATCTAGTATAAGTCTTGTTTCAAATTAGGTTTATATAAAATTTTATAATAAAAGCTACAAATGGTTTACGTTGTGACCTAAATATTAGGTGGTAGATGCTAATTTTGCAAATACAAAAATTTTCTTGCACTATATCGAGAATTATGATACCATTTGAAAAAATAGAGCCGAACACAAACATTAGAGATGACTCGCGAAATCTTTGATTTGAGAAATTCAAATGTGGTTGAAAGGACATTTGATGTTCTAAAAAGATTCTCATATAAATAACATCACCTTAGTATAACATAAAAAAAATTAAAAAAAAACACAAAACAAGGTTGGATGGTACTAGTATGTTGCATGCTTCATAATTTCTTTTATAGGTGAAATTAAAATGATCTATGCTTTGAAGCGTACATGAAAGAAAAATATATTGATAATCTTAATGATGAAGATGAAAACTCAATCAAGGACCAATAGAAGATATTGAATATATGTTAAATCTTAAAGACGGAATAGCCCAATAAATATGGAATGCTAGGCGATTAAATAAAATTGTATATGATGTTTATTTTTCTTGTTATTTTTATTAGTAATTGTATTATCGACTACTTTCTTGGACTAACATATTATACATGATGATTTTATTTTAATTTTTATTCCTCGTTTAGAATTGTTTTATCATACTAATAATTTTATAATAATTAATATTTTTAAAAATATAAATTATGTAAGTAGATAATTACAATTTGTACTACCAAACATAATATAATGAATTACGATATAACTAAACCTTGCCAACTAAACTTGACTAGGGAATTACGATTCTTTATAATTACAAGAGAGTGTAGTTGCTACCTTAATAATTATACTTTCATCCAATTATTTACCATAGTCCAAACAAACCCTAAATGCTTTTTCTAGAAGTTTTAACTATTTTTTATAATTTTAAATTTTTAGAATTTAACTAATCTTTTATATTTTTAATTTTTCTATACTTTTTGGATATTTTTATGTTTCTAATCTTTTATATTTTTAATTTTCTATACATTTCTTAACTTTTAAATATATTTAAATATTTTTATTTTTATAAATTTTGAATTTTTATATATATGTAGAATTTTAGAATTTATACATCTCTACTAATATTAAATTATTTACTAAGTTTGGCGTCTCGAGTCAATTAGGCACTAACTCAGTTGAATAATGATAAAAATATACGTACTTTTGTAAAGTAAATTATATTATTTTAAGAATATTCTTGTCATCTCATATTTTTATTTAGAAAATAGAAATATTTAAATAATAAATTTTGAACACAAGCCTTTATAATTTTCAACATTTGTATGTTAACATTCAACCAAAACCTCATTTATATTAGCCTTTTTAAAACATTTTGTTACATAGTTTTGTATTTCACCCAATCACATGTGTGCCATAATTAGTACTTATATTATGTCCATGATTAAGTTAATTTCACAAGCCAATTGAGCATCAACTCAATTGGAATTTTATTAAAATATTATTTTTATAGATAAAGTAACAAATTTTAATATAAATGTGTTTTTATCTTTTCATGTTTTTAATAAAATAATACTATAACATTTGAACTTGAAAGACATCCATATTAAACTTTTAACTTTGTCATTGCAACTAAAGTATTATTTAAATTTTATATGAATTTTAATAAATATATTTGTTACATTTCTTTTCATACATTATAAGTGTGTCATAAATTTAGTATTTAATAAAGTTTTTAATATATCCGAACGTCATGTCTTGCCTACACAAGGAAAAATGTCACACGGCATGTTTTGAAGCTCCACGAGGCCTTTAGAATTTTTTTTTTTTAGTGTTGTTGACTTTAGAGGTTAAAGTAAAAGGTGAATTTATGCTTTAAGTACTAGTTTAGGCCCAAAAAAAAGTTGGGATAAAATAATATTTAGTTCTTAAATTTGGTATTTTTTAAAATTTAGCTCATGAATTTTCTTTTGTTTACATTAGTCATGAAACTTGACAACTTTTATTAATTTAGTCTCTAAACATGAATTTCATTAATATATGCTAATATGTCACTCGAGATTATATTGCATCATCACCTCAAAATTTTAAAAATATAATCTAAAAATACAAATTGAAAAATACAAAAAATAAAATAAAAATTCATAAAACATCAAAAATTACTATGAAGTATATGTGGATTGTCAAGTGGCTACCATGTTTAAAAATTTAACAATTTACTTGATATTTCCATTAAATAATAATTTAATTCTTTTGACAGGTTAATGGGCAAATATAACTCTTTTAAGAATGAAAATTAACTAAAAAAAAGACAAGTTGACAAAAATAAAGGCAACTAAATTAAATGGCTAATAGACAAAAAGCCCTTAAACTATAACATTTTGTTTAAATAAGTCTAATTTATTCATGAAAGTCCTTGATTTTAATATTAAAGAAAAATATTTTGATTTTTAAAATAATTTGCATTTAATGCTAATGCTAATGTGAATTTGATGAGAATAATTTATTAAATAAAAATAAAATAAAATATTATTTTTTAAAGTGCTTATACACATAACACACATAATTACTCTTTTAAAATTGTAATTACTCATTTAAATTTTATGTATGTTAAAGTGTATACTTTCTATTACATCAACCAAAAATTAAGAAAAGAGAGTAAAATTCAAAATATTTTTATTTTACCATTAAAATCAAGGACTACAAAAATAGTATAAAGGCTTGTTAAATTTTAAAATAGTAGTTTAAGGACTTCTTTAATATATTATCCTAAAAGAATTGCTTTAGTTTCTATTTTATAAGCTAGAAACGAAACAGATCGAGGACCTCAAATTTTGAAAGGGGAATTAAATTAATCATGTATCACGTACAAAGCAATGAGAATTCTCAAAGATGAAAAAGAATCACCACTTGGTTTTAAGAAAAAAAAAGAAAAAATAAAAATAAAAATTGAAAGAATATTGAATATTGATGATCTCTAAGACTAACATAATACCATCTCTAATTTTCTCTTCTAGTCCTTAAGACATCTTGCACTCTGAAGGTAGACCTTGAGGAAATCTCTTGGCGTCAGTGCAGTAATTGTAGATCATGTAATTCTGCTGCACCCATTGTAGCCTTTGCTGCTTTGCTGAATCCATCTCTTGAGACAACCATGCATTGTTTGTTGATGTAGAAGAAGATGGGGCATTTGATTTGCAGGAGGAAGCTCCATTGGACCACACACAAGCATCGGCATTGAAGTTCCTGTACGAGGCAGTGAAAGGAGCTTGGGTCCAGTCGGTCTTAACCAGACCACCCCTTGTGGCCCAGTCATCAGCATTCCACAAGCTGGAGTAAATTCTCATGGGCTGGTTCTTGGGAAATGGGACACCAATCGACTCCATGTTTTTGAACTCTCTAATGGGTGTATCATCCACGGAGAAGCTGGCAAAGAGCAATATCCGAAACTATGTCAGTTCAATCAATTCGAAAACGAAAAAAAGGTAAGTGGGTTTGTTTTAAGAACACTCACATGATGCGTTCTGGATTCCATAGGATGGAATAAGTATGGAAATCTGTAGTTGGGTCAAACCAGAGGTAGAATTGTTGTTCTCTGTTGCCTTTTCCTTGACTGAACACATTTGTGTGTAGAATATAAGGGTCACCACTTAGATTTCCAAGGAACTCGAAATCAATTTCATCCCACGTTGTTCCTTTTGATGATAACTGCAGATACACATAGCACCATCATATTATAAGCCATTGCCAATGTCATCTATTGTGTCTCGGTAAAAATGAGTGGAAAACTAAGCAAATAACTTACATAGTATGCAGTGACAGTGCCGGCAGAGTTTCCAGGGACAAGCTTGAGCTGCATATCAATCTTGCCAAAAAGATACTCATTCTTGGATTGGAAACCAGAACCAGATTGTTTATCGAGGGAGAGAGTGAGAACCTCGCCATTGTTGACAATCTTACCTCGCCCATCTCCCCATGTGATGTCAAAATCGTTGTGGAAGTTGCTACCAGATGCTGCCATAATAAGACAGGCAACCATAAGAGGCATAAGCAAGGGAAACTTGGAAGAACTTGAATAACTCATTTTGTCTTTTGATTTTTCGCACAGCAGAGAATATGTGATGGAGAGGAATGGTAGAGCTTGGCATTTTATAGTAGTGAAGAAAAGGGTAGAGGAAGAAGCTAAGTAAGCTCCCTTCAGTTTGGTTGTAGACAGTTGTTAAAAATAATATACTAACAAACACGACTCATCCAAAACGCGGTTCATGGTATCACGCGGCTTGGCTTTATTGGAAAGTGAACTTGTTTGGGCTACTTGTCGCTGTCGCCAGGTTTGCCATTAACAGGACACAAGTACGCAACACCGTCTCAACTTCTTATATGTGACCGACCAATGAATTTTTTTCTCACTCTTGTAATTGGAAAAACATGTTATATATTTAGTTTCATTTTACAATATTAAAGAAAACAAATGAATTTTCACAGAACCTCTCTTCTCTCCATGTTTTAGCTCTTCATCTCCTCTTCCCCCAATTATATATAAAAAAAAAACTGTGAGTGTCTACTTTATACAACCCCTCAACCCAACCATAGTAATAATGGTAAGTAGGGATGAACAAAATTCAATTTGATTTAAAAAAATTAAAAAAATTAAAATTTTGAGTTAATTGAATTGAGTTATTCAAATTTTGAGTTTTGTAATTTGATTCGAGTTTCAAGTTCGAGTCGAGTTAGATTTCACAATTCGAATAACTCGAATAATTCGAATAACAGATTGATGTAAATACCTTTTGGTTTCTATAAACTTTGAAAATAAGCAAATTATTCTCAGCCTCAACAAAAATTACAAAACAAAATTCAAAATAATTTTCAAGAATTTAAAATAATTTTTAAAATTCAAAATATTTATAAAAATTTCAAAATTTATATTTTAAAAATTCTAAAAATTATATAAAAGTTAAAATTTAAATTTTTTTCTAAAATAATAATTTTAAAACCTAATTGATGATTCAAATTTATCATACTCAAGTATCTTTTTTTAAATAAGGCTAAATAGTTTTCATAGTAAATTTTAATTTCTTACTAATATTTTTCTCCGTATTTTTTCATCTTAGTAGATTAATTAAAAAAAATCATTTAGCTTTTTTAATAGATATTTGTTCACTAGTAAGTTATGGGAGTGGAATACAAAGCAATAGAAATCTATAAATGTATAAAAATTTATAGATAGATTGATGCAAGATAATTGAATAGCTAAGTGGGGAGGTGTAATCTCCCTAACTCGCCCTAAACGTTAAGATCGAATTTGGCAGATTGCATTGGCCACTAGAATGAACCATTAAGGCTATCGGAGTTTACGAAACAGTTATCTAAAAACTTATGTTTATTTTTCGAAGAAAAACGCAGCGTGTTATCTTCTCTTTTTTTTACTCAAAGATATCATCTTAAAAAACGATGGGTTTTATAGTTTTCTTAGGAAAAGATGATTTCCAATTTCATGTACATTATTTTCAAAATCTATTCACTTGGTATAACAGCAAAAAAGTGATATTTAACATAATTTTAATGAAAACTAGATTTCATGCAAGATTAAATCAATTTCCATATTTCAACAATCCCAAAATCAAAATAAATGTCATGCATGCCAAATAAACTTGAAAACCTACGTCTCACGCCACAATTTAAATAAAATAATGCAATTTCTTAATAGCAGAATTTGAGAATAATGAATCTAAAAATCCTTTATTTGAATAAAAACACAATCCGAACAAAACCTAGTGGGTCATCTGTAAATATGAGAATAAAAGGGGGAGTGAGCTTAAAAAGCTCAGTGTGAGTCCAATCACAAGAAAGTCGGTGCAAAATAGTAGATAAAGCATGCAAAATAACAGTTCTTTAGAACAATCACATTTGTATAGCAAGTTTCAGTAACAATTTTATAGATTAATGCATCACTGCAATATTTCAGCATTCACAGTTTTGTATGCACATGTTTATGAATGGCAATGCAATTGCAGTATATCAATAGAAAAATCCTACCCAACTCCACTACACACCTCATTGGGAGTTCCCTTGAGCTCAATCATCCTTATACACCGAGTTGTGGATTAACCACCACTAATTTGCAGATATAAACTGTCACTGGGTTGTGAATGTACAACATATTTGCAGATAAAAATTGCCACTGGGTTGGAGATGCGCAACATATTTGTAGATGAACTGACACTCTTCCTCTGTACATATCATTCAACCCCATGCAATGCAATATGACATGTTTTGCAACAGAACAATGCAAAAATAGTAGATATGCTTAACATGTAATCAGTTCTGTAACACCCCTAACCCGTAACCGTCGCCGAAAATGGGGTTACAAGGTATTACCAAACCAAATTCAAATTCGAATAATCATATATATACACATGTTCAACCTACTAAACCAACCAAGTCTTAAATCAAAAAGGTAATATCAACCTATTACAAGTCATTTCATATCATGCATCGAACAAATTCGTAAACACATAACTCATAATAAAAAAAAATTATGCAGAATATTTCAAACACCACTTTTGGTCATACCTCATTTCGCCTACTCGACTAACAAATCAATTACAAACAACAATGACACAAATGTGTATATAAAAATCATATTTAAAATTTTACCTATTTTACATGTAATCATTATATTTTAACATATGTGCCTATATCAACCTTTATAAGTAACAACATTAAATGAATATGCCATAAGCATTTGTATCATTTCATAGTATATTCACTTATTATTATTCATACACTCAAAACTACTTATCAAATTGCATACAACTATTTATTCATCAAATAAATAAAATAACTATTCATATGGCCAATTTCCCAAGCTTTATTCGAATACAATTAAGCTTAAATACTTATGCTTTAACCAATTTCAAATTCATCAATACCCAAACAATTCCATGCATAACATACAAAGACCGATCCTATATATATATATTTATTTATTTATTTACTATGTATTATTTATCCTCAATGTTTCAAAGGTCATTTACAAGACCAATTCCATAAACAATGCTCATTATGCAATTTACCAATTTCAACTACTCTATATTCATAGTAAATAAATATACAACTTTCACATAGTAAATGATAATTCAAATTCAATCTCAATTACCGAAAATTAAAATATTTCCATCCATGATTTCAAACATAGCTTATACTTATACCGTATCATATCAATCAACTTTACTTGTCTATCACAATCAATATTCATAATTATCAAAATTCAAAATCCTCCAAAGCATAACATCACTTATATTAGTCTCAACCATTTAAGAAACATAGCCAAATCATCAACCATAATATTTAATCAAAGCATGAAACCATTCATGTCAAAAATAAACAAGCCGTTTTCGCATGACTTATTATATATATACATTTCATTCAAAATATATTCAAAAGGGGTAGTATAGCCTATACATGCCATAGATTTTATATTTAACTTTTATAAATACAGAGGACAGACAATAGTGTGATTGACGTCGCTGACGATCCCTGAGCCCGTAACTAGCTTCCAAAATCTATAAAACCGAAGGAAACACAAATACACCATAAGCTATCACAGCTTAGCAAGTCATAATCAATTAGACAATTCAATAATGTTAACAATTCAATAACAAAACCGAATAATGCAATCATATTCATATATATACACATTTGAGCTAGCAAAATTTAATTATCTAATATGTAACTATGAATCAATTTCAACTTGGCGAATATACATGTAAATAAAACGTATTATTTTTTTCACTTTCAAATCATATACCCACTATTTACCAAATATACTCATTCATATATAGATGCATATAATTCACAATTACAATATCACATATACTTACCATTTGGTGAATATAGACCTTCATATACTCATATACTTTCATTTACCTCATATAAATTTTCTTATCACAATTGAAGTAACTAACTTACCTTGATATCATGTATTATTCAACCATTGCATACTTGACCTATCATGTCCTAAATAATTGGTCGAGACCATAATAAAGTTGCACAATTAGTGCTCTTTCTCATCTAACCAAATTGCTCTTGGTATCGCACACTTAGTGCCCGTTATTCAACATCATCATTTTAATTTCGCACACTTCGTGCCCATTATTCAACATCGTCATTTTAGTTTCACACATTTAGTGCCGTTCATATAGCTGTAGCTATCCCATACTCGCACACTTAGTGCTAAATATTGATAAATCCCATTCACGCCTATTTCTACTTTTTGACTAAAACACATTCAGCTATATATATATTTGCATACTTTCATTTCGTTATATATAACTAATATTTATTCAGAAATTATAGCATCTATTTGATTATAAACTTACCTCGGATAGCAATAAACCGGAACGGAACGATCAATCGACGACTTTATTTTTCCCCCGATCCAAGTCTGAATTCTTTAATTCTTGATCTTAATTTAAGCTCAACCAAGGCCGAATATAACAAAGCTTCAACTCTTTCTATTTCTTTCAATATTCGGTGATGGTGGATGAACAATCCACTAACATTTTTCATTTGTTTATTATAATATACATTATAATTCATTTACCAATTAACCTTTAATAATAATATTTAACATATATGCTAAGGTCATTCTTGTCAAATGCCACCCACTAACCTTAATAATGGTCTATTTGCCACATAAATCCTTCACATTAAAAGAACAACTATTATTTGGCCCTTTTGAATTTAACCCTTAAATTTTTATTTTACGCAATTAAATCTTTTCATTTAATCGGACACTTAAACGATAAAGTTAAAACACAAAAATTTCACACAAGCAAATTCACACATAATAGACATAGAAAATAATATTAAAATATTTTTTGACTTGGATTTGTGGTCCCGAAACCACTGTGTCGATTAGGTTTTAAATCGGGCTGTTACAAGTTCAACACTGGCAGCGGATATGCTTAACATGTATTCAACTTAACATTGACAATGTCATGCATAACATGTACTCAGTAGGGCGGTAAAAATATTGACACTAACAGTTTATCAGTATCACATTGATAGTAGGCATGTATTATTCACTTCTCATAAATATACAATAACACATTAGTCACTAAATCAAAAATTCCAAAATAAACATAATATCAGGGAGTTAATTGAACGAATAAGAACTCTAAAAATAATTTAGGGAACATACAGAGACTAAACTGCAAATATCATAGATTTTTAGGCAAAGCTATAAAACAGGGGTCACACAACCGTGTGGCTAGGCCGTGTGAGGGTCTCGTGGCCGTCTAGGAGAGTGACACAACCGTGTGGCCAGGCCATGTAAAAGATTATGACCATGTGTCAAACGCTAAAATTTCCCTATAGGAAAGATATAGTTGTGTGGCAAGTCGTGTGGAAGAGCTGTGGCCGTGTGGTTCACAAACTAGCTTAGGGTTTATAGGGGCACATGACCATGTGATGGTCGTGTGATCCACCCCTGTGGTCTACATGTCCGTGTGGGAGACCGTGTGGCCCTAATCCTACACACGATCACTACCAATTCACTTGGGAAAAGACACACACCTTTCACCGACAGTCTGATCGATGTTCCTCACACCCGATTCTAATCTGATCCACCTTAATTCAATTCTTCAATCGACATTACACAGGAATCAACAATTGGTGTCAAGATTGACAAGATTTGTGAAAGATTTGATAAGATCCGAAAAAGATTGATTAATTAAACGAATGATTAGCATCGGATAGTAATATTACGAACATACGAGATCTAATCATCGAAACGAGGTGTACTTACCATTTCTTGGCAATGATACAGAAGCTATTAATGGAAATTATAAAACTGATAGAAAGAACGATTGAATGAAGAATGATTTGATTCAGGAAACCAAAATAATTATCAATAATTAGGATGAAAATATGGTGTAAAGAAAAGGGAAAGAAAATAAAAAGAGAAGAAATAGAAAGATGGAGAGCAAATTCTATTCGGATTTGAAAAGGGGCAATATGAAAATCTACTTAAGAAAAGAAGAGAAAAATAGTGAAATTCTAATTCTATTGGAATTTTGAGGAAGGGAAATATATGAATTCTAATCAGGAAAGAATTTGTTAAATTCCTAGGGTTTGTAAACCCTAGGGGCGACACATACAATTTTCCCAAGTTTTGCCGAACTTGAAATTAAAATGAGGGGGGAAGGAGGTGGCGACTCGGACCTAGAATCTCTAGGGATAGCTACACTACATAACTGCTAGGCCAGATACTCAATTTTGTTTAAACTCTTACAACATTTATTCTTAAAACAATGCGTGACACTTGCTAGGGTTTGGAGCAAAATTGCACAAAATAAAACTGATGCGAAGGAAGGGATTTGATCTTAGATTTCCAGGACAAGTTACTAACACTTAACCATTAGACCAGTAACTCATTTATTTTTAAACACACAAAGATAACCATTATAAATCGGGGCGTGATCACTATCAATTCCACAAACCTAACCAAATGTGGCACCCCAAACCTGTCCGGGACGGACCGACCTGAATCCAGAATGTTACATTAGTCACTTACGTGACCTTCGTACAACCATCAATCACACCACACATATATACATGCATATTCATCAATCATATAGTTTAAGGTAAACATACAACTCTTAAAAACACATGCTTTTGCAGCATTACTCTTGGTCAAACTAACATCAGGGGTGAAATCTTAATTTAACATACAACATAAGTAACATTCGTAATTCAACAATTAAATCATATGTACAGTATAAAACAATTTAATAAGGACAATAATTGAAGGAAAATACCAGAACTGATAAGTAAAACTCATTTAATTTTTAAAGCAAAGTTTAATATCTAAATTGTAATTTTAGTAAAATATTTAGTAAAACCTTTTTGTAAAATCAAGAGTAAAATTATGGAATTATCCATATAAGACTTAATCATGCAAATTTTCAAGTCATTTCATAACATTTAAGGACTCCAAGTGCATAGCATAAAACTCAGGACTTAATTTCAAAGATAACAAGACATGCCCAAAACCTACATATGACATATTGTCACCTATCCACACTGATCCGATCTAGGCTCCGTCGAGTGATCCGAGTCATTTATATGTTCGATCATCTAACAAGAAGTATCGTTCGTTTATGTTGTTTGGTTTGGAAAGATGAGTAAGTATGGAGCAGGTTAACAATGATAGGTTCAAATGGCAAAGTTTAGATGACAAAGGCTTGATGGTTAAAGAAACAAAGAAATAAAATGCTTCGGAAATGGAATAGAATGAAGTGGCTTAAGGTCGAAACTGAACCAACACTATAATGAGTGTTGACCCGGGGTTTATAGGACACTTAAGGTGGATTTTGGAATAGTTTGAGACCTTGATCCGTTACCTAGGAAGTTAAGAACCAGAGGTATAGTTTTGGGTGAACGCCACACTTGATTTGAGTGATAAGTTCAAAACAGACTAAGTTTGATGCCACTGATAACAGATAAGCCAAGCTAAGTCCTTCTACGAAATTTGAGAGAAGTATTCTCACAAAATAACTCAAATAATATTCAAATTGTCAAAAGTCTAAAATACATCTTATGAGCATCATATTTATAGCTCAAATACATTGTCAGCTGAATAGACAATTGAGCACTTGAATAGTCAAATGTACTCAGCTTTAATGAGCTGAAACTTCCTTAAAATTTCCAGGTAGCATCCTTGTGCATATAGGACGTGAATGGATAGCTTCTAGAGGTCTTGGATTCAGCTGAATGTTGAATAAGCTGAATGAAGTTTGCTAGGTTCGGCCAATGTGTGTATGGAGCTGAATTAAAGCATGCATGTGTTTAGGGAGCTAAATGGGGGCATGCATGTATTTAGGGAGCTGAATGGAGCATGCATGAATTTAGGGAGCTGAATGAGGATGCTAGATTCAGCCAATGTATTTAGATGCATTAAAGAGTTGTTTTGATCAGCTGAATAATCTTGGAATTTTAATGTTCAGCTTGGGGAGTCATGAAAGCAGCTAACTCTTGGCCGAATGGTCACTTAGAGAACCTCAATCATCAGCAAACTTGTATAAATCAACATCCATGCATGAGTGGCGTCCATTTATGTACCTGGAACAAATTAAAAACAACAAATTAAATCAGTTTGAGACATATTAACAATCGGCAGCAGCAAAACACATTTAATGCAGCTCATAAAAATTGGCTAAAGCTATGACAAATTAAATGGATGTAACAAGCTGGACAGATTTATAGTATGTACTAACTAACACACATTAAACATAAAATAAGACACATTTAACACGCATATTTAAGATGTCCAGATTTAAACAAAATAAATACTTAATAATTATTTGAGCTGAAATAACTAATTAAAACTAACTCAATTAATTTATTCTAACAGCAATAAAAATGCATAAATTAAATTGAGCTGATTTGAGCTCATTGAGCTGAAATGGAGCTTAGTTCAGCTCGCAACAAATTGCAGGGAGAACTCATAGGACTGGCCCAAGCTTCTTCGATGTGTCTAGCCAAGGTCTCTCCCCACAGTTTATCCACTAAAGTCGAAATAGCTTCTTTGAAATGCTTGGCTCGTGCTCGGGTGATAGGACCTTGGGACAGCTCCAAAGGTTCCTTGTTCGAGCTAGGTATGACTTGAGGCGTGGCCGTATCACACACATACTATTTTGTGTTTTCTTTTCAATTTTCCTATTCTAACATATCATATAACATGCATAGATCATACAAATCATGTTCAATTACACTAAAACATACTTTAACACTCTAAGCAGTTAGCTATACTAGCATGCAAACCTAAAGTCACAATTCATATTACTCAACATGTCAAATTTGCATCTCATACATTTCTAAGTGCATTATAGGCTCATACCTTGCCATTTGGTCATTTTAAGCTTGTCTCAATATTCAACAAGTCATTCAAGCATCTATAACAATAATTCACTAAGTACATGCATATCATCCACCATGCAACCAAAAACTAACAACTATGTGTATTCAAGCTTAAATTCAATCAATCAATTAACCACAAACTCAATTTTTCTAATTCCATTTTTCAGAATGATAGAAGGTTGAAATGTACGAAGAATATGATGAAGGCATTTCGTGATGAGTTCATTAATAAGTGACTTGATTAAGCTAAATAAAAATTAAACTAAAATATAGATTTGAATAACTTTTTAGAAAATGGATTTTTTTATCTTATGATTTTATTTATTTTGCATCTATCTAGATATTGTAATAAGCTTATTGTACCGTTCGATAATGGTTATTTCACATTCAAGATTTCAGTATTGATTTTCTTTCCATTAAGTCCATAAAAATATTTTACTATATACTTTGCAATAGATTATTTATTTTTTGGCTTATTTATCTCCATGAATTTTTAATCAAAATTACTCCTCCATACTGTAATTAATTTATCTAATGGTTTATTTCTCAATTAAGCCTCTCATTTTGTTTTAACCTCCTTAAAATTAAATTTTATTTAAATTATTATAAATAATATTATCTATTCTAATTAATAGAATCACTCAAGTAAAAACTAAAAAAAAGGTAAATGATAATAGTCGAATATGAATATGATGCACAATAAATATTCAAAATTTCATTCATATTAATCAAATGAAATATGAAATTCATAATTTAAGATCCTAAATATATTGAAATTATTTTCCTTTTATAACAATAAAATCTATTAGATTAATAGGAATTCAAAGTTACAGTTAGAGGAAACAATACCAATGTGACATAGTTTATAAATTGCCATTTGTTAAGCTAATAATTTACAATATGTAATTGTTGATTAAAGTTTTAAAAAATTAATTCAATATAAATTTCTTATAAAAATATACCAATAAATATGGAAAAATAATTTACATTTGTAAAATTTAAATATGGTAAAAATTAAGTAAAAATCGGTGAGAATAATTATAAGATGAAATATGGTAAAGAGAGAGAGAGAGAGAGAGAGAGAGAGAGATAAAAATTGGGTGGTTGTGTTCAATTTTGGTAATAAAATAAAATCAAAATATTTTTACTAGAACTAATGCAAAAAAAAATCTACAATATTAGACATTAATCAACTTTCTTCTTTTAACTCTAAAGCCTATAAATAACATCCCTAAACATTAAAAAAACAGATCAATGAGATATGTTCTAAGTTTCATATAATAACTTTAATTATACAACAAAGTTTGTTTGAATAAAGTTATGTTGCCTTAGTTTAATACAAAAGTCTACAATCAAATTGAATACCCGATACAAAATTTTATCTTTCTCCTTTTGTTTGATTAAATTGAGATAAAATGTGTCATTCTTTAAAATCGTATGCATGTTTTGGATATACGTGAATAAATGTATGAAATTATTTTATTTATGTGATAAAATAATTTTTTTCAAAAGTAATTAGAAAATGTTAGGTCTATTGATACGACGCTTTTCTTTCTTTTGTTTGGTTATTTATTTTCTTAGTTAGGTGTTATTTAATTTGTTAGTGTTTTTCGTGATTGCAGCATTGGTGTATAACTCTAGACGGTAATGAGTTAGTCCCATTTGACCCGGAGCCAGAAAGGTTGATAACAAAAGCTAGGAGGGATCAACTTCCAAGGGGAGCCCGCCACTGATAGAGCCCTCGATTGCTAATCCTCTGATTGACAAGCTTAGAGACGAGGAACCTCCCTTTGATCTTTCTAAAGCCGAGGAATTGCGATATTATGCTATGCCAAACTTGGATACGATGTTAGGGAGCATCAACCGCCACATTATCAACTTGAACAATTTTGAGATCAAGCTGACAATTATACAAATGATCCAAAGCAACCTCCAATTTAGGGGCTCTATGAATGAAGATTCTAACCAACACCTTAAACGCTTCTTTAAACTTTGTGATTCTTTTAAATATATTAGTGTATCCAATGACACTATACATCTTCAGATATTTCTTTTCTCTTTATGTAACGATGTGTTTATGTGGTTGGATTCACAACTAGTAGACTCAATCAACACGTGGGATGAACTTTCCAACTGGTTCCTTGCTAAGTACATTCCCGCGAGTAAAACGATCAAGTTACGAATGGATATAACCAATTTCCGACAACTAGAATTAGAGTCTCTATATGAAGCGTGGGAATGCTTTAAACTCATGCTACATAAGTGCCATTACCATGGCCTACAAGATTAGCTTCAATTACAAACTTCTTATAATGGGCTAGATGAGAATTTGTATTCTAGTCTAGATAGAGCGTCCGTAGGGGCGTTCATGTCTAAGACATATGCTTAGGGTTGCTAACTCATTGAAGATAGGGAAATGAATTCATATGGTCGATTAAGCGGTTCACATACCAAGCTAAACCGCCAACCATGAATGCGATTGGTGGGAAGGATAAATTTTAGCAGATCTTCGAGAGGCTTAATAACCTCAGTATCAATATAGGTCATGAGAATTAAAGTGCGAGATGGGGTAGCCACCATGAGAATACTTATGCTGAGGTAAATTATATAGGGAATAGGAGAAACAATCCTTACTCCAACACCTACAACCCGGGGTGACATGATCACCCTAACTTTAGGTGGGGATGGAACCAAAAGGGGCCCTCCAATCAATGAGTAACCAACTTCAATCAACCCAACCTTCTCCTCCATACCAACCTCAGCAACCATTTAGGCCACACGAAGTCAAACGGAAACCCACTTTCAATAGTGACCCTCTTATGCCTATTAGAGTCAGTAAACTCAAGAATGGATGCATTCAGTGTAAGTGAATATACAATTGGAAAAACGAGTTTGAAAAATGCAAAGAGAAATAAGTTTAAGAGAAAAACTAGTCTTTTAAAATTTTTTCCAAAAATAAGAACTTGGTTGTGATATCTAAAGTAATAAACACTTAATCAAAATTGTACCTTTTCAATTCGTTTAGAATTAATGCTTCGATCGAGTAGTCTTCTCCGCTATCCTCAAGCTCATGTCTACCGAATGTGGGCTTGCTTCGAATTAGAAAATTTTCCTCAAAATTACCAGTGAGGCAATTTCGCAATTTATTTAAACTTATAGGTCAAATTGTAAATAAGAAAAATATCTCTAAAAATCTTTTAAAATAATTTCTTCAGAGAATTTTCTCTCTACAACTTTCTCTTGATTTCAACAAGTCTGTGAAAAATAATGACACAATGCTCTTTTTATATAGGAGAGTTTAAAGAGTTGAACTAAGATCAAACTTAATCACTTTAATATTAAATTAATATAATACTTATCTTGATAAGTTTTAGATTAAATTTAATATTAAATCTATATAATTAATAGAATATTTATCTTGTATTAAATTAAATTTAATATTAAGATAATCACTTTAATATGAAATTAGTAAAATACTATCAAGATAAGTATTAAATTTAATTTAATATTAAATTTATTAAAATAATATTATTTTTGTAATAGTTAATCTGAAATTAAATTATCTAGTAAAGTCCCAATAGGAGTGTAATTCTTCCACTGTTCAACCACCGAAGAACCACCGCCGTTGACCATCCGCCGGCCATTGAAATGTCATCCTCATAGCCGCTGGCACCGTCGTGCCCAAAGGGGTAGGCTCAACACCCTCACGACACCCCGAGACAGTTTGAATGCTGCTGGTTCGATTCGGCCCAGTGATGACCCGACCGATTCGGTCCAACCACCGGTTGGGCCGTTGGCCCAGATCACATACTAGGCCTAATTCAACTATTTTTAGGTCTCGATTTTTTGTTCTCGGTTTCAATTTTCGATCTCAAATCTAATTTTCAAGTTCAATTACCCATTGGGCCAATTGTTTGACTTGAAAATTAATTTCCAAAAATATCATATTTATTTTAATTAATTTGATTAATTTAATTTTGCTTGATTAGAAGTAATTTTCCTAAAAATCACTGATATTTTTCAAAATTGATTTTTCAAGAAAATTCTTTAATCAAATTCTCTAGTTGAACAATTCTCACGGTTACACAATTTAATTCTACATCGAATAAATCAACTCAGTTAAATTATTTCCAAAGTCGTAGAATTTTCTTCTAATTTAAATGCAGTTCGATCAAGTTTTTGTTGAGCTAATGGAGGGACCGATTGGGCATATACAATTAGACTCTAGTAATTGCAATTATGCCTAAAAGCATCGTTCCAATAATTCACAATTACTTAATCATGGATTCAATCCAAAAGAAGTACCATGATTGAAAACTCCTTATTGTATACTTTTTACAAAAGTAATTCATCCAACTGTTTTGTCCAATGACCTCATCATGCTTGTGTTACCCTCATATGATATCCTTGATTCATTTGAGTTAAATTCGTTCACTCAATACAATCCCATTTTATCTCATTTTCACCATTGTGTCTTCTTAATGATTTATATGACCATTGTCAACAAATGACTATGATAAATTGCTCATTCGAGAACAAGTAACCCGTCGCCACGTTCCATATTTATCAATCCACACAACACCAATGAGAGAGTACCGTTAACTCTTTAATTGAGCTATGGATTCCATTGTTGCTAGTAAAGTCATGCCATACACAAGTCATGTACCCAACATACCGGCTATGGGTTTGATCATATTTAGAACATAAGCCTCCACTTATATCAAAGCACATGAGTTATATACACATGGTTAGTGACTAACTTAGGATTTAGGTAAATCACACCATGAACGTCACAAGTGAATTAATTCACAAACGGATTCAGAATTAATTTAACTTGGGTCCAGTCCAATGTATCATTCTTCCAATGAGTACATCTATGTCTCTACCTGTGGAGTCAACTACTCCAACAGCCAAGACTAGCCATCTCCCCAATTAAAATTATAGACGACATAATAATCCTTCTAAGTATTTGAACCAAACACTCACTTTTATTCTTTTACGGTATTACAGACTCATTTAGATTATCTACTGAAGTAAGTTGTCTTTTTCACAATGTAAACATTTTTACAGTGCCACTTATCATCAATTTGAACTTAGGTAATCAATGAGCTAATCTTTGCTTGTCAAAATTTTCTATGTATGCAAAACATGAAAGAAAAAAACACAAAAGATATAACAGTGAAATGTGAAATTAACTTCATTTATTTATTCATCATATAGAAAAAAAATTGCATGTTTACTACAATATGGGCACATTTCCCAACATATGCACCAAATGAAAGGTCAACTTGACCAAATCCTTCAAATGTTGCAAACCAATGCCACATCAAGTATCCCTAGAAACATTGAGCCTAACCCAAAAAGAGAGGGGAAAGAGCATGTTAAGGCAATCACTCTCTGATACAGAATGATGATCAAAGAACTGATAAGATCATTGAGTGTCAAAATAGAGGAGATGGACACTAATACTCACACTCCTAGTGTTGGAGATGGGGTAGACATGAGTGTAGAGGAGGAGGTAGAGTCGAGGGAGTCTAACCTTAAGGAAAAACCAACCAATCCACCTAGCCCAACCACCATTCCATTTCCAATTATACTTGAGGAGAGGAAAAAGAGAGATAGTGAGGAATTCTTGATTTTCTTCAACATGTTTAAAGCTTTAAACATCAACCTAGCCTTCTTTGAGCTCCTTGAGAAAATGCCCAAGTTCACCAAGTTCCTTCGGGAAGTCATGTCCAGGAGTAAAAGAATAGGAAAACGGGAACACATAGCTTTGAACACCGAGTCCAGTGTTGTAATATCTAGGAAGGTCCCACCTAAACTTAAGGACCCCGATAGCTTTACAATCCCTATCCAAATATGAGGGCTAAATTTTGGCAAGGCCCTTTGTGACCTTGGTGCTAGCATTAATCTTATTCCCCTATCCATCTACCATAGGTTAGGTTTAGGAGACCTCCAGGAGACTTCAATCACCTTACAATATTAGCTGATCAATCTTTAGTCCATCCCAAGAGTGTCCTTGAGGATGCCATAGTTAGAGTAAGACAACTTATCTTTCTAGTAGATTTTATAATGCTAGGCTTCAAGGAAGACTTAGAGATTCTAATCTTATTAGGGCTACCATTTTTAGCTACCTCTCGAGCCACAATTAATGTAGGTAAAGGGGAACTAACAATAGAGATTGATATAGGAAATAAAGGTTTTTAAATGTATTGATACCTACCCTAGCCCTAAGGGTGTCCGACCCTTCCGGTGTATGATTGTTGAACTGTTAACTTATTATCTTGTCTCATTGCTGATGTTGTGAATTACTTAAAGTGGTGCCAAGTTACAATCTGAGTTCAATGCTAAAAAGGATCCCGATTCCAAAGAGGGTGATGATCCATGGGCGATCCTCAAGTAGCCTCATTGGTTGAATAATAAGATACACAATTGAGTTTCAAGAACACTGCAAACACTCTTTTGAGGGTGTAATAGATCACCCGGAAGACCATTTTTGAGTTACCATTGGCAAAATTTAAACTTGTTTTGTAAATAATTAAATTAGTGAGCCAAGATTCCATTTATTTATTTTTAGTTTAGTTTTCAAACTCATTGCATGCTTAGGTTTAGGATTTTGTAAGTGCATTTTGTTGGAAAAATTCCGGTTCAAAAATGGTTTTATTGCATAGTGGAAAATAAAAATTTTAAAAACCGAATCAATTTGTAATATTTATAGCAATAAACCATTTACCGAAATCGCACGTGTTTTCGACTAGAGGGATCCTTTTCGTTCCCATCTTCCAACTAAATGATCTTTTCTGCTATTTTCGTACTACGAACTACTTTAAGTGTCACATCCCATGATTAATTTATGCGCAAGAATGAAAACAAGGAAATGTTGCGACTTAGTAGTAAGAAACTCCTTAACTATCCTAGAGTTCCCTAATTTGAATCTCCTTGTTCTCATATTCTTTTTAATTAAATTTTTGCACATATTTAGCATGTGCATTTAAGCCTTGCCGTCCACCCCCTATAGTTGCCCCAAATGGTGTGCTTCCCTTCCTCCTTTAACAAGTCAAACATGCCATAAGTTGTGAGACACATCCCCCTTTTCACTCATTGTCTCACTCCCTTGCCAAAACCTCTTTTTTTTGCCAAAATGTTGTGATACAATGAACCTGGTCATGGATGACCAAGCAACACACACCCTTGTCGTCCCCTACCCTCATTTTCACCATATTATTTCATTTTTTCGTTTTTCTTCATCTTTTTTCTCTCTCAAATTGAAAAAGAGCCACCACCATCTTCTTTTATTTATTGTTCTTCAACCGCCACAACTAACCCTTCCACCACCAGCAAGTGACCTCCTATACACCTTAAACGTCGCCCTCTCACTCCTCCTCTCTTCCGCTCCCGTGATCATCGTTGAAAATCACCGTGGATCTTCTCCTCCCCCGCCTATTTATTTTCTCTTCTCTTCTTTTTCTTCCAAACTTTGGTGACCGAACCTTCCTCCCTTTTGTATTTTTCTCACCACCGTCGGACCACCACTCCATCATTGCCGAATCACCATCGCCACCGTCAGCATTGATAATTTTTTTTTCCTTTTTGCTTCCTCTTTCTTTTGTCAGTTTCTTAGTGAATAAAACTCACATTTTTTAATCATTTTATCGATTATTTTTAGATCACTAAAAATCATCGATCTCATTCCATTCTCAATCCTTCGATCATCTCATATTAAATCAAGTGTAAGTGAAGTTGTTCGATTCGTAAATCCTTCATTTAGAAATGCCATGGTTGGCCGAATGGTATAGTGTTTTATTGTTATTGAAATATTTTATTATTCGTTTATCATAGTACTAATGCGATTTCATAACAACTTGAAGGACCAAACAACGCCAATCCAAGAAATCCTTAGTGAGTTAACGAGTGCATCGAATACAAGTGCTAATTTAAAGGTAAGTAATTGGTGATAATTATTTCAATGATTAAACTTTAAGTATTAAGACACATTTGATAGATATATAACTAAAATACGTGTTTGATTCAATAGATTCATCTACCGGGTTTAGATCTAAGTGAAACATCTTCTAATAGGATTGTGGTAATCGAATCTACGGTTTAAGGTGTGGGATCTAAATTTTTGATTTGAGTATAATCTTCTATTATTTTATTACTAAATAAAAAGCTATTAAATAATTATTTATGAGTACACTAAATACTCAAAGCGAAGTTGAAAAACTTATAAAAAGGGAAACTCCAAGTAAGTGTTCCTAAAATTATTAGTTCATGAAATCTATGATTCATGATGCGCTGATGTATGTGATGATGACATGTGTGCAAATCTCATCTTTATGTTATGTGATACATGACTTAATTGATATGTGATGATTTAAATATGTGTTATATATACATGTGTGTGATGAGATCCATGATTTAATATGAAAATATATTAAAGCATGCTAAAGTGAATAAAAAGTGAATAATATGTGATATGTGATATGGGATATGTGAGCATGTTTACATGAAAATGTGTAACATTGAGAAATATGCGTTAAGTGAGATTATGAGTATGACTACATGCGAAAAGTGATTAAATGTGTTAAATTTGAAAATGGGCATATCACATGCATGGGGTGGGTCTTGTGAAAGGTGGAAGTTATCTGGCAATTTATTTGTGATTATGTGGCCATTATCGACAATTATGTGGTGGCTTGTCCACAATGTGTTATGTGGCCACTCATCGACATTTATATGGTGGTGATACGACCTCGGCCTCGTTGATGAATTTGAGTCGTTTTCGTTGCCCGATCGTCCTAACGATGAAGTTTCGTTCGTCTTGATTCAAAGAGTTATATTTGTTCAATGAAGGTGTTTATGGTTCATTTAAGGTTAAAAGGAAATGGTTGGTAAGGTATTTCGGCTAAGAAAGAAAGAAAACAAATATTAAAGGTATGGAATTTTCGGTTTAAGGTGAAATGGAAAGAAAAGCTTAAAACAAGAATGAACCAACACTAAGGAAAATGTTGACCCGAATCTTATATGTCTTTAAGGTGGATGAAAACGAATGTAAAAGGACCTCGACCCACTATCTATCAAAGATAGGAACCTCGGTATCAAATGAACTCCACACTTTAGGTGAAAGTGATAAGTTCGGGATGCAAAGAACAAAGGTTGACGCCACTAACTAGTAGATAAGCCAACTAAGTCTTTGGACGAAATTGAGAGAAGAATTCCTCACAAAATACTTAATTCAATAATCAAAATGGCAAAAGTCCTTTTACAAATTAACAAGCAAATATTTATAGTGTTGCATAAGCTAGCCGAATAGTCATGCTTAATAGCTAAGAAAAATCAAGAAAGATCCAGAATTAAGTCCCTAGAAAGATTCGTTGAATGGGAGCTCCAATGGGCGACTTAGGCACTAAGCAAATGAACCTTGTAGAGATGAATGCACGGTAGTCAAATGGCCATGTCTAGATTCGGCCAGGCCTTTAAATGACTCCTTAAGTTGGCACTTGTTGGTTGAAAAGATAGGAGCATTGAAGAGGGTTGATGGACAGTCACCAAGTGTGAAAAGTCGGTTTTGAAGAGTCAAATGTGTGTGAACATCATCAGCTGAATAGTCCCTCATGTGAACACTTAAAATGAGCTGCATGTAGATGTAAAAAAAATGGAACATTCGGTTGAACATTCATTGGGGGTTGCCATGCATGAATCGACCAAATGCAATGAATCTAAGATGCATGCACCTTTGCCGTCCAAGGTAAATTCTTGCACCAATTAAAACAGCAAATTAATCATGTATAAAACAAATTAAATTCGGCAGCAAATACTTGTAAAAATCTGCACATTTAATCATGTATTAGTTTAGGACATATTTAAAACACTTGAACTAATTAGGACATATTTAAAACACCTAAACTAATTAGGACATATTTAATAATATCTAATTATTGTTTGACCAGAAATTAGACTCAATTAATTAACTTAACTAATTTAACTAACAACTTAAATAAATATTCCAAAGAAAATAAAAATAAGCGAATGAGCTTAAAATGAGTGATCGAGATACTGAGTGAGCTCAATGAGCTAAAATTGAGTGAATGCACTTGAAGTAGATTGCACGGATTGCTTAATTTGTCGGCCCATGATTTTCAAGTAGAACGACCGAGGATTCACCCCAAACTCGATCAACCAAAGTGAAATTGCGTCTTTGAACTTCTTAGCCCTAGCTCGGGTAATAGGTCATTTAGGCACTCGAGGAAACATCGTTTGCACTTGATAGCTCATTGGGCTCGATTGTATCATTCCTCCCTCTTGAGGCGATTTGTCCCCAAATCGCTACCTACATCAAAGGGAGATAAATCACCACGTTAAAGCTTGCGCTAATATTGTAATCACCGGAGATCAAGCTTGTAAGAGTTCTCATTAATTGCTCCAACACTTGAAAGGGCCGTCTCCTCTTGGCAACACTTTGACCTTTGTTGGTAGGAACCTTTCCTTCCTCATGTGAACCCAAACCCAATCTCCGGTTCGAACACTATTTGCTTTCTTCCTTTATTTGCAGCTCGCATATATTGTTGGTTCGAGCTTGATGTTGGCCTTCACCCTTTGATGTAGTTGCTTTACATATTCGGCTTTTCTCTTAGCATCAGAATGGACAAGCTGGTCATTGGGCAAAGGAAGCAAATCTAACGGAGTTAGAGGATTGAACCCATAAACAACCTCAAATGGTGAATGTTTAGTAGCAGAATGGACGATTCTATTGTAAGCAAATTCTACATGCGGTAGACACTCCTCCCACGACTTGATATTCTTTCGAATAATTGCTCGCAATAGAGTTGATAGCACCCGATTCACAACCTCCGTTTGTCCATCTGTTTGAGGATGACATGTTGTTGAAAACAGCAGCTTCGTTCCTAACCTTCCCCATAGAGTTCTCCAAAAATGACTTAGGAACTTTGTGTCTCGATAGGATACGATGGTTTTCGGAACTCCATGAAGTCGTACAACCTCCCTAAAAAACAAATTAGCAATATGGACAGCATCGTCAGTTTTAGAACAAGCTATAAAATGTGACATTTTGGAAAATCTACCTACAACAACAAAGATAGAGTCCTTCCCCGTTTTGGTCCTTGGTAGTCCTAGGACGAAATCCATTGAAAGATCGACCCATGGTGCATCAGATATGGGCAATGGTTTGTAGAGTCCATGAGGATTGATTTTGGACTTGGCCTTCTTGCAAGTTATACATTGACTACAGACCCACTCAACATCTTTTCTCATCCCAGGCCAAAAGAAATGCTCATGGAGGGTTGACAACGTCTTAGCCACCTCGAAATGGCCCATAAGTCCACCACTATGTGCCTCGATTACCAACAATTTCCTTATTGAACTTTGCGGCACACAAAGCTTACTTTCGCGGAAAAGGAAACCATCAAACCTGAAATACTTATCAACGACTTTGTTTTCACAGATTTATAAATAGCACCAAAATCAACATCGTCAACATACATTTCTTTTAAAAGACAATTCCAAGCAACTTTTCATCCAAATGTGATAATAAAGTATATCGTCGAGATAATGCGTCAGCCACAATGTTTTCCTTACCCTTTTTGTATTTGATGATATAAGGAAAAGATTCTAAATACTCTACCCATTTGGCGTGTCGTTTATTCAATTTTGCTTGTCCTTGATATGTTTCAACGCCTCATGATCCGAGTGTATGACAAACTCTTTTGGCCATAAGTAGTCTTGCCATGTCTCGAGAGCTCAATTAGAGCATACATTTCCTTGTCGTCGTCGATAGTTGAGAACGGCTCCATTTAACTTCTCACAAAAGTATGCCACGGGCCTTCCATCTTGTGTTAAAACGGCTCCAATTCGGCACGATGCATCACATTCAACTTCAAACATTTTAGCAAAGTCGAGCAACACAAGTAATGGAGCATTAGTTAAACACGATTTAATAGCAATAAAAGATTTTTCTTGTTCCTCATTCCAATAGAAGGCAGAAGACTTCTTGATCACACTAGTTAAAGGTGCTGCCAAGGTACTAAAATTTGGAACAAATCGTCGATAGAAGCTTACCAATCCGTGGAAGCTCCTTACTTGGCTAATGCTCGTGGGTCTAGGCCACTCTCGAATAGCTTTCACCTTTTCTTGATCAACCTCCAGTCCTTCCGAGCTGACCATGAATCCTAGGAAAATAACCTTGTTAGTACAAAAAGTACATTTCTTAAGATTAGCAAACAAAGATTCTTTTCTAAGCACATCCAAAACAGATTTTAAATGCAACAAATGGTCATCTAAGGATTTGCTATAGATAAGTATATCATCAAAATAGACAACGCAAAATTTTCCGATAAAAGAACGAAGAACATGATTCATCAAGCGCATGAAAGTGCTGGGCGCATTGGTAAGCCCGAATGGCATAACTAGCCACTCGTAGAGCCCATGCTTCGTCTTAAAATTGGTTTTCCACTCGTCCCCTTCACGCATCCGAATTTGGTGGTATCCGCTCTTTAGATCAATTTTAGAAAACAATCGAGCACCACTCAATTCATCCAACATATCATCGAGTCGTGGTATCGGATGTCGATACTTAATAGTGATCTTATTCATCTGCTGCGACAATCTCGCTTTACGCCATGTTCCATCCTTCTTTGGTACCAATAAAACTGGTACGGCGCATGGGCTAAGGCTTTCTCGTATATATCCCTTCTCCATAAGTTCATTAACTTATTTTTGCAACTCTTTGGTCTCTTCGGGATTAGTACGATAAGCTGGACGATTGGGAATAGAGGCTCCGGGAATGAAATCAATTTGATGTTCTATTCCTCGAATGAGCGGCAACCCATTAGGAATGTCTTCCGGAAACATATCCTCGAATTCCTGCAAAAGAGAAACAATCGAAGAGGGCAAATTTGGATCCAACTCGTTAGTATTCAAAAGAGTTTCCTTGTACATAAGTACAAGAACCGATTGCTGCATCAAATAAGATTTCCTAAAATCACTCTCTCTTGCATAAACACTCATTTTCTTTTCTCTTTTTTTGTTCGATTGATTTATTTTTTTCTCTCACATTTTTCATTTGTTTTTCTTTTTTCTTCTCAATATATTTTTCACTCGTTTTTTCATTCTTTTCTTTTTGTACATCTTTCCGAAATTTCTCTACACTCTCCCTTAGTTTTAATTGATCTTTATAAACTTGCCTCGGCGTCATGGGAACCAAAGTTACATTTTTCCCATCGTATTTGAAGGTGTAGCGGTTTGTGAAACCATCATGAATGACTTTGCGATCAAATTGCCATGGACGACCCAATAACATATGACCAGCGTGCATGGGTACTACGTCGCATAGAACTTCGTCGGAATATTTTCCAATAGTGAACGGCACCAAAACTTGCTTAGTTACCTTCAACTCCCCTCCATCGTTAAGCCATTGAAGTTTGTAAGGTTGAAGATGCTTAGTTGTTGGCAAGCCGAGTTTTTCAACCATTAAAGTGCTGGCCACATTTGTACAACTTTCGCCATCCACGATCAAGCTACACACCTTGCCTTGCACATGGCAACGTGTATGAAAAATGTTTTCCCTTTGTTGTTCATTTTCAACACTTTGAAGACTAAGGCTTCGTTTAATAACGAGAATTTCGCCATCAACGGCGTATTCAAGTTCATCCTCTTCTTCCTTTTCTGCCATTTCATCGGGTTCTTCGTCATCTTCTTCTTCCGATTCAATTTCTCCATTAGCCCGCACAATCATGTTGGTTCGGTTAGGGCATTGACTCGCAATGTGGCCTCTCCCTAAGCACTTGAAGCACTTTATTTGTCTCGATCGATTTGGAATGGCAACTTCTTTGCCCTTGCTAGTTTCGCCAACGGGTTTGTTCATCTTAGAAGACAAAGATTGATCCTTAGTACGATTAGAAAAGCCTTTCTTACCCGTGCCTTGGTTCCACCTTTGAGGATTGTTGGTGCTAGGAAAGGTTCGGCTAGAACTTTTTCTTTTCAATTGCTTTTCAACTTTGATAGCAACATGCACCATATCAACAATATCAACGTAGTGTTGAAGCTCCACCACATTGGCTATGTCACGATTAAGTCCGGCTAAGAATCGAGCCATGGTTGCTTCGCGATCTTCTTCCACGTTCGCACGTATCATGGCAATCTCCATTTCTTTGAAGTAGTCCTCCATACTTCGATTTCCTTGCGTAAGATTCTGCAACTTTTGATAAAGTTCACGATAATAGTAAGAAGGTATAAATCTCCTACGCATTACGGCTTTCATTTCGGCCCAAGATGAGATTGGCCGCTTCCCGTTCCTTCTTCGACTCGTTGTGAGTTGATCCCACCATATCATTGCGTAATCGGAGAACTTGATTGCCGCCAATTTCACCTTTTTGCTCTCCAAGTAGTTGTGACACTCGAAGACCATCTCGATTTTTCTCTCCCATTCTAGATAAGCTTCCGGATCAGATTTCCCATGAAAGGGAGGAATGGATAGCTTAATACTTTTTAAATCATCATCAAATTGGCCTCGATCTCTAGGACCCCTATTCCTTTAACCTCGTCGTCTCTCGCTTTGATTCGACGCTTGGTCACTTTCCACCTCGCTTGGCTCGTAGGGATCATCCACGAAAGGTCTTGCTCGCCCTCGCTCCCTTCTCGGTCCTTGAGGGGTTCCTTCTTGTGTTGGTCCTCCTTCCACTCGATCGAGTCTCTCATTAATAGATTCAAGTTCAGTTCGAAGCATTCGTTGGAATTCTCTTAAGAGGGCTTGTTGACCTAAATCGGGAACTCCTCCTCCAACATTTCTTATCGGTTGTCTTTCAGTCCTTTCTGCCATGTTTTGCTCGGGATTTTGAGACATAATAAAGATTCCTCACCACAAAGACTCACGTTCACTCAGAAAAGAAAGAAAGAACGACACTCACGCTCGTGTTTGCACTCTTTTGGCTTTTACCTCCTCTCGAATATGCTCCCACACTCGTGCCTTTTTCCTCTCATTTCTTCTCTTATAATTTCGTATAAGACTCGGTAGGGCTTGATCTTTAGTTTAGAGGGTCGGCTTCAAGGGGTTTGCAAGGGAAAGTCGTATGGTTTAGGGTAGGCTCGAATGAAAGAAAGGTTTAAAGACGTGGCGTATAAAATGAATTCACTAATTGGGAATTTTTTTTAATAGCGTGAAAATTCACTAAAATGGGTATAAAGGAGTGTAGAATGTGATTTTAGAAAATTCACTAATAGTGATTTTTTTTTACGGATCTTTCACGTTCTTTTCGTCCGCACCTAGACCGTATACAATTTTTTTCTTTTTTTTTTCAATTTTTTTTGATTTTTTTTGATTTTTTTTTATTTTTTTTCAAATTTTTTTTTCACGAGTCTACTTACTCCGACTCTTCTCGAACGTCCGTTCTTCTCGTTTTAACCAGCTCTGATACCAAATGATACGACCCCGGCCTCGTTGATGAATCCGAGTCATTTTCGTTGCCCGATCGTCCTAACGATGAAGTTTCGTTCGTCTTGATTCAAAGAGTTATATTTGTTCAATGAAGGTGTTTATGGTTCATTTAAGGTTAAAAGGAAATGGTTGGTAAGGTATTTCGGCTAAGAAAGAAAGAAAACAAATATTAAAGGTATGGAATTTTCGGTTTAAGGTGAAATGGAAAGAAAAGCTTAAAACAAGAATGAACCAACACTAAGGAAAATGTTGACCCGAATCTTATATGTCTTTAAGGTGGATGAAAACGAATGTAAAAGGACCTCGACCCACTATCTATCAAAGATAGGAACCTTGGTATCAAATGAACTCCACACTTTAGGTGAAAGTGATAAGTTCGGGATGCAAAGAACAAAGGTTGACGCCACTAACTAGTAGATAAGCCAACTAAGTCTTTGGACGAAATTGAGAGAAGAATTCCTCACAAAATACTTAATTCAATAATCAAAATGGCAAAAGTCCTTTTACAAATTAACAAGCAAATATTTATAGTGTTGCATAAGCTAGCCGAATAGTCATGCTTAATAGCTAAGAAAAATCAAGAAAGATCCAGAATTAAGTCCCTAGAAAGATTCGGCTGAATGGGAGCTCCAATGGGCAGCTTAGGCACTAAGCAAATGAACCTTGTAGAGATGAATGCACCGGTAGTCAAATGGCCATGTCTAGATTCGGCCAGGCCTTTAAATGACTCCTTAAGTTGGCACTTGTTGGTTGAAAAGATAGGAGCATTGAAGAGGGTTGATGGACAGTCACCAAGTGTGAAAAGTCGGTTTTGAAGAGTCAAATGTGTGTGAACATCATCAGCTGAATAGTCCCTCATGTGAACACTTAAAATGAGCTGCATGTAGATGTAAAAAAAATGGAACATTCGGTTGAACATTCATTGGGGGTTGCCATGCATGAATCGACCAAATGCAATGAATCTAAGATGCATGCACCTTTGCCAGTCAAGGTAAATTCTTGCACCAATTAAAACAACAAATTAATCATGTATAAAACAAATTAAATTCAAGAGAAATACTTGTAAAAATCGCACATTTAATCATGTATTAGTTTAGGACATATTTAAAACACTTGAACTAATTAGGACATATTTAAAACACCTAAACTAATTAGGACATATTTAATAATATCTAATTATTGTTTGACCGAAAATTAGACTCAATTAATTAACTTAACTAATTTAACTAACAACTTAAATAAATATTCCAAAAAATAAAAATAAATGCGAATGAGCTTAAAATGAGTGATCGAGCTACGAGTGAGCTCAATGAGCTAAAATTGAGTGAATGCACTTGAAGTAGATTGCACGGATTGCTTAATTTATCGCCCATGATTTTTCAAGTAGAACGACCACGGATTCACCCCAAACTCGATCAACCAAAGTGAAATTGCGTCTTTGAACTTCTTAGCCCTAGCTCGGGTAATAGGTCCTTTAGGCAGCTCGAGGGAAACATTGTTTGCACTTGATAGCTCATTGGGCTCGATTGCATCATTCCCTCCCTCTTCGACCAAATGATACGACCAAATGATAGCTTGTCCACAAATGGTGTGTTATTGGATGGACTAGTTCTAGGGAACTCAATATTGATGTGTAGCAGAGATGGGTAGGAAAATTCTTCAAAATGTGCATTGTCACATAAACATGTCTTGATATTTATGTATATGTGTAATATTGATGATATGAGATTTCTGTAAAAATGGTATATATTTTGATTTGGATGTGTTTATTCGATATGTTGAAAAGCATGTTATATTATATACAAACTTTATGTTTGATCTCACGCTGAGCCTTTTAAGGCTCGTACGTGTTACTCGTGTGTCTCAAGTAATCCTCGTAATTAGGACTCAGATTCGGTCATCGGAGAAGCTCTCAGAATAATGATTTCTTGGTTATGGATTTTTAAAATAATTTGGGATTTTTACGGACTATATGAGTTTATTTTAAATTTTGTTATGGACTTGAATTTGAGTTTGTCTTAATAACTTTTTAGGACTTTATTTTAAGTTGCGGACTATGGCAAGAGAATTTCTATTTCAATATTTTTGGGAAATATTGCATGGATTGTTTTTATAGGATTTTTCTTTTAAATGATCGTTAAATGTTTTAAAAATTATTAGCAGCTGCAACTGTGTTTTAAAAACTAAGTTATAATACAAATATTTTTTAAATAAAAAGGAACAAATTAATTTCTACTGAAAAGAACATCATGTTTTCAAAATAACATGTTTCGAGGACAAATGGATTTTTCTTATGAAAACGTTTTGGCCATCTTCATAGCCCATGTAATTACTCAAATTGGACCGTAACGTCTAGGCCCAATTTGAGGGGTGACATCAAGTGTGGGCTCGGACGATTCAAATCAAACACAAAACCAGAAATAGTTTTACTTTCAGTGGGAAAGCAAAATTTTTTCTCAATAGAAATTGATAGAATTGTTATTTCAAAAAATAGATTTAATACTTAGAAAATAAAATCTCACTATCTTCAAGCAGAATAAAAATATCTTAAAGTTGTGTATTTAGCCCTACCGGTGCCATCTATTTATAGGGAGAAGAGGTGAGACCCTTGTTGAATTATAGAAGTCTACTTCAATAGAAAAACGAACTCCTAGTTTAAGTAGGATTAGGTGGGGCGGCAACCTTAGTTAAACAAACTATGGTTTGTCGTCCCTAGCATTAAACATAAAGGGCTTTTGGGCCTCTCCTATATCGGGTCCAATTACAAGTACTTCATGGGCTTTCAACCTAGTACTTTATAATTCAATCCAACTCGATATTTGTTTTTCTATTTCTCAAAATAAACATTTTAAATTACTTTAATTTCCAAATTAAATAATTTTCGCCTAATTCTAATTTCGTTAAAGTCATGATAACTTTATAGTAAAAAGAATCTATGAGAAAATATATTTAATATTTCTACATTCAACGAATTCACTATGACCAATTAATTTATTTCCATTTTTGAATTTTAATTATTTAATTGATGAATTAAATAATAATTTGAAAAACCATAAATTCAGTTTCCAAGTCATTTCCATTTAGAGAAAGCACATTCATTTCCAAATGTTTCTCATTTCTCTAACTTTACCATTTCTATCCATTTTTATTAATTTGATTCAACTTGCAATTTATTTTTGGTTTCAATGAGCTAGCGGAGGGGACAATTGCACATATGCAATTAGGGCTCAAATGATTTATATTAAGTTCTAGTCTTTTGCCTATTAATTATAAGCTCATTTAACCATAAAGTTATTCCACTATAGTATATTAACTGAGCTCTCTCTAATGCCATACCATTACAAAAGCATCTCGATCAGTACTCATCCAATGACCTTGTCATAAGTGTGTTACCTTCATAGATATCATTAATCTTTTTGGCATAAATTTGTTCTCCCAATATGATCCTATTTTATCTCACGGTAATCATTACATCTCCCTTCATGAAAAGTCAATTACTATCAAATGGTAATCAAGTCATTCATCACAAAGATGAACAACCCATGGCCACATTTACTTTTTATCAACCATGTAATGTCAATGAGGGGATATCATTTACCCATATCTTAGGCTATGAATTCCATTTTTGTGAATGACGCTACATATTGTAGAAGTCATATACTCAACACACTAGCTTTTGGTTCCTTATCTATTTAAACTCAGGCTTTTGCTTATGTCAAAGTATACAAGTCACGCATACATAGTCAGTCTCGACTTAGGATTAAGGTATGTCATGCTTTGAATGTCACAAGTGAATAAATCCATAAATGAATTCAAGATTTATTCTTATTGGGTCCAGTCCGATGTACTGTTAGTCTAGTCAGTAACATTTATGTCTCTATCTTCTAGGAGTCATTCGCTTCGATGCCCAAAACAAGGCATCTCCCTAATTTAACTTGATAGATGAAATATTAGTCTTTCAATAGGTTTTCTCATTTCTAATTAGATTAATGACATGTTTAGGTTCGTCTACTAATATAAGTTTTCTTTTCGTATTACGATTCGACCACGTAATACCGCTTAGTATTTGTTTAAACATTAGACAACCAGTAAGCACTAATTTGATAGGTGAACATTTAGATAGGTGAAACTGAGAGGAGATTTTATTGAGCACCAATTTGATTATCCCAAGTTAGTTTGGTAAGGTTGAGAGATAAACATACTAAGTCATCTAATTTGGTAAAGTTGTGACCGAGAGGTAAAATTGAGTCAATTAGAAGTTTAAGCCTTTTAGATCCTTAATCCAAAGACTAACTAGCAACATGGAAGTCAACCAACCTCTTGTGTGTATTGAATCGTTAATTGCATAATTTTGATTATTTTACACTTTAGTCATTTTTAGTGTTAGACAACTATCAAAAGTGTAACTTACCCTTGATTATGAATTGTCGTAATAAAGTACTTAGCGAGTAGTTAGCTAGACTTTCTATTTGCATGTTTTTTGCTTAGGAATCACGTTGTTCCAAACTCTCCTGAGTTCGATCATTGGAATACTCGGGTGTTCTATTGTAACACTATAAATATTACAACTTGACCTGTCACACTTGTAGTATACTGCTAGATATTTAGAGATAATTATGTTGATTCATAGCTCCGGTGCATGCATGTCGCAGTGCGGTCAGGTCGAAACTAGATTCGAGTTTTTTCTAGCTATTTCACGTAGGGGTGAGAAACACTCGATTTGACTTGAATTTCAAGTTATTCGAGTCATAGGGTTTTTTTAGTCAACTCGTATAAGTAATTCGAGTTTCAAGTTTGAGTCGAGTTGAATTTTACAATTCAAATAACCTGAATAATTTGAATAACTCAAATAACAAATTTGTGTAAATGCCTTTTTGCCCCCTATCAATTTCGAAAATGAGCAAATTGGTCTCTATCTCAACAAAAATTTTAAAAAATCAAAATCAAAATCAAAATCAAAATAAAATTTAAAATTTAAAATATTTATAAAAATTCCAAAATTTATATTTTAAAAATTAAAAATTCTAAAACAATTCTAAACAACTTATAAAAAAAGTTAAAGGTTTGAGTCTTTTTTAGTTGATTTAGGCACAAATGGATGATTGAGTAATCAAACTATCTAATTGTAGTGTTTGGTGAATCGAGGTTTGCAATAGCTTGTTGAGTTAAAATCTCCAAAACAAAAAATGCAGGGATGAATAGCTTTTTTCACGGCTGATATAAAATGAGATATGTGAAATGACATATCTGACCATGTTTACTCAAAAATTACTCCATTTACTACATGGTTGCTCAAAAATTACTCCATTTGCCACATGTATCTATTTCTTGAATATTTATTCACTCTTAATTTATTTTCAATTTAATTGTCTAAAATGATATTTTATGCAACTTTATATTAATTGAAATATGCTACTTGACAAATTTATTTAAAGTGTGACATAATTATCACTAATTTGCATACTAAAACATGACATAATTATCACTAAAAATATAGTTTACAATTATATTGATACACTATTAATATTTATTAATTTGCACAATGTTAATATTTGCAACTTAAGAAATTTGTTTATTTAAATTTTCAAAAATATTCACTAATTAATTTCCATAATAGATGTTTTAATTCATTGGTAATAAACGTTTTATTTCAATAATTTCACCAAATAAAACTAAAATATTATAAACAAATAAATATTTAATAATAAAATGTATCATATCCTTATACATTATTTTACAAGTATCAACTTTCAGTTAAATTTTAGCTAACACTTTTAAATAAACAATTAATAGAATCAGTTAGTTAAATCAACCATTGTAATATTTTAAGTGTTTATTTAAAAGTGTTAACTAAAACTTAAGTAAAAGCTGATATTTGTAAAATAATTGTTAAATATTTATTTGTTAATTGTCAAAGAGGATTTCTTTTTAAAAAAATTTAAAATAGTTTAAAATAATAAATTTTTGGACTGATATGTTCTAGGGGATCTGATGTGGTATGGTGCATCCGCGAATCTGTTCTTTGTCTTTTGGGCTTTATAAATCGTTCAAACTGGCATTTCTTACAACCCCGATACATAAACCAAAGCATAATTAGCGTTGGTCTCAAGCCCTTTCTTTCAAAATCAAAGTCTGATGTGGTCTCTGCAATTGTCTTCAAAGGTATAGTAATTCGATTCTCTATTTTGATTTTTCTTTTTGATCTAGCATTTCGATAAATGTAAAGGGATCTTTTCTTTGCACTTTGTTTAAGAAACGATTTGTTTAGTACTTCATTTCTATGGCTTGCGTTTCGAATTATGAGAAGCTTCGTTGCGTTTTCTATGTGATTTGAAGGTTTATTCGATGAATTATTCTAGATATGTTGTTTACCATTGACTTTATGCATGATTTTTTTTTTAATTTCTCAAAGGAACTTTATGGAAATGACGTCATGGCATTGAAATTTTTGTGGTTCTTCGTTTAGATCTATTTGATTCGTTTGAAATTTGTTTATTGATTGGAAAATAGTTTATTTGAGTTATTCTTTCTAATATAATATCCGTGTTTTAGCTCGAAAAGAAATAAAGAAAATGATGTCTGCGAATTTTCATGATATTCAGGGATCAACAACTAGGAAAGAGAAATGGGGCTGACTTTCACCAAGCTTTTTAGCCGGCTTTTTGCCAAGAAGGAGATGCGAATTTTAATGGTGGGTCTTGATGCAGCCGGTAAAACTACCATATTGTACAAGCTCAAGCTTGGAGAGATTGTCACCACTATTCCCACCATCGGTAAGCGCTCGTATACCAAATCTTTTTCGTTGTGTTTATCTCTTTGTTTGGTGATTATATTTATCTTTAAATGTATATTAGAACTATTGTAGTTATTCTGTTCTCACGATTGCTTGCCCTTTATTTAGATACTCCTTTATTCCAAATCCTTCATTTTTTTTTTTAAATTTCAATATATTTCGAAAATAACACTTTATATTTATGTTCGAATATGTATTAGATACAAGTGTTAGATTTGGATCCTTTAAAAGAAATAAATAGTCTAGGTAACATAGATGATGTTTATTTGCATGTACTCCATGGAACAAATTTGCTAGCAAAGCATGTAATCCATTCTGTCCCTGACTATTTCATAATGTGATTTTGTTTTGTACAGTAACTTGTTCATGTTTGTGATGTATTTATCCTTGGTCATGGTTCATCATACATGTTTTCTCTTTTCAGGATTTAATGTGGAGACTGTTGAAATATAAGAACATCAGTTTCACCGTGTGGGATGTTGGTGGTCAGGACAAGGTATCTCTTTATTGCTATACTTAGCCTGGTTATTTCAACAACATTGTATTCTGGCACACTAATAGTTAGGGCTGTTTGCATAGTCTGATATCAATGTCTTGACTAACCAAGAACATCCTTGCTTTTTATTATTAATCATGCAGATTCGTCCATTGTGGAGGCATTACTTCCAGAATACACAGGGTCTCATCTTTGTTGTTGATAGCAATGACAGAGATCGTGTTGTTGAGGCTAGGGATGAATTGCATAGAATGCTGAATGAGGTATGATAAGTGACAATTTAAGTGGAACCACTTTTGTTTTTATCGCTATTGTTTATGCATGTATTTTATTGCTATTATAAGTGGCTTTTGGATGCTATATCTTATGTGCTCATATAAAAACAAATTTATCAGTCGTACGCTAGCAAAAGGACAGTTTTGTGTTAATGACTCTTCTATGGTTGGGTCTTGGGAATTGGATGTCCTCTGCCCTGCCCTTACTAGTTGGTGGGGTTCTTTATTTATCTTGACTGATTAAATTGTTTAAAAAAAATCTAGCTGGCATGATTCATGTTACTTGATCTTTCTATTGCAAAGACTGTGATGACAATCATGTGTGGTTGACTGAATGCTGAGTTGAAAACCATTTGGATTCAAAGAAACATTATTATGCTTGAAAGTACAAACATCTGAAGCTTATGATTGAATTCAATGAAATTGGTTGCATAAACTATGCTCTACTGGTTTTCTTCCATATATTTTATTCTTAAATAATTTTTTGACCTTATTCATGTCAATTCCAAAATTATCAAACGAAAATGGATTAGATATTGAAATATTGAGAATAATATCAAGAGCACGAGTTGAATCTTCTGCTGTTGGTTTAGTTTTGCTGGACTTTGATGATTATACTATTTCTTGTTCTGCAGGATGAGCTGCGAGATGCAGTGTTACTTGTATTTGCAAACAAGCAAGATCTTCCAAATGCAATGAATGCTGCTGAAATAACTGATAAGCTTGGCCTCCATTCCCTTCGACAACGTCACTGGTAATGCTTTTGTGTTGTGTTTTACCGCCATAGTTTGCAATCTTCTCATTCATTAACAATGACGCACCTTGGTGGTAATTTCAGGTACATCCAGAGCACCTGTGCAACCTCTGGTGAGGGGCTTTATGAGGGTTTGGATTGGCTTTCCAACAACATAGCTAACAAGGTAATAATGGAGAACTATCACGCGTATACTGATCATTTTGCTTAATCCGTACATCCTTGAACAATAAGTTCAAACTTTATGGTCAAACTGTTTGATATTTATTTTTGTTAATTCTATATATGCTTATGTTCACCTGTTTTCTGCAGGCCTAAAGCCATTAAGAGGATTATTGCAATATGGGGAAATTCTGGATGCAGGAGTGAATATTGTTTTAAGAGTTTTTCCTTTTTATATATAGCTGTTATTATCCTTTTTCTCATCATTTTTCATCTGAGACAGTTGGCTTCTTGTTGTTATGCCTTTTTCTTCTGATGATGAGCACTGTAGTGTAGGATCTTACAGCTGCATTGGAACTAGAAACTATTGACTTCGTTTTTACTATGCTGCATATAGAGTTTTTAACTCCACTAGTGAGAAATTAAGGATGAGATAATTTCTCGGAATATAATTTCATTTGGATGCAAATACTTCTGTTAGGTAATGATTAGTGGTAGGTTTCATGTTTATGGCTAAAATGTTACAATAGCTATTGAACTCTATTATGATTTATTTAGATATAAGTCATTGTACTTTTCCCATACCCAAATAAGCCCTCGAGTTATCTTTTGATTTGTACCTAAAGGAAGCAGCCCTGAAGAGACGGGTTTATGGTAAAGGGTTTATTTAGGTATAAGTTAAAGGTTAAAGGCTTATAAAGATGCAGATAAAAGGTTATGGACTTAGTTCAGGTATACAAGAATTATGGGGGCTTATTTATATAAAATGTTAATATTTATCCATTGTTTATTGAATAAACAATAGATATTTTAACAAGGGATAGAGGTTATTGAGAGATTGAATTTGAGTATGGTATCAACTGAAGGCAAGACTTCGAACACACTCTTTTGTCACTTTCAAGTGAACTTTGTTTTCCTTTGGGGTCTTCACGACTAGAAATAAGATTCTTCCATTTCAAACGAGAGAGATGAAACAACACGTGGGAATTAAAATAAAATATAATAACCGCGGCTTTATTGCAAGTATGACAGGTTAGTTATAATATTTGTAGTGTTACAATGAAATACTGGAGTATTCTAAGGATTGAACTCAAGAGATTACCAAATGGGTAAATGTGTTTATTAAGTTCATTATAAGATGAGTAATTATTAGTTTAATTGAGTCGAAAATTATTAGTTCAATTCACATTTAAAATTGTTTATAAACTAAAATTAAACTAACTAAGCTAAACTTTCTTCTTAATGTTTTAGCTAATGTAAATGATTAAATGATGGTCGATTGATTAGTTGAGTGCTAATTAAACTAATAAACCTACACTATTTATAATGGTTGCCATTTTTAGTTAGGAATATTCTCTCGGTCTTATCTTAGACTAAGATACATCACCTAAGGTTACCTTTTGGTCTCACCTAGGCATATAGATTACTTCTCAGTAGGGATGTTCATTCGATTAACTGACCTAAACTACCATTAATTGAATTAATTGACCCTTTTAAACCCTTGACCGTTAATCAAACCAAAATTTTTTCAAAAAAAATTTAACCAAACCGAATCTTTTCGGTTAATTCTATCGATTAACCGAATTAATCGAAATTTATATTTTTTTATTTCTGGTTAAAACAAGTAAAAAATTAACCGAATTATCTGAATTAAAGTATTAATCGAATTAAAGTATTGAATCACTACATAATTAAAAACAATACACAAGTCTTGAAATTAACACATAATTAAAATGTAAGTCTTTAATATTCTCCACTTGTATCCGTTTCTTCTATCCAAAAGATCTCCGCATACCCTTCAACTCACAAAAGCTCATGAATTTAGGGTAGGTTTAGATGCATTCCAAGAAAAGTCTAAACATTGAATTGATTAAATAAGTTAATGTAGGAGTGATATGGTAAAAAAATTGAAACTATTAAAATAAAATAATATATATACCATTTTCAACCTTGTCAAGCTCTTGGATTTTTTATTCAATCTTTTTGATGTCTTCTTGTGATGATGATTTTCGAATCCAATCTTGAGTACACACAAGGAGTTAAAGAACTCCTATATTGATCAAGTACACGCCCCTCGGTGTTAAATGCAAACTTTGAAGCAATCGTAGATACTGATATAGCTAACACATCTTTGGCCATTTTTGAAAGAGTAGGAGATATAGTGTTATTCACTTTCCACCACTATAAAATATCAAAATCTTCAACAAAATCCTCATTAGCCTTAGCTAGATATTTATCCAATTCAGATGTTTTATCCTCATTACCATTTTCCAACTCACGCTTTTTATACAAAGCTTGCATACACTTTTTCATTTTTTGTTGTGGTTCACCGAGAGAAACATGTGCTGACACACTTGATTGGCTACAAGTACTATGAAGTGAAGGCTTATACTCATCAAACAATTCATACAAAGCTTCATTCAATTTTTGCATCATTTCACAAACTTTTTTAGAATTAGACATTTCACTAAGTGCAAATCTAAGATATTTTATTTTTTGTCTAGGATCTATAACACAAGCAACAAATATAAGAAAATTCATCTTATCAATGTCACCCCAATACTTATCATATGTGTCTTTCATCTTGATGGTCATAACACTGAAATCAACATTAATATTTAACTGAGTATCTTGTAAAAGAATATCAATTTCAGAAAGCTCGTCAAAAAAATTATTGGACATGACATATGAAGTGTCAGATATACGCAAAGTGGCTTCATAAAAGTGTTCTAAGAAATCTTTGAAGTTTCTAACACTAGCCCAATCATCACCACTAGGCCAAGCCTATCCCCTTTCAAGTTCAACCCTAAAGTTTGTATCTTGCTCCTCAAATTTCTCAAAAGCTTTCTCAAAGTTCTGAGTAGTGTCTAACATTAAGTAGGTCAAGTTCCACCAAATACAAACATTAAGACACAACATCTTATTGCACTCTCTCTTTTCCACCACAACACACTCCTTAAACTTTTTTAATCTAACTGGAGATTGTCTCACATATCTAATAGTCCCCTAACACATTCAACAGATTTATTCATTTCCTTTAAGTCTTCAACAACAATTAAATTCACAATTTGTGTCATGCATCTCATATGAAGATATTTACCATTTTGAACAAAACCCCCTCGAGGGTTAAATTTTTTTCTCATATTAAGACACAACATCTTCTTGCACTCTCTCTTTTCCCACAACACACTCTTTAAACTTTTTTAATCTAACTAGAGATTGTCTCACATGTGTAATAGCCCCCGAACACTTTCAACAGATTTATTCATTTCCTTTAAGTCTTCAACAACAATCAAATTCACAATGTGTGTCATGCATCTCATATGAAGATATTTACCATTTTGAACTAAACCCCCTCGAGGGTTAATTTTTTTTTCTTAAATAACCAATAGAAACATCATTTGAACTTGGATTATCAACAATAATAGTAAACAACTTATCAATCCCCCAATTGAACAAGCATTTCTCAATCACCATCCCAATAGACTCACCCTTATGACTAGAAATTGGAAAAAAGTTAAAAAAATTTTTATTCAATTTCCAATCATTATCAATAAAGTGAGCAGTGATACACAAATAATTAACTATTTGCAAAGAAGTCCATGTGTCAGTAGTTAAGCAAACTCTAGAACAAGAACTTCTCAAAACTTGTTTTATCTTGACCCTTTCATCTAAATACAATTGATAAACATCCCTAGTCATAGTAGTTCTTGAAGGAATATGAAACATAGGACATGCCACGAACATAAATTTCCTAAAGCCTTCACTTTTAACAAACTTGAAAGGTAATTCATCAATCACAATCATTTGTGCTAATCCTTCCCTACATGCTTCTTGATCAAATCTCCAAGTTGAAAGATGCCTTTCACCCCATTCAACTCCCTTTCTAGGTAAAACTAGTTGTCCTTGGCTAGTGTCAACAACATTACTAGGATTTTTCTTACATGAATCAATATGATATTTCAATGACCATGTACCATTTTTTTTTCATATCACAACAAAATTCCTTTTCATAATAATTACATTGAGCCTTACTTGTACCCTCACTATTAATAATCTTAGTGAAGTGAGACCAAACTTCTCACCTTTGAGGAGTGGCTTTTCTTTTCCCAATAGTCCCCTTTGTTTGGCTTGAAGCTTCATCTATCGAATTTCCAAAATCTATCGAAGTACAATATGTACCACTACCCTCAATAGATGATGGTTCGGTGGACATTCTGCAAGAAAAAAATTATATAATAGTTTAAAATACATTTATAATATTAAATTAAAAGCAAAGTTGAATGACCACAATAAAATTCATAAAACACTATTAAGAACAATCAAATATTAACTTCTCAGAATCTTTATAATTTAACACGACAAAAATACCATGATTGTAAGCTCAAACATTTAGCTATTTGTTGAGGTAAACTTATAAAAAGACCAATATCACCTACAATAAACATTGTTTGCGTAACACCCTTAACCCATATCTGTCGTCAGAACAGGGTTACAAAGTATTACTGGAATTTACAGATTAAATAAACAGATAATTTATATCATATAGCATTTATATCATAAATCAATCATAATGTCCCTTATATGATCCCTCGAGGCCCAAAATACACATTAGAAACAAGTTGGGACTAAATCGGGTACTCATAAAATTTTTCAAAGGTGCAGAGGACACACGCCGGTGTGGCCAGGCCGCGTGTCTCACATGGTCAAGAGACACACTCGTGTCTCAGGCCGTGAGGGCATTTGAAATAGGGACACACGATCGTGTCTTAGCCCGTTTCCAAAATTATGACCTCACTAACTTGGGTCACACGGCCAAGCCATACGCCCGTGTGCTAGGTTGTGTAAGCATTTTGTTTTAATCTAATTAAAAAATACAAGGGACACACACGGCCGAGACACACGCCCGTGTCTCTGCCCGTGTGGACGAAAATAGACCATTTCCAAGTCATGTTTCTCACCCCAAATTTGCTATCAACTAATCAATCATTTTTTAACATCAATGTACCATAATAAAGCACCCAAGTCAAGCCAAAATCTAGTTTATTCATAACATATCTCTACTTATACCTTATTATCCATCTTACCAAATTCATCAAAATCACATGTATGTTTATTTATATCAAACATACTAGCTCAACTCAATCATCAACATACCTATAAATTATTCATCACTCAACCATATCAAACACACAACAAACATGATAAGGACACACATATATACACATCAAAATATGTCCAACTCAAGTCATTCCAATGACTATTTACAACAAAATACTTATAAGTCAACATTAGTCAAATTACCCTATACATGCCATGATAACCAAAATTAGTTTATGCCATTATAACCAAAATTAGTTTTCTATATGTACCGAAATGGGCCGATAGATAGTTTGATGTAGCTTCGACCAGCTTCCAACCTTAACGAGCTTCCGAGTTACTATAAAACAGGGAAAAATAAAACAGAGTAAGCTTTTAAACTTAGTAAGTTCGTATAACATGGAATTTAATTTACCATTTATTCACATTTAAGGTAAGTAAACTAAACATGCTCAAACCAATTTGGCAAAATGCCTAAACACATATCCTCATCAACCATTTTAGTCACGTAATTCACATAATAACTCATAATCACAAATGTAAATAGTCATCAGGCAAGTTTCATACACATGTATCTTTCATATCATATTTCAACATATCAGGTGACATCATTTTCATGTATTTCAGGCATATATGGTAATATTTCATTTCATACCCATATCATTTCATATTAGAATTTTGCCCGTTGAACCATTTAAAATATCAATAGATACACGGATAGTACACACAAAGTGTACAAATCTGTAATCCGTCAATTTATATATTATCTGTCAATTCGTATTCAGGAATGCTCATATGAGCATGTAAACGATAAGCTCTTTCGAGCCATATAACGAGAAGCTCATGTGAGTTGTATAACGAGAAGCTCATGCAAGCCAAATATCAGGAAGCTCATGCGAGCCATAAACGGGAAGCTCAAAAGAGCCAAATTCGGGAAGCTCATGCGAGCCAATATCAGGAAGCTTCGAAGAGCCATATATTAGGATGCTCATAAGAGTTAAATAACAGAAAGCTCGTGAGAGTCAAGTATTGGGATGCTCATAAGAGCTGTTGTGTGTCGCAACACATGCAGGATCACAACCAATCCGGGAACCCTTAATGACCATGTCATTTGTATCCATCGAATTCCTTAGGTTCAAATGGGACTTGATACTTGTTAGATATTTACAGATATGTGATCAATACTTATACATGGCAATTATACATTTCACAACATAACATTCAATTTAAAGATATAAACATAAAATTTAGTTACATGAACTTACCTCGACAAGTGTTTGTAGATTTGTAAGCTACTAATTTGATACTTTTTTCTTTTCCTCTATCCAATTTTGTACCAAGTCTATTTGGACCTATACGAATGAATTCAACTCAATTTAATACAATTTCACATTCACTTTAGTCCAATACACATCTTTGGAAAAAATACTATTTTGCCCTTATACTTTTAATTAATTATGATTTTATCCCTAGGCTCGAAAAATGAAATTCATACAATTTAATCCTTATTCCAAGCCTAGCCAATTTTCATGTATAACAATAGCAGCACATGTATTTCGTAAAATTTAGAATTTTTCCATAAATTTTCATCTTTTCAATTTAGTCCCTAAATCATAATTTCATCAAAATTCACTTTACAAAAGTGATTTATTTATCAACAACCTTTCATTTTCTACCATAAAACTTCATAATTCAACTATATTCATCCATGGAAAAACCCTATTTCTTTGATAGTTTTACAAATTAATCCCGAGATAGCTAGATTAAGCTATTACGATATCAAAAACTTAAAAATCATTAAAAACATGACAAGAATACTCACCTAATTAAGCAAAATAAGCTTGCTAGAGCTCAACTATCATGGTTAGGGTTTCCATGTCTTATTTTAAGAATGATGTTGAAAAATGATGATATTTTTATTATTTAGTTCATTTATCATCTCTTATTTAATCATCTTTCCAAAGTTAACCTTAATAATTCACTAATTTCCAATGATGAATAATCATCCTTATCTACTAACTCCTCTAAATGGTCTATTTGCCATATAAAGACCTCCAATTTTAAATTCCATACTATTTGGTACCTTTAGCTACTAGAATTTAACTTTTGCACTTTATGCAATTTGGTCTTTTTCATCAAATTAAACATGAAATCAGTAAATTTCGTAACAAAATTTTTATACGATATTCCGATCATACTGTAGAACATAAAATAATATTAAAATAATTTTTATTCCAGCCTCAGATTTGTGCTCCCAAAACCAATATTTCGATTTCACTAAAAATGAACTGTTATAATTTTCTCCCTAAAAGAATTTTCGTCCTTGAAAATCTTACCAGTAAAGAGGTTCAGATATTGTTTTCTCATAGTTTCCTCAGGTTCCCAGATAGCTTATTTTATTCCGTGTCATTGCTAAAGAACTTTTACTAAAGCTACTTGTTTATTTCTCAACTTTCACCTCTCGTGCCAGAATTTTGATTGGATCTTCACTGTAAGTCATGTCAGGCTAAATCTCGACATCCATTGGGGAGATAACATGTGAAGGATCTGACCGATACCATTGTAACATAAACACATGAAAAAAATTATGAATCTTTTCTAATTTTGACGGTAAAACTAATCAGTATGCAACGGGTCTAATTCTCTCAGTAATTTCATACGACCCGATAAATCGTCGACTTAATTTGCCTTTACGGCCAAACCAAAGAACTTTCTTCCAAGGTGAAACTTTAAAAAATACTTTGTCACCAACTTGAAATTCTATCTCTTTACGTTTAAGATCTGTATAGGATTTCTGACGATTAGAAGCTGCTTTTAAGCTGTCTCAGATCACTTTCACTTTTTCCTCAATTTCAGGGATCAAATCAACTCCATGTATCTTTTTCTCACCGAGCTCAGTCCAATACAATGGAGTTCTACATTTACGACTATATAGAGCTTCATACGGTGCCATTTTAATGCTTGACTAAAAACTGTTATTATTCGCGAATTCAACTAACGGCAAATATTTTTCCCAATTGCCTTCGAATTCTAAAACATAGCACCGAAGCATATCTTCAAGAGTCTAAATCACATGTTCAGATTAACCATCAGTTTGAGGATGAAATGCGGTACTAAAATTTAATTGGATACCCAGAGCTTCTTGTAACTTGTTCCAGAACCGGGATGTGAAACACAGATCTCTATCTGAAATAATGGAGATTGGTACTCCATGTTACCTAACAATCATAGAAACATATAATTCTGCTAATCTATTTAGGAATAAATCCATACGTACCTAATGAAATGTGCAGACTCCGTCAATCGATCGACAATAACCCATATGACATCTTTCTTTTTTGGAGATAGAGGTAATCCCAATATAAAATCCATAGTAACTCTATCCCACTTCCATTTCGATATCGTCACTGGTTGTGACAATCCTAAAGGCACTTGATGTTCAGCTTTAACTTGCTGACATATTAAACATCTAGATACAAAGTTAAAAATATCACGTTTCTTTCCCAACCACCAGTACATTTGTTTTAAACCATTGTACATTTTATTACTCCCCGGATGAACAGACATAGTACCACTGTGAGCTTCATGCAAAATTTTCTGTACAAGCTCTAAATTCTTTGGTACACAAACTCTGACTCTGAATAACAGACAATCATCGCGTCCTATCTAAAATTCTAAATCAGAAGTTCACTCACCTTGTACCCGTTTAGCTTGCAACTCATTATCACTTTTTTGAGCTTCACAGATCTGCTGTAGAAATGTTGGTTTAGCTTTTAACTCAGCTAAAATCAAGCCATCATCAGACAATGATAATTGAGTATTCATTTCTCGCAAGGTGAACAAAGACTTCTTACTCAGAGCATCTGCAACTACATTTGCCTTCCCCGGATGATAATTAATAACTAAGTCATAATATTTTAACAATTCAAGTCATTTGCATTGTCTCAGATTCAAATCTTTCTGTGACATCAGATACTTTAAACTTTTATGATCGGTAAATATATGACATTTTTCACTAAATAAATAGTGTCGCCAAATTTTTAGCGCAAAAACAATAGCTGCCAATTCTAAATCATGTATCGGGTAATTCTTTTCATGTGGTTTTAGCTTTCTGAAAGCATAGGCTATTACTTTACCTTCTTGCATCAAAACACAACCTAAAACATTCAATGACGCATCACTAAAAATCACAAATTCCTTACCTGATTCAGGTTGAACCAGAACTGGTGCTTCAGTCAACAGGGCATTCAACTGGTCAAAGCTTTCCTGACATTTATTAGACCAATCAAATTTCAAATCTTTCTTTAATAGCTATGTCACTGGTGTAGCTATCATCGAAAACCCTTTTACAAATCTCTGATAATAACCAGCTAATCCTAGAACAGATACATTTTTCGGTGATTTCCAATTAACAATTGTTGAAATTTTATTCGGATCAACTCTGATGCCTTCTGCTGATACTATGTGTCCCAGCAAACCAACTTTCCTAAGTCAAAATTCACATTTTCTAAATTTAACATACAACTATTTATCACACATAATTTTCAGAACAATTCTCAAATGCTCAGCATGTTCAGTATCATCTCGGGAATATACCAGAATATCATCAATAAACACCACAATAAATCTATCCAAATACGGTCTGAAAATTCTATTCATTAAATCCATAAACACTTCAGGTGCATTAGTTAAGCAAAATGACATTATAAGAAATTCATAATGTCCGTACCTGGTTCAAAATATTGTTTTCGGCACATCCGACTCTTTCACTCGTAACTGATAATAACCAGAACGATGATCAATATTTGAAAACATTGTGGCACCTTTCAACTGATCAAACAAATCATCAATACAAGGTAGTGGATACTTATTCTTGATAGTAACTTTGTTGAGTTGTCGATAATCAATACATAATCTCAATGATCCACCCAAGGTGAAAAACTTGGTCGAGCAAAACCTCTATCAGTCAGTTCTTGCAACTGTGCTTTCAACTCTTTTAATTCTATAAAGGCCATTCTATACGATGCTATCAATATTGGTGTTTTTCCCAATACAAGATCTATAGCAAATTTGACCTCTCTAACCGACAGTAATCCAGGCAACTCCTCTGGAAACACATCAGGATACTCACAAACCACTGGCACTGATTTAATCTTTGGTTTAGATACTTTAGTATCCAACACATAAGCAAGATAAGCACCATAACCTTTTCTCACATATTTCTGTGCTGATATATATCACATTAGACAACCCATCCATTTTATGTGATTCAATATAGAGCATTTCACCATTCTGGCATTTCAACATAATATGCTTTTGTTTACAATTTACCACGGCATCATGCGGATTTAACCAATCCATACCCAGAATCACATCAAATTCATTAAATGGTAATAACATCAAATCAGTCAAGAAACAGTAACCCTGTATCATTAACAGATAGTTCTTGCAAATTTTATCAACCAACACATACGTCCCTAGGGGGTTCAATACTTTAACCACGAATTCAGTGGGCTCAACATGTAAGTTTTGACAAGATACTAAATTCATGCAAATATATGAATGAGTTGAACCAGGATCAATTAATGTAGTTACATCAGTATCAATAAGAGAGAAAGTGCCAATAATAACATCTGGCGCAGAGGCATCTTCATGTGCACGAATAGCATAAGTCCTAGCTGGTGCTCGTGCTTCAGATCTTACAGTTGAATCTTTTATCGTACCACGACTACCACTCACATTGTCGGGATTATGAGGTGGTCTACCTCTCGTAGCTGTGTTGTTCGATCTTGAAGTTTGAATAATATCTTTTCAGGTTTCTCCGGGCAATCTCTAAGATAGTGGTCAAAAAAACCAGATCTGAAACAAGCTCCACTTTTCATTCTACACTCACCAAAATGTAGCTTATTACAATGTTTGCACCTGGGTTTAGTGTTTCTAACACTTTCTGCACTCCCTACAAATATAGCTTGAGATCTAGGACTAGAGCGTCGGGTACCTCTGTCTCTACCGGAGTAACCCACAAAAGTAGTAGAATGGTAATGATATTTCTTTGATTTCTTTGATGCTGACTGGTATGACTTTTCCGTAAATCTTTTGCTTGAAGTTCTAGCTTTAATCTCAGCTTGTCTTTTCTCTTTACTCAGCTCTTCAGCTTTATATGTTTGGTCAACCAGTATAACAAATTCCTTCAACTCAAAAATCCCGACCAATAATTTTATGTCTTCATTTAAACCGTCTTCGAACCGCTTACACATTGTAGTTTCAGTCGGGATACATTCTTTAGCATACTTGCTCAGTTGCACAAATTTTGATTCATATTAAGATACTGTCATATGCCCCTATTTAAGCTCCAAAATTTTTTTACGTTTCTGATCAAGAAATCTCTGACTGATGTATTTCTTCTGAAACTCAGTTTGGAAAAATTCCCAAGTAACTCTTTCTTTCGGCACAACAGAAATCAATGTATTCAACCACTAGTAAGCTGAATCTTTTAACAGAGATACTGTACATGTAAGACATTCAGTCGGTGTACAAGATAGTTTATAAAGAACTCGGATGGTATTTTCTACCAAAACCCTGCTCTTTCGGGATCATCTTCAGCTGTAGCTCTGAATTCTTCTACTCCATACTTATGAATTTTATCAACAGGAGGCTTACCAGTTCTAATAAGTTCTGTTCCTTAAGGCATATTGGGAACCGATTGAGGAGCAGGAGGGGGTGGGAGTTGTTACACAGCTGGATTTGTTCTTACATATTCAGTAAACCATTCATTCATCATTTGGAAGAAGGCTTCTTTAGCTTGTCCTCTTCGGCCCTCAGATACGGGCCTTCTACTACTCGAGGCTATTCTTTGCACAGAGGCTTGAGCATTACATTCAGCTTCTTCAAAATCACACTATCATATAGCATTGGATGACATTGCTATATGAAAAACATGTTTTAAAATGGTCAGGAGATATTACACTATCACAGGTTATATAATGGCATGTATAGCTAGACGTGTTTATGCCACGTTTGTCTAAGAATCGACTAAACCATGGCTCTGATACAAATAAATGTAACACCCCTAACCCGTATTTGTCGTTAGAACAGGGTTATAGAGTATTACTGGAATTCACAGATTAAATAAATAGATAATTCATGTCATATAACATTTATATCAGAAATCAATCATAATGTCCCTTATATGAGCCCTTGAGACCCAAAATACACATTAGAAACAAGTCAGGACTAAATCAGGTACTCATAAAATTTTTCAAAAAATATCAAAATTTTTCAAATGTACAGAGGACGCACGCCCGTGTGGCTAGGCCATGTGTCTCACACGGTCAAGAGACACGCCCGTGTCTCAGGTCGTGTGGGCATTTGAAATAGGGGCACACGACCATGTTTCAGCCCAGGTCCAAAATTATGAGCTCACTAACTTGGGTCACAGGGCCAAGCCATACGCCCGTGTGCTAGGCTGTGTAAACATACTGACTTGCATAAATAAGCTACAGGGGTCATACGGTCATTTCACACGCTCGTGTGCCAGGCCATGTGAGCATTCTATTTTACTCTAATTAAAAAATACAGGGGACACACAGTCGAGACACACATTCGTGTCTCTGCCCGTGTGGACGAAAATAGGTCATTTCCAAGTCACATTTCTCACTCTAAATTTGCCATCAACTAATCAATCATTTTTGAACATCAATATACCATAATAAGGCACCCAAGTCAAGCCAAAATCAAATTTTATTCATAACATATCTCTACTTATACCTTATTATCCATCTTACTAAACTAATCAAAATCACATGTATGTTTATTTATATCAAACATACTAGCTCAACCCAATCATCAACATACCTATAAATTATTCATCACTCAACCATATCAAACACACAACAAACATGATAAGGCCACACATATATACACATCAAAATACGTCCAACTCAAGCCATTCCAATGGCTATTTACAACAAATTGCTTATAAGCCAACATTGGCCAAATTACCCTATACATGCCATTATAACCAAAATTAGTTTTCTATATGTATCGAAATGGGTCGATGGATAGTGTGATGTAGCTTCGACCAGCTTCTAACCTTAACGAGCTTCCGAGTTATTATAAAACAAGGAAAAATAAAATAGAGTAAGCGTTTAAACTTAGTAAGTTCGTATAACATGGAATTTAACTTACCATTTATTCACATTTAAGGTAAGTAAACTAAACATGCTCAAATCAATTTGGCCAAATGCCTAAATACATATCAACCATGTTATTCATGTTATTCATATAATAACTCATAATCACAAATGTACATAATCATCAAGCAAGTTTCATACACATGTATCTTTCATATCATATTTCAACATATCAGGTGACATCATTTTCATGTATTTCAGGCATATACGGTAATATTTCATTTTGTACACATATCATTTCATATTAGAATTTTTCCCGTTGAACCATTTAAAATATCGATAGATACATAGGTAGTACACACGAAGTGTACAAATCTGTAATCCGTCATTCATGTATTATCCGTCAATTCATATTCAGGAATGTCTATATGAGCACGTAAATGGGAAGCTCTTCTGAGCCATATAACAGGAAGCTTATGTGAGCTGTATAACGAGAAGCTCATGCAAGCCAAATATCAGGAAGATCATGCGAGCCATAAACGGAAAGCTGAAGAGAGCCAAATTCAGAAAGCTCATGCAAGCCAATAGTTGGAAGCTCCGGAGAGCCATTAATCAAGAAGTTCAAGAGAGCCATATATCAGAATGCTAGTTAAAGCTAAATAACAAAAAGCTCGTGAGTGCCAAGTATTGGGACGCTCATAAGAGCTGTGGTGTGTCTGCAACTCATGAAGTGTAACAACCCATTTTCAATGAAATCGAAATAGTGGTTTTGGAACCACAAATCTTAGGTCAAAAGAGAATTTACTTTAATATTATTTATAGATTATGGTTTGATAGGAATGTCGTATGAAAATTTCGTTAAGAAATTTCACCAATTACATGTCTAAATTGTTAAAAAGGACTAGATTGAAAAATGTGCAAAACTTACTAATTATGGTAGTTAAGGACTAAATAGATCAACTAATAAATAAGGGAGGACTTAAGGCATAAATATAGGCGTCATAACACAAAAAAACAATAAATTAAATTAAATTAAGGGAAAATTGTAAATAAGTTGAAATTAAATTAAAACAAATGGAAATTAAAGGTTTCTAGACAATTTCATTGTCATTTTCTATTCTAAAAGGCCATTGAAGAGGGTTAAGCTGATTCTTCAAATTGTGATTCATGAAATTTTTATGTTTTTGAGATTGTTACAATTAGGTCCAATTAACCTTTACCTTAGTTTTTGATTTTATTGAAAATTTTGGAAGTTACCATTGATGATTTCATATGATTTTAGTTATTAGATGATGAATTTGAAATGTTGATGGGTATTTAAAAGTATTTTATTAAATAATTTTAATGAAATCATGATTTGGGATTAAATTGAAAAGATGTTGATTTCATGGAAAATTATGAATTTTATGGAATTCATGGGTTGTTATTGATATATATATATTTTCTAGGCTTGGAATAAGGATTAAATTGCATGAATTTTATTTTCTGAGCCTAGGGATCAAATCATAATTAACTAAAAGTATAAGGGCAAAATGGTAATTTTTCCAAAGATGCGTATTAGATTGAATAGAGTATGAATTATATTAAATTCATGTTAAATTTATTCATATAGATCCGGATAGACCAAATACGGAGTTAGATCGAGGAAAAGAAAAAGTGTCGGATTAGTAGATTTTGCATACACGAACGTTGTCAAGGTAAGTTCTTGTAACTAAATTGTGTATATTTATATGTTTGAATTGAATGTTGTATATTTGAATTGTGTAATTGCTATGTATATAAAATTGATTACATATCCGACAATGCCCGAAAAATATTAAGTCTCGTTTAAATAAATGAAATTTGATGGATACAGGATTCCCGAATTGGTTGTGGTCCTGCATGTGTTGTGAACACACCACAGCTCGAAAGAACATCCCATTATTAGCTCTCATGAGTATCCCGATATTTGGCTCTCATGAGCTTCCCATTATTTGGTTCTTGCGAGCTTCCCGTTAATAGCTCTTCGGAGCATCTTGGTTGGTTGTGATCCTGCATGTGCTGTGGACACACCGCAGCTCTTATGAGCGTCCCGATATATGGCTCTTCAGAGCTTCCCGATTAAAGACTCTTTCATGAGCTTCCCGATTAATTGGCTCTCCGGAGCTTCCAGCTATTAGCTCGCTTGAACCTTTCTGATATTGGCTCGTATGAGTTTCCCGTTACATGGCGCACATGAGCTTCCCATTATATGGCTTGAGAGAGAACTTCTTGTTTATGTACTCATGTGAGCATTCTCGAATATGAATTGATGGATTTCAGATTTGTACACTTGGTCTGTACTACCTGTGTATCCATTGATATTTTAAATGATTCAATGGGAAAAATCTTGATATGAGAAAATATATGTATTCAAAGTGAATTTATTACCCATATATACCTGAAATACATGGAAATTGATATATGTGATCACAAGATGAGGAAAGTTATGAACATGAAATTTTGATATTTGATGAGCTCATACATGTTTCTGAAATTCATGTGAAATACATGACTAACATGTTTGTGAGATTATGTCTGTTTAGGCTAATTGCCAAATTACTTTGGATGTATTTTGTATGCTTACCTTAAATGTAAATGAATGGCAAGTTAATTTCCCGTTATACGAATTTACTGAGCATTTAAATGCTTACTCTATTTTATTTCTTCTGTTTTATAGTAATTCAGAAACTTGTTGGATTGGAAGCTTGGCAGAGATATCTCACACTATCCTTCAGCTCATTTCGGTATATGTAACGAACTAAATTTTGGTTATAATGGCATGTATAGGTTGAATTGGGCCATTGATGGCATGTATGTGTTTTGGTTGTAACTAGCCATTGGAATAGCTTGTGATAGATGTGTTTTGGTGAGATATAAGAGTTTATATATGTTTGAAATGAATAAGTGATAGAAATCATATAGATATATTGATGAATGAATGAAATGACATATTTAGTACAAAGATGATTTTATAAGTATTAGGTTAATTTGATAAAAATAAAGACTTAGTCATATGTATTGATATGTTATGCATGATACTAGGTATTGGCTTGATTTAAATGCATTGTATTGGCTTGTGAATGTGATGATGTGTGAATGTAAGTGGAAGACAAATTGGGTGAGAAATAAGGCTTGAAAATGGCCTATTTCGTACACACGGGCAGAGACACGGGCGTGTGTCTTAGCCGTGTGTGATACACGGCCAAGCACATGGGTGTGTGGTTTGGTCGTGTGTCCCCTGCATCTTTAAATTTTAAAACAGAATGCTCAAAATTTTTCGTGTGTCCCTTGCATCTCGGAAAAAAATTTAAATTTTGCAAAAAAAATCTCTAAGTACCCAGTTTAGTCCCGACTTGTTTCTAATGCATGTTTTGGGCCTCGAGGGCACATATAAGAGACTTTATGAATAATTTTTGATATGAGTGTTAAATAATATGAAATGTCTGTGTTTGATCTGTATATTTTGGTAATGCTCCGTAACCTTGTTCTGACGATGAATATGGGTTAGGGGTGATACATGCAGGACCACAACCAATCCGGAAACCCTTAATGACCATGTCATTTGCATCCATCGAATTTCTTAGGGTCAAACGGGACTTGGTACTTGTTAGATATTTACGGATATGTGATCAATACTTATACATGACAATTATACATTTCACAACATAACATTCAATTTAAAGATATAAACATACAATTTAGTTACACGAACTTACCTCGACAAGTGTTCGTAGATTTGTAAGTTACTAATCTGATGCTTTTTATTTTCCTCTATCCAATTCTGTACCAGGTCTATCCAGATCTATACGAATGAATTTAGCTCAATTTAATAAAATTTCACATTCAATTCAGTCTAGTACACATCTTAGGCAAAATTACTATTTTGCCTCTATACTTTTAATTAATTACGATTTTGTATGTAGGCTCGAATAATGAAATTCATACAATTTAATCCCTATTCCAAGCCTAGCCAATTTTCATGTATAATAATAGAAGCCCATGTGTTTCATAAAATTTAGAATTTTTCCATGGATTTTCATATTTTTAATTTAGTCCCTAAATCATAATTTCATCAAAATTCACTTTACAAAAGTGGTTTATCTATGGAAAAACCCTATTACTTTGATAGTTTTACAAATTAATCCCTGAGATAGCTAGATTAAGCTACTACAATCTCGAAAACTTAAAAATCATTAAAAACATGACAAGAACACTCACCTAATTAAGCAAAATAAGCTTGCTTGAGCTCAACTACCATGGCCGGGGTTTCCATGTCTTATTTTAGGAAAGATGATGAAAAATTATGATTTTTTATTATTTAATTCATTTATCATCTTTTATTTAATCATCATTATCTACAAACTCCTCTAAATGGTCTATTTGCCATATAAGGACCTCCAAATTTGAATTCCATAGCTATTTGGTACCTTTAGCTACTAGAATTCAACTTTTTAACTTTATGCAATTTGGTCCATTTCATCAAATTAAATATGAACTCAGTAAAATTTCTTAACGAAATTTTTATACGGTATTCCTATCATACTGTAGACCATAAAATAATATTAAAATAAATTTTCTTCCTGCCTCGAATTTGTGGTCCTGAAACCACTATTCTGATTTCACTGAAAAGGGGTTGTTCCGGTTTACTGATTGATGGGAAATGAAATTAACCAACACAAGTATGCATGTGAAGTGATCCTAAATGGACCTACAATGATGGATTATCTTCAAAACATAGAACATGGGATGCTACTCTATTTTACTCCATTTTCAGTTCCAAATTAAGAAACGAGCAAATAGTTAATTAATACAACAATGCTTCAAAACATAGAACATGGGATGCTACTCTATTTTACTCCCTTTTCAGTTCCAAATTAAGAAACGAGCAAATAGTTAATTAATACAACAATGTCATCGCTGCTAGATGAGTGTATTGGGGAATCAGTTGCAATACTCATCTGCAAAATTATAGAGCCAAATGGAAACTCTAATAATTGAAAATTTTAAGAAAAAATAAAGAATCAAAATACTAGAACTAAATCAGTTACAAAACTCATCTCCAAAATTACAGAGCCAACAAAGAAAAATAGAATTCAAACTATTTTAAAAAAATCAAATATTTGAACTGAATCACTTACAACATTCATCTGTAGAATTACAGAACCAAATTACAAAATACTGATACATGTGCTTAAATAGTAAATTATAAATTGCACTAATATTATAAAACATAAATCCTTGACAGGTTACTTCTTGTTCAAGTTTTTCTTTCAAAACTTTTAGGCCACTAACTTGTATTCCTCGTATATTGGAAAAAAGAAATGACAAAAATCAAGTTATTACTAACATATTTCAAAGCATGGTCAATACTCAATATTGAGCTAAGAAGCTGCCATAGAAAACCATGAAACAATGACCAAATACCATTGGCAAAATTACTTGATGTTGGCCTTTGATAATAAAAGACAAAAAGCATTATCTTTGCATTACATGAAAATACAGACCACTAAACTACAAATATCAAACAAGTTCGAATGATCCTAATGGCCTTACATTGCTTACTATAGATGATATCTTGCAAAGAAAACACGACTATCCATTTAACGAGTCCAAGTACATTGACACGTACACAACTTTACATGAATCATGTTTTTCAATGCTTAATTCGTATTATATATATAAGGATCCTAGTAGGGGTATAGCATACACAAAAAGTCAACATAGCTAGAGTTTGCATTTCAATCATATTAATGTAGCTGAATTTAATAGATTTCAAATTTTACTAATAGATGAAGAACTATCAATCATGCTTTTTAATGCTTAATTGTTTTCTTACTTAATTCAGAATAACCCTTTATGTAGTTCAATATTCTCTTGGTTTATGTTCAAGAAAGCTAAAAATTATACATTAAGAGCTATAGGTGCTTATTATTTTTTCAAATATTCTTGCAACCATTTAAGGATCATAGACATCTACAAACCTGAGAGGAAAAGCCTACCTCAACTCGCCCGTGCAATACAATGATTTTTTAGCTAAATTATTTGCTTTCACCACTTCTTTGGCTGCAATTAACAAAAAAAATTAAAGGATATATCACGAGCCATCAAATCTAGGTCAATTTACCCAAAAACCATATCTACCCAATTCATCAAAACCTAAACAGAATCATACTAACACTTCAACAACAATAAGATTTCAAGATTAGTATTTTAAAGGATATATCATGAGCCATCAAATCTAGGTCAATTTAGATGGAAAAATAATTTTTGTTTAAGCAATAATAAAAGGGAAAAAGGGGATCGAGTGAAGAAATACGGTACCTCTTTGAGGATTCCAATGCTGGAAACTGGAGAATAATGTGAAAAAGAGTAAACTTTGAAGAAATTTTGGAGCTTTTTAGGTTACATTAGAGAGTGTAAGGAGTTGGAATTCGAACAATGATGGTGATCTGGTGGACGTCGGAAGGTGTGATTGGTGGCGCCAGACGGTTCCCGGAGGTGACTGACATTGAAGATTTTGGGAGCTTTCAAATTAGGGATTTTGAAAGGGTTAGGGTCTTAAGGATTTTGAATAAGGAGAAGTTTGAATCGTGATTTTTAGTTTTAGTTTTAGAATTTTTACTTTTATTTATTAATTTATTAAATTATTTGTAGTTTTTAGGATTGAGTTGGGTTGGGTTTATATATATATATATATTGGATTCATTAGGTTTATATTAGGCTAGGCCGGTGGTTGTTGGGGTTTGGGTCTAGGTGGGTAGTGGCCTAATATTTATATATTATAATATTATTTATTAAATTCAATTAATTCGGTTAATTGTTCGATTTCGAGCAGAATTAACCGTTAACCAAACTTCCAAAAAATTATTAGTTGACCCCAACTGAATTTTTTCGGTTAATTGACTGATTAACCGAATTTGGTTGGTTAACCGAAAAATTCAGTTTTACCCAAAATTTGCACACCCTTACTTCTCAATCTCACTACTCGGTAAAACTATATTGAACCATCTAAGGATAAACTCTCCTATTGGTCTCGTTTATCTAGGTTTTTCCATAAAGCCGTCAATTCTAATGTATTAAGCATTTCAATATAATCGAACAACCAACTAATCAATAATACACATTAACTTAAGTTAACAAACAACCAATCAACCCAACCATCTAACAATTTAGCACAAGATAAAACTTATATCCAAACGAATATTTCATCAAACAGTTAATAAGCACAATATAGAGATAAGGATAAGAAATGCACATTTAAATGTGGAACCAATGGCACCCAAAAGTTTCATCCATCTTCATTTACAAAGTTTTGTCCAAGAAACAAGAAAGAAAATTACAAGAATAAAATCTACTCTAAAAAGAAAAGAGAAAGCCTAAATTAAAAATGAAAAGAAAACCTAACCTTAAAACTATGGAAAACTAGAGGAAACTATTAACTAATAAAATCTTAAATGAAAGGCTTATAGTGTTGTATTTATAGTTTACTATCATTTAACCTAACAATGACCATTTTTCCCTTAAGTAAAAAGAAGACATATGCTTGTTTGAAGACAAAATTATCCTTACAGTTTTTTCACTTGTCATGCTTGGTTATCGTGGTACCCACAACAGGCTTGAGATTGGGAGTATTGGAGGTCTCGGTATCATAATACCCATGGTTTGGTATGAGATACCACTATAGATGACCTATATCTCCTCATTTTAGCATTGTTAGGGGTATCACGACTTCCATGCTTTGATATCACGATACCTCCCTTCCAAGTGATGTTTTTTTCACGTTCAGGCTACTATCAACTCCCTATAACACTCAATCAACTTTTTAGGTTCCCTATGACACGATTGGCCAATTTGTGTCGCAAAAATGACTTAAAACTAAGAAAAACAATTTATTAACAACAAAATTAAAAATGGACAAAAATATATATATAAGACACTTAAATTGCTTGAGAATAAGCTCCTTAAGTGTAATGGAGAGCCTAAATTGATGTATCAAATTACGACAGATCATCTCCCCTAAGGTTAACATAGTGCTTCTGTAATACCACAAACCAGGCCTAGACGTTATGGTATTATCTGGTGTGTCACATTGAAGTGTCTCTCGAAAATTTGGCTTGTTGACAAACTTATTTCTTAGTTTTGGAAACCTCTTATTAATAAACAACGGAGCACTTATTCATATGCTTGCTTTGTTAACTGCTTCTTGTTATATTAAGTTGATTTAAAATGCGGAAGCGTGTTAAAAACTCTAATGTTTAAAGCTCGTGTCCTTGAAAACAGTAATTATTTTGAAAATCTGTTTTCAAATAATTAGCAATATAAAATATAAAATTAAAAACCCAATTAAAAATTTAAAACCAAATTAAAAGGCCTTATTACAAAAACCAAAACCCAACTTATTAATTAAAATAAAAATAGAAGCTAAGGTGTACAGCAGTGATTGTGTGGCCACTTCCGAGTCTCTCGCTGCACCGAACCGCCTATGTCTGAAGATTACCTGCACAGTTAAAAGAGAGGGTGAGTTTACGAAAAACTCAATGTGTAATCCTCTACCAAACAATCAACATACAACATGCAGAATCAGTCTGGGCCTGAGCCCTATACAGTAGCAGTGTGTGGGCCATAGCACAATACAATTACAGAGTGTGGGCCTTAGCCCAATACATTAACCAGTACAAATGCAGTAATGCAACCTATCCCAATCCAGCAAACACACCACTCCGTACCACCAACACACCATGTGGGGATAAAATCGCCCCACCTAGCCAACACACCAATATCGCAATAAAGTCGCCAAGATCAATAATGCAAAGAAAGTCGCCAGAATAATGTCGCAGCAGAGCCGCCAAGATCGATATCACAACAGAGCGCCAAGAAGATTTGTGGCAAAGCCACCAGAACAGTACACTTCCCCTATATCAGAACCCCAACCCTATGCAGTATGTCATGTCATAAATCATACGTGTATGTAATATGTCATACTCAGTAACAATAATATAATTATCATAAAGCAAAATGATCATACATAGCATAAGGCCTTAACAATCATTTCATCTGCTAGGGATATAGTGGTAATTTTACCCTTCGGGGGCATTTTGATAATTTTACCTATTGAGGGTATTTCGGTAATTTTATCCTTCGGGGGCATTTCGATAATTTTACCCTTTGGGGGTATTTTGATAATTTTACCCTTCGAGGGTATTTCAATAATTTTTTCCATCGAGGGTATTTTAATAATTTTACTCTTTAGGGGTATTTCAGTAATTTTACCCTTTGAGGGTATTTCGATAATTTTACCTTCGAGGGTATTTCGATAATTTTACCCTTTGAGGGTATTTCAGTAATTTTACCCTTCGAGAGTATTTCGGTAATTTTACTCATCGAGGGTATTTTGGTAATTTTACCCATCGAAGGTATTTTGATAATTTTACCCTTCGAGGGTATTTCAATAATTTACCCACGAATCGAAAGTTGGGCTTACCACTCGAGCGTTCGCACACCCGTGTGGTCTCAATCACCGTGTTCACGGCTTTTCGGCTCTTGCCGCTTTTCAGTGTGGTCTCAATCGCACACCTGTTTGTGAAAATGCACTAAGATTCCCAAATACCCCAAAATCTGCATTCAAACACGTTTTCCATAAATCGATAAACAATAAGGCTAATCCCCTTCTTTTACAACCTTGACCCAAAACTAAACTAACACTTGCCTCGACTAACAAAAATGGCTCAGCCCTCTTTTACAACCGATGACGATCGACTTCAACCTTGCCGACAAATATCTGCAATACAACCCCTCATTAAACAGTATTGCGTATTTCTGTGGTTGGAAACCACACATGATCATATGCATACCATAGAATATTCGGCCATCACAGAAAAGAAGGCTAGCCTACCTACCTTGATCGAGGAATAAGGGAGATATCAACGACTTTACAACGCTCACACTGCACCACACCTCGAGGAAAACCTTAACACCGCGACAAGCAACGTATCGAGAGAAAAACATCAGCAGTCAAAAATCAAAGTATTATGGAAGAGGTTATCCAATTTTAGGAAGAGAAAAGAAGAGGACAGAGTGAAAAGCAGCACTTACCCGTAGTCAACAATACTTGCAACACAAAAATGGAGAGGAGAAGAAGAGATGAGAAGAGAAGATTCGACACAAAAAGAAGAAGAAAGAGGAAAAAGGATCTAGTAGAGGATACAAAAACTATTCAGCCACCCCAATCAAAAAGAAAAAGATAGGAAAAGTAGGAAAAAGTAGATGAGCAAACCCGAGAGGTTCCCAAGGTCCTTTGCGAAAATTGGCACAAAAAAAACAAAAGGGAGAAAGAAAAATTAAACAAAATCGAAGCAAACAGAGTAAAGAAAGACCCCCAAATCGATTACCCTTCTAACTAAAGAGCAAATTCGGCATAAAACCCCTTCCCCAGTTGATTTTCCAAGTTGGAATACCCCCCAAACGGCACACTCTCCTCCTCTCCCACAAACTCCTTGATTTTCTCCATCAAATCCTCCCCAACTCCCTCTATGACCAGTTCAAACTCCCTTAAGCAGTATTCTAATCCAACTCCACCACCTACCCAGCTCAAATAGCAAAATAAATACTCTACTGCCCAACATAGGACTTGAACCTCAGACCTCACAATTACTCAACACACCACCTTGCCACTAGACCACAAGCTCTTGCTGTGTCATAAAACAAACACTATTATTTTTAAAGCTTATATACTAGCGACCAGGTTCATTTAAGAGAAAAATTAAAAACTCTGCAAAAGCCAAGGCTTCTCAAACACTCCTATACACACCCAAATCACTTAGCCATTAAAGCAAACAAGCAATTTGTGTCATAACATGCAGAAATTAAAAGCTTATATTTTGGGGCATTACATCTTCCAAATTCGTACACCTGAATGAGGAAGATGGAACTCAATTTATATTTCTCTTTTTAAATTTTATGAGAAAAAAGATCAACATAAGTTTAAAGGTAGCTGGAAAATTTGGTCGAAAAAACTAAACTAGGATAAATTCCTAGGAAATTTTGGATGGGTCACAAACGGTTCCGCTTAAAACCCAAACTCCTAGACAAAACTTCCTTTAATGTAATTTTAAGTAAAATAACAAAACTTTTAGAGAAAGAAGAACGAGGGAGACGAGAAGCATGATAGAAGATATGTTTTTTGTTGTGCAAAATATGAGGAAGACAACTTCATATTTATATTGTTAGTTGAAAGGCAAAATAGTAAAACTGCAGGGGAAAAAAGTTAAAACTAGCATATATAGTTTTCTAAAAAAGTTAAAAAAAGATATTTTCTGTTGACCAGATTTTTCTTTACTTTCTGAAAAATAATACAGGACTTTTATCCAAAAATAAACATGTGCGGTATGTAGAAACGTCCTAACACCGACATGCACCGAGCTAGACGGCGACGACGATGTGAGTGTGTTAGGCCTTTAGCCTAATTACTCAATGAGGGTAAGGAGTAAGTCTATTTTAAACCCTTTCATTATCCTATACACAATCAATGTGAGATTTATTTGCATTACCCACATTCCCCCACTAATGCAAAGAAATAAATATTTTTGAAAAATAGGGAAAAATGCAGATGTGGAATTAGTCGCTTAAGTACTAGTATCTGTTAGATTGACACTAATACATAGTGAAATGATCAATTCTTATCTTAAGAAGTGAACGAATTTGGAACTTGTTAAAATACGAGTAAACTCATAACACACGACTAATCTCAAGTCCAATTGAGTTCCACGATAGATCAACAATTTAGCCGTTATACCTTGGGATGTTGGTAAGTGCTCTAGAAAAATGACCTAATGTCTTTCACAGAAGGTGGCTAATCCTTCACACTTACATAGGTGATTCCATCAAGTCTACCTTAGTATAGACCACCTAGACCATGGCTATGAAATCATTAAGAGCATTTATTAAGCTTAACTTCTCAGTTTAAAAATTCGGTGAATATATCAAGTCTACCTCACTAGGACCACCCAAAGCCTGAGATATGAATTCATTAAGAACATTTAGTGGCTCATCCTATAAATTTGGTAAGTTCATCAAGTTTGTCTCAATAGGAACCCCCGAAATCTGGGTTATGAACTCATTAAAAACATCTAGAAGTTCATCCTATAAATTTGGTGAATTTATCAAGTCTATCTTAATAGGACCATCCAAACTCTGGGCTATGAACTCATTAAAAGCACAGAGCTCATCCTTATACATCATAGGGATAAGTAAAGATGTATATTATGAGTCTATCCATGGTTTCGTTTGACCACATTGAACTTAGAAAACTAAGTTGGGTATCCACCGTGAACTCCTCAACTAATGGGCTTAAGACCTATCCCCCATGATGAATCAAGAACCATTTTCCTACATAACCCTTTAGCTCGTGGATCAACTAGGTTACTCTCAGATCTTACGTACTCCAAGGTGATTACTCCATTCTTTATTAAATGTCTCACACATTCATGTCTTATTCATATATGCCTTTGCTTGCCATTGTAAGCCTGATTTTGAGCAACACAAATGGTGACTTGTGAGCCGCATAATAAAGACACAGGAGGTGCAGGTTTCCCCCATAAAGGAATCTTTGTAAGTAGATTCCTAAGCCACTTGACCTCTTTGCCGACTAAATCAAGAGCTATAAACTCTAATTTCATGGTGGAGTGAGCAACACACGTCTTTTTCGTAGACTTCCAAGAAATGGCTGATCCACCCAAAGTAAACACATAACCACTGGTAAAGTTGACCTCATAATTATCAGATACCCAGTTTGCATTACAGTATCCCTCTAGGACTACAGGGTATCCAATAAATTGCAATCCCCAAGTCGTCGTACCTTTGAAGTACTCAAACAAATGCTTAAGAGCATTCTAATGTTCACCACTTAAGTTATGGGTATATCTACTCAGTCTACTAATAGCATAGGCAATATCTGGACGAGTATGATTCATTAAAAACATAAGACTCCCAATAATTTTAGCATACTCAAGTTGCAATACACTCTTCCCTTTATTCTTCTTCAGTTGTATGCTAGGGTCATAGGGAGTTTTCATAGGGATTATATCAAAATTTTAAATTTCTTCAACACTTTCTCAATATAATGAGATTGGTTAAGGAAAATACCTTATCTATTTTAGTAACCTTAATCCCTAGTATTACATCTACCTCTCCCAAGTCAGTCATTTCGAATTTAGTTGATAAGAAATTTTTTGTTTCCTTAATGGCTTCTATGTGTGTACTAAAAATCAATAAGCCATCCACATGTAGACTTATGATAACACAATATAAACCAAATCGTTTTTAATACACACATGCATCAACATCATTAACAACAAAGCCATAACTAAGGATAGTCTTGTGAAATTTCTCATACCATTGTTTTGGAGCTTGTTGAGACCGTACAGAGACTTCTTGAGTTTTCATACTTTGACTTCCTACCCAGGTTCCACAAAGCCTAAAGGTTTCTCCATATAGATTTCCTAATATAAATCACCATTAAAGAAAGCAGTCTTCACATCCATCTGATGCACAAGTAAGTTGTGAACAGAAGCTAAAGCAAACAAAACACGAATGGTTGAGATCTTAGTATGTATCGAAAAAATCAACTCCAAATTTTTGAAATAGTCTTACCTTATACCTTTATATTGATTGTCTAGGCTAAATTTCTTTCTAGAAACCCATTTATTAGTAATAGGTTTACAACCTTTAGGCAAGTCCAGTAACTCGCAAGTATGAATAGACATAATAGGTTGTAGCTCATCGTTAAGAGCATCTCTCCAAAAACTAGCATCAATTGATTTTACAGCTTCATCATTTGTTTTTGGATCCTCATCTATTAGGAAAGTATGAGCAACAGAATCACTTATTGAGTCTAAATTAACAATTTCGGTTATAAAAGAAGTAAGGAAGCCAGGACCAAAACTAGTTACAGCTTTTTGTCTTTTAATTTCGGTTATAAAAGAAGTAAGGAAGGCAGGACCAAAACTAGTTGCAGCTTTTTGTCTTTTACTCCTCCTAGGTTAATCATCATATTGAGCATCTTTAGCATGTTTACTAGAAGAGGAAAAAGCATGTTCATCTAATTATATGTCATGCATTATAACATATTTCTTTAAAGGAAATATTTTTCGAAGAAAATAACTTTTCTAGATTTACAAATGGAATGATCACGCAAGGACATAAATCTATATGACACATTGTTTAAAGCATAACCAATAAAAATTTTATCAAATTTTTTAGACCCGATGGTGTTCTTTTTAAAAGCAGGGGTAGACCTACTTTAGCTAAGCACCCCCTACTTTCAAGTATAGCAGATTAAGGGCATAACCTTTTCATAATTCATATGAGGTGCAGTCTAATTTTTTATGAGGCACCCTATTAAGAATGTGTTTTGCAGCAAGTACGGCTCCCCCTACATATTGTCAAACAAGCTAGTGCTTAGAAGTAAGGCATTTGTCATTTCTTTTAAATTTATATTCTTTGTTTTAGCTATGTCATTTTGTTGTGAAGTATAAAGGGCAGTGGTCTTATGCATTATGCCATGTTTCTCACATACTTCTTTTAGGAAATTAGTGCTATATTTATATCTTCTATCAGATCTGACTCATTTTATTCTCCTATCAAGTTGATTTTATACTTTTGTTTTATAAAGAAGAAAGGATTTATCAGCTTCATCTTTTGACCATAAGAGACTCAATAGTGTAAGCAGAAGTATAAACATTAGACACAGTATCAATCACAAACAACCTTCCACTTAGAAAACCTTTTCCTATATAGTTTCCATTATGAGAAAGTACAAGTTTTTCAGATTCAAATACTAGTTTAATATCTATCTTATTCAGAAGTCCACAACTAATCAAGTTTCCACGTAAAACAGGAACATACAACACATTATTTAAAGCAATTATTTTGCCAGAAGTAAACTTAAGTAAAATCTTTCCTTTACTGAGTACTTCCGGATTGCTTGAATTACCCATATAGACTTGTTCACCTTCGACTACATTCTCAAATTTGGTGAACATCTCTCTGTTGGCGCAGAAATGTTTAGAAGAACATGTGTACTATCCACTCAGTGTCATTTTCTACCAGGTTGATCTTGGAGACCACAGCGGCGATCACCTCATATGGATCTTCAATTAGGTGCACTAGTGGTTTGAGTTTGGATAGATCAGAAATGTAGTTGTTAATGACGAGAGACATTGTTTCTATAGTAGTAAGTATTGCTTCTAAATTGTTAGAAATTACTACTGCAAAACAAAGACGTTAGCACAAGTACAAATAATAAAGGAAAGATAAATAAATACTGTGCCGTGAAGAACCCCTACCTTAGAAGCGATTTTTCCCTGATCGGTGTAATCGAAAATGGACATCGCCTCCAAGGTTAACACAATGTTTCCAAATTTGTACACTCGAATAAGGAAGATGGAACTTAATTGATCTTACTCTTTTTTTAAATTTACGAGAAATAAGATCAACATAAGTTTAAAGGTGGTCGAAAAATTTGTCTGGAAAAACCACACAAGGATCAATTCTCAGGAAAGTTTGGAGGGATCATAGACGGTTCTACTTAAAACCCAAACTCCTAGACAAAACTTTTTCTAATGTAATTTTTAGTAAAATAACGAAGCTCTTAGAGAAAAAAGAATGAGGAGACGAGAAGAATGATAGAAGTTATGTTTTTTGTTGTGTGAAATATGAGGAAGATAGCCTCCTATTTGTAGTTAATCCAAACTCATTTTAAACCCGATCATATTAATTTTTAAATAAATTTTAAAAATATATTTATGTTGTTTTTAATTTAATATTTAATAATTATATATATCTATTTATTGCAATTTTACATATGATCATTTTAATATTTTTTAATGTTTACATTATAATAATATTATAAATTTAAATTTTATGAGTTATAAATTACATAATATATAAAAATACAATAATATAAAACATTACAAACTAAAATATGGATCAAACCAAGCTTGGACCTTGAATATTTAAGTCAAATTCCGACCCATACTTTAAATGGACCCATATTTTTTACTGATGCTTATTTTTTAACATAATATTATTGTCCAAACTCTCTCAAGGAGTCTTTAAGCTCGGGCGAGTTGCTTAGCCCATTAACAGGTTTATCCATAAGTGGTTTAAAACTGAGATTAAGTTAAAATGGGAATATGATTACAATATTGTTGAACAAATTTCATATAAAAAATACTCGTGCAACAAAATACAAATGAATTCGAACAAATCAAGCACTCGAGGGTTCCTCCGTCAACAGCTTCCTACGATGCCGCGATAGCTTCCTGTTTCTCCTATGTGACTTCCATCTTTCTTTAATGTCAGAGACCTGCTCGAGTTGGTGATGGTATCCACCTATTTCCTTCGATAACCGAAGCTCCTCTGAAATTTCCGAGTCACGGCCACCCTTGAGTCTGTCGGCCTCGGCAAGTAGATCATTTATCAGCATCTCAGTGGTTTTTGCAGGTATTCCACTTAGATACCATGAAATGGGCGGAGGAGGTGCAATGGCTGGTTGAATTAGTTGGTCTAAGCTCACCTTTGATCCAATCCTTCCTTTACCTCCAGTACACGAACAATACTCCGCCCATGTTTTAGGTTTGAAAGGAAAACAGGTTTTCTCATCGACAAAAAACGGTTCGACTCGCCAGTAACCTTCGAATTTTTTCATGAATCCGGTGCTCATTTGTTTGAACCTCATCTGTTAAACCATGATCATTAGAATTAAGAGTTAACCACTAGTAACCCATGCGCGATCTTTTTGCAAACTTATGCATTGAGTAATCCAACCAAGATAAGTTTTATTTGGACACGGGTCTTTAGTCAGATATAGGTTTTCTGTGTATTTAAGGAATTCTTGAAGAATCATATCTCCATTATCGTGTCACAATATGCATTAGACACTTTGCCTCGGAGACGGGTACTTTCGAGAAACATGAAAAGTCAAAGTAACAAGCTCAAACTACAAACTCGACCCAGCAAAAACAGAAGTCTGGAGAAGGCTCTCTCATGGAATCTATAAAAGCAAATAATCTGGGAAAAACAAATCCATACCGAGTAATCTTCTCTGTTTTGATCCACTAGAACATGAACTGAGATGGTTCCTGACCACCAAAGGAATCTCCACCAAGCTGCTTGTTCCACTTCAACCACCTGTCTTTGACCTTCATCGATTAAAACCTTTCTTGATATCACTTCCTGAAACCAAAGATCAGGTCGAAAAATCTAAAAACCAAACTTCTGAAACTGCTCGAAACATTGAAGCTGTGGGGATGTCATTCCCTCATAAGGATAGTTGCTATGTTACTCGGACTTGAGTGTGTTTCGAATTCTTTCATGCACTGAAGGGTCTTTTGAGGATCATATCCTCGTACCCACATCTGAAAACTTGTCAAACATGGGTGATTTGGGAAAAATAAAGAGTAGAAGCAACATAGGGTAATTGTAACATGATACAAAACTTCTGATTTATTATTGTGGGTGAAACTAGTACACTCACCTTAACGTTTTTAAAAACTCTCCGGTTATCAGGATCAGTGACAATATTATACACAGCATCAGGGGGCAACCCGACATCAATTGTTGCCTTAAGGTAGCAAAGAGAACCTTTCGCTACACTGACCTGCCGAGCATTAGAATTTTAGTACTTAGCAAACTGATCGATTATCAGGAAAAAATATCCAATGAAGCCCAAGAAAGTAAGTAACAGCAATGTGGTGTAAACATTGGATATATAATTTATCTTTTATGATTAGAAACAAAGGTTTTACTTCAATGTCGCTTTTACGAATGAAATAGTACTACAAAAGTATCATGCTTTGTTACTCAAACTCAGATGTGAGCAGGTTTGTGTATTTGGAGAATCTTTGGAGGATCATATCCCAATACCTATGTCCAGACACCATGTTATGGACAGAGGATGAGACTAGCAGCATTCTTCCTAATGAAACCATAAAATTTCCCAATAACTCCTTACCTCTATTTCTGGAGGTGGATTAACCCATGAAGGATTTTCTCTCCAAGCTTGCAATTGTTTCTCTAGATTGATCCCCAATCCGGAAGATGAACCGTTCTTCTTCTCAAGAAAAGAGTTCAACGGTTTTATTCTGTCACCATCTTTGGCTAATCTCTTGAGCTGTGACTGTAAGAAATAAAAAAAAGGAATTTTTCAATCAAAGTCTAATAAAGAAAAACTGATCTATCAGTATGGCATCCGTTAAATAAGAGATATGACTAACCTTAAGGCAGTTTTGAAGTTTGCACGGAAGTTGAACTAAAAATGCAGAAAATGCTGGATCAAGAACCTTGGATTTTCCATTCCTGGGAGTATCTAAGCTTATTCTTTTCCCTTCCATATTCTTACCTGTGAAATCTGAACATTAATACAAATGTTAATCCATTACCAATTAAAAGATATGTTCTTTTTTCAAAAAAAAAATGTTCTTCTTCCAAATATTCTGAAATTTTCGGTGGAACAGCGGATAGCACTTAGTTTTGTTACCCTGCCTCTTCATTTTTCTTAAAATACCCATATTTGGCACATTTTTGGATATGGGTATGGAAATACAATCCCTCAAGACTTCATAAAAAAAATTTAATGCACCTTTATCCGAGTAAGAGTAACATAGGCACTTAGATATCAATTTCTCGAATGCACCTAAGTACAGGATGAAAGATATACATAGAACAAAAGCTTATCTATCAAGGTTAAATGTAAATTTGTCATTCTATGCTATGTTACTCAGACTCAGGTGAGAGTGATGGACAAGTATGTGTCCTAGACACATGATATTCATTTTCTCTACATTGTTCCATTTATTAGGGAGGTCTTTGGAGGATCATATCATCATACTCATCTCCAAAAATATGTCCGACATGGATATCAATATTTCAACAAAAGTTAAAGAGTCGGAGCAAAATAGATCCTATTTACCAAAGATAAGAAAAAACAGACCCTTAGTTAAACTAGCAAATCACACACGCTACACTCTTTAGGATTTTTGTATCTGTAACCTAGGACCTTAGGACATAAACATAAGTAAGAAATCATATTTGGATTCGGTGTTCAGGTTGGATCAAAAACATTACAAAGTATCTTTAATTTCATCTATATTACTTGGATTTGGTGTGACTGTCGGACGCGAGTATACATCCAATACAAATATGTTCAATATTTTTCCAAGATTTTCATGTATTTAGAAGATCTTATGAGGATCTATACACTCTACCACTGTCTAAATATGCGCCAAATTCGGGTGACAAACATGGTTTAATAAAAAATAAGAGTCATGGCAATATAGCTTTTCATCAGCTGGTTAACTGAAAGTACACCTCTCAAAGAAAGTATATGTTTACAAGGAAACCTTGGAAAGACTCCTGCAATCAAATTCAACCAACAATAATCCCCAAATACAAACCCTCGAAACAATTAATCAAATAAAGTTAATCTCCTAAAAAAAAAGCCACATAAAAGATTTATGCATAAATGAAACTATGACAACTTCTTAGCAGTAAATGGTTCTTAGCAAAATCCAAGATCAACTGGAACCGCAATCCATCAAATAGTATGTTTTGAAACAAGAAATAGAATATTTGAATTCAAATTTCATTTGTTATATAAACTATGAAAATATGAAATTCAAGATCATAATTATCTACACGTATTTCAAATTCACCACTCCAAAAAATCGACAAATTATATTTTTTATAAGTTTTTATCATCGAATTTGCACCATTTTAAAATCTGAAATCCAAATTCCCAGGCCAACCTAAAATGTTATGATCAAAAGATAAAGGCGTAGACTAGAAACCCCAGAAACAGAAACGCATGAACATCCGAGCAGAAATCTAACAACACTGGCAATGAAAAATTAATTAAAAAAAAGAGAGAAAAATGGGTTCAACTTACAATGTGAATCTGGCGACAAGAATATTCATTCCAGTTGAGATTCCACGTGAAAAAAAAATCAGTAGTTTAGGCAATAGGAAATTGTGAGTAGAAAACTTTTTGCTTTTGCTTTAGAATTATAGAAGTTAAGCGACAAAACAGTTGAAGCACATGAAACACGCAATTAATTTAAAGGCGGCAACGAGCTTGGTCTTCAGAAAATAAGAAAGTCTTCAACCATTCAACCCCCAGAAACGGAAGATTCCTGTACAACACGTCTAAATTCTGGACTGTGATCTTAATTTATTAATTTGAGACCTTCCTTTTTAACGGGGTTCCATTTTTATTTGGATAATCTCTACTTCTGTATAAATGTAATAATATCTTGGGGTTTTAGACTTCACCGCGTGTCCACCTTTCCTTTTTCCTTTTCAACAAATATAAATGGGTACATTTGTCCAATTGTAAAAAGTTTTTATTTTATATTTAAACTAATAAAATTACAATTTTGACATCCAAATTTAGATAGTTAGATCATTTTAATTATTCTTTTCTTTCCCACCATCCTACTCACTCCCTCACCCCATTCAAGGGATGAGAATTGTTGCTTTTTTCTTTTTATTTTGTCTCCCAAAAATTAAATTGAAATAAACTTTTGGAAGATTCTTTTAATTTTTATTTTGTGTTTATTTAGAAGAAACAAAGAAGAGAAAAAAAATGGGTAAAGGAAACTAGAGATACAGAGAACAGCAGAGGCATTTTGGATTGTTTAAAATATGGGAGGTCCGGTGGGAGAGGAAGAGAAGGAGAGAGATGGGGATAGGGATTCTTGTTTTATTTAATATTAATATAAAATTTAAATTTATTATTATATTTTTAAAATGATTTTTATGTATTTTTTTGAATTTTTTTAGAATTAAGATTAAATTGATATTATTTGTAAACTTTTAGGGTTATTTTTTAAAATTATGATTAAATTGATATAATATGTAAAAATTAAAGGTTAAATTTATTATTATTTGTGGTTTTAACATAAATTATTAAAATTATCAAACTATTTTATAATTTTAATAATTAAATCATTGTGTGATCCGGAAATTTAAAACCCCATCAAGTCTGCTATGATAACACCTGTCCTTATTGAACTGTAGTTGTATTGAATTGGTGGACTGATTTTGATTTGGGGCAAGTGGGCATATAATGATTTCACCGTTTTACATCTAATCAAGCTGAAGCCTTACGTCTGTTATTTATTCCAAACAATTGGGGGCCTTATTATGTAGAGTATGATCATCATTATTGAAATTTGTTCAATTTTGACGATCTAATAGTGTTAGTTCCGAATAAAATTAAAGAAAGTTTTCTTATTCAAAGGTTTTAGTTCTTGATAAAGCAGCGTGTCAGATGATTGATTTATTAACATCTTATTATTATAAAATTACGTGGGTTTGCGTTTTTGTAATCATGATTTCATATATTTTAATTTATTTGTGATAGTTTTTGTTTGTGTTATTTGACTTATTAATTATTTTATTTGATTTTTAATGGATTAGGTGAAAGAATTGGAGAAAAATAAACTTAAATATTAATTTTGATAAGTTTCTCTATTGGGACTTTTAACTTGATACTATTTTAGTACTTTGACTATAACTTAAGTTATAAAATTTTGATTTGAGTTTATAATATATCGTTTTGAAGGGAACTAAAGGATCTAATCAGACTTAATTCGTGATTCAAAGCCAACAAAAAAAAATGTGCCCAAAAATAGACTAGAAGTTTGCAATACAAATCTACTAATAGAAAAAAATGCTTTAATTCATTAAGGGCACTTTTATCTTTTCTCCCTTATGTGAATTTTGTCATATAAATACATAGTTTTAGGTTTGGTATCAAACACTGTAACACCCTTTACCCGAGCTCATACCTAAACATGAGCAAGGAATACTACATTTCAGGATAAATACTTTATTCAAGAACCAAATTTATTATTCAAGTTCTCATCTTTAAGACCTTTTAAAATCATATAAGATTTTATAGATCATTTTTAGGCTTTCTCTAAAGTTTGATTACATTCAAGGTTCGTGTGAGATTCTTTCGAATAAAAAAGAACAAGGAACAGGAAAATAGGACCAATGTCGTGACCTTGATTCCTCTTTTGCTAAGTCAAAACGTCTTTATTTTTTGTGTTAAGATTAATATCACATAATCCTACACATGTGCCAATCAATTTAAATCTATATAATACTTCAATTTATCAACTAATACTTCATTAATTCATCATATAACAATTACTCACTTAATATTTCAACAATTTTGTTTAAACTTCTCTTATGTATTAGCAATTTCATATAACATCTTCTTAGCATTACAACTCTTCTATTATTTTCCTCCTCCTCCTCCCCTCTATTCCAAATAATATATAATATATAAGAATCTTTTTCATTCGGTATAGCATGCTGATCGCCTATAAATGTGCTATCGTTTATGATAAAAATAGCACACCAAAGATATATTAAATTAGAACGACAGTGCCCGCAAGTATACGAGTCAAATTATAATATAGTATTATGTACAACAGAACGCAAGTAGTATTCCGAGGATCATACCCAAGGGAGGATGTAATAAATCTATAGAAAAGGTTTTTTACAATAATAAGTCTAAATAGTAATAATTAATTTATATATTATTACAAATCATAAAATAGATTAATAAGAGAATTTGAATGACTAAAATAAATAAACAAGGAAAATAAACAAATGACTAAACAAATAAAATCAATAGAAATATTAACTTGTTTCAGGTTTGTAATTAACTTCGGATTAAGGTTTTAGGGTAGATTAGCTACCGATTAACCAATTATTACCTCTTAGCCTCTAACTAATTAATCGATTGGTTGGTACTCGCTTACCTCTCAACCTCACTTTCTCAACCAGAATAAACTACGATTTACTTGGTTTGACTTATCTTCCGATCTCATCCCCCCTATGATTATTTCCTAGGGTTATCAAGCCTAAGGTTTAAGAACGCGTAGTCTATACCAACTAATCCTCTCGAGAAACCCTAAATTCTCTATTAACCATGTCCCCATCCACTCGTTAATCTACCCTAAGGGATTTATGTTGGATCTGGTGCCCTAAATGTAATATTTTTGTCTAAGTACACTTGTAATTTTTTCGAACATATTAGTTAATAAAATTATTCATAAATTACATTAATATATTTTGTATTATTGTTCTCAAATGATTTTTGCATGCAAAACAAAATAGAAGCAAATGCTGCTCATTGGTTGTCTATTATTTAGCTAATACTAAACAATATTACGTGATAGGATCATAGTGTAGCACCCCTAACCCGTCTCCGTCATCGGATTAGGGTTAAAGGAAGTTACAATAAATAACAGAACAAACATAGATTATTTTAGTTTAAAAATTTATTTTTAAATCGATCATCAATAATTTCATCCAATAAACATGCCATTCAAACTTAAACAGGACTTAATTTGAGCATATAGGGTATTAAAAATGGTTTAGAAACAACCAGTGATTAAATTGAATCAAACATGAAAATAGGGTAAAAAGGGTCACATGGCCATGTGGCCAGGCCGGGTGACAAAGCCCAAGCCATGTGGCTAAACTGTGCACAATTCGAAAATAAGGTCACAGCGCCGTGTCGCTAGATCATGTGCCCGATCGTGTGCAATTCGAAATAAGATTACACGGTCGTGTCATAGATAGTGTGCTAGACCGTGTTTGATTCAAAATAGAATCACATGGCCATATCGCCAAGCCATGTAACAACCTGTAACCGTGTTGAACAAACTTGTACCAAAATTAAATAGGCCACACAATTAGCATGATGTCCGCCGTAAAGCGCCGTGTCCTGTATGCATGCACTGAAAATGACTTCTAAAACAAGCCAAAACATTACCAATTCCTTAGGTGCCAAGCCAAACCAAAATCAAACATTTACACGCCTTCAAAACACATCCAAACAAGATTAAAACATACCAAAACATTCATCTTAAATGCCTAACCAATATGCCCTCATTTGCATCACAATCTAAACATATATAACAACCTTATTCAACAACAACATAATCAACATGTTAGACTCATTCAATCATTACTAAAGTTTCAATTACCAAACACCAAAACCATTCTTTCATATCATCTTCTAATAGCCAACATAACCATTCCAAAACCAAAAATAGCCAAAACTAAAATGACCATTTCTAAACATATTCATAAGGAAAACACCAAAACCATCTAACACTTTGTTTCACAAATCATTAACACATGTCTAATATTCAAATGGTTCACGTCTAGTTCAGCCCCATTGTCCTCCACTTTCGGAAAGAATTCCATAAGCTTAAGCATATGTTCTTTGACCGGAGTGTCGGGTTTCTACTCAGAATTCATTAAATTTGTAATAGCGGATTGTTAAGCCAATGCAACTTGGCCTTCGAGCAAATCCTCCAAATTTGTCATGATCTCTTTGGCAGTACGAAAATTCTCATGTTGTTTTTGTAACACACTGCTCATGCTCGCTAACATATAACATCGAGCAATCGATTCAAAATCTCTCCAGTGATTTCTCACTTTAGGTTGAGCTTTAGGAGGGCATATTTTGTCAAGAACGAATTTGTGTTTCTCACAGCTAAGAACTATTAGCAAGTTCTGTTTCCATTCTCAAAAGTTATCCCCATTTAATTTATTCTCAGTAAGAATTCTAACAAGAGGAGTAGGAGACATATTTAAACTGAAAAAAATAAAGATTCACTAATTACTATCTTTGTATTAAGCAAATATATTTTCATTTCAGCAACATATCAAGAATACAGTATGATGCATGCGTCTTGTGTTAAAACCTTGAAAAAAATATTTTTTTTGTTGCTGCGATCATTCTCACACCCATCAACCATGTCGCCTTGGGTTCCTATGATTAACTAGCAAGAAGACTGATTACATCCAATTAGTTCGTGAACATTAATTTTCAAGACTCCACACGAACTATCGACCGCTAATGTTTAGCCATTATCTCTAGCTTAAATATCATTTCTTGGGAAACTATTTATAAAAGATGATATTGAGTGTATAACCATTGAATCAACACCCATCATGAACATCATCTCATTTGTGAGTAATCTTAGGACAATCTCTCTGAAAGTCATGCATAACTAGTTGTCCTTAAAAGGAAATCCCATCTAGTGAACCCACATGACAAAGTTTACCTTAGGGTGTAGCCAGGGTAGGAATCGGCTTTTTATCCCAAATTTCAAGAATGATCATACAATAATCCTAGTGGCATTCTTATCTAATCTAAATGACATACTTCCAATATATGCATGGCGTGTTATGACGATTTTATAATATTCACATTCATTCACAGGAATCAATCAATCATAAAAACAAACAATTTTGATTCTCCACAGTTTTTATTTTAAGGGAAAAACCAAAGAAGTGAATGTGAACCGTGCACCAAGGACAGCCCCAAGAAAAGGAGTTGAGTCAAATTTGACCGCTTAAAAACCAAACCTTTCTTAGCCAGAGTCAATCCTAGACATGCACCTTCTCATTACCACACTTCTCACAGTTATTGAATAACCTAAAGAATTGAATAGAATAGAACAATACAACACATGTATTTTCTCATTATCACACTTCTTATTTTTTAATCGATCAACCGTGGACCATCTCATATATATATCACAATTATAACATTACATAATATAAATATTATAAATAATTATAAATATATATAATGAGATAAGTAATTAAAATAAAATTGTCAGCCAAGATTTCCATAGTTCTATTTCTAGAAAATAAAATTACATAATTTTTTCCCACAAGACAGTCATTGGGTCTTCAACTGTCATCGCATCTTTTCCTTGTCGTAGACTCTTTTTGGAAAAATTACATTTAATTTCTATATCCGTTTCCGACTCACAAGAAATCTATGAATTTAAAAAAAAAAACCCTACGTGGAGATGACAGTCCACGGTCTATTTCCTAAGAACCACAACCTTGGTAATAAAAAAAATTATATAACAAATATATAATATTGCATACATTCCCATATATAACTCAAAACATGCATAAGATCTAAAGAATACCACTTTCTATGTAATCATATCATTCAAGAAGAAGAGAAATTTATTTTGATTATCTGTTTATACTTATAGATAGAACACAATCTAACTCTGATATCTAAAATAAACACTTAATCAAAAGTGCACTTTTTCGATTCCTCTAGGATGAGCGCTTCAACTGAGTAGTCTTATCCACTATCCTCAAGCTCACATTTGCCGAGTGTAGGCTCGCTTCGAATTAGAAAATTTTTCACAAAAATTACTAATGGGGTAATTTTACAATTTCTCTAAACTTTTAGGTCAAGTTTTAAAATCAAAAAATATATCTAGAAATTTTTTGAAATAATCTCTTTAGAGAATTTTCTCTCTACAACTTTCTCTTCAGTTCAAGTGTGTGTAAAATAATGATCCAAGACTCTCTTTATATAGGGAAAGTTTAGAAAGTTCAACTATAATTAAACTTAATCACTTTAATATTAAACTAATATAATATAATATTTATCAAGATAAATATTAGATTAAATTTAATACTAAATCTTATTAAAATAATAGAATATTTATCTACAAGATAAGCATTAAATTAAATTTAATATTAAGATAATCACTTTAATTTTAAATTAATAAAATACTATTAAGATAACTATTAAATTAAATTCAATGTTAAACTATTAAACTATTATTATTTTTAAAATAATTAATCCCAAATCAAATTCTTTGGTAGAATCCCAATAAGAGTGTAACTCTTCCACTAAAGACCAATCACCACCGGCCACCAGAACGCCGTTGTCGCATTGCCAAGCATCGCTGTCTCAGTGATGCAAAGTTGACACCTTCTGACACCCCGAGTCAGTTTGGTTACTGCCAGTTTGATCCGGTTCAATGACGACCTGACCGGTCCAATCTAGCCACCGGTTGGGTCATCGGCTTGATTTCACATATTGGGCCCGGTTCGACCAATTTTTGGGTCTTGGTTTCAATTTTGGCTCCCGGGCCCAATTTACGATCTTAGGTCTAATTTTCAAGTTCAATTACTCATTGGGCCAATTATCTGACTTGAAAATTAATTTTCAAAAGTATCATATTAATTTTAATTAATTTGATTAATTTAATTTTACTTGATCAAAATTAATTTTCCCAAAAATCACTTAGATTTTCCAAATTAATTTTTCAAGAAAATTCTTTAATCAAATTTCCTAGTTGAACAATTCTCACAACCACCTAATTTAATTTCACATCAAATAAATTGACTCAATTAAATTATTTCCAAAGTCGTAGAATTTTCTTCTGATTCAAATGCAGTCCGAGCGAGCTTTTGTTGAGCTAGCAGAGGGACCAATCAAACATATACAATTAGGGTCTAGAAATTGCAATTATGTCTAGAAGCATCGGCCCGATAATTCACAATGACTTAATCATGGAGTCAGTCCACAAAACGTACCATGATTAAAAACTCCTTATTGTATACTCTTTACGAGAACAATTCCTCCAACTATCTTGTCCAATGACCTCGTCATGTGTGTGTTACCCTCATATGATATCCTTGATTCTTTTGAGTTAAATTTGTTCACTCAATACAATCATGTTTTATCTCATTATCACAATTGTATCCTTTTAATGATTAATATGATCACTGTCAACAAATGACTGTGATAATTTGCTCGATCGAGAACAAGCAACCCGTGGTCACGTTCCATATTTATCAATCCACATAATGTCAATGAGAGGATATCATTAACTCTTTAATTGAGCTATGAATTTCACTATTTCTAGTAAAGCCATGCCATACGCAAGTTGTGTACCCAACATACCGGCTATGGGATCGATCATCTTTAGAGCATAAGCCTCCACTTATATCAAAACACATGAGTTGCATACGCATGGTCAGTGACTAACTTAGGATTTAAGCAAATCACATCATGAACGTCACAAGCGAATTAATTCACGAATGAATTCAGAATTAATTCACGAACGAATTTAGAATTAATTCATCTTGGATCTAGTCCAATGTATCATTCTACCAATGAATAAATCTATGTCTCTACCCGTGAAGTCAACTACTCCGATAACCAAGGTTAGCCATCTCTCCAATTGGAATTGTAGACAACATAATAATCCTTCTCAATATTTGGATAAAATGCTCACTTCGATTCTTTTACGGGATTATGGACTTATTTAGATTATCTATTGAAGTAAGTTGTCTTTCTCGCAATGTAAACGTTCTTACAATACCACTTATCTTCAGTTTGAACTTGGACAATCAATGAGCTAATATTTGCTTGTCACAATTTTGTTATACATGCAAAATATAAAAGACAGAAGTACAAAAGACTTAATAGTGAAATGCGAAATTAACTTTATTTATTCATCGTTCAAATAAATAGAAAATAATAACATGCTTACTATAATATGGGCACATTTCCCAACAAATTTGACCGTTTACATCACATTCATCACAAATTCAACATGAAACATAAAACATAACATCATATAATAACATTAACTTAATTACACATCCAACTAAAAATTTGAATTATATAGCTTAGTATGTTCATAAATACTTAAACAAAACTCTTACCTCGGTTTACAATTAAGTAAACAAATATAACTAATTTAATACAATTCTGTCAAGACATTTACAACAATAAGGTGATTGTTTCACATATCAATCGTATAATCTCTCAATCATTGAATATGACATATTTATGTATCATTCAATAGGAAAGATTCGACATATAAATCGTATCAACCAATTGATCATGTCAATTAATATTCATATTTCATTTCTTTTAAACAAATAACTCTGTCTCTAATATTGCATTTACAAAGTGAGTGTTTCATACATATAACTATAAACTTTCCAGTTGTTTCAATATCATTTCAAACAACTTTTAACTGCATAATCACTAATTACTCAATTTCATCATTTAACATTTCAATATTTGTATAAACATATCATCTCCAAATAATTCATGAATTCAAAACATATATTTTCTTTAAACAAATGGCCCGATGAACTATAGTAACATGACTTGGATACTCGGGTACCCCAAAACACACTAGAGAGCATCGAAATGCTAACAGAGGCATTGAAGCACATACAGAGGCATCAAAGTGGAAACAAAGGCATCGAATTGCAAACCCGTGCAAGTGCGCGTTCTAACCCTATTAGCATGCCAATTGTATCCTAATCGTTTACTACATTCAAACGGGCATTTTAAGAAAATTATCACATTTAACATTCAGACGCACTTCAAAAATATCTGTACACGTGTTGTAGATCAATTATGTTCTTTCTGATATCATATAAGTCATGTTTCACATATGTTCAACAATTTCTGAATAGGTACTTACTCGCCATGTACTTAACTATAAATGATTAATAACTTCAATATTCCATTAGCATTTCAATCATAATTTAATTAATAAATTCATAATAACACAAATCATAAATATAAATATATGTCTATACTATGAAATTACCTAACACAACCAGGAAGCAAATTTGTTCGTAGGGACTATTCTACAATTTCCCTTTTTTTCCTTGGTTTTCCTTTGCATGATTCAATCCTTGATCATGCAAGAGAGTCGAAGGAGTTTGGGAGAAAAAATGGCTATGGCTTCCTATGGTTTCAGTTAGGGGTGTTCAATCGGTTAACCGAATTAAAATAACATTAACCGAATTAACTGACCTTTCAAAATTTTTAACCGTTAACCGAATCAAAATTTTTTCGGTTAATTCGGTCGGTTAACTGAATTAACTGAAAATTATATTTTTTTTATTTTTGGTTAAAAATTAACTGAATTAACCGAATTCACTGAATTACCCGAATTAACCGAATTAACCGAATTGAATCACTACATAATTAAAAACATAAGTCTTTGAATTTTATTTTTATTTATTAAATTATTTTTTTAGACTTTTAGACTTTAGTTTTATATTTAGTTTTAGAATTTTATTTTTATTTCTTAAATTATTTGTAATTTTTATGATTGGGTTGGGTTGGGTAATTGGTTTGGGTTGGATACCTGGGTTTGGATTGGGTTTAGGTGAATAGTGGGCCTATTTATATATTATAATTTTATTTATTAATTTTTTTGGTTAAACCGAAAAAATTCGGTTAACCGACTGGTTTCGAACTGAATTAACTGTTAACCAAAAAAATCAAAAAATAATTAACCGACCCCGACTGAAAAATTTCGGTTAATTGACCGATTAACCGAATTCGATCGGTTAACTGAATTTTTTTGATTTTACCCGAATTTTGCACACCCTTAGTTTCGGTGGAGATGAAACACAATGAAAAATGGATGGTGATTTGTTTTTCTTTTACTTAACATATTTTTTATTAATTATTTAATTAAATAATAACCAAAATCGCCATTTAGGTTCCACTAACCGTCTACCATCTTTAACAAGGGTTTATTTTCCACTTAAACCCTTGCACAATCATTAACTAAACCATTCAACTAATAAAAATCAATACCGATTAATTTTTACGTCTTTTACAATTTAGTCTTTTTTTTCTTAATTAACTATATAAACGTTAAAATTTTTAGACCAAAATTTAATACACCTATCTAATACTCCGTAAAATGTTTACGGGTTAGCTTTATAGAAACGAGATCCCAGGACCTTGTTTTCCAAAATCACTTGACTTTAGGGACAAACTACTTGAACATAACTATTTATTCAAATAACAAAAATTATCAAATCAAATTTAATATAATTATATATTTGACTCGCATGAGTTAAATAATAATTACAGACTTACTTGTCAGAGTTGTGGTTTTTAAATCATTGTTTCTGACACCACTGAAAAGTGGGCTATTACAACTCTTCCCCCTTAGGAAATTCGGTACTCGAAAATTTTTTACTTGAAAATAGGTTCGAATACAATGATTTTATTAAATTTTCCATTTCTCCCGTGGCTTTTTCTATACCATGTCGATTTCAAAAAAAAATCACCAATAATACTCGTTTATTCCACAATTCTTTTACTTTTCGAGCTAATACTTTTATGGATTCTTCACTGTACAACAATTCAAACTGCAATTCAACTTTATTAGGAATTATCACCTATGAAGCATAGAAACTTAAAACACACCATGTATCTTTCCATGTTCCAAAGGTAACGTCAATCTAGAAGTCGCTAAACCCATTCTCTTCATAATATCATACAACCTTATGACTATTGGACTGAGCTGTTCTTTTTTGCTGAACCGTAACACGTTCCTCTATGGAAATACTTTTCGTAATACACTATCAATTACCTGAAACTTGATATCTTTTTGTTTTACATTTGCATATGACTTCTTATTATCTAAAGTAGATTTTAACTGATCTCAAATAACCCAACCTTTTCTTATGTTTCATATAACAATTCAATTACTGCTTGTTTCATGTCATTCAATTCTAATTTGTAGTGTTATTCTATTACTTCATTGATAAAAATTATCATAAGTAGTATTAAGTCTGACGGAACTAACCATTTTGTTGTAAACTCTGAAATTTCTCGACACATATCAACAATTTCGAAAACATGTACTCTTGTAGTTATCCTTACTAAACATTAAAGTTTGATAATTTTCAACAAATTTCTATTTTGCTAAGCATTTCAAATCATATTTCTATAATTCTTGAATTCCTCGGATGGTAATCGATGATCATATAACAGTTTTTCAATACTCTAGACATCTACACTATCTCAGATTCAATTTTAAAACTTCTGTTCATATAACTTTCGTCTATTCAAAACTCTGCTGGTATTTATTCAATCAAACAAAACTTACATTTGTAACAACTTCATCAATGATAGAGCTAACATAAAAAAGCTTGAACAAATCATTTGTAATATATAGTGAATCCTGGAGAACAACACACTTCTGAAATAATTCCCTAGTTCGCAATTACCAGTAGTTGATTCAAAGTAACTTAGACATTTGTAGTGGTTATCAAAAGGTCTAGAAAAAACTTTTCAAAATCAAAATTCATATTGACTAATCTTCACAAATACTTGTTTCTCTCGCAAAATCTGTAACACTATTTTTCGATGCTAATCATGTTCAATTTCATTCCTCACATAGGTTGAATATTAATGATAACATAGTAACAATTTTGTTCAAACATAGCTAGCAAATTCTGTCCATTAGATCTATAAAGCGACTGAGCGATCTATAATCTAAGCGGTGTTACCAGAATCTCATATTGTTTATATCAAGCCTAAAGAGTAACAATAGGTACATCTGACTCATAACTCTGAGTAGAAAGCCACATGGTCGTAAATCAATACTAAAAAATACAGTAGCCCATTTTTTTAAGCATTTAAGTTATTTCTATAAAATAACAAATACAGGTTCCTCATGGTGTTTCTAAATCTGTTATCTAAAATCATTATAGAATTCTCATAATCTCGTTTTCTTTTTCAGACACACAATATCATTTTTCCCAGATTACACACTCAGTCGTATGAAACCTCTATCAATCAACTCTTGCAACTGTGCCTTTAACTTTTTCAATTCAATCAGAGCCATTTTATACGAAGAATTTGATATCAGAGTAGTTCCAAAATTATCTTAATAGTAAACTCAACTTCTCATTTTGATGGTAATCCGAGTAGTTCTTCAGGAAACATATTAGTGAATTCCTTACCTACCGGTATCTGATCAATCTTCGACTCTAATGCTTGTATATGTAAAATGTAAGCTAAAAATGCTTCATATCTTTTACAAACTATTCTCTTAGTAGAAATCACATATATGACATCAAAACACAATCAATTTGGTCTGGCTCAACAGTAATCAACTCGCTAAATCTGATATCTTTAATCATTTCATTTTTTACTACAATTATTTACTTCATTATCATGCAGAGTCAACCAACCCATACTCAATATTACCTCAAGCTTATGGAACGACAATAACATCAGATCAAATGGAGAAATTACTACTCTGAATTCTCAGTAGACACTTGTACAAATCAAACTGACTATGATATTCTGACTTAACAGGTAATTACTTTAACATCAAATTTAATCTGTTCTATTGGTATGTTCTTTTTAGATACTAAAGTAGTTCAAAACCAAGAATGAATCGACCCAAAGTCTATCAATGCATATACATTAACATCAAAAAGAGAGAGAAAAAATACTAGTTATAACATCTGGGGCAGAAGTCCCTTCTCTAGCTCAAATAACATAAGTTCTAGCATTACTGCTCTGTCTTGGTCGTCTACCTCTTTGAGAAATAGGCATCTATCTAACAAATTGATTTTCATTAATGCCCGACTTCTTTGGGCAATCTCTCATGAAATGTTCGGTAGATCCATAACAAAAATAGGCTTCAGTCATAGCTCAACATACACCATTATGGAACTTTCTACAATAATCACAAATAGATTTAGTATCATTACAATTAGCTGAGCGATCCTGACCAGACGACGGCTAATGGACGCAATAATTGAAATGTGCATGCTTAATTTAGATCCTGACCTGACTAAAGTGAAGGTTCATAATAACTTTGACGAACTCTAGTATCTTGCATAGTTTTTAGGTTTATGTGATTAAACTATCTCCAACTTGACCCGTCCCTGTTACTTCACATTAATTCTAAGAAACCCTTAGTTTAATATGATTAGTAAAATGCATGTTTTACTAAGTAAAAGATTTCGAGAGGACTTAATTTGGTTTTAAAACTCAAAGATTGAGTTGCCATGAAATATTTTTCGAACACTGTTAAACATGAAGAAAATGAACTAAGTTGAAAGATATAATTATCCTAGCCTATTCATGTTATTGATTGTTGAATTTTATGTATTTGCTCCTAATTTCATTTCATACATGGCATTTAGATTAAAATGCATTAGGGATCATCTTGCATTTAGATAGCTTAATCATCATGTACCACCCTTATCCTGTTTCTGTTGTCGGAATAGGATACAAGATGTTACCAATCAAGTTGGAAAAATTAATAATAATTTATATTCAATAATTAATTCAATTTCATAATCACAAGTAATATTCAATATGAAAGAGACCATTCAGGTCGGGCCTTAAATCGAGCTTCCGATGCTCTAAAAATAAATTATGGACATTTAGGGACCACTTCGGAACAAATCAGAACATTTAGGAAGAAATTGAAAAAAAATCAAGTCAGGGGTCACATGGCCATGTGTCCAGGCCGTGTGACAGAGCCCAACCCGTGTGGCTCTAACATGGTCGTGTGACTATCACACACGTTCGTGTGTATGGACCGTGTAACTCTTTGATTTGGATCACACGACTGTGTCACGAGCCGTGTGTTAGCCAGTTTAACAATCGAAATACCCTCACACGATCATGTTACAGGCCGTGTATCTGCCCATGTGAAAACTACACCTATACTGCTTTTACACACGCTCTGGGCACACGCCCGTGTGGGTTTCCCTTGTGCTTCACATGACCATGTGAGTTCTCGTGTCCCAGGCTGTGTGTGCCTAAAAATGTCCAATTCCAAGTTCAATTTTCACCCATATGCTTAAGGACCTAAAACACATTCAACCACACAATTACATAGACCAAAACCAACTTCAATCACGCTCAAACATGTCAATAAACTCAACCAATATGTTAACCAAAGTGTTATCATTAACATCTCAATACATTTCATCTCATTCCACTTCCAATTTGCAACTCAAGTACATTATATATACATACAATAACAACCATTGTCTTACAAACTTTGAGTTATCATATAACCTAGCATTTCATACTTTTAACTATTAGTCCCATTTAGTAACATGTAGATTCTCACAAGTCATTCAAAACACATCATAGCATAACATTTTACTCAAACTAAGTAATTGACATAAGTTATACATAGAGTCCTAATACATGTTATATACCAAAATTGAGAACTAAAATCTACCAAGGTTCTCGGATAGTGTGATCTTTGATGTTGACCTGATCTTCTTAGTCTTCAAAACGTAATCTACAAAATGAACCAAATATGGGTAAGCTCGAATGAAGCTTAGCAAGTTTGTTTTGTAATTCAATAAAACTTTTCGATCGAACATAGTATCAACCAATATTAACATAGAGATTCCCAATATATGCAACCTATAATAGTCATTACAACCAATTCAGTAGTTCAATATGCTCAGTGGACTTTGTTTAATTGAGCTTTATTTCAGTATATCTGTAGATTTTACTCATTTGAGCTCCATTCAGTATAACAGTAGAATTTTCTCGTTTGAGCTACTTTCAGTAGAATCATTAGGTATGGCTTGATAAAGCATACTTTCAGTAGAATCAGCAGGTAAGGCTCGATAGCACATACATTTTAGTGGGATTGGTAGGTATGGCTCGAAAGCACATACATTTTAGTAGATTCAATAGGTATGGCTCGAAAGCACATACGTTTCAGTAAATTCAACAGATATCGCTCGAAAGCACATACGTTTCAGTAGATTCAGTAGGTATGACTCGAAAGCACATACGTTTCAGTAGATTCAATAGATATCACTCGTCTGAGCACCAGTTAGTATATCAGTGGATAACGCTCATTTGAGCTTCATTTAGTATATTGGTGGTGGATGTCGCTCGGTGAACTTCATTCGGTATATAATATAACAATCAATAATAGTATATTAACCAAGAATCTAAGAATTATTAGAAGCATAAATAAATGTACGAACTTATAGGATTGATTTGTAGTAACGACTCACAGTAACTCAATTAGTGATCGAAGTCATTCAATTCATTATTTCCAGTTCCAATTACACACATCAATATAATCCAATTTTATGAAACTAAGTTCATACAATACATAACTGAACGAACTTACATGACTAAATTGCAGCAATGACAAAGGTATAGAGACTATTCGGTACTTTTCTCTTTTCCTTGGTTTTACACTCGTTCTTGATCTAAAAATAATATTTTCATTCAATTAATTAATTCCAACAGTAAAATTAACTCATTTTATGCAATTAAGTCCTTTTTGCCATTTTTACTAAATTGCCTCCAATATTTCACTTTTATGCAATTTAGACCCTAGCTCAAAACATGCAATTTAACCATTTTTATTCAAATTTTAGCTTAGCCGAATATTCAAGTGCCTTTTTAAAGCCCATTTATGCAATTATTTGCATCAAGTCCTTGTACTTTTACTATTTTTCACATTTTAGTCCTTGAACATTAAAATCAACAAAAACTACTTTACAAAATAGTCCTATTGAGCAACCAAGCTTAATATTCTACCATAAAACTTCAAGAAAAAGTCAAATTTTTCAATAGCACAATCCATAACATTTGACAATTTTACAAATTAATCCCTGGGTTAGCTAGATTGAGCTAATAAGAATTCAAAAACATAAAAATTACTAAAAACAGACGGAATTTACTCACCCAAATAGAGAATCAAAGTTAGCCGAAGATCCCTCCCAAGGTTTCTTAGGGTTCGGTTTCAATTAGTGAAGACGACGAAGAAGAAATTAAAATGCTTTTTAACTTATTTTATCTATTACATTTAATTTAATTCCTAATTTACCAAATTGCCTTTTTAATTACGCATTAATTTTTACATTTTAAAGCCTAATACCGTCCACTATCTCCTTTAATGGTATACCATTAAAGGAGGTTTTAATTGCACAATTGGTCCTTCAATTTATTAAATTTTAACGAAACAAGCTTATTTTCAATTTAATCCTAAACTAATTAGGACTAAAAGAGCAAATAGCCTAAAAGTTAGTGGATTTAATCATATCCACCACCACTTGGACTTTTTGACATGGTTTAATTACCATTTTGGTCCCTTTACTATTTTAAATCTATAGCAATTAACTTTTACCTCTTTTACAATTTAATCTTTTTCCTTAATTTAGCATAAATCATCAAATTTACTGAACCAAGCTTCAATTCACATATAATACAACTCTATAAATATTTAATAAAAATATTTATGGCTTTAAATTATGGAAATGAGGTCATAATACCTCGTTTTCAATAACCACTTGACTTTTGAACCGAACCATTTATACTAATTTGTAATTCAATTGGTTAAGTTCATCAAATCAAAATTCAATATAAAAATTATTATTGACTTGTATAATTTAAATACTAATTATACGAATTCACTCGTTAGATTTGTGGTCCCGAAGTCACTATTTCAGACATTACTGTAAAACAGGCTACTACACATCATCACTCCAAATATTGTGTTTTTATCACTAGATTGTTACCTCTAATTTTACAAAAAATTGATTAACATACACAGTCCCTGTGGAGACGATAACTCTTTTAATTACTTATTACTTGATAACGACTATGTACACTTGCACAAATCGAACGTTACAACTCCCAGAAGATAGAGACATAGATGTGACTAACTAGACTGACAGTACATCAGACAAGATCCAAACAGAATAGATCCTGAATCCGTTTATGGATTTATCCACTTGTGACGTTCATAATGTGGTATACCTAAATCTTGAGTGGATGGTGGACTATGTATGCGTGACTCGTACACTTTGATGTAAGTAAAAGCCTGAGTTTAAATAGAAAAGGAATCGAAAGCTGGTGCATTGGGTGTATGTAACAACTCGCTTTCAGTAAAATCAGAATAGTGGTTTTGGGACCACAAATTCGAGGTTGGAAGAAATTTTTTTTAATATTATTTCATGGTCTGCATTATGATAGAAATGTTGTATGAAAATTTCATAAAGAAATTTTACCGGTTACATGTTTAATTTGATGAAAAGGACCAAATTGTACAAAGTGCAAAAGTTGAATTCTAGTGGCTAAAGGGATCAAATAGCTATGGAATTCAAGATTTGAGGTCCTTATATGGAAAATAGACCATTTAGAGGAGTTAGTAGATAAGGATGATTAGTCATCATGGGAAATTGAGAAACGTAAAAGGATTAAATTGGAAAGATGATAAAAAAGATGATAAATTAATTAAATAATAAAATATCATCATTTCATCATCTTTCCTAAAACAAAAATACATGAAAACCCTAGTTATGAAGCTTGAAGATGTACAAGCTTATTTTGCTTATTTTTATTTTGCTTAATCTAGCTATCTCGGGGATTAATTTGTAAAGTTATCAAAGTACTAGGGTTTTTCCATGGATGAGTATGCATGAATTTTGAAGTTTTACAGTAGAAAATGAAAGGTTGTTGATAGATAAACAACTTTTGTAAAGAGAATTTTGATGAAATTTTGATTTAGGGACTAAATTGGAAAGATGTAAAATTTATGGAAATTTTTTGAATTTTGTGAAATCCTTGGGCTTCTATTGTTACATGTAAAAATTGGCTAGGCTTGGAATAAGGATTAAATTGCATGAATTTCATTTTTCCGAGCCTAGGGATGAAATTATAATTAATTAAAAGTATAGGGGCAAAATGGTAATTTTCCAAAAATGGAAATTGAATTGAATTGAATGTAAATTAATGTTAAATTCATTCGTATAAATCTAGATAGATCAAATACTGAGTTAGATCGTGGAAAACAGAAAGTAACGGATTAGTAACTTTTGTGCAGACGAACATTGTCGAGGTAAGTTCGTGTAACTAAATTGAGAATATATACGTGTTAATTGAATTGTATGTATGTGATTGTGTTATTGATGTGAACCGGCTCGGTGATGTTGAGTCGAGTCACCTAAGTTGCCCGATCGTCTCGAGAAAGTATAGTTCAATTTTTAAGATAATTGTAGATTTGACTAAGTCTATGATATATGATGGAATAAGGCTCAAAATGGATATAGAACAATAAGGTATGGACGACTTTCAAAAATGAAGATAGGGATGATAAGTGGATGGCTCGGTTTAACAAATAAGATAGTGAAATAGAAATAGTAAATGGAAATGGAAACAAGTGAACTTAAACATCAAGAACGATTCGACACTATAACGAGTGTCACCCTGGTTCTTATATTGTTTAAGGTGGAAAAATGGTTTGGGAGAAGGTAGTTGAATGCCACACCAAAGGCTGGTGATAAGTTCAGAAACAAGTTCGGGTTGACGCACTAGCACCCTAGATAAGTCACTCGAGACTCGTACGAAATTGGAGAGGAAGTTAACCTCACAGAAACAAAGTTTCATTTAACAAATTGGAAAAATGGTTTGGGAGAAGGTAGTTGAATGCCACACCAAAGGCTGGTGATAAGTTCAGAAACAAGTTCGGGTCGACGCACTAGCACCCTAGATAAGTCACTCGAGACTCGTACGAAATTGGAGAGGAAGTTAACCTCACAGAAACAAAGTTTCATTTAACAAATTGGCAAAAAGTCTCTCAAATAATTACAAAAACAAACTATTTATAGGCTGAACATGTTCCAGCCAAATGGACACAAACTAATCAGCTTAAATGAGTTGTTGATGAACTTAATTAAGCTAATTAAAATTAAAAGACCTTTGAGAAACTCTAACATTTGTAACGGCTATTAACAACTCATTTAATCTTCCCAATCAGCTGATAATTAGCTCTAATGAGCTGAATGAATTTGATTCAATGCTTGATCAGCTAAAAAAAAGGTTATAACAGCCCTTTATTTCTTCTTGGGAAACCAAATGGACAGCAACATCAATTGGCTTAAATTTGGCACACGAATAGCGTTGTTGCATGAATGCTTTGAAGAAAACTGATTCAAGGAGTAAATGGATGAATTGGAACAGTCATTAACACATAAAAACGTTTGGAAGCTGAATGGCTTTTGTAATCAACTCCTTGTCAAAATCTTCAAACGGTTACTTGAATAAGCTCATAACAGCTGCTGGCCTTTAATTCAACTTCATAACAGCTGAACTCATTCATCCCTTTGATGCGAATCTATGTAACAGCTGATTTAAATGATTAATTAACCTATAAGCACAATTAAACAAGTTAAATGGCTGTAGCAAATTAATTAAGCTGTAACATATTAAATGTTGAAATTATTTAAGCAACTAAAATTAAAACAACTTAATTCATTAAACTAATGATTTAAGCAACTAAATTAACTAAGATGAACTTAATTAACTACGATGAGTAATTTATTCAAGCAACTTAATTAACTAAGATGAGTAATTTATTCCAGCAACTAAATACTTATTCCAGCAAATTAAAAATGGTTTGAAGTTAAGCTAAATGAGCTTGGGGTTAACTAGACGAGCTTGAAGAAGCTAGAATTGAGCTCACTGAGCTGAAATTAAGCTTCATTTTGCACTTGAGCCCCTCGAGCTTAGGCCAATTTTGAGGTCGTCGAGTTGTATCGAAACATGGTGCGGCCGGAATCGCATTAGTTTTTGCCATGTATAAAATCAATTACATATCCGACAATGTCTAACAAGTATTAAGTCCCATTTGAACAAATGAAATTCGATGGATACAGGGTTCCTGAATTGGTTGTGGACATGCAAATGTTGTGGACACACCACAGCTCTCAAGAGTGTCCCGTTATTAGCTCTCATGAGCATCCTGATACATAGATCTTATGAGCATCCCGATTGGTTGTGATCTTGCATGTGTTACTTACACACCACAGATCTTACGAGCGTCCAAATATTTGGCTCACATGAGCTTCCCGTTATATAGTTCTTGCGAGCTTCCTGATAATTGGCTCTTCAGAGCTTCCCGATAACTGGCTCTTATGAGCTTCCTGATCAATGAATCTCCAAAGCTTCCCGATATTGGCTTGTTTGAACTTCCTGAATATGGCTCTTATGAGCTTCCCATTACATGGCTCACATGAGTTTCCCGTTTATGTGCTCGTATGAGCATTCTCGAATATGAATTGACGAATTACAGTTTTGTACACTTTGTGTGTGCTACCCGTGTATCCATCGATATTTTAAATGGTTCAATGGACAAAGTTCTGACATGAGACAACATAAATTTAAAATGAACGTATGAACTAAACTATACTAATATATACCTGAAATACATGGAAATGATATTACTTGGCTTATTGAAGCATGAACTGGTTGTTACATGAATGTGAAATTTATTTGATGACCTTGTTCATCCATGATCAATGGTTATTATGTGATTACTTGACTAACATGCTTGATGAGGACATGTGTTTAGCCATTTGGCCAAATTGGTTTGAGCATGTTTAGTTTACTTACCTTATGTATGAAATAATGGTAAGTTAATTTCCTATTGTACGAACTTACTAAGCTTTATAGCTTACTTTGTTTTATTTCCCCTTGTCTTATTGTACTCAGAAGCTCGTAAAGGTTGGAAGTTGGTCGGAGCCACACCACACTATCCATCGTCTCATTCGGTATATATCGAATTTTAGTTTTGGTTATAATGGCATGTATAGGCTAATTAGCCAATGTTGGCATAAAAATGTTTTGGTTGTAACTAGCCATTGGAATGGCTTGTGATGGACATGTTTTGATGTGTAAGTAAATGGCCTTATCATGTTTAATGTGTGTTTGAAATGGATGAATGATGGAAATCATATAGGCTTATTGATGAGTGGTTTGAGATAGTATAATTAGTAAAATATGCATTTATGTGTGTATGGTTATTTTGGTAAGTTTGGATAATTGAATATATTTATTGATATGTCATGCATAAGACTTAGTTTTGGCTTGGATTGAATGTTTTATATTAGCTTGTGAATGTGTTAAAGTGTTAATGTAGGTTGAAGACAAATTGGGTGAGAAATGTGGCTAGAAAAATGGCCTATTTCGTCCATATGGGTAGAGACACGGGCGTGTGTCTCAGTCGTGTGTGATACACGGCCTAGCACATGGGCGTGTGGTTTGGCCATTTGTTCCCTGCATCTTTAAAATTTCAAAACAGAATGCTCAGATATTTTCACACGGCCTAGCACACGAGCGTGTGGCTTGGCCATGTGACCCCTGCACCTTATTTATACAAGTCAGTACGCTCACACAGCCTAGCACACGGGCATGTGGTTTTGCCGTGTGACCCAAGTCAGTAACCTCCCAAATTTGGACACAGGCTAGAACACGGTCGTGTGTCCCTATTTCAAATGTCCACACGGCCTGAGACACGGGCGTGTCTCTTGACTATGTGAGACACACGGCCTGGCCACACGGGTGTGTGTCCTCTGCACTTTAGAAAAATTTTGATGTTTTGCAAAAAATTCTCTAAGTACCCGATTTAGTCCCGATTTGTTTCTAATGCATATTTTGGGCCTCAAGGCTCATATAAGGGACAATATGATTGATTATGATTGGTTTCTGATATGAATGTTAGATGATATGAAAATGTTTGTATTTGATTTGTAAATTTCGTTAATGCTCCGTAACGTTGTTCCAGTGACGGATATGGGTTAGGGGTGTTACAATGTACGACTTCTGTAGTATATAACGTCATTCACAACTGTGGAATTCATAGCCCAAAACATGGGTAAATGATATCCTCTTATTGGAATTACATGGTTGATGAAAAGTAAATGTAGTTACGGGCCGTCCATCTCTGTGATGGATGACTTGATCACTATTTGATAGTGATTGACTGTAACACCCATATCTGCTTTCATCGTCGGATTAGAGTTACGGAGTATCACTACACGTTTCAGAACATTCAGTAACAATAACATCAAATTCACTAGAATAATTAACAATATTTTTTTCAAATAATTCAGATTGAAGTAAACAAACACTTATAGACCCTAAATCGAGCCTACGAGGCCTTAAAAATAATTTAAGAACAATCATGGACCATTTTGAAGCAAATTAGAAAGTTCAGGAAAAACTGAAAAATTTTAAAAAGACAGGGTTCACACAATCGTGTGGTGCTGGGGTGCGCCTATGTGGCAGACTGTGCACCTTTCGAAACAATTCCACACAACTGTGTTGCAGGCCATGTGCTAGCCCGTGTAACATTCCAAATACCCTCACATAGCTGTGTCGCAGGCCATATGTCAGCCCGTGTGAAAACTGCACATAAACATGTTTAGGGCACATACCCATGTGCTTAACCATGTGCAACATACACCTGTGTGTCAGCCCGTGTCCTAGGTCGTGTGTGCCCAAAAATGTCCAAATTCATTCTTGTATCTCACCCATGTGCACAAGTACCTAACCCGATTTATCTCACATGTTCATAAGTCTATAAATACACTTTAGGACAACTAAAATATGCCATTTTTATTCATCAAAACACACTAAAGTATCACATACCAATTAGATTATAATGTTCATGCTATTCATTAACAAAGTAACCATTTATAAACCATACCAACTTAACATGTTACTTCTACTTCACGACCCTTTACACAAACTTACTTAATATGTCATTTTTCCTATTACATCACACAACCATATTACTTGCACCTAAGTTGGTACCATACATTCATGCATCAAGTAGTTATAAATACATCAAGGACATAAGAATATCAAGTTATACAACATAAGCAATTATGCATCATTACGCACCCAAAATACTTTGCATTCAATTTCACCTACCATATCTAATTCATACTAACTTACCATTTCATGTTCATCCATTTGCTTTAACTTGAGACTAACATGTATACCACATTATTTACTCATACCACAACATCAAAGTACATCACAAACTCATTGCAAAATACTTATGAACCATTACAATCATGACCAATTGTTCCTATTACATGCCATATAAGTCAAGATGTATTCAAAAGCTACCAAATGATCCCCGAGTAGTGTGATTTCTTCGTGCTGATACGATCTCTCAATCCACAAAACGTATCTACAAGAAATAATACAATTGATACGAATAAGCTTTCATAAAGCTTAGTAAGTCCGTTGATTGAACAATAAAGCTTATCAAAGCAACATAAATAATAATTCAAATAAAGATTAGTGAATAGAGTTCCTATCAATCACAACTTTCAATAGACGAATAGTGATCAGAACATTATTTTAGTATTTATTTTTGAATCATCGGTACATTGAGACCTCATTTCGCGTAATTAGTGGATAATGCTCGTTCGAGCATACATTTCGTATAATCAGTAGATATCGCTCGTTTAAGCCCATTCAGTATAATCAGTGGATATCGCTCGTTTGAGAAACTTTCAGTATAATCAGTAGACATTTATCTTTTAAGCACGTTTAGTATATTTAGTAGATATTTCTCATTTGAGCCCATTCAGTATAATCAATGGATATCGCTTGTTTGAGCAACTTTCAGTATAATCAGTAGACATTGCTCTTTTAAGCACGTTTAGTATATTCAGTATTCCATTTTTCTTTTTCAAGATCATACTATTATACAACATAACATTTAATAAAATTATATTAAAAAATGATTTAAAAATAATTAGAAGTATAAATAAACGTATGAACTTACAGGATTGATTTGCAGTAACGGCTCAGAGTATCTCAATTAGTGATCGATGTTATTTTAATTCATTATTTCCATTTTCAATTACACACATCAGTATAATCAAACATTATGAAATTAGGTTCATATAATACATTTATATACTAAAATTAAATTGAACGAACTTACCTAACTAAGGGTGGGTCTGGATAGGCGATTGGGTGCGGTGCGGTGCGTTTAGCTTACTTTTTGTCTCACGCTATAGTATCGCTACAGTATCTAATCTCACCGCCACCACTATTTTTACACTAACCGCAGGTAAACGCACCGCCCATCCAAACTCACCGTAAGTTGCGACAATGACAAAGGTACATGGACTATTTGGTAATTTTCTCTTTTCCTCAATTTTCCACATGTTCTTAATCTAAAAATAATATTTTCATTCAATTAACTAATTCCAACAGTAAATTAACTCATTTTATGCAATTAAGTCCTTTTTGATATTTTTACAAAATTACCCCCAACATTTCATTTTTATGCAATTTAGCCCCTAGATCCAAATCATATAATTTAACCATTTTCTATTAAATCCAAGCTTAGCCTATCAATTAATCCCCTCATTACAGCCCATACTTGCTATTATTTTGCATCAAGTCCTTTTACTTTTATTATTTTCACATTTAGTCCTTGAACATTAAAATCAACAAAAACTACTTTACAAAATATTCCTATTTAGCAACCAAGCTTAATAATCTATCATAAAACTTTAAGAACAACTCAAATTCATCAATGGCACAATTTATAACATTTGATAGTTTTACAAATTAGTCCCCGGGTTAACTAGATTAAGCTAATACAAGCTTAAAAACATAAAAATTACTAAAAACGGGCAAGATTTACCTACTAAATAAGGAACCCTAGCTTGGCTAAAACTTGCAAGGTCCTCCCATGGTGTATTCGGTTCTCCTCCACGAAGAAGAAAGAAAAAATGATGATAATATCTTTTAATTTCTTTAATTTTAATTTTTTTACTAAATTACCCTATTGCTATAACTTGTAAAACTATTAAATCATGTCCATAAATGTCCATAATATAAGTATATGGTATAATTACCAACCAAGAAAGGTTTAATTTCATAATTGGTCCTTCAATTATTTTAAAATTTAACTAAACAAGCTTAATTTCAATTTACTCCTAAACTAATTAGGATTAAATGAGCAAATAGCCCAAAGGTTAGTAGATTTAATCATGCCACCACTGCTTGGAATTTTGACTATGGTTTAATTACCACTTTGGTTCTTTTACTATTTTAAATTTATAATAATTGACTTTTGCCTATTTTACAATTTAATCCTTTTACCGTAATTAAACAATAAATTATCAAAATTACCGGGCCAAACTTCAATTCACATGTAATATGACTCTGTAAATATTTAATAAAAATATTTACGGCCTTAAATTACGGAAACGAGTCCTAATATTTCATTTTCAATAACCACTTGACTTTGAACCAAACCACTCATACTAACTTTTAATTCAATTGGTTAAAATTCCTCAAATCATAATTCAATAAAAATTATTATTAACTCGTATAATTTAAATCCTAATTATACGAACTCACTCGTTGGATTTGTGGTCTCGCAACCACTATTTTTGGCACCACTGAAAAATGAGCTGTTACATTGACTTTGCATGAAGGAAGATGTAATTATTACCATGAGATAAAATAAGATCATATTGGAAGAACGAATATGATCCCAAAGAGATCAATGATATCCTATGAGGGTAACACACTTATGACAAGGTCATTGAACAAGCACTGAGTAGTTACTTTCGTAATCGTATATCGTTGGGGAGAGCTCAGTCATAATACTATAGTGGAATTACTTCGTGATTAAATGAGTTTATAATTAATAGGCGAAAAGCCAAAACTTAATTATAAATCACTTGAGCCTCAACTACATATGTCCAATCGATCCCTCAGCTAGCTTAGCTCGTTGAAACTAGAAATGAATTGCATGTTTGAATAGAAATGAGCAAAATGAATAGGAAAAGTGAAATGAGAAACATTTAAGAATGATTATGGTTTTCTTCAAAATGGAGAAATGGAATCATATGGAAATGAATGTAGGTTTCTAGAAATGGAAATGGAAATGGAAATGATGCATTTGCAATCCTATATGAATTACTTAAAAAATGATTGGACGAATGAGTTTATGTTTTAGGACTATTTTGAAGCCTGAAAATAAAAATAAACCATTCGGTCATAGTGAACATGTTGAGTTGTGAAATATTGAACATATTTTCTTGAAATTTTACTAAGGGTAAAATGGTTAAAATTTTACCAATGGTAAAATCATCCAAATTCTGTTGGGGGTAAAATAGTGATGAATTTTTTTATATATAAATATTAAAGTTTATTTTGAGAAATAGAAAAACTGAATTGGGTTGGATCACATTACAAAGTCCTAGAGAAGTTTTGTTTTGATTTTTGGCTCATTCAAGAGGTAAGTACCCTTGGATTTGTTATCTTTCCTTTTATAATATGATTATGAGGTTTGATAATTATTGAAATAGATCACTAAAATAGTTATGTGTGTTGGTGTGTAACACCTCTTGCCCGATCCGATCACAGGGTTTGAGCTACAAGATGTCACATTCGTTGCCGGAGAAACTACAACTAATTTCAATATGATTTAACCATTCCAACATGCTTACAAGTATAAAACACATTCTCAATATGTTTTATAATAATTTTCGAGTCTTATACAAACTTACCAAAACTTTTTTGCTAACCCAAGTTCAGTTCAGGACTTAATGGAAAAGTTTTCAAAACTCACTAGATGATGTCGCGACACTATGACAATCTTGTCACGACCTCATCAATCAGTGAGTGTTGTCACGACTTCAGAAACTTGAGGTCACAACATCACTTACTGTCAATTTAAGTCACAATGTTGGGAGCTTTTCACCGCGATGTTACCTCCTGTTTTGGCAAATATCACTTTGAAACACATTCAATGCTTCCTACCAAAAACATTTTAACATATATGTTCATTTCACATTCATCAAGAAATATATCATGCCAACCTATTCCAAATAAAGCTTACGAAATTTTTGAAATCAAGTGTTCAAATAATACAAAACTCATGATAAAAAAACTAGGCATAACTAGGCCATTTACCAACCTTAATACGCAAATCCAACCATTTACATTAATGATGACCATTTACATAACAAAGGACCCTATATACATGCCACAATGATAGGTACCAAAATGAACATACTTTTCCCGACTTGATGATAGTGTGATATCTGCACTGATTCGACTTTGAGAGTTTCACAATCTAAGGATCTACACGTAAGGAAAACAACCATAGGTAAACATTTAATTCTTAGCAAATTCAAATGAAACTTACAACAATTACCTTGATCATAAGTGATCACGTTAACTACAAAAATATTAAGCATATATCTAATTAGAACATGGCACATATTGTCACAATAAAGTTAGCATATGAAACATAAGTATATAGGGTATGATTGTTGTGTATGATGTGTTTTCTCTATTTTGCTTGAACCTTTCAACCCTAGTGAATGATATTAATGCCTATCTATTGCATAAGTCACTGCCATAATATATGTATCCTTTCTTTCAAAAAAAATAGAATAAATAATTTAATATAATGGGTATATATATTTTCATGTAACTATGAAAAAAAAGGTTAAGAAACAAAAGTTGTTAAAATATAAAAATCTTATACTAATTAAGTAAAAGTTTATATATAAAATATATCTGAAAATTTGAGTGGAATTAAACTTAAATGAATTGTTAATAATCTGGAACCGAAATGGTATGAAATCTATTGGTACAACTGTTATTGATCGTAGACTGTCCATGGTAAGGCGACCTACTGAAAAAATTTTCGCCCAACTCTTAGGCCCAGGCCAACCTGACCCAAAATATGGGCTGAAATTTTACCAGAGCCCGGCAGGAAAAATAATAAGCTTAGAGCTCGGCCAGGCCACCCGATTTTAATAAACACAAAAATATTTTAAAATAAAAAATAAAAAATATATTTTAAAGTATTTTAAAATTAAAAAATAAAAATAAAAAATATATATTTATTATATTCGGGCCGGGCCGGGCCCGGTCAAAAAGTTGAGCCCGAGCCCGGCCCATTTTTTAAACGGGCCTCGTTTTTTACCCAAGCTCGTATTTCGGGCCTATATTTTTACCCGAATCCTCCCATATTTTGGGGCGGGCCGTCAGGCCGGGCCGGGCCGCCCGGCCCATGGACAGGTCTATTGATATGGTACCCATTATCATTTTTCATAACATATTTTTAATTATTTTATATCAAATTCATATCGTCTGATCGTATAATATCCTGGTACTCACCCGGATAAAGATGGGTTTTTGCAGTTAGAGGTAGCTGTCACAAGGAGCTTTTGAACGGTTGTTTACAAAGACTGATGATTTTTTAAAAAGTAAAAAACTGCCTCTGCCACTGTTACTGCCGGCATCAGATGCCTCTCTGTCACAGATTTTGTACCCAATTTTAAGATGATCCCTTTTTTTGAGTACCCAAATATTAGTTGGTTACCCTTTGTCTTGTACTTAACATAAAACAGTGCCTTTTAGCTTTAAAAATTATTCCTTTCTTTTTATATCTTTACCATTTATTTTCTAGAATCTTGTGATTGGTTTATTTATAGTGAGACAGTCGATGATTTTCAGTAATTTCTTGGTTGTTTTTCAGTGGTTACAAAGACAATGAGAGGTTTTGATAGAGCAGTGGAATGGCTTAGACCATTTGTTGATAGTAAAGGTTGGGATTTTTGTGTTGTTTGGAAATTGGGTGATGATCCATCGAGGTACTTCTCAAGCTACTTGTTTCATCACCATTGATCACCATAACCAGTATTATCTTCATTCTTTGTTCTTTTTGAGGGAGTCATTCGACTCAAATGAAGCTTTTTTCCCCCTTTTTTCTTGAAGGTTTATTGAATGGAAAGATTGTTGTTGTAGTGCTTGTTTTAATGTCAACGTGGAAAAAGATGAGTCGCAGAAGCCATTTTGCAGGGATGGTCATTTCCAACATTCCATAAGATCAAAGGCTTGTGAAGCTCTTTCACATTTTCCTTTCGCCATTTCTCTCTATGCTGGGTACAGTATTCTCAACTTACAAAATTGTTTGGTTCAGTTTGGGAAATTCAAGATATAGAGACAAATATTCTGATTTTGTGACACTGAAAAAAACCCCAGGATTCATGGAGAGGTAGCTATGTCAAATCAGCCAAGTTGGGTTAACCATGGCAATCCCTCTGGTTCACAGTCTTCAAATGTGGTAGTTGTCACTCTTTTCACCTTCTTTTGGCCAGTTTCCAATGCAAAACAGATAGAAATGAGAAAATATGGTAGTCGGATTCAAGTGAAAGTAAAAAAATGTGAAAATAAACCCAAAATATACATGTTTAGTTTCTTCAAGTTTTCCATATATATGGAGGATGATATCTCTATATCCATTCCCATATATGTGTCAGATTCCAGTATTTATTTCAAGAAAAATGAAGAGTCAAATTAAGCAGTTTTAGCTTTCTCAAGATGCAAATGTGGGCTGTCATGCCTGGTTTAAGAATGTTTAAAAACCACTTACATGCATTGACTACTTGAATTGTAGTTTTTTACCTTATATATGACAATAATTTGTCTGAAGATGTTGCTTCTACGGTGTCCATATTTTGATATGATCAATGAGTTTTCTGCAGGAAATGACAGGAACCCGAGTTCTGATCCCAGTTTTCAGTGGTCTTATCGAGCTCTTCACTTCGGAACATGCAAGATTCTTTGGCCTTTTTGACTTACCATTACTTCACAATGAAATTAAGATATTCATATGAAACCCATTAGTCTTCTCCTACTGATAAACATGTAATTTGTCCTTTTGATTCAGATGCCGAAAGATCAGAACCTCATAGAGTTGGTAACATCTCAATGCAATGCAGTTTTAAAACAAGAAATCACAACTGGAGAAAACTATGCAAAAGCAAATCTTGACAAATGCTATAACTTGCCATTTTCCATCAGCTTGTCGACTTTTGTTCCGAGAATCGAATTGATTCCACCAATATCAGATTCAAACTCCCATCATAGCTTGGATGGATCACACAGTGGTTCCAGTCCTTCAATTGAACATCCACCATTTGCTTCAGATTCTGCCTATATTTCTCAAGATGAGCAATTCAAGCAGCTAATTGGCACATATTATGGAACGAAAAGATTAAGATGCAGCAAAAATGTGCCCGAGCAACAAGCAAGGTTTGCTCCAGACGGTAACAAGTCCATAAAAGACAAAACGAGAACTACCAAGCAGCCTGCAAAAGAGAAATTCCATTCTAAGAATCTTGTCATGGAGAGGAATCGAAGGAAGAAGATAAACGACCAGCTCTTCAAGCTACGAGCTTTAGTCCCTAAGATATCCAAGGTTGGCCTGAACTACCAAAGCATATATAAATATGATAGTCACATTTACTCTTTTGCATCCTTATCTGATATCTCTAATGGTTTTGTTGTGTAGATGGATAGAACTGCCATTCTTACGGATGCCATTGAATATATCGGAGATTTGCTGGAGGAGAAGAAGAAACTTGAAAATGAGCTCATGAAAATCGATGAAGAAAACTGTGAAAAGAGCAACTTAGAACTGAAGTCTACATTGTTAGACAAGTCACCTAAGGACAACATGTCTGCCGTTAAGCCAAACCAAGTTTCGTCCAGCCTTGCCAAAATGGCAAAAATGGAGGTAACTGAAATTAATGAAATTAAACACTGGTTTGTTGTTACCTCTGTCACGGTTTCCATCAATGAAACTTTCAACTAAACTTAATGTTTTTGAATCTTTTCTCAGGTACATGTAGAAGTGAACCAGTTAACTAAACGGGAGTTCTTGATCAAGCTCTATTATGAGCACAAGAGAGGAAGCTTTGCAAAGTTGATGGAGGGCATAGATTCTTTGGGACTTCAAGTGATTGATGCTAATGTCACAACATTTAATGGAAAGGTTCTCAGCATGTTCAAAGTTGAGGTAAGACTCACCGGATGGTAGATACTTAGCAGTGAGTATCTGGACACGGTATGATAATTTTTTTTCCATGTATTTGGAGGGTTCTTAGAGAACCATATCCCCATACGTCTAAAACTGTGTCAGCCATGGGTGTTCGGCACAAATACTTAAAAAAAAATGAAGAGTCAAAACAACATGTTTCTTAAGAACAATATTGATTCAGTTAGTACTTTTAGCTTTGCAAAGCACTAAGGGCAAAGTCTAACAGTGTTATCATAAACACCACAACTGCAAAGATTGCAAAAACAGAAATCATTACAATTCTTGTTTATTTATTGAAATTCTGTCTTAGAAACAAACTTAAATTTTTCTGCTAACACTGTATTTTCAACTTATGCAAGGCAAACAGGGATTTTCAATCCAGGAAACTGAGGGACTTCTTGACAAACCTAACAAAGTAGATAAATCATATTCATGGTTTCAATATACCATACAGAAAATGTAGATTCAGACTTGAGAATGAAGCAATGTATAGTAAAAATGGACAGTTTTCAGCCGAGAGATAAAGAAACTATTCCATTGATGGAACTTTACTTCAAGCAGCTCCAACAATCATGATTAGAAACTTTTGACTGTAAAATTTTTGTGGGTTTTCCTCCCCTTGTTCTTACACATGTAGTTTTTACTAAATTCTACATACAAATTGCTAATTCTGTGAAGATAGTTGAGGTTTTTGTTTCATTTCGGCTTCTTTTTCTTACATATCAACTTCTTTTCTTTCTAGTTTATATCTGATATTTGTGCTTCACATCCATAAATAGCATAATCAATCAGCAGCATGTCAGAATCATTCAACAATATCATGTGATGCAAACAGCTAAGTATTATACCGGATGCATGTTGCTGACAGATTGCTAGAGATTACATGTTCAAGAGACCTTAGGCACGCAATGTCCTCAAGTGGGTTAACTAGATAGGGATTTGGATTAAAAACTTGGATTAGGGTATGTTACTTGGATTCGGGTGTTAATGTTAGACATGGATGTGTGTCCAACAATATCGACACCAGTATGCTCATTTTTTCTCAATGTTTTATGTACTTGAAGTTCCTTGAAGGATCATATTCCTATTCCCATGTTTGGATATGTCTTTAGACACAAAGGTCGAAAACAACAAATAGTAAGAATTTTGATTAATATCTGGATTTTAAAATGTACTGAGAACTTTCACGAGATTGTTCACCTGATACACCTTAGTTACCTATGTTAGAACTTACCCTTTTTACAAGCTTTCTCAAGCTGGTGGTCGGAACCAAAGGGAGTGTGAACAGCTCAGGCAATAGACATTTATCTGAAGCGACCACTGCCATAGTTCCTTGAGCCATCACTATAGCTGCCACTTGATGATGGTTTAGATGCTTGAGGTTGGGATTCACCGGAACTATACCAGGACTTCCAGGAACTCGGCTGCGCACCTGATGATTCCCCAGAAATGTGATCATCACCGTACATATCATAATCCGAACTGTTGTCACTGCCGAATTCCATCCTCCTGAACTTGGTAATTTCTTCACTGTACTGGCTGGAATCATATGCAGTGCTCTGTCCGAATTTTATGCCATCAGAGAGATCGGGATCTCCCTCGAAATCCAATGCTCTTACCACCTATAAGATGTGCAACAACTATATTCATTGCCGACATTCACCAAGATTGATTAATAAACACAATAGAATGAAAAAAAAAAGCATGGAAGTGTGGAAAACCAAAAACAACAGTGGAAGAAGAGAAATTGGTGGAGATTGAGAGAATTACGAGCGCCATGCGGGGCCGCTTTGCAGCAGAATGCCGAACGCATGCAGCAGCTGCCTCAATCATCCTGAACAATTCGATCTCTACGTAACGCTTTTCAAGTCGTGGATCAATTAATTCACCAAAATTGCCTGTTTCAAGGGCTTGAATCAGGAGTGGTTGTGCCTGCCAATATCTTAGGGACACCTCAATTTATAATTATAAATACATAAACTTTTAAATAAAAAGTTAATTGAATGATCCATACCCGTTCGACCAAGCTCTCATCCCCCAAAGGCCGAGTTGGATCAACGGGTTTACGCCCAGTTATAAGTTCTAAAAGCACAACCCCAAATGAGTAAACGTCTGATCTATCCGTCAACTTTCCACTCGTCGCATACTCTGGTGCCAGGTATCTGATGAAACGCCCAAATGAAGAATCACCGTAAAAATTATAAAACCTTAAACTCGATTATCAGCATATAACAGGTTCTAAAGTCAGCGGGTTACAGAGACAACAGAAAAGGTTGTGAGAGAATCCGAACCCCAACAAAGAGCCCATCAACTGTTGAAACCATGACCTACCCGAATGTCCCCATAACTCGAGTTGAAACATGGGTTTGACTTGCGTCGACAAGTCTCGCAAGTCCAAAATCTGCAACCTGTACTCGACAAGTTAGTGCTTACATTCTAATGCTACCCTTCACAAACTGAGAGAGAACAAAAGAAAAATATAAGTAACTAGATTATATTATACACAGGGTGAAGAAAATTATATAAAAAAGAATATGTTCAATAAATGAATTTTTGAATTTATTTTGACAACTTTGAACCCAATTAGGTAAATCTTTATTTTAAGTTTAAATTGCTTCTTTTAAAGATAGAAAGACAACAACATTCTCAAGATAAAAGTTATTTTAAACTATTTTACAATTAAATATCAAAATTATAAATAAATTTTGATATAATTTGCAATGTTATACATTAATTTTAATTTGGTCTATTTGTATATATCAAAATTATACATTAATTTTAATTTGGTTTATTTATATATATCAAACTTTAATTTTACTCTAATTTTTATATTTTGTTAATCCTATTATTTATGTGACATAGTTTTTTATTAAGTCATGTGATCGATAAATTTAAATGATTTCCACTTAGATTTAAAAAAATCTTGAGATGTAAGAATTATTTTTCCCAAGTGTGTTTATTATTTTAATCTATGTGAAATTTTTAAATTTGTTTGTTTATTTTAACTTAATAAAATGCGAGATCAACAATTTAAATATGAGTTAATGAAAATTGTGTCACATAGATTATAAGGTTAGTGAAATGTGAAAATTGAACTAAAATTAAAGTTTGAAATATATATTCGTACCCAATTAAAGTTAATGTATAATATTACAAATTGTATGAAAATTCATATATAATTTTAATTTTTTATTTTACCCTAGTTTTTAAAGAGTAAAAAGAAGAATAGTGAGCTAATAAGGAAGGTAGTATTATTAAACCAACTTTATAAATATATTGTAGTGAATTTATAATATGATTTTTAACTAATTTTTAATCAAATAGTGTTATTGAATTAAGGGATGGTGATGGTGGCCATTGTACAAGGTCTCCTCTTTCTACTTATCTCTTTATATACTTTCCTTAGTTAATTAATAATGTCTCATAACAATCGAGAGAACCTTACTAAAAAAATAAACAAGAGAACACGTAACAATTAACAACATAAGAACTCAACAAACATAAATTGAAAAAATCTACAACAATCAACAAGCATGAATCCTACTATAGATATTGAAAAATGGAATTTAAAAAAAATCTCTCAATGCAATAAACCACAAAAAGCGATATGAAGGCACAACTAGAAATTGAAAATATTAAACTTACCTAATTGGAGATGATAGTGAATGTCTAGGAGAGTGTGGAGTTAAAATTGAAAGGAGAAGATTAGGGATTTTGGTTTTCAAACTTAAGAGAGGAAAAAAGAAGAAAAAAATGGTTTTGTCTTAAAATATAATAAAAAGATTATATTGATAAATATAATAAAAATAAAAGTTAATTTTGTCTTAAAATTTAGATTATGCCCATAATATTAGATTATCTAAAAAGAGGTCGTAATGAGATTACACACTATATTACGTGATGACTATAAAGTGAGATTACGGATGGTTGAAATATTGAAATCCAAATATCATAATCTCATTTCAAAATATAAGATTACGGGCCATAGTGTTATATTTACGAACGTCCCTAAGTGATGCAAAACTTAATCAAAGGTATTATATATAGTGTGAGTGTGTATATATTAAATTATTTTACACCCATAAATATATTTATAAAAATTTAAGTAAAAAGAAAAAAGCTATTGACATTGTGTACGTGGTAAGAAATGGTAAAGTTAGGCTTTGGAACCTTGTTATCTTGTGTTTAAATTTCAGCATGGTTATTTTTAGATTTATTTTGGGTTTAGAAAGTTTTTTAATATAATTTTATATTAAAAGATGAAAATATCATCAGAATAATATTTATTTTTGGCACATTATAATAATATTTTCTACTTTTTAAAGAAAATTATTTTATATCTTTTAATTAAGTTGATAGTTGAATAATTTATAAAATTTAATAATAGTATACATATATATATATATATATATCCATTTTAAGCTGTTAAGTGTATGCATAAGTAAATGAAAGGAACTTGACATATGAAATAAGATTTAACTTGCCTGTGCTTCAAAATATTCATCCAACAAAATGTTTGCTGACTTAATGTCTCTGTGAATAATTTTGGATGACCTGAAAAATATACCACATATTTGGTAAGAAATTAACACTAAAATGAGTTAATTAATTTAATTTATATATGTAATTTTTATCAACAAAACATCTCATCTATCACTTTATTATATATAAATAGATACAAGCTTCATGCACTTGCCATGAAATCCAACAATAATTATTGAAAATAGAATTCTGTCATCATCTAACTCTGGTTTAAAGATAAAAAAATATATATATATATAATGAAATTATTGGTTCTTGTTTTGCTATAAACAATCTGATTTATTTTAAATTTATCTTTGATAATCTAAATGTTATATTTCTAATTATTATGATAGGGTTTTATGGCAACGTGTGAGATTCGCATCATTCGGTATCATAATTTTAATTTTTCTTTTGAATCAAGTTAACCTATTCTTATTTATTTTTGTATATTTTATTTTTGTGTTAATTGCATTATTTGATTTTGGATTAAAAGATATAAACATGCTTATAAGTTGTAGGATGATTGTTAGAGATAAGTGAGTTGATGAATTGGATTATGGAACCAAGGTGGTCATCATGTTGTAGATTTAAGGATGAAGATTGTGATAAAACATTTTATTCACAAACTTGGCCACTTGCTCCAACGGACAAGTTTTAGTGGCTCCAATAGAAGAATATTGAATTAGATTCTTCTTAAGGTATGCCCTATTAAACCAGTTTTTCCATTCCAATAGAATCCTTGTAGTTATATGCACATGCTCCACCAGACTAAGTTATCTGCTTTGACGCAGTCGTCATTTTAAATCACTAGTGGATTGATTTTTAAATTAAGCTTGTAATTGGGCTTAATTTTTATTAAGTTAAGCTTGTAGGATCGTAGGAAAAACCCTAACTTTAAAAGAAAGAAAGAAAGAAAGAAAGAAATGTAGCCTCCTTTTGTAATATGAATCAACCCTGAAGGAAATTTTCATTGCTGTATTAGATGAACTTCGACAGCGAGACCTTATGAATTCCAATATCTTAATAACTTTTGATTTTTGATTCAAGTTAATATTTTTTTCAATTGATATTATTGATTCTTGCAAGTCAATTATCCGATGAATGATCTAAAGTTGTATTTCCAATCATTGTTATTAGATTTGAGGAGAAATGTATAAAGTTGGCATGTAGTGATAATATTTTAAACCTTGTTTGAACACTTTTATTTCTACTACCAGCAATTAAATATATGCCACTCTCTAAACAAAAATAAAATGGATATGAATGTCTAAAGATTCTTGATGATTCCCCTTCGATTTCACTGTAGGTAGTCAAAAACTAAAATTGAATAATATGCTCATCTCAAAATATAGAAATGTCATAAGAATGAAAGAAGAGATACATACAATCTTCATGTAAATATGCCAAACCCTTAGCAGCTCCAATAGCAATCTTGACTCTTTTGGCCCATTCAAGCACCGACAGTCCCGTATCTGATGGACAATAAATTTGAATTAATATTTTTAGTATTAATTAATATAGAAGACATGATTAGGGTTGAGAGCTAATAAATTTGGATTCGCCCGAATAACTGAACTTACCGTGCAAATGACGTTCAAGGTTGCTATTTGAAACAAATTCATAGATTAGCAATCTATGATCGTTAGCAATACAATATCCAACCAAAGAGACCAAATGCCGATGATGAACGCGACTAATAATCTCAACTTCAGCTCGGAACTCTCGCTCCCCTTGTCCACTACCGATCTTCAATTGCTTAACTGCCACGATTTTGCCGCCCGGCAGCTGGCCTTTATAAACACAACCAAACCCACCTTCGCCGATCACATTTTGTTGAGCAAATCCATTGGTCATTTCCATCATCTCTTCATAGCTAAAAGATGTCTTAGAAGGAGATATAATACCCGAATCTGGAGAATTATGATTTTGTCCTTTTCGACTATCCCAACTGTGCTGAGAATTACTAAAGGCATAATCGTTTTGGGTTGGATGTCCTTTAGTCACATCTGCATATCTAACATAAAATGTTAAAAATAAACAAAAAAAATAAATAAAAAGTTTAAAGCTTATTGGATGATGTATTTCCTTCAAACAACCCAAAACTCGATTTTTACCTAATGTCACCGAAATGTTAGCTGGTGGTGCCACGAAATTAGTAGAGTGACTTTTTTGTTTCTTCTTTCTTCTGTCTCGAATAAATGAAAAGGCAATGAATGCAATGACAACAATAGACGCTATTGCCACACCAATCACAATTCCATAACTAGGATGTCTTAAATCAATGGTGCGTTGTCTATTATTAGAGCTTTCTGAATTGTTATTGGAAGATCCTCCAACTGAGTTAGAAGGACTAATGGGCGAGCTCGGTGAAGGCGGAACTACTGCCATTTTAGGAGAAAAACCAGGCATTGATTCCTCAGATCCATTTACTGATGTTGATGTGGAGTTTGTTGACGGTGGTGATTGTGAGGTTTCAGGAGAAGGCGGTGCTAGTGACGGCTTGTTATCTGAAGAACTTTCAGTGGGTTGAGATTCAGGAGGAGAATTTTTAGGTGAAGATTGTGATGGTTCATGAGTACGGCTACTGGGAGATGGCGGAGATTTTTGCTTAGGAGGGTTAGGAGATGGCGGTAATTGTTGGGTAGGAGGGGTATGAGACGGTGGTGGTTTTTGCGTTGGAGGTGGTTGTGGTGGCGATTGCGGTGTAGTACTTGGAGGTGATTCTTGCTTGGGAGGAGTAGGAGGTGAGCCAGATGATGATGGCGGAGATGGCGAGGGTGAACTTTTTGGTGATTGTTTCGGTGGTGAATTTGTTATTTCTGGTGGTGGTGGTGGTGAAAGTTTTTCTCCTAGTGGTGGCGGTGGTGAATGTTTTTCTTCTTGTGGTGGCGATGGTGACGTTTTAGGTGGCTCTACTTTTGGTGATTGTTTGTTTGATGGCGGTGAATCATCATTGGGCTTTGACAATTTATTGCTTTTGTAGGCATCACTAGAGCTTGCATTGTGTTTAGAAGACGGAGAATAAATTGTGAACGAAGTATCATTCGTCCCTGTCGTCTCCTTGGTGTCCGACATTCTCCAGTTCCCTTGTAATCCTTACCTTTGATGGTTTAAATCTTCTTATGTTTGTTCCTACAAGATTTTCCCAGATATAGAGCCATACAAAAACATGAAAATCCTTGTCTGGTGATCCAAACTCAAAAAATTCCAAGCTTTTGTTTCCTAAATCCTTGATCCAATATAAGAAAACCCTTTTTTCAACACATTGGAATAATAAAAAATAAGAAAAGGTAGTGAAAAAGAAGGTTTTCAAAGGTGCAAGAAGGAAAATAGAATGAAAATGGCGGGGAGAATCCATGAAAGTAAAACCATTAGAAATTCTCCACTATTATTATTAAAAGTTTTCAGACACAATGGTTTTCTTTTATCCTAACCATTCTTCCTTGAGTCTTGGATAACCGCACAACTCCACGTTAATGTAGTAATAATAATAATAATTGTAGAAATCTAATTTTGTCCTTAAAAATTATCAAAGGTCTCCTCATCATATTGTTTCCATTTTTGTTATAACTTTATTTTTAAATTAGGAATTAAAATAGAGACTAGATTGAATTCTTATTTAAAGATTTAAAATTGAATTAAGTTGCTTGAAATTAATTTTAAATTATTTCTAATTTAATTTATTTTTGAAATTTTAGCATGAGAGATATCTCACTTATGTTTATTTTAAAATAATAATAAAATCAAAATTTTATTTTAAATAAAACTAAAATTAATTTTAGAAAATCAGTTTTAAATAAAAATAAGGCTTTTTTTTATCTAAATAATACAAGAAACAAAATAATCTACGAAAATGGTATCCTACCACCATTATTTACGAAAATGGTATGGTGAAGGCGGTGAATAGGTGGCACCACCCTTGTTTCTGACACCAATCATATGATCGTTATTAACTTTAAAAAATATATTTTTAATGGTGGAGGATAGTATTAGGGCGGCACCGGTGTTGAAATTATATGGGTTAAATACGAGTTTAGGGGTAATTAATTTTTTAATTGGGTGGAGGACGGTTTGTAGGCATCACCAATAGGGATGGTGCCTTTTCGTTAGGCAGCACTGGTGGAGAGGCTGCGATAGGTGGCATTCCTAGTGGAAGTGATCGAACGGTTATAGAAAAAAATTTCTTAATTGGTGGTCAGGTAATCAGCCCAATTTTTGAGCCTCCTTTTTGAGGCTTAAAAATTGCCCATATAAGGGCATGTCTGTTGAAAGAAAAAAAGAAAAAAAAGGAGAAGAAAAAAGGTTTGAAGAAAGATTTGGGTGTTTGAAAGAGGAGGCAACAACTTCAAAAGGGTTAGAAAGATATTTTTTTTATCATTTATTTGTTTGGGTTTAAGTTAATTTTGTGTTAAAACTAAAACTAACATAAATGTTTATATTTTGTGTTTTAAGGTATATAGGAGGCAACAACCTTTTTAGTTTTAAAGGTATAATTTTAATTAATTTGTTTGTGTTATAAGATAGAAAGTGAATGACAAAGAAATTATGAGAGCAAAAAGAGAGCGTATTTTATTAATCAATCGAATATTTATAATGTTTCTCCAAAGTCTATATTTATAGACATGAGAAGTATAAATAAAATAGAACTCTACTTATCATTATTTGGATAGACATCTACTTAATAAGAAAATAATCATAACAATTTGCACATATAAATTTTTTGTTTGTTTTTTTTTTCTAACAATTTGTCTTATTTTGTGATTTGGAAGGAAAGGACACCGCAATAAATTAAGATTTAAACGTACATTACATTTATAATTTTTAATTAAGTTATTATTTAATTGTATTGTAATCCTTATTGTCTGAATGGATTTATTAGTTGTGTTATGTGTTGTTACATTAGTGTACATTTCATTTTTGTATTTGTTCAATATTATTACTTTATAATTATTATTTATTTCTTTGTTTGCATTAGAAGAGAAGAAATTGTGTGTGGTACAAATTTTTACCTTAATAATCTAAAAAAATTAAATATCAAAATGGGTCACTTATAAATTAATTACGAGAATACGTTGTTTGCTACAATATTAAATTTCGAAATGGGTTGTTTGCTACAAATTGGTAAGGTGTTCCATTTTGGTAATTTATTATGTTTTCTAGATTATTGGGGTAAAAAGGTTAAGAAACGGTGTATGGTACAACATTTTTACCTAGGTAATATAAAAAATAATTAAATGCCAAAATGGGCAACCTTACAAATTAATTATCGAAATCGGTCGTTTGTTACGAATTGGTAAGGTGATCCATTTTGGTATTTTATTATGTATTTTGGATTATTAGGGTAAAAATGTCAAGAATTGGTGTATGGTACAACAAATTTACCTAAATAATGTATGTAACACCCTATACCCGGCATTGTCACCAAGCCCAGATATCAAGATGCCACACCACCGTCTCATGTCATACTCACAGTAAATTGTCACATTATTAAGAAATCATTCTTTTTATCAGTGATCTTATAAATTTTTAGTCAAACATTTATCAATCATCATTAGAACATGCCAAACATACTTTAAATAAACTTATAGTAATAATTGAACATGCATTAGGATCACTTAGCAAAATTTCAAGACAATTATATAGGTATCGATAATGACCCTAAGGTATTGATATTTTTGACACATGGTATCGATACTGAATGGAAAATCGATACTAAACTTGCATTCTGTTTCTCGCACAAAAATCATTCTGTCGAAAATTATCGGTACCTGGCATAGAGTATCGATATATTTACCCTGAGTATCGATACTCGAGCAAAGGTATCAATACCAAATCTCTATATTGACTTCCCTGTACGTCTCAAAACACAGAGGTATCATTTTTACAACATGAATATCGATACCTCTGCTCCAGACCAGAAAAATTCAACGTATATAAGCACATAGATCATACCAACTTGTACCAGCTCATCATGCTATCATATCCTCATCAAATAAGCATTAAAATAGATATAATAATAGTTTAAAACATCGAGAATAACTTCTAGTGATACTCGGCGTAATACGATTCAATTCTCAAAATCTTAAGAGCAATTAAGCTATGGAACTTCTAAAACATCATGACAAATATCATTAAAAGTCTACCACATTACCTTGTTCCCAAAACATAAACAAATAACAATAACACCTACGAAATAACGGAAAAGGACTTGCTTGGATCACCCATTGGAAACCGCACCATTTACACTGGCACACAACTAATCTGCAATGGTTTAAAACGAGTGGGTGGACTTAACCAGCTTAGTGAATGCTCAGAATAGCCACAATGTAAACATAATATCAAAGGTTAAACAATAGCATACTACAACACGTTCACATCCATATTCTAACCATGTGGCAATAACATATTCATGCTTCATTAAATCATAAAACTAGCATATACTCTCACGTATAACTACCCTCACTCATATTCGAATAATTCATTTTACAATAATTCATCAAGACTAATAACGTATACATGCTTTAATAACTCACAAGTCTAGCTGACATATTCTGATGCATTCACGAGTTAAATGAAAATGACTCAAACTACAATTACATACGCAATTTACTATGAGAATATACTATCATTTTCATGGAACTTAAATCAACTCATTTATCATATTATTTAAATGTTTATGCAACCATCTCACATTGTATTATCACAATAAATAAGATCACATTTAAACGATAATTTGCATAGCAACTATATACTTATTTAGGCATACATCACATTACACATATAAACATTTTAAGATAATTTGACACTTGAGGCTATGAAACATAAAAGTGAGCTCTATCATCAATCATCGGATACACAAATCTCCAACACACCAAATAGACTTATAGGGTCACAAATGTCTCATAAGTGAAGCATAAAGCTAACACTTTCCAACACATCAAACATGTCCCGTTGAATGGAGCTTAGCTCACATTCCCTTAACTCTCCAACATGTCCTAAGGCCTTAACGCCCACATCACAAAACACATATAGGTGAGTACTCACAATCCTATGGCATGCCAACTATATCCAATGGTCTCATAAGGTTACAAGGCCAAAATATCCACAAGAACACATTTTAATTATTGATTTAATGTACAACATCTCTATTCGTATTCATCAATTTACATAACAAATTGTACACAATGCATGCTTATCGAATTCACATTTAATTGCACTTTAAGTGCCGTAATAATCCTCATTAAGCCATCACATATCTGACCACATATGTGTGCATTAAAATCAGTACATTATATATCACATACAAGTATTCTCACATATTACTTGTCATAATAATATCACATTCCACAATTCAACACATATACTTACTGAAATTTTACTCACTTTCGTTACACATTTGCATCATTAGCATACCATTATCATTGTCATTTGGCATGTATATCATGCCCATAACACAATTCACAATAGTTATCACACATGTCTCATAACACAGTATCTCATCATAATAATCAATCCATAATTATTCACATAATCACATAATTTGCAAAATAAGACAAGGGAAATAGAAAGCTTACACTTGGAACTTAGAGTAGGGGTTTAGGCTAATACTAAATTCCCAAATAACGTATTGAATCATGTCCACAAGCAATTATTTCAAACACTCATTGATTACGCTTTTGCTGAAAAGCCAAAAGCTTAAACTAGATTTTCCTTGCCTTTATCTCTACTTGTAGAAGATCCTAATCTATCTGAAGTTTCAACACAATAATTCAAACAACAATACATTCAAAAATCAGCTAAGGACTCACCACAAGCAATCAAAAACACAAGCCTAATCTAGATTCTCTTTTGACTGAAACCTTAGACATAGAAAACTTAAAATTCGAATATCTCGGTCTATACTTAATCTTTTTTCCTAAAACAAATTCCATTCATCTAATTATTTACCTACGATCGATTCTCAACCTTTAAGCTACACAAAACTACTCAATTCATGGTATCAAAATTTTCAACATTTTTATGGTTATTTTCATGAAAATTCATTAAATCCTTAGAAATCATTAACAAAACTTTAAAGTAAGTTTAGAAACCTTATAATCATGTTAAAACAAGTTGAAAAACACTTTGAAACCACATTTTTACCCAAAATCCCAAAATCCACCATTAACGACCCAATTTTCAGTTTTTATTTAAAACATGTGATTTAATGGCTAAAAACTTAGTTTTAAAGACTAAATAACAATTAAAACTATTGGGAAGATAAATCGTTACCTTAGTTGACGAAAAAGTTAGCGTTTGATCAAAAACTCGAAAAACCCACAAGCTTGACAATGGAGAAAACTATGGTGTTTTTGGTTGTTTTTCTTAACTTCTATGGAGATTTATAACTTAAGAGATGATAGAAATCAAAATGAAATAGAATTTGGAATTCAAAATCGATTGGGAGAGTTGGGAGAACTATGGACGGCACAAGTATGAGAGGAGAAGAAGATTAATGTGAAAATAAAATTATAAATAGGGGGTTTTTAGGTTAGATGTTCAAATTTTATCTAATTGCCTCTTAAAAACTCATAATTTTGACGCTTTTACAAATTAGTCCAATTTTCAAAATTGAAGGTCTTTAAAACTCTTTTTGAAAAATTGATTTTATTTTTTAAAAACCATAGTAAAAAACATTATCGGTATACCATGTCGCAAAATTCTGAACACTCTAATGCTAAAATCCCTAAAATACCCCTAAAACTCCTAAGCCTTATTTTGGGGTGTTACAATATAATAAATGATTAAATATGTAAATGGACGACATTACAAATTAAGTACCGAAAGGTGTTGTTTGTTACAAATTGGTAAGGTGACCCATTTTGGTATATTTCTGTAACATAACAAAAAATTTGTTCAAGGATAAAAATGATAAAATAAATAAATGAATATTAGAGTGACTTACATTAGATTTAAATACTAGATGGTTTCTAAAAATATTATTAATTATTCCAAAAATAAAATATGGTACAAAATTCATTTTCGTTATTTGTATTTTTTATTTGTTCAAAGCGATGATTAAATTTTTATTTAAAAGCAGATATATCAAAATGACATTTTTATTAGAGAAACGGGTCACACATCAGATACTATTAATGTGGTGGTACTAAAATTGTTATTTATTATTCATGGGTCCCCTTATAAAATTCCATGTCATTTTTTATTTAATTTGGATATATAACTATTGTGGTAATTTAATATGGTTAGGGTCTATACTGCATACTGAGAGGTCGTGTCAACAGTGTGGGCTATCTGTTGGATCCCCGTCTTAGGCCATACTTGGAGGCATCCAGATTCGGATTAGTTGCAATGATACGCACATTTGATTTGAAGTACGACTGATATCGACTTTGGTCGAGCGATGGCACCCAGAGACCCACACATTTCATTTGTCATGTGGGGAGTGCACCATCATTTTGGAAGATTTTGCACTGCAACTCGGGCTCCCAAACCTGCGACCCTTTATTATGACTTAGTAGGATGCTCGCCTGGTGATGTTGGCAAAAAATTTACGAGTTTAAGATTTTCATTGTTGAAGGCAAATTTTGAGTATTTACCGAGTATTGCCACTGAACGGGAGGTGATTTGCGTCACTCGAGCATATATAGTGCATATGATAAGGGGTGTACTCATGCTATATGCAAATAACAACAAGGTCCACTTGATGTACTTGCCCCTATTATCTGATTTATACACTACTCGTTCGTATAGTTGGGGTTTAATAGTACTAGCTACATTGTATTGCGAGCTTTGTCAGACGATAAAGTGCCATGCCGTGGACATAGGTGGGTGCTTGGTATTGTTGCAGTCCTAGGTGCTTTACAGGATGCCATTCTTGGCATCAGTTACTCACCAAACATGTCTTTCCACTCGTGAAAAGGTGATAAAATTTAACCATTATAATAAGACTTTTTCTTTATTTATGAAAATTTGTTCTAAAAAGTTTACTTTTTTCGTAGATGGAGTTCTTCTGTAGGTGTCGAAAGGTCATTTATGCTTCCGTGTTATCGCTAGATGATTGAGACACACGCTGGGGAGGGGGTAATTTATACTAATATTCATTACATGTAATTACTTTATTTGTTTTATTTGACTCATGCTACTATAACGATGTTATTAATTGTACAGTTCATCTGGATGCCATATTCCTTCCCGGACATTACGCCTATTATTCTCTTGTCTACTCATATCCACTCACACTTGTGGTGCATTAATGCACCCCTGCTAAATTTCTTGAGTGGTATAATGGAGATCGAGTATTGCGACAGTTCAGGTGCGTCCAACATATTACGGATATTCCATGGAGTTTGGGGGTTGTACACTTAATTAACAAAAGGGGAAACAAGACAAGAATTGGGCAGTCAGAGCGTTGATAGTTAGTTTTGTTGAGAGGCTCAAGCTTGGAGAGATCAGGAATGAATTTGTTCATTGTAACGCCCCAGAATTTGGGCCTAGAAGTATTGGGCCTTGAGCAAGGGAACGACTAGGAAACTATGCACAAAAGTATGTCTGCTTTAGTGGTTAAGGGTCCTGAGAGGAGTTGGAAAAGTCTTGGGTTCAAACCTGGGCTTTAGCAAAAATTTTGGTTTTAAGTGGATAAAATCTTGAATGCTTGGATGTAGGCCTTTTAAATTATTGTGTTAAAAAAATGTCATAAGGAAACTTGTTGTCTAGTGGTTGTGGCGTCATTAAGGTTATAAGGGAGCCTGGGTTCAAGTTTTGGCTCTTGCAATTTATTTTGGTTTTTCTTTTAAAGGAACCTGGACTTTGGCCTTTAGACCGTTTTATTAATTGAAGATAAAATGTGACACAAAAGAGCTTGTGGCAAGGAGGCAAGTGGCGTGTTGAGCTATTGAGGGGGGCTTGGGTTTGAATCTCATTGCTAGCCAAAAGGATATTTATTTTGCTAGTATGAGGCTGCAGGAGTTTGAGGTGGTTTCGAACTCTGTTAGGTGAAGTTTGAATTGGTCATGGAGAGATTGTTGAAGCAAATTGTGGAGAGGATTAAAGGAGAATTTTGTGGAGAGAATCAAGGAAGTGGAGGTGTGTGGGAGTGTTTGAGCTGAATGGGTAGAGGGGAGCCTAGGAATTTCGGCTGGGGGGTTTCTTTCCACATTTTGGTCAGTTCTTGTCACTGGTTTTAGACTTTTTCTCCATTTTCTCTTTAGTGCCGAATTGGCAATTTACCACTCGTGCATCTTTGCTTTTTAGTTTTTGTTGTTCTTACTTTTGCAATTGACCATTCCTTTCTCTTTTGTATCAACCTCTGTCGAAACTCCTCTCTTATCTATTCTTCTCTAGTTTTGACCAATTGCTTGATCAACCCTTCTTGACCATTGATTCTTTCGGCCGAACCTATCACCCTAGTCTTGGGATTCTTTCTCTTTTTTCGGTTTGTGACCGAAAGTTTTTCCCTCTCTATTTCGATCCTGTAACGGCTCTGACAATCGGTAAGTGATCAAAGACTACTTTTTACTTTTCTTTTAAACCATATGCACATGTTTTCTTCTTTTCTTTTCTAAAACTGAACAACCCCTTTAATCAGTTGTTATTTCATTCTTCTTGTACTGCACCTTTTACGATTCTAGGATCTTCCTCGAGGAGTGGCGAAGTGTGAACGGGTTGGAGGAGTCACACTTTTGATCTCAAACATTTGGTAAGGTAATAAGTTTACCTCTTGATTTTGGGGATGGCCGAATATGCCCTACCATTTTCTAATCGGTTCTTGACTGTACTTTAGGAGGTAGCAAAGGTGTAATTGGCTTTTGAACAGCGAGCGTTGAGGGATTAAGGTCACCCTCATTCAAATAGGGTCAGGTGCTCGTAGATCTTGGAACGACTCTGGAAAAAGGTTTGTATCTGTACACTGTAAACCATTACTGTCGTAAAGCCGAAAGAGTATATGTAATCATACTGTCTCTTCTGTGAATCGGCAAAAGCCGAAAAGCCTAAAAGTCAGAAGTGCGGCGATTGAGGCCACATGGGAGTACAAACACTCGTGTGGTGAACCAAGCCCGTGAAACATGGTGTTAGATTATAGAGGCCACCACGAGCCTTCTCGTGCTCTTGGGCCGTTATGGGCCTCGTTGGGCTAAAATGGGTCGTGTGGGCCCAATAGGCTCGTGGGCCTCAGACGAAAAAATCCACGTTAAGTAAAAAATACTGGACTGGGATATGTAGTTCGCATAGTCGTGACTGAATTTGGGCGTTCGTGTGGCCCACTTGGGCTGAATATGGGCCTTGGGCCCATTTACACCGTTATGACCATTTAGGTTAGCTGTGTCACTCGAGGTGACTGTAGGCCTTCGAAAAGGTTGTTAAATGACCGAAATACCCTTGAAGGGTAAAATGACGAAAATACCCTAGGGGGTAAAATTACCATTTTACCCCTAACTGCCAAAATGACCGCTACACCCCTAGTGGTAGGTTAACTGATGTATGTATGAAAGTTATATAACTGATACTGAGCATGACATCTTGCATTCACATATGTTACTATGGCATGTCATCCTGCATTCAAGTATGTTACTATGGCATGTCATCCTGTATGGGGTTGGGTTAATATTAACAGAGGATGTATGGCTTGTAGCCGTTCTGTTCAAGGCTTACTCCCTTTCTGCTTATGAATTTTAGCCATTTTGTTAACTGGTAACGTTGCTGTGATACTTATGGCTTTTAGTCGTTCTGTGTACGGTACCGAGCCGTTCTGTAGACTTAGTGCCGCAACCGGTGCTAAGCTTGTGTGTTGGCTGGGTGGGTTGGTTTTATCCCCACATGGTGTGTTGGTTGGTACGGGTGGTGTATTGGTTGGATTGTGCTGGATTTCTGTCTGCATATCTGCATTTGATACTGATTCTGTAATAGGCTTAGGTCCACCTGGTTCTGTTAATGGGCTCAGGCCCAGTCTGTTTTTGCATACCGTATATCTGACTGTTTGTATTATAAGGGATTACACACTGAGTTTTCGCAAACTCACCCTTCTATCTAACTGTGTAGGTAATCCCCAGCCTTAAGCGATTTGGAGCAGCGAGAGACTCGAAGGTGGCCGCACAACCGCTGACGCTTTGTTGTAGACTTTTCATTTGAATTTTTATATTTTAGGTTTTAATTCTGTTATAAGGTCTTTAAGGGATTAATTTTTTTAAAAGGGCTTTAGATTTCCTTATTTAAAACTACTAAATGCGAATTTTCAAAATTAACAATTATTTTCCAAAAACACTTAAAAACATACGTTTTTACATTTCATACTTTAGTAGCTTCTGCGATTGGAATAACCTAAAGTATCAATGCCAGACATTAAGTAAACATTTTTGACGAGATAATTTGCTAAACTCGAGCAAAAGGATTTAAACATAGAAATGAACTTTTAACGACAAACTCTATTTTTGATCGACGCTTTGATGTGACACGCCAGATTCGGCCATAACATTTGGGCCAGGTTTGGGGTGTTACATTCATCATGGTGAACATGTTTAAACAATGGTATGATTTTGCTTCTAAATTGTTGGAAAAATAAGACTGCAAAACAAAATCATTAGCATTGCCTTAAAAGTAAGTTTACCTTGATAAGTGTAATCATGTAGTGGATGTTATCCCCAAGGTTAACACAAAACTTCAATATTCATACACCTTAGTAAAAAATTTGGACCACAATTGGTATTACTCTTCTCTAAACAATTGGGAAATAATATAAACATAAAGCATTAAAGCTGGTCAGAAAAACTTGACTAGAAAAATCATACTAGGTTCAATTTCCAGGAAAGGTAAGAGGGGTCACAGAAGGTCTTGCTTAAAATCCAATCTCCTAGACTAATGTAGTTTTAGTAAAATGCCAAAGTTTTAGAGAAAAGAAAAATAAGAGATTCGAGAAGAATGAGAAAAGCTCTAATTTTTTTGCTTGTGAAAAATGAGGAGAAATGACCTCCTATTTATAGGATCTCAAAGGGGTAAAATGGTCTAAAACATTCAACGACCATATTGTAACGGTCAGATTCCAATGGTCATATTGTAATGGTTAGATTCCAATGGCCATATTGTAACAATTAGATTCCAACACCATATTGTAACGATCAAATTTTTGCATTACCAAAAGATTGCAATATGTTTCATTCGAGAATGCAACTTGAGATTTGCAGACAAATAAGTAGCTCTAAGATTATCATAATAGATAACTAGTTAAGAAAAGCAAAAAATAGAAAGTTCCTGAAGTAGATTTTGAATCCAACACAACTCAGCTATAGTGGATGCTAATGAACGATACTCAGCTTCTGTCGAAGATCGAGCAATAAAACGTTACTTTTCAGAGCTCCAAGATATTGCATTGCATCTAAGAAAAACAATGTTCACACTACTAGTAGTTTGATCATCCTTATCACCTGCCCAATCAACATTTGAATATTCATGAAGATCTAAAGAAGATCGGTGATGAAACAAACCATGGTCTAGAGAACCACAAAGATACCAGACGATTCTTTTAACCGATGTCCAATGATTTACCGTTGGTAGATGAGAAAATTGATTTAATTTCTTCATAGTGAAAGCAATGTCTAGTCTTGTAAGTTCAAGATATTGAAGGGAATCAAGAATTGTACGACACTCTTTAGGATGATCAAGATGAGCACTATCGTCAAGACATAAATTATTATTAGTGGCTAAAGGTGTTGTAACATGATTAACTCCTTGCATATTGACTTTCTTAGCAATATCTTCAATATATTTACATTGAGAAAAAAATAGACATTTTTATGTCTTAAAGTTGTACTCCAAGGAAGTAGTGAAGCTCATCAATATCCTTAATAGAAAATCAGTAGCTAATAGTAGTAACAAACTGATTTAAGGCATCAGAATTATTACCAATAACAATCAAATCATCAACATAAAGAACCACATAGATAGTCATAGGATTTGTCGAATAAATAAAGAGAAAATTAACAAAGGTAGCAATAGGAAAATTTAATGATATGAGATAAGCTCAAAATTTTGAATACCAAGCTTGGGGAGCTTGTTTAAGACCATAAAGTGACTTATGAAGTTTGCAAACATGAGTAGGGTGATCTTTATCAACAAAACTCTTGGGTTGTGACATATAAACATCTTGAGTTAAGGTCACATGTAAGAACGCATTATTAACACCTAATTAACGAAGGGACCAATCATTAGAAATTGCCAAAGAAAGAACAATTCATACAGTTGTATGTTTAGCCACTAGAGAAAATGTTTCAATATAGTCAATGTCGAGACATTGACTAAACCCTTGAGCAACAAGTCGAGCCTTATATTTATTGGTTGTATGATCGAGATTATATTTGATTCTGAAAATCCATTTAGAACAAACAACATTGTTAGACATCTATCAACGATCAAAAGACCAAGTACCTTGGGATTTGAGGGCATTAATCTCCTCAACCATAGCGAGACGTCATTTCTCACTTTTTAATGCTTGAGTAACTATTCGTGGTTCCACTTCTCTTGGCTTGGCTTGCGAGTTTATGGAATCGATTTGAGGATCAAGTGTCGGTGGTGTAGGAAGGGGCTTGATGGTGTTAAGGCAAAGAAAAGATATGGGTTTTCTAATATTATTCTTTGCTTGGGTAATCATGGGATGAGAAGATTGTGGTAAAGGTTGTTTTGATGACATTGATGGAGGTGAATTTGATGGTAGAGACGTGGATGTCTAAAATTAAGACTCAGGTAAATTATCTTGAGGCACAATATATAATGTAGGAGATTGTGTACCAGAATTTGAAACTTGATGGTTTTTCAAGTTATTTGATGAAAAGACTACACCAAGAGAAGCATTAGTAGCTAAAAACCCTGTCAACTAGATGTGCATGAGATACTTGTGGTAAAACTAGAAAAGTGGATATTATCGGAAGAATATAGTGAGAAACCCACTCATGAAAAGACTTTACTGAAGGATGAGTAGAATGAATATCAAGATTAGTATATGGAAAAATATTCTCTACAAAATCAACATGACGAGAAATACAAATTTTATTTTTTGACAAATCCAAACACTTGTAAGCAACTTGATTTAAAGCATGCCCTAAAAAGGTACAAGTTAAGATATGGGTTCTAACTTGTTTCTAGTGTAGGGTTTCAACCAAGGATATCACAAACAACCGAAAACTCTGAGACGAGTGTAATAGGGTAAAGAACCAAAAATTCAAAAATATGGAGAATCATTACTGAAGATGGAAGTTGGCATCTGATTGATAAGAAAAGTAACAGCAAGAAATGCATGAGACAAAAATTCTAAAGGTAATTTATCTATATGAAGTAAAGTAAGGTGGAGTGAAGAAGTGAGAAATTCCATTTGAAGAAAGATAGTCACGAAGATGAGTAAATTCCCCACCATTATCTAAATAAAAAGAAACAATAGGCTTTTGGAAGTATTTTTCAATAATAGCTTTAAATATAGGAAAAATATCGAAACTTCAAACTTATGTTGTAAAACATATAGCCAAATGTATTTAGTGTATGGTAAACAAATATAAGATAATAACGAAAACCATCAATTGAAGAAATATGTGTCAGACCCCAAACATCAGTATAAATAAGCTTGAAAGGAGAGAAACTTTTTATCGAAGATATAGCAAATGGAAGTTTATGCATTTTATTGTACTTACAAGAATTGCAAAAGAAACGTGACTAATAGAATTTATTGGAAGATTCAAGGAATTAAAAACAAGATGCATAATTAGAATGGAAGGATGAGTGAGACGCTAATGCTAGGTTGACACTTGAGAAGTTTGGGTAAAATATGCTAGTGGTGATGGTTACAACTTAGAAATGTGTAAGGGCCGGCCATTCATACACACCATCCTTAGGTTTTCTAGTTATTAGATGCCCCTCGTGCAGCAGTCCTTCACAACAAATGAGAAATGTGAGAACTCAACAATTATAAAATTTGAAGAGCATAATTGATAAATAAAAATAAAAATTTTCTTCATAGTAGGAACATGAAGAACATTAGATAAATGTAAAGGCTTAGAGGAAGAAGGCGGTGATATGTAACCATTATGAGTTACTTGCAAGTTATTACCATCTTCAATCATAACATCTTCACCCCCTTCATAATCAGAATGAAGAGATAAGTTTTGAATGTCTATAGTGATGTGATGTGAAGCACCCGAATCAACTAATCAATTCGAAGAACCATTAGAAGTAGATGAAAAAAAATTACTTGAGGAGCAATAGATCTTATAAATGATGAAGGGGGAAACAACGAGCCATGGAGACACAACTTGCAACTTATAACATTGTTTAATAGTATGGCGAAGTTTATCAGAGTTGACAAATAACCTGGTTATTAGTTCATTGAGGAGTAGAACAATGATTGTTCTAATTATTCTATTGAGGGTAGTTGTGATGTGATCCCAAGTCCACGCTACAAGGAGGGCCTTGGTGAGCTTATGCCAAAATGTTGGAATCAAGTCCAAACTGGTCATGCCCAGGTTGGGCCGAGCCTAACTCCCATGTAGATCCAAATAATTCAAATTTTGGATGAATTTTTTAAAGGGCCCAGTTGATTTAATCAAGCCATTTCAAAGACTTTTTAATTATCTTAAGACTGTTTTAATAAGTTTGTGCTTTTTTAATTTCAATGCCACAAATTTTATTTTGCATTATGTTTAATATTTTGCATGAGTTATTTATGTTTATACCTGTGTTGAGTTGAGAAATATGTCCATATTATATGTGCATGGAGTGCTTGTCAATTTTATGTTGTTGTTTTCTATCATAATTATATCATTTGATCTTATGTATTGCATATATGCATGTGTGTGTCTTATGTTCATATGCTATATGCGTGTGAGTCAAGTGTCTAATCCTTTAGTTATTTGTCTTTGTCAAATATGCTTGTGAGAGATGCAAGTGATTGATGCCTATTTATACTTGTGCATGTGTCTATTTGTATGGGCTTTAAGTGACCATCAATTGCTGAATTCATGCACAAAAGGATCATTCTAGAATCTTCAAGAATTCAAGCTTTCAATGTGATTCATGTGGTTGTTCGTATGGTGTGCTATGTACATGTCCATATACATTTCTTAATGGAGAAGGATACATGGCATAAATAGAGGTTCATAGATGATGGAGCATGGAATATTCTAGAAGCATGTCACCTTTTTTGAACCAGCATGCTTATAAATTCATATTTAAGAGAGATGCATGAGCCATGCATTTTCATTCAACCAAGGGGGATTTGTGGAAGATCGAAGGCTACTTATTCATGTACAAAGGAAATACTTAAAAGCTAAGAAAGCATGAATGCACCTAGTGAAGCAACATCACCATTCGACCAAGCATGCACCAAGCCATCAAAGCATGAACCAAATTTATTCTTAGTGTGTGAACATATTGATGCCAAGTGTGAACAAGTTTATGTTTGTGTGTGAACATTGTAAATGCTAGTGTGAACATCATTATGCCGAATTTGAGTAGTCATTCTAGGAGTCTATAAATAGCTTTGTAAAATGACATTTGGGGTTAGCCAATTTCAAATAAAATCATCTTTGCGAGATTATTCTCTCATTGGTTCTTGATTGAACTTATTGAACTAATCAAAATTCTTTCGAGTTTGTGGCGTTCACCTGTCTTATCACTTCGATTTCCAGCCCAAAGTGTGATGACATCTTTATACCAAGGTTGGAGCTTTTGTCAAATTTAAGCCGATCGAGTTTGAATATAACTTCGGTTCCTTAAAACATTTAAGTGTTTTGGGTTGTGAATTCCACCATCCCTTGAACCTATTTCAAGACGACCCTTCCATTCAAGCCATTTTCCAAACATTCCAAGTTCGGGAAATTGTATCATGTTAAACCACTAGTTTTTACCATTAGATGAACAAGACACTCAGTTATTGGCACAGTTACCATTATTGTTGGCACGACTGGCAAAGTTGGCAGCAGCCAGAACAGAAAGGGTAGCATCACATTGAAGAAAATCTTCATAATCAAATAAAAGCTCATGCAATTCTTCAAAAGTCAATGGTGTCTCTCTTGTTCGAAGAGTATTTGTATAAGAATGACATTCTATTGGAATATCGTGAATAATGTGAAGAGTAACATCATCTATTGTGATATTAGCACCTATAATATTAAGTGTAGTAACAAGATTTTTTATATGTTGCAAGTAAGCTTTCATGCTTTGAGATCCCTTTTTGGCAATAGCCAAAGACTCTTTTAAAGAAAGTACTCAAGCACGAGAAGGACGTGCATAAATTTTCTTGAGTGTTGTCCAAATAATAAATGAAGTTTTTACAGATAGAACATGAGAGACAACCTCAGGAGAAAGAGAAGAAACCAAAGCACCTCAAATCAGTTGATCTTGGCAAAGCCAAAAAGTAGTTGGCATAGAGGGAGGTAGTACTATGACATATGGTGTGAAATTATATCCAATGAGCTAGGATCACCATTGTGTATACCATGCTTGATAGCTGAAGGGGGTAAGCTTGATTGGCGCTTGAGCAGAGGCATTTATTATAAGGAGTTGTTCTGTAAAAGAAGAAGAGTTGATAATTGTAGTACATACTGTTGATGGTTGAATTCGGGTTGGTTAGAGAAGAAGAGAGGATGTGGTTTGAATGGTAGAAATTACTTGTGGAATTTTGGTTGTAATAGGTGCTGGGATAGATAAGGTGAGGGCAAATTGGTTTGTTTTTATAGAAGGATTAGAGAGAGATTGAAAGACTACAAACATCTTGTCCGGACCAATAATGACCCGAAAGTTAGTGGTATCGAAAAATATGATTTTAAGACCCCATTTTCATAAACCGAGTTGGTAAATATTATTATGAAATATTTATGGTGTTATTTTATAAATGGATTAGATTTTGGTTAAGTAACTTTGTCGAATTAGTGACTAATTAGGGATCAGGGACTAAATTGTAAAAGTCCTATTATTATGCATTTTTAATTAGGAAATGAATTAAGGATATAAATTGCAATTAACCAAAGGCACGTAATAGCAGTTAGACCATGCTATTTTATATATGTGAACAATGGGTGAATAACCTATATGCATTTATATATTATAAAAATTATAATTTGATTAATTATATTATAAATGTATAAAATAAAATCAACTTAGTGAAAAGAAAAAGAAACTCATTTCTTTCTTTCTTCATCCATGTTGAACCTAAAAGGAGAAGGAAAGAACATACAACCTTGAAGGTTTTTAATGTCAACAACAAATTGGCATGTGCAATTTAATCATTTTCTTGTAATTTTTTTATGTTTTTGAGATCATGGGAGTTTAATCTAGCTAGCCCATTACCAATTTGTAAAACTGTTAAAGTTTTGAAAGTTACAATTGTTGAGAATTGAAAGTTTAGGTGTCAAATTGATAGATTTTAAGCCTATATATGAAAAGGACTAAATTGTAAAGTTAATTTATAGTTTAGTACATTAGGGAGTAAACTGAATAAATTGTAAAATTGGTTGTAGAAATAAAGAAATAGGAGGTTTCTAATGGAAAATAGAGAAATTAAATTTCAATTTGAAGTTGTAAATTGAAAGTTATGTTATTACTAATTTTAGGGATTGAATTGAATAAAATAAAAATTTTGTATAAAATGAAAATTGATTGTGAATTTGACTGAATATTAAAAATGGTGTATGTATAAGTTAATCCATAGCTAACGTCGACCTGGATTCCTTGATAGGAAAGAAAAAGCCAAAACCGTCGATAATTAGCTCGGAGTTTCTGGTTTGTATTTCTATAATTTGAATCACTTAAATTGTTGCATATTTTCATTGTGTAGCATGGTAAGATATTGAGTAAGTTGAGATTGATGAGTTGGATTGAATTGGTCAGAAAATGTTGATTTTCTTGATGAAAGACTAAACTTAGCAAAATTTAAAATAGTGTAAATTGATGAAAATGTGACATTTATTTTGAATTAGATTTATTAATGCTTTGATATATATGAAATGATGAATAATTTGATGAATTAAAAATGATGAATTGTGAAATTGAGCTGTATCCGGAATTGAATAAATGTTACCCTATTAATTGGTCAGGTAGAGTCTAATATAGTTGGCATGCCATAGGATAGATTGAGTACGGGTTTCTTCGACTGCGTGTTGATGAGTTCTGGGCACAACTTTCACTTCGGTTATACCAATGAGCGCTAGGGGCAATTTATTTACTTTGGAATTGTCTAATGAGGCATTGGGTGCCAAATTGGTGTGTTGGTTGGATCTGTGTATTCGTTCGAGTCCGAGTCAGTTGATAGGGATTTAAAGTGTAAAGATCTGATAATGCTATTTGATATGAAATGAAATTGTGGAAGCTTACGTAAACCAGATTATAAATCGAAAGATTGATATAGAATTTGGACGAATCTATCGATTCTATTGGGAATATAATATATTCTTAAACTAGTTAATGAAACATGTTTAAATGGATATATGGCATAAATGGTGTATTTAGCATGAAGATTTGTATTTGTTATAAATGGCATGATTATTGAATGTCATACTTTAGCTTAACTTGCATTTTGATATTTGATTTGTAGAAATACCACTGAGTATATACTTAGCGTAAAATTTTGTTTTCCTTGAGTAAGTTAGATTAAATATGAGATCTAGAATATCAAATTCAACATCCAGTCAAAATCCTGAACTCAACAACATTGGTGAACCTCTTTTGTTAGTTATATGGAACGTACCTAGTAAAGTCCTTTTTGGAATTTTACTATGTTTGATGGTTTGAATGTAAATGGTTGGCATTTGATTTAATCACATGAATGCAAACTTGGTATGTAATGAAATAAGGGTAGATTTGCAAATGGCTATTGGGAATTTAACATGTAAATATGTGATTGAATGAATTGTGCTAAATTGTAACACCCCATACCTGATCCGATCGCCAGGTCCGAGTCACAAGGTGCCACATTTGTTGTCGAAGCAGCTACAATCAACTTAATTACAATTCATGTCATTAAACATACAAATACAAGCAATATAACATAATATACGATAAATAATTATTTCCGAGTCTTATAAGAGCTTTCGAAAGTTTGGGATGTTGTGACAATGTGACATACTGACTTTGCCTCATTATGATGACGGGGTTCATCGTTGCGCTATGGCCTTAAGTCCTCTTCTCATTGTGATGATGTATGTTCGACGTTGTGACATCACATACTATTTCTACAAAATCTAATTCCCTTAACCTGCTATCTCTTCCATTCGAAAAATGTACACATACATTTCAACATCCAATTAAATTATGCTAGTTTCAACATTCAAAACACGATTCTCCTTGCCTTGATACAACAATGCATTAACCTTAACAATTTAAAATATGTTACCTAATATACTATATCTATGCCTCTGATAACCATGCCAAATTAATCTAAAATCAATTTATATTTCAACATCGTGCATATCATGAACACATAATGTACTTCTGAGCCTATAATAATACTATCAACTAGATTCACAATTACCAATTTAATATTCGATTTCATATAGACATAAAGATACACCAAAAGTAACTCAACTAGATAGTTACATGCCAAACTATTACAAAAACATGAATTTCACCAACATTGCTAAGTCAGGTTTAATTTTCTTGATGCTAAAATGAACTACCCTTGATCTGCCGAGAATCTACTATATTTGTGGACAGATAAAACAAAACCGTACGTTGACCAAATACGCTTAGTGGTATTTTTATAATTCAAGTATGTAATATTAGCATTAACAATTCTACCTTAAGTAAACATGTATATCTATATGCACATATCTACCATATATTTATAACTTGGAGTTACCAAGCTTTACATTTTCAATATAAACATGTTAAGTGTACAAACCTAACTCTAATTCATCCCACTTCAATACAATCTATATAGACATTTCATTATGCTTATAATAACAACATTTTAAACATATCAATATCAAAACATGCCCTTATCAGTCCTATTTCCAATTTACCACTTCTAATATCACCTAATTCATCCCACTTCAATACAACCTAACACTAATTTGCCACTTGTTTGAATCCATTTCGGCCACCAAGGCTTGATTTCATTTGATTCACATACTCTATTGTATGATTACAACAATTCAATTGCATTTAATCACAAAACAAATTGATATAATCCTACTAACCTGATTCAGATTTTCAATACGGATACTCGGATTAGTCAATCTACATATCACACTGGTACCGTAATGTCTCATCAACCAACTCGAAGTATAGACCTATACATTTAATAGAGTAACCAATTTGCAATATCATCACATAGTTAAATTCACATCCCATCATTCTGAATTCAACATCAATTCATCATGTAAAATAACATATTCCAACTCAATTTCATACCGATTTCATGTATCAATTAAGTCATGCAACTTTCTATTCTATTCAATTTAGTCCCTCTTTCGGTATTCAATTCCAACCATAACATTTCATTCAATAATTTTTAATAGCTTACCTCAATATTGTATAATGCATTTTCCATTACCACTGACTTTCGGGTCATTACAATTTATTTAAATTAAATTTATTTAATAAATCCACTATTAACATCACCAGCCACTAACACCCACCTTGGCATGATCTAATTGCTATTTTAAAACTTAAGTCATTTTCTAATTAAAAATCTATAATGATTGGACTTTTACAATTTAGTCTTTGAACCTTAATTAATCACTAAGTTACCTACCCAAAATTCAATTCACCTATATAATAAATTGGTAATTACCTTTATTTAATATTTAGGGACTCTGTTTACAAAAATAGAGTCCTAAACCCGTAATTTTTGGCACCCCTAGAATCCAGGTCGTTACATAAATAGGTATTTTATAAGTTATATGGCATAAACATGTTGGTGGATAAAGTATTAAAGGGTTGAATTGATGCTTGTGAGACATTGTATTGAATATTTGTGAAAGGAACATGTATGGTAAAGAAAAAAAATTGGTATGAAAGGTGGCAAATGTAGAATCTTGAATTAGGTAAGTTGATGAGAATGATTGAATGTTTGGAAGTACGTGTGGTTAGAAATGGATAGTTATGTTACTTTGGTATTATATTAGACTAGAATTAATTTAGTATGGATAGATGATTTTACTAAATCAAGAATTAGTGGATTGACCCCAATATCGCAATACCGTACCCTTGATATCACAATATCAGCCTTGATTTACTTTTAAAAATCTTACAATTTGATTTTCAGTTTGGAAAACTTGGCTAATGTCTTCAAAGTTGCGATACCAAGCCTTAGATATTGCGATATCCACCTGATGAAATTTGAAGTTTGGTTACTATCTTCGGCATTTTAATACCAAGCCCTGGATTTTGCAATACCCAAATTTCAAAATTTTTTAGTTTAGTTCTAGTTCAAACTCGAGATAGAATTAAGCTTTAGTAAGCTTGTATAAGACCCGGTAATGATTGTATATCGTATTGAATGCATGTTTTAGCTAGATTTAATTATAACGTGGTATAAATTGACTATGATTTATTGTAGTTGCTCTGGCAACACACGTGGCATCTCGTAATTCGTATTCAACAATTGGGTCGAGTATTGAGGTGCTACAATGCCAATGAGAGAAAAGAAAAAAATGCCGTTTGGCTTTAGGCTCATGATACCATAAAAACGTTAAATGAATGGATAAAAAATTCATCAACACACCAAACCCGATCCTTTAGTAGGACCCAAGCATGATGTGTCACTACTTAGAAATCATCCATCTATAAAACTATTTCTAGCGAGCACTTTGTATAATTTGTAGTGCTTGAGTTAAACCTTTAATAAAATACTAAAATAAAGTATAAGTCAAATGGTGTATAAACTTCAAAAAGATAATTTCATTGTTCGATATATAACATTATGAAACCGTTCCAAAAACTTAGATGAAATTTCATTAAAGCATTGTTTATCAATCATAAGTTTCAATTACAAATCCTTCTCAAGATACAACTAGACATCATCCTATATGTCATTCATAATACAAATAAACATATGTCTCACAACAGCAGATGTCCTCTGTCGTAGTCCTTCAAGAAGTCTTCCTTCAACAGTAGGCCTGTGAAGGAAAGGGCAACGGGTTAAGTTCAAAAGAACTTAGTGAGTTTCATGGAAAACTTAAGTAAAGATACTAATGACACAATTCAATTTTGTAAAGGATTTACTCATAACTACAAAGTACACCCTCTGGCATATACAAAAATCATATAGACTCAATACACCAATGGTGTGTCACATGGGTGAATACTATACTCCAATACAACATAATTCAAACATTTCATTTTCATGCCACCCACATAGCTAGAGTTCAAAGTTAGATTCATATAATATGTTTTTGTTTCATTCATATACATTCTTTCCTTATAACTCCCATTCAAGAATCATTTAGCAGCATGTTTAATTGTGCTATGTCAATTTGGTTTGCAATATATATCTGCCTTACCGGAGGCTACACAACATATTTCCTTTAACTCCATTTCCATAGATCAGTTCATATCATATCATTCATTTTAGAAGCAAATGGTACGGACTTAACATGAAAATGACCCATACTTCTTATCCCAGACATACAGAACTTAGACTAATGATTGGACAGACAACCATTATTCACACACACATACATTGATAATCCTTTACAGAATAAGAATACTTCCCTTACAATATTATAAAATAAAGATAATTAAAACACATGGAAATAAGAAGGAACTTACCAGAAAATAATAAAGTCTAAATAGCAGGTTCTTTGACTTTGTCACTCAAACCTTCAGTAGCATCTTGAGCTAAAAATAATATTATTTAAACATATAAGATTACTTCTTAATCGAATCTAAACATGCATGCACGAAACATTAACACTTAACCCAGAACCAGGAAATTTCCTTCCTTACACACCAGTCTAAAACTTATGCATGTAGAGTTGAAAACACGTAAATAACCTTAAGAATAACCTAAGGTTCATCAATAATTACCAGAGAGCTATGGCAGAAGTATAAGTTGGTTGACTACAACAAACACAACTTTAGACAGGTTTTCTGGACATTGGTTTTTAGGAAGTGCAAAGAAAATCAAATAGGAAGATGAATACAAAGAAACCACAAAGATTTTCAGTGAAGGCACTGCTATCCTATTTATAATCAAGCACAAATACAAGGTTTAGTTGAAAAATTAGATAATTCCACTAACACTCTTGATTCTCGTTATTAAGTGCACATATCAAAAATTAAGTATTTTCATATACAGTAGCTAGTTCCATTCTAAATAAATCTCAATTTAACTAACTAAATTACCTTACTTAAATAATAAAAAAATCTATTTAACAGTAAACCAAGTGAGTTCGCTAAAGTATTTGGGTGGTGTACACTTAATGAAAGAGTCTGCCAAACCACATATCTTTGCGAAGATAATTGTAACACCCCCAACCCATATCCATCACCGGAACAGGGTTATGAAGCATTACTAGAGTTTACACATCAAATACAATTAAATCGTATCATTTACTATTCATATCCAAAATATAACCTATTCAATCATAATGTCCCATATATGGGCCCTCGAGACCCAATTCATGCATTAGAAACAAGTCGGGACTAGATCGAGAGCTCCGAGAACTTTTCGCAAAATTTCAAAATTTTTCTTAGGTGCAAGGGACACATGCTCGTGTAGCAAAGCCGCATGGCACACACGACCAAGTGACACACCTGTCTCCTAGGACGTGTGGGTATTCAATTTGAGGCACACGGTCGTGTCTCAGCCCGTGTCCATACCCGTGTAACTCTCTGACTTGGGTCACACAGCCAGCCACATGCCTGTGTGCTAGGCCGTGTGGACAATTTATTTTTAAAAAATTTGGTGTAGGGGACACACGGCCAAACCACATGCCCGTGCGCATGGTCGTGTGTCACACATGGCTAAGACACACGCCCATGTCTCTGCCCGTGTAGACGAAAAATAGGCCATTTTCAGGCCGCTTTTCTCACCTAATTTGCCTTTAACCTAAAACTTCATCCAAACACATTCACAAGCCAATTCATAACCCTTAAATCAATGCCAATACCAAGTTTTATGCATGACATATTATCTCATATGTGCGAGTGTTTAAACTTACCAAAAACACATTTATGCTTATAAGCATACTTTATCCATTATGCTAATTCAAAACTATTCATCAATAGGTTTGTATACTTTCCATCATATCACCATTTTATCACACATCAAACTTGATAAGGCTTTATATAATTACATCAAAATATGTCTTATACTAGCCATTTCAATGGCTAGTTACAACCAAAATATTTCATCATTATGCCTAACTTAGCTTATGCATGTCATTATACCAAAAGTTAGGTTGCTTTATATACCGAGAAGTCCGAGGGATAGTGTGATGTGTCTCCGACCAAATTCCAACCTTCACGAGCTTCCGAGTACTATAAAACAGAGGAAAGAAAAATCGAATAAGCATTTAATGCTTAGCAAGTTCGTATAACGAAATTTAACTTACCATTCATATTCACTTAAAATAACATAGATAATACATCCAATTCAATGTAATCAATAGCCTAAACACACAAACGTCCTCATCAAACATGTTAGTTACATAATTCATATTAATACCAAGGAGTATAGATGAGCTCATTAATGTCTCATTTCCACATACATGTGTTTATCATTTCAAGTTTCCGAGGAACATGTACATATCATATTTTTGCATAACAAGTATTCTCATAGTATTTCATCTTGAATTCATATTATCCCTTACTGGAACGTTACCCGTTGAATCATTTAAAATATTGATGGATACATGGGCAGTACATACAAAGTGTACAATACGGTAAATCCGTCAACTCATATTCGGGAGTGCTTATAAAAGCACATAAACGGGAAGCTTATCCGGGCTGAAATAGGAAGCTCATAAGAGCCATATTCAGGAAGCTCAAGTGAGCCATTAACGAGTAGCTCTGAACAGCCATTTATCGGGGAGCTTTGGATAGTCATATATCGAGAAGTTCAAGCGAGCCATATCAGAAAGCTCACAAAGAGCCAATTAACGGGAAGCTCACGAAGAGCCTATGATTAGGAAGCTCATAAGAGCTAAGGGGTGTCCACAACCCATGTAGGATCACAACCTATCGGGATGCTCCAAAGAGCTTTAACGGGAAACTCGCAAGAACCATATAACAGGAAGCTCACAAGAGCTAATAACATGACACTTTTTCGAGCTATGGTGTGTCTGCAAAATATGCAAGACCATAACCAATACGGGAGCCTTGTATCCAATCGATTTTCATGTATTCAAACGAGATTTCATATTTATCAGGCATTATCGAATTTATAATTAATTTCATAACATATCAATTATACAACTCACATATACAACATTTCATTCAAACATGTAAATTTACACAATTTAGTTACAGGAACTTACCTCGACACTTGTTCGTATACGAGAATCTACTAATCTGATACTTTTTGTTTTCCACGATCCAATTCTGTACTAGGTCTAGCAGAATCTATACGAGTAAATTTAACTCAATTTAATGAAATTCATATTCAATTCAATCAAATTCACATTTTAGGCAAAAGTACCATTGTGCCCCTATACTTTTAATTAATTCCAATTTTATCAGTAGGCTCGGAAAATGAAATTCTTGCAATTTAATCCTTATTCCAAGCCTAGCTGAATTTTTCATATAACAATAACAGTCCATATATTTCACAAAAATAAAAAATTTTCCATGAATTTTGTATCGTTTCAATTTAGTCCTTAATCACAATTTCAGGAAAATTTCCTTTACAAAAGGTTGTTTAGCTATCAACAACCTTTCATTTTCTACCATAAATTTCAAAATTTCATCATACTCATCCATGGCATAATTTTAATACTTTGAGAACTTTGCACACTGATCCCCAAAATAGATAGATTAAGTTATTACGATCTCGGAAATGTAGAAATTACTAAAAATAGAACATGATTACTTACTCAATTAAGCTTGCTTGAAGTTCTCTCTCTTAGCTAGGGTTTCCATAGAAAATTTTGGGAAAGATGATGATATAAAATGATATTTTTTCTTTTAATTTAATTATCATATTTTATTTTTCACTTTCCAATTTAGTCCTTTTCTTTTCTTAAAATTTCATGAATGAATCATTATAAATATCTACTAACTTCCCTGAATGGTCTATTTGCCTTATAAGGACCTCAAAATTTGAATTCCATAGCTATTTAATTCCTCTAGCTACTAGAATTCAACTTTTGCATTTCATGCAATTTAGTCCTTACTAACAATTAAACATGAAATCGGTAAAATTTTCTTATCGATATTTTTATACATCTTTCCTATCATAATGGAGACCATGTAATAATATTAAAATAAATTTTCTTTTTGATTCGAATTTGTGGTCTCCAAACCACTATTCTGATTTCATTGTGAATGGGCTGCTAAAACTCTCCCCCTTAAAAATTTTTGTCCTTGAAAATCTTACCAGTAAAGAGGTTCGAATATTGCTTTCTCATTGTTTCCTCAGGTTCCCAGGTATCTTATTCTATCCCGTGTCATTGCCAAAGAAATTTTACTAAAGTTACCTTTTTATTCCTTAACTCTTTTGTCTCACGTGCCAGTATTTTGATTAGTTCCTCATTGTAAGTCATTTCATGCTGAATCTCAACTTTTGTCGAAGAAATAACATGTGAAGGATCTGACCGATACTGTCGCAACATAGACACGTAGAAAACATTATGAATTCTATCAAGCTCTGGTGGTAATGTAATTGGTATCCAACAGATCCGATTCTTTAGTAATCTCATATGGGCCGATGAACCGTGGGCTCAGTTTTCCTTTATGACGAAATCGAAGAACTTTCTTCCAAGGTGACACTTTCAAGAATACCTTATCACCAACCTGAAATTCTATCTATTTTTGTTTAGGATCAGCATACAACTTTTGACGATAAGAGGCTGCTTTTAAGCTATTTCGAATCACTTTCACCTTTCCTTCAATCTCACGGACTAAGTCAACTCTGTGTATCTTTTTTTCACTAAGCTCAGCCTAATACAACGAAGTTCTACATTTGCGACCATACAGAGCCTCGTACGATGTCATTTTAATGCTTGACTGATAACTATTATTGTATGTAAATTCAAATAAAGGTAGATACTTTTCCAAGTTACCTTCAAATTCCAAAATACAACACCGAAGCATATGTTCTAAAATTTGCATTACACGTTCAGATTGATCATCAGTCTAAGGGTGGAATGTGGTATTAAAATGTAATTGCGTACCTAGAGCTTCTTGCAACTTATTCCAGAATTGAGATGTAAACCGAGGATCTCTATCTAAAATAATGGAGACCGGCACTCCATGCAGTTTGACAATCTCAAAAACATATAATTCAGCAAATTTGTCTAGGGAGAAATCCATACGTACCAGAATAAAGTGTGCAGATTTCATTAAATGGTCAACGATTACCCAAATAACATCTTTCTTTTTTGGAGATAGGGGTAACCCTAACACAATGTCCATAGTAATTCTTTCCCATTTCCACTCTGGTATCGTAACTAGCTGTAATAATCCCGAAGGCACCTAATGTTTAGCTTTAACTTGTTGACATATCAAGCATTTAGATACAAATTCAGAAATATCTCGTTTCACTCTCGGCCACCAGTACATCTTTTTCAAATCATTGTGCATTTTGTTACTTCCCGGCCACCAGTACCATTATGAGCTTCGTTTAAAATCTTCTGTACAAGTTCTGAATTCTTTGATACACATATTCTGCCTCTGAATAACAGAAAACCATCAGACCCAATCTAAAATTCTGAATCGGAATTTGACTCACATTATACCAGTTTAGCTTGTAATTCATCATCATTTTTCTAAACTTTGCAAATCTATTGTAGAAACGTCAGTTTGAATTTTAACTCAGCTAGAATTGAACCATCACTAGACAATGAAAATTGAGTATTCATTTCTTGCAAAGCAAATAGAGACTTTCTGCTCAGAGCATCTACAACCACATTAGCTTTTCCCGGATGATAATCGATAGCCAGATCATAATCTTTCAATAATTCAAGCCACTTGCGCTGTCTCAAGTTCAAGTCTTTTTGCAACATCAAATACTTTAAACTCTTATGATCAGTAAATATATGACACCTTTCACTGAACAAGTAATGTCGCTAAATTTTTAACGCAAACACAATGGCTGCAAATTCTAGATCATGTATTAGGTAATTCCTTTCATGTGGTTTTAGCTATCTAGAAGCATAGGCTATTACTTTACCTTCTTGCATCAAAACACGACCCAAACCATTCAATGATGCATCACTGTAAATTACAAATTCTTTACCCGATTCAGGCTGAACTAGTGACATTTATCAGTCCATTGAAAATTCACATCTTTCTGCAATAAACAAGTCATCGAAGAAGCTATCATAGAAAATTCTTTTATAAATCTCCGATAATATCCAGCTAGTCCTAGAAAATTCTAACTTCAGACACATTTTTCGGTGATTTCCAGTTAACAATTACTGAAATTTTATTCGGGTCCACTCTGATGCCTTCAGTAGATACTATATGTCCAAGGAATCCAACTTCCTGAAGCTAAAATTCACATTTACTGAATTTGGCATACAATTTTTTCTCACGCAGAGTTTGCAGCACAATTCTCAAATGATCTACATGTTCATTTTCATCTCGGGAGTATACCAGAATATAATCAATAAACACCACAACAAATCTATCCAGATACGGCCTAAAATTTCTATTTATTAAATCTATAAATACCGCATGTGCTTTCTTCAAGCCAAAGGGCGTCACAAGAAACTCATAGTGCCTGTCCTTGGTTCTGAAGGTTGTCTTTGGCACATCTGACTCTTTCACCCGTAGCTGATAGTAACCGGAACGAATATCAATCTTTAAAAATACAATGTCACCTTTTAACTAATCAAACAAGTCATTAATATGAGGCAATGGGAACTTGTTCTTTATTATGACTTTGTTGAGTTGCCTGTAATCAATACATAGTCTCAAAGATCCATCTTTCTTTCTAACAAACAAAATCGGTGCACCCCAAGGTGAAGAACTAGGTCGAGCAAAACCTCTATCAATCAATTCTTGCAACTGTGCTTTCAATTCTTTTAATTCTGCCAGAGCCATTCTGTAGGGTGTTGTAGATATTGGTGTTGTCCCCGGGACAAGATCTATAGAAAATTCCACCTCTTTGGCTGGCGATAATCCTGGTAATTCCTCTGGAAACACATCAGGAAATTCACAAACAACCAGTACTAAATCTTCGATTCAGATACTTCAGTGTCCAATATATATGCAAGATAGGCATCATACCCTTTCCTGATATATTTCTGTGCTGACACAGCTGATATCACATTAGACAATCCATCTAGTTTATCAGATTCAGTGTGGAGCAATTCACCATTCTGACATTTGAAAACAATATACTTTTTACTTATAATTTACCACGACATCATACTGAGTTAACCAGTTCATGCCCAAAATCACATCAAGTTCATGAAATGAAAATAACATCAAATCAACCGAGAACAATAATCTCGTACCATTAGTAGACAATTTTTACAAATTTTATACACCATTACATACTGGCCTAGGGGGTTTGAAACTTTAACCACAAATTTAGTGGACTCGACGAGTAAATTTTTAATAGATACTAAACCCGTGCATATATATGAATGTGTTGAACGAGGATCAATCAAAGCAGTAATATTAGTATCAAGAAGAGAAAAAGTACTAGTAATTACGTCGGGTGCAGAGGCATCCTCATGTGCACGAATAGCATATGTCCTTACAGGTTTTTGTGCTTTAGATTTAATAGTTGAATCTTTTGCCATACCTCGGCTACCACTGACATTGCCAGGGTGATGGGGTGGTCAACCTCTTAAGGCAGGATTACTCGACTTTGAAGTCTGAACAATTTCCTTTTCAGGCTTTTCTGGGCAATCTCTGAGATAGTGGTCAAAAGAACCACATCTAAAGTAGGCTCCACTTCTCATATGGTACTTCCCGAAATGCAATTTATTATAATGTTTGCATCTGGGTTTGGGATTTCCAATACTCCCTGCACTTGCTACAGATGGGGTCAGAGATCTCGAATTAGAATGTTGCATACTTCAGTCTCTTCCAAAGTACCCCGTAGATGTGATAGAACGATCATGATATTTCTTTGATTTTTTTGAAGTCGACGATTATGACTTTCCCATAAATCTTTTACTGGAAATCCGGGCTTCCATCTCTGCTTGTCTCTATTCTTTACTTAATTCCTCAGCTTTATGTGCTCGGTCAACCAATACAACAAATTTTTTAATTCCAGAATCCTAACTAACAACTTGATGTCTTCATTTAATCCCTCTTCTGTAATGACCCAAAATTCACGGGTATCAAAAAAGTACATTGTCGGGCCTCCTTCTTACCAAAGTGAGTTCGTAAATAATTATTAGAAATATTTATGAGTTGAGTAGTGTGTTTAGTTAGGATTTGATTAGGTGAATTTAGCTTAATTTAGGGTAAATAGTAAACAGAACTAAATTGAATTATGGGTAAAAGTTGAATTATAGATTAATAGAAAATAAAAAGGATTAAAATGGCACTTAAGCCATTAACAAGAAATGAGGTAACATATATGTAATAAAATCTAAGATTTCTATGTTATATTTTAATTATAAAATTAATTATTTATATATAAATTATGCTAAATTAGTTTAAAATAATTATATTATAAGATTTTTATATGATAAATAAATTGAAATTATGACAAGTGGATGGTGATGATAATGTAAAATGTAAAATACATATGTTTACATTTGTAATACATATATTTGTTATGAAATAGATATTTATTGTTATAATTATTAATTACTATTATTTTTATATTATTATTATTATTATTATTATTATTATTATATTTATGGAATAAATTAAGAAAAGATAAATGTAGGGTGTAAAAATTATACATGTGTCATGCATATATTTATACACTTGTAAAATAAATATATAATTACTTAAAATTTAAGTATAAAGATATTTATAGATATTAATTAATTAAATATAAAATAAATAAATCAAATGGTGCCAAATGTAGGGTGATAAAGTTGTACAGATGTAGTAAAATATGTATATACACTTGTATTATAATTAAAAGATATTTATTAATTAAATAATTATTAATAAGTTATATTATTATAATATAAAGTAAAGAAATAAAAACGAAACAAAAGAAAAAGAAAGGAGAAAGAAGCAGAGAGCATTTCGAAACAGAGCAGGGGAAAGGAGAAAAAAATAAAAGGAAAAACTAGGGTTTGAGGCTTTAAGCTTTAATTTGGTAAGTCAATCAAGTCCTTTTCTTTTAATTTTGATGTTTTAGAAGTCTTAGAACAAATTTTTGTTAAATTTAAGTTAAAATTTTTAAAGTTCTTAGATTTTTTAACATGATTCATGTTGAACAAATTGTTGAATTAGGGGTTTGATTGATAGAATTTCTAGTTAGAATTGATAAAAGGATTAAATTGTAAAGTAAGCTATAAGTTTTGTGTTAGAAGGATTAAATTGAAAGACATTTTAAATTAGGGTTTATTCATGGACATTAGATAGTTAAGTTGAATTTGGTAGGAAATGGAGTAGAAATAAAGTATGAATTGAGATAGAAAAGGAAGTGAATTTAATTAAGACCAAATTGAAATTAAGGTAGAAAATGAATAGAAATTCAATTATTTAATATAAATTAGTATTGTATTAATAGTGTAAATTATTTTAATTTTCGTAGCTAACAAAGAACCATGGACATTGGCACAGAAGGGAAATGAGAAGGTTATCGAGGACTAAAATGAGAAAATTTGGGTTTGTATTACTATAATTCAAATTATTTATTATTAAATGCTATATTGAAATTTATACGTATGGTAAGTGAAATATATGGTAATTATTATTATTAAGTTGTAAGAAAATCAATTGAATGATGAATATATGTGTGGAATTGAATCGAATTTTGACTTAAAATGGAAAAGTGAATTTTCAATCGAATTGCGATTGAAAGTGAAAGAAAAAAGTGGAATTGAATTGAAATGTGAATTTGGAGACCCTATTAACAAGTCGGGCTGATTCGGATATAGTTGGCACGCTATAGGATTTGGAAGAGTACGGGATTTATAGGCTTTGTCGATCAGGCACTTTATGTGTCATATTTTAGGCGCCTCGTGTGTCGTTTCAAGCACTTATGTGTTGTGGATTAATCAGATCCTAAGTACCATTTTAGGCACAATGTGTCATACTGGTGTGTTTGGTTGGAATCCGTGTATCCGCCAAGGTCCGGGAATCCATGTAACCGAAATGGGGAAAGATTAAATGAATTTGATTGATTGTACTATTGAAAATGCGAAGAAGTTGAATTGTAGATTGAAATTGAGATTTGAAATGAAATGCATGAACTTAATGTTCATGTAGTGATTGAAATTGAGACATATGATATGTGAATGGAGTTGAAGAATAGATAAAAAAAAATTATATTGTTATTGTTAATTAATGAAAGTTTAAGAATGAATTGTTATTTGAAAAATTGGTTAATATATATATTTGATAATTATATTCCATTATTATTATTATTATTATTATTATTATTTGAATTATGGTAATATCACTGAGTATACCCATACTAAGCATACGGTTGTTTCCGTGAGCAAGTCAATAGAAGTCAAGAGTCCCGGTCTAGCATTTGAACGATCTCGATTCCAGCACAAAAATTTTGGTGATGTTTTCTTCCTTAAATGAAAATGGCATGTACATAGGTGTTGCAATGGTCACTTTATAATGTTATATAATTTTGGTTGTAATGAATGATATTTGGTGTTTTGGTACTAAGTTTAATAAAATGGTATGACAAATTTGGTAAGCTTGGGTAATAAACCTGGAAAGAAAAAAAATGCAGAAAGTTAAATAGTAAAATTTTATATGATTTCATGAATGTGATTTGATTACATAGTTAAGTTATAAATATAATTTAGGTGTATTTAAATGTGAATTGGATTGATTGTGGTTTTGTTTTGATTAGTTTCGATTGGAATTTGCAGAGAAGGTTAGACATTTATAAAGGGGTAATATTGAGTCGCACAAAAAAAAATCCAAGCGCCCGAATTAGTCCCAAATCACTCCTAACTAGTATTTTGGGCCTTCAGGGTCCATCTAAGGGACTTGAAGCTTATTTTATATTATGTTTGATAATTATTTGTATATTAATTGTAAACTATCCGATAGGTCCGGTAATGCTCCATAACGCTGTCCTGGTAACGGTTTGGGGTTAGGGGGTGTTACATCTTCAAACTGTTTGCATATGGCAACTTCGGTTGGGACACACACTCTGGCGTATTTACTTAATCGAACAAATTCCTGTTCGTACTCAGATACAATCATATTCCCCTATTTGAGCTCTAAAAATTCTTTCCTTTTCTGGTCAAAGATTCTCTGACTAATATATTTCTTTTTGAATTCTGTTTGGAAAAATTCCTATGTAACATTTTCCCTCAGTACAATAGAAGTTATGGTATTCCACCACTGGTAGGCTGAGTCTTTTAGCAGAGATACAACACATTTCAAACATTCATCAAGTGTGCAAGACAATTCGTCCAAAACTTTAATATTATTTTCTAGGCAAAATTCAGCCCTTTCTGGATCATCTTCAACAGTAGCCCTAAATTTTTCTACCTCATATTTGTGGATTTTATCTACCGGAGGCTTACCAGATCTAACAAGCTCTGTACCTTGTGGCATATCAGGAAACGGTTGAGGAATAGGAGGGGGAGATTGTTGTACAGCGGGATTTGTTCTCAAGTATTCAGTGAACCATTCATTCATCATTTGAAAGAAGGATCCTTTAGCCTAGTCACCTTGTCCCTTAGATACGGGCCTTCTACTACTTGATGCAGCTCTTTAAACTGAAGCTTGAGCATTACTCTCAGCTTCCTAGGATTCACCTCGGTTGGACGACATTACTATATGAAAAACATGTTTAAAATGGTCAGGAGATATCACACTATCACAAATTATATAATGACATGTATAGCTAAACTCGTATTTAATAGGTTAGTTCAAGAATCGGCTAAACTGTAGCTCTGATACCAACAAATGTAACTCCCCAAACTCATATCCGTCACAAAATAGGGTTACGAAGCATTATCAGAATTTAGACATTTAATATATTAAATCATACCATTTACTATTCATATCTAAAATCTAACCTATTCAATCATAATGTCATTTATATGGGCCCTCGAGACCCAATTTATGCATTAGAAACAAGTCGAGACTGGATCGAGAACTCAGAGAATTTTTTGCAAAATTTCAAAAGTTTTCTTAGGTGTAGGGGACACATGCCCTGTGGCAAGGCCGTGTAAAAACAAAAGCGGATGGTTCCTTCGATAGATGTCGTGCGCGGTTGGTTGCAAAAGGGTTTCATCAACGACCAGGCCTTGATTACATTGAGACTTTCAGCCCTGTTATAAAGCCGGCCACCATACGGTTAATTCTTTCCATTGCCGTCAATCGTCATTGGCCCATTCGGCAACTTGATGTTTCGAATTCCTTTCTTCACGGGACTCTTGATGAAACTATTTTTATGGAACAACCACAGGGATTTGTTGATCATTCTAAACCCGATTTTGTGTGTGGTCTAAAGAAATCGCTATATGGTTTAAAGCAGGCGCCACGCGCTTGGTATTTTTGCCTTTCGAATGCACTACAATAGCTTGGTTTTCACAGTTCTAAGGCTGACAGTTCGCTGTTTATATATTCCGGTAATGACGAGTATGCATATTGCTTGGTCTATGTTGATGATTTGGTGTTGACAGGATCATCCTCTTCGTTGTTACAACGGCTTATTGCTCAACTTGGGAAGGTTGTTGCGCTTAAGGATTTAGGACCACTATCCTATTTCTTGGGTGTTGAAGTTGCGTGGTTCTCGAGTGGCTTGCAGCTCACGCAATCCAAATATATCAAAGATTTGCTCCATCGTGCGAATATGCAAGATGCCTCGTCGGTTTCGACTCCTTCAACGCCGCAAGCCGACCTCACCGGCACTACTTCTTCTACCTTTGATGATCCTAAGCTTTATCGATAGGTTGTTGGGTCTCTTCAATATTTGGCACTCACTCGCCCCGACATAACCATGGCAGTGAACAAAGCTGCACAATTTATGCATTCTCCTTGCCTCCATCATTGGCAAGCAGTGAAACGGATCCTACGTTACCTCTGCGGCACAATAGATCATGGTCTCGTGCTTCGCTCTTCTCGCCAAGCTTCACTTGTTGCTTTTTCGGATGCTGATTGGGGTGGCGACAAGCTTGATCGAAAGAGCACTTCTGCATATGTTGTCTTTCTTGGCTCCAATCCGATCTCTTGGATTTCTCGTAAGCAAAAGACTGTCGCTCGTTCAAGCACGGATTCGGAATATCAAACTTTAGCATCAGCTGCTTCGGAGGTTTATTGGCTTCAGTGCCTTCTTCGGGAACTCAATTACAAGCTTCCAACAAAGCCGAAAGTATAGTGCGATAACGTTTCCGCTACCTATCTAGCTGCGAATCCCGTTTTTCATTCTCGTAGCAAGCACCTTGAGTTGGACTTTCATTTTGTCCGAGACCAAGTACGCCAGAAGAATCTTCTCGCCTCCTATGTTCCGACCATTGATCAAATAGCCGATGTCTTGACAAAGCCTTTATCGACAACTCGGTTTCTTACGCTTCGAGACAAAATGATGGTGACTTCCCCCATCCGTTTGCGGGGGGCTGTTGAGAGTTAACCAAGTCAAACTAGACTTGTTATCACTCCTATTCTTTAGGACCGTATTCTACTTAAAATTTAAATTCAAATTGTGAATAGTCAGAGATAACACTGATATAATCTTGTATATATTTGCTATCAATAGTCAAATTCAAGTGAGCTGAATTTACAAACCAAAATCACTATTCTTCACCAGCCCGTGTCATACCCGTGTAACTCTCTGACTTGGGTCACACGGCCAGCCACACGCCCGTGTGCTAGGCCGTGTGGACAATTTAATTTTTTAAAATTAGGTGTAGGGGACACATGGCCAACCCACACACCCGTGCGCATGGCCGTGAGTCACACATGCCCGTGTGACGAAAAATAGGCCATTTTCAAGCCGCTTTTCTCACCCAATTTTCCTTTCACCTACAACATCATCCAAACACATTCACAAACCAATTCATAACCCTCAAATCAATGCCAATACCAAGTTTTATGCATGACATATTATCTCATATGTGCGAGTGTTTAAACTTACCAAAAACACATTTATGCTTATAAGCAAACTTTATCCATTATGCTAATTCAAAACCATTCATCAATAGGTTTGTATACTTCCCATCATATCACCATTTTATCACACATCAAACTTGATAAGGCTTTATATAATTATATCAAAATATGCCTTATACTTGTCATTCCTGTAATGGCCTAAATTCAAGGTTATCAAAACAGTGGTTTCGGGACCACAAATCCAATGAGAAAAAAATTATTTTTCCTATGTTTTTATGATCTACGATTTCACAAAATAATTTTGTAAAAATTTCGTTCGAAAATTTCGACGTTTGGGCACTCAATTTAGTCAAAAGGACTAAATTGTAAAAAGTGCAAAAGTTGAGTTCTACATGTTAAAGGTGTCCAATTGTTATGAAACTTCAAATTGGAGGTCTTTATATGGTAATTAGACCATTGGTTGAGTTGGTAGAGATTTAATTTTAGTTGGGTGATAAAGTATTCCTAAAGGTGTCCCCTTGGAAGAAATTTCTTCGGTTCGGTCGAAATGGTAAATTGAGTCTAAGATTTATCGGACCATATTAAATCATAGAAAGAATTGGACCAGTTGCTTATCGATTGGCATTACCACCTGAACTCGATAGAATTCATAATATTTTTCATGTATCTATGCTACGACGGTATCGATCAGATCCTTTACATGTTCTTACTCTGACAGAAGTGGAGATTCAGCCGGATATGACTTATAATGAAGAACCGGTTAAGATATTAGCACGGGAAACCAAGAAGCTTAGAAACAAAAAGATAAAATTGGTGAAAGTATTATGGCAAAAGCACGGGATTGAGGAAGCGACATGGGAACCAGAAGAGACAATGAGGAAACAATACCCGAATCTCTTTACTGGTAAGATTTTCGAGGACGAAAACCTAAAATGGGGGAGAGTTGTAATGGCCTAAATTTATGGTTATCGGAACAGTGGTTTTGGGACCACAAATCCGATAAGGAAAAATTATTTTTCTTATATTTTTATGGTCTACGATTTCACAAAATGATTTCGTGAAAATTTCGTTTGAAAATTTCGACGTTTGGGCACTCAATTTAGTCAAAAGGACTAAATTGTAAAAAGTGCAAAAGTTGAGTTCTTCATGTTATAGGTGTCCAATTGTTATGAAACTTTAAATTGGAGGTCCTTATATGGTAATTAGATCATTGGTTAAGTTGGTAGACAAAAATGGACATGAGATAAGTGAAATAGGAAATTTTTAAGTTAGGGGCAATTTGGTAATCTAGTAATAAAAAGAATTAAAAAGGGAAAAAGATGGCCAAAAATATCATCTTCTTCATAGTGAACGAAATCAGCAAAGGGGAAGCCATAGTTAGGGTTTTCAAGGTTCCAATCTTCATAATCAAGAAGAACGAAACTCAAGGTTAGACAAAGGGAAGAATAAAGTTGAAGACTAAGTTGGTGAATTGGGCTATATTTGGTACCGAGGTAATTTTACGGTAAATAAATATAATATTTTAATAATTATTATTAATATTGTTATTTTCAAGCAATTATGCATTTATTTTATGAATTTATTTAATGTTGACTCAAGTATGAGATGACAGAGAATCGGTGTTAAAAAGCCCCGTTGAAATATAAGGGTGGTATTGGATAAAAATGTCATGACATTTGGGTAAAGAGATCCCATGTAAGACCATGTCTGGGACATGGCGTTGCCACCAAGATGAGAGGTCCCATGTAAGACCATGTCTGGGGCATGGCGTTGGCACCGAGATGAGAGGTCCCATGTAAGACCATATCTGGGACATGGCGTTGGCACCGAGATAAGATGTCCCCCGTAAGACCATGTCTGGGACATGGCATGGGCACCGATATGAGAACATCCCATGTAAGACCATGTCTCGGACATGGCTTTGGAATGTTATGATCAGAAGAGACCCAAGGATCCTTATTATTCCAATGTGGCTCAACGGGCTAGTAAACGAATCATTTACATGAAAGTTCAGTTAAAAAAAATGGCAAGCTTAGATGAGTTATAAGAGTTAAGAATTTATTAAATTAACGATTGATATTCAACGATGCAGCAAGAGAAGAGTAAGTTATGCACACAAGTATCCTAAGTAAACAAGCAAGAGAACTAGAATGAGATTAACTAAAAAGTAAACTAGAGATATAGACACTTGAGTTTAATTATTTGTGTTTAATGTTGTTATTTCTTTGCTAGTAAACTTACTAAGTTTTATGCTTACTTCTTTTATTTCTCTTTCTCTTATAGTATTTCCAAGCTACTTCAAGGATCCTAAAGAAGTCGGTGATTGTCCACACTATCAACCACAACTGCTCGGTATCTTATGATGAAACACGTTTGAGTTATAGCCTGCATAGGGCTTTTGTTATTTTGCATGTTTGTAATTATGATGTTGCTAAAGAATGGTGTGTAAGTATTTGATGATGAATGGTTATTAAAATGGTTAATTATGAAGGTGTTTGTTGTTATAAGAGTCTAGGTGATCAATTATGCATGGCAATCATGAAAGGGGTAAAATTTTGCAAAGAAACAGAATTCAGGAAGCACAGTGATGTGAATTTAAAAAATAACCTAGGATAGCATATAATGAGTTAGAATTTGGATGATATATATATTGAAAGCTTATTGAGTCTATTTTCATGGCAAATTAACGGTTTAACAAAAGGAATTTTATATTTTGAGATATGTGAAATTTAGTGAGACAGGGTCAGATCTATTTTTGGAGTCCCCTGTTCTGAGTTTAGAAAATCATTAAAAATTGTAAAAAAAATGGTTATAAGTTATATTTTATAGTTCTAGATTTCTTATTGAGTCTATTTTCTTTAGAAACAAGTGAAAATTGCATATGAAAATTCTATAGTGAGAAAACTTATATTTAGTGGCAAAAGGGTAGGACAGTTAAGTGGTGCAACAGGGAAGACTTTAACTAATAAACTGTACTAATTGGCTGAACCAAAAATTCTAAAAAAATTTATGGTAGGAATATATATGAGTCTAGTTTCAGGTAAAAGTTACAGAATTAAATTTAAAGTCCCATAGCTCAAATTATTATCAATTTAGTAACTACTGCGCGATTGGACAGATTTGCTGTAAATAGTAAAATTAATTTTCAAAACAAGTTTTTATGCTCCGAATTAGTAAGATAAGCTAAGTAATGCGTCGTGCTCGACTCCGAAAATGGTCTCGGGTAAGGGGTGTTACATTTTGTTGGTATCAAAGTAGGTTTAGTCGGTTCTCGGAAATATGCAGTATGAATAAGAGTCTATCTATGCATGCCATACTTATATATTTTGATAGTGTGACGGCTCATGACGATTTTAAAATATTTTATTTTATAGTTATGGATCCTGAACGAGCTAGTACAGATGAAGTAGAGAGTAATGCGCCTGCTCCCGCAGTAGGGACGGCGTCACCAGATGTTAAGGTTAGTGAAAGGCCTGCATCCGTTAGTCAGGGAGGATGAGCTAGAGAAGCCTTCTCCCAAGCCATGAATGATTGGTTTGCCAAGTTCATTCGTACGAATCCGGCTGTGAGAGCTCCACCCCCTCATGATTCACAAGTTCCCCATGTAGCTTCCCCAAATGCAGGTATAATTATCAGGGTGAGACCACCTATTGATAAGATTAGGAAGTAAGGGGCTGAAGAATTTCGGGCTACCAAAGATGATGATGCAAAAAAAGTAGAATTTTGGCTTGAGAATACCATCAGGGTTTTTGAAGAATTATCTTGTACACCGAAATAATGTATGAAGTGTGTTGTTTCACTTCTTCGACATTCAACTTACCATTGGTGGAAGACCCTCGTGTCAGTATTACCGAGTGAGAGGGTTACCTGGGATTTCTTTCAAGAGGAGTTCCAAAAAAGTATATCAGCCAGAGATTTATAGATCAGAAAAGGAAGGAGTTTCTTGAGCTAAAACAAGGTAAGATGTCTGTGACTGAATATGAATGCGAATTTGCCAGACTTAGTAAGTATGCCCGGGAATTTGTGTCCACTGAGTTAACATGTGCAAAAGATTTGAAGAAGGGCTTAATGATGATATTCGATTAGCAGTGGGTGTCTTGGAAATTAGAGAGTTTGTTGTTTTAGTTGAGAGAGCCTGTAAAGTAGAAGATTTGCTAAAAGAAAAAGAGAAAGGCAAAGCTGAAGCTGAAGCTGAAGCGCAGGATACAAAGAAGAGACAAATGAGTAATTTATTTCAGTCTACGTCTAAGAGGCCTAGGGAGCTCTCTAGCGGATCACATTTTCTAGTTAGATATTCTAGCCGAAGCAGGGGCAGAAGATTCGAGGGTTTTAGAACTCAACCCACTACAGTTGCAAGCACGGGCAATACTCGACCTCCTAGGCCGGAATGTCCTTAATGTGGGAGACACCACCCTAAAGAGTGTAGAGTAGGTGAAAATGTTTGTTTTAGATGTGGAGCGTCAGATCACTTTATTCGGGATTGTCCTGAAACAACTAAAAGAGAAGAGATAACGAGTGCGAGATCAAGAAATGCTCCTACCAGAGGTAGACCGCAGAGACACCCAGGAGGGGGAGCGAGTAACAGGGGTGCATCCAGAGATTCAATAGTTAGATCAGAGGTTAGAGCACTGACATGAACATATGCTATTCGTACTCGTGAAGAGGCGTCCTCTCCTGATATAATTACGGGTACATTTTCTCTTTATGACACTAATGTTATTGCATTAATTGATCTTGGCTCTACACATTCATACATATGCACAAAATTAGTATTTGTTAAAAATTTGTCTGTTGAACCTACTGAATTTGTGGTTAAAGTCTCGAACCCCCTGGGCCAGTTTGTGATAGTGGATAAAGTTTGTAAAAATTGTCCACTGATGGTAAAAGGTATTTGTTTCCCGGTAGACTTGATGTTATTGCCTTTTGATGAGTTTGATGTGATATTGGGCATGGATTGGTTAACTCAACATGATGCAGTAGTAAAATGTAAACAGAAATATGTTATGTTGAAGTGCCAGAATAGAGAATTACTTCGGGTTAAATCTGATCAGACAGATGAATTATTTGATGTGATTTCAGTTATGATAGTTCAAAAGTGTGTTAGAAAAGGGTATGATGCTTATTTGGCATATGTGTTAGACACCAAGGTATCTGAGTCAAAGATACAAGCAGTTCCGGTTGTATGTGAATTTTCTGATGTGTTTCCAGAGGAGTTACCGGGGTTACCACCAGAAAGAGAACTGGAATTTTCTATAGATCTGATTCTGGGAACTACCCCAATTTCCATAACTCCGTATCGTATGGCTCCTACAGAATTAAAAGATTTAAACACACAGTTACAGGAACTTGTTGACAGAGGTTTTGTTCGTCCGAGTCATTCACCTTGGGTTGCTCCAGTTCTGTTTGTGAAAAAGAAAGACGGGTCCTTGAGATTGTGTATCGATTATCGGAAGCTCAATAAGGTAACTATAAAGAATAAGTACCTGTTGCCCCGAATTGATGATTTATTTCATTAGCTGAAAGGTGCCCTAGTATTCTTGAAGATTGATCTCAGATCGGGTTATTACCAGTTACAGGCAAAAGAGTCAAATGTGCCAAAGACAGCTTTCAGAACCAGGTATGGGCATTATGAGTTTCTAGTTATGCCGTTTGGGCTGACTAATGCACCTGCAGTATTTATGGATTTGATGAACCGGATATTCAGACCATATCTAGACCGGTTTGTAGTAGTTTTCGTTGATGATATTTTAGTATATTCTCGAGATAAAAATGAGCATGCAGAACATTTGAGAATAGTGTTGCAAATTCTGCGTGAAAAGAAAATTTATGCTAAATTCAGTAAATGTGAATTCTGTCTTCGAGAGGTGGGTTTTCTTGGACATATTGTATCCGCAGAAGGCATCAGGGTAGATCCGACTAAAATTTTAGCTATTGTCAATTGGAGTCCACCAAAGAATGTATCTGAAGTTAGAAGTTTCTTGGGTTTAGCTGGTTATTATCAGAGATTTGTACAAGGGTTTTCTATGATAGCTTCTCCGATGACCCGTTTATTACAGAAAGATGTTAAATTTGAATGGACAGATAAATGCCAGCAAAGTTTTGACCGATTGAAGGAGTTGTTGACGAAAGCACCTGTGTTGGTACAGCCTGAATCGATTAAGGAATTTATTATTTATAGTGATGCATCATTAAATGGTTTAGGTTTTGTCTTGATGCAAAATATAAAGTAATAACTTATGCTTCAAGATAACTTAAGCCACATGAAAGAAACTACCCGGTACATGATCTCAAATTAGCTGCTATTGTATTTGCATTGAAAATATGGCGGCATTATTTGTATGGTGAAAAGTGTCATATTTATACTGATCACAAAAGCTTGAAATATTTGATGACACAGAAAGATTTGAATTTGAGACAACGCAGGTGGCTTGAATTGATAAAGGATTATGATTTAGTTATTGATTACCATCCGGGTAAGGCTAATGTGGTAGCTAATGCTTTGAGCCGAAAATCTCTGTTTGTTTTACGAGCTATGAATGCCCGGTTGTCATTGACTGATGATGGTTCAATCATAGCTGAAATGAAAGCTAAATCGATATTCCGTCAACAAGTATGTGAAGCTCAGAAAAATGATGAGAAGTTACAGGCTAAACGGATACAATGTGAGTCAGGTAATGATTCAGAATTTCAAACTGGGACTGATGGTTGTTTATTATTCAGAGGCAGAGTATGTGTACCGAAGGATTCCGAGCTTATACAAAGATTCTACACGAAGCCCACAGCGGTACTATGTCTGTACATCTGGGGAGTAATAAAACGTATAACGACTTGAAAAAAATGTATTGGTGTCCAGTTATGAAACGTGATATCTCTGAGTTTGTATCAAAATGTTTAGTATGTAAACAGGTTAAATCTGAACATCAAGTGCCTTCGGGGTTACTTTAGCCAATCACTATAACGGAATGGAAATGGGAAAGAATCACTGTGGATTTTGTATTTGGGTTACCGTTGTCTCCGAGGAAGAAAGTTGACATTTGGGTAATTGTTGATCGATTGACATAGTCCACGCACTTTATTCCTGTATGCATAAACTATTCTTTAGATAAATTGGCTGAATTGTACATATCTGAGATTGTCAGACTACATGGAGTGTCTGTCTCTATTATATCAGATAGAGACCCGCGATTTACGTCTCGTTTTTGGGACAAGTTACAAGAAGCTTTGGGTACTCAGTTGTATTTTAGCACTGCATTTCATCCTCAGACAGATGGCCAATCTGAACGTGTAATTCAAGTATTGGAAGATATGCTCCGATGTTGTATATTAGAGTTTCAAGGTAATTGGGAAAGGTATCTACCTTTGATTGAATTTGCTTACAATAACAATTATCAGTCCAGTATTAAAATGGCTCTGTATGAAGTTTTGTATGGTAGAGAATGTAGAACACCGTTATATTGGACAGAGCTCAGTGAAACGAAGATACACGGGGTTGATTTGATCCGAGAAATGGAAGAAAAAGTAAGGCTGATTCGGGATAGTCTAAAAGCAGCTTCCGATAGTTAGAAGTCATATGCCGATCTGAAACGAAAAGAGATTGAATTTTAGGTGGGTGATAAAGTATTCCTAAAGGTGTCTCCTTGGAAGAAATTTCTTCGGTTCGGTCGAAATGGTAAATTGAGTCCAAGATTTATCGGACCATATTAAATCATAGAAAGAATTGGACCAGTTGCTTATCGATTGGCATTACCACCGGAACTCGATAGAATTCATAATGTTTTTCATGTATCTATGCTACAACGGTATCGATCAGATCCTTTACATGTTATTACTCCGACAGAAGTGGAGATTCAGCCGGATATGACTTATAATGAAGAACCGGTTAAGATATTAGCACGGGAAACTAAGAAGCTTAGAAACAAAAAGATAAAATTGGTGAAAGTATTATGGCAAAAGCACGGGATTGAGGAAGCGACATGGGAACCAGAAGAGACAATGAGGAAACAATGCCCGAATCTCTTTATTGGTAAGATTTTCGAGGACGAAAACTAAAAGGGGGAGAGTTGTAATGGCCTAAATTTAAGGTTATTGAAATAGTGGTTTCGGGACCACAAATCCGATAAGAAAAAATTATTTTTCTTATATTTTTATGGTCTACGATTTCACAAAATGATTTCGTGAAAATTTCGTTTGAAAATTTTGACTTTTGGGCACTCAATTTAGTCAAAAGGACTAAATTATAAAAAGTGCAAAAGTTGAGTTCTTCATGTTAGAGGTGTCCAATTGTTATGAAACTTTAAATTGGAGGTCCTTATATGGTAATTAGATCATTGGTTAAGTTGGTAGACAAAAATGGACATGAGATAAGTGAAATAGGAAATTTTTAAGTTAGGGGCAATTTGGTAATCTAGTAATAAAAAGAATTAAAAAGGGAAAAAGATGGCCAAAAATATCATCTCCTTCATAGTGAACGAAATCAGCAAAGGGGAAGCCATAGTTAGGGTTTTCAAGGTTCCAATCTTCATAATCAAGAAGAACGAAACTCGAGGTTAGACAAAGGGAAGAATAAAGTTGAAGACTAAGTTGGTGAATTGGGCTATATTTGGTACCGAGGTAATTTTACGGTAAATAAATACAATATTTTAGTAATTATTATTAATATTGTTATTTTCAAGCAATTATGCATTTATTTTATGAATTTATTTAATGTTGACTCAAGTATGAGATGACAGAGAATCGGTGTTAAAAAGCCTCGATGAAACATAAGGATGGTATTAGATAAAAATGTCATGACATTTGGGTAAAGAGATCCCATGTAAGACCATGTCTGGGACATGGCATTGGCACTGAGATGAAAGGTCTCATGTAAGACCATGTCTGAGACATGGAGTTGGCACCGAGATGAGTGGTTCCCCGTAAGACCAAGTCTGGGACATGGCATGGGCACCGACATGAGAACATCCCATGTAAGACCATGTCTCGGACATGGCTTTGGCATGTTATGATCAGAAGAGACCCAAGTATCCTTATTATTCCAATGTGGCTCAATGGGCTAGTAAACGAATCATATACATGAAAGTTCAGTTAAAAAAATGGCAAGCTTAGATGAGTTATAAGAGTTAAGAATTTATTAAATTAACAATTGATATTCAACGATGCAGCAAGAGAAGAGTAAGTTATGCACGCAAGTATACTAAGTAAACAAGCAAGAGAACTAGAATGAGATTAACTAAAGAGTAAACTAGAGATATATACACTTGAGTTTAATTATTTGTGTTTAATGCTGTTATTTATTTGCTAGTAAACTTACTAAGTTTTATGCTTACTTCTTTTATTTCTCTTTCTCTTATAGTATTGCAAAGCTACTTCAAGGATCCTAAAGAAGTCGGAGATTGTTCACACTATCAACCACAACTGCTCGGTATTTTTTGATGAAACACGTTTGAGTTATGGCATGTATAGGGATTTAGTTATTTTGCATGTTTGTAATTATGATTTTGCTAAAGAATGGTGTGTAAGTATTTGATGATGAATGGTTATTAAAATGGTTAATTATGAAGGTGTTTGTTGTTATAAGAGTCTAGGTGATAAATTATGCATGGAAATCATGAAAGGGGTAAAATTTTGCAAAGAATTAGAATTCAGGCAGCACAGTGATGTGAATTTAAAAAATAACCTAGGATAGCATATAATGAGTTAGAAGGTTAATGATATATATATTGAAAGCTTATTTAGTCTATTTTCATGGAAAATTAACGGTTTAACAAAAGGAATTTTATATTTTGAGATATGTGAATTTTAGTGAGATAGGGTCAGATCTATTTTTGGAGTCCCCTGTTCTGAGTTTAGAAAATCATTAAAAATTGTAAAAAAATGTTTATGACTTATAGTTTATATTTATAGATTCCTTATTGAGCCTATTTTCTGTAGAAACAAATGAGAACTTCATATGAAAATCCTACAGTGAGAAAACTTATTTTTAGTGGCAAGAGGTTAGAACAGTTAACTGGTGAAACAGGGAAAACTTTAAATAATAAACTGTACTAATTGGCTAAACCAAAAATTATAAAAATTTTATGGTAGGAAGATATATGCGTCTAGTTTCAGGGAAAATTTACAGAATTAAATTTCGGGTCCCATATCTCGAATTATAATCAATTTATTAACTGCTGCGCGATTGGACAGATTTGTTGTAAATAGTGAAATTAATTTTCAAAACAAGTTTTTATGCTCCGAATTTGTAAGATAAGCTAAGTAATGCCTTGTGCTCGACTCTGACAACGGTCTCGTGTAAAGGGTGTTACAATTCCAATGGCTAGTTACAACCAAAATATTTCATCATTATGCCTAACTTAGCTTATGCATGTCATTATACCAAAAGTTAGCTTACTTTATATACCGAGAAGTTCGAGGGATAGTGTAATGTGTCTCCGGCCAAATTCCAACCTTCACGAGCTTCCAAGTATTATAAAATAGAGGAAAGAAAAATCGAATAAGCATTTAATGCTTAGTAAGTTCGTATAACGGAATTTAACTTACCATTCATATTCACTTAAAATAACATAGATAATACATCCAATTCAATATAATCAATAACCTAAACACACAAACATCCTCATCAAACATGTTAGTTACATGATTCATATTAATACCAAGGAATATAGATGACCTCATCAATGTCTCATTTCCACATACATGTGTTTATCATTTCAAGTTTCCAAGGAACATGTACATAATCATATTTCTGCATAACAAGTATTCTCATAGTATTTCATCTTGAATTCATATTATCCCTTACCGGAACGTTACCCATTGAATCATTTAAAATATCGATGGATACATGGGCAGTACATACAAAGTGTACAATATGGTAAATCGTTCAACTCATATTCGGGAGTGCTTATAAAAGCACATAAACGGGAAGCTTATCCGGGCTGAAACAGGAAGCTCATAAGAGCCATATTCAGGAAGTTCAAGTGAGCCATTAACGGGTAGCTCCGAAGACCATTTATCGGGGAGCTCCAGATAATCATATATTAGGAAGTTCAAGCGAGCCATATCGGGAAGCTCACAAAGAGCCAATTAACAGGAAGCTTACGAAGAGCCTATGATCAGGAAGCTCATAAGAGTTAAGGTGTGTCCATAACTCATGTAGGATGACAACCTATCGGGATGCTCCGAAGAGCTTTAACGGGAAGCTCGCAAGAACCGTATAATAGGAAGCTCACATGAGCTAATAACAGGATACTCCTTCGATGTGTCTGCAACATATGCAAGACCACAACCAATACGGAAGCCCTGTATCGAATCGATTTTTATGTATTTAAATGGGATTTCATATTTATCAGGCATTATCAGATTTATAATTAATTTCATAACATATCAATTATTCAACTCACATATACAACATTTCATTCAAGCATGTAAATTTACACAATTTAGTTACACGAACTTACCTCGACACTTGTTCGTATACGAGAATCTACTAATTTGATACTTTTTTTTCTCGATCCAATTCCGTACTAGGTCTATCCGAATCTATATGAGTAAATTTAACTCAATTTAATGAAATTATTATTCAATTCAATCAAATTAACATTTTAGGCAAAAGTACCATTTTGTCCTTATACTTTTAATTAATTCCAATTTCATCCCTAGGCTCGGAATATGAAATTCATGCAATTTAATCCTTATTCCAAGCCTAGCAAAATTTTTCATATAACAATAATAGTCCATGAATTTCACAAAATTAGAAATTTTCAATAAATTTTACATCTTTTCAATTTAGTCCCTAATCACAATTTCAGGAAAATTTCCTTTACAAAAGTCATTTATCTACCAGCAACCTTTCATTTTCTACCATAAATTTCAAAATTTCAGCATACTTGTCCATAGCAAAATTTTAATACTTTTGATAACTTTGCAAATTGATCCCCAAAATAGATATATTAGGTTATTACGATATCGGAAATGTAAAAATTACTAAAAACGAAACATGATTACTTACCCAATTAAGCTTGCTTGAAGTTCTCTCTCTTAGCTAGGGTTTCCATGGAAAATTTTGGGGGAGATGATGATATAAAATGATATTATTTTCTTTTAATTTAATTATTATTTTTTATTTTTCCACTTTCCAATTTAGTCATTTTCTTTTCTTAAATTTCCATGGATTAATCATCATAAATATCTACTAACTTCTCTTAATGGTCTATTTGCCCTATAAGGACCTCAAAATTTGAATTTCATAGCTATTTAATCCCTCTAGCTACTAGAATTTAACTTTTTCATTTCATGCAATTTAGTCCTTACTAACAATTAAACATGCAATCGGTAAAATTTTCTTATCGAAATTTTCATACGTTTTTCCTATCATAATGCACACCATACGATAATATTAAAATAAATTTTCTTTCTGATTCAGATTTGTGATCCTGAAACAACTATTCTGAGTTCACTAAGAACGGGCTGTTACAATAAGAGTTCGCTAAGTGGTGCATACAAAGAATTCTAAACTTAATCGAAACAAAAAAAATTACTTACTCATCTCTACTCTTAACTCACCAAAACACTATAAAGTATATAATCAGATACTAAGACTTCGTTGGGCAGGTTGTTACAACTATTGATATTGCAATGGTATTTGTACACAAAATAGATACCTCAAAATATAAAAGGTAAACAATATCGCTATAAAATTCTATCCTAAGCTAATCAAAATAAAGAGAGATAAAGAGAAAAAAAGAAAGAAAATCAAGTGAAATAGGTAAAGAGAAACTCTTGTAATAATTACAACCAAGTCCCTCATGTTTTCGTACTTATTTTTAAGGACTTCTCCCTTTTTGAATAACAGTATCTGCCCTTGTGCTTTTTAATTTTTTTTTTCAAATTTTGAAATCTTCTTGGAGAAATTTACCAAATTAATCCTTCTACTTTTACATTCTTGTAATTTCCAAAATTAAACTCCTTTTTCTTAAAAAAATTGGTCAAATTTAATCCATTTTTATTTTAATTTGAACACTATCTCAATTTAAGTGTTTGTATCTAGTTCGACCCCATTTTCCTCAGAAAAGTATCCCATAAGTGCAACCATATGGTATTTAATTAAAGTACCAGAATTTTGTTGAGAGATCATCAAGCTAGTTGTAACACCCTTAACCCGTATCCGTTACTAGAATAGGGTTACGGAGCATTACCGTCAAAATTTAACATAAAAACATACATTTCCAATCATAATATATAGTCATGAAATTGTCCAAAACCAAACCATTTCCATCACTAACCCAAACATGTTCCTACAAGCATTTTGTGCACCACTTCAAAGCTTCAAAACCTTACCAAAACATGCATGAAATGACAAGTTCAAAAGACCAAATCCATACAACCAATATGCCATACAAGACACCTGAAATGCATTCATTCATATTTTACCTAAACATGTAAACATACCATATTTCAATCATGCACATCAAGTCCAAGACCTTTCCAAAACATAACCTATCTTGATCATTTTGCAACTATTCCAACACATAGCATATTGGCCATTAAAACATGCATCAAAACTTAGCCACTTTACCACATACCAACAAGGCACCAAAAGTACCAAAAGCACATTGACCAAAATAACATATACATGCCAAACTTATCAACTAATCATCAAACACCAGTCCACCTATACATGCCATTATAACCTTGGCCAAAACATCAAAAACTACCGATATAATTGCTGGATAGTGTGATAGATCTCCGACGAGTTTCCAAACTGATCGAGCTTCTGATTATCTAAAAAAATAGGAAAGAAAACTACGTAAGCACATAATGCTTAGTAGTTCATATAAACTTTAAACATCATATTCCATTTCAATGATGAACTTTATAGGAAAAATATAAACCTATACCAATGCCATAAAATTTATCAAACTATATAACCATCAACTCACAAATGAGTAAGTCCATAAACATCACATATATTTTTCATTCCTAACATAATAGGATTTTATAAGATATATTACACAATCATTAACCTTTTCATAAGACTATTAACCACTTCACTTACATACTTACCATTCCATTTTCTTACTTTCCGTTCCATTTACTTAGCATAAGCTTAAATAGCATTATCAATTCACGAATTACTATATTTAATGACATAAGTAAATTCATTCATAGCATAAGCAAAATTTCTAACATATAAGTACGCCATTTAACTCATCAATCCTTTTATATCATCATATTACATCTCAATTATAAACTTATCGTTTCATTACCTTTTCTTACCCGTTTCATTTGCATAATACAAGACATAAGCACAAACATCAACCATAACCACAAGCTTAACACAAGCCTAAACATCATCATCGATACACAAGTTAGTGCATTTATACATAACTCTTTTTGGGATCAACCGCATGATAAGCCATTTCATAAGAGAATATATATTTTGGTTCATACAACCTTTTCATGAACATAAGCATATTTACATTTGGACACTTAGCATTTCAATGTATATCATTAAGAATAAGCATGATATAATTCAACCATAAGCTTGGCACAAGCCTAAGCATCATCAACAACACATGTTAGTGCATCAACTCATAATTCACTTGAATTGACATAAGGTAAGTCATTATACATGAGCAAATTCATTTGAAATCATCAATTTCATGAACATATATATACTTCATTGAATATTTTTTTTAATCTTTTTCATAGATTCATAACATAATTCATTTGAACACTTACTGTTCCTTTCCTTTTCATGCCCATTGAGCCATTTAGAATAACATCGGATACGCGGGAAATGGGTTTGCTAAAAATATAGTCGTAACATTTCCTTTTCCTTTACATCGTTGCTCACTTGAGCTGTGAAATAGGTCTGCTCACACAAGTTGACAGTCGGAATGTAAGCTACGCAATGCTGCTCACACAAGCTATTGAGTATCTGCAACAAATGCAGGACCTCAGCCATCGGTAGGACATTCAAGACCAGCACCCGAAACATGGTAACCCTAATGACATGTTATTTGTATCCTACGTATTCCTAAGGTTCAAACGGGGCTCGATAATCGTCGTAACATCGTTGGATTTCCATTATTTATTTACATGGTAAATAACACAATAACATATAGATCAAAATAACATTAAAACGTTATTTAATCATACGAACTTACCTGGCTAAATTGCGACAATGACTAAATACAAAGGGCTATTTTATGATTTTCTCTTCTCGATTTTCCACTCGTTCTTGATCTAAATTAACAATTTCATTCAATTCATTAATTTAGACAGCAAAACCAATCTATTTTATGCAATTTATACTTTTTAAATTTTTCAAAAAATTACCCCAACATTTTACTTTTATTCAATTTAGTCCCTAAGCCTAAAACATGCAAATTAGCCATTTTTAATCAAATTTAAGCTTAGACAAATTTATTGGGACCTTACTACAGCCCATATTTTCTATTATTACACATTAAATCCTTCTACTTTTACTATTTCAACAATTTAATCCCTAATCGTTAAATTTATCAAAATCACTTAACAAAATACTTATAAATAACAACTAATACCTCAAATTCATCATTTAACATCTAAAATCACAAAGATTCATCAATGAAAACATTCAAAATCTTTAATAGTTTCAAAAATGAAGGTACGAGCTAGCTGGACCTTGTTGCAACGATCTCAAAAACATAAAAATTATTAAAAATGGACCTCAAAATCTCCCACATGCATCAAAGATTTTTTGGCCGAACCTCCCATGCTCCAAAAATGGAGTTTTTCTCGTCGAAGAAGAAGAACATAAGAAAATATGTTTTTACGTTTCTTTTTTTATTAATTACTTATTATTTACTTTATTAATATTAAAATATATCATATAAACTAACAAAAAAAAAGTCACCAACTTCCCACTCATTTATAATATGGTATATTTTCCATTTTAGTCCATGAATTTACTTTATCATACCTATTAAACACCTTTAGTTAGTAGAATTCAACTTTCACACTTTTTACGATTTAGTCCTTTTTACTTAATTAACCATTTAAACGTCAAAATTTCTTAACGAAATTTTAATACAACCTTAATAAAACTCTATAAATATTTATAAAATATTTACGACTCGGTTTATAGAAATGAGGTCCCGATACCTCATTTTCTAAAATCACTTAACTTTAGGGTATACCACTTGAACTTAATTGTTCTCCCATTTAACCAAAAATAATTAAATCAAAATATATCATTATACTATATATAACTCATAAATATTAAATAGTAATATTTACAGACTCACACAATAGATTTGTGGACCTGAAACCACTATTCCGACACTACAGAGAAATGGGTTGTTACACTAGTAATAGCGGATTGTCGAGTTAAATCAACTTGGCCTCCAAACATATCCTCTATCTTGTCCATCATCTCTCTAATGATTCCATGGCTATTCAATTCCTTTTGTAAAGTACTTGTCACACTTGCTAGTATGTAACAACGAGATATCTCATTAGAATTCTTTCATCGAGTTCTAGCTTAGAGTTGATTTACACTAGGGCATTTAGAGTCAAGGATTCTTTTGTGTTTTTTACAGCTGATAACAATGTAAAAATTTTGTTTCCATTCCTTACAGTTGTTTCCATTCAACTTATTATCAGTAAGGATGTTAATTAATGGAGTTAGTGTTATTTTTTGAACTATAAGAATAAAATTGTCAATCATTAATTATCTTTATATTAAGGAAATATTTTGAGAAAGTTTGCAACATATGATATGCATTTAGCTGATGCATGCGTCTTACATTAAACCTTGAAAATATCTTAATTCCTTAGGCTTTCACACATATTAATGATTGTTTTACGTTTGGCCATTATTCTAACATAAGTAGAGCTTCGTGGGTAGTTACTTAATTAAAATAATCTTGAGTGTATAACTATTAACTCAACATCCATCATAAATATGTACTCTAATATGAGTCATCATACGACAATCTTAATAAGTATCATATATGACTAGTTATCCTCTTAAAGGAAATCTCCCAAATGAAATTCACATGATAATACTTACTATGGGGCACGACAAGGGTTAAACCAGCTCGAAGAATTATCATCTTATCACATAGAGAGAATTGATGGAGGTCATAGGTCTATTGAGGTTTGGCTATTGAGGTTGGGATGCTTGGGCACGACTTTGTCGATGTGCTCAATGATAACTAAATGGCATACATCATTCCCTTATTACCATATTTTCTTTTTCCGGATAGAATTGCCCCTGACCCATATGCCTAAACCATTGCATATATGTTTCAAAGGGTTAGAAATTACGATTCAGTATAATTCCTCCATATATGCAATGTTGAGCTTGTTGTTCCCAAAGCTCAACTAAAGGTGCATGCTATTAGGATCTACTGCCCTAAGTGTAGTGTATTTGTCATTTATACTTGTAATTTTTTTAGCAGATTGATTTAAATAAAATTCCATTATACATTAAATAATTTGTATTTGTCATCAATGATTTTTGCATGCAAAACAAAATGTAAGCAAACATTGGCTCATTGATTATCTAATGTTTAACTAAGATTAAGTTGCATTATGTGGTCGGATCGTAATGCAAGAAGACAACTTATATTAGTAGGTCGTCTAAATAGTCTGTAGTATAATCAAGATTGAGAAAATTTGATTGAAAGGCTATTATGTCATCCATCAAACCCAATTAAGGAGATGCCTTATCCTGGGCATCGAAGTAAATGAATCCCAAAATATAGAGACATATATATCATTGTTTGGATTGACAATACATTGAACATGACCCAAGTTGAATTTATTCTAAATTTGTTTATGGATGTATTCACTTGTGACATTTATAATGTGGCATACCTTAATCTTGAGTGGATGATGGAGTATTTATGTATGACTCATATACTTTGGTGTATTAAAAGCTTGAGTTCAAATAGATAAGGAACCAGAAGCTAGCACATTAGGCATATGACTTCTGTATGATGTAGCATAATTCCACAACAGTGGAATAATAGCCCTGTAAGGGTAAACGATATCCTCTCATTGGTATTACATGATTGATGAAAAAGGAACATGGTCGTAGGTTATTTGTCATAAGGAAAATGATTTAATTACTATTTTATTAGTAATTGACTTTTCATATCAAAAGATGTAATAGAAACCATGAGATAAAACATGACCATATTGGGAGAACAAATTTTATCCCAAAGAGATTAAATATATCCTATGAGGTTAATACACTTATGACAAGGTCATTAAATGAGCACTTAATAAATTAGCTTTTGTAATGGTATATAAGAAGGGAGAATTTAGTCATGGTACTATAGTGGAATGACTCCATGATTAAACAAGTTGTAATTAATAGGCAAAAAGTGAAACTTAATTACAAATTATTTAAGCCCTAATTATATATGTTCAATCAATCTCTCCATTAGCTCGAGATAACCCAAAATGAATTGCATGTAAAATTGATAAATTGTGGAATGAATAAAAGAGATCGATAAAAGAAATAGATTACATATATTACTATCCGCATGTGAATGCGTTTTCTCACTAAGTACAAAATGTGACCTAGAAATTAATTTAATTTGTTTGAATTATTATTTTATTTATTGTAATTAAATAATTGAATTTCGTAGTGATAATTAAATTAAAAAGTCATGATAAAAATATTGAATAAGGTAATTAAATTAATTTCCTCATGGATTCTAATATGGTAAAGTTTTCATAACTTTAACGAGAATAGAAATGGATTGAGAAAATAATTTATTTGAGAAAAATAGTTAAATTAATTAATCACCTCCCTATTGATTGGTAGGTTGGTAATGAAGGTGACATCTTCTAGAATTATTACACTTTTCTGCATGGAAAATGAAATGTATGTGTTTGTGACCTCTATCTTCTTTCCAACAAGTCCAAAAGCAATGCTAGGACAAATTCAAACTTTATCATGGTAGTCACCACTTAGAAACCTACATTCTTCAAGTGGTCTTCCTTATTATGCTTATCGAGCTTTGAGAATTTTAAATTATGTTAAGCACAGACAACTTGATCTTTCCACTATTCAAAATATCACAAAAATTAATATTCAATTTCGCAAAATCATAAAAAAAATTACAAAATAAGAAAAGCTAAAAATGTTACCATATTGACGACATGGTTTGCTACATGTTCTTGAAACCTTAAAGGGGGCATTCACCCCCCCACGAAAAGGAAGTAGAACTTAAAAATTATTTTTGGAGAGTTGGAAAGGATTTTCAATAAGAAAAGAAAAAAGAATGGTGGAGTATTTGTAGGAGAGAACATCAACACTCATGGGTGTCGAGTTCCTTGTACTAAATAACTTGGTTGAGACAACAGATAAATAAATTTTCTAGTCAAAGTTCACAACCCTAAACTTGACACTGATGGGGGCAAAGCTTCTATTGATTGTACTTTGCAACCGTTTTCTCCTAACATAGATGCACAAACTCTTGTAGTAATTTGATCATGAACTGAATTCAAACACCCATAGGTGTGAAATTAGCTCTAAAAAAGGAAAACAATATTGTATTTTGAGAATGAACTTTAAAATATACATATTTTGTAAATAATTAAAATTTTACAATAATTCAGAAGAAAATAAATACTTATGTTAAGAAAACTTATAAAAATTAAAGGAGAATTAAAATGAAATAAAAATATCTTAATTTAATAATTGCATTTTTAATTTATGAAATAAAATAAAAATACTTTAATTTGCAAAAATTTTATCATTATATTTTATAAAATCTTAGAAATTAATTTAGTTGTTGTTAAACACATGAACTTGAACTATTATTATTTTTGCTAATTCATTAAATATATATTATTGAACACATAAACTTGAACTAATCTAGTTGTTAAATTTTCAAAATTTGATCATTATATTTTATAAAAGCTTAGAAATTAATCTAGTTGTTATTCAACCCTTAAACTTGATCATTTATTTTGTTTATTTATTTCATATAAATTATTAAACTATTAATTTTTACTAATTTTTTAAGTATAAATCGTTGATTTTCAAGAGATTTAACAATACTATCTAATTGAACAAACTTTTCATTTTTGATAACTTATAATGAGCAAATATAATTTTGATATTTTTTTTATAATTAGAACCCGTGGGTTGGTTTGATGGTTAGGGTGTTCACTGCCCTAGATGTGGCTTCGATTCGAATTACGTTAATCACATTGATATCAAGGCTATGTGCTTCTCTTATAATTCACCACAAAAAATAAAAAAAACTAATATTTTTATTTTAAGTAAAATGATATTGATGAAAATCATAATTATAACATTCAATCATCACCTAAAGCCTAAATGTCCTAACAAAAAATAAGTTAAATTTCATGAAAAAAAGGGGTCAAATTAAAAAATAAAATTTTCTTTCTGATTGATGGTGAACTTTTTGAGCGATGATGATGGTGGCGATGAATCTCGATCTTTTGAGGATTGTAACACCAAGAAGGTTAGGTTTAAGAATGGTCTCGATGAGGCAAAGGTGGATACGGTTGTAGACCTCGAAGCATCCCCGAATATGTCTTGGAAGGATAAAATTTTAAGGGCAGGATTAACCGGTTCTGACAAGGATCTTATCGAATTTGGTGGTGGAAGCGATGGTGATCTTATTTTACTAGAAGTTGATGTGATAAGATCTTATTTTACTAGAATGTGGATAAGATCTTATTCTGGCAATAGATTTTTCAGACCGAATCAAACAACTTCTTTATAAGTAAATGGATATGATGGTAGTCCTGAAACTACTAGGTCGGAGCATTGGCTATGTTGCCCTCCACAACAGGATTAGGAACCTCTGGAAGCCATTAAAACATTTTCAACTAATGGATATTGAAAACGGTTATTATTTGGCAAAATTACAAAATATCGAAGACTATGAGAGAGTTTTGACCCAGGGGCCATGGATTATTTACGACCAATACCTGACGGTCCAGCCATGGACCAAAGATTTCTCCCCACTTCAACCATACCTGAGTGTTGTAATGGCTTGGATCAGGTTGTCGGGGTTGCCAAGGTTCATGTAAAAGAGAAAGATTCTTGAGGTGCCCGAGAGCATTGTAGGAAAGGTTTCTAAGTTCAAATTTAAAACTAGTAGGACTAGAGGGCTCTTTTCCAAAATGGCGGTGTTTATTAACCTCGATAGGTCACTTGTTTCCCAAGTGCTTGTGAATGGAGAAATCCAATGGGTGATATACGAAGCTCTTTTGACAATATGTTTTTCTTGTGGTAAGTACAGGCACGTCAAAGAGATGTGCCTTTCATTGGCTGTGAATCCTGTTAGCGAGAGTAAAAAAGTGGCGACAATTGGTAATCTAAGAGAGGATAAGATCGAAGCAGGGAAAGTGGTTGAAATGGCGTACGGGTCATGGATAGTGGTGGAGCGAAAATCCTGACGAGGTAAGAGTGATTCACGAGGTCTTAAGGATAAGGGTACAGAAAAGGAAACACTAGGCTCAAGATCTGCAGCCCTTAATGGAATGGGAGAAATGATAGTCGATGAAGGAGGAATTGGTGAGAAATTTTTAGGTAAAACAACTAAAAAGAATGAGGGTGCAGCTACAACTTCTAAGAACTAAGGCTAAGGAAAATTTTAAAAAGAAAGAAAGCTTAAGGCTTGGGATAAGCAAGGGCTTGGATGTGGGCTTCGAGGCCCAAGAAGGGATCGTTCAACAAGTTGAGACACGTGTTGGTACAGAGACAAGTCTGGGCTATGGTTATGCTGGGCTTACATCCAAACAATTGGGGAAAAGGCCGATGCAGGCTTTTGGTTCAATTTATGAGAATTTTGGGTCAATTGCAAATGCTAATTTTAATTCCCCACAGCTGCACCTTTCTTCAACAGGTAACGTGCGCATTAATTCCTCTGATTCTCTTATGTCTTAAGGGTTATTTGTGGCGAGGCTAATATTCATAAAGGTGGGTTGGGTTTTGGAACTGTGACACATTTTAATCCCACCTTTGAAGATACTAGAGGCACAAATGTTACTTTGGATGGGACGGTGCTCGATCCGGGGAAGCATACGGCTATTACCTTTAAAGAAAATTCATATCTTAATTAAGATAGTGTCCTGGGAGAAGCGACTTTTTCTAATAGAGGCTGTTACACCCCAAACCCAGCCTAGACGTTATGGCCGAATCTGGCGATGTCACATGGAATAGGATTCGAAGATAAGATTGTCGAGTTAAAATCGTTACAGTTAGTTAGCTTTTATGTAATTCGGAAAAAATAAGTACTAGTTGATTTGCTTTAAAACTTGTCTCTTAGCAGAAGCTTTTGTCACCAATTAATTTAGGGAAAATCATTTCTATTTACGAAAAACCTTAGTTTTTAGAAAAAAAACGTGTTTTGTGGAGTTGTAGTTTAAAAAAATCCATAAAAATAGTATAAAGTCCCAAATTTAAAGCCAACCATTCCATAGTCCAGAAGATACATCAAAAACCCCAAATAAGTAATAAATTCTAGGCATTAACGGAAAACATTCTAAAATTTTTGTGTGGCCACTGTCGAGTCCTTCGCTGCATCGACCGGTCAAGTCTGGGGATTACCTGTACAGATTAAACAGAGAAAGGGTGAGTTTTCGCAAACTCAGTGTGTAATCCCCACAGAAAACATGCATACAGATAATCAACAGAATTCAGTTAGATACTGTCTCGGGCCCGTGCCCATCACAGAATCAGTTTGGGCCTTAGCCTATATCAGATATAGAATGCAGATATAGTAAATCAGAATCCTACCCACCAGCCTCTACACACCATCTCCGTTCAACCCTACACACTATTTGGGTATTAAATCAACCCACCTATCCCTACACACCATGCTGTACCGAAATGCGGCACATAATCAGAAGGTTGCAGCTGAGCTGCCAGATAACAGGCTTAATAGCCTTTCAGATACTTCCTCCAAATATCATCAACCCAACCCGATGCAATGCAACATACAAAATATGTCATGCCATTATGCAATTAATAGTATTTACATTCAGATATCACAAGTCATGCTCGGTATAGAAATCAGACAGACAGATCACACATATAGGGGTCTAAGTAAAGCTTATCGACCCTATAGTAGGTCTACAGTCGACTTGGGCGACCCGTGCAACCTTACAAAACTTTTAAGAAAAATGGACTCATACACCCATGTGGCCCACTCGGCCCAAATTGTCCTTGGCCATGTGATCTATTTTTAATGTAACCCATGCTAGTTAATTATTCATATATGTTTTCACTATTTACTTATATGTTCCTTCAAAGTTGTCTACTTGAGTCACTATTACTAAATTATTTATATCTTGAGCTACAGAATTCCGAATTAAGATCTGCTTGATGTCTTTGAAACTAGACTAAAATACCTTTCTACCATAAATTTTTATAATTTTTGGTTTAGCCAATAAGTAAAGTAAAATCTTCAAACTTACCCCTGTTCTGATGTCTGACAGCTTCGTCCATTCTTTGCTAAAAATTAATTATCTCTTAGTACAAAATTTGGATGACGTTTCTATTTGTTTTTGTTGAAAATAGGCTCATTAATAATTTAAACATGTAAATTTTCACCCCTAATTATTTTTATCCAATTTTTGATGATTTTCTAGAGTCAAAACAGGAGAACCCAAATTCAATCTGCCCTTATCTCACAAAGTTTATTATCCCTCATGATTTACAATTTCATTACTTACACTGTTTCTTCTATGAGAAACTAGACTCAATAAGATTTAATTCCATCTTTTTTTCATCCTCTAATTTCAATTCCACAATTTATGGTGATTTTTCAAAGTTAACCTATTGCTGCTGCCCAAACAACAAGCAATTTCGACTTTTCATTGAATCCCTTTTTGTTTTGCGTTACACATCTGGTTTTGTTTGATGCTAAAATAGTCCTCGAGCACTTCAAAGCCTATAATCAAGACACTCAACATCAATTTAACAGATTTACAAGCGAATTGACAACCAAGAACGAACCGAAACCCAACTTACCACCAACGATAACCTTTCATTTAACTATTGTTAAGACGAGAACACTGAATTCACCAGTCTGAGCCTCCCCCTACGCCTAAATTGTAAAGAAAAATGTCACTTTAGTCGTTAAGAGATTCATGATAGAAACAAAGAGAAACACTTACCAAAACTAAGCGAGCACTAACCGCGTGCGAAAACGAAGGAAAATAAATGGATTAAGGAAAAATCAAGAAGAAGAAAAAGAAGAGAAAGATGGAAAAACTTAGAGAATTTTGGCAAGAAGAGAGAGAGAATAATAGATGGCAGAATTTGTTTTGGAAAAGAGAGTCAAAATTCGGTTATGGGAAAAAAATAAAATAAAATCCCGATAACCCCCAAAATCCCTTAATCTTCTCCCCTAATTCCCACTACACATCCACTACTCAGAATCCCCCTATTACACAACTCTATCCTGAAATCTGAGCAAAAATAATAATACCCTTGCCTGCATAGGGATTTGAACACAAGACCTCCACCATACTAAGACACCATTTAACCACCAGACCAGCACACTCATTCTAATGTAATTTACCCAACACTCAAATAAAAGCCTACTGAACAATAGTAAGACCTAATTCATTCAAAATACCAAAATTTGCCCAAGCGTAGGCTTAAACTTGGGACCTCCCAAACACTCTAAGAACACATAACCACTAAAGCTGATAGATATTTGTGTCATATTTTCATAATAACGAAATTAGAAATTTTGGGGCGTTACAGAGGCACTGATAATTCTGGTCTTAAAAGTAGAGGTGGTAAAGGTATCCCAATTTGTATTGGATGAAAGCTTAACCAAATTATTAGAAATTAGGAGGACAAGTTCATATTAGTTGGACCCGTTTATATTTTCTTATCAGACTCTATGAGCTCCATGGTCGAGTTAATCAATGCTCAACTTTGTAATAAGGTGGGCAAAGATCATTTATCTTTGGATGGAAAATGATTGGAGAAGCCCGGGCCTCACAAGCAATAAGGTTGATTTTTTTTTATATCTATTTAACTCTATGAACTTGTCTATTTTTTTCTTGGAATTGTCAGGGTTATACCAATATCAAATTTCCCCAATTTTTTTAGCGAAAATAATAGAGAATACAAGCCCGATATTGTTAGTTTGCTTGAAACAAGGGTTAGCAATGGTCGAGCAAATAAAGTCATTACCAGTTTGGGATTTTAATTTTCTCACAAGGTTGAGGCTATTGGGTTTTCTAGACTTATTTGGGTTGGTTGGAAATACTCGGTAATAGTGAAGATAATCCCCAGTTATCCAAAATTCATTTGTATTCAAGTTAATAAGGATACTTAGTTTTCCCTATCCATACTGTCTTTGTTTATAGAAGTCCTGATAGACAAAAAAGGAAGCAGCTTTGGAAGGATCTCTTCTCAGTTTTACCTCTGGAGATATTCCTTGGGTAGCTATCAAAGACTTTAATGCTCCAGTTTCATCCAATAACAAAAAATGAGGTTCTCGTAACAGTATTGGGTGTCCGCTATTTGTTGAATTTCTAGATAAGGCCAAGCTTTAAGATTTGGGGTTTTAGGGTCCTACCTTCGCTTGGCATCGTGGTAGAACCTTTGAGAGACTTGATAAGACAATTGGAAATGATGCTTGGGTTAGAGATCTTTCCTACATTTTTCTTTTGCTCATCTTCCCAAACTTAATTCAAATCAAAGATTGTTGTTCTTTGTTCTCAACCTAATGGTTAACTCTTCTATGGGGTGTCCGTTTAGATTCTTGGCTGGTTGGGTGGAGCATTAGAATTTTTTGGAATTTATCAAAAAGAATTGGAGTTTTAATGACAGCATGGCTGAAACTCTTCATCATTTGACCTCGAACATCAAAGACTGGAATAAGTTGTTCTATAGTCACATTGGTTCTTGTAAAAGGCATCTGTTGAAGGATTTGTCAAAAGTTCAAAAAGCTTTGGAAAAGTCAAACTCTACCACCTCGAGACAATTAGAATTGCATATTAGGGAGAAACGTGAATGTGTTTTCCACCACGAGGACTTGTTATGGAGACAAAAAGCTCGATGTGATTGGTTGTGATTTAGAGATCGTAACACTAAGTTCTTTCATTCCCGCACTATTTAGAGGAGGAAACACAACCGAATTTTTGCGATGAAAAATGATAAAGGTGATCGGATTTATGATGAAGGGGAGCTTCAATCGAAGGCAATTAAAATTTTTCAGAAATTGTATAGTGAGCTACTAGAAAAAATGATGGATTTACCTTTTAACTCATTTCCTTAACTTGATCAAAGTGATGTGCTCTTTTTGAGTAAAGAGATTTCCATCGAAGAGATTAAGGCTGCACTATTTGATATGGCCCCATTAAAAGCACTTGGTAGTGATAGTTTCGACGCCCTCTTTTTTCAAAGTCAATGGGACTGAATTGGTGAAACCATTTGTGCTAGGGTTTAGAGAGTTTTCGTTAGACATGATATAGACAAAGAGCTCAATAATACCTTGATTGTCCTATCCTTAAGATCTCGAATCTAGAAAAATTTCTCATTTTTGGTCGATCAGCTTGTGTTCGGTTCTTTATAAACTGATCATGAAAGTTATTGCAAACCGTTACAAGGTGGTTTTCCCTAAGATTATTGGTCTAGAAAAGGCAAGCTTCATTGCTGGGAGAGGTATCACTGATAATTTCATTCTAGCATAAGAAGTGATCCATTCCATAATGAGCAAAAGTAAGAACAAAAGATGGATGACAATCAAAATTGACTTAGAGAAGTCATATTGTAACAACTCATTTTTCAGTGGTGTCAGAAATAGTAGTTTCGGGGCCACAAATCTGACGAGTAAGTTTGTAAATATTATTATTTAATATTTACGAGTTTAGTATGGTATTTAAATAAATTTTGAATTGACAAGTTATGCTATTTGAATGAATAATTAGGTTCAAGTGGCATGACCCTAAAGTCAAGTGATTTTAGAAAATAAGGTATCGAGACCTCGTTTCTATAAACCGAGCCTTAAATATTTTTATAAATATTTACAGAGTGTTATTATGGTTGTATTAAACTTTCGTTAAGAAAATTTAACGTTTAAATGGTTAATTAATTAAAAAGACTAAATCGTAAAAGATGTAATATTTGATCACTATTAGATTTGAGTGATTAAATGGCTTAAAGATTATAAGTGGAAGGATTAAAATGGTAAATATACCATTTTTAATTAGTGGGACGGAAAAAGAGCTTTAAAATTTTGTTTTATTCATGTATTAATGTTAAAATAATTAAAAGTAAGTAAATAATTAAAATAAAAGATGAGAAATTCCAATTGTCTTTTCATTTCTTCTTTAACAAATCGAATACTCCATGAAAATGTTTCAAGGTTTGACCATGGTTAAGTCCTTGCATGGTAAGCCATTTTTCACTCGTTTTTAATAATTTTTATGTTTTTGAGATCATTGCAACTAGGTCTAGCTAGCTCGTACCTTTGTTTTTGAAAATGTTAAAGATTTTGAATGTTGTCATTGATGAATCTTTGTGATTTCAGATGTTAAATGATGAATTTGAAGTATTAGTTGGTATTTGAAAGTATTTTGTTAAGTGATTTTTGATGAATTTGTCGATTAGGGACTAAATTATTGAAATAGTAATAGTTCAAGGACTTGATGAGAAATTATTGTAAAAATAGACTGAAATGGAAGCTATGAATATTTAGTTGGCATGATTTTTCAATAAAATGGTTAATTTGCATGTTTTAGGCTTAGAGACTAAATTGAATAAAAGTAAAATGTTGTGGGAATTATGTAAAAATGTAAAAAAATGAATAAATTGTATAAAATGAATTAGTTTTACTATCTAAATTAATGAATTGAATGAAATTATTAATTTAAATCAAGAACGAGTGAAAAATCGAGGAGAAGGGAAAATTACCAAATAGCCCCTTTACTTTTGACATTTCTGTAATTTAGCCAGGTAAGTTCGTATGAACTATAATCACTTAATTGTTAATTAAATTTAATGTTTAATGTGTTGTTCTAATGTAAATGAATCAATATATATATATGTTATAAGTTATTATGCAATTTACCATGTAAAGAAACGATGGAATCCAAAGACGTTTCGACGACTATCGAGCCCCGTTTGAACCTTAGGAATGTATAGGATACAAATGACATGTCATCAGGGTTACCATGTTTTGGGTGCTGGTCCTGAATGTCCTACTGGTGGCTGAGTTCTAGCATTTTTTGCAGATACTCGTCAGTTTGTGTGAGCGGCATCGTGTAGCTATATTCCAACCGTCAGCTTGTGTGAGCAGACCCATTTACGGTTCGAGTGAGATTGTTGTAAAGGAAAAGGAAAAGGAATGGTTTCGACCATATGTTTAGCACACCTTGTGTGAGCTTTCCCGCATATTCGATATTATTTTAAGTGGTTCAACAGGCATGAAAAGGGAAAGAAAAGGTATGAAATGATAATGATTTATGAATGTATATCTATGTTTATGGAAAGCATGAATCCAATGGCATTATGCTCATATGAATTTACCTTACCAAGTGATAAATCAAGTGAATTATGTATTAATGTACTAACAATTATTGTTGATGATGCTTAGGCTTGAGCTAAGCCATTGTTTGGATTAAATCATGCTTAATTATAATGTTATATATTGAAATAGTAAGTGTCCAAATAGAAATATGCTTATGTTCATGAAAAGGTGGTATGAATCAAAAGATGTATTTTCTAATGAAATGGTTTATCATGTGGTTGATCCCAAATGAATTATGTATAAATGCACTAACTTGTGTATTGATGATGATACTTAGACTTGTGTCAAGCTTATGTGATTGGTGAATGTTTATGCTTATGTCTTACATTATGCAAATGAAATATGTAAGAAAAGGTAACTAAACGATAAGTTCATATTGAGATGTAATTTGATGATATAAAAGGATTGATGAATTACATGATGTACTTATACGTGAGAAATCTACTTATGCTATGGATAAATACACTAATTCAAGAATTGATGATGTTAATTAAGTTTATGCTAAGTAAATGAAATGGAAAGTAAATAAATCGAATGATAAGTAGATGGAATGGTCCATAGTCTTATGAAAAGGTAAATGATTGTGTAATATGTCTTATAAAATCCTATTATGTTAGGAATGAAAAGTGCATGTGATGTTGAAGAACCTACTCATTTGTGAGTTGGTGGTCATATAGTTTGATAAATCATGTGGCATTGGATTAGATTTATATTTATCTTATAAAGTTCATTATTGAAATGAAAGGTTATGTTTAAGTTTATACGAGCTTACTAAGCATTCATTGCCTACGTAGTTAAATTTCTTTACCTTACAGATTATTAGAAGCTCGATCAGTTTGGAAGCTTGTCGGAGACCTATCACACTATCTAGCGATTATATCGATAGATTCTGATGTTTTGTTCAAGGTTATAATGGCATGTATAGGTAGACTTATGTATAAATTTTAGTTGATGTATATGGCATGTAAAGGTTACCCTGAATTTGTGGTACTTTTGGTACTTTGATGCCTTGATGGTTGGTGTTATTATGGCTAAGTTGATGCATGATAGAATGACCAATTTGGTATATAATGGTATGTCTATATTGTAGCCATGTTAGGTTATGCTTTAAGATGGTTATGAGCTATGTGTATTGGTATGAATATGGTCAATTATGCTTATGGTTAGGCATATTTAATTGTTTGTGTTTGAGGTGCCTATATGGCATATTGGTTGGATGGTTAAATAGCCTATTGAATTGGTATTATTATGCATGATTTGGGTAAGTTTTAAGGTCTTGGATAAATGTGCAAGCTGTTTGTAGGTTCATTCTTGAATGGGTGAAAGAAATGACTTGATTTTGGTCACTTTCTTGTCTACATGGCCTCAGACACGGGCATATGTCTCATCCGTGTGTGACACACAGTTATGTGACATAGCCGTGTGTCCCTTGTATGTTTTAATGTTTATTTTTTTGAAAGTTACACGGCCTAACACTCGGCCTGGCACATGGGCATTTGAGGTCATTTCAAAGGTTACATGGCGTGGCACACGAGCGTGTGGCTTGGTCGTGTGACCCAAGTCAGAGAGCTACATAGATATGGACATAGACACGGGCTAGGACATGGCCGTGTGTCCCTATTTTGAATGTTACACGACTTGAGACACAAGCATGTGTCTCAACCTTGTGACCCCTATAGTGTGAATTTTCCTAGCTTTTTCCTCAATATTTCAAATGTTTCCGATTTAGTCCCGAATCATTTCTAAATTGTTTCTAAGGCCTCTAAGGCTCGAATAATAGACAATTTGCATGTGTATGAATAAATTATACTATGATTAATGAAATGTTTGGAAATGAATGTTTTAAGTTACATTTTTATGGTAAAGCTCTGTAACCCTATTCCGATAACGGTTACGGGTTAGGGGTGTTACATATATGATAGGGTACAATGGGAATTTATTGAAGCTTCCCTATAGGTGGCAAGTATTCCAAACTTCCTTTGAAAGGTCATTATGTCGGCAGTCAATAATGCGACTATGTAGATTCTGTGGAATGGGATTCCAACTCAAACTTTTAGTCCTATTAGGGGTATAAGACAAGGGTGTCCTTTGCCTCCGTAACTCTTTATTTTATGCATGGAATGGTTGGGTCATTTAATCCATTCATCTATCAATTCAAGTAATTGGGTGCCTATTTTCTTATCGAGATTAGGGCCAACTCTTTCACATTTGTTCTTTGCAGATGATCTAGTTATCTTTGGTAAGCTGATTTGGAACAGGCCAAACTTATTAAGGCTATTCTAGATAAATTTTGTGCATTTTCTGGACATCAGATCATTGCCCACAAAATGGATTTCTTTTTTTCTAAAGGGCTTGACGAGGACTTTGGGGCACCATTATGTGGAGTTCTTTTCTTCCGTAAAGTCCATAATCTTAGCTCATATTTGAGTGTTCCACTTTTCCATGAAAGAATCATTAACAACTCTCTGAGGTTTGTGGTTGACAAGGTCAAGTCTAGACTCCAATGGTGGGACGCGAGACAACTCTCTTTAGCTGGAAAAGTCACGTTTGCACAGTCAGTTCTTCTCATTATTCCCAGTTATTTTATGCAGTTTATGATGATTCCTCAAGGAATTTGTAAGGAGATTGACCGCATTGTCAGACAATTTATTTAGGGGAGCTCTGAAGGTAGTAAAAATATAGCCCTTGTTAATTGGCAAACAATTTGTCAACCTAAGGCATGTGGCGGACTTGGTCTTCGACAGCTGAAGGATCACAATACCTTTTTTATGTTAAAATTGGGATATAACCTCTTGTCCAACACTGATGCCCTTTGGGTTCGTGTTCTCCGTTCTAAATACAAGCTGAAGGAAGGTATTCTAAATAGTATTCATCGAGGGATTTGTTCTTTTATGTGGAGAGCCCTCTCTAAGATTTGGCCTATTCTTCGTGATTCTGGTCAATTATAGGAGACAGATCTAGCATAAGATGTTGGAAGGACAATTGGATTCCCAATATTAGCCCCCTTAATCGATCTTCTTCCAACTCATATTAATATTGATGCTGACTATTTTCTCAAGGAAATGGTTACAGATGAAGGATTGTGGAACCTTGACCTTTTCCAGATTTGGCTATATGAAGATATCATCAATTGTATTGTAAGTATTCCACCTCCATTTTCTTCTACAGGTCTAGACACTGTTGCTTGGGGTGGGCACCTCATCAGGCTCCTTTTCCATCAAGAGTGCTTATAGGATGCCTAAGGAAGATTCGTAGAGTTTGAAGGATGAAGTGTGGAAATTGGCTTGGAAATATCAAGTTCCTCATAGAGTTCGTTTCTTCATTTGGTTGGTTCTTAAACAACATTTACTTACACAAGTGAAGAGGCAAAGATAAGGTATTGTTCAAGATGATCGTTGTCCAGCTTATGGAGTAGAGTCAGAGAATATCATTCTTGCTATTCGAGATTGTGGTGCTGCAAAAGGTTTATGGACCCAGATAATCCCATCCGAGAGACACCCCCATTTTTTCTTTAGAAATCTATAGGAATGGCTAGTGTCAAATTTGCAAAATAGCCAAAAGTTTTGCCTTTGGAAAGACTGATTGGCTAGTTTTCTTTGGCCTTGTTACTTGGCAAATCTGGAAGAATAGGAACCTCATCATCTTTCAAGGAGTGACATGGAGTACAGAAGAAATTATCAAAAAATCTTTTAGTTGGGCTAAGCAATGTGTGTCTATTCGTAAAGGCAATTCTGTCGCGAGACAAGCCAAGAGAGGTGAGCCCGATTGGGGTGGTAATTGGGTGAGATTACAAACTGATGGTGTGGTAAAGATTGAATCCGAACATGCTGCTGTAGGGAGAGTTTTGAGAAGTGAGCGAAAGGAGTGGATTCTTGGTTTCAACAGACGTTTGGGGAAATGCTCAATTTTTTATGCTAAGTTATGTAATATTTTTATTGGATTATCAATTCTACACGGAGAACAATGTGACAGAGTCTTGTTACAAACAGATAGTTTGGAGGTATTTGAAGCTATTCATGTATCTAACTTGAAGTCTTCAAGATTAGTATTAATCAGACAGATCAGTATTAATCAGACGCATTAGTCAGCTTCTAGCGATAGTTAAGAATTAGAGACTAGAATATATTCTCAAAGAAGATAACAATGACCAAAATGGCGTTGGATAGGGGAAGAAAGTACTTTGTTTTAGGTTAATTGATTGTAATAATGCTTAAAAAAGAAACAGGGTCAAATTCAATAAAAAACGGAACGAGAATCAAACGGAACACTAACGGATTTTCTGTCAACCCTTACCATAAATAAAGCACAAGACAAACTCTTCCACCGCTTCAAAATTTTAATATTTATTTTCTTTTACAAACATTTTACTTCATATTCCGGGTAAATAAATAAACCACTATAAATAGAGCGCAAATCTGTAGCAGAAGTTATAAACTGCTTGATACATATATCTATTTTTCATCACAAATAAACAGTATCAACTTATCTGGTTAGTGAATTCAATCTCCTTTTTAGTCCTTCCCAAATTCAGAATCAGTAAATGTTTTTTTTTCTTTAATAAAGAAAGTATCATTAAAGATAAATGGATTCTTGTTCTTTTCTCTTTCCGAATTCTGTTCTTTAGTATTCCTTTTAATCTTCTGTTTATGCGTTGATCCTGATTCAAATCACATCTCGAGACTCAATTTTCTAATAAAATTAATGATTTATTTCTTTTTCTTTTTTAAGGAAGTAGATATGGGAGGTGAGTCTTACGAGGAGGCGATTGCAGCTTTGTCGAAGCTTCTCAGGTAGTGTTACGGTCCGTCTTTTGTTTAAACGATTCTTATTTCTGGTCCGAACCGGAAGATAAAACAAAACCGAAGATTTCATTTTCCGGCACCTATACTGATCAGAACCTTAAAGTCTGTAATGATGGCTTGCAGTGAGAAAGCTGATCTCGGAAGTGTTGCCGCTGAAAAAATCAAGCAAATAACAGCCGACTTAGAGGCAGCTGGCAGTTGCGACACCGACAACCGGATCAAAACCGGTTTCCTTCATTTCAAGTCAGAAAAATTCGAGTACGTTCCTATCTTTATATATTTAAGCGATTATGGATAAAATAAAATTTTAATAATTGGTTATTATAAATATTAATTTATGTATATTATCTAAAATTATAAAGTGACAATATACTGAACTCACATTATTCAAAAAAAGAAAAAAGAAAAAATCTGAACTCACAACATTAAGAAAATAATTTCGGAAAACAAAAATAAAAAAGAAAACAGGAAGTTTGTATTTGTCTTTCAGGTCGTAATGTGCCGTATCGTTTTGGTTTCTTCTTATTACCTTTTTATTTGATGTTATGTGACTGCTTTTTGTTTTCTTCATTTTCATGCTTCCATTTTTCTTTCCAATTCGTTAGAGCGTTTATTTCGTTTTTTTCCCTTCTTTTCCCAGTCATATAAAATATAGATAAACACAAATTATTAAGTTGATGAAAAATTTAAGTGTCCATTAAATTATATTTAAATCTATTGTGGTTTTATTAATATTATTTTAATATTTTAATGAAATAATATATTGTTAAATTAATTATTATTAAGAAGAAAGTGGATTTGGAAAAGGTGACAAGTGAAACGGATTTGAGGTTGCACCAAAAGATGAAAAATAAGTGATTGAATTGGCTGAATGCATTTTTCCTTTTTCTTGAAAATGAATTATAATTAGCTTAATATGATTTTTTTTTCAGGAAAAATCCTGATTTGTACGGTACACTTGCCAAAGGCCAAAGCCCCAAGGTTCGTTTCATAATCTTTTTCTTTTTCTTTTTCTCTTATATATTTACTTAGAAGATTTGGGTTTATTTTACATGGTAAATGGATGTCAAAGCTTAAGCTAATCACTTGATTTTTTAAAAAAAATTATCATATATTAAGGGTGATAAAAAAGTATACAATGTACATTCATATTGGATTGCTATTCTTTTACTAATTTAAAAATATAGAAATTAATTTTTTAAATCAAATTAATCCCATTTTTATTTAAAAAATAATAAACTAAACTAAACCGATTTTTTTTTTTGCTATTTTTGAAACCAAATGAAAAAAAAAATCTAAAAAAGCATTAAAGCTTGAACTGATATTCAATTTTTTGGTGAACCTTAAACCTATACTCATGAGTCGAATCACTCATTTAGGCTCGAAGGTCTGCTCGTAAAATGTAAGGGTTTGAAAAAAATACAAGGTTTGAAAAATAAATTTGAGTAAAATGTAAGGTTCATTTTCTATATAGATTAGGTCTTGAGTGAGATTTTTTTAGCTCAAGTCCGGCTAAGTTCGGCCTGAATATATTATGTTATAAAAAATAATTATATTAATTATATATGTAAAATAATAATTATATATTTATATTTATAATAAATCATTAATTCAATAACAATTAAACTCATTCTCAAAACCTAAAACAAACTTATCTCACCTAAAATATGAAATTTTAAAATTACATTTAATACTATAAAATATTTATTATATTTATGGTACTTTTTATTATAAATGCTTTTAAATATCTTTTTAATGTGTTAGAAAATTTTTATTTTAGTGTTTTAATGCATTTAGTGAATTATATATATTTTTTAAATATTTTTAAATAAAAATTAATTTTAAAAAACTAAATATTGGTGAGTCGGATCGAGCTTGGGTTTACCTTTCTTAAATTGAGTCAAGATAAAAAAAAAAGTTCACTTTTTAGGTCAAGCTAGACCTGAACTCAAAAAATTAATCTAAATACCTTAAATGGATCTAATTTGAACTCGACTATACCATGATCAGCTTTGGTGATAGATTTATATTTTGTGAAAGGAATGGTTACATTTTCAACTACGTAAGGCATTAAGTTTTGAACCAAGAATATGCTGACTCAAAATGGTGCCGTGTATGGCCATTTGCACACTTCTTGAATGGTGGTAAAGGGAAAGAAATGTAGTGATCTGTCTTTTTCTTTTCCGGATAAAGAAGACTTTGACAAATTATGAAGTGAAACTGCAGTAGCTTTAACGAGTTGATATCTTGTCATTTTGTGCACTCAACATTTTTGAGAAAAAAGTCGCTTTGGGTTTTTTAATTCATACTAGAATTCTATTATTGGTGGAAAAAATTATCAAAAGAGTAAAATTTATTAAAATTAATTATCTTTTGAAATAAATAATTTAAATTTTAAATATATTTTTAAATAAATGGTTATTTATTTGTATAGATAGAATAATGAAAAGGTAAAAACTTAAGTTTATTTATTTAAAGAACAGAAAAAATAGAATAGGAGAAAAAAAAGATACGATTTTATTTAAATGAAAAAAATCAAATTACTAATCTTATAACATTTTTAAATATATATAATTTATTTTATATTTTTATTTTATAATTTTATTAACTGAGTTAGTATAACAAAATCAAATTATCCTAAATTCAATTAGAAATTTAGCTAATAGTATAGATTTGATTATAAGTACATGATTTAAGTATATATATATCGATCGAGTCTTACCTCGATTGGCATAAGTATTATTGTCAATGTAGTAGGACGCGAGTTCGAGTGCGTTGAAGCATAATATGCTCTTATTTATAGGTTAGAGAAGGGCTATGAGTAATTCTAAATTTTGTGTCACAAATAACAAATATGATTAAAATATATAATGAAATTGTTTAAATATATATATATATGAATATTATTATTCCTTCATAATTTATATTTTAAATACATGTGTTGAATGTTCTAACTAATCGATTGTATTATTATTATTATTATTATTATTATGATGATGATGATGATGCAGTATTTGATATTTGCATGCTCGGACTCTCGAGTGTGTCCGTCCCACATCCTGGATTTCCAACCAGGGGAAGCTTTTATGGTTCGAAACATTGCCAGCATGGTCCCGCCATATGACAAGGTTCGCCTAATTTTACGTTATTTATTTTTAATTGTGTTGGTTTGACTCAGAATAGTCGATAATAAATGTAAAATTGCTTAACTGGTGGACACTGGTTAAAACCTACTTACAGATTTTTTTAATTTTGTTGAATAAGAAGTTAATTTACTAATTACATATTTCTCTTTATATATATCACTTAAATCAGTGCATCAGTTTTTTATGTTTTGATTTGTATCGTTCACTGTAGAATAAATACTGCGGAGTTGGTGCGGCTATTGAATATGCAGTCCTGCATCTAAAGGTGAATTTTTTTTTCCTTTTTTAATGACAGTAGATATTAATTGTACAGTGGATGTTGGCTCTTTGGTGGGGGCAACTTCATCTCTTGTCACTACTCACTAGCCATGCCAAAACTGTTTCAAGGTATCAAGTCCCAAGTTCTTTTCTAATGAATTATTAATTAGAGTTGGATATAAGTATATGCATGGCAGATTTATATGTTTTAAAATTTTTTTCCTATATATTTGGAAATCATTTTTCATGTGATTATTTAAATATTTATTAGAAACAAATGTTAATTATGTATATTGAGACATTTGGTTAGAGTAATTTTACATTATCAGTGGGAATATATGATTTTACTGTTATATTTTCTATAATTTTCTCTTTGATTGATAATATGTTCAAGTAATTTAAAAATAATGGTATTATGCATCAATATTATAGTCAATTCAGGAGGACGTGAGTTTGAATATATTGAAACACATTTTATTCTCTTATTTACAGATTGAGGAGTGATTATGTAATTAAACGTGGAAACATAACACAATGTTTGGTTCAGGTAGAGAATATTGTGGTCATTGGACACAGCAACTGTGGAGGTATCAAAGGGCTAATGTCTATCCCAGATGATGGCACCACTGCTAGGTAAGTCGTTTATTGAATCAGTGTATATATATTGAAGGAAGTTTCTCTTTGCCAAGCCTTTTCTCGTGACAGTTTCTATTGACTTAAAAATTTGCACATGATTTCGGACCCTTCCCTCCTATAGCAGTTATATTGCGATGCTACAATCATTATTTTACGATTTCGATCCTCTCCTTTGTCGAAAATTTATGGTTACGTGTATAATACAAATGGAATGTTCATACGTGATGTATTTAATGTTTGAAAATTGAACTTTGCAGTGATTTCATAGAACAATGGGTTAGCATCTGTGGATCTGCAAAGACCAAGGTGAAATCAGAAAAAAACGAGATGAGTTTCGCGGAGCAATGCACCTACTGCGAGAAGGTTAGTTTCATGTCTGCATCATTACTTGTTTCGGCCAACATTAATACTCAGAGATAGCATTGCAGATATGTTTAACATTTCATCGTTTTTTGTTATCGTAATTAATCAACTATTCACTAAGCAAGGACAAATCACCATAATAAAAATAAAATCAAACACGCATGAGATTACGAACTCCTGGCGTTGGATTACATTTTGTCTCTCTTGACAAATCAACTCATTTACGTTAGATCAAAGAGTAAAACTGGTCCTTTTGTTAAAAATTGTATCAATTTCTAGTGTTAAAAATTGATCCCTCTATATCAGCATGAGGTAAACGTGACATGTCACGTGTTATTATTTGGTTATTTTATCATTCATACTTGTTTTTAATAGTACAAATTAATAAAATTTGTAAGAAAAATTACCGATTTGTTCCTTGATCCAACGTACAAAAATTAATTTATCTATTTTTTAAGTAGAGGGACAAATGCAATTCGACTCCTGGTAGAATATCATCCATGATACTTTAACATTATTAAGGTTAACATGTTCAGATCTTATTGACACCGATTTCTTTTTACATTTTTCCCTTAGTTTTTCATAATCGAGTTTTTCTTTTTAAAAGAAAAATTAAAACTTTTCACACATTAATATTTAATTGATAAGTATGGATTTTATAATTTTATAACAATAAAAAAATATTGTCTAATCTATGCTGTCATGCTAATGTCTTGACCTTTTAAAAGTTGTACAATATCACAATATCTATATCTTTTATTCGTATAGCGTGTTGGTATATGTTGCTATTAAACTTCATGTAATGTGTAATGTTTGGTGCTATTAAACTAAATGCAGGAAGCAGTGAATGTATCTTTGGGGAACCTATTGACATATCCATTTGTGAGAGAGGCATTGGTTAAGAAAACCCTTGTCTTGAAAGGTGCACATTATGATTTTGTCAATGGAAAGTTTGATCTTTGGAATCTCAACTTCCGAATCTCTCCCACCTTAGATTTATGAGCATTTTTTCTTTTGCACTTTCAGCGTATCACATTGAATAAAAATCAATTGTTGGATCGTTATTTTGGACTAAAAAGAAATTGAGTTAGCCCGAGTTTGCATGTTGCAAAACATGTTGTATTTTTTTTTTTAACAAATTAAGGAAGACAAAGCATGAGAACGAGCATGCATTACTCCCCAACCCATAAATAGGAGGACAATGCGTTTTAGTGCATTTGAACTCACATCCTCCTGCATTAGTAATAATGTTCATGTTAATTGAGTTAAGACTCAATTAGCAAAAGTATATATTGTTAAGAATGTTGTTTCTTTTACTATTTTCAAATAAATAAAATTAATTTAAATAAGAAAATTACTCTCGATTTTCGATGACTCGTATTTTTAACTATCAATAACTTTTAAAAGAATATTTTATAGATTTTCTTAATTTTCACCCACATAATTGATATTAAAATTTTATCACGTGTGTGGAACTTACATATTTAGAACACACGTAAATAAAAAAGCGTATGATTGTAACTAATAATAATAACAACATTTATATGCGAAATGAAATATGCAATATGTACAGTGAAAATTTTGTGTAATAATATTAAAACATACAAAAAATCCAAATGAAGTATTGGGAGTGGTGGTAACCTGAGCTTTTAAGCATGATGTTTAAATCTCATTATTTGTAATTTTAATTGTTTTTATTACAATTAAAAATATATATATAACTTATAAGAATATAATTTATTTCAAATACTAAAGGATAATTTTGTAATTTTCTCAATCGAGTTAGTGTTCAGTTGACTCGTAACATCAACTTAGTTAGGGGGTTTAAATAATAGTAAGTGTAATACCTTGTACCCAGCCCGGTCGCGGAGCCTGAATACCAAAACGCCACATCAACCATCACGACGTCATGTATCATACAAAGTCTCATTTGTATGCAACTTCATCTAGGAAATTTTAAGTCTAAAATACCCTAGGTGACATTAAAATCAATCAGATCTACATTAAACGACCTCTTCATCAAGTTGAAACATGCTTAAATACCACTTAATGAAAATTTCCAAAAAGTCACGTGGGTATCGATACACGCTCGATGGTATCAATATTTCTCATAATGGGTATCGATACCGTTTGAAAAATGGGTACCTTTTTAGCATTCTGTTTCTCTTCTAAATTAAAAACCCAACAAATCATCCATAGTCCCAAAAGTATCTATACTTTTACCCGAGTATCGATACTCGAGAATTGATATTGATACCAAAATGAGCTATTGTTTTCCTGCACATTCGAATTAGCTTAGAAGTATCGATACTTATGCCCGATAATCAATACCTCTGTACAAAGTAACAAAAATAACACCAAAACAAGGCATTTAACACAATCATGCATATACCACCTCAACATGGTTATAAATAAAACCTCAATCATTCATCAACAAAATGTCTATATTTGCAGTTTAACACATCATCAATGAACATAACCCAAGCAAACCAAAGAACTAGTATCAAATGTCCACAAATCCTATCAGTGTTAAAATCATGCAAACATCTAAAACATCGTGGCAATAATCAACCAACAAATCTATCACATTGCCTTATTCCCATAGTTTACCAAATGTAACGATAATAACACCTACTCAGTTACTAAACCTAATTTGGATCACTTCCTTGGAATTCCGCACCGCCCACATCGGAAACACTAACTATCTACAAAGGTTTAGAAAAGAGTGTGTGAGCTTAAACAAGCTTAGTGAATGATCGGAAAAACTACCAAATAAATATGATGACATACATTAAATGAGTACATCTAAAGTACAACTTCATACATATTTAACCAAAGTGACATACTAGAATATTCATGCATCAACTGTCAGCTCATCTTACTTTGAAATCACATAATTAGACATACATCACATTTCATAATATTTCATTTACTGATAAATTGACACTTAAGGCTATTAAACATAAAAGTAGGCTCTATCACCATACATTGGATACACGGATCTCCAACACACCAATGGCTCGAAGATTCGAACATATCCCAAAAGCGTAGCATTTAGCTAACACTCTCCAACAGACCAACATATCCAGTGAATGAAGCTTAGCTCACATTCCCTTATCTCTCAAAACTGTCTTAGGCCTCAATGCCCCAAAATCCTATGGCATGCGAACTATATCCAACTGTCTCAAAAAGTCACAAGGCCAAAATATCCACAATAGAACACACATTTACTTACCGTCTTTCTACACACTTTCACTGCACATTTGCACATCACTGTCATTCGACATTTTTAACATGCCCACAACTAACACATTTCACAATAGCTATCACAAACATATATCTCATATCACATTAACACAACATAATACTCAATCCACATCGCATAATCACATATCTCATAAAATTAACAAGGGGAACAAGAACGCTTACACTCAGAACTTAGGTTAAGGGTTTAGCTACTCCTAAGCTTCCATTTAACACTATGAATTGTGTCTACAAGTGTAACACCCCTAAATCGTATTTGTTGTCGAAATAGGGTTACAGAGTATTACCATAATTTACGTTTCAAAACTATCAAAATTTAAAACATTTAATTCACAACATCAATCAATACAAAACCAATCAATGACATACATATTGTCCCTTTTACAAGCCCTCAAGGCCATAAAAATACATTAGAAAAAAGTCAGGACTAAATCAGAAACATATAGAATTTTTCAAAAAAAGATGAAAATTTACAAATCGTAGGGGTCACACGGCTGAGAGACATGCTCGTGTCTCAGGCCGTGTGGACATTCGAATTAGGGACACACGACTGTGTCTGTGCCCGTGTAACTCACTGACTTGGGTCACACAGCCAAGCTACACGCCCGTGTGCCAGGCCGTGTACCTTTCGAAATGACCTCACACGCCGGCGTGCCAAGCCGTGTACTAGGCTGTGTAACAGCCTGACTTGCAACCCTTTGAAAGCTACAGAGGACGCACGCCCGTGTCTCTGCTCTTGTAGACGAAAAATAGGTAATTTCTAAGCCATTTTTCTATCCCATTCATGCATGTACCTACAATAACTTTTTCACAATTAAACATAATCAAGCTAACCAAATATGGTTCATTTGCATACAACTAATATGCCCAAAGGGCACCTCAATCTCAACACCTAAACATGTATAATATATACTCAAATTTTCCAAAAATGTTCACCAACTTCAAACTAAGTTTACATCAAAACATACCATTTGATTTACCTATCAATTAAACACCAAATGGTACAAAATACGCTATTCAACAATTAGCACCAATAGCCATATAGGTCATTTTATAACAAATGTACCAAATCACCACACCATATTAGATTCATGCCATATCTAGTTCAAAAAATTTCCAAAGCATATCATATCTTGACCATGTTGAGGTCAATTCATCATATATCACTTTGGCCATTCAAACATGCTTTAACACATTATCAAATTAACACATATCAACAAGGCACCAAATGTACCAAGGCTATATCACCCAAAATGACATATACATGCCAAACACATCAACTAACATTCAACTAATCGTCAATCATAAGTTCACCTATACATGCCATTATAACCTTAACCAAGACATCAAAATCTACCGATATAATCGCTGGATAGTGTAATAGATCTTCGAAAAGCTTCCAACTGATTGAGCTTCTGATAATCTAAAAAGTAAGGGAAAAATAATTACGTAAGCAATGGATGCTTAGTAAGCTCGTATAAAATTTAGTCGTATCAATCCATTTCAAATATAAAATTTATACATATCAAGAATAATCATATAACAATACTGTAAGGTTCATGAAACCATATCCAACAATTCACAAAGTGAATAAATCCACAGCATCACATATACATATCATCCCTAACATAGTAGGACTTTATAAAACTTGCCTTTCAATTTTTTTTATTTTCATTTGCATTACATTACTTTCTATTGCATTTACTCTCATTAGCTCAAATAACAACATCAATTCAATTCATCATTCCTTTTTTCATTATTCTACACTTCAGGTATGAACTTACTATTTCATTACCTTTCTACACCTGTTTTATATGCATAACACATAAGACATAAGCATATCATTCAATTATAGCCACAAGTTAGTGCATTAAAACATAGCTCCTTTTAGAATTAGTCACATGATAAACCATTTCACAAGAAATTACATAATTTAAACCTTACCACTCTTTCATGAACACAAGCATATTTCCATTGGAGCACTTACCATTTCAATGCAACTTATAACTAAACATAATACATTCAATCAATAGCTTGGCACATGCTTAAGCATAAAAAAACATACATATATAAACCAATAATCATGGATGAGCACAACAATTGATTAATTTTCATATACATGTATCATCCAATT